>NC_064632.1:571377652-573877652 GCF_023864275.1 Schistocerca cancellata
GAAAATCAATTTCAATGATTATTATATAGAAAATAAAACTTCTATAAATATTTTATAACAGCATTCACTATATCAAACACAAGGCTTAGGTCGATTAAATCTTCTTGGGTTGACAGCCGAGTCAATGTGTTGTTCTCCAGCAACACTTACAAGTGAAGATGGCAAGTAGGAAAACTGCTGAAACGTTGATGGACAACAACGCATTGACCCGGCTGTCAACCTGAGAAGACTTTAGCATCGAGATTTGCCAAGAAAGCCTGCATTCTCATATAAGGCTAAGGTTGTTTGCTATGTTAGAGAAACTGGGAGAATCAGTTATATATTTTGATACAGACAGGATAGTATAGAGTATATAGATGATGGCAAAGATACTGTGGAAACAGGTTGTATGCTAAGTGAATGGACTGATGAGTTAGGAGACAAGTGGATTAAAATCTCAGCATCGACTGCATCTAAAAGTTACTATTTTGAGAAAAATGATGAAAGTACTGTGATGAAGATGAAGGGGTTTACTTTAAAATATAAGGATATCCAAAAGTTGAATGGCAAATACATGATTAAAGTAATTGAGAATGAAGTGAAATAAAAGATACAATTAGAGTTCAAGATGATAACCTGCGACTTTAAGCCTAAAACTTAATCAACAAGTAAGTTAAGAAAGAATTTTCATTTTACTATAGTAAATGAGTAGTTCTACAAAATTATGAAACAGTGCCATAAGGATATTTCAATTAAAAAAATTGTCTATATATTCTAATGTAAAAATAAAATTTGTAATGGGAATTTCTTTAAAGCAATTATATAAATGCAGTAACTATTTTCTTGTATTCTCTATTTTCTAAAACTACTTCCTTTCTATTACTCTTTTTTAATTCATTGTTTTGAGAATCACGAAAAATATCAAAATCAGAATTAGAAAGTAAGAAATCTGAAAAGTATCTTTAATACATCAGCCTTCGTTAAATATAAGTAATGCTCCCTTTCTTCTGTAGCTAATATTTTTGGTACAAAGTTATAATTATTATATAAATATTCATATTTTGTATGTAGACTTTCGGTTGTTAAAAATTCTGTTAAGCTTT
The DNA here is from genome assembly GCF_023864275.1 of Schistocerca cancellata. Lineage (NCBI taxonomy): Eukaryota > Metazoa > Arthropoda > Insecta > Orthoptera > Acrididae > Schistocerca > Schistocerca cancellata. Next base: position 571,378,735 of record NC_064632.1, read on the forward strand.
TTTTGTTCTTCATGAATAATTTTTTTTTATTTCCGTTTTTCCAATGAGAGTTTTGAAACATAGTTCTTTTTTTAACTTTCAATAGTTGCAAATATTTTTTTCTTTTTCATTTAAATAATTTCGTTCTTTTTTGAAAAAATATATATCTTTAACAACTCCATAGCTAGAATAATAATGTTTTTACTATCAATGTTGTCTATTTTTAAAATAACTTTTTACTGTAATAAAAATTTTCTCTGTTTAAATGGAGACCCTTCTGAAGAAGCTCAATAAAGCAAGCAATTCTAATTTGTTAAAAAAATTAGTGATCCAGAAGTAAATGTTTTGGATAGCACTACTGGATACAAATATTTCAACACCAGATGTGTAGAAAAAATTAGATGGTACTTAATAACGAGTTTAAGACTACTTTACCAAACAGATATTTGGAATTACTAACAACTGAGATTTTTAATTTTTTTAAGATCCACAGGTTAAATTGAGATACAATGCGTTAAAGGAAATGAAAGCTAATACTAATGAATTTCATGATTTGAAATTTTTAGTTTAATTGAAATTTTACCTTCAAGATTTTTTTATTATTCTGCCCACACTATTTTTTTCTGAGAAACCTGATTAGGTCTATCCACACTGGAATATCTGGTTCGCTACAGCTGAGAGCTGAAAAGTTTTACATGTGGCGTAGGTTTCAAACATCCTGGAATACCACTACCCATATCGTTTAGTGACTTGTGAACTTTGCGTGCATGGACTTATACCAGACTGGATATGAATACCTTGCAGCACTTTGAAATGTTGCTAGTGACGTCGTTCTGAGAGTTTGTGGTTGGGATCTTTCTCTACTACCAGTGATCCTCGAAAGGATACTATTTCTGCCCTCCTCCTTCATTCTTGTATCCTTGCAGTGCTGCCTGTATGACTGATGAAGTGATTCTTCTCTTTCTAGTTATTCAAATGTTTCTGACAAGTTAATAGTAAAACGGCGTTTTGACATTGTAATAAAGAAGTTATACAAATTTTATTAAAAAGAGGGTGTGAGTGTTAATTTAGCATTATTAGTAAACAAAAGTGAGAATTCTGGCTAGCAGACCAGAGGGTAAACCTTCCTTCTTCTGTTAAAACAGACGATGAGAACTCAAGTCAGTTCAGTAGCTGGCAAAAAACACACGATCGTCGGAACTGCCTGATAGCATCTGTCGTTTCTTCCTAACACTACTTAATGAAGTCATCCTTCAGCTACTTCATCTTTTTCACATGAAATGTGATACGGGATGGAAGGCTATGGCTCCCACAGCCAGAAATCTTACGCTAGACAACAACTTGGACCGACCAATTGAACACATATCTGTTTAGTCCACTGTGAAGGCTGAAAGCAATACGGGTTACTAGTCTGCTCATGAGTGCTCTTTGCAGGCAGATAAGAGTTTATACCTATAAAATGCAAATTTACCTGTGTAATATGTTTACAAAAAATTCACTTTCTAGTGAAAAATGTTGTAACATTCGGCTATCTGTCTAATATTCAGTTTCTGATGTTCATAGCTCTATAACCTAAGGCCTTCGTCAACAACACACACACACACACACACACACACACACACACACACACACGCACACACACACACGACTGCAGTCTCAGACAACTATAATTGTGCGAGTCTTTTTGTTGTGCCTATCTGCGACTCGGCATATCCAGAGTTTTTGTTAAGGTGTCTCTAGTTTCAGTGCACAAAGCGGATTATCTTCTCGTAGGACGCTTTTCGGACAGCATCAGTTTGTTCTGGGAGTGAGAGACACTGCTGTATCCAAGGTGAGGGTAACGACAGTACCTAATATACTTCTTGTACGCACAGATGTGGCGGAGGGTCCGCCGGTGGTTGTGCTGCTGCGGCAGCACTGAGGAGGAGGAAGAGGACAACGTTCAGATGGAGGAAGAGGAGAAGAACGTTCAGCAGGAGGCGGGGGGCGCCTCTCCAGACCCAGTGGCGGTCATGCAAGAGGTGAGGCTCGCCGTTGTACGTCACTGCAGAATGCTAGCAGTGTTTGGGGTCAGTCCCACTGTACAGGGGATGCACAAAAATATGGGAACACATTGCCACACCTAACAGAGAAAGCCCATTGTCATTGAATAATAGCCTCCAGTCGTCTGGGAAAGAATGACCATGCATTCTGTACGGTTCTCAAGGGGTCTTATACCATTCTTTCTGCAAAATAGTGGCAATTTCAGGTAACAACGATGCAGGTGGATAGCAATCTCGCACCTGTCTCTCCAAAGTAGATCACAAAGGCTCAATAATATTGGGGCCTGGTGACCATGATGGTCAGGGGAGATGTGACAGTTCATCCCCGGGGAAAAGAAAACCAGTCCTGGACGATGGGAACAGTTTGAAATGGGGCCCTGATGTCTTTGAACACAGCATCACCACTGTGGAACAGACGTTGTACCAGGGGATCAGCCAAAATGCTATTATAGCCATGGGCACTAATGCGGCGTTGTATAGTGACTGCTGGGGACCATGAAATACCACGATACTGCTGCCCCAATCATCTCCAAATCCCCGTCGTTTTTCGCTCTTGGGACGTAAACTCGCCCAGAAGTTGGAAACATTGTACAACATCACTGATTCGACAAAGTGACTTCCTTCTATTGCTCCACAGTTCAGGTCTAATGTGTTTGACATCTTGTTTGCCTCTTACGGGCGTTTTTGTCCTTGTTGAGTGGTTTTGGAATTCCAGTTAGCCTTGAAATTCTCTGCTAATGGAGCTTGATTAGTGTTGTTTTGGTGCAGATGGGCTTCGTGAGTGCGACGTTCGCTTCTGCAGTGACTTTTGCTGCTGACTCTTCCTATTGTTCGTCACAATCCTCTCCATGACGGTATGTCACGATCACTCAACACACGCTTTCGTCTGTGTTCTGACTTAGCGGATGATTGTTTTTTTTTTCGTTTCCCTGTACACGCTGCAAATCATCGACATGGTCCCTCTTGAAGCACCGAACACTTCGGCTACCTCGGCTACGTAAGCACCCGCAATACCAGCACCAACAGTTTTCCCACATTCGGATTCACTGAACTATGGTATAACATTGCTGTTACGAGGACTGACATCTGCAACGTATGGAATATATAGCACAGGTGCCGTTCGTTGTGAGAGACAAAGAGCAACCTGCAGGCTTGTCTAGAATAGCATAAACTTCTTTCAGTGTTTCCATAGTGCCGTCCAACGGCTTTATACAGAATAACACAGGCATTACATCAGACGGCAATTAGCTGTTACTGCTTCTGCACCTAGCCAAGCTTCCCTAGCGACATATACACAGCTAATCAAGGTTCAAGGAGACTGAGCTCTCCTGACCAACCCGTATCCACAGTGCACTGCAGACGTATTCTATGGGATTCAAATTGGGAGAGCGAGCAGGCCATGCCATGCGTGCAATATCTTCCGTTTCCAGGGAAACATCAGCCACACGTACTCAATGAAGTCGATCGTTACCGACAAGCAATACGAAGTCTGCGCCCACAGCACCTCGCAACAATTGCACAAGAGGTCCCAAGGTCTTCTCACGATACATGAGAGCAGTTAAAACCTGCAGATTTAACCGTACCATTTCATGAAGTGGTGTTCGAGGGTCAACGTAATCCAAGCCCACAACATTAGGGATCATCCCCGATATCAGTCTCTTCTACAATGGTTAAGTCACGAAATCGTGTCTGCATTCCCTCCAGATGCAAATTGGTCGAGAATCACTCTCCACACCAAATCGGGACTCATCTGCGAAAAGAACATTGGACCACTGTTCGACCGTCTAGGTGGCGCCTTCACTGCTCTACTCTAGACGTTCCCTTCTGAGAAGACGCGACAGAGGTACACATACTGCCGGTCTCCGACAATAAAGGCCACTCTTCCGAAACCTACATCGTTTGCCTCGATACAACACGTGCAGTGGATGCTGCGAGGTCAGATGCCAGTTGCCGTGCAGCCAAACAACAGTTCACTCTTTCTCATGTATCACGTGGTCCGCCCTGCCCTAGTCTTCGGGAAACAGTTTCGATCTCTATAAACTGTCGCCCATCTGATTCACATTAAGCCATTGGGCCACATCAGTTTGCGACTGTCCTGCTTCCATTCATCCCACGGCCCTCCACCGCAGAGACCCTAGTAGGCTTCTTCTCTGTGCCATATTGCACCGTCTATGACTGTGTTTTCACAGCGATTGTGAATGTGGGACTACCCGGCAAACTCTATCCCGTTTGATAGGTGCCCTGACGTCATCTTTCGCGTGGTTCTCCGATGTTTGTATGATTATATCGTGAATCAGGCACAGGGCGGGGAAACAGTGGTTTGTTGCCTTAATTTTGGACTCTAGTGTATATCTACAGCCGACTGTAGTTGCCTAGAGAAAACGTTTGCAACTTGATATACGTTACCAAAGTCTGGTGTTTAATAGTAATATGTAGGTACTTTTCTCACATAAAAAGAGTATGAAATATCTTCGTCCATTTTATAGCTGTCTTCGTCATCTCAGGAACTTGCCTCTGATATATATTATTCATTTTGAGGTTGAAGCTCATTCTTGTGTCTCTGTTTGTAAGCAATCCAAAAACAAATTTAAATTGTGGTGGTGGTGGTTGTTGGGATGTTTAAGGGGGACTAAACAGCTAAGGTCATCAGTCCCCCATTCCAAAAACAGGCGAGACATAAAGTCGCGGAGCAGATAAAAACCCAAGGGGAAGGAGACTCCCCCCCCCCCCCCCCCCAGGCACTAAAGAACACAAATTAGGCAACCAACACTACAGAAAAGAAGAGTACAGATGAACACCAGACAGAAAGAAAAAATTTAAATTGTATTATTCCAATAATCTGCGTAAATCAACACCTGTGTCTGAAGCATATTGATACAAATATGAGAAGTATACTCTTCAATACATAAGCGGCTAAGAACATTATTACACGTCGATCGGCAGTGGGCACAAGTGAAACGGTAAAGCGCTGCTTGATGCTATTGCAAGCATCACGAACCGTTGACGTGGTATCGATTTGAAAAGCCCCAACGAAAATTGAGATTAAGATGCAAACATGTGTTCTTAATATCGACATAGTCCAAAAAATGGGTTCAAATGGCTCTGAGCACTATGGGACTTAATTTCTGAGGTTAACAGTCCCCTAGAACTTAGAACTACTTAAACCTAACTAAACTAAGGACATCACGTACATCTGTGATACATACAGACTGTAGCGCCTAGAACCGCTCGACCACCCCGGCCGGCTCGACATATTCCAATTTTAAGGAAATTTTCCCATGTTAAATCTACATTCAGAGACTGGTGTTCACTGCTACGTAGCTAATAAACCCTTTTCTTTACAGGAGTGGCAGAAGTTCCTGCAGGAGTTCTACGCAGTCTACAGCGGACTGGCGGATGAGCTGTCTATAGTGTCATCAGACGTGAGTATCACTACCTCTCTGGACTTGTGTTGTAACTCATAGTCGCAGATTCTTACGGCGCGTGTGCTAGATGCAGTTCGTTCAAAGCTGATAATGATGCTATAAAATCTATTAACATTAAATCTAGAAGCACAGTTAGATATTGGTTAGTCTGTAGCTGATACAGTCCTTCGTCTACAGGAACGTGAGCTGTTTCTGGACGAGTGTTTCAAGATGTACTGGAGGATGATGGAGGAGGAGCTAATGCAGTCAGTAGGGGTGAGTCTTACTAACTCCGTATAGTTTAGTCTTAACTGTTAGCCATGTATTCTAGGTAGCTTTTGTCCATAGCGGATTACAGTGGTGAAGGCATTCATTTCTTCAGTCGCCCCAACCCCTCACGTAACCAAAAGCATTACGTACATCCGCTAACTACATTTCTCGCACACCTCCATTTCAGCTTCTCTATCATAATTATTACGACTTCCCGTCTGTCCTCTGATTCATTCGTCTGCTTGCTTAAGCTCCAAAAACTAATCGTTCTGTTGGCCACTGCAAAAAAACTCAGTTTGGGAACGGTTTGCGTATTAAGGTCACTTGCCCCACTGACATGAATCGAAACTAATAACACACAATGATGTCGATTTCCAACACATTCTGAACTTTTCGTTTTAAATCCAGTCAGTGAATATGAGAATGAGACATACAGGGTTTTCTTTTTCTTTTTGAATTGTTTCATCATGTTGGTAGTCTATATCCAGAATTAAGAAGCTAGTGTCACTGACCTCTTTAAGAGCCTAATAACTGTGTATTTAAACAGTCAACAAATTTGGAAAGAAGCTGCACAAATACCACTTCACCTTCAATGAAGCAGTTTAACAACAAAATTCCCACCTAGAGTAGAAATTTACCACACATTTCCATTTGCCTAAATGCCTCATCACCTCTTGTGACGTCACAAAACGTTATCCTTGTCTCGCAGGAGACGGCGGCCCCTCCGCTCGCCGCCGCACCCCCAGCCCGCAGCGCTTCAGAGGTGCCGCACCGGAAGGGGAAGCGACGTCAGCGTCGTCGTGGCCGGCCCGCCGCCGCCCCCCGCAGCTCATCCTCCAGCAGCGGCGAGGCTCCGCGCACCAGGTGGAGACCGCGGCGGCGCTACCGCCGCCGGAAGCTACGCGCGGGTCTCCGAGGCCGGTTCGCCGTCCCCGCAGCCGCCGCCGCCCCCAGCAGCTCCTCGTCCTCCTCCGGCAGCAGTTGGGAGCTGCGGCGCGGGAGGCGGAGGCCCAGCCGCCGGTGTCGCGCCTGCGTCCGCACCAGTGTGGGCGCGCGGAGGCCGGGAGTCAACAGGCAGATTCTGCGCGACTACAGACTCTGTTCGCGTACACAACCGTAAATAAATGGATCCCTCGGGTCCGTCTGGGCACTCTGTTGTTGTTCTTGTAGTTTCAGTCAGTGGCAGACGTCACACCGATGGCCGACATTACGAATTTGTTAATCGAATCGTTTCGTGGGAATCCACTGTGTTAGCGTTAGATCCCGCTAGAGTACTCTGCGCGGAAATTTTAGCAGCAGCAAGCAACAAGTGTATCACAGAGTCTCCCTCTGCGGCAGGGCACTTCGTGTTTTATAGTGCAGTTCGTGCTCGTCAAACAGTCCCACGTGATGATTGACGACCATTTCCCAAAGGAGAAGTCCGTCCCGAAAACTTAATGGGAGCAGCAAGGTTGCCATGGAGACACCCCACTGGCAGTTTGCGTCAGGCGTCGCGTCCCTGTCTGGCGGCGTCTGTCCTCAGCTGCCTGCCGTTCTGAATATTCGAGCAACCACTCACAAGCGCTGAGAGTTCAAAAATGGTTCAAATGGCTCTGAGCACTATGAGACAGCGCACACTCCGCTGCAGAGTGAAAATCTCATTCTGGAAACATCCCCCAGGCTGTGGCTAAGCCATGTCTCCGCAGTATCCTTTCTTTCAGGAGTGCTAGTTCTGCAAGGTTCGCAGGAGAGCTTCTGTAAAGTTTGGAAGGTAGGAGACGAGATACTGGCAGAAGTAAAGCTGTGAGACAGGGCGTGAGTCGTGCTTCGGTAGCTCAGATGGTAGAGCACTTGCCCGCGAAAGGCAAAGGTCCCGAGTTCGAGTCTCGGTCGGGCACAAAGTTTTAATCTGCCAGGAAGTTTCACTATGAGACTTAACATCTATTATGGTCGCCAGTCCCCTAGAATTTACAACTACTTAAACCTAACTAACCTGAGGACATCACACAACACCCAGTCACCACGCACAGAGAAAATCCCTGACCCCGCCGGGAATCGAACCCGGGAAAACGGGCGCGGGAAGCGAGAGCGCTACCGCACGACCACGAGCTGCGGACAAGCGCTGAGAGTGACACGAGATGTCCTCCAGCAGCACATATACACATACATACGAACTGTCTGTAAAGCGCTAGAGGGACGTGCTGGCCACTCTGAAATACTTCATCTGATTTTGAGGAATCTATTTCGTAAAGATATCGGTTTTTTCACATCTCACAAACTGACATCTTCACTCGACGATAAATTGGAATTCTTTTCGCTGTTCATCATAGTTATTATTATACATCAAAATTAACAAACAATACACGGAATCTTAAGAGTTTACAATGATAAAAACGCATTCTGTAGACATTGGTCCATTTCACGCTATACGTTGCTACATATCAAATTTAGATAACATGTCGAAATACTGTTAATGTTCAAGACAAAAAAATTATTTCTATTCTCGACATATTGGTTTGTATATCTATGGGAGCGTCACAGGGTACACTCAGTTCTACATGCGACGTGGATGATATGGTCATAACATATGTTGTATTTCATGACCTTTTCAAGATACTGAAATGACATTTTTTACAAATGTTGGTGTGGAAGAGACACACAATGTGTCATGCAATTAATAGCCTAAACTTTTTATCTATCAAGGAATGGAAACAACTACAGTTTTTTTGATGCAACCATATACCTTTTTGGAACTGCAGTTGATATCTTGTCAAAGAAGAATACAGTGACAGAACACAAGTTTATGCTTACTACAGCCTATGTGGGCTACTGAGCTCTAAACAAAACCGGTTATGTCTTATGTCACAAGATGTAATCGCTAACTACATCTTGTGACCCTTTCAGTTACAACCTTTTAATGCTTTACAGCTATGTGTCACGACATCGGCTTCCAAATTAGTTTTCTAGCTTCGGTATTGAAACGGTCTTCATAGGTAGGCGTCTGATACTACACTTCAGTTTCTTTTACTAAAAGATGATACATCCACAGTGCCATCATCCTGTGATGCGAAGTACGAGGTAAAATTACCTGTCCTCATCTTCAAATGATAAAAGACCTAGAGAACATACAGAACACAAGATTAGCGTTCCCACTGACTTATTAATCGATATGTATGACCAAAGCTGCCATAGTAACTAGCTCTGACGTTCTCACTTTAATTCTAGATTCGCCACTCAACCGGCAAAATATCGAGTGTACGTAAGATTAACCTACATCCCTAAAAGGGATAGTATTTATAAATAGTGTTATATGAAATTAATTCGCCCTGTGATCAGCCTGCGAGTGGCTGCAGGATATTTGGTGCCAGCACATTTTTTAAACTTTCAGGTTGAAGTGTTGAACAAAACTGAAGAAGAAACATTCTAGGGTTAAGTTTTGCAAAGATCGACGAAGATCTATTGATAGGGCTTAAGAATAAAGGAAGAAGTCTGAATCGTAGCAGAGAACTGATAATGAAACACTGAAGCGTGCAGAAGAATGAAGCAATTCTGCCAGCTTTCAACTGAAATTTCACACAACAGCCAAACAAGGATAAGTAGAAGCAGCAGGGAAAAATCTTCATTGGCCTTAAATTACACTGAGGTGACAAAACTCAAGTGATTGTCATATTCACGTACACAGATGGCGGTAGTACGGCGTACGCAAGGTATAAAAGGGTAGTGCATTGGCGACGTTGTCATTTGTACTCAGGTGACTCATGTGAAAAAGTTTCCTATGTGATTAAGGAGGTACGAGGTGAATTAACAGATTCTGAACACGGACTGGTAGTTGGAGTTAGACGCATTGGCCATGCTATCTCGGAAATCGTTAGAGAATTCGATATTGCGAGATCCGCAGTGTCAAGAGCGTGCCGAGACTACCAAATTTCAGGCATCAGCTCTCACCACAGACTACGCAATTGCCGACGGCGTTCACTTAATGACTGAGAGCAGCGGCATTTGCATAGCTGTCGGTGCTAACACACAAGAAACACTGCCTGAAATAACTGCCGAAATCAATGTGGGACATATCCGTTAGGACAGGGCAGCGAGATTCGCACTAATGGCCGACCGACGTGGCCGAGCGGTTCTGGGCGCTTCAGTCTAGAACCACGCGACCGCTGCAGTCGCAGGTGCGAATCCTGCCTCGGGCATGGATGTGTGTGATGTCCTTAGGTTAGTTAGGTTTAAATAGGTTTAAATAGTTCTAAGTTCTAGGGGACTGATGACATCAGATGTTAAGTCCCATAGTGCTCAGAGCCATTTGAACCATTTTGAACCATTTCGGACTGATGTGCAATGGCAGCAGACAGCCGACACGAGTGCCTTTGCTAACAGCATCACGTCCCCTGCCGCACCTCTCCAAAGCTCGTGGCCATTTTGGTTGCACCCTAGACAACTGGAAAACCGGGGCCGGACCATGTGAGTTCCGATTTCAATTGGTAAGAGCTGATGACAGCATTTGAGTGTGGTGCAGACCCCACGAAACCATGGATCCAGGTAGTCAAAATCGCGCTGTGCAAACTGGTGGTGGATCTATAGCTACGTGGGCTGTGTTTACACGGAATGGACTGGGTCCACTGGTCCAACAGAACCGATAATTGACTGGAAATTGTTAGGATGTGGTACTTGGAGACCACTTGCAGGCATTCAACGATGGAATTTTTATCGATAACATTGCACCATGTCAATGGCCACAGTTGTTCTCAACTGGTTCGAACAACATTGTGGATAATTCAAGAGAAAGATTTGTCCACCCAGATCACCCGACATGAATGCCATAGAACATTTATGAGACATAGTCAAGAGCTCAGTTCGTGCACAAAATTCTGCACCAACAACACTTTCACAATTACGGACGGCTGTAGAGTAGAATGACTCAGTATTTCTGCTGGGGACTTCCAACCAATGCGTTATGCTGAGCAAAAGGAGATCCGACATGATGTAAGGAGGTATCCCATGACTTTTGTCTTCTCAGTGTAGCACACATAGAACGACTTTATCCAGAGATGAGCGATCACACTCCAAGAAAAACGACAATTTTCACCCACAGTAATTCTGTTACTCCAAGAGCAATCAAAATTATGGCTATGATTCTTCATGTTGGCTCTACCGACTATAAAGTAACTCTGTGCGTGGTATGGTAATAACATGAAGCCCTCTTCGGTGGAGACGCAGGATTTTCTCTGAGTGTCTGGACACTCTGGTGCGTTATGTGACAGGGCCGCAACGAATGCAGCAGATGTGACACTTGTGACTTAAGTCCCTTCTTCACAAATCCTGTTGAGAGCTGACTGGCAACCCAGACAGTGTATCCACTACATATTGTGGAACATCGCAGGACTGTAGGGCGTGAACAATATGATTGTGTTTATGACATCATGAAAACCAGACACCGACTCACCAGGTCTCGAGACTGGACGCTTGACTTTCTGAGCAGCACACGCTGCAAAACGAGTTCACTGTATGTATTCAAATAAGACGCTCCCAATATGCAGCACTGATCCCTCTCGAGATCTGTTAACAAGGACACGTCCCAGGCACCTGAATAAACTAGGCTGCACCAACACACAAAATCAGTGAAGAAAATACCGCCGATCATTTTGTCCTGAGTCAACACCGCTTAAAATAGGAGGTGAAATAGATAGCTTTGTTGCAAATTGGAAACACTTGTATAAGGTCTATATTTATGTGACAAAGCTTACTTTCGTGCAGTCGCTTATCAAGAAAGCAGCTGCTTCTTTATTGGCAAATTCAAGTAAATGCGATGAAAATCAACCAATTATCAGAGATCCTGATGTAAAATGCTCGAAAAGTAAAACGTTTTATCTCACTCTCATTATTTGTATACTTTGATTTTTGCTGATTACCAACCTCTTTCTTGATACTCTTTTGCCCACAGAAAAATGCTACGTACAGCCACAAATGTTCTGTAGGACAAAGGTAATATTTGTTTTCAGTGCAGTTGACTTTAGTGCACTGTGCGTCAAATCAAGAAGTTATTCACGTAATATCACTTTACAGGCAAGAGGAGTTATCAGTATGGCAAGCTGATCGTCGAACTGGCGTGAACATAGCGACATTACTCGAACATTAGACAACTAACACGAGATGCAAAACACTCAACATCTGATCATCATGGTCCCTGCACTCACAAAGGTCCTAGCTGCTGCCTCCTTGCAATAAACTGTGGCTCCCAGCTACACCAAGGAGAATCCATAAGTGCTTCGCGTTGGCTTCTAGAGGCATCTGTGAGGGCTCTGTCAACACAAGACAGTGTGCAGTCATCTCCAGGCGATCGGCTTGGCCTCTAGCTGTCCATTACGAACCAGATCATGAACCATCCTCCCCCTCCCCTGGACTGTTGTGAGGGAAGAATGTGGGTGAAGTAACACCAAGAATGGTGGTAGTTGGGAGTGGATGTGGCCACGTTCCAGCACACTTGTGAGGCATGCAGTCCTGTAAGATGATTCTGGGGGAGGGGGCGTCAGTCATGTGCAGGGGCTAGTACCGTCTACATAGGTTGGATGCTGCTCCTCACTAATTGGAGGGCTGTGCACAACTGCGATAGTATCCTCCAGCCTATTGTCCAGATCTTCCAAGGCGATAATGCACGAGCACACCACGCCTGCCTTGTGAACATCTTCCTCCAGATGCTGGGAATTCAGTGAATAGAACGCACTGCAATATCTGCTCATAAAAATTCTACCCAGTATGCTAAGAACAAGCTGTAGCTTTCACTGTGTAATATCAGAAACCCTTCTCATGCAACAAATGACCTAGGAAGGCAGAGTGCATTTACTTTGGGTATTCAGAAGACTTGTTCCTTCATTCCTGCTCCCCTTGTATTTAAGCACACGTGTGCTCATAGACACGCAAGCTATACCATTTCTTAACAGTTTATAAAGAGAAGGATAGCAAGAAGTTTTACTTCTGTTGTGTTCACAAAAAGTACACTTGACATCCAACATAAAGGTGACAGGAAGAGAATTCACTGCCACAGAAGATAGTCGCTTTTACTGAGCTTTCTTACTAAGCACAAACCACTTGGCACAAGGCAAAATAGTTATGATGAGAAATTTAAGACAACCAGATTAAAAAACAACTAACAATAATTTATTAATAATACTGGACTTTTTTTGCAGATTTGCTTGTGCATGCATTTGACACCCACACCGAGATAAAAAAAAATGTGACACTCTTTGATAGCCGATATCAACGGAACAAAATGACATACCGTTACAATTCTTGCTTGGGGGGGAGGTTCTTTTATATGTTCAAAGTTATTCCCTATTAGCAGCCAAACAACGTCGGTGCCATTGAACTGTTGACCGAACTATAGCTCTCAGTGTTGCTGATGTGATAGCTACACAGGACGTCTTGACGATTTCTCGTAGCTTATTCAGTGTATCTGGCTTCTGTGGATAAACTTCATTCTTCAATATCCCCAATAGGTAAAAGTCAAGAGGTGTAAGATCTGGAGACTTCTGTGGCTACTCAACAGCTCCTCTTCAACCTATCCATTGTCCAGGTAGATTTTCAGCCAACTAGGCTCTGACATCTCTGTGGTAGTGAGCTGGAGCGCCATTTTGTTGTAGATAAAACCTTCCATTCCAAACACCTCTCAGATGGCAGATAAAACAGGTGTTTGCAGCATATGAAGATACACCTCAACAGTTAGGATATCTTCAAAGAAGAACTGGGCCAGTCAGTCCACATGATGACAGACAATACCACACATTAACACCCAGTGGATTAACATGTTCATCTACTTGAAGTTGAGGATTTTCAGGAACCTAGTGCACACGGCTGTGGAGGTTTACAGTACCATGCAGTTTGAATTGCTCCTCGTAAGACCAGAAAACCATCCCAGCAAACTTTTCATCCTCAAGAAGCATGGCTTCAAATCACTCTCAGCACTCCATCCTTCGATACAGGTCGTCTTCATTCACAGTGTGCAGCGATCTTGAAGTCTACACTTTCCACTTTACAGCTTACCTGTCTTTCACATGCACCCTGCTTCACAGATTTTTGAGTTCACCTAGTAAAATGTTGCAACACTGCATTGCTGAAAGCTGCATTTGTTGATGCTTTCAATTGGTCAGACCTTTCCTATCACACATCCTGAACAGTACCATTGGCTTCAAATTTATACCAAATATGATGAATTGCTGTATGTGTTGTTGACAGTTCTGTACACATTACACTATTGCTGTTGTACCTCCATCATGTCTCTGTGCTTCCAGTAATAATTCAATATGGCCTTGCATTGCTGAAATGACAATCTTCATCATTCATTGCTGCACTGTCATCTGCTGGAAAACACGCACCAAGATCTGTTGAGAAACCAATGGACTACACTACCATGCAAAATTGCTACAATGAGTCATTTTGTTCCAAAGATATTAACTATGAAAGAGTTTCTAAATTTTTATGGACCCCTCTGTATATTGCAGACATCTCCTCTTCTTCCTCCCTCTCTATGTTCACCTCTTCCTCCCTCCTACCTCTCTCCTCACCTCACTGTTGCAGCTCTGTATTTCCATCCCGTCCTTCCCAAGCTGTTTCTCCATATCCTTCATCACACCTCTTCATCCATCTCCTCTCAGTCCCTCCCTCTAACCACATCTTCTTCCCCCCCCCCCCCCCCTCTGTGTCCACGTTCTCCTCTCCTCACTCTGTCCATATCCTCCTGCCCCATTTGCACCTATCCACAGCCCTTCTATCCCCTCCACCTGCTTCCTGCATTTCCCCCCTCTCAAAGTATACCCCCAGCTCTCCCAGCTGTCTGTCCATCTCCTCCACTCCTTCTCCCTGTTCATCATCTCCTCTCCCATTTCTCTGTCCAGGTCATCTTCTGTGCACTGTGATTTTGAGTGCGTTTGGCTGGGTTGAAAAGTGACTGCAAAAGCTTGTGGTCAGTGACCAACAGAACTTCCTTCCATACATATACACATAAGATTTAGTCACTCCATAGATTGCACCAAGAGCCTCCTTCTCTATCTGTGAACAGCTGCTCTGAGCTTTGTTAAGCAGTTTGGAAGCAAAGGCTATTGGTCTGTCAGCAGAACCAATTATCTGTGAGAATACTGCACCAGTGCCATATGAAAAAGCATCCACTGTAAGTGTGCAAGGGGTCTTTTGTGCAAGTCTTGTGGCAAAAAGGCAGTGCAATTGTGCTAGAATCTGAGCTGCAGTCAGAGTGAAGTGGATGTAATACATCAGCTTCCCTAGGACTGTCAGATTCAGTAACATTCTTTGGAAATTGGAGGTTATGAATGGCCTGCAAGTGTGACACTCTAGATGAACATCCTGAGAATTAATTACATGCCTCAAGTATGCAGTCTCAGTTTGGAAAAACATGCACTTGTGTCTATTGCGTTTAAGCCTTACCTCTGATAACACATGGAACAGGGAGCACAAATTATTAAGGTGTTCAACTGCTATGCTACCTGATACCACTATACACCTAAATAATTGGTGCTCAGATGCACAAATGCTGCTAATTTTTCCAAATAGCACTGGAAAATTGCTGGTGCAGTGGCCTGCTAAAAGGCACTTGAAGTTTGAAGAGACCCCTGTGTATGTTAGTAACAGACACTTGCTGTGACTGTTCATCTAAAGGCATCTGGTGGCAAGCATCATGTAAATCAGTCTTAGAGAAGTAGCAACCAGCTCCCAAATGGTCATTAAATTCATCAGATTGAGGTAAAGGAAATGAACCAGTCACTGTTTGATGGTGCAGTGTTGCCATAATATCTCCATAAATAAGCAGTTTGCTTGTTGATGAGTAGTAAGGAGATGTACACTCACTGGCTGTGAAGGGTGCAGTAACACTGCTGTCCTGCCACTGTGAATATTCCTGGGCAGCCTGTTCACAGAGCACATGGGTACATCGCAAGCCCTGAAGAAGTGGGGCTGTGCACTGACTTTCATGGTCACAGTCATAAAAAAATTAGAAGTTTTGCCTAAGCCAACAGCAAACAAGTCTTTGAATTCAGAAAACAAATGAGCAATACTGTCATTTGAATCAACCTTAGTAACTGACAACATGTTGTCTACCCCATACAACCCAATCAAGTCAAGGCAAAATATGTCAAAATATCAGTCTTCTACAAATTCTGATATATCACAAGAAGGCTGTAATAACCTAGCATGGGCATTTTGTGTCTGTTATATACTGTAAGCTTAGTGTGTCATGTCTGCGTCTTGGGCTTGCCAAGAATTTCTTAAGTATTGCGATAGAGCAAAGAAACCAAGGTACACATATCTAATTGCAACTTAATAGTTTGACTAGTTATTGCAAGGTCCACAGAGAGTTCATTACAGAGGCATTGCACCAAGAAGAGCAGCTGATTGCTTGAATTGTCAACTAATGCACATCTGTTCAACACTAGAAGCTGTGTTTAGGTCAGAATGCACCATACGTACAGCGAAGTTTGGTTTCTGTGGGTGCATATTAGGAGAGGGAACCTTATCTTTCTGTAAGCCTGCCACTTGAACATCTCTGGTCTTTTCACATGAACAAGTTTGTTTCATAATGAGCATAAGTGACACTTTTGCACTGAGAAGCAGTGCTTCACACCAGTACCATTTCGGCCTGCCTGTTTAGGTGGCTACCTACATTGAGCCGGAGTGGCCCACTGAGAATTCAAATTGCAAGTGGTTTGTTTATGCCCTCACTCAGTGTTATTGCTTGACGCTACAGCACAAATGTCGATGAATGAAAACTGTCTACAACATTGTCATACGCATACTGATAGTCATTAAATTGCAAAACTCGCTGCAAGGAAGGGTTGGGATATTTGAGAATCTGTTTTCATATTCTATTATCAGCCATGTACTGCCTAATGGCGTCACACATCACATATCATGATATCACTATAAGGCTTGCCACTGCCACATTTAAGCTTACACTGCCTAGTAAGCCCTTGCAAATCTGTCACCCACCATTTATAAGTTTGTTTTGACTGTTTCCCTAGTTTGAAAAATTTAAACCTGTCAGCTACCCCTTGAAAGTTCTTGTGATGATATCTATTCATAGCCTGGACTAATTTGTCGTAGGTCACAAGTTCTGGCTGCAAAATGGGGAATAATTTAGAGCATAGACTGACACATTGGCCATTGATAAGAAAAAAGATTGTTTAACTGTAGCTGGTACTTCATGTGCAGATAGATGAGCTTCAAACTGAGTCAAGTACTCAACCCATTCATCTCTGTCTGCTTTCAGTGGGTGAAACAGAGGCACCAATGATGGCTGCATGAGTTGTGGCACTGACATAGTTCATGCATCTGATGGCAAGTCTCACTGCATTTGAATGAAGCCCCTCATCTCAGTAAGCTGTGTCATTCATTGCATCTACAAATGAAGAAACTGTGTTACATCAAGTGTTGGTGCCAAAGGTAACTGCAATTTTGATGATGCTAATTGCAATGCAGGCATGTGTGTGGAGTTGAGGAGATGGTTAGATGTAGTAAAGCAAAAAATATTAACCCTAAATCAATATGCGGTAGCACAAACAAGTAAAGTAAACAAAAGTGGAAAGCACAGATCTGAAATAGAAATTTCCACAAGCACAAATGCTATAGACGCAAACAAAAATGTCTAGAAAGCAATAAAACTTAGGTGACAAAGGAAGAAAATGAGGTGGCATCCTAGGGTCGACAGAGTTTGTTGCCAAATGTGTTGCACAACAGCAACTGCTATTCCCACATTGCTAATGACAAATGAGTGTAAGGTGGCCAAAACATCTGCCACCATGGGCTTCTGGATAGGCAACCCTAAAATTACTCAACACAATAGAAGTAGAATCACAAGACCTGGGGCCCAAGTGACTGCCACTTCAAACTCCATCCTGGTGGTCATGGTTCATCGTCAACCTGGAGATTCTTCATTGGTGGTGATGTTTCAACCACCACACATGACATCCATATGAATCTTCAACAACTTTGAATCCCACATCACCATGCTGCCTTATGCATTTCCTAAGTTCTGCAAAACCCAGACTGCACATTTTTCCCTCTGGGACAGGCTTCCTGTGAACTCCAATGCCAGCACCTGTTATGAACAGCAGATGCACAACACTCCTTGTCCTTGTGGAAAAACTCAATAAGGTGATTTGCATCTTTGGCAATTATGAGGCTACCATCAATTCCCAGATGGATGTGGACTTGAACCCACTATCAAAGTCAAAGGATATTATGGCACACCTAGCAGGAGGGCAAGGTGTTTGTGAAGGCTGACTTGAAAGATGATGTGTCTAAGGAACTGTTGATGATTGACATGCCATTCAGCCTTTTTCATTAAAACAGTTCACCATTTGGAATTCCAAGTGCACCAGCTATTTTTCAGCAGTATCTGCAACAACTGACTAGCCCAATACCCAGCTTGTTTAATCACCTCAATGACATCTTGGTCACAGAGAAAACTGCTATGGATCTGATGACCACTTTAGAGGTCTTGTTTTGAATGTTCTGGAAGGTAAATTTGCACTGCAACCTCGATAAATGTGAATTATTTGTCAAGGAAGTTGAATACTTAGTCCATGTCATGTCTACCAATGTCAAATCAGTCCAGAAGTTGCTAGTTCCCTGGCATTTTGCGCAACTGACATTAGTTTTGTGGCAGATCTGTTATCATCACCATTTTATGCCTCATGCAGTAGGAGAGGCAGAGCCCTTACACTGACTGCTCGGGAAGAATGTCCCATGGAAGTGGTCAGATCAGTGTAGTACGGTTTTCTGGACCTGGAAGCAGGGCCTCCTGAAGCTAATGTGTCTCGTTGCCTATGAACCTTCCAAGCCAGGGTGGGGGTAGTGCTGTCTAATATCATTAACAGCATAGAACACCCTATTGTATTCATATTGAGGTTGCTCAACCATCCCCACAAAAACTATAGCCAAACTGAGGAAGAAGACCTGGTGATAATTTTTGGCACCCAGAGGTTTCACGATTCTATGTATGGCTGACAGTTTACTCTGCTTACCAATCACAAATACCTCTTCCCTCTTTCTCAGGTTTCAGTGGCAGTACCTATGGCAACAGCTTGGCACCTACAGCAATGGGCCCTCTTCTTTTCCAGTTATTCCTATGACATGATTCAGACTGTCCACTCAACATGCTAATGTGGTTTTTCCCCCATCTGCTCCTGGTTGCAGATCCTATATTTGAAATAGATCCTCACATCTCTTTTCACCTGAATGCAGTAGTAGAAGAGGCTGTTGCCACCTTCCCCTTTGATTCCACCCATTCTGCACATGGATCAGGATACAGTCTTCAACAAAGTCAAGAAGTATGTTATTTACAGGTTGCCAGTGAATCAGAGGCAGCTGGAGGTTGTTGACCACCAAGGCTACTGGAGTAGATGCCTTGAGTTCTCTGCTCTCCAAGGGGTCCTGCTGCTCTGTCAATGGTTGCATGTGGATGGTCATCTCTGGCTGTCTCCAGCAGAGAGCCCTCAGCCTTTTACACCAGGGCCATTGGGGGATGTCCTTAGCAATCAGCTGCCACAACATCATCTGTATTGGAGGGGGATGGAAGCAGCCATATCTACTATAGTCTTGGCGTGTTCAAACTGAGAAAGCCAGCAGGCCTCCCCAGCATGCAGGTATTTTATTTGGCCTACCCCCTCCACCTCATGGTCCAGGATGCACCTCAATTTTGCTGGGCCCTTCATAGAGTCCTCCTGATTTATAGTGGTCAACACCTGGTCTGGTTTCCCTTTTGTTTCCCACATATCATCTCCACATATTTTTTCTTTAGAAGGGCTTCCCAAAACCCTGTGAAGAGCCCACAATTTACCTCTGTAGAGTTCAAAGACTTTTGTATAGCTAACAGAATCTCCTTGGTACACACAGCTCCTTTCCATCTGACATCTAATGGCCTTGCCAACAGTTCATTCAGACTTTTTAAACCAAGATGGCTTATCACCCTACAAGGGCTACCCCACGAGAGGTTGTATCCCACAAAATGCCTACACACTCTCCCTCTTCTATCCCAGTTGTATATACATCCCACACTTCCAACAACTACTTGCTCCCACCCTTGGTGCCACTGTTACACAACCCTGTCTGGGCCAATGTGGATCCTGGCTACCATTCAGTGTGTCAATGGGTCCAGGCACCGGTTACACACTAATCAGCTTCATTAGAGAAGACATGCCACATCCCTAAGTAATGTTCTACCTCCATCATCTGTTCCAGAGTCTCCTCTGTCCTGGAGGTTGGGAGGTGTAGCTGCTGTGGCATGCCCTCCATAAAGTGTGGTAAAGTGCCAACAGCAGAGCAACTGTGAGCTGCACCATTTAAAAGCCCATGACCAATGACTCTGCACTACCAGCTGTCAACCTACAGACCACTATGAGAAGTCAGCCAGCAGCCACACCAAGCCAGCAACTGATGCAAGCACCAGGCAACAGCACATACCATTTAGACAATGTTATCCATGCATCAACAAGGCAATCAGCCAGTATGAAAGTTGTAGTCATCCATGTGACCAGTTTTTAAGTGTTTGCTCTGGCCACAACCAGCAGTTAATCCACCTGCTGAAGTCTGATGGTCATCTACAAAGTTATTGCCATTGCTACTGCCCTGCCCACCACTTGTGCTGTCATTTTTTGTTTAGTATTCAGAATTTTGTTGCTCTTTTCAGTTCAAGCATGAGATTAATTTTGTTCAAAGTCCTTCCAACTTGTGTTTTAATAAACATGTTAAATAACAGTTCTTCTGGTTGTCAATTATCGAGAGACTTTTTGTAAGCCAAATAATCCATAACAGTTGTAAGTATTTACTCTGTAAAGCAGTTTGTTTTGTTTTTGATTAAGCCTAGTCTAGCAATTGTTTTAGTGACCCAGAAAGAAAAAAGTTTTGTTTAGGTTGAGTGGACACCAAAGCAGTTGAGTTATGTCATCTGGTCTAATAAAACATGTTATAATTACTTCTACATTGCAGATCTTTTCAACTTCAGAACTGTTTTACTACATACTAAGGCAATAAAAATGAAACATTTGGTGAAGCGTATTTGCTGTGACAGACCAGCCTTTTGAGCCGTCTGAGAATGAAAGTGTTGTTTCAGAAAATAATGTTCCTACTGCAGTTTCAGGTCACATTCATAAATTTTGTCCTGTGCCCTCTACTGATTCTGTAGCTTCAACTTGGTTCTAGTATGTCTGCTAGTAATTGCATTCCCTTGTGTCCCCATGAGTATGATCTCCAGGCTGAGTTATTTGTGACTCCTGAAGTCTTGCTTACATTCTCTTTGTGTGGTCCCTAAAAAAGAGTTAGTCATGTCCAAAGAATTTTCACTTGTGAATGCTTGCCTTGAAACTTCTGCCAGAAAATAAAAACAAGTAAAGAAAAAGAAAAACCTGCTCCATCATCACATAATAGTGCTAACTTGGTATTAGAAGAATCTGTCTGTTTTTGGAATAAACAATTTGAAGATGAGAAGTTTTCAGAAATTCAGTCCAGTGAATTCATAATTGTTTAAGTATATGGTATAGAGAAGGAATAAAGTAGCAATTTTATAGCAGTTGTGAAGGAGTCATTTTATACTGGCATTCAAGAGACTTTCTGGAAATGGGATATACACTTCAATAGACTCTCCATGGCAAATGGAGTCAACTGTGTTGCCACTGTTAATATTATTACAAAATTTTCTCATGCACATAAAGACTTACATCAAAGATTTGAAGATAGGATTTATATCAATACTGATTTTTTTAATACAGCCTTCTGTAAAACTGATTTTACTTAAAACTCAAATCACTTACATTTAATGTATTAACAAGTTACAACTAAATGATGTTGCAATCCACTTTTACACTGTTTTGAAGCTAAAATCAGAGTTATGTGGTGCATTATCACTGATCTCACTACTTGGCCCTATTAACCTTCTGATTAGGTTAAATGCTAACTTTTCAAATGAGTTAATTAGTTCAGATTTCACAATAACTAAAATTGATATGGATCCCTTGAACATCTCATTGTAAAGAAAATGTGAATCCAGACTTCTTGTAACTTTTAATGCTGGGAAGTTAAATAGATAATGGTTCCAATCATTTTCAAGAAATGAGGCCCAGTAGCCTAACTGTCCAATAATGCGCTGATATAAAAGAAGACTAAGTAAATATTCCTGAATTCCAATCAAGAAGAACTGCCAAGATGAGAAACACATAAGTACAGTCCTCAGTGTAGCAAAGCAGCTTAAATCACTTAATAAAGGCAAGGCCTCTGGTCCAGATTGTATACCAGTCAGGTTCCTTCAGAGTATGCTGATACAATAGCTCCATATTTAGCAATTATATGCAAACATTCACTCACAGAAACATCCATGCCTATTGGCTGGATAGTTGCTCAAGTCTCACCAATACCCAAAAAGGGAAGTAGGAGTAATCCATTGAATTACAGGCCCATATCACTAATGTCAATTTTCAGTTGGGTTTTGGAATGTATACTGTGCTCGAACATTATGAATTACCCCAAAGAAAATGATTTATTGGCACATAGTCAGCACGGATTCACAAAATATCATTCTTGTGAAACACAGCTAGCTCTTTATACTCAAGAAGTAATGAGTTCTATTGACAGGTGATGTCAAATTGATTACATATTTTTAGATTTTCAGAAAGCTTTCAACACCATTCCTCACAAGTGTCTTCTAACCAACTTGCATGCCCATGGAATGTCAACTGGATTCATGATTTCCTGTCAGAAAGGTCGCAGTTCATAGTAATAGATGGAAAGACATTGAGTAAAACAGAAGTAATATCCAGAGCTGCCCAAGGAAGTGTTAGAGGTTCTATTGTTCCTGATGACACAGGAAACAATCTGAGTAGCTGCCTTAGATTGTTTGCAGTTGATGCTGTCATTTACCACCTTGTAAAGTTATCAGTTGACAAAAACGAATTGCAAAATAATTTACGTAAGATATCTGTATGGTGCAAAAAGCAGCAATTGACAAAACTGTGAAGTCATTCACATCAGTACTGAAAGAAATCAGCTGAATTTTGATTACGTGGTAAGTCACACAAATCTGAAGACTGTAAATTCAACTAAATGCTTGGGGATTACAATTACAAATAACCTAAATTGGAACAATCAGTTAGATAATGGGGTGGCTAGAGCATACCAAAGACTGCGATTGGCAAACACTTAGAAGGAGCAACAGGTCTACTAGAGAGACTGCTTACACCACACCTTTCCGACCTATTCTGGAGTACTGCTGTGTGGTGTGGGATCCATAACAGGTAGGACTGACGGATGACATCAAAAAAGTACAAAGAAGGGCAGCTCATTTTGTATTATCGTGAAATAGGAGAGATAGTGCCACTGACATTTTATGTGGATTGGAGAGGCAATCATTAAAATAAAGGCATTTTTCGATGTGATGGGATCATTCATGAAATTTCAATCACCAGTTTTCTCCTCTGACTCCAAAAACATTCTATTGGCACCCACCTATATAGGGAGAAATTATCATTACAACAAAATAAGAGAAATCAGGACTCACGCAGAAAAATTTAAGTGCTTGTTTTTCCCACACGTCATTTGAGAGTGGAAGGGTAGAGAGGCAGCTTGAAGGTAGTTCGTTGAACCCTCTGCCAGGCACTTTATTGTGAATGGCAGAGTAATCATGAAGATGTAGAAGCTCTTATGAAGATAAATTTTCATCTACAGTGGTGTGTTAAGTATTGGTTACTTTTTTTTTAATTTCTCTCTTTAACTATATACACATTTATAGAAATCTTTGAATGCTTTTACGATTTTCTCTTGGTTTCAAATTAGTGTGCCATCAGTAAGAGCATGCCCGATATGTGAACTTTGGCGTGGGGGCGGGGGGGAGGGGGTGGCAAGGGGCAACTTGTATTATTTTCATAGACTGGAGGGTTGGAGGAATGTAAGAATTTCTTGCAAAATAGGAATTAAAATTGATATTAGGTATCTATTCCTTACAATGTTCCAACTAAGAAAGTATGGTCTGTGAAAGATTTGTACATGTATTACTGGAACTTTATATTTAAAATAATTGTGTCATTATTGAAACAGTGCTTCTAGTTCCTAAATCCAAAAATATGACTTAACAATTTAATACTTCAAACCAGCTGTTGTTCATTTCTTACATATAAACCTGCTACAACTTTTTATTTCCTGAACCTGTCATATTTTTATTTTATTGCACAATCAGTACATTTAATTCATACAGAAACAACAGTCTAATGAAAGTAATACACTTGTTTAGAAACGAGTATGCATAAGCTGTTGTTTTTATTCATGTGTGAAGTATATACATGGCACTTTTTTTTTAATGCTACATGTAACATATTCCTGTAGAAAACAGATATTTGATCACATTACATGTATGACTCCTGCAAATATAACAGAATCCTCCTACCTGCATAAAGGAAGGAAGTAAAGAAGCCAAAATGTAATGAGGTTTAATGCTGTCATAGTACTATGCGTATTGCAAATTAGCTTTGACACACCATATATCCACTCAATATCTGACAGTGCTTGAATATGCTAATGTGGATCACTCTTCATAACTCTAAGTAGATTTAATAATACAAGAACTGGCACGAGCATTTACACTATGAGCATTTGTCAATCTAACTCATTCTCAACAGTATGTTCTGTAACATTTCTGACAGTTGTCTTTTTAAACATGACAAAAGCAATTCAAATGCTTCTAGTGATGTGAGATAAACTGAAAGAGGTATAGAGAAAGCCAACTCAGTTTTCTGAATGCAGTGGTCATTTTGGAAGCATCAACATTTTTTTAGTGGTAGCACTTTAAACCAAAGCTTCATGAATGGTTTTACATAGAAAACATAGTAGTAAAAATTTATTGTATTTTGAAATAATACAAAATTTATGTTATCAAAAAAGTAAAAGAAATTTATTTTAAAATTTAAGTAGTGGAAAGGATAAGTCATCAAAAGAAACACTTTACCAGAAACTTCTTGTCAGATTAAGATTGTGAACAGGGTGAAAGATTCATTCTGCAAAGTAGTTCACTACCAGTGCAAGATCAGAAGAGTATGGTGCTGGTACAGAACTATGTTTCTTAAAGATATATAGAGCCAAAGGTTATTTACTGGGTCAAGGCACAGCACAAGTATCTGAGGGACTGGCTGACATCTTTCACTGGTTGATTTGGGGAGGGGGGGGGGGGGGGGGGGGGGAGAGAGACCAAACAGCAAGGTCATTGGTCCCATCAGATTAGGGAAGAATGGGGAAGAAAATCGGCCATGGAACCATCCTGGCATTTGCCTGAAGCAATTTAGGAAAATCACGGTAAACCTAAATCAAGATGGCCAGACATGGGTATGAAGCATTGTCCTCCCAAATACAAGTCCAGTCTTTCACTAATGATGCACAATCTGCAACACCAAACTGCATTTATCCAGTGGATGCCCTTGTTATTCAACACTGCCAACCATTGTTGCAGAAGAGTTCATGCCATTATTAAGGACAGACTGAAAATTTGCAAAGTGTACATCCAGTTGTTGCCTTACCATCTTTGATCAACAGAGGAAGCATGTCAGATGGAACTCTCCTGAACACATGCAGCTCTAGGCCAACGAGAGACTGATGTCCATAGCAGTCTGGTCCCTTCAAACCCATAATCCAACCAACCTCGAGGCCAACGGAGCGAAAAAACTCTTGTCATGGGTACTGGCTGTAGACAGGACATGGTGTCACTGCACATCTGAGTCAAAATGGCAATCTCCAGTGGAAGCATCCAGATTTGCTGTAACCCAAAAAATCAATGGCCATCCACACAAATGTGGGAAAGTTGTGTTTATCTTCATCTTTGGTCAATAGTGTCTCCTATTTACTGATTTCCTGCAGCATGGGACAATGTTGAATGTGCAGTTATACAAACCTTAACCACCTTTCCAAAGGGATCAAAACAAAAGGACCACAACAGCTCACACATGGGATCATTCTGCTCCATGATAATGCAACACATCATGCAGCAAATGCAGTCAAAGAACTCTTGCACGGATTCAAATGGGACTTCCTCAGTCACCCTCAACAAGTTCACAATTATTGGTGAGTTAAATAATGCTCTGACAGGCAAAATTATTCACCCCAAATAAGGCTATCAAGAGGAATTTTACATAATGGTTATTCACTGCTTACTTACTTACAGTATGGCAAGAGGACAACAGTGCTGGGAAATACTTCTGAAACAAAGCTACAAGCTCCTGTTCACTGGCCTCTGTGTCATTTTTCTTTAAGGGGCTCTGGAAAGCCCTATATTTCCAGTGTTAATGTAGCACTTATAAAAACATGTTTTCTCAGGAAGTATTTGAGCTAGGTTACAGGTTATTTATTGGAGTAGTGGCTACAACTAAAAATGAGGATTTTCAAAAATTTTGATTCACCATAGGGCTTCAGTTCTGGAATATGTATGAAACTTTTAAGACCATCATCACCAAGGTAATTCATGTATCACACTTTATCACATGCAGCAGAATGTTGCAATATACTAGCAACACCAGCCGCTTCCATTCCTCCTCTACTGCCATTATAATTCACAGTGCAATTATTTTCAAGTGTACCTTTATTTTTTGTGGACACCTACAATATTTAGATATTACTGCTACATCTGAAGCTTCCCCAGAATATGTACTGGTGGCAGATACTATACCATGAAGAGATGTGTGTCTCCATTTATCGTTGGTATGATCAAATGCTGCAGTCACACTGGAAAGCCAAAGAAAATGGTACACCTGCCTAATATCGTGTTGGGCCCCGGCGAGCATGCCGAAGTGCCATAACACATTGTGGTATGGACTCAACTACTGTCTGAAGTAATGCTGGAGGGAACTGACATAATGAATCCTGCAGGGCTGTCCATAAATCTGTAAGAGTAGGAAGGGTGGAGATTTCTTCTCAACAACACGTTGTGAGGTGTCACAGATGTGTTCCTGGATGTGTGAGCTGTCACACTGTCCTGCTGGAATTTCCCCAAGTCTGTTGGAATGCACCATGCAAGTGATCAGACATTATGCTTCTTACGTACCTGTCACCTGTTAGAGTCTTATCTAGACCTATCAGGGGTGTCATATCCCTCCAACTGCACACACCCCACACTGTTACAGAGCCTCCACCAGCTTGAACAGTCCCCTGCTGACATGCAGCGTCCATGCGTTCATGAGTGTCTCCATACCTGTGCACGTCCATCTGCTCGATACACTTTGAAATGAAACTCGTCTGATCAGCCAACATGTTTCCAGTCACCAACAGCCCAATATCAGCATTGACAGGCAAGGCGTAAAGTTTTATGTTGTGCAGTCATCAAGAGTACATGAGTGGGCCTTTGGCTCCGAAAGCCCATAGTGATTATGGTTTATTGAATGGTTCACAGACTTACATTTGTTGATGGCCCAGCATGGAAATCTGCAGCAATTTGTGGAAGGGTTGCACTTCCAACATGTTGAACGATTCTCTTCTGCCATCGTTGGTCCTGTTCCTGCAGGATCTTTTCCGGCCACAGCAATTTGATGCTTTACTGGATTTCTGATATTCACAGTACACTCATGAAATGATCATAC
This sequence comes from Schistocerca cancellata, assembly GCF_023864275.1. NCBI lineage: Eukaryota > Metazoa > Arthropoda > Insecta > Orthoptera > Acrididae > Schistocerca > Schistocerca cancellata. Next base: position 571,406,011 of record NC_064632.1, read on the forward strand.
AGGAAAACCCCCACTTCATCGGCACCTCGGAGATGCTGTATCCTATCATCTGTGCACCAACTATAACACCACATTCAAACTCACTTAAATCTTGATAACCTGCCATTGTAGCAGCAATAATTGATCTAACAACTATGTCAGACACTTGTTATCTTATATAGGCATTGCCAACTGCAGTGCTGTATTCTGCCTGTTTGCATATCATGCCTATACAAGTTCCTTTGGCACTTCAGTGTATCTCTGCCTCTTCCACAACTTTCTTGAGAGATTCTATACTGACAACTTCTACTTTAGAACCTATAAATCTATTATAGTTCATAAACCTGGTTGGGGGATTTGGAAGATTCATCATGTCACAGAAAACTGCATCTCTACTAGCACCCTTACCAACTGTATGACAGGCATAAACAAATCTAATGTTGTGTTCTTAGATTTTAGTATTATGTTCTTAATTTGGAGTTACTCCAAGACTGTTCCAAAAGGTGGTCATATATGAACACTTACCACACTTCAATCCCATTTCACTAGCAAGTCCTATGTGATTTTTTACAGAGTTCCAGACCAATTTTGCTACACTGAATACATTTTACACAGTTTATGAAAATTCCATTGATAACTGACATATCAAATATTTCTTTCAGATCTGAACTGCCCATTAAACATTCATACCTTTCACCAACTGAACCAAGCTTCCTCTGTAAAGTACTTTCTTTCACACTTCCATTGCAATGGGCATGTGTATCTGCAAGGTAAGGTTTATGCACTTATTGTGGTGATTGACTTTAGAATGAGTCACTTATTAGAGCCCATCTGCCAATCAATCACAGATCATCCTCTAGTGCCAAGTGCTCCCTGTGTTGCTCTGTTCTGCAGGCACAGCCATAAACTTGTGAAGTGTGGCTGATTTCACGCATATTGTCAACACTGCTCCTTCCTCTGTTCGAGATATACTCATATTCCCAAATGAATGAAATTCACTACAATGAAATGGATGTAATCATTAGGGATGCAACACAGAAGTTTTGCTGACGCAGAACAGTATCAGTTACTATCAATCACAAATGCAGAATGTGCAGTGTAATGAATCTGTTGTAGCAAATGAAAATTTGTGCAACACCAGGATTCAAATTTGACTCTTTTGTTGTCCGAGCATGTCTCCAGATTCAGCACAAGCTTTGTTCATCCATGGAGATCTTTCTATTACTTTTTAATGGTACTGCCAGTGGTTTCTGCAGTGAGGTGAATGAGAATAGCACCAATGGGTAATAGATTTAATGGGCAACTATGGCTTGCCCTGATACAGGGATATGTACTAAGTGAATTAAATAAACTGTAATTAAATGAATAACATCAGTGGCAATGATACTGAATATGCAATAACATGAAATGATATCAGTGGAAACCCTTTAGAAATGTTGAACCTACTGTGCAGTGAGTTTACTCTCATAAACTATAATCTGCACCAAATAAGGACTCAAACCTGGACATCCCACTTCTTGTAAGAAGCCAACTTAACCATTAGACCATTGGAACACATCCCCAGAGCTGGCTTTGACTTTCATTGTCACTGATAATCTCTGCAATTAGACCTACTTCTGGTCATCACCACCTGAGATTCTTTCATGGGAATATAGCAAACACAGATGGAATAGATTTGGTGAGGAACTATGTATTAGTCAGATGTGAGGGACTATATCATTTGATCAAATTCATTGAAATCAAGGGAATGCAAAGAAATTCTTTCTCCTAGTGATGCTGTAGGAGCGATGATCATGAAGTCCCATACTCCTTGACAGAGTGTAAGGGACGATGCGGGAGACCCGCACTCCTGTACTAGGCAAGGTCCTAGCAGAGGTGGTTTGCCATTGCCTTCCTCCAACCATAATGGGGATGAATGATGATGATGAAGACGACACAACAACACACATGACCCCGCCGGGAATCAAACCAGGGACCCTGCACTTGGGAAGCGCGAACTCTACCATGAGACCACGAGCTGCGGATGCTCTAGGAATACCCCTGATTAATGACACTGAAAATTTAAAGTCTAACAAGGCGTGTGTTAATACAAACTATGAGTTAGAGAGTCTGGTCATAAGCATTATGTGTACCTTTAAGATTCAGTCTGGCACAAGCTCATTTATTATGACACATTCACTACATTGCTGGTTCAGGTTTCTGCATAGTTTTCAGGTATCTAATTTCATATCATTCTATCTTCATTACCACTGACACCATTTCTTTCACTCTATGAAATTAATGCAGTCTATATACATCCCTGTGGTTGCAAAAATGATTATCCACCTGACCCAGTCACTCCAGTGGTGTTCTTCCTACATACTGTCTGGAAGGACCTCTGGTTGTAGTGCCCCAAACTAATAGAAGGAAACATTAGCGTCAATGATAGTCTGAATCAAGCATGGAGGCATGCTCACACAGCATAATTGTTTGGGTAACTGCTCAAATTAAGCACATGTTCTGTGTTTGAGAAATGGTTTGGTTCAACTTCCCATTTCTCACAACATAATAATTCCATAGTAGGTTCCCCATTTCTGAACAATGGCTATGATATCTTATTTCATGTTATTGCATACTCTGATTGTATCCCTGCTGACACAACATGAGTAGATTTCATTTTATTGAATTTGGTAGATTGTTATAAATCTTTATTGCTGGCTAGGTCATGGTCCTCCATGAGTATTCCCACACACACAGCGGGGGAATCACAGGTAGCAGCATTTGTAGGAAGTGGGAAGAAACATTAGTGGCAGTGAATGTTTGAGACAGGCTAGAGGTGTAATCAGATAAACCAAAATGTAGTTAAACAATGACTGATTACAACTAGCAAGGGATCCAGGTTTTTAGTCCCAGTCTGGCACAAATTTTTGTCTATCACAACATAGTAGCATTTCCTCCAACATTTTCCTCCCTCTTTCTGATTAAAGAATCTCAAGTCCCAGAACTTAAAATTTGTATAGTCTTCACGTTTAGATCTGTGACATCCTCGTTAAGTGCAAATATTTCCTGTTTTATTACCTGAAGAGGAAACTGAATTTGATTCCAGCCAAAATGATTCCTCTCCCTCTCTCTTTCTTTCCCTTCTGAGTCTGTGGACTGAAAAAATTAATCTTTTATACAGATTCCCTTTGTGCATGTTGAATAGTGTGACATATTTGACCAGAATTATCCATTTTTTTGTCTTTTCAGTGACTCCGTTTGTTGACTTGGAATAGTTAATTAGTCAAATGTATGCACAGTTACCACAAATATAAAATTAGTTTTTGTGGTGAATGTAGTTTGGCAAGCTATTAAAACTTAAATGGTGGCAATACAAAACTGTCACAACAAAATTTTCATTTATACATAAATACAGTGTTCAAATGTGTTGGGAAATCATGCAGAATATCTTGATATTTTCTGCAAATAAAAGTACAAAAAAACCTAGTTTTTGGAACTATTAGTTTTTCCCTTGAAGTAGAAAGAAGAGTAGATTGGCAAGATTATTAAGGAAGGGCATGGAACTCAGACAGCAAAATGTGAGGGACACAGTTCTGGGGGTCACGGAGAGTAAATCTCATCCTAATAGGTCTGAATAAGCCTGAGACAGGAGCCAAAAGGAAGACAGAGTTGAGAGAAAGAATACATAGATAGAACAGTTACAGACGGAAAAGAAATAGATATTATAGCAAACACATCATCTAAGAAGTTTTTCACTTACCTCCCCCTCCATCCCCCTCCTCCTAAAACATTGCACTAATACTATATAACACTGCTTCTAGCATTGGTAATGCCAAATTCTCCTGAAGTCAGTCATCGACGATTACATCCCATAGAGTTGCCAAACTGCAGGGATGTTGAAACTTCCTGGCAGATGAAAACTGTGTGACAGACTGAGATAACTTGGGCCCTGGCCTTTCATGGACAACTGCTCTGATTTGATTTGATTTTGTTTCGATTTTGCTTTCTTTTATGGTGCAAAATCAAATAAGGTCATGACCGCCCAAGTGGGAATCTTAGAACACGAACACAAAGAAGGGGTTTCACTACACGTTAAGCACAATTGATAGAAGGAAGGAGAGATACGAACAAGGACCTCTTCTTGCATATAGGTCCACAAAATACGATGTAGAGACAACAGTGGTCCTGAACTAAAGATTAAATGTCCTTCACTGCATTGCTATGACAGATAAAAAGTAAAATACAGTCAACAGCCTGTTCATTGTTCACTAAAAAAGCCAATAACTCAGATGGCAAACATACATTAGAACATAATCAGTTAAAAAAAAGGGCATTGGGTCAGGAAAGGTTGATGATAGTGAGCATTAAGTTGTGAGAGATCACCACTTAACAAATGGTGATCACTAAAAAGACAGTGCCCAATATGCAACCTACCTAATATGATCTCCTCATGTGAAGAGAGCCAAGACAGGTCAGCCAAACTGCTGGAAGAGTTTTATTTCCCATAGTTTGTTCCCACGAAGGAAAGAACAGTGGTTGTGCCAAAGTGACACCACCTGCTGATAGATGGCAACACAAAGATCATCAGAAGGAATGGAAGAACTAGCGGACCAAGCTATGAAGACTGCAGCCTTCACAGCAGCGTCAGTGTCCTCATTTCCTGTCAGACCAATGTAACTAGGAACCCACATAAACAACAAAGTGGCTCCATCAAGAGTGAGCAAGTTACAGCTTTCCTGGATCCATTGAACTAAGGGATGGATGGTGTACAGCACAAAGAGACCTTGAAGGGCACTGAGAGAGTCGAGGCAGATGGCGCAACTGAAACAGCTAGTTCGCTGGATGTACTGCATGGCCTATACAGGTGAAGAGCTCTGCTGTAAATACTGAGCAATGTTCCAGAAGCCAGTACCGAAAAATGTTGGTGCCACTGATGAAGGCCCACCCAACACCACAGTCAGTCCGAGAGCTATCAGTGTACGCAAAGGTATTATCACTAAGATCTGTGAAAAGGTCGAGAAACTTGCAGTGATAGATCTAAGCTGGAGAAGTTTCCTTAGGAAGTGAATGAAGTCCATAGCGAACATGGGCTGCCACACAAAGGCAAGATGGTGAAGGGTTCATACGCATGGGGAAAGTGTCATGTAGCATGAAGTTAAGCTGCCAGAACAATAGCTGAAAATGAACTCCAAGAGGAAGCAGAGAAGGACACACCCCATACTAGTGGCCAAAGGAGTCATCAAAGAATGAGGCATAGGATTTGTGGCCGGGCATGGTAGACAAAAGGTACATGTATCTGCTGAGGAGAACATCATGCAGGCATTGTTTCTCTGTGAAGGAGGAGATGAACACTTCATCGTCCCCACGTAGTCCGGAGAAGCCTATATGGGAGGTATCGTCCGATGAAGCGTCGTGTTATTCGCAGGAAGAGACGATGGAGTCGTAGGCATCTGCATATGACATCATCTATTATGTTGGGGAAGATGTCTCGTTGGCGAACGTAATTTGTGGAAACTATTAATGTCGAATTTAATTATGGTGGCAAAACAGATCGTGTCGAAGGGAAATTCCATTAACTTGCAAACACAGTTGGTGAGAGAAATGGGGTGGTATCTAGAAGGAAGGTATTTGTCCTTACTGGGATTAGATATTTGTATGACAGTGACCTCTGGGAAACGTGCCCTCTGCCCAGATGCATTTGTACGTACAAAGGAGAAAGTGTTTGCCTACAAGAGAAAGGTGAGGCAACATCTGAATGTGACCACTGTCAGGCCCTCCAGTGGAAGATTGGAATGAACTGAGAGTATGACCTAGCTCCCTCATAGTAAATGTGGCGTTGTAGCATTCACTATTCTGAAAGGATATTGGTATCACCTCAGCTTCCTGAATCGTTTCCAATGGAGGAAGGTAGGGTGATAGTGAGTGGAGCTCGAAATCTCCATAAAATAGCAGCCTAAGATGATGGAGATATCTATGGGACCCACTATGACATTGTCTACTATGGTCAGCCCGGAAACTGGTGATTGGATCTTGATCCCAGAGGCATCGGAGGTTGGGCCACATGATGGAACAGAGAGTCGAACTATTACAAGCACTACTTAAAGAAATCCAGCTATCTTTTATGCTATCTCAAAGATTGAGACAACAATGCACACACAACTGTTTACAAGGAATAGAGTAAGTCATCATAGGATAACGGTAAAAAACGTGGAGAGCACGTCTCCACACGCAAATTGCGACGTGGCATGCCTCAGTCCTTCAAGGCACTGGAATACGGCTCAGTAAGGATGAAGTGTGTGGTATGGAACATTCTGCGACAGTAAGGATAACGTCTGTAAGGTACTCTACCTGGTCATCACAGATAGGGAAATGCTGTTAGTCGAACGTCGCCAGGGTGGAGTAGAGCCTCCAGTCGGCCTTAGAAAGCTTGCAATTGGGTTTACACATATATGGGATAGAAGTTAACAATCGGATACCACATGGGGAATGGTCGCACGAGTACATGTGAGAGAAAATGGACCACTCAAAATAATAGGCAAGCTGTGCAGTGCAGAACGAGGAGCCCAAATGGGAATCAGTGTGTGTGGAGTCTGAAAGGAATGATGGTGCTCTAGTGTTAAGTGAGGTTGAGTTGATTGAGAAGGTCAGCCAAGAGGGCACCTCTCAGACAAGTTCTGGAAGGGCCACAAAGGGGATGGTGTGCATTAAAGTCACTGAGCAGAAAAAAAGGGTGATGGAGTTGACCAATAAACTGGAGGAAGTATGCCCTGGTGACACCGAATGATGGAGGAAAGTAGACGTTACAAAGAGAAATGTGAAGTGTAGAAGGAAAATGAAGACTAACAGCCTGTAGCTACATGTTCAGGGAGATGGTCTGACTATAAACATCATCTCTAATGAGCAACGTGACTCCCCCATGAGATGGAATGCCGACCTTGGAGGGAAGGTCGAAGCAGATGATAAAGAAATGCGAAAGGTCTAAGCAGTCACGAGGATGCAATTTTGTTTCATGGAGGCAGAAAACAAGAGGATGCTGCTATTCCAAAAGCAGCGGTAATTCCTCCTTGTTGGACAGAGTGCTGCAAACGTTCCACTAGAGGAGAGTCTACACGGGGAAAGGGGAGGAGGGAAGAAAATAAAGGGTTGCCACCTCAACTGCTGTCAAGTGCCAACCTTCAAAGACTCACAGTTACAGGGTGCTGAGGCTGGAGGATCCTGTTCCACGAGATCTACAGAAGTGTCGGCAGTCTCTCTTGGTTGGCCTGTGGATTCCAGAGCAGAGAAACGGTTGGCCGTGTGCACGGGGAGGTGAGGATATCACATAGCGAAACTGCTGAAGAGGCTCTCTGAGTCATGGAAGGAGAAAACCGTTTGCCTTTGTTTGGTTTCTTAGAGTCTTCGCGGTTGGCAGATCAAGACACAGATGATTGTTGGCTCGAAGGAGATAAAAAGTCTTCACCGGAGCATTCCTTCTGTACTACTGGTTGTGTAGTAAGTGATTTTGGACCGGCGGCGCGGACTTGATGGCTTGTTATACAGCTGGAGGAGAAGCAGACGAGGATGCTACCATGACACTGGGTGATTTGACAGTTGTAGTGCTGAATTTGAGGTCGCAAGTCTGCGTGACTGTGTCCCTCATGGAGTGAGGTGTAGCAAGAACAGTACTGTAAGTGCCAGATGGTAAAATGCAGCGCTTTCAACCAACCAACAACTTGTGAGTGATGGGGTTGAGCCAGTACAGCTAGCTATTTACTTATCTTTTTTGTTTTCTTTTGTTTTTGGAATCACCCGCCTTCTCAGTACTCGTCACGATGTGAAGATCGAGATCGGACTGGAGTCTCTGGTCGCCACATATCTTTGGCGAGTGGGCACTCCGCACGCCACTACGTGAAGGAACGAGGAAGAAGGGGGTTCCTGGAAGTTAACTCTGGACTGTGCGTTAGGAGCGACGTCAGTATTGGAGGGCAAGGCCGCTTGGTCGGTGGACCCTGTGGAAGCTGTCAGTTGGCGACAGAATGCCACGTGCTCGAAGATCCTAGTGTCAGGGTCTGGTGTCGTGCCAATGGCGGTCATTGTGTGGTCATTCAAAGTCTGAGAAGCGAGTTATTGGTTCTGCTATTGGATCCCGACGAAGAAATACGGAAAGTTTGGTGTATGAGGTGAACATAAGAATTCCAAAAAGGTGCACGTTTGTGGTGCATATATCAGACTTGTGAGTGGTGTAAGCTATGCTTCGGTACTGCAGTCTCTAGTTAGAGTGCTGCTTGGGACAAGAGCATTGATATCGGCATTGTCATCTATTTAGCTGCTTTAGAGTAGATGACTGTTTTGGATCAGAGGCAGATCCAAGTGAGGGACCAAATCATTGCTCGTCTTATTAAGAAACCTAAGTCGGCCCCCAGCATTTAAACTCTGTTATCTACAGTTACAACGAGTAATTTGACCCTCAGGTAGTGGCCATGTGTGAACTTTGGAGGTACTGATAAGTGTTAGTAGCAATGGAAAGGTTGACTGTGGAGCTTTTCAGTTGGACAATTATGAATCGTGTTAATTGCAGTTCACTTCTTATGGTATTTTACAATTCCACTTGTGGTGACGAAATCGCCAATAGTACTTTCATAATTTAGCTTGGGACATCATTCTGTAGTTTGGTGTGGCCCTCCCAAGAGTTTAAACCCCAAATATTTTCTTACTGCCTTTGCTGGGGTTGCCTTGCAACAGTTGTTGTTTTGTCTCTTGTGTACCCCACTGTACTGCTGTTTGGTGCAGTGTGGTATAGTCGAAGTGTTCAGTAGTACCGCATCTACTCCCTTGCCTGTTTCATATTTGCAAGCCGCATCAGAATGGTTCAAATGGCTCTGAGCACTATGGGACTTAACAGCTGTGGTCATCAGTCCCCTAGAACTTAAAACTACTCAAACCTAACTAACCTAAGGACATCACACACATCCATGCCCGAGGCAGGATTCGAACCTGCGACCGTAGCAGTCGCACAGTTCCGGACTGCGCGCCTAGAACCGCGAGACCACCGCGGCCGGCAAGCCGCATCCATACCGACGTATAATCCCAGTATTCAATTTGTGTAAGTTGGTTGCTCCTTGTCAACGTTTTGTGTATAATGGAAAATCTTTCCCATACCGCACGTGATCCTGAAGGACAACAGCGCATGACCACTACGAAATCAAAAGATATGTATTGTATATTATTTTTTAACGGATGTAACCACTGAGCTTAAGAGTTGATTTATGTGTTTTTTTTTATTTATTTCGAAATGAAAAGATTTACATACCTGGTTAATTGTATCATCTATGCTTAATTATTTGGCGTAATTCGTTGGGTGTTGTATGCATCACATGTAGGGACGCTTATGGTGTAAAGAGTTTAAAAGGAAGGAAAATATTTCGTGAAACACTGAACATTGTAAAGGCTACGGGGTTTGGGTATACGTAAATAGTAATCAGATTTTATTTCGTTTCAGTTGTTGTTTTAATTCAAATTTAGTGATCAATATTTTATTGCCTTTAGAGATCACAGGTGATATAGGGGAAATTTTGGTACTTCCATGTGGCGTTAGAATCTTTTATTAAATCTTGCATTATGCAATTTGTATTTTCTTTTCCTTTTTGAAGAAGGGGTTTTAAGTTGTAAGCATTGTAAATTGATCCTGAGAGCTGTTCTTTGATCTTTTATTATTCAAGAGACTGTTGGTTAAATAATGCTTCAGGGACTTTCATTAAGAAACTGTATTGAGGGTCTTGCTGTTCATGATAAAGAGTGTTCACTTACTATTTTAAATTTATGTTAATAAAGATGTAAAATTTTTAATGGAAAAAAATGCTTTTATTAGGGAAACCGTGCCTGCCCGTACTTCCCACAGCTTCCACGTACTCAAGGTATTGGCCTTTGGCCCTTGTCTGATGTTTTCCCTGGTATCTATCCCAGCTAACGTCTGTGGGGCCATGTCAAAGGTAAGGCACTTTTTCCCACTGCACCCAGATCCACCTGATGCCACCCACTCCAATCAGGAGCTCTTCCCATGGGTGCCACCCAGCCACAGCAAAGGCCACCTGGCATTATGGCTGTTGCCGGAGTCCTCATGACCCAAACAGACAGGCATCTACTCCATGGCACATGTGGGAAGTTTACAGCTCAGTCATCAACAGTGCGATCCCTTTGTTGTCAGGGGGCTACCACCAAATGGGTACATGATGACCCCACCACAATGGACTGACTACCATGCTGGATATTGGGTGCAGAGAAATCCAATATTGTCATGGGGGTGAAAGGGAACAGGAGACAATGGAAGAAGATGACACACCTCGGAAAGTATCCTCACTCAAATAGTTGGATTGTAGGTGGAGATGCAAAGCCATAACAAGAGGTTCAGGAGATCGAATCTAAGGACACTATGGATAATTCATGCACCATGTAAAGCATCCTTCTCCATATGTACCGCACTTCTGTAGAATCTGGAAAGTGGCAGGTCAACCCATAAAATGGGACATGAACTTATAGGGACGAAAAGTGAGAGACTTCTTTTAGTCACCTCTTACGACAGGCAGGGATACCTTGGGCCTATTCTAACCCCCAGACGTGCAGGGGTAATTACTTTGTTCAGTCTCTTCACATCTAACACAATCCTCACAGAAACATCTTTCTTTTTCACTGTAACAATTGGGTTACTGTACACACTCCTGCCCAAATCCATTACCTTCCAATCTAGCATTTTTTTCATTCTGATGCTTACTGCTGCCTTGTCTGCCACAGAAATAGTGAAAGGTTTAACTCCAATTGTTTCACGGGGCATTACCTTTAAATGGTATTTAAAAGCAACTACTTCCCAAAGCTTATCTGGAAAAACACATCTTTATATTTACTCAATAATACCTTGAGCAATGAGCATTGGTCCTTTGAAAAATGTTTGATCTCTTTTATTTTATCATTTATTTACTCCAGAGAACATGCTTCCCCACTATACTCATTCTCCCTTTTTGGGTGAGCCATCACTTACCTCCTGCCAATTCGTTTCTAAATTTAACTCTTTTTCTGCTATCTCTACCATTAAATTCCAGAACTCTGTTACAATAACACTGCAGCCATACTCACTAAGAAAATTCATCCTGAGAATAATGTTCACAGCAAGGCCAGCCACCAAAAAGCAATCTATATTGGATACTGATCCTCAATCTTAAAATCTAATAGAATTACTATCTTTACTGTCGTGCTACATTCCCCAGTTGAAGTCTTCATTTTAACCCCAGGTAAAATCAATTCCATCAAATTCTACTTTTTATCTGTTGCCAGAATGAGTCAGATACAGCTGACACACTAGACCCAGAGTCTAACAATGCAATACTTTCTACATTACCCACTTTTACATTAATAATTGGTTGAACTTTTTCAATAATTACCATTTTAATTCAGTCGCTTCTAGCAGATCTGCTTTGGTGTCTTCCCTGCTCTCTATATCCATTATATGAGCTCTCCATTCCCATATTCATTACCTGCATCTTCCTGAAACAAATCCTTAACAGTTTCCCTTATATCCTATTCTCCTCTTAACAACAATTTTCCTTGGCACTTTAAATTTTAAATTACCTCATTATCCCATTCCTCAGAAATTAAGATTTTATGAATCTTACCATAAGATACCCAGTCATTAAGATGATACTTGGCTTTCTCCTTTCCCATCCAGTCCCTACTAATATCCTTATTCAGAACCATCTGACTACCTTCCATAAAAACATGTGCCATAGCTTGTTCCTCAGAACAAGACTCAACAACATTTTCATTACTGCAGTCAGCATCATCACTCACTAACTCATCATTACAATACACAATATTATCAGGAGAACCCACTGGTACAGTCATAGCATTTTCATATACATCATTACCAACTGCTTCACCATATGCACCACCAATACAGGCACAACATCAATATTGTCACCAGCAGCACTTTTTCCACTTTGAGCAGGCTCACATAGATATTAGTACTTGAAGAACTTTCCTCATTACTCATCTCCATGTCCATAAACTGATTACAAATAATTTTATTTCCTTTGCCCCTCATTTCCACATCAATACCTGTTTCTACTTCTGGCAGAGCAACTGCCTCTATTTCAAAATTATCCGTAATTTTCATTGAAGCTAAACCCACTCTATTTTCTTCATTATCTTCCAGTCTAAGCAATCTGTTTCTGGTAACAATTTCCCAATGCCCAGGTACTTTACAAGGTGGTGGAGGGTCATGGTGTACCAATGGGTGGCTTGTCATCGTCTATACTGGGCCACTGGAATATGGGCTTGAAGCAGAGGTTTAATGCCCTCTACGTAAAGCATCACATGAGTTTATTGCTTGAGGTTTTGGTGCATACAAAAGTGTGGTGTATACCATGTTGCAAAGTCTGCGGTGGTTAGATTTTGGACACATACTGCCCTAAACACCACAACAAATCTGGTTGATCTTGCATGGTCCTCCTGACTGTTTCTGTGTCAACAAAATCACTAGGCAGGCTCAATGTTTCACTGTTAACTAATTATGCTGCTGAAGCATTGATGTTATCCATAAGCTGAGTAATCCCAGGAGGAGTGCCAATGTCCAAGAGTTGTCATGGCACATTAATGCTGCCTTCATACAATGGTCATTCTGTTGACAGACTTGATCATTCTGTTGCTGGCCGGGTGGTTTGGTCTTGTGATGGGTGTATGCACAAAACTTGGCCAGCTGGGTAAATAGGTCTGAATCAAACTGGCATCTGTGGTCAGTAGTGATACGCAGTGGGCACCCAATCTCACCAACCACGTTGATGTAAAAGCAGAAGCCAATGTCTCGGCTGTGATACTGTCCATCGTTACTGTTTCAGGCCAGTGGGTATAATGGCCAAGAAAAGCTGCTGCCATCATATGGGGGGAGTGGACCAACAACATCCAAATGCACATGGGCAACACATGATGGTATCTGGACAGTTGTCAACTGGAGCATGTACATATCAGGACATCTAGCATCGTTGCCACTTGAGACAGGATTTGACCCACTCATGGATCTTCCTGCATGCCTGGCCACACATAGCACTGAGACACCAGATGCAATGCTGGTCACACACCTGGATGGTACAACTTGAGAATCATGTTGAAAGCTTGCCTTCTGAACGCTGGTGTCAGGAAAGGATGAGGTTGACCACATGAGATATCTTTGTACAAATGTATACCTTCTCTTGGCACATCCATGAGCTGCAACTTCATTGCTGATGCAGGGTCATTGGCATACCTACTGAACACCTTGCCTTTCTGATGCACTAGTGAAAGTGCAAGAAAATCTGTTGGACTCAAGACACTGCTGACTCACGGCAGACAGTTCACAATAACTTTGTTGATTCCAGATATATGTCTAATGTCTGTTTTGAAATGGGACACAAATTCGAGATGATTAAATTGCCTGGGTGAGCAGTCGGCACTGTTCTGACTGAATGCAAATGTCGAGGGATTGTGGTCCATATAGATTTTAAGGACTCATGCTTTGACGTATGGATGAAGATATCTGCCTACCTGGTACACAGCCAGGAGCTCACACTCCTATGTACTCCATTTCCTTTATGAAGGGGACAGTTTGTGGGAGTGGTGGTTGCCAGGCATCGTCCACTCACTGCTGGAGTGCTGCACCAATGGCTGGCTGGCTTGCACCCATGACAATAGATAGTGGTGCATCAAGCTTTAGGTGCACTAAAAGCACTGTCAGCTATTCTCTTCATTGCAACCTTGAATGCAGAGTACATATCTGTCCAGTGCACAAGAGATATGCCGTTAACACTAGGACCTGACAATGCTGCTGTCAAAAGTTCCTGTGACTGCTGCATGGGGAAGGTGTCGCCTGTAGAAATTAAGTTTACCCATGAAACGTCATAATTCCTTGACTGCAACTGGCCTAGGTAGCAATATTGCTTCTACCTTCTCAGTTAGAAGAAGGGAGTATGCAAATGAGATCTTATAAAGAAGAAACAACACTTCTGCCAGTCTCAAAAAACACTTGGCTACATTCAGTATGATTCCATATTGTTCTAGCCATTTGAATACCTCATGCATGTGCTGTCAATGTTGTTCCGAATCGGCAGAGGACCAGGACATCGTCGAGATATGCAATGCAGAAGAGTAGTCCTTGAAGAATGGTATCTATGATTCTCTGACATAATTGAGTTGCACTGCATAAGACCAAAGTCATAAACATGCTCTCATATAAACCAAAATGAGTGATTATAGTGGTCTTTGGTATGTCTTCTGCAGCTACAGGTATCTGGGTATAAGCTTCTGTGCAGTCCAAGATGGCGAAAATTGTGGCACCATGTAGTCCATAATTAAAGTTCCTTAACAGCAGTGCAGGATATCTGTCAGGAACTTTTCAAAAGTTAAGTACACAATAGGCGCCAGACTTCACCTTTCTTTGGCACCGAGTACAATGCGAAGGACCACCGCTTTTAGATGGCCATATTATGCCTTCCTGTAACACCAAATCAAATTTGGCCATTGCAATTGCTAAGCTGTCTGGGGCCAAACATCTAGGCCTGCACACATCAGGGGGTCTGGGACGATGTAGCAACCTATGCAGCAGCCTCCATGCGCTCACGCAAATTGCAGTGTTATGCAGTGATGGTCCAGTTTCATGTGTGCATAGCAACAGTAGTTCCATGCCTGGCCACAAGGAGCACTGGATCACATGTGCAAGTCATTTCTCCATGCACATGTCCACTCTTATATTTAAATTTATTTTTTGTTGTTGTTCATTTTGAGTACTCTCTGACACCATGCCATGAAGTTTTCCAGTGTTCTTTCTGATTAAAAATGGTAATTCTGTATGGAGGCTAATGCTTCAATTGAGTTATATTTGAGTTTAGTGTACAAGTCTGTCTTGGGTGGTGCGCTAATGGTGTCTTACATCCCGGCTGCAAATCTGTGGTCCAATTGACTTTTAATAAGGGCAAACTTAGTTGTGTTGGCGCTACTCCTGCACAGCAGAAACTTGGGTCTGCTTGCTCAAACCAGAGGACATGATTGTCAGGCAGAGCGGTGGAAGGTGAAAGGCCAATCTTGAAGCTGTGCGCTCTTCGACCACTGAGCGATTCACTGCAGCTCTGGTGCAGTACTGCTCCTCCTGATCACATCAGGGCCACAATTTTTATTTATTCATTCATTTTTTTTAACAGAAGAACAGATTTCATTAATTCCAACATGTAAGGCTATTCTCCACATGTAACTCAAGGATAACTCAACTGAAGTGTTAGCCTGCTTACAGAGTTACAATTTTTAATCCGAAAGGACACTGGAAAACTTTGTAGTATGGTGTCAGAGAGTAGTTGAAATGAACAACAACAGAAAATAAATTTAAATCTAAGAGTAAATGTGCACATGGACAAATGAATCGTATGCACAATGCAGCACTCCGGGTGGCCTAGTTTGGAGCTACTCGGTAGCAATTCACTTGCTATGCACACACAACACTACACCTACACTGCACAACACTTTACTTCATTTGAGTGCGTGGAGGCTGACACACAGGGCACTACGCTGCAAACATGTTAGATAGATTTTATATGGAGTAGTTTCTGTGTAATTAACATAAATGTAATCTGCATTGTTTATTCAAAGCATTTGACGACATTCCCTTAATAATGGAAGAACTATGGTTGATTTTGTATCACATTCTATGCATTTCATTTGTAACCACCAGATGATGATGTATTGTTGTAACTGCTGATAACTTTTGTAATTGTAATTGGTGAGTTTGCTGTATGTAACAATGCACTGATTGTTATAAAAGGTATATAAACAGTGTAAGAGGGGGAGCAGGAGTGGCCAGTTCAATGTAAGATTCTGACAAGAACTCTGTGACATAATAAATAGAGCACCTCAAACAAGTGTCTTTATACAATTATTGAGAATAATTTTTTACTTAACAAACTTCAAGGAAACAGCATCTGCAGCAAAGCCTCAAGAACATCAAGAGCAAGATAAGTTGACAACATTAATTACTATTCTGAAGATACTAAGTTACACCACCAAATTACAAAGAACTTTACTTAGAGCTACCATTTATGTTATGTAAAGACGATTAACTTTCAGTTTATTTTCTTTTCGGGACAACATTTCTTTTATACCCTTTGTCACAGTTACGCTGCAACATGGTGGTACAAGCAGGGATAATGATGTAATTCATGTCAAAGTGCTAAAGTTAATTTGTAATTGGGTAAATAAAAAATCCACTAGCCAAGCAGCTGCAGGAGAACACACATACTAACAAAAAAATTAAGCGTTCAGAGCCAGTGGCTCCTCCTCCTGGCAGAAGGGTTGAAGGGATAGGAAGAGAGGTGAAGGAAAAGGACTGGAGAGGTTTATGACAATGAGGGTGATGATGATGTTCGGTTTATGGGGCATCCAACTGTGCGGTCATCAGTGCCCAGGAGAGGTTTAGGGTAAGAGGCGGTGTTCAGGGAAGTCAAGCAGAACCCTGTGTCAGGGGAGACTTATTGGACACTATATTCTCAAAAACTGATTATTTTCATTGTTATAAAGTTAATTTGTGAATTTCATATGTGTAATTTTGACATCAAAACTGAAAAACAACTTTATCTGGACAGTAAATTTTTGGACTGGATCATGGAATCCTTTGGAACCAAAAATTATAAGGATGAGGAAACAAGACTGTGGAATCGATCAACTTGTTCATCATGCACACAATTTTTTTTTTTAAATCCATCTTTTATTTTTTTGAAAGTCTTGCAGTGTGCAGATACATCCTTTAGGAACAATATTTTCATTTCTCCACATAATTTCCATCCCTCTCAACTGCCTTACGCCATCTTGGAACCAGCGCCTGTATACCCGCATGGTAAAATTCTGGGCCAACCTGTTGGAGCTACTGTTTGGCAGCATGCACAAGGGAGTCATCATCTTCAAACCTTGTTCCACGAAGAGAGTCTTTCAGTTTTCCAAAGAGATGATAGTCACATGGAGCCAGGTCAGGATTGTAAGGCGGGTGTTTCAGTGTTGTCCATCCAAGTTTTGTGAACGCTTCTACAGTTTTTTGACTGACGTGGCCATGCATTGTCATGCAAGAGCAAAACATCCTGCTTTCGCCGATGTGGTCGAACACGACTCAGTTGAGCTTGAAGTTTCTTCAGTGTCATCACATATGCATCAGAATTTATGGTGGTTCCACTTGGCATGATGTCCATGAGCAAGAGTCCTTCGGAATCAAAAAACACCGTAGCCATAACTTTTCCAGCAGAAGGTGTGGTTTTGAATTTTTTTCCTTGGGTGCATTTGTATGATGCCACTCCATTGATTGCCTCTTTGTCTCTGGTGAAAAATGATGGAGCCATGTTTCATCACCTGTCACAAATCTTCCAAGAAATTTACCTCCACCATTCTCGTACTGTTCCAAAAGTTCGCTGCATACCATTTTTCTTGTTTCTTTGTGAGCCACTGTCAACATCCTGGGTACCCACCTGGCACAAACCTTTTTTAATGCCAACACTTTCAGTATTCTGCAAACACTTCCTTCCCCTATCCCAATGTAGTGTGACAATTCGTTCATTGTGATGCGTCTGTCAGCAGTCACCAATTCGTTAACTCTCTGCACATTGTCTGGAGTGTGTGCAGTACGAGGCCTGCTGCTGCGAGGACAATCCTCAATATTGCCGTGCCTGCTTTCATCATGTAACCTGCTTGCCCATCGACTAACGGTACTGCGATCGCCAGCAGCATCTCCATACATCTTTTTCAACCTCTTGTGGATGTTTCCCACTGTCTCGTTTTCACAGCACAGGAATTCTATGACAGCACGTTGTTTCTGACGAATGTCAAGTGTAGCAGCCATCTTGAAGACATGTTATGACGCCGACACTCACGGGAACAGGTTGAACTAAGTTTGAAAACAAGCTGGAAGGATGTATCTACACACTGTAAAACTTTCACACATGCATAATGAAAACTGTATTTTTACAGAAATAGTGTGCATTTCTTTTGGAGTGACCCTCATATATGAGCTACACTTGTTCCATCTTTTCTTCAAAATGGTCATGTCAGCTTTTGTTTACACAGTGTTTTTTTCTTTTTTGTTTGTTTTGTGTCTTATTTGCAAAAATTATTTTATGGTGTGTGATACAAGTAGGGCTTACAATCAAGAGGTTGAGGATGTAGAAAATTTGACACAAGGTAATGAAGAGGAAGTTTAGGACAGTATTAGCAATGTATAATCAGAAGGGGAAAGAGCAGGTGGAGATTCAGACAGTATTCGTTCACCTTTTCTTGGTTGCAATCAAGAGGAGATAGTTAGTTACAGTAGCAACCTTTTTAACACACTTGTGAGACTCACTGGGAAGAAATTAAGTAATCAAAGTCAGAAGCTAGACAAAAGGACCGGGAAGTCAGATAGCCAAGTTGAGGGGGAAAAAAAACATGAAAAGCAGAGTGAGAAATTAAACAAAAACTTGGATTGTTTATATAAAAATTTAGAGGAGCAAAGTCAAGCACTAAAAAAATATTCAAAAGTATTTAGATGATGTTGTGATCCTTGGCGACACTCTAGAGCAAGTACGCAGGGATACTTCCCGATTCCTCCACAATGCAGAGAAAATTGGGCTGGTGGTGAACGAGGAAAAAACTAAATATCGCAGAAGAACAAGATCCACCTATACACGACACTGGTGAGACCAGTACTTTTATACGGCTGTGAAACTTGGGCAACATCAGCAACAGCAGAAGAAGCAATATGTGCATTTGAAAGGAAGGTACTTCGGAAGATATATGGACCCATCTACAATGCCATGGAAGGTAAATGGGAACGAAGAAAAAAAGAAGATTTATACCAGCGGTATGGAAAGCCACACATTGGACGAATATTGGCACAGAAGAGACTCCAATGGTTTGGCCACATCCTACGGGCAGACGGATCCCTTCCAAACAGAGTCCTCCACTCTCAACCCACAGGAAAACGCCCTAGAGGACGCCCAAGAACTCGATGGAAGGATAGGATAACAACGATCCTGAAAGAAGTGGAACCAGCAGCCGTGGAGGAGGACGCCAACGACCGGATGAGATGGACTGCCATCTGCAACAGCTCCCTCCTCTCGTGTAATTGACAGACACTGCGTGTTTTTTGTTTCTGTAATGTATCCCTCTTGCCTTTTAAACCTTTGATTGAATGCCCTGTTTATTTTTTCGTTTCTTCTTTAAGCTGTAATGTACATATGTAACTTTTACTACTGTATAGAGTACTTTTGTAAGTCTTTTTGTCTTTACTTTTCCTTTTGTTCTTCTTGCTGTAGGCCTTAAAGGCCCGATAAGGCAATAAATGATGATGATGATGATGATGATGATTTAGATGATGTCAAAATTCAGGGAGACAAAAATGCAGAGGCAACTGAGGAATTAGAAGTAGATTTAAATGATTTCAAAACATATGCAAACACACAGCACAGTAAATTTGAAATCTGTATTATTTCTGTAGAAAACAAAACTGAGAAAACTGAAGACAAATGGATTAAAGAGAAGAGAAAATTGACAAGAGCCTACAAATCTTGCATTTCATGATTAAAAATGAAAGTAAAAGCTTTAATTTAAATTTTAGTGAAACCAATAGAATGTTTGACAGAGAATTATCAGTTGTAAAAGGTGATGTTATTGCATGTGCCGGCAATGTTTCAAATGTTATGGTGAAAGTAGATGAAGTTGAAGAAAATGTTGCAACTAGAAATTTATGTAGTAACAATGGTAATACTTGGAACAGTAAAGGCATAAAGAATTTCCCAGGGAAAAACAAAGTCCATGCAGTGGACTTCATTTGCCAATGAAAGGATAATGTATGTCTGACAACTTGAAAATTAAGTATGTAAAGAAGTTTCTAATCAAAGAATGGAAATCAGAAAGGTGGAAGGAGTATATAGAGGGTCTATACAAGGGCGATGTACTTGAGGACAATATTATGGGAATGGAAGAGGATGTAGATGAAGATGAAATGGGAGATATGATACTGCGTGAAGAGTTTGACAGAGCACTGAAAGACCTGAGTCGAAACAAGGCCCCGGGAGTAGACAACATTCCATTAGAACTACTGACGGCCTTGGGAGAGCCAGTCCTGGCAAAACTCTACCATCTGGTCAGCAAGATGTATGAGACAAGCGAAATACCCTCAGACTTCAAGAAGAATATAATAATTCCAATCCCAAAGAAAGCAGGTGTTGACAGACGTGAAAATTACCGAACTATCAGTTTAATAAGTCACGGCTGCAAAATACTAATGCAAATTCTTTACAGACGAATGGAAAAACTAGTAGAAGCCGACCTCGGGGAAGATCAGTTTGGATTCCGTAGAAACATTGGAACACGTGAGGCAATACTGACCCTACAGCTTATCTTAGAAGCTAGATTAAGGAAAGGCAAACCTATGTTATTAGCATCTGTAGACTTAGAGAAAGCTTTTGACAATGTTGACTGGAATACTCTCTTTCAAATTCTGAAGGTGGCAGGGGTAAAATATAGGGAGCGAAAGGCTATTTACAATTTGTACAGAATCCAGATGGTAGTTATAAGAGTTGAGCGACATGAAAGGGAAGCAGTGGTTGGAAAGGGAGTAAGACAGGGTTGTAGCCTCTCCCCGATGCTATTCAACCTGTATATTGAGCAAGCAGTAAAGGAAACAAAAGAAAAATTTGGAGTAGGTGTTAAAATCCATGGAGAAGAAATAAAAACTTTGAGGTTCGCCGATGACATTGTAATTCTGTCAGAGACAGCAAAGGACTTGGAAGAGCAGTTGAACGGAATGGATAGTGTCTTGAAGGGAGGATATAAGATGAACATCAACAAAAGCAAAATGAGGAAAATGGAATGTAGTCGAATTAAGTCGGGTGATGTTGAGGGTATTAGATTAGGAAATGAGACACTTAAAGTAGTAAAGGAGTTTTGCTATTTGGGGAGCAAAATAACTGATGATGGTCGAAGTAGAGAGGATATAAAATGTAGACTGGCAATGGGAAGGAAAGCGTTTCTGAAGAAGAGAAATTTGTTAACATCGAGTATAGATTTAAGTGTCAGGAAGTCGTTTCTGAAAGTATTTGTATGGAGTGTAGCCATGTATGGAAGTGAAACATGGACGATAAATAGTTTAGACAACAAGAGAATAGAAGCTTTCGAAATGTAGTGCTCAGAAGAATGCTGAAGATTAGATGAGTAGATCACATAACTAATGAGGAGGTGTTGAATAGGATTAGGGAGAAGAGAAGTTTGTTGCACAACTTGACTAGAAGGAGGGATCGGTTGGTAGGACATGTTCTGAGGCATCAAGGGATCACCAATTTAGTGTTGGAGGGCAGTGTGGAGGGTAAAAATCATAGAGGGAGACCAAGAGATGAATACTCTAAGCAGATTCAGAAGGATGTAGGTTGCAGTAGGTACTGGGAAATGAGGAAGCTTGTGCAGGACAGAGTAGCATGGAGAGCTGCATCAAACCAGTCTCAGGACTGAAGACCACAACAACCACAACAACAACAACAACAAGTTTTTAGCTGCAAAGGCACTATCATGGGCTAATTAGAACATATGAACAGATATGGCCTTATCAGAATTTGAAAAACGTTTTTGGAATAAATTTTGATCAGAAACCAAACAGGCTAGGATTAAATCAGAATTTTTGAATGGACCATGTGTCAAAGAAGGTAGTATTCATATGAAAGACTTCTGTAAACAACAACTTAAAACACTTTTTTGTTTTGAGCCATAAGTCTTCTGACTGGTTTGATACGACCCGCCATGAATTCCTCTCCTGAGCCAACCTCTTCATCTCAGGGTAGCACTTGTAACATATGTCCTCACTTAGTTGCTGGATGTATTCCAATCTCTCTATCTTCCTCTACAGCTTTTGCCCTCTACAACTCCCTCTAGTAGCGTGGAAGTCATCCCCTGATGTCTTAGCAGCCTGTCCCTTCTCCTTATCAGTGTTTTCCACATATTCCTTTCCTCTCCAATTCTGTACAAAACTTCCTCATTTCTTACTTTAGGAGTCCACCTAATTTTCAACATTTGTCTATAGCACAACATCTCTAATGCTTCAATTCTCTTCTGTTCCAATTTCCTACAGTCCATGTTTCACTACCATACAATGCTGTGCTCGAAATGTACATTCTGAGAAATTCCTTCCTCAAATTAAGGTCTGTATTAGATACTAGTAGACTTCTCTTAGCAAGAATGCTCTTTTTGCCAGTGCTAGTCTGCTTTTGATGTCCTCCATCTGTTATTGGTTATTTTGTTGTGTAAGTAGTAAAATTCCTTAACTTCATCTACTTTGTGACCATCAATCCTGATGTTAAATTTCTCACTGTTCTCATTTCTGCTACTCCTCATTACTTTCGTCTTTCTTCAATTCACTCTCAATGCATATTCTGTTCTCATTAGACTGTTCATTCCATTCAGCAGATCATGTAATTCTTCTTCACTTTCACTCAGGATAGCAATGTCATCAGCAAATCGTATCATTGATATCCTTTCCACATGAATTTTAATTCCTCTCCTGAACCTTTCTTTTATTTTCACCATTGCATCTTCGCTGTACAGATAGAAAGACTACATCCTTGTCTTACACCCTTTTTAATCCAAGCACTTCATTCTTGGTTGCCCGCTCTTATTATCCCCTCTTGGCTCTTGTGCATATTGTATATTACCCTCATCCCTCCCTATAGCTTAATCCTATTTTTTTCAGGATTTTGAATGCTTTTTCCAGGTCAACAAATCCTACGAACATGTCTTGATTTTTCTTTAGTCTTTCTTCCATTATCAACCGCAATGGCAGAAATGCCCCTCTGTTGCCTTTACCTTTCCTGAAGCCATACTGATCATCATCTCCCACATCCTCAAATTTCTTTTCCATTCTTCTGTATATTATTCTTGTCAGCAACTTGGATGCATGAGCTGTTAAGCTGATTGTGTGATAATTCACACATTTGTCAGCTCTTGCAGCCTTTGGAATTATGTGGATGATATTTTTCCAAAAGTCAGAAGGTACGTCGCCAGACTCATACATTCTACACACCAACAAGAACAGTCATTTTCCTGCCACTTCCCCCAACGATTTTTTAAAATTCTGATGAAACGTTACCTACCCTTCTGCCTGTTTTGATCTTAAATCCTCCAATGCCTTCTTAAATTCTGATTCTAATACTGGATCACCTCTCTCTTCTAAATCTACTCCTTTTTCTTCCTTTATCACATCAGACAAATCTTTCCCCTCATATAGGCCTTCAATGTAGTCTTTCCACCAGTCTGTTTTCTCCGCTGCATTTAATAGTGGAATTCCCATTGCAATCATAATATTACCACCCTTGCTTTTAATGTCAACGAAGGTTGTTTTGACTTTCCTATATGCTGAGTCAGTCCTTCCAACAACCATTTCTGTTTGAATTTCTTCACATTTTTCATGCAGCTACTTTGTTTTAGGTTCCCTATACTTGCTATTTACTTCATTCTTCAGTGACTTGTATTTATGTATTCCTGAATTTCCCTCAACATTTTTGTACTTTCTTCTTTCATCAATCAACTGAAGTATTTCTTCTGTTACCCATGGTATCTTCACAGTTACCTTCTTTGTACCTATGGTTTCCTTTCAAACTTCTGTGATTGTCCTTTTTAGAGATGTCCATTCCTCTTCAACTGTACTACCTACTGAGATATTACTCACTGCTGTATCTACTGCATTAGAGAACTTCAAGCATGTCTCATCATTCCTTAGTAGTTCTGTATGCCACTTCTTTGCATATTGATTCTTCCTGACTAATCTCTTAAACTTCAACCTATTCTTCATCAGTACTAAGTTGTGATCTGAGTCTGTATTTGCTCCTGGGTAAGCCTTTCAATCCAGCAGCTGCATTCAGAATCTCTGCCCGACCACGATGTAACCTAACTGAAATCTTCCCGTGTCACTTGACCTTTTCCAAGTACACCTCCTCCTCTTGTAATTCTTGAACAGAGTATTCACTGTTACTAGCTGAAATTTATTACAGAACTCAATTAATCTTTCTCCTCTCTCATTCCTTTTCCCAAGCCCATATTCTCCTGTAACCTTTTCTTCTACTCCTTCCCCTTCAACTGCATTCCAGTCCTCCTTGACTACTGGATTTTTATCTCGTTTTATGTACTGTATTACCTTTTCAATATGCTCATATGCTTTGTCTATCTCTTCATCTTCAGCTTGCGACATCGGCACGTGTACCTGTACTATCATTGTCAGTGTTGGTTTGCTGTCGATTCTGACTAGAACAACCCTATCACTGAAATGTTCACAGTAACTCACTGTCTGTCCTACCTTCCTATTCATAATGAAACCTACTCCCATTATACCATTTTCCGTTGCTGTTGATATTACCCAGTACTCATCTGACCAGAAATCTTTGTCTTCTTTCCATTTCACTTCACTGATCCCTACTATATCTAGATTGAGCCTTTGAATTTGCCTTTTCAGATTTTCTAGCTTCCCTTCCATGTTCAAGCTTCTGACATTTCATGCCCTGACTCGTAGAGTGTTATCCTTTTGTTGATTATTTAATCTATTTATCGTGGTCACCTCCCTTAGCAGTCACCTCCCAGAGATCCGAATGGGGGAACTACCCCAAATTTTTTTGCCAATGAAGAGATCAATTTCAATTTCTCAATTACAAGCTGCATGTCTTGTGGATACACATTATATCTCTTTAATGCAGTGGTTTTTATTGCCTTCTGCATCCTCATGTCGTTGATCATTGCCAATTTTTCTGCCTTTAGGGGCACTTTCCTGCCCCAAGGACGAGAGAGTGCCCTGAGCCTCTGTATGCTCCTCCACCCTTTTTGACAATACCATTGCAGAATGAGGGTGGCTCCTTATGCCGGAAGTCTTCGGCAGCCAATGCTGATTAATAATCAAAATTTAAGCAGTGGCCTGTTTCAAACTCAGGACCGATGACTTTTTGATTACTAAACATAGATGCTACCCCTAGAACATGGGAGCATACACTTTTACACTTAGATAAACCATTACACGAAATAGCAGAATAAACGCATTAAAGAGACGAGTGCCACAAAACGTACAATGGGGGTTGGTATATGGACCAGATGTTCCTACTGAACAATTTTTAAAATATGTTAATGAACTAGATATGTCATGGGAAAAAGTGAGAGACAGAGGGAATGACAAAGAAATGTGGATTTTATCAGAATGGGGGGTGGCCCAATGATCATCATGGAGACTGAGACAGAAGGAGGATAAGAGATTATCATTGGAATGACAGATGCAGGGTGATGATAGGAGAAATAATAATAGGAATGATAGATGAAGGGACAATGAAAGGGGTGATGAGTAAAGATACAGACAAGGGAAGAAGATTTGATGGCCAGAATTTTGAAAATAGAAGGAATGATTTGGTAAAAACGCCTCATGGGGAGCCTGTCAGTTTGGGCGAGAAGAAATAGATACTAAAATCAGGCCAATAATAATATTTGGAAGGTAAGAGATAATTTTCAGAGGGTGTTCCACAGTAGTGGTTACAGTAGTTTGCACCACGTAAATAGGATAGAGTCTAGTACGGAATTTTGGAAATATATAGTAAGGGAAATGAAAGCAGAAGAAAATAGGAAGCAGAAATTTGAAACTGAGTTTGATGATGGTGTCTTGACAAACTTATTTGATGAATAACAGATGATCATGGTGACGAGTATAATCTTGAGAGGTTAATGGGTAATGAAAATATTGTCCCTAGGTTGAATGTGTGGAGACAGAGAATCACGTACTTCGTGGGGAAGGATATAGGATAAGCAGTAGCCATGAACACTTGTTCTATGAGTAATGACAATATTGGTGATGATTTAGGTAATGATGCTTTTGAAGTGGAAAGTTATGATGATGTTAAGCTTTGTGAAGAATTAGATAGAATGATTTATGTTGAAATTAAAGAGGAAAGGGTGATGAAAGGTGATGATAAGACTGCAATTGTAGGTCTTGATGAAGATTTAGTGAAGAACAGGGAAGTACATGATGACCTGCTTATACCAGTCAATATCAATGAGATAGTGTCATCGTGTTCTGACGTTAGTAAGCAAGATGAGTTGATCAGTGATGAGATTTTGAAAATTACTTGTGGTTATTTTGATAATGTTGGTAATGGTAGTAAAATACATGCTGTATTGAAGGGAATTTGTCAGGACATGCATCCAGAGTATGTGTGTGTGTGAGGGGGGGGGGGGGGGGGTGAACAGCCAGTATATTGCAATGTAGTTTTGGAAAGCTTACAGCCTGTGGAGAGTGGGGAATCTGTAGAGAAAGAAAAAGGTATCGGTTTCAGAAAGATAGGGGAGGATTCGTTGCGTGAAGATGAAAACAATGATGTACAGAGGAGTCCATATATGTGTGTTCAAATGATATTTGGAGCGGTAATTGCCTGGTCAACACTGGGTCCTATTGTGGAATATCAAAAAAGCTTAGGGACAGAAAAAAAGATGGGAAGAATTTTGCTAAGTTTCTAGTAACTGGAGTTAAGACTGAAAAAACCACTGGCAAAGTATTAAAGTGACTACAAGACAGGTTTTATTGTTTCTTACAATAATTGGTTCTTTCTGTGCAGGGATGTTTAGTTATTGAAGATTTAAATGAAATTTTAAAGCTGGGAATAAACTGGATTGTCAAAGCTGAAGTTAGCTTTAATTGGAATGAGATTAAATTAACATTTATTAATACTAGAATGGGAATCGCTGGGGAGACAAGATATTGTGACAATAAATAATAGTAATAGCTGTCAGATCCGGGGGATAGTGGAATTTGATGACAAAGGATACTATGATGAAGATGTAAGATTTTGTGATGGGGAAATAAATAAGGTTTCTTAAAGTGAACTTGTAGCAGAGAAGATAGGGGAAGCTGAAGCTTTGAGTAGAGGATAAAGAGGAACTAGAAAAATGTTTATGGGAATATAAAGATATTTTTGATGAGAGACCAGTAGAGTGAAGAATTATCAATGTAAATTCATGCTGAAACCTCATTACGCCTTATGATGTACAATTTTGTCAAAGAAAATCAGTTGAGAGGGAGTTGCAGAAAATGCAAAGTTCGAGGACAGGGAAAAGGGGTTGTAGCCAGTACAAACCTTATGGTGTACTCACTTGTAAAAGAAAAGTGGTGGAAAGGAAACTACAGTTGACGAAGAAGTGGTAAATTGGTGAAGACCCCAAGGGGATGCAGACTCATTCGTGCACCATGCATGTAGCAAATACAAGAGTGTCAGCCACATGATATTTGCTTCTGCAGTAACACATTTCTGATGTCAGGTGTTTTTTTGGATTATTCTTTAACTTGTACACCAATGTACACACAGGTTTCTTTTTGTTTTGTGCACTCTGATGTCTGGACTGCATATACTTGGTAGAGGATGGAGCTTTGATTATGAAAATGTATTTGGTTTTTCACGACACATGTGTACTGATTTTATAACGTTTGTACTAAGGAATAATTTTGCTGTGCTATGATGAGATTATTCTGCCCACACTATGTCATATGCACTTATATATTACATCTTTTGCCTTCTGAAAGTTCTTGATTTGTGGAATAACTATACACTGCCATTTGTCTGGTAAACTACTTGGTTCATCCATCTGAGACTTCAACACCTTTTTATCAAAATGATACCCAGTATCAGACCAATAACCATGAATAGAGTCTTTTGTATCTACTTTAAGTTCAAGTCATCACACAATGACTGCCTACCATTTGCAAACTAATGGGCTCACTGAACGCCTTAGTAAGACCTTGGCTGACATGCTATCAATGTTCACCAATGTTGAGCAGAGCAATTGGCATGAGGTGCTACCTTTCGTGATGTTTGCCTACAACACCGTCAAATAAGATACCACAGGTTTATGCAATTTTTCCTGGTGCATGTGCATGAGGCAATGACGACAATGGACACTGTGTTCCCATTACATCCTGATGATGTGGACGATGACTACATTGGCCCGCACTGCAGGGTCAAGAGAACAATCACCGAAGGTACAACGCAAGCCACCGCCCTGTTGTCTACCAGCCTGGTGACCTCGTCTGGATCTTCACTCCTGTTCAGATGGTTTGTCTCTCTGAGAAGCTCCTCAGGTGCTACTTTGGATCTTAGAAGGTTGTAAGACATTTGTCTGATGTTACTTACGAAGTTGAAGATTTCGACCCTGACATGCTAGAAACGTTTCAGGTTATTTACTTAATTTTAAAGTATTGCGCAATATTTATGATGTCAGAGCTAGTTACATCGGACTAGGCTGGCACACAATGGAAAGACTGATGTGAATTTTGTAAGGCGTGAGTATGCTGCTTCCCTACACCTGACACAAGATGACGAAAGATCATAGATACGGTCTACGTCCTTCGAATGAAGCCCTATAAGGATCCTGCAACCAAGGGTAAATTCGAAGCTCCAGCAACAGGCAACAAGCGGAAAGGCGATGAAGAACGTAGCGGAAAGGGAAGTTCTAAGAAGATCACTGCCAGGACGAACATCAGTCATCGGGATTCGGAGTATGCAGGACCGATGACTCGTTCCCGGACTAGGAGGACATAACACCAAGACGCTGTTCTCTTAAGGAGGGAGCAATGTCGCAGAAAATACCGAGTAGTGCAGTCATTGTAGTGTAGTGGTTATGATACTAGACTGTTGCATGGAGTGTCGTGAGTTCAAAACTCACCTGAACTGTAAAATTTCAATTTCTATATTCGGTTTGACTACATTCTAGAAGTATCCACAAATGGCAAGAATCATTGTACTGGAATGTTCTGTAGCTCTATATATATCTTATGTGTTCTGGCCGGAGGCAGTTCGCTCTGCGCTCTTGTATGTGCAAGTGCTGAATAAACCTTCATTAAGTGAAGTTAGTGTTCGTCATTCATCTACTTACACCTTCCCCTTCGTGACATTATTGACACATGCTTTGATACAAAGCTGATCATTAATGTCACTGCACTGCTCTGTACTGATCACTGTGTTTCGATAGTGCACAACACTGAGAAGGAAATGTAGGTTCTGCTTATATGTTACCCATGTTATTAGAATTATGTTTTTGAGGAATATAGAGAGCAGTGTAATTTCATTTTTGGTTTTCTGTTTGAACATTTATTGACTAGGTAACCATACAGCAATATAACCAAAATTTAGATGTAACTGATATTATTATGTCTAGTAGTA
Source organism: Schistocerca cancellata (assembly GCF_023864275.1). Classification (NCBI taxonomy): domain Eukaryota; kingdom Metazoa; phylum Arthropoda; class Insecta; order Orthoptera; family Acrididae; genus Schistocerca; species Schistocerca cancellata. The sequence goes on from NC_064632.1 coordinate 571,435,194, forward strand.
GACAACTTTACCTGGAATGGTGTCAATCAGGACATTGGATTGGAAGAGGAGGAGCAGAAGAAGAACTTTATCACCTGTGGCCTTCCATGTCTCCAGACCTCACACCTAGCAAGGTTACATCAAAGATCACATTAAAATCCCTCCTGTACCTGACACTATTGAAAGTCTGCGACATGGCATTGTTGAAACTGTGCTTTTGATAATGAAAGGCTAGCTGCTTCATATGTGGCAGTAAATGAGCCACCATTTTGATATCGGTCGTGTAACATATGGTGCTCACATTGAATGTATAAAAATTTGAACTTTTTTCTTTCCAGAGATGTTGGAATTGTGTTTCTATATTTTGTAGTTTGGAAGGAATAAATATCTGAAACCTGTTCCTTCTTTTTGAATAGCCCTCTATTGCTGAATGGAATGCTATATGGCAAGCTGGACAGTGAGATGCCATCAGAGGGTGAAAACTCACATTGCTAAAGCAAAGGAGGTATTCAATAGAAAGAGGAGAGTATTATCTGGCAAACTTTATGGAAAAGACTTGGTAAGTGTTTTGTCTGGAGTGTGGCACTCTACGGTCTGGAAACATTGGGAGGAGATTAGAGAGGAAGGAGGTGATCCAAGAGAGTATGTGACATAAAGGGAAGTGGAAAACACACAGACCTGAAGACAATGGCAGAAGACAGGAGAGTTTCATGTGAAAATCTGTCTTTGGGCAGAACACTAATGATGATGATGACGATGATAATGAATAACTCTGATTAACATACTGTCAACTTACAGTGCAATTGCTAACTGTAACAACACCTAATTACTTAGTGATTGCTGAAACTCATAAAGCAAAATCTTATTGATAATGTAAACAAAGCAATTATTCGTACTACTGTAATATGTACTGAAATTCAGTTCACAGCAAAAAAATAATGTATGCATTCTCGAAAACCGAAACATGTTAGGAAGATTTGGGATGTAGTGGTATCTGTGTAATTAACAAAAAATGTGATCAGCAGTGTTTATTCAAAGCATTTCTATGACATTTCCTTAACAGAAGAATTGTAGTTGGTTTTGTTATCACATTCTATGTATTTTATTTGTAACTACTGGATGATGATATTTTTTGTAATTGCCAATAACTTTACTAATTGTAACTGTGTGTAACAATGTAATGACTGTTATAAAGGGTACATAAAGAGTGTAAGGGGGGAGCAGGGGTAACCAGAATGGTGTAAGATTTTGATGAGAATTCTGTGACGTAATAAATAGTACACCAGAAACAACAACTGTTTTTACATAATTACTGAGAACCATGCAGTTCTCTAGCCCATTTTCACTTAGCAAACATCCAGGAAACAGCATCAGCATCTTCAGCAAAGCCCCAAGAACATCAAGAGCAAGGTAAGTTGACATCAGTTATTATTTGAAGATATTGAGTTACATCCATCAAATTAAAAGAACTTTATTTACAGCTACCATTAGCATTACAAAAAAGATGATTAACTTTCATTTATTTTCTTTTTGGGACACTTATTTTATCCCCTGTGGTGCAGTTACACCGCAGCTGTTAGCTTTACATGTTTCTCTCAGCATTCTTCCTGTAATTTCTCTAAAACACTGTGATCAATTCATTGTTTATGATTGTGCGGTATAAAACTTTCCATCTATGATCTGCGACAACTAGTCTGTATACTTGTGTCAAAATGAAAATATGCTCGAGGAAACTATTAACATTTTGAGACAGACCTGCTGGCCAGTATTTCCCTTTTAGTATTGGAAATGTTCACATATATGAGGGTTGGAACCCTAACAGTGGTAACTATTTATACACAACCGATACAAAAGAGTTACATGTGTGTCCCTGTTAATATCCTTCAAAGTAGTCATCAGCGTTGTGTAGAACCCGTTACCAGTGATGTGGAAGGCGTAGTATACTATTGATGGTGCGAATGGAGCAGTCTAAAGTTATGGTGATTCTCGTGTACAACTGTGATGGTGCTATCCCAACACATTATGTTCCTCCATGGCAGACCGTCAGTGCACAGTATTACTGTTCATTTTTGGAGCATCACCTCCGACCAGCTTTGCGAAAGAAGCGGTGACACTTTCTGCGCAACCCACCCATCATGTGCAGGCGCATACAGTGCAAGCTATGGCTGCTCTGTTCGGTTGATGGGACTGGGAAGTAATGTACCATCCACCATAATCCCTGGACTTAAGTCCTTGTGATTTTGATTTGATTCCGAAGATGAAGGAACCACTTCGTGGCATTCGCTTCAGAACTGTTCCAAAGATTCGACAGGCAGTAGACTGCTCCATTTGCACCATCAACAGAACAAGCTCTGCTAATGGTATGCTACGCCTTCCACATCGCTGGCAACAGGTTCGACACAACACTGGTGACTACTTTGAAGGACAGTAACAGGTGCAAACATGTAACTCTTTTGTATCGGTTGTGAATAAATAGTTACCACTATTTAAGTTCCAATCCTTGTAGAAATACATGACACTAAACTATCTTTCAGAACTATTAGTTCCCTCCTTGGGGACGAGACAGGGATAGGTTGGAGAAAGTTGTTAAAATGTCAGTGCATGTAACACAGACCACAAAATGATGGACTTACATATCATCAGGACGAAGAAGGACAAATATAAAAGATGTATCAACATTTAACCATCACTGTTAAATAGACCACCGAGTATTGGTTTTACCATTAAAACACTGCATGTTGTTGGGTCTAAAAATAATCTGTTAACATCTGTTGCATAACGTCCTTCAAATATATTGGGGGATTTTAGTGTGGAAAACAAATCCAAAGTTGGACATCAACAACTCTAGTTGCTATCAATCAGTACTATCTAACAAAAAATCAAATTTAAAGTCACAGCAAACATGCATAACCTTATTACAACTGTTTCTAACTGTTTAAAGAATCTTAAGATACTTCCTGCTGGTGGCCTGCAAACTAACAGTACTGCAAGCTTGTTTTTACTGATTTACTATTTCCTTATACCTGTAACTTCATCCAACTGCAGTATTTTGCTTTGCTTGTAGCTATTCCAATGATAACTAGTAAACCGACAGATTGGAACTGAAAATGGCATCTCAAACCACTGGTGTGACAAACTGATGGTATTTATTGCTGGAGAGGGCAATGAAATCTGTTAATAAGAACAATGCCATAGCTGAAAGATCATTTCACAAAAAAATATTTTTATTAAAAGCGTAAAGAAAATGAGATCAGAGGTAACATTTGGCAACAGTAAGCATAAAGTAAGTACATTCACTGTTCATATCACAGTACTAAATATATGCACATAAAAATATTATAAACAAAGTTTGATTCATTTATGATTTATACATACATCATAGAACACAGAATGTTCTGCCCTCAACAATATTCTCTTATTGAATTCAGAGTACAGTAAGACTGATTTCCACGCTTGATTAATAAGATTGTACTGTATGTGTATTCAATATTCAAATACAATAATTCAAGATCAACAAACACACCACAACTACAAATACTCTTTGTTCAATACACAGCATTGATGCTACAGACGTGTTTCTTTAAATTAATACAGCTTTTGAAACAATTGATACCTGAGCAGGCAGTGTAAGTTATCATTTTTTTTTTTTTTTTTGTTCCACCAAATATAAGTGACTTCACTAACTCAAAACATTTTTCTTAAAGGCAAATAAGGTGATGATTCTCTAATTTGAGACATGGTTGATTTCCTTCACTATCTAGGGACACTGCCACAGATCAGAAAATCAGCATGAGAATGGAAACAGCTATCTGTTCTACCACTCTATCCATCATACAGTGCGGAACAGAACTTTTTCATGAGATTAACCCGGCAGTAAACTCAGCTGGTCTGTCAGACCATGGAGCAATCTTCACATTAATACAATGTCTGAAAATTGGTTAAAAGAAGCCATCTTGTCGGCACATATAAAAGATAACAGTAAGGGTCATCTGATGGTAATTAAAAATCGAAGTAATCTGTAAGGGTATGAAAGAACAGCTACGTGTTTGACGTTTGTGCGTCCCATTTCCAGGTGCGTGCACTGCCGGGTTAAAACAACCACCCCATAAAAATAAATCTTGTTCCAATAATGATAAATCAATTAGAAGCAGCATAGTTGACTGCATAACTCAACAATGGCCTTCAAGCATTTGAAACGAACTAGGTATTTTATTGTTGTGGCCTGTCAATCCTTGGTTACGAGTAATACTGTAGAAGTGATTTGAGGGTGGACTACAGGAACATAACTCTATGACATTGAGGAAAATATAAATAACATTTCATGTTCTGTGCTAAAAGTGCATACTCTACTGAAAATTATAAGACCAATTTTAGCTGCATCAAGCAAGCGCTTGTATTGTGCAGCAGCAATACACTTTACCACAGAAGGTATTATACAATAAATTGAAAAAAAGAAAAAATCACACTTTCATGAGCAAAACACAGTCTTGACCAATTTTTTTAAACTGCAGTTTCAGATGAATTAGGCAGTCTTCAGAACCGAAATACATGTGGGCTGTTTCTACCACAAACATCATCTTGTGCACATCATTACAACCATAAATCATGACCACTCATTTTCCCTAAATGTAGCCTCTAATAACCAGTACAGTACATGAAATGAAGTCCTTCCCACCTTGTGTGCAGAAAACCACAAAATATAACATTAAAATTGAGGATATATATGAGAGTGAGTTGGACTGGAAAAGGAGGTGGTAGGTATGATGAAGCCAAAAAGAATGCAGTGATATTCTCATATGAAGACAGTGGGTTTGAATAGCATTCAAAGAGAAAATACATTACAAATTTGTATACGATGATAATTCATAATAACTGTCACTACAGAACTAACACAAGCTCACAGTTAGACAACCTCCTTTCTAATGTTTTAATGTGGGTAAACTGGAGAGATGGCACTATAGACAAATACTACCACAAGTGAACTGATGTAAATTAGATAAACAGCAAAACAAACAACTGCCAATAGCGTATTTATAACATAAACATGCAGTAAAAGGGATGTGTAAGCCACTTCGCCAATATACCAACCACAACTTGAGGAAATAAATCACCTTAAGTAAATGCTGTTACAAATCCACAACACAGTCTAAAAATCACATATCATGCCAGATATTTTTCCAAAAAATACGACAGTAACAACAGCTCATTTTACTGTAATCAAATACATTTCAGAACAGATCAACTATAGCAAAGGTAAGGCATCAAACGGGTCATTGGCAGCTTTTTATGTGAATAAATAATTTGGAAGTTACATTCCATGCAACAAAAAAGTCAATAAAGTCACTACCCTCAAATCCCTGTGCTGCATATGACATGCTGCATTTACACAGACTTATGGCTGATTTCATTTGACAACCATGTAGCATGCATAATGTAACAAAAGGTAAAGTCCACATGACGTATGTAGTCTAAAACCAGAAAAAAACTGTGATGTAAGCATAGTCAAATTCCTAATCCATATCAGATTTTAAATGTATTTCTTCTAGAACCAACAAAAGGAAAACCTTCTGAGGATGCCACAACTATGGTAAACAAATATGGAAAGTAAAAGAAAACCGTGTTCCTGCAAGGAAGCACTTTTAACTCATCACTAAGTAGAAAACAGGACCAACTGAAATAAAAAGTGACAGGCAAGACAACTATGTCATAAGTGAATAATGAACAAAGAAAAAGGACTGCAAATTTAGAGAAGAAAAAAAATCATTATGGTCAAATGTTTTGTGAAACAATTTCTCTACAAGTAAGAAATAAAATAGATGACAGAAACATTTGAAACATCTTCGAATGATGCTCAAAATCATGTACAGCAGTTGAGATGCTCATAGGTTAGTGACATAAGGAAGCTACCCAGTGAACTATCCTCTACTACTCTTTCAATTTCTGTGTTAAACTTTGAACTTTACATTCTCAGCCAGCACCTCACCTCCTCATTTTGAGATTCATTCAAATGTTCATCAAATGTTTCTGTAGTTTATTTTATTTCTTATTTTAAGACAAATCATTTTACAAAGCATTTGACCTCTTTCTTCTGTTTTCAAAGTCTTTTTCTTTAATTTTCAAGTTTTGCTCAGAAAGCATGAAATAATTTATATAAATCAGTATTCTGTTATTATTATTGTTACGAGTATATAGATCAAGAGAAAGCAGAGAAATTTCAATCTATGTTGTGATCTGATATTCTTTTTTACACTTCATTTATGTAGCTAGCAGCAGCTGCTTGTGAAAGATTTCAATTTTCCCTTAAATCAATTACTAAATTTTTCTCGAATTACCATGCCTCTTCTTTCAAGCAAATAAATATTTATTTTTGCAAAATTAGACCTCATAATGGTCAAAATTTGATATCCTATTTATGCATTCACGTTCCTCATTTGACTATGAAAATCCATTGTGTAATTTCTAGGGATCTCGTTTATGCTCTGCTCAAACATATGACCAAAAATTAAAAAGAGAGATGAAAAGACAGGAGATTAATTTAACACAGAACAAAAACATATTCAAAAAATAATATAATACACTATTTGTTTTTGTTTAACATATGATGTTCGACATTTTTTCTGGGTCACATATAGTTGTTCTCTCATCCACATCAGCTTCTGTTGTAGTACATTCGAAGTTTAAATGTGCTCTCAAAACATTATACACATTTGAATTCGAACAGGCAGAAAGGATGGACAGTATTTATCTTCAGATCACTGATAATGACAGCATTTGAAACAGAACACAGCATTCCTAGCCTTTGGACCAATAGGTTCCTCACTCAGGGAGGCCTCCCTTCCACCTCATGATAGGTGGGTCCCTCTCAGCCTGTGGTTTGAGTGACCCACATCCCTCTTCCAGCCAATTCCTCCCAGAGGAAGTAATCTACAGTTACTAAAGTTAAGACTGCTGTTTTTATTTTGAGTCTTTGTGTTGCTAGTGCCGAAATTTGTAGCTTCTGAAGGTTAGTAACCAGCCTGTCCACCTTTTTGCAATTTTAATAAATTTCTAGATTGAATCTCTCTTTTTATACACTCCACTCATAATAATTCCTCAAGCTTCCACTTTCTCCCTTTCATGTCTGCCATCTCTTTTCCCACATTTCATTGCTTTGATTAGTTTATTTCTTTCAGCTCTCATTTTACCTGCCCATTTTCTTTTACCAATAGTTTCTATTATTTCTCTCAAACATTTTTCTTTTGTCCTTCAAACAAATGACACTCAAAGCAGAACATCAGGTCTCCCCCAGTTTTGTTTCCTTCTCCCACCCCAAGTTGTGTAAGTACCAGTCTCTCTTTCTCAGACAGGATTCTATGAGATCTCAATACATCACTGACATTTCACTTTCTTTCCTTTCGTCCTCCACTAGGTGAAAAAGAAAATCTCAGCTTACAACCACTTGAGACACAGTGCTTGCTATGAGTTGGTTTTGTTTACAAGACGGTAAATTAAGTTGAAATAGGGATATCTTTTATGATTACTGCCTTTTATAAACTCTGGCTAGTGTCTGAGGTCTTCAACAATTACATACAAGTATGGATATGCACAATAGACGTATTACACAGCAAGTAACAGATATAAACAGAAACTGCATAGACCAATGGTGACCAATTTTTCTCATCATTACTCATAATTGAGCAATAAATCTCTTTATAACTAAACCAGAATGCCTTGTAAAAGTACTCCAGAAATGCTGTCCATTCTTGGTAACTGTATGGAAAATCTAAAACAATGGTTCAAAAAACAATTTTTTTTTTATCTCAGTGAAAAATCTACAAAAAGTATTTCTGAGGTGGAACAAAGGAATTTAGTGGACATTGTTTTCTAAAATCTCCAAGTTATATGAATCTACAATTACTATGCTGCTATGAACAGAAATATTTTTGTAACAGCTAACTGTCCATAACAACAAAATACATTTTTATCTGTACTGCATAACACTGCCCAAATCTTCTCAGCTGATTTTTTATTGCAGAAACATGAACTACAGTGTCATGTTTTCACTGCACTCCATAACAGAAATGTAAATGAACAGAACTTAACATCAAACAGTGTAGCTGTAATGGACTGTGTAACCAACACAGAAAACCTCCTGCAGAATTTTTGTGAAATAGTCGGTGAGTCTTAATTTTTGCATCTGCTCAGAAACAATTGTTCCATTTACACATTCCAATGTCAGACAAATAAATTATACACTCTTCTTCACAGTTGGTAGTAATGAAATAATACCAATAAATGCACTGTTAACCACTGTTATACACAAACACATTAACGGAACACGTGTGAGGTCGAAATTTAGTGAGATGTTTGAAATGGAACTTTGGCCAACATGAACACAGCACACATTTTTATTATTTTACTTTTATACAAATGCAAATCACATGAATTCTTTTAATATTTTTGTGAAAGAAAATAAATCAGAGCATAATGAAATGCTGACTCATCACACACACAACAAAACATTCACTGCTTATTTCTAACATTGTTTAGAGTTATCTCAATCATGCTGAGATGAAATTTACAATTCTAAGTTTGCTTACATAAATTTCTTAATGAAAGCTGGGACATTATATATAATATCTTACAGATAAAGGCATCTGTCAAGCATTGTCTTTGAAATTTCATGTAGATACTTCACGAACTGAAAAAACTAACAATACATAATGTGCAGGAGTTATGCCTAAATAACAGAAAAAATTAAGTTCTGCTAAATAAAAATAATTATCAGAAAAGCAAAACTATTTTCTACGGTTATCACAAATGAAATAATGATATTTAATTTAAGATAAAGTGGGTTTTAATATAGTAAACACATGCAGTGTAAATGTTCTGACCAAGGCAGAAGAAATTTCAACAAGGTCAAAGTAACACTCTGACTTAACACCAGTTTTGGAGCAGATGGAAACAGAATGGCACATGGTGTAAAGAATATTACTACATTCTGATTCTGGAAAACGTGAAAAATCAATGACGACACCAACAAAAGCACAATGAGAGAGGAGGATATTACTGAGGAAAAAATCTAATCCAGATTTTTTTTTTTTTCCCAATCATGCTGCTCTGATTCCATTCATGTACCCGGAGCGGAATTGCTATCATATGAGAAAAGATCTAGTAATGTATCAACCAATATGGCAGAAATATACACTCCTTTTTATATATACAATATGGCATTGTATTATGATGCATTTCCATGATTCACTTTCAATTTTTTTTTTTTTTTGGTCCCATTTTTTTACACATCTCTTTCTCCTCATTCCATCAATAAACATGTATTTTACAACAATTTCTGTTTATCCTTTCAACTGTGATTTTTTTTTAAATTTATGATTACTCTTTGAGAAGCTAAACATTTGTACAAATTGTCTACTAATTACAGAAACAATCGCACAGACAACTCATCATTGTGGTGATTAGCAAACAATAAAGGTCACAGCTTGCATAATACAAATAAAACATTTGGTAGATTAAGAGAGACACTGATATAGCCTCATTTAGCTGGTTTAGGTAGCAAATATTATATGGAAACTTATTTCTTTTCATTTACTATTCTTTTCAGATGGGAGACGAACAGAAGATAACTACAGGAGATTTTCATCACAAATTCACTGTAGTTAACTGGTGTGTCCTTTATAGAATACAAGATGCCTTCGACCAGATAATATTACCTTGGCCAGTCACAGAAAAAATTATATTACAAAATATCAGTAATTATCTACCTAGCAGACTATGAAGCTTAAAGCATTCTCACTCATGTCTCAAAACAATGAATTCAAACAAAGGAAAGTCCAGGATGGAAGAACAACAGTACTATGAAAAGGCTAGACTGCTATTCTCCAAAGAGGAGACACCGAGTAGCAGACCAGCACAACAAAAAGACTGCTATACATATAAGCTTTTGACCAATATGCCTTCTCCTGAAGTAGAAAACACTTACACATATTCTCATTAGCACAACTTACACACACATGACCACTGTCTCTGGCCATTGTGGCTGGATTGCAACTGTGACTGATGGGAGCAGCAATCGGGGTGTTGGTGGTGCAAGTATGGAGGATGCATGGGGTGGGAATATCAGAGTAGGTGTGGGGGGAGGTGTAGTGATGCTTGTGGGAGTGTGAAGAGAAGGGTGAGGGAAGGATAGGGTTGTTAGGTGTAGTTTGGAGGTCTGGAGGGGGGTGGGGGTGGAAAAGGAGATAAGAAGGGGAAAAAGACCAGCGGGTGCACTGCCGGAGTAGAAAGCTGTGTAGGCTGGAGTGGGAGCAGGGAAGGGGATAGGTTGGTGAAGGACAGGAGAACTGGTGAAGGTTGAGGCTAGAGGGTTATGGGAATGTAGGATATACTGCAAGGAAAGTTCCCACCTGTGTAATTCAGAAATGGTGGTGTTTGTAGGAAGGATCCAGATGGTGCAGGCTAAGAAGCAATCTGTGAAGTGAGGCAAACAGTGTTGGACAGTATGTTCCAAAACTGGGTGGTCCAGCTAGCCATCCCTTGGCCTTAGTTTGTCGGTGGCCATCCATGTGAACAGACAACTTGTTATTTGTCACACCAATAGAGAAATCAGCACAGTGTTACAGTTTAGTTTGTAGATCATATGGTGTGGTAGTTTTGACCTCTCTTCATGCCCTGAAATGTGGAATATCCTACTCACTAACCTTCCCACCCACCCATAGTAATACTCCTCCATCCAATGAACCTACACAATACCCTTTCCCATCCCTACTTCATTCTTATTCCCAACCCCTTGCTTCATGGCTCATATCCCTGCAACAGACCTAGATGCAAGACCTGTTTCATACATCCTCCATCCACTACCTACTGAGGTCAGGTTGCAGGCATCTTCTATATTGTCAAACGTAGGGCTACCTGTGAAAATAGGCACGTGATCCTTAAACTAAGCTGCAACCACTGTGCCGATTTCTACGTAGGCATGACAACTAACAAGCTGTTCTCTGCACGAATGACCACTGCCAAACTCTGGCCAAGAGACAGCTGATCCACCCAGCTGCTGGACATGCTGCCCAACACGATGTGCTTCACTTCAATGAGAGCTTCACGGCCATTGCCATCTGGATTCTTCCTACCAGCACCAGTTTTTCTGAACTTTCCCGGCAGCTGATCCTAACCCACAACCCTCTAGCCTCAACCTTCACTAGTCCCGCTAGCCTCCACCTACTATCCCCTTCATTGCTCCCACTCCAGCACTACGCAGCCTTATACTCCGTCAATGCATCTGCTAGTCTTTTCCTCTCACCTTCATTACTCCTTTTCCACTCTCCCTGCTCCTCCCCATACTGACTGCACCTAGCAACCCAATCCTGTCCCCACCCCTACCCTGCTATCCCTCTCTCTCCCTGGCTCATACCACCTCCTTACCTCCATCAACCACACCTGACTGCTGCTCCCATCAGTCGCAGTTGCAGTCTGGCTGGAGACAAGTGACCTCGTGTGTTAGTGTGTGTGTTTTCTAATTCAGAGGAAGGTCTTTTGACCAAAAGCTTAAGTATATAACAGTCCTTCCCATGTGCCTTTCTGTGACTCAAGGAGGGTAGTACTCTTAACATTTTCATAATATTGTTGTTAAAACACTGAATACAATTTACGTACATATGATCTAATGAATAAAGAAAAATGAATAAAATACATCAACAATGAAGTCAGATAAACAAATATGAAATAGCCAGAGCTGACATTACGACATTACTGCTAACAGACAAACAAACCAAAACTTCAGGAAGGCTTAACTTCTGGACCTGCAGATTCCTTCTTCACATGAAAAAGAAGTTAGGAGACGAAAGAAAACAGGGGTGAGAGGAATGATATCAGATCATAAATCAGGATGAACTCTCACAAGGTACATGAAAGAAAGGAGATTGAGGATGAAAGGAATGTGTTTGGTTGAGTAGCCAGATCTTTAACAGCACAGATGTATTAGCCTTAACACTTGTGTCCTTTCTCCATTCAGCACTGGAGACACTCTTAACTTGTCTTTGGTAATGTCCCCCCCTTCCCTTACTATCATATTGAAAGAATTCATGGTAATAAAAGATTTGAAATTTCTTGTTTTACAATTTTTCACAGAGAGGACCAAAATGATATCTCCTGGAGGCAAATACTACTTCTTTCTCTGTGTGAATTCAATACACATGGCTAACAAAATGAAAACAAAAAGGAAGAAAATTTAGGTTTTAACGTATTGTTGACATTGAGGTCATTAGAGATGGAGCACAAGCTCGGACTGTTTCAAGGATGGGGTATGAAATTGGCTGAGTACTTTAAAATGAGCCATCCCGTCATTTGCCTGGAGCAGTTTAGGGAAATCACGGAAAACCCAAATCAGGATGGCCACACACAGATCTGAATCGTCTTCCTCCCGATTGAAATGCCACTGTACTAACCATTGCACCACCTCGCTCGGTGAAATTAAAACAGTTTTGTATTGTGGTGGTTACCATGTACTGCAACACAGTAACAACTGCAACTAAACCATTTTAATTAGGAAATTAATTTTTTATATCGGTGATGACTTAATGAAAAGTGTTGCATCTACACTTCAAACTGAAATTCCCTTTCATGTGAAACGAGTTACCACCCGACTGTACACAATTAAGTAAGTGAATTGTGTTTAGCATAGAGAGATGTTAGTCATTGATTTTTTTTAGGAAAATAGACTCCTTGGGAAGCTTTTTCCTTCCAAAAAATGTTTAAGCAGTAATAGTAATAATAACTGGCCAGTCTATCTTTATACATGTATCTGAACGTCAGATGTCCTCAGCAATCCTGAATATGAAATTTCCCATTCCCCCACAAATGGATACTATCCAACCTACTTCTCTCCCACCCCTCCCCCCATTATACTAGTAAAATAAAATATTTAAAGAGCTACTATCCAACCTATCCCCCCCCCCCCCCCTCCAATACGCAAATAAAATATTTATCATGGAACTTTCACAAACATCAACAGCTTCTTGTTAACTAATAGTGCCAATTCCACACTCACATTTTACAGTAATCTGTTCAGTTAAAATGTAACCCAAATCTTACAACTGCAGCAAACTGTAGCAAATTTCTTTCTTTAAATCTACGATTTATAACGAAGAGCACATTTTTCGTACTGAAGTAGAAGGTTTAAATTGTTCCATATGAGAGAAAATTGCAGATTAGTACTTACTTCAGGAGTCAAAATGTCTAGTACTACCAATACAAATGTACAAGTGACAACACAATCCTAGCTTTCAGAACTTATAGTTCCATCCTCGCAGAAGAGAGGGGGATGGGTTGGAGAAGATTAAAAAGGAAGGGCAGGTCACTCAGATCCCAGGATGACACAGACCCACATGCAGAGAAGATGAGGGTAGACAAAGTGATGCTCATTGATGATGTTCATCTCTTTTTTCTGGTATCCATTCCTCCTCCATAATTGTAGGGTGCAGTGCTTGGCTGCACTACAGGTGGAACCCTCTCATCCTGTGGGCCAAGTAACGTGCCTTTCCTCTTTATCCTTCCACAAGCTATCCCTCTCTCCTTCCCAAGGAAAGACAGTTTCGAAAGCCAGGTAGTGTTCTCACTCTTAACTTTTTATGTGTCTATCAGCCATACTAATCATTTTGCCTCAATACAGTATGTACTGGCCAACAGTTCTGTCACATAATTTATTAATTTTCTTGATTGAATTTTCCTTTGATACAATCAGGTGGTACTATCACAAGGGAAGTCTTGGCTCATAATAAAGAGAAGCTGTAGACATAGAGGTATATGTAACAAAAATAATCAGTGGCATACATGTGTAAGATCATGTGATACTTATTTACTGAAATGGGTTAATGATGTAATAATACTGAAGGAGTAAAAATGAACATTAGAACAGTTCTGCAGAAATGTTTCTATATAAAGCAAGGAGCATGTTTTACTTCACTGTGTGATACGTAATTCATCTCTGAAACTAACTGATATTATTGCACGTGCTCCTTATAGATAAGGTCAGCAACTGCAGCTGGATCTACAGGCATGACTGACTCAGTAAGTTAAGAAATGTTAATGATACAATGCTTATTCAGATGTCAGTGTCTGAGCAGTGCTCACATAGCTCTACAAATAAAATTGCATTTGGGCCAATGAAAAAGCTGAACTTCATCAGATATAAAGATCATGAGACAATATTTCCCACTGTTACATCAATTTACATTGAGTCAGCTACCAATTAACACTAAAGGCTGATTCAAAAATCTGTCATAGACTAATTTCACTCACAGAAAAAGCTGTGTCACTCAGATTTTGTCCCTGTCAAATGGACAGAGACATAAACCAAGATACAGAGAGAGATTGTAGTTAGTCAGAAAGCCTCTTTTATTTTAGCTTTTTTGTTTTAGACAGGATCTCTCTCAACTGGTCCCGTGATTCAATAAATCTGTGAATGTACAACAATAAATTGCTATTTATGAGATGTCCAGCCTGTAACAGATACAGTTACTTTCTGTGGGTGTGGCACCAACCACATAAAAAAAAAATAACAGGACATATTCACAAAAATTAAAAAGAGAATTAAAATATATGTAACAGTGTCTCATCAGCATTACAGTGCTTCTGATGTCTTCAAAACAGGACATGGTAACTTCAGAAATGCAAGACGGGCAAGAGTAATTCACATTTAATCTTTAAGAATGCTCTAAAATACCTATAAGCTTTGGTCTGAAATCATTGTAAGCCTTTATGTCAAAACATAAAAGCACAAACAATATGTTTGAAACGGTATTACAGTAATTCCTCATTTTCAAAAGAAAAATTTGTCTGTTCTGTAATAGTGCCTATCACACTCTACAACAAAATTGAGAATCATTTATGTGAATAAAGTACAAGTACAAAAATATGACAAAAATTATGTGATAGCTTATTATCCTCCACTATTGAACATCAGATGACACACATGGGAAGGGAGAATAATAAAACTAAGTACATTATTTGAAATTTGGAAGATACTACTTCATCAGGTTTCTGGAAATAGATATACTTTTTTTTCAGTATGAAAATATTAAGTTAAATGTTATAATTTAAATTTATGACGTCCTTATTTAAAATATTTCCATTTTGGAATCTTTATCAAAAATAAACAACTAAATAAGGATCAGAAGTACAACTGCACCATAACAGTACGCCTTCTAGCAAGGTAAATAAGTGCAACACTTCACTATTATCACAATTTTCACAGAAAAATCAGTCAGTATACGTAAATTTATAAGACTGAAATGCTTCTTGAATAAATGCACGAGGTTAAGAAGCAGTGTAAGATCTCATAGGACAGGTACAATCTGCAATAACTCTCACAATAATTTAATATTAACACTTGAAAGATCTCTCTTTTTAGCACACGTGCACTCACACTCTCTCTCTCTCTCTCTCTCTCTCTCTCTCTCTCTCTCTCTCTCCCTCTCCCCCACCTCTCTGAAAGACCTGAGCATACCTATGTATTCTTAGGATACTATCATTCTGCATTCTCAACAACTACTCTGGCCAACCCATCATTACTTTCTGCATAACGTGAGTTGTTTAGCTACACACATTAGTTATAAACTTTCGTGCTATAGGTTAACTCTCAGCTAAGATGTGAAAATTTTTTGTCATAATGACAAGCAAAGAATGTGTGTGTATGATTTTACAAAAGTTAAAATTAATTAGCTTTGTCACAAAGAAAATACATATGTAGTTATTACATATCCTGCCTTACATATATGTTCAAGTCCATATGCTGTCTTCAGAGTACACACCAAAACGCCTTTCTCAAAACACAAATAGAGAATACTATCCAAAATTTCATTGTGCATTTATGTAACCTACACACTGACAAAAAACAATCACAATGACAAAAAGCAGTCATCACAAAACTTTCAACACACAAATTTTTATACTTCTATCCTTGTTTTTTATATACATATTTCCCCTTGACTGTATAATACCAATTTCATTCCTAGCACAGAATAAATGCAGATACTCATGAAATACATAGTTATACATATTAAATGCACATAGACTAGTAACAATGCAAAGACATTACAAAGAAGGTCAAATGGAAAGTCATTTAAAATTAAACTTGTGTAACAATACAAAGAAAATTTTTGGGGTAAATAAGCAATCTCTGGACACATCAATTCTCTATACTGTCCATTTACTAATGTAAACTACTGGCTATTTTGGTATCTTCAAGCTATAAATAATGACTATTATCCTTAACCAGTAATGGTGAAAAAATGTCAATATATGGACACACACACACATACTATATACATATATAATATATATATATATATATTACTTAACAGGTACATATGATCAAAACACATGCATAAGCAACTGCTCTTTTATGATTTAAGTAATGACAAATACTACACACAAATCTGATTTGGTCTATAGAGCTAGAGTACAAAACAGTTTTCTTCAGACCAGTGTCCAACATGAAAGTTTCAATAAACTCTAGTTTCTTCAAATTATGAATGGAAGAAAGTTCTTTGAAATGATTTTAAAAACTGCATTTTTTGTTGTAAATGGCTATCAGTAATGTAAGTAATAATCAACCAAACATGGATGGCTTCCACAATCTGGCAACAAACTTCACTTTTATGTCATACCAATAATAATCTCCTAGAAAACTGGTTTTCAATATATGCTGGTAAATACATTTCTTGCCAGCATGTGTCATTAGTATTAGTCATACTAAATATTTACAAAGTCTTTGGTAAGCAGAAAATGTTATATCTTTGACAACTACGACAACTGGACCCAAATAGAATCCATGATGGAATGAATGAATGTGAAATCTGAAAGTACTACTCTTCTTTACACACTTGTACAAACGAATTTATTTTTTATCGCTCTGAGCCATTTTAAAGACAAGTTACTCTGGTGTTACTTACAGTGCCACACAGGTCCAATCAAATCTTTTTTTTTTTTTTCCTTCGAATTTTTCTTGGTTTTCAAATCACATTTTATTTTATCATAAATCATAGCTGCCAAGTCATCATCAACTTTATACAGCGAGCTTTCATTGCAAGTGACATACTGATAAAAGTTAACTGAATATGTGAAATTTCATGAGATAACATTGCCCAAAACTTCAGCACACACAAAGTTAAATATAGTAAAAAATATTTTCTTTACCTCCTTACATATGCAGCAACTGTAAGACTTTGAACCAGTAGCAATTTTGTCAACCCTTGGTTTAAACTGAGGAATAGGAAAATTTGTTGCAACAAATTAATAACATCACAATTCAAATGTGGTTATTCTTATTATGTAGATTTCAAACAACGTGTTCTGATTTTGTTTAAAAATGTACACCAGACGGCTGACATCACATAAAAATTTAGCAACATCAAATATAGGAGAAAATTGCCTGGTGGCAATTACAATTACAATGTGATAAAAATCATTCAAATTCATATTTTTAAAGTTTGAAGTATGTGACAGAATGGAAGACACAAACAACTGTAGCTTTGTCATCTCATAATTACTTTGTGCCAACTTGGGAAATTGCTCCGTGCGCCTGTGGATCACCTGCTGTTGTGCCCCACTGAAGATCAATCAATTTTCTTCATCACTGGTCATATTATTTAATTTATATGATGTTTGAGAGATAGTATAATTAAAAAAGAAAATAAAACCACAGTGTGTATTTGCACAAAGTTTCAATGTATGTTTTCCATGGCTGTATGACAAATATCATTCTGCAATATGTGATGTCGAGAGCACATCCATCGAGTAATTGTACATTACTCTTGTGGTCTGGCACAATGTGACTTACTTTATTACTGATTGTGAATAACATCGCTTGTGTCATTACTTATCGAGGTCTGACTTGGGTTTTCAAAGCCTGTCCCTCATCCTCGAAAACTTAATTACAAATATTAAAAAGTCAAATAACATATGAAATTCAACTTAATGAAAACACAAGTGGCTTTTTTTTCATTGTATTACCTCTCAAATGTTGTATAAATTAGATAATGTGACCAGTGATGGAAAAAAAATAGATTAAAAAGTAAGTAGTAATGGTATTCGAACCATCGCCTCGCCCACAACCTGCCTCCTTAGGTTGGACACCAACCGCTTGACCGCAATCACTTCTAACTACTGGCACATTCGCACACAGTACTGCACTTTACCACTAGCACATTATGTTGTTTGAATGGCCCACTAAATGTGTACAAAGTCTGAAGCAAATCTGTGATTCCATCATGGCCTCCTCTTGTTAGTTAAGTGCACAGACTACTGGCAATGCACTGCTAAGTAATATATGCAGATGATTTGAATTTTGATAGAGAACAGTAAATCCAATTAGGATTTATTAAATACAATTAAACAAATTTGTATAAGGTAAAGGAAAATTAGGATTGTAATGTACCATCAATAACTTGGTCAGCAGAGACTGAGCACAAGCTTGTTAGCTTAGAAGGTACATTGCTGGTATTCACCTCAAGCAATAACGGGGAACCATTGTACAATTGAATCTGGATGGCCAATTAGATATTTTAAGCTTGTGTCAAAAAAGCACTGCATTCTCTGTCTACCCACGTTTAAAGTACAAAAATTCCATTAGTACTTACAGCATGTTGTATGATCCATACTCAATCTGTAATTCTTTTATAAAACCAAATAAACAGTTGTATCTACCAGAATGCAGATGGAATATGTTGCAATACATAAAAATAACTTCAATTTGAAACATAAGGTAGCAGCCTTTTGTTTTTTACCAAAATACTCACTAATGCTGTGGTGTTGCACTATTAAACTAAAATGACTTAATTCTGTTTAAGAGTTAGTATACACACCACGTGTGAAACAGTTGAACAAAAAATAAATAAATAAATGAAATAGAAAAACAATAAATAACAAATTTTAGATTAGTACCTGCAGTTCCATGAAAATCTTCATGAATATGTATGTACATATTGGCACAATTTTTTATGTAAATATTGGCACTTCAGTTATATCATAGCCATAGAAACTTTTAGAAAGACAAAAAAATAGCTTTCCTCATTACATACAAAAATGGTGATTTCTTTCATAATTCACATTCATTCATTCACGACACTTGACAATTCAAAATGTGCTAAATTCTCCAACTATGATAACAATGTTTTGTCTAAATAAAAACTATCTTACAATTTTGTAATAAAAGTTTATACCTCAAAATTCAGTATTAGGGATGGGCAGTGGGACAGAAAAAATGACGGGAGCCAAAAGTACCAGTAATGTTGGTAGATAAATATTCACGTAACCCAAAAAAGATAGAGGTAATAAAGATGTCTTTACAGTCATTTCAGGTATTTCTCAAGATATGTGGCACAACAAAATGGGACCTTTAATGCACACATAAATGAAAATACTGACATCTTCCTTTCTTGAATTGTCATTGCAGTCAATGTTTAGACTGAAATAATATGACAGTGAATCATTCCAATTACTTAGTAGCCTACTTATATTCATTCCACTTATTAAATTCATATCAGTTCACTTCATTCAGCACCCTCTACCTACTGAAAGACTAATCTCAAATATTATTTCCAGTCAGGTCCTCCCCTATTTAACATTTTCTCATTTGAACAGCACTTACACAGTTGAAGTGAATCATGCCTCACGTATTTTTCATTTACCTTCACCATATTAAATCATTGTCACAACAAAAACAATCTCTTTTTATATTTTTGTTCTCAATATAACAGGTACATTGCTTAACAAATATTTATAAATATACTAATCAATTTTGGTCCCAAAAAAGTATAGGACAACAATCATTTAAACAAACAGGTGTCAGATGTTCCATAATATCAGATTATGACTCACAGATAATCTGGGCTATAGTTACGTATTGAACCCCCCCCCCCCCTTTCCTTGAAATCTTGGTTGTGGTGACAGACCAATCTGTAGTGCAGCCTGAAGTCTAGGTCAGGTTGGAAGGCGAATTTGGTTGCGAGCTGGCAAAGCCAATGAATGTGAAAGCAGAAAATTGTGGTAACAAATTAATTGGTAGTGAAGTCTAATGTTTATATCTACGCCATATTGAAATATGCAAGGGGAGTCCAACACGTAACTTTTACCATAAGCTGTAATTGATGTTCCCCTTTTATCCTATACTGTTTTTCTGTATAATAAGAATCACTTTTCTGATTAGATTATAACTCCACTGAACAACTACTTGCATTGCTTGATTATACTTGATTGCACAAAGTAAACATACAAAACGAAGCAAAGTGGTGTACAGCTCATAAGTATATTTTGCAGTGTTGGTACCAATAACCACAATTGTTATTTCAAAAATGGTGCTTTATCTTCTCTGGACAAAGCCTCTTTCATTCTTCTCTGCACTTTTAATGGTACAAACAACAACTTCTTCTAGCAGAGACCATAACATACATACTTTCAGTTGTTGATACAGTAAGAGTAGGCAGTTTTGGAAGGTACGATAAGTATAAGAAAATATATCAACTGTCTACTATAGATTCTACAAAAGCACATATACTTAAAAAGAAACAGCATCCAAAAATATAATAAGGAATCAAACATAAAAATATCACATAAATGTGCAAATCAGCATACCAAACAATCTCTTCACATCCCCAAGTACCAATACCTGCCAGCAGCCAAGTAAACTGATGCACACCTCCAAGCAAGTGGAGAAAAAAGGTTACAATTAGCAAATTACATATTATATAGGCCCCAAACATAAGTTACTTTTGTATTTATGACTAGAGAAAAATAAAGCTTACAACACGATTTTTGAACACTTCAGGTATCACATTACAAGATTATACTTCATATCCAACAACCATATAGCGATAAGACTCAAGTTTCTATAGAATGAACTAAACCTCCAACTTCATCGACATGTATCAGAATTGCTAACTCATTATATGCCAATTTGGAAGTAATTCAGACACACGTACAGATGAATGTTTAGTTATATTATATAGAATAGTTTCCCCACTTGCCAAGATTGCACCCCATACACCAAAGGTACCATAGTCTATAATTGAGTGGTTGCAAGCAGCCATGGTGGCAAGGTCTTGACCTGGGCTGGTGACACCTGCTTTGCTCACAACAAATACATCAGTGTGATCTTTTACCAGGTTATGTCGACACCAGCTCGGATCATCACTTACCACCAAGAATGCAACACCACTCCTGTACCTCTCACGAAAATAGCCCATTGCATTATGAAAATATTCAGGACCTGCTAAATTCATTTTTCGTGTTCTCCACAGGTACTGCCGGTAGTCTGTCCTCCTCACATGAACACCAACAAAAGTTAAATTGCTATTGTTCATCAATTGTGTAGCAGTTCTAAGAACGTTTTGACTGGCATCTGCATATTTCTTCTTAAACTTAAATTCATGTCTTATGTCATCAACCCACGAAAGCACTAGCTCTGGCAAAATGGAAAACCTAGGCAAAAGAATACTCTGGTTTGTGTACATCCACCAATCTGGGGACTTGATAATTCCATCCCATTTTGCTGGGCAATGAGAGACATAAAAAAGCGGTGGTATACTGAGATCATCAAATATTTCGTCAAGCACTTTACGAATGCACCTTGGTACATACGGTTCCAATCCTGTTCTCCTTGCTACTGCCCATACTGAAGCATATTCCCACATCTGGTTTCCAAGGCGACCACCTTGAGAAACAGTAACAATGCCATCTTTCGGACAGTGATACCTTCCTGAACGTGTACGTGATAGTTTTAGATTGTACGTACAAAGCGACTGCTCGTAATCACCCAAATATTTCATAACCTTTTTCTTCGGTTGCGCCTGATAGACGGGAAATATAAACAAATGTACGAACACGATCGTACACATTGCACAAAATATAGACAAAACCAACAAATTTTGGTTCAGTCTTGTCATACCGCATCAGCTTATCAACATAGCTGAAGAAACAGTATACGTTTATTCAGGTAGGCAACAGGTAAAACATTTCGTCTCTGCAGCTAACGCTTGTCCACATATTAGAGGCAGTGATTTATGCCGCTCCATACTGATCAAACTTTATATTGTTGTCGCACAGTCCAGCACTCTTTTAACATTGCAAGTTGCACTTGTCCGAAAGTGAAACATATTTCAAGCAACAGCTACAAATCAATACGCATCAAACGAAGTAAATATTACGCACCACGCACTTCCACTGTCAGTGCTACCAATGGCATATTTCATGATGACAGTGACACTATCAAGTTTTATTGTTGTAGAGTATGTCCTGATAAACAGTCTCATTTTTCTCAACAATAGGAATAGTGATATGAAGGAAACATCCACTGAAATCCAGATCCTTTAGAATATAAGATGTAGACACATCATCTGGTAAATTTCCTGTTTGTTAGTTGAAATTATTTTTATTAGAAAATTTAAGATGTGTACAGAATTTTAGTGTGAACAGTCCCATCATTGTAAGCCAATACAGACTTTTCTTGCACAAAACATTGCAACTGAGTAGAACCAGTGATGGGGGACGAAAATGAAAATTTACGATATAGCTTGACAGACCATTCTGATAGGGCATGTACTGAATACAGCTTCTGAGTTACTTCGCAAGTGCGCGAGTAGCGCTTGAAGTAATTGCTGGCGTGCCAGCGTCATGTATTTAAAATATAGATATGTTACTCAACTGGGCTTAATCGCAAAGATGTTGGCGAAAGATATGACAGGACGATGGCAGTCAGCACAACATAACAGAGTGTCTCGCAAATTCACGTAACTAGCGAGAGCGTAACAATGGTAAAATGGCGAGTAGACGTTCTATTTTGGCTACCACAATAGACTCTATACCTTCTACCTCAAGTGATCCTTTGAGGGAATTGTTCGAAGCGTGTAAGACAGGTGATATTGTACGAGTAAAGAAGTTGGTGACGCCGCAAACAGTCAATGCTCGCGACACAGCTGGAAGAAAATCGACTCCATTGCATTTTGCAGCAGGTACGACCAACGATACTTTATTGGATGAAAATAATAACAGACTGATTACCATACGCTTTATGTTTATTTGCAAACTTCACAGACTCTGTTGAGTTTGAAGTTATACATTTATCGATATTGTGCTTGGTATAACTACCGTTATTTCGCTAGAAACACTAGAACTAAATTTTCATCTCACGGAAGACAGTTGGTTGGCAAAGGATGTCAGCAGTATATCTTGACGGAATTTGACAGATGAAGCAAACTCTCTATTTTCCACACCATTAAGATTATGTCAAACCACTCAGTTCTGTGATTAAGTTTTGATTATTGATTAGGAGAAACTGTACATTTCCAGAACCAACGCTAGCGTTGTGCATATGCCAAGTCGCTCATGTAGACCCTTAAAGCCACTTTTAATTGCAACCATGTAACTCATATTTGACATAAACTAAAACTTCTAATACTCGGGAAATGTGTGTTTCGATTTATTTAAGGTACAGTACACATGTAGTGGAAAGCCCTTGTCAACTGTCATTGTGCGATACAGTATAAATATTACGAATGTCTACTCCAGAGCTAGGACTATGTTTCTGACAGTATGAACCAGATACGTTGTTGTCCAGCAGAATTGCAGAGCAAACAAAATTGCTTAGATGATAAATCTACACCATAAAACTTCCATCTCCTTTTCTGTGAAGATTTTGATGCTCTTCAGATTGTATATTAAGAAGTTACATGTACTACAAGAGAACAGGACATTGCCTGTTAGAAATGCCATTGGCAGTTCTGGAAGTACCATGCTGTTTAGCGGACATATTCCAGGATTTGTGTTGGAGTCATTGTCAATTTATTGGCTTTTCGACATTTATCATTCTTTAGCCCCTTTTTGTTCTGAGAAATTCTTAGTTTCGATAGAATGGCACATCACATAGTTTTGGTGAATAAAAATACAGTAAAATGACATTAGAATAGAGATGACATCAGTTTTGGCATTGCGTTTGTGTTGTTTAAGTATATGATATTGAGGAGTTTGTTCTTTAAATGCTAAACAGTTGGAACATGATTATTCACACAGATCTGAAATTTTTTCCTCTGACTACCTCCCCCCCCCCCCCCCCCCCTCCTTTTATGCCTGTCTCATTTCATTTGTTCATCTCACACATTTAACAAGTCAAACATTGTGTGCACAGAAAATTTTTAATGCCCCTCCCCCAAAAAAAGGTTTTGAATTTAATAACAATTTCTAATTTTTCTATTTCTAACATAACACTGGAGAAATTAAACACACTCAAAACAAAAATAATCCTCATCCCCTCCCCCCCCTTTCCCAAAACATTCCCACTCTAACAAAACATCCTAAACCAAATTAAAGAATGCTTCCCACCCCTTCACCATGTAAATTTAACTTCCAATCTTTGGCCTATAGACCCACTTTTTCCCAACAACCTTATTTAAAAAAAAAAAGAAAAGCAAAACAAAAAAACACTGAAATGGACAGTAGTTTTCAGCTAAACTCTTCTTCCAGCAGTACTCATCAAGCTGAAACTACAAGATGGAGGAGTCACTTCCTTTTCCCTGGAATAGTTTCACAGACCTCCAGAACCCACTCATAGTATTGGCAGAAGCCCCCATTACATAATCTCTGAATTCTACAGTATGATTCATCACTAAGTGTTAATAACGCCAAGTACCTAAATCCTCAAGAAGATAATGAATATGAAGTAAAAGTAGAACCCCCCACCCCCCCAAAAAAAAAATTTAAAAAAAAATCAACATAGCCCCTGAAACAATAGCCCCTTGGACCCAGGTCCCTACATCACCACAACACTTCCCATACATGACTACCCCAGTGCAGACACTGTGATAGCAGTGTAAACACTGTAATTGCTCATAGATGACTGCCCTTAAGACTCTTACGCTGCCATCTTCTGATAATAAATTTGGCCAGTTTCATTAATTAACTGTGTTGTTGACATTCCAACATTCTGCTATGAGGCCATATAACTGCTGAAATTTAATTGCAGTGGCACGTTGTTGCCCATAACTGCAACTAGTGTATGACTTGTAAACTTTGTCATAAGATCTAAAACTAGTAACAAATCAGCGAAAGAAAATTAAATTTGTACTATGCCAAATTAACAGTTCCAAAGACGAAAACAAATGTTGGCAGTAATGAGCCACATTATAAAATAAGTCAATGACAAGTCAACAAAAACTGCCAAACCACAGGGTGACACACAGCACTATGTATAGTGGCTCACTAACACCACTTATAAAACTCCTAAAAATAGGTATTCATCTGTAGAGCACTACCAGTGCAGACAACAAAATGCCATCTAAAACATGACAGATTCCAAACATGGTGTACTGTAACATAACGTAACATAGCTATGTCACGGATCAAAGCTTATGGGTGGCACTGCAAGCTTCTGTTGACCCAAGGATTCTTTACACTTGTCAGCTGTTTGGAAGTTTTCACTGAGGTGTTAGCATTTTTGTGGAGTGCTTGCACACTGCTGAAGCAGACGTCACTTCGTCAAAGCTGTTGTTTCACTAGATAGTTCTTGCTTGCTCAATCTGTATCCAAAATTGGCTATCATAATTTTCTCCATTTGTGACCAGTCATAACTTTTGGAGAGAATGTTTAACCTCCTCCTTCTGTGGCTCTACAACTCATGGCGAGTCTTGGCTTCTTCACCTATCTCCTTCCATTTATCCCCGTCTCTCGCTAGCATTTTCCAGTTCCTATAGCCATCTTCCGAATGTCTTCTATGACTCCATCATCTCATCTAGTTTTTGGTAGACTGCATTCTCTCTGTCCATCTGGCTTTCCTTGTAAAATCTTTTTTTGTATTTCTGTCTCATTCATCCATGCCACGTGTCCAGCACACCTCAGCCTAGCTGTCTTCACAATTCTTCTAAAAGGCTGGTCTTTGTAGATAGTGTACAACTCATGGTTGTATTGCCTCCACCATATTTTCCTTTCACAAATTGGGCCGATAATTCTCCTGAGTATCCTTCTCTCGAGTGCATCCAGCGATTCAGCATACTTTGCTGTCAGAGACCAGGTTTCAGAAACGTATGTAATCACTGGCCTGACCAGTGTTTTATAAATGGTTAGTTTTGTGGCCCTAGTCAGGAATCTTGGAGATATAAGCTTTTTTAAGGTGAAATAAGCTTTATTGGCTGCAGTTAGTCTCTACTTCATTTCGTATGAGGTATCGTTTACACTGGTTACAAACGAACCCAGGTATATGTAATGATAGTCTCTTTCAAAGATATAACTACCCACTGTTATTTTGGCTGGCATGTTCTCGCTGTGTGCTCTCCCAGCAGCTAGGTAATTTGTTTTCTGCTCATTGATATTTAGTTCTAGATTCTTGCGGGCCTGTTAAAGTGCAGTGAATGTCTCTTCCATTGCTGTCAGAGTTCTTGCTACTATGTCAGTGTCGTCCACCTAGGCCTGTATCTGCACAGATTTATGAGAAATCATTCCCCTATTAAAGATATTTGCTTCTCTCATCACCTTCTCCAAGGTGGTGTTGAATAGGAGGTATGCCACTGCATCACCTTGCCATACTCCATTTTTAATTTTGAAAGTACTGGACAACATTGCTCCAGTTTTTATACCATCTTGCGTTTCTCTCACTGTCACCCTTACTACCCTCATCAGTTTTTTGGAATACCCAATTGACCTAGAACTTGATATAGTTGATCTCTGTCTATACTGACATACACGGTTTTAAAGTCAATAAAAAGATATGTTCTGATCCCATAATCCTTTTTTTTTCCAGAATTTATCTTAGAGTAAACATCTGGTTGATAGTTGACTTACCGGGGATAAATTCACATCGATACGGCCCTGTTTTGCTCACTATTATTGGCAGTAGTTGGTCGTACACTATGTTAGAGGCTTTTATGTCCCAGATTAAGCAATGTGATCCCTCTGCAGTTACTACACATTATCTGGTTTGCTTTCTTATATATAGAGCATATAATTCCATCTTTGAGGCATTTCCTCTTCTTCCCGTGTTAGTTTAATCAGTTTCAGGATGTTTATTTCCAATGTAGAGCCTCCTTGCTTGAAACGTTCTGCTAGAATGCCGTCGGTTCCTGCCGCTTTGTTGTTCTTTAGTTTCGTCACTGCAGTTCTTACCTCTTCTAAGTTAGGTGGGTCCACATTGTTATCTGGGTCCTCTTCCTCCTGTATTTCTATTGTGTTCTGTGTTACAACTGGTCTTGGATTAAGAAGTTTGTGAAAGTAGTGACACCCCTCCTACTCTTCACTTATAATTTCACCATTCTCATCTTTTATTAATCTTACTCCACCCTTGAAAGGTTCCTGTGGCTTATTCTCCTCCCTGTAAAATTTCCTTGCCTCATATGCACCTCTCAGAAGCCTGATTTCTTCAGATTTTCCTTCATTCACTCCCTCTTTTCCCTTTGATGGATCCTTTACTCAATTTTCTGTTTTTCTTTATATTCTTCCATTATCCCCCTGCTACAATGCGGTTGTAATGTCCTTCCACATGCATCTTTTTTTTCATTTGTTACTGTTTTACATTCACTATCGAACCACAAGGTTTTTGCATGCCTTATGCTGTTCTTATATTCCGGAGGTAAAATAGTCCCCCATTCGGATCTCCGGGCGGGGACTACTCAGGAGGACGTCGTTATCAGGAGAAAGAAAACTGGCATTCTACGGATTGGACCGTGGAATGTCAAGATCCCTTAATTGGGCAGGTAGATTAGAAAATTTAAAAAGGGAAATGGATAGGTTAAAGTTAGATATAGTGGGAATTAGCGAAGTTCGGTGGCAGGAGAAACAAGACTTTTGGTCAGGTGAATACAGGGTTATAAATACAAAATCAAATAGGGGTAATGCAGGAGTAGGTTTAATAATGAATAAAAAATTAGGAGCTCGGGTAAGCTACTACAAACAACATAGTGCACGCATTATTTTGGCCAAGATAGACACGTAGCCCACGCCTACAACAATTGTACAAGTTTATATGCCAACTAGCTCTGCAGATGACGAAGAAATTGATGAAATGTATGATGAGATAAAAAAAATTATTCATGTAGTGAAGGGAGATGAAAATTTAATAGTCATGGGTGATTGGAATTCGGTAGTAGGAAAAGGGAGAGAAGGGAACGTAGTAGGTGAATATGGATTGGGGCTAAGAAATGAAAGACGAAGCCACCTGGTAGAATTTTGCACAGAGCACAACTTAATCATAGCTAACACTTGATTCAAGAACATGAAAGAAGGTTGTATACATGGAAGAACCCTGGAGATACTAGAAGATATCAGATAGATTATATAATGGTAAGACAGAGATTTAGGAACCAGGTTTTAAATTGTAAGACATTTCCAGGGGCAGATGTGGACTCTGACCACAATCTATTGGTTATGAACTGTAGATTAAAACTGAAGAAACTGCAAAAAGGTGGGAATTTGAGGAGATGGGACCTGGATAAACTGAAAGAACCAGAGGTTGTACAGAGTTTCAGGAAGAGCATAAAGGAACAATTGACAAGAATGGGGGAAAGAAATACAGTAGAAGAAGAATGGATAGCTTTGAGGGATGAAGTGGTGAAGGCAGCAGAGGATCAAGTAGGTAAAAAGACGAGGGCTAGTAGAAATCCTTGGGTGACAGAAGAAATACTGAATTTAATTGATGAAAGGAGAAAATGCGGTAAATGAAGCAGGCAAAAAGGAATACAAACGTCTCAAAAATAAGATCGACAGGAAGTGCAAAATGGCTAAGCAGGGATGGCTAGAGGACAAATGTAAGGATGTAGAGGCTTGTCTCACCAGGGGTAAGATAGATACTGCCTACAGGAAAATTAAAGAGACCTTTGGAGAAAAGAGAACCACTTGTATGAATATCAAGAGCTCAGATGGAAACCCAGTTCTAAGCAAAGAAGGGAAAGCAGAAAGGTGGAAGGAGTATATAGAGGGTCTATACAAGGGCGATGTACTTGAGGACAATATTATGGGAATGGAAGAGGATGTAGATGAAGATGAAATGGGAGATATGATATTGCGTGTAGAGTTTGACAGAGCACTGAAAGACCTGAGTCGAAAGAAGGCCCCGGGAGTAGACAACATTCCATTAGAACTACTGACGGCCTTGGGAGAGCCAGTCCTAACAAAACTCTACCATCTGGTGAGCAAGATATATGAGACAGGCGAAATACCCTCAGACTTCAAGAAGAATATAATAATTCCAATCCCAAAGAAAGCAGGTGTTGACAGATGTGAAAATTACCGAACTATCAGTTTAATAGGTCACGGCTGCAAAATACTAACGCAAATTCTTCACAGACGAATGGAAAAACTAGTAGAAGCCGACCTCGGGGAAGATCACTTTGGATTCCATAGAAATATTCAAACAAGTGAGGCAATACTAACCCTACAACTTATCTTAGAAGCTAGATTAAGGAAAGGCAAACCTACGTTTCTAGCATTTGTAGACTTAGAGAAAGCTTTTGACAGTGTTGACTGGAATACTCTCTTTCAAATTCTGAAGGTGGCAGGGGTAAAATACAGGGAGCGAAGGCTATTTACAATTTGTACAAAAACCAGATGGCAGTTATAAGAGTCGAGGGACACGAAAGGGAAGCAGTGGTTGGGAAGGGCATGAGACAGGGTTGTAGCCTGTCCCCGATGTTATTCAATCTGTATATTGAGCAAGCAGTAAAGGAAACAAAAGAAAAGTACAGAGTAGGTATTAAAGTCCATGGAGAAGAAATAAAAACTTTGAGGTTTGCCGATGACATTGTAATTCTGTCAGAGACAGCAAAGGACTTGGAAGAGCAGTTGAACAGAATGAATAGTGTCTTGAAAGGAGAATGTAAGATGAACATCAACAAAAGCAAAACGAGGATAATGGAATGTAGTCGAATTAAGTCGGGTGATGCTGAGGGAATTTTATTAGGAAATGAGACACTTAAAGTAGTAAAGGAGTTTTGCTATTTGGGGAGCAAAATAACTGATGGTGGTCGAAATAGAGAGGATATAAAATGTAGACTGGCAATGGCAAGGAAAGTGTTTCTGAAGAAGAGAAATTTGTTAACATCGAGTATAGATTTAAGTGTCAGGAAGTTGTTTCTGAAAGTATTTGTATGGAGTGTAGCCATGTATGGAAGTGAAACATGGACGATAAATAGTTTGGACAAGAAGAGAATAGATGCTTTTGAAATGTGGTGCTACAGAAGAATGCTGAAGATTAGATGGGTAGATCACATAACTAATGAGGAGGTATTGAATAGGATTGGGGAGAAGAGAAGTTTGTGGCACAACTTGACTAGAAGGAGGGATCAGTTGGTAGGACATGTTCTGAGGCATCAAGGGATCACCAATTTAGTATTGGAGGGCAGCGTGGAGGGTAAAAATCGTAGGGGGAGACCAAGAGATGAATACACTAAGCAGATTCAGAAGGATGTAGATTGCAGTAGTTACTGGGAGATGAAGAAGCTTGCACAGGATAGAGTCTGTCTTCCATTCACCTTTCCCTACTACAAAGTTTACATGGTCATTCCATTTCATCTCACATCAAGGTATTTGCTTTTATTATTGAAATGAAGTCACATGTTCCTAACATCTACCATTAATCTAGCAGTTGGTTATTGTTGAGTTATTATCTTTGTTACGAAAAAATTTGCTCAAACTAACCAATAAATCGCTTATTAAATTGAGAACATTAGATATCACCGTATGCCTCCTCATGGCACACTTGATGTTACTTTCATCTCTGAACATAGGCCATCCAGAACTGTTTATTGTACTGTATTAGTCAAAAGATCATTGATCGAATCACATATATGTGAAGATGCTGCATACGATTGTACATTTGTTATTAGTCGACAACGTGGTAATCTACAAGGACAAAAACTGCCTGTTCATTTGCATCTGCTATTTGTGAGATGTTGTGTGTAAAGAAAGCAAGCTGTGCTTTCTCTTGAAACCTTCTTGATTCTTTGAGGAAAATGTGGTTGACCCAGATTTGACATAATCTTCGGGCTTAAAATATGCTCTGAGATCCAGCAACAGGAAGAACTTAGCAGCATTGGTCAGGAATTTTATGTATCCATTCTTGCAAACAACAGTAATTTTTATGCACTTCAAATCAACATAAAATTTCTGGATAAATTAACTAAGGAAAGAATTAATTCCGCTGCATAATCAGTGTAAAATCTAATAGGAATTCTGTCAGGGCCACTGACATGTTCATTTTGTTTAGTCTTAATCATTGTTTAATACCATGAGCGGTTGTGTGTCTCTGGTTGGTCAAACATTGATGTGGTAGTATCTGTATTTTTAAATTCAAACAAAATGTAATTATTTTTCTTTCTGTCTGTTGTTTTCGGTATTGACACTAGACTGATCTATGAAATACTGGACGGAAAATTTCGATTTGTTCATCAACTGCACATGATTATAACTCTTGTTGTTTTTGTATATAGGCTTCACACAGAGCTCTTCTCTTTTTCTGTCTCAACATTT
Organism: Schistocerca cancellata; assembly: GCF_023864275.1. NCBI lineage: Eukaryota > Metazoa > Arthropoda > Insecta > Orthoptera > Acrididae > Schistocerca > Schistocerca cancellata. The sequence continues at coordinate 571,466,664 of NC_064632.1, forward strand.
GACGATTTCATGGATTTGAATCAAATGTTATCAGTTCCTATGATGAACAAGTCGTCAGTCCGCCCCCTCCCCCACCCATCGCCTCCTCCTCTCCTCCCCACCTACGGGTCCGGGGGTTATAATAGGCCCTAGGTATTCCTGTCTGTCGTAAGAGGCGACTAAAAGGAGTCTCACACCTTTCGGCCTTTATGTGAATTGTCCCCCGTTGGGTTTGACCTCCATTCTTCTAAATTCTCCCGAAGCATAAGCCCAATGGGGAAGGGTACCTTAAGTGGTGCATCGTGTCCATTATGCGCTGAGACCTATCACATTCTTTGTCGATGTGGATCTGCACTTTCGCTCATTCTCCAACTGTGGGGCGAGGTCACCCTCCTGGGTGCATTTTCCTCCATCCACTTTGCAGTATCGTTTTTTGTGCTGATGATAATAAGACTTGTTTGCCCCTGGTATCCAGCACGGTAGCCAGTCCGTTGTGGTGGGGCTGCCGTGTACCCTGTTGGTTGTAGTCCCCTGACTACATAGGGATCACTCTGCTGATGCCTACGTCATTAACTCCCCACGTATGCCAAGGAGTAGATGCCCGTCACCCTGGGGCATCGGAACTCCCGGCAATGGCCATCCTACCAGGTGGCCTTTGCTGTGGCTGGGTGGGACCTGTGGGGAGAGCCCCTGGTTGGAGTGAGTGTTATCAGGGCGGATGACACGCCATGAAGCGTAGTTCTTCATCTCTTGCTGGTGGTCAAACACCAGCAGTCTAAGCAGTCAAGGTCTACCTTCAGTGCTAAGATATATGACCCCATCTCGTGTGGTGGTGACCACTTCCCATCTTCCTGTCACTGCCCTGGCGTCAGGCATACAAACGCCTGTCCAGATGGGCTTCAAACAAAGTAGACTGGGAAACTTTCACTCTGTTGTCACCACTGAATCTTCCCCACATGGGAAGATCGATGTGATGGTTGAGCAGGTGACTACAACAATCGTTTCTGCAGCAGAAAACGTGAACCCTGGCTGTTTAGGGTGCCCTTGGCGAAAGGCAGTTCCTTCGTTGTTGCTGGAAGTCACGGAAGAAATTAAGGAGTGTCGGCGAGCTCTATAATGGTATAAGCGGCACCCTTCCCTGGAGCACCTCATAGCCTTTAAACAGCTTCGTGCCCGCGTTCGCCAACTTATAAAACGATAGAAGCAGGATTGTCTCGACCATTGGGTGCCATACATCACCGTCTCAAGTCTGGATGAAGATGAGATGTCTGTTTGGGTACCAGATCCCAACAGGTGTCCCCAGCATTAACATCAGTGGAGTGTTATCTACCGACGCAAACGCATTTGTCGAGCACTTTGCTGAGCACTATGCTCGCGCCTCTGCGTTGGGGAATCCCCCTCCCAGAAAGTCCTGTTGGTCAATGAACCTGCTGAGCACTATGCTCGCGCCTCTGCGTTGGGGAATCCCCCTCCCAGAAAGTCCTGTTGGTCAATGAACCCTATAATGCCCCATTTACAAAGTGGGAGCTCCTCAGTGCCCTTGCACGTTGCCCTGAAATAGCTCCTAGGCCAGATTGGATCCACAGTCAGATGATTAAACATCTCTTGTCAGAGTACAAGCGATAACTCCTTGTCATCTTCAACCAGATCTGGTGCGATGGCGTCTTTCCATTGCACTGGCGGGAGACCACCATCACACCCGCTGGATGTGGATAGCTGTCGGCCCATCAGGCTCACCAACGTTCTTTGTAAGCTGATAGAACGTGCAGTGTGTCGGCGGTTGGGTCGGGTCCTGGAGTCACATGGCGTACTGGCTCCATGTCAGGACGGCTTCTGCAAGACCGAGCGAGGTTGCGCAGTGGTTAGCACACTGGACTCTCGTTCGGGAGGACGACGGTTCAATCCCACATCCGGCCATCCTGATTTAGGTTTTCTGTGATTTCCCTAAATCACTCCAGGCAAATGCTGGGATGGTTCCTTTGAAAGGGCATGGCCTACTTCCTTCCCCATCCTTCCCTAATCCAAGGAGACCGATGACCTCGCTGTTTGGTCTCTTCCTCCAAACAACCCAACCAACCAACCTTCTGCAAGGGTCACTCTACCACTGATAATCTTGTGTCCCTGGAGTCTGCCACCGAACACCCTTTTCCAGAAGTCAACACCTGGATGCTGTCCTTTTTGATTTACGGAAAGGCATGACACAACCTGGTGATATCATATCCTTAGCACATTATACGAGTGGTCTCTCCGAGGCTCGCTCCCGATTTTTATCCACAATTTTCTGTCACTCCGTATTTTCCGTGTCCAAGTTGGTTCCTCCCATAGTTACCCCCATATCCAGGAGAATGGGGTCCCGCAGAGCTCTGTATTGAGTGGCGATTAATGGTCTAGCAGCAGCTGTAGGGCCGTCTGTCTCACCTTCTCTGTATGCAGACAACTTCAGCATTTCGTACAGCTCCACCAGTACTGGTGTTGCTGAGCAGCGCCTACAGGGAGCCATCAACAGGGTGCAGTCATGGGCTCTAGTCCACGTTTTCCAGTTTTCGGCTGCAAAGTCGTGTCTTATGCACTTTCGTCAGCATCGCACTGTTCCTCTGGAACCAACACTTCACCTTAATGACGATCCACTCTCTGTAGCGGAGACAAAACGTTTCTTAGGACTGGTTTCTGACGCCCGATAGACTTGGCTTCCTCACCTTTGTCAGCTTTAGTGAAAGTGCTGGTAGCACCTCAGTGCCCTGCGCTGCCTGAGCAACACCAACTGGGGTGCTGATCACTCATGCTGCTGCAGCTATATAGAGCCCTTGTTCAATCCCGCCTTGACTATGGGACTCTGGTTTATGGTTCGGCGACGCCCTCATCGTTGCGTTTACTCGACCGAGTGCACCACTGTGGCATTCGCTCAACGACAGGAGCTTTTAGGACGAGTCTGGTTACCAGGGTCCTGGTGGAGCCCGAAGTCCCTCCATTGAAGGTTAGGCGTGCAGATCAGCTGGCCAGTTACTTCGCACAAGTTCATAGTTCTCCTGTGCATCCGAATTACCATCTCCTTTTCTCCCACGTCGGCAGCCCAGGTCAGGGCCTCCATTTGCAGTTCCTGTCTGATCCCTTCTTTCCTAACTGGAGTCCTTGCCTTTACCGCCTATACTTGAAGTCCATTCACGTACACCTCCATGGTGTACGGCTAGACCGCAGCTTTGCCTCGACCTATCACATGGCTCTAAGGACTCAGTTAATGCTGCGGCTCTCTTCTGTCACTTCCTGTCGATTCTTGGCATGTGCTGATTCCATGAAGTGGTTTACACTGACGACTTGATGGCTGATGATTATGTCTGCTACGCGTATGTCCGTGGAGGACATATTGAACAGCACTCGTTGCCTGATGGCTGCAGTGTTTTCACTGCAGAGCTGGTGGCTGTATCTCTTGCTCTTGAGCACATCTGTTCATGCCCTGGGGAGTCGTTTCTTCTGTGTACTGAGTTCTTGAGCAGCCTACAAGCTATCGACCAGTGCTACCCTCGTCATCCTTTGGTAGCGACCATCCAGGATTACATCTATGCCCTGGAATGGTTCAGTCTTTCAGTAGTGTTTGTCTGGACCGGAGGTCATGTCAGAATCCCAGGTAATGAACTTGCCGACAGGCTGGCCAAACAGGCTATGTGGAAACTGCTTATGGAGATTGGCTCCTCTGCAACTGACCTGTGTTCAGTACTATACCACAAGGTTTTGCAGCTTTGGGAGATGGAATGGCATAACCTCAGTATGCACAACACACTGTGTGCCATTAAGGAAACTACGAATGTGTGGAAGACCTCAACATGGGCCTCTTACAGGTACTCTGTGGTTCTCTGTCGGCTCCACATTGGCCACGCTTGGGTGATTGGCGGATACCTCCTGTGCCTTCTTGACCCTCCTCAGTGTTAGTGCGGCACCCGGCTGACGGTGGCCCATATTTCGGTGAGCTGCCTTCTTTGTCTGCCCTGCGATGGACTTTTCATTTACCAGACTCTTTGCCATTAATTTTAGCTGACAACGTCTCATCGGCCAATTTAGTTTTATGTTTTATACGTGACGGTGGGTTTTATCATTCTATATAAGTTTTCGCTCATGTCCTTTGTCCCTTTGTGTTCTCCACTCTAATGCGTTTAGGCTGGATTGTTTAATGTGTCGCAGAGTGGCTGGCTTTTCCTTTTTATTCACATGGTCAGCCAGCCACGATCATCTGCTCTCTTGTTTTTATCCCTTTTACCTGTTTCTCACTTCTGTCTGTGGTTTTCTTTTCCTGTTTTGTCCATAGTAGTGTTGGTTGTCCTTCTGTTGTTCTTCTATTCTCGTGTAACTGTGCTGTACGTCTCCTTTCTTTTCTTCTTTCCCTTGTGTGTTTGGTCGCCCCCTTCTTTAAAACAACCAACCATCTTCTACATGTTTCTTGCATCTCTGTTGTTTTCTTGTCCGATTTTTTCCATTTTACTGTTTGTTGCCCTTCTGTCATTGTTATGGTTTTCTCCTTTCTTCCAGCTAATTTGTATGTCTCGCTTATTTTGTTTCCACCCTTGTGGAACTATTTTAATTGGAACGAGGGACCGATGACCTAGCAGTTCGGTCCCTCCCCCCTCTTTTAAACCAACTGACCAACCAACCAACTGCCTTTGCTGCGGCTGGGTGGTGCCCATGGGGAGGGCCGTTGGTCGAAGTGGGTAGCATCAGGGCAAATAACACGCAATGAATCATACTACATTATCTCTTGCTGGTGGCCCAATGGCAGCAGTCTCTAAGCGATCAAGGTCTAACTACAATGCAAAGAAATATGATCCAAGACCGTTCCCTTCCATGGCCACACCATGGGGGAAATGCCAGGCTAAGGATGGCAGCGAATCTTACTACCCCCGGTACCACATAAGTACAAGAGCTCATGGGGCATCCTTCATGTCGACGAAGCCTCAGTTTTTTGTGGACCATTTAGAGGGTAAGTTTGGGGAGGTGGAGGGATTGTCCAAAATGTGATCGGGGTCAGTCTTGATAGAAATAGCATCCTCTGCCCAGTCACGGGTACTACTTGCCTGTGACAAGCTGGGGGATGTTTATGTTTCCATCATGCCCCATAAGAGCTTAAATATGGTCCAGGGTATTATATTTCACAGGGATCTTCTTTTGCAGTCTCATGACGAGCTGCATGCCAACTTAAAGCGACTAGGAGTTCTTTTCGTCCAGCGCATACATAGGGGTCCAAAGGATAATCAGGTAAGCACCGGTTCCTTCACCTTGGCCTTCAGGGGTAACATATTACCCGAAAAGGTCAAGGTGATTGGATGCCGGTGTGATTTTGAGCCATATATCTCTCCCCCGATGCGGTGCTTTAAGTGCTGGAAGTTCGGGCATATGTCTTCCCACTCTACTTCCAGCATCATACATTGCGACTGTGGACATCCATCACATCCCAATACTTCATGTGCCCCACCTCCCAGACTGGAGGATTCTCCAGAAGGAATGGCAAATCAATACAAGACCCTGGACCGACTGACCTAAACTGAGAATGAGAGGAAATTTGACCGCCTACATCCTGTACCTCTTGACATCTTAGGCCGCCGATACGAGACCAGTTCTAGCCCCATCCATTCAGTCAATTCCAGTTGGTTCTCAGAGTAGTAAGACTACACCTGCCCCCTTGATGGTGGGGTGGGAGGGGGGGTGGGGGGAAGGGCACTTCCCTCTCCCACACCACCTACCTCGGGAGGACTTGCACCCCCCCCCCCCCCCACCCCACACCCCGCCAAACCATTAGGGACATCAGTCCCCGCTTCTCAGCCGGAGAAGCATAAGTCATCTTCAGCTTCTCTCGCTAGGATTGGGTCTCTTGGGTTCCTCCCTTCCCAGGTTTTTGGGTTCCTTCCTTCCCAGGTTTCTACTAGTGGGAAAGATGATACCCGACAGTGGCTGAAGTGCCCAAAATCAGCTGGTCGTAGGGCTTCATGATCCTCCTCAGTCCCGGAGACTGAATCAAAGAAGCCCCTGTTAGACAAAGAAACCCAAGGAGCAGCGAGAGAAATCCAAAATGAAGACCCCCAAGAACAAGGAAATTGCGGTGGCACCCACACCACTGCTACCTACAAGGTCAGCGTCTGAGAATGAGGTGTAGGTTCTGGCATCTCCTCAGGACCAAGAGCTCGCCGGACCCTCAGACACAATGGATATAGACTACTCAGGAACTAAGTTGGTAGCAGCAGGTGACCCTGAGGCATAAACTGCCTCATTGAGCATTTCATGCCTTCCCTACCTCACGATAACGTTGTCCTCCACTGGAATTGCTGCGGTGTTTTCCACCAACTGGCTGGGCTACGGCAACTGGTAAGCTTTACACCAGCTTTTTTCATTGCCCTCCAGCAAACATGGTTCCCGGCAATGCGGACCCCTCTCTTCCACGTCCATAGGGGATATTATAAGAAGCATAGCGAATATAAAAGTGTGTCAGGTGGAGTTTGTGTCTGCGTCCTGAACTCGGTATGTGGTGAACTTGTTTCGCTTTACACTCTTCTTGAAGCTGTGGTTGTCAGGATGAGATGGCTGCATTGATTCATCAACTCCCTAAACCTTTCCTTCTTTTGGGAGGTTTTAACGCCCAAAACCCCTTGTGGGTTGGCACCATACATACTGGTGGAGGTAGAGAGGTCAAAAATCTACTGTCTCAGCTCGACCTCTGCCTCCCAAATTCCACACATTTCAGTGAGGTTCATGGCACTTATTCGACCATTGATTTATCAGTTTGCAGCCCAGGACTTCTCCCATCTGTCCACTGGAGAGTCAGCGATGACTTGTGTGGTAGTGACCACTTCCCCATCTTCCTGTCGCTCCCCCAGCCTCATGTGAATGGATGCCTACCCAGGTGGGCTCTAAAAAAGGCAGACTGGGAAGCTTTCACCTCTGCTGTCACCATTGAATCTCTCCCACATGGTGCCATCGATGTGGTGGTTGAGCGGGTCACTAGAACGATCGTTTCTGCAGCGGATAATGCAATCTCTTGTTCCTTAGGGTCCACCCGGCGAAAGAGAGTACCGTATTTACTCGAATCTAAGCCGCACTCGAATCTAAGCCGCACCTAAAAATTGGGCTCGAAATTAAGGAAAAAAAAATTCCCGAATCTAAGCCGCACCTGAAATTTGAGACTCGAAATTCAAGGGGAGAGAAAAGTTTTAGGCTGCACCTCCAAATCGAAACAAAGTTGGTCCATTGTAATATGAGACACAATTTAGGTCGAATGAATGACGATACAGCTACAGTAGTTTGGTTCGAGTCGTAAGCTTAACAGTTAAGCTTTACCACGTAGTCATTGCTATGCGTCAGGCGCTCCGTCCGTCTTTATACGGGTACCCTTCCTTTTTCACGTGCTTCGTCTGGTTTGAATCGATTGCTTATTTTGCTTTGATCTGATAAGTGCCGTTTTCTTTGTTATAGGTGTTTGCGTCACTCTTAAGCTGAAAATGCATTACTGCACTGTGTCATGCATTGTTTGTCGCATTCTGATAGCGCGTGTTTACGGCCTGTCGCGGCTCGCGGCATGGCTTGCTTTTGTGCGCGCTACCGCCGCGTACAATTAAAAAAAAAAAAGAGGAATCGTCTCATTAGCGAAACAATGGCAAGAGACTGCTATTTGTTGTTACTTACACTGCTGCTTTCTTTGATAATGATCAACAAGAATAAAATAACACAGCTCTACAAAATAAAAATTTTTTTTCGCTGCCAGGGAAGTTTGAACGAAAATGGGATTTGTTATGATACTCATTCCGAGTATATTTGTACTTTTTCCAAATTGGCTCTGGTTTTTGAGATATAGGTTATTTGTGGAAATGAGAGTTTCATGTGGATAATATCGACTGCAGGGTCCATATATGGTGTAATGTATTTGCTACCTGTTTTTTAATTAGTGATATTGTACTATCTTTATTAAACAATTGTGCTCAGGGAGTGCATCTGTGTGGTTGAGGATTACATCATGCAAACATCACACTGTCAGCATGTGTTCAGTCCTGTTGTGCGGTGTGTGTGTTGAAGATATTGAGGGTTGTGCAGATTTGAATTCGGCGGTACTCGACATTCATTTGTTGGCCGAGGTAATCCCCGCAACAGCCGATAGGTAGCGTTCAGTGTAAACAAGAAAAATGGCGATGGTCGAAAGTCACACACATGTGCAGTGCAGCTTCAAGGAGATAGAACCTTTTCATCGTGACGTAGCAAATAAGAAGTGAGTATTCATTTCACACAAAACAATTAATGATGTTTGTTGGATGTGATTGACATGCAAATACAAGAAAGTTCTGCATAATATGTAGTATTTGTGCAATTTTGTTTTAGGAAAACATGAGTTCTTCACGCCGTCTTTGCGTGAACCATCCAGATGAGTTCTGCTACATTTGTGGTGAATACGTTCTTCAAAAGAACAGGAAGAATATCACTCCTTTTGTGAAGGAAGCGTATCTGGCATATTTCGGAATTAAACTTGGAGATCAAGACAAGGCGTGGGCACCCCATAAAGTTCGTAAATGCTGTGTGGAGTGCTTACGGCAGTGGACAAAACGAAAAAGGAAAAGCTTAAACTTCGGAGTGCCTATGGTATGGCGAGAGCAGAAGAACCATACAGATGATTGCTATTTTTGCATTGTTAATGTGAAAGGTTTTAATAGGTTCAAAAAACGAAAGTGGGAATATCCCGATTTGGAGTCAGCAAGAAGACCGGTGGTGCACAGCAACGATGTTCCTGTACCAACCTTCATAACATTACCCACGCTAACATCATCAGATGACGAGGTGCACGGCGAGGAATGTACAAGTAGTGGTTCGGAATACTAAGGACGTGAGACACAACCCCAGCAGTTCGACCAGAAGGAGCTCAGTGACTTGATACGAGAACTCAATCTTTCAAAGCAAGCATCAGAACTCTTAGCATCCAGGCTTAAGGAAAAGAACTGTCTTCATCCAAGTGTTAAAATAACAGTTTACCGGACGAGAGAAGAAAAGCTTCTTCCATACTTCAACCAAGAAGAGGTTATAGTGTATTGCAGCAATATACCTGGACTTTTACTTGAATTGGGGCTGCCGGAATATAGACCAGAGGACTGGCGTCTCTTCATAGACAGTTCCACTAGAAGTTTAAAATGTGTTCTCCTACACATTGGCAATCGTTACGCATCTATTCCAATTGCCCACTCAACAAAACTTTGTGAAGCATATGCTAACATCAAGATGGTTCTGCAGAAAATTCAGTATATGCACCACCAGTGGTTGATTTGAAAATGGTGAACTTCTTGCTTGGACAACAAAGTGGATACACAAAGCACCCATGTTTTATCTGCATGTGGGATAGTAGGGCAAAGCACGAACATTGGAAGCAGAAAACATGGCCTCCAAGGGAACATATGGCTATTGGTGAAGCAAACATCATTAATGAACCTCTGGTTAGTAGGGACAAGATTGTTCTTCCACCATTACATATTAAGTTAGGACTAATGAAGCAATTCACCAAAGCTTTAGACAGAAATGGTAATTGCTTCACATACATCTGCAATACGTTCCCTGGACTCAGTAGTGAAAAACTTAAGGCAGGAATATTTGATGGTCCTCAAATTCGCAGGCTCATCAACGATACCAATTTTACAAGTGTCATGACTGTCACTGAAGCATCGGCCTGGAACAGTTTTGTCGCTGTTGTAAAATGTTTTTTGGGCAATCATAAAGCTCCCAATTACGAGGAACTGGTCAAAAACATGCTCACTAACTTTCAAAACTTAGGAGCTAACATGAGCATAAAATTGCATTTCCTTCACAGCCACTTGGATCGATTTCCTCGTGATCTAGGTGATTTCAATGAGGAACAAGGAGAGCGGTTCCATCAAGATATGAAAGGAATAGAGGAAAGATATAAAGGAAGATGGGACAGGCATATGATGGCAGATAATTGCTGGAATCTGCAACGTGACTGTTCTGAAGAGACCTATAAAAGGAAAGCGTGCAGGAAGCGGTTCGTCATGGACGGAAAATGATATACTTATAGAGAAACTTTTCAATTATGTTTTATACGTGGACAAATGCCTATCAGGTTTTCATAGAAGCTATTTATAAAGATTATTTTCTTTTTTCATTGTAGTTTGTAGAGCTCGAGTTCAGTATTAGCAATTTTTTCTAATTTTTTGAATAAATCATGCATTATCTCAAAAACTAGAGTCAAACTGCATAAATGGTTGCTATATTCGTCCTCAGCACCACTAACCCATCCTAAAGCCACTCAAATATCCTTGGCAAGAAAATGAGTGTTGACCAGTGTAATAGACTGCGTATGATAGAACATGTTCTGAACGAGATTTAGGCGAAAATTTTTCTCCGTTTGAAAATCTTTGCGGCCGCTTCTTTATTACATCAAATTCTGCACAGAAATTAGACATCTTAGATTTAAAAATCTAGTCACTTGTCGTGCTTCATTTCTGACTGCATCACTATCAGGCATAAGAATAATACAAAATACGAAAATAAACATGACACGATACGTATATTCTTCCGCGTTTGCTGTTGTCTCACTCTAGTTTCGTAGTTTATTAGGCAGACAGGGTTTTAATGAGATAGCAGCAAACACGAAAGAATACATGGCAAAATGTTTATATTCGTATTATTCTTATGGTGAAGAGAATACTGTATGTGATTCAGATTTCATCAGGTTCCTATTAGCAACCATCTCTTCTCACAGATAGGAAAATATTCACAACGAGAGTTGGCCATATTGAAAAACATCCCAAACAGTCTTGCCAGTCAGATTTTCGTAGTACACTGAAATTGTGCTACATTCGAAGATGAACAATGCGGAATTTGTATTTACTTCGTTGGATAATGTATGAAAATGCAGTGGTCGAAACTCGCGGCGGAGAAAAAAAAGCTCGTCTTCCACTTTTTTTTTTTAATTTATTTACTGACGCAGAGGTTTTGGCGCCAGTATTTATCTTTGTGCCTACAAAGCATGCCTGCGTAGTGCTACATATATTCGACGGCAGAACTTAGTTGTGGCGGCACGTACCAACATTTTTCATAACTTCCACTTGCTTTGCACTCGATTCTAAGCCGCATGCGGTTTTTTGGATTACGAAAACCGGAAAAAAAGTGCGGCTTAGATTCGAGTAAATACGGTACCTTAGTGGTCGCCGGAAATAGCTGAGGCCATTAAAGAGCGTAGGCAGGCTCTAAAGTGGCATAAGTGGCACCCATCTCTGGAGCTTTTAAATGGCTCCATGCCCGCGTTTGCCAGCTAATAAAAAAACAGAAACAGGAGTGTTGGGATAGGTATGTGTCGACCATTGGGTGCCATACATCACCTTTCCAAAACTGGACGAAGATCAGACGTGTTTTTGGGTACTGGACCCCCAGTAGGTATCCCTAGCATTACCATCGATGGCCTGTTATCTACCGATGCAAACGTGATCGCAGAACACTTTGCTGAGCACTATGCTCGAGCCTATTGGTCGGAGAGTTACCCGACAGCCTTTCCCAATCTCTGACGACAGATGGAAGGGAAAGTCCTGTCATTTTTTACACGCCACAGTGAACCCTACAGGGTTTATACGACCCGGGAGATCCGGAAAAAACCCGGGAATTTTTTCATCCGGGAGAAAACCGAGATAAACCCGGGGATTTTTTAGAATTCCGGGAATTTTTCGTTGTTTTCGTTTTCAGTTAAATTTTTGTAATTTTGACTGGTAAGAACCGATACTCTAAACAAAGAATATTACTGTATCCCGCTACTGCAGAATAATACTGCAGCATTAAAACATGAATGAGAGAAAAAAACGGAAATAAAACTTAAATTGCAAAGGAAATGTGCCATATAAAATAATACAGTGCTCGTACCAGCATCTGCCAACAGCAAAATGTGTCAAAGGCTTTCGGAAGACTATGCAATGCTTCATAACAATAAACAGCCTCCGATGAGCGTGACGTCACAACTGTTTACATTAGACTCATTTAATCAGTTACGACCAGGCTCATGCACACGCGCAGTTGAGTCGCGTACGACTAGTACCTTCTCCCGCTTCTGGCTACAGAAATGTGGCTGTTGGCTGTGTAAGCAACAGTAGCAGCAGGCAGCCACATGGTACCCGAAAAATTTTACTGGCGCGCCCAAGCTGCCAGATTCATGCGTGCGCAGCAGGCCCGGATCTATTGGGTGGTGGAGGCAAACCGGGGTATCTGAACCGGGCGGCAATTTCGCAGGCAGGGGGCATATTCATATTCCTGAGGAAAAAACCTTGTTTCACTAAGCCACTAGCATCCAGCGCACATCGGTCTATCAATTACTCATATGATTTTGAAATGCACCCCTGCTGGTTTTTGGACACATTTTAAGTTGATTTCTGAATGAATTATAAGTTGATTTTTGAATGCGTGCATAGTGTACGTGATGTCTCTGCCATGGGAATCCTTGTCACATCTAGAAATAAACTTTCCTGCAGACAATACGGGACGGGGCTATGCGAGCTGAGCGGAATAAAGCCGAACTGGTGAATGCCAACTGCTGCTTGTTTATGTGGTTGATTCGGTTTGCGAATGCTCAGCGTTGTTATAATTTCTAGCAAAATCCACAGATTCAGACTACCGGAATGGAGATAAACGACTACAAGGAATAAAAGGTGAGAAAGATTAAGTATCATCTTCTCGGTGTATCCAAGAAAATGAAATTTTCACAGAAAATATTTGACCAGATCGCTACACTAGACTGGGCCAGTTGTAGTCCCCAGCTAGCAGCCGCGTAAGTTCCATTCCGAGTAGCGCGGAAAACGCATTGTATGAACACGTAATAACGCCTAACCGGAGAATAATCGCTGGATAACTAAACCGGTGATTGTGGCAGAGTTAATAAAGTTAACCAGAGAATGAGTTTTGACAGTGGTAGAAATAGTTACAGAATTAGTAATGACAAGACTTTGTAAGAACGAGGAAGAAGAAGAAGAAACAGGGGAATCACACAAATTATGGAAGAATATGACGATTCCAAATTTATACAAAAATTTGTTACTACTGCTTTTCGGTCTCGTGCGTGAGAAACTGGAGCGTATGAATGAAATGTGAAACTATTTCCTAACGTAAAGCCTTTTGCTTGTAGTAGGCCAAATAGGTATTTCATTCTGGTGCTAAGTGAATTATATTCTGTCGTATTATTAAAATGATCGTCATTGCCAACACTGTCTCGCATATTTGGTGTTTGTTGCAATTGATGCAATGTTAGAAAGGCCTATTCTGTTTTACCCAGCACACAGTGACAAAATAGACATAATCAGAGTGAGATTAGACAACATTTCTATTTTTCATGTAGCAAAATGTTTGACGAACTTTATAAGGTGATAGTTCTTTCGCTGAAAGGAAAGCACACCATGTAAAACAGTAGCAAGATTAGAGAGAGAAATCACTAGGATGAAGAAATGTGTACTGTCTTGCCTGTTTCTTGTCTTTATTGGTTTTAGGTATCCTATCTTTAATTTTGTCACACAGAAGAGCAAGTTATTAGTTAATAGGCTATAAAGAGTCCAGATTTTCTGAAGAGTTTTTGTTCTCCTGGTTACAAATAATCCTACCCAGTACTAATTGCGAGGGTATTAGAAAAAAGAGGAGGGCAGGGTGTTTAATTTCCACTGTCCTGAAATAGTTTGATGACATCCGTTACAAAATATACACTCTTGAGTTCCACAGAGCAAAATACAGTGATGTGCGGTATAAGAATGTTGTTTGAAGAGGCATGGCACTGCACTGCACACTTTAATTACGGAACGCCAAAATGTGTTACTAGTTTTAGATTTTATTTTATTTCCACCTTTCTGACAGTTAAGCATTAATCGCCTTGCAGAACAATAAAGTTATGTCGGTTTGCTAAAGAAATTTGGCTTTTATTAAGCTTTCCTGCTGAGGCAGCCAATGTATTTGAAGCAAAGTGTTTAATTCCACACTATTGGTTAGTTTCAACTGTTCGCTGTGTTTCAAGTGCATGTTTTCATCTTCTAGCACATATGGCATTATGCCATAATAAATAACCAAACATGAGATAATACATGGTACTCCAAGAAAATTTACGTCACGAAAACCACACTGAAAAGCTTCCTGTCAGGCCGAGGCCTACGTCATTGGGAATCTGGACATACGAATGTGCACTGTAAGGGTAGCAGCGCAAGCGCGGTGATGCTTATCTGGGGCTCTCTGGCAACTGCTGAAATGAATTTATTTCTAACAGGTCGCGGGAAAATATTGCGAATTGTTGTTCGAAAAGCGTTATTTTCAAAGTAAATTTGCCTTTTACAAAAGATGGACTATGTGCGAGAATGTATGATGAATTTCTTAAATCACAGAACATTTGCTCTCTTTTTAAAAATGAACTCATTGATGACGAGTCATTTAGAAGAATTTTGAGCCTAGAAAATCAGAGATTTAAGTCAGTATTAAAAATTTTATTCACGTATTTGTGTGATGTCTCTTAAAGTGTAACATGCGCTAAACAGATCAACATTATATGTGAAAGCTTAGCTTCTCTTGTAGCTTATTAATCTTCGAGATAAATACTATATGCGAAAGCTTTGCTTTTCTTATAGCAACACTATGAATATTAATTTAAACCATTAACTTTTCCTGTTGGTGGAATTCGAATTTATACTTTCGTAACACGAAAATATGCGGCGTACATGTTGCTGCACATCAAAGATCTTTCCAAAACGTGTTTTTTCCCCCTGAGTTTCGTTTTCTAAAGCGCTGGGAAATTCTACGCTGCTGTATAAAACCATGTCCATTCAAAGGATAAGTTTTACAGTTCTGAGAGAAAGTATACTGTCACTTAAAACGGAAAAAGTGTATTTTCATCCGGGAGAAAATGTATTTTTAACCGGGAGATCCGGGGAATTTTTTTTCCTTGTCCACGTATACACCCTGCCCTATAAACCTCATTTACAGAGTGGGAGCTCCTCAGTGCCCTTGCACATTGCCCCAACACAGTTCCTGGGCTGGATGGTATCCACAGTCAGATGATCAAACATTTCTCGTCTGACTACAAGTGACATCTCCTCATCATCTTCAACAGATGTGATGTGATGGCGTCTTTCCATTGGAATGGCGGGAGAACATAATCATTTCAGTACTCAAACCCGGTAAAAACCCACTTGATGTGGATAGCTATTGGCCCATCAGCCTCACCAATGTTATTTGTAAGCTGCTACAACGTATGGTGTATCGGTGGTTGGGTTGGGTCTTGGAGTCATGTGGCCCACTGGCTCTATCTATGCCAGTGAAGTTTCTGCCAGGGTCACTCTGCTACTGATAATCTTGTGTCCCTCCAGTCTGCCATCCGAACAGACTTTTCCAGACGGTAACACCTTGTTGTCGTCTTTCTTGATTTACGAAAAACATACAACAAGACCTGGCGACATCATAACTTTGCCACATTGGATGAATGGGGTCCTTGTGGCCCGCTCCTGAGTTCTATCCAAAATTTCCTATCAGCAGCTGTAGGGCTGACCGTCTCACCTTCTCTGTATGCAGACGACTTCTGCATTTCATACTGCTGCTCCATTACTGCTGAGTGGCGCCTACAGAGAGCCATCCACAAGGTGCACAGTCACTGGTTCCAGCCCACAGTGTCCAGTTTTCAGCTGCAGTCGTCGTGTGTCATGCGCTTCAGTGACATCGTACCATTCATCCGGAATCAGAACGATCCACTCACTGTAGCGCAGACATATCGATTCTTAGGACTGGTTTTTGACGCCCGACAGACTTGGCGTCCTCACCTTCGTCTGCTTAAGTGGAAGTTCTGGCAGCACCTCAATGCCCTCCACTGCCTGAGCCACAGCAACTGGGGTGCAGATCGCTCTATGCTGCTGCAGCTGTACAGAGCCCTTGTACAATCCCACATTGACTATGGGAGGCTGCTCTTCGGCTCGGCGGCAGCCTCAGCATTGCATTTACTCGACCCAGTGCACCAGTGTGGCGTTCGACTAGTGACACGAGCTTGTAAGATGAGTCCAGTGACCAGCGTCCTGGTGGAGGCCGGAGTCCCTCCATTGAAGGTTAGCCGTGCACAACTGTTTACCAGTTATATTGCACACATTCGTAGTTCTCCTGTGCATCTGAATTATCATCTTGTTTTCCCAACCACTGTGGTTCATCTCCCACATTGGTGGCCAAAGTCAGGGCTCTCAATTGTGGTTCGTATCTGCTCGCTTCCGTCTGAACTGGAGTTCTTCCCTTTACCACCTCTACTCGAGGTCCATTCACGTACACCTCCATTGTGTAAACCTCGGCCGAAGCTTCGCCTTGACCTCTCACATGGTCCTGAAGTCTCAGGTACTCCCGCGGCTCTCCGCTGTAACTTCCTCTCGATTCTTTACATGTTCCGGGGCTCACAAGTGATTTACACCAACGGCTTGATGGCTGATGGTCACGTTGGCTTCGTCTACATTCACAGAGGCCATATTGACTAGCATTCTCTGCCCGATGGCTGCAGTGTTTTTACTGCAGAGCTGGTGGCTATATCTCCTGCTCATGAGCACATACGTTTATGCCCTGGGGAGTAGTTTCTTATATGTACTGACTCTTAAGCCGTCTACAAGCTATCTATAAGTGCTACCCTTGTCATCCTTTGGTAGCGAGCATCCAGGAGTCTATCTATGCCTTGGAATGGTCAAGTCATTCAGTGGTGTTTGTCTGGACTCCAGGTCACATTAGAACCCCAGGCAACAAACTTGCCAATGGGCTGGCCAAACAGGCCACATGGAAACCACTTAAGGAGATCAGCATTCCAATAACTGACCTGCGTTCATTATTACGCTGCAAGGTTTTTCGGCTTTCGGAGACGGAGTGGCATAGTCTCAGTATGCACAACAAACTGCATGCCATTAAGGGGACTACGAAAGTGTGGAAGCCCTCCATGCATGTCTCTTGCAGATAGTCTGTGGTTCTCTGCCGGCTACGCATTGGCCCCACTTGGGCGACTTATGGTTACCACCTGCACCGTGAAGACCCACCTCAGTGTACCAGATAGGGTTGATAGAAGATATAGAGCAGATCCAACGGAGAGCAGCACGCTTCGTTACAGGATCATTTAGTAATCGCGAAAGCGTTACGGAGATGATAGATAAACTCCAGTGGAAGACTCTGCAGGAGAGACGCTCAGTAGCTCGGTACGGGCTTTTGTCAAAGTTTCGAGAACATACCTTCACCGAAGAGTCAAGCAGTATATTGCTCCCTCCTACGTATATCTCGCGAAGAGACCATGAGGATAAAATCAGAGAGATTAGAGCCCACACAGAGGCATACCGACAATCCTTCTTTCCACAAACAATACGAGACTGGAATAGAAGGGAGAACCGATAGAGGTACTCAAGTTACCCTCCGCCACACACCGTCAGGTGGCTTGCGGAGTATGGATGTAGATGTAGATGTAGTGTTAGTGCGGCGCCTGGTTGACAGTGACACAAATTCTTTTGCACTGTCCTAGTTTGGCTGCCCTGAGGCATCATCTTAAGTTACCAGACTCGTAATCATTAATTTTAGCAGACAATGCTTCATCGGCTGATTTGGTTTTATGTTTTATATGTGAGGGTAGGTTTTATCATTTGATCAAAGTTTTAGCATGTGTCCTTTGTCCCTCAATGTCCTCCACCCTAGTGCTTTTAGGGTGGTGGTTTTAAAGTGTTGCAGAGTGGCTAGCTTATCCTTTTATTTTTGTGGTCAGCCAGTCACGGTAATCTGCTCTCCTGTTTTATTCTCTTCTACAAGTTTCTTGCATCTCTCTGTGTTTTTTTTTCCTATTTTTTTGCTTGTAGTGTTTGTTGCTCTTCAGTCATTCTTGTGGTTTTTTCTTCCTCTCGGTATTGTGCTGTATGTCTAATTTGCTTTATTCTTTCCCTTGTGGAATTGTTAAAATAGGAGCAAGGGGCCGATGACCAAGCAGTTTGGTCCCTTCCTCTCCCTCCCGTTTTAAACCATCCAACCAACCTAGTTTCCTTACTCCACTCTGTCTTTATGACCTTTATGTCTTAGGTGACCATCATACAAGTTAGAACTGGAGGTGGAATAGCATATGAGTATTTGAGGACTCCTACACTTTGGAATTGGAATGTAGCACTTAATTTTTCATGAACACTTATGGCTTTTTTGAACTTTTCCTTTTTGTTTCTCCAAGAACTCTGCACACTTTCCCGGAATTGCATGTAGATGACTTCATCTTTGCTTGAGTAAGTTTGGAAGCAGTCTGTACCATTTTCTTTCTGTACGGTGAAAGAAGAATCCCCAAAAATTAAAGTAAGCTTTTTTCCAGGCTCTTCGTGTGTCTATCACATATACCGTAATGTTACAGTTTATGTTATGTATTAATGGCTTAACAGATATTTACGAATAACGGTGACAGCTCACTGGAAGGCACACACGCTCATTTTCTCACATGCACACGCATGTCCTCCTACATTGTGCTTAGTCTACTGCCACCTCTTTCCTGCCCCCTGCACACACTTGACTTCATACATTGTGCTTAGTCGACTGCTAACTCTTTCCTGGCCCATGGTCAGTGTACTGGGGGTGGGGTGTGGGGTGAGAGATGGAGAGAGGCAAGAGGCAGAGAGGGGATTGGAGCGGAAGCATTTAGCTGCTAATGGGAGAGTGGGCATCCATCTGTGAGCTAGCTAAGGGTGTAGATAGAGGGGGCTGGTGGCAGACAGTTGGGCACGCAGTTTCATAAACTGGAGTGATATGGGGACACAAATTGGGGTGAGTTGCTGGGGATGGCGAACACACACACACACACACACACACACACACACACACACTATTGGGTGGGGGTGGGGGGAGGGCAGGGCAGTGAGATGTCTTTGGTTTAAGCCATGAAGATTATGGGAGCATAGGATGTGCTGTAGGGAAAGCTCCCATCTGCACAGCTCAGAAAAGCTGGTGGTGGTGGGAAGGATCCAGATGGCATGGGTTGAATCTCACATGTTGTGCTGTGCTGCATGTTGTGCCACTGGGTGGTCCACTTTGTTTTTGCCAACAGTTTGGCAGTGGCCGTTCATTCAAGCTGAGAGATGGCATGTTGTCATACGTCAAATGCTGTGCAGTGGTTGTAGCAGAACTGATGTATAACGTGGCTGCTCTCACAAGTGTCCTGGCTTCGAATGGGGTAGGACAAGCATTTGATGGAACTGGAGTAAGTGTTGGGAGGGTTGCTTGGGCAGGTCTTGATCTGGGTCTTCCACAATGGTATGATCACTGTGGCAGGAGATTGGGGTGGGAGTGGCATGGGGTGGACTAGAATGTTGTGGAAGTTGCATGGTTGGCAGAATACCACTTTGGGAGGAGTTGGAAGTATTTTGGGTAGGACGTCCCTCATTTCAGGGCATGATGATAGATAATCAAAACCCTGATGGAGGATGTGGTTAAGTTGTTCCAGTCCATGGTGGTATTGGGTGACAAGAGGCATGCTACTTTGTGGTTGGTTCTTGGGATTCATCTGAGGATCAGTTGTGTGTGAGGATGTGGCATGAGGTATCTGTTTGTGAATTAGGTCTGAAAGGTGTTGCCTGTCTGTGAAGGCTTTTTGAGGCCTACAGCATACTGGATGAGGGAGTTCCTGCCCCGCAGATTCATCTACCACATGTGGCCAGGCTGTATGGAAGGTTTTTTTTTTGTGGAAGGAGTGGCAGCTGTCAGAGTGCAGGTGCTGTTGGAAGTTGGTAGGTTTGATGAGGACTGAGGTGTGGATGGACCCCTCTGAAAGGAGGAGATCAATGTGTAGAAAGGTGGCACAATGGGTGGAAGAGGACCAGGTGAAATGGATGAGATAGAAGGGGTTGAGGTTGTGCAGGAAAGAGGATAAGGTGTCCTGCCCTTGTGTCCAGATCATAAGAATGACATCAATAAATATGAACCAGACCAGGGATTTGGGGTTTTGGGAAGCTAGGAATGTCTCTCCTAATGGGTCCATGAAGAGGTTGGCATAGGAGGTTGCCATGTGGATGCCCATGGCTGTTGTTTGTGTACCTTCCCTTCAAATGTGAAGTAGTTATGGGGTAGGATGTAGTTTGTAAGGTGTATGAGAAGTGAAATGGTGGGTTTGGTATCTGGAGGGCGTTGGGAGAGATAGTGTCCAATTGTGGCAAGCCCATGGGCATGAGGGATGTTTGTGTATAGGGAGGGCGCATCAACAGTGAAGAATGGGAGTCTGGGAAGTAAGGTGGTGGGATGGTGGAGAGCCAGTCCAGGAAGTGGTTGGTATCTTTAATGTGGGATGCTAGGTTTTGGACAATTGTTTGGAGATGTTGATCAACAAGAGTTGAGATTCTTTCGGTGGCAGCACAGTAGCGTGCTCAGGATTGTTAGGTTTGTGGATTTTGGGGAGCATGTAGAAGATGGATGTGTGGGCTGCTGTTGGGGTGTGTAGGGATTTGGATTCCGGGGAGAGGTTCTGGGAAGGGCTTAAGGATTTCAGCAGGGTTTGGAGAGTATATTGGACTTCTGGGACACTTCGGCAGAGCTTGTAGGTGGATGTCGGACAACTGGCAGAGTTCCTCAGCCAGGTAATCACTCTAGTTCATCTCAGCAGTGGTGTAACCTGTGTCTGCTGGGAGGATGATCAGGTCAGGATCTATTTTTAGGTTAAGTAGGGCAGTCCTTTCTTCTGTTGAAATGTTGCTTTTCTTAGGGAGGGACCTGGAAAACAATGGTGATGCCAGGTTGGAGATTAGGAATTCCTGGATGGTGAACAGGGGATGGTTAGGTGGGAGTGTGGGAGGGTCACCGTTGGATGGTGATATGAATTGGGACAAGCTGTGTTTGATGTTGGGATTCAGTTGGCTTTGTTTGGAGATGTGTGGTGTCAGAGAAGTGTTTCCACTGTAGGGAGCAGGAGGAGAGTAGGTCTTTTGCAAGTCCAACAGGGTTAAACCTGGTAGTACAACAGAATGCGAGGCCTTTGAATAGGACTGAACCTTCTGTGGGGCTGAGGATTTAGGTGTAGAGGTTAACAACAGTGTTCTGGGATTGTTTTTACTCTAACAGATTTTGTGGAGTATTGGTATGGGGTTTTAGAGGATGTGATAGGTTGAAAAGGTTGGTTAGGTAGGATCTGGGTGCTGTGAGAGGTTGACAAGAAGGAACACTGTTGGTAGTGTGTGGGTCGGATTGTGGTGCCCCACAGAAGTTTGTCCTACCCAGAGGCCTCACATTCACCTGTACTCCCAGGTTTCACTGTGTTAGTCTCGTGAAAGACCTACTTTCCTTCTCGTGCTCCCTACAGTGGAAACACTTCTTTGCTGCCGACCTCTCCAACCAAAGCTAATCAAATTCCAACATCGAACCCTGCCTATCCCAATTCATACCACCATCCAACAATTACCCTCCCACACTCACACCTAACTGTCTCCTAGTCACCTCCCAGGATTTCCAACATCTAACCTGGCCTCACCATCCTTCCACAGGTTGCTCTCTAAGAATAACAGACTTTCAGCAGAAGAAAGCTTGCCCTACACAACCTAAAACTGGTTCTTGACCTGATCATCCTCCTGGCAGACAAAAGTTCCAATGCTGTCATGATGAACCAGAGTGACCATCTGGCAGAGGACCTCTGCCAGTTGTCAGACACCTCCACCAGTTGTCCGACACCTCCACCTACAAACCTTGCCCAAGTGCCCCCATCCCAGAGGTCCAACATAACCTCCAATCCCCGTTGAAATCTTTAGGCACTTTCCAGAACCTCTTCCCAGAATCCAAATCCTTACTCAACCAAACAACAGCCCACACACCCACTTTCTATATGCCCCCTAAAATCTACAACCGTAACAGTCTTCAGCACCCCATTGTGGCTGGTTACAGTGCCATCACCAAAAGAATCTCGGCCCTTGTTGATGTTATCTTCAGAATGTGATACAAGGCCAGGGCACCTTATCCACATTCGTCCACAACCTCAACACATTCTCTCCTATCCACTTCACCTGGCCCTCCTCCACCCATCGTGCCACATTCCTAGATGTTGATCTCCTCCTCTCAGATGGCTCCATCCACACCTCGGTCCACATCACAGCCACTAATCACCAACAGTACCTGCCCTTCAACAGCTGCCAACCATTCCACACAAAAAAATCCCTTCTATACAGCCTGGCCACATGTGGTACACACATCTGCAGTGACAACTCCCTCGTCCGGTATGCTGTAGGCCTCAAAAGGCCTTCACAGACAGGCAACACCCTTCAGATCTAATTAACAAACAGATACCTCATTCCACATCCTCACACACAACTGATCCTCACATCAATCCGAAGAACCAACCACAAAGAGGCATCCCCCTTGTCACCCAATACCACCCTGGACTGGTACAAATTTACCATGTCCTTCATCAGGGCTTTATCTACCATTGTTCCCTGAAAGGAGGGACTTCCTATCCAAAATACTTCCAACCCCTCCCGAAGTGGTGTTCTGTCACCCATGCAACTTCCACAACATCCTAGTGCACCCCTGTGCAACTCCCACCCCAGTCCCCTGTCACAGGGATCATACCACTGTGGAAGACCCAGATAAAAGAACTGCCCAATCCACCCTCCTAACACTTACTCCAGTCCCGTCACAGGCTTATCCTACCCCATCAGAGGCAGGGCCACTTGTGAGAGCAGCCATGTTATATACCAGTTCCACTACAACCACTGCACGGCGTTTTACATATGACAACCAGCCATGTGTCAGCTTGAATGAATGGCCACTGCCAAACTGTTGGTAAAAACAAAGTGGACCACCCAGTGGCACAACATGCAGCACAGCACAACATGTGAGATTCAACCCATGCCATCTGGATCCTTCCCACCACCACCAGTTTTTCTGAGTTGCGCAGATGGGAGCTTTCCCTACAGCCCATCCTTTGCTGCCATAATCTTCCTGGCCTAAACCAAAGATATCTCGCTGCCCCCCACCCCTTCCCACTCTGCACCAAATAGTGTGTGTGTGTGTGTGTGTGTGTGTGTGTGTGTGTAACTAATACCAATTTGTCCCCACATCAGCTAGTTATGTGCTGTTATCTTATGCCCTAGTCTCTGAAACTGCATGCCCAACGGTCTGCCACCTGCCCCTCTATCTGCACCCTTAGGTAGCTCACAGATGGATGCCCACTCTCCCATTAGCCACCAAACCCTTCCCCTCCAACCCTCTTTCTGGCTCCTGCGTCTCTCCATCTCTCAGCCCACATCCCCACCCCACCCCACCCCACCCCACCCCACCCCACCCCAGTACACTCACCGTGGGCCAGGAAACAGCTGGCAGTTAACTGAGCATAATAGAAATGTGTGCGTGCGTGCGCGCGCGCGCTCGCACGCTTGCGCTTGGTCACACGTGCAGGTGCGCATGTGTGTGCGCACCCTCGCTCACACACTCTTGCATAGTTTTCCTACAAGGTTGATAAAGAAAGTGCATTCCGAAAGCTAGCCAAGCTCTGAACCTTTTGCTTGTGTATATCTCGACAATGCAGCGCCTTTTGTTGAGTCGTCTCCTTTATTCCTAAATAATTCGTAACTCTCAACCAGAACTTTACGTGTGTTATAATGACTTACCGGGTGTTATAATGACTTAACAGATAGTATTATGTAGTTGCAGTCTCAGATTGTTTGCAGGGAATGCAGTCATCTACGTGGAAATTCTTTCACTTAAATATCAGTGTAATATTCAGTAAGAGTTTGACAGAAAATCAGCATGGTAGAAAGACTAACATTCAAACGGTTTTATGAAATAGTTTCTAGTTTGCTGCCCTTATATTGACATCTCTTATTTTTTATTGATATTGACATTTCCTTTGGGATTTTACTTATTTTGTCTTCCAATTGTTTCTAGGATTCTAATTTTTTTCTATCTGTACATTGATTGGGGCATGGCAGTTGATTAAAGTGTAACATTTGTTTGCATTATAAAATGTCTGTTGTTCAGAGATGTCCGACAGAACAGACACCATTTTGATCCAGCAGCCATTATGAATTAAGACACATTGTCTGTGAGTGGGCACTGATTTAAATCAATGGGCAAGGGACACTACATTCATAGTGTGTAGATAAATTGAGAGTTTGGGTTTGATGGGAGATGTGCTAGTGTAGGCCATGCAGTAGAGATGACCACTGTGCCCGGATGGCTTAGTGGTCAGAACATCTGCCTAGTTAGGAGGAGACCTGAATTGGAATGCTGGTCCAGCACAGATTTTTGCTAAAAGACTAGAATAAGTCCAGTGGCATGCTTATGTGTGTCGCACACGAATATTGTCAGCATGTGCTGTGAGGTATGATGACAAAAAAGGTGTCAGCTGGTACACAGCCAAAGAGAGAGCAGCAAACAGATGATGTGTTTTGAATACATTCAGAAGAGAAATTGAAACATTGCTGTAAACGAGATTATAAATGTAAGGACAATGTCGAAACCAGTGATGTAATGGAAAAAACCATGAAATATTTCTCTGCTCTGTGTTGCTAGTTTATCTGCGCGAACACACTAAGTGCATCAATGTTTTTTTAATTAAATCATGGGAGGAAGTAGATGGATCAGTGTTTTTGGTTTAAATCGTGGGGGAGGTAGATCAAATCTTTTAAACCACTGCATTTCATACCATTTGCTGAATTAATCACAGAATACCTCTCTCTGAACTCCCTAATGCACCGAAAAACAGAAAACAAGACAGTGGTTTCAGTTTTGGCGCTAACAATACATTGCCTGTGATCTGGCTTGTCATTGGTAATTTGTAAGTATCATCCCATTGGCTACGTGAAACTGACATGTTGCCAACTTATGATTTGTAAGATAAGCTTCACTGTGGCTGCCGCTGGCCCTGATCTTGACTGTAGCCCCAGTGTTCAACTTCCCCACTGATTTAAATCAATACTCACTTGCAGCCAATGTCTGCAATTCCTTTGTGTCTTAAATCTTACAGTCTAATAAATTACGAGACTTAATTGCTGTCCAGTATGTACCTTCAGGAGGCAAAATATGTAGTAATGCCAATAGACACTTGTAGCAGTAAAAATGAGATTCTACCTTGCTTTGAGAACAAATAGTTCCTTCCTCAGGGAGGAGACAAAAATATGTGTGGAAAGGTGAAAAGGAAGAGCAGGTCACTCCGAATTAAGAATTAGTTGCCAAACATGCTGTAAAACCTGACAGAATGGACTTAATTGCTTGCTACACCACACGCTATTTCGATCATTCTACCCAATACTGTAGTCTGATTAAAATTACTTATTAGTTGATACTTCACATGTTGGGCTGGTTTTCTCCAATCAGAGTGCTCAATGTCACATCCGAACAATTTGCCATTGCTAGACTGCCTCAACAAATGGTCAGTTCACTTCCAATTCCTTGTCTGGTTTTCCGTCTTGATGTGTTTGAATTCCAAAACATGAGCCTGGCCCTTATACATTGCATTTCATCAGACATGAGACCTGCACGAAAAACAACACACACTCAATGATGGTGACGATATATGCACTATCAAGGAATAGGTACAGAGCTATAACAAAAATTGTGGTGGTGTAGCGCATGGGTTAAGTTTCAGTCGTAATGAATAGAAGGTCATGGTTTAAAATCTTTGACAGGTGCTACTTTTTTTTCATTTTTAATTCTTTTTTGTGTTATTTTCATCATCACATTGACTTCTTTATTTGCTCTTATTTTTTTATGGTTCCTTACCTCAACTGGTAAGGTACCCTTGTAACCTCACTTTGTTGCCCATCTGTCTGTCCAATTATTAAGAACCCTTTTGTCAGGACCAGATAGACGTATCAAGTTGAAATTTGTGTTCCTTGCTAAGCTTTATGGTCTCTTCGCGGTGTAAAAAATTTAAGCTTTTAAGTCACGACAGGCACAAGATGCAGCCACTTATGTCGTGTATTTTGATACTCGCAAACTCGCCCATCAAAACCTATTGCGTACTTCCCGTTGACCTGGAAACTTCAAATTTGGCAAGAAGCAAGGTGTCACACTACAAGGAAAGGAAAAAAAATCCAAAAATTTCAATTTTGTAATTATAATATATGAAAAAAATATTTTTCTCTCATTCTCAGAAGTCTTGGACAAGAAATTCCAGAATATTGATATCAATAACAGACAAAAATGGTCATGTCTCTCAATTTGCAGGACAGATGAACTATTTACATAGATGATTAAATTTGTACAGAAGCCTTAGTGCACAAGTCCTACTCATGCTTATCTATATTTTCTGCTTATCATTGTCTTTTTTCGAATCTGCTTGTTTTGCCTATAACCTGTAACTGAGTACCACCCAGGACTGCTCATTGCTTGGTATTGCATCAGATCATGTAGCCAATGTGAGGACAGTTTCAGTTAACCAATGAAAGAGAGATATTACAGCTCGCTTTTAGTACTGAAACTGAATGTTTTGTCATGAGTTTAGCTTTAATAGCCGCAAACAAAGCGACTTTTCATGCTTTCCTAGCAGATCTGTTGCAAATATGCTTCTCAGGTTTGCTGCCGGATCGTATTGTGTAACTCGCAACTGCTCAAAATCATCAGGTGGTGGTAGCTGTTGCTGTCACTGCTGCAAGGCGCGACTGATAAGTGCATGGTGAATTCAAAATTTATCGTGCTGGGAGCAGGCAGTACATGTGCATGGGAAGACACTCGTAGTTGGAGGAAAGCAGCACTCCTGGTGCCCCCTACTAGGAGCCGTGGAAAGGCCATCTGCGCTTGAGCTATGGGCAATGACTGTGCTGCCGGACGCTCCTGCTGTTAAAGGCTGAACTAAATCTCAGAAGCGCATTGCGTCATGCGATAAATCGGAAGTTCTTTTTTTCCCTGTTTTGATTTATTGGCATCCAGTGCTGGATTCCAGGTGGCGCTTAGTTGAAAACCTGTATCCCTGTAAATAAGATTGTCTGCCACACAGATATGTATGGCCTCCTTAACAACAGAGTCCCAGAAAGATGACACTGGGGATAAAATTTACGTCGTTCATAAAGCATATGATGTCCCGTGTCCAGGCAAAGCTCCGTTACCGCTGATTTATCAGGTTGCCACAGGCGTGTATGACAATGGTGTTCGATGCAACATTCTTTTATGGTTCGGCATGTCTGTCCAATATAAGATTTTCCACATTTGTATGGGATTTTATACACACCATATTTCCTAGGGCCAAGGTCGTCGTTGACCGAGCACAATAAATTCCTCAGTTTTGCTTTTGGCTGAAAAGCGCACTTCATGTTGTGCTTTCTGAGGATCCTTTCTATTCTCGAAGACATGCAGCCAAAATAGGGCAAGAATGCTGTTGCAGTAGGTGCCTCCGCATCTTCATTTACTCCCTGCTTCGAGTTCGCTTGGAACAGAATGCATGGCGTATCTACCTATTGGAATAGCCATTCTGTTGGAATACTGTTCTCAGGTGTTATAGCTCACCAGATAGACTTCTGGCATCTGAAACTATATGTGCTGTATGCACCAAAGAGTGTAGGACACTGCACCATTGCGCAGGATGATGACAACTTGTGGCCTGTGAATATAGCTCCGTATGAGTTGATTTGTGATAGATACTGTGTCCCAGTGTGCAATCAGCTTTTCTTCTGACTATGACATCCAGGAATGATAAGGTACCTTCCTTTCCACTTCCTTTGTGAACTGTAAATTGGGATGGAGCGAGTTCAGATTCTGGGGAAAAACAGGTAATGTCTCTGTTGTGTGCCCCATGTGGGCCTGAGGGTTAGAATAGGCCCGAGGTGTTCCTGCCAGTCGTAAGAGGTGACTAAAAGGAGTCTCACCTTTCAGCCTTTATGTGCATGTCCGCTGTAGGGTATGACCATTTTTCAAAATTTTCCCAAAGAGCAAGCCAATTGGGGAAGGGCGCCTTACATGGTGCATCATGTCTATCATGCATTGTTAATCTTTCTTGTCGTGGAATTGCAGTCCCGCTCATCCTCCATCTCTTGGGCGAGGAGACTTTACTGGGTGTGTTTTCCTCCACCCACTCTGCAGTGTCGTTTTCTGTGCCGACAATGACCATGGAATTGTTTGCACCTCATATCCAACACGGTAGCCAGTCTGTTGTTGGGGCCATCATGTACCCTATTGGTTGTATCCCCCTGACTATACAGGGATCGTTCTGCCGATGCCTGCACCATTATCTCGCCACATATGCTAAGAAGTAGATGCCTATCACACTGGGAGCATCAGGACTCCTGGCAATGGCCATCCTGCCAAGTGGTCTTTGCTGCGACTGGGTGGTGCCCGTGGGGAGGCTCCCTGGTCTGAGTGGGTGGCATCAGGGCGGATTACACACCATGAAGCATACTAAGGCATCTCTTGCTGGCGGTCCGCTGCCAGCAGTCTCTAAACAGGCAAAGTCTAACTTTAATGCTAAGAAATATAACCCCATGTCATTCCCCTCCCTGGCCACACCGTGGGAGGAACGCCAGGCTAAGGATGGCAGTGAAGCTTATTCGCCCTGGTACCTCGTATGTACGGGAGTTGATGGGGGACCTTTCATGTCCATGAAGCCTCAGTTTTTGTGGAAAATTTGGAGGACAAGTTTGGGGAGGTGGAGGGCTTGTCCAAAATGCACTCTGGGTCAGTTTTGATGAAAAAGGCATCCTCTGCCCAGTCACGGGCATTACTCGCGTATGGCAAGTTGGGGGATGTTTCTGTTACCATCACACTGCATAAGAGCTTAAATATGGTCCAGGGTATTATATTCCACATGGACCTTCTTTTGCAGTGTGATGACGGGCTGCATGCCAATATAGAGCGGCGAGGTATTCATTTCATCAGGCGTGTCCATCGTGGTCCGAGAGATAACCAGGTTGTCACCAGTGCCTTCGTCTTGGCCTTTGATGGTGACACATTGCCTGAGAAGGTCAAGGTGATGGTCTACCTCTGTGACGTCAAGCCATATATCCCTCCCCTGATGCGGTGCTTTAAGTGCGGGAAGTTCGGCCATATGTCTTCCTGCTGTACTTCCAGCATCACATGTCAAGATTGTGGGTGTCCATCTCATCCCAGTAATCCATGTGTCCCGCCTCCCATCTGTGTCAGCTGTGGAGAACATCATTCACATTGCTCGCCAGACAGCAGGATTTTACAGAAAGAGACGAAAATCATGGAATGTAAGACCCTGGACGGACTGACCTAAGCTGGCCAGTGTGGCCACGCGGTTAAAGGCGCTTCAGTCTGGAACCGTGCGACCGCTACGGTCACAGGTTCGAATCCTGCCTCGAGCATGGATGTGTATGATGTTCTTAGGTTATTTAGGTTTAAGTAGTTCTAAGTTCTAGGGGACTGATGACCTCAGATGTTAAGTCCCATAGTGCTCAGAGCCATTTGGACTGACCTACACTGAGGTTAAGAGGAAATTTGAGCACCTACATTATATGGCTATGACCTCCTCATACGCCGCTGCTACGAGAACAGTTGTCGTCCTATCAGTTCCGCGTATTACAGTTGGCACTCAGAGCCAGAAGGCTACATCTGACCCCTTGATGGTGGGGGGAACTCTTCCCCCCCCCCCCACCACCTACCCCCCTACCTCCCCCATTGCTACCCTGTTACTCTCGCACCACCTACCTTGGGAGCACTGCCCCCCCCCCCCCCCCTTTCCCAGCCATCAGGGACACCAGTCAGCGTAAGTCTTCTTTGGCTCTTCTCACCAGGAAGGGGTCCCTTGGGTCACTCCCTTCCCACGTTTCTGCTAGTGGGAATGATGACACTCAGCAGTGGCTGAAGAGTCCAAAACCAGCTGGTCATAGGGCTTCATGCTCATTCTCGGTCCCAGAGACTGATCCAGTGAAGTCCTTCCAGCCAGGGAAACCCAAGGAGAAGCGAGAGAAATCCAAAAAGAAAACCCCTAAGACCAAGGAAATCGCAATGGTACCCACACCACCTCTACCTACAAACTCTGCGGCTGAAGATGGGGTGGAGATTCTGGCATCCACTGAGGACCTGGATCTCTCCGGACTGTCAAAGACACAATGGATATAGACTGCTGAGGCAAAAAGTCAGTGGCAGCAGGTGACTCTGAAGCACAATCTACCTCTTCAAATGTTCCACGCCTTCCTAGTCTCCTATTTTGAAAGTTATGTGCTAAGTATGGTTCTCCCTACTTAATAAAACTATGTAACAAAGAAAAGGATTACCAGGCAGCTTTTAAGAAAACTTGGAATCATTGTAATTATGATTCATATTAATAGAATATACGAATTTAATGACCTCGATTTCATCCAGACTTCTGCCCACAGATTTCCACAGAAAACTGGTGAAGAGATTACTTACAAGGACTAATTTAGGCAAAAATAAAACCTAACTATATGTGGAGACTGCGTCGGCTGCTGTCGACATTACAATTGAAACCACAGGAGAGAGTGACTGGCTAGGCAGATTTAATCTATCTTATTTCAGGGATAATGCGCGTACCAATTCCCACCTCATGCTGCCCCCTAGTAAAGTCAGGATAAGTTGGGGTGAGCCGGGACGAGTCATGAGAACATGAGTCCTGGGGCACTCCTGGAATAACCGAGGAAGGCGCAGTCAAGATTCCTAGCGGGCACAACTCTCTCACAACCGAGGACAACACAGTCAAAATTCCTAGTGGGCACAACCCTCTAGCAACCAAGGATGACTCAGTCACATACCAGGAGCAATTTTGGGTAACATAATCACAATTTCTCGCCGGTATGTTTCTCTAATAACCTCTAAGTGGGGGATGATAGAATAGTATAAGAAGTTGGGGGAATTCGGTGCAGGACAATTTTATTACAGAAGAAACACCGAAAACAACTCGGGATCTGATGCTCGTCACTCCGCCCGTTAACACAGAATGTTAACATCCCTGGGGATGTACAACTTTGTCCTTTACATTGTACTTTCCTTTTTCTGACCCAGTCGTAGTATTCACTAAAAATAATGTCTTGGGATGGATTACTGTTTGAACCCGGTGTGGTCCTTCATACTTTTGGAAAAGCTTAAGGCTCTCTTTCTTCAGGGCAGAGCTCTGAAGATGCTGTTTCACTAGGACTAGATCATTGACCTTGTACTGCGGTTTTACAGCTTTCTCATTATGCTTACTCACTCTTTGTTGTGCCTTTTCAACTAAATTTCTAGAAACTATTTCCTGATTCAGTTTGTAGTTGACAGTAAGTTGTCCAGGCCAAATGAAACATTTAATGAGAGGTTCTCGTACAACGGGTTTGCCTATTACTTTCATAGGTGTTAATCCTGTTGATAAATATGGTAATTCATTCAAAATAAGTTCAAAGTCTTTAATTTTTGTTGTCCATAAAGTATGTTTTTCAGGGCAGTAGGTGGCATAATTTCCCAATTTCTTTCATAACTCGTTCACACGGATTCGAAGATCAGTTATAGTTGGGTATTAATACCTGATGAATAGAAATTCTTTAAATTCGTTACTGACAAATTGTGGTCCATTACCTGTGAGAAATCTTTTTGGTTTTCCCACCTCTAGAAAGTAATGCTGCAAACAGTGTATAGCTGTCCGTGTATTTACTCTTTTGATAGGATATAATTTAACATATTTTGACCAGCACTCTATCATGACCAAAATGTCTGACACTCCTTTTCCTTTAGGAACTGGTCCAAAAAAATCTGGTGCTGTAAGATCCTGTAACAGTTTAGGAATAATTGGATACATTTTGTATTTAGCATGAGTGTTACTCTCTTTTACCTTCTGACAGATTTCACAAGTCGTAATTAAAGATGCTACATTATGTCCTAGCTTCTTAAAATAATAGAACTTATTCATATGAGCTATACACTTTTTTGTTCCAAAGTGTCCGTATCCTGTATGAATATACCACAGAATTTCGTCTTCCATTAACTTCGGAATGCAAATGCACTGACGTTGCGATGTTATACTGTCTCTCCAAAACAAATTATGCCCTATAATTTTCCACTTTCCTGCTTGATTAGGAGCTAAGGAATTCCTGATACACATAGCAAACATTTATGTAAAATATAGGGATTATGAAGGATGTTTTCTGTTATTCTTTGGGCCATCTCTTGTACCCTGATGTGCGGATATTCTACTGTCATAAAATTAATTGCAAAAATTGGTGACAATCGTGCAGTAGCAGTTAATCATAAACCTTGACATTCAGTTCTTTGTCTTGCAATGTAATTATCGGTTACAAATGGTATCCAACATTTACTGTCATCTTAACCAAAGCAAAGATTTTCCTCGAAATTCTATACAACGTTAAATTCTAATAATAACCAATCTAGGCCAAATAAAACATCCCTATTAATATTTTCTACTATTAGGCTAAAAGTGTTCGTTGAAATCTGATATTTCTGATGTGGCAGTTCACTTGAGTTTCATGTTTCACAACCTTATTTTTCGTACCAGTTACACCAACTATGTAAACTCCAGTTATTGGTAACAGAAATAAGTGATGTTTAGTCTGTAATGTGTTAAAGAACGTGCTAGAAATGAGTGACACCTCACTTCCTGAGTTTATAAATATGTTAACTTCAGAAGTCTCCACAGTTACTGCTATTATTAGTTGTGGATTGCTAGTAGTCAAGCTTGGTTCTCCCAGTAGCAACCATTCTTTTGTAGGTATTTTGTGCGTGAAATTAACATACTTATTTTAAACCAGGCCTCCTTGTGTACCTCTACGACCTGGGCCCTGGCCTTGGATCCAGATCGCACTGCGTTTTCCTCATTATTAGTAATCACTGGTTGCTTACCAAATCGGGGTACTATGCTACTACTTTGTGCTCTAGTATTACTTGGCACAAATTCCTGCGAATTTACTGGACCTAAGTTTGAAGGTGGATGCTTCTTCTGATAATTATCATAGCCATTATTTCTATGCGCTGGTGTACTCTAGCTAAGTTGGCCTTATATTTTTTAAATTATTTTTACTATTTCATTTGTAATTCTGATTTTCACTTTGGTGTACTCTCTCGTGGCAGTCGTTATTTAAGGGCTCAAGTGCGTCCACAAAGGACAGCAATTCTTCTACTGTTTTCCAGCTGCTACACAAGATGTCTTTTCTAGCATAGATAGGTAAGCGTCTGATTAAAATTCGAACTAACCCCTTTTCTTCCATTGGCTTATTTAAGTACTTTGCCTGTGTTAAATGCCATTTGAAATACTTTGTCATTGTTCCCTACATATTATTGTAATACTTCGGGTTCCACAAATCGGATATTAGTTTTTCCTGCGCACTAGCGGACCAGTATTTTTCCTTAAATTTCTTCTGGAAGTCTCCCCAAGAAGAAAAGTTCTCGATATTTACAGTACCCCACTCTCTGGCTTCCCCTAAAAGGTACCCAACAGCAAATTCAATCTTTTTCGAATCTTCCCAGTTCTTCGACAAGCTTTTCAGAAAATGTGTGGGATGTACTTTCCCATGCGGCTTAAAATTTGGGAATCGTCTAGATACCTCTGAATTGGCTCCCCATTGTAAATCCGTCATTACCTCACTAGTCAATACCGCGTTAGGAGAAGTTATCCTCTTATCTACCTTGTCCTGAATAAGTTCGAAGTTTGAATTCTTTCCATAATTCATCCGCAGGGGCTACCTTTCTTGGTATCATTGAGTTCAGAAGATAAGACAGGAGATACGTTCTCTGAGATTACTCTCGTGGCAACTTTTCGGTCAGTTATTTCCTCTACCTGTTCCTCCAGACTACTTATATTTATTAAGTCTGAGGTTGCTAGTTTCTCTTTAAAGTTTCTTTCCATGTTATCTACTCAAGTGTTAACCCATGCAGTTTGCGATTGGACTATTGGTATTAACTTATCCTGCTTTTCAATACTCTCTCTCAAATTGTGCAATCTTTGCTTTACAGCATCAAATGTAACATTACATACATTTTGAAATTGTCCTAACTTCTCAGTAAGTTCAGATTCTACATTATTACAGTTATCTTCAGTATCAAATTCAAACTTCTTTTTCAAATCCTGAAATTGCTCGTTCTGTCTCTGATTAAAGTCAGTGAACAGTTGATTTACGTGACTGCTTAAAGAACTAGTTAGTTCACCTTTCAAATCTATTTTAAAATTTTCTAGTTTAGTAGTTAAAGCGTCAAATTCAGTTTTCAAATTTCCCATGCATTCACATAAATGGCTAAATTCCGTACTTTGTTCATGTACTTTAGCACTTAACAACCATAAAGTTTCATTCTGAAAATCAAATTTATTATTTAATTGAGTATTCACTGAATCTAATTTAAGACACTGAGCATTTAAAGTTGTATTTAGTTCCTTTCTTAAAGAAGCATTTTGGGCAGTTGAATCTGTCCTCTGGTCTTCTATTTTATCATTGAAAGTTTTGATCAAATTCACTCTTTCAGACCAGCCTGGTACCACCTTACTCACTTTCATTGCCATGGCTGGTTTTGAAGTTTCTCCAACGAACCGTACAGTTTCCATGGTTTTACCAATTTTAGATCTCATGAACATTTTAAAAAAATAATTCTAAGTACAAGAAATACACAAATACAGTCTATTGAACAGTTTATTCAACTTTGTACTCAAACAATTACTGTTTTACACTCACCCGGTGTAGAGTTTTAGGCTGTGTCGGTAAGCGGGTGTGGAATCAGCACTGGTGAACAGCAACTGGTGCCGGTGTCATCAGTTGCTGGTTTCTGCATCGGCATTGCCGTGATGTAGAATCGGCACCGGTGAACTACTGGTGCGAGTGGCGTTGGTTGTTGGTTTCCATGTCGGTGGCGCCGCGATGTGTGTGAGACCTGTATAGTCCCCACACTGAATCTTCTTAGTTGAATTATTCTCATCGTACCACTTCAGAGTCTAATATATCGAGGTCTTCTTTCTGTTCTTTTAATGTTATTACTTCCCTACGTCTTTCCCTTTGCTGCATTCACAAATTTTGTTTTTCCTTTGATTTCTGGGCTAAATCAAATTTCTCATAACGGTTTTCTCATCTTGTTTTACTCGGTTGCTATGGCAACATGCAACATCCCCTTTTCTCATTTTCATCTCTTAATTCCTGTTTTTTCGGGTCCTGTGTAGGTCGCGACGTTCTAACGCTTTAGACGACAAGAAACAATGTGGAGCTGGTTTGCAAACTTCCCAGCCCTCTCCCACAGGTTGGCTTACTTGGTATGCACAGCTGACCTTCATCTCTGGATAGACGGCCACATCGATCTCCAAAAACTTCTCCAAAAAATAATGGTGGTTAAGGGTATTTCTCTCTCTCTCTACTCTTGAAATTATTTGGTACTCGAAGAATACTTTTAGTTCGGTCATGGTATATTTTTCAATTTCCACAAAAAACAAATTCACCATTTCTCAAGTAAATACTCGAACTCTTGCAAGTCAACCAAGTCATCAAACATTAGACTCTATTGAAATACATTTACAACAGGGTTGGTTTAATAACCACTTGAAAATATGTACATGTCTTGCTTCGAGCAAGTCCAACACATGAATTACTTAAAAGTCTAATCTCATTTTTTCATTTGTCCTTAACAATCATCACAGTCACTAAACCAGCAAAGAATAGCACAGGCTCTTCTCTACACATACACTAAAACACTATGGATCGTACAGCAGGTACTTGTCAGCCGTTCGGCCTCCACGTCCACATTTTGCTCGTGACTGTTTTTAGATCTGTACACACAAACACGCAATGCGCAGTAGGTCGGATTCGTCTCTCACACTTGTGTTTAAAATATCGTAGGCTCAAGGCGGAGGAAGGCCAAGTGGTTCTAGAATTTATGCGGAAATTCTCGAAGCACTACAGCAGCTCTTGACATAATCGTAGAATATAAATTTTTGACTTTGAAATTCCCTCTTACAACCATGTTGTTGCGGCTTCTGTGGTGTGTTTTGACTCCAGGAGGATGTTTGGAGTGGAAGGAGGATGACAGTTTTGCAGTGATGATGTCAGAAAAAGTTGTGCATTTTTGAGTGAGAAATGACCAAATACTTTTTTTTCTTTTGACGTTTTGGGAAAATAATGTGAACAATTATTGTAAAAGTGGATCAGTATGTCAGGAAATAGCATATGTTTTGTATTTCTATTTGGAAAATACATAAGGAGTGACCAAAAAGTTTATGTTGGAAGGCCTTACAGTCCACTCAGGCAAAATCACCATGAGCATTGAGGCAATCATCCCACCGACGAACCATTTGATAAAACATTGTGTCCCGCTGCATGAATAAGTCTGTAACTGCCTGCTGCATTTCCTCATACAACAGGTATTGTCAAGCTTCCAAGGCCTTTTTTGAGGGACCATAGGTGTGATAATTGCATGGGGAGAGTGTTCAGGATTACAGGGCAAGTGCTTAAGTGTCTCCCACTTGAGCTGGCATAACTTTTGTGTGTGTGTGTGTGTGTGTGTGTGTATATATATATATATATATATAAAAAAAAACAAAGATGATGTGACTTACCAAATGAAAGTGCTGGCAGGTCGACAGACACACAAACGAACACAAACATACACACAAAATTCAAGCTTTCACAACAAACTGTTGCCTCATCAGGAAAGAGGGAAGGAGAGGGAAAGACGAAAGGATGTGGGTTTTAAGGGAGAGGGTAAGGAGTCATTCCAGTCCCGGGAGCGGAAAGACTTACCTTATGGGGAAAAAAGGACGGGTATACACTCGCACACACACACACATCCATCCACACATATGGTATATGTGTCTTGGAAAAGTTCAATATCTGTGCATGTCTGTTTTGCAGGTGCACAAGGATTGACACTAAATCCACTCTTGTTGCTGTTAAGGTTAATTGGTCTGCCTTTGTATATCGAAATAGCTGAACTAGATAAAACACAGGAAAAGCCACAGTAACATTCATAAATTTAATACAAATAGAAGCAGTGGTGTAAGTTATCCGTCTTTCAGCCTTTGTGTAGCACAGAAAAAGATTTAAGTATTGAGCTGTGAAAAACCTTTGACCTCTTAAAAATGATGTGAAGAATCAAGTAGACAATAAAATCAACATTAAAAATTAACTAAGGGTAATGTAAGAATAATGCAAGAGACAACCTCATAAATAATTTAGTTCGCTCATGGGGCAACTTTGTGTGTGTGTGTGGGGGGGGGGGGGGTGTAACCTGTAGTATAATAAAATATTTTATATACCATTGCTACATTTCAGGACAACTATTTTGTACTTCAGCTTGTCTGTGAACACACCATGAGAATAATTTTGATGTTTGATGACAAAATGATATGGGGTTTACTATTCAGTACATTATGTTTCATTGTATCTGTGATTTGGTATGTTCGTAAGTTACTTGATAATGTTTAAAATTTTTGAGTAGACCATTAATAAATAAAGTTGAATATTGTACAGCCTATAATGGACAATGTTGTCACTTGAAAAACAGTGTAAATGGAAAACATATTCTCATGTTTTTCACTGAAAACAATGTATTACATTTGTAAATTGCCTGACATGTTGCACTTGTAACGAACGCAGTTGTGATGTTGTATCTGACAGTCACCTCCATTATCATAAATAGCTCCCAGCTATGTAAACATTGTGCCCCAGTTCTTTTAGGACTGTTAAAATGAAAAATAAAAGTAATGGATTACCTTCACAAAATCACTGTGTTTATTCAACATATTCTCCCCCTGGATCAAAACACAACTGAAATCATTTTAAAAGTGTTATGAAATAGTCACTGTAGTCCTTTTTGCAGTTGTATTCAGTACTGCAGTAAACGTGTCTTATATGTCCTTAACTCAATCATAACGGTGTCCTTTGAGTGCCAACTTTAGGTTGGGGAACAACCAGAAGT
Organism: Schistocerca cancellata; assembly: GCF_023864275.1. Lineage (NCBI taxonomy): Eukaryota > Metazoa > Arthropoda > Insecta > Orthoptera > Acrididae > Schistocerca > Schistocerca cancellata. The sequence continues at coordinate 571,504,404 of NC_064632.1, forward strand.
TGGCTGGGGCCAAATCTGGTGAATACGATAGGTGAGCCAGGACCGATCTATTTGGTGGTCAAAAACTTGTACACAATCTTTGCTTTGTGGGCTGGGTTGTCGGATTTAATGAATTCGTGCCAAAAAAAACTGGAAAATTCAAGAAATCTTGATGTCAAACATGTACTGTTACATTCACAGCCAGAATGCCTGCTGTAGCAACACTGGCACTGCGATTGTATTCACAGCTGTTTCTGAAACTCCAGGGATTATATCACTGCAGCTTGCCACGAGACAGCATTGCAGTTTGGAATTTCATACAAGCTGTCCTAACAAATGTGGGACCAACTGTGTATAGACTTTGCAGGGTTTCAGTGCACTATATGCTGACACACATTTTACCATGAGTGAGATGGTTGCTTAGTCAGCTGAAACTAGGCATCATGTTTTAATTTTTTATATGGTGCTTGGTCTAGATAAATACAAAAAATAAAATATGTTGTTAATTTAACTACTATTGTCCATGACACATATAAATAACTAAATTTACAAATCTTTGATCTATTATGTTATTGTGTCTAGGAGATTCATCAGATGTCTTCTGAGTTTTTCTTTTGCGTGATAGATGTTTGCGTGCTCAAGGAATTTTGTTAAAAATGTGGGAGGGCTTTAAAATAAGTACTGTCACAGGTCTTGGTTGCGGTGTGATCTTTCTTAGGATCAAGGATGGTTGGGTCGGCAGGGGGGGGGGGGGGGGGGGTTGTAAGAGAAGGTGAACATTGTGTACAGGAACCTACAAAAGATTTGAGTGCTGTTTCATAGGGATGATGCCACATTATGCAGATCCAGTTACTTTTTCTTAATATAGGAAATAAAATTTTGCAACATTCAGAAATTGGTGTATACGAGGAAGCTTTTCATAGATCTCCTTGTATGAGGACGGAGCTTTCAGCTGATTTTCATTACACTACATATGCATTCATCTTTTTTCTGGAGATTAGACTATTAGTAACACACCAGTTTAAGAAATTATGACTGTTTTGCTCAAAAATATTAATAAGTTCATTATTACAATAATGTCATTATACCCTTCTCATCCCCTCTTTCACTTTTTCATATGTTCCTGTTGAGTTACATTGTATCTTTGTGATGTTACTACTTTATTGATGTTCATGTGAAACAAACTTGCGTAGGCTATGGTCGCCGAGATGTGGTGGAGTTCTTATTGGCTGCAGGAGCATCCATACAAGCACGTGATGATGGTGGCCTCCATCCTTTGCATAATGCATGCTCATTTGGACATGCTGATGTCGTGAGACTGTTGTTAGAAGCAGGTGCAAATCCAAATACACGAGACAACTGGAATTACACTCCTCTTCATGAGGCAGCAATTAAGGGAAAAGTGGATGTCTGTATTGGTAAGTTTTTTGTGAATTTGAATGTCTATACAGAATTTACAAATAGAGTAGTCATTTGGAATTCAGCTTGTTATTTAACAATCTGTATCTCCAAATTGAAGTTTGTAAAACCTTTTTTGCTTTATAAGTGCCATATCATAAAATAGTCAGAAGTATCATGTGCTTTGTCCTGCAGTTTTTAGACAGACTTTTATTAGTAATTTGACACCTGAGTACTGGGGTCCTTTATCAAGCATTGTCAGTTGGTGGGGCATGCTTTGTATGTCATTCTTCCTATGTTTGTTGTGGGTGTGTACACTAGCATTTGTAGTCCACTCTGCACTATCTTTTGTAACATATAGTATAGTTTTATATATATACAAGTAGGGAAAAGTTAAGATGCCTAGTCTTTTGAAGCAGTTTCTGCATGTTTCAGAAGTCTTTCTTCTTAATATGATTCTGACCTCTTTTTTGTAATGTGAACACCCTTTTTATGCTTGCGTTTCCCCACACTACCATTCCATACCGCAGGTGTAGTTCAAAGAGTCCATGGAATACTGTGTACAGAAGTTGTTTGTGTGCATACTGTGCTAGCTGCCTCATTAAAAATATGACGGAGCTGAGTTTCTTACAGACAGAATTAATATTTTGTTTCCATTTCAGCTTGTTATCCACAATAATACATAAGAATTAGTGGATTATGCTTGTTTTAGTCTCGTTTCATCCACCTCTGAAAGCCCATATGCATAGCCTTCTCTTTATTTCTGAAAACTGCATACGTAGTCTTTTTTTAGGTTAATAGCAAGTCCATTTTCCGGGAGCTTTTGAGCTGTGGTGTTTGCTGATATGTATACTCTTCTCTCATGCTGTGCCACAGTTTGGTCATTGTTCAGTAATGTCATGTCATCTGCATACAATATTTTCTTCTCTTTCTCTTCAAAACCTGTGTCGTTAGTAGATGGGTTAAACAGCAATGGCTCCATTACCGATCCCTGCGACACTCCGTATTAGATGCTTTTGGATTCTGACTGATATGCACCCCCTATTGATGCATATTGCTTCCTGTTGCATAGGTATGATTCTATCCACTTATGTGCTTGCCCTCAAATACCACAGTTTGCCAATTTTCTTATCAGCATTTCATAGTCAATAGTTTCAAATGCTGTGGAGAGATCCAGAAAACCCTCAGGGGGCTTGCCACTCTTCAGCAGGTTTGTGCTTGGCTACCACAGGGCCCCAGCCTTTGCAGCATCTTTTCCCTTCCATGCTGCGTATCTATCCTCTTGCTATTCTTTTTCCCTTCCCTTGGCAAACACGTCTGGGGTGTTATTGGGAATGTTCCACATTTTGCATCACTGACATAAGAATAGTCTCACCACTGTTTTTCATTCCCTTTTCATTTCTTTGTTTCCCTTCTCCTATCTTCAGGTTTGAGATTCCTCTTTTTCTTCTTCCTCCCTGTGCGTTCCTGAAGGCCGGCCCACACGTCTGACATGTAACAAGTGACTGGGTAACGCGTAATTCCCAGCCCCGGGTCAACAAGTAGAGTTCGCACATACCCTCTGATACGGGACAGGCCCAGGGAGGGGTGACTGCCTGAGCTGCTACCTACCCAAATTTCCAATTGGTCCCTCTGTCAGGTGTTTGGGAGGTGTGACCTGAGGTGTGAACAGTCACATTAGACGAGTGCACCCCCTTGTGAAGGGAGCCCCCATTTGGAAGGAGTGTGCTATCAGAGATGCTGGCAATCATGGGGGATTTTCTCGCAATGAGCCAGTCATCTTGACAATCAATGTATATGAAATGTGAATGGAATGAGGCTAACAATTCAAAGGCCCTTCCAGCTGCGCCACGGTTCCTCATGGTTTCATATTCTGAACACGGTCAGTACTTCGCAACAGTAAATCCGTTATTATTCAGAAAGGTATTGTTGCTCCCATTTACAGAATGGCACTTCGCTTTTGGAGACCACTTCTGATTCTCAACTGCTTCCTACCTCGCTTCTCCACGGCTGTCCTGTTCGTGTTGAGGCCCGTAGAACTTTGAATTCTTCCCTTGGTGTTATTTATACTAGGCTGCTTGACGGTCTGACTGAGATCGAAATCCAATCATACCTCTCTGATCAGGGTGTCATAGCCATCCATCGGGTGATGAGAAAGGTAGATTTCTCCTTAGCACCCACACGCACTCTTTTTCTCACCTTTGATAGAATGATGCTTCCGTCCAAGATTAAAGCATGCTATGAAATTATCACAGTCGATCCTTACATTCAGAACCCGATGTGCTGCTACCAGCGTCGTCATTTCTACCACATTAGAACATCTTGTCAACACCCAGCCAAATGCATAATCTTTGGTAGGGATGCGCACGAGGGTGATTGCCCACCCCCTTCTCCCTGCTGTATCAACTGCAATGGCAGCCATGCTACCTCCTCTTGAGATTGTCCCATGTATCTTTATGAGCGGGCTGTCCAGCAGATCGGGGTAAAGGAAAAAGTGCCTTACCCGGTCACTCGCAAGTTATTGTCTAGCCACGAACCCTGTGTTCTACTGTCTGGCACTTACGGCTTTGTTCTTGGTACCTCTCACTGCATGAAGGATATGGCCATGCAGACATGCAACCTCAAATTCAGCTCTGAGTTTGTGAAATCACCCTGTGTCAAGGTAGCATCGCTGTCCCCTCCTCCAGCTGTGCAACAAGCCACCACACTCTCACCTCAAGGGGCAAAGCCACCAGCTACACAACCAGCAGGCTGGAATGGATAGAAGGAGTACTCCCATGAAGACTTCCTACGTCCCTCCAGCCAACCAACTCCTGTGTCTTCCTCTGCTAACAGGGAAAGCTCGAGAAAGTACAACAAAGGCAAGTGGTCTTTTCCTTCGCCGACACGGAGATCCTCTTCGATGGTGTCACCACTTGATACCTTTGCCCAGCTGGCCTTCGTGTCTCCGGTGCGCACCACTAACCATTTTTCTGCGTTGGACTCCACAGACCGTTAGCACAAGGAAGCTAATGCTTCTGTGGACCTCGTGGAGCAGGATCCTCCTGCTTCTGTGCCCTGTAGCAGCAAGTCTTCATAGGCTGGCACACGACAGCCACCAAGGTGACACCCCTTCTTCCTCATCATGACTCTCCTCCAGTGGAACATTCGCAACCATGCTGTTCAGAAAGTTACGAACCTCTTCTTTCACCTCGTCGTCGGAGCTGAATTGCTGGAACTACAATTAACGCTGACAGGTACTGTGAGACTCTGAAAAAACTCAAATGGGCAATTCAGAACCAGAGAAGAGGAATGTTAAGCAAGCGCATACACATTCTCCATGACAACGCTCGCCCACACATCACTCGACAAATCGTTGCTCTCCTGCAACAGTTTCAGTGGATCATAATTACCCACCCACCCCACAGATCTGACTTGGCACCCAGTCCTGACCTGTTCCCTAGGTTAAAAGAACATTTGGCTGGAAAGCGATTCATCCCCGACGACGAGGTGAAACTTAGAGGTTCATAACTTTCTGAATGGCATGGTGGTGAGCTGGTATGACATGGGCATACAAAAACTGCCACAGTGTCTACAAAAATGCATTGACAGAAATGGTGATTGTGTCGAAAAATAGCTAAATGTTCAAACTGTAAACTGATGTAAACCATTGTAGAAATAAACAGGTCTGTGTACTTATAAAAAAATAGGAGACCTTACTTTTGGGATTACTCTCATATTTCCTGGGGTGCAGATCAAATCACCCTCCTCTGTTTGTACTGGTCCCTTGTCTGTTCGAAATTAGACTAAGGTTGCTTTGTTTAGGCATCTTCACATCCATCCCTCTTACGCTGTCTCAACACTGTCCACCATCATGGCATCCGTTTGGCCGCTGGCGCCTTTTACACTAGCCCACTTGAGAGTCTATATGCTAAAGGCACTGAACTACCATTGTCCTACCGCCGTGACTTTGTCCTCAGCAGGTATGCATGCTGTTCGTCTGCAGTGCGTGGCCACCCTTCTTATGCCTCCTTCATCGATGACTCCTTTGGTCGCCGGTATGGGGCGCTTCCCTCTTCTCTGTTACCTCCTGGAGTCCGCTTTCGGCACTAGATCTGGCAGCTTAACTTCAAACTACCTGCTACTTTCCCGGTGGGTGTGAACACTTCACTACCTTGGCTTCGTGGTGCAGCCCGTGTTCACCTCGGCCTTCATTTGCTTCCTAAGGACACTACTCCAGCCTCGCTCTATCGCCTTCAGTTTCATGACCTTCTCATGGAACTTGGTGATAGTACCTTTGTGGACGCTGATTTCTCTCGAACGACTGTGATGTTGGGTGTGCCTTCATTATTGGCACCGACGTTTTTCGGTATTGGCTTCCGGCACACTGCTCAGTATTTACAGCTGAGCTCTTCGCCCTGTATCAGGACACGGGGTACATACGGTGACACAGGCTTTCAATTGCATTTCCTCATCCCCTCAAACCCAGAACCTCCCACAGAAGAACCCCAAAAGGGCCCCACTTGTGACAGGATACTTTAGGGACTGGATCAGACTCTGAATGTGGCTTTCCAGCAGGGATACGACTTCCTCAAATCCTGCCCTGAAATGAGATCCATCCTTCATGAAATCCTCCCCACTCCACCAAGAGTGTCTTTCCGCCGTCCAGCTAACCTTTGTAACCTCTTAGTTCATCCCTATGAAATCCCCAAACCACCTTCCCTACCCTCTGGCTCCTACACTTGTAACCACACCCGGTGTAAAACCTGTTCCATGCACCCTCCCACCACCACCACCTACTCCAGTCCTGTAACCTGGAAGGTGTACACGATCAAAGGCAGAGCCACATGTGAAAGCACCCATGTGATTTACCAACTGACCTGCCTACACTGTGAAGCTTTCTATGTGGGAATAACCAGCAACAAACTGTCCATTTGCATGAATGGACACAGGCAGACAGTGTTTGTTGGTAATGAGGATCACCCTGTGGCTAAACATGCCTTGGTGCATGGCCAGCACATCTTGGCACAGTGTTACACCATCCGGGTTATCTGGATACTTCCCACTAACACCAACCTGTCAGAACTCCGGAGATGGGAACTTGCCCTTCAGTATATCCTCTCTTCTCATTACCCGCCAGGCCTCAACCTCAGCTAATTTCAAGTTGCCGCCACTCATACCTCACCTGTCATTGAACAACTTCTTTGTGTCTGTACTTCCGCCTCGACTGACATCTCTGCCCAAACTCTTTGCCTTTACAAATGTCTGTGTATGTGCGGATGGATATGTGTGTATGCGCGCGAGTGTATACCTGTCCTTTTTTTCCCCCTAAGGTATGTCTTACCACTCCCGGGATTGGAATGACTCCTTACCCTCTCCCTTAAAACCCACATCCTTTCATCTTTCCCTCTCCTTCCCTCTTTCCTGATGAAGCAACCGTTGGTTGCGAAAGCTTGAATTTTATGTGTATGTTTGTGTTTGTTTGTGTGTCTATCGACCTGCCAGCGCTTTCGTTTGGTAAGTCACATCATCTTTGTTTATATATAAACTCCACCACCTTTATGTTTAGATCTTCAGAAGTAACTGGATAAGATATGGTCCTTTATTTTCAAATTAGGTATCTGGGTTTCAGTTAGACCATGTTCACTGATACACATTATGTGGTTGTATTTCACTTAGTATTACTTCTGCTTCTAGTTTCCTGTTACCAATGTATTGAATATTCTGATGTAGCACTTTTATATAACTTTTCTTTTGCTGACTTGCACATTGTGGGCTGCATTCTGAAAGCACATTCTGTAGTCCCTTCTTTTTTGCATAGTGCCTATATTTTGCTTTTTCAATTGCAGTAATTGGTTTTTCACACCCATCAGGCCATATTAGTTTCCCTTTCTTCTAATTATTTTGCAGACATCTGTAAACATTGTGCCAAGTGTTATGGACCCCTTGTCTGTTTAAATTCATGCCATCCATCCCTAGTCAGTTTTCTCTCAGAAATTTGTTTGGGTCTGTGAGAACAACGCCGAGACGATCTCACTGTTCTTTGACAGCATAATTTATTTTGGAGATGTATTTGTCATGCACTGACCTTCTTTTTATGATTCCACTAAGTATCAGCTGGGATCCCGCATAGATACTTCTTGCCGAATGAATCATTTTTCTTATTTCGTTAATAATTTCTTTGTCACTGCTGCTTCTTAACTAATTTGTTCCAATGTGTATAAAGACACCGCTGTAATTATTCTTGGTTCCAGAATCCAGTTTTGTATTCGTCTGCTTTGAATTTACCATGTTTTTAAAATACTTGCCAAGTTGTTTGTTCTAATTCCCGGTCTGACGTCGATTTTTCAATTGGGGACAGCAATATTTTTCAGCAGTGAGTCACCAAGTATTAGAAACTCATTTTCGTCCCTTTGCATGGCGGTGGTGCCCTCTTTTATTGTATGTCACTGTCTTCCATTTATATTTATCTACAGATTTTTGGCTTGCTGAGTTTGTCGTGACATTGGAAATGCTAGATGTGTTGTTGTTTTTAGTATTCATAGGCGCACTTGTATTTTCACCGTTTTGCTTTTCTGTTTGTTGTATTTCTCTCTCTCTCTCTCTCTTTCTCTCTCTCTCTCTCTCTCTCTCTCTCTCTCACACACACACACACACACACACACACACACACACACACACACACACACACACAGAGGACTCCTTTTCTTGCATTAATCTATCGTTTTCTTTCTTTATAGTGAATAGTTCTGTTTTTAGTGTTCCAATATCACTCTCAAGTAGCTTCATAATTTCGTTTTTTGAATCCACTGCCCTTAAGAGATTGGCTGTTTCATCACATAAACAGCCGTGACCATGTCCATGAAAAGTCACCATTGATGAATTTCAAATTTCTTGCACTTTTCATGTAACAAGAAGTTGCACTTTATACACAAAACACATTTCATCACTCGCTTTTCACATTCCCTACATGAAGAACTGTTTATTTTTTGCCCTTTTAACAAGACCGAAGTGTCACTACAATTTCCTATTGGCCCTATGACATATTGTACAGTTTCAAAGGCTCTTTAATCTCTAGTATTGTAATAGGGATTATACTCTGTATTAAAATATGTTGAATTCAGTTATTTGTGTGTTGGCAGATTTTTAGTTTTTGCTGTGGATATTTGAAGAGAAGTCACAGAATTGTCCTTTAATTGCAGCACTACTGCAGCATGGGGCAGATGCCTCAATCCGTAATACAGAAGGTAAAACTGCATTGGAGCTTGCTGATAGTGCAACGAGACCTGTACTCACGGGAGACTACCATAAGGAAGAACTTCTGGAAGCAGCGCGCTCGGGTGCCGAGGATCGACTTTTAGCATTGCTCAATCCGTTAAATGTTAACTGCCATGCCAGTGATGGCCGACGTTCAACACCCCTCCACCTAGCTGCTGGTTACAATCGAGGACGTGTAGTTCAACTTTTACTGCAGAATGGAGCTGATGTGCATGCCAAGGATAAAGGGTAAAACAGGAGATCTTTATTTCAAGCGTATTCTGAATTGCTTATCATGTGATATAATTTTGTTCTGCATTTCCAGGTTCAGAATGTATTTTCAGAATGACTATGATATTTTATCTCATTGTACAGTATTGTAAGTTTATTCATCAGCAACTTGTTTATTTTGTTCCCCTGTATGTCTACATATACCACCTTACCTCGTAATTTCTTTGTTTCTGGTCTTCTTGAAATCCTATGTCTACAGATTTGAAGAGGGAAGTGTTGATGTTACTGCATGCACTGTGTTTTTTAATTTTGTGAGACTCTCAAAGTACAGCTATTTTGAACATAATCTCACACAAAGTGTTCTTTAGTTGCAAACCAGACTGTCATCTCAAGCAGGTCTAAAACAGTACCTGTGCAATGTTTCAAAATAGTTGATGCTTATAAACAAGAGCTGTAAGATGATTAGAATGAAGAAGTGTTAATGTTAGGAAAGAGCATAACAAAATAGTACTGGAGTTGCTTGGAAAAAGTCAGTATTCACAGTACAGGTTGATGTAATTACCAATTACTTTAAGGTATTTCACCATTCCTAAGTGTTGTCATAGGAGTCAATTTTTGTTTTTCTCAGAAAAAGCAACCACTAGCAATTTATGCGTAACTGCTTAGATTACCCTCATCTTGAATAATTGCTTAAATTTTAATACCCATTGGTTGAGCGTTTTCACTAACGGTCTTTGAGTTTAGCGTTTCGCTCTTTCATACTCACCTGAACGTGCCACTATCAAGTATTGTGTGCATGAGTATGAATATTTGGAGCTGGCAGGCTGTGCTTGAACAAGGCTTAGGGGGGAGGGCAGAGCAGGGGAGGGGGAGGGAGCTGGTGTTATTTATGTTGTACTAATGTCAGTTGATGGAACTAGAAAAACCTTCCTTCCCAATTAAGTGATACTTTCTTCAGATTAACAGTTAAGTATGCTAAATCATTATCCATTAACAGAATCTTAATAGTTCACAGTGTCTTCTAGTAAACTCAAAGCTAATTTGGCATGTATTATTCTCATAGGTAAGGTGAGTGTTAAGATAAAATATTCAAAAAATGGTTCAAATGGCTCTGAGCACTATGCGACTTAACTTCTGAGGTCATCAGTCGCCTAGAACTTAGAACTAATTAAACCTAACTAACCTAAGGACATCACACACATCCATGCCCGAGGCAGGATTCGAACCTGCGACCGTAGCGGTCGCTCGGCTCCAGACTGTAGCGCCTAGAACTGCACGGCCACTCCGGCCGGCAAAATATTCAACAACATTAGGGATAGGGCAGATTGTTATTCACCGTAAAGGTTACCCATTGAGTTGCAGACAGGCATAATAAAAAGTCCGTTACACGTTACAGCTTTCAGGCAGAACTCAACACAAGATGATTACTTTTTCAACAAAGCAAACACGTGCATTCGCATGAGAGAGAAAACCTCGCGCACACGTGACTGGGTAGCAGGGCACACAGGTAATGCAGGGAACGAAAGGGCAGATGTAGCAGCCAATGGGGTGTGTTGTGACCCTCAGTTATTTCAGTGTGCCATCCCCTCCGCACACTATCGCCTTGCTGTTGTGGTACGGAGCCATGGATTTGTGGGAGAATGAATAGCTGAAAGTTGCAGATGATAAACTGTGTCTAGTAAAGCCCACTATGTGGCCGTAGCATACCTCCTTTCTGCCACAAAGGCAGGATGAGGTCCTCCTTACTTGAGGTCCTCCTTACTTGTATTCTCGTTGGCCACAGTGCTCTGCTGCATGGCTTCTTGATCTGGCACGATGATTCTCCAATGTGCGGTGCTTGGGGCATACAGGTCACTGTGCACCACATTTTACTAGATTGTGTTTTATTTTCAGACCAGAGGGTAGCAGCAGGTTTGCCAGTAGAACTGCCCTCTGTTTTCAGTGATCAAAATATGTGATGAGACTTTTAAGGTTTAGTGATATGTCCAACTCTTCTTCAAAAATTTAGGGAAATATTCTGACCTGCGTTTTTTGTAAGTGGTCAGTCTGTCACATATCCCTGTGCTGTAATTTTAGCTCCTCTTTTGTTTTCCTTGTATTTTCCACCCAGGTGCAGTACCTCTTACTGTTTCTCCTTTGCTTTACATTATGTGATACGGAGTGATTGTGTGGATCAATGGGAGTGGGTGAATGAATGAGTGGGCCAACGGTTTTATCCCTTTTGGCGATATTCGTTTCTTTTAATATTGTAAGGGTACACTGTTGAGTGGCCATTAGACACAAAAAAACAACAGCAACGACTCACACAACTGCCACTGTCGGCAGCTCTAGTTGTGAAGCAGATATAAGCAGGATTTTATTGTCTCGAAAGTCTTTTCTAAAGTTGCCAGACTATAGTCAGAATTTTAAGTTTCTATCAAAATAATAAAAAAGTGGTAACTCAGGGTTTTAAGTTAAGGAGTTAAGAAATACAACAGTCAGCCACTTTTTTTTGTGTATATATTTTATCTATATCAAACTAATAAAATTCCATAAAAAGTAGCTGGTTGCTGTATTTCTTAAAATAATATAATACACAGCCACAGAATCCAGCAACCAGTAAAATGGATATATTATAATTCCATGTTGTGTATTTTCACTAAGTGACTTAAAATGGAACATTCACACAGCACAGGATTACATTCAAAAAACATTTCTTAACGCTTACCATGCTAAGCCCTTAACTGCATGCCACTCCCTGTGTGCTGGCTGACTTTTTCTATTTTCAACAGGCTTTAAATAGCTTTAAAGGACATTTAGTTAGAGATACATAAAAACTACAGGTATCGTTTAAAACTTTAAGATTTCAACCTTACATGGGTTAACAGTCATGTGTATGGGGCATATACTGTTTCCAAGAAGTGATGCGGATTTCTCCTCGATTTTGCGAAAATAAATTTTTGTCAAAAATTTATTTTTACTACTTTATTCAATTTAAAGAAGAAATAAATTTTGGAAAGTGATCATTTGACACTGAAAAGACATTTGTTATACCATTTGCACATAAAGCATAGCTATATACACATAAGCTATTTTGCATAGTGAACCACAGTGTGATAAAGCTTGAAGCACGGGGTGACACACAAACCTACATTACACTCACTGCACTCATAAGTAGTATCTTTCCTCCCAGCTTTCCCAGTAACGTTCTTTTGTTTTCCACTACACACTACACAACGTCTTTGTGCTTTCTTCTTCCCTTCTACCATTTCCACACGGTTCGGAAAATGTTTCTGCGACAATCGAGCAATCGTTGCAGATCCATGAGAATCCTCAATTCTCTCTCCTCTCTGTAACACCAACGCAGTGCAGATCTCCTGTATAAACTTAGGAGTGCTCAGTTTCTTCTCATTGATGCAATTGTGCAAAATACAACCATTGGAAACTGCCATAATTATACAGTGGAAGGCAAGACTTCTCCACCACTTCACTGTTTTGTGATCAAGTGCTCCATATGAAAGACGCTGATCGAAAAGGTCTACACCAGCTTTATGTTTGTTGTAATCCAGCACTGCCACTGGTTTCAACTTCTCATTGTCTTCTCTTGTAGCAACAGGCAACATTGAGGATGTGTGCCTGGTACTTATCATCCACACATCCCTCTTGTCTTTCTATCACAATGCTAGCACATCGTTCTTGCGGCGAAATATTTGTTCACCCTTTTTGAGTTTACCCTCTTTGAGAGCCTTGGGCAATCCTTTTCTGTTTGGCATTACAGTCCCTACAAGACCAGTGTTGGCTCTAGCCAGTTCTTCGGCTAGCTGAACACTGGTGTAAAATCTGTCAACATATACAGTGTGGCCCTTACCTTGGAGTGAGCCGAGCAATCGCTTTACTACTGCAGGAGCACTGTTGTCCAGTTTATCGTCCCTTCCATGGTAAACTTCAAAGTTGTATATGTACCCAGTTTTGGATTCTGCAAGAATGTATAGCTTCATGCCATATTTATTTGGCTTATTAGCCATATAAACTTTGAAACCTACGTGCCCTCTGAAAGGACACACATCTTCATCAATGGGTAGCGCTTCACCTGGCTGATAACTTTCTTTGAAATTCCGTACCAAATCATCCAGAAGAGGCCTGACCTTATGAAGGACATCAAAGTCTACTTCACCTCCCTTTTTTTGCTTTGAATCGTCATTTATGTGGAACATAGACAAAATATTCAGAAATCTGACCCTTGGCATAATATTGGGGCAAAAATTGCAGCTAACCACTGGATCACTACGCCAGTGACTGGCCATACTTGGCCTCTCACTGACTGACATGTGGAGGATAATAGCCAGAAACGTCTTTGTTTCAGCAATTGTTAGCGTCCTCCACTTCTTGAATCTAGAATTGGTCCCTAATTTGATTTGTGCTCTCAGTGTGGCTAGCTCCTGTCTAGCATATAGGTTTGTTTGTTCCTTCATAATTGAAATAACCCTGTAATTTATAAAATGAGAAAAGAAATCTAAATATTCACTAGACTGACAGAGTCCTACATTATTTAGCACACCATGAGACCTTGTAAATAACAAAATGTTTGGTGTTTGATCCACTATAGTCCAGTCATCCTGTGAAATGTCACTCAATCTTGACCTCTTTCGATGACGAGTGGGGGGGGGGGGGGGGGGGGGGGGTGGGCACACACAGGCGGTGGCTCACCTTCATCTGATGACAAATCTGTGTCTGAAATAATACAGAATGTAACAGAACAAATCGCAACATGAACTGTCTTGTTCTGCATCAATTTAGTAAGATGTTAGACTTACCTGGACTATCGTTATTTTCCGGCATTTCGTAATCACTGTCAGTATCGAAATCTGAAAATTCATCAACAGTAGATTCAGCAAGCACTTCTTCAATCATTTTTCGAAGTTTTACATCCTCATCGCTCGCCATTGTGAGTAAAAAGAAGATAAACAAGCTAAAACCAAAATACTAGCGCCAAAATCAATGGTAAACAAACGACAGGACACCACAGAACACGTAACATACGCGTGAAAAACACACGTGAATTCGTTCGGAAATATATACGGATATATCACATTACCTCACTAGGTGCTGCGATCTAGCACTAATATGATGAACTACAAGCATTACACGACCTACAGGTTGTAGCAGGAACGCTAACAATGCGTTTGAAACACTAAAACAATGTGGAATGCGGCGGGACGTAATATTACGGCGGCTGCATTTTCTTCGTTTCCGCCCGCGACTTAATATTACGGCAGCCGCACAGTAAGTGTTAATTATAAACCAAACATTGCTGAGTAGTCACTTGCTAGTAAAATCAGACTGAAGCATTTATAAATACAGCAGAATTGTGTTTTTGTTTGTGGAAAAATTAAAGAATTAAAACTGTTAAAGTAGATGTGTTAAATAATTACAGTTTAAATACCAGATGTTCCAGAATGGCACGCCTATAAAACATTGTTTTTATTTTGCAAGCAAGTGATTTTTCATTCAATAAAAATGTTTTTCATGAAGCTAACTATATTTTCAAATTAATGATATGGTTATAATAGAAGGAAACATTCCACGAAGGAAAAATATACCTAAAAACAAAGATGATGTGACTTACCAAATGAAAGTGCTGACAGGTCGACAGACACACAAACGAACACAAACATACACACAAAATTCAAGCTTTCGCAACAAACTGTTGCCTCATCAGGAAAGAGGGAAGGAGAGGGAAAGACGAAAGGATGTGGGTTTTAAGGGAGAGGGTAAGGAGTCATTCCAGTCCCGGGAGCGGAAAGACTTACCTTAGGGGGAAAAAAGGACGGGTATACACTCGCGCACACACACATATCCATCCACACATGTGCGCGAGTGTATACCCGTCCTTTTTTCCCCCTAAGGTAAGTCTTTCCGCTCCCGGGACTGGAATGACTCCTTACCCTCTCCCTTAAAACCCACATCCTTTCGTCTTTCCCTCTCCTTCCCTCTTTCCTGATGAGGCAACAGTTTGTTGCGAAAGCTTGAATTTTGTGTGTGTGTTTGTGTTCGTTTGTGTGTCTGTCGACCTGCCAGCACTTTCATTTGGTAAGTCACATCATCTTTGTTTTTAGGTATAACTATATTTTCATGAACAAAAGGTAACTGTTTACACAATGAACAAAAAATTGTAGTTGGAAACAGCTTAAATAAAATTTCATGACTTACATGACATATACTATGATTTGAATAAATTAAAAGATGGAAAGCTACATTGTTTTCTATAAATACTTCTCATGAAAATTATGTTCCCACTAATGTTTCTGTTTTAAAGTGAATGTAGTAGGTTGGCTAATTTCCTGCCATGTTATGGTTTGTAGTTCTAAGTGACAGAATTGTTCTCATTAATTTTGTAAACAAATAAGAATACAATAATAGTGTACCACATGGTTCAACGGAAACCATGTATCAATCATTTCTAAACTAAAACGGTATCAGATACTTCAAATCCAACAGTGGTATCAAAGAATTCATTTTGTCTAACTGGCCTAAATTGTGGTACTTCGTAATTTACTTTCAGATCAATTTAGTTATGTTGTAGACACATACTATTGCATGATATCGTCCAATTGCAACACCATTATGATGAATAAGACAAAAAAAAAATTACTTTAGGCAACAACAAAAGTTTGGAAACGGTTAAAAGTTTCATGGAAATCTACGTTATCTACCAAAAAGTGGAAAGTTCATAATGGAATAATGACTATATTATGAAAAGGATTGCTTGCTACTCACCATACAGTGGAAATTTTTAATTACAGACAGGCACGGGAAAAAGACAGGTGAAAAAGGAAGCTTTTGCCCAAAAGGCCTACTTTTGAATTAGATGGCATACATACAAACATTTGTGCAAACCCAACTCCCACATACATGACCTTTGTCTCTAGCTGCTGAAGCCAGACTGGCCAAAAGCTTGCTACTTTAGCAGTCTTTCTATCGTTCATGTCGGTGACTCAATATTTCCATTATGTGGTGAGTAGGAATCTATCCTTTTTGTAGTGTTAAAATTACCAACATAAATGTTACCACCTAACAAACTAGAAATTAAAAAAAGTCCTATTATTATTTTCTGCTGGCATTGAAATTACAATGAATTGTCAGGCTATCATTGAATCGTTTCAAAATAAGTCTGCTTTGCTTCATTTGTTCAAGATATGGTTCCCTGCTTCACCGAAATTTCTTTCACTAGCTATATTTGCAGCTGGAACACAAAACTGTTTTCTCATTAAACTGCTTCCACAAGTCTAGCATATCATTGTCATCACAGCTATCCAGTGTGGTTAAATATAAAGCAAACTCATTGGTAGATTGAATATCAGATGGCCCACAGTCTGGCCTCTCTGAAAAGAGCGACATCATTTTTTTGGCTGGAGAGCATGGGTAACACACTCTAGGCAGCTCTAAGTAAATATCATAAAAACCGAGTAAGAAGTTTGTCGCATTATAGTTTAATTCTAGCATACATGGAAATAATATTCCATCACAGATTTGTTGCTTTTAGTGGACGCAGTGTGTATTGAGCAAGAAAAATGGATTTACAATAAATAAACATGCCTGTGTATCATCCAGTGTAAGTTTTCATGGCCGGTATTGTCTTCACTTAAAACTTCCGGGCTGATAGGCCGTGGTAAGTATAAAACTCTCCCCTGATGTTTCGTCTCCGACTGCAGGAGACATCCCGGAGGTATAGCAGTGAATTTCGAAGAGAACTCGAGGAAGCGCTGATTATATAGGCAGTACAGAGGGTGCCACTGTCGATCACGTGACATTGGCTATGAGATTGTCTCTGGTAATGACAACATTCACGATTGAAAGAAATTTATTGTCTCTCTTGCGGAGCAACGCTGACATCCAAATTTTATCGAGTTTAACACCTTCGTCTTTCCTGTTAAAATTATTATGGTGTTTAACAATCTCGATAGCCTCTCTATACATGCATGCATAATAATGCGAGGTTTTTGATATGACACTTGTCTCACTGAATTTTATTTCATGATCATCTTCCTGGTAAACATGTTCCGCTATGGCCGATTTATCCATGCGACCCAGGTGGCCATTCCTCCTATGTTCAACAAGACGGGTGTTCACGCTTCTCTTTATAATACCAATATAAACCTGTCCGCAACTACAAGGAATTTTATATACCCCTGGTGTAGTCAAAGGGTGTCGTGCATCTTTTGCCGATCTTAAATATTCTTTTATTTTCCTGGTGGGTCTGAAAATAGTTTCCACCCCACTCTTGTTTAAAACTTTCCCAATGCAATCTGTGACTTTTTACTAATGAACAGAAGAAAACCTTTGCCCTTGGGCAGATGTTGTTCGTCGTTGCTCCTGATTCTCTGTCTAGAGTGAAGTGCTCAATCTATATCCTTGCTAGAATAGCCATTCTTCACGAAAGTTGACCATAGATGTTCAGTCTCATCTTTTTTCCTCTTTCCTGATGAGGCAACAGTTTGTTGCGAAAGCTTGAATTTTGTGTGTATGTGTGTGTTCGTTTGTGTGTCTGTCGACCTGCCAGCACTTTCATTTGGTAAGTCACATCATCTTTGTTTTTAGGTATCTTTTAAATAAACAGGTTCACAAATTTTGTACGCCCTGTCTACCAAGGTTTTCATTACACCTCTCTTTTGTTTGGGGTGGTGGTTTGAATCTTTATGCAGATAACGATCAGTATGTGTGGCATTTCTATACGCCTTATGGCCCAACGTTCCGCCCCGTCGTTTAATCACAGACACATCCAGGAAATTCAATTGCCCATTCCTTTCCATCTCCGTAGTAAATTGGACTTTCGGATTAATGCCGTTTAAATGTGTCAGGAAGGCATCCAACTCCTCTGATTCGTGTGTCCATACTACGAACGTGTCAGCGACATAGCGATACCATCTGGCTAGTCTCTTACTGGCAGTCTGCAATGCCTGTTGTTCAAAAGTCTCCATAAATAAATTAGCCACAGCAGGACTAAGAGGACTGCCCATAGTCACCCCGTCAATCTGTTCATAAAAGTTATTATTGTATTGGAAGTACCATATTTACCCGAATCTAAGCCGCACCTGAAAAATGATACTCTAAATCAAGGAAAGAAAAGTTCCCGAATCTAAGCCGCACCTGAAATTTGAGACTCGAAATTAAAGGGGAGAGAAAAGTTTTAGGCCGCACCTCCAAATCGAAACAAAGTTGGTCCATTGTAATATGAGACACAATTTAGGTCAAATGAATGACGATACAGCTACAGTAGTTTGATTCGAGTCGTAAGCTTAGCAGTTAACCTTGACCAGGTAGGCATTGCTATGCGTCAGGCGCTCCGTCCGTATTTATACGGCTACCCTTCCTTTTTCACGTGCTTCATCTGGTTTGAAGTGATTGCTTATTTTTCTTTGGTCTGATAAGTGCCGTTCTCTTTGGTATAGGTTTTTACGTCACTCTAAGCTGAACATGCATTATTGTATTGTGTCATGCATTGTTTGTCGCATTCTGATAATGAGTGTTTACGGCTTGTCGCCGCTCACGGCATGACTTGCTTTTGTGCGCGCTACCGCAGCTTACAATTAAAAGAAAAGAGAGGAATCATCTCATTAGCGAAACAATGGCAAGAGACTGCTATTTATTGTTACTTACACTGATGCTTTCTTTGATGATGATAAACAAGAACCAAATAATAGACTGCGTATGATAGATGATGTTCTAAACAAGAGTTTATCTAAAATTTTTCTCCGTTTGAAAATCTTTGCAGACGCCTCTTTAGTACATTACATTCTGCACAGAAATTAGTCATCTTAGATTTAAACATCTAGTCAGTTGCCATGCTTCATTTCTGACTGTATCACTATTCGGCATAAGAATAATACGAATATAAAAGTGACGTGATGTGTATATTCTTCCGCGTTTGCTGTTGTCTCACTCTTAGTTTCGTAGTTTATTAGTTAGATAAGATTTAAATGAGATAGCAGCAAACACGAAAGAATACATGGCAAAATGTTTACATTCATATTATTCTTATGGTGAAGAGAATACTGCATGTGATTCACAATTCATAAAAGTTCCTATTAGCAACCTCTCTTGTCACAGGTAGGAAAAAATTCGGAACGTAGAGTTAGCCATATTGACAGACAAACATCCCAAACAGTCTTGCCAGTCGGATTTTCGTAGTACATTGAAAGGCTGCTACATTCGAAGATGAACAATACAGAATTTGTATTTACTTCGTTGGATAATGTATGAAAATGAAAATGCAGTAGTCGAAACTCAGGGCGGAGAAAAAAGCTCGTCTTCCACCTTTATTTAAAATTTATTTATTGACGCAGAGGTTTTGGAGCTAGTATTTATCTTTGAGCCTGCAGAGTGCAGAGCATGCCTGAGTAGTGCGCTACATATATTCGATGGCAGACGTTAGTTGTGGCGGCACCTACCAACATTTTTCAGAACTTCCGCTTACTTTGCACTCGATTCTAAGCCGCAGGCGGTTTTTTTGATTACAAAAAAAGGAAGAAAAGTGCGGCTTAGATTCGAGTAAATACGGTAGGTTGTGGTGAGGCAGTGTTGGAATAATGCTACAATATCGGTAGGAAAAATATCCGCTATGCATAAGATAGCCTCGTTTACCAGAATCATGGTAAATAATGACACAATGTCAAAACTGACAAGGATATCATCCGGGCCCACGCTCGTTTCCTTTAACCTGTCAATGAAATGAGCTGAATTTTTAATATGACTATCCATCCTACCAGCATAAGCTTGCAGCAATGAGGCAAGGTGTCTAGCTAACTGATGTGTTGGTCCGCCTATAGTGCTGACAATTGACCTCAACGGAATCTCAGGTTTATGCACTTTGGGTAAGCCATAAAGTCTAGGTGGGTATGCTTCTGTTTTACAAAGCAGCTTCTTATCGTCAGAGGTGAATGAAGTCGCCTTCACCAGTCGAATGGTTATTCTTAAAATCTTCATAGTCTGATCCTTCTGCAGTTTTTTGTGATTGGAGGGAACCAAAATATCATTGATTTTTCCAAGATAGCCCTCACTGTTCAGTATGACGGTGGCATTACTCTTATCTGTATTAAGAACAATAATGTTTTTATCTGCGTTTGTGTCCCACAGTGCCTTCCTTTGTGCGTGCGACAAATTACTGTTAGGTGGCTTACATGTACGTAAAATCCTAGCCGTTTCCATCCTAATTATGTCAGCGGACTGCTGTGGAAGCTGACGGATACCTGCCTCAATATTTGCTACAATATCCTCTGTGGGTGCATTTTGGTGCGTCACAGCAAAATTACCTCCTTTCACTAGTACAGAAATTTCTACTTTTGACAAATCTTTATCAGACAGGTTAATAACAGTTCGAGAATTGTCCTCAACTGAACCTCCCAAAATGTTGTTCTGTGAGTTACTGAACTTCTTCTTCTGTCTATTTGCTGATATTTCTGCAGTAGCTTCCATAGTTTTGAATGTTAGACCGTCAATCTTATTTCAGTCACCACACTGCGTATCATTACTAAGAACCAAGTGGAGATGAAAAAGCTTACTACTGGTTTCCGCCAGTGCTCACCACATCTGATGAATCCTCTCACGTAGCAATGCAGATTCCATACGGTTGTAAATACGATTAGCCCGAGCTGAGCGAAACATCCTCTTCACCTTCAGAAATTTCGGAACCGTTGAAGTGTCCCTGCAGCGTAACAGGAAGGTGAGGGTACACAGTTGTTGTGCTTTCTTCTTGCGCATTCCTTCAAATCGTCAAACTGATGCTGACATATTCTCCCCGTAAAGGCGTTTGATCATACAATGTAATTTATCAGACACTGCAAGCACTGGCAGAAACCAGCAGTAAGCTTTTTCATCTCCACTTGGTTCTTAGCAATACAGTGCAGTGTGGTGATTGGAATAAGATTGACGGTCTAACATTCAAAACTATGGAAGTTAGTGCAGAAATATCAGCAAATAGACAGAAGATGATGTTCAATAGCTTACAGAACAACATTTTGGGGGTTCAGTAGAGGACAATTCTTGAACTGTTATTAACCTGTCTGATAAAGATTTGTCAAAAGTTGAAATTTCTGTACTAGCGAAAGGAGGAAATTTTGCTGTGATGCCCCAAAACGTACCCACAGAGGATACTGTAGCAAATATTGAGGCAGGTATCTGTCAGCTTCCACAGCAGTCCACTGACGTAATTAGGGTGGAAACGGCTAGGATTTTATGTACATGTAAGCCACCGAACAGTAATTTGCCGTAGGCACAAAGGAAGGCGCTGAGGGATATAAATGCAGATAAAAACATTATTGTTGTTAATGCAGATAAGGGTAATGCCACCGTCATACTGAACAGTCAGGACCATCATGGAAACCCCCCCTGCGGGTCCGGGGATTAGAATAGGCCCGAGGTATTCCTGCCTGTCGTAAGAGGCGACTAAAAGGAGTCCATCCCCCTCACGGGGGTAGTTAGTGCCTGCGTCCGGAGACGGACGGTTTCACGACCTATAATCGTGGTCTTTTTGGTTTTAAACTTCTCGTTTCTTCCTTCCTTTTGTTGGTCCCTTTCTTTGCTCTTCTCCACCTCACTGTCTTCCTTACTCTTTCCCTTGACTTCTCCTTGCCTTCTCATTGCCTTTTTCTCCTTGCCTTCTCATTGCCTTTTTCTCCTTGCCTTCTCATTGCCTTTTTCTCCTTGCCTTCTCATTGCCTTTTTCTCCTTGCCTTCTCATTGCCTTTTTCTCCTTGCCTTCTCATTGCCTTTTTCTCCTTGCCTTCTCATTGCCTTTTTCTCCTTGCCTTCTCATTGCCTTTTTCTCCTTGCCTTCTCATTGCCTTCTTCTCCTTGCCTTCTCTGGTCTCCGCCTCGGCGTTTGAGACAGTCTGTCCTCTTTCTCCCTCTCTCTCTTCTTTTTCCTCTTCTTCCTTCCTCCCTGTGCGTGTCTGAAGGCCGACCCACGCGTTCGCACGCGTAGCCGGTGACGGGGTAACGCGTAAGTCCCCGCCCTGGGTAGACATGTAAGGCACGCGCGTACCCCCTGGTAAAGGCCAGGCCCGGGGAGGGGTGATTGCCTGAGCTGATACCTTCTTACCATGCCGATTGGTCCCTCCGTCTGTTTCTCGGGAGGTGTGACCTGAGGTGTAAACATTCACCTAAGGCGGGAGTGCCCTCTGAGAGGGTCCCCACAAGGAAGGAGCGCGCCATCGGAGACGCTGGCAATCATGGGGGATTCCTCCGCAATGGATGCTACTCCATCGCTTTCGACTTCGACCCAAAAACGGAAACGTGACCAGCCAACAGTGACAAAAGTACTACCGCCTGCCCCACAGTTCCTCGTAGTTTCTCGCACTGAGGACGGAAAGGATTTTTCCTCTGTCAACCCTTTTGTTATTCAGAAGGGCGTTGATGCCATAGCCGGATCTGTCAAATCTTGTACCAGGTTGCGTAACGGCACCTTATTACTAGAAACTGAGACTGCCTTTCAGGCACAAAAACTGCTTCGGGCCACCCTCCTGTACACGTTCCCTGTCCGGGTGGAGGCCCACCGAACTTTGAATTCGTCTCGTGGTGTAGTGTATACTAGCTCCCTCGACGGATTGACTGACGAGGAGCTTCAATCTTTCCTCGCTGAGCAGGGCGTGACGGCTGTCCATCGGGTCATGAAAAAGGTCAACAACGACCTTGTACCGACCCGGACACTCTTCTTGACCTTCGATAGTGTTAAGCTGCCATCGCGCATCAAGGCGGGCTACGAGGTTATTTCTGTTCGCCCCTATGTCCCGACACCTACGCGCTGCTACCAGTGTCAGCGTTTCAATCACACTCGACAGTCTTGTTCCAATGCGGCTAAATGTGTCACTTGTGGCAGGGATGCCCATGAGGGTGACTGTCCACCTCCGTCTCCTCATTGTGTGAACTGTCAGGGTGACCATGCCGCATCCTCCCGCGACTGTCCTGTCTATAAGGACGAACGTTGCATCCAAGAAATTCGTGTCAAAGAAAAAGTGTCCACCTCGGCTGCTCGCAAGCTATTGGCTAGTAGGAAGCCCACGCTGCTCCCAGCGGGGAAATATAGTACTGTCCTCGCCTCTCCTCGGACTACCCGGGAGGTCGCAACCCAGACATGCGATCTGACCTTCAGCACCACGGTCGTCCGTTCGGCCAGTGCTAAGATCGCGCGGTCGACGTCTCCTCTTCCTCCCATCACACCACAGACACCAGCCACTTCCTCAGCTTCTGCTAAGTCGAAGACACCGAAGTCAGATGCACGGTCCTTCAAGAAGGAACCATCCCGTGCAGACTTCCTCCGTCCCTCGACCTCCCAGCCTTCGACCGATACTTCCACCAAACGTCCTTCCAAAAAGGCGCATAGGAAGCAGTTCTCCTTCTCCGCCACGGCGCATCTCTTCTCCTGCGCCACCCAGCAGTTGCCGCCCCAGGCCGTCATCCGTTTCGCCTGGCCGCACCGCCGGTAGCCGTACATCTGGCCGTTCACCGGCGGAGGAAGCTCCCCCTCCCGGCCATCCTCCCGAGATGGCCGATGACCCTATAGACCCCATGGACGATGACTGTCCGCCTACTGATAGCGGCGGCAGTGCTCGCTCGAAGCCAGGCCCTAAGCGGCCTTCGAGGTGACCCCTTCTCTCATCTTCCTTTTCTTACGATGGCACTTATTCACTGGAATATTCGCAGCATTCGCTCCAACCGAGAGGACTTGAAGTTGCTGCTCCGCTTGCATCGTCCGCTCGTCGTAGCCCTCCAGGAAACGAAGCTACGCCCATGCGATCACATTGCCTTGCCACACTACACCTCTGTGCGTTTTGACCTACCCCCTATGGTAGGAATCCCAGCTCATGGAGGGGTTATGTTGCTGGTCCGGGATGATATTTACTACGATCCCATCACGTTGCACACCGGCCTGCAGGCAGTCGCCATCCGCATTACTCTCCCCACTTTTACGTTTTCCTTTTGTACCGTTTACACTCCCTCGTCATCTGCCGTTACCAGGGCAGACATGATGCAACTTATTGCTCAGCTACCTGCACCGTTTTTGTTAACTGGAGACTTCAATGCCCACCATCCCCTTTGGGGTTCTCCAGCCTCCTGCCCGAGGGGCTCTTTGTTAGCAGACCTTTTCAACCAGCTCAATCTTGTCTGCCTTAATACTGGTGCCCCTACTTTTCTTTCGGACACATCTCATACCTATTCCCATTTAGACCTCTCTATATGTACTCCCCAACTTGCACGCCGGTTTGAGTGGTATGCACTTGCTGATACATATTCGAGCGACCACTTCCCGTGTGTTATCCATCTCCTGCAGCATACTCCCTCTCCGTGCTCCTCTAGTTGGACCATCTCCAAGGCAGACTGGGGGCTCTTTTCTTCCAGGGCGACCTTTCAGGATCAAACCTTCACAAGCTGCGATCGTCAGGTCGCACACCTCACGGAAGTCATTCTCGCTGCTGCTGAATATTCCATCCCTCACCCTACTTCTTCTCCACGTCGCGTACCGGTCCCCTGGTGGACCGCAGCATGTAGAGACGCTTTACGTGCTCGTCGACGTGCTTTACGCACCTTTAAACGCCACCCTACAGTGGCGAATTGTATTAATTATAAACGATTACGTGCTCAGTGTCGTCGTATTATTAACGAAAGCAAGAAAGCCAGCTGGGCTGCTTTCACAAGCACCTTCAACAGTTTTACTCCTTCTTCTGTTGTCTGGGGTAGCCTGCGCCGGCTATCTGGCACTAAGGTCCACTCCCCAGTTTCTGGCTTGAAGGTCGCGAATGAAGTCCTTGTGGCCCCTGAGGCTGTCTCCAATGCCTTCGGCCGCTTTTTCGCCGAGGTTTCGAGCTCCGCTCATTACCACCCTGCCTTCCTCCCCCGCAAACAGGCAGAGGAGGCTAGGCCACCTGACTTTTGCTCCTCGAATTGTGAAAGTTATAATGCCCCATTCACCATGCGGGAACTCGAAACCGCACTTGGCCGATCACGGTCCTCCGCTCCAGGGCCTGATTCTATTCATATTCAGATGCTGAAGAACCTTTCTCCTGCGGGTAAAGGTTTTCTTCTTCGTACATACAATCGCCTCTGGATTGAGGGACATGTTCCCGCATGCTGGCGCGAGTCTATTGTTGTCCCGATTCCTAAGCCGGGGAAGGACAAGCACTTGCCTTCCAGTTATCGACCAATCTCACTTACCAGCTGTGTCTGTAAAGTGATGGAGCGAATGGTTAACTCTCGATTGGTTTGGCTGCTTGAGTCTCGACGCCTACTTACAAATGTACAATGTGGATTTCGTAGGCGCCGCTCTGCTGTTGACCATCTGGTTACCTTGTCGACCTTCATTATGAATAACTTCTTGCGGAAGCGCCCGACCGCGGCTGTGTTCTTTGATTTGGAGAAGGCTTACGACACCTGTTGGAGGGCGGGCATTCTCCGCACCATGCATACATGGGGCCTTCGCGGTCGCCTCCCTCTTTTTATTCGTTCCTTTTTAATGGATCGACAGTTCAGGGTACGTGTGGGTTCTGTCCTGTCCGACACCTTTCGCCAGGAGAATGGGGTGCCACAGGGCTCAGTTTTGAGCGTCGCTCTGTTCGCCATCGCGATCAATCCAATAATGGATTGCCTCCCAGCTGATGTATCAGGCTCCCTTTTTGTGGACGATTTTACCATCTATTGCAGCGCGCAGCGTACACGTGTCCTGGAGCGCTGTCTTCAGCGTTCTCTTGACCGTCTTTACTCCTGGAGTGTCGCCAATGGCTTCCGTTTTTCTGCCGAGAAGACGGTCTGTATTAACTTCTGGCGCTACAAAGAGTTTCTCCCACCGTCCTTACGACTTGGTCCCGTTGCTCTCCCAATCGTGGAGACAACCAAATTTTTAGGCCTTACCTTTGACAGGAAACTTAGCTGGTCTCCACATGTGTCATATTTGGCCGCCCGTTGTACCCGTTCTTTAAATGTCCTCCGTGTTCTCAGTGGTATGTCGTGGGGAGCGGATCGAACCGTCCTACTTCGTCTATATCGGTCGATCGTCCGCTCCAAGCTGGATTATGGGAGCTTCGTATACTCCTCTGCACGGCCATCCATCTTACGCCGCCTCAACTCCATACAACATCGGGGTTTACGACTTGCGATCGGAGCATTTTATACCAGTCCCGTAGAGAGTCTTCATGCTGACGCTGGCGAATTGCCGCTCACTTACCGGCGCGATATACTGCTTTGTCGGTATGCCTGTCGGCTACTGTCAATGCCCGACCATCCGTCTTATCGTTCCTTTTTTGACGACTCTCTCGACCGTCAATACGGGTTGTATGTCTCTGCCCTGCTACCCCCTGGAGTTCGCTTTCGTCGCCTCCTTCAACACCTTCATTTTTCACTCCCTGCACCCTTTCGAGTGGGCGAGAGCCACACGCCACCTTGGCTCCAGGCTCAGGTCCGCGTTCACCTTGACCTCAGCTCGCTCCCAAAAGAGGTCACCGCCAGTTCGGTCTACCACTCCCGTTTTTTGGAACTTCGTTCGAAGTTCATCAACATGACTTTCATTTATACAGATGGCTCTAAGACCAATGACGGGGTCGGGTGTTCCTTTATAGTCGGGGCACAAAGTTTCCAATACCGGCTCCATGATCATTGTTCGGTCTTCACAGCTGAGCTCTTTGCCCTCTACCAGGCTGTTCTTTACATCTGCCGCCACCGACATTCTGCTTATGTCATCTGCTCAGATTCCCTGAGCGCCATCCAGAGCCTCAGTGATCCGTACCCGGTTCACCCTTTCGTACACCGGATCCAACGCTCTCTTCAGCGGCTGGTGGACGTCAGTCCGCCAGTTAGCTTTATGTGGGTTCCTCGCCATGTCGGTATCCCTGGGAACGAAGCTGCAGATGCCGCGGCCAAGGCTGCGGTCCTCCAGCCTCGAACAGCTTCTTGTTGTGTCCCTTCGTCCGATTTTAGCAGGGTCATTTGTCGGCGCGTTGTGTCGCTGTGGCATGCCGATTGGGCTGCACTTACCGACAACAAGCTTCGGGCCTTAAAACCTCTTCCCGTGGCTTGGACGTCCTCCTCACGCCCTTCTCGGCGGGAGGAGGTCGTTTTAGCAAGGTTAAGGATTGGACACTGCCGGTTCAGCCATCGCCATCTGCTGACGGCTGCGCCGGCGCCGTTCTGCCCATGTGGGCACTTGCTGACGGTTAGACACATTTTAACGTCCTGTCCCGATCTTAACCAACTGCGCCTCGATCTTAACCTGCCTAATACTTTCGCTGCCGTTTTAGCGGATGACCCACGAGCAGCTGCTCGTGTTCTATGTTTTATCAATTTGACAAACCTCGCTAAGGACATTTGATGTTGTTTTTTAATCCTATGCCTGTCAGTCTCTTTTAGCGTGTTTTCCCTTTTAGTTGTTGTCAACTTGTGCCTCGCGGTGCATTTTTAGAGTAGTCAGGGCGCTAATGACCATTGAAGTTGTGCGCCCTAAAACCACAAAAAAAAAAATCATGGAAAAATCAATGACATTTTGATTCCCTCCTATTACAAAAAACTGCAGAAGGATTTGACTATGAAGATTTTAAGAATGACCATTCCACTGGTAAAAGCGTCTTCATTCGCCTCCAACGATAAGAAGCTACTTTGTAAAACAGAATTGTACCCACCTAGACTTTATGGCTTACCCAAAGTGCATGAACCTGAGATTCCATTGAGGCCAATTGTCAGCACTATAGGCAGACCAACACATCAGTTAGCTAGACACCTTGCCTCATTGCTGCAACCTTATGTTGGTAGGACGGACAGTCATATTAAAAATTCAGCTCATTTCATTGACAGGTTAAAGGAAACGAGCGTGGGCCCAGATGATATCCTTGTCAGTTTTGATATTGTGTCATTATTTACCATGATTCTGGTAAACGAGGCTATCTTATGCATAGCGGATATTTTTCCTACCGATATTGTGGCATTATTCCAACACTGCCTCACCACAACCTATTTTCAATACAATAATAACTTTTATGAACAGATTGACGGGGTGACTATGGGCAGTCCTCTTAGTCCTGCTGTGGCTAATTTATTTATGGAGACTTTTGAACAACAGGCATTGCAGTCTGCCAGTAAGAGACTAGCCAGATGGTATCGCTATGTCGATGACACGTTCGTAGTGTGGACACACGAATCAGAGGAGTTGGATGCCTTCCTGACACATTTAAACAGCATTCATCCGAAAGTCCAATTTACTATGGAGACGGAAAGGAATGGGCAATTGAATTTCATGGATGTGTCTCTGATTAAACGACTGGACGGAACGTTGGGCCATAAGGTGTATAGAAAGGCCACACATACTGATCGTTATCTTCATAAAGATTCAAACCACCACCCTAGACAAAAGAGAGGTGTAATGAAAACTTGGTAGACAGGGCGTACAAAATTTGTGAACCTGTTTATTTAAAAGATGAGACTGAACATCTATGGTCAACTTTCATGAAGAATGGCTATTCTAGCAAGGATATAGATTGAGCACTTCACTCTAGACAGAGAATCAGGAGCAACGACGAACAACATCTGCCCAAGGGCAAAGGTTTTCTTCTGTTCATTAGTAAAAAGTCACAGATTGCATTGGGAAAGTTTTAAGCAAGTGTGGGGTGGAAACTATTTTCAGACCCACCAGGAAAATAAAAGAATATTTATGATTCTGTGATACAGCTTGACAACCTGTATTGGAAGCAATAAGGCAGGAATGACAAGCTAAGTTACATTGGACAGCAATGGACAATGAATGAGAGCTGGTGGCCTCATAAAAATCACAGGGTCAATGGCAGTTAAATTTTTAGTTACACAACTGCTGTGCAGTTCACGCTTTAGTGCCTGGCAGAGGATTCATCAATCCACTTTCACACTATTTCTGATCAATTCCACTCTTGTACAGTCAGCAGGAAAAACAAATACTTACTATGATCATCATTTCACTCTATATAGGTTGCCATCAAGAAAGTATTTTTGTATTCAAAGGAGAAAGTTTAATTTCAAAACTTTGTGAAAAGATCTTACCACAGCAAAATATGCCGTTGTTTTAATATGTGTCATCCCAACTTGTGTATCATATGTGACACTCTCACCCCTGTTTCACAATAATACAAGACGACCTGCGCTTCTTTGAACTTTCTACAGCAATACTTTAGCAGAAGATGGACAAGAATTTCTGTGGGCAGTCTGTTTTTCAATTTGCTGCCTTCTAAGTGATCTGCCAATGAAAAACATACCTATCTTGTCATCCAGAGAAAATGGCCCTGACACAAGAAAGCTGGGGTGCTGCTTGGGATACACTTCTGCTCCAATGTGGAGACTTAACAGTTGTGATGCTTACTGCACAAAACATTTCTCTATCTTCGTAATAAAAAAGTGTGTGTGTGTGTGTGAGAGAGAGAGAGAGAGAGAGAGAGAGAGGGTAAATGTGTTAAGGATTAGTGTTGATCTATTTTCATATTCTCAGTGAGTGAAACTTCTTTTCATGAAAACTGTTGCCATTGTTCAGGATGTAGTAATTAAACACCATCTCTTGCACACCATTGCACCTGTTTTGCTAAATGTCTATATATATGATTTTAATACCAAGCGTTGAATTGCTTCTGGTAATAAGACCCTATCCTTTTTTTTTTGCCCAATCAAACTCCAGCATTTAGAATTTTGTATCTGTGAGAATTCAGAAAAACCTACCTGTAGGGTCAGGTATGTACTGTATTTTCACATAGTTGTTCAAATATTTTGACTTGTTTCATGAATTATTTCTCAGTTTGGCCTTGTGGTTTAAATTTTACTTTCTATTTATTTCAGTGGCCTTGTACCATTGCACAATGCTTGCTCTTATGGGCATTTTGAAGTAACAGAAATGCTCATAAAACATGGGGCAAATGTTAATGCAATGGATCTCTGGCAGTTCACTCCATTACATGAAGCTGCATCTAAGTCTCGTGTAGAAGTCTGCTCCCTGCTCCTTAGTGAAGGAGCTGATCCGACACTCCTGAACTGCCACTCAAAATCTGCTATTGATGTAGCTCCTACAAGAGAACTTCAGGAACGACTAGCTTGTAAGTTAAAAACAAATTTATTTAAGATAATTGTCAGTGTAATTTTTCCAAATGTATGAGTAAACGTGCTGTTTTAGCACTCCATTGTGTGTGATTGATATATATATATATATATATATTCGTGGAATGTTTCCTTCTATTATATATATATATATATATATATATATATATATATATATATATATATATATGGTCTTTAAATATGTCTGCTTGTGTCTGTATATGTATGGATGGATATGTGTGTGTGTGCGAGTGTATACCCATCCTTTTTCCCCCTAAGGTAAGTCTTTCCGCTCCCGGGACTGGAATGACTCCTTACCCTCTCCCTTAAAACCCACATCCTTTCGTCTTTCCCTCTCCTTCCCTCTTTCCTGATGAGGCAACAGTTTGTTGCGAAAGCTTGAATTTTGTGTGTATGTTTGTGTTCGTTTGTGTGTCTGTCGACCTGCCAGCACTTTCATTTGGTAAGTCACGCTGGCAGGTCGATAGACACACAAACAAACACAAACATACACACAAAATTCTAGCTTTCGCAACCAACGGTTGCCTCGTCAGGAAAGAGGGAAGGAGAGGGAAAGACAAAAGGATTTGGGTTTTAAGGGAGAGGGTAAGGAGTCATTCCAATCCCGGGAGCGGAAAGACTTACCTTAGGGGGAAACCTCTTAGTTCATCCCTATGAAATCCCCAAACCACCTTCCCTACCCTCTGGCTCCTACCCCTGTAACCGCCCCCGGTGTAAAACCTGTCCCATGCACCCTCCCACCACCACCTATTCCAGTCCTGTAACCCGGAAGGTGTACACGATCAAAGGCAGAGCCACGTGTGAAAGCACCCACGTGATTTACCAACTGACCTGCCTACACTGTGAAGCGTTCTATGTGGGAATGAACAGCAACAAACTGTCCATTCGCATGAACGGACACAGGCAGACAGTGTTTGTTGGTAATGAGGATCACCCTGTGGCTAAACATGCCTTGGTGCACGGCCAGCACACCTTGACACAGTGTTACACCGTCCGGGTTATCTGGATACTTCCCACTAACACCAACCTGTCAGAACTCCGGAGATGGGAACTTGCCCTTCAGCATATCCTCTCTTCTCGCTATCCGCCAGGCCTCAATCTCCGCTAATTTCTAATTTCAATTTGCCGCCGCTCATGCCTCACCTGTCTTTCATCTTTGCCTCTGTACTTCCGCCCCGACTGACATCTCGGCCCAAACTCCTTGCCTTTACAAATGTCTGCTTGTGTCTGTGTATATGTGGATGGATATGTGTGTGTGTGCGCGCGAGTGTATACCCCCTTTTTTCCCCTTAAGGTAAGTCTTCCCACTCCCGGGATTGGAATGACTCCTTACCCTCTCCTTTAAAACCCACATCCTTTCGTCTTTCCCTCTCCTTACCTCTTTCCTGATGAGGCAACAGTTTGTTGCGAAAGCTTGAATTTTGTGTGTATGTTTGTGTTCGTTTGTGTGTCTGTCGACCTGCCAGCACTTTCATTTGGTAAGTCACATCATCTTTTTAGGTATATTTTTCCTTTGTGGAATGTTTCCTTCTATTATAACCATATCATTAATTTGAACCCAACAATTACGTTTGTTATTGTCGCCTTTGCATTTCGAAATCTTTCCTGTCGTCTTATTTCTCTTTTTTCTCTTTATTTTCTCTTTCTGTTTTTACCAGTAGTTTCACTTTGTATTCACCTTCCCCTTTTACCGTAATCTACTATACAATTTTATCCCGCCTATATATGCTCAACAATACGTAACCCACTTCCCAACCATAACCAGAAAATTTTATTTTCCACTTTCAACACTACCGCTGCTATAAAATCCACCGTTTCTAGTTCAATAACAGCTGCTTTCACATACACTCCTGGAAATGGAAAAAAGAACACATTGACACCGGTGTGTCAGACCCACCATACTTGCTCCGGACACTGCGAGAAGGCTGTACAAGCAATGATCACACGCACGGCACAGCGGACACACCAGGAACCGCGGTGTTGGCCGTCGAATGGCGCTAGCTGCGCAGCATTTGTGCACCGCCGCCGTCAGTGTCAGCCAGTTTGCCGTGGCATACGGAGCTCCATCGCAGTCTTTAACACTGGTAGCATGCCGCGACAGCGTGGACGTGAACCGTATGTGCAGTTGACGGACTTTGAGCGAGGGCGTATAGTGGGCATGCGGGAGGCCGGGTGGACGTACCGCCGAATTGCTCAACACGTGGGGCGTGAGGTCTCCACAGTACATCGATGTTGTCGCCAGTGGTCGGCGGAAGGTGCACGTGCCCGTCGACCTGGGACCGGACCGCAGCGACGCACGGATGCACGCCAAGACCGTAGGATCCTACGCAGTGCCGTAGGGGACCGCACCGCCACTTCTCAGCAAATTAGGGACACTGTTGCTCCTGGGGTATCGGCGAGGACTATTCGCAACCGTCTCCATGACGCTGGGCTACGGTCCCGCACACCGTTAGGCCGTCTTCTGCTCACGCCCCAACATCGTGCAGCCCACCTCCAGTGGTGTCGCGACAGGCGTGAATGGAGGGACGAATGGAGACGTGTCGTCTTCAGCGATGAGAGTCGCTTCTGCCTTGGTGCCAATGATGGTCGTATGCGTGTTTGGCGCCGTGCAGGTGAGCGCCACAATCAGGACTGCATACGACCGAGGCACAAAGGGCCAACACCCGGCATCATGGTGTGGGGAGCGATCTCCTACACTGGCCGTACACCACTGGTGATCGTCGAGGGGACACTGAATAGTGCACGGTACATCCAAACCGTCATCGAACCGATCGTTATACCATTCCTAGACCGGCAAGGGAACTTGCTGTTCCAACAGGACAATGCACGTCCGCATGTATCCCGTGCCACCCAACGTGCTCTAGAAGGTGTAAGTCAACTACCCTGGCCAGCAAGATCTCCGGATCTGTCCCCCATTGAGCATGTTTGGGACTGGATGAAGCGTCGTCTCACGCGGTCTGCACGTCCAGCACGAACGCTGGTCCAACTGAGGCGCCAGGTGGAAATGGCATGGCAAGCCGTTCCACAGGACTACATCAGCATCTCTACGATCGTCTCCATGGGAGAATAGCAGCCTGCATTGCTGCGAAAGGTGGATATACACTGTACTAGTGCCGACATTGTGCATGCTCTGTTGCCTGTGTCTATGTGCCTGTGGTTCTGTCAGTGTGATCATGTGATGTATCTGACCCCAGGAATGTGTCAATAAAGTTTCCCCTTCCTGGGACAATGAATTCACGGTGTTCTTATTTCAATTTCCAGGAGTGTATTTAACAACCATTTCGGCTAGTTCTAATAACTTTAACTTTATTTCCACTTCCGTTTTTCACACATCACTGATCATTTTAGCCGCTCCCCACAGGTTTTAACGTCATTATTTCTACAATTGTTAGCCCCATTTTCGTAATCTTTCACCACAACACCACTCCTTTAATACGTTTTTTCGAAATTTTCTCGAAATTTTCCCGAATTTCTCCGTCCTTTAACGTGATTTAGCGGCAACACAACCACCTAACCTTTTTGCACATCGCTGTCTACCAACCCAAGTTCACCACAGGATCAACTTAACCAACACTTTTTCGCCTTTTTTCATACCAGATCTCCAATTGCTTTCTAGTTCACCTTTATCTCTCCCCATATATTTCTATCTTTCTTTTTCATTTCAACCTCATGGTAAACTTTCCACCTTCTAATACCATGTCACCCTCACAACACCCCCACAACAACCCCATTAAGTTTTATTTACATTCCCTCCGCAAACATGCCTACACCCTAGCCAGATTACGCTCACATATTTTATTTTCTCAGGCTTGTCTGACATTTGGCATAACCCCCAAAGGCCTCACACTTAGCTCCCATCTCTGGCTGCAACCCTTCTTTCCATCAGTCCCTATACCAGTTCCAAACTGAACAATCCATTGCCCTCACCCACCTAATCCTTCACCTACACATCAACTCAGCCAATGAACACACCCGTCAACACCTATCCTTAATAAAAGTCCTCAATCTTTCCTCTCCCACATCCACACCGGCTGTTCAGAGCATCCTCCTACAGGCCAACTGCAAATTAGAACAGCATGCCACCCTTCACCTCGAAAAACTATCCAATCTCCTGGTTTCCCACCTCCGGAAAGGCAACTCACTCACCCTTCACAACCTTTCCAGCAAACCTCAACCTCCTCTCATTGCACACAAAAAGAGTCTCTCCCATCTACTCAATCTCCCACTTCCAGCTCCACTCCCTCCAAAACCTCAAAATTCCAATCAACACAATCTGGAACCACAACACCCCAATTCAGTAGTTAAGCTTTCCTCCAAATCTCTCTCCCAATCCGAAACCTCTGTCCTATCTAAAGGCCTCACCTTCAGCCCCACTCCCAGATTTAACCAAACAGCCCTCGTCAAAGATTTACTGTCCTACACCCGTACTCTCTGCTGGAAATATCACTTTGCCACAAAGAAAAATGATCCTAATCCTACACCTAATGATCCAACTCCCCAAGACACTATCCAAATTGAACCCTGCCTGGAACAGTTCCGTCCTCCGTCACAGCAGGACCCACCTCCTCTTCCTCAAAATCACCCTCTCCTAACCTTCCAGGAATTTCTGACTTCCAGCCTTGCCTCTCAATCCTTCTTAAAAAACCTTAATCCTACTCCCAACATCACCACTGCTGAAGTCCAGGCTATCCGTGATCTGAAGGCTGACCAATCCATCGTCAACCGGCGGACAAGGGTTCCACGACTGTGGTACTTGATCGTCGGGAGTATGTGGCTGAGGGACTGCGTCAGCTTTCAGACAACACTACTTACAAAGTTTGCCAAGGTAATCCCATTCCTGATATCCAGGCGGAGCTTCAAGGAATCCTCAGAACCTTAGGCCCCCTACAAAACCTTTCACCTGACTCCATCAACCTCCTGACCCCACCAACACCCCGCACCCCTACCTTCTACCTAAAATTAAACCCAATCATTCCGGTCATCCCATTGTAGCTGGTTACCAAGCCCCCATAGAACGCATCTCTGCCTACGTAGATCAACACCTTCAACCCATTACATGCAGTCTCCCATCCTTCATCAAAGACACCAACCCTTTCTCGAACGCCTGGAATCCCTACCCAGTCTGTTACCCCCGGAAACCATCCTTGTAACCATTGATGCCACTTCCTTATACACAAATATTCCGCATGTCCAGGGCCTCGCTGCGATGGAGCACTACCTTTCACGCCGATCACCTGCCACCCTACCTAAAACCTCTTTCCTCATTGCCTTAGCCAGCTTCATCCTGACCCACAACTTCTTCACTTTCGAAGGCCAGACATACCAACAATTAAAGGGAACAGCCATGGGTACCAGGATGGCCCCCTCGTACGCCAACCTATACATGGGTCGCTTAGAGGAAGCCTTCTTGGTTACCCAGGCCTGCCAACCCAAAGTTTGGTACAGATTTATTGATGCCATTTTCATGATCTGGACTCACAGTGAAGAAGAACTCCAGAATTTCCTCTCCAACCTCAACTCCTTTGGTTCCATCAGATTCACCTGGTCCTACTCTAAATCCCATGCCACTTTCCGTGACGTTGACCTCCACCTGTCCAATGGCCAGCTTCACACGTCCGTCCACATCAAACCCACCAACAAGCAACAGTACCTCCATTATGACAGCTGCCACCCATTCCACATCAAACGGTCCCTTCCCTACAGCCTAGGTCTTTGTGGCAAACGAATATGCTCCAGTCCGGAATCCTTGAACCATTACACCAACAACCTGAAAACAGGTTTCGCATCCCGTAACTACCCTCCCAACCTGGTACAGAAGCAAATAACCAGAGCCACTTCCTCATCTCCTCAAACCCGGAACCTCCCACAGAAGAACCCCAAAAGTGCCCCACTTGTGACACGATACTTTCCGGGACTGGATCAGATTCTAAATGTGGCTCTCCATCAGGGATACGACTTCCTCAAATCCTGCCCTGAAATGAGATCCATCCTTCATGAAATCCTCCCCACTCCACCTAGAGTGTCTTTCCGCCATCCACCTAACCTTCGTAACCTCTTAGTTCATCCCTATGAAATCCCCAAACCACCTTCCCTACCCTCTGGCTCGTACCCTTGTAACCGCCCCCGGTGTAAAACCTGTCCCATGCACCCTCCCACCACCACCTACTCCAGTCCTGTAACCCGGAAGGTGTACACGATCAAAGGCAGAGCCACGTGTGAAAGCACCCACGTGATTTACCAACTGACCTGCCTACACTGTGAAGCCTTCTATGTGGGAATGACCAGTAACAAACTGTCCATTCGCATGAATGGACACAGGCAGACAGTGTTTGTTGGTAATGAGGATCACCCTGTGGCTAAACATGCCTTGGTGCACGGCCAGCACATCTGGGCACAGTGTTACACCGTCTGGGTTATCTGGATACTTCCCACTAACACCAACCTGTCAGAACTCTGGAGATGGGAACTTGCCCTTCAGCATATCCTCTCTTCTCGCTATCCGCCAGGCCTCAATCTCCGCTAATTTCAATTTGCCGCCGCTCATACCTCACCTGTCTTTCAACAACATCTTTGCCTCTGTACTTCCGCCTCGACTGACATCTCTGCCCAAACTCTTTGCCTTTACAAATGTCTGCTTGTGTCTGTGTATATGCGGATGGATATGTGTGTGTGTGTGTGTGTGCGAGTGTATACCTGTCCTTTTTCCCCCTTTTCCCTGTCCGCTTCCGGGATTGGAATGACTCCTTACCCTCTCCCTTAAAACCCACATCCTTTCGTCTTTCCCTCCCCTTCCCTCTTTCCTGATGAGGCAACAGTTTGTTGCGAAAGCTTGAATTTCTGGCAGGTCGACAGACACACAAACGAACACAAACATACACACAAAATATGACAGTTTGTTGCTGGTCATTCCCACATAGAATGCATCACAGTGTAGGCAGGTCAGTTGGTAGATCACGTGGGTGCTCTCACACGTGGCTCTGCCTTTGATCGTGTACACCTTCCGGGTTACAGGACTGGAGTAGGTGGTGGTGGCAGGGTGCTGGGACAGGTTTTACACCGGGGGCGGTTACAAGGGTAGGAGCTAGAGGGTAGGGAAGGTGGTTTGGGGATTTCATAGGGATGAACTAAGAGGTTACGAAGGTTAGGTGGACGGCGGAAAGACACTCTTGGTGGAGTGGGGAGGATTTCATGAAGGATGGATCTCATTTCAGGGCAGGATTTGAGGAAGTCGTATCCCTGCTGGAGAGCCACATTCAGAGTCTGACCCAGTCCCGGAAAGTATCCTGTCACAAGTGGGGCACTTTTGGGGTTCTTCTGTGGGAAGTTCTGGGTTTGAGAGGATGAGGAAGTGGCTCTGGTTATTTGCTTTTGTACCAGATCGTGAGGGTAGTTGCGGGATGCGAAAGCTGTTTTCAGGTTGTTGGTGTAATGGTTCAAGGATTCCGGTCTGGAGCAGATTCGTTTGCCACGAAGACCTAGGCTGTAGGGAAGGGACCGTTTGATGTGGAATGGGTGGCAGCTGTCATAATGGAGGTACTGTTGCTTGTTGGTGGGTTTGATGTGGACGGACGTGTGAAGCTGGCCATTGGACAGGTAGAGGTCAACGTCAAGGAAAGTGGCATGGGATTTGGAGTAGGACCAGGTGAATCTGATGGAACCAAAGGAGTTGAGGTTGGAGAGGAAATTCTGGAGTTCTTCTTCACTGTGAGTCCAGATCATGAAAATGTCATCAATAAATCTGTACCAAACTTTGGGTTGGCCTGCCTGGATAACCAAGAAGGCTTCCTCTAAGCGACCCATGAATAGGTTGGCATACGAATGGACCATCCTGGTACCCATGGCTGTTCCCTTTAATTGTTGGTATGTCTGGTCTTCAAAAGTGAAGAAGTTGTGGGTCAGGATGAAGCTGGCTAAGGTAATGAGGAAAGAGTTTAGGTAGGGTGGCAGGTGATCGGCGTGAAAGGAAGTGCTCCATCGCAGCGAGGCCCTGGACGTGCATGATATTTGTGTATAAGGAAGTGGCATCAATGGTTACAAGGATGGTTTGTGGGGGTAACGGATTGGGTAAGGATTCCAGGCGTTCAAGAAAGTGGTTGGTGTCTTTGATGAAGGATGGGAGACTGCATGTAATGGGTTGAAGGTGTTGATCTACGTAGGCAGAGATACGTTCTGTGGGGGGCTTGGTAACCAGCTACAATGGGGCGGCCGGGATGATTGGGTTTGTGAATTTTAGGAAGAAGGTGGAAGGTAGGGGTGCGGGGTGTCGGTGGGGTCAGGAGGTTGATGGAGTCAGGTGAAAGGTTTTGTAGGGGGCCTAAGGTTCTGAGGATTCCTTGAAGCTCCGCCTGGGCATCAGGAGTGGGATTGCCTTGGCAAACTTTGTATGTGGTGTTGTCTGAAAGCTGACGCAGTCCCTCAGCCACATACTCCCGACGATCAAGTACCACAGTCGTGGAACCCTTGTCCGCCGGTTGACGATGGATTGGTCAGCCTTCAGATCACGGATAGCCTGGGCTTCAGCAGTGGTGATGTTGGTAGTAGGATTAAAGTTTTTTAAGAAGGATTGAGAGGCAAGGCTGGAAGTCAGAAATTCCTGGAAGGTTTGGAGAGGGTGATTTTGAGGAAGAGGAGGTGGGTCCCACTGTGACGGAGGACGGAACTGTTCCAGGCAGGGTTCAATTTGGATAGTGTCTTGGGGAGTTGGATCATTAGGAGTAGGATTAGGATCATTTTTCTTCGTGGCAAAGTGATACTTCCAGCAGAGAGTACGAGTGTAGGACAGTAAATCTTTGACAAGGGCTGTTTGGTTAAATCTGGGAGTGGGGCTGAAGGTGAGGCCTTTGGATAGGACAGAGGTTTCGGATTGGGAGAGAGATTTGGAGGAAAGCTTAACTACTGAATTAGGGTGTTGTGGTACCAGATTGTGTTGATTGGAATTTTGAGGTTTTGGAGAGAGTGGAGCTGGAAGTGGGAGATTGAGTAGATGGGAGAGACTGGGTTTGTGTGCAATGAGAGGAGGTTGAGGTTTGCTGGAAAGGTTGTGAAGGGTGAGTGAGTTGCCTTTCCGGAGGTGGGAAACCAGGAGATTGGATAGTTTTTTGAGGTGAAGGGTGGCATGCTGTTCTAATTTGCAGTTGGCCTGTAGGAGGATGCTCTGAACAGCCGGTCTGGATGTGGGAGAGGCAAGATTGAGGACTTTTATTAAGGATAGGAGTTGATGGGTGTGTTCATTGGCTGAGTTGATACAAAATAATCAAAGTTGTACACAATATCATGGAAAGGGAATAATTAGTAAATGAAAGGAAAAGAATCTGGCAGGGCATTTAAAGACTGTAGTATAGCAGCACGACCTTCTGTTTTGGGACAGTAGGCTCTTCAATTATTTTGCGGTATATGTCTTAGCTATCACTGATTCCAAATTGAATGTCACTACGTGATTGTGAGCTTCACACCCTACTGACATCTGAAGAATTAAATATGGATTTATTAAAACAGTACTTCTCTCTCTAGCAGCCTAATTCTGGGCACTAATTTGTATACTTACTAAAGAAGTGTTCCCAGTATGAGCACGTAATATGTGGTGATTAATAAGGCAGCTGATTTGGTTTCTATGTCAACCATAGACATTCAAACTCTGTCTTATATCTGTTTGCAGTTAAGTTTGTGCACATGTACTATCAATGTTCGTATTAAATAAAGTTATGATTTCATGTCTTGAATTCCGTACAGGTTTGTTTCAATCAGTAAATCTTACCATTTCTCACTGATGGCAAAGTGTAAACCAGTTTTTTTCATAAACTGCAAATTTCCAATATTAATTTAGACAACCAGAGATAATTCCTAACAACAGCAGGGTATCAGTCATCACACTCACTGATGAATGGTAAATGTCTGTCTAGATAACAGCAATTTTTGAATTTATCCTGTGTGCAGTATAATTGCTTTATAAGAAACATACTTAAGTCACTCTGCACTCTTAAATACTGTCCTGTGGCTATCCATTCTAACTTACAAAAAATCAATGTCATTCTAGCACTATAATAATTTCAGATGTTCAGGGATAGTGATCTGTCAATTCTTGAGTGTCATCATTAATTAATATTTTGACTTTATTTGCTTCATGAATAATAAGAATGCTTTAGTATGTTACTCTCAAAGTTCCACTAATAACTTGCCATAAAATAGCTTCACTAATACATTTACAGGGTGTTTCAAAAATGACCGGTATATTTGAAACGGCAATAAAAACTAAACGAGCAGCGATAGAAATACACCGTTTGTTGCAATATGCTTGGGACAACAGTACATTTTCAGGTGGACAAACTTTCGAAATTACAGTAGTTACAATTTTCAACAACAGATGGCGCTGCAAGTGATGTGAAAGATATAGAAGACAACGCAGTCTGTGGGTGCGCCATTTCTGTACGTCATCTTTCTGCTGTAAGCGTGTGCTGTTCACAACGTGCAAGTGTGCTGTAGACAACATGGTTTATTCCTTAGAACAGAGGATTTTTCTGGTGTTGGAATTCCACCGCCTAGAACACAGTGTTGTTGCAACAAGACGAAGTTTTCAACGGAGGTTTAATGTAACCAAAGGACCGAAAAGCGATACAATAAAGGATCTGTTTGAAAAATTTCAACGGACTGGGAACGTGACGGATGAACGTGCTGGAAAGGTAGGGCGAACGCGTACGGCAACCACAGAGGGCAACGCGCAGCTAGTGCAGCAGGTGATCCAACAGCGGCCTCGGGTTTCTGTTCGCCGTGTTGCAGCTGCGGTCCAAATGACGCCAACGTCCATATATCGTCTCATGCCCCAGAGTTTACACCTCTATCCATACAAAATTCAAACGCGGCAACCCCTCAGCGCCGCTACCATTGCTGCACGAGAGACATTCGCTAACGATATAGTGCACAGGATTGATGACGGCGATATGCATGTGGGCAGCATTTGGTTTACTGACGAAGCTTATTTTTACCTGGACGGCTTCGTCAATAAACAGAACTGGCGCATATGGGGAACCGAAAAGCCCCATGTTGCAGTCCCATCGTCCCTGCATCCTCAAAAAGTACTGGTCTGGGCCGCCATTTCTTCCAAAAGAATCATTGGCCCATTTTTCAGATCCGAAACGATTACTGCATCATGCTATCTGGACATTCTTCGTGAATTTGTGGCGGTACAAACTGCCTTAGACGACACTGCGAACACCTCGTGGTTTATGCAAGATGGTGCCCGCCCACATCGCATGGCCGACGTCTTTAATTTC
This sequence comes from Schistocerca cancellata, assembly GCF_023864275.1. NCBI lineage: Eukaryota > Metazoa > Arthropoda > Insecta > Orthoptera > Acrididae > Schistocerca > Schistocerca cancellata. The sequence continues at coordinate 571,545,599 of NC_064632.1, forward strand.
CTGAATGAATATTTCGATGATCGTGTGATTGCTTTGGACTATCCGAAACATACAGGAGGCGGCGTGGATTGGCCTCCCTATTTGCCAGACATGAACCCCTGTGACTTCTTTCTGTGGGGACACTTGAAAGACCGCCAGAATCCAGAAACAATTGAACAGCTGAAGCAGTACATCTCATCTGCATGTGAAGCCATTCCGCCAGACACATTGTCAAAGGTTTTGGGTAATTTCATTCAGAGACTAAGCCATATTATTGCTACGCATGGTGGATATGTGGAAAATATCATACTATAGAGTTTCCCAGACCGCAGCGCCATCTGTTGTTGAAAATTGTAACTACTGTAATTTCGAAAGTTTGTCTGCCTGAAAATGTACTGTTGTCCCAAGCATATTGCAACAAACGGTGTATTTCTATCGCTGCCCGTTTAGTTTTTATTGCCGTTTCAAATATACCGTTCGTTTTTGAAACACCCTGTATATTCATTTAAATACTTTCAACAGTTTAGTAATGACAACGTTATGTATTCTTTGTCATGTAAATCCCGAAATCAGTTAACTAGTGTATGGAAGTATTTGTGGGTTACAAATATAGATCAATTGAAAGCTCAATCAGTATTGAATATATCATTTCATATAACAATTTTTTTTACAAACCAACTTTGGGAAAGATCACCTTAGTTTCTGGAGAAATGTGGGACCACGCAAGGCAATATTGGCCCTGTGACTTATTTTAGCAGAAAGGCAACCCTGCATTTATAGCATTTGTAGATTTAGAGGTTTTTCACTTCGTTGATTGGAATACACTCTGAAATTCTGGACATAGAGGAATAAAATATAGGGAGTGAAAGGTTATTTACAACTTGTACAGAAAACAGACTACAGTTATGAGTTGGAGGATGCAAAAGGAGTGCAGCTGTTGCGAAGGGAATGAGACAGAGCATAACCTATCCTGTTGTTATTCAGTCTGCAAATTTCACAAGCATAAAAGGAAAGCAAGAAGAAATTTGGGAAGGGAATCAAAGTTAAGGGAGAAGAAATAAAATTTTTTGAGGTGTGCGTAAGATATTTTTATTCTTTCAGAGAGATCAAAGAATTTGTAAGAACTAGAGGAGGAATTGATGCTAGAAGTAATAGATGAATATTGCTATTTGGGCACTGTCTGAAGTAGACAGAATAAAAAATGAAAACACGCAATAGCGGTAGTAAGAAAAGCATTTAAGAAAAACAGATAGTGTTAGGTTGTCTTTTCTGAAGTAATTAGCCCGGATTGTAGTCTTGTGCCGAAGTGAAGCATGGAATATAAAAATTCTGACAAGAAGGGAATTGAACCTTTGTGAAATGTGGTGCTACAGAAGAAATTTGTAGATTAGATGGATAGATAGAATAACTAATGAAAAGGTACTGAATCAAATTGTGGGAAAGAGAAATTTATGTCAAAACTTGACTAAAAGAAGGAATGAGTTGATAGGACTCATCCTGAGACACTAAGGAATAATAAATATTGTAATGGACGGTGTATGTGGGAGGAAAAGGACGAGGGGGGGGGGGGGGGGGAGGTGAGATAAAGCTTATAGACTGAGATCCAATCTTGGCTGAGTAAACAGATTGAAGTGGATGTAGGTTGCAGCAGTTCCACAGAGATGGAAGATGATTGCACAGGGTAGACTAGTGTAGAGAGCTGCATCAAACCAGTCTTTGGATTGAAAGCTGCCACCACCACTATCACTACCACTATAGTATTGGCTGTGCTAGAGTTTGGTTAATGCCTTCAGCCGAACCTGTTCTTCATACCATTGTTTCAGAATCATCATTTGTACTTGCAAAACTCACTGCTCCTGTGCGAACTGTGTGAGACCTGCTGCAATCTTTTATCTTCATTGTGAACGATCCCACAACTGCAAGTCACAGAAATAATCTACAGATCATTTTTTCAGATGAAATGTGCAGATGAGGATGACTTTCTGTCTATGTGAGATGAGCCTGTTTGTTAACCCTTTTGAGGATTGGGTAGCTAGGGTGTAATTTAGCTGGCTAGTATTGTGGTTTTTTAAAAAAAATATATTTTTTATTTTTTTAAAGCGGGTTCTACTGCATACAACTTAAGTTAGTCTATTACATTTTGAAAAGAGTGTTTTTCTGATGAAATACTGCAAAGAAACACCTTTCTTATATTGATATATAGTTTTCACAGCAGCATTAATTCCCCCGCCCCTCCAAATGCAGGTAGTATTAGAAGTTGTTGGTACCAAAAATAAAACTGTTGAAAATGTAGTTTTTGAAAATGAAATTGCATTGTTATATTTCCCATGGTGTGAAAAATTTCAAAGCATTTTGTAAAATGAAGACATAAGTCACATTCCTCATAATAGTAGCTGGTATCTTTTCTGCCACCTTCCCAGAGACTTGCTTTGCTTTGATCTGCACAGACCTGAGATTTTGTGTGAGGCCATTTCAACATTTCTATAGATGGAATAAATTTAGGAAAATGTCTTGCACTTACTCTATTTACAGGTGAATCATTTTGAGTGTAAGTTGATTGACCAGGCCTTTTTTGTTCATCAGAGCCACTGCTAATTCAGTAATGAATGCAGCAGGGTGTTTGCTAGTAGACCTTGACTTTTTATTTAAAAACATAGGAGTTTATGATGAAAATGTGAAAAGAAAGCTTTCTTCCACTACTTTGCTTAGTCTCAAAAAGTTAGTTGCCAATTTCCTATAATCCATTCATCATAAGAATAAACCTGGTGTAAACATTGCACTACGTATCCTTCCACGTTTGCTGGAACCTAATTGGATTTCTGTTTCACGTGGGACTGCAACCGAGCTGTCTCAAGTACTTTAAAGTACAATAATAAGGGCACATTTTGTGGTTTGCGTTACGCTGACATCGACTTTGTGATAATATGGGACAACAGTGTTACCAGCACATTTAACTTGGACGGCACTGGCTGGTCAGCTGGTACAACTAGCCTGCAGTGACGTGGCCAGCTGCAGTTAACACGTAAAAAGAGACGAACAGAGGACCAATACAGCTTCGAATGATGTTTAATTTTTAAGCAGAATGAAATAATTTACTGCAAATCTCCCACAATATGCTCCTTAGACCACTAGACGAAAACTGCAACACTTTATCATTTTTAGGTAACATACTATTGTAATTATAAACAAGAATAATTAAAATTCCTGACTTAATGACAGGGTAATTTTTCTGCATAAGTTGTATGTAACGTGAGGGAGTATTCAAGGATTTCACTGTATAGTTAAATACTGGAGACACTGAAGGTATTACTTACACTCATTCATCTGATAATCTCTCAGCTCCTTCCTTATCCGAATCCAAGAAATACATTTCAGTTCTGGAAGTGTCACCTGCAGCGTTGATAATGAGCCTATCAACAACAGAATCCATGAAGCCAACCAAACGCAGCATTTTCTTTTCTTTTATGACGAACCGTTCTATATCCCGCCAGCATTCGGCAGTGACGTGAAAAAGCTGCATTCGTTAGTTCCAGTATGTCTGGCACTCAACAGTCTTGTTACTTCTCAGGCTAAATCCCGTAACTTGGCTCCAGATCATCAGTTCTGTTTGGTTCATATTGTAATGGTACAGTAGCAAATGTAAAAATGCAGCATTTGTATGATTCACTTGATGCTGTGAAAATGATTGATTTTCGTGTTTCTACGATACTTATTTACCTCTGTGTTATAAAACAATGGACATAGTCCGAATAAAGAGGATTTGGTTTTTCAATTTAGCCCTACAAAATTAAATTGTTTTCTTAATTAAGCAACTTTTATGAACAGTCTTACATAAAACATAGATAATTACAATTTGTATTTGAAATGGAAACAGGAATTTCGCGTCCAATATGTAATTAGAAGCAAGAAGACGTGCATTGTTCATAAAAAATGATGATATTTTTATAATTACGAGATTTAGGTATTTCAAACTGAACAAGGGGAAAAAAAATTATACTGGGGAGATTTGAACGAACGAACCATTACCTGAATTTAGTTCATTATTCCATTACGCTACCAACTGCATTACACATTCGTTGTTGCTTTGTGTGTCAACTGCAACACATACAGCGCTGGTAAAATTCAAAGCCGATTATCCCTATAAATTTATGAAAAATATTTAGAACAGCCTATTTCTCAGCACTTTTTGACTGTATAAGACATGCATGTTTCACCACAGAAGAGAAAGCAGCCTCACCCATTTTCATACTGCACATTAACAGCGCGACAATCAGAGCCCAAAGCTGCAGAGGCTGTGACTGTACATGATTTTTCAAATAAAGACTATGTAGCTAAAGCGTGATAAAGAAAAACTTTGATGGCTGTTAATACATTTGAATATCTTAAAGTTTCATTTAACATAATGTAATAATAAGATATCTAGGACATACTTCCAAGAGCGTAACAACACCAGTGTAGGTATGCTATGGCTTCTGACCAATCATCGCGTTTGTGTTTGTTTACATCAGGTTTATTCTTATGAGGAACGGATTATAGTTGCTGTAGTTCACACCGGTCTTGTTTTTATTATAATCCAAAATAAAGGTATGTTTCATCTATTATTCCTAATTTTGTTCAGATTTTGACATTGGATGCAGCTGTTTTGTGTATTGTCATCAAGAGAAATACATTCCTAGTGTCTTCCCATAGACAGACAGCAAATGGTCTTGTCTGCAAATGCAAGGTGAGTAGCAGACAACAATTGATGCATTCTGTGCTGCATGTGACCTGACCTTCTGAGGTGCAGCACGTGGTAACAAGGTGAATGTCAGTGCTATGTAACAACTAAGACTCAGTGTTGTCTGTATCCCTTTCCCACCAATACAAATGACAAAATCTGCCATCTGCGTTTTTCATGGTAGTATGAGCATCATAGAGTACCTTTATACAGTTGATGGACATAAGACAAGCATTACAATACATTAAAAAAGCCGAGAAATGGCTTATGTAAGTCCTACATTACTCATCTTTTTGGAGTATAATTTGTGCAACATAGCTCCTGTGTCATACATCTCCAAAGTGTTGTTGCCATTAGGTTAAGTACAGCAGAAACCAATGACCACCTTTTTGCATGTGGAATAATAGGATTATATGTTGCTGTTTACATTTTTCACACTCCACGGAACAATTACTCTTGTTCCGGTACCAGCACAACTTTGGTGTGATATTTACAGAATGGCTGATACAGGTAATTGTTGTAAGTGCTATGTCCGACTCCAGAATTATTGTTGTAAGTGCTATGTCTGACTCCAGCATCACAGTCACAGGGCTAAGTACAGAGACAAACACAACCAGTTAGAAATAAGACTTGACTGTCAACAGGACGATGGGGTACACCATTGAGTTTCTCGACATGACAAACATGGCCCACACATCAGCAATGATTTGTTCATGACACATGTTTGACTTCTAGTTTTGCCAGGTATCATTTCCTGTAAAAATATGAGAAACTTTTTTAAAAACTTTTTATACCTAAGAAAATCCACCTGTATGAATATGCACATGATTGATTAATTAAAATAGAAGTACCCTTTTCATTTCAATGTTCATTATCAGTCTCCATAGTTGTCTCCTTCTTGCTTATGACTCCCAATACATGCAAGGCTCTCATTGGAGAAACATTTCCTGTGCCTGTTTCCTTCATTTTGGCAGAAAAAGTACCTGCTTCTGATATAGTACATGACATCATAGATCATTGCAAGTTGGATCTTTGTTGTTTTACATTCAGTTAACATGAACTCTGATATGAACTCTGATAATAAATTTAAAAGTGAGTATCAGTAAATGAAAACTTTTCTCTTTGTGCAGGTAGCATATTTGTGGAGTCATTGATGGCTGTAAATATCTGATTTTCATTCTAAAGCAGGGCTTCACAGGAAATGTGTTCTACAAGCGGACAATTAGCGCAGGTCTGTAAGCAGCAAGTACTGTACCCTCACCATCATCACAAGGAATAGGGTGGCAATCAGTGTGGAGTCTTGTTTAAATGAGGAAATTAATCCTGAGGGAAATGCTTGGAGAAATATAGAATCTCTCTGTATTCCCTGTTGCATTTTAGATTAGTTACTTCAAAGTGTAGATCAGCATGAATTCGGCTCTAGGATTTTTCATTTTTCCACTCAGATGTTCTACAAATGCCAATTTATTTCCCGACGTGATTGGCACGCCGCCTGGAGACATGTTAATTACTAAATTCCATGGCAGACCTCCATTCTCTACACTTTCTTCATTGCTGCTAGGACTGTGACATCCAGTTTTGTGTATGTGATATCTACACATAGAGTGCTAAAGACTATGCAAAAAACTCTTTTTACGATTTTGCAAACTGTTTCTGAAGGCCGTCTGGGATAATCTGTGTTGGGCATGTGACTGTCATGTTACTGTACAAAATTGTTCTACCTGATTGTAACTCATTTGAGTGACACACACACACACACACACACACACACACACACACACACACACACTTGATATTTCTACCTTCTCTTCAGGGAGCTTCCTCTAAAGTTTTAAAACTTTTTGTACACGCTCAGATACTTCACATTTTCCATTTTCATATTCTTTGACATGGTAAGATATTTGGTGTCTTTGTAAATTGAATTTCCTGAAAGTATTCAGTGCTTTATGACACACTAAACATTAATATTGACTCATCATTGCTGCTATAAGATGGCACTGCTTTCAAAACTTATTCTTCCCTATGTCACTGTTTGTTCTTCTCCCATGTTGTTGCGATGTCGTGATGAACACACATTTGCTCACTCCCCGCTATGCTGCAATTTCTCTGTTCGCAAGCAAGGGCATGAGAGGGCATGAGTGTTCGTGTTCAAAATTGACCTTTTAAGCCATGTTCTAAAGTGTAAGCTTTCTAACTGTTAAAACTTGCACATTATTTTGTGCAGGAAGTGTAGCAGTGACCTTTGGGTGTTAGTGAGGTAGCACGACTGCGCGCGCGCGTGTGTGTGTGTGTGTGTGTGTGTGTGTGTGTGTGTGTGTTCCTAAAACCGATGGAGGGCTTTGTCCGATATCCAGGTTTACTTTTAAATAAATGTGCCTGTCTCTCAGTATTTCCTCTTTGCGGGGGATAGCAGTTTATTCAAATATAACTTGCGAAAGGTTAGAGAAACCAGAAACATAGCCAATCATATTTAAGTTTGACATTTTTGTTTTTGATTTGAATGCTATAAGAGTAATTATTTCCATTGTGCAAGGGATCAAAGTATTACTACTGGACTGACTGACTGAACTTCTATGTCCCAGGCAGCTACCTTCTTTAAAGTGCAAATACTAGTAGTTGCAATTGAGAGACATAATTATAAACAAACTTCTAAAAAGTTCTTAAAATACTAGATTTTTTGGAAATTAGATACATTTGGAAATGATGTAACGATGATGAAAGTCAAAAAATCATTTTGAACAGTGGAACTAATTCAGTAAACCTCACTAATTTGGCATTAGCAATAAAATCATACTGGCTTTTTGTCACAAAGTGAAACAGTGCCTTACTACCTGGAGTCATTTGCACTAAGCCTATTTATTGTAAAAATGATGAACCCATATCTCCCCCCCCCCCCCTTCCCGCCCCATTCACTTCAGCTGTGGCTAATAACAAGTAACAAATGTGTCATTGTTCGCCACAAGGATGCAACAAACTCAAAGCCTGTTGAGTTGCTTCGTGAAACCCGCACGGCAAGTTGTGTTAAATTCTATCTCTGTTTGATCGTTTTAAAATATATTAAAGTGTCACACAGGACTGTAGTGCAGTAACCAGGTTCAGTGTTAGGAGTACTAAAAAATTTTTCAGTTTATAAGAAAAAATCAGTGTGCTTCAGAAAATCTAAGGCGGTGTTTCTGCCCCGGGTTTAAAGAGAGTTTGGTATTGGTAAGCAAGATTTTACGACATTTATAAGATTAACAATAAAACTTGGGATTTTGTGCTAAACCAAAGTGAACTAATTGGGAAAACAAAACTTTACTACTGGACCAAGCTGACCATTATTGATTGTACTCTGTACACCTGATTCAAACAACACTGTATCTGAGTTTCTGTATGAGGAGTTGAACTGCAGGTTGCAGCGGAGTGATTTGTAGGTAAATTAGGTCAGACAGTTTTCAAGAATAGTTCAGGATGGTTATTCATAGTCATTAATAGGCACTGTATCACTACCAGGAAAGTGTGGCAAAAGTTTAAGTGCAGATGTTCCAGGTGTTAAACCATTTCCTGACGAATTATAGACCATTGAGGGAAATTTATTTTTGGTATAGGTCTATGGCCTGGATGAAACTGGCTTGTTTTGGAAACCCATCCCCAGCAATAAAAAGGCCCCCAGGACAGACAGTTCAGCAACTAGACATAAAATAAGAAATGAGTCACTGGTGTTTTGTATGCTAATTCTGATGGTTCATGCAGTTTGAAATCATTGATAGCTGAGAATAATTGAAAAGTAAAAATGGAATCCAAATGTGCAAAAATGTATTGATTTTAGCAAATGCTCCTGCTCATTCCCCTGATGTGTCTAGTCATGATGGGTGGGTTAAATGTATGTCTGTTCCTCCATCTTAGAGATCAAGAAGTGATTCTTATGTGGAAGCATCTTTATCAATGCAAGCAACCTGATGAATAAATGTATGGTGTTCTTCATTGGATGTTTTCCACTACTGAAAACAATGGCAAAGACATTATAGACTCGCATTCAGGAGGACAACTTATCGCACAGGATGAGACGGAAAGACTGATTGTTGCAGGTCAGATTGGAAACCCTGAGAACTTAAAGGTGGAAGACAGGGTAATATGCAGGAAAGAGATTGCTGCTTAAACATCATGCATCAGTTAAGTAAGAGTGCAAAGCTAAGTGCATTGTACGCAACAGAGGTGAAAAATAGTCAGATAAGACAATGAAAGATGTAGAAAACTAAAACGGAGTAAATAAAAGAGTAGTTACTGTGAAGAAATGCTGAGACTGAAGAAATTAACATAAATTGGGGCCAGGTGGGTGACGAGAACCAAGGACATGATGTAGTGTTAGTTCCCACCTGCAGAGTTCTGAGAAACTGGTGTCAGAATGGAAACAGGCACAGAGGTCACGATTGTCATGTTGTAGAGTATGCTCTGCAACAGGATATTGCATGTTGCCAGTATACACCCTCTGTCTATACCCATTCATCCTAATTGATAATTTGGTGGTAGTCATGCCGATTTAAAAGGCCGAACAGTGTTTACGTAACAGCTGGTATATTACATGTACATTTCACAGGTGGCTCTCCCTTTGATAGTATGTTTTGCCAGTTACAATACTGCTACAGGTGGTGGCAGGAGGGTGCATATGGCAAGTCTTGCAGTGGGGACAGTCACGAGGGTGGGAGTCATAGGGTAGGGAGGTGGGTACAGAAGGAGCATAGGGTCTGACAAGAATATTGTGGAGATTGGGAGGTAGACGAAAAGCAGAATGCATCTCATTTTAGGGCTTGATTTTAGGAAGTCATGGCCCTGTCAAAGTAGCTGGTTAACACACAATACTGAGTCACCAGTGGTGTGCTTTGATGTGTTTTTGAGGGATCAGCAGCAACAGGATTGGATGTGATGGCTTGGGAGATTTGCTTTTGAACTAGGCGGGGGGGTGATTACGTGCAGTGAAGGCTGAGATGAAAATGGTGGTGTATTACTGTAAAGAGTCTGCATCTGAACAAATACGTTTGCCTCGGATGCCAGTGCTGTATGAGAGGGAACGTTTGACATGGTAAAGATGGCAACCGTCAAAACGTAAGGACTGTTGTTTTTTGGTAGGTTTAATGTGGACAGAAGTGTGTAGCTGGTCTCTGGTAAAGACGAGATTGACATGGGATTCTGAATAGGACCATGTGAAATTTAATTGGGAGAAGGATTCAGAGATTCCAGGGATCTTAACTGGTCAGCCTCATCATGAGTCCATACAGTAAAAATGTCTTCAATATATCTAAAGCAAACCAGGGGCTGAAAACTTAGGGATCCCAGGAAAGCCCCCTCCAAGCGGCCCCGTGAAAAGGTTGGCATAGGAAGGAGCCATCCTGATTCCCATGGCTGTACACCTGATATTTTTGTATGTCTGCCCCTCAGAAGTATAGTTGTTGTTGGAAGGTATAAGGTTGATTAAAGTGAGTAGGAAGGATGTCATAGGTTTGGAATCAAGTGGGCACTGACTGAGGAAATTGTTCAGCAGCAGACAGACCATGTACGTGGGGGATGTTCCTATGGAGGGAAGTGGCATCAGTAGTGACCAACAAGTTGTGTGGTGGGAGTGGGATGAGCATGGATTTCAGACGATCAATGAGATGGGTGGTATCTTTGATATAGGAGGGGAGTCTTTGTGCTATGGGTTGCAGATGCTGATCAACTAAGGCAGATATACCGGGTGATCAAAAAGTCAGTATAAATTTAAAAACTGAATAAATCACGGAATAATGTAGATAGAGAGGTACAAATTGACACACATGCTTGGAACGACATTGGGTTTTATTAGAGCAAATAAATAAATAAATAAATAATGATATGAATATAATAGAGGGAAACATTCCACGTGGGAAAAATATATCTAAAAACAAAGATGATGTGACTTACCCAACGAAAGTGTTGGCACGTCAATAGACACACAAACAAACACAAACATACACACAAAATTCTAGCTTTTGCAACCAGCGGTTGCTTTTTCAGGAAAGAGGGAAGGAAAGGGAAAGACAAAACCCACATCCTTTCGTCTTTCCCTCTCCTTCCCTCTTTCCTGACGAAGCAACCGCTGGTTGCGAAAGCTAGAATTTTGTGTGTATGTTTGTGTTTGTTTGTGTGTCTATCGACGTGCCAACGCTTTCGTTTAATAAGTCACATCATCTTTGTTTTTAGATAAATAAATAAATAAATATACAAAAGTTCAAAAAATGTCCAACAGATGGCGCTTCATCTGATCAGAATAGCAATAATTAGCATAACAAAGTAAGACAAAGCAAAGATGATGATCTTTATAGGAAATGCTCAATATGTCCACCATCATTCCTCAACAATAGCTGCAGTCGAGGAATAATGTTGTGAACAGCACTGTAAAGCATGTCCGGAGTTTATGGTGAGGCATTGGCGTCGGATGTTGTCTTTCAGCATCTCTAGAGATGTCGGTTGATCACGATACACTTGCGACTTCAGGTAACCCCAAAGCCAATAATCGCATGGACTGAGGTCTGGGGACCTCATTATTCCGTGGTTTATTAATTTTTCAAATTTGTACTGACATTTTGATCACACGGTATGTTCAATGAGTGCTTTGAAGTCAGCAACTATAGGACAGCCAGAATGATTGTGTTTGTGGATGTTAGGAAGAAGGTAAAAAGTGGGGGTTGTGTGATTTGAGTGGGGCAAGAAATTCTGTGGATTTAAGTGTTAGCCATTGTGAGGGGCCTGAGGTTTTAAGGAAGGACAGCAGGTCAATTTAAATCACAGGGATTGGATCTTGACGGGATATGCTGTATGTAGAGATATCGGGCAGCTGGCGTAGACCTTCACTAACATACTCCTTTCAGTCAAGTACTACAGTGCTGGATCCTTTGCCTGCTGGTGGGATAATGATGGAGTTATCAGCTTTTAGGGAACGTAGAGTGTGGAGTTCTGCAGAGGACAGTTTGGGGTCATGTTGTAGGGACCTGAGGAAGGGTTATGAAGCAATGCTGGATGTGAGGAATTCTTGAAAGGCTTGGAAGGGATGATTTTGAGGTAGAGGTGGTGGATCAAGTTGCGATTGTGGTTTCAACTGTTCAAGGCTGGGTTCAGTGTCAGGTTTTCTATTGGAAAGGTTTTGTGATTGGATTGCAAAGCAATATTTCCAAGGGATATTATGTGTAAAGAAAAGTGGGTCCTTCACCAAAGCAGCATGGTCAAATGCAGGTTTGGGGCTGAAAGTGAGACTGTTAGATAATTCAGGAGGGTAGAGTGAATTAGATGAAAGGTTAAGGACACTGTAGTGTTGTGACTGGTTCTAGTGATTGTGTTATTCTTGGTCTGGGAGGCAGTGGGTGGTGGCTGTGGGATGTCAAGGACATTGGCTAAGCTTGATTTGTAGGAGAGGACTGGTGGTTGATGGTGTGGCTGTTTTGGGAGCTGCAGAGGGATGGGAAGTGGAACACCACTCTTAAGGTAGTTTAGGAGAAGTTGGGATAGCTTTTTGAAGTGAAGTGGAGTCTGGCAATGTTGTCACAGTTTGAAGTTGGCTTGGCGGATTATACCATCCAAGGAAACACAAGGGGCAGATAACTGCAGGATTTTGCAGTAAAAGAGAAGTCTGGTGGAGTGGAAATTGGCTGATGAGGCATATAGGTCACATAGTAGCCGGCTGAGAGCAAGAGATTGCTGTGTTTGGAACTGTAAATGTTTAAACTGTCCAGCATATGAAAAAGATTGCTACTTACTGTAAAGGAGACTCATTAAGTTGCAGACAGGCACAATTAAAAGACACTTACATAATTCTTATGGCCACAGCCTACATCAGAGAAAGAGAAACACCCACCATTCATACACACAAGCAAGCACACATCTTGCACATGTGACCGCCAGCTGCACCACCTCAGGCCAGAATGCATGTGTAGTGTAAGCAGCAATCCGGAGTGGTTAGTGAAGGTGGTGGAAGAGATGAACGCTGTCCGGCAAAGTGTGCAGGGACTATAATGTCAACAGGCACAGTGTCAGAAGGTTATAGCCACCACCAAAATGTGGCCAAGAGCAGTGTAGACTATCATGCAGCTGAACATAACATGCTTGATTTATATGGCTGCTTCGCTACCCGAGCCACCAACATCCTCCCCTCCACCACCAGCTCTTCTGAACTGTGCAGATGGTAGATGGTAGTTGGCCTTACAACACACTCTCTGCTCCCATGATTATCCCAGCATTAACGTACAGTAACATACTGTCCCCCCACCCCCAACAGTTTCCATCTCCTCTGTCCTATGATTTCTTCCCCATTCTCATCTCCCAGCCTGTTTGTTTGCCACCCTCTGCCAACGCATCTGCCCATCTTCCCCCAACCTCTCCTTTTTTGCTCTTTTTTTCCCCACTTCCCTACCCCACAACCTCCTGACCTGCACCTGTCGGCATTCTAATCCCTGCACACTCTGTCAGACAGTGTTCGTCTCTACCTCCACCTGTACACTACTATCCCTCCCCCACCCCCTCTAGATTGTTTCTTGTATCCTGCATGGTAGTTGCATTCTGGCCCTACCTGCCAGAGTCAGTGGTCCTGTGTGCATGAGGTGAACTTGCTTTTCTGTATGAGTGGTGTGTGTCTCTCTTTCGCTGATACGGCTGTGGCCAAAAGCTTTATGTAAGAGTCTTTGCAACTTAATGTACCTTCTTTATGGTAAGTAGCAATCTATCTTTTCCCACATTGTTTATGTTCCTACCTGGTGTTCCCATTATTCAACAAATGAGAAATTTGGACACATTTATTAACTTTATCGGATTGAGTCTGGATTACCAAAATTATAACATTGCCCAAAAATAAATGTGACAAAACGATAAAAAAAGTGTGTGTCAACCAAACTCTTATTTCTTAAAGCCATTGCCAACAGATGCTGGTGCATGATATGACAGGTAGTTGTGATTCTTTGTGTGCTGTGGGCTTATTGTTGTTGGTCCAGGTGACAGCAGCAAATATATATTCCCATTACAGTGCAGGCTTTCATTTTTGAATAGATATAGCAATGTGTTGGGCAGTAATGTATACTCTAATGAGCCAATTGTTATAGCCACCTGTTAATAGTAATTTGGTCCACCTTCAGAATGCAGCAGAGCAGTCCAATCAACAAAGTAAAAGTAGAGGAAAAATTCTTTTTGTCACCACAAATTTTTGTACTGTATGAGGAGGGAGTGCCATGAACAACATACTAAAAATCCTGACCAGAAGGATTTGAGTGTTGGGGTGAGGGGCATTTAAAGGTCACTTCGTAATTTTCTTCTTCAATAACTTGAAAACTGCAGCTTCTAGCAAAAATATCTCACAGTACAAAATTAAACTACATTAAACTTCTTCCTACAAATAGGTCCTATTAATTTTTCTCTAGCATTAAAAGTATAGTGTTGTAGGTGATGGTAAGATCACAGATTGTTGAAAGTATTGTTTTTACAGTATAAATTAATGTTTATCTTAAAAATTAGGTGTGTTAAAAATAATTATTTAATATATGTGCTGTGTGTAATTGCAGTAGTCATATTAAGGGATAAACTGTGTTCCTGTAGGGGGGAGGGGGAGGGGGGGCTTAACAGTGTGGAGAGAGAGGATGTGTGGGGTAGAAGCTCAATGGAAGGTATGCTGCCAGATTGTGTTCATTCATTTCTACCCACTACATCACAAGAAGCAACTACATGGTTTTTCACAAACTTCTATGCTAGTGTTGCAGTGTGCAGACATGACCAGCAAAATGAGTTAACACTACATGGAATGCAGATATAAGTTGCTAATAATAATAACACAAGAAATGTGTATGGAGAGAATCTAGGTAAGTCACTGCACACTGTTCTACGCTGCTAAAGGGGAAATTGATTCTAAGTCATCTTGCACGGCACTGTAGTGTTCTCCCGGAAAAGGCAACTTACTCCAGCGTGAATGTATCTAGATTTACTGCCACCTCCACTCCATCCTGGACATTCTTCACACTGTGTCACCAGTGCTTCATAAGGAGCACTGTGGAGGGTCTGTATAACTTTGTGAAAAACGCTGTAGTTACTTCTTGTGTTAGAGTGGGGGACATGGAGTGGAGAATCACCTGTTCAATCTTCAGTTTGCAGACCTATGAAGGAGGAAAGTGCAGGAACATAATCCTTTCCTTGCGCTTCTACCCCGTACATTTGCACCCCCCCTCCACCCTATTACATCTCCAGAACATAACTTATTCCTTAATATGGCTGTACTGCTCTTAGACATGGTACACACAGTAAATATTTGTTTTTAACACACTTAATTTAATTTAAAGCTTAACATTAATTTTATATCGTAAAATCAATACTTTTAGTAACTGCAGTTATTTCATCCTCTGCAATGCAGAAACTGTTAGACATAGAGAAAAAAAATTAACAGGACCATTTTGTAAGAAATTTGTTATAGTTTAGCATTGTACTGGGAAATTTTTTGTTAGAGACCAGTTTTAGACTTACTAAAGAAAAAATAAAAAATATACACACACACATTATCCAGAAAGAAATGTGACAAAAAATGATAAAAAAAGTGTGTCGACCATGCTATTATTTCTTAAAGCCATCACCAACAGATGCATGCATGCACCCGCATTTTTACGTTTCAGGAGCTATGTGGCACCAGATGTCTACACAGTCACTGGGCGCCCAAAAATTATTGGCCAGTGGTTTATTCCCATGGAGCTGGTGCCCAGTAGTGTCCCAAATGTGCTCCATTGGGTTCAGGTGAGGCGAATTTGATGATGAGGATATGAATGCGAGTTCACTGTCTTGCTCCTCAAACCACTGTAGCATGATTCTGGCCTTGTGGCATTGACAGTTATTCTGCTGAAGGATTCCATTACCATCTAGCACGATTCTGCCCTTGTGGCATAGACAGTTGTTCTGCTGAAGGCTGCCATCACCATCAGGGAAGGCATCAATTATGAAGAGATACAGGTGGTCCGCAACAGTATCACCTGATACACACAGCTGTCATTGTGCCTTGTGTAACTACCATTGAACCTATGAAAGCCTTGGCTAATTGCCGTCCATAGCATAATACTGCTCCTATTGACATGCATATGTGGCACGGTGGGGGTTTCGAGGAATGATTGAATATCTGGACACGACCATTGACCTAGTGTAACAAGAAATGTGATTCAGCCTACCAGGTGACATGTTTCCATTGATCCACTGTGCAGTCTCAGTGATCCCATATGCACCCCAATCATAATTGAGCGATCACGGGAACACCGAGCCCCATCTTCAACAATATTCACTGAACGTTGCGCTCTGAAACATTTGTGCCCACACCACCTTTGCACTCTGTTATCAGATCACCATCTATCCTACTTTGCAGAGGAGGTAAAGCTCTGACCTCCACATTCTGTGCTGAGGTGTGGATGTCTAACAGCTTTTCACCTACTCATGGTTCCTCTGCCCTTAAACCGATTTTAATAGGCTCGCATGACCTAGCACTTGAGCAGCAAACCAGATTTGCCTTTTTTTGAGATGCTCAGTCCCAGGTACATGTTCATAATTTAACAGTTTCCCCATTTGCTCCTCATCATCGTTGGGATACTGGAATGATACTGTGGCACCAGTCATCATCCAGTCTCATGGTGTGCGGTGGTCAAAATGTTTTGGTTCACCAGTGAAATTAAGTTTGTTCAGTGTAACATTTGAATGTGTATTGTAATGTAAATTTGTGTAATCTTATTATTCATTTGTGTGATATCTTTACATTATTGTATTTAAGAATTTTAATTTTAAAAAGTTCTGTTTTTATTACAAGTTCACATATTTTCAAAATTTTATTTTATTTAAAAAATACTATTTTTATTACACTGAAACATCACTAATTTAGAATTATAAATTTAAGAATCCATCTGGCAATTCAATCATAGATGTAACCTCCCACAAGGGTGTTAACACCCCTTCCTAATTTACTTCCAGCCAAGGCATGATGATACTCCAGGAGCTAAACAATCCTGGAACGGTGATGCATCTAGGCTATCAGATTCTGGAGAGCCTAGACCATCATGTAAGGAAGAATTGGTGCTTCCTAGAATTTCTGGCAAAAGGTCTAAGAAAAAACATACGCTAGCCACATTGGACATCAATATTTTACTAAAGACAAGGAAACTTTACACAATTGACAATTGTATTAAACAGATGCAACGTACTCTATCACGTAGGAAGCTGGATATTGAGATGAGAACGCATTTGAGTTAGAGGGTTACAGGGTTTATAAAGGGGACCCAACCATAAAGAATAAATAAAAAGTCACAATGCATGGAACAGCTTTCGTGATCAAATGGAATCTAACAGAATCTGTAACGAATTTCACATCCCCATCAGAGTGAATATCGCTTCTCTTGCTTAGTTCAGTGAGCAACGGTTATAGCATCATAAATCCAGACATACATACCAACGGTAACAAAAAATCCAGAAAAAGTCAAACAGGTGTGGGAACACTAGAAAATGCGACATCAAAAATACCAAAGCACCAGATAAAACTATCTATAGCTGACTTCAGCGCACATATCAGCAGAATATGTCTGACAACAAAAAAGAAATCGTTAAAAACTTCACACAAAGGAGTTGCGAAATTGCGATGACAACAGAGAAGCAATGATAGAAATTGGGAAAGAATAAGAACAACTACCAAGGAGGAAATGTAGGTGCTGCGACAGGATATGTGACAAAGTGCTAGAATGTGGACTAACAGTTTAGAAAAATGGAACTCCTGCAAAAAGGAAAGCTACTGGAACGCATTCATTGAGATCAGAAAGCTGATGTCAAAAATTTTTAGAGCAGAGAAATGGAAATATGACAAAAAAAAAAGAGCAACTAGGGAAAGTAGATACAAATGTCAGGCAGTACAACACTAGGGACTTTAACAAAGTTTTGAAAGAAGAAATAATAAGGTACACATTGATGAGCCTTTACTTCAAAGATTCAAAAGGGCAAATTAATTACCATTAACAAAGAGAACTGCAAGTTACTAGCAAAATACTTCAAGAATGTTCTAAACTTTGAGAAACCAATAGGACGACTAATTTTCAGACAACCTCTAAAGAAAACGCACCCTCAGGACCACTGCCACTGGATCAAATTGAACAATATATTGGCCAGCTGGGCGCCAGTCGAGGATGGGATAAGAGTTGAGACGTGGACACTGGAAGGGAAGTGGGCAGTGGAGACCATTTGATGTTGTTGAAGATTCCTGGGAGAAAAGAAGAATATTGGATGATTGGAAACAGCCCATAATCCATCTACTACATAAGAAGGGAGATAGGGCAGACACCAATGAGGTATATCTCTACTTCCAGACACCAATGAGGCATATCTCTACTTCCAGTCACCTATAAAATTACATCCAAATCTCTACTGACTAAAGTAAGAGTTCAAGCAGAACACACAATTGGTGAATGTCTGGCAGGGTTCAAAGGAATAGATCTTGCCCGGAGCAAATTTTAACTTTAAAGCAATCGTCACGCTCAGAACATTACTGAACCTTAACACAGATGTTGCCTTCATTGACTTAAAAAAAAATCTATGGTTCCATAGACAGACAGAATTGCTAACAATTAAAGAAGCAGGCATTGACAAAACCACCAGACATTTAGTCATGCACGCACGCGTGCGAGCGCGCGCACTCACTCACTCACACACACACACACACACACACACACACACACACACACACACACCAAATGTTGCATTCCTAGGAGAAGTTTCTGGACCCTTCAGAATTGACACAGGAATTAGGCAGGACAGTGGGCTCTCACCTATTTTCTCCACTTGGATATTAGACAGAATTGAGAGAGATTGAGATAGAGATTAGGAAGAGAAAAATATTGAAGGAGTCTTTCCGAAACAAGGAAGAGGAAGGTTGAAAGTGAAACGTCTTGGCTTTTACCGTCAATATTCCAACAATTTCTAATGATAAAGAAGGCACAGAGATAGGGACAGAAATACTTCACAAAATTGTAGCTAAAACCTATGGTATCATACGTCTTTACCAACCCCTCTGGCAACTCACAATTGGCAACAAAAACATGTTTCCGACAGACGCTGATAGTGGTCATGTGGCTACCCAGTGGATACAATGATACTGAGTCACACCTTCAGCGGCTCTGACTATGAGCAGCTTCTGCCACTGTGATATAGGATGGTTGGTGGCAGCTTCACATCCTAGTCTCAGTCACAGTTTTTGACAGTCTACAGTCTTAGTCAGCCTTCAGCAGTTCACTCAAACATTAGTAGCAGAAGCCTCACAGTGCGCAATCCTATTTAGTTTGCTTCTTCTAATAACTAGATTTTATTACCATTAGTTCTTTTGTAAAGTTTCTTAGCAACACTTGGAGAAAGTTATAAGTTAAGTAAAACTTCTGTTCATTGTATTTATATTTTCGCTAATCATTCCTGCTCGTGTCCAGCTATGCTAAGAGGACAACTGCTGCGCCATTCTGTAGCCCATCTGTCCTTACTGCTGTGTACGAAGTAGTACACAGCGAAACCAGATTACAAATATTGTACGAAAAATATAATGCATTGAACATAACCACAATAGAGTAAAATATCTACACACACAACATTAAAGGAGTTGATATGTTTAAGTATTTGGAAGAAGGGATACATTCGAATGGATTAGGTAACACCACAAATAAAGAAAGACTAAAGAAAAAGAAAATAGCATACAAACTCAGCCAAAACAGAGATTACATGAATATAATCCCAGAAAAAACTTTCACTATGCAGCGTTAATTGAACTAGAAGCTCTACACGGATCTGAATGTATTACACTGAATAAAAGAGCTAAACAAGAAGAACTAGAAAAGAAAGCAAGGAAACTGTTTAGAAAAATTTAAGGACCAGTAAAAAATAAGGATTACAACTGGATGAAGAGGAGAAATGAAAATTTAAATAATGACACAATCACAGACACGAGGAAGAGGAGATTAAAGTTTTACAATCATATTTATAGAGTGAATGACAACAGCTTAACCAAGAAAATTTTCAGTTTCCTTTTCAAATAAAAAAATCTGTGCAGACTGGCTGAAAGACAAAAGAAAGGATTTGAGAAGACTTAACATAACATAAGATGCCGTATAGAGCAGGGAAAATTTTACCCTGCTGACCAGTACTGTAAAATTTCATATCCAACAGCTAAAAACGCAACCTACGACATTGATGTCAAATGAACAGATAGGCCACCTGCCAATGCATGATGTAGTTCAAGGAAGATCAGACAAAAAGGATTGCATGCTGTTTAAGCAGTCTAGAATTGACCAAATTCTGTAATAAATAAATAAAATAAAATATTTAAGAAACAAATCATACCTTTAGTAGAACAAAAAGATTGCAATGTAACTTAAAGGATGCTGTTTCATTATTAACTAGCCCACTGATAATGAGTCGTGTCCTTATACTCAATGAGGTGGTTCAGGTATTTAACCTTGAACCCTGCTGCATGTTATTTGCTATCACAGAATGAATGACACTTGCAGACTCGTGTAACGTCCCAGTACACAGCATAAAAATAAGGCCAGTATATGCAAGATACAGTTTAATGTGCCACGCTATTCTACAGAAAAATTGCTCCAGAATGAGATAGCAGTTCGCCTTGGGTGACACTGTAAGGAAGTTGGAACACCATATTTATCTGCATTTGTCCTTGCAGATATCAGAAACTTCTGAATCATCACATTTACGTGCGACACAACTTCTGAAGACAATAACCCAATTTCAAAAACCATTTTTGCTGTTGTGTTTATATGTTTGACATAAATGGATTTTTCAAACCCAGTCTCAGAAAGGTACCAGTTAGTTGAATGTAGTCAATTACAGTCATTGGAAAAGGAATGGACAAGGTACAGGGACACAGTACTAGAAGTGGCTAAAGAATGTCTTGGAACAGTAGTGTGTAAAAGTAGGATGAAGCAAACAGCTTGGTGGAATGATACAGTCAAGGCAGCCTGTAAAAGGAAAAAGAAGGCGTATCAAAAATGGCTACATACCAGAACCCAGGTAGACAGAAAAAGTTACGTTGAAGAAAGAAACAAAGCCAACCAGATAATTGCAGCATCCAAGAAGAAATCGTGGGAAGACTTTGGAAACAGGTTGGAGACTATGGGTCAAGCTGCTGGAAAACCTTTCTGGAGTGTAATTAGCAGTCTTCGAAAGGGAGGTAAGAAGGAAATGACAAGTATTTTGGACAGGTCAGGAAAACTGCTGGTGAATCCTGTGGATGCCTTGGGCAGATGGAGGGAATATTTTGAAGAGTTGCTCAATGTAGGTGAAAATGCGATCAGTAATGTTTCAGATTTCGAGGTAGAATGGGATAGGAATGATGATGGAAATAGGATCACATTTGAGGAAGTGGAAAAAATGGTCAATAGATTGCAGTGCAATAAAGCGGCTGGGGTGGATGAAATTAAGTCAGAACTCATCAAATACAATGGAATGTCAGGTCTTAAATGGCTACACAGGATAATTGAAATGGCCTGGGAATCGGGACAGGTTCCACCAGACTGGACAAAAGCAGTAATTACACCAATCTTTAAACATGGAAACAGAAAAGATTGTAACAACTACAGAGGTATCTCTTTAATCAGCGTTGTGGGTAAAATCTTCTCAGGTATTGTTGAAAAGAAAGTGCGAGTATTAGTTGAGGACCAATTGGATGAAAATCAGTGTGGGTTTAGGCCTCATAGTGGTTGTCAGGACCAGATCTTTAGCTTACGGCAAATAATGGAGAAGTGCTATGAGTGGAACAGGGAATTGTATCTATGCTTTAGAGATCTAGAAAAGGCATACGACCGGGTTCCTAGGAGGAAGTTATTGTCTGTTCTACAAGATTATGGAATAGGAGGCAAACTTTTGCAAGCAATTAAAGGTCTTTACATGGATAGTCAGGCAGCAGTTAGAGTTGACGGTAAATTGAGTTCATG
Source organism: Schistocerca cancellata (assembly GCF_023864275.1). Lineage (NCBI taxonomy): Eukaryota > Metazoa > Arthropoda > Insecta > Orthoptera > Acrididae > Schistocerca > Schistocerca cancellata. The sequence continues at coordinate 571,567,259 of NC_064632.1, forward strand.
GTTCAGAGTAGTTTCAGGAGTAAGACAAGGCTGCAACCTGTCTCCACTGTTGTTCATATTATTTATGAATCATATGTTGAAAACAATAGACTGGCTGGGTGAGATTAAGATATGTGAACACAAAAAAAGCAGTCTTGCATATGCAGATGACTTAGTTGTGATGGCAGATTCGATTGACAGTTTGCAAAGTAATATTTCAGAGCTAGATCAGAAATGTAAGGACTATGGTATGGAGATTAGCATCTCCAAAATGAAAGTAACAAAGTTAGAACAGGTGGACGGTTTCAAGTACTTAGGATGCATATTCTCACAGGATGGCAACATAGTGAAAGAACTGGAAGCGAGGTGTAGCAAAGCTAATGCAGTGAGCGCTCAGCTACGGTCTACTCTCTTCTGCAAGAAGGAAGTCAGTACCAAGACTAAGTTATCTGTGCACCTTTCAATCTTTCGACCAACTTTGTTGTATGGGAGCGAAAGCTGGGTGGATTCAGGTTACCTTATCAACAAGGTTGAGGTTACGGATATGAAAGTAGCTAGGATGATTGTAGGTACTAGTAGATGGGAACAATGGCAGGAGGGTGTCCACAATGAGGAAATCAAAGAAAAACTGGGAATGAACTCTTTAGATGTAGCTGTCAGGGCGAACAGGCTTAGATGGTGGGGTCATGTTACACGCATGGGAGAAGCAAGGTTACCCAAGGGACTCATGGATTCAGCAGGAGAGGGTAGGAGGAGTTGGGGCAGACCGAGGAGAAGGTACCTGGATTCGGTTAAGAATGATTTTGAAGTAATAGGTTTAACATCAGAAGAGGCACCAATGTTAGCACTGAATAGGGGATCATGGAGGAACTGTATAAGGGGGGCTATGCTCCAGACTGAACGCTGAAAGGCATAATCAGTCAAATGATGATGATGATGATGATGAGTTAAAACTGGTTTTCATTGCATCAGTGTTTTACACATATGGTGTCTGTAAATCAAGACCCCAATTTTGTTTCCTTAATGAGATGAGGCATTAATAATTTCATATTATTTTTCGACTAGCTTAGCACCTTCTCTTCTTCGCTCACATAGGCTGAATGGTCTGCACAGATTTAATCATTTTTATTCGAAATTTTACGTTCACAAATTGAGCACCTTCTAAACTTTTCACACTAATTAAGACCATAGAAGCATGATCTTTTCCGAATGTACAGGGTGATTATAATATAAGTTAAACTTTGAAACCGTTGTAAAAATAACACCACTGGTCAGAATGACATCAGATTGCAACGGAATATTATTGTGGAAGGGGGAAGAAGAGTAAATAGTTACAAAATGTAGCAATAGATGGCACTGTAAACATTGTATTTTAATAGTGGTCGACGACAAGTGACAAATGAATCATACAACAATGGCCTAAGGTGTACGTTTGACGTTAAACACACTGTACTACTCAGTGTGCATTGGTGTACAGGTGTGATACTGTTAGTTACATAAGCCCATCCGCCACAGCAAGGTCATATCACATCAGATGGAAAAAAATCAGTTTTTAATTGTCCTGAGGCCAAAAACCGCATAAAAACCATCACTCACATTGGTTTTTAATTTTCCTGAGGCCAAAAACCACATAAAAAGCACCAATCAAAATTAAATCAGATTATTAATTTCAATGTGACTGGCAGAAAACCGCTTTCTGCAACAAATTGAAATCAAGTAACAGCATGTTCCACAACTGATTGAAGTGTTTGCAGGGTCACGTTCAGAATGTATTGCGCAGTGCATGCCTTCAGTGCAGCTAAGTTTGCAATCTGAACACTGAACACAACGTCTTTCAGATAGCCCCACAGCCAGAAGCTACACAGATTAGGATCAGGTGATCGGGACGGCCAGGCTGTAGGGAAATGGCGGCTGATAATTCTAGCATTTCCAAAATGGCACTTCAGCAGCTTTGCAGTGTTCGGAGGTGTGCCATCTTGCATAAAAATGATCACATCCATGCTGTCGGAGAGCTGGAATGACGTGGTTGCACAAGAGACACTCATAGCACTTACCAGTGATGGTACAGGTAACAGGACCGGAAGCACGTGTCTCTTCGAAAAAATGTGGCCCTACGATAAATGATGCTGTAAACCCGCACCACACAGTGATCTTTTTGAGATGAAGTGGTACTGGTTGATTTGTGTATGGATTTTCCGTTGCCCATATTTGACAGTTCTGTGTATTGGCCATATCCTGTCAGATGGAAGTGGGCTTCGTCTGTCCACAAAATCTTCCACGGCCAATCATTGTCCACTTCGATGTGAGTAAGAAATTCTAAAGCAAAGGTCTCTCTTGCTGGCAGGTCAACAGGAAGCAACTCGTGCACATGGGTAATTTTGAATGGATAGCAAAGAAGGATGTTTCATAGGATTTTATGCACCAGGCTCATGGCTATGTCCAGTGTTCGGGCAATTCTCCATGCGCTACACATTTGCGTACTGCCACGCGTGTATTCCTGCATTGCTGTGGCCGCTGTGTCCACCTGTGTCAAATCAATTCGTTTCCTTCCTCTACCGTGTCGCACACCAGAAGGTCCCATCTTTTCAGATTTTCTCCAGACCCATGGCAGCCATCGGACCAACGCCTTTTTTTGAAACCCTTCAGTGTCTGGAACTTCTGCAGAGTGACGTGTGCACAGTCATCATTCTTGTAAAACAGCTTTACAAGCAGAGCACGGTCCTTCATTGAGTCAGTCAAACGTCGCAGATGTGAAAGGAGGAAAAGCAGTGTACCCAGCGTGTTTTTACCAACTTCAATGAGTCGCGCACATGCCAGGTGTTTTCATTTATGTATTCCGACACCTACAGCACCATCTATTGTTCAATTTTCACTCATGTTTTTTCTTCTGCCATACGTTTTCACCCTTTTCTGATAATATTACGTTGCAATTTGATGTCATTCTGACTAGTAGTGTTATTTCTACAGTGTTTTGAAAGTTATAATTTTAATTATAAAATCACCTTGTACTTCTGACCAAAAAGCAATTCTGGTAGCTGGAGTCCAAAGTTTTTGTTAATCATGCCTTTTGCATCCTTGTAGTAATATTTCCATAGAAACTTTCAACCCTTACACATTTCTTTATATCTAAATGAAAAAATGAAATACCAATTGTTATTGCTGTAAAAAAATTTTAATATAACGAAATATTTTCTGTACTGTTTTCATCCCATTTTACCCCCTTAGGTTTGACTGTCCAAAAACAGTGAAACACATACTCACTCCCCCCCCCCCCCCCTGCCCCCAACAGAGAAGCCAAATACAAATTTTCATAATTACTTTCATAACAAAATAATTTCATTAAACTTTTCATCCCCTTTTTCGCTTCCTTGGTGGGTTAAATTTTCCAAAACACTGAAACAAGTTTTTATTGTTATTGTTATTATTATTATTATTATTTTGTAACTGAGGAGGGAAATACCTAAATTTCATAGAAGTGGCTTTAAAAATGCTTTAGTAGCTCTTTAAGATGATTTCTTTTTAAAAAAAACCTTAACGCACTTTTGTATATCCTTAAGGGGTTGACTTTCCAAAAATGCTGAAACACACTTTTTTTTTTTAATAGAGAAACCAAATACCAATTTCCGTAGGTCTAACTTTAAAATTGCCTTAATAGCAACTAATTTTCAATAAACTATTCATCCTGTATTTCATTCTGTTAGGGGTGGAATATCCAAAAAAATGCCCTCTTGAACGGTACCTACAGTATACGATCAACACCAGCTCCAAGTGTCAAGTTTCTATCCTTAGTGGTTTGGGCTGGGTGTTGGTGGGTGAGTGAGTGAGTGAGTGAGTGAGTGAGTGAATGACTGAGTCAGTCAGTCAGGACATTACCTTTTATATATGTGGATAAGACGTCCTAGGTTTAATTGCTGTGTGTGTGTGTGTGTGTGTGTGTGTGTGTGTGTGTGTGTGTGTGTGTGTGTGTGTGTGTGCGTGCGTGCGTGCGTGCGTGCGTGTGCGCGCGTGCGCGCGCGCGCGCGCGCGCGCGCGCGTGCACACGTGTCTAGAAGTAAAAGCTTTTGAAACATGTTGTGTAATCTGGAGAAACAGTCAAAGAAAGTTAACCCATTGTAATGATTTTTGTAATATGCCAGTACTCAGAATTTGCGGTTGCTTAATGCTCAATATGATTCAGTTAAAAAAAGAGATTTGAACCCACTTATTGAAATGCTGTCGCTTAAATCAGTCTATTACCACAGTATTGAATCTGCTGGTATTACATATAGCAGTAAATGTGTAACTATAGTAAAAAGCAGATATTGTATTTTCTGGCCATGAATGATCATTACAATTGCTTATCAACTGTGCTGCAGTTAACAGTTACTGCATTTATCCTCATGTTTTCATGTTTGCTATTTACTTATAACTTTGTTATACAAATCTTAAACTTTCCTAGTTAACCTAATCCTTTTCTTCCCCACTCAGCATGTGTGTGTGTGTGTGTGTGTGTTTGTGTGTGTGTGTGTGTGTGTGTGTGTGTGTGTACACACTTGCACGCACACACTCACATGCACGCACACACAAATTGTACTCCATGTATGATCTGTCATCCTGATGCATTTACATTGTCAACTTCACCTCATAAGGGATTTCCAGTTGCCGTTCGTGAAGTTAATTACTTTCATGGTCCTGCTATGCAGGGTTGCGGAACCATGCGATTTGACTTCTTCACCTTGTTAAAACGAGCTGATCTGGAAGAGAACTCCAGCTGTCCTAGCTACTAAGTGACGTAAACAGCTTAGCAGTAACTCTTTTGTATTTTACACCCATTGTATACAGCTTCAATTGCAGTGATGAGTGAACAGATCACTTTTACTTTGTTGCTCATTACAGTTACAAACATATGTTTTGCTTTGACATTTGCAATTGAGAGAGTGGCATTTCTTATAATTATTCTTTGCTTGTTTATTACTGCTTACATTCTTGTATGCATCTTTTTGCTGCTTGACCTGCCAAGCACTGCCAAACTATGACATTCGAAGAACAATCAGTGGGCCATAGCAGGTTTATTCGCCATCACACCTTGCCAATTTCTGGAGCTGACAAGATGTACAGTTCATCTGCACATATGTAAAATGAGGGTGTGCACAGTAGGATGTTCTGCGCTTAACAACTACCTAAACTAAGTTTTCACTTTTAACGAACAACTGTCATCAGCCTAAGAGGAAAAAAGTGAAACATGTTATTCCTAAGAATCTCACATTTCACCACAAACACACACGGTCCAGTGCAACAACTCATACACACTTTCTCTCCCTCCATCGCTCGCTCCTACCCCTACTCCCATACCTCATTCATTGAATTTTTGAACAATGGGGGGAAACTGTTTATTTACAGTGGTGTCTTAATATTTTGTTGTAGCATTTAATGTCACTCGATTGTTTCAGCAGTGTATTTACATTTATTCCATTTCAGATGAGTTTAAAGGTCATTGCTTACTAGAAGCAGCAAGGCAAGCAGACCCAGCTAAGGTGAAGAAGTATTTAAGTCCAGATGTTGTCAACTTCAAACATCCTTACACTGGTGATACACCTCTTGTAAGTATTTTCTGTTTGTTTATTCATGACTCCGTTTCAGATCTTATTAATAACCTGTGTTTATATAATTACAACATCGTTGAAGCACAGGATAAAAGTGCTATGATGTGCAACATATTAGAAAGCATAAAAGCAGTTAAAAACATATAATCACAATTATTTGTGTGGTACACATTCTGTGAAATGAAATGGGGGGAACAGCAGACTATTACGTATTTGGGTATTTGATATGGTTTCTGCTAGTTATGTGTTGGATTAAATATTATCAATGCCAAAGAGTGCTAAATAACCAAAGTAGATGGTATGAATAGGAATATGCTCCTGCTCCATGTATATTGATTGTTCTGTGATGTGGCCTCATGCTGTATATGGCCACATGAAGTGTAGTCAGTATCATGGTCAGCCCAATTCCAGTAATTTCTTTTGTATCCCCATCCAGTGCTGCAGTCTGAGTTGGACAGAACAGTGAAAATTTTAAATCCAAACGAAACCAATATCTCTTTGGAATTGTAATAATTTCTGGGCAATAAAGGAAGTTAATGGTTACTGCTCTAAGTAAAATATATGAGATACACAACAAATCCCATTTACGGAAAAATGTTATCTGTAATACTGAAGGATACACAGACAGGTAAATGTTGTAATTATTGCATCGTCTTTATGACATCTGATGCTTCACAATTATAGATAAGAACAACATTTCAAAAATGGAGGATAAAAGCAAAGTTTTGATAGAACAAGGGCCAGTGAGCGATTTGATGAGTGGTTTGATTTCTAGAAATGGAAAGTATAGAAAACTAATTCTGATCAAATTTTCAGTGGTAAAATGGGCAATAAATGAAAACCAGCATACATTTAAAACATTTGTGGCAACAGACAAAACCTTTGGCAATGTTCAGTAGAATAAGATGTTAGGAATTCTGGTAAGAATTGGTAGGACAGTCTGTACCAGTACACATGCTCGTGCTCTCTCCCCCTCCCTCCCCCCCTCCCCCTTCCTCCCTCCCTCCATCTCCACCTCTCCCCCTCCCCATCAACACGTCCCCATCCCCTCCACCATCTCCTTGCCTCCCTTCAGCTCTCTCTGCCACCAATGCCCCAACTCGTGCTCTTTGATTGTTTGAAAGCTTGGAAGCTCATGAGGCAGAGGAACCTTAATATTTTGCCCTCCCCCAAGGTCAGTCCCGCATTAAAAAGAAAAACAGGGTTACAGATGTACAGTGTCTATGAATTTACACAAATGTGCTGTCAGACTTTTTGAAAAAGGATTTTATCAGAGAAAGTGAGTTTAAGACATTCTCCAATATCTAAGAGTTCAGCTAAAGGAAATATGTACAACTTATCAAAGCTATAAAGGATGACGTAAGAAGGTCAGGAGGGAGGGGGCAACTTATCAAAGCTATAAAGGATGGCATAAGGAGGTCGGGAGGGAGGGGGTCAATGAGTATTAGCAGTGTGTACGGCAAAGACTTCAAACATTTCACAAGTCGTTAATGTCTTTGGTACAAAGATTACTCATCATAATACGGGGGAGGGGGGGGGGGGGGATTTTATGCCAACCTTTTAAAAATATTGTGATTTAGTCAAACAATGGAAAATTTAGAATTTAATATATCAATATTATGAAAATGATAGTCATGTTGATAAATTGGGTTTCTGCCGGTTATTCATGGCTTTCCTACATGATGTTTCAACTGCGTGACTCGTAGATAGGCACAAGAAAAAGACCACAAAACGAGCTTTCGGCCAACAAGGCCTTTATTGAAAATTGAAAATTCACACACACACACACACACACACACACACACACACACACACACACACACACACAAACAGGACCACAGTCTCTGGCAACTAAAGCCAAACTACGAATAACAGCACATGGTAACCAGGTAGGGGTAAGGAGGAGGCTGGTGCAGGATGGGGGAGGGATAACAGGGTAGGGGTGGGTATAGTAAAGGCAGCTAGGTGCAGTCAGGAGGTTAGTCGGTGGGTAGAGGGGGGGGTGGGGGGGGGGGGTAGCAGAAAAGAAGAGAAGTAAAAAAGACTCGGTGTGTTGGTGGAATAGAGGGCTGTGTAGTGCTGGAATGAGAACAGGTTGGTTGTGGGATTAAAGGGACCAGACTGCTACGGTCATCGGTCCAATGAGAACAGGGAAGGGGCTAGATGGGTAAGGACAATCACTAATGAAGCTTGAGGCCAGATACTTTATACACTCAAAGACAAAAAACAATAATGCATCGTGAAGGAATTATCCAAATGGGACGGAAATCGGTAGATGTGATGTATCTATACAGAAAGACAAAAGATTACAATTTCAGAAAAATTGGGAGATTCATTCAAGAGAAAGAGCTTGACAAATTGAGCAAGTCAGTAAGGCACTGATCCATCTCTGGCCTTTATGCAAGTAGCCTTTTGGCTTGGCATAGGTTGATAGAGTTGTCGGTTGTTCTCCTGAGTGATATTGTGCCAAATTCTGTCCAATTGGTGTGTTAGATCGTCAAAATCCCAAGCTGGTTGGAGGGTCCTGCCCATAATGCTCCATATGTTCTCTGTTGGCGAGAGACCTGGTGACCCTGCTGGCCAATGTAGGGCTTGACAAGCATAAAGACGAGCAGTAGAAACTCTCATGATGTGTGGGCAGGCATCTTGCTGAAATGTAAGTCCAGGATGGCTTCCGCGAAGTGGAACAAGATGGGGTGTAGAATATGGTCGATGTACCGCTGTGCTGTGTGGGTGCTGTGGATGACAACTGAAGAGGTCCTGCTATAAATGAAATGGCACCTCAGACCATCAATATAGGCTGTCGGGACATGTGGCAGCAACAGTCAGGTTGGCATATCACTGCTGCCTGGTGCATCTCCAAATGCATCTTTCCTGGTCATCGGTCAGTTTGAAGTGAGATTCATCACTGAAGACAGTTCAACTCCAATCAGTGAAATTCCAGGCCCAATATGCCCAACACCAGTTTAAATGGGCTTGTTGGTGTTCAGAAGTCAATGGTAGTTGACATTCCTGACTGTCGCATGCCATACAGTCTTATAACCAGGGGCGATAGTCTGGGGTGCCATTTCATTATATAGCAGGACCCCTTTGGTTGCCATACGCAGCACCCTTGCAGAACAGTGATACATCAACAGTATTCTTTGCCCCTTTTTGTTGCCCTTCAGGGCAAGCTATCCTGAGCTTATGTTTTAGCAATAATACCTGCTTGCACACAATGAGAGGTACTACTGCTAGTTTTCCTGCTTGACAAACGTACCTTGGCCAGCAAGGTCACCGGATCTCTTGTTCCATTTAGAACATTCGGAGCAGGGCCCTCCAATCAGCTTGGGATTTGTCACAGCTCCTCTCAGGAAGATATCCAACAACTTTATGATTTTCTCTGACATTAATCATTTGCTTGTGTGTACAAGTACATCACATCTATTGATTTCCAACTCATTCAAATAATTTCTTTGTGGTGCATTTTGTTGTTATTGTTTTTAGTGTAATTTAAAAATATGAAAAAAAATATTGTGTGTGATGATGTCTTCTTCCAGACTACATAAATGTTTTAAATTTTACAGTGAAACTCTAAACCTAAATAGTTTAGGTTGAAGTACCCTCTCTCCTTGGTAAAAAAAATCATTCAAAATGTGTTAGTATTGTTAGGATTAATGTAGCAAGTGTAAAATTAATTGGTAATGACAGCAAATTAGAAGCAGATTTGGGAGCATATTGAAACCAGCAACTATAGGCACTTGAATGGTTAGGTTTGTTTATATTCCGAAAGAATACAAAAGTGGGGTACAAACTTCAGTTTAATAAGGTTTAAGGCCTTAGTTGTAAGATGGAGAATGTGTGATTGCTACCCACTGTGATACAGATCATCTTTTATTGTAATTTCAGATTGAAAATTCTTAGAGCTACTATAAGACTTAGAGAGTGTGTGTGTGTGTGTGTGTGTGTGTGTGTGTGTGTGTGTGTGTGTGTGCGCGCATATTCTTTTTATTTTTATTCCCATGAGCCACACAATTTTACCTCTCTCTCTCTCTTTCACAGCATTGTGCTGTTGCTTCACCTTATCCTAAAAGAAAGCAAGTCATGGAGACACTTATTCGGAAAGGAGCTCATCTGAATGAAAAGAATAAAGACTTTCTTACTCCATTGCATATAGCAGCTGACAACTCACATTATGATGTATTAGGCGCACTGCTAAGCCATGGAGCAAAAATTAATGCCGTCGATGGATTAGGACAGACAGGTATTTAGTTGAACTCTTCAGTTAAAGAACTAAGAACACATTTATTAAAAACTGTTTGTTGTAAGAAGATACTGTATTCATTTTCCGATGACAGAAAAGCTTATAGTAAAAATCACATGAAAATGTGGTCTAACACTACATATGTTGCAATGTGCACAGAGTCTAAATCTTCTGACAGTATGCAAAGGGCTCATAATTCTATGCTACATGTTTTCCTCATAAGACAGTAATTTTATTAATAAAAAGCTGTTTCGTAGTGCACATATGATTTATTATTTGATCTTAATTCAAACTTAGGAGAAACAGTGATTATTCATTATAAATGTGGGGTGAGGGGGGAAACATTGCGTAAATCTGAACTATTAACAAATTTGATTGAAGTTTCTTGGTTCACAAATTTAAATACCATTGGCACTCTGTATTGCATACAGAATTTTCTATGCCTGTTATTCAGTTTTATATTGCATTCATAATTATTTACTAAATGTATGTTCAATTATTATTAATGGTTTACAATATTTTTTTTAAATAAGTAAAAACTTAGCTTTTCATCTCAGTGTTGTAAAACGGCATGAAAACTGTTCCACAAAATTTTGGGCAAACTGCCAAATGTCTGCAACTTGCTGCCACGATATTTCGGTGCACAGTTTCTGGCCGTCTTCAGGTGAATACTGACGAAAATGCACTGAGCTCATGTATTTAAGATCCTGCCATCATGTGCATTGTTTATCCAGCTCACATCATGCATATGCAACTTAAGCACATGCAATTCTCTTGCAAGTCTGCATTGCACTAGATGCCCTCTCTCGTGAAAACTTGCCATGTACATATCAAATTTTCTTCATACAGTACAATTACAGAACAATGCTGGCTATGAGGAGGTTTTTCTATGACAGGATTCCATGCAGAGTTTAACTGAAAGCTGCCATCTAAATTAATAAGGGCCGTTTTTTGATGAGGTGAGCTTTCACCATGAAGGGCATGTGGCGCAGTGCTCAGACTTGCAGCAGTAGCACATGCACTCAAGGAGCATGTGGACAATGCCAACTGAATACATCACACAAGTGCCAGTGGGGTCTTAAAGACGTGAGGTCAGTGCATTTTCATTAGTGTTCACCTCAAGATGGCAAGAAGACTCTGCACTGAAATATCATGGCAGCAAGTTGGAGACATCCAGCAGTTCACACACAATTTTATGGAACAATCTGTTTTGTCTGTGGTTAGTTTTGCTATCCCATTAGTAGAAATCACAACAGTTACAGTTTACTTCTTCAAATATTATTGCTTATTCAGTTTTATTTAGCGGACCTACTGTATACTCATACAATGGAAAATCCAGATTGCAATAACAGTGTGTGGTTGCCTGCCACCATTCAGCACCTCCTGTATGTGATGAGTGTGAATCTATATTTTTTAACAATAATATGGAAAGGGTAGACCACTACTCACCACGTAGAGGAGATGTTGAGTGAGCAGACAGGCACATTGATAAAGACTTCTAGGTATTATTAGTTAAGATATGTACAAAACAAAACACATGCACAGCTCATCCACACATCACTGGATGCTAGGGCCAACTGCAACCACATCCGAAGCAAGCAACAACCATTGCCAGAATGAGTAATGGGAGTTCAGATGGGGGGGGGGGGGGGGGAGACAAGAATATGTGTGGACAGTGCAAAACCACAATGAGAGAAGTGCGAATGATATCCCTCATTTCAAGCCATGATGAGAGTTTGTCGGAATCCTGGTGGAGACTATGATTCAAATGCTGGGTGGTACAGAGTCCTGAGGAGGGGTGCTACTATGTGGCCCAACACTGGGTATGTGGCGCATGGTTGGTGGCTAGGGAGCCTAGGCATGAGAGACCTTAAATGTAAATTGAAGGGGAACACTGCTGCCAGCTGCAGTGGAACGTTACACAGAATCAGCAGCGACATGTGAAAAGTGTATCAAACAGGGATTTGAACCCAGCATCTCCTGCTTACTAGGCAGGTTCGTTAACCACTGCGCCATCCAGAACACATCGTTATAGCAAATGTGCAGATTATTTCGGCGTGCATCACGGCCGACTCACATTCCCAACGAACGCCACCTGTCAGTCATTCCCTGTCCATTGACTCCATGTTTGCTACTCTGTGATTCCCACAGGAGGTTGGGCATATTTGTGCATCTGCACTGAAGAAGGTGGATCCATTGCCCAGCTAGGCATATCAGTAATATGAGCGCGTGCTGTCTGCTCTTTTGGACATGTCCGAAAGAACAGACACCGCACAGAATCTGCAGCTGTGGAACATTAAATGTGAATTGGAGGGGATCACTGCTGCCAACTCCAGCAGAACATTAAGAGGAATCAGCAACAATGAGAAAAATGTAGAACAGACTGGGATTCAAACCTGGGATCTCCTGCTTACCAGGTAAGTTCATTACCTGCTTTGCCATCTGCGACATGTTTGAAAGAACAGACTGTGTGCATTCGTATAATCGATACGGTCAGCCAGGCAATGGGTCCACCTTCAGTGCCAATGCAAAATACGTCCAGTCTCCTGTGGAAATCTCAGAGTAGCGAACATGGAGTCAATGGACAGGGACTGCAGATAGGTGGTGTTCAGTGGGAATGTGGATCGGCTGTGAGGCATGCCAGGATAGTCCGCGCATTTGCAGTGATGCTGTGTCCTGGATGATGCAGTGGTTAACCCACCTGCCTACTAAGTAGGAGATTCTGGCTTCGAATCCTGGTCTGGTACACATTTTCACTCATTGCTTCTGATTCCGCGTAATGTCCCACTGCAGCTGACAGAAGATCCCTTCAATTTACGCTTAATGTTTCAAAGTTGTAGATTCTGCATGGTGCCTTTCCTTTCAGACATGTCCGAAAGAACAGACACCATGCATTCATATAATGAGAGACCTATTTCTGGACTAGGTGGGGGTTCTGATAGCTGGAAGGATTCTTTGAGATGGCCCATGAATAGATTGGCATAGAACAGTGCCATGTGGGTTCCCATGGATGTTCTGCAGATAATGCCTTCAAAGGAGAAGTGATTGTGGGTGAGGATGTAGTTTGTCATTGCATCGAGGATGGGGGTTATAAGTTTGGAGTCAGAAAACGAGCATTCAATAGCAGGCTGTGGTCATTGAGGAGGTTACTGTAGATGAAGGTGGTATTGATAGGGATGAGTAGGGCGCCATGCTCCAAAGGGACGGAAACTGTAGAGAGTCAGTTGAGGAAGTGGTTAGTGTCTTTATATAGGAGTGTAGGTTATGGGGTGTAGGCTGAAGATGTTGATCCAGAAAGCAGAAATTCCATATGTGGGGGTGCTGTAAGTAGCCACAAAGGAGTTTCTGGGGTGGTTGGGTTTGTGTGCTTCAGAAAGCATGTGGAAGGTAGGAGTGCAGGGAGTGTTGGGGGTGAGAATGGAGGTAGGCACAGGGCTCTGGGACGGGCATAGGGATTTGAAGTTGGACTGAATATGCTGCCAGATTTCTGGAAATGGCTTATTGTGGCATGGGTTACAAATGGACGAATCTGACAACTGGCTGAGTCCCTCTACCAGGTAATCCCTGCATTTCATAACCACAGTTGTGGAGCCTTTGTTGGCAGGTAAGATTAGCTTGATCTGTTTTTAGGTGGTAGATTGCAATTATTTATGCAGAGTTGTGGTTGGTGCCCATGCTGAGGGATTTGAGGAAAGATGACAAGGCAAGGTTAGAGGTTAGGAAATTCTGGAAAGTGAACATGGGTTGATTTTTGTGGGCAATGGGGATAGATCATATTTAGATGGAATAAATTGATTAAGGCCAGGTTCATACTGGTTTTTAGATAGAAAGTCTGAAACGTAGGTTTTTCCACTGTAGGGACAATGAGAAAGAGAGGAGCTTGTGGTCATGTCCAGCATGATTTAATAGGGGAATGGGGCAAAAGATAAGGCCTTTGGAAAGGACTGCTACTTCTGTGGAGCTGTGGCCTTTGACGACAGGGTGTGGGTCTGTTTAGTCTCTGGGTTCTATAGCTGGCAGGAGGGATTCTGAGGATGTGCAAATGCAATGTGTCTGTAAGATAGGGTTTGGCGACTATGAGAGGATGCAGAGGTGGTTTGATGGGAGGCTCTTGTAGTGGTGGTGGTTAATGTTAGTCCAAGATAGGAATGTGAGATGAATAGCTTGGACAATTTTTTGAGGTGATGTGCATGCTGCCCTAGTCCCTGGAGGGCAAGGGTTCTATCTGAGAGATGGAATGCAGGAATTTAGGATTGCAGAGCAGGAGGGCTGTGTGGGTGGAGCAGTAGTTGTTCAGTGAGGGTGATAGACTCGTGGGATTTAAACAGATGGATTGCTATGTGACAGGGCGGGGTGCAGACAGAGATGGATAGTTTGAGTCAGGTCATTTTGGGAGATTCCATGAGCTAGGCAACAACGCTGGAATAGTATGAACAACTGGGTTCTGGCTAGGGAGAAGATAAATTTTTCTGTATTGGTGGAGATGAAAGGAGCAAGAACCCATAGTGGAGGATAAAGATTACACTGCTTAAGATAAGTTTGGAATACTATCATAAAATTTAGTCTATGATACTAGAGGTCTCGTTGACCTTTGCATTTCATGCATTATCCAGTTAGTCCATATACTGAACAGTGTTTACTACTGGCATGCTTTGTGGCCATTTCCCAGTCATGTAAACATATCGCTACCACAGTGGCACAGCATGAGCAGACCAGTATCAGCAACAGCTTCTTTCAGCTCATATTCAGCACTGCAGTAACATGCCACATAGACACATACAACACTTTGATAGAGGCCGATAGTGGCTTTACTTTCAATACGTCATACACAGAGATATGTTGCCAATCGGTTACATGTCACTCACAGTGGTGTGTCTTAAGGTGTTGAGAAAGTACAGAGAGAGACGGGAAACGTGAATGATAGAGCTCGCAGAGGTCGTCCTTGTGTGACAGCACCAATGCAGGATCATTCCCTCCAACTGTCACCTCGCAGGTGCCCAACATCAACTGCCAGATACATTGGAAATGACTTTTCCTGGGCAACAGGGATTCGTATCTCAGACCAATCACTGTGTAGAAGATTGCATCATGGTGGTCTTCATTCAAGATGGCCATTTAGAAGTTTTACACTGAACCAAAGGAACTGACGCAATCGAAGAACCTGGGCTCTTGCACATCAACATTGGACCATTGCAGAATGGAGTAATGTCATGTTTGCCGCCAAGACCAGGGTTGCTTTGTGACCGGACACTAGAGGTGCCAAGGTTATAGAAGCACTAGATGGCACCAGGAATCGTGGTATGTTCAAGAAGTCCATCTTTTTGCAAATGAAAGTGCAATGTTCTGGGCAGCAATAATGATGGAATGACTGACCTCTCCAATTCCCATCTACGGCAATTTGACATGTCCCTGTTACCTTCAACAGGTCCTATAGGTGATTGTAAGGCCCTGCAGATGTGAAGTCGGTGACAACTTCACGCTAGTCGATGACAAAGCCAGATTGCACCGTACTCTAGCAGTCTCTCGGTATGTTCAAAGATGCAACAAACATTGAATGCATTGGCTATCACAGTTCCCAGACATGAATGCACTTGAGGATGTGTGGGACATGTTAAAGGTGACCACCTGACAATCTTCAGGACCTCACTGAAGCTGCCATTGAGGAGTGGCACCTCATACTCAAAGATAAACTTGATGCTCTCATCCCAAGCATGCCTCACAGAGTGGAAGAACCTCGTCCGTTTGCGGGGAGGACAGACTCACTGCTAAAGACTAATAATCGTCGCCATGAGCTAAACATTTTCACTGTTTTTGTTTTCAGGATTTACACTTAGGAGAGATCCTGCTTTGTTTTGTAATGATTTTTTGTGACTAACCAAAATTGTGCTTGTTTTCAGGAGGAGGAATTATATTTATTTTGATAATACGGATGTACTATAAGAAATTGTAGTCCACTCTGATATTCCAAACTTCTGTTGATTTTGTGTGTGTGTTGTGTGTGTGTGTGTGTGTGTGTGTGTGTGTGTGTGTGTGTGAGAGAGAGAGAGAGAGAGAGAGAGAGAGAGAGAGAGAGTGGGGGGGGGGGGGGGGGGGGAATACCACAATTACCCGAAGATAAAGAAGAATATGAAGTATAGTGAAAAAAGGATGAAAACTGAGTAAGTGCAGGAAAAACGAAATAAAGTGAACATGAAAACAGGGTTATATCAAAGTGAAGAAACCAATAAGAAGATGATAATACAGTGGAATTTTGGTTAGTGTGTGGGTGCCTGTCTTCATGTATGTTGCTTTTGTTTATAGAAATAACTGAACTGTAGAAAGCTGTAACAAAACACAGTGAAACCTGCTGTGGTGTAACACTTTCTTCAGGGACTGGCAGTTGACCCTCAATATAAATAAATGTGCCGTATTGCGCATAAGTAGGTTGAAATGCTCATGCAGGAAAAACGAAATAAAGTGAACATGAAAACAGGGTTATATCAAAGTGAAGAAACCAATAAGAAGATGATGATAATACAGTGGAATTTTGGTTAGTGTGTGGGTGCCTGTCTTCATGTATGTTGCTTTTGTTTATAGAAATAACTGAACTGTAGAAAGCTGTAACAAAACACAGTGAAACCTGCTGTGGTGTAACACTTTCTTCAGGGACTGGCAGTTGACCCTCAATATAAATAAATGTGCCGTATTGCGCATAAGTAGGTTGAAATGCTCATTATTTTTTTACTATACAATTTCCAGTCAGTCACTGGAAATTGCAAAACCCATAAAATATCTGGTAATACACATCTAGTGAGACCTAAAGTGGAAAAATCCACAAACTGTTTGTAGAAGCAGCAGATGCTGGGGTGAGAATCGTTGAAATAATTCTCAGGGTATTGTATTCACTCTTTCAAGAGGCAGCTTACAAAACCTTCGTTCAACTGAATATTGCTTGTCTTTGGACCTATACCAGGTAAGATTGATTGAAAAGATATAGAAACTCCAAAGAATAGCAACAGTTTTGTCATGATTTGCTTCATAAATGTGAGTGCACCACAAAGATGCTCATCAAATTGTAATGGAATACACTCTAAGAGGGAATTATGCATCCTTGAGAGGTTTACTGCTAAAATTCCATGAGTCTTCATTCCAAGAAGAGTCAGGCTACACATTACTGCCTTCCATATAAATCTTGCCAATAGATCATGAAGGGAAATTGGAGAAATTTGAGCTCTTGTGAAATATAGGTGTGGATGGATCTGGACAGAAGTGGAAGATGTATTTATGACTGTATTGGAAATATAATGCAGGTTAACCAGGCATATAGCCAAGCATATAGTTGATAGAAGGACCAAGATATTTGTTTGCTGAAGTCCAAGAGATAAGAAAGACTAATGAAAGTAGGCAGATGTTACAAAACTCATAGAAGCAATAAGGTTGCATATAGCTGAAGACTGTAATATATCTGGAACATCAAGAAAAAATTTGCCTTAGATTGGGTAATAAGAAATATGAAAGCAGTTGTTATAATTTTACACATTATATTCATAAGGGTTTGTATTAATCTGAACGTTTCTGTGTATATTTTTTCCTATAATATTCCTCATTCTGTATGTCACTTATGTTGTTTACAGTGCATGTGATTTTGAAATGTCAGTCCTGTGCATAAGTATATGTTACTGTTCTTTTCAGCTCTTCACCGATGTGCACGTGATGATAATCTTCAAGCTTGCCGCATTTTATTGTCGTATAATGTTGACCCAAACATTGTTTCCTTACAAGGATATACTGCTACACAGGTTGCTACGGAGAATGTTCTTAAAATTTTACAAGGTATGTTTTTTGGAATATAAATAATTTTTATGTTGCAAAGGTTTTTAATAAGTATGGATAATTTCTCATCATAAAATCGTAGTATTTATTTTTCTGCTGTATTTTTAGTAAGGAGTAAGAGAGAAGCAAGAGTGGTAACTTCTTAAGTTACAATAGAGGAATTCCACACAGGATTTGGTTACTATTTTTTATCGCTTCTAGAATTGCAGAATTTCATTTGTTGTAGGCCATTTGCATTGTTTGCCAGGCTATATGTTTCAGTGAAAGAGTTAAAAACTTTTAAACTGTCTGTTGAAAAGCTAATGTTATAGTGTAGATAAAGAGCAGCTGAGAATTCCACATGCTTGTGGAACTCTTTCGTGTATGGAGAGCTCTCTTGTATGACCACACTCTGCCACTACTACAACAAGCTGTCTGAGCTGGAAGAAGGGATACAGCGATCGTGCCACAGTAAATGGCAGTGCTGTCGTGCAAGGAACATTGAATGGCATGCGGCTTGGTTTCACATTTCTCAATTACATAGACCACAGACAAAACCAATTTTCAATATTATTTAACTGTTTTTGGTTTGCTCAAGACCTAATAAAATTTACATGCAACAAAAACCATCAGCACACAGAGAGACGCAACTAGTTGTGCAGATTTTTGTTACTCAGGTTGCCACATAATTGTGACTTGGGTTTCATAATAAAAATAAATCTTTCACATACATATATTGATTGAAATGTTGATATCATGTCTGCAGCCTCATTATGGAGACATGGAAACTTTTCCCGAAAAAATCTTCCTAGTACTCCTGGATGGTTATAACATAAAAGAATTTGTCATTAAAATAGGAATTATATTCCAGATCAATTACTTCCATCTGTACATGCACAGGGGCACTTTGAATTGAAATGGTAAAATGTGTCTCAAAAATAGCTCAAACACAGATTTGAGATTGTCGGTGTTGCAAAAACATTTAGAAAACTATTCCTCTAATTCACTCCTTTCAGTGCTACAGTGATGTCTTCAAAATTCACATTTTCTTTAACGAAAGAGAGCTTAGGGAAATGGACGGTGTTCTTTGTCAGATGTTGTCTTCTCCACAATGCAGTTTTTTTAATGTGCATTGACTTTCCCCTTCAAATCAGAAATAAGTTACTTCTCTCCATGCAACATGTTACTGTGGGTGTTCATATGTGCAGCAAAGTTCACGAAAAATGTGAGGTGTGGAAGCCAGTCCGAATCTTCTAGTTTGCCTTAGTGCTTTACTTTTCCTTCAGAAATTCTCGAATAAGGGGTCTTAAATCGAGAAATTTTTCTAGGCACGCCCCTTGACTTAAGCAATGTACTTCACAGTTACACATAACATCTTCATACTGCCGGCCAGAGTGGCCGTGCGGTTCTAGGCGCTCCAGTCTGGAGCCGAGCGACAGCCACGGTCGCACGTTTGAATCCTGCCTGGGGCATGGAGGTGTGTGATGTCCTTAGGTTAGTTAGGTTTAATTAGTTCTAAGTTCTAGGTAACTGATGACCTCAGAAGTTAAGTCGCATAGTGCTCAGAGACATTTGAACCATCTCCATACTCTTTGTTCAGTTCCAGCAAAAATTTTTGAAACTGATGCTGGAAAAAGTTTCCTATTTGTACCACCAGTTTCATCATCTGTCCTATGCTTGCAAATTTTGGACAAACTGCATCTTGATTTATGAAATGACGATGACTCCCATACAGATCATCTTGTGATAATTGTAATTGTTCACTCTTTCATTGTCAGCTAAATCTTTTTGTGTGTCATAATACTATTCCAAAGTAAATTTGCATTGGCCATCAATTATGCGATTGCATAATATATATTAAGAATTCTCAACTGTCCCTTCAAGAAAGAACTGTAATTTTTATTCATATTTCAAGACTTGAGGTGATGGATTACTACATAGCCTCTTTTGAGCAATGGTACCTTATACTACGTGCAAATAGGAAGGAGGTAACAGCACTGACACTGTGATTCCTCCGAACTGAAAACCAATGTTACTTATGTAGAATATTGAAATGTATTCGGCAAACTCTTAGGCCCTCCGTAAATTATGAAGTGGATCTACCTTAATTGAGATGGAAAATTCTACCCAGTTCTGACCATTACTCTCATTAAAAAAAAAAAAAAAAAAAAAAAAAATTGGCGATGTACCTGTCACATCACTTCCTATAAGAAGCTCGATATTTTACAGGGATTACTTTTTCATTGGGACCTAATGTTACCGATAGATAAAGAACTACATGAACATTTGGAAAGGTGAGGAATTCTCTTCATACATCACATACGTTGGGGACAGCAACACTACAAGATAGATACCGGCACATTCATTTGCACTATTGAGGAGAGATTCTTGTATTTCCACTGCAGTGGAAGCCGTATTTCATGCTCGTGATGTAGGTATTTATATGCCAGCACTTTAGGCATATGTCTTCCTGGTGGTGGAGACTTCACCACCCATGCCAGATTGCATTTATGAGGTTGTGGGAAATGTCTGTGATGTGGTCATCCATGCCACTGGTAGTGCTATTCCAATTTCTTCAGGTCCTGGCCAGTGCTGTGGTGGACCAAAGGCATTTCAAAAGCTATACAGGGTCATCGAAGGGCCCTGCAACATCTCAAGTATTATCCTTCAAAGACCACACTCATAACTTTCAAACAGCTTCACTCTTAAGGCTCACTATCTAATTAAATACAGTAAGAAGGAATGCTGGGATTGCTAAATCTCATCTTTAATATCATACACCTATTTATCCCAGATGTTGGCCAAGCTCTGTAGTCTCTGAGCCACCAGAGATCAACTACTACTCCAGATATTTTCCCTCATGGTGGTATTTGAACTGATGCATCAATCTTTGCTGAACACATTGCATCCCAGCTTGTGATAGTCAGCATCCTCTTCTTGCCCGGCTACATTTCAGACACAGAAAAGACTATTTGAAGAAATCAACGTATCCTTCATCATGTTTCACACCAAATTATATAATGAACCTTTCACTGATAGAGAGCTGCTTCTGGCTCTTGACTCATCACACGATACAGCCCCAGGCACTGATTAGATTCATAATCAGATAATACAACACCTGATGTACTCAGAGACTCCATCTGGTCAGGTCTTCAACCATATTTGCTTAGAAAGTGTTTTTCCTTCATAATGACAAAATAGTACCATTGTCCCAGTCCCTAAAATTGGCAAAGATCTAATGTCTGTCAATAACTACTGTCCCTACTGTCCGATTAGTCTTGCAAGTGTGCGTTGCAATCTGCTTGATAGAATGGTAGGTCAGTGCTTATGTTGGGTTCTCAAATCTTGAAGCCTTTTGACCTTTTGTCAGTGTGGTTTGTGGGAGGATCAGTCCGCTTTTTCTAAATGCCAGCATCACATTGACCCCCCGCCCCGCTCTCTCTCTCTCTCTCTCTCTCTCTCTCTCTCTCTCTCTCTCTCTCTCCCCCCCCCACCTCCCCTTCCCCCTCCCTCCCTCCCTCCCTCCCTCCCTCCCTCCCTCCCTCCCTCCAATTCCCCCTACAGGAGGCACAGCTTGACACCATCACATTTTACTTACCCTCCTTGAGTGGGGCTTTAAAGGCTCCCCACCACTTTTTATTCTCTGCATCGCCACCAGCGAGCTGGTGAACTCTGTTTGACAAATGATCAGTCACACACTGTATAGCAGTGACTTTCACTTTGGTATAGCTTCCCATCTTTAGCCTTGACTGAATTCCAGCTACAATGTGCCATGTAGAGGGCCTCTAGTTGGACCATTACAAATCGCTTCTAGTTCTCTTCCTTGAATATGCAAGTTGTGCATTTATGTTTTCGTACCACAATCAGTCCTGATCCAGAACAATGCATGGGTACCCAGCACTTAACTTCGTTTCGCAGACCCCATTTTCATGACACTTCAGTGATAAAAACCTGACATATTCATGAACTGAAGACTAACTGCATGCAAAAGTTTAACCCTTTCTCTGCTACAGATGTGCTATCTGCATTCCAAGTAGCTTTGTCGTCGCTATACTGCTCGCCAAATGGTACTACCTATATTGAAAGACGATGTTCGGCCTCTGTGAAACAGTTACCATTCGATTTTAAGAAAACTATTGGCTGGAAAAAATGGATTTTTGCATATTTTACAGTCTGACATCTTTCATCTTTGTTTAATAAAGGATGGAATTTCTCTTTATTATTCATCATAGTTAATGTGCTGCATCAAATTAAGTAAAACATTGCACGATATTTCGAAGAGTTTGCAGAGGTAAAAACACACTGTGTAAACTTTGCATATGGTTGATTTTAGCTCATATGCTGTTGTGTATGAAATGTAAATGAGATTTCAAAATTTTATTAAAAATTCAGAATGAAACAATATTTAATTTCGTTTTTGAGGTAATGCTTTTTATATATGACGGACATTTGCACATGGTGTACACAGTTCTGTCCATGCAGAGTTGGCAGCTTCCATGAAATACTAATGGTCCATTTTTAATAAAACTATTTGCTGCATCAAATTAAGTACAATTTTGCACAAAATTTTAGGAAGTTTGCAGAGGTAAAAACGCATTGCGTAAACTTCCAATATGCTTGATTTTAGCTCATACATACTGTGTATGAAATGTAGGTAACATATTGAAATTTCGTTTAAAACTGAGAGCAGAATGATACTTCATTCTTGATTTTTATAACAGCTGGATGGCTATGCACGACACGCCCTTTTGCGTACGTGCACATTGGGAATCGTGTAGTCATAACAACTGTCGTATTTCATAAACTATTCAAGATATCGATTTATTTATTTTTCAAATAATGGCATGAAAAGAGGCACATATGTTGTGTGATAAATAATCGGAACTTTGTTATTCACCAAGATACAGAAGTAACTTCTCAGTTGCAGTGAGAGGCGGACAGGACGGGGTGTATAAACACTTTGACAGCATTTAAGGAAAAACCCAGGGACCTCATTTCAACATTTCCTCAACACCTAGGGAGCACCGGAGTATCCACAGCAGTCAAGGGATTAACACACTCTTTCCTTGCACATAAGTCTTGGGAAGCAGCTCACACTATTCCATTCCATGTGTATTGGGCTCTGGTCTGGGTCTGATTGGACTACAATTGCCACATTGATGGTGTCATGGCACCTTCAGCTTTGAAATGAATAAACTCAGTCCATCATTGTGGAGTAAGACTGGCTGCTGGCACCTTTTGGAGTAATCTGATAGGCAGTCTTTTTGCTGAAACCGGGAAGCCTGGATTTACCTCCTCAGGCTTGACACTATTAACTCTTGCTTGCTTATGCAATCACATACCTATAATTTCTTTTAATCATCTAACTTACAAAATTATTTCTGCATGCAAGGGGCATCAATCCTTGTCCCAGATTTGCTTGATAGTCTTGCTGGTGCAGATAAGACCTCTCCTCTCTAGGAAATGGAACATCATCTAGCAGGCTATTGCACCTTCGAATAAACTCTGCCGTATCGAGAAGACTTCTGCTGCATGGTGCTCTTCCTTCAATTTCGCCTGGAAGAAATCCACCTCCTATGATGACTCCACATTAGTCATACCAGATTAACCCATAATTTTATTGTATGTAACAAGCTATATCCAGGTTTTGGTTGTGCAGCATTACGGGACAACTCCTAGCTCTCGTTGCTAAGCATCTCCAATTTGGGATTCTTGAGTTTCTCCTAGCGTATTTGATAATCAAAATATCCACGGGTGTACTGCCGGTCTACAGTGTCCAACGGGCACAATATTTCGGTGATCATAAATGTCGCCATCATCAGGTGAACTGATGGACTGAGCTTCTGTGAACGTGCCGGCACGGAGATCCGTATGCTATGGGTGCTCGGAGGGAACTGGGTTCGGTCGCGGCACCGGCCGATTTAAATACCCTCCGCCTGTGGCGCGCTCCTTCCGCTGTCAGCGCCCCGCGCCACAGTCGCGCGGTAGAACAGATTGCGACGACGTCTGAGATGACGTCGGTGTGATGGCTCTGTCCGCCGTGGTCATCACAACTATATGTTTGCTCGATTTACTCTTGATTAACCCAATCGCTGGTTCCCAAGCCTTGCTAAGATTATAGCCACAATCACGGTTCATGAGGCCGTCATTGGTGCGAATTTCGATGGCCTCTCTAACAACGCTGCCCCAGTATCTCGACGTCTGTACCAGAATCCTCGTGTGTTCATACTCCATAGTGTGATTTTCCGACAAACAATGTTCAGCGACCGCTGACTTGCTTGGATACATCAGTCGAGTGTGCCTCTGGTGTTCATGGCATCGATCCTCGACGGTACGCATTGTCTGACCAATATACGACTTGCCACATTGACACGGAATCTGGTACACGCCGGCTTTCTTCAAACTGAGGTCATCTTTGGCGCTCCCCACCAGTGCACGAGTTTTATTCAGAGGACAAAACACAGTTCCGACCCGGTGTTTCTTCAAAATGCAGACGATTTTCCCCGAGAGTGCGCCTGTATATGGAATAAACGCAGTGCCTACCTCCTCCCTCGTGATTTCATCCATCTCCACAGGTTGTGCTGTAGTGGTTGGGCGGAGAGCACGTTGAATCTGCCACTCTGAGTACCCATTTTTTTTTTTAAATACAGTTCTCAGGTGTTCCAATTTCTGGGGTAGACTCTCTGCCTCAGACATGGTGCGCGCACTAGCAAGGCTTGGGAACCAGCGATTGTGTTAATCAAGAGTAAATCGAGCAAACGTATAGTTGTGACGACCACGGCAGACAGAGCCATCACACTGACGTCATCTCAGACGCCGTCGCAATCTGTTCTACCGCGTGACCGTGGCACAGGGCACGGACCCCGGAAGGAGCGCGCCACAGGCGGAGGGTATTTAAATTGGCCACTGCCGCGACCGAATCCAGTTCCCTCTGAGCAGCCATAGCATATGGATCTCCGTGCCGGCACGTTCACAGGAGCTCAGTCAGTCAGTTTGCCTGATGATGGCAACATGTATAATCGCCGAAATATTGTGCCCGTTGGACACTGTAGACCGGCAGTACACCCGTGGATATTTTGATTATCTCCAATATTGGCGGATGACTCATGGACGGCTGGATAGGTTTTCCATTTCCTCTGAGAAATTGGTTTATATTTTCAGGTATAGCACTCTATACCACTTTCATGATGGGGACCGGGTGGTTGGTGTCTACCGCAGCATGCTGGGTTTGGGACATCCTCGACTGTACCTCCTTTGCCAACTACCTTGGTCCCTACCTACCCACCCCCCCCCCCCCTCCCTCCCTGCATTAGGTGGTAACATGTTGGAGAATGTAGTGAGACAGGGTTGTAGCCTATCCCTGATGTTATTCAATCTATATATTGAGTATGCAGTAAAGGAAACTGAAGAAAAATTTGGAGTATTAATTAAAGTTCAGGGAGGAGACATTGTGGTCCTGTCAGAGACAGTAAAGGACTTGGAAGAGCAGATGAACAAAACTCGACACAAGCAAAATAACGGTAATGAAAAATAGTAAAATACGTAGAGTGATGCTGAGGGAACTAGATTAGAAATGAGACAACAAAAGTAGTAGATGAGTTTTCCTGTTTGGGCAGCAAAAAACTGAAGATGTCCAAAGTAGAGAGAGTATAAAATGTAGAACAGCAAGGAAAAGAAAAGTGTTTCTGAAGAATAGAAATTTGCTAACACAGAAAATATAAAAATGCAGTAAATGAAGCAGGCAAAAAGGAATACAAGCGTCTCAAAAATGAGATGGACTGGAAGTGTAAAATGGCTAAGCAGGGATGGCTAGAGGACAAATGTAAAGAGGTAGAGGCTTATCTCACTAGGGGCAAGATAGACACTGCCTACAGGAAAATTAAAGAGACCTTTGGAAAAAAGAGAGCCACTTGTATGAATATCAAGAGCTGAGATGGAAACCCAGTTCTAAGCAAAGAAGGGAAAGCAGGAAGGTGGAAGGAGTATATAGAGGGTCTATACAAGGGCGATGTACTTGAGGACAATATTATGGAAATGGAAGAGGATGTAGATGAAGATGAAATGGGAGATATGATACTGCGTGAAGAGTTTGACAGAGCACTGAGCGACCTAAGTCGAAACAAGGCCCCAGGAGTAGACAACATTCCATTAGAACTACTGACGGCCTTGGGAGAGCGAGTCCTGACAAAACTCTACCATCTGGTGAGCAAGATGTATGAGACAGGCGAAATACCCTCAGACTTCAAGAAGAATACAATAATTCCAACCCCAAAGGAAGCAGGTGTTGACAGATGTGAAAATTACCGAACTATCAGTTTAATAAGTCACAGCTGCAAAATACTAATGCGAATTCTTTACAGACGAATGGAAAAACTGATAGAAGCCGACCTCGGGGAAGATTGGTTTGGATTCTGTAGAAATGTTCGAACACGTGAGGCAATACTGACCTTGCGACTTATCTTAGTAGAAAGATTAAGGAAAGGCAAACCTACGTTTCTAGCATTTGAAGACTTAGAGAAATCTTCTGACAGTGTTGACTGGAATCTCTCTTTCAAATTCTAAAGGTGGCCGGGGTAAAATACAGCGAGCAAAAGGCTATTTACAATTTCTACAGAAACCAGATGGCAGTTATAAGAGTCGAGGGACATGAAAGGGGAGCAGTGGTTGGGAAAGGAGTGAGACAGGGTTGTAGCCTCTTCCTGATGTTATTCAATCTGTATATTGAGGAAGCAGTAAAGGAAACAAAAGAAAAGTTCGGAGTAGGTATTAAAATCCATGGAGAAGAAATAAAAACTTTGAGGTTCGCCGATGACATTGTAATTCTGTCAGAGACAGCAAAGGACTTGGAACAGCAGTTGAACGGAATGGACAGTGTCGTGACAGGAGGATATAAGATGAACATCAACAGAAGCAAAACGAGGCTAGTGGAATGTAGTTGAATTAAGTGGGGTGATGCTGAAGGAATTAGATTAGGAAATGAGACACTTAAAATAGTAAAGGAGTTTAGCTATTTGGGGAGCAAAATAATTGATGATGGTTGAAGTAGAGAGGATATAAAATGTAGACTGGCAATGGCAAGGAAAGCGTTTCTGAAGAAGAGAAATTTCTTAACATCGAGTACAGATTTAAGTAGTAGGAAGTTGTTTCTGAAAGTATTTGTATGGAGCGTAGCCATGTACGGAAGTGAAACATGGACGATAAATAGTTTTGACAAGAAGAGAATAGAAGCTTTCGAAATGTGGTGCTACAGAAGAATGCTGAAGATTAGATGGATAGATCACATATCTAATGAGGAGGTATTGAATAGAATTCGGGAGAAGAGGAGTTTGTGGCACAACTGGACAAGAAGAAGGGACCGGTTGGTAGGACATGTTCTGAGGCATCAAGGGATCACAAATTTAGCATTTGAGGGCAGGGTGGAGGGTAAAAGTCGTAGAGGGAGACCAAGAGATGAATACACTAAGCAGATTCAGAAGGATGTAGGTTGCAGTAAGTACTGGGAGATGAAGAAGCTTGCACAGGATAGAGTAGCATGGAGAGCTGCATCAAACCAGTCTCAGGACTGAAAACCACAACAACAACAACAACACTGAATATACACTGATGAGCCAAAACCTAATGACCACGTGTTTAATAGTGTTCTGGTCCCCATCCAAACATAATACAGCAATGATTTTGCTTTGCTTGGATTCTACAAGACCTTGATTGGTTTCCAGAGATATGTATCACCAGATGTATACTAACAGGTCATGCAATTCCTGCATATTATGGGACTTTGGTTTGTGATTATCCATCCGGCGCCCTGTATGGTTCTAATGGGTACAGATCAGGGGCCTTCGCTGACCAAGACATCAATGTATGTAAACTATCGTGCTCCTTAAAACCTCTGTAGCACGAATCTGGCACTGTGACATTGGCAGTTATCCTGCTGGACGATACCATTGCCATCGGAGAAGACTTCAGGTATGAACTTATGCATTTGGTCAGCAACAATGTTCATGAAGTTCACTGCTGTCATGGTGCCTTTGATTACTACCCCAGGTCCCATGGAAACCCATCTCAATCAGTGGCGCGGTGCACGTTTTGAGCAATCATTCGCCTAGATGACGTAGTCTTAGGGCAAATCCATCAACCTAGAGTAGCAAGAGATGAGATTCTTTCAACCAGGTGACATGTTTCTATTCATCCACAGCCAAAGCTCAGTAATGCTGTGCCCACGCCACTTGTAATTGAAAGTATCGTTGGGTCAACACAGGAACATATAGGGGTCATTTTCTGTGGAGCCCCATGTTCAACAATGGCCTTTCAGTGTGCTTCAAAACACTTGCTCCTGCACCAGCATTGTACTCTGTCCTCATATCTGCCACAGACTGCTGCCTGTCTTGGATTACATAGCAGATGATCCTCCGACATCTACGTTCTGTGATGAGATGTGAATGTCCAATACCATACAGTTTACTCTATATCTATAATCTGCATGTATGAGTCGACTGATTCCAACAGTGACTCATTGATACAGTAATAGGATACTACATATTTTGGTTTCATGAATTGCACAATTTTACATTTCTGAACGTTTAAAACAAGTTGCCACTCTCTGCACCACTTTGAAATCTTATCAAGATCTGACTGAATACTTACACAGCTTCTTTAGAAGGTACTTCATTACAGATAACTGCATCATCTGCAAAAAGCCTGATTTTACTATAAATATTACCTACAAGGGCATTAATATACAACTTGAACACCAAGGATCCCAACACACTTCCCTGGGGCACACCTGAGACGTGGGGGTGCGCTGATGACAGAAGGCATGAGTCACATTTCAGTGGTGTCGGTGGAGTCTATCAGCAGGATGGGTTTCACTAGACAAGGACTGCACCTCAACAGGTATGGAAAGGGGAGGGTGGCAAAGCTTATAGGTGACAGCATAGGTGGAGGTGGTGGGATCACTCATGGGAAAATTCTGGTAGTTGTGAGTGTTAGAGCTGTACCTTTTTTAGATTGAAGTCAGCTGATAGGTATCCCTGCTTAAAGGAAGTCTCCCTAACAAAGAAACCACTTTGGACAAAGCTTAGGTATCCGATTAATGAGGGAATTAGTATATTTCATCAAAATATATAAGGTATTAGAGATAAAGTTAGTGAACTGCTTACAGATGTTGACTCTGAAATTATTGGCATATCTGAACAGTTCTTAAATAAGGAGATAATTCAGAGGCTTCCTTTACCCGGATACAGGTAGGCTGGCAGCTTTTCTAGGAGCTCTTTGCGGTGTGGGGGAGTAGCCATGTATGTGAAAAACGGTATCCCATTTGAGTCAATTGATGTTTCAAAGTACTCCACTGAAAAGGTGTTTGAATGTTGTGCAGGTGTGGTTAAATTAAGTGGAGCTAAACTTCGTACTGTTGTTATTTATAGATCCCCAGTCTCCGATTTCACAAGATTTTTGCTAAAGCTAGAGGAGGTTCTTGATTCACTTTATAGGAAATACAATATATGTGGTGACTTCAGTATTAATTCTACAAGTGATTGTGCAAGGAAAAGGTTGCTGGTAGACCTCCTTAATTCATATAATCTTATGCAAACCGTATTCTTTCCAACGAGAGTGCAAGGGAACAGTAGAACAACCATAGACAACATTTTTGTTCATTCCTCATTACTAGAAGGGCATTCTGCTAGCAAAAAGGTGAATGGCCTTTCAGATCACGATGCACAAATTTTAACTGTAAAAGATTTTTGTGCTGCAACACATGTTAAATATAATTATCAACTGTTTAGGAAAGCTGATCCAGTTGCTGTAGAGACCTTTGTAAACCTTTTCAAGGAACAAGAGTGGCAAGATGTTTATAGTACTGATACAGTAGATGATAAATATAATGCTTTACTCAAGACTTTTCTCATGCTCTTTGAAAGTTGCTTTCCGTTAGAACGTTCAAAACAGGGTACTAGCACAAACAGGCAGCCTGGGTGGCTGACTAGAGGGATAAGAATATCCTGTAGAACAAAGTGGCAGTTATATCAAAACATTAGAAATAGTCAAAATCTGAATGCAGCAGCCCATTACAAACAGTATTGTAAAGTGCTTAAAAAAGTTATTAGGAAGGCAAAAAGTATGTGGTATGCAGATAGAATAGCTAAGTCTCAGGATAAAATTAAAACCATATGGTCAGTCGTAAAGGAAGTGGCTGGTCTGCAGAGACAGGTCGAGGATATAGAATCAGTGTGTAGTGGGAATGTTCATGTTAGTGATAAGTCGCATATATGTACAGTATTTAATAATCACTTTCTGAATATAGCAGGGGAACTAAATAGAAACCTAGTCCCAACAGGGAATCATATAGCGCTCGTAGAAAAAAGTGTTCCGAGACTGTTACCTGAAATGCTTCTCCATGATACTGACAAGAGGGAGATTGAGTTAATAATTAAATCACTAAAGACCAAGAACTCTCATGGATATGACGGGGTATCTAGCAGAATACTGAAGTATTGTTCTATGTATGTCAGACCATTACTTAGCCATATCTGTAACTTTTCCTTTAGGAGTGGTAGGTTTCCAGACCGATTAAAGTACTCGGTAGTGAAGCCACTTTATAAAAAGGGAGACAGGGATAATGTTGACAATTATAGACCTATTTCTATGCCATCGGTGTTTGCTAAAGTTATTGAGAGGGTTGTATATACGAGGTTACTGGAGAATTTCAATTCACATAATTTGCTGTCAAATGTACAGTTTGGTTTTAGAAATGGCTTAACAACTGAAAATGCTATATTCTCTTTTCTCTGTGAGGTTTTGGACGGATTAAATAAAAGGTTGCGAACGTTAGGTGTTTTCTTTGATTTAACGAAGGCTTTTGACTGTGTTGACCACAAAATATTACTGCAGAAGTTGAACCATTATGGAGTAAGGGGAGTAGCTTACAATTGGTTCACCTCTTACTTTAAGAACAGAAAGCAGAAGATAATTCTCCGCAATATTGAGAGTGGTAGTGATGTTCAGTCCCAATGGGGCACTGTTAAGTGGGGCGTTCCCCAAGAGTCGGTGCTGGGGCCACTGCTGTTTCTTATTTATGTAAATGATATGCCTTCTAGTATTACAGGTGATTCAAAAATATTTCTGTTTGCTGATGACACCAGCTTGGTAGTGAAGGATCTTATGTGTAATATTGAAACATTATCAAATAATGTAGTTCATAAAATAAGTTCGTGGCTTGTGGAAAATAATTTGATGCTAAATTACAGTAAGACTCAGTTTTTACAGTTTCTATCTCACAATTCAACAAGAACTGATATTTTGATCAGACACAATGGACATATTATAAGTGAGACGGGACAGTTCAAGTTCCTAGGCATTCGGATAGATAGTAAGCTGTTGTGGAAAGCCCATGTTCAGGATCTTGTTCAGAAACTAAATGCTGTTTTATTTACCATTAGAACAGTATCTGAAATAAGTGACATTTCAACACGAAAAGTAGTCTACTTCGCATATATTCTTCTGATTCAAAAAGGGTATTTTTGGCTCAAAAACGGGCTGTTCGAGCTGTGTGTGGTGTAAGTTCGAAAACCTCTTGTCAACCCCTATTCAGTAGTCTGGGAATTTTGACATTGCCCTCACAATATATATTTTCTTTAATGTCGTTTGTTGTTGGCAATATTAGCTTATTCCCAAGAGTTAGCAGCTTTCACTCAGTTAATACTAGGCAGAAATCAAATCTGCATGTGGAATGCACTTCCTTGACTCTTGTGCAGAAAGGAGTGCAGTATTCTGCTGCATCCATTTTCAATAAGATACCTCATTGTATTTGAGCTCAGAATACATTCTGAGGTTCTGCAACAAATTGACGTCAGGGATATTGTTGCAGAAGAAGCCGAGTAGTGCAGTCATCGTAGTGTAGTGGTTATGATACTGGATTGTTGCATGAAGTGTCGTGAATTCCGAACTCACCTGAAGTGAAACATTTTAATTTCTATCTTCGGTTCGAGTTCATTCTAGAAGTATCCACAAATGGTAAGAATCATTGTACTGGAATGTTCTGTAGCTGTATATATACCGTATGTGTCCTGGATGGAGGCAGTTCGCTCCATGCTCTTGTATGTGCAAGTGCTGCATAAACCTTCGTTAAGTGAAGTTAGTGTTCGCCATTCGTCTACTTACACCTTCCTCTGTGTGACATTACTCTGGTGGAGACGCTGGGTATTGAAACTTATGATATTGCACATTATCGGCAACACAGTGTCTGCCATTAGGCCATGACAGAGCTGCTGATTGCGTGGCGAGAAACCCGAGTTCGAGCTATATTCAACAGATCACAATCTATCGGAGACAGAAGAAGAAGTGGACGTCACGATGACAGTAACTGTGTGCCACCACATGAGACATCCTTCTGGGTTCTCTGGTGACGATGGCCGAGATCCAAACAAGTGGCTGAAGGTATATGAGCGTATAGCCAAATTTAACAAATGTGATGACATCGTGTGTTTGGCTAATGCATTTTTCTACTTGGAGGGCACTTCCAAGCAATGGTATGAGAACAACGAGGAAATGTTCACAAGCTGGGAAGTATTCCAGACAGAACTGCACGAGTATTTAGGCGACACACAATGACAGAAGTGCAAGGCTGAAGATAAATTAAAGTGCAGGACACAGTGTCCAGGAGAAACAACAGCATCCTACATTCAAGATGTCTTGGAGCTGTGTAAGATAGTGGATTCTCGAATGAAAGAGGAATATAAGGTTGTACATCTCATGAAGGGCGTTGCTGAGGACATGTAACAAGCCCTACTCCTGGAGGTTTCAACAGCAGACAACTTCATAAAACTGTGCCAGTATATCGAGACAATACATCAAAAAAGAAATAGATACAAGAAGTTTGAAAGGCTTCCAAATGTCGTATTGATGTCTGTGATGGAGGAAAAGGCTGATTTCACAAGTGTTCTTTGTCAGATAGTGAGAGAGGAAGTTCAGAAGGCACTTGGATTGCACGGCGAGCAAAAAACTGAAACACTTCAAGAGGTCATAAGGGAGGAAGCGGAACAGACATTGAAGCCAATCTCTTGTCCTGTGTTTCCCTTTAAAACGGTAAATAAGTAGAGACCCAGGCGAAGTTACATTCCTACTATGCTGCGTGAGGAACCTGTTTGGGCACCAAGGAAGACATGTCTGGAGCACCCAGGATAACCAAGCAGTATGTTTCCACGGTGGGCGACCGGGACATGGAGTGCGCTATTGTCAAGAAAGGTGGTGGATATTTGATTATGCCTGCACCAGAAGACAGCAGACTAATTTTACCCGACACCAACTCCTGGATGACGAAGATGAACAAGATGATGTAGGTCCATGACGATGTAGGTCACCATCAACACAAGCTAATCACTGGAGAGGACACTCCCAAACAAGCCAATCAAAGCCTCCATCGCCGTTTAAAAGCTCCAGCCGATCACCTAGCTGCCACAACCTGGAAAATTGAAGGGTGCGACCTGGCCTGGAGGTGAGGCTGCCGAAGAGAAAAATCCTCCGCTGTTGATCACTACAAAAAGGGTAGGAAACTACGTTGATATTCTCATGGATGGCCGACCAGCCCAAGCTCTTGTTGACTCTGGAGCATCATATTCAGTCATTTCGGAGGTACTGCCGCCACTTGCAGAAAACCGTATTTGTCGACAAGATCTCTGCTGAAGGTGGCTAATGGGAAATATGTAAAAGCTACAGGAAGGTGTGCCATTCGTGTGGGTATAAGTGGTCATACACAGCTCTTAGAATTCATCGTCTTACAAGAATGTAGTCATGATGTTATTCTCGGAGGGAACTTTTTGAAAGCTTCTCAAGCAATTATAGATTGTGGTCGCTCGAAGATTGTGCTAGTCGAGATGAGATTCTGTGGACAGGAATATGGGCATCAGAGTGTGTGGAGACTGTGTGCGCTGCATGAAGTGATCATTCCTGCAGTCAGCACTAGAAAGGTAGCTGTCATGTGTCGTGTTATGCATCAACCTATGGATCTTGTAGTGGAATGTAAGAGAAACATACCACTGAAGAATAACTTTGTCATCCCAGCCTCTGTCGTCTCGCTTAAGTACGGATTCGGTGAATTATAGATAGTTAACTGTTGCCGAGAACCACAGATAGTTCCAAGATGCGTGTGGGTAGCAAACGCTGAGCTGTTAATTGCAGAACAGCTGAGCGTCATAGAAACCTCCCATGCCGAGTCTGTGGGCAAAATTAGCGCTACCACTATGAGATAAGATCTTCTAGCTCGACTATCACCGGATCTCGCTAAGGAACAACAGAAGAAGCTACTTGCCATTCTTCAAGAGGTCTCTGAATGCTTCGATCCACAGGTGAAGAGCAAATTAGACAAATCAACGATGAATCACCGGATTAGCACTGGAGACCATCAACCAATAAGCCAGAGAGCAGACCGTCAGCAATGGAACATCAAATAATTCGCAACGAGGTAGAGAAAATGATGAAGAATGACATCATTCAGCTTTCACAGAGCCCATGGTCGTCGCCAGTGGTTCTCGTCAGGAAGAAGGATGGCAGGTGGCACTTTTGTGTTGATTACAGGAAGCTTAATAAGATTACTAAAAAGGATGTTTACCCCCTTCCATGAATTGACAATACACTAGATTGTCTGAAGGGGGCTAAGTTTTTCTCAACCATGGACGTGTACTCGGGACACAGGCAAATCAAAGTAGATGAGGCTGATCATGAGAGAA
This sequence comes from Schistocerca cancellata, assembly GCF_023864275.1. NCBI lineage: Eukaryota > Metazoa > Arthropoda > Insecta > Orthoptera > Acrididae > Schistocerca > Schistocerca cancellata. The sequence continues at coordinate 571,601,572 of NC_064632.1, forward strand.
CTCCATTCATCACCCCTGAGGGCAGTATAAGTTTAAGGTAATGCTGTGTAATGTGCTAGCAACTTTTGAATGCATAATGGATAATCTTCTAAGGCACCTGAAGTGGACGATGTGCCTTTGTTATTTAGATTACGTTATAGTGTTCTCAGAGACATTTGATGAACACACAAAAAGACAGAGGGCCGTTCTTAAGTGTCTCCAACAAGCCGGATTGAAACTTAATCCAAGAAAGTGTCTCTTTGGAGCAAAAGAAATCAAAATACTTGGGCACCTTGTGTGAAACAAAGGTGTGCGTCCAGACCCAGAAAAGGTGAGAGGTATAATGGAATTTTCTATTCCTAAAAGCATTAGAGATGTGAGAAGCTTCCTTGGATTGTGTTCTTATTACTGTCATTTTATCAAAGACTTTTGTTTCAAAGCCAGGTCACTCTAAGAGTTGTTAAAAGCCGATCCTAAATTAATCTGGGGTGGTGCTCAACAAGATTCTTTCGATGTACTGTGAAAAGCTCTGATGATGACTGACCCTGTACTTGGTCCGTATGATGAGAGAGCACCTACAGAACTACACACATATGCCAGTGGGTATGGGATCAGTGATGTTCTGGTGCAGATTTCGGATGGAAAAGAGGAGGTTATAGCCTATGCTTCTAGGACACTTACAAAACCCGAGAGAAACTACTCAATTACAGAAAAGAGAATGTCTTGCTGCGATCTGGGCCATGTACAAATTTTGACAGTATCTCTAGGGAAGGCCATTCACAGTTGTTACAGACCATCATTCACTTTGTTGGTTGACAGGTCTTAAGGATCCAACAGGACAATTCGCCAGGCAAGCACTACGTCTTCAAGAGTATGTCATTACCATAGTGTACAAAAGTGGAAGAAAACACCAAGCCCACCAAGATATCTCAAATTATGCTTGCCTTAAATCGGCCAGAGGATGTGAAAGGACAATTTAAGGAGGTTAATGGATTACTTTGCAAGAAAAACTTTGATCCATTTGGAAAGAGGTGGCTACCAGTGATTCCTAAACACATGCGCTTACATGTTCTACAGAAATTCCACGACACACCCGAGGAATTTATTAAGACATACAATAGGATTCGCAAGAGATTTTTCTGGCCAGGTTGATTTAGGAGTGTCTGTCACTGTGTGTCGCAATATAGAGTGTGCCAGAGGAGAAAGGCAGTTCCTCAGAAACCATCTGGCCGACTCATACCAATTTCACCAGCCGAAACACCTTTCCAGCATCTTGGGATTGACCTCCTCAGACGATTTCCAGCGTCTGCTAGTGGCAATAGATGGATTATTGTTTGCACTGATTATCTGACGTGCTATGCCATTACAAAAGCCGTGAAAACAGCCGAAGCATTCGAGGTAGCCAAATTCATCGTAGAAGACATTGTATTAAAACATGGTGCCCAACGTTATTAATTACGGACCAAGGGAAAGTTTTTCAATCGAATCTTGTGACAAGAGAGAAACTGTTGGTGCAACATTACTCATCACACGACGACTGCCTACCATCCGCAAACTAATGGGCTTACTGAATGTCCTAATAAGACCTTGGCCGACATGCTATCAATGTTCGTTAATGTTGAGCAGAGCAACTGGGATGAGGTGCTACCTTTCGTGACATTTGCCTACTACACTGCCAAACAAGACACCACAGGATTTACGCCATTTTTCGTGGTGCATGGGCATGAGGCAATGACGACAGACGCTGTGTTTCTGTTACATCCTGATGATGTGGATGATGACTACATTGGCCAGATTTTAACCAGAGCTGAGGAAGCTCGGCAGTTAGTTCGACTCCGCACGCTGCAGGCTCAAGAAAACGATCGCCGAGGGTATGACGTGAGCCACTGCCCTGTTGTCTACCAGCCTGGTAACCTCGTTTGGATCTTCACTCCTGTTTGGAAGGTTGATCTCTCTGAGAAGCTCCTCAGGCGCTACTTTGGACCTTAGAAGGTTGTAAGATATTTGTCTGATGTTACTTACGAAGTTCAAGATTTCGACCCTAACACAAGATGATGAAAGATCAGAAATACAGTCCACGTAGAAGCCCTGTAAGGATCCTGCAACCCAGGGTGAATTCGAAGCTCCAGCGACAGGCAATAAGCAGAAAGGCAATGAAGAACGTAGCAGCAAGGGAAGTTCTAAGAAGATAACCGCCAGGACGAACACCAGTCATCCAGAGTCAGAATATGTAGTACCGATGACTCATTCCTGGACCAGGAGGACATAACACCAAGACGCTGTTCGCTTAAGGAGGGAGCAATGTTGCAGAAGAAGCCGAGTAGCGCAGTCACTGTAGTGTAGTGGTTGTGATGCGAGATTGTATCATGGAGTGCCGTGAGTTCAAAACTCACCTGAACTGAAACATTTTAATTTCTATCTTCGGTTCGAGTACATTCTAGAAGTATCCACAAATGGCAAGAATCATTGTACTGGAATGTTCTGTAGCTGTATATATACCGTATGTGTTCTGACCAGAGGCAGTTCACTCCATGCTCTTGTATGTGGAAGTGCTGAATAAACCTTCGTCAAGTGAAGTTAGTGTTCGTCATTCATCTATTTACACCTTCCTGTACGTGACAATTTGGACAGTAGCTTTGTGGATCATTTCTACTACCCTTCCTGTAGACAGGTGTGACCTGCACCTTTTTCCAAGAGCTGGGCACTGTTTTTTGTTCGAGGGATCTAAAATAGATTACAGTGAGAAGAGGGGCTAACTCAGCCACAAATTCAGTATAAAATCTGATTGGGAATCCATCAGGGCATGAAGCTTCGTTAAGTTTTAACAATTTCAGCTGTTTCTCAACATCACTGACACTAATATTTGATTCATTCATCTTTTCAGTGATATGAGAATTAAATTCGACAGTTCTCCTAGGTTTTCCTTTGTTAAGGAACATCTGAAATCTGAGTTATGGATTTTGGCTTTTGCTTTGCTACCCTCAGTTTCAGGTCCTGTCTCATTCACTAGGGACAGGACACTAACTTTGGTGCCACTAACAGCGTTTATATATGACCAGAATTTCTTTGCGTTCTGTGAAAGATAACTTGACAATATTCTGCTGTTTTAGTCATTGAAAGCATCACGTATTGCTCTCTTGACAGCCAAATGTGTTCCATTCAGCATCTCTCCATCTGTAGCCATAAGCTTTGTTTTACACCTACTAGCAGCAATCTCTCTTTCTTTAGAAATTTCTTTACAGTGACTGTATACCATGGAGGTTCCCTCCCATTATGAACTGTTCTACTGGGTACATATCTAGCTAGTGTGTGATCAACAATTCTTTTAAACTTGAGCCAAACTTCCTCTACATGCTCCTCCGAAAGTTTCAAGTTCCTCATTGAGATAAGACATTACTGATTTTTTTCTCTAGTTTACTGAACATATATATCTCTCTGCTTGTTTTAGGTGTCCTTCGTACTTCTGTTATCATTGCTGCCACAACCATGTCGTGGTCATTGATACCAGTTTGGATGTTCACATCCTCAAAGAGTTCATGTCTATTTGTTGCCATTAGATCCAATATATTTCCATCACGTGGGGTTCCTACGTTTTACAGCCGCATTGCACCACTTCAGTCAATCATTTCCTGGTCCTCTTCTTCAGTAAGCGCATGTTTCGTTGTTTCTTAATTGCCAAGTATCTTTTTCATTCGTTCTGATCTTTCCTGTCTTTCCTCATCTGTAAATACCCTTTCCATTGTGTGTCATTTGTCTACTTTTGATTTAAATCTTATTTTCTTGTCTTTCAGTTTCTTGAGATTTTCTGTCTTCTTGTGCAAATCATCCAAGGTTATATCTAGTTCCCCCATATCCTCTTTAATTTACTTGGTCCATCCTACTTGTTGCTTCAGAATCCACAGTTTCTGCATAATTTTTCCTGCTAATCTGGTTTCTTGTACAGAAACCAAATGGCAGTTATAAGAGTTGAGGGGCTTGAAAGGGAAGCAGTGGTTGGGAAGGGAGTGTGACAGGGTTGTAGCCTATCCCCAATGTTTCAATCTATACATTGAGCAAGCAGTAAAGGAGACAAAAGAAAAATTTGAAGTAGGAATTAAAATCCATGGAGAAGAAATAAAAACATTGAGGTTTGCCAGCAACATTGTAATTCTGTCAGAGACAGCAAAGGACCTGGAAGAGCAGTTGAACGGAATGGACAGTGTCTTGAAAGGAGGCTATAAGGTGAACATCAACAAAAGCAAAACGAAGATAATGGAATGTAGTGTAACCAAATCAGGTGATGCTGAAGGAATTAGATTAGGAAATGAGACACTTAAAGTAGTAAATGAGTTTTGCTGTTTGGGGAGCAAAATAACTGATGAAGGTCGAAGTAAGGAGGATATAAAATGTAGACTGGCAATGGCAAGAAAAGGGTTTCTGAAGAAAAGAAAATTTGTTAACATCGAGTATAGATTTAAGTGTCAGGAAGTCTTTTGTGCAAGTATTTACATGGAGTGTGGGTGTACAGATGTGAAATGTGGACGATGAATAGTTCAAACAAGAGGAGAATAGAAGCTTTTGAAATGTGATTCTACAGAAGAATGCTGAAGATTAGATGCGTAGATCATGTAACTAATGAGGACATACTGAATAGAATTGGGGAGAAGGGGAATTTGTGGCACAACTTGTCTAGAAGAAGGGATCGGTTGGTAGGATATGTTCTGAGGCATCAAGGGATCATCAATTTAGTATTGGAGGGCAGCGTGGAGGGTAAAAATCGTAGAGGGAGACCAAGAGATGAATACACTAAACAGATTCAGAAGGATGTAGGTTGCAGTAGGTACTCGGAGATGAAGAAGCTTGCACAGGATACAGTAGCATGGAGAGCTGCATCAAACCAGTCTCTGGACTGAAGACCACAACATCAACAACAATAATCTGGTTTCTGGTGTCCTCATTATGTGGCCAAAGAAAGAAATCCTCTTTTTACGTACAGTATCTGTGATGCGATCCAGTTCCCTGTACACTACTTCAGTCGGCACTATCCGCCATTGTCCTTCCTTCTGGTATTTTTTATTTATGCATGTTCTAGCTATTCTTCTCTCTGCTTTTAGTATTTTGTCGACTCTTTTTCACTAAGTGACTTTAACAAGTGTCTCATTTGCATATGTTACCTCTGGCTGAACCACCGTCTTGTAGTGTTTTAATTTTGTTTGATTTGATAGAAATATCTTATTGTATATAGACAATGTTAGTTTTTGAGTTTTTATCATTTTATTGGTTCTTTCTTGACAAGCAGGTTTTTCATCCAAGTTGTGTTATAATCTCTCCAAGATATTTAAATTGCTTCACTATTTTAATTTTTCTGTTGTCTACTGTTACGTGGTCTATTACTAGCTGGTCTGTTACCATCATCTCAGTCTTTTCAAAAGATATCCGGATCCTACTTTTTGCACTATATTTTGCAGGCTCATTATTTGATTTCCAGCTTCTTGTGCATTATTAACTAGTAATGCCAAGTCATCTGCGAATCCCAAACAATTTAGGTTTATATCATCTTTCTTGGTTCAAATTGTTCTGTTTTTATGATTCTCTTTATATCATTGTCTCATCAAGTATTCAAGAACAGAGTTGAAGAGCAGTGGTAATAGACCATCTCCTTGTCTTAACCCTGTTTTAATTGTAAATGGCTCAGATAGTTCTCCTCTGAATTTTACTTTGGACTTGGTGTTTGTAAGGCTTAATTTTATCATTTTTATTCACTTGGGATGAAGTCCAAAGTGTCTTAATGGGTCATTCCATGCCAATTCAACCAATTTAAGAAAATTTTCTAGCTGATAGTCTCAGATTTGGCTGAAATTTAGCACACCAATGCTACCAAGTGTGGAACACTCATGTACAAAATTTTAATTTCCCTGCCAATTAGTTCCAGAATTATGGCTTGTGAAAGAAGGTGGCGTGACCCGGAAATTGCAACCCACATCTGACCCAACTTCAGGTCTTCCACACAGTCCAGTGAAATTATTACAACCCAGTAACATCCACTTAGAGAACGTTCACACTCTATGAATCAAAACACCAACATATTTCTGAGGGAAAATAAAAAATTCCAAATTGTGATTAAAAAAATGTAATACATTAAAAGGTACATGTTGTAGGTGCCCTCTATGCCAAATACAATTCACTCAAAAAGGGTATTATTATTATTATTATTATTATTATTATTATTTAAAAAAAAGCTTAATGTAGCCTAAGCACACAGAACTCATCTTGCCCATATCAGTCACACAAACAGAGTTACATGCACACGAAAATACAAAAATTTGAAAAATTACCTGAAAAAGGTGGATTTTCGAAGTGTGCTAGCACAAAAGGGACATGTGATATCCAAGCCAAATTTCGAACACTGCATAAGTAGACCATAATATAATATGTGGCAAAATTTCAACTTGTTATTGCAAGGCATTTGTGTACAATAAAAGTTGACAGAGATGTATTTGGTTACATTTGACACTATTTAGCAAGTAATAGTGATGATGCAGACAGCTTGTTTCAGTTAAAGGTGCAGCAATTGTTGGGAACCATTAGGTAACAGAAAGTTAAACAATGGTAGTTTTCAGGGACAGAATGAGTCATTGGTAGGCACTAACAACAAAGGAAACAATCAACAATTGCAGGTTACTCATGTTTTAAAGATTCTAGTTCAGACTGGTCAGTACAGTTGTGGAAAGTCAGTATGGAGGCAGAAGAGTGTACTAGTGGTGCTTTTGTTCAAACAAGTTGCAGTATCGGTAGAGCACAAGCATCTGAATGTCATAAAACAACATATGGAACAAAATATGCCATTCGCTTTGTACTGTATGATCTGGATGAATCGGACCAAGATTTGCTGCTATGGAGATCCTGGATACACCCTGTGGGAACAAGAATTACAGTTTCAGGAAACTTTAGTGTTTGTTATCATCATATGAAAGTGTTTCTGGATAAGTATTCTTTCCTACAAAGAAGTTGTTTTGATCCATTTCCGATTCATAAGAAGACAGTGAAGTGTAGCCTCAGAGAATATTCCAACAATTTACATGACAGTGACGAAGAGTATCAGCCGCCTACAACCACAGCGGATGAGCAATTAAATACTTCAGTGACTGCTCCTGGTTTGTCTCCCATGAAGACACACAAAGTTGGGAAAAGAGACTGGGGCAGCTATAGTAGAAGAAAACTACAAGAAGCTCAAATGGAATTAAAACACAAAATAGATGACACACTAATGGTGGAAGAGGAAGAACTACCTGCTCCAAAGGAACAAAAATCATGCCAGAAATGCTCTGATTTGGACAAAATTGTGCATGAATTGAAAGAAAAATGTGCCATATCCACATGCCAGAAAAAAAAAATAGCTATTCTTACACTTGCACCTTCCAGCTGGTCTATTGATTACACTGCAAAGGAATTTAATGTTTCTACACACATGGTAAAGCAAGCTAGGAAAATAAAAGCAACCCAAGGAGTGCTTCCACAACTTCAGCAGGCTCAGGGTAAGCAATTGAGTTAAGAAATAAAGGTGCTAGTGTCGGAGTTTTATGAAAATAATGACTATAGCCGAATAATGCCTGGGGAAAAAAGACTATGTAACAGTGAAAATGGGAAATGTACGTGTACAGATACAGAAAAGACTGTCGCTATGCAACATATCAGAACTATATGTAGAATTCAAGGAAAAGTATCCCAATACCGAAGTAGGTTTATCATCTTTTTTCAATCTTCGGCCAAACTGGGTTGTGCCTGTAAGAGCAAGGGGCACACATGATGTTTGTGTATGAGAGACCCATCAAAATGCTAAGCTGATGTTTGCTTCTATAAAGGGTTCTGGTCTGGATTACAAAGGTGCGATGAAGCTGCTAGTGTGTGACATCGGTTCCTACCAGTGCATGATACACAGGTGTGAAAAGTGTCCTGGTAAGGCAAATCTTGCAGAACACATGAATAACAAACTGTATGGTGAACTCCTTATGGATGACGATGAACTGGTTTCTTATAAACAATGGACACACATGGATCACACAAGTCTTGAAACAAAGCAAAGTACAGTGGAAGATTTTGTTGAAATGTGTTGTCAAAAAACGGACAAACTGACCACACACAGCTTCACAGCAACAGCACAATCAGCTTATCTGCAGTTTTGTAAGGATAATTTGAAACAAGATGAAATTATAGTAATACTAGACTTTTCTGAAAATTATGCATTTATAGTTCAAGACGCCATCCAAGGATATCATTGGGACAACAGTCGAGCAACTCTCCAGCCATTTGTGATTTACTAAAGAGGTGAATCAGGTGATGTCTGTCATGAACCTGTGCATTTTTAGTGACTGTTTAATTCAAGATGCCATTGCAGTTCATGCCCACATTCGCACTGTCATGGCATATGTGAAAAACAAGTTGCCTCTCATACATTTTGTGAAATACTTCAGTGATGGGGCAGCTAGTCAGTACAAAAACTGTAAAAATCTCAAAAATTTATGCATGCATTACCATGATTTTCAGATTCACGCAGAAGGGAATTTTTTCGCAACAAGTCATGGTAAAAATGTATGTGATGGTATTGGCGCTACCATTAAGCGCATGGCGTCACGAGCTAGTCTGCAGCACCCTACAGAAGGTCACATTCTAACACCTCTTCAATTACTTACCTGGGTACAGAAAAATATCTCTGGCATCCAATCATTCTATGTTTCGAAAGATGAGGTGAAGTCAGTCGGAGAGTTGCTAAAAAGCAGACTAAAACACATTAAAACTGTTGCAGGCACAAGGATCCATCATCACTTCTCTCCAGTGGACTCTGACAATGTGCAGATGAGCAGACCATCTGGTTATAACTATAGGTTCATGCACAACATGTGTCTTCACAGTGTGTCTGACTCAGGATTCGGAAGCAAAAGCAACAATATACAACCAGGTTGCTATGTTGTTGTTGTTTATGATGACAAATGGTACTTAGAATGTGTTGCAGAGTGCTGTGAAGCAGAAGGTGATGTATTTGTGAACTTCATGGTACCAGCAGGACCAACAAGATCATTTCATTGGCCACATTTGGCAGACAGGTGTTGGATTCCTTTGTAGAACATATTCTTATGACAGTTCCAGTTCCTACCACAGTGTCAGGAAGACAGTACAATTTGCCATTCAATGTACAGAGTACAGTAGCTAAGGTGTGGGAAAACTTCTGTTCGAAGCACAGTTGACTGGTTTTTACCAGTTAAGGTGCAGTAATCATTAATGATAGGTTGTGTTAATCTAACTATATGTTGTCGCTTAGTGATTAAACAGTTGTGGGAGAGGATAAGGAGAGGTAGAACAGTTTATGATATGTTTTACAAAATTGTGTTGTGGAACAATGACCACATCACCAAATACATCTGTCCACATCACCAAATACATCTGTCAACTTCCATTGTACACAAATGTCTTGCAGTAACATGCTGAAATTTTGAGATGTATATCATTATGGTCTACTTTTGCAGTGTGTGAAATTTGGCTTGGATACCACTTGTCCCTTTTGTGCTACCACACTTCGAAAATCCATGTTTTTCAGATAATTTTTCAAATATTTGTATTTTCGTGTGCATGTAACTTTGTTTTTGTGACTCATATGGGTATGATGAGTTCTGTGTGTGTTTAGGCCACATTAAGCGTACCACAAAAAAAATTATACCCTTTTTGAGTGAATTATGCTTGGCATAGAGGGCACCTACAATATGTACCTTTTAACGTATTACATTTTTTTAATCACATTTTGGGATTCTTTATTTTCCCTCAGAAATATGATGTTGGTGTTTTGATTCATGGTGTGTGTTTTCTAAATGGATGTCACTGGGTTGTAAAAATTTCACTGGACTATGTGGAATAGTTCCAAAGTTATTGAGACCTGAAGTTGGGTCTGAAGACAGATTGCCAGATTCAGGTTGCAATTTCTGGCTCACACCACCTTCTTTTACAAGTCATAATTCTGGAACTAATTGGCAGGGGAAACTAATACTTTGTACATGAGTGTTCCACACATAGTAGATTTAGTGTACTGAATTTCGGCCAAATCTGAGACTATGAGCTGGAGCCCCTGGTTGAACTGACATGGAATGACCCTAATATGTCCAGCATAGAAGATCTGTGGGTGCAATCATAAGCTTTTTGTCAAGTCTACAAAGGTTATGAGTAGTTGCTTCTGTCTCCTTTTGTAGGCATCCACTATTAATTTTAATCTGATGATCTGTTCTGGGCAGCTTCTCCAGAGTCTAAATCCTTCTTGATATTCTCCTAGCTCTTTTTCTAGTTTATCTTTACAGCAATTGTAGAGAATTCTGGACAATATTTTATATGTGCATTCCAATAGGGAAATTCCTCTGTAGTTGTCCGGATTTGATTTTTCTCCTTTTTGTGTAAGGTGTGTGTGATAGGTTGAGTCCAGTGTTCTGGTAGCTCTTCTCTGATCCAGATTTTAACTGTGCATTGACTTAATGTATCTTAATGGATTCTGCTGTATATTTCCAGAGTTCTGCGAATGTTTGATCTCCTCCACTTGCTTTGTAGTTCTTGAACTCGCTCAAAGCTTTGTAGTCTTCATGAATTGTTAGTGGGTTTTATATTTTCTGGTGGAGTTTTTACTGCCGTTTCTGTGTTTATTTCAAGAAGCTCAGTAGGATCCTCGCAATTTAGTAGTTCGTTAAATGTTTCTGCTAAAATTTCTGAATTTCTTTTATCACTATGGGCCATCTTATTGTTTTTATCTTTTGGCATTAGTGTTGGGGGATCATACCTTTGGAATTGTCTGCTAAATATTTTGTAGTAATTCCACCAATGTCACGCCATTCTAGTTTGTTCTTCGTTGTGCTGGCCATTTCTCTATTACATTTCTGTATCTCTTTTCCCTTCCTAATTGGGCATTAAAGTCTCCAATTAAAATTTTGGTGTGATTTTTGTTGGTGTTTGTTGCTGTCTGATCCAAAAGCTCCCAAAATCGATCCACATCTTTTCTGTGGTCTTTTCTATTATTTTTGTCATTAGTTGGGGCATGGGCATTTATTATTGTGTATGTTCCATTTGCTGCTTTTATAGTTAATGTTGAGAGCCTAGGAGATTGTGCTTTGAATTCTATTATGGATCCTATCATTTCGAGGTTTACCATGAATCCTGTTCCGAATTGCTCTTTTCCCTGGTATTCCCTTGTAAATTCTACGTTCTTGTGCTTCCATTGGTTCTTGATAAGTGTTTCTCATTTCTTGAAGTCCGGTTATCAGAATCCCCTGTCGATCCATTTCGTATGTCAAAATTTTGAGTTTACCTGGTTGTATGGGAGAATTTATATTGTGCGTCGTTATGTTACTTATCTGTCCTGTCTTGAGTCTAAGCTTTGGTCTGTTGTCAGTCTCGAGTATTTTCAGATGCTCTTACTTGTATAAGTTACCTATCAAGTGTCTGCCCACTGTATCGAAATGCAGTCTTTCCTGGCTGTTGCCAGGCGGCAGAATTTTCCTTAAAAGATTTCCTTCCATGGTTGACTGTCAAAGGTGTTCACTCTTGTGTGGAGCAAGCTCCGAGTTACAGCTACGGTTGTGAATCGTAGAGGGGCCCAGTTGTTCAGGGTTGAAGGGTAAGCATTTCCTCTGTACCCTATAAATGCTGTGGTTTTCCCACCACTACTTGGGTGGCTGATTGCAGTGGTTTCCCTCCGGGCGATGGAGTCGTCACATCCCTATTCCAGAAGGTAAGCACAGTATTTTTCATTCATGCCATGAGCACTGTAAACATCACTCTGGTGAGTGTCTCTGAGGAGTGTCCTAAAATAATCAATTTTTGGCTTATTGATTACCCTCTTGAGTTCAGACTTAACAGATTTTATATCCTGTTCAGTATTAACATTTAACAGAAGGAACTGCATGTCATGGTCTGAGAGGCCATTGACTATTGGTTTTGTAATATAATTTTGTTCATTGGACTTTTCGATAAAGATATTATCAGTGGCTGTTTGTGAGCAATTGACTACCTTAGTTGGGAACTTTACAGTGGGAATTAAGTTGGATGATAGTGTTACTAACTCAAATAAGTTCTTAATGGGAAAGTCTATAAGGAAATCTATGTTAAATTCACCAGCAACCACTATTTCTTTGTTTTTGGTTGTTAAATGGGCCACTACAGCTTCAAGGTGGTTTATGAATAGATTAAAGTTACCTGCAGGTGCATGATATACACTTAATATTATGAAGGATTTTTTTGTTAAATTCTACTTCTGTTGCTCATGCTTCCGTATGCTGTTCTAGGCAAAATGTATGAATGTCTGTGTTCTTAAATTTATGACAGTTCCAGATGAATGTTGCAACTCCTAATTTCTCCATTTCTGTTCTACAAAGGTGAGATGGTAACCTAAATCCTGTAACACTAAAAGTTCCATACATCTACATCTACATCTACATTTATACTCCGCAAGCCACCCAACGGTGTGTGGTGGAGGGCACTTTACGTGCCACTGTCATTACCTCCCTTTCCTGTTCCAGTCGCATATGGTTCGCGGGAAGAACGACTGTCTGAAAGCCTCTGTGCACGCTCTAATCTCTCTAATTTTACATTCGTGATCTCCTCGGGAGGTATAAGTAGGGGGAAGCAATATATTCGATACCTCATCCAGAAACGCACCCTCTCGAAACCTGGCGAGCAAGCTACACCGCGATGCAGAGCGCCTCTCTTGCAGAGTCCGCCACTTGAGTTTGTTAAACATCTCCGTAACGCTATCACGGTTACCAAATAACCCTGTGACGAAACGCGCCGCTCTTCTTTGAATCTTCTCTATCTCCTCCGTCAACCCGATCTGGTACGGATCCCACACTGATGAGCAATACTCAAGTATAGGTCGAACGAGTGTTTTGTAAGCCACCTCCTTTGTTGATGGACTACATTTTCTAAGGACTCTCCCAATGAATCTCAACCTGGTACCCGCCTTACCAACAATTAATTGTATATGATCATTCCATTTCAAATCGTTCCGCACGCATACTCCCAGATATTTTACAGAAGTAACTGCTACCAGTGTTTGTTCCGCTATCATATAATCATACAATAAAGGATCCTTCTTTCTATGTATTCGCAATACATTACATTTGTCTATGTTAAGGGTCAGTTGCCACTCCCTGCACCAAGTGCCTATCCGCTGTAGATCTTCCTGCATTTCGCTACAATTTTCTAATGCTGCAACTTCTCTGTATACTACAGCATCATCCGCGAAAAGCCGCATGGAACTTCCGACACTATCTACTAGGTAATTTATATATATTGTGAAAAGCAATGGTCCCATAACACTCCCCTGTGGCACACCAGAGGTTACTGTAACGTCTGTAGACATCTCTCCGTTGATAACAACATGCTGTGTTCTGTTTGCTAAAAACTCTTCAATCCAGCCACACAGCTGGTCTGATATTCCGTAGGCTCTTACTTTGTTTATCAGGCGACAGTGCGGAACTGTATCGAACGCCTTCCGGAAGTCAAGAAAAATAGCATCTACCTGGGAGCCTGTATCTAATATTTTCTGGGTCTCATGAACAAATAAAGCGAGTTGGGTCTCACACGATCGCTGTTTCCGGAATCCATGTTGATTCCTACATAGTAGATTCTGAGTTTCCAAAAACGACATGATATTCGAGCAAAAAACATGTTCTAAAATTCTACAACAGATAGACGTCAGAGATATAGGTCTATAGTTTTGCGCATCTGCTCGACGACCCTTCTTGAAGACTGGGACTACCTGTGCTCTTTTCCAATCATTTGGAACCTTCCGTTCCTCTAGAGACTTGCGGTACACGGCTGTTAGAAGGGGGGCAAGTTCTTTCGCATACTCTGTGTAGAATCGAATTGGTATCCCGTCAGGTCCAGTGGACTTTCCTCTGTTGAGTGATTCCAGTTGCTTTTCTATTCCTTGGACACTTATTTTGATGTCAGCCATTTTTTCGTTTGTGCGAGGATTTAGAGAAGGAACTGCAGTGCGGTCTTCCTCTGTGAAACAGCTTTGGAAAAAGGTGTTTAGTATTTCAGCTTTACGCTTGTCATCCTCTGTTTCAATGCCATCATCATCCCGGAGTGTCTGGATATGCTGTTTCGAGCCACTTACTGATTTAACGTAAGACCAGAACTTCCTAGGATTTTCTGTCAAGTCGTTACACAGAATTTTACTTTCGAATTCACTGAACGCTTCATGCATAGCCCTCCTTACGCTAACTTTGACATCGTTTAGCTTCTGTTTGTCTGAGAGGTTTTGGCTGCGTTTAAACTTGCAGTGAAGCTCTCTTTGCTTTCGCAGTAGTTTCCTAACTTTGTTGTTGTACCACGGTGGGTTTTTCCCGTCCCTCACAGTTTTACTCGGCACGTACCTGTCTAAAACGCATTTTACGATTGCCTTGAACTTTTTCCATAAACACTCAATATTGTCAGTGTCGGAACAGAAATTTTCGTTTTGATCTGTTAGGTAGTCTGAAATCTGCCTTCTATTACTCTTGCTAAACAGATAAACCTTCCTCCCTTTTTTTATATTCCTATTAACTTCCATATTCAGGGATGCTGCAACGGCCTTATGATCACTGATTCCCTGTTCTGCACTTACAGAGTAGAAAAGTTCAGGTCTGTTTGTTACCAGTAGGTCCAAGATGTTATCTCCACAAGTCGGTTCTCTGTTTAATTGCTCGAGGTAATTTTCGGATAGTGCACTCAGTATAATGTCACTCGATGCTCTGTCCCTACCACCCGTCCTAAACATCTGAGTGTCCCAGTCTATATCTGGTAAATTGAAATCTCCACCTAAGACTATAACATGCTGAGAAAATTTATGTGAAATGTAGTCCAAATTTTCTCTCAGTTGTTCTGCCACTAATGCTGCTGAGTCGGGGGGTCGGTAAAAGGAGCCAATTATTAACCTAGCTCGGTTGTTGAGTGTAACCTCCACCCATAATAATTCACAGGAACTATCCACTTCTACTTCACTACAGGATAAACTACTACTAACAGCGACGAACACTCCACCACCGGTTGCATGCAATCTATCCTTTCTAAACACCGTCTGTACCTTTGTAAAAATTTCGGCAGAATTTATCTCTGGCTTCAGCCAGCTTTCTGTACCTATAACGATTTCAGCTTCAGTGCTTTCTATCAGCGCTTGAAGTTCCGGTACTTTACCAACGCAGCTTCGACAGTTTACAATTACAATACCGATTGCTGCTTGGTCCCCGCATGTTCTGACTTTGCCCCGCACCCGTTGAGGCTGTTGCCCTTTCTGTACTTGCCCGAGGCCATCTAACCTAAAAAACCGCCCAGCCCACGCCACACAACCCCTGCTACCCGTGTAGCCGCTTGTTGCGTGTAGTGGACCAGTGGTCACATGATGTTCAGAGAGGCAGATTGCCAGCTGGGTTTGAGGACTCTAATTCATCTATGCAGATTAATTGATTAATTTTATTTCTCAGTCCTCGAATATTTTGATGCAATAAAGATAGCTGACATTTCACATTGACTGAGTTATAGTTGGGGAGAGTTGAAATTTCTGCTGAGTGTTGAAAATTCTTAACCAACAATTGTTTATGCTGATGTAATAAGCTAGAATTATGTTTTTTTGTTTCTTTCTCAAACTGAAGGTTTGTCTCAATCCTAACCTCTCCTAAAACTTGGTTTCTTTCTGTCCTTCTTACCCTAAAAAAAGGGTCTTTTCTGAACCTTACAACCACTGGTATTTTATCACTCATGCCAGTGCCACCCCCCCTCCCCCTCCCCCTTTAACTTTCCTGCTATTTTCCCAGCCAGTTTACCTTTCCCTTTCTTGTTGAGGTGAAGCCATGCCTAGTATAATCCCACCTATTGAGGGAATCAACAGGAACCACACCAATGTGTGACCCTGCATCCAACATAAGCAGCCGTTCCAACTCCAAATTAACTCTCCGGACAGAAGAGTTCAAATGAGGTCGGTCATGGCGCCCAAGAACAGATACAAACTCAACACTAGTATGCTTAGATGCTGATTCAATCTTTACCAGGTCACACTCTATACTGTACACAGGATCTCTGTCAGTACTATTACCTGGCCCACCCACTGCAACCACTGTGTCTTCCTTAGTGATCCTCTGTCACCTGCTCCTGACCAAGCTAGGTTTAAAAAAAATGGTGACCTGGTATTCTGATCGTAGTTCATACTGCAAAAGTTGGCCAACACCTCTTCCATGGGGACCACCTAACAACAACCCTTTCTTTCTCTTTACTGATTTCCCTACATTCTTACTTTTCAATTTGCTGCTGAAAGTTAGTTGTGCCCTGTCTACACCTGCAAGTGCTTGAGGCTCACCAGTTTCTAACTGAAGCAACAGGTCAAATCTATTTTCCACATTCACCACAAAGCTGTCAGACAAAGTTCTAGGCCTGTTCCTCCTGTTTCCTGTTGCCACTTCCCACCTCTCTTTACCATTCTCCCTCCTTAACCAGTCAAGATCTCTCTTGGCATTGTCTAACTCAGCCTGAAGGGCAGCAATTTTAGCCTCATGTTCTAGTATCTTCCTATCTTTACTACGAGGGCAGTTCAATAAGTAATGCAACACATTTTTTTTCTCGGCCAATTTTGGTTGAAAAACCGGAAATTTCTTGTGGAATATTTTCAAACATTCCCGCTTCGTCTCGTATAGTTTCATTGACTTCCGACAGGTGGCAGCACTGTACGGAGCTGTTAAAATGGCGTCTGTAACGGATGTGCGTTGCAAACAACGGGCAGTGATCGAGTTTCTTTTGGCGGAAAACCAGGGCATCTCAGATATTCATAGGCGCTTGCAGAATGTCTACGGTGACCTGGCAGTTGGCAAAAGCACGGTGAGTCGTTGGGCAAAGCGTGTGTCATCATCGCCGCAAGGTCAAGCAAGACTGTATGATCTCCCGCGTGCGGGCCGGCCGTGCACAGCTGTGACTCCTGCAATGATGGAGCGTGCGAACACACTCGTTCGAGATGATCGACGGATCACAATCAAACAACTCAGTGCTCAACTTGACATCTCTGTTGGTAGTGCTGTCACAATTGTTCACCAGTTGGGATATTCAAAGGTTTGTTCCCGCTGGGTCCCTCGTTGTCTAACCGAACACCATAAAGAGCAAAGGAGAACCATCTGTGCGGAATTGCTTGCTCGTCATGTGGCTGAGGGTGACAATTTCTTGTCAAAGATTGTTACAGGCGATGAAACATGGGTTCATCACTTCGAACCTGAAACAAAACGGCAATCAATGGAGTGGCGCCACACCCACTCCCCTACCAAGAAAAAGTTTAAAGCCATACCCTCAGCCGGTAAAGTCATGGTTACAGTCTTCTGGGACGCTGAAGGGGTTATTCTGTTCGATGTCCTTCCCCATGGTCAAACGATCAACTCTGAAGTGTATTGTGCTACTCTTCAGAAATTGAAGAAACGACTTCAGCGTGTTCATAGGCACAAAAATCTGAACGAACTTCTCCTTCTTCATGACAACGCAAGACCTCACACAAGTCTTCGCACCCGACAGGAGCTCACAAAACTTCAGTGGACTGTTCTTCCTCATGCACCCTACAGCCCCGATCTCGCACCGTCGGATTTCCATATGTTTGGCCCAATGAAGGACGCAATCCGTGGGAGGCACTACGCGGATGATGAAGAAGTTATTGATGCAGTACGACGTTGGCTCCGACATCGACCAGTGGAATGGTACCGTGCAGGCATACAGGCCCTCATTTCAAGGTGGCGTAAGGCCGTAGCATTGAATGGAGATTACGTTGAAAAATAGTGTTGTGTAGCTAAAAGATTGGGGAATAACCTGGTGTATTTCAATGCTGAATAAAACAGCCCCACCGAGCGAGGTGGCGCAGTGGTTAGACACTGGACTCGCATTCGGGAGGACGACGGTTCAATCCCACGTCCGGCCATCCTTATTTAGGTTTTCCGTGATTTCCCTAAATCACTCCAGGCAAATGCCGGGATGGTTCCTCTGAAAGGGCACGGCCGACTTCCTTCCCCATCCTTCCCTAATTCGATGAGACCGATGACCACGCTGTCTGGTCTCCTTTCCCAAACAACCACCCAACCAAAACAGCCCCTGTTTCAGAAAAAAAATGTGTTGCATTACTTATTGAACTGCCCTCGTACATATCCTGCAAAACCACTGGTGAGTCTCATTTACTTCTCCTACTCCCATGCCTCTACAGTCGCCCACATGGAAAAAACTACAGCAACTGTCACACTAAAGTCCTGACCTAACAATTCTATGGCAAGTCAAGCACTTTTCACTCATGAGAATTGTAGTAGTTTAGTAATAATAAGTCAGTTAAATTACAGATAAACACAAAAATATGATTCCACAAATTTGGCTTATACGCAACTGTATGTAAACAAAAATAACAGTGCAAAGTTTCCAAAACAACAATGCAAACTTTACACAACTTTCCGGCAATGTGAGTTAAATAATGAAGAGGTACACTGCAGTTAAATTGCTGGAGAGAGCTAAGAACAATTAAATGAAATTCTATAGATTTGCTGCAGCAAAACATAAACAGAAATATGACTGTAACCTGACTGTACAATCTTTTCGCATTTCCTGCTACATTACATAAAGAAAAATGCAACCTTTAATGGTGCACTTAAAATGCACCCTAATACACCTATTTACCACATAATCAGTACTAAACTAAATGTTTTTATAATCTAAAATGACTTATCTTTACGAGAACACCAAAACTCGTGCTAGTCGCCTGGCTGCAGGGCTAGGTAAATAAGCCACTTACCGTAAATATGTCTTGTTAAGTTGCAGACAGGCACAATGAAGAGACACGAAGCTTTGGGTCACATCCTCCATGAGAAAAATAGAAACACACACACACACACACCATACATTCATACAAGCAGGCACTCCTCATGCACACGTGACCACCAACTGTGGCAGCTTGGGCCAGAATGCAATTATCACATGGGATAGTAGCAGCAGCCTGGAGGGATTTTGGGGAAGGGGTGGAAGTGTACAGTTGGGGGGGAGACAGGAGCACTATCTGGCGTTGTATGCAGGGACTATAATGCCACCAGTTGCAGCGTTATGAGGTTATGGGGTAGGGAGGTGGGGAAAATGGAGCGAGGAAGGAGTGTAATGGGGAAAGATGGATGGGTGCATTGGCAAGAGGTGGGAGATGAGAAAGGGGAGGAGGTGATAGGACAGAGTGACTGAAAACTGTTGGGAGGAGGGTATGGGGACATTGTGTTACCATAGGTTGAGACCAGGATAATTATGGGAGCAGAGAATGTGTTGCAAGGATAACTCCCAGCTGTGCAGTTCAGAAAAGCTGGTAGTGGAGGGGAGGATCTAGATGGCTTGGGTAGTGAAGCAACCATTGAAATCAAGCATGTTATGTTCAGCTGCATGTTGTGCCACATGATGATCTTCTTTGCTGTTGGATACAGTGTGGCACTGGCTGTTCATCCTGGTGGGCAGCTGGTTGGTATTATACCAATGTAAAAAACTGTGTGATTGCAGGCTGCTTTCACAGGTGGCCCGGCCCCTGATGGAGTAGTATAAACCTGTGACAGTACTGGAATAGAAAGTGCTGGGTGGGTGGATTGGTTAGGTCTTGCTCCTGGATCTTCCACAGGGATATGATCCTTGTGGCAAAGGGGATGGGGGGATGGGGTGGTGAAATGGCATGGAAGATCTGTTTGTGGACTAGGTCTGGTGGATACTTCCTGCCTGTGAAGCCTTGGAGAGACCCTCAGCATACTGGGCAACCCACAACTACTTCTCATTTGAAGGGAAGATATACAAACAAATCTGTGGCATAATCATGGGCCCCGCATGGCATCCTGTTATGCCAATCTGTTTATGGACCACCTAGAGGAGGCCTTCTTAGCCTCCCCAAATGCCAAACCCCTAGTCTGGTTCAGTTTCATTGAGAATATCTTCAGGATATTGACTCGGGGCAAAGACACCCTACCTTCGTTCCTTCACAACCTCAAAACCTTCTCTCCCATCCACTTCACTTGGTCTTTGTCATCCCAGCTTGCCACATTCCTAGACATTGACTTCCTTTTCTCTGGTGACTCCATCCCCCACCTCTGTCCACATTAAACCCACTAATTACCAACAGTACCTGCATTTCAACAGGTGTTACCCCTTTCACACCAAAAACTCCCTGCCATACACCTTGGCCACCACGGGATGGTGTACCTGCAGTGACAACAAATCACTTGCACACTGTGCTGTGGGTCTCATCAAGGCCTTCACAGACAGGCAGTATCCTGGAAACCTAGTCTGCAAACAGATCCCCTGTGCCATTTCACCTCACACCCCAAATATTCCCACCACCCCAAGAACCAGCCACAAAGAAGTGCCCTTTTGTCCCTTAATACCACCTCAGACTGGAACAGCTAAACCCCATCCTCCGTCAGGCCTTTGCTTACCTATCATGTCCTGAAATGGGAGACATCCTATCCAAGATCTTTCCCACCCCTCCTAAAGTGGTGTTCAGATGCCTACGCAACCTCCAAAACATCCTAGTCCATCTCTATGCCACTCCAAATACCAATCCCCCAATCCCATGTCACAAGGATCATATGCCTTTGGAAGACACAGGTGCAAGACCTACCCAATCCACCCACCCAGCAGTTCCTATTCCAGTCCTGTCACAGGTTTATCCTACGCAATGAGAAGCCGGGTCACCTGTGAAAGCAGCCATGTCATTGATCAATTTTTCTGCAATTGTTGCGCAGCTTTTTACAATGATATGACTACCAACCAGCTGCCACCAGAATGAACAGCCATTACCAAACTGTGGCCAAGAGCAAAGTAGGCCACCCTGTGGCACAACATTCAGCTGAACATAACATGCTGTATATGAATGACTGCTTCACTGCCCGAGCCATGTGGATCCTCCCCTTCACTATCAGCTTTTCTGAATTATTTGGATGGGACTTACCCTTACAACACATTCTCCACTCCTGTAATTATCCTGGCCTCAACCTATGGAAACATACTGTCCCCACACTCTCCACCCATCAGTTTCCACCCCCTCTGTCCTGTCGCCTCCTCCCCATTCCTGTCTCCCACCCTCTTTGATTGCCACTCTTTCCCAATGCACCCACCCATCTTTCCATGCTCCTCTCCTTTTTCACTCCCTTTTCCCCAACTGCCTACCCCACAACCTCCTGATGGATGCTGTGCCAGTTTACATTCTGGTCCCTGCTCCTCTGCGGCCACAACCATACACTGCTATCCCTTCCCCTTCCATCCAGATTGCTGCTTCCATTGCATTGATAGTGGCATTCTGGACTGAGTTGGCAGTTGGGTGTGGGAGGTGTGCTTTCATGTGTGAATGAATGGTGCACATTTCTCTCTTTCTGGTGTAGGCTGTGGTTGAAGGTGTGTGTGTCTCTTAATTGTGCCTATCTGCAACTTAACATTTCATCTTCACAGTAAGTTGAAATCTGTCTTTTTTCCTACATTGCAGATATTGCAATATTCCCATTGTTTGAATATTGAGTTATGTCTCAGATCAAGTGAGTACAATACTTGCATAAAAATTGTAAATAACATGACCTGCAAGACCTTAACATTGGAACAGCTTCCTTATTATATTCCAAAAGCTGGAATAGCAGTCAGATTGCCACAATAGCATAGCTAGTCTTTTTTTCTGTTTCAAAACACAGCAAACAGCAGAAAAAAGCAAGCTAGCTAGCTTCGCTTATGAGAAAAAAATTCAAACTGAAGTATATAGTATTGCTTCAAGATTACTTTCATACATTTTCCATGTACAAATTAATTATAGGTGTCACAAGTCAGTCATCTTGTTCTCTCATTTTGGCAGTCAGCACTGCTCTCAATGTTTCTTAGATGCTGGTTCATCTTCATTATTTGACCTATTGCTTGGGACTGGAAAAAATTGTTTTCTGTTGGAATGTCGAAGCCAAACTACCTTCAGTGTAACAGGAGAACATTATGAATTGTTGAATTCTGTCTCATACAAACATTCAACAAAGTCTACATTTTTCACTGAAAACTGATTTTCCACTAAATTCTGAAGGGATTTGTATCCTTTCTTTAACATCCGAGTTATCTGTTGCCGAGTCCTGCCAAGTCAGTTATACATCACAGATTTTTTTGGGTGTCAGCACTGGTAGTTTGTGAATACCTTCCTAGGATTGAAACACAACTCTTGGGCTGAATACACAGACTTGCCTGGATCTGAAGAATGAGAATTGTTTGAAGATACAATCCATTTAGATTAGTTCATCTCTGCCTGAAATATCTCTCTCTTTACATTATTCATAATTGTGCTGGTTTCTTCACCAGAAATTCCATTTGCCACAACAACATAGCTATTTTCCAGCTGTTTATGGTTCATGGGAGGTAGGATACTTTGAATACTCTTAATTGCACATTCTTGTTCATTAAATCATTTTCATGTTCTTTAATGAACATGGCCTACACAAGGACTGAATTTAAGTCTTCACTCAAAAGCAAATTAACAGTTAATTACTGCATTAGCTAACTCCCACATGTATCAGGACAGAAGAATTTTATATGTCTTCAAAATATTTTGTTACATTAGTGGCTATGGAAAGCCAGGAGTTCCAATGCTCTGAACTGGAAGAGGACATGCCTTTGGATCTCTCTGTCTTGTCCGCTAAAAACAGGAGATATGTTTTCTCTTCTCTTCCTAGTAGTCAGGAAAACACTCTTTTAAGTTAATTCTGCAGGGTTCAGTTTGGAAAGATCTTTTGAAGGAAAAAAAGAGAGAGAGAAAATTACAACCAAATTCACTTAGTGAGCCCAACATGGAATAGGGCTTAAATGGTCTCCTAAGATGTTTCAAAGAGTTGGCACATCTGTTTATGTACAGAGCACTTATAATAGCCTTTGCATTGTCATATTGAAAAGTATTGTCTTCCCCCCTGTGGGTCCGGGGGTTAGAATAGGCCCAAGGTATTCTCGCCTGTCATAAGAGGTGACTAAAAGGAGTCTCACACGTTTCGGCCTTTATGTGATGATGCCCTGTAGGGTTCGCCTTCATTTTTCAAAATTTTCCAGAAGAGCGAGCCAATTGGGAAAGGGCGCCTTACATGGTGCATAGTGTCCATCTTGCGCTGAGACCTCTCGCATCCTTCATCAACGTGTATCTTCATTTCTCCTCATTCTCCAGCTGTTGGGCAAGGTCACCCTACTGGGTGTGTTTTCCTCCATCCTGTGTGCAGTTTCGCTTTCTGCACTGTCGATGATAATGGACTTCTCAGCTCGTTTGCACCTGATATCCAGCACAGAAGCCAGTCCGTTGTGGTGGGGCCGCCAGTCCGTTGTGGTGGGGCCGCCATGTACCCTCTTTGTCGTAACTCCGTGACCACACAGGGATCGCTCTGCTGCGCCGTTAACTCCCCAAATATGCCTAGGAGTAGATGCCTGTCACCCTGGGGCATCGGGACTCCCCATCCTTCTAGGTGGCCATTGCTGCAGCTGGGTGGTGTCATGGGGAGGACCCCTGATCAGAGTGGGTGGCCTCAGTGCAGATGACATGCCATCAAGCATAGTACATCATCTCTTGCTGGTGGTCGAACACCACCAGTCTCTAAGCGGTCAAGGTCTACCTTCAGTGCTATGAAATACAACCCCAAGTCATCTCACCCCCTGGAACGCCAAGTGAAGGATGGTAGCGAAGCTTATTCACCCCGGTACCTCGTATGTACGAGAGTTGATAAGGAATCGTTCTTGTCAATGAAACTTCAGTTTTCGTGGAGCATTTGGAGGACAAGTTTGGGGAGGTGGAGGGATTGTCCAAAATGTGGTCAGGGTAAGTCTTGATCAAAACAGCATCCTCTGCCCAGTCACGAACACTACTTGCCTGTGACAAGCTGGGGGATGCTTCTGTTTCCATCATGCCCCGTAAGAGCTTAAATATGGTCCAGGATATCATTTTTCACAAGGACCATTTTTTGCAGTCTGACAATGAGCTGTGCGCCGAATTAGAGCAGTGAGGTGACCATTTCGTCCGGTGCATCCACCGGGGTCCAAGGGATAATCAGGTTGCCACCGGTGCCTTCATCTCTGCCTTCGACAGTGACACATTACCCGAGAAGGTCAGGGTGACGGTATACCGCTGTGACGTAAAGCCATAAATCCCTGCCCCGGTGTGGTGCTTTATGTGCTGGAAGTTCCATCATATGTCTTCCCACTGTACTTCCAGCGTCACTTGTCGGGATTGTAGATGGCCACATCCCAATACTCCCTGTGCCCTGCCTCCCATCTGTGTCA
This sequence comes from Schistocerca cancellata, assembly GCF_023864275.1. NCBI lineage: Eukaryota > Metazoa > Arthropoda > Insecta > Orthoptera > Acrididae > Schistocerca > Schistocerca cancellata. Next base: position 571,625,839 of record NC_064632.1, read on the forward strand.
GTTGCGGAGAGCACCATTCACCTTGCTCGCCAGACTGCAGAATTCTCCAGAAAGAAAGCAAAATAATGGAATACAAGACCCTGGAACGATTGAACCTACACTGAGGCTAAGAGAAAATATGAGAGGCTACATCCTGTGCATATGACGTCAACCTACACCACCGCTACGACAACGGTTGTACCTCCTTCCATTCTGCTGCATACAGTTGGCTCTCAGAGCCGTCAGACTCCACCTGCCCCCTTGATGGTGGGGGCAATTCCCTCCCTGTTGCTCCTGCACAACCTACTTCAGAAGCAAACCCCCCCAATTATTGGGGACATCAGTGCCCACTTCTCAGCCGGAGAAGTGTAAGTCTTCTTTGGCTTCTCCCGCCAGGAAGGGATTCCTTGGGTCACTCCCTTCCCAGGTTCCTACCAATGGCAAAGCTGACACCCGCCAGTGGCTGAAGCAACCACAGGTAGCTGGTTATAGGGCTTCACAGTCCTCCACAGTCCATGAGACTGAATCAGTGATGCCCTCCCAGCTGGACAAACCTAATGAGCAGCGAGAGGAACCTAAAAAGAAAAAGACCCCCAAGAACCAAGGCACTGTGGTGGCACCCACACCACCACTACAATCTCTGTGTCCGAGGATGAGGTGGAGATTCTGGCATCTGCTGAGGACCTAGATCTCACTGGGCCCCCAAACACAATGGATGTTGATCACACAGGTACTCATCTGGTGGCAGCAGATGACCCTGAGGCATAGACTGCCTCATTGAGTGTTTCATGCCTTCCCAGTCTGACGATCACGTCATCCTCCAGTGGAATTGCGGCAGTTTTTTCCACCACCTTACTGAGCTACAGCAACTGTTAAGCTGTACACCTGCTTTCTGCAGTGCCCTCCAGGAAACCTGGTTCCTGGCAGTGCGAGCCCTTACCCTTCGTGGCTACAGGGGATTTTACAAGAACCATAGCGAATATAATTGAGTGTCAGGTGGAGTTTGTGTCTACGTCCTGAACTCGGTAGGTAGTGATCCTGTATCCCTCCTGCATGCCTCCTCTTGAAGCTGTGGTTGTCAGGATCCGGATGATGCAGGAAATAACTCCCTGCAACATGTATCTCCCTCCAGATGATGCTGTACCCCTGAATGTATTGGCTGCACTGATTGATCAACTCCCTAAACCTTTCCTACTTTTGGGAGATTTTAACGCACATAACCCCTTGTGGAGTGGCTCTATGCTTACTGGCAGAGGTAGGGAGGTCAAAAATTTACTGTCAGAACTCAACCTCTGCCTCTTAAATACAGGTGCCCCCACACATTTCAGTGTCGCACATCACACATATTCGGCTATTGATCTCTTGGTTTGCAGTCCTGGCCTTTTCCCATCTATCCACTGGAGAGCACATGACAACCTGTGTGGTAGTAACCACTTCCCCATCTTCCTGTCACTACCCTGGCATCCTGCCCACAGATACCAACCCAGGTGGGCTTTACAAGGCAGACTGGGAAGCCTTCACCTCTGCTGTCACCGCTGAATCTCCTCCACATGGTGCCTTCGATGTTGTCGTTGAGCAGGTTACTGCATCCATCGTTTCTGTGGTGGAAAACTCAGTTCCTCGTTTTTTCTTTAGGGTGCATCTGGCGAAAGACAGTGCCTTGGTGAATGCCGGAAGCCGCTGAGGCAATTTAAGAGCATTGGTGAGCTCTACAGTGACATAAGTGGCACTTTCCATAGAGCACCTAATAGCCTTTAAGTGGCTCCGTGCCCGCTTTCGCCAGCTTATAAAATGACAGAAACAGGAGTGTTGGGAGAGGTTTGTGTTGACCATTGGGTGCCATAAGTCACCTTCTTAAGTCTGGACGAAGATGAGACATCTTTTTGGCCCCAACAGGTGACCCGGCATTAACATCAATACCATGTTATCTACCGACGCAAATGCGATTGCCAAGCACTTTGCTGAGCACTGTGCTCGAGCTTCAGCATCGGAGAACTACCCCCCCCCCCCCCACACACACACACACACACACACACACACACACACACACACACACACACACACACACACTTTTGCACCCTCAAATGGCGGATGGATAGGAAACTGCTCCTGGACCAGGTAACTGATGACATCGCTTTTCAGTCCCATAATGCCCAATCAACCAATCTACACCTGTAATAATATATATTTGAATAAACTGTCTGTGACTGTAGGTTCAGAATTTTTAATGCCTCCCAAGGACCCTGAATGCTGTGTACTCTGTGAATATTGAGCATATATTAATCTAGACAGGTCACATGGAAGTATACAGTAATGAACACTAAAATTTATCAATTAATCAGAATTTAATTCACATTACCTGTTGACAAATTCAATAACAATATTAAAACATTACATACCAGTGAACATCGTAGGCGTCACCAGCACTAAGTTATTGGGGGTAGGGGGAGGGGGTCTGACTAAATGGGAGATCCTGTTGAGAAAAGCTGAAAAAATTAGGACCTAAAACCACTATTTGGAGCATTCAGGATACATCAACTGTGTATTTCAATGGCACTTAAAATTCAAAAATAATGCCAAGTGTAAGCCTGGATTATAATGTGTTTTGTGATTACTGAGTATAAAAAAGTTATATAATATGAACATTTAAATGTATCGACTGTGTGCTTTTGATCATTATGTCCTACACAAAACGGCAATAATGCTAAGTTCTTCCCATATATAAAAGCTTCATTTGTGCAATGTTTCATGTCATTCAGTTGAACAAAACGTTAACAGACAAAACCTCAACATTTTTAAATACTGTGTTAGTCATGCTTTTAAAACATGGAGAACACTAGAAACCTATTATTTTACAGTAGTACCCTCCAAAAATTCACACTGCTTGGTTTTCTTTTACTGACTAATGCAGGTGAAGCCATGACAGGAAAATTGCTAGTTTATTACAAGCCTTTTTGTAGGTAAGAATCAAGGTAAAATAATATGTGTAGAACATAAAAGACTATATGCTATATTTAGATCATTTTAAAAACTAGTTGATGAATTCCTATGAACTAGGTGTTCTACATTGTAGCGGTAAAATTAAATTGGAATACGTTTTGTAATAAATATTTACTTACCATCATTATTTTGCCATTTAAAAAAGACTATGTTGATGAATTGCCTTGAACACTCTTCATAGCAATTTCGCTCGACTTTTACATGGACTATAACTTTGTTATTTTACCAACGACGGACTGCAAATTATTGTCAAGTGGTGTTAGACTCTTAGCCATCTGCCTCTTGGCCATGCCTCCTACAGACTTACGGAAAAACCAAGTAAATTCAGGCTTATCTACTCTGCTCCTTCATCACTTTTACTTGTACCAACACAATTAATCAAAACACAGAATAATGTCTTTTTAGCAAATAATATATGTGGATTTGATTCACTGGCATGTTAGTAAATTGTGTAAACCATTCATTCCTACCGCAAAAGAGCTTTCAGTGTGTACAAACAATGGAAAATTCAGGATGGAATGTGAGAATATTATGAAAAGGAAAGGTGCTACTCACCAAATAGCAGAGATGCTGAGTCACAGATAGGCACAACAAAAAGACTATCACAAATAAAGCTTTCAGCCAGTTAGGCCTTTGTCAACAATAGAAAACACACACACACACACACACACACACACACACACACGACTGCAGTCTCAGGCAACTGAAACCACGCTCAAACACACTTGGGTATGGTTGCAGTTGCCTGACTGCAGTTGTGTGTGTGAGTTGCATTTCTCTCTCTCTCTCTCTCTCTCTCTGTGTGTGTGTGTGTGTGTGTGTGTGTGTGTGTGTTGCCTTTTGCTGACAGAGGCCTTACTGGCCGAAAGCTATATTTGTGACAGTCTTTTTGTTGTGCCTATGTGCGACTCAGCATCTCCGCTGTATGGTGAGTAGCTACTTTCCTTTCCATAATACTGTTTCAGTATGTATATTTAGTTAAATGTGGGTATATTTGTTCAGCAGTATCATTTTTTCTCAACCAAGACTCAAAAGATTGGTATTGCTTATCAAAATATATAGGTAGGTGATGTCCGCCCCCCCCCCCCCCCCTCCCCCAATTGGTGAAAATGAAACAAGCATTCAACAGTGGCTATGCAGTGCTGTGACATAGTGATGTCTAACTGCGAAGACTGGCAGTGGAACTGAGTCTCACTAGAAGTGAGATATCCGTTGAAATATACTACAGATTGAGGACTAGGTACCCAAGATGCAAATAGACGAAGTGTATGCACTTTAAAGTAACAAAGCTGCCTTTTTATTCGGGAACTGAGGGAATGCCATATTTTGTGACAATTCGTTCAAGACAGCCATTTTCATAGTAAGCTGCAAAAAAAATCATTTATTTTGTGTTAACTATTCATGTGGAATTTTCTTATCCCTTTCTATTGCTGATTACAGGATATAGTTATTAACATCTGTTTGTCACGTCATGTCCTAGTTCTTTGCTGTCATGCTGTTGAAACTGCTTGTGGCTGATAATTTTCCCTGTAAGAAACTAAAGTAATCAAAATGCCTGCTGTCACAATTCTAAGTATATAGTGAGCATTCCTGTATCTGGCTTGGAGTGGCCCCACCCCCATACAGGATGTGTGAACAGCATATCTGTGTTTATAGTTCTAGCCACATCTGTCTGTTTCCTCACATGCTATAGGCAGATGTTGAAAGGAAGGTGGATTGATCAGAATCAGCAAAGGAAGGAACACATGGAAAACGCTGATAAGGAGGAGGGACAAGGTGATGAAATATCTGTTAAGACATAAAGAAATAACTTCAGTGGTACTAGAGGGAGCTGTGGAGGCTAGAAATGTATGGGAAGACAGAGATTGGAATATATCCAACAAATAATGGAGGACATGGGATATAATTGCTGCTCTGAGGTGAAGAGGTTAGCACAGGAGAGGAGTTAGAGACGGACCACATGAAACTAGTCAGAAAACTGGTGACTCAAAAAGAAATTGGTTTTAAATGACAGCCATAGTGTTCATGGCAAACTTCCTGTCTTTGCTGATAGGATTGCTAAATATTATTTATAATATATAAGTGCCATGTAGAGTCAAAAGCATATTGTATCCTGCGTCACTCATTGATGGTGTCAGAAATCTGTCCTTTTTAAAGATTTAAGTCCCCCCCCCCCCATAAAAACAAATCACGTGGATTAAGGACTGCAGCCGGCTGTGCTTCAGGAGCTCCATAACCACTCAAATATGAAGGAATTGTTCAGACTGTGTCACACATAGATGCAGAAGTTAGTGAAAGCACCATCATGTGTGAACAACATTTTTGTATAATAGGCCAGACTAACTTCTTCAAACAATTCTGCTAAAGAAATGTACAGTAACTACAAATATTACTGTTTTGTTAATCATGGTGGTAACATATGGGACACTAGGAGATGACTGATAATCCTTTACACAATATTGGCACTCTACAATTGTTGGTAATCCCTTATGTACATAATGTAAGGGTGTTCTGCTCAATCAACGTATCATCAGATGTCTTCCCTTGTGGAATAGGCTTCATCAGTGAAAATGATTTTTATTGAAAGATGCTGGTTTTGTATCTGCTGACTTATAATGAAATTCCAAAAGTTGAGCCTCTGATGGTAGTGTTTCAGCAATAACATCTGCCGCATCTGCATGTAAAAGAGGGTGGAACAGTACTCCCACAGCAGAGCTTTGTGATATTCCAAATACAGTTCTGAGATACTTGGTGCTTGTTTTTCATTGCTCTGCAACAGTTTGCCACAAATTCTATCCATCATTCACATTGTACATCAATTGGCTTCAGTCTCTAAATCCTAGAGGTGCCACAAATCCACCTTGCTTCTCAAGTATTTCTCCACTGATTAAAATGTTTCTATTAATGGGAGGTGCCTCTTGGGAAGTTAGTTTTGGTGCAGTGTCACACAGCTTCTACTCATCCATCTGAAATACCATAGATAAGTTCAGGGTGTATACGAACCGGGAAAAACCCTGGAATTTTTTCATCCGGGAGAAAACCGGGAAAAACACAGGAATTTTTTAGAATTCCGGGAATTTATCATTTTGTTTTCAGTTAAATTTTTGTAATTTTGATTGGTAAGAACCGATACTCTAACAAAGGATATTACTGTATCCCACTACTGCAGAATAATACTGCAGCAATAAAACATGAACGAGAGGAAAAAACTAAAATAAAACTTAAATTGAAAAGGAAATGCGTCATAACAGCAACAAAACACAGTGCTCATACAAGCGTCTGCCAACAGCAAAATGTGTCAAAGACTATATAATGTTCTGTAACAACAAATTGCCTCCGATGAGCGTGACGTCACAACTGTTTACATTAGATTCATTTTAGCAGTTATGAGCAGGATCATTCGCATGCGCAGTTGAGTAGTACCTTCTCCCACTTCTGGCTACAGAAATGTGACAGTGGGCTGTGTAAGCAGTCACAGCAAGCAGCTGGATGCTACTGGGAAAAATTTTACTGGAGCGCCCAAGCTGCCAGATTCTTGATGCGCAGCAGGCCCAGATCTAGGAGGGGGGCGGGGGGAAATTCATACTCTTGAGGGGAAAAAACCTTGTTTAACAAAGCGACTAGCATCCAGCGCATGTTAATCTATCGATTATTCATATGACTTTGAAACGCATCCCTGTCGGTTTTTGAACACATTCTGATTTCTGAATGAATCGCAAGTTGATTTGTGAATGTGTGCATAGTGTACATGATGTCTCTGTCAGGGGAATCCTCATCGCATGTAGAAACAAACTTTCCTACAGACAAAAGGGGCTATGGGAGCTGAGCGGAGTAAGGCCGAACGGATGAATTCCAACAGCTGTCTGATTGTGTGGTTGATTAGGTTTGCGAATGATGGGCGTTGTTATAATTACTAGCTAAATCCATAGATTCAGACTACAGGAGTGGAAATAAACGAATAACAGGTGAGAAAGATTACGTATTACCTTCTCGATGTATCCAAGAAAATGAAATATTGACAGAAAATGTTTGGCCAGATCGCTATACTAGTAAGGGCCAGTTGTACAGTCCCCAGCTAGCAGCCGCTGTCTGGAAGAAGCGCTGAAAACGCGTTGTACGAACATGTAGCAATGCCTAACCGGAGAATAATTGCGAGATAACTAAACTGGTGATTATGGCAAAGTTAGTGGATTTAACCTGCAAATAAGCTTTGACATTGACAGGAATAGTTACAGAATTAGTGATAACAAGACTGTTTGTTAGAACGAGGAAGGAGAAGAAACGGGGACACAACATAAATTATGGAACAATATGACGATTCCAAGTTTGTATAAAAATTTCGTACTACTACTTTTTGATCTGATACTTGAGAAACTGGAGCGTATGAATGAAGTGTGAAACTATTTCCTAATGTAAATTAGTAGGCCTAATAGGCATTTGATATTGGTACTTTGTGAATTATATTCTGTCGTTACAAAAAAGACCATTTGTGCCAAAACAGTTTCGTTTATTTGGTGTGTATTACAGTTGTTGCTGTATTAGAAAGGCCTATTTTGTTTTATCTAGCAGACAGTGACAAAATATATGTAATCAAATACGGAAACAACACCAGTCTTGGGTCCTATTTGCATTAACAGCTTTTTCAGTATTAGACAACGACGTTTCGACTTTTCATGTAGTAAAACGTTTGACGAACTTTGATGAGGTAATAGATTCTTTCGCAGAAAGGAAAGCACGCCATGTAAAGCTGTAGCAAGATTAGAGAGAAAAAAATTCTAGGAGCTAAGGATTGAAGAAATGTGTGTTGTCTTGCTTGTCTCATGTCTTTACTGGGTTTGTGTGTCCTATATTTAATTTTATGTCCCACAAAGCAGCAAGTTGTTAGCTGACAGGGAATAAAGAGTGCAAATTTTCTGAAGGGTTCTTTTTTTAAAGAAAAGAGGCACAAGATGTCAAACCTGCCGATTGTAAGCAGGAGAGGCACCACAGGACATTTTAATTTCCACTGCCCTGAATATGGTTTGATGGAATCCATAACAAAATATACACGTTTCATTTCCACAGAGCGAAGTAGAGTGACGTGCAATAGAAGAAAGCTGTGTGAGGAGGCGAGACACTGCCCTTTGGCACACTTACGAGCAAATAACATGTCTTGTATTCCCTCGAACACACGTTTTATGCATCAGACTCTTCAGAAAGGTGTGTGCTACAAAATGAATATATTTTTGAAAATTCGATTTTTTTGAATATTTGACGTCCTATCTCAAACGTCCTGGTTCGGAAATATCGTAGATCCGGGGCTGATGCGCAGAGTAGTCTGAGTTACAGTGGGGAAGTGGGTAGTCTCTCGTGACCCATGTTTACATTTAGTGATAGTGCTGTTTCTTCTTCGTTTATTGCTCTCACGTCTAATGAAAACAAAACAGATTTCTGTGGCTGGGAGCTATCAAGTGAATTAAAATACATTCACATAATTACGGAAGGCTGAAATATGTTATTAGTTGCAGATTTTATTTTATTTCCACCTTTCTGACAGTCAACCATTAATTGCCTTGCAGAACAAAGAAGCTATTTTTGTCGGTTTGCTAAAGAATTTTTCTTTTATTAATCTTTTCCGCTGAGGCAGACAATATATTTGAAACGAAGTGTTTAATTCCACACACTGTTCGCTGCATTTCAAGTGCACGTTTTCAACTTCTAGCACATATGGCATTATGCCATAATAAAGAATCAAATATGAGATAACACAGTACTGGTACTCCAAGAAAATGTACATCCCAAAAACCACATTTAAAAGCTTAATATTAGGTCGTGGCCTACTTAACTGGGAATCTGGACACACGAATGTGCACTTTAAATGTGCACATTTTAGTATGGGTCACAAAATTCCAATGCTCTTTGACTATCCTCTGATGTTTTGTTTCTTTATGACATAATGTACGATCTTTTAATGTTTTACACGTACGAACATATGGGCTCCCTACTACAACGTAGCTGCGCAAGTGCAGTGACGCCTGTCATCTGGCACTCGCTGGCAACTGCAGAAACGAACCTATTTCTAACAGGTCACGGCAAAATATTCCGGATGGTGGTTTGCAAAGCGTTACCATCAGAGTACCATTCTGGCCGTTACAACGGAGCTATGTGCGATAATGTACGATGAATTTCTTAAATCACAGAGAATTTGAATCTCATTTAAAAATCAACTCTTTGATGACAAGCAATTTAGATGATTTTCGAGCCCAGAAGATCAGACATTTCTGTCATTATTAAAAATTTTACTGACACATTTGTGTGATATATCTTAAATTGTAATACGCGCATAAAAGACCAACATTGGATGTGAAAGCTTAGATTCTCTTGCAGCGTATTAATTTTACTGACCACTATTATATTTGAAAGCTTTGTGTTTCGTGTAGCAACACTGTATATTAATTTAAACCATTAACTTTTTCTGTTTGTGTGTTCGCGCTACTTAACAGTGATGTTGCTATTGGCTGACTACATCACGTCTCCTAAGCTCTGAATACCCGCTGTCATCGGCTGGCGAGATCACGTGACGACTGGCTTGCAAAAGCGCATCGCAATCTCGATTTCAATGCTTCGGAAAGTAACATGCAGTGTTTGGTGGAATTCGAATTTATACTTTCGTAATACAAAAATATGCAGCGTACATGTTGCTGCACATCAAAGATCTTTCCAAAACGGGTTTTTTTCCCTGTGTTTAGTTTTCTAAAGCGCCGGGAAATGCTATTCCCGTGTATAAAACCATAATCATTCAAAGGGCTTACACAGTTCCGAGATACAATGTACTGCCAGTTAACAGGGAAAAAGTATGTTTTCACCCAGAAGAAAGTGTATTTTTAACCGGGAAATCCTGGAGAAATCCGCGAATTTTTTTTCCTTGTCTGCGTATACACCCTGAAGTTGCATGTTGCCATATACCTCATTTGTGAAAATTACCACATATATGATATTGCAAAGCATCCTTTAGCAGCTGTTGGTGCAGTGCATGTCAGCTAGAGTGAACAATGCAGCACTGATGTAAACAATATTGTTCCTTAATTGGTGGAATTCTATTTCTGATTGCAGTTCGAACTTCATATGACATGACACTGTACATTCAGTCACTGGTAGCAGTTTGTGATTCACAGCTTCTCATAGAATTGCTCATACTGTACAATGAGGTGACTTTCTTGCCTTATCAGTCCAGTACTGCCTGATGCAAATCAAGAGAATAACTTGTGCAGGTCATGATTTTCTTCATTATTCCTTTAAATGACTAACATTATTTTCTTTTTCAAAAAAATAATAATTCCAAGAGGAAAAAAACAGTAGTTCTACACTTTTAGTACATAGTAGTATGCAGTCCTTTGAGTATTTTTCCTCATTTATGATTCTTCCTAATTTATGGCAATATTGCCCTGGTACAGTCCATGGAATGGTACAGATGCTATGTGCGAAGACATTCTACACCTATGTGTATACTTCATAAGCCACTGCATGTACTCTACATTGCGGGTGGTTCTTTGTACCATTGCTATTCTTTCCCTTTCCTGTTCCACTCACAAATGGAGTGAAATAAAACGAATTGTTTCTGTGCCTATTCTGCCTTGTTCTGTCCTTGCAGTCTTTATGTAAGATGAACATTGGAGTCACTAGAATCATTCTGCAGCCTTGGTGCACAGAGTTGTATAAGTTGATAACAATTAAGTCGCTGATGATACTGTAAGTAGTTGTATTTTCTGGGGTGAGGATAGTGGTGATGTAAGTGATAATTTTTTGCTTCAGTGTGTTTGGTCTCATGAACAAACTGGCTTTCTGGTCATGATAAACAGAGATAATTTAAATTATCTTCTGATGTTAAGCCATACGAACAATTGGTGGTGTTTCTGGTACCTATTCTGTGGAGTGGCTGAAGAAGTTACCCCATTGTAAACACATCTTTATGATGGATATTCGGTGTTGTGTATCAGACATCGAATCCAAAATCCCAGTATGTAGATTGTAGCTCTAATATCTTCTGTGTCACTATGTTTCTTTCCACACATTGTTTGACTTACTACAAATTAGTGGTGTCATTTAATGCATTGAAATTGAGGTTAAAGATCTGTTTAGTGGTACACAGTGTAAACATTATTTTGTGGGTGTAATTGTATTTTTCAATATTTTCATGTGTTTTTTTTCCCTACTTTAGACCCTCCCTCAGGAAGTGCTGATGTGGAATGTCAGCTTCTGGAAGCAGCCAAGGCAGGAAACACAGACCAAGTACAAAGGCTTTTAACTTCCTATCCACATATCGTCAATTGCAGAGATCTGGATGGCAGGTAAGCCAACACAGAATTTGATATGATAATAAGTCATAATTATCTGCTTCGTCCACCCATTCCCTCTGCACTTTCATAAGTTCATCTTCATATGCCACTACCAGAACCAACATCAACATGACCAGTAGATATATTTTATCTTCTCCTTATAAACTATTGTATATGCTTTCTGACAGTGGAGAAAATTTACAGTACGTTGAAGGAGAAAGCAAAGTAAAAACAATCCAACACAGGCATAAGCAACTTGCTAAATCCATCATTGTCACATCTTATTTGATGGGTCAGCAAACGAGGCTTCAACACCAGTTACGGTTCTTAAACTTCTCTCCCTGTTCAGTACTGTCCCAGGTATGCCCCCTCTACCCATTGTCACATTTCACCATTTGCTCGTACCCGTGTCTTGAGATCTTCCTCTAGAAACTTGAAGTGTGACCATTATTATAGTAAGAACTGTGTCATTTACACAAAGGATGAAACACTACTACTACTACTACTACTACTACTACTACAACTACAGTACACTTACTGGCAACAACATTGTACAAGTTTGTGAATGCCTAATTTCCAGTTTCAACTTTCAGTTGTGTTTTTTTTACTATGTGCTGTTTGAAATATAACGGTTATACTTTAATGAGAAGTGAAGCTTACCTCCATTCAAGCAAAAATTTGTTATTCCTTATAACAAATGTGGGCTAATTCTTCATCTTTCAGATCTGCAGCTCTTGTCTTTTCTTTCTGCGTCTTCAGTTAACTTATGGGATATAGGTTCTGCCATTTTGCAAACACATTGTTTTTTACTTTTTACCCAGATGTGTTTCAGCACCTCCTTGTCGTCATCAGTGGGGTTTTGAATATTGAAAAGTGTAAGAAGTTGTTGTATTTTAGCTTGTAATTGATCTAACAAATTGAGGCCTCAAGAAAGGGTTTTTTTTAAAAAAACTGTGGTTTTTACATTACATGGTTTTGCAGGACCAACTGTATGGTGTCCTGTATTGATAGCTTGTCGTCTGCAAACCAAATGATGTAAATGTGAATTTCATTGGCGCGTTAACACATCCCTTGATTTTTTTAAAAACGTGATTTTGGTGTGTCAAAATGTTTTGCCTGTCTACTTGTTACTACTCATGTTTTGTTGTGACTGACCCTTCTTCTTTTGCATTCCAGGACACTGCACATACCTACAGATGTACTTTGTGTAATTTCTTCATTTAACACCATTTTACTTTGCAAAAGGCAGTGAGTGCTGTGTTGTTGTGTTTTCTAAACCCGTCAACATGGATTTGTTCCCGAGAGAGTTTGGCGCCAAATTTGAATTTTGTTTTCTCTCATACCCCCACCCCCCTCGCGCGCGCTTGTGTGTGTGTGTGTGTGTGTGTGTGGTGTGTGTGTGTGTGTGTGTGTGTGTGTGTTTGTGTTTGTGTTTGTGTTTGTGTTTGTGCGCGCGCGTGCGCACACATGTACGTTGTTGTTGTTGTACTGTTGTGTCTTGCATGTGGTCATTGTTTGTATGTTGCGTTGATTGGTGTTGTCTGTGTTGCGCTTTTGTTCATTTTCTGTTTTTAAAATTTGTTTGTTTAATTTCTGTATCATGTGGGGCTTGTAACTATTTTCCTCTGTCTGTTTTATTGTGTTGAGCTCCTGTGTGTAATTCAGTTTGCTTACAGGTGTTCTGTTGCATCTCCCCCCCCCCCCCCCCCCTCTCTCTCTCTCTCTCTCTCTCTCTCTCTCTCTCTTTTAAGGTCCATAAAATTTAGTGTGTTGTCTTGTTTCTAATTTGAAGTGAATTTTTGAGTATAAGTTGTTTATTTCCACGTGTAGCTGTTGTATATGTGTGTGTCTGGTTCATCAGTCAAGCACATTATGTTATCAACGTAACGGTACCAGTATATGATTGTATTTTTTTATTCTTATTATGTCTTTGTTGAACAGAAAATAATTTAGTGCTGTTATGGTCCTTAATATGGTTGCTATTTCCTTAATGTGTGAGACTGGTGTGTTTACTTGTTGTTTTAGTCTTTGTATGGTGATGTTGATTGTTTCATTTATTGGAATACAAGTGTACGTTGATGTGACATCAAATGATATGAGACTTGCTGTGCCTGGTATGTCTCTGTTCTTGATTGTTTCTACTAGTTCCAGTGAGTTTTTTAGGTTTCTCTTTTCATAAGTGGATATGTTATTTAGTAATGTGTGTGTATGTTGGACTAAATGGTATGATGTAGATGACAAAACACTACACTATGCAAAGGCACATTATTTAACATATTAAAGAAACTTTACAGAAAAGGCAACACAAACAGCCAAGGGAGCTTAGCGCCCACACACACACACACACACACACACACACACACACACACACACACACACATATATATTTAAGTAAACAAAATTCAGATTCAGTGCTAAACTCTCTCTGGAACAAATGAATGCTAGGGTTAGGAAACACAACACCATAGTGCTCAACACATTTTGTGAATCAAAAAGGCGTTTATGAGAAAGAAATTACACAAAGTACATTAATATGTATGTGCTTTGTCCTCAGAACACAAAAGGAGGAGGACTAATCACAACAAAATGTGAGTAGAAACAAATGTATACGCAAAACATTTCGACTTGCAAAATCTTTATTTTTAATTGAGAGATGTGTTAACTCAATGATAAAATTCACATTTACTTCATTTGGTTTGTAGGTGACAAGCTGTGTGTGTAGGACACCATACAGCTGGTCCTGCAAAACCGTATAATGTAAAATCATGGTGAGAAACCAAATGAACAAAAACTTCCTTTAGGCCTCACTTTGTTAGATCAGTTACAACCTGAAATATATTCACTTTTTACAGTTTTCAAAAAGCTAAAACCCACTGATGATGGCTCGGATGTGCTGAAACTTGTTTGGGTAAAAAGGAAAAACAAAAACCCAGAACATATACCCTAAAGTGGGTTAATTGCTTTGCACAGTGGCCAGTTTAAATAGTGAAGGTGTAGGGTATTATAAATTTGTAGAATATAAAGATCTTCAAAATCCTTCAGTTTCATATCTTTTTATCTATTTCTGTCTTAGTGTCAGTGGAGGCAGTTAAACATTACAGTACTTGCATAAGAAGACCGAGCCCATTGTTTCTTCGGGTGCTGTGATGCCACCCAGGTAAACTTACCAAAAAGTGCATATTCCAAGAAGTGTCACTCTTGTCAAAAGTTAATGACTTGTAAAGAATTACTCCTTCATCTCAGAGTTACCAACTTTTCATTACCTCAAGCCTCGTGTGAAAGAATGATTGATTGATGTTTCATTGACAAACATTTTGAACTATGGTATGGAAGCTAATACATGAAAGTTTGTAATGTGAGCCCACACTTACATCTGAAAATGGTAAAGATAGTTGTCACAAAATGGCTAGCTTCTTCCAACAAAAAGAAATGATTCAGCTTTATTTTTTTCTCCAAGCACCAAAAGCATTTGAGCAAGTAACTAGAAATGAGTGTGCATCATCTATGCACCAGGTGCACATGTAACAAAATGTTTCACAATTGTACAGCATTAGCACTTGTGCTACAGTAATCTTCAAAATTCATACAATTTTCTCATAAATCTCAACTTGTGTTTCATACCATGTGAGGTGGCACAGTGGTTATCACACTGGACTCGCACTCGGGAGGACAGTGGTTCAAACCTGCATCTGGTCACCCGAGCTTGTGCTCCGTCTCTGATGACCTCATTGTCGACAAGACATTAAACACTAATCTCTTCCTCCTCCTTGTGTTTCATACAACAGCATATTTGACCCATTAAAGATGTGTTATCATAGGTGAGAGCTGAATTTAGTTCCTACGATGTAACTGCCTGGCAATTGGCAGCAAATACTGTTGTACCAGGGGCAAAATTTCTCTTTGTTTATGATATAGTTTGAATAACTTTTAGGTAACCACATGGTCATCCAGACTGCTGCTGTATCGTGTCAAGTGTTTAAATCAGATAAACAAAATACTGTAGATCATCTCTTCTTCATATGAGTGACCAACTGAAGTGGTGTCATGTTTAGCAAACTCGATTTGCATTTGAGAGGGTGGTTCAAATCTCTGTCAGGTCATTTTAATTTAATTTCCTCAGGGTTTCTCAATTCACTTAAGACAAATAGCCTTTAGTATAACCTTCCATTTGTTGATTGTTTTCTCAAACCAAGACATTGCTCTCAAATTGTAGCTTATTCTTCACAACTGTGCTGGTCTGCCCACTTACAAGAGGACCTCATGACCTGGCTCTCTTTGATTTTCTTCGTACTTACAGGATGTGGAGGCCAGTTCCTGGACATCAGTTTCCTAAAGCAACAAATGCAATTCTTAAAAATCTCCTGAAAGTTGAAGATATCAGAGACCTGTTAAGTACGAAACGTTTTGTGTATGTAACAAAGCTGCCAGTAGTTAAGCACATGTAAAAAGACTTCAAATTGTGAGGTCCATAGTTCGATTCTTGCTAGAAGCAATTCTTTCCTATTGTTTCAATTCTCTTTTTGTCATCAAATAGAAACATTAGTTAACAAATATTGAACAATAATTTTAAGAAAAAGTAACATCATTCTATTTTTGAATACTGTTCACATAGAAATGCAGATATTCACAATAAATTAACACCTAGCGTGAAAATGTGAAATGTCAAATAGGAAATACAATTCTATGTTATTTCTAGCAATACCAGATAAGGCAAGTTGCTACTCACCATATAGTGGAGATGCTGAGTCGTGATAGGCACAACAAAAAGATTCACACAATTATTGCTTTAAGCCATTAAGTCCTTTGTCAGCAGTAGACAGACACACACACACACACACACACACACACACACACACACACACACACACGCAAGCACAAGCACAGTGTGGTTTTAGTGCTCTGAGACTGCAGACGTGTTGGCAAGTTGCATTTGTGTGTGTGTGTGTGTGTGTGTGTGTGTGTGTGTGTGTGTGTGTGTGTGTGCGCGCTGACAAAGGCCTTAATGGCCAAAAGCTATAATTGTGTGAATCTTTTTGTTGTGCCTATCGCGACTCAGCATCTCTGCTACATGATAACTAGCAACTTTCCTTCTCTGGTATTGTTACATTCCACCTGGATTTTTCTTTGTTTGATTTATGGTATTTCTAGAGATTGTACGGTATTATTGACGTATGTAATTTTTTTATAGAGTGATAAGACAGTTTTCGTGTCTCTAACAAATTTTATTTTCATGCGATTTGTGTTAAAAAATGAAAATTATTTAAAAATTTGATTCAAATTGTGTTAAATATCATTCCCATTTGATAATAAATATAGTATTTAAACAATAGAAAAAAATTGCTATCAGCAATAATTGGACCACAGTTTGTTGCAGGATTTACACACTGTGTGTCCTGTTTTCATTGATACAGTTAAAAACATTAGAACTGTTTGTACTTAACAGCATTCTGACATCTTCAGATCTTTGAAGGCAAGTTTTTGAGGGTTTCGGAAATATTCGTCATACTAGTTTAAGGAACTGATGTTTGGACAATGACCTTCAAATTCTGTAAGTATAAAAAATCAGAAAGGGTCATTCCTATGGTCCTCTTGTCAGTTTATCTAGCTTAGAAGCCTTTTGCTGGAGAGTGAAGGGAGCTTATCTTTTACCATCTGGCAATACATCCTTGGAGCGGAATGGAGAGAGACAAAAACATGAGAATTAGACATTTGGGAGACTGTGGCTGTGTATGAGAAAAGTGGTAGTCTAGTCTAGGAGTGCTAGAATAAAGGGTGTGCTGAATTGATAATTCCTAATCCATTTCATAATTGTCAGTTCCAGAGGATGGAAAATTCAGTGTTGACAGGTATTAAAGCATTTGTTTAAGACATTGTTGATGTCAGATACATAATGTTCAGCAAATATGTGGTTAAGTTTAACGATTAGTCACAATTTGGCTCGTCTATGCATGCTCATAGACAGGTGGATGGTTGGCATACCCATATAGAATGCCACACAGTAATATCTCTGCAGCCTGCTTTCATATATGGCTCTACCTGTTATCTGATATGAAATGACAGTGACTGGAATCCAGTAGGAGTTAATTGGTGGGTGTGAAGGACAAGTGTTGTTCCTGACCATCCATAGTAGAATTGTCCATTGGGTGCGCAAGAATGGCAATGGGAGGGACTAGAATGTTGAGCAGGTTTGGTTGGTTGACAAAATACTGCTTTGATGTTGAGAGTAGAACCCTTGCCTTTAGGTACTATAAGAGATTTGTGAAGCCTAGATGCTTTCTAATGCTAAAGTGGTGCAGGAGAGTCTATACAGAATGGACATTGGGAAGAAAAGTGTACATGAAAATTCAAATAACTGGTTAGGGCCAATCAATTTTTCAATTGCTCCAACAGCCTTCACTCATGAGAAGTCTCATGAAGAGACATGGAAATCACCAGATGGGGAAACCATAAACTAAATTGATCACTTGTTGATAGATATGAAGAAAAAGAAGAACATAAAAGATGTCAGGTCATACAGAAAAAAACAGATGGGGTTTACTTTCTACGTGTTAGGATGGCCAAACTGCAAATTCAATACTGGAGGAAACAAATGAGCAACAGCACACAACGTTTGATGTATATAAACTGTATCAGACTGAGGTAGCTAGAAAGTACCATGTGCCTGTAAGGAATGTGTGCGAGACACTTTTGCCGAAGGAACAAAGTGACAAAGTGGTTGGTGTTGATATGAGTGGACCGGAATAAAGGAAGGGGTGTCAGATACAACAGAGGAGGTGACGGGTGAAATGAATTGGAAGAAAAGAAATTGGTTTAATCAAATGTATGAGGAAACTGTAAAAGGAAGAAGAAAATCCAGAAACATGTGGATAAACAGTGGAAACAATCATGTAGAATATGTGAATGTGAAATGAGACAAAACAAGAATATTGAGGGCAGAAAAGAGGAAACATCTGACTCCCGCACCGAAAGAAAATGAGACAGCAGGTCAAAAAAACAGCAGTATACAAAGTATACAAAATATTAAACAAGTGGGAAATGGAAGAAGAGACAAGTCTCTAGTCATTAATGATAAAGATGGGCAGAGTTGACAAAGAAAGGATCCTAGAAAGTTGGACAGACTATGTTCTTAGTCTGTTAAATGCAGAAAACCAGAAGAGATGTTTCAGTAAACAGAACAAGAAAAGAACTATGAAATAGTTGGTGCTAATGAAAGGGGTGTGAGAAAAGCAGTAAATAGTCAGAAGAAGAAGAAGAAGAAGAAGAAGAAGAAGGTACCAGGAGATGATCAAGGAGGGAGGAAAGACATGTTCAGGTGTTGAACAGACTAGTCAAAAAAAAAAAAAAAAAAAAATAAATGGTTCAAATGGCTCTGAGCACTATGGGACTTAACATCTATGGTCATCAGTCCCCTAGAACTTAGAACTACTTAAACCTAACTAACCTAAGGACAGCACACAACACTCAGTCATCACGAGGCAGAGAAAATCCCTGACCCCGCCGGGAATCGAACCCGGGCTTGGGAAGCGAGAACACTACCGCACGACCACGAGCTGCGGACAGACTAGTCAAAATAAGATAAAAAGAGAGAGAGACCAACAGCTGTTATTCTACCAATCCACAAAAATAAAAGAAAAAAGACTGTAATAATTGTAAAATAGATTTCACTGCTGAATATGAGCTACGAGATCTTATCCTTAATAATAATGGAAAAACTTGAGCCATAAGCCAATGAAATAGCAGGGAATTACCAACCAGGTTTAAGGTCAAAAAAATCTACAATTGACCATATATTTAATATGAGACAGTATTGGGAATTTAACAAACCAGTATTTAACACTGTCATAGATTTTTCAAAGATAGACAATAGTGTCCATAGAGTGAGCTTTTACAGCATCCCTAGGGAGTTTGGAGTACGTAAGAAATTAGTCAAACAGTTAAGAACATTTACAGCAGAGGTGAAAGCTATAGTAAGATATCAAGGAGGAATATCAAAGGAAGTAGAGATAAAAACTGGGGTACAACGAGGTGATGCTTTGTCACCCATATTATTTAACACTGTCCGTGGAAAAGTTGTACACAAGACGAGAAAAGTAGAAAACAGCATCAGTCTGAATGGAAATCTGCAGATGCTAGTGTATACAGATGATATGACAGTTATACCAGAGTTGTCTAGAAAAGAAGTGATAAAATAAGTGAAGAACATGTAAAAACGGTGAAGGGTGTGAACAATAGTGCAGGGCAAGCGGGCTTAAGAATAAATCCAGAAAAGACAGAAGTGACGGAACTAATTAGAATGTGCTTAGGGATTTACAGGTGTGACAGACTAAGCTGAAGATAGCTGAGATCATATTTCAGCAGGTGAAATAATTTCCAGCTAGAAGTAAACCAACAAATTGTTAATTCATGTAATAGCTTAAAACCAATCCTGAAAGCAAACATAATCCAACAGAAGTTAAAATGAAATAATGTAATACAATAATTGCCCCAGTGAGGGTGCATGATATAAAAATACTGAGTACAACAAGAGTGATAGAGAACAACTGATTGTGTTTGAGAGAAAGATTTGTGGGCCAGTGAAGAGAGAAACAGGGTGGAGGAAACTAAAATATGAGGAATTGTACACTGTGATGAAGCAGACTAATATTATACAAAAAGCAAAGGTTAAACAACTACAATGGAGTGGACATGTTGCAAGATCAACAGATGATGTCATTCAAAAATTATTGTTGGTAGGAAGACTAGAGGCTTTGCACCTTTGGGGAAGAACACAAACAATAGGGAGAATGATTATGGGAAGACCTGCAATAACAAGGGTTCACAAGAAACTGGTTGGAAGTTGCTCAAAACAGCATCTACTAGAGGCAGTTTGTAAGGTTGGCGCATGGTCTACACGGTCCCTAATTGCCGATTAAGTGAAGTGTTTTTCAAGGTGTGGTTGATATTGGAGATTAGGAAGGTCCAGGCTGTGATATGCTTGTGGTCATAGCTAATTTTTCTGAGGACAGGAAAATATATTTGGTGGTTGTGCAAAATATTATCTGTCTGTAGTCTCTGACAACTGCCTCTAGTATTTGGCACACAATTAGTATTTCAAGTTGCAAGGCTGTTGGGGAGGGTTTTTTGATATGGGACATGTGACAGCTATAAAAATTGGGCTTTGAAGCACCGTATGAAATGACTTTAGCAGCAGATATTTAGATTCTGGAGGCAGTTTTTTTTATGAATCCTTTTCATAAAGATCTCATCAATGTATCTGAACCATAAGAGAGGTTTTATAAGAAAAGAGAAGTTACTATGGCTCATAATGTGGTTTATGAAGGAAGTGGCAGGTTTAGCATCAAGAGGCTGATGAAATGATAGTCTTCTGTGACAGCAAAGCCATCAGCATAAGGGATGTTGGTACACATTGACATATCATCCACAGTGACAGGCAAAAAGTATGTTGTTAAGGGCACAGCAACAATGCAAAGGCCGTGAAGAAAGTGGTTTTCCTTGATGTAGCAAGGGAGATTGCACAAAGTTGGTTAGAGGTGTTGGTCATTGAAGGCAGAGGATGTTTGATTGAAACATTTAACCAGCTATGGTGGGTCATACATTAGGGAGATAATAGCAACTGGCTTTGTGGAGCTTTCAGGCCATGTGGAAGATAGGTAGTCACATGGTTGTCTGTGTGAGGAGTGAAGGTATTCACATGATAGAATTTGTGAGAAACCTAATGTTTCGAAGAGTCTTTAAAGATCACACTGTACTTCTGGGACAGGATTGTAGACATCGGAGCATCAGAAAGGTGGCAGAGGCATTCAGCCACATAGTGACTGCCGTCCATAACCATAGGGCTGGAGACCTTATCAGTGGAGAAAAAGATAGATGAGGATTAGTTTTTGGTCATGAATAGCTCTTTGTGCTACAACTGCGACGCTGGACCCAATGGGAAGGAATTTGGGGAATGAATGTACCACCACCCCCATTGATACAGCTTAAGAACACAAGTTCAAAAGATAGGTTTATTCTAATATGCCCTGACAAATAATTATTTAGTAATGCAAGAAGTGTCATGTAATTTTGATGACATAGTATTCTGTGGAAAGACAAAACATGACACATTTTGCTGCCCTTCTGTACACCAAGTTGGTGAAGATTTGTAAAGATATTGGGTTTCCCACATTGATTTTTCAGCAAAGCCACCAACCAGTGTGCTCAATTGTGTTATATTGCCTTTGGTATGCCAGATTTGAACTTAATACGTAGTGTATGTAGTCAGTAATGCACTTCCTAATTTACAGCAGAGGGTCAGAAAGTAACACCTCCTATTTCTTTTCTCCGTCATTAAGTTGGTAATCATGAATTAGATGCACTTCACAAATGTGTTCTACAGCATACTCCAGTAATAACATCCTACATCAACAAATAGCAGCACAGTTTAGAAAATAACTGACCACAATGTACGTATAAGACAGCGTTCTGTGATTGAAATCCATACTGCAGAAGGTGAAATGTACAATCACATATGTGAAATGCTGAAGGCGGTGTATGGACATGCTATGGCAGACTTCAACACTATTAAGCGACAGGTTCATTGCTATAAAGAAACCGACAAGCAAACACTGTTCGCTTGTGCAATATATAGCAGATGGCCAGCAACTGCAGTAAATTCACACAACATCCAGTGTGTCGTGATAACTGCTGTGTAACAACAGATAAATTTTCATCAGTTATCGATTGGTAAAGTTAGTGTGAAGGCCATTATTGAGAAACTGGATTACTCCAAGATTTGTGCATGCTGTGTACCAAACACATTGAACAACTAGAATAAAGAGGCAAGGAAAACTGTTGCATCCAATCTGTTGGCAGTACCTCAGTTTGGGCCACTCAAAGAAGCTCATTGGGTGGCATCAGTTTGGTATCCAGTGAAGTCAAAACAGGCACATTCAAGGGAACTGTTGTATTATAATGGGGGGAGGGGGGGGGGGGGGTGCTGTTTACATTTTATGCAACATTGTGGCACATTGAAACAGTCGATCACAGTAGGTCTATCTCCCAATGTATCAATAAGTGTCAAGTGCCATCAGTACTAATATTTTGATTGTACACACGTTAAAGAATAGCAAAATTTGTTTTATACACACATATTTGTTCGTTAATTTTTAATTCCTAAATGTTGAATAAAAATAAATTTAGATGAATATATGGCAAAGGGTCATGTATTGCTTTTTATCCTCTTTGCATACACTTTTTACTTGTAATATGTAGTAAACGTTGAGTCTCGGACACACACAATGAAAAGACTGCTATACCTCTTAGGTTTCAACTAAAGGCCTTCTTCTGAAGTAGAAAGCATTCCCCCCACCCCCTCTTCCCCCCTACACACACACACACACACACACACACACACACACACACACAAATACCACTGTGTCTGTCTGGTTATAACTGCGTGTGATGGGAGTAATAATCCAGTGACAAGGTTAAGGAGGCGGTGCTGCTGTTGTAGGTGCGTGCAGGGACATGTCAGTGGGATGTTAAACACTAATCTCCTCCTCCTCCTCCTCCTCCTACAGCCTGGTGATAGTCATCTCTTATCCCATAAGATGCAGGGCTGCTTGTGAAAGCAGTCATGTGATCTACAAACAATGTGCTGCTTTTTACGTAGGCATGATGACTAACAAGCTGTCAGTCTGCATAAATGGCCACCAACAAACTGTGGCCGAGAGACAGCTGGACTACCCAGTTGCTGAACATGCTACCCAACACAATGTGTGCTTCACATCAATGTATGCTTCACAGTCTGCGCCATGTGGATCCTTCCTACCAATATGAGCTTTTCTGAATTGTGCAGTTGGAAACTCTGCCTGCAATATAGCCTATGTTCTGTAACACCCCTGACCTCAACCTTCGGTAGTCCGTGTCCTCCACTTATCTATCCCTTTCGCCGCTCCCACTCGAATACAACACAGCCTTTTGTTTCACCAACACACCCCATCCTTTTCCCCTTTTGTATACTTCCCACTGTGTCCCTGCATGCTTCTACAAGCAGCACTACATATTCCCCCACCCCACTTGCTTGAGTTGTCAGGATGGCATTCAGCTCTCCCACTTTGGTATCCTAGATTCAATGGGTCGGCAAGGGCTTCAGGAGACCATTGGAGTAGTAAAGTGTCTGCATCAAGACAGGTAACTGTTTGTTGTCCCAATAAGCTGGAACAGTGGCAGGCCCTCGTCAGGTGGCACAGCCGCTGGTATGGCAGTGTGGTTTTATTGTGCTGCCAGCGAGATGATAAAGTCCTGCCCATCCAAGGCACGAGATGGGATGTGGCAGGCATCCAGGGAGAGAACCCTGGATTGGTGGCTTGCTGGTGGTGACTGATGCTCTCCAGCTCCCCAGTGACTCGGTGGCTACGAGGGCTTCAGTTCAATTGTTGGTCCATCAGACAGTGGCTGGATCTCCTAGGCAGGCAGCCCTGCCAGTAGATGGCAGAGCAGTGGTGACCTCATGGGTGGAGGCACACACTGTGACACTTGGCAACTCAATGATTCACACCAGAATGAGTTTAATGTGTTGTGGCTGCAGAAGTCACATATGCTGCATGCCAAAGTGTCTCTGGTTTTGGTAATTGTCCAGACACTGATCAGAGAACTATCCCCTAAACTTAACCTCTTTTTCCCCTAGAGACCAGTTCAGCATTCCTCCTGGAGGCACACCAACTTATATTGTAGGTACCTTCAGTGTGTGTGTGTGTGTGTGTGTGTGTGTGTGTGTGTGTGTGTGTGAGGGGGAGGGGGGGGTCATTTGCTTGTGGTGGGACTACTCAAGCAGAACAGGCCTCAAAAGAGGTCCCACAGCTTAGAGGAGGGAGAGCTGTTTCTTTAGGGTTGTGTCAGGTATGCGAGCCTCGGGTTTCCTGAACTGGAGACTGGTCCATGCCACCAGACCTCTTCTGTTTTTGTAAACTGTGGGTGTTCTTCAGGGACCACATTATGTGTGGCAGTGGAACATTGTATGTTTTGGAGTACAGGGACCTGACTACACTGAAGGTACACACCCCTATAAGACAAATCTCAATTTCTAGGAGTGCTGTATGCTGAATGGCTGTTAAGGTAAAATAATCTCTAGCCGTCCACCTCGGGGCACTGGCCACCTCCTCCCTCCCTCCCTCCCTCCCTCCCTCCCTCCCTCCATCCCTCCCTCCCTCCCTCCCTCCCTCCCTCCCTCCCACAGTTGTACAAGACTTGCTCAGGTGCTTGCAGCTCTGTCTGGGCCGACATTTTTTTCCCCTAGCGGATCGTGGGATCCCTATATTGGGCGGCCTCAGTACTGCATACAGGACTAGTGTACTGTCTAGTAGTACATACACCCACCCAATGGAGAGAGTTTGGATAGTCAGTCCCTCCCAGTAGTAGTCTCAGAATTGTAGCAACAGAGCACTAGCCTGCCATAAAATTTTCATTGTAATCAAGAGAGCAGAAGGAACCTTTGAGAGAAGGCCTCCCTTTTCTTTATTCACAAGCCGTTGGAGAGTATTACAGAGTCCTTAAAAAGCATTAAACGGCTTTATAATCAAAACACTAACAGTTGAAATGCCATGTCACATAAGTATCCACACTTCTGCAATGCAAGGCTTTAAATGACTACCCTGTTGTAGCTGAATTGCATAACACCTGCAACTTCTGTAAAGGCATGGTGACCTGCTCAGATATAATGGAGAGGGCCTAGAGGAATTATATAAATAATGTAGAAATGTGAGTGTCATTTAAATGCAGAAATATGTGAGGAGAGTCAATGGCACATTGGGAAAACTGCAACATTTATCCTAACGTTCAGCATTCTGGAATTACCTGAACATATTCTTGCACGCTATATCTATCTTCAACTTCGACCATTTATTCCCAACGCAGTGCGATATTTTAAATGTCAAAGATTTGGTCATACCACTATGGCATATAACAGGGAAGGCTGTGTGTGGAAATTGTGGAGACCCAGCACCTGTACACTTCCTACAAAATGTATAAACTGCCATGGGGATCACTTGGTATTGAGCAGGAACTGCAGCACCTATAACAAGGGAAGGAAAATACTAGAGTTGAAATTTAGGAGATGCGTACCCTATGCTGAAGCTAAAAGAGCTTTCATAGCTCTGCAACCTCCGGTGTATGCTACTTCATTTGCATCGGCCCTTAAGAAGCCAGCCATCAAGTGTTATGCCTCCACACCAGACCACAGATGTGAGTAGGTGTACACGCATTTGTCAGTGTTGCAGGGGGAAAACTACACTTGACCCCCTAATCACTCAGACATCGTAAACAATACACTTGGAACCTCAGCCAGTATGCCTGCACACCATCGAAGGCACACTTAGCTGTCCCTCCCTACTCATGCAACCAACTCCTCCCATAAGTAAGGAAAAGTCATGCAAAAAGTCATTGAAAATCGAAGAAAGTGGCAGCTAAACCATTGGATCAGTGAGTATTGTCCCAATTCAGTTTCTGATTTTACTGTTGGCGATATTGATATCCACATGGGTGAAATGGACAGCCAGGGACCGTATAATATTCACTCTGATCTTTTGGATAAATCGCCCCTGCCAAGGGAGGGAGCATGACAAGGACAGTCGTTGCTAATCAGTGGCTCACAAAGTGACATCCGCAGTGGGACTTAAATGGATACTGATTTCACTTAGAAGAATTGCAGATCCTGCCTCCGGAGAGACCGTTCTGCATCTTACTACTACAAACTCATTTTAAAGTTACCCATAAGCCTGCATTAAGGGGCTGGAACAATGATCTTACTGGAGGCAGGGCTAAGGATGGGGTGGTTGTTTTCGTCAATGACAGATGCCCCTCCTCTCCTGTCCTTACCACATCCCGATAAGTAGTTGCCATGGAAGTTCTCACACCAGCTTAACATTACAGTGTGTTCTTTACATCTTCCACCTCATGATCTGTTGAGTACAGGTGCATTGACAGAGCTCTTCTGCATCGCCCCTGCCCATTCCTCCTCATGGCTGACTTCTGTGCACACGTTGTGTTGTGGGGCTCAGGTACCATTTGCTCCAGGGATCAAATTATCGACTGCCTTGTCAATTTAGAGGGTATCTACCTTTTAAACTCTGGTCAGATGGCACATTTTTATACAGCTACAGGGTCATCCTCAGCCATTTACCTTTGTTTTTGCGTTGCAGCTATTGCAGACTCAATTCAGTGGGAACTGGGCACAGATTTGCTTTCCAGTGACCACTTTCTAGTGTGGAGACACCTGCTGACACAGATGGTGGTCAACAGGAGACTGATACTTTAAAGGGCAAATTGGTTGTGATACAGTCAGCAGGCCATCTTCAACCAACAGGAATGTGCCCAGGAGATTGTGGACTATATGACCTATGTGATCCACTGAGCTACCACTGATTCCTTTGCCCAGTCTAGCAACAACCTCAGATAATGGCTTGTTCCTTGGTGGAATAAAGAAATAGGGAATTTCAGGCAAGGGCAGTACACCTCTGGTTATGGCCTTGTTGAGAAATTGAGTCTTTGTGGCCACTCCTAAAGACGTGGCTCAGGTTTTACCTGAACACTTTTTTACTGTCGCTGCATCATATGGACAAATTCTTGTGTTTAGATGTTCCTTAGGGTTGTGGTGATGTGGCTCTGCTTCTTGTTGTGTAATTAGGCAGTCTACCATCTTCAACTCTTTTATGTGGGAATTGGAATCACTTCAGTCCGCATCCAGAGATACTGGTCCAGGACCGGATCAGATTCATTATATCATGTTCCATCATCTGTGCCATAGAGCCAAAGGCAAACTCCTATCCTCCTCAAACAGATCAGGTTTGATGGACGGTACCCCTCCACTTAGGAGCAGCATTATTAATTCTGTTATGGAAGCCAGTCAAGGATTCTACTAACCCTAACAGTTACTGAGGTGCAGCCCTTTGGAGTAGTAGGGATAAGGCTCTTGACCACCTGGTCAGCCACTGCCTTCTCAAATTCCAAGTTACCTGTGCTGCTCCTGGTGCAGTTTTAGGTGCTATCATTCTCCCCTTGACAACATAAGTCTACTGGAGATGGTGATACAGGAGTCCTTCTTACACCAAAACCATTTGGTTGGTTTGTTTTTTTCTTGAAAAATTGTAAGTCGTCAGTTAGAGGTACAACATCCTTGTCAACTTAATGAATGGGGACTGTGGGGGTGTCTGTCACTTCTTATCCAATCCTTCCTCGAGGGCCAATGCATTCGATATTGTATTGGTGCCTTGTGTACTGCTGTTTTCAGGAGACTGGAGTCTCCCAAGGCAGTGTACTCAGTGTCACACTGTTTGCAATTTCTATCAGTGGCTTCTTAAGAACTCTGTTAAATGCTGTGTGGGGAGCTGACAGGTATCACCTCTTGCAGTTTTATAGGGTATTTGTCAAATCGTGATAAATTATGGCAGAGTGGTTTAGGGATCAGCCTGTATTTCCTACCTCAGTATGTTAGATACTGTCTGCCATGAGGGCATTCAGATATTGACTGGAGCCCTTCAGACCAACCCAGTTCAGAGTTTGTGTCTACAGGCCACTACACTATGTTCAACAGTGCCTCCTTCTGGCCCAGTATGTCCTGAAAAGCTCATCATTGCCTCAGTCATTAGCATTTAGTGCGGCAGTCCATCCCAACTTTGAGTGGCTGTCCAGGAGCCAGCCCCATGTGACTAAGCCATTTGGGATACTTGCTACAAACTTTCTCACACATCTGGATATATCAGACTTCTAAATGTGAAGCCAGGAATGGAACAAATTGCCTCCTTGGCGGATCCAACACAAAGGCAAGGAGGTGGTCTTACACTGTGTAACTGAACACAGGATACAAGGAAATGACACAGCTGACAAACCAGCCAACAGGGATTGTGTTCTGCTATGACATGCCATCTCCTTGCGTGCCTTCATCTCAGTGTCTGATAGAATAATCATGTGTTAGAGGGAAACTGAATGGTTATAAGTGGTCACTCAAACCAACCATGCAGGTGTGGTGGACTTCATCCCAACCTCACCGATAGAATGTGCTGCTCACCAGACTTTGCATAGGAGGTTGCCCAACACATTTCCCACTTCCGGTGAGACGATCCACCATGTGCCACTTTCAAATTTAGCTGTTATGGCTACATATGTTTTATTCACTGAGATTAAGGTAACTCCTAGTTTGGCTGTTGATCTGTGTGCCATCATTGGTGACACCATCATCAGTGTAACGTGAGTTTTGAAAGTTTGTGAACTGTCAGACCTCGTACCTGAAGTGCTGAGGGTGGGAAGTCAGTGTGCGTTGGATACATAGCTTGCTCAGGCAATTTGACATTTTTACTGGTTGTTTTCTGTGTAATTGCTTTGTGCAGCTTTTTATAATTGCTAGTTGGACTCTTATGCTTTATAAGCACTTCCACCTGTGGGAGCAGCTCTACCGCCCCAAGTGAATGGCATGATGACACTTTGTAAGGTGCTGAGGATCATGCTGTTGAGCATCCCACATGCATCATCCATGCAGTGTCATGCTACATGAGCTCTGCAATACCACTGATATATTTACAGACCACAGGTGCTTCAGCAGCTACAACCTGTACACTGCACCTTAATACAACTCTTTAATACTCCACAATACTTCCTCCTTGATGTAACTCCCTAATACCAGATACATTCTCCCATCATGCCATACATAATTTCAGACAATATTTATCTTACGTAGATTTTCTGCTGTCATGCCCACTGAACTTCAAGGGACCTAGAGCTGGCCAATGGCCCATCTCATCCATGATATCTCAACACCTTTCAAGGCTGCTCTGAGCCAGTGTCAAAGTTAAAAATCTCAAGCCAAAAGGTACTGCTTTAACACTGATGTACATTTTACTTTGTCAGCACTATACCACATCTTACAACTACCATATTAGAAAATAGAAGAAAGCAGGAGGAGTGTGTAACAGAAACGAAAAGGAAGAGAGGAACTTTGCACACAACGCTGGCATCAACACTGCTTGCAACAAACTGTGCTTACAGTGACCAACTGTGTACATTGGCCTAAACCTCCCTGATACCCACGGCCTTCCTTGTTTCAACAAAGCACTCTCCCTACACTGCCGGGCATAATTCCCTTTTTGCCTATATACTCAGCGTATCATTTTGTGTGATTCAGGAATGGACCACAAGACATTGTGGGCTACACTGCATACACACTACTAGTTTCATTTGTTCATCATCCCTTAGGCCCTTGTCAGGTACCACACCAGACTTTATACCTGACAAGAAAAATAGGACAACAGGAAGAGGGCATATCCAGGAATGACAGATGCAAGGAGTCCACAAGCGGTTATAGAAAGCACATGCTGCTACATACATGCATTACTGCTGACTCCAGAATGTAATGGCCTAGGGTGCAATGACCTCTACAGAAGAGCAGAAGAGTCATTCATCATGTTGTCAGGATAGCATTCCACTTTCCCACATGGGTGTTGTGAGTTTGATGGGTTGGCAAGGACTACTATAGGAGAAACTGTCTTACTGTCCCAGCAAGGCTGAGCATCTACAGATATCTGAACTTGTCCGATGGCACAGCCTGGTGTTGATCCACAGCATCTGTGTTTCACAGACATGGTAGAGTTTCGATCTTATGAACTCCAACGGCCAGTGTTACCATCGAGGATGTCAATAATTGTTATACTGCACTTGACCAAGGGGTATGATGGCCTTGTGCTATGGCATACCTCAGTAGAGTGTCAGGAGCTGATGTGGAAGCATCCCCAGCTTGTTCTGGGTCCAGTATTTATCCATGCCAAATTGGGTGTGTTGTGTGGTATTTCAGCTCCAGAAGCCACATGTGTCACATGCTAAAGTATGCCTGATTTCAGTAATGGTCGAGGCACTTTCCGGAGGCAGGTAGTGACACCCAGTGAGTGACTGGCACAATGCTTAGCCAGCATCTTGCTGCAACTGGCCTGCTTTATGGCATTGAGCCCTATGCCTAGGCCTGTGATGTTACAGTCACTATTTCCATTGTGGAAGTGGTATTTGAGAGAAATGTCTTGTAATTTGACGCTTAAATTTTGTGGAAATCTTAATTGGTTCTGTGATCCTGTTAGGAACAAAGGCACATTATGGCTAGCACCCACATCAACTATTTAGTTCATACTATGTCACAGTGTTTTGCTTAATTTGTGAAATAGCAGGAATTGCATTTGCTGATACTACTGAAACTGTATAGACGATTGCTATGCCAACTCATACCAAAATAGTAGATAATGACACAGAAGGGTTTCAGAAATTGCAAGCTCTGGAAGTAAAAGAAAATGGCAATGTTACAGAAATTAGTGTCAGTTTAGTCATAAATAATTGATACTGTTTGGCATTTGTTTATGTTTAGGAAAAGGAACCTGCTACCCTAAAGATCAAAACATTTATGACACATTAAGTTGTAGATAGGCACAATTCCAGGACACTTACACAAAGCTTTTGGCCAAAGCCTTCATCAGCAAAAGAGAACCAAACACAAGCAAGAAACTTCATGCACAAGGGGGAAAGGGAGTGGACCGAGGGTAAGATAGGTGGGTGTGTTGGCAGAAGGCAGCAGAGGCTGGGAGACATGTATGGAGAGGAGATGATAGGATAGAGGGGGTAGAAACTTTTGGGTGGAAGGTGTGGGGACAGTATGTTACTGTAGGTTTGAAGCTGGGATAATTACAAGTGTTATGGATGTGTTGTAAGGATACCTCCCATATGCACAGTTCAGAAAAGCTGGTGGTGAAGAGGAGGATCCACATAGCTCGGGTAGCAAAGCAGCCATTGAACTCAAGCATGTTACGGTCAGTGGCATGTTGTGCCACAGGGTGGTCTCCTTTGCTCTTGGCCACAGTTTGTGGCAGTGGCCAAACCTCCTTGTGACAGCTGGTTGGTACTCACACCAATGTAAAAAATCTGTGCAACAGTTGCAGCAAAGCTGGTAAATGGCATGGCTGCTGTCACAGGTCACCTAGCTGATGATGGGGTAGAATAAACCTGTGACAGGAATGGAATAGGAAGTGACGGGTTGGTGGATTGGGCAGATTATGCACCTGGGTCTTCCACAGGAATATGATTCTAGTGGCAAGGGATTGAGAGTGGCATATGTATGGACTGTTAAGTGGAGGTTGGGTGGGCAATGGAACACCATTTTAGGAGGGGTGGGAAGTATCTCGGGTAGGATATCACGCATTTCAGAGTATGATGATAGGTAATCAAAGCCCTGGCAAACTATGTGGTTCAGTTGTTCCAGTCCAGTGTGGTATTGGGGTAGTGGGAGGATTGGGGGTGTGAGGAGAAATAGTATGGGACATCTGTTTGTGGACTAGGTCTGGGAGATAGTGCCTATCTGTGAAGGGCTTGGTGAGACACAGCGTACTTGGAAAGGGAGTTCATGTCACTGTACGTACACCATCCCCGGATGGCTGTATGGGGGGGGGGGGGGGGGGGGATTTTTTTGTTGTGAAAGTGATGACAACTGTCGAAATGCAGGTACCTACATCTTAGTCATCCGTATGTCACTCCGACTCCCAACCCCCATGCCACAAGGATCATATTCCTGTGGAAGACCTGCCCAATCCACCCACCCAGCACTTCCTTTTCCAGTCATGTCACAGGTTTATCGTATCCTTTCGGGGGCTGGCCCACCTGTGAAAACAGCCATGTCATTTCCCAGCTTTGTTGCAGGTGTTGCACCACTTTTTACATTGATATGATTTCCAGCCAGCTGTCCAACAGGAGGAATGGCCATTGCCAAACTGTGGCCAAGAGTAAAAATAGACCTCCCTGTGGCACAACATGCAGCTGAACATAACAGCTTAATTTCAGTGACTGGTTGATTACCCAAGCCATCTGATTCCTCCCAACCACCACCAGCTTTTATGAACTCTGGAGATGGGAATTACCTGTACAACACATTCACCACTCCCATAGCTATTCCGTCCTCAACCTACGCTAACAAACAG
The DNA here is from genome assembly GCF_023864275.1 of Schistocerca cancellata. NCBI lineage: Eukaryota > Metazoa > Arthropoda > Insecta > Orthoptera > Acrididae > Schistocerca > Schistocerca cancellata. The sequence continues at coordinate 571,658,108 of NC_064632.1, forward strand.
TCCCCACACCCTCCACCCAAAAGTTTCCACCCCCTCTTTGCTATTATCTCCTCTCAATACTTGTCTCCCAGCCTCTTCGTTTGCCAACACTCCTGCTTATCTTTCCTGGTCCGCTCCTTTTATCCCCACCTCTCTGCCCCACAACCTCCTGACACTGCACCTGTTGGCATTGTAGTCCCTGTACACTCCTCCAGGCAGCATTTTTTCACTCTCCCCACCTACACACCACTATCCCTTCCCCTTCCCCTATCCCTCCATATTGCTTGCATCCCACGATTGTTGCATTCTGGCCCGAGATGCTGGAGTTGGCGGTCATGAGTGCATGAGGTGTGCTTGCTTGTGTATATGAATGGTGTGTGTTTCTCTTTTGTTGATGAAGGCTGTGGCCGACAGCTTTATGTGTGTCTTAATTGTGCCTGTCTGAAACTTAACATGTAATCTTTACAGCAAGTAGCAATCTTTAAATTTTCGTACATTGCTGATATTCCTAGTTGGAGTTTCCATTTGTTAGTGTTATTTTCTGTCTTTCTAGATATTATTGTAGCATGTGTGGGTTTCACACGTCTTTATGTACGTAAACTGTTATTTTGACCTTAATTTTTGTTTTAGAAGGATGTACTTCAGTGCACTCCTATAAATCCAAGGATCTTGATTGTGCAACAATTTACATTTTGCAAATAAAAAGAGCCTCTATGTTTGGTTGTATAGATATGGAAAAAGTTACCAAAAAAAAAGCTAATGCTTTCTAAAAGGCATGAAAAATATGGAGAAAATTGACAGTTGTATATATATATATATATATATATATATATATATATATATATATATATATATATATGGTCTGCTTGTGTCTGTGTATATGCGGATGGATATGTGTGTGTGCGCGAGTGTATACCTGTCCTTTTTACCCCCTAAGGTAAGTCTTTCCGCTCCCGGGATTGGAATGACTCCTTACCCTCTCCCTTAAAACCCATATCCTTTTGTCTTTCCCTCTCCTTCCCTCTTTCCTGACGAGGCAACCGTTGGTTGCGAAAGCTAGAATTTTGTGTGTATGTTTGTGTTTGTTTGTGTGTCTATCGACCTGCCAGCGCTTTTGTTTGGTAAGTCTCATCATCTTTCTTTTTAAATATGTATATATATATATGGTTATAATATAAGGAAACATTCCACGAAGGAAAAATATATCTAAAAACAAAGATGACGTGACTTACCAAATGAAAGTGCTGGCAGGTCGACAGACACACAAACGAAGACAAACATACATACAAAATTCAAGCTTTCGCAACAAACTGTTGCCTCATCAGGAAAGAGGGAAGGAGAGAGAAAGACGAAAGGATTTGGGTTTTAAGGGAGAGGGTAAGGAGTCATTCCAATCCCGGGAGCGGAAAGACTTACCTTAGGGGGGAAAAAAGGACAGGTATACACTCGCGCACACACACACACATATCCATCCGCATATACACAGACACAAGCAGACATTTGTAAAGGCAAAGAGTTTGGGCAGAGATGTCAGTCGAGGCGGAAGTACAGAGGCAAAGATGTTGTTGAAAGACAGGTGAGGTATGAGCGGCGGCAAATTGAAATTAGAAATTAGCGGAGATTGAGGCCTGGCGGATAGCGAGAAGAGAGGATATGCTGAAGGGCAAGTTCCCATCTCTGGAGTTCTGACAGGTTGGTGTTAGTGGGAAGTATCCAGATAACCCAGACGGTGTAACACTGTGCCAAGATGTGCTGGCCGTGCACCAAGGCATGTTTAGCCACAGGGTGATCCTCATTACCAACAAACACTGTCTGCCTGTGTCTATTCATGCAAATGGACAGTTTGTTGCTGGTCATTCCCACATAGAACGCTTCACAGTGTAGGCAGGTCAGTTGGTAAATCATGTGGGTGCTTTCACACGTGGCTCTGCCTTTGATCGTGTACACCTTCCGGGTTACAGGACTGGAATAGGTGGTGGTGGGAGGGTGCATGGGACATGAACAATCCATTGCCCTCATCCACCTAATCCTTCACCTACACATACACTCAGCCAATCAACACACCCATCAACTCCTATCCTTAATAAAAGTTCTCAATCTTTCCTCTCCCACATCCACACCGGCTGTTCAGAACATCCTCCTACAGGCCAACCGCAAATTAGAACAGCATGCCACCCTCCACCTTAAAAAACTATCCAATCTCTTGGTTTCCCACCTCCGGAAAGGCAACTCACTCACCCTTCACAACCTTTCCAGCAAACCTCAACCTCCTCTCATTGCACACAAAAAGAGTCTCTCCCATCTACTCAATCTCCCACTTCCAGCTCCACTCCCTCCAAAACCTCAAAATTCCAATCAACACAATCTGGAACCACAACACCCCAATTCAGTAGTTAAGCTTTCCTCCAAATCTCTCTCCCAATCCGAAACCTCTGTCCTATCCAAAGGCCTCACCTTCAGCCCCACTTCCAGATTTAACCAAACAGCCCTCGTCAAAGATTTACTGTCCTGCACCCGTACTCTCTGCTGGAAATATCACTTTGCCACGAAGAAAAATGATCCTAATCCTACTCCTAATGATCCAACTCCCCAAGACACTATCCAAATTGGGACCATGCCTGGAACAGTTCCGTCCTCCGTCACAGCGGGACCTACCTCCTCTTCCTCAAAATCACCCTCTCCTAACCTTCCAGGAATTTCTGACTTCCAGCCTTGCCTCTCAATCCTTCTTAAAAAACCTTAATCCTACTCCCAACATCACCACTGCTGAAGCCCAGGCTATCCGTTATCTGAAGGCTGACCAATCCAACGTCATTCTTCCGGCGGACAAGGGTTCCACGACTTTGGTACTTGATCGTCGGGAGTATGTGGCTGAGGGACTGCGTCAGCTTTCAGACAACACTACTTACAAAGTTTGCCAAGGTAATCCCATTCCTGATATCCAGGCGGAGCTTCAAGGAATCCTCAGAACCTTAGGCCCCCTACAAAACCTTTCACCTAACTCCATCAACCTCCTGACCCCACCAACACCCCCCACCCCTACCTTCTACCTTCTTCCTAAAATTCACAAACCCAATCATCCCGGCCGTCCCATTGTAGCTGGTTACCAAGCCCCCACAGAACGCATCTCTGCCTACGTAGATCAACACCTTCAACCCATTACATGCAGTCTCCCATCCTTCATCAAAGACACCAACCACTTTCTCGAACGCCTGGAATCCCTACCCAGTCTGTTACCCCCGGAAACCATCCTTGTAACCATTGATGCCACTTCCTTATACACAAATATTCCGCATGTCCAGGGCCTCGCTGCGATGGAGCAATTCCTTTCACGCCGATCACCTGCCACCCTACCTAAAACCTCTTTCCTCATTACCTTAGCCAGCTTCATCCTGACCCACAACTTCTTCACTTTCGAAGGCCAGACATACCAACAATTAAAGGGAACAGCCATGGGTACCAGGATGGCCCCCTTGTACGCCAACCTATTCATGGGTCGCTTAGAGGAAGCCTTCTTGGTTACCCAGGCCTGCCAACCCAAAGTTTGGTACAGATTTATTGATGACATTTTCATGATCTGGACTCACAGTGAAGAAGAACCCCAGAATTTCCTCTCCAACCTCAACTCCTTTGGTTCCATCAGATTCACCTGGTCCTACTCTAAATCCCATGCCACTTTCCTTGACGTTGAGCTCCACCTGTCCAATGGCCAGCTTCACACGTCCGTCCACATCAAACCCACCAACAAGCAACAGTACCTCCATTATGACAGCTGCCACCCATTCCACATCAAACGGTCCCTTCCCTACAGCCTAGGTCTTCGTGGCAAACGAATCTGCTCCAATCCAACAACCTGAAAACAGCTTTTGCATCCCGTAACTACCCTCCCGACCTGGTACAGAAGCAAATAACCAGAGCCACTTCCTCATCTCCTCAAACCCGGAACCTTCCACAGAAGAACCCCAAAAGTGCCCCACTTGTGACAGGATACTTCCAGGACTGGATCAGATTCTGAATGTGGCTCTTCAGCAGGGATACGACTTCCTCAAATCCTGCCCTGAAATAAGATCCATCCTTCATGAAATCCTCCCCACTCCACCCAGAGTGTCTTTCCGCCATCCACCTAACCTTTGGAACCTCTTAGTTCATCCCTATGAAATCCCCAAACCACCTTCCCTACCCTCTGGCTCCTACCCTTGTAACCGCCCCCAGTGTAAAACCTGTCCCATGCACCCTCCCACCACCACCACCTACTCCAGTCCTGTAACCCGGAAGGTGTACACGATCAAAGGCAGAGCCACGTGTGAAAGCACCCACGTGTTTTACCAACTGACCTGCCTACACTGTGAAGCGTTCTATGTGGGAATGACCAGCAACAAACTGTCCATTTGCATGAATGGACACAGGCAGACAGTGTTTGTTGGTAATGAGGATCACCCTGTGGCTTAACATGCCTTGGTGCACGGCCAGCACATCTTGGCACAGTGTTACACCATCTGGGTTATCTGGATACTTCCCACTAACACCAACCTGTCAGAACTCCGGAGATGGGAACTTGCCCTTCAGCATATCCTCTCTTCTCGCTATCCGCCAGGCCTCAATCTCCGCTAATTTCTGATTTCGATTTGCCGCCGCTCATACCTCACCTGTCTTTCAACAACATCTTTGCCTCTGTACTTCCGCCTCGACTGACATCTCTGCCCAAACTCTTTGCCTTTACAAATGTCTGCTTGTGTCTGTGTATATGCGGATGGATATGTGTGTGTGTGTGCGAGTGTATACCTGTCCTTTTTTCCCCCTAAGGTAAGTCTTTCCGCTCCCGGGATTGGAATGACTCCTTACCCTCTCCCTTAAAACCCACATCCTTTCGTCTTTCCCTCTCCTTCCCTCTTTCCTGACGAAGCAGCTGTTGGTTGCGAAAGCTTGAATTTTGTGTGTATGTTTGTGTGTCTATCGACCTGCCAGCGCTTTTGTTTGGTAAGTCTCATCATCTTTGTTTTGGGAAGTAAATAGGGTTATATTACTTTGACTTCAGGACTTTTCTTCAGGCTATTATGTTGATGAATCTTTCTGAAAGACAGAAAGGAAAATAATTTGTGTGCTCTGTAAAGATATTTTCTTGGATGTGACTTGCAAAGAACTCAATTTCTCCCAACAGTTCTTCATTTAACAGGCATTCTACGCCTCTCCATTTTGCTGCTGGCTACAACAGAGTGGCTGTGGTGGAATATTTACTGGCACATGGAGCAGATGTCCATGCTAAAGATAAGGGGTATGTATTACTATAAGTTATGGATGTCACTGATATAAATAAATTTATTCCGTAAGTGTAAATGGGATTAATTTATTATTATTTCCAGGGGCCTTGTTCCATTACACAATGCTTGTTCGTATGGTCATTATGAAGTGACTGAACTGCTTGTGAAGCATGGAGCTAGTGTAAATGTTGCGGATTTGTGGAAGTTCACACCTCTACATGAGGCTGCAGCTAAAGGCAAATACGACATAGTACGACTTCTGCTCAAGGTTTGGTTATTGTACTTCTGCTAAGAGTTTGATTATTATATTTAAAAAATTGATAACATGTAAATTGTGGAGGATCTTTTAAGGATTGGAATTGTGAACATTGAAGTCTTAAGTCCTGAGATGGTGGTGTGACCTTAATACTCTCCAGCATCAAAAATTAAAATTGCAGACAGTGTCTCACAAGCCTAAACTACTTACCTACAGATAAATGGCCTGTTTCTCATTAGATGATATCCACCCACTTTTCCTTTAACGTGAAGATTTGAAATTTTGTTGAGGTGCGATCACAGTGATGGTATAGTGCAGAAGACAGAAAGTAACACCTGCAAAATGCAGGAGCTAAATGAAAGAAAGTAATGCCACAATAAAAAATGAATAAATGAAGAAGTTAAGAGTATTAAACTTCCCACGCATTGACTTCCAGGTACAGTGGATGTTTTAGATAACTGTCAGTGTGGCTGACTGCTTTCTTTCATGTGCCTTTCCCTCAAAGTTTTCCTACTCGTATATATGCTTCAGTAAACTTTCTATGTTGCATATCATTATTATCAATCAGTTTGGATTAAATAGGCCAAATTACAAATTCAAAGTCAGTAAGAACCATTGAGGTTGCTCATACTGTTTTATGACAGTATTTTTATCTTTGACTAACACTAAACTGACAAACACCCATTTCTTGTGAAAGAGAAGGGGAGAAAGTGTATGAACTATGATTTGCTATGTAAGAACTTAAAATTTCAGCATGGTGCCGATGCTAGCAAGAAGAATAGAGATGGTGCAACTCCTCTGGATCTAGTGCGTGAGGGTGATCAAGATGTGGCAGACCTTTTAAGAGGTAATGCAGCATTGCTAGATGCTGCCAAAAAGGGCAACTTGGCACGGGTCCAAAGGCTTGTCTCATCAGAGAACATAAATTGTAGAGATGCTCAGGGACGAAATTCCACGCCACTCCACTTGGCAGGTAAGAATCCTTTCATAACAACTTGTTCCTACATTCTATAATGGTGAAAATCCTTTTCATATATTTTGTTGATAAATGTGAACATAAAATTTAATGGTCATACCTACATAAAAAGCTGTGCAAAACATAGAATAGAGCTGATGTATACAGGGTGGAGAAAAATTGTCACAAAATTATAACCCCATATAGCTGATGCCAATAGGAACCAAAATTACTAAAGTTGTGTTGGTTGACAACACAACATTTTTAAACTATGGAAACTTGGTGCCACGCACTCCCATTAGCCGTGGGATTGCCGTTGCCTTTCTTCGGTTGACGCGCAGCGATATGGTTGTCGGAGCGCGTGACACCAAGTTTTCATTTTTTTTAAATTGTGTGTTGTTGACCTACACAACATTCATAATTTTGGTTCCTACTGGCATCAGCTATCCAGGGTTAAAATTTTGTGACACAATTTTTCTCCACCCTGTATAATGACATGATGACTAGTGATCCCAGCAATGGTTCAAAATTGCTAAAAATGTATAGGAGTTGGTTATACGTACTAATGCCCTCCTCCCCCCCTATCTCTCTCTCGTCTACTCCTCCTCCTGTAAAATTATACGTAAGAAGAGAGTATATGTGGGAGAAGCAGTGTGTCTAAGGATTAAATGCATTGCTATCATAGTTAAAATGTACTGTGAGGAAGAAAATGAAACCTTATGCTTCCATGTTTATACAATTTAATGATGTCAAATAACATAAATAATTCCTTAATTTATTTTTTAAGGTTCTCCAATGAACAGAATTGCCTGATCCATAAATAAATAACTAAGATGATACAGGATCTGATGTTTATACAGACATTTAAATATTGGTATTTCTGTTAAATATTTATTTTTCATAAGTACATTATTACAGCTTTGTTGTTTGTAAGGGTAAATTACATATAATCATAATATTGTTCTTTTTTTATATATTTTTGTGTTATAAAAATCATCCAGTTTTAGAAGAAAAACCTCTATTACTTTTAAAATTTACTTTACAGACGTCAGTGTTTTTCAGTTATACCTACCTATTTATCCTTTTACATTGCTGTATCTTATTGTTTGTGGTAGGATTCAAAGGAGTTGTTACATTTCTTACAGTATGTCATTGGTATGCTTTTGTAACCAATAAACTGACAAAATCCTTGGGAATTACATATTGACATAAAGTGGTCCTCTTCCGTCATATCTTACTTCATGAAGCACTCTTCTTGGTGTTGATAAGGGATGTGCCACTGTGCAGTTGGTAGCTGTGTTAGATACTGATCAGCAAGATATCGTCGGAAACTCCCCAGAAATCGTGCTCCATGAACCATACGGAGTATAACAGTTGTTCACAACAGTCATATCAGTTATTCTTATAAAGAGAGCCCTACGCCATTTCTTACCGCGTAAAGAAATGGCATATTTCCCAACAAGCTAGTTGGGATGGCCTACTCCTCCCATATATACAGGGTGGTCCATTGATAGTGACCGGGCCAAATATCTCACAAAATAAGCATCAAATGAAAAAAAAAAAAAAACTACAAAGAATGAAACTCATCTAGCTTGAAGGGGGAACCAGATGGTGCTGTGGTTGGCCCGCTAGACGGCGCTGCCATATGTCAAACGGATATCAACTGTGTTTTTTAAAATAGGAACCCCCATTTTTATTACATATTCGTGTAGTACGTAAAGAAATATGAATGTTTTAGTTGGACCACTTTTTTCGCAATATGATAGATGGCACTGTAATAGTCACCAACATATAAGTACGTGGTATCACGTAACATTCCGCCAGTGCGGATGGTATTTGCTTCGTGATACATTACCCATGTTAAAATGGACCGTTTACCAATTACGGAAAAGGTCGGTATCGTGTTGATGTATGGCTATTGTGATCAAAATGCCCAACGGGCGTGTGCTATGTTATGCTGCTCGGTATCCTAGACGACATCATTCGAGTGTCCGGACCGTTTGCCGGATACTTATGTTATTAAAGGAAACAGGAAATGTGCAGCCACGTGTGAAACGTCAACCACGACCTGCAACAAATGATGATGCCCAAGTAGATGTTTTAGCTGCTGTCGCAGCTAATCCGCATATCAGTAGCAGACAAATTGCGTGAGAATCGGGAATCTCAAAAACGTCGGTGTTGAGAATGCTACATCAACATTGATTGCACCTGTACCATATATCTATGCACCAGGAATTGCATGGTGACGACTTTGAACATCATGTACAGTTCTGCCACTGGGCACAAGAGAAATTACGGGACGATGACAGGTTTTTTGCACGCGTTCTATTTAGCGACTAAGTGTCATTTACGAATAGCCAGTAACGTAAACCGGTATAATATGCACTATTGGGCAACGGAAAATCCACGATGGCTGCGACAAGTGAAACATCAGCGACCTTGTTGGGTTAATGTATGGTGTGGCATTATGGGAGGAAGGATAATTGGCCCCCATTTTATCGATGGCAATCTAAATGGTGCAATGTATGCTGATTTCCTACGTAATGTTCTACCGATGTTACTACAAGATGTTTCACTGCGTGACAGAATGGCGATGTACTTTCAACATGATGGATGTCGCGTGCGGTTGAAGCGGTATTGAATAGCATAATTCATGACAGGTTGATTGGTTGTCGAACCTCCATACCATGGCCCGCACATTCACCGGATCTAACATTCCCGGATTTCTTTCTGTTAGGATGGTTGAAGGATATTTGCTATCGTGATCCACCGACAACACCTGACAACATGTGTCAGCGCATTGTCAATGCATGTGCAAACATTACTGAAGGTGAACTACTCGCTGTTGAGAGGAATGTCGTTACACGTACTGCCAAATGCATTCAGGCTGACGGACATCATTTTGAGCATTTATTGCATTAATGTGGTATTTACAGGTAATCACGCTGTAACAACATGAGTTCTCTCAAAGGTACATTTATCACATTGGAACAACCAAAATAAAATGTTCAAAAGTACCTACGTTTTGTATTTTAATTTAAAAAACCTACCTGTTACCAACTGTTCGTCTAAAATTGTGAGCCATATGTTTGTGACTATTACAGCGCCATCTATCACAAAGCGAAAAAAGTGGTCCAACTAAAACATTTATATTTCTTTACGTACTACTCGAATATGTAATAAAATATGGGGGTTCCCATTAAAAAAAAAAACACACAGTTGATATCCGTTTGACCTATGGCAGCACCATCTAGCGGGCCAACCATAGCGCCATCTGGTTTCCCCTTTCAAGCTAGACAAGTTTCGTTCTTTGTAGTTTTTTCGTTTGACGCTTATTTCGTGAGATATTTCGCCCGGTCACGATCAGTGGACCATCCTGTATATAGTAATTCTTTACAAGCTGTGTCAGTTGGTTTTCTGCTTAGTTGTTTCATTCCACCTACTTGCAGAAGTGAGTGGCTCCACAGTAAGAAATTGGTGTCAATTCAGATGCATTTATCATTATTTGATTGACAAACAGGATTTCACCTCTTGTGTCAAAGGCAAAGTCATAATTGCTTTGTTTCTTGAAGAGGGCACTCTTCAGTTGTAGGTTCACAAATAAAAAAATTACAACAGTACTGTCAATAATGTAGGTTTATAGTATAATAACTGGAATTCTACATAAGTTATCCCATAATTAGTAATTTAAAAAAAGACAATAGAGTCTAAAAATGATCAATGGGAGATAATGGGTTAATACGGTCTGCAAGGTCATTGTACACAACATTAACAGGAACTGTCCAAGCAGACTTCCGTGGAGCATACCCAGTTATACTTTTACCTCTGACGATGACTCTCCATCCAAAATAACATTGTTACCAAAAAGTCCTCGATCAAGTCACACATTTCACTTGATACCCCATATGATCATCCTTCTGATCTTAAGCATAGGTATGGCATTAAGTCAAATACTTTTTGAAAATAATAAATACTGCATCTGCCTGATTGCTTTGATCCAAAGCTTTTAGAATGTCTTGAGAAAGCTGTGTGTTGGGTTTCACATGATTGATGTTTTTGGAATCCATGCTGATTGCCATGGAGGAGATCATTCTGTTAGAGACACGTCATTATGTTTGAGCTAAGAATATGTTCTAAGATTCTATATCAAATTGTTGTCAAGGATATTCAATGGTATTTTTGTGGATCACTTCGATTAAACTTCTTGTAGATAAGTGTGGCTTTTTCCTTCGTCTGACTGCAAGGCATGGTTTTCTGTTAGAGGTATCTGCAATACATTGTAGTTAGAAGAGGGGCTAAAAGCTGCAAATCCAGTATAGAATCTAATAGGGATTCCATCAGACCTGGTAGCTTTGTTCGGTTTTTACGATTTCAGGTGTTTTTCAACACAAGTGACACTATTACTTATTTCACTCCTCTTTTCTGTGGTACAAGTGTTAAATTGGGGCAGTTTTCCTTTGTAAAGGAACATTTGAAAACAGTTAAGTGTTTCAGCATTTACTTTGCTAACCTTAATTTCAGTTCTAGTTTCATTTGCTAGGGACTGGACACTTAACTTTGGTGGCATCAGCCATATGTCAGAATTCTTTTCGATTTAGTGAAATATCATTTGACAATATTCTGCTACGGTAGCCATTAAAGGCTTCACACATTGCTCTTTTGACAACCACACACACTACATTCAGCAGCTCTCTATCTCTCGCCCTCTTCTTTGTTTTACACCTGTTATGGAATAGTCTGTTTCTTTAGAAGTTTCTTTCTTGTGACTGTATACCATAGAGGACTCTTCCCATTATGAACTGTCCTACTAGGTACATATTGATCCAGTACATGGTCAACTTTCTTTAAACTTCAGCCATTGTTCTTCTACATTCTCCTGCCCTGTGCCAAAAGTTAAAAGTTCCTCATTGATATATGACACTACTGATTTTTTGTCTAGTTTACTGGACATGTACAGGGGAAAATTAATAAAACTAACAAACTTAATGTACGGATGATTTAATGGAAATGGAAGAAAAAAGGTCCTATGAGCATGTGTCTGAAGGGAACGGTTGCATGCAGCAACAACAAATTGTCCCGGAACACAGTACAGAGCTGCATCACATCCACATCACAACATATGTTTAAAGTGGTCTCCATGGGATGCAGTGCAAGTGTTCTTACATCGCATCAGGAATTGTCACACTTTTTTTTGCACATTTTGGCCTCTCTCCAAATAGTGTCGCAGGCATCGTGAACACGCTGTTGAAGGGTCTGTACATCAGGAACTGCTTCAGCATACATAACGTTTTTCAGAAGCCCCCAGATGTAAAAATCCAGAGTGTGTAAGTCTGATGATCTAGCAGGCCATGCTGCAGGGCCTCGGTGCCGTATCCAACGTCCAGGGAAGATGTTGTTGAGGTGTTGGCAAACTGCAAAGCGGAAGTGCGGTGGTGCTCCCGTCATGCAGGAACCACTTAACCTGTCATATTGCCAAAGGCACAGTCTCGAGCAACTGAGGCAGAGTATTCCACAGCAAGTTCAGGTATGTTCCTCCATCGAGGCATTAGTGAATAGTAACCAGTCCAAGTATTTGGTCGCCAAGAATCCCTGCCTACACATTGATGCTGAACTGATGCTAATGAGATGCCTCAACCATTACCCGAGGATTGTCTATAGCCCACAGATGATGATTATAAGGGTGATGATGCCAGTTCTGATAAAGGTTACCTTGTCATTGAAGAGGGCTGATGACAGAAATCCTATAATTGTGATGGTCTGGTGAAAACACCATCTTCAGAATCCTTCCTGTAGAGGGAAATCCACAACTGATAATCCTAACACTCGTTGTAGGTGATAGGGATAGTAGTAGTTGTCATGCAGAATACACATAATCGTATTTTGGCTTACACCCTGTTGGCAGGCCACTAGCCTGGAGCTTGTAGAGGTGTTTGTGTCAATATCCGGCAGAACCTGGTCCTCCAGATCTGGTGTACGCACAGTCCACTGCTTCCCTGCACATTCTTCTGTCTGAAAGCACCCATGATAACACAAATGCTCAAAAAGGGCTTGAAGTGTTACGTGATGTGGTTGGTGATTGTGAGGGTACTTGTTTTGGTATAGCCGTGCTGCCTCTCGACTATTCCCATGTACTTAGCCTTAAACAAACACCATCTCAGCTTGTCCCCTACGTGAATACTGGACCATTGTGCTGCTTACAGTACGTTACATCAGTCTCACAGCCTGCAACACACAAGGGAAACACAGCACACGGTCAGAGGTGAGACCGATGACCTTGCCGTTTGGTCTCTTCTCCCCAACAACCCTCAGAGGAACTGTCATTCATCAGTGCCATCTACTGTGGCAGTGATGCATTTTCAGGTGCATGTTCATAGGACCTCTTTTCCTCCATTTTGAGTCAGGCAGTTTGCCAGTTTTGTTAAAATTCATTCTGTATAACTTTCTGCTTGTTTCAGTTGTTCTTTCTACTTGGGTAATTGTTGCCACAAAGCGTCGTTTGGTAACTGATACCGGTTTCGATGTGGATAGCCTCAAAGAGGTCAGGTCTGTTTGTCTCCGTTAGATCCAGTCTATTTCCATCTTGGGTTGGGTTCAGAACTATTTATTGTAGGTAGTTTTCAGAGAAGGTATGTAATAATATTTCAGGGGATGTGTTATAATGCCCACCACTAACAAAACTGTAATTTCCCCAATTGATTGATGGATGATTAGTCTCAGCTGATGGTTACAGTACAATAGGTAATGTTACGTACAAGCCAACAGAGGTTTTAAGGCATTTCGTTTGATATTTCACTGATACTTCTGGATTTCCTACAGCTATCATTATCTGGATTGGATTGAGTGTCACCTAATCTAAAAAAAGAAAAGAAAAGGAAAGAAAGAAAGAAAGTAAGGTAGCAGCCTCTGATGTGTAGTGCACACCTGACCCTTTTAGGGTGACCTTACAATTAACCCTGTGGAAGTCACAGCCTAGCTTGTCACAGAAACCCTCAAGGTTTCTGGTTTAGTCGTTCCACTCGACTCAGAACCAAAGGACCGCAATCAGTTCTGCAGACAATGCTGCAAATTGTGAGCTTCATAGGAACTCCACTTGCGAAATTGGTCTTCTCAACCTTCTCTGCCAATTGCTGGAATGACCCACAAATGATTTCGGAGCCCCTACGACAGGCATCATTTGCTCCTGCGTGCATCACAATCTGCTGTTGGTTGCACCCTGTTCTCGCAATTGCTGCTGGAATATCCACTTCAGCATGTTGGATGAGGCCCCCAGGCACATACACTGAGGGCACCTGGTGTCCTTTCCTGTCCCTTGCTGCCATTTTTCTAAGGGGCGCAACAGAACAAGGTGGCACAGTGGTTAGCACACTGGGCTCGCATTCAGGAGGACATTCCATCCAGATTTAGGTTTTCTGTAATTTCCCTGAATAGCTCCAGGAAAATGCTGGGATAATTCTGTTGAAATGGCACAGCCCATTTTCGTCTCCATCCTTGACCCAATCAGAGGTTGCACTCCATCTTTAAACCCTCAATGTCAATGGGACATTAAACACAATCGTCCATCCTTTCTAAGGGGTACAATCATTTGCCATACAGTTGAAGTGTCGATAGTTAATAGGCCTCTGTCCCTCTTGACACTGTACAAAACAGGTTTCCCCAAACCAGTTGAATGAAGTCCCATTAGCTCAGTTTCAGTGAAATACAGCACCTCAGATTTGTTGGTTAGGGGTATCAGTACAATACCCCGAGTCCACCCAGGTCCCCGTTCACCCATAATGTTCGGATTTGGGGTGCACAAAATCCACACGTTGTCATTAAACATGTTTGTGATAGCCCTAAACTAAACGTCTGGTGCAGGCTAATGCACAACAGGATTGTTGGAACATTCTTTTTTGTGGAACGAACAATGAATGGATCAGTGTATCTGGACATGTTGGAGCAGTCTGTGTACACTCAGATACAAGACTTGCAACACAGCATCATTTATCAACAAGATGGAACCCTGCCACATTGGTCAACGGCTGTTCTCAAGTTGGATCATACGCGGAGGACCCATTGCCTGGCCAACACATTCACCTGACATTACGTCGCTTGATTTCTTCATGTGAGGATTCGTGAAGGACCGCGTGTATGTGACCTTAGTGGATGATATTTCTACGTTGCTTCATCATATCACTAATGCGTTTGCAACAATAACAGAGGAAATGTTACAAAGAACTTGGAAAGAAATGGAATATAGACTCGATATTCTTCATGCTACTAATGGTTCACATGTAGAGGTGCGTTGATGATAAATAAATAAATTCTTTGAGATGCATTTTTCATTGTCGTATCTATTGTGGTTTTTTTCTTGGGTCTTTGAAACCAGGGAGGTTCGAGTGGGACACCCTGTATTTATTCTTACTTGCACTTATCAACTTACATTTTGTCTTTTTCTTATTAATTCTCGTTCTGAAATTCTCGTAGGTCTTGTTTAACTCTTTTTCACAATCCAGTCATAGTTTTTGTGCTCTCTGCCAATAACGCCATATCATCCGCAAATTGAGTACATTCTATCCTCCTACCACCAACCCACCCTTCTGTTTTTCGTTTCAAATATTTCTGAGTAATATGCTCCAAATATACGTTAAATAGTTTTTTTGGGGGGAAGGGGGAGGGGGGGTGGCTGCCTTGTCTCACTCCCCTTCCAGTTGTGCTTTCCTCTGTTGTCATCTAATTCCCCAGCTATACTCATATTTGCTATTGTAGATATAGGTTCTTAATCAGTCTTTTATTCCTCCAGTCGACACCATTCTTCCTTAGAATGTCCATTAATTTATTTCACTGTATTGTATCAAAGGCTTTCTCCAAATCAGTGAAAACTTCTCTTCTTCTTTCAGTGTATCTCTCACGTTGCTCGGCTGTCCAGTTGCATCTCTTGTACCCTTCCTTCTTCTGAGTCCACTGAGTCCATACTGTTCCTCCGCCATACTTTTTTCCAGTCTTCCATGAATTCATCCATAGCAGAACTATTGCTACCTCACATTTCTTGGCATTGTTTTCCTTCTCAATCGGTATCATTAATGTCAAGAGAAAGTCACCTGACCATTCACCTTTTTCAGATGTCATATTACATAAATAAGTTAGCTCTTTTACACTGCTACTCCCAAGGCTCTAAACAACTCTGCTGGTAATTCATCAATTCCACTTGCTTCGTGATTCTTCATCTCTGTTATATTCTATTCTCTGTTCTATTTCTCTTTTCAAGATGCAGCATCCTTTGTCCTCTTCTGTAACTGTCATCTTCTCTTCTAATTCAGTATCATTTGGCTTTTGATCAGTGTCATGTAGGCAGTCTACATAGTCTTGCCACCTTGCCAACACTAACTACTATTTATGAATCATAGTCCCATCACTTCTCCTTTTCTAGTTTCTCTACTTCTAACATCTCTCTTTCTTCCCTGTCTTCATTGTGCATCCTGTTTCCCTCCTTAATTCATTATAAAACATTCTTTTCCCTTCCTCAGTTCCTACTGACTTCTATTTCCTTCTTTCTTCCATCTTATTCAACTTTGCCTTTGTTACCCATTCTTTCCTCATTCTTTTGAACTTCCTCATCCCTAAAACTTCTGCAGATTCTGTAAGGTTTTGTGTCATCCTCTTCCATTTCTCATTTGCACTCTCGTCATTGTGTCCTCTGTCCCATTTTGACACAAATGTGTTCTTCAACTCAACATCCTTACCCTCTTCCTTTAGTGTTATTTGCAAGTCCACCACCAAGCTGTGGTCCAAATCTGTGTCTGCTCTAGGGCATGCTGTGGCATTCTTTATGCAGCTTTTGTTCCTCTCTGAATTATGACATAAGCAATTTGGTATCTGTCATCATTAAACCTAGATATCCATGTATATCTTTAACTTCTGTGATGTTCAAATAATGTTTCCAATCACAAGAGAGTTTTCTCTACAGAAATTAACCAACCTTTCATTTCTTTCATTCCTATTTCCCTATCCAAATTTTCCAACCAGTCCCTGTTCTTTTCCCTCTCCTACCTTTCAAATCCCCCATTAAGCTGATGCAGGCTTTTATTTTTCCTCTTTTCTTGTTCTGCTAATAACAAATCTGTATGAATCACACAAACTAACCCAAATGAATTAAAAAATGTAGCTTTGATCACAGTGAGTTGCTGCCTCAGCCAATACAAGATTGATATCAGAACATGGACTAGTTTTAATAATGCATTAAATCATTATCACCTGCTTTTGCTTAGTTCTGATTATTGTTTTTACTATGAATAAATGTTAATGAGTATTACTTTTTTTTTTTACTTTTCAGCTGGCTATAACAATCTGGAGGTAGCAGAATTTCTTCTGGACCATGGAGCTGATGTTAATGCTCAGGATAAAGGTGGTCTCATTCCATTACATAATGCATCCTCTTATGGCCACCTAGAGATTGCAGCACTTCTTATTAAGTTTAATACTGTTGTTAATGCAACAGATAAATGGGGCTTCACACCTCTACATGAGGCTGCACAAAAAGGGCGCACTCAGTTATGTGCTTTATTGGTAAGTGTGTGAAACAGTTTAGAAAACAGTGCATATTATTTACCAAGTTGATATTTCACTGTGCAGTAGAATGAGTAAAACATCTCGACAGATTAAAACTGTGTTTAGGACTGTAGGCCACTCGTCAAACCCATCTGCAATGTCATACTTCACAAAAACAGTCATGAGTACTTTTTATAAAAATTTGCACCTCAAGATATAATTGGGTTGAATGTGTAGAATGAAAGGTATGGACATCCAGATCTTTTCGACAGCTGTCTATACATTGTTTATACCCATATATTACTTGTGCCACAGAAGCTGTGTTGCAAATAATGGAATGAGTAAAGGTAATACCATTTTGTGTGTGTGTGTGTGTGTGTGTGTGTGTGTGTGTGTGTGTGTGTGTGTGCGTGCGCGCGCGCGCGCGTGTGTGCACGCACATTGGGGGGGGGGGGGGGGCTCCTAGAGAATTGTCAGGTGCAGTTACTCTAGCGTTTTGGCAAATAGTTGCAATTTAGTTTTTGCAGTGTGTAAGTGGAGTCACCTTAAGAACTGTCTCACATTTTTCAGGCAATGCACACAGTGGCAAGAGAAAGCGTCAGTTTATTTCCTGTCACAAACAGAATTATTTTAAATGCAAAATATTACATTCCGATGCAACAAAGTGGTCTCCAGTTAGTCTAGTGTGATATTGTTGTATTGATATGTGTTAAGGGGCAGTAAAACATTGAGAATAACAAGTTCTGCAGCAGTGACTGAGCAGCACTGCTGCAAAGCAGCAGCAAGCAGTGCGGGCCAGGGTGGCACTGTTACATAGTCCCTGTTACTATATATCAATAAAACAAATGTTGCACTAATTTGGGACCACTCTTCTGAATGGGCATGTAAAATTTCACTTTAAAAATAATTTCTTTTATTACAGGAAACAAACTGACACTTCCTCTCGACATATGACATTGTGTAAAAAATGCAGTGAACAGTATTTGGTTGAGCTAACTCCAGTTCAACCAAATACTGTTCACTGCATTTTGAGCTAACTCCAGTTCCTTCCCCCATGAACCATGGACCTTGCCGTTGGTGGGGAGGCTTGTGTGCCTCAACGATACAGATAGCCGTATCGTAGGTGCTACCACAACGGAGGGGTATCTGTTGAGAGGCCAGACAAACGTGTGGTTCCTGAAGAGGGGCAGAAGCCTTTTCAGTAGTTGCAGGGGCAACAGTCTGGATGATTGACTGATCTGGCCCTGTAACACTAACCAAAATGGCCTTTCTGTTGTGGTACTGCGAACGGCCGAAAGCAAGGGGAAACTACAGTTGTAATTTTTCCCGAGGGCATGCAGCTTTACTGTATGATTAAATGATGATGGCGTCCTCTTGGGTAAAATATTCCAGAGGTAAAATAGTCCCCCATTCGGATCTCTGGACGGGCACTACTCGAGGACGTTGTTATCAGGAGAAAGAAATCTGGCGTTCTACGGATCGGAGCGTGGAATGTCAGATCCCTTAATCGGGCAGGTAGGTTAGAAAATTTAAAAAGGGAAATGGATAGGTTAAAGTTAGATATAGTGGGAATTAGTGAAGTTCAGTGGCAGGAGGAACAAGACTTTTGGTCAGTTGAATACAGGGTTATAAATACAAAATCAAATAGGGGTAATGCAGGAGTAGGTTTAATAATGAATAAAAAAAAATAGGAATGCGGGTAAGCTACTACAAACAGCATAGTGAACACATTATTGTGGCCAAAATAGACACAAAGCCCACGCCTACTACAGTAGTACAAGTTTATATGCCAACTAGCTCTGCAGACGATGAAGAAATTGACGAAATGTATGATGAGATAAAAGAAATTATTCAGGTAGCGAAGGGAGACGAAAATTTAATTGTCATGGGTGACTGGAATTCAAGAGTAGGAAAGGGAAGAGAAGGAAATGTAGTAGGTGAATATGGATTGGGGCTAAGAAATGAAAGAGGAAGCCGCCTGGTAGAATTTTGCACAGAGCATAACTTAATCATAGCTAACACTTGGTTAAAGAATCATGAAAGAAGGTTGTATACATGGAAGAAGCCTGGAGATACTGACAGGTTTCAGATCAATTGTATAATGGTAAGACAGAGATTTAGGAACCAGATTTTAAATTGTAAGACATTTCCAGGTGCAGATATGGACTCTGACCGCAATCTGTTGGTTATGAACTGTAGATTAAAACTGAAGAAACTGCAAAAAGGTGGGAATTTAAGGAGATGGGACGTGGATAAACTGACTAAACCAGAGATTGTACAGAGTTTCAGGGAGAGCATTGGGGAACGATTGACAAGAATGGGGGAAAGAAATACAGTAGAAGAAGAATGGGTAGCTCTGAGGGATGAAGTAGTGAAGGCAGCAGGGGATCAAATAGGTAAAAAGACGAGGGCTAGTAGAAATTCTTGGGTGACAGAAGAGATACTGAATTTAATTGATGAAAAGAGAAAATACAAAAATGCAGTAAGTGAAGCAGGCAAAAAGGAATACAAACGTCTCAAAAATTAGATCCACAGGAAGTGCAAAATGGCTAAGCAGGGATAGCTAGAGGACAAATGTAAGGATGAGAAGGCTTATCTCACGAGGGGTAAGATAGATACTGCCTACAGGAAAATTAAAGAGACCTTTGTAGAGAAGAGAACCACTTGCATGAATATCAAGAGCACTGATGGAAACCCAGTTCTAAGCAAAGAAGGGAAAGCAGAAAGTTGGAAGGAGTATATAGAGGGTCTATACAGGGGCGATGTTCTTGAGGACAGTATTATGGAAATGGAAGAGGAGGTAGATGAAGATGAAATAGGAGATACGATACTGCGTGAAGAGTTTGACAGAGCACTGAAAGACCTAAGTCGAAACGAGGCCCCGGGAATAGACCAGGGTGTATATGACCCAGGACAACCGGGAAATCCGGGAAAAACCCGGGAATTTTTTTATCCGGGAGAAAACTGGGAAAAACCCAGGAATTTTTCGGAATTCCGGGAATTTTTCGTTGTTTTAGCTTTCAGTTAAATTTTTGTAATTTTGACTGCAGAATTGATCTCTAGCAAAGAATGTTATTGTATCCTGCTACTGGAGAATGATACTGCAGCAATAAAATATAAACGAGAGAGGAAAAAAATTAAACTTTAGTTGCAAAGGAAATGTGCAATTTACAACAACAAAACACTGTGCACACCGTCTGCAAATAGCAAAAATATTTCAAAGGCCGTTGGGCGCAGACTGCAGACTGTAATTCTTCGTAACAATAAACTGCTTGTTATGAGCATGACGTCACATCTGTTCACATAAGGTTCGTTTGACCAGTTGCCAGCGGTCTGTTGTGCAGGCGTATTTGACTGGCGTATAAGCAGTACCTTCTCCCGCTTCCCGCTACTTGAAGTTTGGCTGTTAGCTGTATCGGTAGTAGCAGCAAGCAGCCAGATGCAAACGAGAAAAATTTTGCTCGCGCACCCTAGCTGCCAGGTTCGCGCTTGCACAGAGTTGTCTGAGTTGCAGTGGGGAGGGGGTTAGTCTCCACGTGACTCGTGTTACGTTAAGTGATTTCGTTGCTTCTCTTCATGTACAGCTCCCACGTCAAATGAAAACAAAATGGATGTCTGTGGCCGGAAGCTATCAAGTGAATTAAAACACATTCACATAATTATGGAGGGCAAAAATATATTATTAATTTCAGTTTTCTGATTTTATTTTATTTCCAAGTTAGTGGCAGTCAAGCATTAATCGCCTTGCAGAACAATGAAGTTATTTTTGCAAGTTTGCTAAAGAAATTTGGCTTTATTAATCTTTCCGCTGAGGCAATCATTTTATTTGAAACGAAGTGTTTCATTCTACAGTATTGGCTAGTTCCAACTGTTCGCTGAATTTCAAGTGCACGTTATCATCTTCTGCAATGTATGGCATTATGCCATAATAAAGAACCAAAAATGAGATTTAGAGTACTGGTACTCCAAGAAAATTTACATCCCAAAAAACCACACTGAAAAGCTTAATATCAGATGGGACCTACTTCATTGTGAATCTGGAAAAAGCCAATTTGCACTTCCAAGCCGAATTATGCATTTTAGTATGATTTACGAAATTCTAAAGCTCTTTGGAGTATCCTCTGATGCCCTGTTCCTTTTATGGTGTAATGTAAGCTCTCTTAGTGCTTTATGCACACGAACATGCGGGCTTCCTACACCACGCTGCAGTTGCACACGCACAATAATGCCTGTTTTCTGGCGCTCTCCGGCAACAGGTAAATCGAACCTATTTTTAACAGCCTCCGGATAATACTGCGAACGGTGGGTAGTAAAGCGTTACTTTTAAAGTAAATTTCTTTTTACGCAAGATGAAATATGTTACGTGTGAGAAAGTGGGATGGATATCTAAATCACAGAGCGTTCGAAACTGAACAGGTCGAGGACCAGCCACCTACAAGAATTTCGAACTGAGACGTTTACGTCATAATTTTGAATTTACTGGCACATTTGTGTGACATATCTTAAAACATAACACACGCAAAAAAAGATCAATATTACATGTGAAAGCTTAGCGTCTGTTGTAGCACGTTAATCTTAGAGACCAATATTATACACTCCTGGAAATGGAAAAAAGAACACATTGACACCGGTGTGTCAGACCCACCATACTTGCTCCGGACACTGCGAGAGGGCTGTACAAGCAATGATCACACGCACGGCACAGCGAGCACACCAGGAACCGCGGTGTTGGCCGTCGAATGGCGCTAGCTGCGCAGCATTTGTGCACCGCCGCCGTCAGTGTCAGCCAGTTTGCCGTGGCATACGGAGCTCCATCACAGTCTTTAACACTGGTAGCATGCCGTGACAGCGTGGACGTGAACCGTATGTGCAGTTGACGGACTTTGAGCAAGGGCGTATAGTGGGCATGCGGGAGGCCGGGTGGGCGTACCGCCGAATTGCTCAACACGTGGGGCATGAGGTCTCCACAGTACATCGATGTTGTCGCCAGTGGTCGGCGGAAGGTGCACGTGCCCGTCGACCTGGGACCGGACCGCAGCGATGCACGGATGCACGCCAAGACCGTAGGATCCTACGCAGTGCCGTAGGGGACCACACCGCCACTTCCCAGCAAATTAGGGACACTGTTGCTCCTGGGGTATCGGCGAGGACCATTCGCAACCGTCTCCATGAAGCTGGGCTACAGTCCAGCACACCGTTAGGCCGTCTTCCGCTCACGCCCCAACATCATGCAGCCCGCCTCCAGTGGTGTCGCGACAGGCGTGAATGGAGGGACGAATGGAGACGTGTCGTCTTCAGCGATGAGAGTCGCTTCTGCCTTGGTGCCAATGATGGTCGTATGCGTGTTTGGCGCCGTGCAGGTGAGCGCCACAATCAGGATTGCATACGACCGAGGCACACAGGGCCAACACCCGGCATCATGGTGTGGGGAGCGATCTCCTACACTGGCCATACACCACTGGTGATCGTCGAGGGGACACTGAATAGTGCACGGTACATCCAAACCGTCATCGAACCCATCATTCTACCATTCCTAGACCGGCAAGGGAACTTGCTGTTCCAACAGGACAGTGCACGTCCGCATGTATCCCGTGCCGCCCAACGTGCTCTAGAAGGTGTAAGTCAACTACCCTGGCCAGCAAGATCTCCGGATCTGTCCCCCATTGAGCATGTTTGGGACTGGATGAAGCGTCGTCTCACGCGGTCTGCACGTCCAGCACGAACGCTGGTCCAACTGAGGCGCCAGGTGGAAATGGCATGGCAAGCCGTTCCACAGGACTACATCCAGCATCTCTACGATCGTCTCCATGGGAGAATAGCAGCCTGCATTGCTGCGAAAGGTGGATATACACTGTACTAGTGCCGACATTGTGCATGCTCTGTTGCCTGTGTCTATGTGCCTGTGGTTCTGTCAGTGTGATCATGTGATGTATCTGACCCCAGGAATGTGTCAATAAAGTTTCCCCTTCCTGGGACAATGAATTCACGGTGTTCTTATTTCAATTTCCAGGAGTGTATGTGAAAGCTTAGCTTTTCTTGTAGATATACGGTACTGTTTACATTAATGTAAACCGTTAACTTTTCCGCTTGTGTGTTCGCGCTATGTAACCAGTGATCTTGCTATTGGCTGACTATAACACGTGTCCTAAGCTCTAAATAGCTGCTGTCATCAGCTGGAGATCTTGTGGTTTGAGACATGACTCGCTTACAAAAGGACATCGCAACCTCGGTTTCAACGCTCTGGAAACTAACGCACTGTGTTTGGTGCAATTCGAATTAATACTTTCGTAATACGAAAATATGCAGCGTATATGTTACTGCAAATCAAAGGTCTTTCGAAAACTTCTCTCCTTTTTTTAAATTAAAAGTCTCTCCTAAACCTTTTCTGCCCCGTCTTCTTCAATTCCACCCCCCACCCCCCGGGAAGTTCTACGTGATTGTATAAAATGTTAACCATTCAAAGGATTGATAAGTTTTAAAGTTTCGAGGGAAAATCTACGGGAAAACCTACTGTCACTTAGCACGGAAAAAGTGTATTTTGGCCCAGGAAAAAGCATATTTTTTAAACAGGATATCTGAGAGAAATCCGGGAATTTTTTTTCCTTGTCCCCGTATACCCCTGTAGACAACATTCCATTAGAGCTACTGACAGCCTTGGGAGAGCCAGTCCTGACAAAACTCTACTATCTGGTCAGCAAGATGTATGAGACAGCCGAAATTCCCTCAGACTTCAAGAAGAATATCATAATTCCAATCCCAAACAAAGCAGGTGTTGACAGATGTGAAAATTACTTAACTATCAGTTTAATAAGTCACAGCTGCAAAACACTAACGCGAATTATTTACAGACGAACGGAAAAACTGGTAGAAGCCGACCTCGGGGAAGATCATTTTGGATTCCGTAGAAATGTTGGAACACGTGAGGTTAATACTAACCCTATAACTTATCTTAGAAGAAAGATTAAGGAAAGGCAAACCTTCGTTTCTAGCATTTGTAGACTTAGAGAAAGCTTTTGCCAATGTTGACTGGAATACTCTCTTTCAAATTCTGAAGGTGGCAGGGGTAAAATATAGGGAGCAAAAGGCTATTTACAATTTGTACAGAAACCAGATGGCAGTTATAAGAGTCAAGGGGCATGAAAGGGAAGCAGTGGTAGGGAAGGGAGTGAGACAGGGTTGTAGCCTCTCCCCGATGTTATTCAATCTGTATATTGAGCAAGCAGTAAAGGAACAAAAGAAAAGTTCAGAGTAGGTATTAAAATCCATGGAGAAGAAATAAAAACTTTGAGGTTCGCCGATTACATTGTAATTCTGTCAGAGACAGCAAAGGACTTGGAAGAGCAGTTGAACGGAATGGACAGTGTCTTGAAAAGGAGGGTATAAGATGAACATCAACAAAAGCAAAACGAGGATAATGGAATGTAGTCGAATTAAGTCGGGTGATGCTGAGGGAATTAGATTAGGAAATGAGACACTTAAAGTAGTAAAGGAGTTTTGCTATTTGGGGAGCAAAATATCTGATGATGATCGAAGTACAGAGGGTATAAAATGTAGACTGGCAATGGCAAGGAAAGTGTTTCTGAAGAAGAGAAATTTGTAAACATTGAGTATAGATTTAAGTGTCAGGAAGTCGTTTCTGAAAATATTTGTATGGAGTGTAGCCATGTATGGAAGTGAAACATGGACGATAAATAGTTTAGACAAGAAGAGAATAGAAGCTTTCAAAATGTGGTGCTACAGAAGAATGCTGAAGATTAGATGGGTAGATCACATAACTAATGAGGAGGTATTGAATAGAATTGAGGAGAAGAGGAGTTTGTGCCACAACTTGACAAGAAGAAGGGATCGGTTGGTAGGACATGTTCTGAGGCATCAAGGGATCTACTGGAGGGCAACGTGGAGGGTAAAAATCGTAGAGGGAGAACAAGAGATGAATACACTAAGCAGATTCAGAAGGATGTAGGCTGCAGTAGGTACTGGGAGATGAAGAAGCTTGCACAGGATAGAGTAGCATGGAGAGCTGCATCAAACCAGTCTCATGACTGAAGACCACAACAAAAACAACAACAACAACTACTCCAGTTACACACAGAAGGAACAAAATTGCAAATATCTACCAAAACAACAGACAAGATGCACCTGTCGACACCTATGAGAAACACCTGCTATATATATGTTAACATCAAGGGAGAGATATTGTTTGAAAGCCCAGTAATGATTCTAATCTTGTTTATGTCTCTCTCAGCTGCTCCACACCAACTGTATGGTGACAGGTCACCTTTACTGCTTCCACCATTTGTGTTCCAATTAGATGACGTTCCTAGCTGTATTCACAAATTTTGGAGACTGTAACATTAAGTTTCTTAAACTTGTAGTAAAACTGGGCTACAATTATAGTTGATATTCAGAAGTTTTCCTTAGTCTTCATTTGGAAAGGGTAAAGTATTTGTTGCCCCTAATTTACATTTTTTGTAGATGAGAAGCTCTTGTGAAGCAGATACCAACAACGAAAGAAAGAATTTAAACTAGTTAATGCAGAAACTATCATGTGTATCTATGTTGAACATAGAACAAAGTATTACCCAGCAAAGTGAACTGGTTACCTGGCTAAGGTACCAGCACTGTCATGTTTTCACTCAAGAAGCATGGAAGGGGAGGTAACTGTAGTGTACACTCCAGTACTCTTACAGGTGGAAGGCTGTGACATGTTATACATCTTTACAAACCTCTGAATGTAATGGCCATTTAAGACAAGAACAGAAATGGAACATACAGTATTTCTCACTATAGCTGCTCACAACAGTTCGCTGACATGGTCTGTAAAACAGTTTTTTCCATTGATGTGCTGATTGCCATACCTGTGTCTTTTGAGTCTTCATCTGCTGTTTGTCACACTTGACAGTACTGACTTTGTGTTCGAATCTGTACTTACTAATTTCATTATATTTTCAGTTTCCTTTTGTCCTTCAAACTGTTTCCCACACACCCAGTCATCGCCACACACATTTTTGTTAAACAGCCTTTCAAGCCATCTAATGTCTGAACAGTGACAGCTAATACCACAGCAGCAAATCAAACTGATCACATAGTCTAGTGATTAATGTTTTTCGTAGTAAAGCCAAGGTCCTGGGTTTGATTCCTGGCAACCAGGTCAGATACAGTAGAGCCTTGATTACCCAAACATCAGCCAACCAAATGTTCAACCAAACGACTGCTAACTGAAAACGTTGCCCTTTGTATGAACTTCAAAACCAAGGAAAAAAACTGTCTTCAGATTCTTCAACAGCTGGTACTTGCAAAATCAGATTAAAGGATGTACTGAGTGAAGAAGATTATGCTGTCGAAAAAGTTAGCACTGCAAACTAAACTGGGCTCAATTAGAAAGCTTTGCACAGAAAAACTCTTGCTTCATGCCATAACTTTGCAGCATCTGGTCCTAATATAAGCAAGGATTGTATTAATACTTTAGCTGTGCTCGTGCTACTGTTAACCACCAGTTGCATGCTTGTATGCTTATCATTGGTAAAAGTAAGAAACTGTGTTTTTTCAAACACATTAATATGTCTGCGGTGCCTATTGTTTACCACTGATGAGAGAGCATGTAGATGGATAGCACAATTTTCATAGAATTGTTTGTGGAAGTTTTTGTACCCTCTTTTAGTCAATCCGTTAAAGAACAGTAAAAAGGTGAATACATTAATGCTCCTTGACAACCCATCAACTCATTTGTCTTGTCATACCTGAAATGAAAAAGAAGAGTTCATAGAAGTGATGTTCCTTCCCCATAAAGTAACCTCCTTATTAAAACCGATGGATCAAAGCTTTATTGAACTTTCAAATGATATTAAACAAAAAAAAATTGTTACGCAAGTTATTGTCAGAAAGAAAAATAAGAAAGAAGAAAGTCTGTTACAAAATCGCAATAATATTGATTTGAAACATGTCTCCTACCTGACCAGAGCAGCATAGGGTAGCTTAACGGAACAGAATTTGAAAAAAGCCTGGAATAAAATTTTGTGTGTAGTGGAAATTTATCGAGGTCTAATTGAAAATGATGAAGAGAATTGTATGTCCAAAATGGTCAGTATCCTAAAAGAACTCAGGTGTTATGGATGTGATGAAGACATTCAAGGCTGGACTAGGCACCAAACATGCAGAATACCAAAATTGTAGACATTGTGGCTGATAAAAGTAACGTCACCAGCTTCTCACCAAATATTGGCCCAGAAAATTAACATCAAAGTATACGGCTGCTTGTGAAGCATTTACATGTTTGGGTACTGTCTTGCAATGGTTTGAAAGGTAAAGATGATGGCGAGCCCCAAGTGTCAGATATCTGTCCTGAAAAAAGTATGGGACTTAGCTGCTCCTAAGCCGGCAGTCTTGTAGTCTTGTGTAGACAGATGAAAATTGTGGATTCTTTAAGGATTAATTCTATGCATTCCTATTGTGCTTGTTTTTGTAATAATGAGAAAGATTCATGATAATATATGTAGCTTTTATTTGTAAATTGGTAAATAAAAGTATACAGTTGTATCTGAAGAAACTGGTTTTCCAAACACTTTGTCCCCCCAGTTAGTTTTGATAATTGATGCTGTACTGTATCTGTTTGTGGTGGAAAGGTCTGGGAGGAGATCCACTCAGCCTTGTGACCCCAACTGAAAAGCTACTTGAATATAGAAGCAGCAGAAGTCACCAAAGTAGGATTACTCACAGAAAAAGCATCTGCTCTGGGGCAGATATTTAAGTCCTGCCACACTTGATGTCGTGTCCCTCCTGTAATTTGCACACCATTGACTTGCTAAGTTTTGCTTATCAACATTTACTTGCACCGTCCATTACCTTCTGTGTTGGCACTAACACATCTTTGTTGTCCTCATTGTTAATAAAATTATTGACATTAACAGCAAGTTGTCACAACTTTCTGCGAAGGTATTTTCTGTGTTTGATTTTTGTGATCACTTCTCAGACTCGTTCTTTGAAATAACAATGCACACCACTTTGAATTGGAATGTGACTAAACCTAATCATATGACAAAGTTCCCACTACTGGCAAGTTACCAGTTCATCTTGTCAAGTATTATGTTTAAATTACTGTGTACTTTATTTTTGAACATAGAGCTTTCACTCATGATCAGAATTTAAAAAATTGTTATTTAAAAAAACTGTGGTTTCGAAAATAGCTGCTAACTGTTTCACATTATTTTAAAGTTTATATCAACATATGTATCTTTTGCAGCTGGCACATGGGGCCGATCCTTTTCTGAAGAATCAGGAAAGCCAAACGCCATTGGACTTGGCATCTGCTGAAGACGTGCGATGTCTGTTGCAGGATGCAATGGCATCCCAACAAAATGTTCCTACAGTACCTGCATCTGCACCTCCATCCCGTCCTCCCTCCATAGCTATGGGACCAACATCTACACCCCTTGCAGTTGCGTTGTCTCCTCCAGCACCTACAGAGACTGTGATAATGCCCTCGGGTGCGTCCATGACACTTTGTATCCCCATGTCACGGGGTTGTCTTTCACCGATGCCTAATGCTGAAGGTTGTTGTTCTGCTGAAACTGTCAAACAGGAAGGACTGTCACAAGATATTGGGTCAATAACAACAGTTGCAGGATTCTTACAAAGGTACAGGTTTGTTGTGTTACATCTGCTCTACCAAATGAACAGCACAAGTTAAGACACACACACACACACACACACACACACACACACACACACCATAGATTGGAGCATCCTGTGAATAATTTTATAGTGACTTAAGCTGCTGTTGGTTTATGGGATTGGGTATGCAAGTTCATACAGCTGCCTTAGGGTCCCCCCCCCTCCCCCCCCCCCCCCTCTCTCTCTCTCTCTCTCTCTCTCTCTCTCTCTCAAAAGCAAATAATTCCATGTTAATTTCATCTCACTATAATATTCATTAATTGTTCCATGATGAAAAATATGTTTTTAGTGTTATGCCCATTTTCATTGGTGAATCATAGCATAGTAATGCAGTGACCAACTACAGTTGTTGTAACCTATAAAGTAGATGTTATAATTAAATGAAAGGTATAATCTTAATATTGAATGTATACATAAGATATGGTACTGCTACATTTATACCCATTTCACATTGTCGTTTATGATTCCTTCTCCCCCAACTCATTATCCACCAACAGCTTAACATTAATGTGGATTATCTTCACAGTCCTGCTCAAACTCTATAACAAATAATACCATCATCACAGGTAAAGAGGATTTTTGTAATTGTTCTGCAGGACTTTCATAGAGATTAGTTATTACAAAACATGTACCAGGGTGCAAAAGTAGTCCATTGTCTCAGATGGTGGTATTTGAGTGATGGCATTATTAAAAGCATTTACACAAATACGAGGTGATGTTTTCTTTTCCAAATTCATCATTCAAAAAATATGGGGTTGTCTTATATTTGCAGATTAAACTATTGTTGCAGTGGTCAACCATTTTTACATTGTTTAATAGATTAATATGGGGATCATCTTACATTTACAGATCAATTTTTGACTGTTTACAAATTTGTTATGAATAGTCCTGAAGGGTAGAAAATAGCAGTCAATACTTGCATTTGAATAGGCTTGAGATTTACCGATATCCTGAAGCACTCGATACAGTGTCGACCTTGCTCAATCATTCACATGACATTTGACTTGCTGTGCTAGTGCAAGGGGGACCAAGAAAATATGAACTAGCCACCACAACAATATAATGCTCTGCTTAAAGATTGACAGTTGACTGAAACACAGGAGGAAATAACATGAAACTTACAAACTTTTGTTGTATTTGAACAGGATTGCAGTAAACATTGTCATACATGTATGGGTACCATAAACATATATTTATGCCGCTTTTGAAGTGAAGGTAACATTCAAAGGTGAAAATCTTGTCCTTCAAAAACCATTACGTAATACTGGAATCCAGGTTAGTCTTTTATTTTGTCGTGAGTGCAAATTAATAATGTAACAAATAGGTTGCAAAAGGGAAATTAAATTGCGGCACATGTTAGAATATTAGAGAAAAGGGTTACAAGCTTTTAATCAGCTTTAGAACATATTATGAAATTCAGATGAAATGAGAAGGAAAATTAACCCAGAATATAATGTCCAACAAACTTACTGCAATTGTTGCATTTGAATAAATTACAGTGGAAAACCCCTTGTGAAGATGGTAAAAATAGGCATCACTAGATTGTGGGATGAGCAAAAGATTGATTATTGGACTGAATAGTGATTGTGATCTATTATTTATGTTATAGTTGCTGTTTGTACATATGACCAGCACCCTAGAAGATACTGCCATCCATGTTTCACTGTCGCTCAAGCACAGCTCTATGGAAATTTGGAGAGGGGGCAGTGACCCAGCTTGGCTGAGAATTATGAGTGTGTGGAGAGAAGTGTTGAATAGGCAGATATTTTGTTGTGCAGCCAACCATGGGAATGTATAATGCATACTTTGAATTTTTATGAACATCTGCCATGTTTAAACTGCAGTTTGCTGGAATCCACTTGCACTCTGAATTGAACCGACTTCAAAATTGGACAAATACTCAACAATAGCACACATGTCTGCAGGAGACACTAAAGTCTAGATGGGATCTAGTGGCATACTTACTTACTTCGTACATTGAGTGAGGCGGCACAGTGGTTAGCACACTGGACTGGCGTTCAGCAGGATGACGGTTCACTAAGGGCCACCTACACATTTCTGTACAAACTAAACCAACTAATAAACAGCAGAACTTACATTTTGACAATCACCATCTTTCCTCCCATACAGCCTTGGCATCCCAGGCAAACGTATCTGTTCAGATGCAGACTCTTTTCAGCAATACACCACCATTCTCGCCTCAGCCTTCACAGGATGTAATTACCCCATTAGTCTAGTTCTGAAGCTGATTTCCTGAGCCATCACATCCAATCCTGGTACTGTTGATTCCTGCAAAAACCAACTTGGACTACAGCTCTTGTCACTCAGTACTATCCTGATCTTGAATGTATTAATCAGCTACTTTGAAAAGTATGTGACTTTCTGTAATCATGCTCTGAAATGAGGTCCACTCTGACATTGTACCCACCACACATAGAATAGCTTTAAACACCCCCCCCCCCCCTTAAAAAAAACACCCATGGTCTGACTCTGTGCTCCTTCTGCACCCATTTCCCTACACTATTGCTCCTATCCTTGTGACCATACCTACTGTAAGACTTGCCCTATGTACCCTCCTACCACGTCCTATACCGGCCCTGTAAATGGCAAAAGATACACCATCAAAGGGAGAGCCACCTGTGAAACAACATGTGTTGTATACCAGCTGTTTTGTAAACACTGTTCGACATTCTATATTAGTATGACCACCAAGTTACCAGTTGACGGCGAAAGGAGCAAAGACAGAGAGTGTATACTGACAACACACAATTGCCTGTTGCAGAGCTTGTTCTACACCTTGACAGTAGTTACCTTGGTGCCCATCTCGTCACAAGTGTCATCTGGACACCACACACACACACACACACACACACACACACACACACACACACACACACACACACACACGAGCAGGCAAGACTCAGTAATCAGTAACAATATATTCTTTCCATATTGTTATTAAATGAGTGAGTACACCACTCAAGATTAATTAGCAACATAGTGTTGAGTTTTTCCAACAGGAATTAAGAAGCAGTTATTGAAGACGTCCATCATAACATATCAGAGCATGGCCAAAAGACGTAAAAAAAGTAATAAAGGGTACTTATTAAATTATTACATACATTCATTGAACAATCTAAAATACTACAGACACTAGTTGCTGTCTTGAAGGGGAGAAGGTGGCAGACATCATGAAAATATCTAAATATTGTTCTGTGTGTTCCTTGCACAAGAAATATGATGCAGGTAAACAAACAGAACAGCAAGAAGCTCACAAAGGCGTTTATAGCAGGGATTATGTAGGCTCAAGGGATGGCATGGAAGCTGCTGGTATGAAACTCATTTTCCCCAGGTCTTTGCGAAAGTATGGAGTAAGATACACACAATATTCAGGAGATGGAGATTCTAGTGCTTTCATGAATGTAAATGAAAGTCAGCCCTATGTAAAAGTCTGTACTATTGGAAAAACAGGAGTGCTGAATTCATATTCAGAAAAAGATGGGTGGATTGCTCGGATGACTTGTTGCCGATAATACAGGCAAGCTACTAGAGAGGATGGGAAGCCACTGGAAGGTAAAAAGACACTAACAAAGAAGAGAACTGACAGCCTGCAAGTCTATTATGGTGATGCAATTAGAAATAACCTCACAGATTTGGATAATATGAGGAAGGCAGTATGGGCCATTTGGTTTCATTACTTGTTGACAGACACTACCATCTCAGCATGGTCTATGTTCTAATGAATGGTGCAAAATTCTGAAAAGCAAGGAAAGTGGGGAAGCTTACAGCCATAAAAATAACCTCATTTATGTGGTTGCAGTGGCCATTAAACCAACTTTTTGAGCACTGTTTTCACCAGAACTGCTAGAAGAATACGGAACGCAAATGAAAGTTTCAGTGCTCTTATTTGAAAGAGATGGCCAAACACTGTGTTTCAAATTTGGTAGTGAAAATTTTGGCCTTGGAAGCTGCAGCAATGTTTAATGGTCGGAATGTGGCAAGACCTTCCATCCTCAGTAAGTTGGGCTTTACAGCTGGAGCTTTTACTGAGCAGATACTGCAGGTCATCAAAGAGCAGCCAATCGTGAAGGCCGAGACTTCAGTACAGAACATAGAAAAAATTGCTATGCAAAGGACCAGAGGAGCTAAAAGAGCTGCAGGGAATGATGAGGAAGAACTGGGATATGGGTATGGGCAGTATTAGCAAAGTTGTGATTTTTAAAAATTTTAAAACATTTCATCCAAACTTTAAAACTATATTTCTGCAACTTAAGGTTTTCTCCTTTCAGGAACATATATACCAGAAACTATTGGAAGGATTTTAGTGAAATTCAGCACACCTATTCTTTTATATGGAAGCAATATTTAAGTAGAACAAAATTTTAAACATTTCTGTGGAAAATAATATATGGAAAATTTGTCCATTAAAAATGTTCAAATCCAAAATGTCAGAAAGTAATACACTGAAGTGCCAAAGAAACAGGTACAGGCATGTGTATTCAAATACAGAGATACGTAAACAGGCAGAATATGGTACTGCGGTTGGCAACTCCTATATAAAACAAGTGTCTGGTGCAATTGTTAGATTGGTTACTGCTGCTACAATGGCAGGTTATCAAGATTTAAACGAGTTTGAATGTGGTGTTGTTGTTGGCACATGAGCAATGGGACACAGCATCTCCGAGGCAGCCATGAAGTGGGGATTTTGGATACAAGCATTTCATGAGTGTACCGTGAATATTAGTAATCCAGTAAAACATTAAGTCCCCTACATTGCTGCAGCCAGAAAAACATCCTACAAGAACGGGACCGACGACGACTGAAGAGAATGTGACACAAGTGTAACCCTTCCACAAATTTCTGCAGATTTCAGTGCTGGGCCATTAACAAGTGTCAGCATGCAAACCATTCCACGATACA
Source organism: Schistocerca cancellata (assembly GCF_023864275.1). NCBI lineage: Eukaryota > Metazoa > Arthropoda > Insecta > Orthoptera > Acrididae > Schistocerca > Schistocerca cancellata. Next base: position 571,691,670 of record NC_064632.1, read on the forward strand.
TCATCCAAATGGGCTTTCGGAGCTGAAGGCCCACCTATGTACCCTTGATGACTGCACGACACATTGGACAGTTTATGACTGGAAACTTGTTGTCTGGTTGGACGAGTCTTGTTTCAAATTATATCGAGTAGATGGACGTGTACGGGAATGGAGACAACCTCATGAATCAATGGACCTTGCATGTCAGCAGGGGACTGTTCAATGGGGTGGGCGTGTGCAGTTGGAGTGATATGGGACCCCTGATACATTTAGAGATGTCTCTTGACAGATGACACATACTTCAGCATCCTGCCTGATCACCTGCATCCATTCATGTCCATTGTGCATTCTGACAGACTTGGGCAATTCCAGCAGGGCAGTGCGACACCCCACACATCCAGAATTGCTACAGAGTGGCTCCATGAAAACTCTTCTGAGTTTAAAGACTTAATGCTGGCCACCAAACTCCCCAGACATGAACATTATTGAGCATATCTGGGATGCCTTGCAATCTGCTGTTCAGAAGTGATCTTGATCCCCTTGTACTTGTATGGATTTATGGACAGCCTTGCGGGATTCATGGTCAGTTCCCTCCAGCACTACTTCAGACATTGGTCAACTCCATGCCACATCGTGTTGCAGCACTTCTGCATACTAGCGGGGGCCCTAAATGATATTAGGATGGTATACCATTTTCTTTGGCTCTTCAGTGTATAAATAATTTACCGAAAAGTTACTGCACTTAATTGTACATTGATTAGTGTAGATTACTTTAACATAGAAAAAATTTGCCAAATTGACCTGAAAATAATGAAAAAGTGTACCTTAAAATAATAACGTAAGAAAAAATTATCTTACAGCATTAAAATGTTATTAAAAATTCTGTACAAATTATTTAAAGCACATTGGATCCTATATATAAGTGTACAAAATTTCAGTGAGATTGAATAAATAATGTCAGAGATATGGATTTATGAAGATATCAGTGCAAGACTGCTACTGTCTCCCCTTAATATAGGAGGGAAGTCTTTGTACTACCGTATTTACTCGAATCTAAGCCGCACTTTTTTTCTGGTTTTTGTAATCCAAAAATCCACCTGCGGCTTAGAATCGAGTGCAAAGTAAGAGGAAGTTCTGAAAAATGTTGGTAGCTGCCGCCACAACTAACTTCTGTCATCGAATATATGTAGCGCTACGCAGGCATGCTTCGCATGCACAAAGACAAATACTGGCACCAAAACCTCTCCGTCAGTAAATAAATAAAAAAAAGGTGGAAGACGAGCTTTTTTTTCTCCGCCCCGAGTTTCAACCACTGCATTTTAATACATTATGCTACGAAGTAAATACAAATTCCGTATTGTTCCTCTTCGAACGTAGCAGCATTTCAATGTACTACGAAAATCCGACTGGCAAGACTGTTTGGGATATTTGTCAATATGGCCAACTCTGCTTTCTGAATTTTTTCCTAACTTTGAGAAGAAATGGTTGCTAATAGGAACTTTTATGAATTGTGAATCACATACAGTATTCTCTTCACCATAAGAATAATACGAATATAAACATTTTGCCATGTATTCTTTCGTGTTTGCTGATATCTCAATTAAATCCTGTCCGCCTAATAAACTACGAAACTAGAGTGAGACAACAGCAGACGCGGAAGAATATACATACCATGTCATGTTTATATTCGTATTATTCTTATGCCTAATAGTGATACAGTCAGAAATGAAGCACGCCAATTGACTAGATTTTTAAATCTAAGATGACTCTAATTTCTGTGCATAATGTAATGTACTAAAGAGGCATCTGCAAAGATTTTCAAACGGAAAAAATTTTCGCTAAATTCTCGTTCATAACATCTTCTATCATACGCAATCTATTATTTGTTTCTTGTTGATCATTATCAAAGAAAGCAGCAGTGTAAGTAGCAACGAATAGCAGTCTCTTGCCATTGTTTCGCTAATGAGACAATTCCTCTCTTTGCTTTTTTTAATTGTAAGCGGCGGTAGCGTGCACAAAAGCAAGCCATGCCGCGAGCGGGGACAGGCCGTAAACCCTCATTTTCAGAATGCGACAAACAATGCATGACACAGTACAGTAATGCATTTTCAGCTTTGAGTGGCAGAAACATCTATAACAAAGAGAACTGCACTTTGTCAGATCAAAGAAAAATAAGCAGTCGATTCAAACCAGACGAAGCACGTGAAAAAGGAAGGGTACCCGTATAAATACGGACGGAGTGCCTGACGCATAGCAATGGTTACCTGGTAAAGCTTAACTGCTAAGCTTACGACTCGAACCAAACTACTACAGCTGTATCGTCATTCATTCCACCTAAATTGTGTCTCATATTACAATGGACCAACTTTGTTTCGATTTGGAAGTGCAGCCTAAAACTTTTCTCTCCCCTTGAATTTCGAGTCTCAGATTTCAGGTGCGGTTTAGATTCGGGAAAATTTTTTTTCCTCGATTTCGAGTCTCATTTTTCAGGTGCGGCTTAGATTTGAGTGCGGCTTAAATTCGAGTAAATACGGTATATATGTTGCAGGTATTGATTGAAAAAGACAGATATATGTTCAGAGGGTGCTTTGAAGCCAGCAACTGTGGAATGGCCATGATGGAATAATTTTTTAGATCTTAGGAAGAAGGTAAAAGGTGGGAGTGCATGGTTTGAGTGGAGGTAAGAAGTTGTATGGATTGAGGTGTTAGTCCTTGTGACAGGCCTGAGGCTTTAAGGAGGGACTGTAGGTAGTTGGTATCACAGGGATGCCGTTTCGTAAAAAACTCCATAATTTTCACTTTTTTTTCCTATGCTGCAGCTGCTGCATACACTGTACCCTTTAAATGAGATAACTCTGTTATTACTTCGTCAGAAGCGTTATGGGTGTCACAAATTGTTTTATTTTTTTGTAACACATTTACTGCATCGTTAAGTCAGGAGAAATTCAGAGGCTCTTCTGTACCGTCCTCCAGTATCTTCTTCGCCGAAGTACTGAGATGCATGTTAACCTGTCTCAGAGATAGTCATTGCTTCTGTAGTGATGAAGTATTCATCAGACTTGATGTAATTCACAAATAGTACCTGCTCTTCAGGTACATTCTGTTCTTTGTCATTAGGCAAAATATCATCGGTATTATCATTCCCATCACAATCATCGACTTCATTTCCAGATCAAGTTTTTCAGAAACAGTTCCGAGTGGTAATATTCGAGACTCTGTGCCATGAAGCTGCGACATAGTGCATTGCCTATCAGAAAAAAACAAATCCATTAATAGTTTCCCAAAAGTGTCTTTTGGCTCTGATAGAACAATAAGTAAAAAGTTGCAAATAAAAATTTAACTTGTAAAGTGCATATTTTCATTTCTTCCCTTCCTCCAACGTTTACATACTTGACACCACTACAGGAGCATTTTGCAGTAATGCAACTTGAAATTATGTGTTACTCAAAGTTCAAGGGGCTGGAGTACACTTGTGCAATTCATTGTAAAGTATTCCACGGTCACTTTTCTCAAATAGGGATTAAGGGGAGGATGTAGTGCACACCTGTGTACAAACAATAAAATCTTCCAATCTGCTGCACCCATTTTAGCATCGATCCTTCCAAGCCAGCTTTTGTTGTAATCCACAATTTCTTGTTATTATCGTATATTGTAGGAAATGTAACATTATGTTTAAAACAGAATGGCTCAGCAAATTTTCCCATCTTAAGTGGGATGCATCTTCTCACTGCTATCACTGTTAGCTCAAAACAGAACTGTTACATGTTGTTTACTTTGTTTCCCTCCAGGGCAGTTCTTGCCTTTGTATGCTGAATTGCAGTTAGGCATTACATTGTAAAACAGGACCATCTCAACCACGTTCGAAATGTTTGGAGGAACATATTGGGACACTGTTTCTTACAGACAGGTTTCTTTCCATCCTCGCACTGTTTCAGGATCGACACTATTGATTTCGCCACATACATTCGGACAACTGATACCATGTCTAACCTTAAATCTATGCAGCCAACCTGATGAAATTTTCTATATTGAGTGAGACTGCCAATTCTGCTGCATTTTCACAAAGCCTTGGGCCACTGACAGGAATGCCTTCTGCTCTATGTTGCCTGAACCACTGCAACAAACCATTTTCATCTACATCTTTGTATTTCTTGCTCAGAATGCTTATCTACTTACTAGTAGAAATTCCGAACACACCTGCATTGCCTTCAGTTTCCTTTACCTTCACTATGACAGAATTTAAGGTAGATGTAGCAGTATCCACTTTCATTATATTACTATTTTCATGAACTGTGCATAATATTCATAGTTATTACACAATAGCAAGGCTTTTTCATCTTTCTTTCGCTCATGCTACCAGTTCTTAAGGTCATCAGAAATACAGCAGTTATGGTACTATAGCACATACAGTAGGCCTAAATAAAACAGCTACCGTTAATATGTGGGTTACTTCACTGAGTGCAGATTAACTCCTGAGCTGTGGTGCACTTTTGGATTTCTAAGGGATGCGCAAGCATTCTTATCCAATTGGGCCCTCTGCTGGCTCAACAAAAATCGTGTAACTTTGGGAAAACAAATGATAGTTACACCAGTAACCAATCTTTCCTATGGCTGTCACCAGTGCCATAACCAAAATTTTCACACTTTACACTCTTTTATATTGTAAAGTGTATCTACAACACCCAATTTTTGTGATGATTGTATTGTTACAGTTTACACTGTTGTTAATATCTGGGAATATGTGAAACAATCTCAAGTTATGTCACATTAAAAATTAAGCATTAGTGAGCTGCGAGTGCTTGCAACAATATGATTTTCTAATTGGCAACACAACACAGGGCACCGAAACTGCAGTACCATGTTAATAGGCAAAGTATACTGATCACCACCCACTTCTGAAACCAGACGTCATAACATGTGCACGTGTGTGCGTTTTGTGTAGTCTGATTAAGGGCTGTTTGGCAAAAAGCTTTATTTTACAGTATTTTTGTTGGCCTATCTGTGACTCAGCATCTCTGCTATACGGCGAGTAGCAACTATCCTTTTTATAACATTGTCATTATTCCATCCATTTTTCCATTGTTTGAAACTAAGGTCTCATATTCTGTTTCTTGAAACCTGCTTGTCCCAGGGAGTTACCCTCAAAGGAATGACACCACCGAAAGTCACTGTTTCTGGATGCAATCCTACTGTACACCATCCTCTTACAGTTTCAGATACAGCACTCTCTTTCACGTACCCACCTAATCTGTGACCTATATACGTCACTGCCAATTTCCACTCCACCAGACTCCTCTTCTGCCACAAAATCCTGCAGTTACCTGCGTCTCAAGTTCTGTTGGATGGTATCCACTGCCAAGCCAACTTCAAACTACAACAATAGGCCAGGCTTAACCTCAGAAAGCTGTCTTGCCTTCTCCTAAAATATCTCAACGCGTGGTGTTTCCCTTCCTGCCCCTCACCAGTTGCCTAAACAGCCGCATCAGTAATGACCTCTACTATCTATAATGTCAGAGATATGGATTTATGAAGATATCAGTGCAAGACTGCTACTGTCTCCCCTTAATATAGGAGGGAAGTCTTTGTACTATATATGTTGCAGGTATTGATTGAAAAAGACAGACAAGCAGTATATTGCTCCCTCCTACGTATATCTCGCGAAGAGACCATGAGGATAAAATCAGAGAGATTAGAGCCCACGCAGAGGCATACCGACAATCCTTCTTTCCACGAACAATACGAGACTGGAATAGAAGGGAGAACCGATAGAGGTACTCAAGGTACCCTCCGCCACACACCGTCAGGTGGCTTACGGAGTATGGATGTAGATGTAGATGTAGATATCCTACAAAGTGAGCTTAGTCAACCTTCTTAACATTCCCCATCCTTCACCACTGCCTTCCAGAGCAATGGTAACTCATGATCCTAATAACCAGCTACAACAGCTCAGCATTCTCTGCCTCGTCTATGACACTCTCCCCTCCTGAATTATCTATACTATCTAGTGGTCTCACTTACACCCCTAAAAGTACATTTACTTGTGCTGATTTTGGTGAAGAACCAACTTCCTTTCACACTTAATTTCAAATGGAAATATCACTTTGCAATCCAATCCCAAATCCTTTCCAACAGCAACCCTGACACTGAACTCTGTCTTCAAAAGTTCCAACCACAATTCCAATTTGATCCACCAGCACTACCTCAAAATCACCCCTTACAAACATTCAAAGAATGCCTAAAATCCAGCACTGCTTCACAACCCTTTCTCAGCTCCCTGCAACATGACCCTAACTTGTCCTCTGCAGAATTCCAAGCTCTTTGTTCCCCAAAACATAATGACACCAACATTATCTTCCTGGCAGACAAGGGAACTACCACTGTGGTACTTGACCAGTGGGAGTACACTAATTGTCTGACAACTCTATTGACAGCATCTACCTCCAACTGACATACAGACACTCCTTAAAACCTCAAGTCCCTCACAGGAACTAACATCTTAGTCCATAGAACTTCTTACCCCACCCAGAACACTTATAACCATCTTTTACCTTCTTCCACAAACCTAATCATCCTGGCTGCCCTATAGTTACTATCTTCAAAGCACCAACTGAAGTACATCTGCTTTAGTTGGTCAGTACCTGAACCTAATTCAAAGAATCCCCGTCTATGTTAATGACACCAACCATTTCCTAGATTGTCTGAAATTCGTCCCCATCCCACTCCCATCACACACATCGCTTATCACCATTGATGCCATCTCCCTCTATACCAACATCTGCTATGTACATGGTCTGCCTGCTGCTGAACATTACCACAACCAGTAGACACCTGATTCCAAACCTATGACATCCTTCTCACTTGCTGTAACCAACTTCATACTTACAGACAACTGTTTTACATTTTAGGGACAAACATATCAGAGGCACAGCCATAGGAAATCTTTTCATAGGTTGTTTGGGTGGGACTTTCCTTCAATCTATAAGCCTTCAGCCCCCTGGTTTGGTTGAAATATATTGATAACATCTTTTTCCTGTGGACCCATGGTGAGGCTGATCCGTTAAAAATTTTGCCATCTCCAAATACATTCTCCCAATTAAATTTCATATTGCCCTTTTCCAAGTCCCACGCCACTTTCCTTGAGTCAACCTCATTCTCACTGAGGGTCGGCTAACACTTCTGTATGCATTAAACCAACTAATTAACAGCAGTTCTTACATTTTGACAGTTACTATCCTTCTGTGTCAATTGTTCCCTTCCACACAGTCTTGGCATTTGAGACAAACTTATTATTTCAGATGCAGACTTTTTTCAGCAATACACCACCATTCTCGCCTCACCTTCACTGGAGAGAATTACCCCACCAGCCAACTTCACAAGTTGATTCCCTGGGCCATCACATGCAGTCCTGGTACTACTGATCACTCAAAAAAACAACTTAGAAGTACAGCTGTTGTCACTTAGTTCTATCCTGGTCTTGAATGTATTAATCAGCTATTTCGACAAGGCTGTACCTCCTAAAATTATGCCCTGAAATGTGGTCCATTCTGTCTTGACATTGTACCTACCACATCTGGAATAGCCTTCCTTAGTTTCTGTAAATTTTGATTTATTTTTACCTACGTCTTTGGTTGGTTCCAGATATGTTTATACTTGCGCTGTTAGGAGACTCTGGTTTAATATAACATTTGCTTGCTTCAGGCTTCTACAGGATGTATGCTATTATTATTATTGACTTTTTTTCCTCAGACTTAAGTCTGGTTAAAAATGGAACGTGACGCGGACCTCGGTCAAGCGTGACTTCCTTGTAACTGTATGGTATATGTTATATTGCATTTAGGAACTTTCGGGTAATTGAACAAGTATCAATAATTACAGATTTTTGTAATTGTATATATATGTTTGGATGTAGCTGTATTGCATTGATGTACTGGTGAATATTGTGAGGTATGACTCCTGTAGTTGATAGTATAATTGGGATAATGTCGACTTTATCCTGATGCCACATGTCCTTGACTTCCTCAGCCAGTTGGATGTATTTTTCAATTTTTTCCCCTGTTTTCTTCTGTATATTTGTTGTGTTGGGTATGGATATTTCAATTAGTTGTGTTAATTTCTTCTTTTTATTGGTGAGTATGATGTCAGGTTTGTTATGTGGTGTTGTTTTATCTGTTATAATCGTTCTGTTCCAGTATAATTTGTATTCATCATTCTCCAGTACATTTTGTGGTGTGTACTTGTATGTGGGAACGTGTTGTTTTATTAGTTTATGTTTTATGGCAAGTTGTTGATGTATTATTTTTGCTACATTGTCATGTCTTCTGGGGTATTCTGTATTTGCTAGTATTGTACATCCGCTTGTGATGTGATCTACTGTTTCTATTTGTTGTTTGCAAAGTCTGCATTTATCTGTTGTGGTGTTGGGATCTTTAATAATATGCTTGCTGTAATATCTGGTGTTTATTGTTTGATCCTGTATTGCGATCATGAATCCTTCCGTCTCACTGTATATATTGCCTTTCCTTAGCCATGTGTTGGATGCGTCTTGATCGATGTGTGGCTGTGTCAGATGATACGGGTGCTTGCCGTGTAGTGTTTTCTTTTTCCAATTTACTTTCTTTGTATCTGTTGATATTATGTGATCTAAAGGGTTGTAGAAGTGGTTATGAAATTGCAATGGTGTAGCTGATGTATTTATATGAGTGATTGCTTTGTGTATTTTGCTAGTTTCTGCTCGTTCTAGAAAGAATTTTCTTAAATTGTCTACCTGTCCATAATGTAGGTTTTTTATATCTATAAATCCCCTTCCACCTTCCTTTCTGCTTAATGTGAATCTTTCTGTTGCTGAATGTATGTGATGTATTCTATATTTGTGGCATTGTGATCGTGTAAGTGTATTGAGTGCTTCTAGGTCTGTGTCACTCCATTTCACTACTCCAAATGAGTAGGTCAATACTGGTATAGCATAAGTATTTATAGCTTTTGTCTTGTTTCTTGCTGTCAATTCTGTTTTCAGTATTTTTGTTAGTCTTTGTCTATATTTTTCTTTTAGTTCTTCTTTAATATTTGTATTATCTATTCCTATTTTTTGTCTGTATCCTAGGTATTTATAGGCATCTGTTTTTTCCATCGCTTCTATGCAGTCGCTGTGGTTATCCAATATGTAATCTTCTTGTTTAGTGTGTTTGCCCTTGACTATGCTATTTTTCTTACATTTGTCTGTTCCAAAAGCCATATTTATATCATTGCTGAATACTTCTGTTATCTTTAGTAATTGGTTGAGTTGTTGATTTGTTGCTGCCAGTAGTTTTAGATCATCCATGTATAGCAAATGTGTGATTTTGTGTGGATATGTTCCAGTAATATTGTATCCATAATTTGTATTATTTAGCATGTTGGATAGTGGGTTCAGAGCAAGACAGAACCAGAAAGGACTTAATGAGTCTCCTTGGTATATTCCACGCTTAATCTGTATTGGCTGTGATGTGATGCTATCTGAATTTGTTTGGATATTAAGTGTGGTTTTCCAGTTTTTCATTACTGTGTTTAGAAAGTGTATCAATTTAGGATCTACTTTGTATATTTCCAAAATCTGTAGTAACCATGAGTGGGGTACACTATCAAAGGCTTTTTGGTAATCAATGTATGCGTAGTGTAGGGACCTTTGTTTAGTTTTAGCTTGATATGTCACCTCTGTATCAATTATCAGTTGCTCTTTACATCCTCGTGCTCCTTTGCAGCAGCCTTTTTGTTCTTCATTTATAATTTTGTTCTGTGTTGTATGTGTCATTAATTTCTGTGTGATGACTGAAGTTAATATTTTGTATATTGTTGGTAGGCATGTTATGGGGCGATATTTAGCTGGGTTTGCTGTGTCTGCTTGATCTTTAGGTTTCAGATAGGTTATTCCATGTGCAAGTGTATCAGGGAATGTGTATGGGTCTGCAATGTAACTGTTAAATAACTTAGTTAGATGTGAATGTGTTGAGGTGAACTTCTTTAGCCAGTAATTTGCTATTTTATCATTTCCAGGGGCTTTCCAATTGTGTGTAGAATTAATTGCTCGGGTGACTTCATGTTGCAAAATTATCACTTCAGGCATTTGTGGTATCATCTTGTATGTGTCTGTTTCTGCTTGTATCCACCGTGCACGCCTGTTATGTTGTACCGGGTTTGACCATATGCTGCTCCAGAAGTGTTCCATGTCTGTTGTGTTTGGTGGATTGTCTATTTTAATGTGTGTGTTATCCATTGTTTGGTAAAATCTCTTATGGTTTGTGTTGAATGTTTGGTTTTGTTTCCTTCTATTTTCACTTTTTTTGTATCTTCTAAGTCGTTTGGCCAATGCTTGCAATTTCTGCTTTTTTTCATCTAATTGCTCTATTGCTTCTTGTTGTGAGATTTTACCTAACCTTTTTCGTTTTTTGTCTGATATTTCATTTCTTATAAATTGTGTTAGCTGTCCGATGTCTTTTCTCAGCTTTTCTATTCTGATCTGTAACCTGTGTTGCCATGCTGGTTTTGTGCGTTTCTTCTGTGTGTTGGTTTGTTCTGATCTCTGCCTAGTGTGTATATTTAGTGTAGTGAGTGCTCCTATATAAACCAGTAGTTGTAACTCTTCCATAGTTGTGTTTTCATTTATTTTGTTGTGTATGATTGTGTTGATAGTTTTTATTGTTGTTTCGACTTGGGGGTTATTTGGCGGTCTATGCAAGAATGGTCTAATGTCTGTATTTGTGTCTTTGTATTCTATATATGTCAGCTGAAATTTCTCTTCTATATCTAACATGTGTGTCTCTTCGTGTTCTATTTGTGCTTGTTCTGGTGGCTGTCTTAAGATTTCGTTTTCCTCTGATTGTTTAATTGATGCGTGTTGGTCTTTGTTTGTTTGCTCTGGGATGTTTGAGTCCATTACTGTGTTTTCTTCTTCTTCTGATTGCACATTATTTTGTTCCAGTATTTGTTGTACTTGTTGTTTGATGTTTTCTAATTCTGACTGGGGTATCCTGTTATTTTTGATTATTACACGGATCTGATCAGCTAGTCGTTGTTCTGTTAAAAATTTTAATTCCGGGTATCTGGTAATAAATGTTGTGTATACTTGTGATCTGTATCCAGTTGTGTTGGTTCCTAGGTTTGTTGCTTGGTAATAACAGAACATGAGGTGTCGATTTACTTCATCTGACCATCTCATCCTCTGTCTTTGTTTTCCTTCTAGGGTGGTTGCAGGAAGCATATCCTGCAAAACACCTCTATTCGGATTTAAATCATTTTCCATGTGACTAGCAGTGTCGTTACCATTGTGGGCGGGCATAGGGTTCAAGCGTCGTCCCCGACCATGACGGCGCTTGTCCGAGGCTTCTTTAGTTCTGTCCTGAACCAAGTAATCACACTAAAAGGGGGGTTAGCCCTATTAGTGGTTTGTTCTTTTCGTCGCCTTTTACGACTGGCAGAACATACCGGAGGCCTATTCTTTTCCCGGGCCTCCACGGGGTTTATTATTATTATTATTATTATTATTATTATTATTATTATTTAGTCAAACTGCTTGTGCATACATTCTTCCAAGCTTTTCCATGTACACAGTTTTATTTTTTCACTTTTTGAAGCCCATACTAATCGTCAACAGATTATTTTGTCTCTGGAAATGTATGATCGTCTTGCCTCTCTTCATTTTTCTAGCTGAGAGTCAAATGTTCCACAGCTTTGTATACCATTCCGTCTCTTACCACACAACTGAAATCTCTTATCATGACGGCAATTGCTGATTCTTTTGTTTCTTGACTCAAGATGTCACTAGCCTTTGTGTTGTTCAGTTGTAATATATGCTTGAATGAGAACAATAGTTTAATGGATGCCAGCAAGTCAATTTCTGCAACATTATTACTTGGCAGGGGTGATTTGTTAGTGAGAACACCAAGTTTAACACTGGAGTCAAATTTTGATTGCACTCACACTTTTCATCACTCATTTTATCATGGAAATCTATATTTCATTGTTCCACGTATTTATGTTTTATATCACATAAGTGTAACATTTACACTGTACAGGGAATTCTTTGCCTGGACAAATCTGACTGACGGAATATATCTGAAAAAATTATGTAATGTTCTAGAGTAATGTAACTAATTATTATTGCCTGTTTTTTATGATTTGTTAACAAACTGAGTTATCACCTGCTATCGGTCATTTAAGGGACATTAGGAAGGTCCATTGGTTGCTGTGAAGCAGTTCCTTGCAACCAGTGGCTTACATACATCTTTCTTAATCTGTAATGCCTAAGATTAATTTTGTAGTCTAATGTTTTAGTGTTCTTATTAGTTATTAATTGTTACCCAGAATAAGTTAAACGTTCAGTGTTTTTATGAAATTTGTTAAATTGGTGTTGAATGTTGGTGTGATATTGGCATGCGAAAGTGACATGTATCCACCTACAACAGCATTTTAAATCTAGTTGCAGTTGTCAGACACATTTAAGGAGAATTCTGGCACATGAATAGTACAAAAATCACTTTTTTATTCTGAAGCACTGTATTTTGAATCATAGTGAGAGAGTGGTGAGTCAATCTAGGTGCATCTGTACACAGTAGTTACTTAAACAAACAAGGCCACTTCCATTCCCTGTTATTACTTCACATGAGGAAGAACTTACTTCTCAGCATTATTAAACCCAGTAAATGAAACGGTAATCCTTTCTATAAATGTTGATTACACTAAATACCTTTTGTATATAATTCTGTTGTTTACATTTAATATGGAATTTGGGGTGATTGGTGGGTACGTGCATTCATTTAAGAAGTAAAATAGATATATCATTCTGTATTGCAGTCTTGGATTAGAACATCTCCTCGAGTTGTTTGAACGGGAGCAGATAACTCTTGACATTCTGGCTGAAATGGGTCACGAAGATCTCAAACAAGTTGGTGTAAGTGCTTATGGGTACAGGCACAAACTTATTAAAGGGATTGATAAGCTGTGTGCGAGTGCTGGTGAGTATTTATTCATTAGACTTTTTAATAAATGCAGTCATGATCACATTTAAGTTGTTGATTTTTATTTTTAGATGACCGGTTTCAATCATTAAGGGATAATTTTCAGATCTTACATTCCTTGAAGACAGCAGTGCTCTCCACACCTGCACAGATACCAACGGTTCCAGTTGTTATCAAGGATTGTAAGATCTGAAGATGGTGTCTTAGAAGATCGAAATCAGTCATCTAAAAGTAAAAATAAACAACTTAAATGTGATCACAACTGTGTTTGTTAGTTAATTTATAGTATTAATCACTGTTTTTCTTGAAACAGTCTTCCAAAAAATTTCATTACACTTTATTTTATTTTGTTTTGTTTTACATTATTCCACTAACATTATCTGTAATTTCTCTTAGGGTCACTGTGGATGACTCCTTCAAATCCTGGCACGCTGTTGGTTGATCTTCTAGTTGAAGACAAAGAATTTCTAGCTGTTGAAGAAGAGATGCAGTCAACAATTAGGGAACACAGAGATAATGGTCATTCTGGTGGAGTTTTTTGTAGATATAATATTGTCAGGGTAATTACCCCTTTACCATAGTAATTTAAAAACCTTATTTTCTGAAAATTCCCTCAAAATTATGCCATCTTCTAACTACCTTTCAATTGTTTGTATTTAAATCCTAACTTAATCTTAATTTAGTGCGTATGACAGGCATTTGCATTTGAAGGTAGTTGACTTTTAATATACAAATATTTTAATTTCAGATTCAGAAAGTGCAGAATAGAAAGCTCTGGGAGAGATATTCACATCGACGGCAAGAGGTGGCTGAAGAAAATGTGAATCAGCCTAATGAACGAATGCTTTTTCATGGATCACCGTTCATAAATGCTATTGTACAAAAGGGCTTTGATGAGCGACATGCCTACATTGGAGGCATGTTTGGTGCAGGTATGTATTCAGCAGTGTATTTTTAAGGGAATTAATATTGGTTATATGATATTAGAGAGATAACACACTTTTAGAAGTGTTGCCAAGTTTCTTATGAATTACACATTATATGATCAAAAGTATCCGGACACACGGCTGAAAATGACTTAAAAGTTCATGGCGCCCTCCATCAGTAACGCTGGAATTCAGTATGATGTTAGCTCGTCCTTAGCCTTGATAGCAGCTTCTATTCTCGTAGGCACCTTCAATCACGTGCTGAAGGTTTCTTGGCGAATGGCAACCCATTTGTCACGGAGTGCTGCACTCAGGAGAGGCATTGATGTAGGTTGGTGAGGCCTGGCACAAAGTCGTTACAAAACATCCTAAAGGTGTTCGTAGGGTTCATGTCAGGACTCTGTGCAGGTCAGTCCGTTACAGGGATGTTATTGTCGTGTAACCACTCCTCCACAGGCCATCCATTATGAATGGGTGCTTGATCGTGTTGAAAGGAGCAATCGCCATCCCAAAATTGCTCTTCAACAGTGGGAAGCAAGAAGGTGCTTAAAACATGTAGCCCTGTGCTGTGATAGTGCCACACAAAACAACAAAGGTTTCAAGCCCCCCTCCATGAAAAACATGACCACACCATAACACCATCACCTCCAAATTTTATTGTTGGCACTACACACGTTGGCAGATGACATTCACCGGGCATTCGCCGTACCCCCACCCTGCCATCGGGCGCCACATTGTGTACCTTGGTTCATGACTCCACACAAAGTTTTTCCACTGTTCAATCTTCCAATGTTTATGCTCCTTACACCGAGCGAGGTGTCATTTGTCATTTACTGGCGTGGTGTGTGGCCTTTGAGCCGCTCGACCATGAAATCAAAGTTTTCTCACCTCCCGCCTAACTGTCATAGTACTTGCAGTGGAACCTGATGCAGTATGAAATTTCTGTGTGATGGCCTGGATAGATTGCTGCCTATTATGCATTACGACCCTCTTCAACTGTCTGCGATCTCTGTCAGTCAACAGATGAGGTCCCTTCAATATCACATCGGAAACAGTGGACTTAAGGATGTTTAGGAGTGTGGAAATCTCACGTACAGTCATATGACACAAGTGACACCCAGCCACCTGACCACATTCAAAGTGGAGCACCCCATTCTGCTCACCCCATTCTGCTCTCTTACGATGTCTAATGACTACAGAGGTCACTGATACGGAGGACCTGGCTGTAGATGGCAGCACAATGCACCTAATATGAAAAATGTATGTTTTGAACAATACCTACTGAAACTCTGTTGGTCACTTATTACAGCTGAATTATAAGAATCCACCAGGCTTGAGGCTTCTTAAGTGAACAGGAGGAGACTTGTAAATTAAACTTAATACACGGTGAACTTCATTTACTAAATGAATAAAGTTCGATGTTTTTTTCTGCTCCATAGGTTATTGTAACACTCTTACTATGTACTGAGACCCCTTTATACTTTCAACAAGAAATCAGCGGACAGATTGTTTTGTAGGTGTGTCTTTAATTCTATTAATGTTAATTCCAGGGTGTTTCCTTTGATAAGGATGCAACTAATTTCCTTCTCCTCACCCCCCTTTCCCCATCCTCCTCATGATCTTGTCATCAGTAATATTTTAAACCATAACCTTCCTTCCTTTATTTTTCAAGCTGTTCTTTCCTGCTCCTCATTGAACTTAAGGCCACACCTATAACTGACTGAGCTCCCCCAGGGCCTCACCACTCTTTGAAGAGTTCGTGCTTGGCTACCACGGGTCCCTAGTCTTTGCAGCATCTTTTCCTGTCTGTGCTGCATGTCTATCCTCTTCCTATCCCTTTTTCTTTCCCTTGGGAAACATGTCTGTGATGTTTTTGGGAATGTGTTCTGCATTTTCAGTAGCCTGACCTCAGAACAGTTCATTTCACTATTTTTTCATTCCGTTTTCCTTCTTTGTTCCCCTTCTCCTATCCTTCCTCTGCTTTGGCATTTGAGGTTCCTCTTTTTATTATTCCTCCCAGTGCGCTCCTGAAGGCTGGCCCACATGTCTGGCACCTGATAGGTGACTGCGTAACGTGTAATTGCCAATGCCGGGTCGACAGGTAGGGTTCGCGTGTATCTCCTGGTAAAGGCCAGGCCCACGGAGGGGTTATTGTCTGAGCTGTTACCTTCCCAAATTATCAGTGTTTGGGAGATGTGACCTGGGGAGTGAACAATCACCTAACATGGGTGAGCCCACCTCTGAGGACCCCCTCCTCCCCCATCCCAGTTGGAAGGAGCACCATTGGAGACGCTGGCAATCTTGGGGGATATTCTTGCAATTAGCCAAACATCTCCTTCTTAGTCTACATCACAAAACGTAAACGGAATGAGGCTAACAAAACAAAGACCCTCCCATCTGCACCTCAGTTCCTTGTTGTTTCGCATACTGAAGACTCAGTCCTTTGCTATGGTAAATACATTTACTATTCAGTAAGGTGTTGATGCAGTTGCTGGCACTGTGAAATCCTGCTCTCATTTACGCAATGGCACTTTTCTTTTGGAGACTACTTGTGATTCTCAAGCACAATAACTGCATGCGACTTTGCTCCTCCACAGCTATCCTGTTTGTATCGAGACCATCAAACGCTGAATTCTTCACGTGGTGTTATTTACACTAGGCTGCTCAATGGTCTGATCAAGACAGAAATCCAGACTTACCTTTCTGATCAGGGTGTCATTCCAGTCCATCAGGTGATGAAAAGAGTAGACACATCCTTAGTGCCCACACACACTCTTTTCTCACATTTGTTAGAGTAGCACGGTGTGAAGTTATCATGGTCTGACCATAGATTCTGAATCCGATGTGTTGCTACCATTATCATAGCTGCAACCACACTCCCAATTTCCTCTTGACACCTGGCCAATTGTGTAATCTGTGATGGGATGCTCCTGAGGGTGACTGTCAGCCTCCTTCTCCATGCTGTATCAATTGCAATGGCGACTATGCAGCCTCCTCTGGAGATTGTCCCAGGCATCTCGATGAGCAGGCCGTCTAAGAGACCTGGGTGAAGGAAAAAGTGCCTTACTCTATTGCTCACAAGATGTTGGCTAGTCAGAAACCCTGTGTTTTACCATCCAGCACTTAAAGTACTGTTCTTGCTACCTCTTGCGCCATGAAGGACATGGTCACACAGACATGCGACCTCAAATTCAACATCGCGGTTGTAAAATCCCCCATTGCCATGGTAGCATCCCCGTTACCTTCTCCAGCAGTGCAACAAGCCACTAAATTTTCACCTCACGCGGCGAAATTATATGCTGCACAACCAGTGGGCTGGAAAGGACAGGAGGAGTGCTCCCACAAAGACATTTTATGTCCCTCCAGCCAGCAAACAGCTGAATCGTGATCTGTCAACTGCAAAGGCTCCAAGAAATCAAACAAAGGCAAGCGGTCTTCTTCTTCGCCGACCGGGAGATCCTCTTCAACGGTGTAGCCGTGTAGTGCCCTATCCTGGTCGACCTTCGTGTCGTCATTGTGCACTGTCAACTATTTGTCTGCGCTGGATTCTGCTGACTGATCAGCCAATGCCTCTGTAGATCTCGTGGAGCAGGATCCTCTAGCCCATGCACCCTACAGCAGAGCATCTTCGAACGCTGGCACTCAGCAGCCGCCGAGGTGACACTCCTTCATTTTTTTCCCTCCTCCCCTTTCCTCCTCATGACTCCAAAGGAGCATATGCTCTCCTGCAAAGGAATGTATACGGCCTGAGATCCAACAAGGAGGAATTACAGCTACTGTTGGAATTGCAGTGTTGACTTGCTCTCTGCCTCCAGGAAATAAAACTGCGTCCTCGTGACCACTTTGACCTATCAAATTTCTTTCCAGCCTGTTTGACACCCTCCCTTCACCCCTCTGAGGATGGCATTCCCTTTCGTGGGGGAAGTCATGGAGTCATGCTGCTCATCCAGAGGACGTTCATAGTCACACCATCTCCCTGAACACCTGTCCGCACACTGTTGCAGTCCAAATTTTTCTTCCTCACTGCACCTTTTCCCTTTGCACCGTTTACATTCCTCCATCATTCGATGTCACCATGGCAAACTTCTTCCAGCTTATTGAGCAACTCCCTCACCCCTTTTACTGCTCAGTGACTTCAATGCGCACCATTCCCCTTGGATTCTCCCAGAACCTGTCCCAAGAGATGCCCTCTTGGCTGACCTCAATCAACCCAACCTCAACTGCCTCAGCACTGGAGCACCCACATTCCTTTCAGACTCCGTGCACACCTATTCCTATTTGGACCTCTTTCTTCACTGCCAAGCTGGCCCATCATCTCGAGTGTCCATTCTCTATTACATGTACTCGAGTGACCATTTCCTGTGCCCTACAGTTTGCTGACTCCTACTCCACCTACATGCAAACCCAAATAATAGCATTCTAAGGTCAACTAGAGGATTTACTCTTCCCTGGTGACCTTCGATGAATGACTTTTCCCCAGTTGTGGTGACCAGGTGCAGTACCTTACCAATGCATCCTTGCCGCCACAGAACATTCCATTCCTCGCACTTCAGCCTTACTGTGCTGTGTTGCAGTCCCATGGTGGACTAAGGGATGCCACGACACAATTCCCGCAGAGGGGACATGCTCTCCACATTTTTAACCATCACACTACAATGGCAAACTGCATTCATTATAAACAGTTGTGTGTGCACTGTCATCTCATTCTTCGGGATAGCAATAAAGCTCGCTGGGTTTCATTTACTACTTCTTTTAACAGTTCCACCACATCTTCCATCGTGTGGGCCAACCTTCAACAGCTCTCTGGGATCAAGATCCATTCCCCAATTTCCATCCTGACAGTAACAGATGATGATGTAGTAGACCCTATTGCTATCTCAAACACCTTGGGCCGCTACTTTGCAGAGATTTTGAGCTCCACCCACTATCACTCTGCCTTCCTTCATCAGAAACGAGTGGAAGAAGCTCAAGCAATACCATTCTCTTCTTAGAATTGTGAGTGCTACAATGCTGCTTTTACTGTGATGGAGCTAGAACATGCTCTTGCTTCATCTCGACCCTCCACCCCAGCACTGGACAATGCTCACATTCAGATTTTGCAGAACCTTTCTCTTACAGGCAAGCTCTTTCACCTTCATATGTGCAGTTGCATCTGGGCAGAAGGCATGTTCCTCAGATGCTGGTGTGAAGCCACTGTCATACCCATGCCTAAGCCTGGTAAGGACAAACGCCATCCTTCTAGCTGCCTCCCCATTTTTCTCGCCAACTGTGTTTTCAAGGTGATGGAATGTATAATTCATGCCCAGCTGGTGTGGTTACTTGAGTCTCACAATTAACTAACCACTGCACAATTTGGATTTCAAGCACGCCATTCTGCAGTTGACCATCTCTGTCACATTGTCAATCCATGTCATGAATGGTTTTCTGTGGAAATGCCAGACTGGCTGTGTTTTTCGATTTGGAGAATGCCGACAACATCTGCTGAAGGACTGGTATCTTACATACTCTCTACACGTGGGGCTTCAAAGCCACATGCCCTGTTTCCTTCAGGAATTTTTAAAAGACGGAGTTTTCTAGGTACATCTGGGTTCTGCCCTGTCAACACCTTTATCCATGAAAATGGTGTGCCTTAGGTTTTTGTCCAGAGTGTCATTGTCTTTGCTGTTGCCATTAACCTTATTATGGCCTGTCTCCCTCCATGCATCTCCGGCTTCCTCTACGTTGATGATTTTGCCATCTATTGCAGTTCTCCATAGACTTGTCTCCTTGAAAAGTGTCTTGAGTGTTGTCTTGATCAGCTTTACTCGTGGAACATTGATAATGGCTTTCGCTTTTCCACTGACAAAATTGTATGTGTGAATTTCTGATGGCACAGTAAATTTCTTCCACCGTCTTTACATCATGGGCCTGTTGCTCATCTGTTCATTGAAACTAAGAAATTTCTGGGATTCAGGCCTGATTGGAAACTTTCTTGGTCTTCCCAGATGTTTTACATGGCCACCCACTGTAGGCTGTCCCTCAGTGCCTTACGTGAACTCAGCGGTACTTCCTGGGGAGCAAATTGGACCACCCTCCTCCATTTGCACTGGTGCCTTGTCTATTCGGCATGTCAGTCCATCTTATGCCATCTCAATACAATCCACCATCGTGGCACCCGTTTGGGCATTGGCGCCTTTTACACTAGCCTGGTTGAGTCTGTATGCAGAAGCTGCCAAACTACCCGAGTCGTACCTCTGTGATTTTCTCCTCAGCAGATATGAATGCTGTTTATCTGCCATGGCAGGCCACCCATCCTATGCTTCCTTCTTCGATGACTCTTGTGATCGTCAGTGTGGTGTGTGTGTCCCTCTTCTCTGTTACCTTCTGGAGTTTGCTTTTAGCTATTGCTGTGGCTGTGTAATTTCAGCTACCTGCCACTTTCCCAATGGGTGTGAACCCTACACCACCTTGGCTTCATGCGGCAGCCAATGTTCACCTTGGACTTCATCTGCTTCATAAGGACACTACTTGGGCTCGCTCTGTTGCCAAAAGTTTCTCAACCTCACAGAACTTAATGATAGTTCCTTTGTGTACTATGATTGTTCTCAGACTGACCATTTTGGATGTGCCTTCGTCATTGGCACGATGTTTTTCGATATTAGCTTTCGGAACACGGCTAAGTGTTTACTGCGGAGCTCTTCGCTCTGTATCAGGCCACGCAGATCATCCAGCGACACGTGGTTTTCAATTGTGTCGTTTGCTCTGACTCCCTCAGTGCCCTTCTGCGCCTTTGTGTGCTCTACACCGTCCATCCCTTATTCCAATGGGTCCAAGAAAACTTTCACCTGTTTGTTCTTGAAGGAACCAATTTGAAGTTTAAGTGGGTCCCTGGTCACGTCGGTCTGACAGGAAATGAGGCCACTGATGATATTGCCAGGGCTGCAGTTCTCATTCCTTGAGCCACTAGTTCTTCCATTTTCTTCTATGATCTCTGTGCTGCTGTCTGTCAGCAGGTGGTGTCACTTTGGCATCACCAGTGGTCTTCCCTTCCTCAGAACAAACTCCAGTGGATTAAACCTCTCCCAGTGGCCCAGCCCTCTCGCTGCAAGAAGATCATTTTAACTAGATTGCATATGGGCACTGTCTTTTTAGTCATCGCCATTTGTTATTTGGTGATCCCCCAATACTTTGCACTTATTGTCATCAACCTTTGATGGTTCACCATTTTCTGACAAAAATTTAACCACTTTTGTTCTAATTTATGTTTGTCATCTAAGTTATCGGCTGTTTTAACAAACAGAGCAGAGGTTGTCGACTGCGTCTTACTTTTTACTCGTCATAGTAATGTGGCGAAGGACATTTAATCTTTAGTTCAGGACGCTCATTGTCTTTGACATATTTTAAGGCACTTTCTCGAACAGAAAGTCTCTGTTTTTAGCTGTCTTTCTTTCTGTCGATTGAATTTAACATGTAGTCACTAATGGTTCAAATGGCTCTGAGCACTATGGGACTTAACTTCTGAGGTCATCAGTCCCTTAGACTTGGAACTACTTAAACCTAACTAACCTAAGGACATCACAAACATCCATGCCTGAAGCAGGATTCGAACCTGCGACTGTAGCGGTCGCGCACTTCCAGACTGTATCGCCTAGAACTGCTCGGCCACCCTGGCCGGCCTTTTAACTCATATTTCATCTTAGTATTGTACAGTTCCGACGTGGGTGTGTATGGCCTTAGATGTTTTTGCACCCTACAAGAAAACAAACCATAACTGACTGAGTGACCAGATTCAGCTGGCACTGATAAGATTGTCATTGATGTCCGAAAATCATCATCATCCTCATCGACAACAACAACAACAACCACCACAGTTACCTGAACATTCTTCTGTAGGAGATGACGGACCTGTACCCACTAGCCTTCTGTGTTGCCTTCTTGTTGAAAACTACTTCACTTTAAGAATCAGCATGAAGGTTGCTTTATAAAGTTTTTACAAAAGTGGTGGAAGAAAAACAGTTCCTTTGTGTGATTGTATTATCGTTTTTCAAAATATTTGCCTCTAAAATTTGTATTTGTGCTTGCACTGAAACCAATCCTAGAAGCATTTTTGTCCACTCTGTGGTGGTACTTAAAGGTTTTGGAAGGAGTCAACATTTTCTTGAAGTGATGAAAGTCTGTAGCCATGCATGTATGTATTTATTCACACAAAGGAACAGGAAGAAGTTATTAGATGATGAAGCAGGTGAATATTGGCATTCTTTTTCTGTGTCAAGTAATCAACTGTTTCAAGTATTGCGTAACAGCTGGCATTATGTTGATTTTTCTGATTTGATCAATGTCTTCTGGACAACAAATTGTGTACCATTCAGTATTAACTGTTCTTCAATCCAGTAAAGCTGCAGGTGCATAACTATCCAATTTACGCAAAGAAACATGATCATTTTCATCTAAGTGATTTGCTAGTGAACCACTTTTGTTGGGTTAACTTCACCTTGGAACACTGTTTAGTTTCCAGCTTGTACAAATATATCCAAGCTTCATCTTCTGTAGTGATGATGTATAGATTTTGGATTTCCTGAATCACATTTTTCAAGCACTTTGTTACTCTAGTTGACATTATCCTGTGTTTCACCTTCGGTCAAATTGGGTGGAATCCATCAGGAACGGATCTTGTCTACAGCTAAATGTCCATGCAAAATTGAATATACTGCAGCCTTTACTGTACCAATAAAACCTCTTTTTTATGGTATGTCACATGCCAATCCTCTTCAGTTCTGTTAAGATTTCTATACGTTTTGGTAAAACTGCTTTTAGTAGACTTTTACAAAATTTGTCACTGACAAAAGTATGAACGCACATAATTCTGCAAACGTAGATTTCTATGAAGGAGATTGATTACAAAAAGCAAAATCAAGCAGTTCGACACATTGTGGTTGATTAAGCCTATAAAAAAAATTTAAAAATTACCCAGTGAAAATGCACATAAAATTTCTATGTTTTGCACACCATGGTTTCTTCAAATGCTCCATGTAAACATACTACTCAAACAACTTCTGAACTTCCATAGTTTAAGAATTAAAAAAAATTGAAATACTAGTAATGGTAGCCTCAACACAGTTTGGGACTGTACTGTACAAGTCCTGAAAGATGAAGTTTTGAGTTTTTACAGGAGAGTTTTGTTGACTGGGTTGGAGAAGAAAGCTTAGAGTTTAACATTCAGTCAACATTAAGTTCATTAAACCTGAACTATTAGATAAGACTGGATAAAGCTTGGGGGGAGGGGGGTTACATTTAATTGTGGGGCCTAGTGAAAGGAAACTAACTATCCAGGCATTCACCTGAGGCAATGTAAGAAACCCACATATAAATAAAATGAGAATTGGTCCAAGAAAAAATGCTTTTAATCACTTCACTTGGTTAACTTTCATTAAAAGAACACGGCTTGAGAAGAGATTAGTCTGGTGCACAAGTCAAACGAAGTTGTGAATCACTCTGAGATGATGCACTAGCATGGAAAATCCACATTAGAATTTGGCAACTACTTACTGTCATTGTTTTCCTTTCATCTTTCTTTTTTAAATTATTATTTTTTTAATTTAAAGATTGCTCTTTGTTGCTTAGCCACCTTTAGTTTGTAACATCTAAAGTATGCTAAAAGGTAACATATATTTTACATATGTAATTTTTGCAACTTCATGGTGCCATAAACCTTGATTTTAAATAATCTGACGTAATGCAATGACACTAATGAGTAATAATGTAATATAACATGCAGATTTGGAAATTTTCTTTGGTATTCAAGAAATTTGGTAATTGAAGAATAAATTTGCAGTGGATTTTTTCTTAAGCAGAACTGAAAAGGCTTAGATTTGATACCACCATGTTTCTCCTGAACTGATGAACTACAGAGTGTACATTTTTACTATTAATGTTGTTTTTTCAGAAGAAACAAATATTTATTTTTTCTTTCAGGCATTTATTTTGCTGAACACTCCTCAAAAAGCAATCAGTATGTTTATGGGATTGGAGGTGGTATTGGATGCCCAGTACACAAAGACAGATCCTGTTATATTTGCCACAGGTAAAATCAAACAATTTTTTTAGTTTCTGAAAACTGCAGCCTGATCTTTGTCTGTAGCTGAGCACAGCATAACAAAATTTTCAATATCGTGTATTGAGCTGTGTTATGGGTGTACTTAACACTATTCTAGTTGACTGTTTCCATAACAGATTAATTCCATCTTTTGTAATCTGAGAGAGATTTGGAACTGAAGCACACACAACAAAAAATCAGATTTTAAGAGAAAAAATCTCCTTCCTAATTTACAAGTTCAGTGAAATGTAAATTAGAAATCAAAGTGACACAGTAAGAGTATTTTAAATGAACCATTACTTCCTACCATCTGTTAACGCTTGAACTGAATTTTGCAGTAGTTTCATCTTCACCATTGTTAACTTGAGTAATGCTAACAAAACCACTCACATTTGGGAATAGAAGTCCCTTCATGCAGCAAAAGTGAGAAAAAATGCAGGTTAACTATTTATTGATTTTGTAGGAAATTCGCCTTTGATATGTGGTCAGAGGAGACAATAAGACTCTGTACACTGAGAACTTTTTACTGGTTTCCCTTCAAGATGAATAAATCTTTCACCTTTTACTAAAGATTTCCATGGAGGGGAACATTAAATGAGTGTATAACTAATTTTTCTTAGCGCTCGGCATAATTATGCTGCCCACATTTACAGTTCGCCTCGCCGTCCAGATTACCTTCTCCTTATCCCCAACATGGCACTCCATCTCCCAAAAAGGCAACCCAGAAGTGGGAATCCCCTCGCCGTCCATGTCCAGTTGCTTGTTAATGAACTGGACACTTTCTCTCTACCACCTTCACTACGGCTCCACTTTTCTACATCTCCATGGTCCATACCTCGGCCACGGCTTTGGCTGGACCTATTGCAAGGCCCCAAAGGCTCAGTTCCATCTGAGGCCCTCCACTGACACTTGCTCTCCCTTCTCAGTGAGTTTAAGGGCTCAGAAATGTCCTACACAGGTGTACCAATGGTCGACCATCTTGTTGGTTTTGCTTATGCTCACTGGCCATACTGAACAGCGCTCCTTGCCAGATGGCTGCAGTGCTTTCACTGCAGAGTTGGTTGCCATCTATCACACTCTTCAGCATATCCATTCCTGTGCCAGTGAGTCCTTCGTCGTCTATAGTGACTCCTTAAGCAGCCTACAGGCTCTCAACCAGTGCTTTTTGTAATTACTATCCAGCAGCCCTTGTGCCTTCTGCAACAGTGAAGATTCTGTGACCTTCATTTGGACCCCAGGGCATGTCGGGATACCGGGCAGTGAACTTGCTGACCGCATGGCCAAACAGGCTACCAGTAAACCATCTCTGGAGATTGGCCTGACGGAGACCAATTTGTGATTGGTCTTCCGCCACCAAGTTTTCGCAATCTGGGATACTGAATGGCGCACCCTCAGTACACCAAATAAACTCCGTGTTATCAAGGAGACAACAAATGTCATCCATGCAAGCCACTCTCAGGGGATCTGTTATACTTTTCTGGCTCAGCATTGGTCAAGTTTTACATTTTGTTTTATTCATGAGGGCAGGGGGTTGTCATACCATCTAAGGGTGGGGGTCTGGCCTTATCTCTGAGGCCTCCACCCTCCCTGCCATTTAACACTCTGTTACCCGTTCTTTGTGTTTCATTTACCTTGTTGTTCATCTTGCCTTGTCTTTTTGGGCTGGACATTTTAGTGTGTTGCAGAGTGGCTGGCTCATCCCCTTTTATTCTTCTGATCAGCTAGCCCAGACCATCTGCTCTATGGTTTTAATACCTTCCTCTGCTTTTCTTTGTGGTGTACGTTTTCCCCCTTTTTCGTTCATTTCTTTCATTTTCTGTTTCATTGTGGTTTCCCATTCCTTTTACCCCCTTTTTAATTTTCCAAACTAAATTTCGGTGTTGTTTTACCTTGAGCCTTGTTTGCGTCAGGAAAAAGGGACTGATGACCATGTAGTTTGGACCCATTATACCACAAACAAACAAACAAACAAACAAACCCCCCCCCCCCCCCCCACACACACACACACACACACACACACACACACACACACACACACACACACACCTGTACAGCTAAATTATGCTGGTTGAGTACTCATTGTTGGAACTAACATTTCTTCTGATCAAGGATGTTATTACCTATACTCGTAAGTAATTTACTTTCTGCCAGAACTTTCCATATGACATTTTAATTTAGTTGTACAAGAGAAGGTGCCCAAGAACTCAGCGGCACAAGATGACAGCCTGGATATACTTTGGACAATTGTTAGTGCCTTATGGGGAGAAGGGAGGAGTGGTAAAAGAATGGAGGAGGACAGTTGTAAAATATAATACCAGATCACAAATAAAAATAAATGTAAAATAGGGAGTTATGCTGCAACGACATAAATGGAGGAAAGCAGATGAAAAGCAAATAGTCAACTATTAAATAGTCACCTTAAATTGTTAACAGGTGGCTTAAATCAAGCCCACACTGTAAACTGAGGTCTTATTTGTGAAATTCTGATGTACCAATTCTGAACCAAACAATCCAGGCTGTAAAGCAGCTACATAGCTCATTGTCTTGCATGGCATAAGGAACTGAGCCAAACTTAACAATGTGTTATGCACATTCATCCATACTTCTGCCAGTATAGAAAAGTAAGCAATGGTTGTAATGCCTCCTATCCCCTTTTTTTAAGAAATATGTGCTTGGCTATTAATAGTAGTAGTTAAAGAAAGACATACATAAATAATTGTCACTAAGTGATTACCTGATTGTTAATCTTTCTGGAATTTCAACTCTGTGTTCAGAACTCTCTCAAAATGTAAGGGGAAGTTAATGCTAACTGAAGTTAGAAAGACATTATGCATCCAAGTACAAGTGGCAGCAGTGGACCATGTGTAGCCCAATCGGTGTTGAAATTGTGGGGTTTAGTAGCAGTACTAAGGTGCACATTGACCAGTTAAGACTCAAATGGAAATTGTGCATTAATAGTGGGAGGGTAAAGGATGCACCATTTGAAACAATAACTTTAAGTGTTGTAATACGAGGAGCAAATGCGTAAGTACCCTTGTTTTTTACTGGTTTGTATCATAGGTGATTCACACTTAAGCTGGTTAACAAACTTCTAATACAGATGTCAGCACACTTTATAATAATCTGTATGTGTGTTTGTAGTATAGCAGTTGATAGGCAACACTATCCCTAAACTTGAAGTCGACTAGAGCCTTTATGCTTGTCTTGTAAGTACTGATAGGATCTGCATCCACATTTACTTGCACACTTTTCACATAGTAATTAGATGTGTGTGTATGCCACACCACCTCTACTTGCAGTAAAGAACATTTGACACATTCCTTTTATTTCTCTTTTTTTATCTCGCAACATCTTTCCTTCCTTTTAACTATGTTTAAAAATATAACCATTTATCATATGCAGATAAGCTGCAAACAATTTTAGTTATTTTATGTTGTATAAACTATCATAGTCTGGTCCTTGTAGTGAGAAGTATTAATTATTTTTGCAGCTGACTAACAAGTCAGGATATCCAAAATTGTAAGCAATCTTTAATCAGTTATTCCATCGGCTATGTGGTTACACTAATGGCTCTACGTGCTCTGCTTTTGCTTTTATCGCATTATGCCCATTTCTTTTTGACTGAGACAATGACTTCAAATTTCCATTTAGCCGCTTACTGAACACACACAATAATAGGTAAACACATTTTACTTTCCATTTTTGTATGTGTCTTCAGTCTATTTTTGATCACTTTCACTCCAAGGATCCTCACTGTTCTTTTGTAGTTATTCATGTTACCAATATTCACTGTTTTAATTGTGCACTCTGGAAGCTGATAAATTAGTATATTGGTAATTATGAAAGGATAGATTGCTACTCACTGTGAAGATGAGTTGTCGACAGACACAGTGAAATGACTGCTACACACTAAGCTTTTTGGCCACAGCCTTCTTCAGAACAGAAAGGAAAAAAAACACACACACACACACCTCATGCACACAACTGCTGTCTCTGGCCACTTTGGCTGGATTGCAACTTCTGTTGAACGAAATCAGCAATTGGGAGTAGGGTGGGGGCTGCAGAGTATGGATAGAGGAGGAGAAGAGTGCTAGCCGGTGCGGAGCGTGGAAGGACTAGAAGGCAGCAGCACATGCATTGTCAGGGGCAGCATTGGGAGGCTGTGAGGAGGAGGAGGAGGGGGGGGGGGACAGGGGACACAGAACAGAATGGGGAAAAAAACTATTGGGTCCATTGGCAGGGGAGCCCGTAGTGCATCTGCAGAACTTTGAGAAACTCCACTAAGTTCGCACACGCTCCTACATGTTGAAGCAAGTAAGTTTTGTGTTGTTGCTCTCTATTTTCAAGTTCTATCAAGGATATTGTTTCTCCTTGAGGTTGATAGTGCCAAGCTGTGCTGTGGCTCTGGATGAAAACTTATCATCTGAAGACTAAAGGGAGTAGTATTGCCTACCATAAGTTCCTGAAAGATCCTGAACGGGTTTCATGGATGTAGAAGAAATGATAGTATTAACATTAACAGTGCTACTATCTGTAGCATGCATTTTGAAGACAACAACTGTTTATGCGATCGCCAAGCCGAGTTAATAAAACTTCAGCTAAAGGTCATGTTAAAGCTGACTGCAGCTGCAACTTATTAAAGCCAGTCATGCTGCTGCTTCATTTTCTGTCCAGTGAAATGACAGGAGGAAAGATCATGAAACATGTTAACGCGCACTTAGCACACTAGCTGCATTGTCACTGGGAGGGGGGAGGGAGGAAGGGGGGGCAAAAACACAGGAACAAAAAAAGGCTGTATTAGGGATGAATTGAAGAGACTGGATAAAAAATTATCATTGCTGAGAGAAAAAAAATTAGCATTTAATAGCTGAAAATAGTGTGCTGAGAACAAAAAACAAATTTGTGGCGTATGCATTAAACAGGCAGAAGAAGCAATGCCAAAGGCTTTAGTATCGACGAAGTGCTAAAGTGACAACTAAAGTTTACAAAGTTTTAGAAAAAGTATTTAGGAGACACAAATTAAATGTCTTGTGAAATCCAAGAAGAGCACCCTTGGGAGTCAGGAAGATATAAGCAATGAAAGATGATGGAGAACTGAAACTATGTTCTATACTTACTGCACATCATTTGACAGTTTCCAGAACAGATTGACAGGGCATTCATCTTGTTTGCAGACTCCTTTCCAGTTTATTTTGTAATGCCTGAAGAAAAAGACGCTGCAGTATTCCTCAGGTTGGTAAACAATGCTTTTTGAATTATGAATTAGACAGTAGCTGTTGGCAAATAACCAATTTCAGTGCCTTTGGAATGTATGTGGAGAAATGAGCAAGTTCTTCGAGGATTCTATTCCATCTGTGAAAGAAATGAGAGTAGGAAGTCATAAAACCTTACTCCCTTTCCAAAAGGAATTACTCACCTTGTTACGGTCAGTGCTGAGTTGTTTTTTTCTGACTTAAAACATGGCTACAGTTTGTAGTAAATATTGACCTCAAGGTTCAACAAAGACTGCCTTGAAAACTTGTTTCTCCAGATGAGAGCAATTGGCAGGGTCTATTATTATCATTCCTTACCAGTGGAATTCAAAAGTGGTTTGTGTATCTTAGTTATGAACAGAAATATAGATTACATTTGGTTATGCAATTCTTCACCAGTTCCAGCAGAAACTAATACAAACTATCTGACTTACAAGTTGTTTACAGGGTTTGTGCCAAGCATTGAGGAAGCCTTATCAATGATTAAAAGTGAGCAATAAATGAGGGACATTATACTAGTTGATAAAATTGTTTCACCTTTGATAGAGGCTTCAGAGTGTCCTCTTGAAGGTCTCCCCTACGTCACTGGATATATTGCTTTCAGGTGTGCCTCTATAGGCAAGTCACTTGGCCATCCTAGTGGCAACATAACAGAAGTGTCGAAAAATCTCAGTGGATTGGGAAAGTATCTGAAGGAGGCTTAATCATCCCTTCAGTTGAGTGGTTTGAAGTTGTTAAGGACTTGGAGGTGGTATTTTTGAATTTTCATGGGAGCAGTCTGTGTAAAGACAGCAATATGGTTAGAAACCTGACAAGACTTTTAACTGGGAAGTTTCCAACTGTTTCTCAAAAGGTCATCACAATGTTTGCTAAAACCAGAACATTAATCTGGATAAGGCACCTCAACACATCAGTAAAGCCACAGAAGGCTAAATAGCAGAAAGCTGCACGCAAATAGAGAGCTTCTGCGGTTTACTCCAAATCGGGTTAAGGCACTGGAATTATTCTTAAAAATGTTAAAAGTGAGGAAATTAATCCCCAAGATTCAGTATTATCATGCTTAGTAATGTGTCAAGTACCTGGATGTAGTATTTCATAATATCTGCTTGAAAAAGATGTTACAGGACAGGGAAAGGGGGGAGGGGGAGGGAGGAGACCGTAAGTTATCATATGTTGAGGCTGGGATAATTTCAGGAATGGAGAATGTGTTGTAAGGATAACACCCATCTGCCGACTGTGACGAACAAAACGGGTTTACTAAACAGAAGGCTCATGTGATTGTTGCATTTCGAGTACTATTGAAAACTGTACAATGTATAAAAACAGACTGAAGGATGCCAGGTTGATTATTAAATAATAGAAAATATGGAACAGCAGAGTATAAATTTAGGGGATCCAGAGATCTATAGTTTCACTTTTGTCAGCACTAGGAGGACGGTGTAGAGTTTAATAGTCATAGTAAGTCCGTGTACAGGTAAGCTTCTATTGAACCCATGACTCATATCACCCTTCAGTTTTCATAAATTAATGTTAGTTTGAGCAGAATAGTGCCATACACAAATGTGAGAATATGTATTGTGCTGCTGCTGCTGCGTCTCAAGAGTGATGTCACGTTCTATGTAGTACCCACAGTGTGTTGGCAGAGGACGACACACAGTGAGGATAAGGGTACATGATTTGGGGAATGTTATAGGACGGGGGGGGGGGGGGGGGGGGGGGTGAAATTGTTGGATGGATGGTGTGGGAACAGTAGGTTATCATATGTTGAGGCCGAGATAATTTTGGGAATGGAGAAAGTGTTGTAAGGATAATTCCCATCTGCACAGTTCAAAAAAGCTGCTGATGGAGCAGAGGATCCAGATGCTCCACTACCTGAGCTGTTTGAATCCGCCCCTCCACCACTAGATTTTTCTGAATTGTACAGATGGGAGTTACCCTCAAAACAAATTCTCTTCTCCTGAAATTATCTTGGCCTCAACCTACAATAACCTACTGTTTGAAGCCTTCGACCCAACAGTTTCCAACTCCTCTGGCCTATAACCTCCTCCCAATTCATGTCTCCTCACCCTCATTGTGTTCCACCCTCTATCAGTGTGTCCACCAGTTTTTCTCCCCTCTCTGCTGAGCCCCCCCCCCCCCTCACAGCCTCCCAATGATACCCCTGGCAGCCCTGTCATGCCGCCTTCTAGTCCCTGCGTGCTCTGCCAGATAGTGCTCTTCTCTTCTTGTACACATACTCTGCTACCCCCACCCCCTCCCCCTTCCTACTCTACTCCAGATTGCTGCTTTCATTATACACAAGTTGCAGTCCAGCCATAGCAGCCAGAGATAGTGGTCACACATGCATGAGGTGTGCCTTCTTGTGCGAATGTGTGTGTGATTTCCTTTCTTTTATGAAGAAGACTTTGGACAAAAGCTCAGTGTGTAGCAGACATTTAATTGTGCCTGTCTGCAAGTCAATGTGTCAGCTTTACATTGAGTAGCTATCTATCCTTTCATAATTTTTGGTGTTCCAATCTGGACTTCCCATTGTTTAATATATTGGTAATACCTACTGGTGGTGCTACTTGGCCTAGTGTCACTACATAATTGTTCAACACACACTGCAGATGGCTCTGATGTGACGTTACTACTCCATTCATGCACTGGTGTCTAGATATATTACACAGTTCAGTCCCTGTTTTGAGTTTGTGAGAGACCATTCATGTTTGTGTGGCAGTGGTGCATGAATGAAACAACTTTTATATTCCAGATAAAAAATGCTTTCGCAAGTCCAGAAGTGTGTGACACACATAGAAGTTACCTTGTTATGCAGATATGATGCAATTTTCTATTTTTAGAAATATTTATTCTGGTTGTGGACTACAGTAAAATGTTGTCACCATTAATTGGAATGAATATAGAAAAATTTTGTGGATTACTGGGAATTTGGCTGTGACTATGTCACAACTCATGTAATTTTCCATTCTTCTCTAGGATGGTCTAAATTGGTGTAGTCTGTTAAAGGACAACGGAAATACAAATAAAGAAAATTTTTATAATTCACACTGAGACAGTAAAAGCTATTTAGGAGGTGCAGCTACCAATATTCACTATAGAAATGCTTTAAACATAAAGCAGTAATCCTAGCTTTCAGAACAGTAGAATCCTTTATCAAGGGGGACTGTGGGATTGGTTGAGGAAAGGTTGAAAAGAGGGGGGGGGGGGGGGGGAAGAGGGAGGAGGCAGGTGGTGCAAACACTAGACTGAGGACGACTTGCCTGTTAAGAGGAAAGAGGAGGGAAAAGTGTCAAGAAAGTAAGAGTTCACAGATTGTATAATAGTAAGCACTCTGCCAATTTAATACATTAGTATTTCAATTGGTGGTAGTGGTTTTCGTGCCTCCTGAAGATTATTTCTTTCCATTAGGAAGTGATACAAATGTACATGACTTGAAATTTTGTTTCAGAAGTTACGGCCATTGTTACTTTTCTCATTACACTGTCATAATCTTCACATGAAAATGAATTTGCTGTCTGGTAATTGACCCTCTGCAACTGCCGAAGGCATTTGAAACATTGTGTAATGTTACATTATCTGTTACAATTCCTGAAGAAAGCTCACCATTTGTATGCAGTAGATAAACACTTGTGCTTTCAGACAGACAAAGGTAGTGGCAGGTGAAATTCAACTTCATTGCAACAAAGTTACTTTTATTAACTGAAATAAATTGAATTACTTTAGAATGGCTTGCATTTTTTTTACACATTTATTCTTCTAATGTGCCATTTGCTACATGATTTTGTTGTACATTTTTATTTTGTTTGGCTTAAATGTATGATAGAAATCATTACCACCATTTTCATTGTTGTCATTAATTTTTCATCCATTTTGGGGGTATAGGTCTCTTCCAGACTTTCCCCGTGCAAAGTATCTTTGTCATCAGCCTAGCCTCCATTGGATAGTCCACTAGGTCTTTCCTTAACAGGAACCATCCAACCCAGAATGTGTCTGATATGCTCATCTTTATCCAGATTCAATTTTCTTGTGCGTAGCCACACATTTTCATAAGAATTTTCCACTCTTGTTTTTCAGTTTCTGAAAGTTTCAGAGCACCTTTCTACAATCGAGGTCTCTAATGTATATTGTGCTTCCAGTAAAAGAACTGTTTTCTAATGTCACAATAGCACATTGTGCAATATTACTCTTTTGTTATAGTGGTTCCACGTGATTTTGAATGCTGTTTGAAGTTTTGAGGACTCGCTCTACTGTCCAGCTGTGATGGTAGTATGATATGTACAAGTTAATTGAAGAAAGGTACCCATAAAATCATCCCATAAGCCATCTATATTTGAAACTTCCCTTCTATTTTGATGCATTATCAGAAAAAATAAATCTTCTACATTAAACCCAGTAATATAGTAATAAATTAACCTCATGCACACACGACCACCAACTATAGCATATCAAGCCGGAATGCAACTATCACATGGGTTGCAAGCAGCAATCTGGAAGGGAAAGGAAGGGATAGTAGTGTATGAGTGGTGTGAGGGACGAATGCTGTCTGGTGGAGTGTGCAGGGAGTAGATTGCTGACAGGTGCAGCATCAGGAGGTTGTGAGGCAGGCAAAAAAGGAACAAAAAAGGAGAGGGGCAGGGAAAGACGGCAGGATTCATTAGCAGAGAGCAGCAAATAAACAGGGTGAGAGATGAAAATGGGGAGGAGATGACAGGACAGAGGGGTTGAAATTTGATGGGTGCAGAGTGTGGGCACATTTTATTGCTGTAGATTGAGGCTGGGATGATTAGGCGAGCAGAGAATGTGGTATAAGAATAACTCCTAATCTGCACAGTTCAGAAAAGCTGGTGGCGGACAGAAGGATCCAGATGGCTCAGGTGGTGAAGCAGCCATTGAAATCAAGTGTGTTATGTTCAGCTTCCTGTTTTGCCACTGAGTGGTCTACTTTGCTCTTGGCCATAGTCAGGTGGTGGTCGTTCATCCTGATGGCCAGCTGGTTGGCAGTGATACCAATATAAATAGCTGTGCAATGATTGCAGCAGAGCTGATAACTCTTGAAAGTTTTTCAAAAGAAAGCATTGTCATAACTTCAAAGTTCTCTTCTGAGCACTGCCTTCAGCACAACACACATAATTATAAATGACCACATTTCCTGCTGACACGGAAATTTGCTGCTCTACTAAATTATGAATGGGTTTGAGGTTTCCTTCATGCCTTGCTGATGTATTTATCCCTTCATTTCTCTCGAAAGATTCCTGCCTTCATTAGGAAAAATTATTTTGCCTGCAATAATGAAGTAATCTGCAAACTTGTTTGTAACGTAGGATAGAGTTAATAGTTTTATCGTATGAGGTCACGTTTTTGATACTTTGGGCACAACAAATCGTATCAAACATGACATGGTGTGGAATGAATTGTAAAGTGGTTAATCAGTAAAACCGTATTTTTTGTAATACACAAGAATAAATATGAAGACCACCAAACACTAAAATTTAGCTTCACGAAAATGACTTGGTACCTGTTCAGGTTGATTCAGTCAGCTAATCACAGCACTGGAAAAATGATGTCATGCAAAAGTGTTTCTGTCCATAAAGCAGAACACTGAGTATGTTTATTCCAATATTCATTCAGTATAATTTTTGCTGTGAGGGAAAGTCAAACAGTAAAGGGACCTTTGAGAAAGGGAGTATTTACTGTAATGATAGAAAACTGAAACATACATCATTTTTCTACATAACCTCCCTTCACTTCAATGCACTTTGTCTGATGTTTCACAAGTTTTTTGATTCTGTCCAAAAAACAGTTTTTTGGTTGCACCTGGAATCAATTTTGCACTGCATCAATGACTTCTGCATCAGTTGCCAATCTTCTTCCCCTTAGTGTGTTCTTCAGTGGTCCAAACGTGTGGTAATCACTTGGAGCCAGTCTGGACTTTATGTGGTAGTTTCTGCAGTTCAAATTCCAACTCCTTTATTATCTCAGACGTCCATTTGGCAGGATGTGGCCAAGTATCATCCACTTAAAGGATGAAATCTTTTCATAGTTTTCCACAGCGTTTGGATATGATCGCAGGTTTCAGTTTAATTCGCAACACATCACAATAATTCACACTGTTCACAGTTTCACCTCTTGGGGCGAAATGAATTGTTACCACACCTTCCATGTACTATAAATAGTGTTAGCGTAATATTACCAGCTAATGGTTGATGATTAAATTTCTTAATTTCTGGTGATGGGTGTTTCCAAACAATGCCTGCAGCTTTATTTTCTGGTTCATAATGCTCTCCGAAAATTTAGCCTGCCGTATGAGATGGAATATGCTGAACCATGACTGATATGTAAAATATTGGCGATTTCGTCCATTGTGTTTCATCTGTTTTCCATCGCCATATCCTCAATGACTTCCAAATTGTCTGCAGTTGTTGACGACCATGGCCTGCCCAATCTTTTCTCTTCACATAGAGAAGTTCTTCCCCATTTGAAGCACTCTATCCATTCATAGATCTTGCTTCATAATAAACAGCTGTCATCATACTGTGCTTGCATTCAATGAATAATTTCTGCAGGTTCAACACTTTCTGCAAACAAAAAGTGAATCACTGCGCCTATTTCCTCCTTGGTGCAGATCAACTATGGAGCTGCCATGCTTCTCGGTCTGCTACAGTATGATGACTAATGTGGGAATAAGAGTGACACAGTGTGTGAAATTGTTGCAGATGGCAGTACTATAGCACTGGATACTAGCAGTGTTACAAAGCCCTAAGCAAGAAATTGCGAAAGTCCCTTTACCTTTTGACTTGCCTCATACTTTGAGAATGAAGCTGGTGTTGACTGGCTAATCTGCTGTGTATCTGAAGTTTAGGTTAGGTTGAAAAGTGATAATTTGGCTGTGGTTAGACAAAGCCAATAAAAGTGATTCCATAAGAAGCCATCTGTCGCCGTACTGTTGGCTCACAACAACATTGTGAATGAATTCTTGAGGAGGAGGAGGAGGAGGAGGAGGAGGGCAAGTGGGGGCAGAGAAAGCAAGCTTCACCCGCTGACTCCAGCACATAGGCAGCCGAGCAGAGGAAAGGCAGTCATAAAGTGACAACTGTGATGTTTTTTTGGCGATTCATATCCAATGCTGCAAGTAGCTGATAGAAGCAGTCAAGCAGATGTTGATTTACACGTTTGCAGAGCTTAAGTTTGGTATTTCTACAACTGCATCTACATATGTAATCTGCAGGCCGTCATAATGTGTGTGGCACAGGGTACAATGTAATATTGGTCATTTCTTTTCCTAGTCCACTCGCAGATGTAGTGAGGAAAAAAAAACTGTCTGTATGCCTCTGTACAAGCCCTAATTTCTCTTGTCTTGTCTTTAGACATTCCTTATTTGAAATGTACATTGGTGGCAGTAGAATGGTTCTGCAGTCAGCTGCAAATACTGTTCTCCAAACTTTCTGAATGATGTTAAACAAAAAGAAATCAGCTTCCCTCCAGGGATTCCTATTTAAGTTCATGAAGCATTTCCATCTCTGGTGTGTTGATTGAACATTCTGGTAACAAATCTAGCAGCAAGTTTTTTGAATTGCTTTCGTGTGCTCCTTTATTCCAGCATGTTGGGGCCAACAGGTGTAGCCTTGGGAGATGAGAAAGGGGAGGAGATGGCAGGACAGAGGGGGTGGAAACTGTTGGGTGGAGGGTGTGGGAACAGTATGTTACCATATGTTGAGGTCGGGATAATTACGGGAGTGGAGAATGTGTTGTTAGGACAACTCCCATCTGCGTAGTTCAGAAAAGATGGTGGTCGAGGGAAGGATCCAGATGGCTTGCGTAGTGAAGCAGCGATTGAAATCAAGTGTGTTATGTTTGGCTGCATGTTGTGCCACATCATGGTCTACTTTGCTCTCAGCCACAGTTTGGTGGTAGCCATTCATCCTGGTGGACAGCTGGTTGGTTGTCATACCAATATAAAAAGTTGTGCAATGATTGCAGCAAAGCTGATAAATAACACGGCTGCTTTCACAGATGGCACAGCCTCGCATGTTGTCAGATAAATCTGTCACAGGACTGGAATAGGAAGGTTTTGTACTTGGGGCTGGGACCGGGAGTGGCGTAGGGATGGACTAGGATGTTTTGGAGGTTGGGTGGGTGATGGAACACCTCTTTAAGAGGGGTGGGAAGTATCTTGGATAGGATGCCTCTCATTTCAGGGCATGTGATAGGTAATCAAATCCCTAATGAAGGATGTAGTTGAGTTGTTCCAATGCTTGTGGTACTGGTTGATGAAGGGGACACTCCTTTGTGGCTGGTTCTTGGGGCTGGTGGGAGGATTGGGGGTGTGAAGGGAAATCGCACGGGAGATCTGTTTGCGAACTAGGTCTGGGGGGGCTAGTGCCAGTTTGTGAAGGCCTTGGTGAGACCCTCAGCAATTCTGAGCAAGGGAGATTCATCATTGTGGGAGGAATTTGTGCTGTGAAAGGGATGACAGCTGTCAAAATGCAGGTGCTGTTGGTGGTTGGTGGGTTTAATGTGGACAGAGCTGTGGACTGAGCCATCAGAGAGCAAGAGGTCAACATCTAGGAAGATGGCACGCTGATTGAGGAGAACCATGTGAAGTGCCTGGGAGACAAGGTTTTGAAGTTGTGAAGGAACAAAGATTAGGGTGCCTTGGCCCTGAATGCAGATCATGAAGATATCATCAATGAACCTGAACCAGAATAAGTATTTGATGTTTAGCAAGGCTAGGAAGGTCTCCTCTAGATGGCCCATAAAAAGGTTGGCAGAGGAGGATGCTATGTGGGTGCCCAAGGCTGTGCTGTGGATTTGTTTGCATACCTTCAAAGTTCTTTGATCCTCTGGTTTAAACTTCACACTAGTTCCTGCCCACATTCCATGCGGATCAAGTGTTGATCTCACCGCAGACTTCTGGACAGAGCCACACTCACCTGATTTCATCAAAGTGTACGGGCCTGAAGATGGTATTGATGCAATGCCAAAACTAGTAGCAAAGTAAATAAAAAATCTTAAGTACAGCTAAAGGAATTTCATTTTAATAAAAATTATACCAGCTATGTCCCACCTTCATCCAGTTAAATATGGATGTATGAAGGTTAAGGAAGTAGGTGGTGTCTTTGATGTAGGAAGCTAGATTATGGGCAATTGGTTAGAGATGTCAGTTGATGAGGGCAAAAATGCTTTCAGTGAGGGCACAACAACCAGTCACAAAGGGGCATCCAGGATTGTTGGGTTTGTGGATTTTGGGGAGCACTTAGAAGGTGGGTGCACGGGATGCCATAGGAGTGAGAAGAGAGATGGTTTCAGGGGAAATGTTCTGGGAAGGGCCTACGGCTCTAAGCAGGGACTGGAGCTTTTATTGGACTTCTGGGATGGAATCAGTCTGGCAGAGTTTATGGGTGGAATAGTCAGATTATTGGCAGAGGCCTTCTGCCATATAATCACTGCGATCCATAACAGCAGTGGTGGAACCTTTGTTTTGAGGTAGTATGATTAGATCAGGATTTGTTTTGAGGTTGTGTATGGCTGTTCTTTCTTCACCTGAAAGGTTTGTGTTCTGAAGGAGAGACCTTAGGAAGGATGGTGATACTAAGTTGGAGGTAAGGAATTCCTGTAAGGCAACCAATGGGTGGTTAGATGGGAGGGTGGGAGTATCACAGTTGGATGGTGGTATTAAATGGAAGAGTTCAGTGTCAAAATTTAGGGTGGTTTTGGTTGGAGGGATTGGCAGCAAAGAATTGTTTCCATTGCAGGGATTGGGAGAAGGGGAGAGGTCTTTGACAAGCCAGCATTGTTAAATTTGGGTGTAGGGCTAAAGGTGAGGTCTTTGGATAGAAATGAAACTTCTGTGGAGATGAAGGTTAACAACAGTGTTATGGGAATGTTTTGACACTGCATTTGATGGAGAGTTGGTAGGGAGTTTTGGGTGATGTGCCAAGTTGAAAATATCAGCTAGGCAGGGTTTAGCTGCTATGAGGGGTGGATGAGGAGGAACGCTATGGATACGATAGGGGTTGGATAGTGGTGCCACGAGGCAGCAGTAGAATGTCAGTAGGTTGGATAACTTACAGAGGTGGTGTCTGGAATGCTCCCACAAGTGCTGGAGACCAAGGAATTCAGTATCAGAGGTGTGATGTATGGAG
This sequence comes from Schistocerca cancellata, assembly GCF_023864275.1. Classification (NCBI taxonomy): domain Eukaryota; kingdom Metazoa; phylum Arthropoda; class Insecta; order Orthoptera; family Acrididae; genus Schistocerca; species Schistocerca cancellata. The sequence goes on from NC_064632.1 coordinate 571,731,030, forward strand.
TAGGGATTGCAGAGTAATAGTACCTTGCGGAGGGAGCAGAGGTGGTTCTGGCTGGCTGGCTGGCTGGCTGGCTGGCTGGCTGGCTGGCTGGCTGGCTGGCTGTTTGGTTTGGGGGAGTGACCAAACAGCGATGTCATCAGATTTTGAAAGGATGGGGAAGGAAGTTGGCCATGCCCTTCAAAGGAACCATGCTGGCATTTGCATGAAGCTACTTAGGGAGATGATGGAAAACCTTCAGGATGGCTGGCCGTGGGTTTGAAACTTCATCCTCCCAAATATGAGTCCAGTGTGCTAAACATTGCGCCACCTTGCTCAGCGTTTGTTCTGGGATGCCTGTGCCATGGAGATATATTTTTGCAGTATCAAGTTTGTGAAGGCCAGGGATTGGTGGAATCTGAAAAGGTGTAGGTCATTGTGAAAGGACGGGTGGGATCCAGAGAAATGAATCTTTACAGTTAGGCCGTTTGGGGGGGTTCCATGGTTTAGGCAGCCTTTGAGAAACAGGTTGTGGGACTGGGTTTTAACCAGGGAAAGGCCTACTTTTCTGAATTGGTGCAGAAAGCTGGAGCAAGGGTCCATTGTCAAGGAATGGTGTAAAGGAAACGGGAGTGACCCAGAAATCTACAAAATGTATTGATGGTTGTGAGAGGAGCTGGATATGCAAAAAGACACACAAAGATACGTTAAAAATACTTAGAAATACAGAAACATGAGCAGATATGAAAAAATATACTCAGGTACATAAAAGTATGCCAAAATACATGAATACGTTAAAAACTCACAAAAATGTGGGTGAAAAGGAACGATGAGGTGTGTGTGTGTGTGTGTGTGTGTGTGTGTTTTGCAGTAAGCGAAGAGAGAGGGATGGGGGATGCATTAGGTCAAGGATGAAAAGGAAGTACATCAGGATGTGAGATGAAGTGGAATCAATAACAATAAATATAACTATCATAGGAAAGCAAAAGATCTGGAAGAGAACCTGAGAAAATTCTGGTCTACGTAAAATCGCTAAGCAGGTCTAAGGCTTGTTGACCAGTGTGATGGGGGTAGTTGTAGATAGCAAAACGAAAGCTGAAGTTCGAAATTTCACATTCAAGAAATCGTTCACGCAGGAAAAGTGTACAAACATACCATCATTTACCATCAGACTGACCCCCATATGGACGACACAGTAATAAACATACCTGGCGTAGAGAGGCAACTGAAAGATTTGAAAGCAAATAAATCATCAGGTCCAGATGGAATCCCAGTACAATTTTACAAAGCATACTCTACAACATTGGCCCCTTACCTAGCTTGCATTTATCGTGAATCTCTCGTCCAGCACAAAGTCCCACGCGACTGGAAAAAGTGCAGGTGATGCCTGTATATAAGAAGGTTTAAAGAATGGACCCTCAAAATTACAGACCAATATTCCTAACTTTGATTAACTGCCGAATCCTTGAACATGTTCTCAGTTCGAATATAACAAACGTTCTTGAGACTGAGAAGCTTATGTCTACGAATCAGCATGGTTTTAGAAAGCATCTCTCAAGCAAAGCTCAGCTTTCCCTTTTCTTACATGATATACTGTGAACAGTGGATGAAGGACATTTGGCAGATTCCATATTTCTGTATTTCCAGAAAGCATTTGATACAGTGCCCCATTGCAGGCTATTAACAAAGGTACAAGTATATGGAATAAGTTCAGAGATATGTGAGGGGCCATAGTTTTTAAATCATTTTGGGTGTCTGCAGAAGTTATATCTGGAAGGCAAACCCGGTGCCATGACTATTATGATCTATCATTTTCTTATTTGTGCCTCTAGTATTTATCTTGCACTTACATAGTAGGTTTTGTATGCTTGAAACTTACGAAAATTGTTAGTTGTAAATAGTCACAAGTGGAAAAAGTTCTAACATTTGACACACAGCATTTGCTACTGGGGGTGAAGGCAACAGAGGCACTTCAGAAACTGTGTGTGTGTGTGTGTGTGTGTGTGTGTGTGTGTGTGTGTGTGTGTTTGGGGGGGGGGGGGCTGATTTTGTGAAAACACGTTAGAAAAGGATGTTCCTGTTTAAAGACAGACAGATGATCTTCCACATTCAGGAAGGCCAAATAATAAACATATGTGATTAACGGCGACCATTTAAATGTTGTGTGACATTTGCATTTAATTGATGATGTTCAAAAGTCAGGAGTAGAAGTTCTGTTTACTCCAATTCAAAGCAACGAAAGTCAAAGGGGTGGTGTTCCCACATGTTCATGCATTGTATGAATAGATAACATTAAGATTTAGAAGACAAACAGTAATAATAATTGAATTAAATATCATTGTGAAGTATTTTGATGCTGTGGCGAGTTACAAACCTGTGTCCTGTATATAACATTAACTAAATTCTTTGAGATTGTGACTAGCCACAAGTGCAGCCATAAGCAATGTCCAATTTGTTTGATGGCTGACCGATCAGCACTGCAGCAGACGCTATGATACAAACAGAAAGACCCCATCTTGACTCTGAATACAGTGTGCACACAACACTGTGTGCATGTTTGTTGAGTAACCAGTGTGTAACTCCTTCCACAGATTTGATGGAGCAAGTGGAACCATTATCATGTTGTTAGTCATCAGAATGTTAACCAGTAATAGACTGTCCTCTTGCCTTTGATTACAAGAAAACGTAAGATGTGGTGATATCAAAATTTACACAAAAAGGAGCTTGTCTGCCCTATGTAGTAGTACTCAAGTAAATAATTTTTTTCAGAATTATATAATACATTTCCTCCTCGCATCTCATAGCACGTGTTTTGGTATGGAGTGAGAAAATAAAATTTTAGAATTTTGAAGCACAATAAGACATGACATTTCTAGTGTAGTCCTGTTCAAAAACATTGCAAAAACCAGGGAGTTCTCCATTACTTCAACCAGGACACTATTTCCTTTCATGCTTTACCACCGCTTGCTGGTTCTTATTTAAGACTTGTGGATATCAGGTCTTTCGGCAGAATGAGTCTTGTGTTGTTTTACTAATTATGGTATGGGGAACATGCAGAAATGGAGAGTACCCTTTACAGCAGTGAAGATCTTTTCACATATGTGCATACAGCATTGACTGCCAGGTGGTGCAACTTTCCATAGAATTCAGGTGACAGGTAACACAACTGTCAGAATGGTTCAGATATCATTCTGTAAGTCATCAGAAGATGGACTGAAAGTCAAAATAATGTCGCATTTTGAATCATATTCAACCCAAAAGGGAATACTGCTTAAGGGATTATAGTGTGTTGAAGTTATTAAAATTCAGTGATGCCCACACAAATATTCTGATAGCTGAAAGGACCTGTTAGTGCACAACTATCAGGAATGAATTAAAATCAAACTCCAAGAACTTGAGAAAACTGTTTTGTTTACCTCTTATTGTTATTTTGGGTCTCAGTCTTAGGCATACTGGAAATAGAAATTCTCATTCATAAAGCACTCTATGTTTGTCTTAGCAAAGCATCAATAACAGTTATATTGTAACAACTGTATGATCAGAATGATGCAGGTGCTCAGTAAATGTGGTGATGTTACACTGTCAGTTACTTTGAATGACATTAGTGGTGAAGCAGTTTCTCTAGTGCTGACCATATTAGTGAAGATAGCATAGGGACAATGATGCTTCTTATGAACAACTACTCTGATTAAGATCTACTGTACATTGATGTATGACTAGGAACACCTGCCCCACTACACAGCCTCTGGTTTCTCCTCAAGGACAAGCAGAGAACTGAATCAAAAACATTTGAAGGGAAACTCTCATCAGTCTGCTCAGTCTAAGTAAGAAGCACATGTCTATCTCATTACCACCAAGCAGGCACAGTGTTCCTTCTTGTGGTAATTACATTAAATCTGCAGGTAAATCCTTAACAAATATTACCTTCTGCTATACAGCTGAAATGAAAGTCACTACATGTTTCACATGTTACAGTTAGTTAACTAATAAACTCACTGCAATCCTTCTTCCACTGTTCTGGAACATACTTACTGTTTGACTATATGGGTGGTACACTCTGATTCACATGTGTTTAAAATGAACTGATGACATCACAAAACAATGACTGTGGAAAGGATGCCATTAAAGTGTTATTACACAGATAGAAAGACAAATGTTCTTCAAATCCCTAATATTGTCTCAAAACTCAATTGTATGTAAAATGCCATCCAGAACACATTTGGCAACTCAGTGATAGTCAACAGACTTGCAGGACTGGAGCTGAATTATCCTACTGTCTTTGCCAGATGTTTATGTGCAACTTTGATGAAATGATGTGTGCATAATAAGCAACAGTGAGGTGGAAAATCGCATTTTTGACTGCAAGAAGGTTATTTTACGAGTAAATTATGATGTCTCTTGTCATTTATGTTATGGGAAACCTTACTATTTTGATCTTTGCCTACATTATAGCAATGAGAAATGTTCACATTCTTGACGCCTTGCTATCTGTGACTAATTTAATTCTCAATGGCTTCGCCAGATGTTTACGTGTAAGTTTGATTAAATGTTGCATGCGTAACAAGCAACAACGAGGTGGAAAATTGAATTTTTTACTGCAAGAAGGTTATTTTACAAGTAAATTATGATGTCTCTTGTCATTTATCTTATGGGAAACCATACTGTTTTGATCTCTGCCTCCATTATAGCAATGAGAAATGTTGTTCATATTCTTGACGCCTTGCTATCTGTGACCAGTTTAACTTTCAATGGCTTTTTGAGCACACATTATCTGTCATTGCGTGCAGTTGCCTGCACGGTAGCCTTTCCTGGTTGGAACTTTGTTATTCATGGCTTACGAAGTCTCCCTGTGCCTGTTTACATTTTGCAATCAATGCTGTGTTGTTGTCTCTTCATTTCTCTCTGTTTTGGGACAGTTCCAATGACAGCAGTCTCAAAAAAGATATTTTCTAAGTCCATAGTTAATGAAAATATGTGTTTCCTACTCATAACATTCACAATATAAGCACAGTAGTTGCTCCAAAAATGTGAATCATGTCCGGTGATTAGCATTTTAGTTTTCAGTCTGCTTAAGACAGAAAAACACAAATAATTGTGACAGTTATTGTTGTATGATGTTTTGTTTGCAGTTGGTATATGTCGGAGTATTATTAACTATGGCTACTTCCTAAACCTAGTTACAGAAATGTGAATAAGATTCAGTGACACTTACTTTTGGTATTCCAACCCTCCGCACGACTTCTTCGAGACAGAATCTGTAGGTACTTCACAGCTGACTCAAGGAACACATTAGCTGGATTCTTCCTACTAGTAGTATAACTTAATCTTGGCAGCAACGCAGAATATGTTTGGCAGCTCTGTGAATGATGAGGTACTTCCTGTATGTCACAGAATTTCTCTGTTTAATTCACTTGATATATTCGTATCATTTTTTGTATAACCTGAGATTTACACATAAGGTGCGAAATAAGGTTATCAATTTATGGTTGTCCAAGAAAGTCATTCCCTGTAGAAATTGCAACTGATCTCATCTTTTTCATTGCAATTTAGCTGTTGCAGCCACCACTGGGGCAATAAGGTAGTGCCAAATACTGTATCTCTTCGCTGTCTCTGAGATAACGTGGTTACCTGTGAAGTGAATGCTGCTTTGATTCACATTTCCAGTCTCATTGAAGGCCAGACTTTTATCACTTGTGTGACAGAGCTATAGGCAGCCAGATTGAAAATCAATAAGGAAATCTTAATTATTTTATTTATGAACTGCCACATTTCTGTGCTATTTGAGATTGACACAGGACAGCAAGTAAACATGGACCATTTTGAAGCCCAGTGTGAATGTTATGTTACTAATTTGTGCCAATATAGATTCATTCCTGTTTCAGGAGCCTTATTTTTTATTACAACAGAATTTCAGTATATAGTTTTCATTCATATTACTACAGTGTATTATATGATAGCTTTTCTGTTATTTTCCATCAGAGAGAAATTAATCATCAAGAGACTCTTCTCTCACATTATGTAAAACAGTCTGACAATGCTCATGTAGTTTATCAGTTCCACACCTGTAAAATTCTACTGGATCTGAGTCAATGATTTCTTGAACCATGTTTGGAGTGCATTTTCATCCAGCAAGGTATTTTCTTATCAGTTTATTGATAAGGAGCAAGAATGGTGAACATTTGAAGGTATAAAAAGTGTGTGAGGGATGATTTTTAAAGTGAACTCCTGGGTAGTTTTGTTTGTGAAATCAGCAGAGTGAATCATGTTATAGTAGGACCACATGATGCAATTTTGTGGGTCGTTTCTCTTACACTGTAACAGAAAGGCATCTTAGTCATTGGCAACAAACACTAGCTGCGATAGGCACACCTCTCAGGAGGGGTTAGTAGTGCTCAATGCCCTTTTTGAACCACTGGCAAAATATTGTGTTCAGACGGCCCTTTGCTAGACTCTATGTTGTTGTTGTTGGTTTTTTTTTAAAGGCTCGGCCAATAATTTGTTCTTAAAAAGTTAACATAAAGGCATCATAAGTCATCACCAATAACAGTATTGCATTGAAATTCCCCATGAGCAAACTGATGATGGTCTAGCAAAAATGCAGCAATGGTTATCCGTTTGGCTTTTTTTGCTCTGAATTGGAGGATGCAGTACCCCTATCTCCACCTTCTGAACCTTGCCTGTTAAATGCAAGTGTCACTTGATGTTTAAATGATCAGTTCGTCAGATACAGCACTCATCGCACACACAATACAAAGGTTCCAAGCAGCTCCTGTTGCCTTCACCTCTGTATTAAATCCATAGCGAATAATATGACTGAAATGTTAGAACTTTTTCACTTCTGACTCTATTTTAAAATTCATTAGCAATGTTCATTAGTTTGGAGCATGCAATATCCGATAGGTACCAGCAAGACAAATACGAGAAATGCAAATTAGAAAATGATTGTTTGTAATGCACTCAAACACTTTAAAAAATCTGGGAATATGGACTCTGCCTCTTACCCTTCGTCCATGGTTCACAGGATATTGTGGGAGAAAGAGGCAAGATGAGATTTGCATAAATGGTCCTTTTGAAATCGGTGCTGATTTGTGGACAGAAGCTTTTCTGTCTCAAGGAGTCTTATTATATTAAAACTTACATATAGTCAAGAATTCTGTAGCATACCAGTGTTAAAGATATGTGTCTGTAATTTTGTGGGTCCCTTCTGTTACCCTCCTTACATGTAGGGAGTCCCATGCACTTTCTTCCAATCACTTGGGACTTCGCACTATGTGAGAGACATGCAGTAAATGTGAGCCAAGTAAAGGGTCATTGCCATAGACTTGTCTCTGTAAAACCAAATTGTGATTCTGTCTGACCAGGGGACTTATTTGTTTTTTAACTTTTTCAGTTGCTTCTTAACGCTAGAAATGCCTATTTCTATATCCTACATACAAGAGTCTGCATTAGGGTCAAATGATTGTCTGTCTGTATGATCCTCATAAATCAGTGATTTTTTTTTTTTTTCTTAATACGAAATTTAAAACTGCAGCCTTCCTTTTGCTGTCTTTTATTGCTACAGTAGAATTTTTTCAGGTTCTCGGCAAAATCCTTCACTAAGGTATGGTGGTGGAAGTTTCATATGCTTTATGCATTGATGTTTTTATACACACAAATATTTCTAAAATTTGTCTGTCGACATTTCCAAGTCCTTTTTTGACCCGAGTGTGCAACAATCTCTGGATCCTTGACATTTTCTGAATTTTGTTACCAAATCACGGTAGGTCTTTTCCATTCTTAATCCAATTACTCATCACACATTTCTCCAGAGTGTGATTTACAGTTTGGTGGTTTTAATATTTATACTCACGTACTGAGAAAACATGCAATTTTATTGAGACACCACATAAAAGAGCTCTCAAAAATTTGTCATTCTTTGTACAGTTTGCTGTGCAAACGTTATGAGAAATGTGACATCAGCACTTAAAAGAACTGTTACCTGAGTGGAGTTAATTGGAAGTATGTCGCACATCATATTTAGAACCATAGTTCTTTATTTGCAAAACAATAATATGAAAATTTCACCCTGGAGAAAAAAATCAAAATATTAATGAACAGCTGCCATCAGATTTACATTTTGAAACAGGCACAAGGACAGCATCAAATTGTACAACATTCCGTAAAGAATGTTGATTTTGTATTAATGTCCACATGAAATTTTCCTGTTCCTGAGAAAAAGTCGTTACATATCTAATACTTTTATTAGGAAAATCCAAGCAATGATGATAATACAAAGAATAATGACGATGATGATGATGATGATGATGATGATGATGATGATAATTTATTTCATTTTGCAAAGATTAATAAATAAAATGGAAAAGATGTCAGTCATGGCCTATCCACGGGAATTATTCTGACTTGTACTTAGTTTCAAATGCTGAAACATTGATCACAAAAATGTTACATGTAGTCTGTTCTTCATTAATGACATGCCAGATAATTATAGTTGTGGTTCTCCCCATTAACTGTATTTATAGGGTGTGTACACTCTGGCAGAACCGGGAAATCTGGGAAAACCCGGGAATTGTTTCATCCTGGCAATACCTGGGAATCTTTTAGGAGTCTGGAAATTTTTGATTATTTTGGTTTTCAATTAAATTTTTGTAATTTTGAGTGATAAGAACTGTTGCTCTAACAAAGAAATTTACTTTAGCCTGCTACCACACAATAATATTGCAGGAGTAAAACACAAACAAGAAAAAACACCAAAATAAAACTTTAGTTGCAATTCTTCCTAACAACAAGCTGCTTTCGATGAGCATAACATCACAACTGTTTACATTTTTACCTGGCCGCAGGAAAATATTGTGAATGGTGGTCTGAGAAACATTACTTTCAAAGTAAATTTCCTTTTATGCAAGATGAATTACATGTTGTAATAGAATGTGTGATGAATTTCTTAATTCATGGAGTGTTTGACTCTTTCAAAACCTAATACTTTGAGGACCAGCCACTTAGAAAAATTTCAGGCCCAGAAGACCAGCCATTTATGCCATCATTTAAAATTTTACTGGTGTCGGATATATCTCAGAGGGTACCGGTAACACAGGCTAAAAAAGACAATGCTTCATATTTGCTTTAGTTCTTTATAGATAACAAATTATGCAATAATGATGGCAAAAAGTATAATCCTTCAGGAAAAAAGTGGAAAGTGAGTTCTTGAGCAATTTCACGCATAATCATCTTTTCTGTAGAAAAGTCAAAATGCTTAATGGAATATGTATTCGGCCAAATAAACCATGAAATGTTCTGGTCACAGCAGTGCAATTTACTGTCACGCTTGTCAGGAATATTCAGCTGCTGTAATTTAAGCTGTGCTCGTAGGTTCCTGCCTAACAACATGCTCAGAAAAAACAGCAAAAAAATATTTTACAACCAGTGAAAGTTTAGCTTTCCTTGATGAAAAATATCATCTAGCTGTAATATTTTGAAAAGCAAGAATACATATTATCATGCCATATTTTCCCAAATTCGAAGTTCTCTGCCAAACCATTCAGAACACTACTATGCTCTCGGTTTCTGTATCGTAGCATTGGCATCAAATTTCATATTTTGGCATTCTGTGTTTGGAAACTACTTTGGGGAATTTGTATTTATACTTTCATAATAACAAAATATGCAGTGTACATGTTGCCGCGCATTAAAGATCTTTCCAAAAGTGATGCATTTTGCTCAGAGATCTGAAAGTTCTGTGCCAGTGTATAAAATGTTTACCATTCAAAGGACTGATACAATTTACAGATCTGAGGGAAAATATATTGTCACTTAACACAGAAAACATATACTTTCACCATGGGGAGGAAAAAATTGCATTGTCATCCAGAAAAAAAAGTGTATTTTTAACACACACATCCAGGAAAAATCCAGTTCTGCCCCCCTTCCCCACATATACACCCTGATTTATGAAATGTAGAGCATCAGTGAATAATTTAAAAATAGTTGTTCAGTGTCACTGCTTTCAAGCAAATGTGTCTAATATTCTAATGTTACAAAACAGAGAAGAGCAACGTTATGCATGCTAAGATATCGGCAAAATAGTTTATGAAACACAGACTCATGAAATTTCTGCTTGAAGAGAAATTTTCTTTTTTATTTACAGGCATTTGTTGCTGTGCAGAGTTACTTTAGGGAAGTCATTCCTCCAATTTAGTGCAATGAAAATGGCCCATGCACCACCTGGTCACCACTCTGTAATGGGACGACCCAGTGCTGGTGGTTTGACGTTTCCTGAGTACGTTGTGTACAGGGGAGAACAGGTAAGTACTACATTAAACAGTGGAAAATCCAGGATGGACTGTAACAATAGCCACAACAAAAAGACTGTCGGAAAGTGAGCTTTTGGCCAACAAGGCCTTTGTCAAATAGAGACAAAACACACACACACACACACACACACACACAAACACAAAAGCATGACCACAATCTCTGGCAGTTGAAGTGTCTGGCTTCAGTTGCCAGAGACTGTGGTCATGTATGTGTGAGCTGGGTTCGTGCACGTGTGTGTGTGTGTGTGTGTGTGTGTGTGTGTGTGTTGTCTATTTTCGACAAAGGCTTTGTTGGCTGAAAGCTCACTTTCTGACAATCTTTTGGTTGTGCCTGTCTGGAACTTGGCATCTCACTATATGTTGAGTAGCGACTATCTTTTTCAAAATATAAGTACTATATTAGATATTTGTACCTGTCAGACTGTTTCCAAGATCCTAATGTATGTTTTGTTACAGGCTTATCCGGAATATCTCATCACTTACCAAATTGTGAAGCCAGAGGAGAGCCCAACAAGTGGAGAACTAGAGAGCAGATGATTGGTGACTCTGGCAGGCAGTGGGCCAGTTCCCACTCCCTCTGAGACAAGGCCCCAGGACTGTTGCTGCAATGGTGGCGAGCTGTTACAGTTTGCCCTGCATTGCTTGCACTGGCTGTCTGTGGCACAGCCACCTAGCATATGCAAGACTGATGACTGGAATGACGCAGACCAGTGGCCCACTTAGTGTGCTATTGATCATGCTACAGACATTCTTACAATCCCAGCAGTATTTCTCTAACATTGCCATTATTTAAAGGAAGGGGAAATTTATATTATGGTTGTTACCAAAAATATAAATTAAGGAACTGAGATACTAGTGTTATTATTTGTTTTAAAAGTCCTTTTGATATATTCCTTGTTCAAAATAGTGAGCTTTCAAATATCAGAGAAACATTTTTGGTCACAGATAACAATACATGAGACTTTTACAGGATTTAGAAATCTAAAAGGAGGAAACAAATAGCAAATATATTTCTCATTTATGCTGGTTAGTTTAGTGTTGTCCCAAGATTTAATTACTTACTCCATTAAGAGAGAGGTGTAGTATTTGTGTTTTATTTGTCACTCATGCTGAACACTGCATTGGCAAATTATCAGCCACCATACATGCACAGAAGTACTTAATGTACAAGCCATAATTTAAAGGTCTCACTACTTTTAGATTTAACAGAATGATGCAGTTGGCTGATACATCATGTGGTGCATTAAAACACACCTTATGTGCTCATCTCTTCTGTCCTGATTTCAACCAGGTATTGTTTTTTGTGCTAAATGTTAGCACAAGGCAATTAAACATAGGTCACTGTTATGTTTATCAGTAACCTTGCTGAACATAATGACATTCATCTCATGGCTGTGAAAATTGTGCAGGTCTATTAGCACCATGACAGCCAAAGACTGCCCATCAGCTTTAGTGAATGTGTGCACTCTGGAAGTAGTCCCCAGAGACAGTGCCTTGTATGTGAGTAAAGTGTAATGTCCTTTTGTATAAGAAGTTGATGAAGTGTATCATGAGATGTGCTTTCCTGAATGAATGCGAGCAAGCAGAACAATACTGAATAAACTAATCCTCCGAAGGAACTGACTCGAATCAGAGCACAATGCCATCTTCAGAGTGTGTGAACTCACCTACTGATACACCAGTATCAGGAACATTCCCATATAGCTCCCACATTTTTGTGCTGTAATGTGATAAAAGTAAATGACTGTTCATGCCAAATCTTAGTTAATGAATATTACGTATTGGAAATGGATCACGGCATCAAGTGAATAGAAATAACAAGAAATTTCACCTCAAGAAGTGTCCCATGTCATGGTGTGGTATTGTTGATGCCTTTACAAAAGTAAAACTGTCATCAGCTTGAATGTTTGTTTGCGCACTGGCACACTTAACTAGACATGCCATTATTGGAAGTGGTATGCTCTTGTCTTTCTCCAGCCTTTGAACTGACTTACTCAGCCAATTGTAAGGGACCTTACAGTTTGATTTGGACTTCAAACCATGCTGCAACTTGGCATTTTTTCATGTTTGCAAATAATTGCTGGAAGTTAAATGAGAATCCTAGAATTGCCTGCGGAATGAACCCTGGACATTTGGATTGCTTTTCTGGCACTGAGCCAAGTTAACATCTTTACGTAGCTAAAATATTTGAAAACTTAGATGACAGCACTGACAGCAGAGTCTGTAGCAATCTCTCAATATTTGTGCAGGATGCATAGTCTCCCATCAAGTGTCTTTTTACATAGTTATGTTACTACTTGTGTTGCCGTTTTATATGTTCTTATATTATTGGATATAATAAAAATGTTTTCATACCGAACCCTATATTTAAAGAAACGCAGTTTCTGTCAAATAACTCATTGTGCTGTATGAGGTGTGTGTTGTCAGTCATGTTCCTTCCATTTTTCTGGTGTTAACCCGCTTTAGCAAATTGCATCATTTTGAATTGATATAGATTGTATTAAACTAATGATTTGCAACAGTGAACACAGCCCTATAAACAAGAGAGATACCTAATGCCAGTAATAAGAAAATGAAATTAGTAGCTACCTAGTAGATAAACTTATCAGTGACACATTGCCAATATAGTGCAGATGTGGTGAAATAACGTTTAACATTAAAACACTTGACACAAAAAATACGTAACACAAAACAACATTGCAGTCCCAATAAAAGATTTGTAATATCATATTATTTTTCTTTTAAAATGACACAAAAGATTTTTTCCTTCTTAAACAAACAAATTTACTTGCGTTCTGCAGCCGTGACATCTGCCAGGCTGTGCCCCTTTTTTCTCTTTTACTGAAAAGAAGGGGGAACAAAGTTTGTGACTGTTTCTGTTACCACTTGGCTTTGGTTATTGATGGTACTTTTCCAAAAGCCAATAATATATAGATTTCTAGTGTCTAGTATGTACCTATAAGAGTAATTTCCAGCAGAAAATCGAACTGCTGTACTGTAATAACATATGATGAAGTCACAACTGCAATGTTCTTACAGTATTTGCAGCCCCTGGTCTTTGTGTTAATTGTTCAACACACAAAATGTTTCAGACTCCACAGTTTCTTCCCCCCCCCCCCCCCCCCCCCCCCCCTCTCTCTCCAATTAACCCGCTAGTTATTTGACTACTTAGTTAGTAGACCAATCAATTTTCTGAATTCTAATTATGAACTTCTCGGGAGAAATTGACATACATTCTGGATTTAAATATACTTTTTCATGCAAGCGGATTCCGGCAGATGACGGCTGTTGGGATATATGTTGACAATGGCCACCTCTGATCGCACAGTTAGTATCACACCTGTTGTGAAATGCTGAAGTGGCTGAGAGTAGATATGAAATATAGAGAGGTGAGAAAATTAGTATAAAATACTGTTCATCATTATGATGTTGGACTGCATTCAGCGCACACTTAGACCATCTCCAAAACTCCAGCAGTAGAATGACTATCCCCCTCTAATTTCAGACAGCTGTTTGAGTATTCAAAGTAACAACATGCAAAATGATGTCTTCCCTGTGATGCAAAAATACTTGATCAGAAATTCATTAAATAAATTACAAGAAAAAATAGCCATATTGGTGCAATAAGTGTTTGAACAAATTGGTGCTTATGTACATTAGTAGCTGGGTTTCTACATTTGTGTAAATAAAAGGATTTTCATTCAGATTCTGTTGCTGCTTCTTTCTTCCCTCTAAAGTTACCTTAATAATATACAACATGCATAAATTAGCTGTTGGGATGAGAAAACACCTCGCATGCACGCCCGCACCACACACACACACACACACACACACACACACACACACACACAAATGCACACTCTCATTCATATATATAAACCCAAATCCTTTCGTCTTTCCCTCTCCTTCCCTCTTTCCTGACAAGGCAACCGTTGGTTGCGAAAGCTAGAATTTTGTGTGTTTGTTTGTGTGTCTATCGACCTGCCAGCGCTTTTGTTTGGTAAGTCTCATCATCTTTCTTTTTAGATATATTTTTTCCACGTGGAATGTTTCCCTCAAGCTTTCGCTACAAACGGTTGCTTCGTCAGGAAAGAGGGAAGGAGAGGGAAAGACGAAAGGATGTAGGTTTTAAGGGAGAGGGTAAGGAGTCATTCCAATCCCAGGAGCGGAAAGACTTACCTTCGGGGGAAAAAAGGAGAGGTATACACTCGCGCGCGCGCACACACACACATATCCATCCGCACATACACAGCAACAAGCAGACATTTGTAAAGGCAAAGAGTTTGGGCAGAGATGTCAGTCGAGGCAGAAGTACAGAGGCAAAGATGTTGTTGAAAGACAGGTGAGGTATGAGCGGCGGCAAATTGAAATTAGAAATTAGCGGAGATTGAGGCCTGGCGGATAGCGAGAAGAGAGGATATGCTGAAGGGCAAGTTCCCATCTCCGGAGTTCTGACAGGTTGGTGTCAGTGGGAAGAATCCCTCTATATATATATACCGCTGCTATAATATCCACCGTTTCTAGTTCACAAACAGTTCCTTTCAGCTATTAAACAACCTTTTCGGCTAGTTTTAATAACTTTTGCTTTATTTCCATTTCCGTTTTTCTCACATCACCGATCATTTTTAGCCGCTTCCCACAGGTTTTAACGTATATATATATTGGCCTCTTCTTCAGGCAGAAAGGTTGAAGGGGAAGGAAGAGGGATGAACGAAAAGGAGTAGATTTTGGGAAAGTCACCCAGAACCGCAGGTCAGGGGAGACTTCCGTACGGGATGAGAAGGAAAGACTGATTGTTGGGGACTGCATCGGACGGGATTTGAAAACCTGAGAGCGTAAGGGTGGAAGACGGGGTAATATGCAGACAGAGATTACTGCTTGAACATAAAGCATGAGTTAATAAGAGTGAAAAGCTAAGTGCATTGTTCGTAACAGAGGTGGAAGGGGGCGGTGAAAATTAGACGGGAAAGCAATGAAAGATGTGGAAAACTAAAACGGAGTGAAGCAAAAAGTAGTTACAGTGAAGAAATGCTGAGATGGAAGAAATTAACGTAAATTAAGGCCAGGTGGGTGGTGAAAACCAAGGACATGTTGTGGTGTTAGTTCCCACCTGCGGAGTTCTGAGAAACTAGTGTCTAGGGGAAGAATCCAGATGGTGTGTGTGGTGAAACAGATGCCGAGATCACGAATGTCGTGTTGTAGAGCATGCTCTGAACAGGATATTGCGAGTTGCCAGTATACTAGTACACCCTCGGCCTATGCTCATTCATCCTAATTTATTATTTGGTGGTAGTCATGCCGATGTAGAAGGCCGAACAGCGTTTACATAACAGTTGGTGTATGACATGTTGTTTCACAGGTGGCTCTCCCATTGATAGTATATGTTTTGCCAGTTACAGGGCTATTATAGGTGGCGTTAGAACGGTGCATAGGGCAAGAGTTGCAGCAGAGATGGTCACAGCGGTAGGAGCCATAGGGTAGGGAAATAGGTGCAGAAGGAGCATAGGGTCTGACAAGAACATTGCAGAGATTGGGAGGGCGATGGAAAGCTATTCTGTGTGTTGTGGGCAAAATTTCAGGCAGAAGAATCTCATTTCAGGGCATGAATTTAGGAAGTCATGGCTCTGTCGAAGTAGCTGATTAACACAATCCAGACCAGGATAATACTGAGTCACCAATGGTGTGCTTGGAAGCTATTTTGAGGAGGGATCAGCAGTACCAGGATTGGGTGTGATGGCCCAGGAAATTTGTATTTTAACTAGGCTGGTGGGGTAATTACATGCAGTGAAGGCTGAGGTGAGAGTGGTGGTGTATTGCTGTAAAGAGTCTGCATCTGAACAAATATGTTTGCCTCGGATGCCAAGGCTGTAGATATGGAAGTACTGTTGTTTGTTTGTTTGTTGGTTGGTTTAATGTGGATGGAAGTGTGTAGCCGGCCTTTGGTGAGGATGAGATCAACATCAAGGAAAGTGGAATGGGATTCAGAATAGGACCATGTGAAATTATTTGGGAGAAGGTATTCAGAGATTCCAGAAATTTTGACAGGTCAGCCTCATCATGAGTCCATATGATAAAGATGTCATCAGTGTATGTAAACCAATCCAGATTTATGGAGCCCAGGAAAAGGTTGGCTTAGGAAGGAGCCATCCTGGTTCCCATGGCCATACCCCTGATCTGTTTGTATGTCTGCCCCTCAAAGTGGAAGTAGTTGTTGGTAAGTGTAAAGTTGATTAAGATGAGTAGGAAGTTTGTCATAGGTTTGGAATGAGGTGGATGTCATAGTTGCGGAATCAGGTGGGCACTGACTGAAGAAGTGTTCAGCAGCAGACAGACCATGTACGTGGGGGATGTTGCTATAAAGGGAGGTGGCATCAATGGTGACAAGCAAGGTGTGTGATGGGAATGGGACAGGTACGAACTTAAGGGGCTCCGGAAAGGCTCAAAATCATGAAAAGTTCAATTTTTACTTTTTGCGTTTTCTGAATCTGCAGACTATTACCTTTTAATAGATATATAATTTATTCAATTCCGAAGACTACAACTATTTTTAAATTTTTTTTTTTAAATGTGTTCTACATGGGCGTGACCCACTGTGGTGCTGTTAAACTGCTGTCAAATGGTGTTATTATTAACGTCCGTGTTCATCAGGTACATTTTAGTGATGTGAGATAAAGTATGTGTTGTGGCTGACCTGTGATGGTTCAATATATATCGCTGGTGTGATTGTCGATTGTTTCATGTTTATTTACTCTGTCGTTATCTCGAAAATATTCGTAATTAATTCTGTTTCTTGAGTCTCTGTTTTGTTGAAGTATAATAATGAGTAAAAGTAAAGTTATTAGATAACCTCTGAAGGCTTTTAAGAAAAGGAGAAATGTTGGAAAGCCAAAGGTATGTGTTATTACTGTAAATAATAACATTCTAACATGGTACGAGCGATGCTTGCTTTAGACAAGGAACGCCTTCGGGCTGCAGACAGGGCTGTAAAGAGTCTAGAAATACAAGCAAGAGTAAACAGGAGGAGGAACAAGAGGAAGCTGGAGGAGGAGTTTGCAGAGGATGAAGATAATCCATCCTATGGACCTGGAATGCACTAAAAAGTTAATCCAATCTTTGTCGCTCGATTCCCAAAACTTTTATTTTCTCATACTAATTACATGTTTTTTAAGGATCTTCCAAACATATTTGTTTCAAACTTTCAGTAAATGTTACACAGTACCTTCTGCATAATTTAACACAGCCTTTTTCCAAAAAACTGTATATTTTTGAATATATAAATAAAAAATTGCAAAAAAATGTTGTGAATTTTCATTACAATTGAAAAAAAAAATCATCTTTAATAACTGAACTAAAACTTTCTAAAATCCCTGTTTTAAGTTGTAGCCCATATTCCAATAAATAATCTGTAAAAAGTTCAACTTCCTACCTCAAATACTTTGTGAGGAAAGATGTAATTTATAAGCGTTATTTTAACATTGCAAGTATAGGGCGTTCCAGAGCCCCTTAAGACAATCTAGGAAATAGTTGGTATTTTTTATGTAGAAAGGGAGTCTTAATACTATCGATTGCAGGTGTTGATCAACTAAGGCAGATATACGTTTGGTGGGTACTCTGAAGCCAGCAACTATAGGACGGACAGGATAATTGGGTTTGTGGATCTTAGGCAGAAGGTAAAGGGTGGGGGTGCCATGGTTTGGGTGGAGTGAGAAGTTCTATGAATTGAGATGTTAGTCATGGTGGGGAACATGAGATTTTATGGAGGTACTGCAGGTCAGTTTGAATCACAGGGATGGGATCCTGGTGGCAGACACTGTATGTAGAAGTGTCAGACAGCTGTTGTAGACCTTCACTGTAGATTCGTGTGGTTTCGAGAACAAAACAGGTTGAGGCTAACCAAGGTTGTTCAACAGAGAATGGAAAAGGGGAAAACCTGAGGATGCAGGATCAGATGAATACTGTGGGTGTGGAATGACCTCCAACCCAACTCTGGTATAGTGTTTTTTGTCAGTCTAGCAGAATGCAGGTGGGCGTTACTGTGGAGTAGCATCATTTCGTGCAGTATCTCTGGTTGTTTTTCTTGGAAAGCATCTCTAAGATAACTCAGTTGTTGACAATAAATGTCAGTAGTGATGGTTATACCTTGGGGAAGCAATTCATAGTTGTTGTTGTTATGTTGTTATGGTCTTCAGTCCTGAGACTGTTTTGATGCAGCTCTCCATGCTACTCTATCCTGTGCAAGCTTCTTCATCTACCAGTACCTACTGCAACCTACATCCTTCTGAATCTGCTTAGTGTATTCATCTCTTGGTCTCCCCCTACGATTTTTACCCTCCACGCTGCCCTCCAATACTAAATTGGTGATCCCTTGATGCCTCAGAACATGTCCTACCAACCGATCCCGTCTTCTGGTCAAGTTGTGCCACAAACTTCTCTTCTCCCCAATCCTATTCAATACTTCCTCATTAGTTATGTGATCTACCCATCTAATCTTCAGCATTCTTCTGTAGCACCACATTTCGAAAGCTTCTATTCTCTTCTTGTCCAAACTATTTACCGTCCATGTTTCACTTCCATACATGGCTACACTCCATACAAATACTTTCAGAAATGACTTCCTGATACTTAAATCTATACTCGATGTTAACAAATTTCTCTTCTTCAAAAACGCTTACCTTGCCATTGCCAGTCTACATTTTATATCCTCTCTACTTCGACCATCATCAGTTATTTTGCTCCCCAAATAGCAAAACTCCTTTACTATTTTAAGTGTCTCATTTCCTAATCTAATACCCTCAACATCACCCGACTTAATTCGACTACATTCCATTATCCTCGTTTTGCTTTTGTTGATGTTCATCTTATATCCTCCCTTCAAGACACCATCCATTCCGTTCAACTGCTCTTCCAAGTCCTTTGCTGTCTCTGACAGAATTACAATGTCATCGGCGAACCTCAAAGTTTTTATTTCTTCTCCCTGGATTTTAATACCTACTCCGAATTTTTCTTTTGTTTCCTTTACTGCTTGCTCAATATACAGATTGAATAACATCGGGGAGAGGCTACAACCCTATCTTACTCCCTTCCCAACCACTGCTTCCCTTTCATGTCCCTCGACTCTCATAACTGCCATCTGGTTTCTGTACAAATTGTAAATAGCCTTTCGCTCCCTGTATTTTACCCCTGCCACCTTTAGAATTTGAAAGAGAGTATTCCAGTCAACATTGTCAAAAGCTTTCTCTAAGTCTACAAATGCTAGAAACGTAGGTTTGCCTTTCCTTAATCTTTCTTCTAAGATGAGTCGTAAGGTCAGTATTGCCTCACGTGTTCCAGTATTTCTACGGAATCCAAACTGATCTTCCCCGAGGTCGGCTTCTACCAGTTTTTCCATTCGTCTGTAAAGAATTCGTGTTAGTATTTTGCAGCTGTGGCTTATTAAACTGATTGTTCGGTAATTTTCACATCTGTCAACACCTGCTTTCTTTGGGATTGGAATTATTATATTCTTCTTGAAGTCTGAGGGTATTTCGCCTGTTTCATACATCTTGCTCACCAGATGGTAGAGTTTTGTCAGGACTGGCTCTCCCAAGGCTGTCAGTAGTTCTAATGGAATGTTGTCTACTCTCGGGGCCTTGTTTCGACTTAGGTCTTTCAGTGCTCTGTCAAACTCTTCACGCAGTATCGTATCTCCCATTTCTTCTTCATCTACATCCTCTTCCATTTCCATAATATTGTCCTCAAGTTCATCGCCCTTGTATAGACCCTCTATATACTCCTTCCACCTTTCTGCTTTCCCTTCTTTGCTTAGAACTGGGTTTCCATCTGAGCTCTTGATGTTCATACAAGTGGTTCTCTTATCTCCAAAGGTCTCTTTAATTTTCCTGTAGGCAGTATCTATCTTACCCCTAGTGAGATAAGCCTCTACATCCTTACATTTGTCCTCTAGCCATCCCTGCTTAGCCATTTTGCACTTCCTGTCGATCTCATTTTTGAGACGTTTGTATTCCTTTTTGCCTGCTTCACTTACTGCATTTTTATATTTTCTCCTTTCTTCAATTAAATTCAATATTTCTTCTGTTACCCAAGGATTTCTACTAGCCCTCGTCTTTTTACCTACTTGATCCTCTGCTGCCTTCACTACTTCATCCCTCAAAGCTACCCATTCTTCTTCTACTGTATGTCTTTCCCCCATTCCTGTCAATTGTTCCCTTATGCTCTCCCTGAAACTCTGTACAACCTCTGGTTCTTTCAGTTTATCCAGGTCCCATCTCCTTAAATTCCCACCTTTTTGCAGTTTCTTCAGTTTTAATCTACAGGTCATAACCAATAGATTGTGGTCAGAGTCCACATCTGCCCCTGGAAATGTCTTACAATTTAAAACCTGGTTCTTAAATCTCTGTCTTACCATTATATAATCTATCTGATACCTTTTAGTATCTCCAGGGTTCTTCCATGTATACAACCTTCTATCATGATTCTTAAACCAAGTGTTAGCTATGATTAAGTTGTGCTCTGTGCAAAATTCTACCAGGCGGCTCCCTCTTTCATTTCTTAGCCCCAATCCATATTCACCTACTACGTTTCCTTCTCTCCCTTTTCCTACACTCGAATTCGAGTCACCCATGACTATTAAATTTTTGTCTCCCTTCACTATCTGGATAATTTCTTTTATTTCATCATACATTTCATCAATTTCTTCGTCATCTGCAGAGCTAGTTGGCATATAAACTTGTACTACTGTAGTAGGTGTGGGCTTCGTATCTATCTTGGCCACAATAATGCGTTCACTATGCTGTTTGTAGTAGCTTACCCGCACTCCTATTTTCCTATTCATTATTAAACCTACTCCTGCATTACCCTTGTTTGACTTTGTGTTTATAACCCTGTAGTCACCTGACCAGAAGTCTTGTTCCTCCTGCCACCGAACTTCACTAATTCCCACTATATCTAACTTTAACCTATCCATTTCCCTTTTTAAATTTTCTAACCTACCTGCCCGATTAAGGGATCTGACATTCCACGCTCCGATCCGTAGAACACCAGTTTTCTTTCTCCTGATAACGACATCCTCTTGAGTAGTCCCCGCCCGGAGATCCGAATGGGGGACTATTTTACCTCCGGAATATTTTACCCAAGAGGACGCCATCATCATTTAATCATACAGTAAAGCTGCATGCCCTTGGGAAAAATTACGGCCATAGTTTCCCCTTGCTTTCAGCCGTTCGCAGTACCAGCACAGCAAGGCCGTTTTGGTTATTGTTACAAGGCCAGATCAGTCAATCATCCAGACTGTTGCCCTTGCAACTACTGAAAAGGCTGCTGCCCCTCTTCAGGAACCACACGTTTGTCTGGCCTCTCAACAGATACCCCTCCGTTGTTGTTGTACCTACGGTACGGCTATCTGTATCGCTGAGGCACGCAAGCCTCCCCACCAACGGCAAGGTCCATGGTTCATTGGGGGGGGGGGGGGGGGGGGCAATTCATAGTATACCACACCAATGCTGTTCCACCAGATGCATACCATTATCTTTTGTGGACTCGTAAGGTCTCTGTGTGTGGAGTTGCTGCTGTGTTTGGACTCAACCATTCCTTTCTTCTCATTATGTTTGCATAAGAACATCTTTTCACGTCACCAGTAATGATACAGGATAGGAATGGCCAGTGTTGTTCATGGGACAATTGATGACGAGTAAGCGGAGATGCACACATATGGCCGTGCACTGATTTTTGTGATTTTGGCTTACAGCATTCAGTAGTCATAAACCCAATTTTGGAACCTTCCCCATTGTGTGCAAATGGCACAAGATGGTGGATTAATGTGTTTAAGCAATCTTCATCAACCCTAAAGGTCTTCCGGAATGTGGAGAGTCTCTGATGTAAAAACAATCCTCCTCACAATCTGAAAATCATTTTCTTGCTGTGCTCTGTTCAGTGACATTATCCCCATACATGCTACAAATGTTTCTGGCTGCCTCTGTTGTTATCAGCCCTCTATTGAATTCAAACAAAAGAATACATTGAAAATGTTCCAGTTTCTCCAATGGGCCTCCATTTTCTAGTGTCCAAAGCTCCACTCACTGTCTCCAAATGACAAAATGACAAATTAAATAACAGCAAATACAAATAAAAAATGACTGATAAGTAAACCCGTCGTAACAGGAGTAACAACATGCAAAACAAAAATGCCATTAACGTGTGCGCCAGTCTAATACACTTCAGATTGAAGTTGATGGTGTAGGGTCACACTTTTGAGTACCATAATAACTTTTCTTGTAAAGAATACATGAGACAAGCTAACAGAAATTTTTGTTATTATTATTCTTATTGTTGTTGTTATCAAGCTTTTACTATTTCTAACATACCCATTTGTTTACAGAGAATTGGATATTTTCTCTGCACATGCATTTGAACCCAGCATTTTAGAGAAAATTCAAATATAAAATGATCTGCCTTAGATCCACTTGGTTATAGTGAGGAGAAGAACAATATTTTTTATGTTTATCACTGACAGTATCATCTGCTTCATTATTGCATTCCAAAAATTAATCATCACAGTGTTTATTCAAGCAACAGTATCATTCAAAAAGGAAAATTTTATACATAGTTCTTTTTCAAAAGCACAAATTCTTTCACATTAGTCCATCATATACAGGGTTATTACAAATGATTGAAGCGATTTCACAGCTCTACAATAACTTTGTTATTTGAGATATTTTCACAATACTTTGCACACACATACAAAAACTCAAAAAGTTTTTTTAGGCATTCAAAAATGTTCGATATGTGCCCCTTTAGTGATTCGGCAGACATCAAGCAGATAATCAAGTTCCTCCCACACTCGGCGCAGCATGTCCCCATCAATGAGTTCGAAAGCATCGTTATGCGAGCTCGCAGTTCTGGCACGTTTCTTGGTAGAGGAGGTTTAAACACTGAATCTTTCACATAACCCCACAGAAAGAAATCGCATGGGGTTAAGTCGGGAGAGCATGGAGGCCATGACATGAATTGCTGATCATGATCTCCACCACGACCAATCCATCGGTTTTCCAGTCTCCTGTTTAAGAACTGCGGAACATCATGATGAAAGTGGGGTGGAGCACCATCCTGTTGAAAGATGAAGTCGGTGCTGTCGGTCTCCAGTTGTGGCATGAGCCAATTTTCCAGCATGTCCAGATACACGTGTTCAACCGTTTCTTCGCTCACTGCAGACCGACCCGTTGATTTCCCCTTACAGTGGCATCCAGAAGCTTTAAACTGTGCATACAATCGCCGAATGGAGTTAGCAGTTGGTGGATCTTTGTTGAACTTCGTTCTGAAGTGTCATTGCATTGTTATGAGTGACTGATGTGAGTGCATTTCAAGCACGACATACGCTTTCTCGGCTCCTGTCGCCATTTTGTCTCACTGCGCTCTCGAGCGCTCTGGCGGCAGAAACCTGAAGTGCGGGTTCAGCCGAACAAAACTTTATGAGTTTTTCTACGTATCTGTAGTGTGTCGTGACCATATGTCAATGAATGGAGCTACAGTGAATTTATGAAATCGCTTCAATCATTTGTAATAGCCCTGTATTTTATTTTGGGTGATCCATGCCACTGATTGTGAAGTTTTTGAGAAGCTTTCACACAGTTCAGACATAGCCAATGTCTTAAATAGATAGTTGAAGCTGTACTGTTGAACTAATTGAATGTTGCTAGTCCTTCATTTACAACTCATCCAATTACTATTTTACAGCAAATATAAAAAAAAAGTTGACTTAATATCAAATCATTTGCCCAAAAATATATGTACATCACTCAAGATTTCAGATACAGTTACACTCTCTTTATCATCACACACAATAATTTTAGATCGTTTTTAAATGACTTCAAAGAAACTGGAAGACAATAAAGGAGATCAGAGTTTTTAAATAAAATTTGCAGTGTGTCAGAGCCCTTGTCAAGGGATGGGCAATACAATCTTAAAGCTTGAAATATGTAAAAAAAACTAACTCAAGAGTTAGTAATGAGGAGAACCACCTGGTCCTGGTTCTTCTATGGTCTGGAAGTCTTTGGTCTTCTACTTCATTGAACTCTCAAAATTATTTTAGTTTTCCAAAACGTGATGGTAGTGCTAATGTTGTGGGTCTAGTTCTGGTTTAATGGAGGTAATTAATGGGTTTCTGTGTGTGAATATATTGCCCAGCAACATACCCACACTAGTGCTTGTCTTTGTGATGGTTGTGGATTAACGGGAGGAGGACAAATACAAATAGTATGTGTGACTATATTTCAGTACAGGTGAACGGTGCAGGCATCTGTGGTTCACTAATCAGGTACTGAATAATGAAGTAAATACTTTGTAAAATAAAAATAATAGTATAATTTATTAAGCTTATACATTACAGATATTTTAGAACCTGGGACTGTTAGCTGCTGTCTCGTGGGCCCCTACCACCATGGTACAGCGCGTCCCCAGGTTGCGGATAGGAGATACGACCTTCAGATTTGAAGGGTAGCTGCGAATACAAAAAATTAGCAGTCTCGGACAGCCGGTGGGGAGCAGGCGATGGTGTGATGAACCGTCCCTGTTTCTTCTTCTCTTACTATCAAATCTATTCATCAGGAATCAGCAACATTAATGGGCATGGGTCCGTTTGACGTAAAATATTCCGGAGGTAAACTAGGTTCCCATTCGGATCTCCTGGCGGAACCTACTTCGAAGAGATTCAGGCCGAAAGGAACTTAGGTTGGGAACATGGAACGTTAAAAGTTTGAACAGGCCAGGAATGTTTTAGACATTATTAGATGAATTAGATAGAGACAATGTAGACATTACAGCTATTGAAGAAACTCGGTGGCAGGGGGAGGGTAGCATAAAGTGGGTTAATTATACATTTTTCTATGGAGGTGCGGAAGCTCACAGTTTCGGAACAGGTTTCGCAGTACAGAGAAAAGTGCTTCATGCAGTCAGAGATATAAGGTTCATTAGTGACCGACTATCAGTTATAGTGTTTTCCGGCAAGTGGAATAGACTAGTAGTAATTAATGTACACGCACCAATTGAGGACACTGAAGAGGTTGTTAAAGACGGCTTTTATGAAGAGCTAGATCAACTTTGGGATGAGTTCTCCTCGTACGATACGAAATTAATCATAGGTGATTTTAATGCGAAGATAGGGAAGGAGGAAGCATTCCGGCCTACAATTGGGAAAGAAAGTTTGCATAACATTTCAAATGATAATGACGCGGGTGGTTAATTTTGCTGTTTCAAAAGACATGATTGTTGAGAGCACATATTTCAAAAGGAAGGACACTCATAAAGCAACTTGGGTCTCTCCGGATGGACACACCCGAAACCAAATTGATCATGTTCTTGTAGATCAGAAATGGCACACTAGTATAGAAAATGTTAGGACTTTCAGGGGAGCAGACTGCAATTCTTATCATTTTCTTTTAGTTGCCAAAGTTCACTAACAGCTATCTACAGCAACATCAAGGTGTCACAATGCAGAACTTGTTAGGTTCGACACTGACAAGCTAAATAATGAAAACTTTAGAAGAAGGTACATGATAGAAATTTCAAATAGGTTTGATGCTCTCAAGACACACAGAGATAAAGACGAGGATGTAAATAAACAGTGGAACACTGTGAGGAGTAATATCAAAGAGGCAGCGAAGGTCACAATATGTACCATTAAGAAGAACAGGAGGAAACCATGGTTTGATGAGGAATACAGGAAATTGGTAGAGGAAAGGAGAAAAGCGCGATTAGATTGGGATAGAATGGGAGACAGGAAACGAGAGTAGTTCTTGAACATGAGAAGGGAAGTTGGTCGTAGGCTATGGGCAAAGTAGAGGGATTATTTGAACAATCAAATTAAAAAAATGGAAACAAATAGTAAAACAAAAAACATTAGGGAACTTTACCTAGACATAAATGGGTATAGGAAGGGGTTCAGGGCTAGGACAAATGCACTTCGAGGGGATGCCGGGGGAATACTGACAGATCCCAGTGCTATATTAAGTAAATGGAGGGCGTATTTTGAGCATCTATTAAATGTACACCAGGAAGCAGGAAATGAGCAGGTGTACGAAATACATACAGCAGAACCCCAGATACCTGAGCCAACGTTAAAGGAAGTAAGAGATGCAAGCAACAAATTGAAAAACCATAAAGCACCAGGATCAGATTGCATAACTGCAGAATTAGTTAAAAATGGGGGACAGAAATTGGTGGAAGTAGTTCAAAAAGTGATAACTAAAGTATGGAACTCGGAGATGATACCTGAAGAGTGGCAGGAGTCGATTCTGATCCCAATTTTTAAGAAGGGCGACAAAATGGATTGTAGTAATTATAGAGGGATATTGCTATTACCAGTATGTTCCAAAGTTTTCTCAAATATTTTGCTAAGCAGGCTTACACCATATGCAGATGAAATTGTGGGGGATTACCAAGCTGGCTTTCGGAGGAACAGATCAACTATAGACCAAATATTCACCCTGCATCAAATTTTGGAAAAGAAATGGGAATACAATAAACCAGTTCATAATCTTTTCATAGATTTTACAAAAGCATATGATTCAGTATTGCAATCAAAATTGTACAGAATTCTTTTGGAACTTGGAATACCTAAGAAGTATGTTAGACTTTTAGACACGAGTTTGAAAACCACAAAAGGTAGCGTACGCATGGGGAAAATTGGAGTCAGAAGAATTTGTAATAAAGAATGTACTTAAGCAGGGAGATGCCCTGTCTCCGCTACTTTTTAATTTCGTCCTAGAATATATTGTATGAATGGCAGCAGATAATTCAGAGGGTGTGGAGTTAAATGAAAATATTAAGATATTAGGGTTTGCAGATGATCTAAACATCATTAGCGATAGGAAAGAATCTGTAACAGCAAATGCGAATGCGTTAATTAAGGCTAGTGAAGATGTAGGTCTAAGGATAAGTGAAGACAAAACTAAATACTTGGTTACCCTAGAATGCCAACAGAAGTAGATCAGGAAATGTTAAGAGTTGGAGACATGCTGTTTGAAAAAGTGAACACATTTAAGTATCTAGGCATGGACATCACTTCGAGAAATGAGATTGAATCCGAACTGAAGAAGAGATTACGGGCGGGAAATGCTTACTACTTATCAGTGAACAGATTGCTTTCATCACGGATATTGTCTAGGAATTTAAATATTAGAATATAATAGAGGGAAACATTCCACATGGGAAAAATATATCTAAAAACAAAGATGATGTAACTTACCAAACGAAAGCGTTGGTATGTTGATAGACACACTAACAAACACAAACACACATACAAAAAAACACACAGCTTGTGTGTTTGTGTTTGTTAGTGTATCTATCAATATACCAACGCTTTCGTTTGGTAAGTTACATCATCTTTGTTTTTAGATATAATTTAAAGATTAGAATATACAAAACTATTATTCCACCAGTTATGCTGTATGGGTGTGAGACTTGGTCTCTCACTGTGCAAAATGAAAAGCCGTTTCGAGTATTTGAAAACAAAATTTTGAGGAAAATTTTCGGAGGAAAAAGGGATGACATTAGCGGAGAGTGGCGAAAACTGCATAACGAAGAGGTTCATGAAACTCTATTCAAGCCCTGACATAATCAGAATTATTAAATCACATAGGCTGCGATGGGCAGGTCACGTAGTTCGAATAACAGGGACAGATGGTGAAAATACATTGCTGCGGTAATGGATTCTTGAGCCCGGTATCACCAGTGAGTGAGTGAGAGTGTGAGTGTGGGACTGTTAACTGAATGTAAATACATAAAAGTGCAACCAGTCACTTTTTTGAATAGTTATTTATTATTCCATGAACCAGTTTTCGAACCTTTTCTTTTTGAATAGTTATTTATTATTCCATGAACCGGTTTTCGAACCTTTTCAGATTCGAAAAGTGGTTCATGGAATAATAAAAAACTATTCAAAAAAGTGACTGGTGTTTTATGTATTTACAGTATAATTTGAAACAGAAGGGAAATATGAAATATAGTGATAAAGTGGAGTAGAGCAGGGCAGCTGCACTTGGAAACAGGTTTTCTGAAGAATGAGAATCACCTATTTTTGCCTGTGTGTTTTCTGATAAGATCCAGAAATCCATAGACAACAGTTGCAAAGGTGATGCTGTATTCTTTGGCCTAACAGGGTTGCCACAAGTTATGGAAATCAGGGAATTTCAAATGTGTCAGGGAAATTTGAAAATAACACTGAAAAATCTCATTTTTATCTCAGTAGATGAAATGGTTTGCTTACTGAGATGTCATGCATTGTCACACGCTGTGTGCAGCTGAGTATGTGCAATATTTCCTACTCCCTCATTCTTACTGCTTCTCCCCTTTCTACCACCGCACTCCTCAGCTTGCAGTCAGTGCTGCCACCACTTCTTGCTGCTAGCCTAGCAGCTGCCGATAAGAGGCACGGAGGTGTGAGGAGTGGTTTGTTTGGATCTTATTCTCAGAGACTGTTGACACAGCAGCTGGACATGGTGGTCATGTGTGCATGAGTTGTCCGAGTGAATGTGTGTGTGCTGTCGTTTTTTGCCAAAGGCTGTGGCCAAAAATTTACTAGTGAGAGTGTGATTGTCTTTCCTGTGTGCCTGTCTGCAACTCAGCGATCATCTTCACGGTAAGTTGCTACCTATCCTTATTAATATTGATTTTCAGAGTATTCGTGCAAGTTATCTGTTGCATGGATTGATCAGTGCAGTCTCATTTCGTCAACATTGTGTCTGTGACTCATGAATAGCTGGCCACACGAGTGGACTTCCATGATGGGCCTAAGCTGCAGGCCTTTCCTGTGGCTATCTATAATGGATCAGGCCTGCCAATCAGAAGACCATCATTTCCTACTAATGTGGAGGCTCTCTCCATCAAATCTAGTCTCACCAATCTGCACTCCGGCTAGGTCTGTTTGTGTGTGGTGTAATGCGGCGGATTTTCATAGTTTATTCATGGATCCAGGACTCTGGTGCTCCTTGGCAGGCCAGAGGTCACGGGCAGTGGATTTCAGGAATTGCGACTCTCTCACCCAAGTACAATGTACTGTGTGGCATTTTATAGACATTTTATTTATTCTATTACATTTTGCCACTTCGAAAATAGTTTATGCATTATAAAGTATAGACGATAAGAAGAAGAAAATTGTGGCAGTTTGTACTCTATGTACTCATGTACTTCTTGTAAGGAAAAACCACATGCCACTTGTAAAATAATAGGTATTTCCCCGCCTTATACACTCCTTTAAAGAGGCCTACTTTTTTCTGAGGTTATTTCTGAAATCAATGAAGGTACTTTAAATCTGTCTTGCAACTCCAGCGAAATGAGTATTTTTGCCACCAAATGTCTTCCGGTTTATTGAAATAAAATAACGTCAGTGGTCTTAATGAAACATATATCAATTTGGCTAGCTTTCTCCATCTAAAAACAGTTCATTATAAAAGTTGTTGATGTTAGTACTTAATATTTTTACTCACACATTTAGAAATACTGAAGTCCTTACATTTTTTGGTCAACTTGTGTCTTTACTTACCCTCGAGATCTCAAACTTGCAGGGAAAAATACTAAAACTTGTCCGGAAACCAGGAAATATCAGGGTATTTACTTGGAGAAACTTGTGGCAACCCTGCTTCAGAATGCGTTCATTGCAGTTCCATAGAACTGACTTTCGAATAAAGTATGAGTTCACAGACTCTTACACCAGCTTTGTGATTGTTTCAATAATTCCTAGCAGATAGAGCTCAACACCCCATTCTTAACAATGGAAAATTGTCAAATAGAAAGTAACTTCAATTGAAGTCAAAAGTCTTCAAGATAAAAATAAAACTCTCTCTCTCTCTCTCTCTCTCTCTCTCTCTCTTTCTCTCTCTCTCTTCCACTACCAGACTAATTAATCCTTGATGCTTTAGTATTTGCCCTATGAATTGATCACTTCTTTTTATCAAGTTGCACCATAAATTTCATTTCTTGTATGCTACTGTTTACTGTCCATGTTTCTCTTACATAAGAGGATATGCTCAAGACCACTCTTTAAGAAAAGACTTATAACATTTAGATTTATATTCTGTCTGACCATATTTACATTTCTTAAAGTCGTTTTTTTTAGGTCCTCTTCATTTCTGCCACCATCAGTTAGTTTGCTCTCCGAAACTCATTTAATGCTATTAGTATTTTCATACTTACTCTAAATCCCTCATCATTGCCTGATTAATTCAGCTGCACTCCATTACCCTTGTTACTTTTGTTGTTCACCTTATAACTTCTTTGTGGGACTAAATACATTCTGTACAACTAATTTTCAAAGATCTTTGTTGTTTTTGACAGAATCTAAGTTTTCGTTTCTTCCCCTAAATTTGAATTACCAGTAGAGAGCTCTTCTTGGATTTCTTTACTGCTTGCTCAGTCAGCAACTGAATGACATGGGTGATAGGCTACAATTCTGCCTCATTCCCTTCTCAAAGCATTCCTTTCATATTCTGCACTGAACATGTGAGGATTGAAGCAGGGAAGGCAAATGGTAGACTTCAGTTTATTGGGAAAATTTTAGGAAGGTTTTGTTCATCTGTAAAGGAAGCTGCTTATAAGACACTAATGCAACCTGTTCTGGAGTACTGCTCGAGTGTTTAGGATCCATATGGAGGCACATAGACATTTGTTTTTTCCTTCTCTCTATCTGCCGGTGGAACATGAAATGAAATTACTAGTAGTATTAAAAGGTACACTCTGCCATGCACCACATGGTGGCTTTTGGAGTATGGATGTATATGAAGGTGTAGGTATCCACAATCTGGTGTCTTTAAAAGTTGTAATTGTTGCAATAAAAGGAAAAATGTTGAAGGATTCATTATAAACTGTCATTTCATGGTATTTTTTTAAATATCCTTAAATATTATAGAAACCCTTTGTAATATGTTTTCGTTACTGAATAGTTAGTTTCGTGGTAATAAATCATTCATTAATGAAACTGTTTTGGTTAAACTCAATAATTTTTTTTATTACAGGTTATAAGGCAGCTAAGTGGGCCAAAGTTACTTTTAATTGAAAAAACCAATTCAGTGTGTGATGGTAGAAGAAAATTTTGTTGAGACAAGCTGTACACTAGCAGGAACCTTCTATAAGACCATGGCTACCAATGCCATTTATGATTATGATGATGATTAGTGTTTTAGGGCGCACAACAACGAGGTTATCAGCGCCCGTACCATTTATAAAGTGAATTGGTTAGCTCAAATGGCTTGTCGATAGGGCAAAATGGAAATGGTTTCTCTCTGTGGTGCTTTGTTCAAATGAACTCAAGACATTATTAACACTTAGCGTGAACCTATTGTGTTGCCAGGGGATGCTGGCAGTTGAACAAAATGCAACATACGCATAACGGCAAAAGAATGATGCAAAAGCAGCAGGTCTGATAGTAAGTTGCTGAACTTATGTGCAATAATGCACAGGAAATTGGGACAAACTACATGTGAAATTTGAATGTAGCAGCACACGACACTTAAATATTTTCATTGAAACGGTTTTTCAGGTCATACATAACTAAACAAGATATTAGCACAAGTATGTGAGTTGCAAGAGTTATATGAAGATCTAAATGATGAATTAACAAAATGTGATGAGCGTGTGTTGTCTGAAAGAATATTAAATGCTCGAATATTATCTACCGTGGGAAAGAAATATGATAATTTTAAAGATCTATGGAACACAATACCGTCGAAAAATCACAACTTCAAATTACTTATTGAAAATCTTTTTGCTGCTGAATTGCATGAACACAACAGAACAGAATCAGCTGCATTCGTCATTTCAAATGCACAAAGAAAGCAACAAAATAGGTCAAAAGACAATGTCAAAAGAACAAGCAAACCGAAAATTGCCACATAATAAGTGGAAACGACAAGGACAGTGAGCAGCAGTGTGTCAACAGAACAGTTTAGATACCACTAAAATGTGGCAAGAGGAGAAAGTAAGCATGTGTCTTTCGGAAACTACAGTGCTACAAATAGATGGTATTGTGACAATTGTGCTATGAAGCTTGTCAATCCTATTAAACAGTACAGCGAAGTTCTGTAAGCAATTCCATTGGGAAAGTGAGGTATAATGTGCATGCATTTGGTCAAGGAACAGTTAATATTGGAATTAATGATCTACAACTACATCCATACTCCACAAGCCACCTGACGGTGTGTGGCGGAGGGTACTTTGAGTACCTCTATCGGTTCTCCCTTCTATTCCAGTCTCATGTTCGTGGAAAGAAAGATTGTCGGTATGCCTCTGTGTGGGCTCTGATCTCTCTGATTTTATCCTCATGGTCTCTTCGCGAGATATACATAGGAAGGGAACAATATACTGCTTGACTCTTCGGTGAAGGTATGTTCTCGAAACTTTGACAAAAGCCCGTACCGAGCTACTGAGCGTCTCTCCTGCAGAGTCTTCCACTGGAGTTTATCTATCATCTCCGTAACGCTTTCGCGGTTACTAAATGATCCTGTAACGAAGTGCACTGCTCTCTGTTGGATCTTCTCTATCTCTTTTATCAACCCTATCTGGTACCGATCCCACACTGGTGAGCAATATTCAAGCAGTGTGTGAACAAGTGTTCTGTAACCTACTTCCTTTGCTTTCGAAGTGCATTTCCTTAGGATTCTTCCAATGAATCTCAGTCTGGCATCTGCTTTACTGATGATCAACTTAACATGATCATTCCATTTTAAATCACTCCTAATGCGTACTCCCAAATAATTTATGGAATTAACTGCTTCCAGATGCTGACCTGCTATATTGTAGCTAAATGATAAAGGATCTTTCTTTCTACGTATTCCCAGCACATTACACTTGTCTACATGATGCTGTGAAAGTATAGCAGACACCCCTCCAGCCGTTTGTTAGTGGGCATGGAGGCTGAGAAAATGAAGATGCTGCAAATGCAGGACCCCAAGTTCTGGAGCTAGAGAGGGTAGCTGTCATAAGCTTGAAGGCATAAGTTAAAGAGTGTTGTCTGCAAACATTTTTACTAATCAGGATTTTACAGTACAGACTGTCCTTTCTGGTGAAGCAGAAGGTGTCTTGATTCACACACTCGAGTGCAATTTGGAGAGTGGACGCAGTGCTCTGTCGGCAGCGGCCGTTGTACACATCAGGACCCAACAGCGAAGTTGTGCAGGAAAGTGGAAGAGGAGTCTGCAGGTGCAAGCCTACTGGAGCTCACGAGTAACTTGTGGGTCTACCCCAATGTTCTAGAAGACAGATGTGTGCTTAAGCAAGTGTCATCAGCGTATTACGTATGGTGGGTGTCGTGAAGATGGAAGCCCAGGACCCTGAATCAGCAACACAGCATACAGCCTGGGATGTGGTACGCAGGTGACTGAATCAACAGGTTGAAAGTGGTAGCTTGCAGTCGTTTGGTGCGGCACTCACCAGGGGAAGGCCTAGGCTCACTCACATCTTCTATCAGTCATGGAGGTAACCAAACAACCGTGGCTAAGTTCCACATAAGCCAGTAAGCTGCGGTCTCGGAGGCAAAGTCTTCTCTCAGCAACTGCGGCACATCACTATTTGCCAACCAAGTTATCCTGTAACTAGTGAGACTCATTCTGTTGAAACCAGAGGTGCAGGTGGGAGGACCAGACATAGCCTGAGGCTTCTGAAATGAAGGTATTTGTTGTTGTGGTCTCAAGTCCTAAGACTGATTTGATGCAGCTCTCCATGCTTCTCTATCCTGTGCAAGCTTCTTCATCTCCCAGTACTTACTGCAACCTACATCCTTCTGAATCTGCTCAGTATATTCATTTCTTGGTCTCCCTCTACGATTTTTCCCTTCACGCTGCCCTCCAATACTAAATTGGTGATCCCTTGATGCCTCAGAACATGTCATACCAACCGGTCCCTTCTTCTTGTCAAGTTGTGCCACAGACTCCTCTTCTCCCCAATTCTATTCAATACCTCCTCATTAGTTATGTGATCTATCCATCTAATCTTCAGCATTCTTCTGTAGACCACATTTCGAAAGCTTCTATTCTCTTCTTGTCAAAACTATTTATCATCCATGTTTCACTTCCATACATGGCTACACTCCATACGAATACTTTCAGAAATGACTTCCTAACACTTAAATCTATACTCGATGTTAACAAATTTCTCTTCTTCAGAAACGCTTTCCTTGCAATTGCCAGTCTACATTTTATATCCTCTCTACTTCGATCATCATCAGTTATTTTCCTCCCCAAATAGCAAAACTCCTTTACTACTTTAAGTGTGTCATTTCCTAATCTAATTCCCTCAGCATCACCCCACTTAATTCGACTACATTCCATTAGCCTCGTTTTGCTTTTGTTGATATTCATCTTATACCCTCCTTTCAAGACACTGTCCATTCCGTTCAACTGCTCTTCCAAGTCCTTTGCTGTCTCTGACAGAATTACAATGTCATCGGCGAACCTCAAAGTTTTTATTTCTTCTCCATGGATTTTAATACCTACTCCAAATTTTTCTTTTGTTTCCTTTACTGCTTGCTCAATATACAGATTGAATAACATCGGGGAGAGGCTACAACCCTGTCTCACTCCCTTCCCAACCACTGCTTCCCTTTCATGCCCCTTGACTCTTATAACTGCCATCTGGTTTCTGTACAAATTGTAAATAGCCTTTTGCTCCCTGTATTTTACCCCTGCCACATTTAGAACTTGAAAGAGAGTATCCCAGTCAACATTGTCAAAAGCTTTCTCTAAGTCTACAAATGCTAGAAATGTAGGTTTGCCTTTCCTTAATCTTGCTTCTAAGATAAGTCATAAGGTCTTTATTGCCTCACGTGTTCCAACATCTCTATGGAATCCAAACTGATCTTCCCCGAAGTCGGTTTCTGCCAGTTTTTCCATTCGTCTGTAAAGAATTCGTGTTAGTATTTTGCAGCTGTGACTTATTAAACTGATAGTTCGGCAATTTTCAGATGTGAAAATTACCGAACTATCAGTTTAATAAGGCACAGCTGCAAAATACTAACGCGAATTCTATACAGACGAATGGAAAAACTGGCAGAAACTGACTTTGGGGAAGATCAGTTTGGATTCCGTAGAAATGTTGGAACACGTGAGACAATACTGACCTTATGACTTATCTTAGAAGCAAGATTAAGGAAAGGCAAACCTACGTTTCTAGATATTTATGATGGATATAATGTCTTCGCTGCCAGCAATGCAGTCATTTGCCCTCATTATCTGTACATGTTGGTGGACTTGCTCCCACAGTGGTGCCACTGTTATTGTCAGTGCAGTTACTGTTGCCTTCACATTTTCCATCAGCACTAGGACTCTGTGAAGCAGCTGAGCTCGGATGTTACGTGTTGCGGCTTTGTACTGCAAGGCTTGCAGAATGACATTGGGTGCTGTCATATTGCACCATTTGTACTCCTTGGCTTGGCCTGGCGTGGAAATATATTAAGACTGGCACCATACCTTTTGGCACTCTCTTCATGCCCAAGATACTGTCACTGTCATATGGTATGTGACAGACCTGGTTCTCCACCATGTGCATCAAGTAATAATTTTTAAAAATTTATATGAGCCCTTGGAAATTTGATCTGCTGTGCAACAGCCCTCCTTTCTTTAATAAAATTTTCCCAATTTTTTTTATCTGTCACCCTAGAACAATTTCATTTTACATAGATTACATCTTGGTCAACATCTCACAAGAGTGAATTACATTATGTGTTTCCACTTAAATCTAGGTTTTAGCCTCTAATATGGTCAAGATCTTTCTCATTCTGCTTACTGGGTGCAAAGGTAGGTCCGGAGGACTGGCAGCTCAAACATAGGCAGAGTATACAAGTTTCTATAAGAAATACGGCTGTGCTAGTAGTAGGAACCCCTATAGTAATGATATTTGTGGTATTTTTTCTAAAAAATGTCGGTCATGTCTGAAAATCAGTTCCGTAGTAATACAATCCTTTTCTGTCCTTATAGACTATCACCAGTTTACAATATTTCTTATTCTATCGCGGTTTCTTAACCCATTGTTTTGCTATATCATCTGGAAATTTGTCTTCAAAAGAAGAGTTTGCACTACGTTTTCTCAAAACTCAAACCCTTAAAACTATGCTTACTCAACAAATACTCAAAGTACTAAGGCATAACAATGCACTGATCATTAGCTCTAGTTCCTCCTCTTATTCCACAGTTACTTACAGATTGACTATGTGCTTTCTTATATCTTTCCCTTTTTCCAACCTTCTTCTTTGTGCCTTTTGGGACTTTACTGTGTGATTGATCTTAGTGATGCCATACATAGTTTAGGTGGTTTTACTTTTCATTGTATTAGACCTGTGCTATGATGTAACACTTGCATCCATCTCCTTTGGCTGAAACAACATCTCTACAAATCCTATTGTGCTTTTAAGAACAATTACATGACATTTTTCCTACCCCTGTTACTGTAGCACTGAAAGCATCGTCAAATTTACCCTGATCCTCGGGCACACATTCCTGAAAAGGTTCCGTCTTGTCAGCTCGATATTTATAAGTTTTTTTCCCCATTCTCCTCTTCTATCCATTTCGGTGAAAGCGGCACCACACAAGTGTCAATGAACCTGCAACCTCCAGAAATAAATGCATCTGTATTATTTCATTAAACATAACATTCACAACACAACTAAATCACTAATAACTTCCTGTGCATCCTCCATAGCATCTACCTTGAAATCACTGTTTGCAGCTCTACTCTTCATGACGTGAAATTAGTGGCACTTGTACTTCCCTGTACATCTGACCCAGGCTCCACGGCCTCCAAACAATATCCATTATCATCAAATAGCATAAAGACAAATGCACTTAATTCAGTATCACTCATGCTGCTGCATACACACCCATTTGCTTCCCTACAGCACAGACTTACTTTGTGTGGCACCTCAGATACTCCAGACTCCACATTTTACAAGATACTTGAGCTGATATGTTTACATTACTCTCCATTACTTCAACAGGGCCAGTAATTTGCGTATCAAGTAAACCTACAGGAACTTCCGTAACCTTCAATCCTGCACAAGCACTTTTCAACTACCATAAAGAAATATGTAATGCAAAAGGAGGTGAAACAATGTTCACACTTTAGAGTATACAACACACAAGAACTTACTCTTGTTCTTATGACATGTCATAGCCTATCCACATTCCCTACAATCTAGTAACAAACAACCCCAATGCTGATGACTGAAACATATGACTGGTAGAGCACTTGTGTGCGTGGGAAGAATATCTAAGATCCAGATTTTTTGTCACTAGTGGGAAGGTGTCAGAAGAGTCAAGTGGTTTCTCCTGTACTATTCCCAGTTATTACTTGAAGATTAAGGAGATGTTGATTGAGAACGTTCAGTCGAATCCGGTGCAGTATGATCCTACAAGCCAGAAATATTGTAACCACCATCCAAGGAAAGAGGCTTGGGACCAAATAGGAGAAAAACTTGGCATTCCAGGTATGTGAATACAGTTATTTTTCCATATATTTAATTAGTTTGTTCTTTTTTTACAATTTATAATAGTTCAATAGGTGTTATATTTGACAATGATAGGAAAAAAAGTATTAATCAATATCAGTTAAAAACCAGACATGAATATAACAGATATTTATTATATAAATTAGATTACATGAATTTACAACTAAGAACTGTAAAAAATAAAAATTGAAACTGAAACTAGGTTATATCAAACTTAAAATGGTCAGTTATAATGAATGCGCCTTTTAAATAAATAATACTGGACATGTCATGGAGCAACTCTACCCTTTAGAATGTAATGACATTGCCAAGAACTTGCTGAACCATAATCAGAAACAGAGTACTTTCTGAACTTATCTCTGGTGAAGGCCGCTTCTCTCACAACATTTCTGCGAACGGATTTGAGGTTGGCTACACCATGAATGTGTTACCTTCCATTCGGATTTGTTCCTCGAAAGGGGAAATATTGGTTGTATTCTGAAGCATGTTGTGTAGACAGGTGGAAGGTAAAACTGTTATATCGACAGTTTCTGGTTTAGTTTCAATAAGCTTTAGAAATATTCTCCAGCGCCCGGCTAGAGTTCCAAACACATTTTCTGCAGTCCGTCGAGCTCTTGAATGGTGGTAGTTGTATACCTTCTCTTCATCACTTTTAATGGCTGCTTTGCTGTATGGATGCATCAAATAGGTTTTAAGAGAGAAAGCTTCATCTCCAACAGTTACAGTTACATAAGGAAACTTCCCCATTGCTGCTAGTAGCTCTTTGTCTTGTGGAACATCATATTTGTTGCTTTCAAATCTTTTCCTCATCTCAGACCACTCAAAAGTTCCCCCATCGCTACTTTTGCCATAAGCTCCAGTGTCAACAAGTGTAAATTTGTAATTTGCATCTACCATAGCCAATAAAACAATGGAATATGTGCCATTGTAGTTGTAGCACAATGAACCAGCAGCAGCTGGACATCGGATATGAATGTGCTTGCCATCTAAAGTTCATACACAATGTGGATAATTCCACTTCTCATCATAATCCTTGGCAATCTGTTTCCATTTGTCTTTGTTTGGTTCTGTCATGTAAATCGGTTGTAGAGTTTTCCAAAGTACCTCGGAACACTCTTTAACTATTTCTCCAACAGTTGAAAATCCAATCCGGAAGGGAAAAAAAATAACTTATTGCAGAGTGCAATCCCTACAATGGTGAAGGCCATCAACAATCCCACACACAGTGTGTCTGATTCTCCAACAACTTTTACTCAACCTTCAGTGAAGCCCTTAAGGCCTTATGTTGGTGTGGGACAGCCGAATTGTAAGTCTGTGGGCGTGAGAGAACCATTAGGATGATTTTAAGTAATAAGTCTTTTATTGGCCACTTTTGCCTTCTAAAAGGTCGCATAGGGAGGTGAGAGTGAACCAGGGGGTAGTCAGGGGCGAACTGTAGTTCGCATGGTTACGGAAAAGCAGTGTCTGGAAAGCCAAAGTCCACGGTGCCGCAGCACCCGGAAGGGCAGAAGATGTTGACTGCTACAGGGCGCGTGATCAAGAGAGAGAGCCTGGTGGTGGGTGGCCGGGTACATCCAGGACAGCCATGCAGCATTCTCAGCCCTGATTGGTCAGAAGCTGAGAAACCCGCACGGGGGTGGCGTGGAAATTTCCAGAGCATGGCCTGCTCAGTGTCGCAGAGACGGCATTACCTTGTCAGCACACAAAGGAGGTGCATGATCGAGATTCTTGCTGACTTGCTGTTGCCAGACCGTACAACGGAAAAATTACAGGCAGCCGACGCTGCCGGCCAAGGATTGGCCGTAACGAGAAAAATAAAAGTTACCTTTTGAAAGTGAATAAAAAGTAAAATAAAATCCCCTACTGTTGGGCTACTACCTCGCTCATCCTTACTCACCTCCCCCTTCCATGGGAGCAGAGAGCGTATGTGATTTCACTCTGTATGATGATCAATTTAGGCTCCCACAGAAGACGGCTGGGGCCTTAACCTATGGGAGGGTGTAGAGACTTTAAAGACCTCGTAGGGGTCGCAAAGGGAATTACACATGTC
This sequence comes from Schistocerca cancellata, assembly GCF_023864275.1. Taxonomy (NCBI): domain Eukaryota; kingdom Metazoa; phylum Arthropoda; class Insecta; order Orthoptera; family Acrididae; genus Schistocerca; species Schistocerca cancellata. The sequence goes on from NC_064632.1 coordinate 571,770,841, forward strand.
AACAATATTATGTGTATACAAGAACAAAAATAATCATCATAAAACATCAAAACAAAATTATATTAATGGAACACATGAATGAAACACATTAGAAAATAATACTTTGAATGAGGCAAACACGCCAAGTGTTCTTGTTTCTAGGATGAAGTTAAAGTATCTTTTTTGTGTAAATAAGTTGAAAATGTGAACATATCACCACTGACATCACATGCAAAGATGAGTGGCACAAGGCAGCATGTTGTGTTGTCCCCGGCGGGCAGTACGCAAGCTGCCGGTGGGAAGGGGGCATGGCTGTGGCCAAGCCCATTCACTGGAACTCAGCGCAGTGGGGTATGAGGGGAGGTTCACATGTTTCAAACACATTTAAAAAGGGAAGCACTTCACTGTACTGCACAAGCTTTCACATTGGTAGATAACACAGTTGCACTCCTAAAACTAAGGGAGGGCACTTGTTTGATAGGTTCTTTCTTCTAGTCACAGGTGACGCTCGCCCAAGGCTGGGATTCTGGAACCATTGGATGGGACGGTCTTAACCGTTCGCAAAATCCCTTTTTGTACAAGTTCCATATCAGTACAATAATAAGAATAGCAATGACCGGGGTTATTGTGGCATTGGGTATAATGGTTGTATGTAGTTTAGTGGCTGTTTGCCATTCATTTAGGTTGCTAACAGGCGATCATAAGAAATTTGCCCTTGCTCATGTTTTAAAAGGTCATCAATTGACATTAAGAGGTAATCATTTGATATATTAGATAAAGCAGGCAAATCAGTTGACAAGGGAATCACGAATGAGCTTCCAGGTAGAAAAAATGTAAGTAAACGGGCACGCATGCTAAATGAGTAAGCCATAGTTACATGAAAGGTTATTAGTACACTAATAATGTGGGTGGGGGTCAGCACAGCAGCCACATTAAAGCGGCACACGGCTACTTAACTGTGTATATGACAATGCTGCGATTCCAAGATAGCTGCTACATACTACTTCTTAAAACCCAATATCTCTTACATAAAAAAAAAAAAAACTTTACTGTGCGACCAAATTCGCCATCTTCATCCTCTCACCGGTTGCAACTAAACTCGCCATCTCTATAACTGGGGTGCTGGCCTCATCAGGCCCAGCTAGTTGCTTAAAACTCCATCTGTCCTTGGGTACATCACAGTGTCCTGGGACATGTCATACAGTTAAATAATACTACTTCAGTTGTCAGAGATCCTCCAGAAAATACAATGGAAGATTGATGTCAAAGAAGGCTCAACTTCTGAACTGAGATTTCCGCTTACTGGTGGTTAGCTGCGAGCTAGACGCGGTTTGCATCTGTTAGCGCATGATCAGCGGTCGTCAGAAAGCACGGAACACTGTTCTCTTGAACTCTTCTTCGACATGAAAGATTTAAGTCTAACTGCTTTAGTTTACCTGAACTGAATAGTTTTGTGTTGGAATATGCCTGGATAGTAAACTTCAAAAGGCATTGTTCTGTTGGAAATTAAAAGATGGACTAAGTCGCAAAACTGAAAAGTGAAGGAATGACATAGACAGCTAGGGTTCTGCGCGATTGCCAGTTGCGTAACGTCAGGTATGTGCCCTTGCAGGCTGTGCATGACTCTTCACGTGTTGTTCTATTGATAGTTGAAAGATGATAGTGGGTAGGTCGCACAATGCCGTGAAATTGAAAAGTGAAGTAATGACATAAACAGCTAGGGTTTTGTGCAATTGCCGGTCGCGTCATGCCAGGTGCGTGCCCTTGCGGGTTGTGGTTCTCTTGTTCATCCAACAGACTAGGTGTATGCCCAAAGTTTGCTCATCCTGTGAACGTTATCTATCATGGGGGTAGGCATGTGGTATGTCCCTCCGAACAAACATCCAAATAGAAATGAAATAAAACATGGTTACATCTTAAATTACCCTTCCAAAATAGTTTCTTAACTAGAACATTATTAATAAGCACTTAAATAATGGGTAATAATCAGGAACTTACTCTGGCATACTTGGAATCCTACAATTTAAATAATTATCCCCATCATACAGTAACACAGAGAAACATGGAAACACTAGGTTCATTGACACAAATACTCAATTACTAGTGCTGGTAAAGTTCTATCAAAATTCTCCAATAACTGATAATAGAACACAGACAAAATGAACAACAATAAAATAGTAACTAGACAAAAGTAATTGTACAAAGTAATTAGACATAAGTAATTGGCAACCCATCCTAGTGACACAAGCGGTGGCAAAACCGCAACAGAAGCAAAATATTATTTCCTTTACACAAAACTCCCTTATTCTCCAGTGACATTTTGTAGCAAAATAAGTGTAAGTATTTTCTGTTATTCCCTTATGCTGTCATTTATATTTCCATACAGATTGAAGTGGCTTTGGTATGTCTACCTACAAGAAAGCTGTTGTTAAGTTACGTCAGTGTTATGAGTAATGCTGTGGAATAGTGCAGTGCAGTGTCTCAATACTTCCTTTAGCAAGGTTTAATTTAGGGTAGTTTTCCATCTGCTTCTGTTATCAGATCAATAATTGCCATTAACTTCTTTAATGTTGTTAAACATTTGGTATAATATTTCCTGCATTATTTTGTACTCCTTGTCTCATACTACGTAAAAACTTACCGGTCAGCGCTTTTGTTTGTAATAAAATTAGAGTCCAGTTGTCATGTGTAGTGTGTATACGTAGGAAAGTAATTTCCTTATTATTGGAAATGTGCCTAAAGTTACTCAAAGTATTTGTCATATAGTGGTTGAGAATTCTGTGTTTAGACTCGATGCTGCTTGGGGCGTTAAGACGCGACAGGTGTAGGATTGCAGGTTGCTGACAGTACAGCTAACACCACAGCTGCAACCGGTTTCAACTGACTGCAGTGGCAGTGCTGGCTTTCACACTGGGTCTGCCCTGATTAATACGTACATAAAACACTCTCAATGACGCTGTGGCAACAGATTAAAAATTAATTTCAGTAATGGTGGTGTTATCGAAGGTAAAAATGGTCTCGCATAAAGTGTAGATGTTTCGGGTACTTTTTGCTTTTGCTAACGTCGTATACCATGCTAGACAACACAGCTCGGATGCTGCCGGAATGCAGGGTGTGGTCTTTTTCAATGGTTGTTTCTTTTGCCTGGGGCTAGATACAGAGTAGATGACAGGGTCTGGTACCAACGAGGGGAGGCGAGGGTAGAGAGCAGAACAGAGCTTTTGTACGTGTGGAGGCTGGGTGGTGTCAAGTTCGCCTGTGTGGCCACTAAGGCAGTAGTTTATGTTGTCCACAACAGTTATTCATGAAAGATCTTCTCTTCAAGGGACTCAAATAACTCAATCATTAAAGTTCGCAGAACTATCATGATTCTTTCACTCACTTAGATACTCTGTTCTTCTGAAATGTATGTAATGTATGGATTTTTATACTTCTGCATGGCTTGTAATGATGACTTGACCGTCTCGGGTATCATTTACTTGGAACTTGTAGCTAATAACATCTGAACTGGACACTGATGTTAGGTCTGTTATTCAGGATTAACATTAACTTGGTTTTCACTTTTCTTTACTGTATTATACGATGGCATCTCAAACTCGTTCCTTTTGCTGACATGTTTCCCACACAGCAGTCGCTCACAGAATAAATATCACAGCAAGATCCGCCTTCCTTGATGCCATATAGATCTGTTTATTAACCGTGAGAGTGGTAATACAACACAGCGGGAGACCGGTCTATAATTCCAACATCTCCTATTTTTGGCAGTATAAACATTATTTACAAGGAAAAATTTCTTTTCTCTCTTGGTTTTGTTCTTTACTGAAAATTCGAATAAATGACACGAATAGATTTCAATTATTGGGTAACACTAGCAGAATCTGTAGAGCAATAGTAGGCTGGTGGATTTATTTTCATGACTATCTTCCTGGATTTAGAGGTTACGCTACAACGTATGAAAGTATGAAGGTGTAGCGTGGGTGCTGGATCCAGTGTTGCTCTGAGGTATGTGACCTGTGCAGCAAAGGGGGGAGTTGAGGAGGGGTTAGGGGAGAGGAGTGAGCGAGAGCGTCTATGCAGAAGAAAGACAAAACATTGACTTAGACAGCTGGAAGCGGGGCGAAGGAGGGGCCGCAGATGCGGAGCGCGGGGCTTCACAAAGTGGCAGGGAGGGACGAAATCCTAATGGCTGCTCACTTGGCAGGGAGGCGGGAGGGGAGCGAAGGATGTGTGGCATCGCTAAGCAGCGGGGTGGGGCAGAGCTTGCTATCTGCAAACAGCTGTGGCCGGCAGGCTCTGCCTGGCGATAATTTTCTCTTTGCCATTTAATATACAGAAACATGTAGCATCATAAACACTTACCTTGTTGTCTCTTCATCGTCGCATTATGAAAGCAATAAAATAGCACTCAAGGAAAACTCCTTTTACTTTAAAAGTAACTTACTTGTTGTTTAACTTGGACATACATGTTCTTGTTGTTATCAGCATGTGAACATTCAGCATTCACTGGTCTATAGGCAGTTACGAATGGTGTTACTATCAAGTTTTATGGTAAAGCCTTAACAGCTGTGTCTGTTCACTATTCACTAAATCAACAGGTGAAGTGTGAATCCCTTTGATATCTACAAGATTAACTGATTCTTAACTTTGCATGTTCTATTGGCAAGGACAACTTTCCGCTCAATTCTATTACCAATAAGTATTTGTGTTTTCAATTCTCGACTGCTATGGCAACATTACTGGAGACATTAAATGATAAATGATGAAATGATTACAAAAACTCAAATCACTTCCATTAACACGTGACATCCTAGCTTCTGTTACCAATGGTTGCCAATCCGTATGTATACTTATGACTAACTTGCAAAACTTAAATAACTATATAGCAATGACGGTAGTTTCCATCAATTAATTTTCTTGCCTCACTCAGGACTTTTCCAGCTGATTACATGTCATATTGGAACTAATCCCAGGAACGTAACTCATAGGGGTGTTTTGATCTTAGAGCATATTTATGTGGCAGTCTAGGCAGTTGTATTACTGTCTTCCTTGCTTTCTTGGGTGGAACTACTGCTGTAGCAGGCTCTGCTTCATACTGAGCAGGGATGGCTCAGAACCCTTGTACAACTTTAACCTGTCGAAATGAACGATCACTGTGTGTTCTGCTAACTAAATTTCTGCATTTACTGGCAAAGTAAGCCATGGGATACGGTATGGTCCTTCATACGTAGGTGTAAACTTCTTTGTTCTTCCCTTATTTACTACTGGATTGCGTAACATAACTAGATCTCCTACCTCGTACTTGGGCATTTTTGCTTTCTGATTATCCCTCTTTAACTGTTGAGCAGTGGCTTTTGCACTGTTCCCTCTCACTTTTTCCAAATGGCTTTTAGACGTCATGCCAAACCTTTCACGTCTTTGGACTTAATTCCAGGGGGCAGTTTGTCAATCTCAAAAGGTGAATTCATAGGTCGGCCATATACCAGTTTTTAAGGGGAATATCCTGTAGCTTCATGGATCCAGCTATTATATGCTGATGTGACATATTGGACATACGTGTCCCAGTCAGAGTGTTTTTTATTGACATAATAAGAGAGCATGTGTGTAATGGTGCGGTGGACTCGCTCCAGGCATCCGTTTGCTTTTGGATGAAACGGAGTCGTTCTCCACTTTTTGATTCGCAACAATCAACAGACTTCTGTAAACAATGCGGCCATAAAATTCGTGCCTTGATCTGTAAGTGCAGCTGCAGGACTTGCATAGGGTAACACCAAGTGGGTGACAAATGCACGAGCTACAGTTTCTGTGGACGTATCCAGTATGGGAACGAGAATTAAGAACCTGGAAAAATGATCTATGATGGACAATATATATCTGTTATTTTGTGGACTCAAAGGAAAAGGACCAATGATATCTGCTGCTACTGAGGCCCAAGGCCAAGTGGCTTCTGGCACTTGCTGTAAGGGTACCTTTGTTGGGGGTGGCAATGACCTCTTAACGCAGGGCAAGCAATTTTGTACATACTTTTGTACGCCTCTGTCTGCATTCCCAGAAATAGCAGGTGGCTATTCGACAATTAGTGGTGCGAAGACTATTATGACATGCTTGCAGGCTGTCGTGACATTGTGCTATTATCTTGGGACATAGTTCTTTCGGAATTACCACCCGTTTACCCAATGGGGTTTTTCGATACAAAATTCCATCTTCAACAGAAAATTCAGGCAAAGTTTCATACTTCTGACATTCAACATCTCTTTGTTGTGCTTCCCTCAATTCTTCAATAGAAACATCATTGGTAACAATCACTCTAACTTTCCGGCTTAATGCATTGGCATTTTGATGCAACTTGCCCGGTATATGCTTTACCTCATTTTCAAATTCGCTCAATTTTAAAGCCCAACAAGTTAACCTACTGCTGGGGGTCTTTTAAACTTAACATCCACTGTAATGCTGCATGATCCGTGATGACAGTAAATTGTCTCTCGTACAAACAGCATCGAAAATAGGTTACACCAAACATGAGCGCTAAGAGTTCCTTCTCAGTTGTACTGTAATCTAACTCTGCTTTGTTAAGCTGCCAAGATGCATAACCAATTGGTCGTTCTTCTCCATAAATTTCTTGTGACTGGATGGCTCCTACAGCATAATGGGAGGTGTCCACTGACAGAGTGAATGGTCTTTCAAAATCTGGGTATGCTAATACTGGGGCTCTAGTTAAAACATGTTGGATTTGTTGCATTGCTTAATCACATTCCTTGGTGGAGATAAAACTAGCTCCTTTTTTCAATAATTTAGTCAGGGGATTAGCAATGGTAGCATAATTGTTCACAAAACGTCTCTAATAATTGGCAAGGCCTAAAAATGACTGTAATTCTTTGATATTTGTTGGTGTTGGAAATTCCTTTACTGCTGTGGTCAAACGGGGTTTGGCACCTTCTTCACTTATTATATGTCCCAAATATTGTACCTGCGATTGGGCAAAGCCACACTTTTCCAGTTTCACACTCAAATGAGCTCCTTTAGATCTTTCCAAAACATCCCTCAGCCTTTCAGCATGTTGTGGGTTTCAATCTGCACAACAACAAATCTTTGAAAAGTGGTGGGTGCATTCCTCAAACCAAAGGGCATTCCTACAAATTCATATAATCCTGTAGGTACAACATAAGCAGTTTTATGGTGGTCCTGGGGTGCAACACGGATTTGATGGTATCCAGAGCGTAAGTCAAGAGTGGTGAAATACTTGCAGTTGCCTAGTCAGTCTAATGTTTCTTTAATGCGCGGTAGCAGATACATGTCCAGGGTTGTTACTCAATCCACATCGACACACAGACAATAGGCTTTCTCTCCATTTACTGACTTTCTTGGTATGACAACCGTGGGGGATGCCCACGAATGCTGAATGATTCCAGCAGCTAATTGCTGCTGAATCATATCTTCGACTACAGATTGCAAATGATACAGTATACGATATGGTTTTTGCACAATCGGCAGTGTTTCACCAGTTGGAATTTCATGCTGAACCAAATCTGTGGTCGGTAGAAACTGCCTCTCTTCAAACAACCAACAAAACACTGGTTTGCAACACCTTTTTCTCCTCAATGTTTAATTGACTCAACTTCTCTGTCAACTGATTCCTTAATGACAACGCGATTAATGCACTTCTCTGACTGGACACTTCTTTCTCCTCCGTCCCTTCTCATCTTTACTTTGTGGAATTTCAGCTTCTCCTAGTTCTTCCAAGATCTCCTGTCCACTAGCAACAATAGTACCTTTCAGTATTACGACATCTTTCATACCAAAGTTATTGCTCACTGGTATTGCAAAACCTTTCTGTTTTCTTTCCAGTCGGTAAATACTTCTCGTAACATGAACTGATTGACGATCTAATACATCGTTCTGGGTGAGCGGATCCACTAGAATTTCTCCACTTCTGCCTATTATCCTTACAGGGTCAGTGGTTTTTATCACCCACATCCATGGTTTTATGGGAGACCGTGAAAGGCGCCTTTAACAGCTTCCTCGCATTTGGGGGTTAGTACACTGCTGAAGTGGTGAATTGCTTCACCAAACTGCACAGTTCATGTTCGATAATTCACTATTCCCTGACAACGGTGCAAGAAGTTATTCCCTAATATTATGTCAAAATCACCTTTCTTTAACGTCACCACTTCCATCTCTTGACTGTATTTATTCTTGTCTATTTGCAGATTCACTACACATGAACCAGCAGGGACAATTATTTCTTCACCAAGGCCACTGGTATGAAATTGGGGTGGCTGTAGCACCCTTTGATCATTTTTATCTGCAAATAATACACTAATTTGTGCACCAGTGTCAACTAAAATCTTAACTGCTTTGTTCCCGAGTATGCCACTTAAACTAACATGTTCTACCTCTTTACTTTCTCCGGTCCTCACCGTGTGCATTATTCTGGTCGAGGGCGTGGGCGTGGGTGGTTGGCATTTATCAGGAACCCTCATTGCGGCATTGGCCACATGTCTGGTTAGAAAATTGGGACTTTGTTGAACAGAACTTATTAAGATGACCTACCGTCTGGCAAATAGTGCAAAAGGTGCGTGACAGCGCATTGCCGTGTGGTTGGGTCTCCCACAACGCTGACAAAATACTTCCTTTGCTACTACCGGTACTATATCTGGCGGATGCAGTGCAGCAACGCAGAAGCGTGATACATATTCGCGTACAATTGCCAAACGAACAGCTTCAAACAAAGAGGCGGGGGAGGCTGCTTTAACTTCTCCTCCAATGCGGGGATCAATACCGTGAACAAACACATCAATTGCATGTGCTTCTGCCTCCAAACGCAAAATCCTATTTTCACTGGCATTTTCGCCTAGATTATAGGTACGACAAGATATGGCTCATAGGCGATCTGCAAAAGCATCAAAATCCTCATTAGGCTTCTTCCTAAGGGTTGATAATTGATCTCTTTAATATCCGGTACCTCTGATATTGGAATAATGCATAGTTAGTCCACGAGCCAAAACTTCAAAGTCATGCATATCACACAATTCGTCCCTGTCTCTATAAACATTCAGGCTTCCCCTGTCAACTTTAATCTGGTTACATTGACCAATAGATCATCCGGCCAGGCACAAGTGTGACCCACATGACTCACATCATGAATATCCTGTATAAACATAGCCACATTTTCATGGGACTTTCCAGAAAAAGTGGAGATGAAATCAGCCACAGGAAAATTACTTACAGTTGCCATGTTAGCTGAAATTGTGGTAGTTGCAGTAGTGACAGAATTAGTATTCGTTGTCACAGGTTGCACATTTGTTACAGGCCTGGAGCTAGCCACAGGTACTGAAGGTCGTACACTGGCTTCCAGCGTCTGTTTCAAGACACGGTTTTGCTCAAGTAATTCTTGATTTTGTACAAACAATTGGTGCATTTGAGTATTAACAGCTTGGAGCGGGTCTTTCGAGGCTGTTACCTCTGCAGGAGTATCCCTTTCTGTCGCTCTCGTTCCCATCAGCATGTTTACAAAATTAGATGGGTGTTAGTGACCCAAAAAATGATTGTTACAAGAAAGAAAGGTCACAAATAACCTACTCCAGTGGCAGTGGAAACAGTGTGGCGCGTTGGTGGCAGCGACGGCGTGGTGAAGTGGTGGCAGCGGGCGACGTGCCGGCAGCCGACATAAGTGCGGTTGGGCAGCTGCTGGACCCTCGGGCGGCTTCTGATGCGTTGGCAGCAGTTGACGCTGGGTCGGACGGTACGTGGCGACGGCAGGCTCCTGGCATGGGCACGGCAGTAGGCGGTGTGACTGCGTGGCAAGTGTTGGTGGCGGGTGACGTGCAGGCAGCAGACAGCTCACGTGGCTGGCTACCTTGGACTGCATCACTCATTCCAGCAGACTCCAACAGCCGCACCACTGCAGTGCACGCCCTGTGTGTTTCTACGGCCACTGTCCATGCGGGGCAAACATGTCAGCCGGTTGGCGCATTGTATGCTCGAAACGCTCAGCTCTTCATCGGAAGAATTTGGACTAGTGGCAAATTTGCTATGGGAATGCATCACACTTCTGACACCAGCTTGTAGGACAGCCAGATTGGAAGATGGTGGGCGTGAAAGAACCATTAGGAAGATTTTAACTAATAAGTCTTTTATTTGCCACTTTTGCTTCTAAAAGGTCACATAGTCAGGCCTAGGTAGGTGAGAGAGAGCCAGGGTGTAGTCAGAGGGGAACCATAGTTCGCATAGTTAAGGAAAAGTGGTGTCTGGAAAGACAAAGTCTGCGGTGCTGCAGCACCAGGAAGGGCAGGAGATGTTGACTGCTACAGGGTGTGTGATCGAGAGAGAGAGAGAGAGAGAGAGAGAGAGAGAGAGAGAGAGAGCCCGGTGGTGGGTGGCCGGGTACATCCAGCACGGCCATGCGCCTTCCTCAGCCCCCTGATTCGTCAGAAGATAAGAAACCCGCAGGGGCAGCATGGAAATTTCCAGAGCGTGGCCAGCTCACCGTTGCAGAGACCGCGTTACTTTGTCAGCATGTGATTGAGATGCTTGCTGACTTGCTGTTGCCAGACCATGGGACAGAAAAATTAGAGGCAGCCGACACTGCTGGTCGAGGATTGGTTGTAACGAGAAAAATAACGTTACCTTTTGAAAGCGAATAAAAAGCAAAATAAAATCCCATACTATCGGGCTACTACCTGGCTCAAATAAATAAATAAATAAATGGTGGAGGCGCCGGGTATAATAGTTGTATGTAGTTTAGTGGCTGTTTGCAATTCATTTAGGTTTGCTAACAGGCGATCATAAGAAATTTGTCCTTGCTCATCTTTTAAAAGGTCATCAACTGACGTTAAGAGGTAATCATTTGATATATTAGATAAAGCAGGCAAATCAGTTGACAGAGGTACCACAAATGAGCTTTCAGGCAGAAGAAACGTAGGTAAATGGGTGCGAATACTAAATGAGTAAGCTATAGTGGCATGAAACGTTATTAGTGACGTGATAACATCACAATAAGAACGGTTTGCTAGAAATCCACTGTTTGAGATTTCTATCCCATACGTCTGTGACTGGAAGTTGTGTTCATAGCAATGAAGAATTAATATCATGGTAGCACTAGTAATGTGGGCGGGAGTCAGCGTGGCGGCTATGTCAGAGCGACGCATGACAGAAGTGGGATTAAAGTGGGTAGAGGACAGACTACGCCACAAAACTGAAAAGTTAAGAAGCGACATAGACAGCTGGGGTCCGCGCGATTGCCAGTCGTGTCACGCAAGGTGCATGCCCTTGGTATGAACACAACTTCCAGTCACAGACATATGAGATAGAAATCTCAAACAGTGGATCTTTGTTGTCATCATACAAGAAATGGTTAGAATTATGAAAGACAGCCAACGCTCGCGCTCTCAAGTACTTCTTCAAAGTACACACGCTGCATCAAGTAACAACACGGATGATGAGTGCGAACTTTTTTTCCTCAGCGTGGCGAAAAATGAAAAAAAAAAAAAAAAGTGTCCTGAAGAGCAAATCAGAGTGAAGAGGGAAGTGAGCAACATTGATTTGGGGGCAGTGTTGCAAGCTGCACGTGGGAGCTCATTTCAGGTGAACCCTGGTTACCACAGTACTCTTAATACAAATCTGTCATCATCCCTTCAGTCCTCCTCAAGACCATCTCCTCAGCAATCTAAACACACTTGGACTGCTCAATGGACTCAGTGTTCTCTGACACTTGGAAAGAGAAACAGCTAGAAAACTTTACTAATTTTAATTACTTTAATCATGTATATTAAACGAGGTTTGTGAAAAGAAAATAAAAAAATACCAAAATGTCATTGTGATAATTTTTTTCCCTCCCAGATATATAATAAAACAATGTGTTAGCACTTACCTCAAGCAAACTGCAAGTCATATCTCAGCCAGAATGCTTTTCCTGAGTTGAGTGGAGCGTTTCTCTGTTATCCGACCAACCAAGCTTAGGAGATGGTAGAATTAAGTTTTTGTCATTCTGTAATACCACTTAATCTACTCTTCATCCTCTATTAGTTGAGGCATTAAATTTTGGAACTCCCTGAATTTGTCCCACCCCATATTGATAGGATACACCGATTCACTAGCAAGCAAATGGATGCAATACACATAACAGCCATTTCTTCTTTTTCTTCTTCCAGAATGTCAAAAACATGGAGTACATTCATGGTTGCAGTTTCAAAAGAAACTGTCAGGAAATGCAGTGCACACGAAGTAGTGGTTTCATGTTGCTATATATCAGGTCAATGGGAACACCGCTTCATGTCTGACATGGTCCCACGTCACGCCAGAGTAGTCTGTATTTACCCTTAACCTCAGGTTAAGATGAACATCCCTACAATCCACTATGTACAGCGAATTACACAATAAAAAAAAACCTGTTACAAGGTAAACAAAATGCTTCTCTCACCTCCCTGTCTTGTGTGAAGTGTTGACTGCACAATGATTGAAGCTGCTGTGCTGATGTCAGAAATTGGTTGTAGCAGTGGTCAGCTACTTGAGATGCTAGTTGTAGTGGTGTTGCCATGAGACCCCCTTCTGGATGCCAGTTGTAGCAGTGGTTAGCCAGAGATTGTAATCACCCTTCAGGTCATAATTTGTAGTGAGCATGTAGACTGAGCAGCCTGAGCTCAGGAGCTGGTAAGGGCAGCTGTCATACACCCAAAGGCATCAGTTAAACAGTGTTGTCTGGAAACATATTTATTACTCAGTGTCCTGACTCTCACACTTGGGTGCCAGAAGGACTGAGGTTGCAGTGATCTGTTGGCTGTGGCCACGTCAGAACCCAACAGTGACACCGTGCAATAGCCAGAAGAGGAGTCTGCAGGTGCGAGCATATGAAGGCTCACAAGTAATTTGCGGGGCCTGACTCCAGCATTCTTGAAGACAGATGTGCACTTAAGCGAGTGCCAACAGATCAGCAACACAGCATACAGCCAGAGAAGCAGTGCCATGTACAGGCAGGTGGGTGGTACTCAGAAGCCTCAACCAACAGTTTGAGAGCAGCAGCTTGCAGTTACTTGGGACAGCCCTTCACTGGGGGAAAGCCCAGGCTAGCCCACATCTTCTATTAGTGTCGGATGTGATCAAATAGCAGTCCCTAAGTTCCACTGCAGCCGGCTCACTGCAGTCTTGGACACAAAGTCTTCTCTCAGCGGCAGCAGCAGCAGCACATCACAATTTTCCAACCATCTTATCCTCAAACTAGTGAGTGTTTCATTCCACCAGGACAAGAGATGTATATGGGATGACCAGACACTGAGACTTCTGAAGTGGAAGTATTTACGCCTGACATAACATCATCGCAGCCAGCGATGCTGTCATTTGTCCTTGATATCCATAGATGTCAGCAGACTTGCTCCCATCTACCTCTACAGTACATGGATACTCTGCAAATCAGATTTAAGTGCTTGGCAGAGGGTTCATCGAATCACCTGCGTAATTCTCTATTTCTCCAACCTCATATAGCGCGTGGAAAGAATGAACACCTATATCTTTCCGAATGAGCTCTGATTTCCCGTATTTTATCATGGTGATCATTTCTCCCTATGTAGGTCGGTATCAACAAATTATTTATGCATTTGGAGGAGAAAGTTGGTGATTGGAATTTCATAAGAAGATTCTGTCGCAATGAAAAACGCTTCTCTTTTAATGATGTCCAGCCCAAATCCTGTATCATTTCTGTGACACTCTTTCCCATATATCATGATAATACAAAATGTGCTGCCCATCTTTGAACTTTTTTGATGTACTCCATCAATCCTATCTGGTAAGGATCCCACACCATGCAGCAGTATTTTAAAAGAGGACCGACAAGTGTAGTGTAGGCAGTCTTCTTAGCAGATCTGTTATATTTTCTAAGTGTGCTGCCAATAAAACGCAGTCTTTGGTTAGCCTTCCCCACAACTTTTTCTGTGTGTTCCTTCCAGTTTAAATTGTTCATAATTGTAATTCCTACGTATTTATTTGAATTTACGGCCCTTAGATTTGACTGATTTATCATGTAACCGAAGTTTAATGAATTCCTTTTAGCACTCGGGTGGATGATCTCACACATTTCATTATTTATGGTCAACTGCCAATTTTCACACCATTCAGATATCTTTTGTAAATTGTTTTGCAATTTGTTTTGAACTTCTGATGACTTTATTAGTCGATAAATGACAACGTAGTCTGCAAACAACCTAAGACGGCTGCTCAGATTGTCTCCCAAATCGTTTATATAGATAAGGAACAGCAAAGGGCCTATAACACTACCTTGGAGAATGCCAGAAATTACTTGTGTTTTACTCGATGACTTTCTGTCAATTACTACGAACTGTGACCTCTCTGACAGGAAATCACAAATCCAGTCGCACAACTGAGACGATATTCCATTAGCACGCAATTTCACTACAAGCCGCTTGTGTGGTACAGGCTGTTACACCCATAGTAGTGTCACAGTTGTTGTCAGTTCCCCTTGCTTTCACAGTTTACATTGGCACTAGGATGCCATGGGAGCTCTGATGCTACACGTTATGGCTCCATATGGCAAGGCTTGCAGAATGACATATTAAGTGCTGTCATACTGCACAGTTTTCGTTCCTTGATAACGGACTGGCTGGGAATGGAAATGTATTACAATTCACACCATGCTTTCTATAATAGTGGCTCTCTTTGCATGCCCAAGATAGTGATGGTGGCACATGGTATGAGACAGACCTGGTTCTCCACCGTCTGTGTCAAGTAATAATTTCATAAATTGTCAAGTAATAATTTCTTAAAATTTATATGCGCACCCAGGAATTGGATTTGCTGTGCAGAAAATGGTAAAGTGGTAGAATGTAAAAAGCTTTATATGTTCCTGATGCAAATCATTATTTGTTCTCAGCTATAGTGGGCGCATGTAACATCAAGAGAGTAACATTTGACTATAAAAGTGTTAGAATGTCAGAACAATCCAGTGCTTAGATTGTCATGACAGGCTGTGTGGAAAAAGGACTGTATGTGTTGAATATTCATGCTATTGAACCAATAAAGAGAAATCAAGAGAACCTAGTGATTCCTTCTGTAACATGCAAGTGTACCATGAAAGATTGGGTCATCAAAACAAACAGTATGTGAGGAATATCATGAAGAAACTTGACATCAATATAGAGGGTTGCAAGGATGAATTTTGTGTTGTTTGTACATTAGATAAGATGGACAGAATATCATTCAAATGACAAGTAAACCGTTCCACAGGTGCTGGTGAATTCCAGATGTCAATAGAGCAATGAGGACAGAATCGTTTGGAGTTGCTCAATAAATTGTTTTAAAGACAATTTCAGAAATTTCTATCAAATTTTCTGCTTTAAATACAAATGTGAAGCATATGATGTGGTGTGCATAAACAATTTTGAAATGAAGCTCAAACCAGTGGATATGATGGAAGCAAAGAATTTAATAACAAGAAAGTCAAAGAATTTCTCATAGATAAGGGAACAAAATTATTGATTTTTCCAGTCTACACATACAAGGAAAATGGTATAGCTGAACACTGAAGTAGAATAATTGTTAAAGATTCACATTTCAATGCTGAAGGCAAGTAAACTTCCAAAAGAATTGCGGGCACAAGCTTTCATCAGAACAATCTGTTTTAAATCATAATGGAAGGTCTTCTGTTCCAAAAAAAAGCCCCTTATTAGCTGTGGTACAATCAATCAGCAGGAAAACTTGATCACCTCCGAATTTTGATGATGAGGCTGTTTTTGGACAATTTGCATATGTCAATGACAAAGATGATTTTAGCCTGGATTCCTTCTAAAAGGAATGAAGTCTTTATTCAGAAAAAAATTATACCAGAAGCAGTTTGTAGCTTCCTTAGTGATCATTTTGAGTTTGATATTTCTCAACAAGAATTGCGAGACGTGAAAAATTTGTACCTGCTATCTGAAACAAGAAATCAAATGTCATAGACAGTCTGTCTCTAGAGGAAGTCGAAATGAAGAATAATTTGGCACACTTGATTCTGGTGGAAGTCAAGTAGCAAATTACTATAACAAAGAATCAAAAGAACTCCTTGAAGCAGAAGGTTCTGAATTTTTCTGAAGATGATAAACAGGACAACGGAAGACAACGAAGAAAACCAGCCTGGATGCAAAGTGGTGAATTCTTAATGCTAAAAATAGTTGGTACTTGTAGACATGAAGGTCCAAACTATTTTTTGAAGGACTGCAGTCAAGTGAAAAGTGAAAATTGATGCACACTATTTATGAAGAAATGTAATCACTTATGAGACACAGTATGTGGGCATAGGTGGAATGTCCTATGAATGCAAAGTACTGCAGAATCACTGGATTCTATGTCAAAATGTTTCAGCTGATGAAAGTAATGAAGAAAGAGGATTTTTGAAACAGTGCTGCAGATCCTTGTTTGTTTTATTTCAAACACAATGAAAATAGACTTTATGTAGCCATTTATGTTGATGATTGGCTAATTGTTGGTAGTGATTAGGGAGAAAGTATTAATTTTCTGTGTACTTTACATTTTTTTATTTATTTATGAGTTTGGTAGTTTTGTCAGCATAAAAATAAAGCAAAATGAAGATGTAGCAACAATGATAAAGGTGATGGTTTGGGAATTAACAGCGATGCTGGCTTCCCTGGTGTCTGATGGGTAAGTCATTCAACATCCAGTATTGTAACAAAGGTCTCTGTTGGAACAAATCCATGGAAAGAACCAGTTGGCTGATCTGACAAAGCCACTTGAATGACTTTGGTTTAATTTATTGCATGTAGGAGATGAAACAGTAATTACTAGTTTGTTTGCTCAATTTTCAGTTTTGGAGGAAATATTGTAATAAAAGATAAAATGTTTAAGGGTCCAGTGTGAACTTTTATTCCATGGTATTTTTGAATTATTCTTGAATTTTATAAAAACCCCTTGTAATATATTTTTGTTATCGAATTTCTTTGTTTCCTGGAGTTAAACTGTTTGTTAATGAAATTGTATTGCTTGAAAGTTTAATTTTTGCAACAGTAGATAAGCGTTCACGCTTTGTGTTTTTTCCCTGCTGCTTTCAGAGTTTTAGGGAGTATATTACAGTTGACATTGTCAAGAGCTAGTTCTTGATTTACAAATACTAAAAATATAGGTTTGCCATTTTCCAGTCTGGTTTCCAAGATAAATCGTAAGATCATTATGCCTCAGGCGTTCTTACCTGATTTTCTCCAAGGCCAGCTTCTGCCAGTTTTTCCATGCTTCTGTAAAAGATGTCAGTATTTTTCAACTTTGACTTATTTAAACTGAAGATTTGGAAATATTTATACATGTCAGGGGCTACCTTCTTTGGAAATGGAATCATTCTTCCACTTTTTTGAAGTCTAAGGATATTTCACTTGTCTCATATGTCTTTCATTCCAGATGGAGTAGTTTTTGGTGTGGTGGTTCTCCCAAAGATCCTGATAATTCTGTGGGAATTTTGTCTATTCCAGGTGGCTTGTTTCGACTTAAACGTTTCAGTGTTCTGTTGAATTATTCTCGCAGTATACACATTCTGTATGTATTTTTCATTTGCTTCCTTCTCCACATCATCTCCAAGTTTCTTGCCATTTTATGTCCCTTCTAGAATATTCATTCCACCTCTCTGCCTTCTCTTCTTTGCTTACTACAGGTTTGCCATCTGAGTTCTTCATATTTATGCAGCTGAGCCTCTTTCCTCCAAATTTTCTTTATCTCTACAGAACATGTGCGTTTTCTGTAATCTGGCATGCTTCCACAGATTTGCTTTTCTGATTTACCCATTCCTGTTGTGTGTTTTGAACTTTCTGTCAATCTTATTCTACACATCTATATCTCCTCTTGCTTAATGTATTTAAATTTTTTGTATTTTGTATTTTCTCCTTTTGTCAGTTAAGTATGATTTCTCATATGTTGTCCAAGAGTGCAGACAGCCTTTGTTAAGCTTGTTGTGGTTAAAGCAAGTCCTCACTGATACAATAAAATTCTGACAAGTCAAACTGTTCATTAAGAATTTTCTTCTTCTGTGAGGTTCATGATTTTTCATGAAAACACACTGCCACTGTATTTTCTCCTTGTTCACGTGTTCCCTTTGTATATAGGCTACATATCCTGCACTTTCTGTGAGACGTTTGTAATTACAGCTGCTCTGGAAGTCAGTTAATTTGATTCAGTACAAAGAGGAAGGCGGCTATTTCCAGCGTATGTTCAAATCTGAAACTGATGTGATTATTCCTATGGCATTTTAACTACACAATTTTTAACTGTTCATGTGTTTTGTGCTTGTTACTTCATAGTATTTTTATCGAACAATGTGACACAGTGGTCAGACTTTGGACTCAGACTTGGGAGACTTACTTAGTCTGACTTATATCCTTTTGACTTGGTGCCTTCAGCTCTCCCCACATGTTGCCCTCCTCAATGTTATCGTCACTCTTTTTCTTCTGTGATGGCCTGAGGATTCTAGTTCAGGGTTTGTCTCTCTACTGCTGTCTGATTTTTGTACAGCATATGTCCATCCCACTTTCATTTTCGTTCCTTTATGTGTATATCTATCGACTTCTTTTTCATGTGGTGTCACAGCTAAGAATACTCTCAGGATTTCTGGCAAGTGCATGTTTATAAAAATCTGTATTTTCTTTGTGATTCAGTTTTCTCATATATACAGTAACAATGATTTTATGTTGCTCTTGAATATTCAAAGTTTTATTTTCTGGGAACACTCATTGCTTTTCCAGCTGGGATACCATTGGTGGAAGACTGCATTTGCTTTCTTGATCCTGCCACAGACATGTATAGCCTTCAGCACCCTCTACAATCTGTCCGTTTATTTGGAAATTTCTATTCTATTGACAGTATTATATAGCAGTAGAGATTTGATCTTTCCTCTATTTATAATGACTGGGTGTTGTGTACTGTCCTTAGGTTAGTTAGGTTTAAGTATTTGTAAGCTCTAGGGGACTGATGACCATAGATGTTAAGTCCCATAGTGCTCAGAGCCATTTTTTCCCCCTCTATTTATAATTACTGCAATCCTTCCTGCCTGTTCCTGCAGACCTTTCCGATGGCCATCCATGTGCCTGAAGTTTTGGGAGAGGAGACACGTCTTCAGAAAATCAATGTCTTCTAGTTGGTCTGTTATGCTCCAGCTTAATCCCCATGTTTTGCCTTCATTGGTCTTTCTCATGGTTTCATCTATTGCAGTTGAGAAGTTGGCTGGAGAGAGAACACACCCCTGTTTACCCCTGATTTCATGTTAATAGTTGATGTCAGTTTCCCTTGGTGCGTTACTTTTCATAGGTATCTGTTATACATTTATTGTATTATTTTGAAATCTTATCAGATATACTATAGTCTCACTTGGTTTTCCATGTGCTATTACCTCACATTGATATAGTTTTCCATATTCTACTTCTTGGCACTGAACCAAATGCCTGTTCTGAGTCCATGAACACTTACATACAGACTAGTCATATGCCAATGAGCCAGAACATTATGAACACTTGTTTAATAGCATGTTGGGCCACTGTGCAAACACAATACAGCAGCAGTTCTACTTGACAGAAGTATGTGGCCCCAGATGTCTACACACAGGTCAAGCACTTTCCACTAATTACGGGATGGTGGTTTATGGGCACACAGTTTGGGATCGATATGTGTTCCAGTGGGTACAGATTGGGCACATTTGTTGGCCAAGACATCAATGTTAGTTCACTATAATACCCCTCAAACCACTGCAGCACGATTCTGACATTGCAACATGGACAGTTATCCTGCTGGAAGATGTCATCGCCTTAGGGGAAGACTTCAAGTATGAAGCAAAAAAGCAGGTGGTCCGTAGTAATGTTCACATTGTTCACAGTGCATGTTTTGTGCAGCAATTTGCCTGAATGATGGCATGTAAGGACCCAACTGTTGACCTGGTGTAACGAGAAATGTGATTCATTCGACAGGCGACAAATTTTATTGATCCACTGTGAAAACTCAGTGATGCTGTGTCCACTGCAGTCATAACTAATGATGTCATTGGGTCAATACAGGAACACACAGGGTTTGTGTGATGTGGAGCTCCATGTTAACAATGGCCTTTGAACGATGTACTCTGAAACATTTGTGCCTGCACCAGCATGGTACTCTGTCGTCAGATTGCTGCCTATCCTGGATTACACAGTGGGGGATCCTCCAACCTTTAACTTTTGTGATGAGACATGGATGTCCAATACCATATGGCCTACTGGTTATTTCAACGTCCTTCAACCACTTTCCATAGGTGTTGACAATAGCAGTACGTCAACAGGCAACCACCTTTATTATTTCTGAGACACTCGTTTCCATCCGCAGTGCTGCAACAGTGTGTTCATTGTTTAATGGAATGAAAATGGGGAAGAAATGGCTTTAAATATTTTTGTTATTTACTCTTTCAGTACGAACTTTTTTGTAGAACCCCTTATTTACGTGTGGCAATAAAAATTCATTTAGACAGAATTAAGCACATTTAAAATTACGTGAACCTTAGCAACCCTCTCATGCTGATAAATTCATACTAACTGATTAATAACATTTATGATTTTGAAAATTGTATAAATTAAATTTTTTACGTATTTCGGCCTTGGCACACATTTTCTAAATGCAGTGGTTTTTTAAATATTTATTGAATTCTTTCCTGGCGTTAGCTATGGAACACAAGACTGTCTCTGTTAGCATTAAATGGTTAAATATTGCCAAGCCGACCTGAACGTTTAATTGTTGTTGTTGTGGTTTTCAGTCCTGAGACTGGTTTGATGCAGCTCTCCATGCTACTCTATCCTGTGCAAGCTTCTTCATCTCCCAGTACCTACTGCAACCTACATCCTTCTGAATCTGCTTAGTGTATTCATCTCTTGGTCTCCCTCTACGATTTTTACCCTCCACACTGCCCTCCAATGCTAAATTTGTGATCCCTCGATGCCTCAGAACATGTCCTACCAACCGATCCCTTCTTCTAGTCAAGTTGTGCCACAAACTTCTCTTCTCCCCAATCCTATTCAATACCTCCTCATTAGTTACGTGATCTACCCATCTTATCTTCAGCATTCTTCTGTAGCACCACATTTCGAAAGCTTCTATTCTCTTCTTGTCCAAACTAGTTATCGTCCATGTCTCACTTCCATACATGGCTACACTCCATACAAATACTTTCAGAAACGACTTCCTGACACCTAAATCTATATTCGATGTTAACAAATTTCTCTTCTTGAGAAACGCTTTCCTTGCCATTGCCAGTCTACATTTTATATCCTCTCTACTTCGACCATCATCGGTTATTTTACTCCCTAAATAGCAAAACTCCTTTACTACTTTAAGTGTCTCATTTCCTAATCTAATTCCCTCAGCATCACCCGACTTAGTTTGACTACATTCCATTATCCTCGTTTTGCTTTTGTTGATGTTCATCTTATATCCTCCTTTCAAGACACTGTCCATTCCGTTCAACTGCTCTTCCAAGTCCTTTGCTGTCCCAAGAATTACAATGTCATCGGCGAACCTCAAAGTTTTTACTACTTCTCCATGAATTTTAATACCTACTCCGAAATTTTCTTTTGTTTCCTTTACTGCTTGCTCAATATACAGATTGAATAACATCGGGGAGAGGCTACAACCCTGTCTCACTCCTTTCCCAACCACTGCTTCCCTTTCATGCCCCTCGACTCTTATAACTGCCATCTGGTTTCTGTACAAATTGTAAATAGCCTTTCGCTCCCTGTATTTTACCCCTGCCACCTTCAGAATTTGAAAGAGAGTATTCCAGTCAACATTGTCAAAAGCTTTCTCTAAGTCTACAAATGCTAGAAACGTAGGTTTGCCTTTTCTTAATCTTTCTTCCAAGATAAGTCCAAGATAAGGTCAGTATTGCCTCACGTGTTCCAACATTTCTACGGAATCCAAACTGATCTTCCCCGAGGTCGGCTTCTACCAGTTTTTCCATTCGTCTGTAAAGAATTCGCTTTAGTATTTTGCAGCTGTGACTTATTAAACTGATAGTTCGGTAACTTTCACATCTGTCAACACCTGCTTTCTATGGGATTGGAATTATTATATTCTTCTTAAAGTCTGAGGGTATTTCGCCTGTCTCATAAATCGTGCTTCCCACATGGTAGAGTTTTGTCATGACTGGCTCTCCTGAGGCCATCAGTAGATCTAATGGAATGTTGTCTACTCCCGGGGCCTTGTTTTGACTCAGGTCTTTCAGTGCTCTGTCAAACTCTTCACGCAGTATCTTATCTCCCATTTCATCTTCATCTACATCCTCTTCCATTTCCATAATATTGTCCTCAAGTACATCGCCCTTGTATAAACCCTCTATATACTCCTTCCACCTTTCTGCTTTCCCTTCTTTGCTTAGAACAGGGTTGCCATCTGAGCTCTTGATATTCATACAAGTGGTTCTCTTCTCTCCAAAGGTCTCTTTAATTTTCCTGTAGGCAGTATCTATCTTACCCCTAGTGAGACAAGCCTCTACATCCTTACATTTGTCCTCTAGCCATCCCTGCTTAGCCATTTTGCACTTCCTGTCGATTTCATTTTTGAGACGTTTGTATTCCTTTTTGCCTGCTTCATTTACTGCATTTTTATATTTTCTCCTTTCATCAATTAAATTCAATATTTCTTCTGTTACCCAAGGATTTCTATTAGCCCGCGTCTTTTTACCCACTTGATCGTCTGCTGCCTTCACCACTTCATCCCTCAGAGCCACCCATTCTTCTTCTACTGTATTTCTTTCCCCCATTCCTGTCAATTGTTCCCTAATGCTCTCCCTGAAACTCTCTACAACCTCTGGTTCTTTCAGTTTATCCAGGTCCCATCTCCTTAAATTCCCACCTTTTTGCAGTTTCTTCAATTTCAATCTGCAGTTCATAACCAATAGATTGTGGTCAGAATCTACATCTGCCCCAGGAAATGTCTTACAATTTAAAACCTGGTTCCTAAATCTCTGTCTTACCATTATATAATCTATCTGAAACCTGTCAGTATCTCCAGGCTTCTTCCATGTATACAGCCTCCTTTCATGATTCTTGAACCAAGTGTTAGCTATGATTAAGTTATGCTCTGTGCAAAATTCTACAAGGCGGCTTCCTCTTTCATTCCTTCCCCCCAATCCATATTCACCTACTATGTTTCCTTCTCTCCCTTTTCCTACTGACGAATTCCAGTCACCCATCACTATTAAATTTTCGTCTCCGTTCACTACCTGAATAATTTCTTTTATCTCGTCATACATTTCATCTATTTCTTCATCATCTGCAGAGCTAGTTGGCATATAAACTTGTACTACTGTAGTAGGCATGGGCTTCGTGTCTATCTTGGCCACAATAATGCGTTCATTATGCTGTTTGTAGTAGCTAACCCGCACTCCTATTTTTTTATTCATTATTAAACCTACTCCTGCATTACCCCTATTTGATTTTGTATTTATAACCCTGTAATCACCTGACCAAAAGTCTTGTTCCTCCTGCCACCGAACTTCACTAATTCCCACTATATCTAACTTTAACCTATCCATCTCCCTTTTTAAATTTTCTAACCTACCTGCCCGATTAAGTGATCTGACATTCCACGCTCCGATCCGTAGAACGCCAGTTTTCTTTCTCCTGATAACGACGTCCTCTTGAGTAGTCCCCGCCCGGAGATCCGAATGGGGGACTATTTTACCTCCGGAATATTTTACCCAAGAGGACGCCATCATCATTTAATCATACAGTAGAGCTGCATGTCCTCGGGAAAAATTACGGCTGTAGTTTCCCCTTGCTTTCAGCCGTTCGCAGTACCAGCACAGCAAGGCAGTTTTGGTTAATGTTACAAGGCCAGATCAGTCAATCATCCAGACTGTTGCCCCTGCAACTACTGAAAAGGCTGCTGCCCCTCTTCAGGAACCACATGTTTGTCTGGCCTCTCAACAGATACCCCTCCGTTGTGGTTGCACCTACGGTACGGCCATCTGTATCGCTGAGGCACACAAGCGTCCCCACCAACGGCAAGGTCCATGGTTCATGGGGGGGAACGTTTAATTATCATTGACAAAACACACTTCACTATACGTTTAAGTTATTTGCTTTAGAAATTGAAAGAACCAACAGATTAACAACTTCAACGTTAATTATCCGCCTATGAATGCCCAAATGTAAAACCAGTAATAAATTCCGTCAGCCTCAGGATCGCTGTAAAAGAAAAATATTTCGTAATTCACTGCTAATTTTACCTGCTCCCGATTTACGGGTTTGGTTAATTTTATAGCGGAACAATATTTTAAATGTGCCGCCGCTCCAAATCGTTCGGTCGCGGCACAGCCCAGCAACACCAACGATAATCGCTAAAAATTCTTTAAAGAAATATTATAGATGAAATGGGCAAGCTAATTTACATTAGTAATACACAATTTTGATAAATTATAATGTATTTAGACCATAACAACAATTAAAATTACACACCTTTATAATTTCTCCTCTAATGGCGGCTACAGATAGATACAGACAAAAGAAGTCTACTCATTCATATAATGCTACCACAGTCTAACATAACAGACAGGCGTCTAAAGCTAGCGAAATGAGGGATGCTCAACTGCCGGACCTACCGATAGATGGCTCTAGCGCGTGCCGGCCAAAGATCGTATCATTGAGTGTCCGCCATATCTGAATTTGGCAAAAAAGGAAGTGTCAAAACACGGATGAAAATGTTTTTCGTTCTGCGTCCCAACAAGTCTTTTATATTGGATGTTCTAGATATCTTCACATCAACATAATGAAGTGTTTCTAATCTAGCGATAAAAAACAGTGACAGTTCTTCTATGAAATTCCTAAATTCGAGTGTGTTTCGGAAGTTTGACAAGCCGACCTATAAATTGTTTACTATTAATTTTATGAGTGCTTTACTTATTTGCCCGGTTTAAAATACTATTTAAGATTCAATGGAGGTCAACAAATTACCTTGGTTGCCGAAGCTTTTAACTACAGGTATAATTCGGAAAATCAAGTGTGGAAAACAGTGAAGGCGCCTTTTGAAAAAAAGTTGACATCGTTTGCTTAGGGGTATCTCTACTGACAACAGAAATTACATCTGAGCTATTAAAGTATTACTTACTTATAAACGGAAAAATTGTTATTTTTCTTTATCTGAAGTGATGCATTACCAATCTGCATATATGCTGGCACTGTAATTGCAACATGCACTTACGAATTTGGCTCCCTCTTTGATCAGAAATTTGAATGCCATGATTTTATTAACGCCTGTACATGACACGGTGTATTTTAACTGAGTGATAAGGTAGAAGCACCAGTTTTTGACATTGCTTCAGTCTTTGATAGGTGACAAGAAATACATTTAAATGAGATAAATACAAAGGCCAACGTTAAGGCTCCTCTTAAATGCATAACTTGTATCATTTGGAAGTTAAGTGTAGTAATAATATTATATTGGACTGATCCATGATGATATAGGAAGTGAAGGAACTTGTTGAAAATAACATCGATCACAGCTGTTAATTTTAAGGTTGGGGTGTCTTAAAACTGTAATTTTCCAGTCTGACACCCAAACAGTGACTGGTATCATGGTTTTATTTTAAAATTGAATTCAAAACATGTCAGCGAGCAAAATTAATTACACTATGAATTACAACCATGGAATTTTATTTCTGTGAATCTTGGTTCCAGTCTTTGACATGGTGTCTATCACTGGAATGACTGGTTGTCATGATACAGCCCAAGCAAAAAACAAACCTGAAAGCGAAAGCTGCAGAAGCTGGCCAGACAGGCGCCCCAATGGCTGCTACAATCTGTATGAGACAAGGGTGACATTATATTGCAAATTTAGTGTAAAATGTTCCATATTGTCTGAATTTGTCCAGTCCAGTCAATTTTCTTATCTGCAAAAGTACACTAGCCAATACCAGTGGTACAAAGGTAGTGCCAAATTACAAACTATCCAGTAACAACAGAAGTATTGCTGGACAATGTACAGTAAATAATATGTAATAACTTGAGAAATTCAGAATTGGTTTGAAGAAATAGAACAGTATTTGGAAAGAGAGTAACATTTTGAAAATAACAAATGACACAAGTAGAGTTTTCAGTTCTTATGAAAGCACGCTTAATTAATTAATTAATTAGTTTATTTATTTTCCCCTCCTCTCTCTTCCCCATTCTCAAGGGAAAAATGTGATAACATAAAAGTGCAAGAAAGTTGTGTACAATGTTGGAAATGATGAAATAGAAAATCTCACTATGCTTTTAACAGCATATGCTGCTGTAAAGCTTGCTCCTCCTAAGAACATGATTTTTTCTGGTACAGACGTCTGATACAACAATTCCACAGCAAAACTTACTTTCAATAGGTGTGGTAGCAGTGCACTCCCATAGGATAACAGAATATTATGTCCTCCAGGAATCACATTGGGTACACCACTTACAGCATAAACTGTACAGCAGCTACAATGTTTTGTGAGCAAGTAATACCAGTCAGTATCTTTAATTTTAACATAACTCTTGACTCCCATAATTACCTGCTTATACGTGTGTTTGTACTACAGGTTATTGGTAAAGCAAATACTTATTGAATAGGTCTTCACACTTTTAATACTTAGCTGAAATTCTGAAAAAAGTAAATTCTTTTATTACTGTATCACCTCTAAGGTGAATTAAGAGGTACTGACTGGTTTCTTTGAACGTTTAATAGAAGCCTTCTTTTTACCTGCTATTGACAAAGAGCCATTCCAAGTTCTGTACAGAACAATCTCTCACATTTTTCATGAGGTTTGTTATTCTGTACACTAATATTTCTTCTTCTAAATGGTAAATATCACATTCAGACATTGTTGGTATTAAAGGTAATTCATGAAATAAATTATATTTAAACCAGAAAATTAAAGGTTTCACATGGCACATGAAAAGTACCTTGTTACACACATGTATGTACAGATTCCAAAATGTCTGTGAATTTGAGTTACAAACTTTTTTTAAATAGAAATATGAAGATCACAATACTTTGGGTCTGCAATAACTCAAACATAAAATACTTTAGTTCCCTATGGGAAACTTTGTTCTTTACGTGACTCGTGCAACTGCTTTCACTCTTAATGGAAAACTAAATGGTTTATGACAAAGTTAACTTGCAAAAAGTGTAACCATTATTAGATAATTTCTGTGAAGTAAGATTCCTTAATGTTAATTCCTTCCTTTGTCATCCTAACTTGATAATTTCAGTTCCATATGGGACATATGAACTGAAAAAAAAAAGAAGAAGAAGAAGAAGAAGAAATGCTTTTATTACTATGACCACACAAAATCTTTTTAACATGTAGTACACAGTTCAAATCAGCAAAAAGTTTAACTGTATAATTAAGGTAAATGTTGATGAAAATTAGGCATGTAACATGAATACTGAAATTTCCTAGTCCGCAGCTCGTGGTCACGCGGTAGCGTTCTCGCTTCCCGCGCCCAGGTTCAATTCCCGGCGGGGTCAGGGATTATCTCTGCCTCGTGATGACTGGGTGTTGTGTGTTAGGTTTAAGTAGTCCTAAGTTCTAGGGGTTCAAAAATGGCTCTGAGCACTATGGGACTTAACTTCTGAGGTCATCAGTCACCTAGAACTTAGAACCACACTAAACCTAACTAACCTAAGGACATCACACAAAACCCAGTCATCACGAGGCAGAGAAAATCCCTGACCCCGCCGGGAATCGAACCTGGGCGTGGGAAGCGAGAACGCTACCGCACGACCACGAGCTGCAGACTAAGTTCTAGGAGACTAATGACCATAGATGTTAAACCCCATAGTGCTCAGAGCCATTTAAACCATTTTTTTGAAATTTCCTAGATTTCCAAGTGTAACTGTAATCACTGTATTCTGTACTTTGTAGTGCTATAAAGGTAATTCTGTATGGCTCAAATGGCTCTGAGCACTATGCGACTTAACGTCTGAGGTCATCAGTCGCCTAGAACCTAACTAACCTAAGGACAGCACACACATCCATGCCCGAGGCAGGATTCGAACCTGCGACCGTAGCGGTCGCTCGGCTCCAGACTGTAGCGCCTAGAACCGCACGACCACTACGGCCGGCCTAATTCTGTATGATTCTTTGCATTCTCCCCCCCCCCCCCCCAACACAGAAAAGTATAATAGAAAGACCTCCTAGCAAAATAAAGACAAAATTCAGAAAATTAGGTTTTGCCTGAATCAGGCCCCCTTATTCTAGAATGATTCTAAAGTAATAAGAATGCTTACGATCAATTGGAACATTGTGTTCATTCTAGGAAGTATTAAAACAAGAATTAAGAGAGTAACAATTTTATTGCTCTTATGTTGCAGAGTATCCACAAACATTACTGTTTGAAACATAGGGCCACTGCATACTCCATTAGATCACACCCATTAAACTGTTTTCTTAAACTGAAAAATTCAAGTTAACATAGTTATTGAGGGAAATATTTTCTCACACTGAAAGCTATCTGTCAAATAAGTCTCAGAACATTTTTTTCCCATTAATTTCACACAAATCACCTGTTTTTAATGCAAGTGCATATTTTGAGACTTACCAAACAAAAGTGCTGGCAGGTCGATACACACACAAACATACACACAAAATTCTAGCTTTCGCAACCAACGGCTTCTTCGTCAGGAAAGAGGGAAGGAGAGGGAAAGACGAAAGGATGTGGGTTTTAAGGAAGAGGGTAAGGAGTCATTCCAATCCCGGGAGCGGAAAGACTTACCTTAGGGGGAAAAAAGGACGGGTATACACTCGCACACACACACATATCCATCCACACATATACATACACAAGCAAACATAATTTTCCTACGTGGAATGTTTCCCTCAATTATATTCAAGTGCATATTTTGTAACACCAAACAGCTTAAAATAAGCATGTATAATAAACAATTATAATTTTGTTACAATATCTACACAGGATGTAAAGAGTTAATTTTACTTCCATGTGATTCATGGTTCAAATGGCTCTGAGCACTATGGAACTTAACATCTATGGTCATCAGTCCCCTAGAACTTAGAACTACTTAAACCTAACTAACGTAAGGACATCACACAACACCCAGTCATCACGAAGCAGAGAAAATCCCTGACCCCACCGGGAATCGAACCTGGGAACCCAATGTGATTCATCCTTTGAAGTTCATCATTATACAACAACAAATCTATGGACAAAATAGTTTTAAAAATCTGTCAGAATGTCACACCCATCTGCATGGAATGTCCCATTACATAATCTTTCCCAATTTGAGCACTATACATGATTAAACAATACGAGTTTATTTAACTTCTGCCTTATACTTGATTTGTTTAAAATTTTCTCAGCAGGCTTTTTTTTTTTCCATGTGTTTTTAAGCGTGTGCACGAGTACATGGATGCAATCTTACAAACAAGTTGAGTCTGATGTAAGTCCTCAATCCCAATTTCAATTTCATAATGGTAACCATGACCAAGAGCAGGAGCAGGAAATGGGTAATCTACAAATTTATTTTTAACATAACACAATGCAAAATCTTGGCCAGTATATATTTCTGTCACATATCCCCAGCAATCACAAACATCTGAAACAGTTTCTGAGTATTGTACCACAGAGTACACGCAGTCACTTGTTTTAACCAGTTTTCCCCAGTTAATAAAATTTACAAATGCATTTCTATTGGCCATATTGGGAAAAGTATAGAGATAAATACATTCTAATGCAGATTTAGCTACTGGTGGCTTCAGTATGTGAAGACAGTCTTTGCATGTGATCTGCCTTGAAAGGCGCAACGCCACATACCCTGCAATATAAGAACTTAATCTTATCATCAAGAAGTGCACACCACTTCTCTACTTCATTTTCTGCAGCACTTTCATCACTTTCTACTACATGCTTTCTTGCATGAAAATCATAAACAGGTGGCAAATACCACACATTAAAATTTGAGCAATTCCCATTCATTGCAGTGACAGTGTTACCAAGAGCAACTTTCTCATGAACTGGTATGCATTTGGATTGTTGTTCCAACCACATCTGGACCGAATGCAGGAAATGGTCTTGTGACAGTTTATAATTTAGGAAATACTTCAGAGGAGATTCAGCACGAAGCATACTTGCCAGAACTATGTGCCTGACTGATTGCATATTGAAAATTATCCCAAAAGCAAAAGTATTTTTTGCATGAAGCAGCATTGGAACACCAATGATTTTTAAGCTTTTGATATAATTTTCAGTGTCTCTGAAAATACCAAGCCAATAAAATTTGTTGTCAAGTCTCAGGGGGCTCTTATACCCTTTACCTAATGGAGTTCTGGAGTTCAGAATATCAAAAATCCTATCAATATAATACAAAAATTCTACTGTTGCTTCACTTCCTTTAAAATTTGGATCACCAACCCTGCTCAAAAACTATACCATCTGCCACACTAGAACTCAAAGTCTGTGCAGCTAATGAAACATTCATGTTTCTATTTACATAACTTATATGTTGTCCTGATAGTCTGTTGGCAAATGTCATACCATCTTCTAGTTATACCTTGTTCAATTGCTCAATGAAATGCCATCTAATAATGCCAGTTGGAGACTCAATAGCAGATACTTCTGCTAGAGCATTTCTGGCAAACTTAATCATATGACACATGTCCAAGATACAATAAACATTGTATTTTTCCACAGGATGAGGAAAGTAGCTTTTAAAATCACCCTTGGAAAAATTTAAAGTACAGCCAAGTGAACGTAAAGTGCTTATATTTACCTTACAGCCGTCACATGTAACACACCAAACCCTAATGCCAGAACTATGCAGCCTCTCTAAAGCAGATTTTATCACTGTGACCTGATTATTTGCCTGTACACCAGATTATTTGCCTGTACACCGTTGATAAAGAAATATGCAATCGGGCATTTAAATTTGCCATTAATAGAGACAAGCATGAAAACCAGAGCCTCAGATGCCTCTATTACTTCTTTTGACTGAGGCACTTCTCCACCAAAGTCTAAAAAACCTGTGTATTGCTTAGTTCCTTGGTCCCAAACTACTTGCTTTCTAATTGCCATACTGTCTACAATTAGACATGAATCGCCGAACTGTTCCCTTACAATTGGGTTCAAATCAATGTACTTAAAAACATCTTTTAAGAAGCCAGGTTCACAGTCTACACTTGCCACCCATTTGGAAATCAATGATTTATGGGGCAGAGGCATTAATTTTTGCAGGTATTCATATGCTGCTGGTGAATAAAAGTAGACAGTCATCGCAAACATTTTCATATTTGTTGTGTATCTATTACTCTTTGAGGAGAGAGAGTTGTTCACTAAATTGCACACTAATTCCACTTTTGTTCCTTTCTGGTGATTGAGGAAGTTATGTAACTTCTCAGGAAGATGCACCTTCTCCTTCAATGAACTTATGATGTCATCCATGGAAAACACTTTCTTCTCTCTTCTTCGAAGTTTTTCACGGACACACTTCAGTTAACGTTTTAATTCGTGCACAGTGTCTGAGGGAAAAAAGTGCAAGTTTCAGTCGCCTCGTCTTCCATTTCTACTTTCGACTGTATACCACAATCAATTACTGAAGAACCAACTGCACTCTGAAATAAATAATTTCGTTATGTATGATTGAAACAACTCAAGGCTTGATGAAAAAATATTATAAGAAAACTTTGGGGGTGTGAAAACATCCTTATACTAACGTTTTCGACACAATTCGCAGCTTCTGTATTGGATAAATGGGACATTCTTTCCATGGAAGAATTCTCATTGACAACATTCTCCACGCAATCAGTAGCGTCTGCAGTGGGCAAATCGAGCACGGATTCCAGGACAGAACGCTAAAAACAAAAATATGGACCTGTATTACAACATTGCTTAGACCTATGTAGCCCATTTGTGTCCGTACGAAATAAATTCACAAAAGTAAAAATCACACACATAGCAAGGAAATTAATTAGCTACCTCAAATGGAGAATCATCGTTGTCACTCAAAATCCTAACAACATGTCGTCGTGGCTGTTTATTTGGTGGCATCAAATGTGTCGGAAAGTCAAAAACTGATGGCACTGCTTCGGGTTTGAGACGTTTCTTCCACGTTCCAGGGCTCACTACGTAATCATCTTGTCGGAAATGGTTTCCGCAAAGAAAACTGCAAGACGTAGGATTAAAATCTTTCCGCTTCACGGAAGTAATCCACGTCTTTAGTACCTCTGGGTGCTTTAGAGGAAACCTGTTCAAAAACATCGAATTAGCAATCTCACAAGTCTGCATTTTTATCGTATTGTATCGGTAGTCCTATTACCTGTGAAATGACATGTCACTTTCCTTACTCCATCGCTTCGTACAATTGAAAGCGGAACAAGAAATCACCATTTCGATAGTCCTTAATTCCTTATACACCGTACACACCGAGAGAAACTTCTTGCCAATTTCGAATATGGCGGGCAATACAGACGACAGTAAACAGCTGGTAGAGCCATCTATCGGTAGGTTCGTTAGTTGAGCATCCCTCATTTCGCTAGCTTTAGACGCCTGTAACATAACAGTCGCGACACTCACTGCTGTAAAAGTTGTTGCCGTTTGACAGATGGAGCGACACTCGCGCTCCAAGCGGCGGGTAAGGTGAACGTCAGACGCGTTGTAAGCATAATGTTTGTTTACATCCATTTCCTACGTAATTTCCGAATTATTCGAGTTATTTTCTTGTCTCCAAGAGTTTGTTTAGTATCGGAAGGCATATATGTTTCTATTAATGATTCTAAAATAAGCGCAAGTATGGACAAAAACCATGAATAGAGTGGCAAGCTACAACACATTCGTGAAGAAACACTTGTTACATTGGACAGAATTGCAGCTTACCACGTTGATATCAAAAGAATATAAACACACAGATTCACAAGTAAGAAGCACAGACATGTAACTCTACATGCAAAAGCGATCGACAGCTCGTTTATCGGTCTGTAGGCCTACTGTGTGTGTCATTGTTGCTTGTCGCCACAAGTACGACCTTAATCTTTATATTATTCAAAGTGGGTAAAGCAACTGCCAAATAGTGGCAGAAATATGCTGAAAACATTATAATGAGCTGATTACATTACATTTCACGAAAAACCAAATATTTGAATAATTTTCAAACAAGCTGGCTGTAGGCATTTTACTTGTCCCGTAATAGTTTCGCTCAATCTGCACATTCTGACACTTCACACGCTTTTGTAAGACATGAACAGCTGCACTTAATCTAACCACTTTATCGTCAAAGCACGTCTGTGGTGACGATTCGCACGAATCTGGCACTGATACATGGAGAGCTGAACTGGCTGCTTCTGTGTCATACGACTGTTTTACAGCTTTAGATTGACTGTCGAATCTTTGTGGCAGTTTCCTCTTCATCGTCAGTTGAGGTGGCTTATTTATGATGTCAAACAGTGTGGCTACTGCATTCCACACGAGTCTACATCTACATCTACATTTATACTCCGCAAGCCACCCAACGGTGTGTGGCGGAGGGCACTTTACATGCCACTGTCATTATCTCCCTTTCCTGTTCCAGTCGCGTATAGTTCGCGGGAAGAACGACTGTCTGAAAGCCTCTGTGCGCGCTCTAATCTCCCTAATTTTACATTCGTGATCTCCTCGGGAGGTATAAGTAGGGGGAAGCAATATATTCGATACCTCATCCAGAAACGCACCCTCTCGAAACCTGGCGAGCAAGCTACACCGCGATGCAGAGCGCCTCTCTTGCAGAGTTTGCCACTTGAGTTTGTTAAACATCTCCGTAACGCTATCACGGTTACCAAATAACCCTGTGACGAAACGCGCCGCTCTTCTTTGGATCTTCTCTATCTCCTCCGTCAACCCGATCTGGTACGGATCCCACACTGATGAGCAATACTCAAGTATAGGTCGAACGAGTGTTTTGTAAGCCACCTCCTTTGTTGATGGACTACATTTTCTAAGGACTCTCCCAATGAATCTCAACCTGGTACCCGCCTTACCAACAATTAATTTTATATGATCATTCCACTTCAAATCGTTCCGCACGCATACTCCCAGATATTTTACAGAAGTAACTGCTACCAGTGTTTGTTCCGCTATCATATAATCATACAATAAAGGATCCTTCTTTCTATGTATTCGCAATACATTACATTTGTCTATGTTAAGGGTCAGTTGCCACTCCCTGCACCAAGTGCCTATCCGCTGCAGATCTTCCTGCATTTCGCTACAATTTTCTAATGCTGCAACTTCTCTGTATACTACAGCATCATCCGCGAAAAGCCGCATGGAACTTCCGACACTATCTACTAGGTCATTTATATATATTGTGAAAAGCAATGGTCCCATAACACTCCCCTGTGGCACGCCATGAACTGGTTTTCTTCGAAATGTAGCGGACAAAACCTAATATTATTATACAGGTAAACTGGGTCTTTTTTCATAAGGTCTTCTCGTCTGCTATTAACAAGCCATTTTCTGCTCCTAAAACGATACATTCATCATTTATACACATATAGTTTTCAAGTGAATCCTGACGATACAGTTTAGTAACATTATGGTATATACCTCTCAGGATCCTTAGGAAACCTAAAAAAGACAGCTGTGGTGTCTTCTTCCTGTTGTTGCTGCAATTTATTGCGCTACAAACGCTCCCGATGGTAAAAACCATTGTATAAATCAAAATAATCAATCACTATTCGCTTTCACGATCGCGCCGAACTCACAGTTCAACCCACCCGCCGCTTGGGGCGCTGTTCGGCTACTGGCGCTGTAGGCAACAAAATCGAGGCCAAGTGTCGCGACTGTTACGTTAGACTGTGATGCTACGTCACAGGTTCCTCTCTCTCTCTCAGCTCTCGAGGAAGACGACAAAGAATGCACATTATGTGGTGCTTTTTATACTACTGCTGATTTTTTAATATTTCTTTGTAATCTTACAACATTATTTTCCTCTGTGGCTATATTTTACATTTTTTCATCGCAGATATTAACATATTTCGTAATTACGTTATGAGTATAGAAATATTACAATCATAAATACATCGAGAATATTATTACAGAAAGCATTACAATAATAACGAACGTCCTTTATACAAAATTAAATAATATTTTTTGTTAAACAAGTACAGTACATACGAATTGCTTCATATCGGCGTACATAGTACAATTAAATGTCATTTCATTTTATTAATAGCGTGTGTGCTGCTAGGGAACGTTACAATTGTCAGAACTGTTTATATAAGTGAATTTATGCATTTGTGGCTCGTGTATTTGCTATAATGACTGCCATTCATCTCTTCCACTCACATTCTTTCGTTGCTGTTCCACATGCCTACAACAACACCAGGAGGCATTCAGCCTCGCAATGGGCAGTGGTCATAATGTTTTGGCTCATCGGTGTATATTCCATACTCTGTTCAAGAATGAGTAGCAGTGTACTAACATGATCTACACAGGATCGATTCCCATGAAAGCCAGCTTGTTCTCTTCCCAGACAGGTTTCATGGTAGCCCTTCATTCCATTTAGATTGATTGGTGGCAGTACTTTGTTAAGGATAAATAACAAATTGATCACTCTCCAGTTATTGTGCAAGTCTCCCTTCTTTGAAAGTTCTACTGAGATGAGAAGCACTGAGTTGTCGATCTCTCTCTCTCTCTCTCTCTCACACACACACACACACACACACACACACACACACGGAGGCAGGGAGAGGGACTGGGATGGATGGCTAATGGCATGGAGGCAGGTGACCAATTTACTGGCAAAGAATGTGGGAGGGAGGAATAGAGGTGTATGGGCTGGCATGATTGTAGTGGCCGATGTGAAGCAACACACATGGGGACAGGAATTGAGAGGGAGTGACTGGATGGAGGAAGGGGAAGCTGTTTGGTGGAGGGTGTGGGGACAGTGGGTTACCTGAGACTGAGGCCAAGACAATTATGGGAGCAGAGAATTTGTTATGACGATAACTTCCACGTACATAGTTCAGAGAAGCTGGTGGAGGAGGGAAAAATCCAGATGGCTTGGATTGTGTACCAACCATTGAAATAGAGCTTGTTGTGCACAGCTGCATGTTGTGCTACAAGGTGGTCAACTTTGTTTTTGACAACAGTTGGCAGCGGCTGTTCATCCTTGTCAACATCTAGTTGGTAATCATACCAGCATGAAAGGTTGTGCAGTGTTTGGAACAGAGTTGGTATAGGACAATGTTCCTCTCACAGATGGCATTGCCTCCAATGGGGTAGGATAAGCCTCTGACAGAACTGGAGGAGGAGGTGCTGGATAGATCTTGCACTGGATCCTCTGCAGGGATTTTGATCACTGTGTCAAGGGGTTTGGAGAGAGAGTGGTATACGGATGGACTAGGATGTTGTGTGGACTGGGTGGTTTATGGAACAGTGGGTTGGAAAGGATCTTGGGTAGGAGTCCCTCATTTGATACCAGGATGAGAGATAATCAAAACCCCGCGAAGGACATGATTCAGTTGTTCCAGTCTGAAGTGATATTGGGTGATGATGGGGGTACTCCATTGTAGTTGATTTTTGTGGTGGTGGGGGGGGGGGGGATAACAAGGAAAATCTGTTTTTGGACAAGTTTTGGAGTATTGCCTGTCTCTGAAGGCCTTTTTGAGGCTTTTAGCATACTGGGCAAGGGAGTTCTTGTCATTGCAGATACAAGATGTAAGAGAAAAGCAATGAGACTGGTTTTTTATCTACCAAAGTTTTTATTTTTTTTCAAACAACAACATTGTTCCAATCAGAGTAGTACCTTTCAGCAGCTATACCCCAGCAGAGAAGAAAGTCACATAGGCTCAGATCAGGTGAATAGGATGGCTGTGGAACAACAGGAATGCCTTTTGACGTAAAAAATTCCGTAATGGAAGTGGCTGTGTGACATGGGGTGTTGTCATGATGTGGCACGCACTTGTCTACCATGTCCAGTCTCATATAATTCACCCTTTTCGAGCCTTTCAAGGACATCTTTGTAAAATACTTGGTTGACAGTTTGTTTTGGAGGAACTAATTCTTTATGCACAATACCCCTACTGTCAAAAAGCAAATCAGCATTGTTTTTATCTTTCATTTGCTCATTCATGCTCTTTTCAGTTGAGGAGATGTCTCAGTGTGCCACTCCTCACTTTGTCTCAGGATTGTACTAAAAATGCAGGATTCATCACATCTGATCACACAACTGGTAATTGGCAACACTCTCAAGAAGATCAACACACATTTTGTCAATTGTCCTTCTGCTCAATTGTGAGGTTTTTTTGGCACCATGTTGGCACAAACCTTTCACATGTGCGATCTTTGGTCAAAATATCATGTACGGTGAAAACGTTTAACAGGTCACACATCATCCTTACTGTTAAACATCAGTCTGATCTCATAAGAACATGCATGCATTTGATATTTTCATTCGTTTTTGAAATTGATGGTCTCCCAGAGCGAGGTTCATCTTCATGGTGTTCTCAGCCTTCTGAAAATGATTGGTGCCCATGAAAACTTGTGCTGTTGATAAGGAATGTTCCCTGTAGGCCTTCAGTGTTTCAAAGGTCACACGTATTCCCAAGTTTAACACAAAACTTGATGACATAACATTGTTTTAAATTCTGCTGTTTCAGTTTTGTAACACATGACAAAAACACAGCTTCACTGATGGCATGCATAAAAATCATTTGATGGCTGCACAAAACTGTAATTCAGACTGAGAATCTGGAAGGGGTGAACACACCAATCTACAAAAGTAGAACGACACAGCATTGCCAGATCGTTCCAGTGTTGTCAGTATCATTACTTTCTTCACACATTTCATACGTAATCAATGGGTGGCTAGGCTGTATGGGAGGAATTTTTTGGTGTGCAAGGGATGACAGCAGTTGATATGCAGCTGCTGTTAGTGGTTAGTGGGTTTAATGTGGACAGAGGTTTGGGTGGAGCCATCAGAGAGATGGAGTTCAACGTGGCACATTGGGTTGAGGAGAAAAGGTGTTGAGATTGTGAAGAAATATGGACAGGATGTCTTGGCCCTGAGTCCAGATCATGAAGATATCATCAGTCAACCTGAAGTAGATTAGGGAATTATGGGAGACTAGGAAGGTTTCCTCTAGATGGCCTATGAACACGTTGGTATAGGAGGGTACCATGCATCTTCCACTAGCTGTGCTGGGAATTTGTTTGTAAGCCTTTCCTTCACAAAAAATTGCTTGTAGGTCAGGATATTGTTAATAAGGTGAGGTCTGAAGGACATTAGGAGAGGTAGAGTTTTATAACAGCAAGGCCTTGGGCATGAGGGATGTTGGTATACAGGGATCAGCATCAACAGTGACAAGTATGGATCCAGGAGGTAAAGGTATAGGGATGGTGGAAAGTCAGTGAAGGAAGTGGTTAATACCTTTGATATGGGAGGTTAGGTATCAAGCCCTTAGTAGGAGATGCTGCTCACGAGAGCACAATAGCCAGCTACAATAGGGTAACCAGGATTATTGGGTTTATGGATTTTGTGGGGCATGTAGAAGGAGTGTGTGCAGAGTGCTTTTGGGGTGGAGAAGGAGAGATTCTGGGATAGTCCGTGGATTTCAGTACGGTATGGAGGTTATGTTGGACTTCTGGGATGGGATCACCCTGGCAGCACTTGTAGGTGGAGTAATCAGACAGCTGAAGGAGGCCTTTCATCAGGTAGTCACTGCAACTCATTGCAACAGTAGTGAAGTCTTTGTCAGCATAGAGGAATATTAGATCTGGATATATTTTCAGGTTGTGTATGGTTGTCATTTCTTCTGCTGAAAGGTTAGTGTTCCTAGGATGGGACCTGGAGGAACGATAATTACGCCACATGGGAGGTAAGGATTCCTAGAAACTGACTATTGAGTGGTTAGGACGGAGGTGGCTGTGTTAGGAAACAGGAAATGATGTGGGAAATGAGATCTCCCTTGTAAAGTCTGCTGAAGGCCTCACAAAGGCCATCACAGATAGGCAATACCCCCAAAACCTAGTCCACAATCAGATTTCCTGTGCCATATCTGCACACACCCACAAACCATCCCCAAGAATCAGCTACAATGGAGTGCCTCCCTCATTACTCAGTACCACCCTGGGCTGTAACAGCTGTACCGTATCCTTCACTGGAGCTTTGATTATTTCTCATTCTGCCCTGATGTGAGGGACATCCTTCCCAAGTTTCTTTCCACATCTCCTAAAGGGGTGTTCCATCACCCATCCAACCTACACAACATCCTAGTCCATCCCAATACCAACTGACAACCCCTTGCCACAGGGATTATAGCTCCGTGGCAGGCCAAGGTGCAAGACCTACCCAGTCCACCCAGCCACCATCTCCTCCATGCCACCTGTGAAAACAGCCTCGTCATATATCAGCTGTGCTGCAAACACTTCAGTCTTTTATGTTGCAATGATTACTAACCAGATGTCCAAGAGGACAAATGGTCATTGCCAAACTGTTGTCAAGAACAACCACAAGTGCTACAACACCTAGCTCAGCACAACATGCTCAGTTTCAGTGGCTGCTTCCCAACCTGAGCTGTCTGGATCCTTCCCTCCACCAGTGTGTAATCATCTTGTGCTCAATCTCAGGTAACCCACTGTCCCTGCATCCTCCACCAAACAATTTCCCCTTACCCCATGCTGTCACTCCCTCCCAATTCATGTCCCCATGTAGCCCCCAGTGTGTGCCATTTCCCACCAACCACCACAATCGTGTCAGCTCATATATGTATCAGCCCTCCCTCCCCCTTATCCTTAGCCAGCAAATTGGCCACGTCCCTTTGAGCCACTAGCCATCCACCCCAGTCCCTCTCCCTTCATACACTCTACCCACCATTACCCCCATCACAACTGTCCATCTGCCACAAAATAGCAATGGCGCTGTCAGTGCAGCTGGGACCATGTAGGGGCATAGGGTTGTGCGTGTTGTTCTTACTCTAGCTCATAAAAGGAGAAATCTGAAAACTAGAAAGTTTTCTTTCTTTTGTGTGCGTCTATTGACAAATCAGTGCTTCTGCATTTTGGTAACTGGTCTCCTTAAATCATACAGCATTTATTCATTGATAGGTTTTGTTTCAGCAGTTCTGGTGGAGTCTTGTCTGGCTTTGGGGCCTTATCACATTCTTTTTGCCTTAGTACAGTCCTGGTCTTCTCTCTTTTAGGCACTGTGCTCTTGATTCTTGCAGGTATCATCCATATTCTTATCTTTTTACTTGGCATATGGCAAGTATCAAACCACACAGGAAAATATTTTTCTTTAATGATTTGTGCATATATATTCAATGCATACAAAAATTCATAATTATAAGTTAGTTAAATTTACAGTATTTATGAAGCACAGGAGCATTGTCATGATGCAAAAGCCATGAATTGTTTTACCACAATTCCGGGCTTTTTTGCATATTGCTTTTCACAAATGGCTCATAACATCAAGGTAATACTCCTTATTGACCATACGACCTTGAGGCAAAAATTCATGATGCACTACACCATGGTAATTAAAAAACAGTGAGCAAAACTTTGACATTTGATAGAACCTGGCGTGCTTTTTTTAGTCTTGGCTCTCTGGGATGCTTCCATTGGGATGACTGGGCTTTGGTTTCAACATCATAACCATAAAACCATTTTTTGTCACAAGTTATGACCCTTTGGAGCAAATCAGGATCATCATTGATGTCATTCAAAAGCTCCTGAGTGATGTTCATATGATGGTTCTTCTGGTCAAAATTGAGAAGTTTTAGAACAAACTAACAAACTTCGCTGACGCATGTCTCATGCCCAAAACATCTGAAAAAATTGCATGAGACAAGCCAACCGATATGCCAACATCCTCAGCAACTTCTCTTATGGTAATTCGACAATTTTCCAAAGCAACTTTCTTCACAGCTTCGACATTACCATCTGTTAATGTGCTGGGCTGGGGTGTCCAAAGCGATGTTTGCCACTGACGCCTTCTCGGCCATCTTGGAAGAGCTTGTACCACTCGCAATTTTTCACACAAAATGTGATGCAAATTTGTTTGCTCCGTTTTTTATAATAATCGAAAATCACCAAGCACACTAAAATAGTCTAATCTTTAGATCTGTCAAAAACAAATTAAGTATGCTGTACACTTGAAACTGTGCACATATGTTCGGGACATGTGTACGAACATAACAAAAAAAGATAGTTAATTGAATGTAAGTTGCCCGCGCAATTTGAAAAGTCATCTTACTTTATGAACAGCCCCCATACAACTGATTTCTTTGTTGCCATAAGGAACTTCTCCAGATATCCAGGAAAAAAATATACAAATTATCCATTAGTTATAGGTGAAGACTCCAATCTGGTATCCATTGACTGGGAAAATTACACATTTATCACAAGGGGCAGAAGCAAAGACTTGTGTGAAGTTATTCTAGGAGCACTCTCAACATACAACCTTGAGCAATTGGTTAGAAAACCAACTCGAGATGGGAACATATTGGATATCTTGGTGACAAACTAGATCTAGAAGAAGGTATTAGCGACCATAATGTCATTGTGGCTTCTATGTCAGTGGAAGTTGCAAAAAGATCAAAGGAACAGCGTAGAGTTTTCTTGTTTGGGAACACAAATAAAAGTGTCATTAATGATTATCTTCATAATCAGCTCCAAGCATTCACCGTGGGACACAAAGATATTGAGCTCCTTCGGTCGGAATTTAAAGGTATTGTCCCTTACCGTGATACAGAAGTGTGTGTCTAGCAAAAATATAGGGGAGGGAAAGGATCCACCTTGGTACAACAAACATATTAGGAAGTTGCTGAGAAAGCAGAGAAGTTTGCACAGTTGTTTTAAACATAGTCACTTCCCCGCTGACGAACATAAATTATGTGAAATGAAAGCAGCTGTCAAAAGGTCAATGAGAGATTTTTTTAAAGAAATTGAAAGCAATATTTTATCTACAGATTCTAAAATAACCCCAAAAAAATGTGGTCGTATGTAAAATCTGTGAATGCTAAAAAATAATTCAATACCTTCTCTTGCTGACAGTATGGGTAATGTAGCGGATGATGGTAAACAGAAGGCCAAAATTCTAAACATAGCTTTCAAAAACTCATTTACAGTAGAGGACTGCAGCACCATTCCCCCTTTCAATTATTGAACAAATGGAAAGATGGCTGACATAGTGTTTAGTGTACCTGGGATTGTAAAACAGTTAAGATCATGAGACACCAGGAAGGCATCTGGCCCAGATGGTATCCCCGTAAGATCATATGTTGACTATGCTACAAATATAGCACCATTCTTATCCATCATCTATCAGAGATCATTGGAACAGTGAAAAGTTCCATGGGACTGGAAGAAGGCCCAGGTCATAGCAACCTATAAAAAGGGTAGAAAATCGGATGCACATAATTACCAGCCAATTTCACTGACATCAATGTGTTGTAGAATCATGGAACATGTTTTGTGTTCAGACATAATGACCTTTCTAGACTACGAGAAGCTCATCTGCAGAAACCAGCCTGGTTTTAGGAAACAGCAGTCATGCGAGACACAGCTGGCCCTCTTTGTGCATGATATACAACAGGCTCTAGATACTGGCTCCCAGGTTGATGCCATATTTCTCAACTTTCGAAAGGCATTCGACTCAGTTCCGCACTGTCGCTTGCTCCAAAAAGTGTGTGCTTACGGTTTATCTGATGACATATGCTGTTGGATAGAAAGTTTTCTAATAGACAGAGAGCAGTTTGTCATCCTAAATGGGGTGACTTCAACAGAAACAAGTGTAACTTCTGGTGTGCCCCAGGGCAGCATAATAGGTCCACTGATTTTTATGATTTACATAAACGATCTGGTTGATGGTATTGACAGCGGTATTAGACTGTTTGCCGATGATGCTGTAGCCTGCGGGAAAGTAGTATCACACGAAAGTTGTGAACAAATCAATGAGGATTTGCAGAAAAAAATGACTGGCAGTTATCTCTCAATATTAGTAAGTGTAACCTACTGCATATAAGGCAAAAATCCCCATTAATGTACGAATACAAAATAAATGCCCAGTCTTTGGAAGCGGTAACATCCATCAAGTATCTGGGTGTGACTATTTGAAATGATCTCAAATGGAATGATCTGATTACACAAGTAACGGGCAAGGTGAACTCTAGATTGCAGTTTATTGGTAGAATCCTGAAGCGATGCAGTCCTTCAACATAGGAAATTGCTAACAATACGTTAGTCCGTCCAGTATTAGAGTATTGTTCGTCTGTATGGGACCCTTACCAGTTGAGTCTGGTTCAAGAGAGTGAGAAGGTCCAAAGCAATGTGGCAAGATTCATGACTGGTACATTTAGCCATCATGAGAGCATTACAAATCTCATAGAAAGTTTGAAGTGGGGCACACTTGCAGGTAGACGACATGCTAAATGGAAGGGGCTGCTCACTAAATTCCAAAATCCGATCTTCACCAAGGATGTAGAGCATATATTATTACCACCAACTCTCAAATTGCACAATGATCACCATTCAAAGATAAAGGAAATTAAAGCTCATATTGAGGCGTTCTGACAGTCATTTTTCGCTCGTGTGATCCGCGAGTGGAACGGCGAGAAATATGACTTTGGTACGAATTGTGCCCTCCACCACACACTGCTTGGTGGCTAGCAGAGTATATATGTAGATGTAGATCTTGGGTGCACATGAACAGTTTCTCGTTCTGCACCACAATCACAGCTGAGCGATGTTGGTAATCCCCATTTGTACACTGAGTCAGCACATCTTCTACTGTTTGCTCTTATTCTGTTGAGTGCAGACCAGATATTTTAGTGTTCTCCAAAACCTGGTAGCATGGACAGAATGCAAGGCATCTTAAGCTGTTCTGGGGTAGCACTGTTCTGCCATATTTCTGTCCATGGTCTGCTGTTGCTCCATTGTCTACCAAAAATTTTTCATGTTGTAAAGGTGGATGATGGGAGTGCAGGAATGTCCTCATGTACAGAGAGATAAGGATCACCAGTTATTTTTGTAACCTCCCACCTGAGAGCAGACTCTCACTACAATAATGTGGGAGCTATAGGGCTCAGAATATGCAGCCAGAAGGTGGATTGTTTCTGATTGTTCCCATGATGATGCATATAGTGTGGTTGAGCTGCATGTCAACAAATGTCATGTTTGGGCTGTCGACCCAGAGTGCAGTGCAATATTCTGACACAGGGTACACCAGTCCAAGAGCAGCTCTTACCATTTGAGCTTATGAACCCCATGTTGTATCACTTAAGTTTCTGCAAGATAATGTTTCACATTGTGCAACTGCTCTTTAGAGCTGAGTGTCCAGTCAGGAGTGATACCTAGGTAACACAGACTTCTGTTATGCCTCACCTTTTTCACTTCAAAATATACCTTTATTTCCTTGTTAGTGAG
Source organism: Schistocerca cancellata (assembly GCF_023864275.1). Taxonomy (NCBI): domain Eukaryota; kingdom Metazoa; phylum Arthropoda; class Insecta; order Orthoptera; family Acrididae; genus Schistocerca; species Schistocerca cancellata. Next base: position 571,815,174 of record NC_064632.1, read on the forward strand.
CTGCTTCTTAAGGTGGAAACTGGTGACTTCTGTTTTGGCACCATTTGACTGTAAACTCCAGTTACAAACAACTTGTAAGTCTTCGGTCACGACAGATTCAGTAATTCCCAGGTCTTTGTGGCTGCAGCAAGAACTCAATCATCAGCATATCCATATTTCCCTAATGCCGTCTTAGGCATGGCTGCTATATACAGGGAACATAGAAGCAAGGCTAGCACTGATTGTTGTGGAAGGCCATTATTAATCTTCATTTGAGCACTCATCATTATGCCCATTAGAACTTGGAAGCTTCTGTTACTTAACACAGCACTGGTGAGGCTTCACCAAAGTTTGAATATTAGCTACTTCTCCACATAGTTTCATAAGCTGCTGTTAAATCTACGAGGGCCGTTCAGAAAGTAACCTCCGGTTGATTTAAAAAAATACACCAAGTTAAATAAAAATATTTTAATATATACATCTTACAACTACATCTTTGCACTATTTTTCTACATAGCCTCCATAGCGATTGAGGCACTTATCGTATCTCTTCACAAGCTTTGAAATTCCTTCTGCATAAAAATCACCCGCTTGTGCCTGGAGGCAGCCTGTGACCGCATCTTTGAGCTCTTCGTCGTCATCAAACCACTGTGACCCGAGCCATTTCTTCAAATGCATGAAGAGGTGATAATCACTTGGCACCAGGTCTGGGCTGTAAGGTGGATGGTTGATAACGTCCCACTTGAAGGACTCAAGAAGGGCCGCTGTTCTGCGAGCAGAGTGAGGACGGGCGTTATCGTGCAAAAAAACGATACCGGAAGTCAGCATACCACGGCGATTGTTCTGTAAAGCCCGTCGTAACTTTTTTATTGTTTCACAGTACATGTCTTGATTAATGGTCGTACCACGTTCCATGAATTCAACCAACAACACCCCTTTGGCATCCCAAAACACCGTTGCCATCAGTTTTCTGGCAGAAAAATCTTGCGAGGCTTTTCTTGGTTTGGTAGGCGAATTTGAATGTGCCCACATCTTTGATTGTTCTTTTGTCTCAGGGTTCACGTTCTTAATCCAGGTTTCGTCACCAGTCACGATTCTGTTTAACAACGGTTCTCCTTCGTCCTCATAACGTGACAGAAAGTCTAATGCAGAGGCCATTCTTTGAGTTTTGTGGTGGTCGGTAAGAATTTTGGGCACCCATCGTGCACAGAGCTTACGGTAACCCAATCTCGCTGTCACTATCTCGTACAAGAGAGTCTTAGAAATCTGTGGAAAACCAGTAGACAACTCCGACATCGAGAAACGTCGATTTTCACGAACTTTTGCATCAACTGTCTGAACGAGTTCGTCAGTCACCAACGATGGTCTACCACTCCTCTCTTCATCATGAACGTTTTCTCGTCCACTTTTAAATAAACGTACCCATTCACGGACAACTCCTTCACTCATAACTCTTGCTCCATACACGGCACAAAGCTCAAGATGAATAGCTACTGCAGAATATCCTTTGGCTGTAAAAAACCTTATGACAGCACGCACTTCACATTTGGCGGGGTTTTCTATTGCAGCACACATTTCAAACTGCCACAAAAACTAAAGTAGCGCAGGTACGACGTTCACTCGACCACAGCTTGATGCCGACTGACCTGTTGAGTGTGTGAACGCACAGATGGCGTCGCTACTCCCCCCACAACCCGCACTGTGACCGATCGCAGGTTACTTTCTGAACCGCCCTCGTACAAATGCACTTGAGGTCTTTTGTTTGTTTTGAAGTTCTGCTTCAGTAAAAATTATCGTGAGAGGGAATCTGGTTGTTGCAGGTGTGGTTTTGGTGGAATCCTGCCTGTTCAGCAGGCAGGTTTTGGAACTTTGGCTGATTCTGTTACATTACATACTTTCTACAAGTCTATGTACTATGCTAAGTGAAGAAATGGGTTGGTAACTTCACAGTTTGTCATTTTGTGTACCTGGTTGTAAGATAGCTATAATTTTTGGTGTTTTCAATCATGGAATATGTTACCAGTTTGGAGAATATTGGTAAAGAATGCTGCTAGTCTTTTTTTACCTAATTCCAGCTGTGGATTAGGAATTCTGAATAAATACCATAAAACCAGATGCTTTCAATTCTTTGAGAGTTGTCATTATTTCCTTATTGCTGAATGGTGTAGAGTAGTCTGACTAAGGTTTACAGGCTAGTTTAAGAGTTTTCTATTCTGTTTTGACCTTAATTGTATGTGATAGAGTCTCAGAAGTTTTAGAGGTGGACAAATGTTATTTACTACTTGCTTAGGGGTAACAGCCTTCTTCATGCAGTCTGGTGAATTGGCATCTCCAAATTTCCTCAACAAGGATCAGGCTTTTTTGTTTGAGATGCAGAAGTCTAAGGTCACATCTGTTGCAGTCCACTTCACAGCGTGAGCTCTGTCAATACTGTGTAGAAGTTCATCAGCTATTTCACACTCACTGTTGTCACAAAGCTTTTTTTATAGAATTTTTCACTTTTCCATCCATTCAGATATATATTCCTTGTGAAAGCCTCTTGGGATACATTTCTTTGCTATGGATAATACAGCTCCAATCAACCTCTTATAATTTGTGCTTTCTGGTGGGTTACATTTTTCCAGATTTTCATAAAATTCAGACCAATCATGTAGGTTTCGGAAATGATCTTTTGACAGGTATGCATTTGCCTATTTTGAGAAGCACTGGATGGTGTTGACTGAATGGGAAGTCGTCCAGGACATTTCCTTGGCACTGGTAATGTTAGGCCATTGCGGTTGGAGGACACGAAACATAATTCAGTGTTGTGATCTGTTTTCCTGGTTCCAGAATGGAATGTACACTTATCTCTAACATCAAAATCAAGGTGGAGATAATGTTCTTCGGACCACTCTAACAGCATGTTCCCATTTTCATTATTACATTTATACAAATGTATAGTCCATGATTGCTCTTGAAGTTTCCCAAGTGAACTCTAGGGTAGTTGTGAGCTTTTAGTCATCATTCCCTGTAACTTATAGATATTCACCACAATTTATTACCTCAGTTCTGAAAGGATTTTGTGAATATTATTCATGGTACTGTTAGAGAGAGTGTGGACCTTTCCTATATCCTTCTGAATGTGTATTGCTGCACCATCAACCTTGTCATATACGGAATCAAGTGCAGATATTTTGTCTCTTAAATTAAGCTTTTCAGTTTCTACATGAGCTTCCTAGATGGCTGCCATATCAATTTCATTCTCATCTAGGATCTTGTGTAGAATTTGGCATTTGGCTCTGCTACTGTCGTCAGTGTTCAGTTGACACATTTTTAGCATTGAGACCAAATTTTCTGTACAGGTGTTAGTCATATGAACTTCGTATGATATATGCCAGGAGATCACTAGGATTGTCTGGCACCAATACTGTTAGTTGTTGAGTACCACCCAGGGGACACATACAGCTTAAGGGATGGATGCTGCAGACATAAGTAACATCATCCTTGATACTCATCTCTGACTACATTTTCAAGCTCTTCTACTGTCTGTTGTTTGATTTTCTTTCTGTGTTAGTCTTTTGTTATATTCTCATTTGTTGTTGTTTAATATTGTCAATAATAGTAGTTACTTCCATTGTAGAGCAAGTTTGTGATTATTGTACTCAGTTTTTTAATATCTTATTGTAGTAGTGGAACTTAGATAAAGTAGTTTTCTTGTTTCAATAACTGTAAAATTTTACTATGAGTGAGAAGTGTGGGCTTTGCCATAGGTTTGTGAGTAGTGGATTGCGGTGTGAGTCTTGTTCGAAGTATTTTCACTGGGGGGAATGCAGTGGGGAAGCCAGTGGGCATTCTGGTGAGATCCCCTCCTGCAACTGCAGGTTATGTAGCAAGAGTAAGTTGATAGAGGAGCAGGAGCATAAGATCTGTGCCCTTCAGGTGCAGTTGATAAAAGCACAGGAGGAGCTAGATAGTATGAGGAGGGAGAAGGGGGTTGGGGAATGGGAGCTGGCTGCTGGCAAGAGATCTGCTAGGAGAAGGAGATTTTCAGATAGTTTTACTATTGGTGTTTGCAATAGATATGACCAACTGTCAGAGTCTAGTGGAGAGGAATCTCTAGTAGCTGTAGATGTAGGACGTATGCAGCAGACCTCAGCAGTTACGGTGGCTAGGACAGTTGCAAAGTCTAAGAGAAAGAAGAAGGTTGTGCTGTTAGGTAGTTCTCATGGTAGAGGTGTAGGCCAGCAGTTGCAGGAAGTGTTGGGGAGCGAGTACCAGGTCACCAGCATTGTGAATCCTAATGCAGGATTGGCTCAGGTGACTGTTAACATAGGGGGGTTATGTAGGGATTTTACTAAAGAGGATCAGGTAGTGATTGTGGTTGGGGCTGGTAATAGTATTGTCAGGGATAGGGAGTATGACATAGATGGTGACCTGGAAAAGATAGCCACTCAGACTGGCAATACAAATGTGCATTTCGTGGAATTGTTTCAGTGTCACGATCGGCCTCATCTTAATACAGCTGTCAGGTGTAACAACATGAGACTTGGGGGTGCACTGATGACAGATGGCATGAGTCACATTTCAGTGGTGTCGCTGGAGTCTATCAGCAGGACGGGTTTCACTAGACATGGCCTGCACCTCAACAGGTATGGGAAGGGGAGGTTGGCAAAGCTCATAGGTGACAGCATAGGTGGGGGTGGTGGGATCACTCATGGGAAAATTCCTGTAGTAGTGGGTGTTAGAGCTGTACCTTTTTTTAGATTGAAGTCAGCTGATAGGTATTCCTGCTTAAAGGAAGTCTCTCTAACAAAGAAACCACTTTCGACAAAGCTTAGGTATCCGATTAATGAGGGAATTAGTATATACAAGGTATTAGAGATAAAGTTAGTGAACTGCTTATAGATGTTGACTCTGAAATTATTGGTACATCTGAACACTTCTTAAATAAGGAGATAATTCAGAGGCTTCCTTTACCAGGACACAGGTTAGCTGGCAGCTTTTCTAGGAGCTCTTTGTGGTGTGGGGGAGTAGCCACGTATGTGAAAAACGGTATCCCATTTGAGTCAATTGATGTTTCAGAGTACTGCACTGAAAAGGTGTTTCAATGTTGTGCAGGTGTGGTTAAATTTAGTGGAGCTAAACTTCTTACTGTTGTTATTTATAGATCCCCAGACTCCAATTTCACAACGTTTTTGCTAAAGCTAGAGGAGGTTCTTGGTTCACTTTATAGGAAATACAAAAAGTTAGTTAGATGTGGTGACTTCAATGTTAATTGTATAAGTGATTGTGCAAGGAAAAGGATTATGGTAGACCTCCTTAATTCATATAATCTTATGCAAACCGTATTCTTTCCAACGAGAGTGCAAGGGAACAGTAGAACAACCATAGACAACATTTTTGTTCATTCCTCATTACTAGAAGGGCATTCTGTTCAAAAAGGTGAATGGCCTTTCCGATCATGATGCACAAATTTTAACTCTAAAAGATTTTTGTGCTGAAACACATGTTAAATATAATTATCAACTGTTTAGGAAAGCTGATCCAGTTGCTGTAGAGACCTTTGTAAACCTTTTCAAGGAACAAGAGTGGCAAGATGTTTATAGTACTGATACAGTAGATGATAAATATAATGCTTTCCTCAAGACTTTTCTCATGCTCTTTGAAAGTTGCTTTCCATTAGAACGTTCAAAACAGGGTACTAACACAAACAGGCAGCCTGGGTGGCTGACTAGAGGGATAAGAATATCCTGTAGGACAAAGTGGCAGTTATATCAAAACATTAGAAATAGTCAAAATCTGAATGCAGCAGCCCATTACAAACAGTATTGTAAAGTGCTTAAAAAAGTTATTAGGAAGGTAAAAAGTATGTGGTATGCAGATAGAATAGCTAAGTCTCAGGATAAAATTAAAACCATATGGTCAGTCGTAAAGGAAGTGGCTGGTCTGCAGAGACAGGTCGAGGATATAGAATCAGTGTGTAGTGGGAATGTCCGTGTTACTGATAAGTCGCATATATGTACAGTATTTAATAATCACTTTCTGAATATAGCAGGTGAACTAAATAGAAACCAAGTCCCAACAGGGAATCATACAGCACTCATAGAAAAAAGTGTTCCGAGACTGTTACCTGAAATGCTTCTCCATGATACTGACAAGAGGGAGATTGAGTTAATAATTAAATCACTAAAGACCAAGAACCCTCATGGGTATGACGAGGTATCTAGCAGAATACTGAAGTATTGTTCTATGTATGTTAGCCCAGTACTTAGCCATATCTGTAACTTTTCCTTCAGGAGTGGTCGGTTTCCTGGCCGATTAAAGTACTCGGTAGTGAAGCCACTTTATAAAAACGGAGACAGGGATAATGTTGACAATTATAGACTTATTTCTATGCCATCGGTGTTTGCTAAAGTTATCGAGAAGGTTGTATATACAAGTTTACTGGACCATTTAAATTCACATAATTTGCTGTCAAATGTACAGTTTGGTTTTAGAAATGGTTTAACAACTGAAAATGCTATATTCTCTTTTCTCTGTGAAGTTTCGGATGGATTAAATAAAAGGTTGTGAACACTAGGTGTTTTCTCTGTTTTAACGAAGGCTTTTGACTGTGTTGACCACAAAATATTACTGCAGAAGTTGGACCATTATGGAGTAAGGGGAGTAGCTTACAGTTGGTTCGCCTCTTACTTTAAGAACAGAAAGCAGAAGGTAATTCTCCACAATATTGAGAGTGGTAGTGATGTTAAGTCCCAATGAGGCACTGTTAAGTGAGGCATTCCCCAAGGGTCGGTGCTGGGGCCACTGCTGTTTCTTATTTATATAAATGATATGCCTTCTAGTATTACAGGTGATTCAAAAATATTTCTGTTTCCTGATGACACCAGCTTGGTAGTGAAGGATCTTGTGTGTAATATTGAAACAGTATCAAATAAAGTAGTTCATGAAATAAGTTCATGGCTTGTGGAAAATACTTTGATGCTAAATCACAGTATGACTCAGTTTTTACAATTTCGAACTCACAATTCAACAAGAACCGATATTTTGATCAGACAGAATGGGCATATTATAAGTGAGACAGATAGATAGTAAGCTGTTATGGAATGCCCATGTTCAGGATCTTGTTCAGAAACTAAATGCTGCTTTATTTACCATTAGAACAGTATCTGGAATAAGTGACAGTTCAACACAAAAAGTAGTCTACTTCGCATATTTTCATACGCTTATGTCATATGGTTTTTTTTTGGGGGGGGGGGGGCAATTCTTCTGATTCAAAAAGGTATTTTGGCTCAAAAACGGGCTGTTTGAGCTATGTGTGGTGTAAGTTCGAGAACCTCTTGTCAACCCCTATTCAATAGTCTGGGAATTCCGACATTGTCCTCACAGTATATATTTTCTTTAATGTCGTTTGTTGTTAGCAATATTAGCTTATTCCCAAGAGTTAGCAGCTTTAACTCAGTTAATACGAGGCAAAAATCAAATCTGCATGTGGAATGCACTTCCTTGACTCTTGTGCAGAAAGGAGTGCAGTATTCTGCTACATCCATTTTCAATAAGCTACCACAAGAACTCAAAAATCTTAGCAGTACCCCAAACACTTTTAAGTCTGAACTGAAGAGTTTCCTCATGGCTCACTCCTTTTCTGTCGAGGAGCTCCTGGAAGAGCTGAAAAATTAAGCAAATTCCAGTGTTACATTGTTGATTTTCTTTATTTAAACTTACGAATTGTCATCTGAATATGTTTTTCTATATTTCATTTTATCTGTTTCTACTATCATGTTATAATTTCATGTATTGACTCATTCCATGACCATGGAGACTTCTCCTTAATTTGGTCACACACACACATACACACACACACACACACACACACACACACACACACACACACACACACACACAGAGAGAGAGAGAGAGAGAGAGAGAGAGAGAGAGAGAGAGAGAGAAGATACAATGCACAATACACAATGCACACACACATGTTACTCACTGAGGCTACTTCAAAAGGAGGCCTTTTGACTGAAAGCTAAAATGTATAACAGTCATTTTGTTGTACCTGTCTGTGATTCATCATCTTTATATGGTGAGTAGCAGTCTATCCTTTTCATGATATTGTTGATGGTGGCATTTGGTGATCATGCATCAGATGGCACAGAACAGCTGTTTTCCTTTTCCACTAAACTTCTGTGATGACCCTCCATATGAGATGGAGCAAATCCTGTGATTGGAAAAATATTGTCAATAGGAGCTATTCTCAAATACCCCAACACAATGTGTCCAGTCTCAGTAACTGTGACATCCCCTAGTTTGCCATGTCTGGAATTTTTTTAAAACTGGTGCTGCCTATTTTGCAGCTGACAATCCGAGTGCAGTGGCTGATGCGGAGGACATGAAGCTATGCACTCCAATTAGTTCAAGTTAATTTTCATATAATGTTGTTTCTTGCCTTCACTTTTTGTTTCATATCCTGACAGTGTTGTTTGGTGAGATCTGGACAAGGAGGATCTACGAATACAAAAGGACTTAATGGAGAGAAGCAGAAGATACATTGAGAAAGATGACAGAAGATGAGGCACCATGTATGGCTGAGCTGACTATAGAGACAGTGAGAGTAGCTGGATAGTTGAGGAAAAAATAACTCTTGTGTGACGAAAATTGTGCAGAAAGAGAGGAGACCCCAGAAGACTGGAAGAAGGGAATAATTGTCACAACCTTCAAGAAAGGTAACAGGGTGTGAAATGTATTAAGGAATCACACTGATGAGCCATTTACAAAGATCTTTGGGAAAGTTTTGGAAACATAAATTCCGACACAGAAACAGGACGTATCAGAACAACAACATGGGTTCAGAGCAGGAAGGTCCAGGGTAGATCTAATTTTTTCTGTAAGACAACTACAGGAACACTGTTAGGAATATGGAATAAATTTACTGATTTCCAAGAAACTGAAAAGGCATATGATAGTGTATGTAGAAACAAGATATGGAAGTTCCTGGGGAACAGAGCAGTAGAAAAGAAGATTATACAGAGTACAAGGGAAATTTGCATTGGGGGTGTCAGCTGTTCAAAAGTGGGAGGAGGGACATTGAATTGTCTGGAACAGAAGACTGGCTTGAGACAGGGAAATGCCTGTAGGGTCAGCACACCCGGCTGATGCCTCTACTATGTTCAGGATGGTTGTTGTAGGTTCGTGGATACAATGGCGGATGCAGTAACAGAAGAATCAGTAGTAAGACATGTATATTTAGTAATTTTACAATCCAGATGGCATTTTCTATTCTCTGCTTGGTTCTGGGGGTGGATCCTCACGTGTGCCTGCTACTGTGATCCTCTGACTGACTCTCTGAGAAGATGTGGAGTGCTCGGTCCCTTCCACAGCGCCTCTCACCTTCTAAGTCACATTGTGGAGTTGCGGATGCTGTTATACCCAACACTATTGCCCTACCAGGGATTGCATGTTGTCTGTCATGATGACCAATGCTACTGCTCATCAGGACTGCATTGTCGTGATGTTCTGATGTTCGCTGATCCTGACCTGTCCTTCAACAAGCCAGTGGCAGGTCAGAGGCTGTAAAGTTAGAGCAGCTCTTGCCCCAGCTCAGTGTCATAGTGATAGTCTCCTGAGTAGCTCATCAGCAGCAGTTGTCATTCTAGTCTTAAAGATAGCACCTGGCAGCTCACAAAGATGCAGTCATCCCCACTTTACAGCATAATGGAGATGCACTGGAGAACTGGAACAATCTTGCACAAACTGCTACCTGACAGTAATCAGAGAACTGAGTATGAATGAATGCCATCAATCCTTCTATTTGAGTGCTTACTGGTGAGTCAGAGAGCATATTTATTATGATTTGGGAATGAGTTTTGCTATTAGACATCATTCGTAATGATTGAAATTTCATCTTTTTTTTCCTAACTGTCAGCAGTCTATCCTACTGCTACATTTCCTTAACGGTTCATTTTGGTATGCTAGTCGTCTTGACAAACCCATGGGGAGTGAAGTTGTGAAGCAAATTGTGCTTATTGCATAATATAATGATTATAAAGAATCTGCCTTGAATGTTTGTAAATCTGCAATCTTTGTGATAACTTCACATGTGGCAAATTCTTTTTGGTGTGTGTGTGTGTGTGTGTGTGTGTGTGTGTGTGTGTGTGTGTGTGTGTGTGTGTTGCTTTGCACAAGATGGTGATGTACAAATTACATAAGTGCTGGATATATTTAGGAATATTTGAAAAATACAATCTTGCAACTTCGCAACAAAATCGCATGGAATTTTCGTCGGCAACAACACACCAAAAATACTTCGCCACAGTGGAATAATAAAAATCGAAAATGGATGATAATGTAAAGTGTATATTGAAAATCGTGTGAACAGCCATCTGATAATGAACTTGCCAGTTCAAAACCGGTAACGGCACTATTTACCTAAATAAATAGCAGTATTAATAGTGGCTGGTTGCTGTTTTCTTCCTTGTAAGAATTAACCTACATTAATCCCAGTCTTATAACAGTTTATTGCCACTGTTTCTGGTGAAAACACACAACTGATCCAGTGATTACCCACTCTTTTTGTAAATGGAGCCCAGGCATTGATACCACTCTTCTGCACTCTGGTGCTTTCATCTGACCTAAGAACAACTCATTCTCACATGATCGTCTGTCAGTACGTGCCGCTTGTGCTGGCCAAGTGGTACTGCCAACATGACAACATGGTTATTTCTCTTCTCTGTAACCAACAATATTTTATGAGTTCAAACTTGCACCAATTTACTGACCCATTCCCACTTGACAGAATACAGATGTATACAATAACATTAGTACTGTGTGTTTAATCCGGTCGCAGGAAACTGTATTTCTATGTACACTCTAGTTTGGTCTGCATAAACCTTAATGCCAAACACATGATAAAAGAATGCTGTGTTGCTATTCATTAATGCAACTATGTATTGTAACCCAGCTAGAAAACCCACCTCTGCCTGTTGCAAACCCTTTAGAAACTGTTGTTGTGTTAGTAATACAATATTGTGGTGTTAGTAACATAGTACTCAATTGTCCTTGTGTAGCATGGTCAATCACATCCTGCAACTCACTAATCTCTAATTTAGCATCCCCTATACTATTAACTAATTTGCTCAATAGTTTTGTCATTGTTCCTCATCTAATGTACTTAAATGTCACTGTGTATGTTTTGGATCCCCTTTAAGTGATCCCTCATTTGCTTCTCATACAGTTGCAAATCTGTTTTTATCCCTTACATTTCTCTTTGTGATGTCCATTATCTCTTAACCCATACCCCTGATATGTATCATTTGCAAATCTACTAATTTTTCCACATTACTCGTCATTTTCTGTGCCTCCCCTATGGTGTTGCTCAAATTTTCAATATCTTCCCTGTCAGCAGACCCACACACTGCCCTGAGCTCTTACCCCCTGTGTTCAACAAACCTCTCTTCACTTTTATCAGTGTCTTCAGACTGACTTCCGTCAGTTGCTGCAACTGAGCTTTTAACCCCTTACAAGAAAATTCTAGTTGTTGTTATTCACCCCATATGTCTGCTAACATATGATTCACTGTCACTTTATTAATCAAATTCAGAAACACATCTTGCAATTGACGTATTCATTTCTTACCTCCCATCTGTTGTATGAAAGACTTAGTGACCACTCAGGCTTATGAAAAGTACATCCAGTTGCCTCGACAATAAATCTCATGTTTCCATCAGTAGATTCTGTATGCTACTAGTCCCATATTTCTGCAAGAGGATTAATGCTCACAATAACACATCTGAGCATCATCATTGACATCAACTAGGAGAAAGGAATCCTCCTCCCCCTCTCTGAACAACAAAGGAAATTAACAGAACTTTAATCAAAAGAATGTATATAAATACATCTACCCTGTTCATTCCTAGGCCTAAGATTATATGTTATGTGACACCTTGCTTGCTGGCAGTCCTTCTCTCCTTGTATAGAAGAAGATGCTTCCTTTAAAGCATCAATTACATCATGAAAAGGCTTTACACAACTAACAGGATGACAGAAATCTCAGCAGGCAACTGTAACTAGATATTCACTGGTGACATTGTTTCTGTCACTTAGTATGGCCCCCGAAACTTGATTAGGAATTTCTTAGTCTTACCCTTTGGGGTGTATGGATTCACTAGCAAAACCCATTGTCCTACTTTATACTGCAGTAGCTTGCTCATTGCCAATCCCTTGTGCTCCTGACATTCTAATTCTTTCATATTTGTCTGTTTCACCTTCTGAAAAACTTCCTTTAATGTTCTTGTGAATTGTTTCACATGCTCACCTTCAGCATCTAACTTCAGCTCTAGCACATCAAAAGATGATGACATTTTCGGCCCATACACCACCTTGTGTGGCAATAGCCCTGTCCCTGTGTGGACTTAATAATTATAGCTACATGTGTTGTAACTTAAATACATTCCCAGTCAAAGCATTGACCGTCACAAAGTAACTCAACATCTTAACTACTCTACTGTGTACTTGCTCCATATGCCCATTTGCTTGTGGATGAAATGGACTGGCACACAGTTTCTTGACTCTTAACAATCAGCATAATTGCTTCATCAGATCAGACATAAAATTAGTTCCTTGATCTGTGATTATGGCCTCTGTCACTTTGAATTTGAGGAACCAGTTTCTGACTATAGCACATGCCACTGTACTTGTTTCTTGATCTGGTATCACCACCGTTACCAGTCATCTCAAAAACATTTTCTACACATATTCATTCCCACTAAATTCCTATTAAAGGGTACTAAGACATCAATCTCTATCATTTGAAATGTTTTGTCTGATTCACCTAACCTCTGAACCTGAATTGTTTGATGATAAGTCCGCACATAGTACACATGGAATATTATTCTGGATGTACTGCTCCTCATCTTGTCATTGCATACTCCACCAAAGCTTTTCTGCGACTCATCTCTCTATTGCTCTCCTACCTCTGTGACCTTATAGTGTTTGATCATGTGCTTCATGCCAAACTTCAGCTTGAAGCACAGCAAGAGCGATGACGCACAGACTGCACTTCATCTATATGTGGAGCAACCCGTCTTGTATTACAAACTGTGGCTGCTTGCTACAGAGCTGGCATTCCTCGTCAGCTGCTTGGGCCGTCTTCTTGACTTAGTCCTGACACCTATAACACCACATCTTCCCTACTCAACATATTTGTATTTACATACTTTACCCCCCAGGTTTATGGATTTCTTCATACTGGAATTCAATCTGTTTAAAAGCCCATCTTGTAAGCCCCAGTAACCACTTCAAGGATGCATGGTATGTCACTACCCTGATCTTAAGTCCACATAAGTGGGAATGAAAATACAAAATGCAATATATCACAGCTAGTAATTAATTCCCAATAGTTGAATAATTCCTCTCGGCTTTCTAAGCTGACAAGAAACAAATGCTATTGAAAGTGTATTCCCAGTGTGATCCCCAGAGCACTGTTGCTCATGTCACATGACAATATTAACTCCTTTGTAAAATCTAGAAAAATTAACACATGATCAGACATCAATACTTACTTCAAATTCTGAAATGCTCTCTCTCTCTCTCTCTCTGTGCTCTCTGCTCTCCAATCTCCAATGAAAAGTTACACCTTTCTTTCATAGTGTGGTCAGCGGTTTTGAAATGTCTGCAAACTTACTGATGAATGTTTGATTATAAGTAGCCAACACAATGAATTACTGCAATTGTTTGACTGTCTGTGGAGTTGCAGAATCACGTATGGCAAAAGTGAGGTTCGGATCTGTCCGCACTTCAACCTGGCAAATAATATGCCCCAGACAATTCACTTGTGTGTGAGAAAAATGACACTTGTTGATGGTAAGTATGAGACAAGCAGATCTTAACCTGTCAAACACTTCTTCCAGTTATTCAGCATTCTCATTAAAAACTTTAGAAAACACTATAATATCATCGAGATAAACCATGCACTTTTTGATGCATGAAGAGCTCCAGCCAACAACCATTCTGTTTTCCATCTGTCTTCTGGAAGTTTGTTGATCTGGTGGTACCCCTTCTTCAAATCCATCATGGAGGAAAACCTACATTATTCAAAGCTATGCAACATTTGCATAACATTCATAATTGGGTTCATTCATTCAAGTATTTGTAATCACAACAAAAATAGTACTTCCTCGATGCTTCTGGTGATTTCTTAAGAATAAGCACTACACCTGATGACCATGGTCTATTACTTCGCTGAATTATTTAATGTGCCAACTGCTGATCTATTAGTTGCTCCACAAATTGTTGTAAATGCTTCACCAATCTGTGTAGCTAGAAAATGTCCTTCTGCTTCAGACAAATCTTTGTACTTAAATAATAATGCCTCCATCTTTACCCCTTTCAAATGACCAACCTTATCCCATAATGGAGACACAGTGACACTTTGTTTGACATTGTGATCTAGTCTCACATTATCGAAGTCCTCCTAATACATAACCTCTACCAGGCAACTACCAATCCCTTCAGCAGATCCACTTCCTCTTTCCCAAAGTTGTCCAAGCTTATTGATTTCACAGAATGCCCATTTACATCCCTCATATTTGCTGTACACCTCTGAATAAAGAAATGCTTCTCATCTAACACAACATTACTTGGCAGTGGCTTTACCAAGCATACAGAATGATGTGGCATGGCAATACCCCCTGGTACCCAGATCATCTTTCCTGTACACGCTGGTACTCCATCGTGCCTAACCACCTTTCATTTACTTGAATCTCTCTCTCTCTCTCTCTCTCTCTCTCTCTCTCTCTCTCTCTCTCTCTCTCTCTCACACACACACACACACACACACACACACACACACACACACACACACACACATCTCCACTCTCATGAAGTGAATAGTTTGAGTATGGGCGAATCTCAATCCTATCATCACAAATGACTCATTTATTGCCATGATCACAATCCAATTTAAGACTGTAGCACTGCATACACCTCATGCCCTCAAAGCCAAACACTAGTTTGCTGCACCATGTACAGCACCTGCGGTGCCCATGGGTGGCACCTTCCAATATACGATGTGTATGCACCTTGGATCTTAGATGCATGAACTCCACAACTGGTGACCCATTCACCTTGTCTTTCATTAGACTGATAACCTCCTTGTTCTGTGGAACAATTCTGTAAATTTATTGACCATGTATGAAGACTTGTTGAATCCTTCCCATGATGCCTCATTACTTCATATGGATGGCAGTTCTTCACCCAACTGATGAAGCTCTCAGTATCCATAAAAAGTAACATAGGATCAGTGAAGTGAGGTTTTGCAAACTCATAATGGAATTGGTACATGTGGAATCTGGACAGATATAGTTTGCACACCCCCACATAGACAGGTTTTATGAACTCTACTGCAGTTTAAACATCTCCACAGCAACTAACTTCTTGTTAAAGATAGTTTGAACCATATGAACGTTGGTCTGGTGATACACTTTCTGATGCCCCACTGCCTGTACCAACATAACCTAAGAAGAATTTCAAGATGTTTTCTCAAATTCTCCATTGTATTGTTGAAAACTGCACTAGTCATCAATTTATAAAAGTATTTTTCTAAGTCTTTTTTGCAGTAGCTCTCTTTGTGGTATTTAAATCAATATATTCCTTCAACCAGGGTTAACATTTGAAGGAGATAGTGTGCTTAACTGCACATAGCTCCAACCCTAAATTGAGTCATTGCTGGAGATTTCTGTACTGCATGACGTGTGTCTGCATGTTCCTCAGTGTTGTCATCAACTTGGGGATGGTGCCGCCCTGCGAAACTAATTGCTATGAACATAATGACAAATCACTTTGCGCATCATGTAAACTATATGGGTTTGTGAGGTCTGCCTCCACACTGTACCCTAAACCAGAATCAGCTGCCACACTATGGATGGTTTCAACTGATCCCCCGTATTCAGGTTTAGACAGCCATCAAAACTCACCAATCAGGAGCAATTGTTGCATGGCCTACCTGTACAAGTTATTCACACCTATATACATGATGTAAGTTGAATGAAGGGAAGCACTGAACCTCTCTCCCCTACATGGGTTACTCATGTTGGCGTGTTTGTACACTCATTGGCAAAGTCCTCCATGGATCCTTTGTTCAAAGAAAAGAAACATGTCAGCATCAGTCAAAAGCTCTATGTTGACTTTCATTTTCTTGAGCATGGTGCTCTAAGAAAACCCTGGCATCATCAAGAAACTTGATATAGCTGGACCCTCCACTGATTGGTCCATGGACATCAATATCGCGGTTGAGGTGTATTACTCTGCAGAATGCTGTACCTGAGCATCTAACCTCCAACTTGGAAAATTTGTCTCATATAGCACTTAACTTGAAATCTTCAAACCATGTAGCACTTGAGGTGCTCCATGATATCACTCTATTTCTCCCCCAGCAGGGGGATGTGGCAGCAGGGGATGCAGGCAGGAATTGAGGCAGCAGAGGCGGTGGTAGCGGTCTGTGCAGCTGCAAGCCTCATCCAGCAGGGTGAGGCATGCCAGATAAGAAAGCATTTTGCTGGTACCACCTGCCTTTGCATTTGAGTGTCAGCATACTGTGATGGTATAATTGTGAAGAGGGATATTATAAGTAGGTATACATGCATGCTGCTACTACTGCTGCTGCTGCTGCAAAGAACATTAATTATGTAATAATAATAATAATAATAATAATAATAACCTAATTCCCAATCTTCCCAAGACAACATTTTGTTCCAGATGCGTGTATCATTTGGGACTTGGTTCAACCAATCAGGCATTGGAGGGCACTGGAGTTTGCAATACCCCTGCTAACATGCCATTTCAATGACCCAGTGCAGCATTGTAAACTGAGGTTCAGGGAGTCACATCTTACCATTATCTCACTGTAGTTGATCTATGGATGCTGTAACAAGAACAATGGAAAATAACAACTGGAAACTTTTTTCTACATATACAACAAAACTTGATTTTATGTTCTTACAGGACTATTATGAAGGAGACTCTCCAACATCCGATCCGTCTGGTCAAGATAAAGTTCTGTAACAAGAAAAACAACTGTAAAATTCTTCTAAAGTGAATGTATACTACAAAATTTGAACACTAAATTATGTACTTACATGACTAATATGGTGGTGGAAACACTGTTCCATGATCTGAAGGGGCTGTATACCCCAATCAACCAATCCTCTTTCAGCCTTCAGCTCTTGAATTAATTCCTCTTAGATCTGGTGAATGAATGCTGTAATAACAACAAAGAAACTTTCCTGGCGGACAGACTATCATTGAATGCAGTGTAGCCTCCTACCAATCTACAAGTTTATAGATGCTGAGGAAGTTTTATACAGATACAAAATTTTAACAAAATCCGAATTATTGAAGATCGGAAATATGTACTTTATGCACTTACGTGGCAATTCTTCTTCATCCAGTCTTGGGCGTGTGCCACTGGCGCTGCCAATAGATGAGGAATGCTTGGTGGTGATCATGGAGAGACAATCTATCACAGCTGTGAATTAAGGCAGATTGAAGATGATAGTATGTAACCTGAAGCTGCTACCCCTGCTTTAGTGATAGCCAATAGGATTGAAGGAACTCTGACTAATAATTTGGAACAAGTCCACTTGTCTAACTGTCTCAACTTTTTAGATCAAGAGCCTTTGTCTGTCAATGTGCAGGTGTTACCATTGTCTTTGAGAGGCAGAGACCTGTGGCTTCTACTGGGTTGTCTTCTTCCTAGAAGGAGCCAATAGATTGCTAACGAGATAAATTGCCATGTTTGAGACAAAACTGCAAGTTCCCACATAGGAAGTAACAGCCTACTTCTTCTCTTAAAAGTGGTCCAATCTCCTGGAAGGAGTTGGTATTGCCTTTGACAGTGAAATACTTTGGTCCATTTTAGACAAAGCTAAGGTCCCAGTTTTCCTAGTATACAGAGATGTACAAACTTCCAGTGGGTGGTCTGGGAACCTTTGCAAGCATATCCTTTCTTCGATGGAGCTGGTAGTTCACATTACTTCTGACAATGAATAAATTGCACTGTGGTACTCGTCCACATTTCGAGGAAAATACACTTGTTTTCCACCTACAGACACACAAAGGAGCAGCACTTCCAGAAACACATCTACAGGAGCTGTCCCGTCTCCTTTGGAGGCTTGTGGGACTGTTAGTGATGGTCCCCTGGGATAATGGGCAGTGAACAAAGCGAATGGTATCTGGGTGGGCTGACAGGACAGCTGGCATGGGGTAACAAAAAATCAGTTCAGTACATGGTACATATTCGGCTGTAAGCAGCCTTCACCAACCACATGGCAATATTTCTGGGATGGAGGTGCAGCAGCGCTTTGCATCGGCCAGCGTGCCATGTCAGTCCATCAACAGCATCAGCAACAAGCAGATATAGGGGGGACTTGTACGCTGAGTGCACGGCCTGTCACCTTACATGTTTACTGTGATCTTTTGCAGTGTGTTTAGGGGGCTTTATGTGATTTATAGGCGAGTTTAGATGAGATTTTTCTTACCTTTAGCACTGTGTGTCATGACGAGTATGATTTTCTATGGATGCAATTGGAAGAAGGGGGCACATTTCATGATATTTAGTTTCGTTTATAACATTGTGTAGTACATTAGGACATGGGCGAGTATATCAAGCGGTTTTTCTATGTGTGTTTTTATACCCATGCAGACAAAGTTGTTATATCTCTTCTAAGCAGTGTTTTATTAGAACAACAGTTTTTGCCCAAGTTTTTCTATGTGTAATTTGAAGTTTTCCATGATACAT
Source organism: Schistocerca cancellata (assembly GCF_023864275.1). Classification (NCBI taxonomy): domain Eukaryota; kingdom Metazoa; phylum Arthropoda; class Insecta; order Orthoptera; family Acrididae; genus Schistocerca; species Schistocerca cancellata. Next base: position 571,833,925 of record NC_064632.1, read on the forward strand.
GGCAAGTTAAAAAGCATTTTTCGATGCATAGGCAAGATTATAGTTTAGATGAGATTTTTCTTATCTTTAGCACTGTGTATCATGACGAGTTTTAGTTATCAATTTTTTTGAGTGTTTTTCTATTTGTGGATGACTGTTTCTTCATGACTGTTTCTTCATCCTGCCAATTTTAACAGCTGTATTTATTTGAATTTCAAGCTGCAAGGATGTACTGGGTAATTATCAGTTCAGTTTCCACACCAAAAGTTAGGAAATGCTTCCAGCAGGGTGTTAGAGATTTAAGTAAATATTAACAGTTCCCAAGACATTAACTTACATCCATCCTCTCCAACAGCTCAGCACAGACAGAGTCTGTCTTCCTACCAACTCATAGGTGGGAGAAGGGAGTGTGTAGTGATTCAATATTTTCCACATAAATTCTCAAACCACTCATCCTTCTACCATCTCGAACTCACGATATTTTAAAAATAAGTGTGAGAGAACGTACATACTGCGCAACACGTTTGTGTGTGTAAGCTGGAAAGGAGTCACCAGCACAAGTTAGATGTGATGGTCGAACGGCATCAACAAGTGTTTGCCGCTCACGCCACGGAAGCCATATTGGAAGAACAAGGAGTGTTTATGTATCCAATTGTGTTTTATATCATTGACTATTGTAACAAGAAGAAAGAAGAATAGTTGAAACATTGTTAATTGTACTTCATGTGTTGGACTTGCTAGAAGCAAGACATGTCCATAAATTACAAGTGGTTCTTAAACCAACTCACTTATGAATGTTAATTTAATGCATTTCTGAAGCTCAAAATATGAGTGAAATACGAGGAGACAGAGCTATTTACATGTGAAATGCGAGAATGTTATTTTGCATAATCCAATACATCGTTAATTGGTGAAAACATAAAGTTTGTATATGTACTGCATACGTTCTATCATCAAAAAAGTGCTAGAATGTGGTGACCAGTGGAAAGGTCTTGAAAAAATGGGAATTTTGAGAGGAAATTGAAGCAGAAGATATGGTATGTTGCCATAGCAACCAGGTATAACATGACAAGAGAACTGTTTCACAGAACTGGATTATGACTAAAAAGTTCAAATGGTGAAAATTAATAAATGCAATAAAAGATAAGACGTAAGGAAGATATAACGTTAGAAGGAAAGAGAGAAGATTCTGATATATTAGACTAAGAAGAAATATGATGAGAATAATTAATTGGAGAATATGCGGTGTGGGGAGTAAGCAGCTCTCACAAACATTGCAGAGATGCAGACATGGAAACCAGCCTAAGTCCAACGACGCCAGCACTAGTCACTTATCATCAGTGCTGATTCCACATACATCCACCAACACCGACACTGAAACCAACATTCGACGCTGCCGCCACCAGTGCTGTTGACTGGCGTTGATTACGCATCTGCTCACCAAAGCAGCTAGAACTCTACACCGGATGAGTGCAAAACAATAATTGTTGGAGTGTAAAGTTAAGGAAACTGTTGAATAATAGGTTGTTAGTATAGTTACTATACTTAGTGTAGAATTTTTTTTTTATGATTACTAGATCTAAAGGTACAAAGAATATGGATAATACACGGAGAATTGGAGAAACTTCAGAACCAGCCAGGGCAATGAAAGTGAGTAAGGAGGTGCCAGACTGGTCTGAGGATGTAAATTTAATCAAAGCACAAAGTGCAGTTTGAGAAGCTTTAAGAAAGGAACTAAGTCTTAAATTAGACTCAATAAATACTCAATTAAATGATAAAATAGTTGACCAGGGTGCTCCTTTGAGAAATGAAAAAAGTGCGACTTTAAATGCCAAACTAGAAGCCCAGAATTTACAGTTAAATGAAACTTTAAATTCTTGACTGGATGATCAAAATACAAATTTAAATGCTTAAAGTCTTAAATTAGATTCAGTGCATACTCAATTAAATAATAAATTGTATGTTCAGAATGAAACTTTAGGATTGTTAAGAGCTAAGGTAGATTTACAAAGTAAAGACTTTAGTAATTTATGTGAAGGTATGGGAAATTTGAAGATTGAATTTGATACTTTAACTACTTAAGTAGAGAATTTTAAAATAGATTTGAAAGAGGAATTAATTAACTCATTAAGCGGTCATGTAAACCAACTGTTCACTGACTTTAGTCAGACAAAGAGTAACCAATTTCAGGACTTAGCTAAAAAGTTAGAATGTGATATTGAAGATAAATGTAATGATGTAGAATCTGAATTTAGCAAGAAGTTAGGATCATTTAAAAATGTACGTAATGTTACATTTGATGCTGTAAAGCAAAGATTGCACAATTTGAGAGATAATGTTGAAAAACGGGATAAGTTAATACCAATAGTACAATCACAAATTGCAGGTATTAATACTCGAGTAGATAGTGTGGAAAGAAACTTTAAAGAGAAATTAGGAACCACAGACATAATAAATATAAGTAGTCCAGAGGAACAGGCAGAGGAAATAATTGGCCGAAAAGTTGCTGCGAGAGGGACCTACGGAAATGTTTCCATTATTACTTCTCCCAAAGTTAATAATACCAGCAAGTTTATAGGCGACATGTAGAAAGAATCCAAACTTGTCCAATACAGAGTAGAAAATAGAATAACATCACCTAATGTTGTGTTACCTAGTGAAGTGGTGAGTGTCTTGCAGTGGGGAGACTTTCAAACAAAATTTAACAAGAAGTACTGGTCTGCACTTGCTCAAGTGAAGTTAATATCAGATCCACGGGATCTGGGCAGTGTCACCTGTCACCCAGGGATGTTAATGTTCTGTGTTAATGGGCGGAGTGACAACTGTCAGATCTTGAGATGTTTTCAGTGTTTCTTCTTTAATAAAATTTTCCTGCACTGAATTCTCCCAACTTCTTACACTATCCCCCTACTTCTTACACTATCCTATCAGCCCCCACTTACAGTTTAATACAGAAACATACCAGTGAGGAATTGTGATTACATCACCCAAGTCTGCTGATGGTATGTGACTGCATCATCCTTGGTTGTTAGAGAGTTGTACCCACTAGGAATTATGATCGTGTCATCCTCGGCTATTCCAGGGGGGTGCCCCTACCTGTCCTCATGGCTCGTCCCATCTTATTCCAACTTATTCTGACTTGCTAGGTGGTGACATGAGATGGGAATTGGTGCGCACATTACCCCTGAGGTAAGATAGACTTAATCTGACTAACCAGCCAGTCTCTCCTTCCATCCATGTATAGTTAGGTTTTATTGTTGCCTGAATTAGTCTTTGTAAGTAATCGCTTCACCAGTGTTCTGTGCAAATCTGTGGACAGAAGGCTGGGTAAAGTCAAAGTCATTAAATCTATTAATATGAATAATGAAAAAAAAATAGTTTTCAGGAAAGCTGCCTGGTAATCCTAGTCATGAGTAAGTAGGGAGAACCTTACCTGGCACATAACTTTTGAGATAATTTCCGAATTCGTGAGAATCCCATTCTCACACTGAATGTAAGATAATCAAGTTAAAGTCATTGAAGCAGAATTCACTTGGAAACTGAATAGAATATATAATTATATACTTAATACAGAATATTTTATATCTTTATGAGATGTGATGTAGATGTTAGGGTTTGTATCGATTTTGAAAGGGGGTGGGTAGTGTAGATAGAAGCATGATTTACACCAATGGATAAATCATGACTAACACAAAACACACATCACACCTTTCAAACAACCCTCGCAAACAAGTATGCCTGATTCTTCACCATTTTCTGTTTCCATAGGGGGTTGCTAAGATTTCTTTCAGGGTCCTTAAGGGTGAAGGTGATAATGTCCGTTCTGTAGGAGACAATTTAACACCATACCTCCTCCGGCTTCTCACTCGAGTACCGGCAAGGTAGGTGTCCTGGGGAAGGGGGGCTGGGGGTGGGGGTGGGGGAAGGTTTTCCTGTCTTTGTGGCTGCCTTCTATCTCTTCTTTGATCTTAGCAACCATTTCTATTTTTTCCTTTCTTACATCTCTTTTGAGGACCTTTCTATTTTTTTCCTTCTTTCCATATTCATATACTTCTATCGCAGAAGTCCTTCCTAGTCTCTATGGATTCCAATAACCTACAATTATTTTCACATAAGAAGGCCGATGAATCAGAACACACAAACACATCATCATACACACAGAGATACATGAGTATGCAAACAATGAAGCTACTATCTAGAAACCTGTCAAGAGGTAAGAACCGTCAAGTATTGTAGGGGAAGGTATGTGTACATCGGGAAATATGCACACATTGAGGTGTAGACGTAGTATCTACTATGAGTTGAATAATATGGGTAGACACTGTATCTACTAAAGATTACACAAGTTGAAAAGTAGAGGAGGACTCTAGGGTATTAAATGAAGTATTAAGAAGTGAGTGTGAAGTGTGAAATAGATTTTTATTTTTTCCAGGAAATATTTAATTGTAGCGTACATAAAATGTATACTAGAGGAATGAACCATGAGGCTTGGCATAAAGGATAAGAGGGGCATACCCAGCATTTGCTAAGGATATAGGGCAGGCATACCTACATAGATATAGGACGACCTGTGGCCTGAAGAATAGGAATTTCTTACAAAGTGGCATACCTACCAGAAGAGATGGAGGAAGTGTACTCAAAGGGTCAACCCACATGTAAGGTATAGGTACTGATCCTAGGTGAAAAGGACATTATCGTGACAGAAGTCACACTTTTTGTAGGAATTGTTCTGGTGAGTTTGAATTCTATATTGCACTAGCATTATTATGTTTTATGTGAGTTTACAAGTGCCAAGAAGAACTCTTTCATTTGCTTAGAGTTCCTACAGACTGCAAACAGTCTATAATTAATGAGACTATTACGTACTACAGAAGCAGTACAAAGATTTAGAATAAAGAGTAAAATACTCAGGTGTCATGAACACCTGGATCTTATGACTGGAAACCGAAGCCTTAGGCCTTATGACTCCTAGAAATACAAGAATTGACTCCATCATTGAGTGAAATGCTCCCATTTTGGGATTCTAGTAAAATGAAAAAAGAAAAGCTACATAGTAAATAAAAGAGTTATGCATGGTTAATTTAAAAAATGTGGAATGTATACTGTGGAAATATGAATGGTTATTATATGTAATACTACTGAACATAATGAGTGTGTGTAAAATATCATGTGTTCTCATAGAAAATATTGTACTTCCTTGTCATATGAGTATGGGAATAAAGCAGAAGCAAGTGCAGTTTCAATACATTCGAGATAGTGGATCTCCTGGGGAGAGGGAGGTCTCTTCAGCTCCTCTCCCTGGGCATAGGTCGGGGAACATCACATTTTTATCATAATCACACCACTCCCCTCTCCACACCCCATATGTAGTGATTCAAGAATTTCCGCGTACATTCTAGAACCACTTGTCCTTCTAGCTTCTTGAACACATGATATTTTAAAAATAAGTCTGAGAGAACGTACATGCTGCGCAAAACATGTTTGTGTGTGCAGGCTGAAAAGGAGTCACGAGCCCAAGGTAGACACGATGGTTGAACGGCATCGACAACTGTTTGCCGCTCATGCCACGGAAGCCATATTGCAAGAACAAGGAATGATTATGTATCTAATGGTGTTTTATATCATTGACTATTGTAACAAGAATAAAGAAGAAAAGTTAAAACATTGTTAATAGCTTCATGTATTGGACTCACTAGAGACAAGACAGGTTCATATATTATGTGGTTGCAGAACAAATATATTGCAGATGTTTTTAATCAAGTCTAATGCAAGATGAGTTAGTTGACTTGCAAATATTCTAATACTTATGTGAGACGGAATGAATTTGTTATTGGTGGAAGTTAAAATACATCAAAACTGAACTAAAAGTATTCTGCAGGTATCCACTTATTTCATGATTAGAGTGACAGTGAGAGAGAGAGAGAGAGAGAGAGTGAGAGAGAGAGAGAGAGAGAGAGAGAGAGAGAGAGGGAGTGAGAGAGAGAGGGAGTCTGATAAATTCCGTTAACCAGCAGTATTCTTTGGAGAAGGAGGTTTTGGAGATCGATGGATCTGGCTATTCAGAGAAGAAGATCGGCTGTGCAGATCAAGTAAGTCAACTGATGTGAGAGATGGTGGGAATTTTGCATGCAATCCAATTTCACATCACACTCCAGGTCGTCTAAGGCGTAAGAAGTGGAAATGGGTGCAGAGAGGGGAGTGGGGTGGTTATAATAAAAACACATTGTTCCCCCACCTATCCCCAGGGAGAGGAGCTGAAGAGACCTCCTCCCCCCAGGAGAGCCACCATCTTGAATGTATTGAAACTGCACTTGCTTCTGCTTTATTGCCGTACTCATATGACAAGGAAGTTCAATGTTTTCTATGTGATTTGCTGTCCATACTTTACTTGTACATGTCATTTCAAGACGAAAAACTGAACTGCCATCACCATCAGAGTCCTGCACCATCCACTATGTGCCACACACAGTCAACAGCCTCAAGTGCTCTCTCCCAGAAAGAGGTGAAAGCATTGTGCTTCCATCAGTAGTGTACAGCTATATGAATCAGTCAAGCTCATTGCCCAGATGGGCAGGCTAGTGGTCAGCAGCTGGCAGCCACAGATCACCATCATCCCATATGCAAGTCCATCACATACCGGTAGCTGCCCGCAGCCAACTGAATTTTACATATCGGTATACATTGTGGCGTTGATTCTAAGCTACACAAGAAGAGATCGTTCATGATGGTGTTGACACTTTTTGAATTTTTCATGCCATATGTAGAATCCATCCTCAGTGTGTAATATTTTACATTAAGAGCGGTACTTTACAAAATCATTGAACTTGCCACAGCAACTGCAAGAGGTTTCCGTGATAACAATCTTTCGGTGTCTGTGTGGGGCGGGGATGAGTGGCGGTGGGGGGGGGGGGGGGGGGCGGCATGTGTTCCCACTGGACTTCTAAGTCAGACATCAGAACCCCTCCAGCAAAGCAGTATCTTTTCTAAACAAGTCAGGAAATGCATGAAATTCAGTGTCAGTTCTTGAAAAATGGGAATTGCTCTATAAAATTATTAATTTTCCATATAAACTGAGGAAACTCCACATCAAAAGACTCAACTAGATTTCCTAAGTGGCGTCAGATGACTTACATACATACAGCAAGTTGCTTCGTTTCATGTCAACTTGAACGAAGGCAAATGGGAATATCTGTTGAGTAGCTTATTGGTATACATTACAGCAGTGAATCCTTTTTTACACAATGGTGAAATCAATGACTCTTAATAGGTTGAAAGGGATGGAATGCACATCGTTATTCTGCTTACATAAAGGCTACAGGATGTTTTCCAAAACTGTGCAGCCAATTAGCGATATAGGCCTTTGGTTGTGTACAACAACTCGATACTTCACACAATAAATTTTACATTTCTATTATAACTTCAGGCCCTCAGAACAGGTATATTTCTGACATACTAGGTGTACCAGTATGAAATGAGTGTTAAGATAGAAATGTGTCGATAGGGAACATTTGTTGTGAACGAGCCTTAATTTTTTTTTTTTTGCTTGCTTGGTATGACATCTGTCAAAGATATTTAGTATACATCAAGTCATGGAACAAACAATATCATATGTTTTCATCTTGTTAACAATGTTGAATTTTGTACCAGAAAGTGATGATTTGCGGAAAGCATTAATTTTTTGTTGTCATTTGAAAAAAAGTGCTGCAGAATCAAGCAAGCAAGCAATATTGGATGAAGATAATACTTTGAGTCAGAAGCAAATGACAGCAATGCTAAATGTTACACAACATGCAATTTCTGACCGTTTGAAAGCTATGGGAAAGATCCAAAATTGTGGAAAATGGGTGCCACATAAATTGAATGAAAGACGGATGGAAAACCGAAAAACCATTTGTCAAATTTTGCTTGAAAGACATGAAAGAAAATCAATTTTGCATCAAATTGTTACTGGCGATGAAAAATGGATTTATTTTAAGAATGCTAAAGGGGAAAAATCATGGGTTAATCCGGGAGAACCATCAACATTGACTGCAAAACCAGATCGATTCGGCAAGAAGACAATGCTCTGTGTTTTTTGGGATAAGAAAGGTGTGGTGTATCATAAACTTCTAAAATCCGGTGAAACTGTGAATACTAATCGCTACAGACAACAAATGATCAATTTGAACTATGCACTGATCGAAAAAAGACCATAATGGGCCAGAAGACATGGCAAAGTAATTTTTTTACACGACAATGCACCTGCACACAAAGCAAAACTGGTTCAGGATACAATCAAAACACTTGGCTGGGAGCTGCTACCCCACCCGCCGTATTCACCAGACTTAGACCCTTCCGACTACCATTTGTTTTCATCAATAGGACAGGCATTGGCTGAGGAACACTTTGATTCCTATGAAGAAGTCGAAAATTGGGTGTCTGACTGGTTTGCTTCAAAAGGCGAACATTTCTATTGGCATGGTGTCCACAAACTGCCAGAAAGGTGGTCAAAATGCATAGAAAGCAATGGTCAGTACTTTGAATAAAATGTTTTTACTTTTAAATTCAAAATTAGTGTTTCATTTTCACAAAAAAATGCTCATTTCATATCGGTACACTTGGTACAGTAGAACTATCCCTGGCATTATCCTGTAAAGCTATTCACATTTCTACTGCAGACCCAAAAGTACAACAACTTGGAAGCTGAACCTTCCATACACATTTATGACGAGCAGTGCAATTTTTGAGTTGATAGACCATTTTTTGGTCTTTCTTGAGAATCAGATTTATGCACACACACTGTGAAAATGCTCATGGTGATTTAACATTGTCCAACAGGCCATATCATACATCCAGCTAGCAAGTTCTGTGCACTATTGTCACAAACTTTAAGAGGTGTAATTACTACCTCAGACCATGGTGAAGACCAAAGAAAACACTGATTCTGTCTGCATTAAAATGCAACCATACCACCACCACTGCAATTTTAAGTGATTTCTCACATAAACTAAAAGTGTTTTACATTGTACATAGGACACCTAAGATTACCAGAAGATTAATGTCCACTACTCACCTACAGTGGCTGGGCTTGCTACCCATCAAGAATGAAGTCCCTGCTATAAATCTCCCCAACTCACACAGACACTGAAAGATTGTTATCACGGAAACCTCTTGCAGTTGCTGTGGCAAGTTCAATGACTTTGTAAAGTACAGCTCTTAAAGTAAAATATTACACATTGAGGACGGATTCTACATGTTGTTGTTGTTGTTGTTGTTGTTGTTGTTGTGGTCTTCAGTCCTGAGACTGGTTTGATGCAGCTCTCCATGCTACTCTATCCTGTGCAAGCTTCTTCATCTCCCAATATGTACTGCAGCCTACATCCTTCTGAATCTGTTTAGTGTATTCATCTCTTGTTCTCCCTCTACGATTTTTACCCTCCACGCTGCCCTCCAATACTAAATTGATGATCCCATTATGCCTCAGAACATGTCCTACCAACCGATCCCTTCTTCTTGTCAAGTTGTGCCACAAACTCCTCTTCTCCCCAACCCTATTCAACACTTCCTCATTAGTTATGTGATCTACCCATCTAATCTTCAGCATTCTTCTGTAGCACCACATTTCAAAGGCCTCTATTCTCTTCTTGTCCAAACTATTTATCATCCATGTTTCACCTCCATACTCAATGTTAACAAATTTCTCTTCTTCAGAAACGCTTTCCTTGCCATTGCCAGTCTACATTTTATATCCTCTCTACTTCGACCATCATCAGTCATTTTGCTCCCCAAATAGCAAAACTCCTTTACTACTTTAAACGTCTCATTTCCTAATCTAATTCCCGCAGCATCACCCGACGTAATTTGACTACATTCCATTATCCTCGTTTTGCTTTTGTTGATGTTCATCTTATATCCTCTTTTCAAGACACTGTCCATTCCGTTCAACTGCTCTTCCACGTCCTTTGCTGTCTCTGACAGAATTACAATGTCATCGGCGAACCTCAAGGTTTTTATTTCTTCTCCATGGATTTTAATACCTACTCCGAATTTTTCTTTTGTTTCCTTTACTGCTTGCTCAATATACAGATTGAATAACATTGGGGAGAGGCTACAACCCTGTCTCACTCCCTTCCCAATCACTGCTTCCCTTTCATGTCCCTCGACTCTTATAACTGCCATCTGGTTTCTGTAGAAATTGTAAATAGCCTTTCGCTCCCTATATTTTACCCCTGCCACCTTCAGAATTTGAAAGAGATTATTCCAGTCAACATTGTCAAAAGCTTTCTCTAAGTCTACAAATGCTAGAAACATAGGTTTGCCTTTTCTTAATCTAGCTTCTAAGATGTAAGTCGTAGGGTCAGTATTGCCTCACGTGTTCCTATATTTCTACGGAATCCAAACTGATCTTCCCCGAGGTCGGCTTCTACCAGTTTTTCCATTCTTCTGTACAGAATTCGCATTAGTATTTTGCAGCCATGACTTATTAAACTGACAGTTCGGTAATTTTCACATCTGTCAACACCTGCTTTCTTTGGGATTGGAATTATTCTATTCTTCTTGAAGTCTAAGGGGATTTCGCCTGTCTCATACATCTTGCTCACCAGATGGTAGAGTTTTGTCAGGACTGGCTCTCCCAAGGCTGTCAGTAGTTCTAATGGAATGTTGTCTACTCCCGGGGCCTTGTTTCGACTTAGGTCTTTCAGTGCTCTATCAAATTCTTCACGCAGTATCATATCTCCCATTTCATCTTCATCTACATCCTCTTCCATTTCCATAATATTGTCCTCAAGAACATCGCCCTTGTATAGTCCCTCTATGAACTCATTCCACCTTTCTGCTTTCCCTTCTTTGCTTAGAACTGGGTTTTCATCTGGGCCCTTGATATTCATACAAGTGGTTCTCTTTTCTCCAAAGGTCTCTTTAATTTTCCTGTAGGCAGTATCTATCTTACCCCTAGTGAGGTAAGCCTCTACTTCCTTACATTTGCCCTCCAGCCATGCCCGCTTAGCCATTTTGCACTTCTTGTCAATCTCATTTTTGAGACGTTTGTATTCCTTTTTGCCTGCTTCATTTACTGCATTTTTATATTTTCTCCTTTCATCAATTAAATTCAGTATTTCTTCTGTCACCCAAGGATTTCTACTAGCCATCGTCTTTTTACCTACTTGATCCTCTGCTGCCTTCACCACTTCATCCCTCAAAGCTATCCATTCTTCTTCTACTGTATTTCTTCCCCCCATTCTTGTCAATTGTTCCTTTATGCTCTTCCTGAAACTCTGTACAACCTCTGGTTCTTTCAGTTTATCCAGGTCCCATCTCCTCAAATTCCCACCTTTTTGCAGTTTCTTCAGTTTTAATCTACAGTTCATAACCAATAGATTGTGGTCAGAGTCCACATCTGCCCCTGGAAATGTCTTACAACTTAAAACCTGGTTCCTAAATCTCTGTCTTACGATTATATAATCTATCTGATATCTTCTAGTATCTCCAGGGTTCTTCCATGTATACAACCTTATTTCATGATTCTTGAACCAAGTGTAAGCTATGATTAAGTTATGCTCTGCGCAAAATTCTACCAGGCGGCTTCCTCTTTCATTTCTTAGCCCCAATCCATATTCACCTACTATGTTTCCTTCTCTCCCTTTTCCTACTCTCGAATTCCAATCACCTATGACTATTAAATTTTTGTCTCCCTTCACTACCTGAATAATTTCTTTTATCTCATCATACATTGCATCAATTTCTTCGACATCTGCAGAGCTAGTTGGCATATAAACTTGTACAATTGTTGTAGGCATGGGCTTCGTGTTTATCTTGGCCACAATAATGCGTTCACTATGTTGTTTGTAGTAGCTTACCCGAACTCCTATTTTTTTTATTCATTATTAAACATACTCCTGCATTACCCCTATTTGATTTTGTATTTATAACCCTGTATTCACCTGACCAAAAGTCTTGTTTCTCCTGCCACCGAACTTCGCTAATTCCCACTATATGTAACTTTAACCTATCCATTTCCTTTTTTAAATTTTCTAATCTACCTGCCCGATTAAGGGATCTGACATTCCACGCTCCGATCCGTAGAATGCCAGTTTTCTTTCTCCTGATAACGACGTCCTCCTGAGTAGTTCCCGCCCGGAGATCCAAATGGGGGACTATTTTACCTCCAGAATATTTTACCCAAGAGGACGCCATCATCATTTATCCATACAGTAAAGCTGCATGCCCTCGGGAAAAATTACAGCCGTAGTTTCCCCTCGCTTTCAGCCGTTCGCAGTACCAGCACAGCAAGGCCGTTTTGGTTAACGTTACAAGGCCAGATCAGTCAATCATCCAGACTGTTGCCCCTGCCACTACTGAAAAGGCTGCTGCCCCTCTTCAGGAACCACACGTTTGTCTGGCCTCTCAACAGATACCCCTCCGTTGTGGTTGCACCTACGGTACGGCTATCTGTGTCGCTGAGGCATCCAAGCCTCCCCACCAACGGCAAGGTCTATGGTTCATGGGGGGAGGGGATTCTACATATGGCATGAAAAATTCAAAAAGTGTCAACACCATCATGAACGATCTCTTCTTGTGTAGCTTAGAATCAACGCCACAATGTATACCGATATGTAAAATTCAGTTGGCTGCGGGCAGCTACCGGTATGTGATGGACTTGCATATGGGATGATGGTGATCTGTGGCTGCCAGCTGCTGACCACTAGCCTGCCCATCTGGGCAATGAGCTTGACTGATTCATATAGCTGTACACTACTGATGGAAGCACAATGCTTTCACCTCTTTCTGGGAGAGAGCACTTGAGGCTGTTGACTGTGTGTGGCACATAGTAGATGGTGCAGGACTCTGATGGTGATGGCAGTTCAGTTTTTCGTCTTGAAATGACATGTACAAGTAAAGTATGGACAGCAATTCCCATAGAAAACATTGTACTTCCTTGTCATATGAGTATGGCAATAAAGCAGAAGCAAGTGCAGTTTCAATATAGTCAAGATGGTGGCTCTCCTGGGGGGAGGAGGTCTCTTCAGCTCCTCTCCCTGGGGATAGGTGGGGGAACAATGAGTTTTTATTATAACCACCCCACTCCCCTCTCTGCACCCACATCCACTTCTAACGCCTTAGGCAACCTGAGGTGTGGTGTGAAATTTGATTGCATGCAATATTCACACCATCTCTCACACCAGTTGACTTACTTGAGCTGCACAGCCGATCTTCTTCTCTGAATAGCCAGATCCATTGATCACCAAAACCTCCTTCTCCAAAGAATACTGCTGGTTAAACGAATTTATCAGACTCTCTCTCTCTCTCTCTCTCTCTCTCTCTCTCTCTCTCTCTCACTCTACTCATGAAATAAGTGGATACCTGCAGAATACTTTTAGTTCAGTTTTGATGTATTTTAACTTCCACCAATAACAAATTCATTCCGTCTCACATAAGTATTAGAATATTTGCAAGTCAACTAACTCATCTTGCATTAGACTTGATTAAAAACATCTGCAATATATTTGTTCTGCAACCACATAATATATGAACCTGTCTTGTCTCTAGTGAGTCTAATACGTGAAGCTTAATTAACAATGTTTTAACTGTTCTTCTTTATTCTTGTTACAATAGTCAATGATATAAAACACCATTAGATACATAAACACTCCTTGTTCTTGCAATATGGCTTCCGTGGCATGAGCGGCAAACAGTTGTCGATGCCGTTCAACCATTGTGTCTACCTTGTGCTCGTGACTCCTTTTCAGCCTGCACACACAAACATGTTTTGCGCAGTATGTACGTTCTCTCAGACTTATTTTTAAAATATCATGTGTTCAAGAAGCTAGAAGGACAAGTGGTTCTAGAATGTACGCGGAAATTCTTGAATCACTACATATGGGGTGTGGAGAGGGGAGGGGGGTGATGATGATAAAAATGTGATGTTCCCCGACCTATGCCCAGGAAGAGGAGCTGAAGAGACCTCCCTCTCCCCAGGAGATCCACTATCTCGAATGTATTGAAACTGCACTTGCTTCTGCTTTATTCCCATACTCATATGACAAGGAAGTACAATATTTTCTATGAGAACACATGATATTTTACACACACTCATTATGTTCAGTAGTATTACATATAATAACCATTCATATTTCCACAGTATACATTCCACATTTTTTAAATTAACCATGCATAACCCTTTTATTTACTATGTAGCTTTTCTATTTTCATTTTACTAGAATTATAAAATGGGAGCATTTCACTCAATGTTGGAGTCAATTCTTGTATATCTAGGAGTCGTAAGGCCTAAGGCTATGGTTTCCAATCATAAGATCCAGGTGTATGAATCAGTACATATGAGATGTGGAGAGGGGAGTACATTACGTACTACAGAAGCAGTACAAAGAATTAGAATAAAGAGTAAAATACTCTCATTAATTATAGACTGTTTGCAGTCTGTAGGAACTCTAAGCAAATGAAAGAGTTCTTCTTGGCACTTGTAAACTCACATAAAACATAATAATGCTAGTCCAATATAGAATTCAAACTCACCAGAACAATTCCTACAAAAAGTGTGACTTCTGTCACGGTAATGTCCTTTTCACCTAGGATTAGTACCTATACCTTACATGTGGGTTGACCCTTTGAGTACACTTCCTCCATCTCTTCTGGTAGGTATGCCACTTTGTAAGAAATTCCTATTCTTCAGGCCACAGGTCGTCCTATATCTATGTAGGTATGCCTGCCCTATATCCTTAGCAAATGCCGGGTATGCCCCTCTTATCCTTTATGACTAGGCCTCATGGTTCATTCCTCTAGTATACATTTTATGTACGCTACAATTAAATATTTTCTGGAAAAAATAAAAATCTATTTCACACTTTACACTCACTTCTTAATACTTCATTTAATACCCTAGAGTCCTCCTCTACTTTTCAACTTGTGTAATCTTTAGTAGATACAGTGTCTACCCATATTATTCAACTCATAGTAGATACTACGTCTACACCTCAATGTGTGCATATTTCCCGATGTACACATACCTTCCCCTACAATACTTGACGATTCTTACCTCTTGACAGGTTTCTAGATAGTTCTTCATTGTTTGCATACTCATGTATCTCTGTGTGTATGATGATGTGTTTGTATGTTCTGATTCTTCGGCCTTCTTATGTGAAAATAATTATAGGTTATTGGAATCCATAGAGACTAGGAAGGACTTCTGCGATAGAAGTATATGAATATGGAAAGAAGGAAAAAAATAGATAGGTCCTCAAAAGAGAAGTAATCATCATCATCATCATCATCATCATCATCATTTAAGACTGATTATGCCTTTCAGCGTTCAGTCTGGAGCATAGCCCCCCTTATACAGTTCCTCCATGATCCCCTATTCAGTGCTAACATTGGTGCCTCTTCTGATGTTAAACCTATTACTTCAAAATCATTCTTAACCGAATCCAGGTACCTTCTCCTCGGTCTGCCCCGACTCCTCCTACCCTCTACTGCTGAATCCATGAGTCTCTTGGGTAACCTTGCTTCTCCCATGCGTGTAACATGACCCCACCACCTAAGCCTGTTCGCCCTGACTGCTACATCTATAGAGTTCATTCCCAGTTTTTCTTTGATTTCCTCATTGTGCATACCCTCCTGCCATTGTTCCCATCTAGTAGCTGAGCGCTCACTGCATTAGCTTTGCTACATCTCGCTTCCAGTTCTTTCACTATGTTGCCATCGTGTGAGAATATGCATCCTAAGTACTTGAAACCGTCCACCTGTTCTAACTTTGTTCCTCCTATTTGGCACTCAATCCGTTTATATTTCTTTCCCACTGACATTACTTTCGTTTTGGAGATGCTAATCTTCATACCATAGTCCTTACATTTCTGATCTAGCTCTGAAATATTACTTTGCAAACTTTCAAGCGAATCTGCCATCACAACTAAGTCATCTGCATATGCAAGACTGCTTATTTTGTGTTCACATATCTTAATCTCACCCAGCCAGTCTATTGTTTTCAACATATGATCCATAAATAATATGAACAGCAGTGGAGACAGTTTGCAGCCTTGTCTTACCCCTGAAACTACTCTGAACCATGAACTCAATTTACCGTCAACTCTAACTGCTGCCTGACTATCCATGTAAAGACCTTTAATTGCTTGCAGAAGTTTGCCTCCTATTCCATAATCTTGTAGAACAGACAATAACTTCCTCCTAGGAACCCGGTCGTATGCCTTTTCTAGATCTATAAAGCATAGATACAATTCCCTGTTCCACTCATAACACTTCTCCATTATTTGCCGTAAGCTAAAGATCTGGTCCTGACAACCTCTAAGAGGCCTAAACCCACACTGATTTTCATCCAATTGGTCCTCAACTAATACTCGCACTTTCCTTTAAACAATACCTGAGAAGATTTTACCCACAACGCTGATTAAAGAGATACCTCTGTAGTTGTTACGATCTTTTCTGTTTCCATGTTTAAAGATTGGTGTGATTACTGCTTTTGTCCCGTCTGATGGAACCTGTCCCGACTCCCAGGCCATTTCAATTATCCTGTGTAGCCATTTAAGACCTGAAATTGCACTATATTTGATGAGTTCCAACTTAATTTCATCCACCCCAGCCGCTTTATTGCACTGCAACCTATTGACCATTTCTTCCACTTCCTCAAATGTGATCCTATTTCCATCATCATTCCTATCCCATTCTACCTCGAAATCTGAAACATTACTGATCGCATTTTCACCTACATTGAGCAACTCTTCAAAATATTCCCTCCATCTGCCCAAGGCATCCACAGGATTCACCAGCAGTTTTCCTGACCTGTCCAAAATACTTGTCTTTTCCTTCTTACCTCCCTTTCGAAGACTGCTAATTACACTCCAGAGAAGTAAGAAAGGAAAAAATAGAAATGGTTGCTAAGATCAAAGAAGAGATAGAAGACAGCCCCAAAGAGAGGAAAATCTCCCCCACCCCCACCCCCAGCCCCAAACCCCCTTCCCCAGAACCCCTACCTTGCCGGTACTCGAGTGAGAAGCCGAGGAGGTATGGTGTTAAATTGTCTCCTACAGAACGGACGTTATCACCTTCACCCTTGAGGTCCCTGAAAGAAATCTTAGCAACCCCGTATGGAAACAGAAAATGGTGAAGAATCAGGCATACTTGTTTGCGAGGGTTGTTTGAAAGGTGTGATGTGTGTTTCGTGTTAGTCATGATTTATCCATTGGTGTAAATCATGCTTCTATCTACACTACCCATCCCCTTTCAAAATCGATACAAACCCTAACATCTACATCACATCTCATAAAAGGTATAAAATATTCTGTATTAAGTATATAATTATATATTCTATTCAGTTTCCAAGTGAATTCAGCTTCAATGACTTTAACTTGATTATCTTACATTCAGTGTGAGAATGGGATTCTCACGAATTTGGAAATTATCTCAAAAGTTATGTGCCAGGTAAGGTTCTCCCTATTTACTCACGACTAGGATTACCAGGCAGCTTTCCTGAAAACTATTTTTTTTCATTATTCATATTAATAGATTTAATGACTTTGACTTTACCCAACCTTCTGTCCACTGATTTGCACAGAACACTGGTGAAGCGATTACTTACAAAGACTAATTCAGGCAACAATAAAACCTAACTATACGTGGATGGAAGGAGAGACTGGCTGGCTAGTCAGATTTAGTCTATCTTACCTCAGGGGTAATGTGCGCACCAATTCCCATTTCATGTCACCACCTAGCAAGTCAGAATAAGTTGGAATAAGAGGGGACGAGCCATGAGGACAGGTAGGGGCACCCCCTGGAATAGCCGAGGACGACACGATCAAAATTACTAGCGGGTACAAGTCTCTAACAACCGAGGATGATGCAGTCAAATTCCTAGGGGGCACAACTCTCTCACAACCGAGGATGACGCAGTCACATACCATCAGCAGACTTGGGTGATGTAATCACAATTCCTCACTGGTATGTTTCTGTATTAAACTGTAAGTGGGGGCTGATAGGCTAGTGTAAGAAGTTGGGGGAATTCAGTGCAGGAAAATTTTATTATAGAAGAAACACTGAAAACATCTCAGGATCTGACAGTTGTCACTCCGCCCATTAACACAGAACATTAACATCCCTGGGTGACCGGTGACACTGCCCAGATCCCGTGGATCTGATATTAACTTCACTTGAGCAAGTGCAGACCAGTACTTCTTGTTAAATTTTGTTTGAAAGTCTCACCACTGCAAAACAGTCACCACTTCACTAGGTAACACAAAATTAGGTGATGTTATTCTATTTTCTACTCTGTATTGGACAAGTTTGAATTCTTTCCACATGTCGCCTATAAACTTGATGGTATTATCAGGTTTAGGAGAAGTAATAATGGAAACATTTCCGTAGGTCCATCTCGCAGCAATTTTTCAGTCAATTATTTCCTCTGCCTGTTCCTCCGGACAACTTATATTTATTATGTCTGTGGTTCCTAATTTCTCTTTAAAGTTTCTTTCCACATTATCTACTCGAGTATTAATTCCTGCAATTTGTGATTGTACTATTGGTATTAACTTATCCCGTTTTCAACATTATCTCTCAAATTGTGCAATCTTTGCTTTACAGCATCAAATGTAACGTTACATACATTTTTAAATGATCCTAACATCTTGCTAAATTCAGATTCTACATCATTACATTTATCTTCAATATCACATTCTAACTTTCTAGCTAAGTCCTGAAATTGGTTACTCTTTGTCTGACTAAAGTCAGTGAACAGTTGGTTTACATGAATGCTTAATGAGTTAGTTCATTCATCTTTTAAATCTATTTTAAAATTCTCTACTTTAGTAGTTAAGTCATCAAATTCAGTCTTCAAATTTCCCATACCTTCACATAAATTACTAAAGTCTTTACTTTGTAAATCTACCTTAGCACTTAACAATCCTAAAGTTTCATTCTGAACATAGAATTTATTATTTAATTGAGTATGCACTGAATCTAATTTAAGACTTTAAGCATTTAAATTTGTATTTTGATCATCCAGTCAAGAATTTAAAGTTTCATTTAACTGTAAACTCTGGGCTTCTAGTTTGGCATTTAAAGTCGCACTTTTTTCATTTCTCAAAGAACCACTCTGGTCATCTATTTTATCATTTAATTGAGTATTTATTGAGCCTAATTTAAGACTTAGTTCCTTTCTTAAAGCTGCTGAAACTGCACTTTGTGCTTTGATTAAATTTACATCCTCAGACCAGTCTGGCACCTCCTTACTTACTTTCATTGCCCTGGCTGGTTCTGAAGTTTCTCCAATGCTCTGTGTATTATCCATATTCTTCGTACCTTTAGATCTAGTAACCATCAAAAAAAATTCTACACTAAGTATAGTAACTATACTAACAACCTATTATTCAACAGTTTCCTTAACTTTACACTCCAACAATTATTGTTTTGCACTCATCCGGTGTAGAGTTCTAGCTGCGTTGGTGAGCAGATGCGTAATGAACGCCAGTGAACAGCACTGGTGGCGGCAGCGTCGAATGTTGGTTTCAGTGTCGGTGTTGGTGGGTGTATGTGGAATCAGCACTGATGATAAGCGACTGGTGCTGGCGTCGTTGGACTTAGGCTGGTTTCCATGTCTGCATCTCCGCAATGTTTGTGAGAGCTGCTTACTCCCCACACCGCATATTCTCCAATTAATTATTCTCATCATATTTCTTCTTAGTCTAATACATCAGAATCTTCTCCCTTTTCTTTTAACGTTATATCTTCCTTATGTCTTATCTTTTATTGCATTTATTAATTTTCACCATTTGAACTTTTTAGGCATGATCCAGTTCCGTGAAACATTTCTCTTCTCTTGTTATACCTGGTTGCCATGGCAACACACCACATCATCTGCTTCGATTCCCTCTCAAAATTCCCGTTTTTTCAAGACCTTTTCACTGGTCGCCACATTCTAACGCTTTTTTGATGACAGAACGTATGCAGTACATATACAAACTTTATGTTTTCACCAATTAACGATGTATTGGATTATGCAGAATAACATTCTCGCATTTCACATGTAACTATCTCCGTCTTCTCATAATTCACTCATATTTCGAGCTTTAGAAATGCATTAAATTAACATTCATAAGCGAGTTGGTTTAAGAACCACTTGTAATTTATGGACATGTCTTGCTTCTAGCAAGTCCAACACATGAAATACAATTAACAATGTTCTTCTTTATTCTTTTTACAATAATCAATGATATAAAACATAATTAGATACATAAACACTCCTTGTTCTTCCAATATGGCTTCTGTGGTGTGAACAGCAAACACTTGTTGTTGCTGTTCAACCGTCGCATCTAACTTGTGCTTGTGACTCCTTTCCAGCTTACACACAAACGTGTTGCACAGTATGTAGATTCTCTCACACTTATATTTAAAATATCGTGAGTTCGAGATGGTAGGAGGATGAGTGGTTCGAGAATTTACGCGGAAATTCTCAAATCATTACACACTCCTTTCTCCCACCTATGAGTTGGTTGGAAGAAAGACTCTTTTTTGCTGAGCTGTTGGAGAGGATGGATGTAAGTTAATGTCTTAGGAACTGTTAATATTTACTTAAATGTCTATTACCCTGCTGGAAGTATTTCCTAACGTTTGGTGTAGAAACTGAACTGATAATTACCCGATACACCATTGCAGCTTGAAATTCAAATAAAAATTGGCAGGATGATAGAAAAACACTACTGTGAAGAAACAATCATCCACAAATTGAAAAACACTCAAAAAAATCGATAACTGAAACTCGTCATGATACACAGTGCTAAAGATACGAAAAATCTCATGTAAACACGCCTATAAACACACTGCAAAAGATCACAGTAAACATGTAAGGTGACAGGCCATGCACTCAGCGTACAAGTCCCCCCTATATCTGCTTGTTGCTGATGCTGTTGATGGACTGACATGGCGCGCTGGCCGATGCAAAGCGCTGCTGCACCGCCATCCCAGAAATATTGCCATGTGGTTGGCGAAGGCTGCTTACAGCCGAATACGTACCATGTACTGAACTGATTTTTTGTTACCCCATGCCAGCTGTCCTGTCAGCCCACCCAGATACCATTCGCTTTGTTCACTGCCCATTATCCCAGGGGACCATCACTAACAGTCCCACAAGCCTCCAAAGGAGACGGGACAGTTCCTGTAGATGTGTTTCTGGAAGTGCTGCTCCTTTTTGTGTCTGTAGGTGGAAAACAAGTGTATTTTCCTCGAAATGTGGACCATTACCACAGTGCAATTTATATCATAGTCAAGGTAATGTGATCTACCAGCTCCATCGAAGAAAGGATATGCTTGCAAAGGTTCCCAGACCACCCACTGGAAGTTGGTACGTCTCTGTATACTAGGAAAACTGGGACCTTAGCTTTGTCTAAAACAGACCAAAATATTTCACTGGCAAAGGCAATACCAACTCCTTCCAGGAGTTTGGACCACTTATAAGAGAAGAAGTAGGCTGTTACTTCCTATGTGGGAACTTGCGGTTTTGTCTCAAACATGGCAATTTATCTTGCTAGGTATCTATTGGCTCCTTCTAAGAAGAAGACAACCCAGTAGAAGCCACAGGTCTCTGCCGCTCAAAGACAATGGTACCACCTGCACACTGACAGGACAAATGCTCTTGATCTAAAAAGTTGAGACAGTTAGACAAGTGGACTTGTACCAAATTGTTAGTCAGAGTTCCTGCAATCCTATTGGTTGTCACAAAAACAGGGGGAGCAGCTTCAGCTTACATACTGTCATCTTCAATCTGCCTTAATTCACAGCTGTGATAGATTGTCTCTCCATGATCACCACCAAGCATTCCTCATCTATTGGCAGCGCCAGTGGCACACGCCCAAGGCTGGATGAAGAAGAATTGCCACGTAAGTGCATAAAGTACATATTTCCCGTCTTCAATAATTCGGATTATGTTAAAACTTTGTATCTGTATAAAACTTCCTCAGCATCTATAAACTTGTAGATTGGTAGGAGGCTACACTGCATTCAATGATAGTCTGTCCACCAGGAAAGTTTCTTTGTTGTTATTACAGCATTCATTCACCAAATTCAAGAGGAATTAATTCAAGAGCTGAAGGCTTAAAGAAGATTGGTTGATTGGGGTATACAGCCCCTTCAGATCATGGAACAGTGTTTCCACCAGCATATTAGTCGTGTAAGTACATAATTTAGTGTTCAAATTTTGTAGTATACATTCATTTTAGAAGAAGTTTACAGTTGTTTTTTCGTGTTACAGAACTTGATCTTGACCAGACGGATCAGATGTTGGAGAGTCTCCTCCACAATAGTCCTGTAAGAACATAAAATCAAGTTTTGTTGTATATTTAGAAAAAAGTTTCCAGTTGTTATTTTCCATTGTTCTTGTTACAGCATCCATAGATCAACTACAGCAAGAGAATGGTAAGATGTGACTCCCTGAACCTCAGTTTCCCATGCTGCACTGGGTCGTTGAAATGGCATGTTAGCAGGGGTATTGCAAACTCCAGCGCCCTCCAATGCCTGATTGGGTGAACCAAGTCCCAAATGATACAGGCATCTGGAACAAAATGTTGTCTTGGGAGGATTGGGAATTAGGTTATTATTATTATTATTACATAATTAATGTTCTTTGCAGCAGCATCAGCAGTAGTAGCAGCATGCATGTATACCTACTTATAACATCCCTCTTCACAATTATACCATCACAGTATGCTGACACTCAAATGCAAAGGCAGGTGGTACCAGCAAAATGCTTTCTCATCTGGCATGCTTCACCCTGCTGGATGAGGCTTGCAGCTGCACAGACCGCTACCACCGCCTTGCTGCCTCAATTCCTGGCTGCGTCCCCTGCTGCCACATCCCTCTGCTGGGGGAGAAATGGAGTGATATCATGGAGCACCTCAAGTGCTACATGGTTTGAAGATTTAAAGTTAAGTACTATATGAGACAAATTTTCCAAGTTGGAGGTTAGATGCTCAGGTACAGCATTCTGCAGAGTAATACACCTCAACCGCGATATTGATGTCCATGGACCAATCAATGGAGGGTTCAGCTATATCAAGTTTCTTGGTGATGCCAGGCTTTTCTTAGAGCACCATGCTCAAGAAAATGAAAGTCAACATAGAGCTTTTGACTGATGCTGACATGTTTCTTTTCTTTGAACAAAGGATCCACTGAGGAATTTGCCAATGTGTGTACAAACACACCAACATGAGTAACCCTGAAATATTGTATCCCGGCTACGACACAAGTTGAAAATATGCTCACTATTTTTTATTTACTTAAATTTGCCATATTTCGTGACAGTACCTTTTCTGTTAGACGTTTATAAGGTGATATTAGTCTTGGCTTCAGTTGTCTAAGTATGATTCCACAATGCATCTTTGTCGGTTGCAGAATTGACGTGGTTCAACGTGTTTCCCTCATTTTGGTGTTTCAAATACCAATTCTTCAAATGTAGTTTCTTCTTATAGTTAATACAAAAAAAAAAACAGTAACATAATTCAAAATTATTTATGACGGCAACCTTCACATTGTTCTACCGTCAGCACACACCAAGAGTTAACTGCCGACTGACTATAGTCAAAGACGACTCCAGCGTCAAAGATGTTTTACACAACACACAAGCTTCCACTTGTAATCAGTCTCTTTGCTATTCTTCGATACATTTAATAATAGTAATCAATATACTTTCACTGTCAAAAATATAAGTAAATTAACATATAATAAGGCAAATTATAATAAAAAAATATTCTGACAAAAAAATATAAGAAAACATTTACAATTTGGTATCGACAAATACGGTGAAAGAAATAACATCTCCCAGATCCATTACAACTCATGTACGGGAGAGAGGTTCAGTGCTTCCCTTCATTCAAGTTAAAATGGCTCTGAGCACTATGGGACTTAATCATTCAAGTTACATCATGTATCTACGTGTGAATAACTTGTACAGGTAGGCCATGCGACAATTGCTCCTGACTGGTGAGTTTTGATGGCTGTCCAAACCTGAATAGAGGATATCAGTTGAAACGATCCATAGTATGGCAGCTGATTCTGGTTTAGGGTACGGTGTGGAGGCAGACCTCACAAACCCATATAGTTTACATGATGCGCAAAGTGATTTGTCATTATGTTCATAGCAATTAGTTTCACAGGACGGCACCATCCCCAAGTTGATGACAACACTGAGGAAGATGCAGACACACGTCATGCAGTACAGAAATCTCCAGCCATGTCTCAATTTAGGGATGGAGCTATGTGCAGTTAAGCACACTATCTCCTTCAAATGTTAACCCTGGTTGAAGGAATATATTGATTTAAATACCACAAAGAGAGCAGCTGCAAAAAAGACTTCGAAAAATACTTTAATGAATTAATGACTAGTGTAATTTTCAACAATACAATGGAAAATTTGAGAAAACATCTTGAAATTCTTCCTAGGTTAAGTTGGTACAGGCAGTGGGGCATCAGAAAGAGTATCACCAGACCAACGTTCATATGGTTCAAACTATCTTTAACAAGAAGTTAGTTGCTGTGGAGATGTTTAACACTGCAGTAGAGCTCATAAAACCTGTCTATGTGGGGATGTGCATACTATATCTGTCCAGATTCCACATGTACCAATTCCATTATGAGTTTGCAAAACCTCACTTCACTGATCCTATGTTACTTTTTATGGATACTGAGAGCTTCATCAGTTGGGTGAAGAACTGCCATCCATATAAAGTAATGAGGCATCATGGGAAGGATTCAACAAGTTTTCATACATGGTCAATAACCTTACAGTATTGTTCCACAGAACAAGGAGGTTATCGGTCTAATGAAAGACAAGGTGAATGGGTCACCAATTGTGGAGTTCACGCATCTGAGATCCAAGGTGCATGCACATTGCACATTGGAAGGTGCCACACACGAGCACCGCAGGTGCTGTGCAGGGTGCAGCAAACTAGTGTTTGACTTTGAGGACATGAGGTGTACATGGCGCTACAGTTTTAAATTGTATTGTGATCATGACAATAAATGAGTCATTTGTGATGATAGGATTGAGATTCGCCCATACTCAAACTATTCACTTCATGAGAGTGGAGAGGGGTGTGTGAGAGGGGGGGGGGGGGGGGGGGCCTTGCAAGCATGCAGAAGTGCTTCAACACGACATGGCATGGACTCGACTAATGTTTGAATTAGTGCTGGAGAGAACTGATACCATGGCTCCTGCAGGGCTGTATTTATACATAAGAGTACAAGGGGGGTGGAGATCTCTTCTAAACAGCACATTGCAAGGCAATGCTAATAATGTTCATGCCTGGGGAGTTCAGTAGCCAGCGGAAGTGTTTAAAGTCATAAGGGTGTTCCTGGAGCTACTCTAGCAATTCTGGGTGTGAGGGATGTTGCATTGTCCTGCTGGAATTGCCCAAGTCCGTCAGAATGCACAATTGACATGAATGGATACAGGTGATCAAACAATATGCTTACATACATGTCTGGATATGACTCTGACAGGTGATGTATCAGAGGTCCCATATCACTCCAACTGCAAATGATCTACACAGTTACAGAACCTCCATCAGCTTGAACAGTCCCCTGCCGACATGTAAGGTCCCTGGATTCATGAGGTCACCGTGTCCATCCACTTGATACAATTTTAAACAAGACTTTTCAACCAGGCAACATATTTCCAGTCATCAAGAGTCCTATGTCAGTGTTGATGGGCCCAGGTGAGGCATAAAGCTTTGTGTTGTGCAGTCATCAAGGCTCCAAAAGCCCATATCAATGTTCCATTGGATAGTTCACACACTGACACTTGTTGATGGCCCAGCATTGAAATCTGCAGCAATTTGCAGAAGGGTTGCACTTTTGTCATGTTGAATGATTCTCTTCAGACATTGTTGGTCCTGTTCATGCAGGATCTTTTTCCACCCGCAGCAATGTCGGAGATTTGATATTTTATCAGATTCCTATATTCATGGTACACTTGTGAAATGGTCATACTGGAAAAACCCCATGTCATCGCTATCTTGGAGATGCTGTTTTCCATTGCTTATGCAACTACTATAACACAATGTACAAACTCACTTAAATCTTGATAACCTGCCATTGCAGCAGAAGTAACCTTTCCAACAACTACACCAGACATTCATTGTCTTATGTAGACATTGCCGACCACAGGACCGTATTCTGCCCATTTACATCTCTCTGTATTTGAATATGCATGCCTAGACCGGTTTCTTTGGTGCTTCAGTGTACAAGGTGATATTCAAAATTTTCGGGACTGGTGCTGCCATCTGTTGAAAACCTTGCCTTTGGACTAATGGTCACTATCACCCTCAAAGTAGTTCCCATCTGCACATACACACCGGTCCCAGCAATTCTGCCACTGGTCAAACATTTTCCGTAAATCCTGTTCTTTGAGGGTGTTTATCACTGCCAACGATGCTTCTTGAATCCTCTCTGGAGTGTTGAACCGATGGCCTTCCAACTTGAGTTTCAGTTTTGGGAATAGCGCTAAGTCGCAAGGTGCCAAATCTGGTGAGTACAGTGGGTGGGGTATAACCACCATATTGTTTTTTTACCAAAAAGGTCCTGGTGAGCAAGGACGTGTGACAGGGCATGTTGTTGTGATGCAGCAGCCAGTTCCCTTGATGCCAAAGTTTGGGCCGTCGTCGCCACACATTTTCACGGAGCTGTCGCAAAATGCCCCAGAGGTACGTGGAATTCACTGGTTGGGTGGGATGATTTCTTTGTACACAATTCCCTTGGTATCAAAGAAAACGGTGATCATGCTCTTCACCTGTCTCGCTTTTTTGGGTCTGGGAGAGCCCAGTCTCTTCCACTGGGACAATTGTTGCTTTATCCCCCAAACACTTGTTGAAACATTGCAAGGGTCTCCATAGCACTCTTCCTGAGATTCGCACAGAATTTGATTCACACACGCTGTTCTGTTTGTGGATCCATCGTAAAATTGCCACACACCAAACACAGAGTATTGCGGAAATCACTGTAGACACGCAACACGTCCTCCCAGATGAATGCCACTCGGCACACAGACTCATCAGATATGCAGCTCTTGCCACATAGCGGTGCAAAGATCTGCTACTCCTACTTTCCAGATGTCAGCACCAGTCCAGAAAATTTTGGATTCCACCTCGTATGTAATGTTTCCATGGTGTTATGACCATATCTGCATCCAAAGACATATAGATACTATTGCTAAATCTCCTGTGTTGATGAGAACCACATACATTATATCTAGATAACAACATGCTAACAATGTGTGAAAGGAAAGTACAAAGATTATGAGGTAAGAATTCATTTATTTTTCATCCAACTTAAAGGTAATTTTACATTTTCATAAGCAGACACAACACCATTTTCACTCTTCTTCTTCTTCTTCTTGTGTCGATTGAGAGTAGGACACTCATAAAATTTCAGATCTTGAATAGCAGCAAACTTTAAGATTCCACATATCCATGTGATCTTTTCCTTGCCTTTGACATTGATGATAGTGTCCATGTGGTCAAATAATCAAAGCAACATCACCCTACCTTTAAAGGGTATACCAGAATCATCCCAGTGAATTCCATAGTAGAAACGTGTTAACTGCGTTGCACTCCTCTATGTTTTAGCACACTTCACATCCTTGAAAGACCTTGTGATGCAACACTTCCTGAGAAAGTCTCTGTTACACTGGCATATTCTGTCTATGCTATGAATGCAACATCTTTATGTATGAACTGTCTGTGCTCACCATCACAGAAACCATGAGTATGCACAACAATATTGGCACTTTGGGGTACCAGCGTGAAATGCTCTGGGTATGGCACAGCACTTGTTCATTTATACATCTCATTGCACATCATCAGTGAATGGGCAATAGTTGACAACACGATCATGTAGAACTACAGCATACACTGCAGTGTGTTCGGGGAAATTTGCCAAAGATTCAAATTCATTTTTAGGTCCACATTTAATTCTCTCTTCTGTTTTGAGCAGTGTATTATGATAATTGGTGCCAGCTCCTTGAATTTTTGTGGGCTTAGTAGACATCCTTCCTCTTCATAGTAAGTAGCACAGAATCTTGCATGCCTGTCAAATGCTATACTGTATACATTTTCATTCCATTGCAGTTTTAAATTATCAGTAGAATTTTGGAATCATTTGCTATATTTTCTCTTCTATTAGACTGAAATGCACCTATAATGAATCTGAGCATCCCCAAATGAACAGAGGTTTTAATAGCCCATGTTTATGTGCTTGCAGTCAGTAGGACAGGGTATTTAAAAGCTCCCATGAACAGACAGTTGAACTTTTAAAAGTTTCAAATGCTGTTCATTCAATACAGTGATGTGTGGCATTTTCCACATTATTTCACTGATGGTGATCTCGTACTCCTCTTGAGCTTCTTGAATGTTTGAGTTGTTATTTGTTGCACTCCATAGCAGAATACGTTCCTGTTTAGAATTCATAACAATAAACTGCATGTCTTCAAAATATCCCATAAGCAGTTGTAGATGCAGTAAATCTCTTGTAATCTTCCACTGTTCTGACCACTAGCTTGTCTATGAAGCATCCAGCATTTTCTGAATTGTTCAAATCTGAGAGAGAAGCAGAGACACATCTTAAGAGCTGATACTATGTCAACATTGCATGTATGGTCAATCCCGACCCCGTTAAGTTTGTATCGTATCTCATAAAACAGAAACACTAAAGCATCACATGTAAGGTTCAATGCCACTGTATCTGTACCATCCTATTCATAAATGATACCATGAGATATATGAAACTTTAGCATGGAGTGTTAAATCTTCTTGGTGTTGAACGACAGTCCTAATTTCATCATTCTTGTTAAGTGTGATTCAAGCATAAGGTTTATGCGAGAAGTGGTTGTAGCATGTAATACACTTGTCGTATTCTTCCAGGTTAATTACATCAAACAATGTTGCTGTGAGGTCTCAGACCTACTGATTTGCAAGTATTATTTCCTTGCTGTTCTGTTATGAAGTGCTGCATTGTGAGTTGACAATACATGGATGCTAAGGAGCTGGAGGCTGTTAAGAGTCCTGGCTGGTTGAACCACCACTTCCAATTCTAACAAGTTGAACACTGTCGTTGTCACTTTTACCTTCGACTTCTACCTTCTGGCTGATTGAAGGTCATCATCGTTGCTTTTGGTCATGACTTTGGGTCTCTGCATGTTCAGGGTCACTGCTTGTTCTGCTTTAGATGCAGCTATACAATGATTTCCTCACCATGAAAATCGACAAGTTGATTATCCTGGTCCACAATATGTAGCTTCAGATAGTCCAGTGTCTCAACGACCTTATATCCTGTTCCCACTGATGGAAAGAATTCATAAATTGTATACATCAATCTATTGTTGAGATAAGAGGTTTTTGCAATGTTGCACTGGGCACAGATTGTATTAACAGGAAGTTCATCCACTGACTGGCCAGATCTGTAGAATTTATTAGGATTCTTCTTCAAAACCCGTCCTTTCGTGAAACCCAGTAGCCGCCCTATTGAAACTTTCTGATTAAA
Organism: Schistocerca cancellata; assembly: GCF_023864275.1. Lineage (NCBI taxonomy): Eukaryota > Metazoa > Arthropoda > Insecta > Orthoptera > Acrididae > Schistocerca > Schistocerca cancellata. The sequence goes on from NC_064632.1 coordinate 571,863,427, forward strand.
ATCAATTGTTGCACTCATTGTCTTTATTTCAGATTCAAGTTTATTGATGTTTGCACTTAGCACAATCCTTTTTGCAGATCGTTTTAAAACGTCATTTACATCATCAGTATCATATGCACCATGCTCTATCTCAATTTCTTTTCTGCCATTAATTTTCAGATGAAGTTTATTGTTAGCATCTGTGATATTCTGAATGCTGTTGTATGTTCCTAGTCCAGTACTCCACTATCTACTGTTTAAATCAACGGGTAGTAATTTGCACATAATTTGTGATTGTCAGTGATAATCATTCTTTTAAAGTCAGAGTGCATCTGAACCTCTATTGACATGTGCATGCTTAATGCACCTCCTTATATATGCTTTTTCATAAACATAGGAAGGAACATGATGCACAGAAGCCCACACGGGTAAATATTGAAGTCTTGGTAGTGATGAAAATTGTAGAACACATGTATTCTGTTTGTGAAATATCATTGTAACTCTCCTGGTGTCTGCAGGCCACCAAATGAGTTGGAATAGTAGATGTAGTTCATATTTTTCATAACATACGCCGCCCATTGGGTTCCTGGTCCCCTGGCAACATCTCAATTCACAGTTCCACATTCTCTGGCTTTCCACAGTCTTCGGTAATGTATCCTGCATAAACACACTACAGAATCTCGGAACGCTGAATTTTTCTAGGAGCTCTGTGCATTCTTGACTGTTCTAATAATAGCTGCAGTACCACCACTCAGTGAACCCATCGCTAAGAGACCTGCAAGGGCAGGAATGACGAAGGGGATAATTCCACCTCATGTCTTGGATACCAGCAGAACCCTGGGTGCTTTAACGGGTCATTTATGCTTCAGGGTGCTTTTAGCTGCATACGTCACTGTCCTATGAGATTTTTAAATTTTGCATATGCAGTGTCGTAATCCAAACTTACGTTGTGAAGCATGTTAATCCCCTAGTCACCAAACATTTTTTGAAGCTTTGGATTAGGTCCAAAGTAATTATATCCTAGAATGTGCCATTCGACTGGAGAATATCACCACTTCCTGTAATGTATCTCATACTGTGCATGTTATGCTACTGTGCTAGTTGTGCTCTTTGCACCCCATTACATAGCAGATCATTAGCATCAGTCCAGCTGTTTTGTGTTGCAAGAAAACCAAGCCATTAAGTAGTGTTCTATTCCTTCGACATCTTATGGTGCACTCTATGAGAAACACAAGTAGTTCTGAGCTCTTTTGCAATTCCTCTGTGTCAACATGCCCTGAAATTTCAGTGCTACTGCTATCCTTTAAGATGTAAGCTCTGGGATTTGTTCTCTATACTTTGGAAACAGTGAATACCTCACTTGACCAGTTTAGGAAGTATGACTTCTCAAATTCTGTCTTATGTTTTTAGATATTCACCACATCATTCACTTTAAATTTCTGTTTCGCGGGTCCAACAATTTAATACTATAATATACCGTATCCATGAGTGCATTGTCATGAACACTGATTGCTGTCACTTTCATTGTGCTATGTTTGGTTTGTTTCTTCTTTTAAATTTACAGGCTGCATGCCCAACATGTATGGTTTTTCACCACTGACACTGAACGTTTTGTCTGTTCTCGCATTGCTGTGGTGGTTAATGAAATCAGCAATGCCGTCATTGTTGTATAATTTCTTTGAGAGATCCAGGAACTAGTTTAAAGGTTTCTCTCAGAGTCTGTTCTCGATTCAGATGTCCTAACCTTAGCAGTTATTACTTTTCGCAAAAAGCCTCCATGACACTATGACCTTATGTTTAGTGGACATCTTGTTATATACTAAATAGACTCCTTTGCAGGGTGCAGTCTATCAACCTTTGTAATTATATTATGAGAACGGAAGTTGTTACTCACCATGTAGCAGAGATGCTGAGTCGCAGATAGGCACAACAAAAGGATTTTCACACTTAAAGCTTTCGGCCAACGGCCTTTGTCAACAACAAACACATATACGCACACACACAACTGCTGTCTCAGGCAACTGAAACCACACTGCGAGCAGCAGCACCAGTGCGTTACGGTAGTGGTGACTGGATGTGGGAAAGGAGGAGGCTGGGGTGGGGAGGGGGAGGAATAGTATGATGGGGATGGTGGACAGTGAAGTGCTCCAGGTTGGGCTGCAGGCAGGGGAGATATGGAGAGAGGGGGAGGGGAAGTAGTGGAAAAGGAGAGTAGAAGAGAGAAATAAACAAAAAATAAAAAAGACTAGGTGTGGTGGTGGAATGATGGCTGTGTAGTGCTGGAATGGGAGCAGGGAAGTGGCTCGATGGGTGAGGACAGAGACCAACGAAGGTTGAGGCCATGAGGGTTACGGGAACATAGGATGTATTGCAGGGAAAGTTCCCACCTGTGCAATTCAGAAAAGTTGGTGTTGGTGGGAAGGATCCGTATGGCGCAGGCTGTGAAGCAGTCATTGAAATGAAGGATATCATGTTTGCCAGCATGGTCAGCAACAGGGTGATCCACTTGTTTCTTGGCCACAGTTTGTCACTGGCCATTCATGTGGACAGACAGCTTGTCGATTGTCATACCTACATAGAATGCAACACAGTGATTACAGCTTACCTTGTAAATCACATGACTGGCTTCACAGGTAGCCCTGCCTCTGATGAGATAGGTGATGTTAGTGGGACTGAAGTAGATGGTGGTAGGAGGATGTATGGGACAGGTCTTGCATCTAGGTCTATTACAGGGATATGAGCCAAGAGGTAAGAGACTGGGAGCACGGGTTGTGTAACGATGGACAAGTATATTGTGTAGGTTCAGTGGACGGCAGAATACCACTGTAGGAAGGGTGGGAAGGATAGTGGGCACGACGTTTCTCATTTCAGGGCACGACTAGAGGTAATCAAAACCCCGGTATACAATGTAACTTAGTTAGTCCCGGATGGTACTTAGCTTTGAGGGGGATGCTCCTCTGTGGCCGGACGGTGGGGCTTTGGGAGGTGGTGGGAGACTGGAAAGGTAAGGCACGGGAGATTTGTTTTTGTACAAGGCTGGGAGGATAATTACGGCCAGTGAAGGCTTCAGTGAGACCCTCGGTATATTTCAAGAGGGACTGCTCGCTCGTCACAACAGATGCGATGACCATGGGTGGCTAGGCTCTACAGAAGTGGCTTCTTGGTATGGAATGGATGACAGCTATTGATGTGGAGGTATTGCTGGTGGTTAGTAGGTTTAATATGGATGGAGGTATTGATGTAGTCATCTTCGAGGTGGAGGTCAACTTCTAGGAAGGTGGCTTGTTGGGTTGAGGGACCAGGTGATGCAAATGGGGGAGAAGTTGTTGAGGTTCTGGAGGAATGCAGATAGGGTGTCCTCACTTTCAATCCAGATAGTAAAGATGTCATCAGTGAATCTGAACCAGTGAGGGGTTTAGGATTCTGGGTGTTTAGGAAGGATTCCTCTAAATTGCCCACGAATAGGTTGGCATAGGATGGTGCCAGGTGCCCATAGCTGTACCCTGGACTTGTTTTAGGTAATGCCTTCAAACGAGAAGTAATTGTGGGTGAGGATGTAATTGGTCATGGTGACTAGGAAGGAGGTTGTTGGTTTATAATCCATCGGGCATTGGGAAAGGTAGTGTTCAGTAGCGGTAAGGCCAAGGACATTAGGAGTGTTAGTGTAAAGGGGGTGGCATCAATAGTGATGAGTAGGGCACCGTGTGGTAAAGAGACAGGAACTGTAGAGAGTAGGTGGAGGAAATGGTTGGTATCTTTTATTTAGGAGTTTGGTTCCAGGTAATAGGATGAAAGTGTTGGTCTACGAGAGCAGAGATTCTCTCAGTGGGGGCACAGTAACCAGCCACAATGGGGTGTCCTGGTTGGTTAGGTTCATGGACTTTAGGAAGCATGTAGAAGGTAGAAGTGCGGGGAGTGGTAGGAGTGAGAAGAGAGGTGGACTCTGGAAAGAGGTTCTGGGATGGGCCTAAGGATTTGAGTAGTGGCTGCAGATGCTGCTGGATTACTGGAATAGGATCACTGTGGCAAGGTTGGTAGGCGGTAGTGTCCGACAGCTGGTGGGGTTCTTCTACCTTGTAGTCCTTGCGGTTCAGAACAACACTGGTGGAGCCTTCGTCTGCAGGTAGGATTATGAGGTCAGGATCAGTTTTTAGATGGTGGGCTCCGGTTCTTTCTGCGGATGTAAGGTTAGTTTGCATGTTGAGTAATTTGGGGAATGTTGGTGAGGCACGGTTCGAGATTAAGAAATTCTGGAAAGTTAACAGGGGGTTGTTTGGGGACAGTGGGGATGGATCACGGTTATATGGAGGACTGAACTGAGTTAGGTAAGGTTCAATATTGGTCTTTGGTTGAGTCTGTCTGGTCAGGTTGGTGGCAAAAAAGTGTTTCCACTGTAGGGACTGGGAGAAGGAGAGAAGTCCTGCATGATTGAATTTGGGAGTGGGGCAAAGGTGAGGCCTTTGAAAAGGACTGACGTTTCTGTGGGGCTAAGGATTCTGGAGGAAAGGTTCATGACCGTGTTGCGGGTCTGTTTAGGTTCTGGATTCTGTGTGGTGGTGGAAGGGAGTTTTGGAGGGTGGGGTAAGTGTAGTAGGTCTGTGATACAGGGTTTGTCAGCTATGAGGGGGCAAAGAGGAGGTTTGGAGGTTGTTGTAGAGGTGGTGGACAGTGGCACTCCAAGGCGGGAGTAGGAAGTGAGTAGGATGGAGAGTTTTTTTAGGTGGTGTCGTGCATGTTGCTCAAGTTCCTGCAGGGCAAGAGTTTCAATGTATGTTATGGGTTCCAGGAGTTTGGGATTGCATAGCAGGAGAATCTTGCGGATGGAGAGATGGTACTGCAAGGAGATTTGGGCTTGGTTGATATGGGTTTACAAGACTATGTTGGTGAGGGCTAAGGGTTGGCAGAATCTGAACAGGTGGAGATCATTGTGGAAAGAGGGGTGCCAGCCAGTGATGGGTAATTTGAGGGTAAGGCCATTAGGGGGGATTCCATGTGCCAAGCAGCAACACAGGAAAAGTATGTGGGACTGGGATCTAGGTAGGGATAGATCCATGATGGTGGAAAAATGCGAAAAATTACATAAATAATGTAGAGTAACATCCGAAAAATTTCGGAAAAATATACCTAAATACATGTGGAAATATAGGAAAAGGGTGAAATGGACGAAAAAGGGGAAAAAAGATGAAATCTGAGAGAGTCGATGATAGCGATATGTGAAAACTCTCTTAAACTGGCGAGAAGTCACAAGGATTGAAGATGAAATGGCGCAGGGAGAGTGACCAATTTGAAAATATAGGATTAATTATATTTGCAGGAGTAATGTGGGACATAAGATGCTGCACCAACAATCAGCGTGGTTTTGTAGCGTTTGTTGTGAACAGCCGAGACGGTTGATACAATGTGACTCGTAAGTAGAGCATGCAGTGCGGTTTGTAAGGCGACAATATTGTTACATTCCATCCTGGATTTTCCATTGTTTAACCTTTATTATTAAGTCATTTATGTTCTTTCCAAGTAGAGTAACCCTAGCATCTAATTCATGGATCAGTCATAGAAGGGTTAGGATATACATCTCTAGATCCTTAACTTTATGTTCACAAGACTGAAATTTTACATCTATGTATACCCATCCTTTCAGGTGGAATGCCCAGAATGCGTGCGAACTTGGCTATGGTGCGATGTATAAGGCCTGTCTAAAAAATATCTGACCTTTGGCCAGAAAAAATATTTCGAATATCTGACAGAGTTGAGACCCTAATCCCCTACAAAGTAGGCCCATTGTGCTAGGACACACTTAGCGCATCGATCCTCCCACTGCTGGAAACACCTCTGGAAGTCTTCTTTTAGAATAGTGTTCAGCCCTGTCGTCGTGTTCTGCATTATCTATTCTCTACTCTCAAAACGGGACCCTCTCAGTGGCGTCTTCAGTTTTGGAAACAACCAGAAGTTGCAAGGAGCCATGTCTGCAGAGTAGGGAGTGAATGCACCCACATCTTTCAGAGCTATATTTATAGGAAGATCTGGAAGTTACGTTATACTAACTGTCATTCAGTTTTCTTTATAACAAGAAACCTATAATGTGTGTGGTTCCAGCAATCTCCACATATATTTACAAATTCATTGAATGACTTATCAACCCCTAGTGGTAAATGTTTTTTAAATTCAAACTGTCTTTTTTGAAGGCTGTAATGGGGTTTGCATTTCCCTCACCAATTGTTTCTGGAATAATGTTCAACTCAAATAAAATGTCAACACCAATTAAACGACCAAAACAGAAATATTTAGAATTTAATCCTGGTTTTCCACAGTGACATCATCAAACATTAATAAGGTATTTAGTTTTACTTTCTCTGGCAGGGGATTTCACTGCTTTTTACAGAATGTCGAGTATGTTAACACCATTGACACCTTGCAGTCACTGGTACTTGCAGTTTTGAAAATACACATATATGCTAAAAGCAGACTTCATCAGGGTGTGTTAGCAGTGAGAAGAGAATATTTGTCTTGTTTCAGCTTCAAGGACATACAGTTATCACCCATATATTATTGGGTAAGAGAAACCCATTCTTCTTCTTCTTCTTCTGGTCTTCTTCCACACCATTAGAGGACCAGTCACTTACAACAAAGACTTTGTGTTGATGATGCTTCACCCACCCTGCGGTGATAGTGACTACATCAGGTTTTGGTGTTCAGTGGACTTTATAGAAAAATATATGTCGCCAACTGAGCTGCAATGCTCACAGGCTATGTACACTGATCAGCTAGAACATAATGACCACCAATCTACTGTTGATATAAAGCTGTCCAGGTGATAGCAGCATCACACTCCCTGTGGATCCAGTTGGTTAGAATAGGCCCACAGTATTCCTGCCTGTCATAAGAGGCGACTAAAAGGGGTCTCACATGTTTCGGCCTTTATGTGATGGTCCCCTGTAGGGTCTGACCTCCATATTTTCAACTTTTCCTGAAGAGCAAACCAATTGGGGAAGGGTGCCTTACATGGTGCATCGTGTCCATAGTGCGTTGAGATCTTTAGCCGCCTTTCTCGTCAGTGCATTGCAGTCCTGCTCATTCTCCATCTCTTGGGCAAGGATGCATTCCTGGGTGCAGTTTCCGCCATGCACTATGCAGTGTTGCTTTCTGCGCCGACGACGTCCATGGACTCTTTTGCACCTGATATCCAGCACGGTAGCAGTCTATTCCGGTGGGGCCGCCATGTGCCCTGTTGGCTGTAACCCCCTGACAACATACGGATCGCTCTGCTGATGCCTATGCCGTTAACTCCCCACATATGCCAAGGGGTAGATGCCTTTCTGCCTGGGCCATTGGGACTAGCGGTTATGGCCATCCTGCCTGGTAGCCCTTGCTGTGCAGCTGGGTAGCACCCGTGGGGAGGCCCTTGTTCAGAGTGGGTGGCATCAAGGTGGATGACACGCAATGAAGCGTGGTACGTCATCTCTTGCTGGTGGTCCACCGCCAGCAGTCTCTAAGTGGTCGAGGTCTACCTTTAATGCTAAGAAATAAGACCCTCAATCGTTTCCCTTCCTGGTCACACCATAGGAGGAATGCCAGGCTAAGCATGGCAGCGAATCTTATTCTCCCTTGTACCTGGTACGTACAAGAACTGATGGGGAGTCCTTTGTCCCCTTGTGTCCGTGGGAGGAATGCCGGGCTAAGGATGGCAGCGAATCTTATTCTCCCTGTTACCTGGTATGTACGAGCACCGTTCCCCTTGCTTGTTGGACTGTAGGATTCTACAGAAGGAAAGGAAAATAATGGAATACAAGACCCTGGACCGACTGACCTACACTGAGGCTAAAAGGAAATTTGAAAGACTCCATCCTGTGCACATGACAACATCTTATGCTGCCACTATCACTACTGTTACAGCCCCATCCGTTGCACCAATTCCAGTCAGCTCTCAGAGCTGTAAGACTACACCTGCCCCCTTGGGGGGCACTTCCCTCCCTGTTGCTCCCACACCACCAACCTCGGGAGCATCACCCCCCCCCCCCCCCTGCCCCCCAACCATTGGGGACATCAGTCACCATTTCTAAGCTGGAGATAGGTAAGTCTTCTTCGGCTTCTCTCGCTCGGAAGGGGTCCCTTTTTGGGTCATTCCTTCCCAAGTTCCTACCAGTGGCAAAGCAGACACCCGCCAGTGGCTGAAGCAGCCACAGGTAGCTGGTCATAGGGCTTCGCAGTCCTCCTCACTCCCGGATACTGAATCAAAGAAGCCCTCCCAGCTAGAGCAACCCAAGGAACAGCACAAGAAATCGAAACCAAAGACCCCCAAGAACAAGGAAATTGCGGTGGCACCCATACCACCACTACCTACAAACTCTGCATCTGAGGATGAGGTGGAGATTCTGGCATCTGCTGAGGACCTAGATCGTGCTGGACCCTCAGACACAATACATATAGACTGCTCTGGCAATACATTGGTGGCAGCAGGTGACTCTGTGGCGTAAATCACCTCATTGAATGTTCTGTGCCTTCCCAACCTCATGATCATATTATCCTCCAGTAGAATTGTGGCGGTTTTTTCCACCATCTTGCTGAGCTCCAACTTATCAGCCTTCACCCTTTCTTCGGCATTGTTGTCCAGAAAACTTGGTTTCTGGCAATGCGAACCCCCGCCCTCCGTGGCTGTTGGGGTTCTTATAAGAAACGGGCAGCTTATGCGAGGATATCTGGTGGAGTCTGTGTCTACATCCTTAACACTCTTTACAGCGAGTGTGTACCTCTTCAAACACTTTTAGAGGCTGTTGCTGTTCAGGTGTGGACACCTCAGACTGTTACTGTCTGCAGTATTTGTCTCCCACTCGATGGTGATGTCCCGCAGCATATATTGGCTGTGCTGATATCCAAACTACCGCCACCTTTTCTCTTACTGGGCGCTCATAACCCTTTGTGGGGTGGATTGGTGGCAACAGGCCAAGGCACTGTCATTGAGCAAGTATTGGCACAGCTCGACCTTTCTCTCTTAAATAATGGTGTGGTGCCTCCACACATTTCAGTGTGGCACATGGCACTTACTCATCTATCTACCTTTTGGTCTGCAGCCCTGGCTTTCTACTGTTTGTCGAATGGAGTGTGCATGACGACTTGTGCAGTAGAGACCACTTTCCACTCTTTCTGTCACTGTTACAGCATCACTCTTCTGGGTGCCTCCCCAGATGGTCTTTGAATAAGGCTGACTGGAACTCGTTTGCCTCCATTGTCACTATTGAGCCTGTTTCTCATGACTCCATTGAAGTGGTGGTTCACACGATAACCACCGGCATCGTTTCTGCAGCAGAATCTGCAATTCCCTATTCTTCCGGGTCCCCTCGGCAGAAGACTGTGCTTTGGTGGTCACCAGAGATTGCTGAGGCGATTAAGAGATCACAGGCAGACCTCCAACATCATAAGTGGCACCCATCACTCGAACACCTCCATACCTTTAAGCGGCTCCATGCCCGATCCCAACACCTTATTCGCCGACAGAAGCAGGAGTGTTGGGAAAGGTATGTCTCCACCATTGGCATCCGTACCTCTCCATTGCATGTTTGGACCAAGATTGGGCGACTCTATGGATATCAGAGACCCCCGTCAGCGTACCTGGGCTTTCCCTGAATGGAGCAATCTGTACTGAATCTTCAGACACGATTGCAGAACTCTTAGCAGAGCATTATGCTCAGAGTTCCGCTACTACGAATTACCCACTGGCCTTCCGCTCCCTGAAAGAGCGGTTGGAACATCGGAGCCTTTCATTCCACACGTGGCACCCTGAATCATACAATGCTCCATTCAATGAATGGGAATTCCAAAGTGCTCTAGTCGCTTGCCCTGATATGGCTCCCAGACCATATTGCATCCACAATCAGATGCTCAAACACGTCTCAGTGGTCTGCCAACGACACCACCTTGACCTTTTCAACCGTATCTGGGATGAGGGTGATTTCCCATCACAATGGCAGGAAAGCATCGTCATACCAGTGTTGAAACTTGGCAAGAACCCACTGGAGGTGGACAGCTACTGCCCCATTAGCCTCACCAACGTTCTGCTCGAACGCATGGTGAGCGAGAGGTTGAGTTGACTACTTGAGTCTTGGGGCCTTCTAGCTTCATCTCAGGGTGGGTTCCATAAGGGCCGCTCTGCCACCAATAATCTGGTCTGCCTGGAGTCTGCCATCCGAATGGCATTTGACCACCGTCAGCATCTGGTTGCCGTCTTTTTTGACATGCGGAAGGCATACGATTTAACTTGGTGACATCACATCCTCAACACGCTTCATTGGTGGGGTCTGAGGGGCCCACTCCCAACTTTTATTCAAAATTTTCTGTCACTTCGTTCCTTCCATGTGCAAGTTTGTTCCTCCCGAGTCCAGGAAATGGGGTCCGGCAAGGCTCTGTCTTGAGTGTCTGCCTCAATTTAGTTGCTATCAATGGGCTCGCTGCAGCTGTGGTACTATCCGTATCAGCTTCTGTATGCTGATGAGTTTTGCCTGTATTACAGCTCCACTGGAATTGCAATTGCTGAATGGCAGCTGCAGGGCGCTATCAGTAAGGCACAGTCTTGGGCTGCAACACGCAGCTTCCAGTTTTCGGCCGCCAAGACTTGCGTCATGTATTTCTGCCGGCATCGCACTGTTCACCCTGAGCCAGTAGTGGAAACGCATCGGTTTTTGTGATTGCTTTTTGATACCTCATATTCAGCAGCTTAAACAAACATGCTGGAGACATCTTAATGCTCTTCATTGCTTGAGACACATGAGCTGGGATGCCTATCGGTCTACCCTTCTACGACTGTATAAGGCGTTGATTCAGTCCCATCTCGATTACGGGAGCCTGGCTTATGGTTCAGCATCGCCTTATGCATTGCAGCTGCTTGAACCCACACTTAATTGCGGGATCTGACTCGCAACTGGAGCTTTCCGCACAAGCCCCATCAACAGCATACCTGTGGAGGCTGGTGTCCCTCCATTATGCATCCAGCACCAATGACTACTGGCTGCTTATGCCGCACATGTTTGTAGCTTGCCTGGGCATCCAAATTACCATCTCCTGTTCCCCAACTCGGTCATCCATCTTCCCAAATGGCGTCCCCGACCAGGATGTCCAATTGCGGTTTGCGTCCGGTCTCATCTCTCTGGGCTTGAGTTTTTCCCTCTCCCACCTATTTTCCGGGCCCATATACGTATACCCCTGTGGTGTGTGCCCCACTCATGCCTTCAGCTGGATCTGGCACAAGGCCTGAAAGACTCGGCCCCTTCTGAGGCCCTCTGGCAACGCTTTCTTTCCATCCTTGCCATGATTCCCAGCTCTGCCATAGTCTATACCAACAGTTCGATGGTTGCTGATCGAGTTGGTTATGCTTTTACTCTTGGGGAACAATCTGACCAGCGCTCATTGCTGGATGGTTGCAGTGTTTCCACTGCAGAGCTTGTAGCCATCTCTCTCACCCTAGAGTATATCTGCACCTGCTCAGGTGAGTCCTTCGTCATCTGTAACGACTCCCTGAGTAGTTTACGAGCTATCGACCACTGTTTTCCTCGCTCTCATCTAGTGATGATCATCAAGGAGTTCATCCATACTCTTGCCTGTTGTGGCCGCTCCATGACTTGTGTGTGGACCCCAGGTCATGTCGGATAATGAATGTGCTGACATGCTGGTCAAACAGGCTATCACTGCACCGGCCCTGGAGATTGGCCTTCTGGAATGTGATCTCCAGTCGGTATTGTAGCAAAAAGTCCATGGTACTTGAGGGTGATGAATGGTGCACCCTGCCTTCCCCCATCAAACTTCGGGTCATCAAGGAGACCACAGATGTCTCGCGCTCCTCCTTGCGAACCTCTCACAAGGACTCAGTTGTTCTCTGCCGGCTGCTGGTTGGCCTTTCCTTTTTTTGTTTCCATTGTTGGCCACCCACTGTAACACTATATGTGTTTTTAATTCCTCTTTTCTGGTCTGGGTCTATGTCTTTCTTGTTCTGTTTCATCCCTTGCCATCTCCGTTGCTTGTTTTTCTTCCTTGTGGGTGTTTCACAGTCATGGAAAAAGGGACCGATGGCCTTTGAAGTCTGGTCCCTTCAACCCCCACAAACCAACCAACCAGCATCACATGGAGAGGAATGACTGCTAGACTCACTCACTCTCTCTCTCTCTCTCTCTCTCACACACACACACACACACACACGGCGCATGTAGCAACAGTGAGAGTGCTGGGTAAGGCATGCAATCTGTCTCAGTTTGACTGAGGGCAGATTTTGATGACCTGGAGGCTTGCCTTGAGAATTTTGGAAACTGCATGAATTGTCAGATGTTTGAAGAGTGCTGTGGTGACTGTCTTCAACATGTAGTGAAACCACGTCCAAACCTTGTAGGGGTGGGTGGCCACTCCTCATTACAGATTCTGATGTCATACACTGGGAAACAAGTAAACCAGGAAAAGAGGCAAACTGTGGTGGAATTAACATCAGACTTTAATGCTGGGCAGTGTACAAGCGTGTGTGAACACAGAGTGCCGAACACTGCTAATGGAGGGGCTCCGCAGCCGATCATTCGTGCATGTTCCAACCCCGGGTAATGCTAAATGAGCTGGAACGAATAGGCAGCTGGACCAGATATGGGATTCCCTAGCTGCAAACATGCAGGCAAATCAAAATCAAAACGCTATAAAAAAAGGACCTTTTCAGGACCAACTGATTAAAAGACTTGACCTTTCAATCCGAGTGTGCCATAGAGACAGAAGGCATTAGCTGAGCTAAAAGCGAGTACCTATCTAAACTCCTGGTAGATAATGATATTGACGTAGTTCTAATCCAGGAAACACATGCTCCAACTGTGGAAGACCTGCTAAAAGAGGTATCTGTGGCTACGATCTTATGTGTGCTACGTATCACAGTGTTTATGGTGTTGCCACCTATGTAAGGAGCAATATTGAACATGCTTGTCTCATTTCGACAAATACAGAAAATGAGATTCATTATGTCTCTGCACAAGTGGAGGAGACCCTTATAAATAATATTTACAAGCCACCAAATGTGCCATGGACACTGGATGTTTTGCCAATTACTGTCTACCCATCGAAATATGCTGGAGATTTTAATAGCCACCACAGTCACTGGAACTATGCACACGACAATGAGTGTGGTATTGCACTCAACAACTGGGCTGAAAACTAAAATCTATACCTGGTTTACGATGCCAAGGATTTGGGAACTTTTAGGTCGGCCGCTTGGCAAAGAGATTACAACCCAGATCTCTGCTTTGTGTCCCAGGACTGCAGAGGGCACCCAGTACCTATATCCAGAGAAGTCATACCTAATTTCCCCACACAGCCAGCACAGGCCAGTAATCCTCGATGTGGGGCTGTACCGTGACCCAGATGGAACTTCCGCAGGGCTGATTGGCGGACTTTTGCTGACCACCTAGATAAATATATCTGTTATATTCTGCCAGAACCTAAAAGCTTCCCTCGATTTGTTGGGGCTGTTCTGACTGCTGCCTAAGAAGTGGGTACAGAAAGGAATATATACCAAGCTGGAATGAACATTGTGAACAACTTTATGAACAATATAGCAAAACTGGTGACAGCAATATTGCAGACAACTTCCTCCAAAGTCTTGATGCTGCTAGAAGAGTATGATGGTGTGAGATGGTAGAAAATGTAAATTTCAGACATTCAAGCAGAAAGTCATGGAATCTTCTGTGTAAGCTTGGTGGAGCCTCCAATAAACCTGGGCAGAAACCTGGTATCTCAGGTAACCAAATCGCTAACCATGTACGTAGTTGAAACATCTAGATCATCCTGTGACGAACAACATATTTTCAAAATAAAACTAGAACTCCCTTCTCTAAAAGCTCAGTGCCCAAATGAATCCAAATTCTCTCCACCATTTACACTGACTGAATTGGATGAAGCCTTGAAATAAACTAAACATGGTAAAGCACCTGGTCTGCAAAACGTACACCTGGAATTTCTGATAAACATATGTAATGGTAGGAAAAAATAGCTGATCCGCTTCTTCTCTAACACCCTAGACAGTTGATCACTGCCCAATGAGCTAAAGAGAACGAAAATAGCGGCAATTTTGAAACCAGGTAAACCAACTGACCACCCACAAAGTTTCAGACCAATTTCCCTTCTGAGCTGAACTTATAAACTCTTGGAGAGGCTCATCTGTAATAGAATTAGCGGCTTCATTCTGAAATGTATCCCAGCTGAGCAAGCGGGTTTCAGGCTACAGAGAAGTTGCTGTGACCAGGTACTGGCGTTTGTAGATCTGACTGTGGCCGTTGACTTAGTCTGAAGAGAAGGGATGATATACAAATTACTAAAAACAATCTGATGCCAAAAAACCATAACTCTCATCAACACTATGATTAACAGTAGTTATTCCCATGTTTATTTGAGAGAAAATGTGAGCAAGGAGAGGAAATTAGGTAATGGTCTACCACAGGGCTCCATCTTAGCTCCCTCCCTCCCCTCCCCTCCCCTATTATTCAACCAATATATCTCCTATGTCCCCAGTACCAGGTCAATGAAATTCTGCTAGATGCAGAAATCATCCACATACAGAGCAGGTGTGACCAACAGGCTGACAGAGCCCATGAATCCATTAATAGTTATGAAGAAGAAAAGGAAACTTAATACAGAAACCTGTGGAACATCATTCTCCTGGGTCCCTGGTGGCTTCAGTGACCTCACTCATGCACTGTAAGTAAGATGTGATGGCACCAAGTCGTGTTGTAGGTCTTACAAAGATAGAAGGAAACTGCAAAAAGATGGCGACACTTGATGAGGCCTGCAGAACTGGTTTCGAACTGAAGCAGATGATCAATCCAGAGACCGTCCCTCCTGAAAACTGTACTGGTAAGCAGACAAAAGTTCCCCAGATTCAAAGACCAAACACAACCATTGAGCCATCATCTGTTCAAATAACTTGCAGAGGCCGACAAGGGGTATATTATAAGAGGAGGATTGGCCAGATAGGAGGCTAATGCTGATGCTGTCGCAAAATGGGTCGTAAGGTATTCCACGAGAACTTATGGATCCATACAAAGGCCACCCCAGAGAGCAAGGCCCGGGATGGATGATGGTAAATGGTAAACTTGAGGGTTGTGGAGCACTGCCCATGCCTGTGACAAAGGGATGAACCAGCTAAAGAGGTAACAAATGTTCCCCCACACAATTAGTTATATGCATTGACTCAAAGACATTTAAAGGTAATAAGACTGATGAAGGGTGGGTGCCACGTAAGGTATTTCAAAGTTCGATGGCAATCACAGATAGCAATGACGATGGCCGTGTTCCACTATGGGCCTGGCTGGCGGCAAAAAGGGTCTGTCAACAGGATCCGGTGGTGCTGGCGGAGAGAATAATAGTATCTGACACATAGTGGACAATTTCATCAATACAACCTGATGATGAGGGGGTAAACACGAGATTAGAAGGTATATAGAGGCCAATCAATCAATGTGATGGCAAGCTCAGCGGGATAACCTGGTCGTCAGTGTATGAAAGGAGGATGTGAGGGGAAGTGAGTGCCAGATGAAGGGCAAAGGAAGTGCCATAAATAAGCAGCACTAGGGGAGCCATCAGGCACATGTCACAGTCCTTAATAATCTAGTCCATGAGGAGACCCCGAGTAGATGAAAAAGCACTGCCCCACAAGGGGTAATGGCCATCAAAATTTCCAAGGCAGGGGGAGGGTTCATGCTATAGACATAATTTAGAAGGGGAAGTCAACCCCCCCCCCCCCCCCCCCCACCCACAAAACTACCACAAAGGGGAACAAAACTTTAAGGGATAGCAGGAAACAGGAGGATAGTTGACTTGCCCATTAAAACAGCCATAATGTTCCATGCTTATTTTAACATTCTTCAGAAATAATTGCAGATTAGCTATTGTTTGTTTCTGTACCACTATAATTTATATTGATGATCAATTTAGTCAAAGATTTTTTTTAAAGGTCACCCATTTTTGGACTTTTAACCATTTCATATTCTGTTCAATCTACTTTTTAAGCTACTTGTACCAAAAGAAAATATAGAATTCTTTTTGTATGATTTGTTCATCAAGATGTAACACTGCCAATTCTGGCACCGTACAATCAGGAAATTAGAAAAAATCAATTCCAGTTTTCTTCAGACATTGGTAATTTCAGATCCTGATACTGTTGAGTGATATGATTCACTTTGGGAAAATCTTTACTAGATTTTTGTAAAGCAAAATAATGATTTTAAAAAACATTATTTTCAAATAGCAACTGATAACGAAAAACCAGACAAAATGTTGCTGCTACCGATTTTATGTGATTGATAAAACAGCTGGAAGAATTTTTTTTAAAATCAATTTAGCAAGAAAGCTGATTTGACGCTACATAAGAATACAACAGAGAATAAATTATTGTTTTTTTGTAATATTCCTCGTCCTCCTCCATCACATACCCAATCCCCTCTTGTCTCAAGGTAAAGAAAATAGAGTGTGTTGTATTTCACTTCTCAATTTTATTATGTATACAGTTAACAAAAAATCTGGACAAATCACTTGCATCTACAACAAATGTGAACAAGTCTTTCATAGCATCAACATAAATATCACATGTTCATTTCCTTGTGTTACAGACAAAATTGTTGTTTTACCATAATATATGTGGCAATCCTACTGTTTAATTTCTCTAAGTTACATTTAAAAACAGTTCAAAGAACATGTAGACATATCACAGAGAAAATGTTCTGCAAGGAATTAATCAGTTTATGTTGCTTTAAAAAATTACAGGTACAATTGTGGATACTAAAACTTGCACCTCCTTTTTTTAAATTTTTGCTTAATGCAAATAATTTGAATGCTGTACTGATAATGATTCAGTTTTTCATCAACATCTGTACAATGTTTCAGTTCATTGCATTTTAACCCAATAAAAGACTCAGCTAATAGAGAAATATGTGGCTCTGTCTCACTGGTTAAGCAGTGGACTAGAAATCAAATGTCTCAGGTTTTATCCCCAGATTTGTATCATTTATGACTTCTTCCATTTCTGGCAAATGCTTGTTAAACTGAAAAATGCCTAATTGCATCAGGGTTTGGAGTCCATGTTAACTGTGGAACCCCTGCATCGCGGTAGGTAAGTCAATAGAAAGTTTGGAGGGTGGCAACGGCACTCCACTTCCAACAACATCATGACTAGTAAAACACTCTGGTGTTGAAACTGACTTTACTTTTTTTATCATTATACAGGGTTATTCTAAATTAGTTATATTAAAGCACCAGTAAATAATTTCTAAACCAATGACTAATTATTCTCCAGAGCTCTTCAAATCTCTAAAGCTTCAATCCTACACTCCCTGATATTGACATCCTGTAACAATCCAGGCAATTCTCCCTCCACAAATTCGCAGTACGCGTGCCCATTCAGCCTTGGAGGCAGAACATGAGGTCCGAGTAAGTAATTCCCCACAATACCACACCAAATGTTTATGGAGAATTGATGTTGATATCCACGCACAATTCTCGCGCCAGGATTCTCGACAGCCCACTGGTGCATATTATGCGAATTGATTACACCCGCACGAGTAAACATGGCCTCATCTGTGAATAATATCCGCCGAATGAACATTGGATCATTCAAATGACGCTCTTGTAACCACTGGCAGAATTGCTGACGGCGAGGATAGTCTTCAGGTGTCAATTCGTGCACTTTTTGCAGGTGAAATGGATGCAACTGTTGTCTCCGAAGCAGCCGCCATACAGTAGATTGTGGAAGTCGTACAGCTGCACTAATTTGTCTCGTACTGATAGATGGATCTTGGTCTACCAGGTCCAAAACATGTTCCTCGACGTTCACTGCATGCTCAAGTGGTCGACCTGAATGCGGCCCAGGACGAATGCCATACTCCCGCATACGTCTGTCCACAGATACAAACGTCTGATGACTTGGTAACCGTCTTCCTGGAAACAGCTCACTGTACCTTCGTCTTGCTGCAAGTGCATTTCCATCTGCTGCACCATACACAAGGTGCATATCAGCATACTCACTGTTTGAGTACATCATGTGCACGAAACCTTTGGCCTTCCGACGATGAATGAACGACAGGACGTACTTTTCCGTTACCAACAACATCAGCGCCATCTTCCGTACAGTAGGAGTAAACATCACGTGCAAACAAAAACAAACACTATTCATGCAGTTTCGAATCAACTGTTGGGAGATACGTATGTGAATTACGTACCAGAATATGGCATCCTGCTGCTTGCACTGCCGTCGTTTTGATACGGACACGACTTTCGTATTTAACGATAACTCTGGAATTAAACGTTTATGGAAAAACATTTATAGAACATTTTTGTCTTATATTTACCTCACAAATACACCCTTAAAATATTTACATGCATTTTTGAATCACCCTGTATATTTTTACATTTCTTGCGGGAAAAAAGAGTTTAGCTACAATAATGCTACTACAAATCACCATCTGGATAACGGATTATTCATTAATACACCAAACTTACATTATATTATAAACAGTTTTGAAAAATAAATACTGCAGTGGCTTAGATGGTAATTTTCTTCACTGAGGCAATAATGATCAGTTTCCCAAGATGTATCTTCACTATCTAAAAAGAGTTAATGCCACATCAGTAATCTAAAGGTCTAGGGTTTGACTTGGCATTATTATTATTATTATTATTATTTTAATGCTCATAATAAGTGGTCCTTCCAGATTGCTCTTATAAAAATGGGAACTAAGACAATCTTTCATTAGAAAATAAATATACAACACTGCAAAATATGTTGAAAAGAAGATCTTGCTCCAAAGCATGCTATGAACGGTAACTCCGCAAGCCAATTCAGTTGTGCAAATACAGTTCCTTTCCTGCAATATATTATTTTATTTACTTGACTATAAGACGAGATTTTCCTCGAATTAGTAATCTGAAAAATACAGAGAAGTCTTACACATTCACAAACTGAATTGTAGTTGCAGAGTTCAACATATTTACTTTGAGTAAGAGCTTAACATCAGGGTGGTCTGGCATTTGCAGATGAATCTTTGGCAACTGAGGTCATGCAGATTTAATCTGAAGAATTCTTTAGGGCAGGACGGGGAGTAATGGCACCAGCTTGGCCAAGCACTACGATGAGTGTTGAGAGGGCAGTGGCGTCTATGAGTCACATTATGTAGCAAATTACAGGCATGTATCCTGCATAACATGCTATTTATGGACTTTTACCACACTATAACTGCAGTTTTCCTGAATTCAATTTTAGTTGGAGTTGAACCCACTTTACAAATGGATGAATACTCAATAGTAAACATTTCTACATGAGCCAAATTAACACTACCAAAAATATGTTCACTCAGCACACTTGAAAAGTGGCACAACAGACGAAACGTCAGGTTCATCAACAGTGCTTAAGCTGCTGCCGCCCCACAGTGCTGTTCTTTTTTTTTTTTTTCAAGGTTGGCAACGAGTTTCGAATTGTACTGTTAATACAAAGCAGAACAATTTCGGCCAATTCAGCTGTGGGAATCAAGAAAATAATGAGTTGTCGTTCAGCTTGCTCATACTGTCAGAACTGCATAAACTGTAAATTATAGCAATCGATAATGGATGAAAACAAAAGCAGTGACTAATGAGAAACATGGATACATGAAATCACAGTTCACATTTGGTTCACACAGACAATACAACACTAATTTTAAGTTAATGATGATGCACCAAATGGACACTACAAACAACATTGCAGCAGGAAGAAAATCTGTTGTCACAGAAGAGTATGTTCCAAGATGGCATCATATTACAAATAAATTAAGGAACACCAATTCTTCATCCCAAACTCTCTGAGGTCCAATGCAGGGAGGGTTTCATGAATTGCAGCAGTACGTGCAAAATAAATGCAATGAAGGCTTCCTCAATACTTGACAAATTAGCTGACATAGTGCAGGATACAGAGAGAAATTTTCCAACTGCATGCATTGCAGAATTCAAAACATGTACTGACTGGTGTGTGGTGATGGTGGTGGTGGTGGTGAAGATGATGATGATGGTGATGGCGGGCCTACATTACAACACAAAACAATGCTGGCACGACGACCTCCCCCAGCATCTGACAAAAATCTACTTTTTTATCACTATCACATAATCAATTTAAGAAAACAGTACCACTATTTGCTAGTCTATTTGGGCTAAGCTGATCAGACACTTTTATTTTGATATACATCACCTCTTGATGAGAATAACAGTAATGCTGAGTACACTAGCAGACTGAAGGAAGCTGCTCCATATGAGAGAAAAGAAACTGCCTGCATGACTTTTCTTTAGATGTCAAGGAGAGGGATGGATGACAAATGGCCCAATGCTAGATCAGTGAATGTTACTTTGAACAAAATACCAGGCTCTTTGCATAACAGAAGGAAATGTTTGTCCTTAATTCCTTCAGGGGACACTTCACCCAGGAATTTAAGGATCTTGTATCAAAGAACAACTTACATCTGGTAATAATTCTTGGCGATACGACCTCACGACTTCAAGTAATGGATACTGTCCTGAATTGACCTTTTAATGCTCACTTGTGACAGATTTACAATGTGTGGCTTGTATAGGGCCCTAATTCATCTCTATTGAATCTATACTGACAGGATTCAAAATGGCTCTAAGCACTATGGGACTTAAATCTGAGGTCATCAGTACCCTAGAACTTAGAACTACTGAAACCTAACTAACCTAAGGACATCACACACATCCATGCCCGAGGCAGGATTCGAACCTGCGACCGTAGTGGTCGCGCGGTTCCAGACTGAAGCGCCTAGAACTGCTCGGCCACACACGGCCGGCCTGAAAGGATTAAAAAATATTATTAAAACAGTGGTATCACATACTACTGGCTTAGGTTGTAAGTAAATATGGATGGAAGATAAAAATTTCATTGTGTCATTTATTTCTCCATACATTACCAAAATGTTGACAATAAATGGACTTAGTTTACAATAGCTATAATGTTAAATTTTTTAGGCTGACAGTTTACCAATAAAACAGTTTGCAATTTCGATCAGTCAGAATATGTAAAATATAAAAATTTCTAACAAAGTATCTTTTTCTTTTAAAAATAAAATAAAATAAAAAAAGGGGGGAGGGTGTGTGTGTTATGTTAGTCAGGTAAATACAGTACATTCCTGAGAGTATCTTTATGTAAAAGCCAGCAGGACTGAAGTCAATTTCATGGTCTACTAACTCAATTACATACAGTCAACGGGCTGGCTGATCACTGCACCCAGCCATATGCAAGCCGGTCATTCTATAATGGTGTTCTAAAAGTACAATGTACATGTGTATTATCTCTAATTAAAATAGATCTGAAAATAAAATCTTATAGGCATATCACAATATAGACATGGCACCAGACTTTTACTGATTTGTGACCTGGTCAAATGAGGTAATTTACCGTGGAACAGTCATACAAATGAGTGAGTGGTGTGTGTGTGTGTGTGTGTGTGTGTGTGTGTGTGTGTGTGTGTGTGTGTGTGTGTCATATTGTGTAACCTTTCACAACACTGTTAATTATTTGGTTCAGGAAAGGAACACGGACAAAATGGTATGAAAAAATATTCATTTTTCTGTTTTGGAGATTTTCCATATGTTGGTTAATTTAATTCTATCGCTAAAGGTCACACACATGCTGATGGTAATTGGAAAAGTAGCCCAAAACCAATTCCACAGAAGTAAAATTTCTTATACAGCCTCCCACATTACTACCCTTGCAATGTCACCACATATGAACCAGTTGCAAATAAAAACATTTATTATGCATGATGACAGTCAAGCTTCAGATTTGCAATGCCATGTAACATTTTTATTTCTATCAAACAAGATCTTCTCCCTCCCACTGTAAAATTTTCTGCAATTATGAGGACCAATACTAAAAACAGGTATCGAGGTCACCATGTCTAATTCTGAAAGCAACACATGGACATTAAAGAGACGGCTGTTGTAGGACAAATAAAAGATGTACTGTACTTATCAGGTACACATCAAAGCTTTATCAATCATATGTAGCCAACTATTTACATATATTTAGTCATCTTAAGCCAAATCTCTGCATCAACTTAAGTCTTTATTAGCTGATTTGATCTGATCATCGCCGTAACAACTGTGTACTATTTCAGCTAATGCCTGAAGATGGTTTTAAAA
Source organism: Schistocerca cancellata (assembly GCF_023864275.1). NCBI lineage: Eukaryota > Metazoa > Arthropoda > Insecta > Orthoptera > Acrididae > Schistocerca > Schistocerca cancellata. Next base: position 571,885,585 of record NC_064632.1, read on the forward strand.
AGTTTGCAACAGAAAACAGCTGACAAAAGTGATTTTTCTTTACATCTAACTTTTACATTGAATACTTAATTTATTCTTCAGTTGTTGACAATTTCACACCTATTTGTTAAAATATGCAACACATACAACACAGACATCAGGTACTAAAAAGAAACAGTGATCTATTTCACCCGTCTCAGAATACAAATTATTAGACTGCTCCTTTGACTTTAATGTCAATGACATGTCTCATTTTTCAAATCTCCATTGAGCAATGAAATTTTTAAGTTGGGTACAAATTAATCTTCAAAATATGACTTGCACCTACGAATGTTATCATCCAGTTCTTGGTCTGAACAGTGGCTGCTGTATATCAAATTCTTTTATTAAGTACTGAAAGAAAAAAAGAAATTATTATTTACATCAACTGATCAAAATTAATTAACAAAGATTAATATTAGCAAGGATCAAAGTTATTTCTGTTTGAGAATAAACTATTTCTGCTACTACATTTTTTTTAACGTCATGTTTCTTGTGCTTAGCATGGCAGCTTCTAACAATTTATCCATCTTCAGTAGTTGACACACTTACACTCATGTATTAGTTGAGACTTTTGCCCTTTTCAGAGTTTGGTCATGCAAAATAAGTACATACGTGTGACTTACTTAGTTTCCAAGTAATACACTGAAAAGTGAAAGAAACTGGTACACTTGCCTCATATTGTGTAGGGGCCCCCGTGAGCATGCAGAAGTGCTGCAACACGATGTGGCATGGACTCTACTGAATTGACACCACGAATCCTGCAGGGCCGTACATAAATCCGTAAGAGTACAAGGGGGGTGAAGCTCTCTCCTGCAATGCATCCCAGATATGCTCAATAATGTTCATGTGTGGGAAGCTTGGTGACCAGCGGAAGTGTTTAACTCAGAAGAGTTTTCCTGCAGCCACTCTGTAGCAATTCTGGATGTGTGGGATGACTTAGTGTCCTGCTTGAATTACCCAAGTCCATCGGAATGGACATGAATGGATGCAGGCTATCGAACACAATGCTTATATATGTGTCACCTGTCAGAGTCATATCTAGACATATCAGGGGTCCCATATCACTCACTGCACACATCCCACACCTTTAGAGAGCATCCACCAGCTTGTGCAATTCCCTGCTGACATGCAGGGCCCACGGATTCACGAGGTTGTCTTCACATCTATCCACTCGATACAATCTGAAACGAGTCTTGCCTGACCAGGCAACATGTGTCCAATCATTAAAAGTCCAATGTCGGTGTTGGCAGGCTCAGGCAAGGTGTAAAGCTTTGTGTTGTGCAGTCATCAAGGGTACATGAGTGGGCCTCCAGCTCAGAAAGCCCATATCAATGATTCATCGAATGGTTTACATGCTGAAATCTGCGGCAATTTGCAGAAGGGTTGCTCTTCTGTCAAAATTGAACGATTCTCTTCAGTTGTCGTTGGTCCTGTTCTTGCAGGATTTTTTGTGGCCACAGTGATGTTGGAGATTTGATGTTTTACTGGATTCCTGATATTCTCGGTACACTTATGAAATGGTCATACGGAAAAATCCCCACTTCATCATTACCTCGGAGATGCTGTGCCCATCACTCGTGCGCTAACTATAACACCATGTTCAAACTCACTTAAATCTTGATGACCTGCAATTGTAGCTGCAGTAACCAATCTAACAATTGTGCCAGACACTTGTTGTCTTATATAGGCATTGCTGACACAACACCATATTCTGCTTGTTTACATATCTCTGTATTTGAATATGCTTGCCTGTACCAGTTCCTTTAGTATTCCAGAGTATAATGAATATAATAGTGTTCTTTTAATTTATGGGGTAGAGAGAGAGAGAGAGAGAGAGAGAGAGAGAGAGAGAGAGAGAGGGAGAGGGAGGGGGGGGGGGGGATTAGCAATTTGTTGAAATTATGGAAAACCTTAATCTTGATGGGGCAAATGGAAATTTGAACTGCCACTCTTTTGAAAATAAGAGTACTGTGATTCATGACTGCAACACACTATCATGTTTTTTCATAGAGACACACATATAAATGACTTAGTAAAAAGTATAATTATGCTTAACACAATACATCACACTAAAGCAACTACCAGCAGACATGGTTTAGGGTCAATGAGAAATAACTTAATATTCTAACAGTAATTCAAAATCTTTCCACAACCATTACAAAGTAAGTAGAGTTAAGACACGACACTGACAGCAGCAGCTGCAGGAGTATGAGGATCAGGAGAAGTAATTAACAAAGGGGATTTCTCAAGCCTTGTCCACATGTATATCAAGTTCCTTTCACAATAAAGTAACATACCCCACCTCAATGTGCTATATTAATTTCATTTCACACTTGTTAATAGATAGTATTATTATGACAGAAAACTTAAAAGAAGTTGAAGAAAATGAGAAGATTGTGACATTAAAAAAGAACATTACAACAAAGAGATGACAGAGAAAAAGATGCATGTAAATAGTAGCAAATGAAGGTGACAATCAAGAGGAATCTGCAATAATTATTTGGACAGAATAGTAAACTAAAGGGAGGTTGTGAAATGCAAGCAAACAAGGAGAAATTTGTACTTTTTAAATGAGAGACTAGTTAAGAAAAATCACACTAGTTAAGGTGCCACTGGCTGCTAGGTTGAGTGGGTGTTGGTTGGTTGGTTTTGGGGTTTGATGGGGGCTAAACATCAAGGTCATCAGTCCTCAGTTCCAAACAGACATACTTGTAAAAAGCCTATACAGTAAAAGTGTAACTTCTGCACCCAAAGGGAGGGAACACCAAGGGGTACAGAGCTAAAATGAACACCGCAGTAATACAATATAGAGGACACTTGAAAGGAGCAGAGCAAATAGTTGACTAGAGTAAAACAGACTACAATGGTTGATGGATCAGGTAAAAGGTCAACCACTCAACTACAAACGAAGAACCTGCAGCTGAAAAGTGTTGATGGAGGTACCAACACAACTTGTTACCAGGAAAGACACTATTTTGGTATCCACGTCACAATTAAAAGTCGCTGGAGTGGGTGTAGCCAGAGAAATCATGCAAGGGCGCCCATACTAGAGTGAGTGATAAAACCAGCTGCATGGGTAAAACATAAAACTGAGTCAGCTATAGAGGCATCGTCACCGAGAATTAAAGGAAGTGCAGCTGGTAAATTAAAGAACTGCCGCAAGAGGGCTAAAAGGGGGCAGTCCATCAGAAGATGGACCACTGTCAGCCCTGCATCACAGCAACACTTGGGCGGGTTCTCACGACGAAGGAGATAGCTGAGGTTCAACCGCGTATGTCCAATTCGGAGACGGCAGAGAATAACTGAGTCCCTACGTGTGCCCCTCAAGGATGAGTTCCATACGGTCGCAGACAACTTGACCATGCAGAGCTTATGTGGCGTATTCAAGACAGACCATTCAGAGCTCCAGACATCGCGGTCCTTACGATGTAGGGCTGACCGGAAGTCTCTTTCCATGAGACCAAGCTACAAGGGTGGCGAAGTGGTGGCCTGCTTGGCCAACCGATCGACACGTTCGTTTCCTGGAATGCCGATGTGGCCCGGGGTCCACACAAACGTCGCTGAATGACCACACCTGGCGAGAGCAAAAACAGCACCTTGAATACCGTGCACCAAGGGGTCCTGAGAAAAGCACTGGTCTAGTGCTTGCAATCCACTAAGGGAGTCACTGCATATGACAAACGACTCCCCAGGGCAGGAGGAAAGGTGAGCAACTGCACGATAAAGAGCAACCAGCTCCACAGTGAAAACACTGCTTCCACAAGGCAGGGAATGCTGCTCAACATAGTCGCTGTGGATGAGATCAAACCCAGTGCGTCCATCGACCACAGAACCATCGGTGTAGACTACATCAGCATCGGAGGCAAGAAGAGCCAGAAATTGTTGATGAAGACTGGCAGGTGGAACGGAGGACTTGGAGTCGCAGGATAAATCCAAGCAAAGCCACAAGCGAGGGAGAGACCAAGGAGGGGTAGAAGAAGAGGGCTGGAAGGCTGGAGGAAGGGGAAAGGACTCTAGTGACGAGAGAAGGGAACTAATGTGGACTGCGATCAGGAGACCCGACCTAGGCCACCATCGTGGGGAGGGGAATGCAGAAGATGGAAAAAGGAGCCTGCGGTTTGGGTGGTCGGGCAAGGCATGGACGCGGGCGATGTATGACGCAAGCAACTGTTGGTGGCGGAATCTTAGGGGAGGGATTCCGCCTTCTACAAGAAGGCTAGTGACAGGGCTAGTGCGGAAGGCACCTGTTGCCAGTCTGACGCCACAATGAAGAATCGGGTCGAGGATCTGCAACAGTGAAGGTGCTGCTGAGTCATACACCACACTCCCGTAGTCGAGACGGGACTGGACTAAAGCCTTATAAAGCTGTAGGAATGTGGTTTGTGCAGCTCCCCAAACGGTGTGGCTGAGGCAGCGAAGGAGGTTGAGGTGCCGCCAGTACCATTGTTTTATCTCATGAAGATGAGGTATCCAAGTGAGCTGAGCATCAAACAGCATGCCAAGGCAGTGATGCGTCTCCTCAATGCAAAGGAATTCATTGGCAAGGTAGAGCTATGGATGGAGGTGGACCTTTCAATGACGACAGAAATACATCACTCGGGTCTTAGAGGCTGAGAACTGAAAACCATGGTTGGATGCCCAAAAATGTGCCTTACGGATAGCTCCTTACAGCCGCCATTCAGCGACACTCATGCTTGGGGAACTGTAATAAAGACAAAAGTCATTGGCATATAGAGAGGTTCAGACCAATGAGCCCACCGCAACTGCAAGACCATTAATCGCCACCAAAAAGAGGGGAACACTGAGAACCGAGCCCTACAGGACACCGTTCTCCTGAATATGAGCAGAGCTAAAATAAATGCCAACTCTAACCCGAAAGAAGCGATTGGAGAGAAAATTCCATAGAAAAATCTGAAGTGGACCCCGTAAGCCCCATTCGTGCAGAGTAGCAAGGATATGATGGTGCCAGGTGGTATCGTACGCCTTCCAAAGATCAAAGAAAACAACAACTAGATGTTCTCGCCGAGTAAAAGCTGTATGAATAGCTGACTCTAACGAGACTAAATTGTCGATCGCTGAGCGGCCCTGACGGAAGGCCCCCCCCCCCCTCCCCCCCCCTGTTGCTGGGCTAGGAGGCCCCGAGCTTCGAGGATCCACATGAGCCGCCGACTCACCATCCGTTCCTGGAGTTTGCACATAACGTTGGTAAGGCTGATAGGGCGATAGCTATCAACCACCAGCGGATCTGCATCAGGTTTTAGCACCGGGATGGTAACGCTATCCTGCCAACGAGTTGGGAAAACGGCCCCCGTCCAGGTGCGATTAAACAGGGTGAGTAATTCACCCTGACAGTGCGCCGAGAGATGGCGAAGAAACTGGTTGTGAATTCGGTCTGGACCTGGAGAGGTATCGGTTCAAGCTTTAAGTGCATTTTGGAACTCCCATTCACTAAACGAGGCGTTGTATCGTATCCAGTGGTGCGTGCGAAATGAGAACTGCGTACACTCTGACTGCTCTTTAATGGTGCAGAATTCTGCCCTGTGGCCTGCTGTCACGGAAATATGAGCGAAGTACTCTGCCAGATGTTCGGCGATGGTGATTGGGTCCGTACAAAGTGTACCCCAAAGAGAAAGGCAAGGGACAGACGGATGAGGGCGAAAGCCAAAAATGCGCTGAACCCATGACCACACCTGAGATGGGGAGGTGCGAGAACCTATGGTGGCAACATATCGTTCCCAGCAGTCCTGTTTGCTCCGTCGGGTTAACCGCTGAGCTCGGGCCCACAGCCGTTTAAAGGCAAGAAATTCTCTAGGGAAGGATGACGCCGGTGTTGTTGCAGGGCTCGCCGGCAGTCCCGGATAGCTTCTGCAATCTCTGGTGTCCACCAAGGGACTGACTTACGCCTTAGGGTACTTTAAGAACAGGGGACAGTTGCCTCGGCAGCAGAAACAATGGCCATAGCGACCTCGTCCACTGCCAAATCAATGTCACCAGGAAGCGGAGCAATGGGCATAGTAGCTGAGGTGTAGGCTGCCCAATAAGCTCCACGAAGAGACGATCGTGGCAGCTGGTCAGGGGGTTGGGATTGAAGAAGAGAAACCAGGATAGGAAAGTGGTCACTACCACAAAAGTCGTCGTGAATCCTCCAACTGAGGTATGGAAGAAGACCAGGGCTAATAAGAGAGAGGTCAATGGCCGAGTATGTGCCATGAGTCAAGCTAAAATATGTGGGAGCACCAGTGTTAAGAAGGCAAATGTCCTGCTGTGCCAAGAGAGCCTCAACGTTCCTACCCTGGCCAGAGATCTGGGGTCCACCCCATAAAGGGTGGTGGGCATTAAAGTCCCCCCAAAAGGAGAAATGGTGGGGGAAGCTGGGCGAACATGGCAGCTAGGTAGGCAAGGGGAACAACCTCATCCAGGGGAAGGTAGAGGGAACAGATGGTAAGCTCCATTCCTGCCCGGATTCGAACAGCCACAGCCTCGAGAGCCGTGTGAAGTGGCACTGGGGCACTAGGAACAGTGGCAAGAACATAAACACAGACACCGCCACACACCCTGTCGTATTATACGTAGTTCTTATAGTAACGCCGGAAGCCATGGAGGAAGGGGGTCCGCCGAGCAGGAAACCAAGTTTCCTGTAGGGCCAGACAAGTGGCAGGGAAGTGAAACAAAAGCTGTTTCAACTCAGCAAGGTGGTGGAAAAAGCCACGGCAATTCCATTGAAGGATAATGGTATCCAACTGTGAAGGCATGAAAGAACCTGGGGGTGGGGGGTGGGGGGATAGGTTATGCCTTAGAAGCACTCGCTGCCACCGATTGCAAAGTAGCCTGATCAACTTCCATAGGAGTTGCGGGCCGAGCAATATCTAACTCCTGAGTGGACGCTAGATGCTCCAAATCATCTGCAGGTGCTGCGGTGAACTCCTTTTCTGTCTCTATGTCTTTCTCCTTTTGCTTTTTCTTCTTTTTGGTAGGGTCCCGTTTGTCCTTCGGTTTATCATGCTGGGTGGGCTTTTCCGACCCAGCCTCATGGACCGAGGAAGACCTGGAAGCCCTACGGCCCTCGGTTGGTGGCTTTTTCAGCCACTGGCTGACATCTGGAGGGGCAGTAACCGTGGAAGGGAGGGCACCAAGCGATCCCTTCTGCACGAGGGGAGCCGGAGGAGGAGGGCACTTCTCCGGCTTAGAGGTGGGGACTGAAGTTCCCAAAGGAGGAGGAGTTGGTTGGTTGGTTGGTTTGTGAGATTGAAGGGGAAGGAGGGGTTGTTACTCCCAATGTTGATAACGGGAGCAACGGAAGAGGGTGTCCCCCAACTACCATGGGGGGCAGGAATAGACGGCCGGACTGGAGGGCCCACAAAAAGTGGCTGAGCTTGGGGGCTCATCGCCAGGGATGACGACATCGAAGCTGCTGCAGCAAACGTCGATGAAATGTGCACAGGGTGAAGTCGGTCGTACTTGCGTTTGGCCTCTGTGTAAGTGAGCCTGTCCAAGGTCTTGTACTCCATAACCTTTCGTTCTTTTTGATAAACCACACAGTCTGAAGAGCAAGGTGAATGTTTCTGTCCGCAGTTGACACCATCAGTGGGCGGTGAACACGGGACGTTGGGATGGGAGGCACGTCCACAATCCCGACAGGTAGGGTTGGCGTCACATCTCGATGACATGTGGCCAAACCTCCAGCACTTAAAGCAGCACATGGGAGGAGGGACGTAAAGCTTAACATCACATCAATATATCATCACCTTGACCTTCTCGGGCTGGGTGTCTACCTCGAAAGCCAAGATGAAGGCGCCGGTGGCGACCCTACTATCTTTAGGTCCCCTGAAGACACGTCATACAAAGTGGACACCACGGCGTTCCAGATTTGCACAGAGCTCGTTGTCAGACTGCAACAACAGGTCACGATGAAAAATAAGGCTCTTATGAGGCGTAACGGAGACTGCAACATCACCGAGCTTGTCACAAGCAAGCAATGCCCGTGACTGTGCTGGGGATGCTGTCTGTATGAAGACTGCTCCAGACCTCATTTTAGACATGCCCTCAACTTCTCCAAACTTGTCCTCTAAATTTTCCACAAGAAACTGAGGCTTTGTGGTGAGAAACGAGTCCCAATCTGTTCGGCTGCAAACCAGAAATCGAGAATACTTCTCACCAGGTAATTTAGACCGCCGTTCCTCCCCTGGTGTGGACAGGGAAGGGAACGATTGGGGGTCATACTGTACAGTATTTAACTTTCCTTTCTTAGAGACTCGTGCTTGTGCACTATTCGTATTTTGTTTCGTGGTGGTCCCACGAGCAGCTAGGGGAAGGAATGTCCACCCAGACAGAGCCTCGCTTGCCTGGGTAAGCCTAATACAACCGGGGGCCGGCAGATTGCCCAGAGGTCGCCCGCTAGCAACTATTCTACCTCAACAGCCATGCGTCTCCTCAGCACGCAGCACACCTTGAGATTGAGGTTTTTTTTTATAGAGCTTTATACCATCCTCGTGACCCAGGCAGTTAAGCCAAGATCCCCGGGCTCTGTATCGTACAACGTTCCACCGTCGCACCTTACGGTGGTCGTTGAAGCTCGCTCAGAGCTTACGGTATTGAGGACTGGTGGCGCTTCCCAGTCCCCAGCTCAGGGACCCTGGGGTCACCAAGCCCGTACCCAGCATCTAAATGCTGAGCCCCCCTGAGGAGAATGATGATAAGAATGTAGATGTTAAATTAGAGATTTCAGGGTGGATATGGCATTATAAGCAGAAGATTAAAAATACACACAAAAAAATCATAAAAATGAAGTTCTGCAAGCTAATGGCTCTACTTGTTCTATTGTATAGCAGAGAGGCACGGGTTATGAAAAGAGGATTCTCGCCACAGACAGGGTGCTGAAATGAAAATTTTACAAACAGTCAGAGGTTGCATCAAGTTGGACAGGATTCATAATGTCAACAAGTTGTTAATATTTTTGCAGTAAATGACACAATAGAAAAACACACACAAAACCGGAAGGAACATCTAGAACGAACGAGGGGGGGGGGGGGGGCCTTAGGTTTCTAAAAATGGCCTTACAGGACAAGTCCACAGGAACGAGGGACATAGGCTGCCCACTTTGATAAGATGGAACTAATCCTTCCGTAACCTTTTTGGGTTGTCCTGCACTAAAGTTCTGCTTTTATTTGCTCACCTCATGAGAACATATAGTGAATGAACTAATGTAACTCATTATAGTCATTAATGTTAATGTCAATGACACTGACTGGGAAGGGGCAGGAAGTGCAAGATACGGTAGTAACCGTACCACATCGCGCTTGCAAACACTGCAGATATGCAAGAGAGTTCAGGTCGGTGGTGGCAGATGAGCACGTCTTATACGTGGCTCTCAAGAGGCACCAAAGCAGCTGCATTATCAGGCAAGATAGCACTGGTTACCTTCAGCAACTTTCGCAAATTTCCTTCTCTAAGTTGGTATGGTTTAACCGAGGAAACTGATGCTCCCAGCAGTTCGTACATATTGGTGAATGGTGCACAAACTGTTCCTAGGCAGCAGCTATTCAGTCTCTCTACAGATTGGGATCACTTATGCAGTATGAAGAGACATGCCCAACACACAAACATTTAAAACACTGCATGGTTGGTAGAACATACATTTTCAAATTGCACCAGTAAACCATTACTTTTACATTATCATTTAATACGTCCCTTAAAAAACCAAAATAAAAAGGCAAGTGTCTATTTTGATGTCTTTGGTCCCATTACGCACGAAGGACAAACTGGAGACCCTGATGTTGCACATAGTTATTTATTAATTATTTACACGTCAAGCTCAGTAGGACCAAATTGAGGAGCAACTCTCCAAGGTCATGGAATGTGTCATGATGTGAAATTAGAACATAAAAGTAATAATAGATAAAATAATGCTTATGAACCCAAAAAAAGTCAGTCCATAAGTTTAAGTAAACACAATCAACAATACAACAAGAATCAGCTTAATTTTTCAAGTAACTCCTCGACAGAATAGAAGGAGTGACTCACGAGGAAACTCTTCAGTTTCGACTTGAAAGCGCATGGATCACTGTTAAGAGTCTTGAATTCGAGTGGTAGCTTATTGAAAACGGATGCAGCAGTATACTGCACACCTTTCTGCACCAGAGTTAAGGAAGTCCGATCCAAATGCAGGTTTGATTTCTGCCAAGCATTAACTGAGTGAAAGGTGCTTATTCTTGGGAATAAGCTAGTATTGTTAACAAGAAATGACAGTATATTGAGAGGCCAATGTCAAAATACCCAGATTCGTGAACAGGGGTCGACAATAGGTTCGTGAACATAAAATTCACAGTTGGACACACCACAACGCATACTACAATCCACATCTCCTCTTGTCACTCCACAGCCCACAAAATGGCAGCATTCCAGTACATGATCAATACAGCTATCCAATTACCACTATCTGAAGACAAATGTGAACAAGAAACTGAAATAATAAAACAAACTGCTATTGCAAATGGTTATAACAGCTCCACAGGAGACACCCTAAAACACTCAATAATGGCAAAGAAATCACAACACAAAAAACAAAAAGAATGTTACATCATCTATACAATCCCCTTTCTTGTAACATTCATATAAGATTGCCAATGTCTCCAAATGAAAAGGCATAAGCATATCCTTTACCATAGACAGACAAGATTGGACAGAAGTTACCCCACAACATCAACACACAAAACCCACTTCAACACACAGCTGTGTGCAAAATTGAATGTTTGGACTGTGTCTGCTTCTACATAGGTCAGACATGCAGATCATTTGAGATTAGATACAAAGAACACACAGCAGCACTAAAAACACAAAAAATATCACACATCAGCAATAGCCACCCACGTGCATGAAACAGAACACCATGTCAATGACAGGGGGAACAAAACACCATGTTAACAACACAAGTATCAGCATCCTACACATCCAACCAAAAGGCAGAAAACTAGACATCCTTTAAACACTCCAAATATACAACCACCAAACAATCCATCTTAAATGACAAAAATGGCAATATTTACAATAGTATCATCTCTGTTTTCAGCAACTGCCTATGTCATTAAAATTACAGAGATTCATCCTAGGCTTTGTAACCTCTTGGTTCATCCCTAAGAAATCCCCAAACCACCTTCCCTACCCTCTGGCTCCTACCCTTGTGATGCCCCCGGTGTAAGACCTGTCCCATGCACCCTCCCACCACCACCACCTACTCCAGACCTGTAACCCGGAAGGTGTACATGATCAAAGGCAGAGCCACGTGTGAAAGCACCCACGAGATTTACCGACTGACATGCCTACACTGTGAAGCCTTCTATGTGGGAATGAACAGCAACAAACTGTCCATTCGCATGAACGGACACAGCCAGACAGTGTTTCTTGGTAATGAGGATCACCCTGTGGCTAAATATGCCTTGGTGCACGGCCAGCACATCTTGGCACAGTGTTACACCATCTGGGTTATCTGGATACTTCCCACTGACACCAACCTATCAGAACTCCGGAGATGGGAACTTGTCCTTCAATAAATTCTCCCTTCCCGTTACCCACCAGGCCTCAACCTCTGCTAATTTCAAATTGCCGCCCCTCGTACTTCACCTGTCATTCAACAACATGTTTGCCTCTGTACTTCTGCCTCTACTGACATCTCTGCCCAACCTCTTTGCATTTACAATGTCTGCCTGTGTCTGTATATGTGCGGATGGATGTGTGTGTGTGTGTGTGTGTGTGTGTGTGTGTGTGTGAGCGTGCGAGTGTATACCTTTTCTTTTTTCCCCCCTAAGGTAAGTCTTCCCGGTCCTAGGATTGGAATGACTCCTTACACTCTCCCTTAAAACCCACATCCTTTCATCTTTCCCTCTCCTTCCCTCTTTCATGATGAAGCAACCTCGGGTTGCAAAAGCCTGAAATTTGTGTGTGTGGTTGTGTGTTCTTTTAGTGTCTATCAACATATCAATGCTTTCGTCCAATAAATATTTAGTTATGTATGTTACCATGACAGCCGCCAAGTGTACAAGAGATTGACCTCATTTACAGATATATCATTACACCAGCAGCTTGTACCCATTGTCAGTTTGAAATTAATGTGCATCAACTACTGGCACAAACTGTATATCCAATCTGCATAATTTAAAGCATTAACCAATGTATTACCCATCTTTAGGTAGTTATTATAGGTAACAGACAATCTTTAAGAGTTTGTTCTCATTCTCTCTCTCTCTCTCTCTCTCTCTCTCTCTCTCTCTCTCCCCCCCCTCCCCCTCTGCCACCAGCCTTTCATATCTATCCGTGACTCCCAACCAAAATTGTTGTTTGTGTATTATTTTACCACTGTAGCCAATATGATTACTGTACTTCAGGTTTGTAACATTTCACCTGATTGTATAAGTGAGTATGAAGTTTAAGCTACTTTAATTTGTCAAAATCCAATTTATATACCACCTGAAGTATTTATTCCAACACATGTATTCAACACCTCAGAACCAACATCTCCAAATCCTTTAAAAAAATTATTCTGTAATAATGTTGTTACGATGTATATTCTTTGTACTTTGTGATAGTGTTTCCTCTTTTGCTATATGGTCCTTGCACCCAATAGTTGCCAGACGCTATGTCTTTTTACAAAATATGACAGTATACATGTGATATGTTATGACAGTGAAAGGAACCTGTGACCACTGGAGGTACTCTATTTTACTTATTTTATGTTGACTGTTAGGTATATGTTAATTTTTTGCAAAAAAACATCCATGTTCTGAAATATATTTTGTTTCTCCACTAGAGAGCACCACAAGTTTCTCCAAATAATCATAACACAAAACACACACACACACACACACACACACACACACACACACACACACACACACACACACGTCATACTGACAAATGTAAATCCACTTGATGGAGGTTTAAACCTTTGAAACGCGTCATGGAGATAAATAAACAGTGATTGGTAACATTACACTTGTTTTTTCATTTAATGCCAATAACAGTCACAGTAAAGCCTAACCTAAAATGTTTGCATTTAAAGAATCACGATATCTGAGGAAAATGGCTGCTGAGCTCCATAATCATGAAGTGACGGTTCTCCATGATGTACTGCTGCACCAACTCAACCAGGTGATCATTGATGAGGGACATTCGCCCACTACACTTTTCATCATGAACACACTGGTGACCTTTGGAAGAAAGCCTAAGCCAGTGACACACAATCTGTTTGCTTGTGTTGTTCTCCCTGTAGACCTGACAGAGCCGATGATGAATTCTGACGAGCGCCATGTTTTGTGCATTAAGGAACCTTATCACTGACTGAACCTCGCAGACAGCGGGAGAACGAATAAGAGATGCCATTTCGGGGCACTGCTGCTACAGTATTGGCACCAGGGGGAACCGGTCCGGCCTGCATTTGATTGCCACATCATAGATTTGTTGCAGAGGTGCAATTTTCCCAGCTAAATACGTCGACTCTAAAGGAAACAACAGCAGGAAACATACTTTCTGGATGGATCTCATACAAACAGAAAAGTCAAACATGAAGGGAAACTTCTTATGTGTGAGACAGTTCCTAAATTTGTGCAGATACTGAGAAGCTTGACACAATCAGGAGCACTTTTACATGATAAATGTGTTGCCAACAACTGTGATTACGAACAGGAGCTCTGCCTACAGGGGACCCTTGAATAGGTTTGGTTCTCATTTATTTAAGCCTGAGGCAAGCGAAAAAACAGAGCTTTCTAAATGACTCAACTTGCAACTAATTCTATGATGTGAAACTTTGTCAGGTTAACAGCGTAAACCATGTAGAAACCAATACATATATTTTAATTTTTTAGGCTGTGTGGGTCACTTCCCGCAATATACTTTGTTCCAGGATTACTGATCTAGCAACATATTTTGTACAGTTAAGGAGTTTAGAGGTAGGAGAGGGGTATTGTCAAGACTGAAGTTGAAAAGTGGCTTACATGTCCTGCCTAAATAGCTCAGTCACAAAGGACAGTGGCACCTACAGAAATCCAATGGGGCTTAAGTACCACTCCAGCACTAAATTTTTTTACCCGTCAACAAGTTTCAAGTTTGAAAAGTTAAATCTAAAATGAAGCTGCAACCAAATAGAAATAAATATCATTTACATAAGAAACTTGACTGACACAGTACTGCAACAGTTTCATTCAGATCCAGATTCTCTACTGGATGAAATATTTAGCTGCTAGATCTTTCTATCATGTACAAAGGCAAGTAAGAATGGAATGTTTGAAAATATAATGAAGTTGCAGTTTGGAAATGAGACTGTCAAATGTGTTTTGGGGGAAAGTTAAGATGAGAAAAATGCAAATCTTTTATCAAAGGATGAAGTATGAAACAATACCTGCCAATCGTCCATTGTAATATCGATTATGAGTTGTTTCCTGGTGATGCCAGTTTTCTCTCTCCTGGCTATCTCAGATGAACTCACTGGTACAAGGACTGGAACATTGTTTTCATCTGAAAAGAGAGATGCCAATTTCTTCTGAAATGTTAATTGCTTTCATTAGAAGAATAACTACTGATGCAGACACTAAAATGATATTTTAATTTTTCTACAACACAACTTCCTAAGCATCCATACTAAGGTATTTCAAAATAGCACTGCACTTCCATAAAAAATTATACTAACAAAATTACAAAAGAAATGCTGTCATGTAAATATCACTTTACTCAAAAGATGACTGAAGTCAGCACAACACCTGTAATTTGGCAACTTCATAAAAGAGTAATAAGTTACAAAAAAGTTTACAATCATCCTGTGGGGTGACATCATTGACATGACAATGTTTTGAATTGTCACGGGTATTGGGAAGATTAACAAAATAAACAAATGTTCACATTAAAGTTCTGATACTGAATTTCACAAATAGTACGAAATCCTACCTAAAGTCAGAAGCACTGCACCATCTCTCACTAAAAATGATACGTGAAACATGTTTTCAACTGTTCTTGAAAATGACTTGGGGTCTACAACAAAATGGAAATAGGATACTGGTTTCTTGCTTTTACCACTTTCAGCATGAAGAACCTTTATCATACGCTGAAGCACTTTTTGAATTTCAGTCTCTTCCTTCTCTAAAGTTGTGACCTATGGAATCAACAAGAAAAAGGAACAGTTAAAACTTTCTTAAAAGACATTACAGAAAGGCTAATGATACAATGTAACACAGTTTGACACAAACTAGCCACTACAAATAACACATTAAGGAAGTATTAATTCTGCAATGAATTTCAAAAAGCATTTCCTCTGAAAATAAAAGTAATGAAAGCTAATATACACGTACTTTCACTGTTTACCACAGACACTATTCATGAACAGCCTCAGCATTTACTTGCTGTAATTACCTACAGTGGTGCACCTTTGTGGATTCAGCCCATAGTAACTGCAGAACAAACTAACAACTAGAGAGCACATCCACCTACAAACCTTACAAGACCCCATTCCAGAAATCCATCAGGACCTCCAGTCACTACTCAAATCCTTAGGCCCATCCAGAACATACTCCTGGAGTCTACCTGTCTGTTCAATCCTACCACTCCCCCGCACTCCCACCTTCTACATGCTTCCTAAAGTCCATAAACCCAACCACCCAGGATGCTCATTGTGGCCGGTTAATGTACCCCCCACTAAGAGAAGTTCTGCTCACACAGACCAACACCTTCAACCTATTACCTGGACCTACCCTCCTATACAAAAGATACCAACCATTTCCTCACCGACTCTCCACAGCTCCTGTACCTTTACCACATGGTGCCCTGTTCGTCACAACTGATGCCATCTCCCTTTACACTAACATCCCTAATGCCCATGGCCTTACCACAATTGAACACTACCTTTCCCAACACCTGAGATTCCAAACCAACAACCACCTTCTTACTCACCATGATCAACTATATCCTCACCCACAATTACTTCTCCTTTGAAGGCATTACCTACAAACAAATCCGGGGTATGGCTATGGGTGCCAGCATGGGCCATCTAGAGGAATCTTCCTGAAACATATAGAATACTGAACCCCTTATCTGGTTCAGATTCATTGATGACATTTTTGCCATTTGGATTGAGGCTGAGGATACCCTATCCACATTCCTCCAGAACCTCAACAAGTTCTCCCCCATTTGCTTCACCTGATCCTATTCAACCTAACAAGCCACCTTCCTACATCACTACCTCCATACAGCCTAGCCACCCATGGTCGTCGCGTCTACAGTGACATGCGATCCCCCTCTAAATATACTGATGGTCTCACTTAAGCCCTCACAAACTGTAATTATCCTCCCAACCTTGTGCAAAAACAAATCTCCTGTGCCTTATCTTTCCAGTCTCCCACCATCCGACAAAGTCCCGCCACAGAGGAGCATTCCCCTGCTAACTTACGGGACTATAGCAACTTATTTACATTCTCCACCAGGGTTTCTTGTCCTGCCCTTAAATGAGTAATGTCCTGCACACTATCCTTCTCACCCCTCCCACAGTGGTATTCCACGTCCACTGAACCTACACAATATACTTGTCCATCCCTACACAACCCCTGCTCCCAACCCTTTACCTCAATTGCTCATACCCCTGCAATAGACCTAGATTCAAGACCTGTCCTATACATCCTCCCACCACCACCACCACCACCACCACCACCACCTACTCCAATTAGTCATAACCATCACCTCCATCACCTATCCCATCAGAGGCAGGGCTACCTGGGAAACCAGTCACATGATCTAAAAGCTAAGCTGCAACCACTGTGCTGCATTCTATGGGGGCATGACAACCAACAAGCTGTCTCTCTGCATGAATGGCCAGTGACAAACTGTGACCAAGAAACAAGGGGACCACCCTGTTGCTGAGCACACTGCCAAACATGACATCCTTTATTTCAATGATTGCTTCACAGCCTGCTCCTACATGGATCCTTCCCACCAACACCAGCTTTTCTGAGTTGCACAGATGGGGACTTTCCCTGCACTATATCCCACATTCTCACAAACCTTCTGGCCTCAACCTTCATTAGTCATTGTCCTCTCCCATCCAGCCACTTCTCTGTTCCCATTCCAGCACTACACAGCCCTCATTCCCCCATCGCACCCAGTCTTTTTACTTCTCTCCTTTTCTGCTATCCCCTCTATACCTCTCCTCCGCCTGAAACTGCAGTGTGTGTGTGTATGTGTGTGTGTGTGTGTGTGTGTGTGTGTGTGTGTGATTTCGACGAAGAAATTACGGCCGAAAGCTATATTTGCGACAATCTTTTTGTTGAGCCTATCTGTGACTCAGTATCTCCTCTATATGGTGAGTAGCAACTTTCCTTTTCACAATCATTAAATATTTATTTATATATGTAGGCCTTTTAAAGAACCTACACACTGTTCAACTATCTCCGAAGTAGGTCAAAGGTAACAGGTGCTTGTTACAAGTAAATAGAAGAGTAGTAACAACAGAAGAAGCATTTATAGCCAAAAAATTGCAACAAATTGACACATCAATGAGGGAATACATAAATCCAATGCAGAACTAATTGTATGGGATTCATTTCTCTAGGTAGCCTGGAGAATCTGTCTGGAAGCAATAGTAATTTAAATGCAACAAATTGAACACAAAAATCTAGATTGAAACCATATACACAGGTCCAATGGAGCAAGTGGGACCAGACTCTCACTATTAGCCATCAGAATATTAACCAGTGTCAGAGTGTCCACTCTATTTTGATTAATAATAATAATAATAATAATAATAATAATAATAACAACAAAATCATTTTCTCACTAAGTAATATGAGGCCAGCAAAATTTACACAACATACAAAAGGAACTAAGGAGCTTTTCTGTATTCTAAAGGAGTACACAAATAAATAAGTTTTCTGCACAGCATATAATTTATTTGCTCCTCTTATATTACAGCACATCATGATTCTGTCCAGCGGTCTGTTCCCAATCGTGCGTTACTATGGCTCACGGATTCATATTTATGGACTTGCTGACATTGAGTTTTTCAGTAGAGTGAGTCTTTATGTCGTTATACTAACTGAATTGTGATATGGGAGCACGAGCTGTGAAAAAGAGTTATCCCCCATAACTGTGGAGATCTCTGAGCACATCTGCATTCAGTACTAACTGCCAGCTGCTGAAACATTTTACAAAAATCATGAGGCAGGCGACAACTGTCAGACTGATTCAGAAATTATTCAGTAAGTCTCAGAAGATGAACAGAAAGTCAAATTAACCTCATCTTCCCTGTCATATTCAATCCAAAATGGAATAATATTTAAGGTAATAGCAATTAAATTTTGATAATTTCTGTATTAATATTCTGATAGACTAAAGGGGCAATTAGTGTGACACTATCATTATCTTAATTGAGATCAAACTGCAATAACCCAAGGAAATATGTAGTGATTCTACCCTTGCTCACTTTGGTTAACCTCTTATTGTTTTGGATTCTCTTTGTCTTAGACATACTGAAAATACAAAATCTCATTCATAATGTGCTTTTCACTCTTCTTGGTAAAGCATCACAGCAATTTTACTGTAGTCAATGTGAGTAAATGATACCACTGTATGCTCAGAGTGGTATGGGAGCTATATGAATGGGGTAGTGTTATACTGTAAATGCTCTGAATCCATTAGTGGTAGAGCACTCAACCTCGTGCTGACTAATTAAAGGGAGAGTGCTGGAATTGTCGCTTCTTATGAGCAGCAGTTCTGATTAAACTGTAATGTCGCTACACAATATTTAGAGAGATTGGCAAGAATCTGTAGTGAAGCCACCATGAAATATTGCAATAGCAACCACAGGCCATTAAGTGCAGTGCAGCAACAAGAGTCAGAACGACAAATATGCAAAAGGTTATGAGAGATCGACTAACCATACTCAGTGAAAACTTGCACAATGCAGCAGTAATAGACGGAGAAGGCAGACATCACCACACCAGAGCAAGACCCTTTCTTGCGAGCTATGTGATCAGGGTCTGGATAGTAATGCAACAAGGGCACCTCCAAGCCATATAAATATGTGAATTTTGAGAGATTCACTCCAAGCCTAACAGCACCCTTACAATGCAAGGTCCATGCCAGACTACGACATAAGCCATAGGTTTGAGGCCAGATCAGGCCAGCCAACACCTGCACAGAGTCTCCTCGCAAGACTTTGTGCTACAGCGCCACTGACCTGTCTGGGTCCCACCAGCCTGTCAGCACCGCCACCACTCATCCTACCAAATGCCATTTGCACTCTACAGAGATGCCTACAACTGCCATCCATGGATGAAGATTATGATTCGATTATTGCAAGGGTACAGTTTCATAGACATGTCATGGGGTGAATGCTACCTTTTTGCTGTGTTTTTGTTTGACTGCGAGCTCATGACAAGTCAAAGGGTTTTAGCAGGGGTTGAGTTAAGGTTGTAAGTTCAGTATGCGACAGGTGAACGAAGATGATATTTTTTGAGAAAGTGTAAATATATGTGTTAAGTTTTCACTTGATTGATAAGAGCAATACGGGTGTCAAGAACAAGAGGTGTCACTCATTGTTTAGTAGTATATAAGCTGTTAACCATGAATAGTGATACAGGAGGTGAAACTAAGTTTAGTCACTGTTTCAATGTGTAGTAGTAATTATAAGCAGCCACTCAGGCGAGAGCAGTTGTTGCAAGTAGATATGATAGTGTTACGGTTACTGTTCTTGTACTCTGATTTTATTTTGTGCAGAGCAAGGAATATGGCTCAGTATTTACGCAAGAAAGGTAGTGAGAAGTGTTAAGATAGTGGCATGTTTCATTTATATTTGCATAATTAATAAGAAGTAATCGGGTTGTGGTCGAAATGACAGGGACCAGGATTTTCGGTACCCGTGAGGTATTGAGAATTTTAAGACAGTAGATTAGGTGCGAGTAGACAATGCAAAGCAGTCCAAGAGAAATGATTTCCTGTGAAGAGTAGGCACGTCCTCTGAGTCTTTCATGGTGGCATGTCTACATAAGGCCAAAGTCAGGAAGACAGACATTATTAAAGGAACCTGGTTTCCGAGATGAAGTAGTGAAGAAATTAATGCCTTGCCACACCGCCAGACCTCCCAGGCTTTACTGACTGCCGAAGATACATAAGAAACATGTTCCTCTTAGGCCCATTGTTAGTGCAATCAGCCCAATACAGACTGCCAAAACATCTTGCAGGATTATTAGCATCAAAACTGGGATATTGTGAACATCTTATTGCAAACTCGCAGACACTCAAGAAAATGAAAATAGGCTGAAATGACGTAATGGTTAGTCTGGATGTGGTGTCACTTTTTAGAAGGGTACCAGTGCAAGGCACGCTGGAACTTTTGGCCCAACAGTTTCGACCTGCAGTTGCTAAGTTGTTCCGTCACATTCTAACGACAATGTACCTATTTACTGTGATGAATATTATGAAATGACAGATGGCACAACAATGGGCTCACCACAGTCTGCTGCAGTTGCAAATTTCTTAACGGGGCACTTTGAGGAGCAGGCTCTGAACTCTACAGTGTTGCGTCCATCTTGCTTCCTCAGGTACATTGATGACACCTTCCTGATATGGCCTCACAATGAAAATACACCACACCAGTGTCCATCACAACATTAAATTTACCACTGAGATGGAGAAGGACGGCAAGCTACTGTTCTTGGATGTTTTAGTTGAGCAGGAGGCAGGAGTCCAGCTTGGTCATTCAGTGCTCAGCAAACCAACGCACACTGACTGATATTTGAATGCCGATATTTTCACTATCCTGTGAACAAGAAAGCAATCCTGAACATGTTAATGCACACAGCCAAAGTTATTTCTGATGACGACCAGTTACAGTCCGAATTGCAGCACTTGAGACACGTGTTCAGACAGAATGGTTATAGCAAAGTGGCTTCACAAACATTTCCAGATGTCACTGAAGAACACCTTGTGAATTGGCAAGAGAAGCGGGCTGGTGGCTTTCGTGCCATACAGTGGGGCAATGAGCAGCAAGTTAGAATGTGTACTGCAGAGACATGGATTGAGACCAGTGTTCCAATCTGCCCCCAAGATTGGAAGTATGTTGCGCCCTGTTGAAGATGACATAGCCCATCATGTGCCAGGGTGAATAGTGTCCCTTGCGAGTGCGGCAGCATCTACACTCCTGGAAATTGAAATAAGAACACCGTGAATTCATTGTCCCAGGAAGGGGAAACTTTATTGACACATTCCTGGGGTCAGATACATCACATGATCACACTGACAGAACCACAGGCACATAGACACAGGCAACAGAGCATGCACAATGTCGGCACTAGTACAGTGTATATCCACCTTTTGCAGCAATGCAGGCTGCTATTCTCCCATGGAGACGATCGTAGAGATGCTGGATGTAGTCCTGTGGAACGGCTTGCCATGCCATTTCCACCTGGCGCCTCAGTTGGACCAGCGTTCGTGCTGGACGTGCAGACCGCGTGAGACGACGCTTCATCCAGTCCCAAACATGCTCAATGGGGGACAGATCTGGAGATCTTGCTGGCCAGGGTAGTTGACTTACACCTTCTAGAGCAGGTTGGGTGGCACGGGATACATGCGGACGTGCATTGTCCTGTTGGAACAGCAAGTTCCCTTGCCGGTCTAGGAATGGTAGAACGATGGGTTCGATGACGGTTTGGATGTACCGTGCACTATTCAGTGTCCCCACGACGATCACCAGTGGTGTACGGCCAGTGTAGGAGATCGCTCCCCACACCATGATGCCGGGTGTTGGCCCTGTGTGCCTCGGTCGTATGCAGTCCTGATTGTGGCGCTCACCTGCACGGCGCCAAACACGCATACGGCCATCATTGGCACCAAGGCAGAAGCGAATCTCATCGCTGAAGACGACACGTCTCCATTCACGCCTGTCGCGACACCACTGGAGGCAGGCTGCACGATGTTGGGGCGTGAGCGGAAGAGGGCCTAACGGTGTGCGGGACCGTAGCCCAGCTTCATGGAGACGGTTGCGAATGGTCCTCGCCGATACCCCAGGAGCAACAGTGTCCCTAACTTGCTGGGAGGTGGCGGTGCGGTCCCCTACGGCACTGCGTAGGATCCTACGGTCTTGGCACGCATCCGTGCGTCGCTGCGGTCCGGTCCCAGGTCGACGGGCACGTGCACCTTCCGCCGACCACTGGCGACAACATCGATGTAATGTGGAGACCTCACGCCCCACGTGTTGAGCAATTCGGCGGTACGTCCACCCGGCCTCCTGCATGCCCACTATACACCCTCGCTCAAAGTCCGTCAACTGCACATACGGTTCACGTCCACGCTGTCGCGGCATGCTACCAGTGTTAAAGACTGCGATGGAGCTCCGTATGCCACGGCAAACTGGCTGACACTGACGGCGGCGGTGCACAAATGCAGCGCAGCTAGCGCCATTCGACGGCCAACACCGCGGTTCCTGGTGTGTCCGCTGTGCCGTGCGTGTGATCATTGCTTGTACAGCCCTCTCGCAGTGTCCGGAGCAAGTATGGTGGGTCTGACACACCAGTGTCAATGTGTTCTTTTTTCCATTTCCAGGAGTGTATATTGGCCAGACAATTCACACAGTTGCAGAGCATTGTTGAGCACATTAGAGTCTGGCCGCATGCGTCAACATACTACGATTCCATTATAAAAGAGGTGGGCGAGATTGGAATAAACAGCAACAACTTTAACACAGACCAGGTGTGCACACTGAGTGAGGCATGAGGATGGATTTTGGATGTTGAAAGGAAGTGACGACAGATGGTTAATGCTTGGAGGGATGTGGGAGCACAAGTTTCAAACGTGGCACTAGGTCTAGCGCCACCTGACATCACTCGGTCCTGTGGAGGGCCGTAGATGCCATAAGCCGCCCAAGTCACCTTCCACACAAGCATCATTTCTGCCATCTGATTGCTGCCAGTGGTCCTAATCCTGCCTATATAAGTGGAGAATCGAGCCAACCCCAGCAGTCAGTAATTTTACTCCTGACAATAATGGTGGGGTTAGGTATTGAAAGCTTGAGAATTTTATTTGAATTGACATGGCTTGAAAACAGAGAAGATTTTATTAAGAGTAGGGAAAAATGTCACAAAGGCATGACAATCTTTTGAGTGGGAAGATTATGGTAACTGTAAATAATGTCTTAATACAAGTTCCTGGGAAGTTACTGAAGACACAGACCAATTATGCCGAAGTTAAACAGAGTAATGTTGACGTACCAGCTCCAATATCCAGAAGATTCGTGGAGTCTGAGGTAAAAGGAATGAGTGGGGCCTTGTTATTTTAGTTACTACAGGGAATGTGCAAGATGATGATAGTTGTGTTGTGGATGATTTAGCAGAAACAGTACAGGTACATATATTTCCCCAGAAACAGGGTGAACAGAGGAAAAGTATGAGGAGTTTGTAGAGAGGATAATAAAGTTGACATGGCTCAGTCTGTTGAAGAGTATGCACCGGGCATTTAGAATGTAGCACAAGTGTAAATAATGGGTCATAGCTTTGCAGGGCAAGCAGCTGACGTTTGCGACAAGCTCTTTACAGCACAACCTAAGTCTGATGTATGCGACAAGTATGAAGTGAGTGAGGGGTACAACATGAGCCTGAAAGTAAACGTTCCGATTAAACACCATGCCAAGGTTAACCTTCAGTGGCAGAAAGCTGTTGCCAGTGTAGAGCTGTCATGACGATTGCCTGTTGCACATGATAAACCAGTTAAACCAAGTACAAGTACATTAAGGTGTAATTTTTATGAGATAGTGCCACCAGGCAACCGTAAGTTTTTTGGATGAGCAGGAGTACCAGAAAACCAAGCATTTTGAGGGCAATTCAGTCTGCAATGAGCTTTACAGTGGGAGGAGTAAGTGGGGCTAATTGTTGAAGGGTTGTGAATGGTAGTGGTGTATGTGGTTTTCTAGTGAGGATAGTTTTGGAAGTATGTTTGCTGGGACAGCACAGGGAGAACTGTTGTTGCGAGGACAAAGTTCTAAAAGTTGTTCCAAAGGATTAAAAAGCCAAAAACCACCAGATACACAGACGAGATGCCAAGTGTATGATTTTAATGGATGCAGACACATATTGTTACAGTTGTTATGTTAAGGACAATTTATTAAAAAAGAAAGAGTGACATTTTATTTTGTAAGTGCGGTGTGGAGAGTTAGAAGTTGTGTCTAAGCACAACAAGAGGCCTTGCAGGAAACATATTTCATAGTATTTGAGTTACTGAACAGGGCAAGGAACCCTTGAGACACAATGTGAGATTAAGCAGTAGGAGAGATTCCCAGGTAGTGATAGCTGTAGTAAGTGTATGAGGAGTATTGTAGTATAATAACAGAGAAAATAGAATTTGTAGTGCTTAAAGAAGATGGTAAACAGTCATAAAACTTAATGTAGTAAGTTAATAGCATTCGAGATTGCCTGTCCAACAGTGTGTACTTGTTCTGTAGATCAAAAGTAGAAGCAGTCACAGTGGAGAACCAGTGCTGAGCAAGAGCAAAGGGGTTGCATCTTCCCCATGGAGGGGGGCAACGTAATGCCGCTACCCAGTTTTTAGTGAGATTAGTGAGAATTTGTAGGGAAGCCACCATGAAGTACTGAAGTAGAAACTGTGGATCGGTAAGTGCAGAGTAGTGATATGGGCCACAATCATAAATATGCAAAATGATTGTGAGTGAGATGGGCTAGCCGTAATCAGCGGAAAATTGCACTGCACAGTGCTAATACTGGGGGCTGGATAGTAATACAACAAAGGTGTCTCCAAGCCATATGAATTTTGAGCCAGATTAATTCAGAGTCCAACAGCACCACCATGACGCCATTCCATGCTAGATGAGACGACAGGGCACCACTGACTGCACTGAGTCTCCCTGTGGGACTTGGTAGCACAGTGCATCTGACCAGTGTGAAGAACTAAGTCACAGAGAGACAGCCGTTCCTCACAGAAATGCCATTGCAGCATAAGTAGAGAAACACCGCAGATGGCAGGGCTGCTGCTTACTGTTGGGCCACTGGCTGTTGTCTGACCTGGTTTCAGTGAACATCATCTCACTGGGGTGCAAGCAATTGCCACAAGTCAATGCCCACCGAGGTCACCGGAGTGAGGCTCGTGCCTCACATTACTACTGAAGTGATGTGTACTTTAAGTTGAATAAAACATTTCTCTGTCAGCAGTGTGTCTCTGTGCCCACTGGCCCATCACCATCATTACTCACACTACTAAGTGCTGTCTGCACACTACAAAGCTCCCTACAAGCTGACGTGTAAACAGGAACGTGTAGCCTCGCATACTGCCACACATTCCTTCAAGAACACAAGAGTGGACCCAAAAACTCCCAACACTTTACAGAATAAACCAGCCAACCTTCCCGGGTAAAGGGAAAAAAGGTCTGACAACTGAGTAAAGGTGCAAATATGGTTGTGAACTGATGATACATCAATTCTGGTAAACTAATGTAACCTATTATCACCACCGTCTGACTTTCCAGAAAGTAAACATTTGACTGTAACAAGGCACTCAACAGTTTGTACAGGTGGCAAATGAATGATTAAAAGTTCAAGGTATCACCTCTGCAAAGACACAAACAGTCATGTGTTAATATCTGATAAGTTGCAAATCAGACTTCCATGAACCTTTACTTTGGAGTACTTGCAGAAAAACAAATTTTTCAAGGTTAGCTGCAATATGTATTTACACTGTAGTTTAGTCAAATGCTAACTTACAGATACTAGCTGTAATTTTTCATGAAATCAGTAATTACTGTACACAATACTACTAAACACAGCTAGTTTTGCACTTCATTTCCCATGTTTTGGTACTATTTTTGCATTTGTAATAATTCTTTATGACCTCATTTCATAAATTATATTTTTACATACTGTATGACACGTTAAATATTTCGTGGACAGCACTTATATCATGGACTGCTGTTTGCAAAAAATACTTCAAGATCAATTTGAAACTAAGCTTCTCTTGTAGTTGGCATCAATTTGAATAAAACAAATTCACTCAATACGTGAGTGGCTAATGATCCAAAAATGACACCAGAGTTCATTGCTGCAGTAATTACATTAATTCTCCAAATAATAGCTTAACAAATGCGGTAGGCAACTGAAAGGGCAGTCACTACGAAGGTTCACAGTTATCAGATTGCTGTAATCCTACTACCACTATTCTGAAATATGCTGACCATTAGTTATTCAAATAAACATGCATTTCATACTGATTCACACGTATTCGACATGAACTAGCACCATCACAAAACAATGCATCTTTCTGCCTTTAATATCACAGAAATAAGAGAATGTACACGATATTGGGGCCACATTAGCTGTTTCTACTGCAACTGTGACCATATATTCAAATCTCACTGGGAAAGTGTAATTTATTTAATGTCAGATGTTTTTTCTCCTCCTTAATGCAATTAAAATGACCACAATGAAAGAAACAGAAACCTACAAACCCAGAAATTCATACTGCAGTGCTGTGTAAACTAAATGACTAACTATTCATTTTCAGAACAGTAGTAGAATATCCAGTCAGAAAAGCTGACAAGAAGAAGTAGGTAATGTTGGTATACATCTGCAACCAGCATCACATTATGCGACATCCACGGTGGTGAGGGAGGAAGGGCAGTGTCTCCAGAACGAGGTAACAGTCTGCTGCAAAAGAAATTAAGTCCATGGCAGGAAGGTACAAGTATAGCATCAAAGGCAAATGGTCTTTTATCTTTACATTATCTGACTTGGAACACATGGGTTCCATGATTTTTCAATTGGTAACTGGTAAAATAGGTACTTTAACAGATTTACAAATTCTATCATACAAGTTTATAGACAGCACACACTTATCAGCACTGCCATCCAAAATAGTCATAGCAGAAGTATGTTCCCCATGTGCTGCAAAATACTGATTGCAATAGTTTCAGAGGTTGACTGGTATGCTCATTCAATTCCCGATCTAATTCTTCCTGTACACCAATCCCATCATTAAAATGAAGCATGTTTACATTATTTTCACTGCCCCCACCCCTCCTAGTGACTACCATTCTGAGACTAAATGGGCACACTCAGATTTTTGGTTTGGAGGTGTTATGAAAGCTATTAAACTCTTCCACCCTCTTCTGAGGAATCAGACTCCACCAATTCTGATTTTGTGGCTACTCCTGCCTGTCTTGTTGCCATCCATTTGTGATGGAGCAGGCTGGGATATTTTTACTTCCCCTCTCTTTTTGCCATCTGCTCCTTAAAATTCATTTTTTCAATTTTAACTAATTACCATTAACATACATGAGTATAAGCTGCATTATCATAAAAGAAAATGGTTGGCCCTTAGTCTTAAAGAATGTAACACCAGATTTAATTTTGTGCTTGGTTTTATACATGTAATTGATTTTATAATTTATTTTCGACTATTCTTAGTTATTATCTTTTGTTATACGGCGAAATCAGCAATTGTTTCGCAACTTAAATTCTATTGTTGACCTATAAACAAATATAAATTCTGTACTAATTATAAACATTTGGGAGACAAAACAATAGCATTCTTAAAGGATCTATTTGGCTCTATTCAAAAACATGTTAAAAAAAACAGCCCTTCATTAATTTCAAAGTAATTAACAGTTTTGTCAAAAGTACTGTTTACATAACTATGTATGTTAATTTCATCATTTAAACAAACAATTCAGCCTAAATCTTGTGGTAGATGAAACTGTTAAAAGAGAGAAATTTTTTCGATGTATGCAGTTTATTTAATGAGTTAAGTTTTAATTATAATTTCTGTAAATTTAACTTCAAACAATGTGTAGATTCAGTACCTGTTATTGTGAGGATATGTAAGAACCCGATTTTTGGTCCTGAGACAGTCAGTCCACAGCCGAGTTTTACACGAGAAACCTGTGTTGGTTAGAACCACAACAACAATGCTTCAACTTAACTGTGAAATAAGTGTTACACGATTAAGCCATGTGTTAAGGCAATGACAGTGTCTGCTCCATACATACCTTTCTATTCTTCAAGAGCTGTGAACTTCGCAGTTAGGTTTTTACTGCTCGTAGATGTTCATAGTAAACTGTTGTAGCAGTACGTGGATGTTTGCCCACAACCTATTAATGAACCTTATCGAAAGTTAAACAATAGTGCACTGGCCATATAACTGTGTAATATTGTGGGGTTGTGAACAGTGAAAGTAACTGTGCATCTGTTGGCTACATCATTCACAGTAGACAATGGTTGCACTTCCACAATCCATTTTTCAGTCATGTATGTCAAACAAAAAGGACAACAAGCGAAGAATTAAAGCAGGTGAGCACTGTTATGCATTCCATTTATGATAAAGTGCACTGTACCAGTTATCTAGCTGTTGTTGCCATTTCCTTAGCTATGGCACAGTGAGACAACCTAAGCAGATTGTAGTTGCAGAGATCACCTGACAAGTTTGGCACTATTTACAATGAAAGCTGCAGTAATCATTGGAAATGCTGTCAGCTGGTCCATTATTAGTACCATCCCAACTGTTTGTCAAACACGTTGGCTCATTTTGCCCATGACACCCCTTAGTTATTCCCACTTTCGCATCTTCTCGTTTAATGTCCATTAAATTCAACACTCAAATTCCTTCTGGTTAATTTCTGAGACAATGATCAAATTTCATCTTAATTCAATAGGCAACTCTGCCTTGAGTAATCATAAAACGTCTCTGTACGAGTTTGGTTCATTCTAGCACTTTGTTTTATTAATACATTGAGATAAATTTGCTTGTGAGTGAACGCCTCCTGATTAAATACTTCCTTGCAAAATCTTTCCTGAAGACTTCTCAAACAATACTTTGGAAGGAAAGCATGTTCAAAATGAAACTTCCTGACATCTTAAAACTGTGTGCCGGACCGAGACTCTAACTCGGGAGCTTTGCCTTTTGTGGACAAGTGCTCTACCAACTGACCTACCCAAGCAAGACTCACGCCCCGTAAAGTCTGAAAGGTAGGAGACGAGGTACTGGCAGAAGGAAAGCTGTGAGGACGATCTAATCACTTGCAGCAAATATTAGGTCCTACTAGTATAATGTCTCAAGACATAATTTATTTCTTTTTTGTCATCCCCTATGAGATCGAAGATGGTCAGCGAAAGTACATGTGATGTCGGAGACTTAAATTACCTAATCTGTGTCTCTGATATAGAAAGCTTCTAGCACTACCACTACAGAAATAATTTATATTCTTGTAAAGTATTACATTTGAAATATCATTTGCCATGCTATAAGTATAAAAATCTCATTTCAAAACAGGGCAGATTCTGGCATATGTGAATGTTATTGATCTATCAGATTAATAAATCATGGTTGCAAAATATTGACATGAATTATTTAAAGGAGACTGGAAAAATTGTTAGAAGGCAACCCCAAGGAAGGTAAGTTCAGATTCTGGAGAACTATGTGAACACATGTGGCATTACTGGTCCTGTGACTTATTACAACATAGGGTGAAGAAAGCCAAATCTACATTCAAAGCATTTGTAGATTAGAAAAAACCTTCAATAATGTTGACTGGACTAAACTCTGGCAGCTGGCAGAAAAATTGCCAGTATTTAACATGGAAGTGCAATGGGTCACCAACCATCAGGGAGGGGGCTCAAGGGGAGTTTGGGGCAGGGAGGGGGGGGGGGAGGAGGGAAGAGGGAGGGCGGGGGCAGGGTGACCTGGCCCCACAGCAGTCGGGGCTGCATAGTCTAACAATGCCACATAATTTCTTGCAGCATTCTTGTTGGCAGTATTTTACTGAAGGGTGTGTTCCTTGATCAAATTTTTTTTTCTCATCAGCTGGCAGTCTTTGCTTCCTTACACAAACAAGCACAAATAGATTTATAACATGAATAAGGTACAGCAAAATGCACAAATGTTATGTGTAAAATATCAAATGAAGTTGTTACCTTTATTTTTCATGCGAGAGAACAGAAACCCTTATATCACTTTCATCTGACTATCATCTCTTGTTCTGACCACACAGGCTTTGGTATCTTCACTGCTGCTGTCCTAATCCGCTGACAAAGAAATTAAGATATTTTGTATTAATTCTTCTCTTATGTCGTCTTCTACGTTCAACCTACCAATGTCTTTCCACACATGGTTTACGGTGTTCTTCCAGTTTTCTGGCATTATTTGTGTGATAGCTTCATTTATCAGCCTCTCTGTGTCACAGAACAAAGGTTTCATTTCGATCCACAGCATCTGATTTTATTTCAGCCCAGACAAGTATGAAGATGACATAATGGCACTGGTATGGTGAAGATATATACCGTTTTTACTCGAATCTAAGCCACACTTTTTTTCCTGTTTTTGTAATCCAAAAAACCGCCTGCGGCTTAGAATCGAGTGCAAAGTAAGCGGAAGTTCTGAAAAATGTTGGTAGGTGCCGCCACAACTAACTTTTGCCGTCGAATATATGTAGCGCTACACAGGCATGCGTTGCAGGCACAAAGATAAATACTGGCGCCAAAACCTCTGCATCAGTAAACAAATTTTAAAAAAGGTGGAGCTTTTTTTCTCCGTCCCAAGTTTTGACCACTGCATTCTCATACATTATCCAACAAAGTAAATACAAATTCCGTATTGTTCATCTTTGAATGTAGCAGCATTTCAATGTACTACGAAAATCCGATTGGCAAGACTGTTTGGGATGTTTGTCAATACGGCCAACTCTACATTCTGAATTTTTTCCTTCCTGTGAGAA
Organism: Schistocerca cancellata; assembly: GCF_023864275.1. NCBI lineage: Eukaryota > Metazoa > Arthropoda > Insecta > Orthoptera > Acrididae > Schistocerca > Schistocerca cancellata. Next base: position 571,916,336 of record NC_064632.1, read on the forward strand.
AACGCGGTTGTTAATAGGAACTTTTACGAATTGTGAATCACATGCAGTATTGTTTTCACCATAAGAATAATACGAATATAAACATTTTGCCATGTATTCTTTCGTGTTTGCTGCTATCTCATTTAAATCTTATCTAACTAATAAACTATGAAACTAAGAGTGAGACAACAGCAAACGCTGAAGAATATACACATCATGTCACTTTTATATTCATATTATTCTTATGCCAAATAGTGATACAGTCAGAAATGAAGCACGGCAATTGACTAGATTTTTAAATCTAAGATGACTAATTTCTGTGCAAAATGTGATGTACTAAAGAGGCGTCTGCGAAGATTTTCAAACGGAGAAAAATTTTCGCCAAACTCGTTCAGAACATCATCTATGATACGCAGTCTATTATTTGGTTCTTTTTGATCATTATCAAAGAAAGCAGCAGTGTAAGTAACAACAAATAGCAGTCTCTTGCCATTGTTTCGCTAATGAGACAATTCCTCTCACTCTTTTTATAATTGTAAGCGCGGTAGCGGGCACAAAAGCAAGCCATGCCGCGAGCGGCAACAGGCCGTCAACACTCAATGTCAGAATGCGACAAACAATGCATGACACAGTACGTACAGTAATGCATTTTTAGCTTAGAGTGACGTAAACATCTATAACAAAGAGAATGGCACTTATCAGATCAAAGAAAAATAAGCAATCAATTCAAACCAGACAAAGCATGTGAAAAAGGAAGGGTACCCGTATAAATGCGGATGGAGCGCCTGACACATAGCAATGGCTCCCTGGTAAAGCTTAACTGCTAAGCTTACAACTCGAACCAAACTACTATAGCTGTATCGTCATTCATTCGACCTAAATTGCGTATCATGTTACAATGGACCAACTTTGTTTCGATTTGGAGGTGCGGCTTAAAACTTTTCTCCCCCCTTGAATTTCGTGTCTTAAATTTCAGATACGGCTTAGATTCGGGAAAAATTTTTTTCCTTGATTTCGAGTCTCATTTTTCAGGTGCGGCTTAAATTCGAGTAAATACGGTATCTTCATGGCTGTGGATTCTGCTGACCTATCAATTACCTACTGGGTCTTCTGTGGCTTTTATCATTTCACTAATTCCAGAAGCTGAACTTTTTGCATATTTTGCTCAAACCTATTATATTATCTTTGAATCAGTTGACTATTTTATCTCTCCTTGCAGCAGCTGTTGGTGCCTTATTTAATTGTATGGAATGGTATGGCAAGTTATCCATTACAAAAACGCTGCCAAACCTAACATATGGTAGCAAACAAGTATTGAACCAGTCTTTATAAACTATCTGCATTCATTTTCTCATGGCAATCAACAGTTTTTTCTTTAAACTGAAACATGGCATGCATCACAATAAATGAGCTCCCAGTTGAATTGGCAGCCTCTTTCTCATTTGGACACTCTTCACTGTCACTGTAGATATGTTCAATGCTACTGCCACCCTGTCAATCACTTTACTCATTGTTATCAAAAGCTCACGTTTGTCTTTTCCCTTTCAAAGTAAACCACCATCTGCACATTAATTCACATTACAGATTTCAGCATATCTCCTTTTCTAAAAGCCATCTCCTCTGCACTACAGGAAGTCATTTTTCACACATATGGCAAGAAACTCAACAGAATTAGTTGAATGCACACCTACACATACAAATGTGACCGAAGCACGCAACACCACTGACAAATCAAGGGTTTCCCAACACTGGGGTGTTGTCAAGGTTACATAAACAGTCATGATCTGATTGGCCATTGTGGATGCACGAAGCACGAACGCCAAAGCCGCTTCATCTGTCATCACAGCTTTTCTCTTGCCATATGGACTATAGATGACATGACCTATTTTGTGTACACATTGGTTGCAATTTCAGCATGTGACCTCTTAGATGCTGTCACCTCCAGAGACTGTCTCCTTTTGTGGCCCTTAGTGGCATGTACTGCGCCATGCCATGGAGCTATAATTTTATTGGCAGTCACCAAGTCACTGACATAAGTCAGCACCAACGACTAATTTTATGGGTTTTAACATTAACTTTTTAAGGAAGTATTTTTATGTGGCGACAGCATTATTGCTCTTAAATTGTTTAACAATGAAAAAATCAATTAGTGCCAAAATAATTTAACTGGATAGATAAAGAATCTACTCACCAAGTATGGCAGAATGCACACATAAAAGACGGTTGTAACTGGCAAGCTTTCGGAGCCAGTAGCTCCTTCAGACAGAAGGTTGAAGGGGAAGGAAGAGGGGTGAAGGAAAATGACTGGAGAGGTCTAGGAATAGAGGCAGATTTCGGGTGAGTCACCCAGAACCGTGGGCCAAGGCAGACTTACTGCATGGGATGAGAAGGAAAGACTGATTGTTGGGGACTGAATCGGATGAGATTTGAAAACCTGAGAGCTTAAAGGTGGAAGACAGGGTAATATTCAGACAGAGATTAATGCTTAAACATCATGCACGAGTTAATAAGAGTAAAAAGGTACGTGCATTTTATGTAACAGATGTGGGAGGGGTAAGACAGTGAAAGACATAGAAAACTGAAACGAAGTGAAGCAAAGAGTAGTTACTGTGAAAAATGCTGAGACTGAAAAAATTAATGTAAATTAAGGCAAGGTGGATGGCGAGATCACGGATATGTTTTAGTGCTAGTTCCCACCTGTGGAGTTCTGAGAAACTGGTGTCTGAGGGAAGAATCCAGATGGCATGGGAAACCTGCTTTTTAACTAGGCTGTTGGGGTAATCACGTGCAGTTAAGGCTGTGGTGCCAATGGTGGTGTATTGCTGTAAAGGGTCTGCATCTGAACAAATGCATTTACCTCGGATGCCATGGCTGTATTTCAAACCTTCCCTCTCATACAGTCTTGGCATTCAAAGCAAACCTTTTTTTCTTCAGATGCAGACTCTTTACGGCAGTACACCACCATTCTCACCTCAACCTTCAGTGGACCAGTCTAGTTCAAAAGCAGGTTTCCCGGGCCATCACATCCCATCCCGGTACTGCTGATTCCTCCAAAAAAACAGCTTCGGAGCACACCACTGGTGACTCAGTATTATCCTGGCCTGGAAAGTGTTAATCAGCTACTTCGACAGGGCCATGACTCCCTAAAATCTTGCCCTGAAATGAGATCCATTCTGTCTGAAAGTTTGCGCACCACACCTGGAATAGTTTTCCATCACTCTCCCAATTTCCACAATATTCTTCTCAGACCCCTATGCTGCTCCTGCACCCATCTCCCTATCCTATTGTTCCTACCCCTGTGACCATCCCCACTACAAGACTCCCTCTCTCTACCATTCTACCACCACCTGTAGCAGCCCTGTAACTGGCAAAACATGTACTATCAAAGGGAGAGCCACTTGTGAAACGAAATATGTCATATACCAGCTGTTATGTAAGCACTGTTCGGCCTTCTACATCGGCATGACTACCACCAAAGTATCAATTAGGATGAATGGGCATAGGCAGAGCATGTATGCTGCCAACATGCAATATCCCATTACAGAGCATGCTCTACAACATGATGATTGTGACCTCGGTGCCTGTTTCACCACATGCACATCTGGATTCTTCCCCCAGACAACAGTTTCTCAGAACTCTGCAGGGTGAAACTAGCACTACATGTCCTTGGTTCTCGCCACCCACCTGGCCTTAATTTACATTAATTTCTTCCGTCTGAGCACTTCTTCATGGTAAATACTCTTCACTTTACTCCGTTTTAGTTTTCTCTGTCTTTCACAGTCTTACCTGTCTATTTTTCAGCTCCCCCTCCCACCTCTGTTAAGTACAAGGAACTTACCTTTTACCTCTTAACTCATGCATGATGTTTAAGCATTAATCTCTGTCTGCATTTATGCTATCTTCTGCCTTTAAGCTCTCAGGTTTTCAAATCTCATCCGATGCAGTCCCCAACAATTAGTCTTTTCTTTTCATCCTGTGTGGTAAGTCTCCCCTGATCCACAGTTCTGGGCGACTTTCCTGAAATCTACGCCTTTTCCTAGACCTCTCCAGTCCTTTTCCTTCACTCTTCTTCTTTCCCCTTCAACCCTTCTGTCTGAAGGAGCCACTGGCTTCAAAAGGTTTCCAATTACAACCTTCTTACGTGTGTGTTCTGTTGCCGCTTGGTGAGTAGATTTTTTTATCTTAAATTCGTTTGTCACTTGCTGAATGTGCATACAGTCTTCTTATAAATCTATTTGGAATAAAAACTGTTTAGTCCTCAGTTTTTCTGATGAAAATAGCCACAGTTGGCTTCGAAACCTGGTAAAAGTAAATTTTTTTTGAAATCAGTTGGCTGTTTTATACTTAACATATTTTTGTATGGTTGCTATCACACAACCATGTTTAAAATAGTTGTTGGATTGTTGTGGGACCTGTGTTCTCCTTCGGCCCACAATACAGACTGTCAGGTACCATAAGACGAGCTACCTGCTGCAGAGGTGTCCAATGAGGATATCAGTGATCCAGTCCAGTAGGAGAAGTCAGAGGTTATTTCTCACGATCTGTACTGTTACTCCAATTGGCCTAACAGCGAACAAAAAGCCTACAAAGTTGATCTTTAAAGAGGACAAAGTAAAGTACGAACATTTCCCTGCACCATAATTTATTTCGGAATCGGGGATACATGTTTGTTCGCACAATTATAAGACGTGCAGTGAGCACCACTGAGGACCGTGTTGGCCGTATTTGTCTCAGCTGGATGGCAGGTAAGAATACAGCTGATGCCTAACCAAGCAAAGTAGCGGGGGTGAAATGGCCCACATCACATGAACACCATTCATTGCCAACGTAATTGTGTTCTAGAACACCGAAACAAGTCCAGAATCTGCAATGGTGATTTTTTTTCATATTTTTAATAATTATTATTTATTGTAACATGATACGTATGAAAATCCTATACAGATTCAAATGTTTTAGAAAAATACACCATATCATGTTTACAAAATAAGTGAAAGACAAAGCATTTCTCAAGAGGCTGAACCCAGTAAATGTTCATAACTAACTTCTACTGAGGTTGCCGTCATTTGGAATTTTGATGACACTGTAACAACTTCAAAATTTAGAATTGTCCTGTAACAGAGCTTTTATGTAAAAACACAGGCAGAAAGTAATTTGATGGCAACACAGAATGCAAATTCATGAATGGTATTTTTGTTTCATTTGAATGTAATTCTACATTTTCGGATTAGGTAACTCCGCAAAGTGGGAGTGGTTATCTGATGCAGCAGCCACTGCAGGGGGAAGGGGGGTGGGGTGGGGTGGGAAGAAGACAAAAACAACACTGAATGGTTTAACTAGCCGAAGCTATGATGTGCTTGAGGGATTTTGACTTGAATTCAGTTTTTATGTGTGACTCCCACATGTTTACCATGACTGGCTGGCACATGGCTAATGGCTCCAGAGTGGCAGCCTGACAAAACTTTGTTTTCTAAAACTGTCAGTACAAAAAAGGGCATGGCAAAGGGTATTCAGATATTTGACAGACCACTGTCTGCATAGCTTGCGAGTAACTGCTGGCTTCAAACTTGTGATGGCAAGATTCCTGCTTCTACTCAGAGGTTAGTTAACACAGCTTATGAGGAATGTTTCAACTGTTGTAGTGATTCGAGAATTTCTGCATAAATCCTAGAACCACTCAGCCTTCTCCAATCTCGAACACATGATATTCTAGATACGTGTGTGGGATAGTAAAATCCTACCTACTGTGCATCACATGTTTGTGTGTGCAGGTTTAAAATCAGTCACGGGAAGAAAGTAGATGCAGCAGTCGAATGGCACAGAGAAGTACCTTTCGGACAATCCATAGATGTGTTAGTGAGTGTGTAAGGGAGAACCACAGAATCTATAAGCAGCTCTGTGCTTATTGTGTCACTGACTATTGTTATGTGAAACAAAAACAGTTGAAAAAGTATCTTGTAGACTCTTGACTCAGCCTTGTGAGAGGCAACACGTTTTTTCAGTCTCTCTTTCTGAAAGTCATGGTGTCTACGCAGACTTGCTTTCAAATGTAAATTAATTTGTTTCTAACATACGACTGTACCAGAGACTTATTGAAGTTACATATTATGTAGAAAGTGAGAATTTTTATTGTGCTTGAAAGTCAAATACATCGTTGATTGACGAAATGTAAAGCTTGTATGGCTACTTATTTCATTAGTAGAAAGAGGCTTGAAAGTTCCTATACCTAGCGTTATTTGATGGAGAAGTAGTCAGGAGTTTCCAGCAGCTGGCTACCCAGTAGAAAAGAGTGGCTGCAAAACCCCAAGTAAGTCATCTCGTAAAGAAGTGGAATGTGGTTTGGGGAAATAAATCAGTATAACCCAGACACACACTCACACTTTAAGTTGGCAATACGTTATACTGTCAACCTTATACCACAATGCTGTACAGAACTGATACACAAAATAGCAATGGTGCAGTGATTAGCAGACAGTCTACATACAGGTACAGCAAGATCTTGGGGCCTGCGGGTCGTGTTATAAAGTTTTTTGCAATTATGGAAATGGGAACACTCAGTGCCAATCGCTATAAGATCCCATTTTCTGTTATGTGTAAGCCGCTAAGGGTCACACACCCTGATCACAATTAGAATGCATACATAATTTCCGAAGTCAGGCAAATAAGCAATCAACTTTTATAGGTTGTCTCGTGGGAAAAACTGAATCTGTCATGATGCTAGACTAAATATTACTTTGTACTACACTGTTTAGTGTACAATTTGCTACGAGCCTTTACTTACTGCTGAGTTTATTTACAACTGAGAACATGGATTTATCAGTAACTTAAGGTATTTCACAAAATGTCAACCACAGTTACTGAAATACAATGAAGAATGTGAATGTAGGCTCACCAGACAAATCATTAGTCACCCCAATGTGAAGGCACAGATGAAACTTAAGTCTTTACAGAGAGCATTTAGATCAAGTCCTGCTCAACTGCACGTAGACTGCCTCTGTGTGACCGTAAGGCAGTAACAGAGTGACAAAAAGGTGCAATTGTGTTTGGCCGTGACCATAACCATATGGAGTGCCAAGTTCTAGGATTTCTTGGTGTTTTGTGGCAGACTGTAAAAACATACCTACAAGAAGTGATTTAACGTATGTTGCCATGAGACAACATGTCACAATTATGGTCGGAAAAAGATCCAGAGTGACTGGAAATGTGTTTCAGGGCTTTTGAGTCAAAATCGCTTCCCTACCCAACAGGAATTGCTGTAGGCAGTGAATGAAGGTCCATACCCACCTGTTAGTGAGAGAACCATGGTGGCTACTAAAACTTGGAGAAAAAGAGTTGGCTGAGAATTTCAGGTATGAGTACGAAGATGGTGTCAAGAAGCTCTTGATAAATTACTGGTGAGTGGGGGAGGGGCAGCACACCACAATAATGACTTTTCTTTCCTCACAGTTGAGCTATATACCACTGTAAGCAGTAGTTTAACCACAGCATTTGAACATCAATATTATGAGAAGGAAAGTTGATACTCACCATATAACAGAGATGCTGAGTCGTTGATAGGCACAACGAAAAGACACTCACAAAGCTTTCGGCCATTATGGCCTTCATCAACACCCCCCCCCCCCCCCCCCCCACACACACACACACACACACACACACACACACACACACACACACACACACACACACACACACACACACACACACAAAACCCCAACTCACATACAACTGTAGGCAACAGAAACCACACTGCCAGCAGCAGCATCAGTGCATGATGGGAGTGGCGACTGGGTGGGTGTAAGGAGGAGGCTGGGCCAGGGAGGGGGAGGGATCGTATGGAGGGGGAGGGATCGTATGGAGGGGGTTGCAAACAGTGAAGTGCTGCAGGTCAGGTGAAGGGCAGGGGAGAGGTGGGGAGGAGTGGGAGGAAGTAGCAGGAAAGGAGTGGGTGTGGTGGTGGAATGACGGTTGTGTAGTATTGGAATGGCAACAGGGAAAGAGCTGGATGGATGAGGAAAGTGACTATTGAAGGCTGAGGCCAAGAGGGTTACGGGAACATAGGATGCATTGCAGGGATAGTTTCCACCTGTGCAGTTCAGTAAAGCTGGTGTTGGTGGGAAGGATCTATATAGCACAGGCTGTGAAGCAGTCATTGAAAGGAACGACATCATGTATGGCAGCGTGCTCAGCAACAGCGTGTTCCACTTGTTTCTTGGCCAGTTTGTCAGTGGCCATTCACGTGGACAGACAGTTGTTTGTTGTCATGCCCACATAGAATACAGCACAGTGATTGAAGCTTAGCTTATGGGATAGGTGATGTTAGTGACCGGACTGGAGTAGGTGGTCGTAGGATGAGGTATGGGACAGGTCTTGCATCTAGGTCTATTACAGGGGTATGAGCCATGAGGTAAGGGATGGGGAGGAGGGGTTGAGGGGTTGTGTAAGGATGGACAAGTATATTGTGCAGGTTTGGTGGATGGTGGAATACCATTGAGGGAGGGGTGGGAAGGATATGGACAGGATATTACTTATTTGAGGGCACGACGAGAGGTAATCGAAACCCTGGCGGAGAATGTAATTCAGTTGTTCCAGTCCTGGGTGGTACTGAGTTATGAGGGGGATGCTCCTCTGTGGCCGGACGATAGGACTTTGGGAGGTGGTGGGAGAGTAGAAAGGTAAGGCACAGGATATTTGTTTTTGTACAAGGTTGGGAGGATAACTATGGTCAGTGAAGGCTTCAGTAAGACCCTCCGTGTATTTCGAGAGGGACTGCTCATCACAGCAGATGCGACGACCAGGAGTGGCAAGGCTGTACAGAAGAGACTTCTTGATATGGGACGGGTGGCAGCTGTCAATGTGGAGGTATTGCTGGCAGTTAGTAGGTTTGATATGGATGGAGGTACAGATGTAGCCATCTTTGAGGTGGAGGTCAACATCTAGGAAGGTGGCTTGTTGGGCTGAGCAGGGCCAGGCGTAGCAAATGGGGGAGAAGTTGTTGAGTTTCTGGAGGGATGTGGATAGGGTGTCCTCGCCTTTGATTCGGATATCATCAATGAATCTGAACCAGGTGAGGGGCTTAGGATTCTGGGTTTTTAGAAACGATTCCTTTAGACGGCCCATGAATAGCTTGGCATAGGATGGTTCCATGCGGGTGCCCATAGCCATACCCCTGATTTGTTTGTAGGTGATGTCTTCAAAGGAGAAGTAATTGTGAGTGAAGATATAGTTGGTCATGAGTGGGAAGGAGGTGGTTGGTTTGGAATCTGTCGGGCATTGGGAAACATAGTGTTCAATTGCGATAAGGTTATGGGCACTGGGAATATTAATGTACAGGGAGGTGGCATCAACAGTGACGAGCAGGGCACCGTGTGGTAAAGGGACAGAAACTGTGGGGAGCGGGTGGAGGAAATGGAAACCTCCAAGCTGTCTGTCCGCATGAATGGCCACCAACAAACAGGGGCCAAGAAATAACTGGACCACCCTGTTGCTGAACATGCTGCCACATATGATATCTTTCATTTGAATGATTGCTTCACAGCCTGTGCCATATGGATCCTTCCCACCAACACCAGTTTTTCTGAATTGCACGGGTGGCAACTTTCCCTGCAATACATCCTACATTCCCGTAACCCTCCTGGCCTCAACCTTCATCAGTCTGTCCTCACCCATCCAGCCCCTCCCCTGTTCCCATTCCCATCATGCACTGGTGCTGCTGCTCGCAGTGTGCTTTCAGTTGCCTGAGACTAAAGTCATATGTGAGGTGTGTGTGTGTGTGTGTGTGTGTGTGTGTGTGTGTGTGTGTGTGTGTGTTGAAGGCCTTAATGGCCGAAAGCTTTAATTATGAGGGTCTTTTTGTTGTGCCTATCTGTGACTCAGCATCTATGCTATATGATGAGTAGCAACTTCCCTTCCCATAATACTATTACATTCAATCCTGGATTTTCCACCGTTTGATTTTGAGCATCAATAATTTATACGGAATAATATTCATATAATTAACACACTTTGAGATATTAATTGTTTTTAATAAATTTGTGGTATATAAAACACAAAAAATTGAATTTCAATGCTAGGTTAAAAACACTGATTTCTCCGACAATTTATGAAATTCCAAGAATTCCCAAAGATTTACCCAGTCTTTCCAGGTAAAATGTAACTCCCTGAGAATTCCAGGTTTACTGAATTGCCACCCTGGAGAATGTAATGACAGGAGCTGTGTGCAATGAACATTTGGAGTCCATCACTTTGCAAGAGGCCATTGCTTACACAGGCACATAAAGATGGCAACAGCGAAGTTTATAGGGCTGGAAGAATATAGACTGGTTTTCTGAACACTTCCCCACCCTATTACATTTTGACTGGCCTGCAAAAATCACCTGACCTGAAGCCCACAGAAAAATCTGTGGGACACATTGGAACATCAGGCGAAACATCAGCAGCCCCACAATTTGGTGGAACTGCAGGATCAAATCCTTAATGAGGGCCTTAACCTGGATGCAATGAACCTGCATAACCTTGTAGACTCATTTCCTATCAAAATTCAGGAGGTTATCAAGTCCAGGGGGGGAATTACACAGTATTAAATGGTGTTCGCAATGATTTCTCTAGGGGTGAATAAATTTTTGTCCGATGGATTTTTATTTAAAATATTTAAAACTATATGTATCTAATTGAAATTTAAAGTGTGTGTTTACACAATAGTTACCTACATTTTCTGGGCGTTTCTTTTCACTCTCAACATTTTCTGCTGGTTTTGCTCTCTGTCTTCTGACGACTTTTTGTGTTTCCTCCTCATTAAGTGTTCCATATAAAAATGGGAATGTTGGAACAGTCATACTGAAACATTTTTCACTGTATGAAAACAAAGAATCCACATTTCCAGGTTCCAGAAATGGTAACTGAAAAACAAAACACATGCATTTAATTCTTAACTTTCCCACCATAGTATTCTGCTACCAATGTTATATTACATGACTTAATTTCAACAGTGTATTTTGTTGTACCAAATAATAAAACTAGGATAGATCAAAGGCAGACATGAACTATAAGTGGTCATGGGAATTTAGAATGTACTTTATGGGAAAAATCAAACCAGATAAGGTCCAGAATGGAATAACAACCATATGAAAATGATAAATTGCTACTCACCACATAGAGGAAACACTGAGTTGTAGACGGGTGCAACAAAAAAGAATGCTAGAAATATTTCAGCTTTCTGACAAAATCCTCTTTCTGAAGTAGAAAACATACTCATTCACACATAAATATGAACTCGCAAATCGTCACTGACGACAAAGAAAAAGACCCAACATCACACAGTTGCTCAAAATCTTCTGTTCATGCTGTAAATAATCTTGCCTTTGTGGTCCTTAGGAGTGACATGCTGTATTACGTTCTTAATTTAGTCACTTAATACTGGTTGTAAAAGCTTTGTAAGCAGGCTTTTACAGGATAATTGGCATCTGTCTTCAAATGTCTGCCAGTTCATTTCGAGCATTTCTATGATACTCCACCTATAAATTAAACAAATTAGATCATCCATGCCGCCTTTCTTTGATGCTGTCAATGACCTACCGAATGACTGTTTCCAGCTCAGAAATGGTTTTGGAGTTATTGCTGTACACCTTGTCTTCAATATAGCCTCACATAAAGGAGTTGCATGTGTTCAGACCCAGAGAATATTGCGGGCACTTGAGACCCATGCCAATGGCCTCTTGGTGCCCCAGAGCCAGAATGTGGTCCCTGAAGTATTCCTCCAGAACATCAAACACACTCCTGCTTCAATGGGGCCGAACTCCGTCTTACATGAATCACATCTTGTCGATATGAGGATCACTTTAGATAATGTGGATGAAATCATCTTCCAAAACCTTCAGGTACCTTTTGGAAGTCACCGTTCCATCAAGGAATATCACACTGATTATTCTGTGACTGGCCATTGCACACAACAGTCATCCATTGAGGGTGAAGAGACTTCTAGACCACGAAATGCAGATTCTCAGTCCCACAAATGTGCCAATTTTGCTTATTGACGAACCCACCCAAACGAAAGTCGGCTTCATCAATGAACCAAACCATACTAACACAACCCGTTCAGAGATTATGATGATTTTATTTCGTACAGTTCAATAATTGTCACCTTGAACGTATGATAAACTAACTATGTGACTCACATTTAACAGTATGTCACAGGTTACAAATTGTGGGACAACTTCATATGATCTTCCAATGCATTAGAAATGAGCCACAGAAAAATTCACAAAACACTGCTTCAATAATTATGGCAGAATCTTAAGAGTTTGCTGAGTGTGTCAAGAATGTGGCAGGCTACATATTCAAATGTGGTTATCTAAATTATAAGGCCCATGTATAAAATGTTAAAACCTGGCATGAAATTTCTTCTCGTCTAATGGCTTCCTACACAAATAAGGAACAACTACATTTTGTGCCACACTTATAAGCAAAAAACCAGTTTAAATTTGATATCTAATCAATGAAATAAGTCCAGTGTTAATTTGCAAACTGCACTGCTGAATTAAGCAGGCAAAAATTCAACTTGTGGATGCACACAAGAGTCTTGCGGATGGGGTGTGGATAGCATTTTTCTTATCTGCACGGACATCTCACAATGCTGTCTGGCATGGAGGAGATCATTCTGTTTAAGATATTTCATTATATTTGAGATCATAATATGCTCCAAGATTTATAGAGAAATGTAAATGATACTGCACAGTAATTTTGTGGATTACTTCTGCTACCTTTCTTGTGGTTGCATGTGAACACTATTTTATTGCAGTGAGCACAGCATTTTGTTCACGGAATTCTACTTTTATTTACACATCAAGTCCCATAGGACCAAATTGAGGAGAAAGTCTCAAAGGTCAAGAAATGTGTCATACATGAAATTAAAACATAAAAGTAATAACAGATAAAAATAAATGTTTATGAAGCTGAAAAGAGTCAGTCCATAAGTTTAAGTAAACGCAATCAAGATTACAACAAGAGTCAGCTTAATTTTTGGAAACTTCTCGACAGAATAGAAAGAGTGACCCATAAAGAAACTCTTTAAATGGTTCAAATGGCTCTGAGCACTATGGGACTTAAATTCTGAGATCATCAGTCCCCTAGAACTTAGAACTACTTAAACCTAACTAACCTAAGGACATCACAGACATCTATGCCTGAGGCTGGATTCGAACCTGCGACCGTAGCGGTCGCGCGGTTCCTGACTAGAGCCTAGAACCACTCGGCCACCCCGGCCGGTGGAAACTCTTCAGTTTCGATTTGAAAACGTGTGGATTACTGCTTAGATTTTTAAATTTGAGTGGTAGCTTATTGAAAATTGATGCAGCAGTATATTGCACACCTTTCTGCACAAGAGTTAAGGAAGTCCGATCCAAATGCAGGTTTGATTTCTGCCGAGTATTAACCGATTGAGAGCTGCTTATTCTTCGGAATAAGCTAATATTGTTAACAAGAAATGACAGTGAGGAATATAATATAGAGGGAAACATTCCACATAGGAAAAATATATCTAAAAACAAAGATGATGAGACTTACCAAACAAAAGCGCTGGCAGGTCGATAGACACACAAACAAACACAAACATACACACAAAATTCTAGCTTTCGCAACCAACGGCTGCTTCGTCAGGAAAGAGGGAAGGAGAGGGAAAGACGAAAAGATGTGGGTTTTAAAGGAGAGGGTAAGGAGTCATTCCAATCCCGGGAGCGGAAAGACTTACCTTAGGGGGAAAAAAAGGACAGGTATACACTCGCACACGCGCGCACACACACACACACACACACACACACACACACACACACACACACACACACACATCCATCCGCATATACACAGATACAAGCAGACATTTTCTCTGTGTATATGTGGATGGATATGTGTGTGTGTGTGTGTGTGTGTGTGTGTGTGTGTGTGTGCGCGCACGCGCGAGAGAGAGTGTATACCTGTCCTTTTTCCCCCCCTAAGGTAAGTCTTTCCGCTCCCGGGATTGGAATGACTCCTTACCCTCTCCCTTAAAACCCAAATCCTTTCGTCTTTCCCTCTCCTTCCCTCTTTCCTGATGAGGCAACCGTTGGTTGCGAAAGCTTGAATTTTGTGTGTATGTTTGTGTTTGTTTGTGCGTCTATCGACCTGCCAGCGCTTTTGTTTGGTAAGTCTCATCATCTTTCTTTTTAGATATATTTTTCCCACGCGGAATGTTTCCCTCTATTATATTCATATTATATATACCTAAAAACAAAGATGATGTGACTTACCAAATGAAAGTGCTGGCAGGTCGACAGACACACAAACGAACACAAACATACACACAAAATTCAAGCTTTCGCAACCAACTGTTGCCTCATCAGGAAAGAGGGAAGGAGAGGGGAAGACGAAAGGATGTGGGTTTTTAAGGGAGAGGGTAAGGAGTCATTCCAGTCCCGGGAGCGGAAAGACTTACCTTAGGGGGAAAAAAGGACGGGTATACACTCGCGCGCACACACACACACACACACACACACACACACACACACACACACACACATATACAGACACAAGCAGACATATTTCAAGACAAAGAGTTTCAACTCTTTGTCTTTAAATATGTCTGCTTGTGTGTGGATGGATGTGTGTGTGTGTGTGTGTGTGTGTGTGTGTGTGTGTGTGTGTGTGTGCGCGCGCGTGGAATGTTTCCCTCTATTATATATATATATATATATATATATATATATATATATATATATTTTATTTTTATTTATTTATTTATTTTTTTTTTTTTTGAGAGGCCAATGTCAAAATACCCAGACCCAGACTCGTGAACAGGGGTTGACAAGAGGTTTGTGGACTTAAACCACTTATTGCCTGAACTGCCCGTTTCTGAGCCAAAAATATCCTTTTAGAATGGGAACAGTTACCCCAAAATATAATACCATATGACACAAGTGAATGAAAGTAAGCAAAGTACACTAATTTTCGTGTTGAAAGATCACTCACTTCAGATGCCGTTCCAATAGAAAAAATGGCAGCATTAAGTCTTTGAACAAGATCCTGAACATGGGCTTTCCATGGCAGCTTACTGTCCATATGAACACCTAGAAATTTGAACTGTTCAGTTTTACTAATCATATGCCTGTTCTGTGAAATTAAAACATCAGGTTTTGTTGAATTGTGTTTAGAAACTGTAAAAACTGAGTCTTACTGTGATTTAGCGTTAGTTTATTTTTTGCAAGCCATAAACTTAGGTCATGTACTGCACTATTTGAAACCGAGCCAATGTTGCACACAAGATCCTTTACAACCAAGCTAGTGTCATCAGCAAACAGAAATATTTTAGAGCTACCCATAATACTAGAGAGCATTTAAGGAACAGGAGTGGCCCCAATACTGATCCCTGGAGCATCCCCCACTTGACCACACCCCACTCAGACCCCACATCACAGCCATTATCAACAATGTGAATAATGACCTTTTGCTGTCTGTTGCTAAAGTAAGAGGTGAACCAATTGTGAGCTACTCCCCGTATTCCGTAATGGTCCAACTTCTGGAGCAATATTTTATGATCATCACAATCAAATGCCTTAGTTAAATTAAAAAATATGCCAAGCATTAGAAACCTTTTGTTTAACCCATCCAGTATCTCAAAGAGAAAAGAAAATATAGCATTTTCAGTTGTTAAAATGACTTCTAAAGCCGGACTGTACATTTGATAGTAAATTGTGTAATATAAAATGATGAATTATCCTTACATACACAGCCTTTTATTGAAAAGGGTGTGTTTTGCAAACACTGATGGCATAGAAATAGGCCTAAAATTATTTACATTATCCATTTTTATAAAGCAGCTTTACTACAGAGTACTTTAATTGTTCAGGAAACCCACCATTCCTATAACGGAAATATTACAAATATGGCTAGACACAGGGCTAACATGTGCAGCACAGTACTTTAATATTATGCTAGACACTCCATCATAACCATGAGAGTCCTTAGTCTTCAGTGATTTAATTACTGACTCAATCTCCCTCTTGCCTGTATCACAGAGGAGCATTTCAGACATCAAATTCGGAAAGGTGTTTGCCAAGAAAATTATGATACCCTGTACAAATCAAATTTTTATTTAATTCACCAGCAATGCTCAGAAAAAGATTGTTAAATACTGTACATATATCTGATTTAGCAGTAACAGAAATATTTTTACATCTCGACCTTGTGCTGTTGATCAGACACTTCCTTCACAACTAATCATATGGTTTTGATTTTATCCTGTGAATTAGCTTTTCTATTTGCATACCACATACTCTTTGCCTTCCTAATAACATTTTTAAGCACCTTACAATACTGTTTGTAATGGGCTACTGTAGCTTGATTTTGACTACTGTTAACATTTTGATATAATTCCTGCTTTGTTTTACAAGGTATCCTTATCCCACTCGTCAGCCACCTGGGCTACCTATTACTGCTAGTACCCAATTTAGAACGTTCTAATGGAAAGCAACTCTCAAAGAGCATGAGAAATGTGTTAATGAAAGCATTATATTTATCATCTATGTTATCGGCACCATAAACATCCTGCCACTCTTGTTCCTTGACAAGGTTTAAAAAAACTCTATTGCTGTTAGATTAATTTTCCTACATAGTTTGTAATTAAGTATGACATTTGTTTGAGTACTAAAGCCTTATAGTATTAAAATTTGTGCATCATGGTCTGAAAGGCCATTCGCCCTTTCACTGACAGAATGTCCATCTAGTAATGAAGAATGAATAAAAATATTGTCTATGACTGTGCTACTGTTCCCTGCACCCTGGTTGGAAAAAAACACAGTCTACATCAGATCATATGAATTTATGAGGTCTACAAACATCTCTTTCCTTGCACCATCATATACAAAATTAATATTGAAGTCACCACATATAACTAATTTCTGGTACTTCCTACAAAGTGAATCAAGAATCCTCTCAAGCTTGAACAGAAATGCTCTGAAGGTGGAGTTGGGGACCTATAATCAACAACAATTAGAAGTTGTTTCACTAAATTCAACTGCCCCTGCAATACATTCAAATATTCGTTCAGTGCAGTGTCGTGATACATGTATGGACTAATAGAATACTGTTCCCCCCCCCCCCCCCCCATATATAGCCACTCCCCCACCCTGCAAGGAAATCCTTGAAAAACAGCCAGCTAATCTGTATCCTGGTAAAGGAAACCTCTGGATTGTCAACTTATTTAAGTGGTGCTCTGATATAGCAATAATGTCAGAGTCAACATCTATAAGCAATTCCCTAACTTTATCTCCAATAGCTCTTATATTTTGATGGAATACGCTAATTCCTTCTCTACTTGGAAACATTACATCCTCATAAGGTGAGCCCTTAGTTAGAGGGACTTCCTTTAAGCAGGTATACCTATCAGCTGACTTCAATCTAAAATAGGTGCAGCTCTAACACCAACTACTACAGGAATTTTTCCACGAGTGCCGGCACCGCCACCGCCGCCGCCGCCGCCGCCGCCGCCACCACCACCACCCCCCACTACACTGTCACCTATAAGCTTAGCCAACCTCCCCTTCCCATACCTATTGAGGTGCAGGCCACGCCTAGTGAAACCTGATCTACTGATAGAGCCAACTGGCACCACTGAGATGTGACCCATGCCCTCTGGCATCAGCGCCCTCCCCAGACCCATGTTAACGCGTCTAACAGCCGCATTAAGATGAGGCCGATCATGGCGCTGAAACAGTTGCATGAAATGCACATTAGTGCCACCAGTTTGAGTAGCTGTGTTTACCAGGTCACCACCTACATCATATTCCCTGTCCTTATCAAGACTGTTCCCTGCTCCACCCACTGATCCTCCTTCGTAAAATTACTACCTAACTCCCCTATGCTGTCAGTCACTTGAGACAACCCTGCACCAGGCTCCACAATGCTAGTGACCTGGAATGTGCAGTATGCTACTGTTTAAGAGAAAAGGTAATTTACATGCAAATTCCGACTACAGCCGGTACATCATGGCTCCATTATTTGTGATTTCTGCTGTAACTCAATGCCACTGCCACTAATACCTGCATCACTCTTCTCAGCAGTCGGGAGAGAAAGTTGGAGAAGACTCTCACGCATTTCCTTTGTAAAGAAATGTTTGAAAGTGGAGTTTGGCATTTCTGATTTTGTATTGCTACCCTCAGTTTCTCTGTGTCTAGTAGTGCATCTGACAGTCTTTATGTAATATCAAATAGTGTGTGTGTGTGTGTGTGTGTGTGTGTGTGTGTGTGTGTGTGTGTTTCTTTTTTGGAGAGATGATTCAATAAGATTTTGGTACAGTTATCATTGAAGGTGTCGCAGTGTCTTTTTGACAGCTACATGTATTTCATTTAGCATCTCTAAATCTACGGCCTTAACACTTTGTTTTCCACCTACTGTGCAGTACTTGCTCTTTCCCTGCAGGTTTGTTTAGGAGACACACTAACATTTAGAGTCCACCCTCATCAAGAGCTTCTTTATTAGATACATACCTATCCAGTACTTAGTCTGCTATTCTCATAAATTTGTGGCACAATTCCTAAACATGCACATGCCTACAGACAAAGGACTTTAATAACACTTAAGATTGTACTTTGGCAATCATTATTTCTACAACTGCCACATGGTCACTGACTTTGGTTACAACATGGGTATTCTCGGGGATAGCAGGAATATAAGTTACCTTTGGATCTAATACAATTCTGTCATGAGTAAGTTCCCAATCTATCTATTCTAGTTAGTTTTAAGAAAGAGCATTTAGTATTGTTCTGAGGGATGGCTTGACATCCCCCACCTTGCTAAACTGTTATGATGTCAATTGATTGTTGCGTGATTGAAATATCCTCCAGTGATGACAGCAGGATTGGGGACTGTAAGTATCAAGGGAGTTTAGAATTTCCTGCAGTTTTTAGTTACATTTATGGTTGAGTCTGTTGATAAATGGAACAGATCAATTTTAAGTTTATGCCCATCTGATCTCATATGCGACTTTAGTTCATATTTCGGTAGTTTGAAATTGTGTCTGTTGTGACAAATACGGCATGTCCATTTTCTATTAGCCTACTGTTCTGAAATACACTTAGTTTTACTTCAAATTTCGCAATGTCAGTTTTGGATTTTAGCCAGCTTCTGTACCTAGTACTGTATGAGCTTCATTGCTTTTTAAGAATGCGCAGAATTATAGTATTTTGATGCGAATGCTTCAGAAGTTTACCACTAGGACTTCTAAAAGAAATATAAGTTTTGCTATTCAGGCAACAAAATAACTGATTATGATAGAAGAACGGATATAAAATGCAGACTGTGAATATAAAGAAAATAATTTCTGAACAAGAGAAATTTGTTAATACTGAATATACATTTAAGAGTTTTCTGAAGTAATGTCTTGAGTGCAGTCTCATATGGGGATGAAATGTGGGCAAAGTTTTGTCACAAACTGAAAATATAAAGGGAATAGTTGATATGATACATTTTGAGCTAACAAGGAATGGTAAATTTGGCAGTGAGGGGAAGTATGGTGGTGTACAAATTGTAAAGGGAAATCAAGGTTTGACTACAGTGATCAGTAATTGGCAAAATTGCATTACAATTTCCTAGAAAAATAAGTTAAATTTAATTTTTCTGTTTCCTCCCATTTAATTCCATGCTCTGCACAAAAGAAACATTTTATACAGCTCACTGTTTGAAAAAAATCAATAATTCTAAATCTAGCACAGGGAGGGGTTCAACTACAACCACAATGTAATTGCATATTGTAAAAAGCGATAATTAACTTCAGGTTATGATTCTACAGGATGGTTATAATTAAACTTTAACAACTTGAGCCAATGTAGATGTAAAACTATTCACCACACAGGTACACAACTTTATATAAATAATGTTCAGACTGTGCACAGCACAATTTGCATTATTAGTAGTTTTAGCCTCAGGACTTTCCATTAGGTGCTGGTACTGGTACGGCCATGTAGGTTTGAAACACAAGCATCAGTGCACATTACAGTTGCTAACATGGGCCTGGACAAGGACAGCAGGAGTTTACTCGAAGCCGTTTTATCGAAACAACAATAGTACCTCAGCTCTTCACAAGTATCAACAAGTTACAGGAATACGGAGAAGTCCTCTTTCCACATTAGGGTTGAACGGGATTCAGAAGAACAGATTAATTGGAGATTTGGGAATTTCTCTTGTGCCACAAATTGTTGAAGTTAGTGTTGCCTTGGCTGAGAATGCTGAATTCAGTGTGTAATGTCCAAGCAGTCCACAAGCCGTGTCATGACAGCTAACATTCCATGGTCCACCATTTGGTAAGTAGGGTACAATGCATCAGATGGTCTATGTGATTTAAGTGTTATTTACTTATTTACATGTATAAATTTAATGTGACTGTGATAGTATGTGAACACAGAAATTATCAAATCCGCATAAGACAGGAATACTTATCATATGGGGAACCCTCCGTAAGTCACTTTCTGACACACAAAACTTTGCAGGATGTAAAAAGGGATAAAATAATTTTTTGGATTAGGTGTCAACAATAAATAGTTTTTGAGAAAACAATGGTTTCACTGCAGGTTTTCAGTCTCCTTGTGGATGCAACGTGTAAATGCGTTGGTAGCATAATGATTCTTTCATTCTTGTGACCTATGTTCAAAATCATATTTTATGTTGTTCTTTTATTTATCCTTTGTTGTTGTGGAAGTATGTGACATCAATATTTTTATGACATTATATGCTGGAATTCTTATTAGAAGCACACTTTTATCATCACAGATCTTATATAACTTTACATTATTAGCAGTAAATGAAAATGAAGAACAAAGTTTAAATATTTGAGTTTCCTTACACAAAGGGTTGTTTGTTGACGAAACCAGAATACTGACATGTTAATTAAAAGTAATGCCTTAAAATGTACACTGTTCTGTCAATGCAGTGGGTTATACTTTGAACTACAAGAGAAGAATTGGATTCTCTGATCACAGAGGTGCCCTATTCTCAATGCACAGCAGAGGAAGATGACAAGTAGAAGTGTGACATTTGCAGGTTCCAGCTTTTGAGAAAATTCTTTAATATGCATGGTGGTTTGCTGTGAAATTACTGTCAGATTGCGAAGTATTAAGCAGTGTTAATGAGGTTGCTTTTCCTACTGATATTCACACTGAAAAATATGACTGCAGCATGTGTTTCTTCACACATTGATTGTGATGTTCCGAATTTTTAAGCAAAGAATTTTTTTGTGATAAATGTCATGGGGAATGCAATGGTTGGAAGTAAAAATGTAAGCAAAAATTGGAATATTAGAATTTATATGCTTTTTATTTTCAATTCATGTTAAAGACATAAACATAAGAATGGATTTGAATAGGGGGGGGGGGGGGGGGGTAAAACTTCAAATGTGCTCTTAACCATCATGCTGCCAATCCACTTTTTTCTGGGGTTGCCTAATAGACTAACAAATTGGCATTGAAACTTTAACTGTCTCTTCTCAGAAACTACAGAGTGTTGGCACCCAGCTGAAATAGATGTTCCTCTATTTTCACCCTTTTCGGCCGAGTTTTGAAACAGTCCATTAAACCATTAAATGCACCACAAACATTTAATACAAAAACTTATCTGTACAAAAATGAGCTTTCCATCAATATCGTCCATCCACTTTATCAGGAAAGCAACAGATTTCCAAAAAAGTAACAATGACACAGATATAAATAATGTAGTGGTGCCCACTACATTAGCAAATACATTGGCATAGGATCTGTTTGCATCACAATGCAGAACACAGGATATTCTCCTAAACAGTCTCTTTATATCGCCATCAGTCTGGTTTACATTAGTTAATATCTTATGTTTAAGGTCCAAAATTGCAACGCTGTCACGGCAAGTAGAATCTGCAGGCAACTTCTGCAGCCCTCTGCAATGACAATCATTTTAAATTCTTTATCTCCTATAAAAATTAATGTATAGTATTTATCTCTCTGTATCTCCAGGCATGTAAATTAGAGCCAAAGTTTTGTCAGTTACATACAAATGAACTTGTCTTCTCTAGGAAACTGGTTAAACTTATCACACAGTTTCTCTAAAACTACTGAACTCATTTAAATAAATTTATTGTAGATTAGCAACAAATCATTCCAAAGTTATGTGCCACATTAGCTTCAGAAAATGGCTTGTTCCTGCAACTCTGAGACTTCCGTACAATTTAGACCTCTGCAGTATGTCAAACTTCTATTCTTAATTACAATTAGAGTTGCACTTATGGTTTTCCTATTAAAAAAAAGTTTGTGCCTTGAAATGTTTTCCATTTGAGAACTGGCAGGTAAAATGCTTTGCACAGCAACAGTGACAATACAGTGGAAGTGGACGAGGTCAGAAGAGCTCCCATTAGTGTACTGGTGGTGGGACCAGTCCAGCTCACTAGCTGTTCAATTCCAACAACTTTAAATCTCATTGTAAAGTTGTTGACAACAAATTCTAACTCCCACAGCCTCATTGATTGAGTCTCAGTAGTTTGAAGTATGGGCTACAATCAGTATCTGCTCAAACAACATATTCCACTTATTTGTATGGCTGTGTTCAGCAACAGCATTTTTTTCTAGATTTCTGTACCTAATGTGGCACTGATGTTTATTACAGCGAAGGGGAAGTGATTTAAGTAGACTGTCACATGTAGATGGCTTGCTGAATTGTGCAAAATCCAGGTTTGCGGACCATTTGAATGTGACATTGATCAATGCTGGACTGCATGGGAACTTGAGGACAGGCATATTTGTCATCAAGGTTCTAACTGACCACTTCTGATGCTACAGTGGAGAATTGTCATATTGTGTACCACACACATCCTGACCCTGTCACATCTGCAACTGCCATGTGAGTACAAGTAATCAACTCTGTGCAACATTCCGTGTCATCCTGCATCATTTGTCAGGGACTAGCAGCAGCTGGACTAGGTGGCAGCAGGAAGACTGGGAAAATTCCCGTCTGATGTGTAGCCTTCCATTAACACAACACAATTTGCCAAGTGTTTACACTATTCACTGCTATACTCATAGTGAATATTGTAAACCCCTGGCAAATTGTGTTGTGTTAATGGGAGGCCACACATCAGACAGGAATTTCCTAGTCTTGCTGCTGTCACCTAGTCCAGCTGCTGCTAGTCTCTGATCAATGGTGCAAGATGACACGGAATGTTGCACAGAGTTTATTACTTATTCTCACATGGCACGTGCAGATGACCCTACCAGGGCAAGTAACACTAAAAACAGTAATGTATTCCTGTGGCCGTTCATACCTGCCATAGAGAATTTCACCTGTAATTATTTACATATCCATCAATGTTGTGTATGTGGACACATTTACACTGACTTCCAATCAAATCTTCTGGGCATTTCACTTTTCTTCTCAGCCAATGTAGATTAAATCATGTAGTACCAAAATACCAGAAATTAAAAGTTGCATATACAAAAATAGAAATAAGGAAAAAAGTAAACTCACAAGTTTTTCAGCACATTCAAGTGTCTCAAACGTCCGACAATCGACATCCATGCTACTGGCATTAAGCTTCAGAGTATTTACAGCAGTACTAAGTACTTTCACATCAATGAGTGGCAAAGACACTTTGGTATTGTTCCATTTCAACTCTGAAAAAATAACATGTGTAACAATAATTATAATAATAAAAATAGTAATAATAATAAGAACAACAACAACAATAAATATTAACAACAACCAAAGAAAAGAGAGAGAGAGAGAGAGAGAGAGAGAGAGAGAGAGAGGGAGGGGGGGGAGAGAGAGGGGGGGGAGGGGGGGGAGAGAGAGGGGGGGGAGAGGGGGGGAGAGGGGGGGAGAGGGGGGGAGAGGGGGGAGAGGGGGGAGAGGGGGGGAGAGGGGGGGAGAGGGGGGAGAGGGGGGGAGAGGGGGGGAGAGGGGGGGAGAGGGGGGGAGAGGGGGGGAGAGGGGGGGAGAGGGGGGGAGAGGGGGGAGAGGGGGGGAGAGGGGGGGAGAGGGGGGGAGAGGGGGGGAGAGGGGGGGAGAGGGGGGGAGAGGGGGGGAGAGGGGGAGAGGGGGGGAGAGGGGGGGGAGAGGGGGGGAGAGGGGGGGAGAGGGGGGGAGAGGGAGGGAGAGGGAGGGAGAGGGAGGGAGAGGGAGGGAGAGGGAGGGAGAGGGAGGGAGAGGGAGGGAGAGGGAGGGAGAGGGAGGGAGAGAGAGAGAGATATGCTAAATGAAGAAACTCTTTCTTTCAGTAGATATTTTCTTTATCACCCTTTATGTAGTCCTCCACCACAGGCCATGAACGTATACTTGTCAGCAAATTTATTTCATTACCGCATTTATTGGAATACATTGTACCACTTTTGTATGCTCCTGACTCTTGAGTCTGCTGCACCAGCTGTTGTGAAGCATAGCTTTTCGTGCTGTGAGAAGTAGACAACACACCAAATAACATTGTTTTAAAGGATCTTGTGGACCCTGGAAAGCCCATTCACCAATAACTTAGTGATTTTACAAACTTTCTGGGAAAATGTTTAATCACTTTTGGATGTACCCGACACCTTGTGGTAGAACATTGTACCAGGTGTACAAAGAATGCTACAACAATCCATTTGTTTTTGTGGGATCACTACTGTTGTCATTTGTGAAACTGGAAAAAATTCCTTTGTTTCTAAGGTAGGAAATACACTTACCACCACAATAACAACTCACAAGAGTCATGTGAAAGATTCATACCACCATAGTTTTTGGTCCTTAATCGCAAAAATAAAATTATCAAAAAATATAGTCAATTGATCACAATTCTAATATGATACAAAGAGAAATTAACTTCATTGAGTTCTCACAAAGGATGCAACCAAGAAAGAGGTAATGTATGCCAACCAGCTACTGTCTAACAAGTAGAGTTTTTTTCCTTCTCTACACTGTAGTGAGGTACTTACCTGACAGCAGTTAACAGACAAGCGAAAAGTTTTACGTCAACAGGTTTCAATATTTGTCACAGTGTTGCTGTCATGTGATATACAATTCTATACAAGATTATTTGGGTAAAGAATGCAATAAGGTAGATACTGCAAATCTGGAATAAATGCAAGACTGGCTCTCACCTGTAGCTCATATATAAGCATGTTCACTTACAAACAAAATCTTTAGTATTACAATGCAGAAAATGTTCCAATGGAAAATTAGGCAAAATAAGGGAAAGTTGACCACTCACTCACAGTGTATCGATGCATGGGGCACAGAAACACACAACAGCTTTCACAAATAAGCTACTGAGTTCTAGCTCTTTTTAAAGCAACAGTACACACATTCAGACACACAACCCACAGACACCCACCCGCATACTAACAAGCCCACAGCAAGACCAACATGACAAATGTTCGTCCTGGTGGACTGTTAACAGAATGTGTGTGTGTGTGTGTGTGTGTGTGTGTGTGTGGGCGCGCGCGCACGCGCGTGTGTGTGTGTGTGTGTGTGTGTGTGTGTGTGTGTGTGTGTGTGTGTGTGTGTGTGTGTGTTGAGTGACAGTTACATATAGCTGGAGGATGACAGAATATGTATGAGGACATGCTGAAAAGTAATGCCTCTGAATTATTTATTCTGTCCTAAATATCAGTTGAGGTATTACATCTCATGCACATTACTCTGCTGATTTTTACGCTTCACTGACACAAGTTGCAACCCTCTGCTGCAAGAGGGTGGGTTGGTTGGTTGGATGATTAAAGGGACCAAACTACTATTGTCATCAGTCCCTTTTACCTTTAACAGACAGGTCTACATGACTGTAGATCAGATATGGCCTACCGTGCAAAACCCAGGGGAAGAAAACCACAAGTTCTATCAAAGGTCAAGGCAAGATAAAGGACACAAAAGAAGAGAGGGAGACATAGGAATAAAGGCATGCAAGGTGCCCCATCTACAGACCACAGCTAGAAGCCCCTAAAGCAGAGTGCAATGAGGGGACATATGCCCCACACCCCTCACCCCTGAGAAAGAGATGGACACGTCAAACAGACAATGTAAGAGGAAGGAGGAAGAGTAGAAGAGCAGGCAGGGAGAGGACCAGGCTGGACCACTAATACCAAACAACCGCAGCCCTGTCTGGGCAGAGGAGGTAACAGAATATTCTGCCAATCCCTCAATGGGCTGATAAGGTTACATAGCCATTCCTTAAAGAGAGTAGAAAAATCCCCCTTAACAAATAAAACATAAAACCAAGTCAGTCACTGAGGCATCGTCTCCCAACACCAGGGGGTAACGAGTCTGGGATACTAAGGAGTCTGCCACAGGGTGGCGAGGCTGAGACAGTCCAGCAAAATGTGGACCATTGTCAAACAGAAACCATGATGACAGTGACTTGGGTCCTTGAGACAGAGGAGATGACCATGAGTTACCCAAGTATGGTTGATGTGGAGCTGGCAAAGGATGATAGAGTGTCCTTATGAGAGGCCTACATGGAGAATTTCCACGGATTTGGGGTCTCCTTTATCACCTGTAATTAGTTAGGTGAAGTCAGGGTGAGACATTCCGAAATCTGGATTCCTAAAACTTGATGGTGCAATAATGAATGGAGGTCTGTTTCCTGAATACCGAACTAAGAGTCAGATAACTAGCAGAGACCAGACTACTAGGTTTGATGTGTTTGGTCAGGCTATCAGCAAGTTCATTCACCAGGATTCCAATGTGGCCCAGGATCCAGATGAGATCACAGTGTCCACATTGTTCAAGAGCATACAAGGAATTCTGGATAGCAATGACCAAGAAGGGACAGCGAGAGTAATGATGGTCAACAGCTTCCAAATTGCTCACCGCAGATGAGAAAGGATTCAACAGAGCAGGATCAGATATATTCAAGAGCGTGAGAGATGGCTACCAACTCCGCAGTGACAACACTACAGCCATCTGGCAGGGAGCACAGTTCAATATGACCCATGTGAGTATAGGACTACGTGACCAGCAACCATTGAGCAATCAGTATGGATTACTTCTGAACCCCAGAGCATGGCAAGGGTGGAGAAAAATTGGTGGTAGCAGGCCTCTGGATGAACCGAGTCTTTCGGACCTTTGATAGGTCAAGACGAAGCTGTGACTGACAGGTGGACCTTGAAGGTGTGGTGAGTGGGCCTGGAGGATACGTAGTAGAGGATACAATTGGAGTTCAGACAGGAGGGAGCAGATGTGGATCGCGATTGTAATCCCTGATGTGGAATGCCATTGCGGGGCGTGGATTTATGTGAAACTTCCAGGCAGATTAAAACTATGTGCCGGACCGACTCGAACTCAGGACCTTTGCCTTTCGTGGGCAAGTGCTCTACCAACTAAGCTACCCACGCATGACTCACGTCCCATCCTCACAACTTCTGTTGGTACCTTGTCTTCTACCTTCCAAACTTTACAGAAGCTCTCCTGCGAACCTTGCAGAACTAGCACTCCTGAAAGAAAGGATATTACGGAGACATGGCTTAGCCACAGCCTGGGGGATGGTTCGAGAATGAGATCTTCACTCTGCAGCGGAGTGTGCGCTGATATGAAACTTCCTGGCAGATTAAAACTGTAAAAGTTTGGAAGGTAGGAGACCAGGTACTGGCAGAAGTAAAGTTGTGAGGACGGGGCGTGAGTCGTGCTTGGGTAGCTCAGTTGGTAGAGCACTTGCCCGCAAAAGGCAAAGGTCCCGAATTCGAGTCTCGGTCCGGCACACAGTTTTAATCTGCCAGGAAGTTTCATATCAGCGCAAACTCCGCTGCAGAGTGAAAATCTCATTCTGGTGGATTTATGTATTAAAAAAAGGCAATAGTTGTTTGGAAGCTTATGGTAGCTGAGAATGTGTGTAGCATAACTGACAAGCTGCTGTTGGTGCCTGATCTGCAAAAGAGGGACTCCAGTGTCAAGAAGCAAGCTGTTCACAGGACTAGCTCGAAAGGCTCGTGTCACACAGCAATCCCCTCAATGGTGTATCAGATCCAGTACCCACAATGCTGAGGGGCGATGGTGAGCTGTAAGCCAGACTCTAATAATCAAGACAGGATTGTATCAGGGCTTTGTAAACCTACAAAAGGGTAGTGCAATCTGCAACCCAGCTGGTGTTACTCAGGCAGTGAACTGTATTAAGGTGCATCCAGTACTTTCACTTCAGCTAGCGAAGATGGAGAATCCATGTTAACCAAGCACCGTAGACCAGTCCTAAAAAGTGATGTCTTCTTCACATTTCGAAACTGTTCGGTGAGGTAAAGTTCTGGTTGTGGGCGAATGGTACAACATCGCCAGAGCTGCATAACATGAGTCTTGGCAGCTGAAAACCAAAAGACATAGCTTAGGGCCCATCCATGCACCTTTCAAATGGTGCCCTGCAGTCAATGTTCAGCAACAACCACACTAGAAGAGCAATAGTAGTGGCCAAAGTAGACAGCACACAAGGAGGGCGATACTGAGGACCCCACAGCTGCTGCTAGACCATTGATGGTGAGGGGACACTCCATGCAGAGGCCCTGTGGGACCCCATTCTCTTTGATTTGGGGGTACTAAGGCAAGCACCAACCCAAACCCAGAAAGTACGGTGTGACAAGAAGTTCTCGATAAAAATCGGGAGTGAACCACAGACCCCACTCTTGTAAAGTAATGAGGATGTGGTGCCATAAGCCCTATGCAGGTCAACAAAGACAGCTATAAGGATGGCACACTCCAGGTAAACCGGCCTGTTGGTAGTGGAACAGTCCTGGCGAACACCACTCTAGGACAGGGTGAGATCATTCCCAGGACTTGAGGAGTCAACACAACCAGCAACTTACCATGCATTCAAGCAAATTACAGAGAACATTGGTGAGACATATTGGGCAATAACTGTCCACCTCTAGAGGGCACTTACCTGGTTGCAGTACTGGGACAATGATGTTTTCTTGCCATTACGATGGGAGCTCTCACTTGCATCAGATGTGGTTAAAGAGGGCAAGTATATGGCACTGACAATCCACCAATAGGTGGATGATCATTTGGCTGTGGACATGGTCCGGCCCTGGGGCTGTATCAGGGTAGTGGGCTAGGACACTGACTAATTCCCACTCACTGAAAGGAGCATTATATGGCTCCAGGTGGTGTGTAGTCGAAGTTAATTGCTTTCGCTCCATCCGCTGTTTTTGGACGCAACAGACAGTTTGATAATTCTCAAAAGAAGAGTCTCGAGTATAATGAGGAGCATAATGATTGGCGAGAGAGTCTGGGTCAGGGCAGACAGGTAATATGAAGTAAGCCTGCAGGTGTCTGGTATCCAAAGAGAAATCTGATCTTAGCCCAAACCTGTGAAGGAGAGGCATATGGTCCACTGGTTGAAACCTACCATTCCCAGCATTCTGGCTTTCATTGTTTTATTCGGTGGCAGTCCTGGGCACAGAGCTGATTATAGGTAATGAGGTGCTCCATCAATGGATGCTACTTATGGTATTTGAGAGCCCACCTACGATCTCTAATGGCTTCTGCAATTTCTGATGATTACCAAGATATTGTCATCCATCAGGGTGGGCCCAAGGAATAGGGATCACTAAGTCAGCTGCCAAAAGAATGGCTGTAGTTGTATTTTGGAGTGGCTCATTGGTATCTTCATGTAGCGGGTAGACAAGGGTGACAGCTGAGACAAAAGCACTCCAGTCTACACTGCTGAGAGCCCATCTGGAATTGAGGGAGGGACAGGAAGATTGGGAAGTGGTCACTACCATACAGATCATGGACTCTCCACTGTATAGATGGGAGAAGAAAAGTGATGCGGATGCAAAAGTAAATGGCCAAGAAAGTTCTGTGTAACACACTGAAGTATGTGGAGGCACCAGTATTCAAGAGGCAAATGTCAAGTTGTGCCAGTAAGTTTTTAAGGTCTTTACCACAGCCAGTGATCTTTGTTCCACCCCAGAAAGGGTTATGGGCACTGAAATCATCAAAGATTAGCAGACATGCCAACTTTCGAAAGTGAAAAATCAGGAGAATTTTAGCGTTTATACTATTGTGAATTACAACACAGCCCTGACAACGTTGCAATAATTCAATACTTGTACCTGGCACACCCATATCGTTTCACAATTTCAGAATCTGGAAACATTTTGCGAAACAAAGGCCCAGTGTGTCGGCACAGTTTGTAGTCAAGTTATGCTCTACAGTAAATGAGGTAAATAAAGCCTCGGCATTTTTCACAAAATCTACATTTTAGGGTTTACACGAGAAGTTAAGTTTCTGGTTCTGTTCTACACAATGGACACTCTCCTTATGTTTTTTAGTTTTCACATGTTTAAGAATGCCACATTTCCCACCATGAGCCACTGAAAAGTCACATCTACATACACTACAAAATGCGTAAATCTGTCCCTTCCTCGACTCACTTAAACATGGGAACTCTTCCTTATACATTGTGTCGTATTTCCTCGCCATTCTGCATGAAAAATAATCAACACCTCCATGATACGCAGCCAGCAACTACTACAGAGTACACAAATCGCGCAGCAGAACCGAGAACACAATGGTCCTACGTTCTTGACAATGGTCTTGTAGCAATGATGTCAACCCTGGTGCACCGTTTCCCCTTATATTGCACTTCAAATTCCCCTAAATAATTTGTCACACCGTCAGGTAAGCAAGTGGGCGGCGGAGGGGGGGGGGGGTAAAAAGGGAGTCAAGTATGAAATTGTCGAGTGGAGGGGCGGGGAGGGGAGGGTAGTAACCCTAAACATTTTCCCCCCTGGAACATTTATCCCTCTAACTTCCCCCTAGACAGCTTAATTTCCCTAAATTTAGGGGGAAATCCCCCTACTTGGCAACACTTCCTTGCAGAAAGAACAACACTAATCACTTCGCTAGGAACGACTATCGACTACTCCTTGTCCACGATAACTTTACAATTGCGCTGATGCTACCAGAAGCGGAGGAAATTGGCACTGGTTGAAAGATATTCATTTGTCTCCGAACGCTGCCAATGATAAGTTCCTTACTTCCTTGTAGATATGAAGCGCGAGCTACGCCTACTGCCGCTCCCGACAGCCACCACACGAATCTTCCGAGTTAACATATACAAGTAACAGCCATACATTGTCATCCACCAATATATCGAAGGCGCAGGATTTTCAAATAGTAAGGAAAGTATTGAAACTGCTCTGAAAATCAGGAGATCGGTCTTCACGGTTGGGAGATGGGGAGGAAGAAGGAAAAATCTGGAGTCTCCTGCTTAAATCAGGAGAGTTGGCATGTCTGGATTAGGAAAAGGGGGTTGGGGGGGGGGGGGTGTGGTGAGCTGAGAAACCAATGCAAACAATATGTTCCGAGACACTTCACCATCAGGAAGGAGGTAAACACTGCAAATGGTAATGTTCTGAAATGCCCTTACTGAACAGCAACAGCCCCCATAGGTGTATTAAGAGGCCCAAGTTTGCTACATACAGTGTCCAGAACATATGCGTGAACTCCACCTGACATCTTGTCATAGGTAGCATCCATGAAGAACCAAGGTAGGTGTTTCTAGAAACCAAGTCTCCTGAAGGGCAATACAGAAGGCAGGGGAAATGTGTAAAAGATGTCTTAGCTCATCCAGGTGGTAGAAAAAGTTGCTACAATTCCACTGGAGAATAATGTTGTCAATGTACTGTGAGGCCATAAAGGACCAAGGGGGCAGGTTAAGGGGTTATGGCATCAATACACATAGGTTCCAGATTCTGTTGTGCGGTGCAAACCAAGGCGCCTGAGGCCGCTAGAATCTCTGCCTCTGACACAAGCATAGGTGGGATCTGGGTTTGTGGGAGCCACCAGAATCTCCTCCTTGGAGGACTACTACTTATCTTTCCCCTCCTTAGAGGATTTGGATGGTTAAGAGGGCTTCTGTGAATCAGTGTCAGGTAAAGATGTTGATCGCAAAGCCCTTCAACCAGCAGGCGGTGGCTTCTTCAGCCACTGGCTGGTATCCAGTTGTAGTCTGGCCGAATCCTTGGAAGAAACTGTGGCAAGAGAAGCCAAAGGAAGGTGATTTGTCTCCAGCTGGAAGGTGGGGGACCAATGTCCCTGGTGGGTGGAAAGCCAACAATCCCAAAGTAGTTTCTAACAATCAATCTTATCACTAATTCTTTAACTATTGCCGCCAGTGTCAAAACTTATTCTCTGGTTAATTTCGTCACCGGTTTAGTGTTCGTACAACGCGCTTTCCATGCTACTCCCAGAATAGAACATTAGCGGCTGCTAGCCGGGACTGTATAACTGGCCCTTAGCAGTGTAGTGGTCTGGCCAAAAATTTTCTGTCAAAATTTCGTTTTCTTGGACACACGGAGGAGACAATACGCAATCTTTGTTGCCTGTTATTCCTGTTGGTCGTTTTTTTCCACTCCCGTAGTCTGAATCTATGGAATTCGCTAGTAGTTATAACAACACTGATCATTTGCAAACCCAGTCAACCACATAAACAGCGACTGGCATTCATCTGTTCAGTTTTATTCCGCTCAGCTCGTATAGACCTGTCCCCATTTGTCAGCAGGAAAGTTTATTTCTAGATGAGATGGGGATTCCCCTGGCAAAGACATCATGTACACTATGCACACATTCAAAAATCAACTTACAATTCTGTGTGATTAATGTCTTAAGCAAGTCCACTCCACATGTGTGTCCAAAGTCTTCTAATGCCTTTTCCAGGATTGCTTCTGCTGCATACTTGTGTCCCTTACATGGAAATAATGTCTTATCCACGAAGATTATAACCAGGGAATGTGCCTCTTCTGTGTCTTCTCCCAAGAACTGTTCAGTTTCCTTAGATCTGAAGGAGAGTTGTCTACAACATCCCACAGTTCATCATGGACTAAGTAAGCCTTCATGTCAAATTTCCACACTGAATAACTTTTGCACCCAGTCAGCTTTTCAGCCACTGACAGTCTAGGTGATGCTCTATCACTCATTTTCAGACGTCTGTGTATAAAATAAAAAGCAGCTGGTGAAGACAAAAAGCCATCGACACACACTTCACTTCCCGAACCGACACTGTATTTCTATGCATGACTCCTGTTTTTAACATTTACAAAAACGATGCTTTCACAAAAACACTGCTTTCACACCTGTGCCCATAATCTTTTTGATGAGAATTTTTTTGTATAATTAACATAATAGCTTTGTAAAAGATTTAGGTTTTATTCAATAGAAAAAGCAGTACATGCACAACAGAAACCATATTTCTACAAACACAGTACAGCCACAGAGTAACAGTGAAAACAAGGAGTAAATAGAAAACTCAATATTAGCAACAGTAACTATGACTATTAAATTCAACTTGGTAATATGTACAGATAATTGATTTTGAAAATCATAATAAGTTAATCATAAGTTCTTTTACTTACATATAAATACATTTGTTACATTAAACTGCAGTTTTATCAATAATGCATCTTTAAATAGGTACTAACTGTTCAGTCAACACTGTTCCTGTATCAAGATTATTTTTAATTATGTGGCTCCCTAACACTCAACATCTCGTGATTTTGTATTACTTATTCTATTAGCAATCTTATGCAATAAAATTTACCTGATTCAATAATTTTCTGCGACTCCTCCACAAGATTCATTACTTCAGCAGCACAAAACTCGCCTCCATCTGCTTTTGTCACTAAAGAAAACAAAAAACAGAAATTATTGTAATGCTGACTGCTCAAGAATTCTGCCTCAAGTAAATAAAAGATATACATAATGTTAAAATAGTTAAATTCAGACAGTAACTTCTCTATTAAAACTCTGAATGCTTATCAAGTTCGGCATCTAAGAAATCATTGTCAGTTTAAGCTTTAACCAGTTCATATCTTGTACTAAACTTTGAGCAGTGGCAACCTTTACTGTTGTTTATCCGTTTTGCTCTACCGTATTTACTCGAATCTAAGCCGCACTTTTTTTCCGGTTTTTGTAATCCAAAAAACCGCCTGCGGCTTAGAATCGAGTGCAAAGCAAGCGGAAGTTCTGAAAAATGTTGATAGGTGCCGCCACAACTAACTTCTGCCGTCGAATATATGTAGCGCTACACAGGCATCCTTTGTAGGCACAAAGATAAATACTGGCGCCAAAACCTCTGTGTCAGTAAATAAAATTAAAAAAAAAAAAATTGGAAGATGAGCATTTTTCTCCGCCCGAGTTTCGACCACTGCATTTTCATACATTATCCAACGAAGTAAATACAAATTCCGTATTGTTCATCTTCGAATTTCAATGTACTACGAAAATCCGACTGGTAATACTGGGATTTTTGTCAATATGGCCAACTCTACGTTCTGAATTTTTTCCTACCTGTGAGAAGAGATGGTTGCTAATAGGAACCTGATGAAATGTGAATCACATGCAGTATTCTCTTCACCACAAGACTAATACGAATATAAACATTTTGCCATGTATTCTTTCGTGTTTGCTTCTATCTCATTTAAATCCTGCCTGCCAAAAACTACGAAACTAGAGTGAGACAACTGCAAACGCGGAAGAATATACGTATCGTGTCATGTTTATACTCGTATTACTCTTATGCCTAATAGTGATACAGTCAGAAATGAAGCACGGCAACTGACTAGATTTTTAAATCTAAGATGACTAATTTCTGTGCAGAATTTGATGTACTAAAGAAGCGGCCGCGAAGATTTTCAAACGGAGAAAAATTTTCGCCAAACTTTCTTTCAGAACATGTTATATCATACACAGTCTATTATTTGGTTCTTGTTGATCATTATCAAAGAAAACAGCAGTGTAAGTAACAACAAATAGCAGTCTCTTGCCATTGTTTCGCTAATGTGACGATTCCTCTCTTATTTGAATTGTAGGCGGCGGTAGCGTGCACAAAAGCAAGCCATGCCGCGAGCAGCGACAGGCCGTAAACACGCACTATCAGAATGCGACAAACAATGCATGACACAGTATAGTAATGCATTTTCAGCTTACAGTGACTGACGTAAACACCTATAACATTGAAAACGGCACTTATCAGATCAAAGCAAAATAAGCAATCGATTCAAACCAGACGAAGCACGTGAAAAAGGAAGGGTATCCGTATAAATACGGACGGAGCGCCTGACGCATAGCAATGGCTACCTGGTAAAGCTTAACTGCTAAGCTTTCGACTCGAACCAAACTACTGTAGCTGTATCGTCATTCATTCGACCTAAATTGTGTCTCATATTACAATGGACCAACTTTGTTTCGATTTGGAGGTGCGGCCTAAAACTTTTCTCTCCCCTTTAATTTCGAGTCTCAAATTTCAGGTGCGGCTTAGATTTGGGAATTTTTTTTTTCCCCTTATTTCGAGTCTCATATTTCAGGTGCGGCTTAGATTCGAGTAAATACGGTATTTATTCCCCTTGTTCAGTGAATGTCATTTCGTTTATTCTTTCCTTTCAATAATTTTTCTTTTTAATTACACAAGCATCAAATGGGAACTGTATATAGATGATTCAAAATTTGTGCAAACTGATGTCTAAGTGCGATTCCTTCCATGTTAACAGTACAAAAATGTCTTACAAAATTTTGTTCTGTGCTTGTTTTTTTGTAGAAAATAGATGTCAAAGAAAAGAAATTTAGCAACACAGCAATCTCATGCAAGGCAAGCACCTTCATTCAATACTGTGTAGCTCTGTTGCTCAGTTAGTGTAGTGAGCAGAGCTACATGTTAGAAGACTGAAGTTCGATTTTGATTTGTCCAATAATGCAGTAGCATGCATGTTTCCTAAATGATACCTATCCATAAGTTCCTACATTCAGAAAGAGTGGCAAGCTGTAATATTTAAAATACAAAATCAACGATAGCATATCTTCCACAAAACATACATAGTCTTCAGAGCAGATGATCACACCAATCTTGCTGCATCTCCATACATTTATGACTCCCTGGATCATGCTCCCTCAACTCAATGCATCGTAGCTGCATCCACAATTACAAGACCAGCATGGATGAATGCTGTAAGTTCAATCATACATCATATACATGGGAAAGTGCATGTAATAGTGCAACATGGTTACTAATGCGTATCAACCCTCTTACAGGTGTTTTTGATGGCGCTTTTACACATGGAGTTATACACTGAGTTTCTCAAACTGATGTAAAGGTTGCCTTGCCACTTTTGGGTATTGGGTGTAATTTATTGACACTTTAAAATTTTCTTTCAAATGCGTAGCAGCAAGCAGGCTACAGGCTCTGGAACCTAGCACGAGTTCATGTAGTGCCTACGTGACCAACCAAGCATGTCCCTTCAGAACGGAAGTGGTTCTTTCTGGTTGAAACTGCTGACAAGGTATGCTTTCAGCTCTCTGCTGTGTGCACTAAAATTGCCCACCCCACCAACTACCCAATAGGGAGAAACGAGAAAGAGATAATTTGATTGTTACTTGACCCATCCTGGGAGGCAGAGGACGGAATTTGCTTTTTGAGTTCCAACCACGGTACAGAGTAGTGGACACTCTCGGCTTCTAGCTTTAAGGCAAAAAAGATGGCCTCATGCCAACTGCTTCCGTCTCTGCTCTCTTTGACCAGCCAGTGGCTGATAAACATTAACCATCACTTAACATTTCCGGGCTGAGATGCTGTGGTCCATACATACGACTGTCCCTGACGTTTTGCCTTCAACTGTGTAAGGCATCCTCCGAGAACAAGCAGTTCGCGGATTGTCCTCGGAGGATGCCTTCCGCAGTCGAGGGCGAAATGTCAGGGGAGAGTTATGTATGGACCACAGCATCTCAGCCCAGAAGCATTAAGTGATGACAACACCTGCCATGAAAGCCTTCATTCTATGAAACATTAACCACCTTTCTCTCCTTCCTATTTCCATATTTTGCTTACACCCAAACTGGCGGACACACTTACAGTCCAGTCTGGACAAGCACTTTTGTATTCCATAAATTACAGAGAATACAACGATCTGCATTAATTATCTCTCTTCATTTCAAACTGTCTCGCTTCTGGTGCTTACACTCAATCCCTCTCCCATCTTTGATACTGGCCACCTCAACACCAGGTGTGGTCTGCACACCGAACATTCCCTGACAAAGCCAGCAGTGTGAAGGTTTTCAGGGCACATTGGAAGTACTTTTGGACAAACAGAACAATGACAAATAATTAATGGCTTGCGAAAGGTGTCAAATAGCATGTAATGTTTGGAGTATATGCAGAACTGGACTCCTGGTACTCTTGTTCTGGCATGAGTATTACACCCTGCAGATTGCTGCTCCTTACTCTTGCAGGCGCTCTTCCTTTGGAGACAAACTGCTATGCATCCCGCTAGTACCTCCCGTGCTTTTATTCAGTGCTGACTGCAAACATTTTGTTTATAGGCTCAATGCTTACAAGCACCATGTGCAACCGCTATCACGGCTATCATGTATTATCTTACGCCCGCAAACATGTGATCCTTGCAGAGTCTGCAGACAACATACTGCCGCAGCGTACTTAACCCATGGTGCAAGCCACAGTGGACAGCTGTAGTCACAGCTTCAGTCCAGGCCACTCGCGCAGGTTGCTCTGCATCCCATCTATTGGACGACAGTCGACTCTGAACTAGAGTCCTGCATGACCGAGTAAGCGAGCACAAAATACGAGGTGGGGCGAGCACACCCTAACTGGATAGGCTACCCGCACTAGTTCTTGTGACCGAGCATAGAAGCCGTGACCGAATACGTAGCACATAACTTCGAACACATTGCACGTGTTATTATCCGTGTGAACCTGCAGCCGGTACGGGCTTCTTATTTGTGGTGTCTGTCTCTCTGTAATCATGCAACGCGAGGAAGCCAGTGTAGTAAGACGTAAGATTGAAACCAATGTTTACACATTAAAGAAATGGGAAGGTCTAAAAAGCCAAGTATGGCATACATTTCTGTTGGTTGTAGACGAAAACAGTGCGTCTACTGGGTACGTATTGTGCATAAACTGCTACACTTTATTGTTTTTCCAGTCGGGAACCACTCATTTAAAGAAACACAGTTGCAAGAAACCTCACAAAGATGATTTCTTTGGCCGTCCTTCCGTTATCTTAATATGCTTGAAATAAGTGAAAAGCAGGAAATTCTTAACAATGTGCGACAAATGTGTGCTACGTACGCAGGTACAACATTCAATCATTAACATAATCGTTTTTGCACAGTTAGTGGAAAGTGTATTACAGAGAAACGGGAATGTTGTGACTCGTATAATATTTCATTAACGTAAAACATCTCGTTTTTATGGGAACGGGGGTCAGGTTGTTTGGGGGGAGAGACCAAACAGCGAGGTCATCGGTCTCTTACGGGAATGTTTCAATGATTTCCATATCAGTTCTGTATTACTTGTCTCTTTTGTTTATTATCATAGATCCTTCAAGTACTGTGTCATCAGCACCCAGAAAGAGAGCTCGTTTCAAGGAATGGAGGAACAACAGATCATCCGCAGCAGATGAAGTAGATCTGTACATTTTAATGCACCCCGGAGATGATGATGACATCTTAAAGTGGTGGAGCAGACATGAAACAGATCTGCCAGGTTTGGCTGCAGTTGCAAGACATATTTTATGTATCCCAGCAACAAGCGCACCTAATGAAAGGTGCTTTAGTAAAGCCGGCATGTTACTAACAAATTGCCGCAGCCAATTAAGTCCGGAACGCGTTAGTGATTTCCTGCTGATCAACAATAACTATAATTTTGTTTATGTTGCAAACAATTGAAACTTATGACAAGTTACGTCTGTAAATGTTTAATGTTCTTTGTATGTTTTCTTTATGAAGATGGTTGTCTTCTAGATTACAGGGAAAGCACTTATTTAATGTTTCCTATAAATGAAGGAAAAATATCTCTTTTGTTTGGAAATGAGACTCTTCTTCTATCCGCGATTGTATTGAAATATCATTTTACTTTCCAAGTGCTTTATGAATTTAGCTGTGTCACGTACTCGTTCTTGGAAATGTTACTTTTGTATTAAAAGAGAGAGAGAGAGAGAGAGAGAGAGAGAGAGAGAGAGAGAGAGAGAAGAGAGGCGTTGGATTTGTACAGTACAGTACAGAGCAGCGAGCCGGGGCGAGGCGAGGTGAGACGTCAGCGGTGACCGGTCATGCTCGGTTATCCGCGTGTCCGGAATCCGGACAACAGACATGGCGCGAGTACGTGACCAAGCCGAGTCGTATGGGACCGGACACGAGCTGCTCGGTCCCCCCGTCAACAGGCGAGCCGTGACCGGTCAAACACTGAGCGTTGCAGCACTCTACTCTGAACCACACCACACTGCTCTGTTACACCACCCAAAAGCATTCAGCATTCTCCCTGGGGCCCAGTGCTATGTTGTGGTTGGGCATCTGAGTTTACAAGATGATCTATGTGGAGCACAACAAACTCTGTTGCTGCTCATATCGATCAAGGACGATCATTTCTGTTATCATTTACTTACGTGGAACTTTACTTTTTGGTGGTGAGACTGCAGTAACTATTGCCTAATGTGGAATCATCAATCATTGCATGCAATACAGACTACCAAGCAACCTAATGATGTAAAAGTAGTGACAAGGATTCTCAGTTTTTGTTCCACAATGCCGACTTTGTGGTTCACGGGGTTGTCTCTCTTTCGTGCTTCTGTGACTTGCAACCATGCGGTGGCTGCCCTTGGCTGTCTCAATACCATCGTTCCAGTTACATACTATGCATCGCGAGATCGAGGACATGCAATGCAATGCCACATTTGTCCTGTGCAACAGTCTGCTCACCCAGACCCATCACAGAAACCAATGCCACGGCCTGAGCAATCCTTCCGCAGCAGCACCTCACCCACTAGGCTGTTTCCCATTCTCCAACACTGATGCAACAATGTTTGATGCTCCAGGTCTTCACTACCACCTTGGAGCTATGGTTGGCTTTCATCGACTATATTTGATGTTCTTTTGTGGCCTGCGCCATCACTGAAAACTCCTTCCAATGAGCTCTTCTCCTTGCCTTGCCTGGCTTTTTGACCTATTGCCCTCTTTCGTCCCTTAATCCTGGAGTCGAACTTTCTAACCTTTCCTATGCTCAGTAGAGTGGCTGGCTCCTGTTCACTATGCTGGGCACAACAAATCCCGTGCCCATGTGCACTCTCTCCCGTCCAGTGCTGGTTCTCTGTCCTCTCTGGTCTCTTAGCTCAATACACCCATTTGTGCTTCCCGTTTAGATATGTCATGTCTTCAGTCACCTTCGGCATCGTTGTTGCCAGTCCCGACACCAGCACTGGCACCCCCTACTGCTGCACCACTGTCTCTGCCCACTCCCGCGCCACAGAGGCGACTGTTCTGTCACCAGTTCTTGTGACGAAGGCTCTAGTGTCACTGAGCCATTCACCACTGACTCACCCAGTGCTGGCTGTTGTGAGCCACGGCGTCACTCTCTCCAGTCAATGCTGGTATTGCCTCCAGCTCTGGGACTACCAACACACCTGCCACCAGTACCTATGCTGTCTGCTCCAGCAGCACATTCTCATCCAGCATTGTCCCAGTGGCTGCCACCCTCTCTGACTACAAGCCCAATGGCACTGCTGTCCTCCGGCACCCTCAACTTTGGGGATGCAGCCATGGCCGGCAACCCTCATGCGGGTCGTGCCCAATATCATTCTGCGTCCAATTCGCCTTCTGTTCTGCCTTTGTTTTCCACTTCTTGAGCCTCTACCCCTCTTTTCCTGTGCCTCTGCCCTCCAAGTGCGCTTCTGTGCACTTCGACGCACCGTTGGGCCCCCCACTGCAGTCAAATGAGCCCACCGTCTGTCTTTCGTGCCTGTTCTTCACACCTCTCATTTTTAGCAGCTTTCTTTGATACCAGGCTGTTGTGATCAACAGACATGTGGCAGTATTGTTTTGCCACCCATGGCCTCACTTTGGTCGGCCCCTATCCTCTCATCCACAATCCTTCACTTGTGTTTAGATTGGTGTCAGCTCTAGCACACAAAAGCACACCACCATGCATTCCCTCGTTCTGTCTCACACAGATGTGACATCTGAGAGTGCAATTGTTTCCTTGTGTCCCCTAACTACCAAATCACATACCTTCATGATTCCTCCTGTTGCCTTGGCACCATATCTCAAATCCTGCTTTTCTTTTTCGACAGGGGAGACTCCAGTACAAACTGGACCTTCCACATGCTCTCATCCATCATTTCTCCAACTGCCACCACCCTCAGCCACCCCCACATGGCTGCTGGTGTTTTCCTTCGGTGCTCCTGGTGCTGCTGCTGTGGAAGTTGCCATGGACAAGCATCTCCTGCTGTCTTCAGCAGCCCAGCTGCCCTTCCACGATAATGACTAGCGGCACCTCTATACCATTGCAGCCAGCGATGCCTAGTTCCTTCTTGGTGGGGGCCTCTCTTAAGGTCCTCCATAAACGATCAAATATACTTGACAAAATCGCTCTAATCTGGCCATGGATTTACCTTCACATTTAAACAATGTTTGTCAGTTTAACCTCACTCTGAAGCAGATGCTGTTCACGTTCGTGCGTATTTTGACAGTAGTGAGAATGGCCACAAATGCAACCACAGCAGTCATGGCATTGATTTTGGCACTGTGTTTAAAGAAAAAGAAGAAAACACTACTCTGGTCCAGGGTATGGCTTAAAATGAGATTTGTCTATGGAAATCCGCAAAGGGAAATATTATTCTCAGAACCAGATCATTACTTCAACTTTCTTCGTATGAACAGTGATACTTTTTTAAGAACCTCCCAAAAGAGCAAACTTGTCTGT
This sequence comes from Schistocerca cancellata, assembly GCF_023864275.1. Taxonomy (NCBI): domain Eukaryota; kingdom Metazoa; phylum Arthropoda; class Insecta; order Orthoptera; family Acrididae; genus Schistocerca; species Schistocerca cancellata. The sequence continues at coordinate 571,958,004 of NC_064632.1, forward strand.
CAAGTTTGATCTTATCTTACCACAGATGTGTCAAACAAGGCCGTACACATACCAAGAAAGCTTGTCACTTTAACCTTACTTTTGAAGCAGATGCTTTTTGTGTATTCTGTAATTAAACACTATCTGGAATGGCTACAAATATGGGTAAACATTTATTCAGGAATTTTATTTAAAGAATAAGAAAACAAGAAACTGGTCCAATGAATGGTTTAAAATGAGAGAAAACTATACACATGAAAACCTGTTATAGGGAATGTTACACCCAGAACCTGACGATTACATCAGCTTCCTGCTAATGCACAGTGAAATGTTTAATAATATTATGAGAAGGAAAGTTGCTACCATATAAAGGAGATGCTATATCTCTCACAATAGTGTCTTTTCTCCCCCCACCCCCCCGCCCCCACCCCCCCATCAGCAACTCAGCATCTCCGATATAGGGTGAGTAGCAACTTTCCTTCTCATAATATTGTTACATTCCATTTAACAACTTATTTAGCATTACTGCACCCTCATATTGAAAAACAATACAACTATGTTAAATTTATTCTCTTCTATTTGAAGTTCCGTAGGACCAAATTGAGGAGCAAATCTCCAAGGTCACGGAACATATCAGTACGTGAAATTACAACATAAAAGTAATAACAGATAAAAATAAACATTTATGAACCCGAAAAAAAAGTCATATTTTGAGAGGCCAATGTCAAAATGCCCAGACTCGTGAACAGGGGTCGACGATAGGTTTGGGAACTTACACCACTTATTGCCCGAACCACCCATTTCTGAGCCAAAAGGGAAGAGTTACTCCAAAATATGATACCATATGGTATAAATGAATGAAAATAAGCAAAGTACACTAATTTTTGTGTCCAATGATCACTTACTTCAGATACCATTCTAAGAGTAAAAATGGCAGCATTAAGTCTTTGGACAAGATATGAACATGGGCTTTACATGACAGCTTACTATCTATTTGAACACCTAGAAATTTGAACTGTTCTGTTTCACTAATCATATGACCAGTCTGTGAAATTAAAACATCAGGTTTTGTTGAATTGTGTGTTAGAAACTGTAAACTGTAAAAACAGCGTCTTACTGTGATTTAGCGTTAGTTTTCTACAACCCATGAACTTAGGTCATGAACTGCACTATTTGAAACCGGGCCAATGTTGCACACAACACCCTTTACTACCAAGCTAATGTCATCAGCAAACAAATATTTTAGAGTTACACTAAATACTGGAGGGCATATCATTTATATAAATAAGGAACAAGAGTGGCCCCAACACTGTCCCCCCCACTTGACTGTACCCCACTCAGACCCCACATCACAGCCATTCTCAACACTGTGAATTATGACCTTTTACTGTCTGTTGTTGAAGTAAGAGGTGAACCAATTGTGAGCTACTCCCGGTATTCCATAATGGTCCAACTTCTGGAGCAATATTTTATAATCAACACAATCAAACACCTTAGTTAAATCAAAATATATGCCTAGCATTCGAAACCTTTTGTTTAATCCATCCAGAACCTCAGAAAGAATAGAGAATATAGCATTTTCAGTTGTTAAACGACTTCTAAAGCCGAACTGTAAATTTGATAGTAAATCGTGTGATATAGAATGATCAATTATCCTTGCATACACAGCCTTTTCAATAACTTTTGCAAACACTGATGGAATAGGAATAGGCCTGAAATTGTCTACATTATCTTTCTCTCCCTTTTTATAAAGCAGCTTTACTACTGAGTACTTTAATCGTTCTGGAAACTGACCATTCCTAAAGGAAAAATTACAAATACGGCTAAATACAAGGCTAACATGTGCAGCACAGTACTTTAGTATTCTGCTAGGCACACCGTCATATCCACGAGAGTCCTTAGTCTTCAGTGATTTAATTATTGACTCAATCTCCCCCGTGCCTGTATCACAGAGCATATGTATCTTTCTGCTTGTAGTTATACTGTGGACATAAGATAGTCCTCTATAGCAGTGCTGCTGCTGTTGCTGCTCGCGCTCCAGGTTCATTTTGCTCATAACTATAATTACACGTAAATCCATGGCCAGAAAAAAAAGAGAGATTTTGTTTATAATCTTAATATATGGCTGGGAAAGATGTGATTGCTCTACCATTTTTGTAATTGTCAGTGCTATTTCATTTTTATAGTTTATCATAGTTTCCATAGTTATGGAAACCCAGGATGTAATAAAAGGATTATTGACTGAACATATGCATTGAAACATCAACACACACAATGTCTGCCATATTGACAAATTTTCCGTCAATCAAAATTTCTCGCAAACACTATCCAAGCATGACAAACACATCAAACAGCATCGTACATGGTCAAATATTTGCACCACCTACCGGGGGGGGGGATGTAGTATACGCAGGGCTGGGCCTTGCATCTACTCACTCCTGCAGGCTCCTTCAGAGACAAACAGCTATGCTTCTTGCCAGTGCTTTCAATATTTGTATCGCTGATTATAAACATTCTGTTCATAGGCTCAAGGCTAACAGTCACAACCAGGAACTGCCACCATTGCACACCTGGAGTGCACACAACAACAACGGCGGTGCTGCTATCGAGGACTATCTTATGTCCACAGTATAACTACAAGCAGAAAGATATATATATGCTCAGTACAACAGATAAAAAATCAGTAGTGTAGTATCTCAATGAGGAACTTGAAACATTCAGCACAGAGCAGGAGCATGTAGAGGAACTCTGGCTCAAGTTTAAAAGAATAGTTGACCATGCACTGGATAGATGCTACCCAGTAGAACAGTCCATAATGGGAGGGTACCTCCATGGTATACAGTCATTGACAGGAATTTCTAAAGAAATGGAGATTACTGCATAATAAGTGTAAGAAACGATAATGCTAAATACAGGTTAAGACCAAACAGAGCTATACTTAAAAACTGAACAACTAACTGATATAATGAGGAAGATAAGACTACAGTTTTTTGGACACATATTCAGAATGGATAACAGACTAACCAAGCGGATATTCACATTACTCAATACCTACAAACCCCAGCTCACATGGTTCATAGAGACTGAAAAGGACATGGAAAATGCTGGAATTACAACAGACACAATAGAAAACAGAACACATTTCAGGAAGGCAGTTCAAAAGACAGAATTTTATGAGAGAAAGAAAACAACTACATGAAAGTGGACTCAAGAAGAAAGGGAACAACCGAGCGAGGTGGCGCAGTGGTTAGACACTGGACTCGCATTCGGGAGGACGACGGTTCAATCCCGCGTCTGGCCATCCTGATTTAGGTTTTCCGTGATTTCCCTAAATCACTCCAGGCAAATGCCGGGATGGTTCCTCTGAAAGGGCACGACCGACTTCCTTCCCCATCCTTCCCTAATCCGATGAGACCGATGACCACGCTGTCTGGTCTCCTTCCCCAAAACAACCCACCAAGAAAGGGAACAACACTCTTAAAAGGACGAAGGAAATTTGTTGAAACCTAGGTAAAGATTTCTTTATCCATTGCAACTGGTCAGCTGTTTATAATTTTATTACGTGGAACCGTTGCTGTTGTGCAGCTATGTTTAAAATACTATATAGTGTAGTTACTTTTTATAGAACATCAATGTTGATAAGCTTGCACTTAAAGAATACACTGATTTACAAAATAGATTTTTTGAATTTTTTGGCTTGCACAGCATTTTTGTTTGGGAACTAGATAAAAATCTGAAAATTACATACTTAATAGACCTTTATGATATCAAACTTCAGTACAAATTTCAGCTTTGAGATTCAATTGGAAGTTATAGGAAACAAAATTACAAATATGAATCAAAAATACATTTTTTGACATCTGCAATATTTAGGCTAATGGATTATAGTATGGCAATTATATTATTAAACACATATTAAAGTAACTAATGATTATTTGTCGAGACACTCCTCTGCTGGAAGATTCAGCAGGCTAGTAGATAGTATCTACAAGTCTGTATGGACTCGCAGGTCAGCATGTACAAGTCTGTGTGTTGTCTCTGTACTTCCACCAATATCTGTGCGTTCAGTTGACTATGTGCTCTTTAAGTGCACAGCTGAAAAATGTAATCCCCGTGTTCTATTGGTGTTCTTATCAATGAAGTTCCTTATGAAAGTCTGTATGGAGTGTTTCCTAAAGACATTACTTTAATTGGAGATTACAGTGAAGAAAAGTGTTGTTTTACGTAAGACTTCAGAGGTTAAATCAACTTTCAAGTACCTTGCTTGGATCCTTTTAAGAAACATAAGAAGCCTTTAACAAAAGGTCAGAAATAATGGTTGATCATTACTCTAAAAATAAAAACCACTTTATCAGTATAATACTAGGAAAATCATTGTGTCAAACATGTTATTCTAAGGCATTTGCAGTTAACAAAGAAAGGGATAGTGCAGTTTAAATAAAGAATTTTATTGAAAATTATTCCAGTAATTACATTATCTTATTTTCATTAAACTTCAGAGAAATTTCTTCACTCAGTTTGGGGGTTAGGTTAAAAGTTCACATAGTCAATGTTGTAAATTCCAGGGGAGACAATTCTTCAATTCATTTTTAAATGGCATCCAATCTTCAACCTTCTCAACTTTTTTGAATGAGGTGGATGGTGGATGGTAAAAAGTAATATGCACTTCTTGGTTTTGTAAATCAATATTGTCAACTTTGGTAAGCCACTGCTGTTCATCATAAACTTAAGCCACTATGTCTTTATTTTGAAGTGTTAGTGGTACAAGTTTTCCACATTGATGAAGTCCACTATCAGGGGTGTTGATGTGATGTTACACATGGGCAAGTTGTGCAACAGGTATAAAACAATGAAAAGATTGAGTGCTTTTAATTTTCTGAAAAGTGTTGAATCTCTTCTCCAAGACACTGGCATAGAGGTTTTGTATTTCCTCAGGTTTTACAGAAACACAGGTAATTCCTTTTACCTGTTCTTTACAGAATTTAAACACTTTTTGAGGTGTAAAGATCTGGTTCTCATAGTACCACTGCAGACTAGCTTTTGTGACAGCTCACTTTGTTTCCCCTCCAATGCCATCACACGCATTCTACCCATGGCATGATGTGCAGATGTGCCATTCCACACTAGGTTCAAAATAACATTTGTGAAATAAGATGTTAATAATTTTTTTGTTTTGTTTTTGTATTGGCTTGCAGCATCATCCGAGAAGATCAGTTTGTTTATGGAAGGGTGGAGCTGTTTTATGTTTTTGTTAATTGCAGTTGAAAGCACACACTGCTGTAGAGCAGCGTTCAAGGCAATCACTTATGACGCAAAAACTGTGGCTCTTGTTTATCGTTATAACAGAACACAAATTTAGGAACTGTGGCCTGTTTGTTTACCCAGCGGCATCTTTGTGCTTAATCTTTAACAACAAAGGACTAGTTTTCTGGAAAGTCTGAAATAATTAAGCATTCATCAACTGCCGAAGTTTGCTTTTTGACTTTCATAAATTTACTTTGATGCCTTTTCAGATTTTCAAGGTTAACTACCAACATCTCACAAAATTCTTCTCATGGTTTTACAACTGTCACCAATTTCATTCTGTCTTGTGTACACACTGTTTGTATTCTATACTGCCAGACATAAAATCGTCTTCTTCTGATTCTTCAACCATGTTAAGTGAAGCTTGTTTGCGGGGACAGTATTCACATTTTCCCATGATCATACAATTTTAACTGTCAATACTGTATACCAGAACTTCCCAAAGGTCTTCATAGTCAACTCTACAATTGCCTCCTCCTACCATCATGTGTACTTTCTGGTGATATAAACAAACACAAATGTTATGGGTGCCAGATGCCCCTGCAACAATACATAATTTCTGTCTAAACTCGCAAAATTTCAACCTTCCAATTTTGTCAGGATCTTCCATTTAGAATTCAATGAACAGTTCATTTAAATGACACAATATTAACCTTATTGTCTTTGAACTTTGTACCTTTTTTTTTTTTAATACCATTCCAATCATGTTTACATCTCTCAAATTAGACTTTTTTTGTTGTTATTCAGGTAAAATTGGCAGTTCTTTTACAAGATGCCTTGTCAATTGCACCAAATGTTCTGACACATTAAGTTCATCACTAACTTTTGCTTGACTCCAAGAATTTGGCCATAAGCTGATATCCTTAATGTTATTCTGTCTTTGAAATACAGCGTTTACTTTTTCGCTTTTCTATATCATGAATTTTTAGAACTTCCATCTCGTTTAGTACTACTATGCTTTTGAAATGAAACTTCCAAATTCTTTTTGACAGTAATTGCCACTTTCTCAATTTTTCCATTAAAGACAAAAGGTATTTTTTCTTCACTTAGTTTTCCAATTTTACTAACAGACGATACACCTAATATTTCGCAAGGTGAATCTAAGTTTTTAACAGTTTCTGATAATTCATAAAATTCTTTATCTGAACAGTCACTATCACTTTCCTGGTGTTATACTGATAAAAGGGTTTTTATTTTTATAATAAAGATCAACCATTATTTCTCTCAAACCTATTGTTGTAGGCTTCCTATGTTTCTTGAAAGGGTCCAAGGGGTGACTTCATCTCAAATCATACAGACCATTTCAACTCTTCATTAATTTTTCTGGAAAAAAATATGTATTAGACCTCTATATCATAAATGTTAAGAAAATAAGTATTTTCATTTTATCTTAATTTCTGTAAATTATATACTGGAGACCCGGCAGATGTTTTCTATTAAAGCTCCCTCTTACTGTGTTGAAATTTAGTTGATACCCGCAATGGGCTTCTTTCGACTTAAACTTAGGTCGCGCATGTCAAGACACAGACACTGATTGCATTGTTGACGATTCCAAGCGACAGTTATGGTGTGCGCATGCATGTGCTTTCTGCTTGAAGAAAGCGTGTATCCTGCATTGCTTATGCAGAGTTTCTCACTTACCACCACAATCAGCAATGACAACTTACAACAAATGGAATCTAAATTCACTAAAAACCTCGCTACGATCACATTTAATGCTTGCATTAGCTATGGAATTCACAGCAGAGCACTCTGAACATGTTGAACACTCATTGGCTGTCAGAGAATGCATGACATAGGTGCGCCGAACAAGCCTCAACTCGACCGTCATTGTGACTAACTATAGAAAACCCATACCTGAAAACTTTTGAGAATTACACAAAATATTGTTTGGTTAATATGTTAGCAATCAGTGCAAACACTGTGGGCAATATTTTCCTGTGTAATGTGTAAAAATTTTTCAACATTCTGCATATTTTGCATCACTGTATTTCTAGTGTAAAATACGCTTTTGGCAACACTCTTTCCAGCACTCTTCTGTTTATAACAAAGAAGTGAGAACGTTTACATAAAACATTCTACATCAAGTTTTGTGTTTGGTTTGAACTTTTTTTTAGATACAATGTCAGTGAGGAAATAAAGTAGTGAAAGAAAGAGGGGTGTGGACTATGAAAGACACAAGAAGATAGTGTTTAACAAAAGTGAAAAACACTTCACAGTTGGTAGAAATCTGTCAGAGGTATTGCAGAAATATTTTGATCCTCAAGTAATGGTATCAGCATCACATCCATTATGCAGGAATTGCTACGCCCACTACAAGAAAAAATTTACTGACAACCACCTGAACTATCACCATCACCCTAATGTGAACCTGAAGAAGACAGTGCAGATGTTTATATTCCAAGGTGTGAAGTAGTTGATGCATTGAATATTAGCATTTCTGCTGTAGCCCCTACTATACCCCTCTTAAACATCCAGGAAAGGTAAGGAGCACAAGAAGAAAACAGTATGCAAAAAGAAAAGTGGAAGCAATTGAAACAAGTTTTACACAAGCAACATCTTCAAAACTTTCTGAAGTGTATATTGTAGATTCACTTGGTGCAGAACCTGAAGATAGCAAGATGTGTACAAAATGTGATGTGTGGTTTCAAAACCTAAATACCAGTATTTCAGCAGCCGCCTCTACTGAGAAGATACAGTTACTGACACTGATACCAGGTAGCTACTCTAAGCAGCAGATACAGAAATACACACGTACTTCCTAACATTATTTGATTTTGAAAGCTCGTAAAATAAAGAATGAGAAAGGTATCTGGGCATGCATTGCAAGATGATACACTTATTGTTGCTCTGGAATATTACCTAAGTGATGAGAAAGATTGCAGCAGACAAAGTCCTAACCAGGCTGATATCTCCGTTAGTGAAAAAGGTGAAAAAGTTGAAAGGATAAAAAGATATATGATAAGTTCAATAAGTGAAGCATGTCTCCTAATGAAAAAGGAGAACCTGAATTTAAAAATTAGGCTCTCAAAATTCTACTCCTTACAAAAAATGGATAAAATGCCAGCCAGTGAAGGAAGTACGTACAGTCTTGGACATAAAAACTAACCGCCAGCCAGCTGCCACAGAGACTGGGTCATTCACTTAACCTTCCTATAGGCACACCTTATGGTCGGATGAGGGCGATCGTGCATATCTCGCAAAAACCACTTACTGTTAATAAACTTTATGTCTTTTGAAACATTAAATTTGTATCATAAAAGTAATATTAGATATTATTTATTAGTTATACAAACAAAAGCAAGGTAAAAAATTTGTTTAAAAATAAAGTTATGTTTCGAAACACATTTTCTTCCCACAGCTTCTCGAGGTACTGATACTTACTTCCCGTGTAGGCATGTCAAATTTATACACGATTATGCTTGAAATTTTAGTTTCTCAGTTTACTTAAGTTATTTAGAAGTTGAAATACAATCAATGCAAACATTTTTTGATTGATATAAACAAAACATACCGTATATGTATCTCACATTTGAAATGGGTGATTATTTAGAAGCTGAAATACAATCATTGCAAACATTTCTTGAATGCTGTAAACAAATAAACTGTCCACATATTTCACATTTGAAGTGGGTGATTCTCATTTTCATACTAAGTAAACTAGGCCTACATCTTTTCTTCAGAGGCTCCTGAGGTTGATCTTCTCCTCGTCTTCTTTGTTGCTGTTGGTGCTCATCATCTGTGTGCGACGCATTTAAAACTTTTGTACAGAGGTCTCCAGTTACTTTGGTACTTCTTTTTACATGTTCCCGCACAAGATATCCGAGATATTTTCTTCTCGAGATTATTGCTGGTGTTTCCTTTCCAGGTTATAAGTGAATTTATGGCAGCAACGTCCATCATCGAGGGGGGGGGGGGGGGGGGGGGGGGGAAACACCAACAGAGGCCATTGCTTTGTGTTTCTCGCAACATTGAAAGACCCACAAGGTTTGTAGACAGTGTCAATGCCTCCTTTTGTTTGATTATAAGAAGTTATAATTTCTGGTTCCTTGAGATCACCTGTTATTTCAATTTTTCCATCGTTGTGAAGGCTGGACATCAACAAAACATTCTTGTACCTTTTTGGCAATTACGAAACAAGTGTCGCATCTTCGTCAAAACCAGACTTCAGTGGGGCTCTCTCTTGCTAGTCGCTGTGAATTCTGAAGGAATCTGAGGCTTATTTTTACGTAAAGTGCAAAGCTATGAAATGTTTTTTATACCAATTCCGTTACCAAATCGTAACCTGTATACAAACTGTCTGCAGTGATATTTCTCCCACTGTAGAAAATGGGTGCTGCTAAGCTTCTCACAACATCGGATGGTTTATTGTTTACACTAAATGGACCTTCTGGTTGGGTTCCAGCGTATATTTCCATATTATATGTATAAAATAGCCGAGAGTCGAGCAAAGCATAAATTTTATGCCATATTTGCTTGGTTTTTTTGGCATATATTGTATGAAACCACATATACTTCGACAAGCTTCATGTTTTTCATCGACTGTGACATTTTCACCAAGTGAATAGCATTTCTGGCAGTTCACAATGAATTCTTCAAAAATAATTCTTATAGGAGCTAGGCGGTCAGTTTTTCTTCGTTCTCCTCTTGTTTCCAAATCATCAAAATGAATAGATTGCATTAAAAACTGAAATCTTTCTATACTCATGACAGTTAGGAAGTCATCCATCTGCCATAAGTCGTCGAGGTTCAGACGATTCGCGTGGTACAAACCAGCGAGATAAAGCAACACGAATATGGCTTTCATTTCCACTGTGTGTATGTTGAGCGTCCCTTGGAAGACAATAGTTATATTGTATTGTAAGAATAAATTTGTATTTTCTACAATACGTCCAATCACTGTGTCAGAGATGAGGCATTTCCATCTAGAATATTGGTCATGTTTTTCGCATGTCCGATTACTCCGGGCACACGAAGTAAAATATTTTGTTTACCTCGTCTTTGCCTGTTCCTTGGCTTTTTTTTATCAAGACAAAACTTCGATTATCTTATTTTATTTTTCCTTTGAACAGCTTGACGTGGTTCATGGTGTGGGTTCCTGTAGTCATGTCCTAGTTCATGAACCATGGGCAATGTATGAGTGGCCAAGTAAGTGGTCCCGACAGTGGGGATACCAGTTACTTTGGAATAAGGCTGGGCATCTCTGACATATTTGAGTCGTGGTCACCTTTGTGCTCATACGGCAAAGACTACCAAATCCACCAGTTAGTCCCTCAGCCGTTAGGAGTAAAACCCAATGGGACTCGGGGCAAGTAAGGCTAGCAACCTGCTTCCCTGGTACTTTAAATATGATGCTGGCAACAATCAGAGCAAAATGCCTCGGACCTTTGGAGGTGACGGAGTCCCACCTCTAACTGACAAACCAGGGACTCCTAAGATACGACTTGGCAAACAAATGGTAATGAGATGGGGAGCTATTAATATCAATGGGGGCTACTCTGGGAAGAAGGTAGAGCTGGCAGAGGCTGCAAGTAAGATGGGGCTGGACGTTTTAGCTGTTAGTGACATTCGGGTAAGGGGTGAGAAAGAAGAGGAAGTGGGAGAATACAAGGTCTGTCAGGAGTCAAAGAAGGAGTAGCACAATGGGGTGTAGGGCTTTACATCAGGAAAGAAATGGAACCCAGCGTAGTTGCAATAAGGTATGTAAACGAACGACTGATGTGGATAGATTTGACAGTGTCTAGCAAGAAAAATTAGGATTGTGTCAGTATATTCGCATTGTGAAGGGACAGATCAAGATAAGATGGATAGTTTTTATGAGGCACTCAGTGATGTAGTTGTTAGAGTAAAGGACAAGGACAGTGTTCTGCTCATGGGTGATTTTAACGCCAGGATTGGAAATCGAACAGAAGGGTATGAAAAGGTTATGGGTAAATTTGGAGAGGATATGGAGGCCAACAGGAACGGGAAACAACTCTTGGATTTCTGTGCCAGTATGGGCTTAGTAATCACAAACTCCTTTTTTAAACATAAGAACATTCACTGGTATACTTGGGAAGGCAGGGGAACCAGATCTGTCATTGACTATATAATAACAGATCAGGAATTCAGGAAGGCTGTGAGGGACACACGTGTATTCAGGGGATTCTTTGATGACACTGATCATTATTTAATCTGCAGTGAAATTGGGATTGTGAGGCCGAAAGTGCAGGAGGTCAGGTCTATATGTAGGAGGATAAGAGTGGAGAAACTTCAGGATAAGGAAATCAGGCACAAGTACATAACAGCGATCTCAGAAAGGTACCAGTTAGTTGAATGTAGTCAATTACAGTCATTGGAAAAGGAATGGACAAGGTACAGGGACACAGTACTAGAAGTGGCTAAAGAATGTCTTGGAACAGTAGTGTGTAAAAGTAGGATAAAGCAAACAGCTTGGTGGAATGATACAGTCAAGGCAGCCTGTAAAAGGAAAAAGAAGGCGTATCAAAAATGGCTACATACCAGAAACCAGGTAGACAGAGAAAGTTATGTTGAAGAAAGAAACAAAGCCAAACAGATAATTGCAGCATCCAAGAAGAAATCGTGGGAAGACTTTGGAAACAGGTTGGAGACTATGGGTCAAGCTGCTGGAAAACCATTCTGGAGTGTAATTAGCAGTCTTCGAAAGGGAGGTAAGAAGGAAATGACAAGTATTTTGGACAGGTCAGGAAAACTGCTGGTGAATCCTGTGGATGCCTTGGGCAGATGGAGGGAATATTTTGAAGAGTTGCTCAATGTAGGTGAAAATGCAATCAGTAATGTTTCAGATTTCCAGTTAGAATGGGATATGAATGATGATGGAAATAGGATCACATTTGAGGAAGTGGAAAAAATGGTCAATAGATTGCAGTGCAATAAAGCGGCTGGGGTGGATGAAATTAAGTCGGAACTCATTAAATACAGTGGAATGTCAGGTCTTAAATGGCTACACAGGATAATTGAAATGGCCTGGGAGTTGGGACAGGTTCCATCAGACTGGACAAAAGCAGTAATCACACCAATCTTTAAACATGGAAACAGAAAAGATTGTAACAACTACAGAGGTATCTCTTTAACCAGCGTTGTGGGTAAAATCTTCTCAGGTATTGTTGAAAGGAAAGTGCGAGTATTAGTTGAGGACCAATTGGATGAAAATCAGTGTGGGTTTAGGCCTCTTAGAGGTTGTCAGGACCAGATCTTTAGCTTACGGCAAATAATGGAGAAGTGTTATGAGTGGAACAGGGAATTGTATCTATGCTTTATAAATCTAGAAAAGGCATATGACCGGGTTCCTAGGAGGAAGTTATTGTCTGTTCTACAAGATTATGGAATAGGAGGCAAAGTTTTGCAAGCAATTAAAGGCCTTTACATGGATAGTCAGGCAGCAGTTAGAGTTGACGGTAAATTGAGCTCATGGTTCAGAGTAGTTTCAGGGGTAAGACAAGGCTGCAACCTGTCTCCACTGTTGTTCATATTATTTATGGATCATATGTTGAAAATAATAGACTGGCTGGGTGAGATTAAGATATGTGAACACAAAATAAGCAGTCTTGCATATGCGGATGACTTAGTTGTGATGGCAGATTCGATTGAAAGTTTGCAAAGTAATTTTTCAGAGCTAAATCTGAAATGTAAGGACTATGGTATGAAGATTAGCATCTCCAAAACGAAAGTAATGTCAATGGGAAAGAAATATAAACGGATTGAGTGCCAAATAGGAGGAACAAAGTTAGAACAGGTGGACGGTTTCAAGTACTTAGGATGTATATTCTCACAGGATGGCAACATAGTGAAAGAACTGGAAGCGAGGTGTAGCAAAGCTAATGCAGTGAGCGCTCATCTACGATCTACTCTCTTCTGCAAGAAGGAAGTCAGTACCAAGACTAAGTTATCTGTGCACCGTTCAATCTTTCGACCAACTTTGTTGTATGGGAGCGAAAGCTGGGCGGATTCAGGTTACCTTATCAACAAGTTTGAGGTTACGGATATGAAAGTAGCTAGGATGATTGCAGGTACTAGTAGATGGGAACAATGGCAGGAGGGTGTCCACAATGAGGAAATCAAAGAAAATCTGGGAATGAACTCTATAGATGTAGCAGTCAGGGCGAACAGGCTTAGATGGTGGGGTCATGTTACACGCATGGGAGAAGCAAGGTTACCCAAGAGACTCATGGATTCAGCAGTAGAGGGTAGGAGGAGTCGGGGCAGACCGAGGAGAAGGTACCTGGATTCGGTTAAGAATGATTTTGAAGTAATAGGTTTAACATCAGAAGAGGCACCAATGTTAGCACTGAATAGGGGATCATGGAGGAACTGTATAAGGGGGGCTATGCTCCAGACTGAACGCTGAAAGGCATAATCAGTCTTAAATGATGATGATGATGATGATGATGATGATGATGATGATGACGATGACAGCTTGACGTGTCAATTTGGTGTTCTCATCTTCCTCGTCTTCTGAGCACATGTTTCCGTATCAGAAACTCCATCTCTATCCGATACGTGCTCTTCTTCATCAATGTCACTGTTCTCTATAAAACTGTTGTTCTGATCATCCTCATCGTCGGTATCATGCAGAACTGCATTTATCACAGATCCAACATCCAAAGGATCGTTAAATTATGCATCTTTGTCCCCCATAGTACCAAAGAAATAAATATGAAACGAAACTGAATAAATAACATTGAATAAATAAGCATTGAAGCATCGAAGAGCGCGGGTATCTGACACATACAATTTAGTTTAATTTCATTGTCGATTCGAGACCTGTAAATTCACCACGTACACTTCTTTAAATTATTAATAAGCATAAACATTTAACAATAAATAATGGGAAATGAAAAGTTAAAAACTTACACGAAGAGTCGCACATATTCCTCAGATACGAAACACGTGTTGTTAGCTTGCTGTTTACCGTAGCTGGCAGCGGGGAGGGCTGAATTAAGGTGGGGTCGAAAGAGGTGGCTAGAGCAAAGAGGGGATTTCTCCTCCTCCCACTTTCCAAGAAAAGGTAACGAACATTGATGCTGCGTATCTGACACATACGTGCGCCTATCGGGAGGTTAAGATGGCCAATAAAACCGACCGCCCCTGACAACGGGGAAGTGTCAGGAGGTGGTGTTGTCTTCTTCTGAGATGTCACGTTGTGCGAACCCGTGGTCTAGTGGTAATCGTCGTGCAATGTAAACTCATAGTCCGTGTTCGCGTACAACTGTGTCTTTTTTTTTACCATATTTCGGCCCACGTCTGAAGTTATGAGTCTTACTGAACATCAAGGATGATTCGCTTCGCATTCTATCCACCAGTAATGGCAAATACTTCCAGAAACAATTCCGCAGGACAGCTCGTGGTTTCGTCGCGAGCAGAACAGCTTGCGCTCGAGAGTTTCCTCGCACTGCAGCGGCAGCGGCTACCGCAGACGTCACCCATCGCCTGAAATCGGGCGCCGCCCAGGTGAACGCGGCGCGACGCTTGCCAACGTATTAACTGTCATTTTCGAATCTGAAGTTCTAGTTATCATCTTGCAGTTACGCATTGGATTTTGCATACTTGAAGATTAATAATTACGGTTAAGCATTGTAAAATTGTGTCACAAGTGGAGAAAGGTGGAACACCTACAGGACAATATTTACTTTTTGTATAATAGAGGGGGGAATGAACAGGAGGCAGCTCAAAGATCTGAACCGTGTGTGGAGCGAGTGCTTCTGGGAAAAATACCAGAAAAAGATATTCTTGTTTTGCCAAAGATCGTTCTGGCATGAAAGATTTTCCACATTGAGGAAGTCTCGACTACTGATATAAGTGATGGATTACCATTTAACCGTCATGCGACATTTCCATTCAACAGGCAAGGTCCAGAAGTCTGGTGTAGGAGTACTGAATGCTCTAATTTGGAACAACAAAAATCAACGGAGTGACTATTATTGCAGTTTTACTTAAACGTCATCAGGTCGCTTATTGAGCATTCCTATGCTATGTTGTTACTGGTGCCGAGTTATGATGCCTTTATCTATAACTTCCTTAGAAGAAATGAAAGGCAGAGTCGCACCAAAATACGTAAACTCGAGCACAGAGTAGTGTGAACATGGTATTTTCCATCTGGTAGCTCCAAAAGTGTGTTTTGCACTATGAATTCTTTTCCAAGTGTGTGTCCATCACAGTTGGAATTTGTTGCCAACAAATCGGTCGTAGTGTAAGAAAATCGACTGACATAACATCACGTGTGCTACTGCATTATAACACACACTGTTGATTTGAGAAAGAAAACTATCTAGGAGATTGATAGGGAAGTCATTTCTCAGGCACTTGTTACTTCTGATCAGATAAGTTACTCGTAAAATTTTACTTTTCCCACTCTTGATCGATCAACCGCCAAGGCAGTTCTTTCCTGGTGAAAATGCCGTTCAAACTACACTGGTTTAATGACATCGTTAGAACCAGTAGGTTTCTACATGCGTTGAATTTGTGAACTACTTTAGCATGATCAGATTGTTTTAGATATTGTGAAAGAAGACACTGTTACTGATTAATTTCTCTTTGATGATTACTGTTGTGTTCAGTAAACTAATGGAAAATGAAATTAAAATATTCACTGTACTAATAGGAATTAAATTCAACTTACTACAGAAACATGACGACGGCAGTATCTTAATAAAGCATCAGTTGTCTTAAGACTATTATGCCTATTTTAACACCAGTAAGTCTGATATTATCGGCTTTTGACTTCGAATAGGTCTGTATTTATTTCATGTTCTGTATCATACTCAAATATTATGAAAATGTGGCAGCTCATAGATAAAATTATGTATTCACAAGAACAAAAAATATGTCAGCAGAAAACAAAAGTTTTGCAGTACCATAAGATTTTCGCTCTGACACTAAGGGGTACTGAAAGTAGCAAGACGAATTTTGCTCGAGAGTTGTCTTACGATTCCCTTATTGAATTTCTATCTGCCTGCTTGTAGCTCTGCTACAAAAGAATTAAGAATCTAGCTTTGAGCGAGTCTCAAAGGGCGAACGAAAGCAGCTTGCACATGGTAGGTAAGCAAGTTGTTGATCTTTGTATTTGGTCGTTGTGGACGTCACATGACATTCGGTCAAGTTCGTTTGTTGATCCTTCCACTCTTTTTCTGACCCAACACGCTAAGCTACCGTGCCGGCGATAAATCACAACCTAAAAGACGAAAGTAGCTGTATTTCCCGTGTGGAGTGACTTTCGTGGACTCAGTAGCGTTAACTGATATCGTTATATCAAATCTCAAGAGAAAACCACTCACATTATTCAACTGAAATGACATAATATCAAGTGAATTAGCAGGATAGTTCTGTGCCATCAAGGAAGCAACTCTTCGGTCACAGAGTTGCCAAACATATTCTACGTTGTTGCCAAGTTACAGTTATGCCGCCAGGAAGGATACCAGCTGATGTGTTCTGTGAGTGACCTCTGAAGTGACTATAGCTGTGAGTGGCAAGAGCCAGAATATCCTCATTATATGTCATGAGTCTTATCCGCATTTCTGGAACTACGTTAGGAGCTAGAGTGTAATTATTTGTACTACATCGATGCACTGAGTGCAAACGAAGCATCACAAATTAATTACTGTGACAATTACTTCTATTTTACTGTCTTAATCGGACCGAAACCTTGCAAGCGTATTCGCCAGACGCTATGCACAGTTTTGGAGTTTCTCCAGTGGTTGAGTTCCAACGTCTTTGATGTACAGTATTGTTACTGAGATCACTATCCTTGGCACACCCGCCAAACGACAGGCATGAGCTGGCTTCTTGCTGTCAGCTTTTCAGATGGATATTCTGCCACTACTCGAAATGTGAAGACTTAAAGTGAATTCGAATATTCCCTATGCCGACATTCTGATGTTTGTATTCTTCCAGCTCTAACATTCAAAAATATAGTTACATTAAGCGGCAGAATAGCGCCTGTGAACCAACAATTAATAATGCAGTCGTAATTACTGGAATCTGACAAACTGTTGTGGCGTATTTTTCCCAAAAGCACTCATTCCACACACAGTTCAAATCTTTGAGCTGCCTCCTCTGCAATCACCCTTGTATTATACCAAAAGTAAATATTGTGTTGGAAATGTTACACATTTTTCCCACTTGCGACCCAATTTTACAACGCTTAACCATAGTTAATCATTTTCAAGTATGCAAAATCCAATGATTAACAACAAGATGATAACTAGAACATCAAATTCGAAAATGACAGTCGATACGTACACTGACAAATGTCGCGCCGCGTTCACCTGGGCGGCGCCTGGCCGGTGGCCGGTAGGCGCTGCAGTGCAAGGAAACGCTCAGGCGTAAGATGTTCCAATTGCGACGCAAACACGAGCTGTCCTGCGGAATTGTTTCTGGAAGTATTTGTCATTACTGGTGGGTAGAATGCGAAACGAATCATCTTCGATGATCAATCAGACTCTTAACTTCAGACGCGGGCCAAAATATGGACGCGAACACGAAACTGTAAGTTTACATTAGACGATGATTACCGCTACACCATGGGCTCACACAACATCTCGGAAGAAAACACTTCCTCCTGACACTTCCGCATCTTACAGTGTTGCCAGATTGTGCAGATGGCCAGACTTTGCATTTTCAGGGGCAGTCTGTTTTATTGGCCACCTTAAGTGAACGACCCAGTCTCTGTGGTCAGTTTTTATGTCTAAGACTGTACATGTATTTATTATACTAATTTGAAACTTGTTTGTTTCACCATAAGCAGTATCACAGAAAAGAAGTACACAGAGATTAACCCGATAGTTTTGTGTATACATCAAGAGCCCTCCCCCCACCTCAAATAATTTAAGAAAATTATTAGTTATATAATGCTCTGTAAAATCACAAAATTATGTTGGAATTTTTTATTTTCCTTTTTTGATGATAATTACCTTTTAAAATACATCCAGTAATGAGTTAAGACAAATAATTATTACAGTAGTAAGCAGGTTAACTGAAAACTAGTGGTGGGAATCATTATGGTGTTACGGTGCTGTGGGCACACTTAGAATTTGTCCCAGTGCGTGAACCTTCGGGTAAAGTCTGGCACCAGTGGGCCAGTGCTGCGGCCACGGCGACATCAAAAGGACTGGAGCAGAAGTGCCTGGAACCACCGCCTCACATCACCTTTACTCTTCGAGACATTACGACGCCGCAGCTATATGCAGCTCACCCTGCTGTCATAATCATTCAGTTTGGATAGTTTCATTCAGTGCATGCTGCAGACATGTTTAGTGTTCCGACTTGAGTGTCTTGTGGACTATTTTATATGACTACATTTTATTCGTTTATTTTACTCTCTCTTAGTATATTGCGAGTTAAGTTTGCAATGGACAAATTTTTAACCAAAAAGGAGTGCTTGGAAGTTGTTGATACTGCAAGTCAACCTACAATAATTATTGTGTCGACAATTGCTTCATCGTCTTCAGGCGAGAACCATTCACAGCCAAAACCTGGACAATCCGGTAAGGATTGGTTGACCAAATATACATGGTTAGAATATGAAGCATCTACTGAAAACGTTTCTTGCAAAGCCTGCAAAGAGGCAGATGCTAAAAACCTATTAAGATTTTCTCAAAAAAATACAAAATCAAATAGGGGTAATGCAGGAGTAGGTTTAATAATGAATAAAAAAATAGGAGTGCGGGTTAGCTACTACAAACAGCATAGTGAACGCATTATTGTGGCCAAGATAGACACAAAGCCCATGCCTACTACAGTAGTAAAAGTTTATATGCCAACTACCTCTGCAGATGATGAAGAAATAGATGAAATGTATGACGAGATAAAAGAAATTATTCGGGTAGTGAAGGGGGACGAAAATTTAATAGTCATGGGTGACTGGAATTCGTCAGTAGGAAAAGGGAGAGAAGGAAACATAGTAGGTGAATATGGATTGGGGGGAAGGAATGAAAGAGGAAGCCGCCTTGTAGAATTTTGCACAGAGCATAACTTAATCATAGCCAACACTTGGTTCAAGAATCATAAAAGAAGGTTGTATACCTGGAAGAATCCTGGAGATACTAAAAGGTATCAGATTATATAATGGTAAGACAGAGATTTAGGAACCAGGTTTTAAATTTTAAGACATTTCCTGGGGCAGATGTGGATTCTGACCACAATCTATGGTTATGAACTGCAGATTGAAACTGAAGAAACTGCAAAAAGGTGGGAATTTAAGGAGATGGGACCTGGATAAACTGAAAGAACCAGAGGTTGTAGAGTGTTTCAGGGAGAGCATAAGGGAACAATTGACAGGAATGGGGGAAAGAAATACAGTAGAAGAAGAATGGGTAGCTCTGAGGGATGAAGTAGTGAAGGCAGCAGAGGATCAAGTAGGTAAAAAGACGAGGGCTAATAGAAATCCTTGGGTAACAGAAGAAATATTGAATTTAATTGATGAAAGGAGAAAATATAAAAATGCAGTAAATGAAGCAGGCAAAAAGGAATACAAACGTCTCAAAAACGAGATCGACAGGAAGTGCAAAATGGCTAAGCAGGGATGGCTAGAGGACAAATGTAAGGATGTAGAGGCTTGTCTCACTAGGGGTAAGATAGATACTGCCTACAGGAAAATTAAAGAGACCTTTGGAGAGAAGAGAACCACTTGTATGAATATCAAGAGCTCAGATGGAAACCCAGTTCTAAGCAAAGAAGGGAAGGCAGAAAGGTGGAAGGAGTATATAGAGGGTTTATACAAGGGCGATGTACTTGAGGACAATATTATGGAAATGGAAGAGGATGTAGATGAAGATGAAATGGGAGATAAGATACTGCGTGAAGAGTTTGACAGAGCACTGAAAGACCTGAGTCGAAACAAGGCCCCGGGAGTAGACAACATTCCATTGGAACTACTGACGGCCTCGGGAGAGCCAGTCATGACAAAACTCTACCATCTGGTGAGCACGATGTATGAGACAGGCGAAATACCCTCAGACTTCAAGAAGAATATAATAATTCCAATCCCAAAGAAAGCAGGTGTTGACAGATGTGAAAATTACCGAACTATCAGTTTAATAAGTCACAGCTGCAAAATACTAACGCGAATTCTTTACAGACGAATGGAAAAACTGGTAGAAGCCGACCTCGGGGAAGATCAGTTTGGATTCCGTAGAAATGTTGGAACACGTGAGGCAATACTGACCTTACGACTTATCTTAGAAGAAAGATTAAGAAAAGGCAAACCTACGTTTCTAGCATTTGTAGACTTAGAGAAAGCTTTTGACAATGTTAACTGGAATACTCTCTTTCAAATTCTGAAGGTGGCAGGGGTGAAATACAGGGAGCGAAAGGCTATTTACAGTTTGTACAGAAACCAGATGGCAGTTATAAGAGTCGAGGGGCATGAAAGGGAAGCAGTGGTTGCGAAAGGAGTAAGACAGGGTTGTAGCCTCTCCCCGATGTTATTCAATCTGTATATTGAGCAAGCAGTAAAGGAAACAAAAGAAAAATTCGGAGTAGGTATTAAAATTCATGGAGAAGAAGTAAAAACTTTGAGGTTCGCCGATGACATTGTAATTCTGTCAGAGACAGCAAAGGACTTGGAAGAGCAGTTGAATGGAATGGACAGTGTCTTGAAAGGAGGATATAAGATGAACATCAACAAAAGCAAAACGAGGATAATGGAATGTAGTCAAATTAAGTCGGGTGATGCTGAGGGAATTAGATTAGGAAATGAGACACTTAAAGTAGTAAAGGAGTTTTGCTATTTAGGGAGTAAAATAACCGATGATGGTCGAAGTAGAGAGGATATAAAATGTAGACTGGCAATGGCAAGGAAAGCGTTTCTCAAGAAGAGGAATTTGTTAACATCGAGTATAGATTTAAGTGTCAGGAAGTCGTTTCTGAAAGTATTTGTATGGAGTGTAGCCATGTATGGAAGTGAAACATGGACGATAACTAGTTTGGACAAGAAGAGAACAGAAGCTTTCGAAATGTGGTGCTACAGAAGAATGCTGAAGATAAGGTGGGTAGATCACGTAACTAATGAGGAGGTATTGAATAGGATTGGGGAGAAGAGAAGTTTGTGGCACAACTTGACTAGAAGAAGGGATCGGTTGGTAGGACATGTTTTGAGGCATCAAGGGATCACAAATTTAGCATTGGAGGGCAGTGTGGAGGGTAAAAATCGTAGAGGGAGACCAAGAGATGAATACACTAAGCAGATTCAGGAGGATGTAGGTTGCAGTAGATACTGGGAGATGAAGAAGCTTGCACAGGATAGAGTAGCATGGAGAGCTGCATCAAACCAGTCTCAGGACTGAAGACCACAACAACAACAACAACAACAACAAAAAAATTGCATTTACTTCCGTAGGGTTTTCTAACTGGAAAAAAAGGATTTGGAAAAATTCCGTCTGCGTGAAAATATGTTTACGCATAAGGAAGGTGTTCTGAAACTAACTCCTATCACTAACCAAAGTGCGGCCTCTCAGTTGAATGAACAGTTAGATAGTGATACGAAGAAAGGCCGTTTATCTCTTTAGACAATTTTTACTACCGTGCGATTTCTATGCCAACAAGGACTAGCAATTAGAGGGTACAAAGATGTAAACTCAAATTTTTTTCAATTGTTGAACTTCGAAAGAATGACATAGGCCTAACTGAGTTTAAAGATTGGTTAGGGCATTTGGGGTATAAGTGGACGTCCCACGATATTCAAAACGAGATCATAGATCTACTAGGAAAGTCTGTGTTTAGAAAGGTATTGGCTCCGGTCAAGAAGAGAACATTTTTCTATTATGGTTGATGAAACAAGTGATTCTTCAATTCACGTACAAGTGTCACTTTGTATTTGTACTGTCGATGATTCATTAATCATCAATGAAGACTTTATTGGCTTGCACAAGACCCCCAACACTGAATCACAAACTCTGCTTAGTATTTTAAAAGACTTTTTGCTCATCTCGATTTGTCAATGGATAACTTAGAGGACAGTGCTATGATGGTGCCTCGAACATGAGAGGTAAGTTCAAAGGACTAAAAAAGTTAATTTTGGATATAAAACCAAAAGCACCTTATGGGCACTGCACTACTCAGAGTTTAGACTGGACAGTTGTAGACAGTCTCCACCATCTTACGTCTATGGGGGAAATTATGGATTCAGCCAAGGACTTAATAAACACTGTGAGGGAATCCAACAAAAGGATAAGACTTTTCAGAAGCATACGCTGTGAGAGTGCAAACGACCAAGCTAATCTACGGCTCCTTTGCCCAACTATGGACTATGCGAGCTTCTAGTATCTTGAGAATATGGAAAAACTTTGAAGAACTTTTAAAGTTTTTTGAAACAATTTCTGCAGAGGACAAAACAGAGGCAGGTTACAAATCTACATCTACATCCAGAAGTGTCTGGGTAGATGAGGCAATTGAAAAGCCTGTGTTGTCAGATGTACTGCATGGCCCGGTACAGGGCGAAGAGCTCTGCTGTAAATACTGAGCAGTGTTCTGGAAGCAGATACTGAAAAATGTCATCTCCAATGATGAAGAGACACCCAACATAACGGTCACTCCAAGAGCCACCAATGAACACAAAGGTAAAGTCGCAAAGGTCCATGCGATGGTGGTAAAACTGAAGGTGGTAGCGCAAGGCTGGAGTAGTGTCCTTAGGAAATAAATGAAGGCCAAGGTGAACATGGGCCACTGCATGAAGCCAAGATGGTGAAGGGTTCACACCCACTGGGAAAGTTGCAGGGAGTGTGAGGTTAGGCTGCTGGAGCAAGAGCCAAAAGCAAACTCCAGGAGCTAACAGTGAAGATGGATGTGCTCCATACTGGTGATCAAAGGAGTCATCTAAGGAGGCATAGGATGGATGGCCATGCATGGGAGACAAACGGCATGCATATCTACTGCGGAGAAAGTCACGGTGGTGTGAGAACAGTAGTTCAGCAGCTTCTGCATAGTCTCTCAACAGGCCTAGTATAAAAGGCGCCAGTGGCCAAATGGATGCCATGATAGTGGATAGTATAAGAGACGGATGTGCAGATGCATGAACGAAACACCCATAGTCTAGCTTTGAACGGACAAGGGACCGTTAAAACTGTAGGAGGGTGGTTTGATCAGCTCCCAAGGAAGTACCATTGAGGACATGTAGGACACTGATGCACTGCATACAGTGGGCTTACAGGTAAGACACATGGGAGGATCAAGAAAGTTTCCTATCGAGCATGAGCCCCGGGAATTTCATAGTTTGAATGAATGAAAGAGCAACAGGCCCAAGATGTAAAGACGGAGGAAGAAACCAACTACGCTGCCAGAAATCTACACACATGGTTTTGTCAGTGGAAAAACTAAAGCCATTGTCGATGCACCATGAGTAATGACGATCAAGACACTGCTGATGGCGCCACTCAGTGAGACAAGTCTGAAGAACTGCAATAGATGGCAAAATTGTCAAAGAAAAGGGAGCAAGGGACACTCAGCAGGAGACAGGTCATTACAGGGTTAATGGTGATGACATTTAGGACAGAACCCTGAGGCACACCGTTTTCCTGGATAAAGGTGCCCGATAAGGCAGAACCCAAGGAAACAACCGAAAGGTAACGAGGCAGGTGGACACAGAAGCCAAACATGTCGAGAGTAAGGAGGATACCAGTCCTGCAGCAGGGGTAGGCATTCTCCAAATCGAAAACATGGCCACGGTCTGGGATTTCTGCAGAAAACCATTCACGACATGGGTGGACAAAGTGACGAGATGGTCAACTGCAGAACGGTGCACTTGAAATCCACACTGTGCAGTGGTTAGTAAATTGCGTGACTCGAGCCACCATACCAGCCGGGCATGAATCATACGTTCCATCACCTAGCAAACACACCTGGTGAAAGAAATGGGGCAGTAGCCAGGTGTTTGTCCTTACCGGGCTTAGGTATGGGTGTGACAGCGACTTCACACCAGTGTTTGGGAAGCATGCCATCTGCCCAGATGCAGTTGTGTGTATTAAGCAGAAAGTGCATGCCCGCAACAAAAAGGCGCCACACCATCTTAATGTGAACAGCGTCTAGCCCTGGGACAGAGGATCCGGATGAAGTGAGTGCAAGATCTAGCTCCCTCAGACTAAAGGTGGCATTCAAACACGCAATTCTGGGAACAGTATCACACAAGCCGCCTCCACTCATTTTCGATGGAGGAAGGCAGGGTGATAATGGGAGGAGCTCAAAATCTCTGCGAAACTGCGGCCCCAGGTGTTGGAGATAGCAATAGGGCCCATGATGGCATTGTCTGCTACATTCAGGTCGGAAACTGGGGAATGGATCTTGGTCCCAGAGAGCTGTCGGAAGCTGACCTACATGATAGAAGAGGGAGTGGAAATGTTAAAAGAACTAGTGAATGAAATCCAGCTAGCTTTTTCACTATCCTGAAGAACGTGACAACACTGTGCATGCATTTGTTTATAATGAATGCATTTTGCCGCCAAACGATGACTGTTAAAAATGCTGAGAGAACAACTGCGTGTGTGAATTGCATCGCATGCCTCAGTCCACCAAGGGACCGGGACACAGCATGGTAAAGAGGAAGTTCGAGGAATGGAACGTTCTGAGGCAATAAGGATAACATTTGTAAGGTATTCTATGTGGTCATCACAACTGAGGAGATCTTGTTCATCGAAGGTCACCAGGGGAGAGTAAAGCCTCCAAACGGCCTTAGTAAGCTGCCATTTGGGTGTGCATGTAGGTGGGATAGGAGTCAGCAAACGGATAGCATATGGGAAATGGTTGCTTGAGTAGGTGTCAGACGTAATGGACCACTTGAGATGATGGACAAGATGAGCAGTGCAGAAGGATAGGTCCAAATGAGAATAGGTGAGTGAAGAGTCTGAAAGAAACATGGCTGCTTCTGTGTTAAGGCAGAAGAGGTTAAACTGATTATGAAGGTCAGCCAAGAGGGCACCTCTCTGACAGGTTCTGGGAGAACCCTCAGGGGATGGTGAGCATTAAAGTCACCGAACAGCAGAAAGGGGTGAGGTAGCTGCCCAGTAAGCTGTAGGAGGTGTGCCCTGATGACATAAAATGGAGGGATTTAAACGGAACAAAGGGAGAAGGTCAAATGAGGAAGAAAAAGGCAAACTGCAACATCTTGAAGATAGGCAGTCAGAGATGGGGGAAAGTCAGAACGGACAGGGAAGAAATGCTAAAGATCAAAGCAGTCATGAGGACACAGTTTTGTTTTCTGAAGACAGAGGACAAGTGGACACTGGGGTTCTAAAAGCAGCTGTATATCCTCTTTGTGGGAACGAAGGGAGGAGAGTCATGAGGAGGAAAAAATGAAGGGTTGTCACCAAGCCAGCTGCCAAGTGCCAGCTGGTGAATACTCGCTGCTACAGGGCACAGTGGCTGCTCCATGAGGTCCACAGGAGCATCAGCTTTCTTCTGCTGTCAGCATGCACAGTCCAACACAGAAAAAACGGTTGGTGGCGCGCACCAGCGACACAGACGCCAGCCGGGCAAGGGTATCATGTGGTGATACCATTGAAGATGATCTTGAGTTAGCGAACGAGAAGATGTTTACCTTTGTTTGACTTCTTTGAGCCTTTTTGGGCAGCAGAGGACGACTCAGGTGTTGGTTGGCTGGAGGGACATTGGATGTCTTCAAGTATTTCATCTGTCCTTTCCATCCCGCCAGTTGTGTAGCTGGTGACTTCGCCCCATGAGGTGAGAGTTTGATGGCTTGTTGCACAGCTGGAAGACGAAATGGTGATGCTACCATGACAGTTTGATGGCTTGTTGCACAGCTGAGAGACGAAATGGTGATGCTACCATGACACTGGGCAATTTCATAACCTCAGAGCTGAATTTGAGGTTGCATGTCTGCGTGGCCATGTCCTTCAGGGAGTGAGGTGTAGGAAGAACAGTACTGTAAGTGCAGAAGGTAGAACACCAGGTTTGCGACTGGCCAATAACGTATGAGTGACCGAGTAAGGCACTTCTTCCTTTAACTAGATCTCCTGGACAGCCTGCTCATCAAGGTATACGGGACAATCTCGAGAGGAGGCAGCATGGACACACTGCAGTTGATACAGTGGGGATATACTTGAGAATGGTTATAATTCAACAAAACTTCCCCACGACTGCCTTGTCCTTATTCAATGTTAAGTTTATTTGTGATTAAACCTTGGAAATCCAGAACAGAATAACAACTATCTGAAAATTATAGACTGATACTCCACACAGAGGCAGTGTTGAGTGGCAGACACATTGAAACAAGACTGCTAGATATTACTAGCTATCAGACAGACAACTAACGCATATGCACATGCACACAAATAGTCACTTATCGCCAGGTGCTACAGCCCAACCACAATTGTGTCTTGAGGTGCGCATGAGCAGCTGGGTTGGGTAGTGGTGTTACAGAAGAGCCAGGAGGGAGAGGGGGGGGGGGGGGGAGTCTCATCCTAACATCTCCACCCAAGCAAAAGAAGCTGTTCACCTCAGTAACAGTTCATGGCAAGATAGGTCTGACCAAAAGAGTAAGTTAAGTTCACTTTATTGTTCTGCAATGCTAGCTATTCAGTAGAGTCCCAGCTAATAAATGATGTATCATCAGCGTCATTCACTAGCTTTGAGTTTTGTTGTGTTAATAAACCCACACAGCTGTATTTCAGGTTGATTTAATATGCAACAAATTGTTTCATTCTAAATGAACATCTTCAGGTGATCTCAAGTTCAACAAGAGATGGATCAGGTAAGCTGCTAAAAGATGCACATTATATACAGCAAGTAACACAAAAGAGTCACCAAGTCTTTGTAACTCACTCCCAGTAAATGGCAGAAACCTGCCCGGTTCACAACTCAATAATGTCTAATCACCACATTAATGCTGAAAGGCACATCCTAGAGTGAGGCAAGAACAATGAACATCTTCATTGACCTCCTAGCACAGATGGCAAGCAGTATGTGAAGGGAACATAACATACTGCACTCTACTAGACAGATCAGGCAAGGTCACTCAACAAAAGTTAGATATTCCATGAATCATTTTGCATGACACATTGCAGTGATGTGGAATGAGTCGTCTCCTTGCAATAGACCTAAGTGCAAGACCTGATCCAAACACTGTCCCATTACCATCTTCTGTGAAAACACTGCTTGGCACCTGTTGACAGCAGTGTACTAATAGTACACTGTCATAATCATTCTGAACAAGTGGTCAGCAGGAGATTACAATTCCACACAAGCAAATTTTATTTGCTGGCAACACTGAGGGGATCACTTCCTGAGTGGTGCTGTGGACACTGGTTTTATAGTGCATGCTACAGCTGGATGTTGATGACAGCAAGCTGTGATCTAAGGAAAAATACGCCTCACATCAATTAGATGTACTTGTACAAGGTGCATATGGGAATGGTGATGGTAGCCCGCACTCTATCAGGATAGATCAGAAAGAAATTGATCATCATTTTGACAGCAGCCAAATTTACTTCTAAATTCAACATGTTAATAAATTCTATGCTGGGGTAGACAGGGGGGATAGAGGAAGAGTGTGGCACGCAGAGATAGCAAGATAGGGGTAGGGTTGGAGGTAGGGGCTAGGAGTGGGGAGGGAGACTAGTGATGCCTGTGGGTTTCTGATGTGTGTCATGCAAATGCCCAGTGGGCAGGCCATTTATAAATGGGCATTTGCTTGGAAATATGCACAACACAGTTTTAAAAAGTGCTTCTCAAAGTTGTTACAGTTAGAATGTATAATTTACCAATTAAAAGAAGGGATGGGACGATACTCTCAGTATTATAAGTTAGTAAATGTTTACATTTAAAAATATGTATGTCATTCACTGCCTTTATTATTAAGACTGAAAGGAAAGAGGAGAGAAGCACTTTACACACACAGCATTTAATAGCTGTGTAGTGAAAAGCAGTATAAAGAAACATTGTCCTTGGGTAATCGCTTTATAATGCAACACGCTATAATCCATGTCAAATCTCTGACTATTACTGAAGAATGATTTATTGATAACAATATTTTTACTTAATGTATTAAACAGGTGGCATGTGTTTCTCGATAATAAATGTATTCTTAAATAATAAACCATTTTCAGTGGGGGGAAAAAATTCTTTATTGGCAGATGTAGTGACATCTGAGACAAACTCTAGTTTTCTTTGCTTTCGTATGTGCATTCTGCTGTGAAGATAAAATAAAAACACTAAAACAAAAAAAACAAAATTAATAAGACGCCAGAAACATTCAGTTCAAAAACAGTCAATTCCTAGAGAATTGGCGATTCTTGGACTCGTGGAGTCTGAATTCTAACTTAATTCTAACTGAATTCTAACTTAATTAAAATCATTATGGATAAACTTTTTTTCTAATATTTTTGTAGTCTTACAGTATAAGTAAACATACTACCTACAGGCTACCTACTTAATATAAACTATGCCTTATTTGAAGACTTACTTTCAAATTTGGGTTTCGTTTTCTTTTTTACTATGTACCACCCCAAGAACTGACCTCATTAAAAACGTATAGTTCATTTACAGTCTTAATTTATTTTCCCCAAACTCTCAAGCAGCTTTTTCAACTTGGATACCCAACCACTACAGCATTACAAAAGCAGTGTTGCGAAACACCATTTCCAATACAAAATAACACTTTAAATTTTTTTTTAAGTGCCACTAATCAATTAATCTTTACAATGACTAACTGACTGCGCATTTATGAATTTTTGATATTTGCCCAGACATTTATCCAGGACATTTGCCCGAACTTATTAATGTACAGGCATTTTACATCACTACTGTGGGAGCAAAAAGGGACATGGTGAGGACAGCGTACAAGACTACTAAGTGCAGCATCGAGAGTCTGTCAGTGTGGGGGAGGAGGAGGGGAGCAGAAAGGACTGTACAGGAGCACTGGAAGGCACGACAGAACGCGTGTGTAGGGCTGGAATGGGGGAAGGAAATGGGATAGGCAGGTAGAGGAAAGGGACTAATGAAGGCTGAGAGCAGGGAGGGTTGTGGGAACGAAGGATATGTTACACCAGGTGTTACCACCTGTGCAATTCGTAAAAGCTATTGTTTGTGGAAAAAATCCAGATGGGCCAGGCTGTACAGCAGTCTTGCAGTAAACTACATCTTGTTCGATGGTATTCTTAGCAACTAATTGGTCCAGCTGCCCCTCTGCCACAGTTTGGCAGTGGCCATTCTTGTAGACAGACAGATTGTTAGTTGTCTTGCCCATATACAATGCGGCATTGTGATTGGAGCTAAGGTGGTACATCACACGACTACTTTCGTAGGTGTGTGCGTCTTCGATGGGGCGGGAGATGCCTGTGACAAGCCTATAGCAGATGGTAGCACGGCGAAATATGGGACAGGCCTTACGCCTAGGTCTATTGTGTGGATATGAGGCAGTGTGCAATGGGCTGGGAGCAGGGATGGAATAGGGATGTATAAGGATAATGCATAGGTTGGGTAGATGATGGAATACCATTGTGGGAGGAGTAGGGAGGATACTTTTCATTTCAGGGCATGCCAAGAGGTAGCCTAACCCCTGATGAAGAATGCAATTCAGTTCCTCCAGTCTTGGTTGGTACTGACTCACTAGAGGGATGATTTTTTGTGGCCGGACAGCACGTATGTGAGGTACAGTAGGTGACTGGAAAGATAAGGAGCAGGGGACCTCTTTCTGGACAAAGTGGGGTGGGTAATTTCAGTCTGTGAAGGCCTCTCAGACACCTTTGATGTTTGCTGAGAAGGGCTGTTTGTCACTACGGATAAGACAACCATGATGGGATTAGACTGAAAGACACTACTTGGTGTGGCAGCTGTCGAAGTGGAGGCATTGTTGGTGGTGATGATTTCATCAATGAATCAGAACCAAGTGGGGGGTTTAGGTTTCTGAGTGGTTAGCCAGGATTCTTCT
Source organism: Schistocerca cancellata (assembly GCF_023864275.1). Taxonomy (NCBI): domain Eukaryota; kingdom Metazoa; phylum Arthropoda; class Insecta; order Orthoptera; family Acrididae; genus Schistocerca; species Schistocerca cancellata. Next base: position 571,988,179 of record NC_064632.1, read on the forward strand.
AGATGGCCCATGAATAGATTAGGATAGGATGGTGCCATGCCAGTGCCAAATGGTGTACCACTGGTTTGTTTGTTGGTGATGGCTTCCAAAGGAAAGTCATTGCGAGTGAGGATATAATTGGTAGAGGGGACCAGGAAGAAGGTTTTAAGCTTTGAGTCAATTGCATGCTGGGATTGGTAGTGCTCAACAGCAGTAAGGTCATGGGCATGGGGGATGTTAGTATAAGAGAGGTGGGATCTGCAGTGACGAACATGGTTTCGGGTGGTAAAGGAACAAGAACTGTTGAGAATTGGTAGAGAGAATTGTGGACGTTTTTTACATATGAGGGTATATAACAGGTATGAATGGAGCAACTGAATGACGTTTTGCACCAGGGTTTAGACGACCTCTTGTCAAGCCCTGAAATGAAAATATCCTTCCCATACCCCCTCAGTGATATCCCATCCTCCACACAACCTGTACAATACCCTTGTATGTCCCTTTTCCATGGCTGCTCCCAGCCTTTTGTGCCATGGCCCATATTCTGCAATACATCCAGATGCAAGACCTTTACCATAAATTGCTGTACTACTGCCTGCAGTAGACTTGTCACAGGCATCTCCTACTCTATCAAAGGCAGGGCCACTTGTGAAAACAGATGTGTGATGCACCAACTTAGTTGCAGGCACTGTGCCACTCTATATATGGGTGAAATGACGAACAAGCTGTTTGTCTGCTTCAATGCCACTGACGAACTGTGGCCAACAGACAGTTGGACCACCTAGTTGCTGAGCACGCTACCCAACAGTATGTGGTTGACTTGAGCAAATGCTTTACAGCCTGCGGTACCGGGATTCTTCCTAACACCAGTTTTTTTGAATTGCGCAATCCCTTTGGCCTCAATCTTTTAGAGTCCCTGCCTCCAGCCTAGCCTTTTTCCTGCCCCCACATACTGCTTTTCCCTACTCTACTTCTCCCCTCCCCCCCTCAGCACAGCCTCAACATGCTATATCTAGCAACCCAATACTCAGCGTCACCACATCCCTGTACGCTCTCACAGGCAGAATGAGCATCTTTCCCCATCTCTATCCTGCTATCCCACACTACCCTACATCACTTCTGTACTGTACTAACCATCCCAGCACAGATCACTGCTCACCTCAGACACAGTGAATTGCAGTCAGATCTGAGCTCCCCAGAGAGGCCACATTGTCAATTTGTGATTGACCCATGCTTGTGTGAATGCATGTTGTCTACATCTGATGAAGGACTTAGTCCGATAGACGAATTATATCTAACAGTCTTTTTCGTTGTGCTTCTCTCTTGAGTAGCTATCAATCTTTCACACTGTTGTTATTCCATCCTGGATTTTGCTAATAAATTCCCATTTTTCTGAAATGATATTTTCTTCCTACATCCTGCCGGTATTTTATCTACTTCTACATCAACAATCCAAAAGCCAGCAGATTGTGTGTTGCAGAAGATACCTTCACTGCCACTGAATGACCCCCCCTTTCCTTGCTCCATTCATTAATGGCATATGGAAAGAATAAGTATTGGTAAACCTCTTTACTAACCTCAAATTTCTCGAATTTTCTCACTGTGATCATTTCACGAGGCACATGTAGGAGGAAGTAATATGTTGTCTGACTCTTGTCGGACATAATCTCTCGGAATTTCAATAATAGAACTCTCCTAGATGCAGAGCACCTCTCTTGTAGCGTCTGCCACTGGAGTTGAATACCTGTTTGACATTCATGATGACTAAAGAATCGTTTGATGAAATGTGCTGCTCTTCGGTCAATGTACTCCATGTCTTCTATGAATCCTTTCTTTTAAGGCTCTCAGACTGATGAGCAACACAAAGAATCAGTTGACAAGAGTTTTGTAAGCCACTTCCTTTGTGGATGAGTTACGTTTCCCTTAGTCTCTTCATATGAATCTCAGTTGCTTGCTTTTTTTATTATTTCTTTTTATATCCTCTCTACTTTGGCCCTTATCAATTATTTGGCTGCCAACTAGCAAAATTTATCCATTACTTTTAGTATTTCATTTCCTGATCTAATCTGATCACTTCCCATTATGATAGTTTTATTTTTGCTGGTTGCTCATTTCATAACCTCTGTTCAAGACACTATCTATTCAGATGAACAGCTCTTCCAAGTCCTTTGCCATCTTTGACATAAATAGTGTCATTCACAAACCTTAAAAGTTTCTATTTCTTCCACCAGAACTTCAATTCCCTTTTCAAGCTATGGTTTTCTTTACTGCTTGCTCAGTATACCAACTGAATAGCATTGGAGAGAGGGTACAACTCTCATTCCCTGTGTTAGTACGCCTCCCTTAAACTCGAGGCAATATTCTACGATGGGACACACAAGGGACATGCAAGCAGTGTCCTTTGTAGAATGACTGCATTTTCTCAATATCCTACCAGTGAACCGAAGTCTTCTACTTGCCTTGCCTAAACCGAGCCTACATAACTCTGGTTCACATTCATATATAAAGTACTCTTACAAGTTGGCTCATTCTTACTATGCATTATTGATAGTACAGAAATAAGACATTGGCACTTTTTTTCTTCATTTTGTGAAATGCATAATTCTACATTTATGTAAATTTAAAGCAAGTTGGCAATCTTTGCATCACTTTGAACTCTTTGAGATTTCAAGGAATATTTCTGCAGCTTTTTTTCTGACAGAACCTACTTCATTATGATATCAGCATCATCTGCAAAAATGTTGTTCTTAATATTGTCTGGCAGTGATAAAATAAAATATAAACAAAGAGCATCTCACCCCACTTTCCTGAGGAATGTCTGAAGGTGAAGGTAATTTTACTTACATCAATGTATCTCCATCTAAAATAAAATGCTGTCTTACTCCTACCAAGAACTCCTCAATCCTACCACAAATTTTGTTTCATACCCCTTATAGGCTAATCCTGCTTTCATTAATAGTGTCAAACACATCTCAGAAATCAAGAAATACAGTACCCACATCATTTTCTGGATGTCTGAGAAAACTAAAAGACAGATTTTGCATGATAGATGTTTTTGCAATATATGGTGCTTTTAACTAAACTTTTGTTACTTGAGAGGGCCCCCATGAAAAACAAGTGGTCACAGAATAATGAAATTCTGTAGAAACACTTGTAAGGATGAGCAGAATAAAATAAATAGAATAAACCAATGAAGGAAACTATGTTTACATTTATATGATTGTCTGCATCATCGATAGACTGTAACAGCACTAGAGATTGCTCTATTGCTGCATGAAACATCTTGCTTGGGACATTTGCTACCTCCCTCGCTATGCTCATCTTTAACCTCTAACGCGTGATACTGTCTCGTTGACATAACCCATCCTTCATGTAACCCCACAGCCAGAAATTGCACAGGTTCAAATCTGGTGGTCACACAGTTTGGCACCATCAGCCAATTCTCCATACGTATTACAGAGTAGCTTAGTGACCTCAAGAGCAATGTGAGGTGGAGATCCTTGGTCGATACTTGCAAAGAGTAGCAGCACTACTAGTGTTGGTTTGGTAAACAAGCATAACAAATAAAGCCCTGCTCACCTCGCCCAGGCACACGTTGACTGTCAACTTAATGCATACTGAACCTTGTGTTTCAACCCTGTGGTGCCATACCAGCAAGTCAAGACACTGACAACAACACAAATCCTGCAGTCCACAGTCTGAACATCCCCCTCATACATTTGGTTACCCTTACAGTAAATTGTTTTCACCTACACCAGTTCAAGAGGTGAAAGTTTATTTATAACCACACTGTACATGGTGGTTGAGACGAGGTAATTCTTTTCATGATACTTCATTGTTTGAGCACAGAATACATTCTATAACAGACAGTCAATGAGATAGGTCAGCGGTTTTGTAGGTCTTCTGCTACCCTTGATGTAGAATAGAGTGACCTGTGTCTTTGTCCAATTACTAGACACTGATTCTCCTTCAAGGATTCTACAGTGTATTATGTTTAAAATGGAAACTAGCTGCAAATTCTGGGTTACATCAGGCTCAAGGACCTTGCTTGATTTTATCAGTTTCTGATGGTACTGTCACATATCAAAATAACTCACCTTTTCAGTGAGGAAACTGGGGCATTTTAGGGTACAGGTGTATCTTCATTACTATAGGAAAATATGAATATCGTGTTCAGTGTTTCTGCTCTCTCTTTATTACCCTTAGTATTGGTTACTGCATCATATGTTAGTATCTGGACAACCATAGTCTGACACAGGTGCATTACTAGCTGCATGAATTTCACTGCTAGGTAAGGTTAAAGTTTACCATATGGTGTTGGCCCACTGCATTGGTACACAGCAAACATTAATGCAACATCATGTTTGGCTGAGGGCAGCCAATATAAACAAGGTTTTGTGTAATTTCTGCTGTTATCTTTCACTGTGAAATAATAATTTAAACTGAACATATATATATCAGTGTGTTCACAAAAAAATTTCTTATAGTGACAAAGTTGAGTACGTCATATTCACGACACTGTGGGAAAAAAAAGCTATTACTGAACCTTCCAATGCCCCCCCTGGTAGTTAACGCAGGTATTTCGAACCAGATTTCTTACTTTCATGTGAACCGGTTGCACGGCGAATAATCTGATTTACTCTACAATTATTAACTTACAGCTTCAAGTCTTTCATATATAGACAAAGTTACAGCATGTGTCAAATTAATTTTTCCATAAATAATTGTAACAATGAAAACCGTTAGTTGTCTGCTTTGATGATCGAATACGTACACAATGTTTCTAAATACTGAAAGAGATAAATAAATCTGACATCTTCAGAAAAAACTATGCTTTGATATTTACTCACAGCATTCTTTAGCTTGACAATATAACCCTTCGAGTACTTCTTTCTTTTTCTCGATATCTTGTATTCTTTCCTCTGTTAACGCCATGATCTTTTTGTTCTGAGGATCTTCGGAATTCATTTTGGTTAGAAAGATCAACTCCAGTCAAAACACACACCACAGATTACACACAAAGTTCTACAATTGCAGTGACCGAAGGATTGCCAACTGCAACACAAAATATACTTAACGCGTATTTAAGACCTGTATCAACTATGGTATATAAAGCAGCAGCACCAGTTGCAGTACATAATTAAAAATACGTTTTTAGCTACTGTAATTCTTATACAACGAAACAAATCAGTGAGTGACTGTGGTGACCACAGTCAATTATCGATGTCATTCCAAGAGCTAGTGAACACTGTTGTCAAACCTGCTTAATTTGGCGGTAAAATATCTGAATTTCGTCTGCACTCAGCGGGAGCAGAAAACAAGAAAGCAGACAACACATTAGAAGAAAATGTCCTTGCGGACTTTGCGTGAAAGGAATTGTGGGAAAGAATGTGTTGTTCTTGTTGAGTAAGTGTTATTTCGATAAAGAATACATATATCTGTGAGCTGAGGTTTGGTTATAGAACTGGTATATTTTCCGGTTACTTAATCAAATACGGATGTGTATTGCCAGCGTCGCAAGCGTATCACATCTGCACTGTTGATGTATTTCACAGAACAGCATATTATGAATATGTTGATCAGTTTAATGCGTTAGCTGCTACCAGATTTTCGCTAACTGCATACATCAATATCATACGTGGAAATCAAACTGCCAATGATTCATATTATATTTGGTTGGCTTTGATCTTGGTTAATTTAATGTCTGTAACGGTAGAATGTGTAATGCAGCTGAGAACATGCGTATTATTTCTTTATATAAAAAAACCTTTGATGGGTTCAGTTCTCTTATGCTTGCACAGTAGAGGCTCTCATCACCCTACCAAAGCAGCCACATTTCACACTGTCTTTACAGCCACAATTTTTCTTGTAAAATGTATTTTAAGCAAACCATTGAGGATGGAAAAAAATAATCATTTTAATGATGTGAGATAAGACCAGGGCACTCATAACTGAACAGTTACTTCAGAGGTTTTTGCTACTGTGTGTTTTCCCGATTCAAACATGGTGGTAGTTGTAGCTTAAAGAAATATGAACTATGCAGAATGTGCTCGGAAAATACTTCATGTTTTGAAATGACAACGAAACTTCTTTGTGCGCTTTGTAATTTAAAGTCATCTATTTATTGGAATTGTAAAAATCAAGGAATGTAATGATTTTTGAACTGTATGTAATCATTTTGTTAGTTCTCTTGTACTTTTATGGTAATTTTTTTTAAGCACATTCCTTCAGTTTTCACTCATTTTGGGTACCTTGCCAAGTGTCGTGATTCCCAAATTTGGATCATTTTTACGTTCCAATGTTGAACACTGTCAGTTCATTCTCACAAAAAAGAAAGAAAAGGAAAAAACTAATTAAAGAGAGTTAATTCTGGGTCCCCTGTCCAATCCAGTGAATAGAATTTTTTTGTTTAAAATGTGAAGCAAGATAAAAACAAAGGCATGGACAAGCTGGAGCTAAAACAAGCAGTTTTGTTATAGTGCAGGGATTTCCAAACCAATATTTCCAATTAAATGTATTTTAAGTGCTTCTACTCTCTTCCAGAGATCCTGCGTTTGAGAATTCTCCAGGAAGATGGTTTTATAGTATTATCATCATTATAGTATTATCATCTGTTGTGTGAAAAACAAGAGATGGTAAATTTTTGTAGCTCTCTTCATCTAAATTAATTGGGTAGTTTACCATAGTGGTTTGCATGTATTCTTTATCACTTCACATCCACAGCTCATGGTCTAGTGGTTAGTATTGTTGTCTCTGGATCACGGGGTCCCGCGTTCGATTCCCGGCCGGGTTGGGGATTTTCTCTGGGTGTTTGTGTTGTCCTCATCATTTCATCATCATTGTCATCATTCATGACAAGTGGCTAGATTGGATTGTCTAAAAATTAGGACTTTGTACGGACGCTGATGACCATGCAGTTGAGCGCCCCACAAACCAATCATCATTTATCACTTCACATACCATTTCATGTAATAGTATGAGACTTCTCAAATATGTTGGAGATATTTATGATAAAACCTTTGTTGGCTTGGACAAGGATAGGGTTGGAAAATTGTCATGAGCTTTTGAATAGAATCAACTTGGCAACCTAAGGAAGCCACAAAAAGCTCTAACTCTGAATACACAGATGGATATTTTTGCATCTACATCTATACCCTGCAAATCACTGTGAAGTGCATGGTGAGGAGGGGGGGGGGGGGGGGTATTCTGCGTTTTATCAAGTATTAGGGTTTATCACTGTGTTCAAACTCCACACTTCCTGAATGAGAATTCTTTGTTGTAATGCTGTACTATCTCACTCTTCATTTTGCCTTTTAAAGTAAAAACAGCAGTGTCGGACAGATTACTTATAGCAATCATTACTGTCTAACAGCAACATATTACAGATGTATCCCTAGTATATAAAACCTCATTCTGAATAAAAAACGTGGGATCTCTCAAGGTTTTCGGCCAGGGCTCAAGCCCAATGTCACTGAATTTTACTGATTTTTAATGATTGTTTTACTCCCATTCTATCGAGCAAATTGGCGCAGTGGCTAGCACACTGGACTCACATTTGGGAGGACGGCGGTTCAATCCTGTGTCCGGCCATCCTGATTTAGGTTTTCTGTGATTTCCCTAAATCGCACCAGGCAAATGCTGGGATGGCTCTGACAGCTCTGACTGCTCTCTGCTTGTTGAAATGCATTTGTGTTAGATGCCATTTTGAAGGCTACATATAACACCACCACTTACCTTAACTTCATGAAACTATAGGGGTCAGGAGGAATATTACACAATGTCTTAATGCGTTATGCATGTTTTCAACTGAAACTGGGTGAGAAAAAATATTTCATTAGCTACTGAATGCCCCTTGTAATTTATAGGTTAAGTTTTGGGAATAAGCTTCTCTTGTTGGTGCAGTGTAAAGCACTGGGCTCACATGCAAGAGAAGTGGGGTGAAACACCTGTATGGCCATCCAGTCCTGTATAGTGTTGCTAAGGTAAATGCTAGGGTGGTTCTGCTGAAAAAGTCAAGCCAGTTTCCATGACCAGTCTGACCTATGTCTGCACATGTTTGTACAAATTTAGGTGTGTTCGATCAGTGCTATCAATATGAAATCATCACATGCAAATGGCTTCCCAGTTACTTCCTCTAAGTCTTATGAATACTCTCATGAATGCTCCCATTGCCAGCATATGCTGTTGGGAGGATTGTTAACTATTAGGTTGACTAACTGGAGTGTTTCCAGATCTGTTACTAATGCACAGCATTTGAATAGCTGCCCAGTGCAGTAATCTTTTAGTTCTGTGACATGGGATTTCATTTCACTATTTGTTTGCATAGCCACTATCCTATTCCATATGTTTGCATACAGTAATTTGGTTCTAATCCCTATAGGCTAGCAGTGGGGTAAATGACTGCTTTGAACAACTGATTGGCCTGTCGATTGTTTTTCCACTCAGTTGCTATCCTCCCCCCATCCCATTTGAATGAAATGACCAAATGAAGCTCCCTCTGTGGGACCGGAGTAAGAATAGACCCGAGGTATTCCTGCCTGTCATAAGAGGTGACTAAAAGGAGTTTCACGCGTTTCGGCCTTTATGTGACGGTCCCCTGTAGGGTTTGACCTCCATTCTTCAAAATTTTCCTGAAGAGTGAGCCAATTGGGAAAGGGTGCCTTACATGCTGCATAGTGTCCATTGTGCATTGAAATTTTTAGCCCACTTTCTCCTTGCCGCATTGCTGTCCTGCCCATTCTCCATCTCTTGGGTGAGGACGCCTTCCTGGGTGCGTTTTTCACCATGCACCATGCACTGTCGCTGTCTGCATTGACAATGACGATGGATTTCGTTCGGTAGCCATTCCGTTGTGGTGTGGCTGCCATGTACCCTGTTGGTTGCAGCCTCCTGACCACACAAGGATCACTCTGCTGATGCCTGCTCTGTTAACTCCCCACATATGCCAAGGGGTAGATGCCCATCCCCCTGGGGCATCAGGACTCCCGGCAATGGCCATCCTGCCAGGTGGCCTTTGCTGCGAGTGGGTGGTGCCCGTGGGGAGGGCCCCTGGTCAGAGTGGGTGTCATCAGGGCGGATGACACACAATGAAGTGAAGTCCGTCATCACTTGCTGGTGGTGAAACACCAGCAGTCTCTAAGCGTTCACAAGCTCAATTCAATGCACAGAAGTACGACCGCAAGTCGTTCCCCTCCCTGGCCACACCATGGGAGGAATGTCAGGCTAAGGATGGCAGCTAATCTTATTCACCCTGGTACCTTGTATGTTAGAGAGCTGATGGGGAATCTTTCATGACGATGAAGCCTCAGTTTTTTGTTGAGCATTTAGAGGACAAGTTTGGGGAGGTGGAGGGATTCTCCAAAATGAGATCTGGGTCAGTCTTGATCAAAACAGCATCCTCTGCCCAGTCATGGCCGTTACTCACTTGTGACAGGCTGGCGGATGTTTCTGTAACTTTCACGCCCCATAAGAGCTTAAATATGGTCCAGGGTATCATATTTCACAGGGGCCTTCTTTTGCAGTCTGATGACAAGCTGCACCCCAATTTAGAGTGGGAAGGTGTACATTTCATCTGGCGTGTCCACTGGGGTCCAAGGGATAATCAGGTTGCCACCGGTGCCTTCATCTTGGCCTTCGAGGGTGATAAATTGCCCAAGAAGGTCAAGCTGATGGTCTACCACTGTGATGTTAAAGCCCTATATCCCTCCCTCGATGCGGTGCTTAAGTGGTGGAAGTTCGGCCATATGTATTCCTGCTGTACTTCCAGCGTCACATGTTGAGATAGCGGACGTCCATCACATCCCAATACTCCATGTGCCCTGCCTCCCATCTGTGTCTACTGTGGAGAGCACCATTCGCCTTGCTTGCCTGACTGCAGGATTCTCCAGAAAGAAAGGAAAATTATGGAGTACAAGACCCTGGACCGACTGACCTACAGTGAGGCTAAGAGAAAAATTGAACACTTGTATCCTGTGTGTATGAAATCGTCTTACGGTGCCGCTACAACAGTTCTGTCACCATCAGCTCCGCCTTCCCCAGTCACCTCTCAGAGCTGGCAGACTACACCTGCCCCCTTAATTGGGGGGGGGGGAGGGGTGGAAGAGGGGGGCGTTTCCTCCCTGTTACTCCTGCGCTATCTACTTCGGAAGCAACCCCCCTCCCCACCATTGGGGACGTACGTCCCCACTTCTAAGCCAGAGAGGCGTAAGTCTTCTTCCACTTCTCTAGCTAGGAAGGGGTCCCTTGGGTCACTCCCTTCCCAGGTTTCTGCTAGTGGGAAAGATGACACGCCGTTGGCTGAAGAGCCCAAAATTAGCTGGTCATAGGGCTTCACACTCATCCTCAGTCCTGGAGACTGAGCCAGTGAAGTCCCAGCCAGGGAAACTCAAGGAGCAACAATAGAAATCCAAAGAGAAAACCTCTAAGACCAAGGAAATTGTGGTGGCACCCACACCACTGCTACCTACAAGTTCTGCATCCGAGGATGGTACGGAAATTCTGGCATCTGCTGAGGACCTAGATCTTGCCAGACTCTTGAGACACAATGAATATAGACTGCTCAGGCAATAAGTCGGTGGCAGCAGGTGACTCTGAAGCATAATCTACCTCATCGAATGTTCCATGCCTTCCTAGTATCACAATGATGTCATCCTCCTGTGAAATTGCGGCAGTTTCTTCCACTGCCTGGCTGAGCTATAGCAACCGTTAAGCTTCACACCTGCTATCTGCATTGCCCTCCAGGAAACCTGGTTTCCAGCAGTGTGGACACCTGCCCTCCGCAGCTATAAGGGATATTACAGGAACCGAAACGACTATAATCGAGTGTCAGGTGGAGTTTGCATTTATGTCCTAAACTCGACTCAGTCTGTAGTGAAAGTACGCCCCTTCAAACCCCCTAGAAGCTGTGGCTGTCAGAATAAGGATGACACAGGAAATAACTGCCTGCAATGTATATCATCCTCCATATGGTGCAGTACCCCTGAATATATTAGCTGCACTGATTGATCAACTCCCTAAACCTTTCCTACTTTTGGGAGATTTTAATGCCCATAACCCTTTGTGGGGTGGCTCTGTGCTTACTGACAGAGGCAGAGATGGTGAAACTTTACCATCTCAGTTCGACCTCCGCCTCTTAAGTACTGGGGCCGCCACACATTTCAGTGTGGCTCATGGTAGTTACTCGGCCATTGATTTATCAATTTGCAGCCCAGGACTTCTCCCGTCTATCCACTGGAGAGCACATGATGACCTATGTGGTAGTGGCCGCTTCCCCATCTTCCTGTCACTGCCCTGGTGTCAGGCCCACAGACGCCTGCCCAGATGTTCTTTAAACAAGGCAGACTGGGAAACTTCGAGCTCTGCTGTCACCATTGAATCTTCCCCACACAGTAACATCAATGTGATGGTTGATCAGGTGACAACAACAATTGTTTCTGTGGCAGAAAATGTGATCCCTCGCTTTCTATGGTGTCAGAGTTGTAAGGCAGTCCCTTGGTGGTCGCCAGAAGTCGCTGAAGCAATTAAGGAGCATCGGCGGGCTCTACAGCAGCATAAGCAGCACCCTTGCCTGGAGCACCTCATAGCCTTTAAATGCCAACGTGCCCGTACTCGCCATCTAATCAAACGACGGAAGCAGGAGTGTTGGGAAAGATTCGTCTTGACCATTGGGTGCCATACTTCATCTTCCCAAGTCTGGGCAAAGATCAAACGTCTTTTCGGGTACCAGACCCCAGCAGGTGTTCCGGGTGTTTCCATAAATGGCATGTTACCTACTGATGCAAACGCGAATGCCGAGCACATTGCTGAGCAATTTTGAATTTTTGCAGGGTGGCTGGCTTTTCCTTTTCATTTTCGTAGTCGGCTGGCCACTGTAATCTGCTTCCTTGTTTTACTCTCTTTTGACTGTTTCTTGCATATCTCTGTTGTTTTTCTTGTCCTCTTTTGTTCCTTTTAGTGTTCATTGTCTTTCCTTCGTTCTTGTGGCCTTTCCTTTATTTCCGTTTTGTGTTATATATCTCATCTGTTTTATTCTCACACTCGTGGCATTGTTTTATTAGGAACAAGGGACTGATGACCTTGTAGTTTGGGCCCTTCCCCCTCCCCAACCCCCCCTTTTAAACCAACCAACCAACCAAATGAAACTAGTCTCTCTGGATGTGAATTTTTTTCAGTGAGTTGTCTCATATCAAGTGAAACAAGTAGTTGATGCTTACACCTATTTTATGAATGTTTTCTCTCGATCTCTCTCTTTGAGTGGTTTCTCTTAGACATTTTTCAGTCTTTCCATTCATGAGTGGGACAATGTTGTTAGGGTCAGAGGCATGGTGCTACCACTGCTGGTAGCCAGGACCACAGTTGGTGTGAGCAGATGGCCCAATTGCTGGTGCAGTACAGGGACTCATAGTAGCAGGTCACCTCCTCATGCCAGATGTGCTGCTGGTGACACTAGGAGGCTGACATGGAGTGTTCAGGGTACACGCGCAACCTAAGAGGGCTGAATTCAAGTGGTTTTTAATTAATGGACTTCATCATACCTTATCAGTAAAATGGAAGACAAACGGCCGCTAAAATATGTCAGCGTTCTTTTGTTCTTCATGTATCCCTAAGGAAACTTCTATACTCAACTTCATATCCCCCTCCCCCCCCCCCCCTCCCTGTGATACATCATCTTCATTATTGCATGTTAATTACATCTGGAACAACTTAATCCACAGCAATATGTTAATGGGTTTTAAAAACTGAAAAGAAGAATAATCTATTTAGTATATAATTAAATGAATATGTACAACTCTTATTTTAACTTCGGCGTACCCCGAGATGTCTTCACTTACCCCTGGGGCTAGGGCTGCACTATGATGCTGTGAGTACCACAGTTGTGTACCACTGCTTTAGTTCAACTAATGAAAGTATTAGACTTGCTTCTTTCAGAAGAATGAATGGATAGCTCAGTCACTAAAGGGTGATGTCATTTGAAAGAATGAATGTCTGCTTCAACTGACAGAAAAACTATGACTGGTTTCACTCGAAAAGGAAGGATGAATAACTGTTTTTGTTGTGTACGATTTTTTACACAGTGGTAAGGAAAGCTGGGCTACAGAGTGATATCGCAACTGTGGTCATAGGAAAGCTGGACATGAGCAGAAATGATTAGTGAACAAGTTAACACAACAAACAAAATATTTACATGACTTGTATTTCTGCACATGAACGAAGACTCTTTGCAAATATTACAGCAAGAAATAAAGTCCAGCTGTCACAAATGTCAATTGGGAAGAGCCTTTTGCTGTATGAAGCATGAACGATGGTGTCGTAGCACTGAGGCTCCAAGTGGAAGTGGGCTGAGCAGCTGCCAACAGCCATCCTGTATCGCGGCGTGCACACCATTGGATGTGACAGATCCAGCGTGACCACTGTCAGCATCAGATGGTAACTTGTTATTCTGTTGCCAACTGTGAGTTGCTGTTAGGGTGGTATTGATACATGATACCACAGTTTTCATTTGGTTGCTACCATGGACTGGTTTCACTCAAAAGGAAGCAATGAATGTGTAAGAATCCAATGGATACTTAAAACACCCTCCCCTCCCCCCCTTGCCACCGACATCTGTCAGGCCGCAGGCCAGAGGAGGAGGAGGTGGAGGAGGAGCAGGAGCAGCAGCAGCAGCAGCAGCAGCAGCAGAAGAAGAAGAAGAAGAAGAAGAAGAAGAAACCTAAGTCCCAGGACAAGGCACCTCCCCTCGTCATCCCTTGCTCCCCCTCCTGCCGCCCCCACGGTGCCACAGAGGTGCCATCTCCCCCCTCACAACCTGAGTCTTATTTATGGATGCCACCCCATCCTCATTGATGATGATGGATGGTGACCTGGCGGCGTGATTGGCTCCAACCTGTTTGCCGCCCATTTGCATATCCATTTCGTGATCATTCAATGGAACTCTAATGGCTACTACTGTCGCCTCCCAGAGTTGCAATCCCTTATTGCCTTTTAATAGGTGGCTTGTGTCATTCTCCAGAAATTTCATTTTACTGATGCTCACTCACTGTCTTTTCATGGGTTCTGTGCTGTCTGTTGGAAGGAGTTGGCCCTTTGAAGGCTTCTGGTGATGTAGGCATGTTGGTCCATACAGGTATTGTTAGTAAATTGATCCCACATTGGAAGCGATTGCCGTTCGGGTCCACTTTGACTGTGCCATCACAGTCTGCAATCTCTATCGCCCTCCTGACAGGCCACCTACATCTTCTCCCCTAACTGCCCTCCTTCAGCAACTCCCCCCTCCCTTCCTCCTTTGCGCTTTTTATGCTCATCACCCTTTGTGGGGCAGTGCATCTTCCTCTAGCCAGAGGCTCTTATTGACCAATTTCTTGCGGACAACGAACTGTGACTTCTTATAATGGTTCTTGTACACATTTTAGTACCACATATGGCACTTTTTGTGCCATTGATCTTTCACTCTTTTCCCCTCCCCTTCTTCCTTCCTTACACTGGTTACCACAGGATGACCTCTGTGATAGTGACTAGTTTCCATTGATACTCTCATTCCCTTCATGTCCGCTGATGGCCACATTACTGACTGACCTCTATATACCTCCCAGGTCATGTTTTGCTCTTTGTCAAGATGCACTGATGAAGTCATACGTGATCTGCACTAGCGGCATTGTCGTTCCTCAAGCAATGGGCCCTGTTTGCTGCCAGCCAGTTCCTTGGTGGAGCACAGCTTATTGCCACTGATGTCTGTGATCGTCATCACACCTTGCAACATTGTAAGCAGCACCCGTCTTTCGTTGGTTTTATTACTTTTAAACATTTTCGTGCCAAAGCCCGTTACTTAATCAAGCGTAGCAGATGTGTGTGTTGGGAATGCTTTGTCTCCTTTCTGGGTTCTTCTGTCCCTTCATCATGCTTGCTGGCTACACTCCACTCCTTCCAAGGTTGTCAGCAGCAGTCATCCATTCCGGGCCTTACCCTTCCAAGTGGCCTTTGTACAGATCCATCATGTCTTGCGGAACACCTCGGGAGCCATTTTGTGATGGCATTGGTGTCAGCCTCCTATCCAGCTGCCTTCCTGCTTATGTTTTACCCCCTTGTCACGCGGAATCCTACAGTGAACCTTTTACTGAATGGGAGCTGCTTCTGGGTCTCCCTTCATCTCATGTTTCAGCCTCTGGCCCTGATTCCATCCATAACCAACTACTTCAACACCTCGTCCTCCTCAATGCCAATATCTCCTCCAGGTGTTTAACCATACTTGGCTCCAAGGCGTTTTCCGCTCTCAGTGGAGACGACAGTATTGTGCCTCCTGTCTTAAGCTCGGCAGGGATCCATCGACCTTGATAGTTACTGGCCCGTGAGCCTGACCATTGTTCCCTGTAAGTTGTCTGAACAGACAGTGGCTGTTAGCTCAAATGGATCTTTGAACCTTGGGACCTTTTATCTCCTTACCAGTGTGGCTTTCTGGAGAGACAGTCTCCCATCGATCATCTACTTTGACTGGAAATTTCACTTTGGCAGGCCTCTTCTTTGCACCGCCGTCTTGTTTCAGTTTTCTTTGATCACAATAATGGCTACGACACAGCTTGGTGCTGTCACATCCTCCTTGTGCTGCATGAGTGGGGTCCTCCTAACTTTCATCTGGCAGTTCCTATCCCACCGGTCATTCAGATTCCAGATTGGCACTGTTCTCAGTTCTCTGTGGACCCAGCAGAATGGTGTTCCACAGGGCTTCATATTAAGTGTCCTTTTTCTAATCGCAATTGATGAACTTGTGGCCTCCGCCTTTGGTGATTCATACTCTGTATGTGGATTATTTCTGTATTTAGGCTAGCTCCCACTCGATGACCTATGCAGAATGACAATTCCTGAGTGCTACCATCTAGTGTGCTTTCACTTGGGCACTCTGACACAGCTTTCAGTTTTCCCCCTTGAGTTGAGGGTGGTGCGTTCCTGTTACCGAACTACAGTCCATCCTGATCCAGAGCTCTACCTCAATGCCCAGCATATCACCATTGGTCCCCAGTCCCATTTCTCATGTCTTCTTTTTGCCAACAAGCTTACTTGGTTGCCCCATATCTGTTGTCTGGAGGTTGGCTGTTTGTGTAAATTCAATATTCTTCACTTCCTTGCCCACACCTCTTGGGTTGCAGATCGTTTGACCCTTCTCTGCCATTATCGGGCATTCGTTTTGTCCCATCTGGATTATGGCTGTCAAGTTTAAGCATCAGTTGCCCCTTCCGCGTTGCTCCTCTTGAACCCGGTTCCGTGTCATGATATCTGTTAGCCACCGGTGCCTGTCACACCAGCTCAGTCAATAGTATTCTGGTTGACACTGGGATCCCTCCTGTTTCAGTTAGATGGTCTCAGTTCTTGGTTTCCTATGTTGTCACTATCCACTCTTCCACTGCTCACACTTTCTATTCTATTCTATTCTAATAATTCTGTTCTATTCTATTCTTTACTTTTCATGCCTTTGGGTCATCGCCCACCCTCAGGTGGGTTTGCCAGTTGAGCTCTGCCTCAATTCTCTCTGCTGTGACTTCCATCACCCCTCCTTGTTCTTTCCCAACCGCCCCCCTCCTCCTGGATTCGGATGGATCTTTTCTGGGGAACAAAAGCTTCCATCGCTCCAGTGGTGTTCTGTTGTTAGTTCTGAATGCTCTCACAGCAGTTTCAGGATGGAATTGCATAAAAAAACCGATGGCACTAAATCCACTGATCATGTTGGATGTTCCTTTGTGTCTTCTGTTGGCATGGAACACCATCCCTTGCCTGTCACATGTGAGTTGTTTACTGTGGAATTGGTCACCATCTGGAGTCTCTGGGGCACCATTCTTCTTCTTCTTCTTCTTCTTCCTTGTCCTCGTCGTCCTCCTCCTCCTCCTCCTCCTCCTCGTCGTCGTCGTCGTCGTCGTCGTCGTCATCGTCTTCTTCTTCTTCTTCTTCTTCTTCTTCTTCTTCTTCTTGCTGGTGGGGTCTGCTGTTTTGGCTCGTTGTCACCACTTCTTGCGCTCTTGTGTCTGGTGAGGGTGAAGCACTGAGATTGTGAGGTCTTCATGCAGGGTGTCAAGCCATCACTGCTTTGGTCGTCCTACTGGCTGTTTCCCATTTACATTTAGGTTGAAACTAGTCTTTGCCACTGTTGTCTCGTTTGCTCCAAGGACATTCCCATACCAACGTAGGCAGCTTTCTCTCATTTTGTCTACTATTGGTGCAACACCATATAGCCTGCAAACTTCATTATTTGTGATGTTGTCATACAATGTTAATCCCAATCTCCACCTAAGCATTTCCATCTCCATAACAGCAAGTATTTGCTCTACTTCCTTTGTTGAAGGCCAGCATTCATCCCCATACAGTGCAACTGGACAGATTATTGATTGGTATACTTTTGATTTGAGCCTGTTTCAAATTTTATTGTCGCATAGTACTGCAGTAATGGAACACCATTTGAGTGGCGCTGCTAAAGTGGTTGGAGATTTCTGCACTGAGATTTCCATCGGCAGCAATTGTTGAGCCCAGGTACTTAAGTCCTTACTGTTGGGAGTTCAACACCATTGATTCTGATGGTTACAGAGTCATTTAAATCTGCGGATAGGTAATGTTTTCAACACATTGAGCTGTAGTTCTACATCTGATAGGTGGTCATTCCAGGCTTGGACTTGAAGTTGTAGATCATTCTGACCTTCACTGGCCAGTAGCACATCATTAGCATACAGTAACGTCCAGAGTGAGATTTCTGCAGGTTTATTGTGACAGTATCTATGACAGTGATAAATAGGACCGTGAGTGAGCAGATCCCGGATGAATTTCTGTGGAAATAGGGAAATTGTCAGATAGTCCAGCGGAAATAGGGAAGTTGTCAGGTAATCCGACAGCTGACTGTATCCAGCTCTTTGGGTTGTGGTAGAGCAGTCTGACCCCCCAAACGAGCTCTTACAGGTACTCGATGCTCTCGCGAGGCAAGCCAAAGTAACTCGAGTAAGGCAAAGTGAAGATGTTTTAACTTCTCACAGTGCTTTTCGATAAGCAAGTGAGCTGCATGGATAACATCTGTCATCCCACAGTTCTTCACGAATCCACATTGATTGATGGAAAGACTGATAATTTGTTGGATCCTTTTATCAATGATATGCTCAAATACTTTCATGGTGTGTGACAGAAGGCTTATCGGGTGGTAGTTGTTACATTCAGCTGAACTCCCCTTCTGCTTCCAAATTGTAACTGTTATGCTACATGTCCAGTCAGCTGGAATCTTTCCCTCCTCAATGATCTTATTAAAGCAATCCACCAACCATTCAGCTGAATCCCAGTGTTTTGGTTTTCACTTTCTGTAATGCTTCGACAACCTCATCCTTGGTGACTGGTGCATTGGGTCCCTCTATTGGAATTGGAGCATGTGGAAACTCCTCATTGCAAACTTCCTCAAAGTATTTCCTCCATCACCCTGCTACTTTCTTTCCGGTGGTGATACTTTTGCCTTCTTCTTAATTGATTCCACAGAATTTTTTAATGCCTGCAGTTTGTTTTGGCACTGCTTCACCAGTCGATAAATTTCTCATTCACTAGTAGGTGTTTCTAGTTTATCGCAGACTTCGCTGAAGTGGGCTGATTTTGCTGCCGCAACTGCCTCCTTTGCTGCATTCCTAGCAGCACGGTAAGCCTTCCAGTTTTCGTCTGTCTTTGAGACAGGGAACTTTTGGTATAGCTGCTTTTTATACGCACAGCCTTCTTTACCTCCTCAGTCCAGAGCCATGTTTGGCGATAGAATTTACGTTGGTCTGGTTTTGTGGTGCATAATTTTTTCTGGGCCGCTGTTATGACACGGTCTTTCAGGGCATCACATGATGTTCCTATGTCAATAATAGGGGAAAGAGTGATGGATGAAATAATGTCTCTTTCTGTTTCTTTGTGTCGCCACCATGTAGTACGTGCTGGGCCATTGCATTCTCTCTTCCTTTGATTTGCAGGTTTGGTGCGCAATTTGATAACTAGCAGGTGGCATTGTTTAGCAACTGTTTCGTATGGAATATCTTTTGCATCCAAAATGAAGTTTAGGTCATGTCGCCACACAAGAATGAAATCTAACTGGCTCATGTTGTTACCACTGTAGTAAGTTCAAAGGTGGGACCTCCTCTTCTTGAAGTAGGTGTTTGTGATGACTAGTTCATGTGTTTCTGCAAAGTTCATATCCCCCCCCCCCCCCCCCCTGCCCCCGTCCGCCATCTACATTTCTATGTCCAGCTCCATCGGTATCCATCTGCATTTGAACCAACATGACCATTGAGATACCAGATATGATGAGAGTATCTTCAGGTGGCACTTCTAAGATTTTATCATCAAGCAGCGTCCAAAAGTCTTCTTTTGTCATTTCCGTGCAGCCTCTTTGCAGAGCATAATACGAGAATATGTGGTTGTACCTCTCATCTATAGCCAAGACAACTTTCATCAAACGGTCATCATATCACTCTACTTTTGCTACAGAGTCCCAAAATTTCAAGTTAACAATCATCGCAACTCATTTGAATGATTTTGAGCTACCATTATAGACGATTTTATATCCGCCACTGATATCTGGTGATTTTGCTCCACTCCAGCTGGTCTCCTGCACTCTGCAGATGTCAATTTTATGCCTTTTTAATGCTGCTGCTGCTACTTCGCATGCTCTTCCTGTCATAGTGCCGACATTAAGAGTGGCAAATTTTGTTACTAGAGCTCACGTGTTTAGCCAACCTCGCTCTAAAAAAGTCACGCCATTCAGGGCTGAATGATGCACGTCAACTGAAGGGGGCACTCTACCTTTTCCGTTGCTTTACATTTTGACATTGAGCCATGATGATGTGTTGGAAGTGTATCAGCGGGCCTGTCGTGAGGGTCTGTCACCGAACCACAGTTTTAAGCTGTGGTTCTAGTCCTTGATGAGCAAACGTCCGACTGCAGGGTGGCAGTTTTCCTGGTGGTCCACAGGATGTAATTCATTTCCCTCCTACCACCCATATCTGGGAGGCATTCCACTATCCACCACCCAGGAATGTGCCCACTAGGGGTTACAGGCTCCCCTGCGGGGTCTCTGGGACACCATTGCTCTCCCCATTTCCATCCATCCCCTGCTGTTCTTTCCTCTTTTTGCTGTCCTCCTTTGTTTGCATGTTGAGTGGACTGTGCTGTTTGTGTTATTGCTCTCTTGATATCTGACATCCTATATAGTGGGACTGATGTATTTGCTGTTTGGTCCCTTCCACCAAATTAACCAACCAACCAAACATAAAAGACTGAATCAGTTATTCACATTTGGTTGTTCCTATCGCTACTGCAGGTGCATGTGTGTTAAACATAAAACATCAGGAGGAATACCTTTAGATTTCTAGTTTGCTTTACTGGTATGAGAAGATCATCTATTTTATTTAACAGCCTTCTTATCTTTTGATGTAAATATTAAAAGTTTTTTGCTTTTACCCTTTGTGCCTTCAAGCTGTCATATTTTTCACACAAAGCCAACACCCTCCACAGTAGGACAGCTCTTTATGTTACTACTAGCTACGCAAGTAATGAAGGTGTTGATTTAATATACGCTAATTGATCGAAACTACATGGACACCCCACTTTAATGGAGAATTGACGAGTAGATGTCATGAGAGGTGGAGCTGCCGGTATAAAAGCGTATTGTGTTGTCAGAGAAACAGTAACCGCAGACTGGGTTGTTCAGGAGGGATCAGTGACTTTCAGAGTGTTCTAGTCATTGGATTACCAGAGTAACCGATCCATCAGGGACATTTCAAACATTCCAAAGTTTTAAAGTGGAAATGCAAAGTAACAACCAAGTTAATTCATAGCCAGGCATACCTTGTGCTGACAGGCAGGGACTGTCTGGCATTGCGAAGGGTAGTTGTAAAAACTGGGGAAGGAATTGCTCATGAGTTCCAAAATGCTACCAGCTGTCCAGTTAGCACAGTGACTCTATGTAGGGGGTTAAGATTGGGTACAGTGGTCAAGCAGCTACTCAGGAGTCACACGTTTTGGTAGTCTGTGTTATGCAATGTTTGAGGTAAGGTGGAGATCTATGTGACTATACAGCAAATGGAAATGAGTGATTTGGAGTGATCAGTCACACTATACTATGTGGCAGTTCAGTGGAAGGGTTTAGGTTTGGCGAATGCGTGAAGAACATAACCTGCGATTATGTGTAGTGCCAAAAAAGTACGGTGGAGGTGGTGTTGTAGTATGGTGGTGTTCCTCGTGACTAGGGTGTGGTCCCCTTATTGCGCTCAAGAAAACACTGAACAGAGAACGAAAGGAACACATTTTACAGCATTATGTACTGCATACAGTAGAGGAACTGCTCAGTGACTGATTATTTGTACCAGCATGACAGTACAAACCGTCATGAAGCAGCACCTGTGAGACAAAGGTTTATGGACGGCAACATTCCTGAAATGGACTGGTCTGTGTGGAGTCCTGACCTGAACTCAATGGAACACCTGTGGGGTGAGTTTTTGATTATGCTCCAGACCCCAGTATCCAACACCACTACCTTTTCTGGTTTTGGCTCTTTAGCATTAATGGACTGTCATTCCTCCAGACATTGACACCTCATTGAAATTATCCCCAGCGGAATGCAAGCTTAAGTATCTGAATAATTTTGTTCAGGTACTATGCATTCAGGTTTTTAAGGGAGGTGAACCTTTAAATTGTGAGGCATTTGATAAAAGGAAAATTACTAGAACATGTGCTGCGGGAAAGTAATGAAAGGGTAAGCTACCAGGTAGAATTTCACACAGGGCATAATTTAAGCATTGCTTACACTTAACTTAAAAATACATATTTTCATGCCAACTGCTTCAGTTCATATGTAAATAGTGTGTGAGAATATCAGTTTATAGTGATTCATGTTAAGGGTGTGAACATTAGCAGTAGTTCTTCTAATATACATCATTTTACTATGTGTGCAGCTTTGCAGTTGTTCAGTGATACAGTATTGTTACGTTGAAATGGATCAGTTTTGTCAATACCATGTATACATTTCAGAGGATTTTAATGCTTGACATATGTTAAAGCAAAATCTTTGTTGTACCACCTGATTGTGGTCTTAATGCTGTAATTGCAAATGTGAAATAAACAATCTCTACATTCAATGGTGAATATGACATCGTATATAGTATTCTGAATGACTGTGAACCCCAAAGTAGTCAATCAAACATGAGTTTTTGATTTTTAGAATTTTCATAATGCCATTAATTTCGGTGGAGGATGTTGGTGCTGCTTCTAGCTGCTGAAAGTTTTGTGGAATGACACTTTTGAAATATTCTCTTGCTCCTTCAACTGAACCAATTAATTCTATTTTTGCTGCTACATTTAGAAAGTGCCTGTTAAAAATACTTGTGACTAGTAAGTTATCAGTCACTGTCATTTCTGTCTCCCATTTGATAATATCTTGTACAGTTTTGATCTTACTATCTGCATTATTTATTGCTGACAGGATGTGTATACTTTTGGACATTTTGAGTTTGCTTAAAACACTGCAGTATTTTTTGTTGTGTGCAAGTAATACT
This sequence comes from Schistocerca cancellata, assembly GCF_023864275.1. Taxonomy (NCBI): domain Eukaryota; kingdom Metazoa; phylum Arthropoda; class Insecta; order Orthoptera; family Acrididae; genus Schistocerca; species Schistocerca cancellata. The sequence goes on from NC_064632.1 coordinate 572,010,693, forward strand.
GGATCTCTGACTCTCTTCCTTATACACCAGACTTTAATTCCCGTAGTTATCCATGGCTTAATTGTGTATGTTTGTTGTTTATATGGATTTTCTGGATAACTTTTTAGGATATCTACTTTCAAACATTGATACAAATCTGCTATGGAGTAAATTAAATTTGACATTAACATATATTTCTGCATATACCTCACCCCCCCCCCCCCCCCCCACCCTGTGGGTCCGGGGATTAGAATAGGACAGAGGTATTCCTGCCTATCATAAGAGGCAACTAAAAGGAGTCTCACATGTTTCGACCTTTATGTGATGGTACCTTGTAGGGTTTGACATCCATTTTTCAAAATTTTCCCGAAGAGTGAGGCAAATGGGGAAGGGCACCTTACATGGTGCATCGTATCCATCGTGCCTTGAGATCTTTAGCCCACTTTCTCATCGTTGCACTGCAGTCCAGCTCATTCTCCATCTCTTGGGTAAGGACACCTTTCTGGGTGCATTTTCCACGATGCACTATGCAGTGTCACTTTTTGCGCCGACGATGACCATGGACTTCTTTTCACCTCATATACAGCATGGTAGCCAGTCTGTTGTGATGGGGCCTTCATGTACACTGTTAGTTGTAGCCCCCTGACAACACAGGGATCGCTCTGCTGATAACTGCTGTTAACTCCCCATGTATGCCAAGGAGTAGGTGCCCATCACCTTGGGGCATCAGGACTCCTGGCAATGGCCATCCTGCCAGGTGGTCTTTGCTGCAGTTGGGTGGCGCCTGTGGGGAGGCCCCCTGGCTGGAATGGGTGGCATCGGGATGGATGATACACCATCAAGCATACTACATCTCTTGCTGGTGGTCCGCTGCCAGCAGTCTCTAAGCGGGCAACGTCTAACTTCAGTGCTAAGAAATATGACCCCAAGTCATTCCCCTCCCTCGCCACACTGTGGTAGGAACACCAGGCTAAGGATGGCAGCGAATCTTATTCACCCTGGTACCTCGTATGTACAAGAACTGATCGGGACTACTTTGTTTCGATGAAGCCACAATTTTTTTGTAGAGCATTTAGTGGACAAGTTTGGGGAGGTGGAGGGCTTTCCCAAAATGCAATCTGGGTCAGTCTTGATAAAAACAGCATTATCTGCCCAGTCACTGACTTTACTTGCTTGTGACAAGCTGGGGGATGTTTCCATTACCATCACGCCTCATAAGAGCTTAAATATGGTCCAGGGTATTATCTTCCACAGGGACCTCCTTTTGCAGTCTGACAACGAGCTGTGCGCCATTTTAGAGTGGCGAGATATTCCTTTCGTGCGTCACGTCCATCGGGCTCTGAGGGATAATCAGGCTGCCACCGGTGCCTTCATCTTGGCCTTCGAGGGTGACATCTTACCCAAGAAGGTCGAGGTGATGGTCTGTCACTGTAATGTCAAGCCATATATTCCTCCCCCAGTGCGGTGCTGTAAGTGCTGGAAGTTCAGCCATATGTCTTCCTGCTGTACTTCCAGTGTCACATGTCGAGATTGTGGGTGTCCATCACATCCCAATAATACTTGTGCCCTGCCTCCCATCTGTGTCAACTGCAGAGAGCATCATTCACTTTGTTTTCCAAACTGCAGGATTTTACAGAAAGAGAGGAAAATTGTGGAATACAAGAACCTGGACAGACTGACCTACACTGAGGCTAAGAGAAAATATGAGCACCTACACCCTGTGGCTATGGTTTTCTCAAACGCCACTGCTACGAGAACAGTTGTAGCCCCATCAGTTTGGTGTATTCCAGCCGGTTCTCAGAGCCAGAAGGCTATACCTGACCCCTTGATGGTGGGGGGCACTTCTACCCCCCCACCCCACCTGTTGATCCCGCATCACCTACCTTGGGAGCACTTCCCCCCCCCCCCCCCCCCCCAATCCCACCCCAACCATCAGGGACACCAGTCCCCACTTCTCAGCCAGAGAAGTGTAAGTCTTCTTCGGCTCCTCTTGCCAGGAAGGGGTCCCTTCGGTCACTCCCTTCCCAGGTTTCTGTTAATGGGAAAGATGATGCCCGCTAGTGGCTGAATTACCCAAAAGCAGCTGGTCGTAGGGCTTCACGGTCATTCTCAGTCCCAGAGACTGAATCAGTGAAGCCCTCCCAGCCAGAGAAACACTAGGAGCAGTGAGAAAAGTCCAAAAAGAAGACTCCTAAGGCTGTGTCCTATGTGCACGACAGAAGCAAGCGACAGCTTCAGGTGACAAAAACACTACCGCAGGTGTAGTTACCGAAGTGTCATACATGAGTGACATCTGTGTCACTGCCTGTCTCCTGCTGCAACTGGCGATGTTTGAATTCAAACGTGTTTGAATCTTGTCACTTCAGCACGCGTGACAGAGAGTGACAGCCACATGTCTTCTCGTCAAAGCATTGGAGCAGACGCGACCGCAGCTATGAATTACTTAACATCCGATTTTAAGAAAACTATTCGGTGAAAAAATTTGATTCTTCCGCAACCTAAGCTTGATATCTTTTGATGATAAAGGTCTGTATTTATTTTCGTTATTCGTCATAGTTACTGTGCTCCACGAAATTGAGTACATGGCTGCAAGAAATTTTTAAAAATTTGCAGAGGCAAAATCACATTGTGTAGACCTTCCGTATAGTTCATTTAAGAACATACATTATTGTGTATGAAATGTAACCAATATATCTAAATTGTATTTAAAGTTGAGACAGGAATGATACCTCTTTTCATTCCTGAGATATTATTGGCGCGTCCGAACCTTTCTTGCCCTTTGGGAAATTTTGGAAATGACAGCACACAGACAGGACTACTTTGTCATGTGATTAATACGCGATACATTTTTGTAAACACGTGAGGAGAGTGAAATCAATACACTCTATAACTTACACCATAAGGTTTTGTCCAAATTTTCATAGCCAAACAAAGGGAGAGAAACAGGTAAACAGGGTATCAGTGACCAGCATGAGGTGTAGTTTGGCATGAAAATATTTATCTGCTTGAATGTAATCAGGGTAATTAATAAAAACTTAATTAATAAGCTGAGGAAAAATTCAAATATTTCACAAAAAGCTGCTGCCAAGCTATGTAAATGAAGGGTCAAAAATTTCATATGTTAAAGACCTAACTATTTTGCACATAAAAAGATACATTGTTGCAGTATTTAAATGTCAAAAAGGCTTCCTTTGAGTCAAGTATGTTAGGGAGGCTACCGAGGAGTCAGAAAGATCATACTTTTTGAATAAAACTTGACATTAAAAAATGAAAGAAATCAGTCAAATATTTTATGAAATAATTTGTGTAAAAGAAATAAGTAGATCAAAGAAACATTCTACGTGCCTTTGAATGGTGCTCGAAATCATGAACAGAAAATGAGGTGCACCAAATGTTTCCCTTATATTTTTCATTTCATACTTTTAGACAAATCATTGCACAAAATGTTTGACTTTCTTTTCAAAAATTTTGTAAGCTTCACTTTTACAGACTATTTAGAGTAATTGACTGCTGATGAATTATGTTCGCAATATCAAACATCTGTAACATTTCATGGTTCATTGTAATTTATTTGGCATTATATGTGTGTGATATACTGGGATATGTGTGAAGATAAAGTTCTTTGGCAAGACCTTAAAAATATACTTACCAATGCAGTGTAAACAGTATACATAAAACTTAGTATACAGAATTGTAACTGAGTCAGTAAAAAATAACAGCCCAGAATCGAACCCCTGACCTTGTCCTAACACGTGATCAAGAACTCTACACACTACCCCTACACCACAGCTAGCTTTTGTACATTGGTATCAATCTGTGGGTACTCGTGGTTATATTTAGTGTAATTAGTCATGTAGTAGCCATTCTTCCACATTTATTGGCTGTTTTTGTATTTAATTTATTGATGAGATTTTGTATTTAATTTATTGATGATAGTTGAATGCTCCTCTGCTCATTCACATGTATTTGAAGAATTTGACTGGTGATCTTTGTAGTTGATGATATTTACGAAATTCGGCATGGAGTTTCCTCCCTTTATAAATTTCATGCACAGCATTCCTTTTTGCTTTATTTTATTAAGTAAACCTAATTCTGTAGCCTTACTCTCCAGCTACAGTATTCTACAAGTTAGGGACGCTGTTTTATAGAAACAGCTGGTTGGCTCTAAGCAGCCATCTTGTAGTGTGACATGGTTGCTCGCACGCAGGACACCTAACCTTTTTGCCTGATGATGCTGCTTGTCACTGGAGTGTCGCGTATCCAGAAGTCACTCACTTCTGTCACTCACGTAGGACACAGCCTAAGACCTAGGAAATTGTGGTGGCACCCAAACCACCGCTACCTAAAAGCTCTGCGTCTGGGGATAAAGTGGAGATACTGGCGCTGGCTGAGGACCTAGATCTCGCTGGACCCTCAGACACAATAGATATAGACTGCTCAGGCAATACGTTGATGGCAGCAGGTGACCCTTGAGGTGTAAACTGATTTATTAAATGTTCTATGCCTTCCCAGTCTTATGATGATGTCATCCTACAGTGGAATTGCGGCGGTTTTTTCCACTGCCTGTCTGAGCTACGGCAAATGTTAAGCTTTACACCTGCTTTCTGCATTGGCCTCCAGGAAACTTGGTTAGCTGAAATGTGGATCCCTCCCCTCTGAGGCTGTAAGAGATATTGCAGGAACTGTAGTGACTAGAATTGAGTGTCAGGTGGAGTTTGCGTTTATGTCCTAAACTCAGTCTGTAGTGAAAGTTTGCCCCTTCAAACCCCTCTTGAAGCTGTTGCTGTCAGAATAAGGACAACACAGGAAATAACTGTCTGCAATGTACATCTTCCTCCAGATGATGCAGTACCCCTGAATGTATTAGCTGCACTGATTGATCATCTCCCTAAACCTTTCTCTACTTCTGAGAGATTTTAACACCCATAACCCCATGTGGAGTGGCACTGTGCTTACTGGCCGAGGCAGAGATGTCGAAACTTTGCTGCCCCAGTTTGACTTCTGCCTTTTAAATACTGGGGCCGCCACAAATTTCAGTGTGGCTCGTGGTAGCTACCTGGCCATTGATTTTTCCATTTGCAGCCCAGGACTTCTCCCATCTATCCACTGGAGAGCACATGACGACCTGTGTGGTAGTGACCACTTCCCCATCTTCCTGTCACTTCCCCAGCATCAGGCACACGGACACCTGCCCAGATGGGCTTTGAACAAGGCGGACTGGGAAACTTTCACCTCTGCTGTCACCACTGAATCTCTCCCCCACATGGTAACATCGATGTGATGGTTGAGCAGGTGACTAGCACAATTGTTTCTGCTGCAGGATATGCGATCCCTCACTCTTTGGGGTGCCTGAGGCATAAGACAGTCCCCTGGTGGTCGCCGGAAGTTGCTGAAGCAATTAAGGAGTGTTGGCGAGCTCTACAGTGGCATAAGCGACACCCTTCCCTGGAGCACCTCATAGCCTTTAAGCGACTCCGTGCCTGCGATTGCCAGCTTATCAAAAGAAAGAAGCAGGAGTGTTGCGAGAGATACATGTAGACCATTGGGTGCCATACATCTCCTTCCCGACTCTGGACGAAGATCAGATGTCTTTTTGGGTACCAGACCCCATCAGGTGTCCCTGGCATTAACATCAATGGTGTGTTATCTACCGATGCAAAAGCCATTGCTGAGTGCTTTGCTTGAGCCTCTGTCTCGGAGAGTTACCCCCAAGCCTTTCACACCCTCAAACGGCAGATGGAAAGGAAAGTCCTCTCATTCACTACAGGCCACAGTGAACCTTATAACACCCAATTTGCAAAATGCCCTTGCACATTACCCTGACACAACTGCTGGGCCAGATCGGATCCATGGTCAGATGATCAAACATGTCTCATCTGACCACAAGTGACATCTCCTCATCATCTTCAATCGGATTTGGTGTGATGACATCTTTCCATCACAATGGTGGGAGAGCACCATCATTCTGGTGCTTAAACCCAGTAAAAACCCACTTGATGTGGATAGCTATTGGCCCATCAGCCTCAACAACGATCTTTGTAAGCTGTTGGAACATATGGTGTGTCGGCAGTTGGGTTGGGTCCTAGTCACGTGGCCTACTGACTCCGCAGTGGGGGCGGCTTCCACCAGGCTTGTTCTACCACTGATAATCTTGTGTCCCTAGAGTATGCCGTCCAAACATCCTTTTCCAGACACCAACACCTAGTTGCCATCTTTTTTTGATTTACAAAAAGTGTATGACCCGAACTGGCAACATGATATCCTTGTCAAATAATACGAGTGGGGTCTCCGAGACACACTTCAGATTTTTACCAAGAATATCCTGTTGCTTCATACTTTCCATTTCCAAGTTGGTGCCTCCCATAGTTCACCCCATATCCAGGTGAATGGGGTCCTGCAGGCCTCCGTATTGAGTGTGGCTCTATTTTTAGTGGCCATTAGTGGTCGAGCAGCAGCTGTAGGGCCGTCTGTCTCACCTTCTCTGTATGCAGACAACTTCTGCATTTTGTACTGCTCCACTAATATGGTGTTGCTGAGCGGTATCTACAGGGAGCCATCCACAAGGTGCAGTCCTGGGCTCTAGCCTACGGTTTCCAGTTTTCAGTCACAGGGTCATTTGTTATGCACTTCTGTCATCGTAATACCTTTTATCTGGAAGCAGAACTTTACCTTAATGATGATCCATTCACTGTAGTGGAGACGTATTGATTCTTAGAACTGGTTTTTGAAGCCCGATTGACTTGGCTTCCTCACCTTCATCAGCTTAAGCGGAAGTGCTGGCAGCACCTCAGTGCCCTCCACTGCCTGGGCAACACCAACACGTGTGCAGATCGTTCTATGCTACTGCATCTCTACAGAGCCGTTGTTCAATCCTACCTTGACTATGGGAGTGTGGTTTATGGTTCGGTGGCACCCTGAGCTTGCGTTTACTCGACCCAGTGCACCACTGTGGTGTTTGCCTAGTGACAGGAGCTTTTAGGACGAGTCCAGTGACAAGTGTCTTGATGGAGGCCGGAGTCCCTCCATTGCAGGTTAGGCATGCGCAATTGCTCTCCAGTTACGTTGCACATTTTTGTAGTTCTCCTGCGCATCTGAATTACTGTCTCCTTTTCCCGTTCATGCCGGTTAATCTCCCTTATCAGCGGCCCAGGTCAGGGCTTCCAGTTGTAATTCGTGTCCGATCCCTTCTTACAGAACTGGAGTCTTGCCTTTACTACCTATACTTGAGGTCCATTCACATACTCTTCCATGGTATACACCTAGGCCGCGGCTTTGCCTGGACCTTTCACATGGCCCTGAGGACTCAGTTAAACCTGTGACTCTCTGCTGTCACTTACTCTCGATTCTCGACGTGTAGTGGGGCCATGAAGTGGTTTACACAGATGGCTTGAAGGCCATGTTGCCTTTTCCTATGTTCATGGAGGACATAGAGAACAGCACTCCTTATGAGATAGCTGCAGTGTTTCCACTGCAGAGCAGACGGCCATATCTTGTGCTGTTGAGCACATCCGCTCGTGCCCAGGCGAGTCATTTCTCCTGTCTACGGACTCCTTGAGCAGCGTACAAGCTATCAACCTGTGCTACCCCTGTCATCCTTTGGTAGTGACCATCGAGGAGTCCATCTATGCCCTGGAACGGTCCAGTTGTTCAGTGGTGTTTGTCTGGACCCCCAGGTTACATCAGAATCTCAGGCAATGAACTTGCTGACAGGCTGGCCAAACAGGCTACCTGGAAACTGCTTATGGAGATCAGCTTCTCAGAAACTGACCTGCGTTCAGTATTACACCGCAAGGTTTTGTGGCTTTGGGAGACAGAATGGCATAACCTCAGTTCACACAGCAAGCTGTGTGCCATTAAGGAAACTATGAATGTGTGGAAGACCTCTGTGCACATCTCTTGCTGGCTCTGTGGTTCTCTGTCGGCTCTGCATTGACCATATGTTGCTGACTCATGGTTACCTCCTCCGTCACGAGGACCCACCTTGGCCTCGCTGTGGCTCACGAATGACAGTCGTCCACCTGTTGCTGGACTGCCCACTTTTAGCCACTCTGCAGAGTACTTTTAACTTTCCCAGCACCCTACCTTTGGTGTTGGGCAACAATACCTCAACAGCAGCTTTAGTTTTATGTTTTATTCGTGAGGGTGAGTTTTATCATTTGCTCTAAGTTTTAGCACATGTCCTTTGTCCGTGTGTGTCCTCAACTCTAGTGCTTTCAGGGTGGAGGTTTTAATGTGTTGCAGAGTGGCTGGCTTTTCCTTTTTATCCTCATGGTCAGCCGGCCATGGTAACCTGCTTTCTTGTTTTAACCTCTTCTACCTGTTTCTTGCTTCTTTGTGGTTTTCTTATCCCCTTTTGTCCATTTAAGTGTTTGTTGCTCTTCAGCCATTGTTGTGGTTTTTCCTTTCATTTTCTTTCATATTGTAAGTCTCATTGTTTTATTCTCACCCTTCTGGCATTGTTTCCTTCGGAACAAGGGTCCGATGACCTCTTAGTTTGATCCCTTCCCCCTGTTTTTAACCAACCAACCAACCTCACCCCGTACTATCTGTTTTAATGTACTCTTATAAATCTGTATCCTGTTCCCGTTAACAAGCATCACTGCTTTGTATGACCCTGCCTGAGGGCTGAAAGATTCTGCATTGTTTATTTCAATTAATTGTGCATCATGATCAGGGAGTCCATTAACAATTCTGTAGAAATTAATTGTTTCAGGATGAGTGCTGCCTATAAATTTTCTGATCTGTGTCCTGCAAACTTGCTGGACAAAAGCCACAAAATTAATCAACAAAATTAGATTGAAACACCCAAGTAATGATTCCAGTTCATTTTCCCTGTTTGTCTCTCTTAAGAAATTTACACTGAAATCTCCACACACTACTGTTTTTCGTCTGACAGGAAGCTTGATGAGGCATCCTAATTTCTCAGAAATGATATAAAGTTTCCTAGAGGCAATCTGTAGACATAACAATCACAAGAAAAGTATTCTGCAATAACAGCTCACAAGCATATGTCTGTGGGTTCTGATCTACACAAAACTGCTTGTCAGCAGTTTTGATTTTGAGTCCAATTTTTACATATGTTGCAAACTCCTCTTTTCATGTTCACTCTAGATATAAATGATGGTAGTTTGTGATCCCTTACATTCATATTTTCTGTCTCTGTGGTGATGTGGTATTCAGAGATACACAGAACATCTCACCACAATTTTTTCACCTTTTTTTCTAGATATACAAGAAGCACATCTACCTTGTTTTACAGCCCCATGATGTTCTGATGAAGTAAATTAATTTTACTTTTATGGAAACTATTACATATTTATGGTCATGTTCAGTTCTGTTTTCTTTAAAGACTGTCTTTCTGTAGCCTGACTGTAAGCTAAAAACAGTGTCACAGTGACTCCAGTAAGCCCAGGGATTTTGTCTGTTTTCATGTTCTCCTCCATGCACTTTCTGGAAGATGCTCAGTTGATCTGTCCTTCCTCTCCTGTTCAGGTGCAGGCCATGATTTGTATATCCCCATCTGTCAGTTGCAGCAGCAGGTACAGCACATACAGGGGTAGTCAAAAAGTTTCTGGCCCGACAACGAAATAAGACATTTTTGTACAATTTATTATTTTAATTTTCTACATAATCTCTTTATAACCAGAATGAGATTTTCACTCTGCAGCGGAGTGTGCGCTGATATGAAACTTCCTGGCAGATTAAAACTGTGTGCCTGACCGAGACTCGAACTCGGGACCTTTGCCTTTCGCGGGCAAGTGCTCTACCGACTGAGCTACCGAAGCACGACTCACGCCCTGTCCTCACAGCTTTACTTCTGCCAGTATCTTGTCTCCTACCTTCCAAACTTTACAGAAGCTCTCCTGCGAACCCTGCAGAACTAGCACTCCTGAAAGAAAGGATACTGCGGAGACATGGCTTAGCCACAGCCTGGCGGATGTTTCCAGAATGAGATTTTCACTCTGCAGCGGAGTAAGTCTGTGCACTTCTCCCAGTGCTGTCTCTGTGTCTTCAATGTGTCCAGATAATAATTAAGGTGCGGCTACTGTCGTTTAAATAAAAGACAGTTCAATTTCATGATAGTTTTATTAAAGATGACATAAAACCACAGCATCTAAGAATGCAATAAGTGCAGAAGGAAAAATTATATTTGTCGCTGAAGTAAGTCCACAAAATGTTATACATTATTAGATTGTGCTGCAGTTCCAAGACTCTGTGAGAGAGTTGTGGAGGTTGAAGGGCTGCTGTTATCACTTGGCTGAAGTGTGTTGCACTCTGCTGCCATTATTTCAGAAATGATTGTACTAACTTTTCTTTTGGCTTCTGCCTTATAAACTGGAGGTCAATGAGTTACAACTGTGTTGATGTGATGGAAAAATAAGTCAGTATCATCATCTTTGTGTTCCATAAACTTTTTTAGTAAATTTTTGCCTAATTTCATTCCTTTCTTTTCACATTTTTAATATTGTATCGTTATTACTATAAACTTTACTGTGTATTCTTTTCCGTGCTGGCACATAATGTTCATCGTTTGTTACCACAGATGTTTCACCACTATTTTCTATTGTGTGTGTTTCTGCTGTATCTTCTTCCTGTGATGCTGAAAGGTCCAGTTCACTGCCTTCTTGGCTTTCTTGTATTGTTGTCTGTGATGATGTCAATGTAATATTTGTTTCTCCAGATGTGTGTTGTGGAACACTGTCAAGGAACGGTAGCTGTTCGTGTCTTTTTGTTTTTGAATTTTTTGAGGCAGCAGAGCCTGTTCCTAATTTGCTTCTCTTCTCGAACCTCTGGTAACCATCCCTTAAAAATTTCCGCTTCTTCTTACAGTCATAACCTACAAATCGAAATTATATTAGCTGTATGTTTTCGTTTATTTCAGATTCTTGGCCACAGGGGAAAGTTACCGGTCTTTATCTTTTGCCTATCATATACCACCATCTTGCATATCAAGAGTTGTTAAAAATGTTTTGAAGATATTAAGAATAAGGCTGCTGCCCATGTTGATGCCACCTTCTAATGAATTAGATTTCAGACGTATTGAAGAATAATTTTGGCTTAAATGGAATATACCTAATTGTTTAGGCACTATAGATGGAAAACATGTTCGCATAAGGACACCAGAGAAAAGGGGATCTCTGCTTTTTAGTTACAAAGATTTTTTTTTCAATTGTTCTGTTGGCTATTGTGAATGCAAATTGTAAATTCATTAGTGTTGATGTCGACACTTACGGAAAAGAGTCTGGTAATGGTATATTTCAGAAATCGGCTGTGGGCAAGAAAATAGCTGCAAAGGAGTTTAATATACCTCCGCCAAAATGTTTGCCAGACACAACTGTGAAACTACAACATTTCCAGATCCCCCTGCGGGTTTGGGGGTAAGAATAGGCCTGCGGTATTCCTGCCTGTCATAGGAGGCGACTAAAAGGAGTCTCTCAAACGTTTCGGCCTCTGTGATGGTCCCCTCTCAGGTTTGACCTCCATCTTTCCAAATTCTTCTGCAGAACGAGCCAATTGGGGACGGGCACCTTACATGGTGCTTTTTGTCCATCGTGCACTGAGACCTCTAGCCAGCTTTATCGTTGTCGCATTGCCATCCCGCTCGTTCTCCATCTCTTGGGCGAGGATGCGATCCTGGGTGCAATTTCCAGTATGCACTGTTGCTTTTTGTGGAGGCGACGACCATGGACTTTATTGCACCTAGAAACCAGCACAGTAGCCAGTCTGTTGTGGTGGGGCCGTGATGTACCCTGTTGGTTGTAGCCCCCTGACAACACGGGGATCACTCTACTCATGCCTGCGCTATTAACTCTCCACGTATGCCAAGGAGTAGATGCCCATCTCCATGAGGCATCAGGACTCCCGGCAATGGACATCCTGCCAGGTGGCCCTTGCTGTGGCTGCGAGTGGGTGGCACCCGTGGGGAGGGCCCTTGGTCGGAGTAGGTGGCAGCAGGATGGATGACACGCAATGAAGTATGACACATATTCTCTTGCTGGTGGCCGGCCACCAGCAGTCTCTAAGAATTCGAGGGCTCATTTTAAAGCTAACATTTATGATCCCAAATCGTTCCCCCTCCCTGGCCACACCATGGGAGGAACGAAAGGCTATGAATGACAGCGAAACATATTCACCCCGGTATCTCGTCTGTACCAGAGCTGACGGGGAATCCTTTGTGTCTGTGAAGCCTCAGTTCTTTGTAGAGTATTTAGAGGACAAGTTCGGGGGATGTTTCTGTTAGTATCACCCCCCAAAAAAGCTTAAATATGGTCCAGGGAATTATTTTCTTCAGAGATCTTCTTTTACAGTCCGATGACGAGCTGCGCGCCAACTTAGTGCGACGAGGTGTCCATTTTGTCCGGCGCGTCCACCGAGGTCCGAGGGATCATCAAGTTGCCACCGGTGCCTTCACCTTCGAGGGTCACATTACCTGAGAAGGTCAAGGTGATGGTGTACCGTTGTTGTGATGTCAAGCCATATATCTCTCCCCCAATGTGGTGCTTCAAGTGTTGGAACTTCGGCCATATGTCTTCCCACTGTGCTTCCAGCCTCATATGTCACGATTGTGGTCGACCATCCCATCCTGATACTCCATGTGCCCCACCTCCCATCTGTGTCAACTGCAGAGAGCACCATCCCCCTTGCTCACCGGACTGTAAGATTCTACAGCAGGAACGGAAAATAATGAAATACAAGACCCTGGATTGATTGACCTGTACTGAGGCTAAGCGGAAATTTGAACGACTTCATCCAGTACGCATGACGTCATCTTATGCCGCCACTGTCACTCCTGCTACAGTTTCCATAGCTGCACCACATACTGTGAGCTCTCAGAACCGGAGGACCACACCTGCCCCCTTGACGTTGGGGGCCACTTCTCTCTCTGTTGCTCCCGCACCACCTACCTCAGGAGCAGCACCCCCTCAACCACCAGGGGCACCAGTCCCCACTTCTAAGACAGAGAAGCTCGAGTCGTCTTTGGCTTCTCTCGCTCGGAAGGGATCCCTTGGGTCACTCCCTTACCAAGTTCCTACCAGTGGCACAGCAGACACCCACCAGTGGCTGAAGAAGCCACTGGTCGCCGGTCGTCGAGCTTCGCGATCCTCTTCAGTCCCGGAGACTGACTCAAAAAAGCACTCCCAGCAAGGGCAACCTAAGGAACAACACGAGAAAGCGAAATTGAAGACCCCTAAGACCAAGGCACCTGCGGTGGCACCTACTCCACTGCTACCTACAAGCTCTGCGTCTGAGGATGAGGTGGAGATTCTTGCGTCTGCTGAGGACCTCGATCTCGCCGGTCCCTCGGACGTGATGGATGTCGCTCCTGTCGGTACTCGATCAGTGACGACAGGTGACCCAGCAACGTAATTTGCCTCCTCAGTGCCTTCACGCCTTTCTCAGCCATGGACAATGTCATCCTCCAGTGGAACTGCAGCGGTTTCTCCCACCATCTTGCTGAGCTCCGACAACTTCCCAGCCTTCACCCTTTCTTCTGCATTGTGCTTGAAGAAACTTGGTTTCCAGCAATGCGAACCCCCGTCCTCCATGGCTATTGGGGTTATTATAAGAACCGGGCAACATATGAAAGGGTATCTTGTGGCGTCTGCATCTATGTCCTTCACTCTCTTCACAGCGAGTCTGTCCCTCTACAAACACCTGTAGAGGCTGTTGCTGTTCGGGTGTGGACACCTCAGGCTGTTACTGTCTACAGTCTATATCTTCCACCGGATGGTGATGTCCCGCAGCATGTCCTGGCTGCGCTGATAGCCCAATTACTGCCACCTTTCCTGTTACTGGGCGACTTCAACGCCCATAACCCTCTGTGGGGTGGATCAGTGGCAACGGACAGAGGCAGCACCATTGAGCACGTATTGGCACAGCTCAACCTTTCCATTTTAAATGATGGTGCCTTCACACATTTCAGTGTGGCGCATGGCATGTACTCAGCCATCGACCTTTCGATCTGCAGCCCTAGCCTCTTACCGTCTGTCCAATGGAGTGTGGTAGTGTGGTAGTGACCACTTTCCGATCTTTCTGTCACTGCCACAGCATCTCTCTTCTGGGCATCCTTGCAGATGGGCTGTGAATAAGGCTGACTGGGACTTGTTCTCCTCCATTGCCACTATTGAGCCTCTTTCCAATGAAGCCATTGATGCGGTGGTTCGCTCGGTCACCACCGGCATCGTTACTGCCACAGAATCTGCCATTCCTCGTTCTTCTGGGTCCCCTCGGCGGAGGACTGTGCCTTGGTGGTCGCCTGCGATCGCCGGGGTGATTGAAGATTGCAGGTGGGTGCTCCAGCGTCACAAGCGACATCCCTCATTAGAACACCTCATCGAATTTAAGAGGCTCCATGTGAAGGCCTGCCGCATCATTCGCCAACACAAGCAGGAGTGCTGGGAAAGTTACGTCTCCACCATTGGCCTCCATATGTCTCCACCGCAGGTTTGGGCCAAGATTAGGCACCTCTATGGCTATCGGACTCCTGTCAGCATCCCTGCACTCTCACTGAATGGAGCAGTTTGTACTGACCCCGACACAATTTCCAACCGCTTAGCAGAGCATTTTGCTCAGAGTTCCGCTTCTGCAAATTGCCCACTGGCCTTCCGCTCCATTAAAGAGCGTTGGGAACATCGGAGCCTTTCATTTCACATGCGGCATCATGAATCCTACAGTGTTCCGTTCAGTGAGTGGGAATTCCGAAATGCCCTAGCCGCTTGCCCTGATACAGCTCCCGCGCCCGATCTAATCCACTGTCAGATGCTCAACCACCTCTCAGTGGACTGCCAGCGACGCCTCTTTGACCTTTACAACCGTATCTGGGTTAAGGGTGAGTTCCTGTCGCAGTGGCGGGAAAGCATCGTCATCCCCATTTTGAAACCTGGCAAGAACCCACTGAAGGTGGACAGCTACCGCCCCATTAGCCTCACCAAAATTCTTTGCAAGTTGCTCGAACCCGTGGTGAGCCAGCGGCTTAGTTGGGTGCTCGAGTCTCTGGGCCTTCTGGCTCTGTCTCAGGGTGGGTTCCGTAAGGGCTGCTCTGTCGCCTATAATCTGGTGAGCCTGGAGTCTGCCACCCGTACGGCCTTTGCCCACTGTCAGCACCTCGTCGCTGTCTTTTTTGACATGCTGAAGGCATATGATATGACATGGTGACATCACATCCTCTCTACACTTCATGGTTGGGGTCTTCATGGTCTGCTGCCGATTTTCATATGAAATTTTCTGTCACATCATACCTTCCGCGTGCAAGTTGCGGCCTCCGATAGTTCCCCCCCGAGTTCAGGAGAACAGGGTACCGCAGGGATTTGTCTTAAGTGTCTGCCTGTTTTTAATTGCGATTAATGGGCTCGCTGTGGCGGTGGGAATGTCTGTCTCAGCTTCCTTGTATGCTGACGACTTCTGCCTCTACTATAGCTCCATTGGCATTGCAGCTGCTGAACGTCAGCTGCAGGGTGCTATCTGCAAGGCGCAGTCTTGGGCTGTAGCACATGGCTTCCAGTTTTCGGCTGCCAAGAACTGCGTTAGGCATTTCTGACGGCGATGCACCATTCACCCTGCGCCATGGCTTTATCTTGATGGTGAACCTCTTGCTGTGGTGGAGACACATCGGTTTTTGGGTGTGGTTTTTGATGCCCGGTTGACTTGGCTCCCTCATATTCGGCAGCTTAAACAGATGTGTTGGCGGCATCTTAATGCTCTGCGATGCTTGAGCCTCGCCAGCTGGGGAGCCAACCGATCTACCTTCTTATGGCTCTACCAGGCGTTAATTCAGTCCCGTCCGGATTATGGGAGCCTGGCTTATGGTTCAGCATCCACTTCTGCGTTGCGGGTGCTGGACCCCATCCTTCACAGCGGGATCTGACTTGTCACTGGAGCTTTCCAGACCAGCCCTGTGAACAGCATGCTTGTGGAGGCAGGTGTCCCTCCACTGCTGTTACGGCGCCAATGTTTACTGGCCGCTTATGCTACACATGTTTGTAGCTTGCCCGGGCATCCTAATTATTGTCTCCTGTTCCCTCAGTCGGTCGTCCATCTCCCAGAATGTCGGTCCTGGTCGGGTTGTACAATCACGGTCCACATCAGAGAGCTTCTCTCCGGGCTTGGTGTTTTCCCTCTTCCACCTCCTTTCCGGGCCCCTCCGCATACACCCCTGTGGTGTGTGCCCCGCCCATGCCTTCGGCTCGAATTGGTACAGGGCCCGAAGGACTCAGTCCGTCCTAAGGCCTTCCGCTGCCGCTTTCTTTCCATCCTTGCCATGTATCAGGGCTCTGGCATTGTTTACACTGATGGTTTGATGGTTGCTGTTCATGTCGGTTGTGCTCTCACTCTAGGGGACCATTGCGAACAACACTCATTGCCGGCTGGCTGCAGCGTTTTCACTGCTGAGCTGGTCGCCATCTCTCTTGCCCTAGATTATATCCACTCCTGCTCAGGTGAGTCCTTCATTATCTGTAGCGACTCCCTGAGCGGTTTACGAGCTATCGACCAGTGTTTCCCTCGCTCTCGTCTGGTGATGGCTGTCCAGGAGTCCCTCCATACTCTTGCCCGTTGCGGCAGCTCTGTGGTCTTTGTGTGGACCCCAGGCCATGTTGGGATACAGGGCAATGAACATGTTGACCGACTGCCCAAACAGGCCACCAGTAAATCATCTCTGGACATTGGCCTCCCGGAGACTGATTTGCAAGCTGTCTTATGCCACAAAGTTTTCGAACTTTGGGACACTGAATGGTGCGACCTGACCACACCAAACAAACTCTGTCCTATCAAGGAGACGACGAATGTATGGCAGTCCTCCATGCGAGCCCCTCAGAGGGACTCAGTTGTCCTTTGTCAGCTCCACATTGGCCACACCCGCTTGACACACAGCCATTTACTGCACCGCGAGGACCCGTCTCTATGTCGCTGCGGGTCGGCTTTGACGGTGGTCCACATTTTGTTGACCTGTCCCTTTTTAACTGCACTCAGGCAGACGTTTGCACTGCCTGATACACTCCCTGCACTTTTAACAGATGACACTGCCATGGCAGGCTTAGTTTCGTGTTTTATTCATGCAGGGGGCTTTTATCACTTAATCTTTATTTTGTGTTGAGTCTGGCCTTTGGCCTACTATCATAGCCTGAGTTTTTTTTGTGTGTTTCTTGGTGGTTGGCTTTTCCTTTTTTCTCTCTATGGTCGGCCAACCACTGTCACACTCCGTGTGATTTTAATTCCTTTTGTCTGGTCTGTGTTTGAGCCTGTCTTGTACTGTGTCATCTCTTGTTGTCTCCATTGTTTGTTTTTATTCTTTGTGGGTGTTTCGAGGTTTTGGAACAAGGGACTGATGGCCCTAGCAGTCTGGTCCCTTCAATCGCACAAACCAACCAACATTCCCGGATAGGAGACAAAGTGTTTGCGCTTAGTGATTGTGTGATGAAATCTTATTCCAGAGGAGTTGCTACATCACATCGAGACAAACAGATCTATAACTATAGATTATGCCATGCTTGTTGAGTGTCAGAAAATGCCTTTGGGCTATTAAGCTAAGTATTTAGGGTATTTTATAGTCCTACTGCTGTGGCGCCTGACGAGGCTGACAACCCCGTTTTGTCGGCACGTTGTTTACCCAATTTGCTACGAGACGGTTACCTTGAGGAAAATGGTATTCCATTTTATAGCTATAGTGTTAACGAAGCAACCAGCCAAAAAAACAACATGCATAGGTTTTCTCGTATTGGAGGATTTCTAAACAGCAGTGGTTTCGAAGTTAGAGACAAACTTAAAGATTTTTTCTTCAGTGAATACGGTTCTGTGGTGTGGCAAGAGGCAGCAGTTAACAATGGGTTGTGAATAGCAATGGAATGTAAATAATAAATAATGATTGATGTAAGACGAAACATATATACTATTGCCTTTTTAACATATACATATAATTATTGTTAATGCACATATGGATCTATTTGGTAGTAAATAATTGGTTGACTATATGTACTTGTTTTATTTAACTCTTGTGCTACAGCTTTCCAGACGTTATCTTTCACTAAAACATTTCTGTATTATTCATGTCCTGCGTCATAAATTACAGAATATTTTGCCACACTGTTAATTAACTTTTCTTCATTGGAGTCTGAGAAACTCATTTTCACTGAATTGGGTATGATCAGCCAGTAAAAGCAGTCTCCAGTTGCTATGCGGTTCGGTGGCAGTGGCACTACTGGTTCCTGACCAGATGTGCAGTGTGCCACCAAAGCAGGTATACAGTGGCAGACGACGCTGCCGCCGTGTTCCGTATGCCTCACATTGCAAACAATGGCAACCAGTGGTGCCGCCTGCAACTGGTCGGTGCAGTCTGCGGTGTGCGGTCGTGTTCAGAATCGCACCTGTAGTGTCTTCCGCTACAAAACAATTGTTTATGAAGGTGATGTCCTCTTCATTTGATGAAAGTTTCTGTCGTTTGAGCTCAATGTTTAGCTGAGGGAACAAAAAGTCACTTGTAGCTCATTCTGGTGAGTAAGGAATGTGGCCAAGCAGCTGAAACTGCATTTTATGGATTTTTGCTATGGCAACCGCTGTGTTGCAAGACGGCACAGAGTAAGCAATCGTGGCTGTCCAGGGGGCTCACCACTCTTTGGTGAGTTTGTGCTTGGCTATCATGGAGCTCCAGCCTTTGCTGCACCTTTTCCCTGTCAAGCAGCCTGTCTATCCTCCATTTTCCCCTACCTTGGGGAAAATGTCTGGGATATTTTTGGGAATGTGTTCTACAGTTTTAATAGCTTGACAGTCTCTCCACTGTTTCTTTTTTCTGTTTTCATGCTCCATCTCCTATCCTTCCTCCACTTTGGTGTTTGAGGTTCCTCTTTGTCTCTTTTTCCTCCGTCTGCTCTCGAGAAGGCCGGCCCATGTGTCTGACACTTAACAGGTGACTGGGTAATGCGTAATTCCCTGTCCTGGGGCAACTGGTAGGGTTTGCACATACCTCCTGTTACAGGCCAGGTCCAAGGAGGGGTGACTGCCTGAGCTATTACCTTTCCAAATTGCCAATTGGTCCCTCAGTCAGATCTTCAAGAGATGTGATCTCAGGTGTGAACAATAACCTAAGGGGGTGGGGGGAGGAGGCCCAGTTGGATGGAGTGCGCCATTGGAGATACTGGCAATCGTGGGGATTTTCTCACAATGACTCTGCATCTACTAGTTCCAAGATTATCCCAGCTCCTCCTCAGTTCCACATGGTACCATGTACTGAAGTAGGACAGTCCTTTACTTTGATTAATCAGTTTATAATTCAGAAAGTTGTTGATGCAACTGCTGGCCCTCTGAAATCCAGTTCCCACTTGTGTAATAGCGCTTTGATTTCGGAGATGAATTATAATTCTGAAGCCCAACAACTGCTTGCAGCTTCACTCCTTCCTGGCTATCCTCTTCGTGTTGAGGCCCATCGAACGCTGAATTATGTTTGTGGTGATTTACGTAAGGCTGCTCGTCTGACTTAGGTAGAAATCCAAACTTAAGGTAAAAATTCAAACTTACCTCTCTGATCAGGGCATCATGGTTGATGCATCCTTAGTGTCTATATACACTCTTTTTCTCACATTTGATAGAGTAATGCTTCCATCACAGATCAAAGCAGGCTATGAAGTCATCACACCCCCCAGGAGGCTCGCCACTATGGTGGGTTCATGCTTGGCCACCACAGGCCCCCAGCCTTTGCGGCATTTTTTACCTGGGAATGTTCTGCATTGTTGGTCGCTGAAGTAAGAACAGTCTAACCTTCGTTTTTCACTCCCATTTCCTTTCTTTGTTTCCCTTCTCCTCTTGTTCCTCCCCTTCGGCATTTGAAGTTCCTCTTTTTCTTCTTCCTCGCTGTGTGCTCCTGAAGGCAGGCCCACGCATCTGACATGTAACAGGTGACTGGGTAACACGTAGTTCCCAGCCCCGGGTCAACAGGTAGGGTTTGCATGTATCCCCTGATACAGGGCAGGCCCAGGTAGGGGTGACTGCCTGAGCTGCAACCTTCCCAAATTGCCGATTGGTGTGAACAATCCCCTAAGGCGGGTACACCCCCTTGTGAAGCAAGGCCCCAGTTGGAAGGAGCATGCCATCAGAGACGCTGGCAATCATGGTAGATTTTCTTGCAGTGAGTCAATCATCTTCCCAATCAATGTCTACAAAATGTAAAAGTAATGAGGCTAATGATTCAAAGACCCTTCCCGCTGCACCACGGTTCCTCATGGTCTCACGTACTGAAGACGGTCAGTCCTTCACCACAGTAAATCCATTCGTTATTCAGAAAAGTGTTGATGCAGTTGCCGGCCCTGTGAAATCATGCTCTTGTTTATGGAATGGCACTTTGCTTTGGGAGACTACTTCAGATTCTCAAGCACAACAACTGCTTGCTGTCTTGCTTCTCCTTGGCTATCCTGTTCATGTTGATGCCCATAGAACTTTGAATTCTTCCCATGGTGTAATTTACACCAGGCTCCTTGATGGTCTAACTGAGGCTGGGTTTCTTTGCCATCCGTCATGTAATGAAAAAGGTAGATTTTTCCTTAGTGCCCACCCGCACTCTTTTTCTCACCTTTGATAGAGTGGTGCTTCTGTCCAAGATAAAAACAGGCTATGAAATTATCACAGTCCAGCCATACATTCCAAACCCAATGTACTGCTACCAGTGTCATCGTTTCAACCACACTAGAACGTCTTGTCGACACCCAGCCAAATGTGTCACCTGTAGTAGTGTGATTGTTCACCTCCTTCTTCGCACTGTATCAACTGAAGTGGCGGCCATGCCGCCTCCTCCCAAGATTGTCTTCTGTATCCCTATGAGAAGGGTCATCCAAGAGATTCAGGTGAAGGAAGAAGTGCTCGCAAGCTATTGTCTAGCCGGAAGCCTCGCATTTTATGATGCGGCATTTTTTTCTTGCTACATGTCGCTCTGTGAAGGACACGACCACAAAGACATGCGACCTTAAATTCAGCATGCATTTGTAAAATTGCCAAGTGTCACGATAACATCCCCATCTCCTCTTTTGCTGTGCAACAACCCAGCAGACTTCCACCTCATGGGGCGAATCTTGATGAGCGGGTTGTCCAGGAGATCTGGGTAAAGGGAAAAGTACCTTACCCAGTAGCTTGCAAGTTACTGGCCAGTCGCAAGCCCTGCATTGTCCCATCTGGCACCTATAGTTCTGTTCTAGTTACCCCTCGTTCCACGGAGGACGTGGCCACGCAGACGAGCGACCTCCAATTCAGCTCAGATGTTGTGAAATCACCCAGTGCCAAGGTAGCATCGCCATCCCCCAGTCCAGCTGTGCCACCAGCTACACAACCGGTAGGCCGGGAAGGGCAAGAGGAGTACTGCCATGAAGACTTCCTCCATCCCTCCAGCCAAACAACACGTGAGTCTTCCTCTAACTGGAAAGGCTCGAAGAAGTTCACCAAAGGCAAACGGTCTTCTTCACCACCTCGAAGATCCTCTTTGACAGTGTTGCCACATGATACCTTAGCCCAGCCGGCCTCCGTGTTGCCGGTGGGCACCCCAAACTGTTTTTCAGCGTTGGACTCCACAGACTGACTGCACAAGCAGGCCGATGCTTCTGTGTACCCCAGGGAGCCAGATCCTCCTCCTTCTGTGCCCTGTAGTAGCAACTCTTCACCGGCTGTCACTCGGCGGCTGCCGAGGTGACACCCCTACACCTGTTCCTCATCGTGACTGTCCTCCAATGGAACGTTCATAGCATTTGGTCCCACAAAGAGGATTTACAGCTGCTTTTAGCATTGCAGTGTCACCTTGTATTTTGTCTTCAGGAAACAAAATTGCACCCTCGCGACCACTTGAGCTTTCACATTACTTACTGTTACGTTTTGACCTTCCCCTGAGGTCGGCATTCCATCTCGTGGGGGTGTCCTGCTGTTCATAAGGGATGACATTTGTGGTCAACCCATCTTCCTGACTACTCATATTCAAGCTGTCGCAGTTCACCTTTCCCTTTCTCACCTGACTTTTTCCCTCTGTATCATTTATGTCCCTCTGTCATTCAGTGTCACCAGGGCAGACTTCCTTCAGCTTATTGGGCAGCTCCCTCCCCATTTTTTTCTACTTGATGGCTTGAAAGGACATCATCCCCTTTGGGGTTCTCCCAAGATATTAAAAAACTAAAAACCTGCCTCGATTGTGAAAAAAGCACCTAGTGTTAAGTGTTAACCCAGGTTTCAGCGTAGATAACTACACCTTCTTCAGAACAACACTAAAACCCACAAGTGCCTAAGAAGATCTTTGTAAATGATTAAAAGAACACCATATCTATACATTTATAAACGAAAAAGAAAAGGAAAACACAAACAGTACATATGTACAAAGTCAAAACCACTACTTAACTTAATGGTGTACGCTCCACCTTACACCGACCTATGTTCGATGGGCCATGACCCGCCATAAACTGCAGCTACAAACGGTCGCTCACTTACAAGCCTGACCCGCTATTTATGCACATGCACAAGACAAGGGAAGTTACTTGAATGTGCATGTTCATACGAATACGAGAAAGGTTATACATGGGTCGGGACTAAATAGCCCATATATTCCCAACTGTGGATCAACGTATATCAAAAACTGAAATGTATAGAACAAGAGATGAGCTAAATAGGGGATGAAACCCAAAAATAACTGCACACAGTTGCTTATGCTAGTAAAGAAACTTATATATGAAACTACCTATGACAACAGGAGGAACTCTTAAAAACTATACCTAAAGCCAGTAGTTAGCAGGGGGGGGGGGGGGGGCGTGGCTAAGGGGACGTAATCTAAAGACGTCGTGGTAATAAAGATATAGGGATAAAACGTGAAGTGTTCAACGGGCTAAAATCACCTTCATCGTAAAAAGAAAATGAGGATAAAACGAAAGAAGATGAACAGCTTGACCAAACCGCTCTTGCCAGTCAGTGAGTGCATGTGATGGTCCCCAGATCATCAGATTTACAAGTATGAAGAACAAAGTAAAGGTGCGAAACCTTCAAAAAATTTTCTATTTTTTAGTAGGAGTTGGTCTTTGAGGATATTGTCTTTAACATGTTGCAAATGCTTAAAGATCTGCATTTCTTCCAAAACATCCAGTTTTAAGCCGTTAACCTCGGCATGAAGTAACTCGATATTAACTGGAGGTCTCAGCACATGAGCTGTTTGCACAAGGTGTTCTGCATAAGTAGAGCCCTTAGTACCGTCACCGCTTCTAGTAGGAATATGCTCTTTATACCTGAGACCCAGAACTCGCCCCGTTTGCCCAAAGTAAAATTTTGGACAATCTTCGCATGTAATTTTATATAGTCCTGATTGGGAAAGTTTATCGCTCTTACTCTGCAAGGAGTGAATTAAATTCCTATGTAAACTATTATTAGTAGAATAGGCAACTGAAATTATGGACTCTGAGTAAACGCCCCAATTTGTAACTTACATTACCTATGAAGGGATAGATATCGTTGCCACCTGTTTGTCATCTAATGCATCCCCTAGGGTGGAAGACGTAATATTATTTTTATTTATTTTCTTGTTATCCATCTGTCTTACCAACTGAGGCCTATAGCCATTGTTTATAGCAATATTCTAAAGTGTGACCAGTTCAGTTTCTACCGCATCTAGTGCAAGAGGGATAGCTGTAACTTGATGAATATTAGAATGAAAAAAGGCCGTCTTATGGGCGTACGGATGGGCTGAGTCTGCAGGTATAATATTGTCAGAAAACGTGTTTTTCCAAAAAATATTAAATTCAATGCGGTTGTCAACCACAGTTAAAGTGAGGTCCAAAAAATTTAAGGACCTAGTATCAGATTCTCGCTCAATTTTAAAACTGATATTATGGTGAAGCTCATTAAAAATCGAAAGAATATGGTTAAATCATTTTGTGAACCATCAATGATTAATAGAATGTCGTCAAAATATCTTTTGTAAAATTTTATTCTCCTAAGAATCTCTCCGTCACTGGCAAAAAAATCAGATTCTAAGTAGTTTAAAAAATTCCTGATAAAATCCCAACTAGGGAGCTTCCCATAGCCAAACCAGTTGGTTGTAAGTAAAATCTCCCATTAAATGTAAAGTAGTTGTGTTTTAAAACGATCCGTAGCAGCATCAACAACTCATTGACCTCTTTATCCAGAAGTTTTTTATGGTGACGTAAATTGCACTCTAGTATTTGCAGTGTGTGGTCAACTGGTACATTAGTGTATAAACTTGTTACGTCAAACGATACTAGTTTAGAATCTTCAGAACAAGATACATCACGTAAACTAGTAGCTAAATGAATGGAATTTTTAACAGAATAGTTTTTACTAAAAACGAAATTTACTTTAATCTTAGTATGCAAGTATTTCGCCAGCTTATGATAGGCCCTTCCTGTATTGTCAACGATAGGGCGAATTGGGTGATTTAACTTACGAACTTTAAACTGGCTTCTCAATTTAGGGGGCTTGGGATTCATGTTTATCAGCCCCTTCTTTCGGAACTCTCCTATCAAATATTTAGTATTTTGGATCCCAGTTCTAATTTCTTTTTGTAGTGTAATAGTGGGTCTTTGTTAAGCTTAACTATCCAGTTGTCATTGGAAAAAAGCTTCGGTCTTGCCTATGTATTCTTGCTTTGTGGATATAACTACGGAGTTTCCCTTATTGACTTTAGTGACAATAGCATCATTTTGTATTAGTTTGCGGTTAATACTCCTAAAAACCTTAGTTGTGTTATCCTCTTTATGTGCACTGTGTGCGACCTTACTCATAATTTTGTAGGCCTTATAAGCCAATCGTGTTTGTTTCTCGTTAGGCATTTTGGCATAATCTAGACTGATTTTCAAGTCAACTATTGTGTCTTCTAGAACTTTCAGATTTGTGGTGCTAGGCTGGAAATTAAATTTTAATCCTTTAGAGAAGAGAGACTCCTCTTGGGGCGAAAATACAATTTCTGTCTTATTAATGACCCAGTCAAAGAATTTTTTAGGTTCAGCTGTAAAATTAGTGTGAATCATTTTGTGAGCACGTTCCTGCTTCTCAACTAAGTTAGTAATTTTTTTGTCATGTCTGTTGGCAATCTCTTTTATTTGTAGAACCAACCACTCATTTGCCCTAAACCAAAAAGCATCTATTTTGAAAGTTAAAATGAACAGAATAAAACTTTGAAATTTCTAAGTACATCATATATGCTCTTTCATTCAAAATATCTTTCTTGGCATATAAATCGGAGATTCTAGCATTAAATACCTGGTAACGCAGCTTCTTTCTAAGGATTGGCATTTTACGGCAGGATTTACCTATCAAACCATCAATAAAACTTGGGGAGAGGTTGAGCACTCTACACTGTTTAATAAAGTCAATAGCCATGCTTGCCTTAGCTCTTTTCAGAATAACATCTAAGTATATACTTGCTGCATCTGACACCTCGACTGGTACTAATTTAAGAACCTTCAACATTGCAGTGCATCAGCAATCTTTGGTTAATATATTAAAAAACTCAAAACCTGCCTCGATTGCGAAAAAAGCACCTAGTGTTAAGTGTTAACCCAGGTTTCGGCGTAGATAACTACTCCTTCTTCAGAACAACAATAAAACCCACAAGTGCCTAAGAAGACCTTTTTCAATGATTAAAAGAACACCATAGCTCTACATTTATAAATGAAAAAGAAAAGGAAAACACAAACAGTACATATGTACAAAGTCAAAACCACTACTTAACTTAATGGTGTACACTCCACCTCACACCGGCCTATGTTTGATGGGCCATGACCTGCCATAAACTGCAGCTACAAACGGTCGCTCACGTACAAGTCTGACCCGCTATCTATGCACATGTGACCACATTGGTCGGGACTGGTGATTGTGGTGGTTGTGGTTGTGGTTGTGGTTGTGGTTGTGGTTGTGGTGGGTCTGCATGTGCATGTGGGTGTTAACAAAGGTGATAAGGAAAACAAAGGTAAGTTATTTGCATTCTGCCAGAACTTTTGTCATTGTAGTTTTGAGATCCATTTATTTTAACTATTGTCACTAAAATTAAACTTATTTTATGTTTTTATTGCCATGTGTATGTTAATTTTCAGGGATGTGGTGAAGTCACAATTTAAGAAAAGCAGTACAAAAAACAAAGCAAAAGTTGCAAAAGATGTTGGTCCATTGTGTCCCAACTTTGACAAGGAAGAATGGAAAAATGATTTTACAGTATTTCCAGAAGGACTTAAGAATATTGATCATGTTGATCCACTAGTTATGCTACAAGAAAGTGAACAGTTTCAGCATATTTCAGAAGAATGTGAATGTGAAGTAGAACAAGAGTTAACAGAGAATATACTCTGTAGACAAGATGAAATTAGAAGAATTTTAGGTCTCATAGGCCAGGTTAGTCCACTAATAGCAAACTGTCATAGGAGATAAATTTATTTTGTCTTTTCATTTGCAGTTTTTACATCTGTATAAGTTATTTTCGTTATTAAATGTACCCAAAGCTATAATTGCACATATTTTTCTGTAAGTATGTTTTTAAATGAGTTGTTAATTTTCAGTGTAAAAATCAGTTACCCCAAAGCATATTTATTTATGGACATTCTGGAACAGGAAAGTCATTTGTACTGCAAAACATACTCAACAAGCTGAAGTATAGACATGTTGTCATCGATTGTGTCCAATGTTATATGCCAAAATTGCTGTATATGAGCATTCTGAATGCTGTTGCAGGTATTCAAAACTTATTAGCTGACAGTATTTGCAAAAGTTAATTTTTAGTTAGGTATCAACTACCAATTGTCTTTTCTCTTACAGAACATAATATGACTGTTGATAATAACTATGAACCATATGCATCTTGTGACAATATTTTGGACTTTACTTTAAATCTCAAGGCAGCAATGAAGTGCAACAGTTTTATTATTGTAAGTACTTATTTTGTAGACTTATTTGATGTTCTCTTTCACTATTGTTTTTCTTATCTATAAACAATTAAATATAATGGTCATTAGTTCCTTTTCATTACATTTGACTAGAGCACTTATAAAATGCTTTTGTATCATTCTTTTTATTCACTGTTCATGTTCACACTGTGTGCTCACCCCATCGCACTCAGATTTGTTTTTATATCAAATATGTTAAATTGATGTAGTCACATTCAGATTAAGTCTCATCTGAATCCACAGTGTTAAAGTATTTTGCCAGAATTACCACCACTGAAAGTCAGTATCCAATTTTCCAGACCAACTGAGTTATCAGTGAGAGGAGTGTTCTGTTCCACCAATGAAAAAACAGATGACTGTTCCTTCTCCATGTGGGAAATGGATTCAGCATTATTTATGGCTCATGATAAATCATCTTCTTGTGATAGGTTGGACTACAGTGTGTTGCATCAACCCACAGGGAGAAATAAAGAAATACTCCTCAACCTTTTTAGCTTGATCTGAGAAATAGGACAATTTTATGACTCTTGGAGGGAAGCCATTTTAATCTCCTCTTCAAAACCTGGGGTGCACCCTATATGTGCAAATAGCTATCACTATGTTGTCTTCACTAACTCTGAGAGAAAACATTGCTCCAATGTTCACCCACTGCCCTGGTGAATTTTGGAGTGCAGGTGGCTCCTTAGTCACATCCAGTATGGGTTCAGAAGATACTCAGCAAGCATTGATAATATAATGCTATAATGCCGCTGGAGGTGGCTATACAACAGGCTTCCACTTACCAGCATTGCTTACTAGGTATTCTTTTTAGTCTTGAGAAGGCTTATGATACTACGAGGTGCATTCAAGTAGGCCTCCGATTTTTTTCTCCGGACTGGAAAGAGATAGAAACATGCGCATTGTTTTAAAATGAGGCCGCATTCATTGTCAATAAGTCCCAGAGATGGCAGCACCGTATGGCAGATGGAATTTTACCGCCAGGGGCAAGAATGAGAACTGTTATAAATACTTAAAATGGCGACGTTTTCCTTACTTGAACAGCGTGCAATCATTCGTTTTTTGAATTTGTGTGGTGTGAAACTAATTGAAATTCATAGACAGTTGAAGGAGACATGTGGTGATGGAGTTATGGATGTGTCGAAAGTGCGTTCATGGGTGCAACAGTTTAATGAAGGCAGAACATCGTGTGACAACAAACCGAAACAACCTCGGGCTCGCACAAGCTGGTCTGATGACATGATCGAGAAAGTGGAGAGAATTGTTTTGGGGGATCGCCGAATGACTGTTGAACAGATCGCCTCCAGAGTTGGCATTTCTGTGGGTTCTGTGCATACAATCCTGCATGACGACCTGAAAATGCAAAAAGTGTCATCCAGGTGGGTGCCACGAATGCTGACGGACGACCACATGGCTGCCCGTGTGGCATGTTGCCAAGCAATGTTGACGCGCAATGACAGCATGAATGGGACTTTCTTTTCGTCGGTTATGACAATGGATGAGACGTAGATGCCATTTTTCAATCCAGAAACAAAGCGCCAGACGGCTCAAAGGAAGCACACAGATTCACCGCCACCAAAAAAATTTCGGGTAACCGCCAGTGCTGAAAAAAATGATGGTGTCCATGTTCTGGGACAGCGAGGGCATAATCCTTACCCATTGCGTTCCAAAGGGAACTAAGGTAACAGGTGCATCCTACGAAAATATTTTGAAGAACAAATTCCTTCCTGCACTGCAACAAAAACGTCCGGGAAGGGCTGTGCGTGTGCTGTTTCACCAAGACAACGCACCCGCACATCGAGCTAACGTTACGCAACAGTTTCTTCGTGATAACAACTTTGAAGTGATTTCTCATGCTCCCTACTCACCTGACCTGGCTCCTAGTGACTTTTGGCTTTTTCCAACAATGAAAGACACTCTCCGTGGCCGCACATTCACCAGCCATGCTGCTATTGCCTCAGCGATTTTCCAGTGGTCAAAACAGACTCCTAAAGAAGCCTTCGCCACTGCCATGGAATCATGGCGTCAGCATTGTGAAAAATGTGTACGTCTGCAGGGTGATTACGTCGAGAAGTAATGCCAGTTTCATCGATTTCGGGTGAGTAGTTAATTAGAAAAAAAATCTGAGGCCTTAGAACTTGAATGCACCTCATACTTAGTGGCATAATAGCCTTGGACAGCTCCAAGAATGGGGTGTCCAGGGAAGTCTACCAGTATTCCTACAATCCCTCCTTTCCTGTGTTGTTTTAAATATTCAGACAGCAGTATGTCATCCTCTTCATTCAAACAAGATGTACCTAAAGTGTGTGTTAAGTGTGACAACGTTTAGAATTGTGATTAATAGTAACATTTCCACAGTTAATGGGTCCTGCCCGGTGCTCCCTGTGTGGACAACTTTTCTATTTGTAGATCAACTGCTATTCTCGCAAGCACCTCACACCAGCTGCAGTCGGGCGAAATGGGCATATAAAACTGGTTTTAAATTTTTGACTGAGAAAACTATGTATGTCTTTCTTAACCATTTGTACTCTGGTTTTAATTTTTATGAAATGAGAATAAGGGAAACATTTAAAATTTTAAACCTTCTCTTTGGTGTTTGTCCATAATTTTTGACAGAAAGCTTACTTGGCTGCCACACTTGAGGTCTTTGAAAGTAAGGTTTCTCGAAATGCTGAATATTTTTAAAATGTAATGGCCGCAGGACTTGGCAGAAGACTGAATGTATCCACTTTAGTTTTATTGATCCGTTCTTCAATCCCAGCTCAACTACGGATGTATGAGGTATGGGTTATCAAAAGAATCACTGAAATATATGGATTGGGCAGTGACTCCTCGTGGGAGCACCAAGAATACAAAATGTGTTCCTACCCCCTGTTGGAGGCAGGTCATCCTATTGGTGACACACTTTTACAAGCTTTCTAACATCTGTTAGTGAATAACACAGTCTTATGGATATGTTCTCCATATGTACAAAGGTTTTTCTTGTAGAAGTATTTGTGGAAGATACTGATATTTATGATAAGGTAGCAGTAAAAGCCCACATTAACTTAAGAGGCCCAGAGTTATTTTTGAATTGATGTTTAAAAATGAATGCACTCGAAATGAAAGTCCATTGTTTTAAAGTACCTCAAAAAAATCCAGGTTTTCGGTGTGGTATGCACAATTACTTTGAAACAAGGGGCCAGTTCACTGTTTTTAGATTGGAGCACTATGTGATATTGAAGTCATTGGAGCAGATGAGATGTCATCAAAGCATAAAGTTTCTCATCTGCTCTTGTTACTTTACTGCCCTACACGCATTGCTGGGCAGCAGAGAAAACAATCCAGATAGTACAGGACAAACTGCTCCCTCCTTCAACCCTTGAAGAAGCCTGTATATTATGCTGGGCACCAGAGTATGCAGGATTTTGAGGAAATGAGCTAGCAGATGTAGTGGATAAGGTGGCTTGCAGGGACCTTAATGTGAGGCAGTATACTATTCTCCAGCACGGTATCATATTCCTATTGAGCCGAAAAGCAATGAAACTGTGGGAGGAGGAGTGGCAGGCAGTGAGGAGGAAAATAAGATGCAGTCATTAAAGACACCCATCTGGTCTGGGCATACGTCATACTGGTCACTCAGATGGAATGAAGTCACCCTGATCTACGAAACAGCACACTGTCCATTAACACCTGTCTTCAAACTCCAGTGGGAGGCTCCTCCAATATGTGTTCCTTGTGCTGTACAAACTACAGTGTACTACATTTTAACAAAGTACATTTATGTTCTGAGATTAGGACAGTGGGAAATGTTAGAAATGTTAGGAGGAACCTCTCAACTGTTTTAGCTGATTAGAGAGAGAGAGAGAGAGAGAGAGAGAGAGAGAGAGAGAGAGAGAGAAGTGCACATGACAAAAAAAAAAAAAAAAAAAAAAAAAACACGTTATTGAATTGGTGTAGAAAGGAGAACAATGTTCCTTGAGCATTTGTGTGAAGTATAACTGTCTCTGCACTGTGCACGGGTTATTGAAACAATATTGTTCATGACCCTGTTTAGTACTATCTACTTCCAGACAAGGCCCTCCTGTCCCCACCCCCACCCCCCTCCCCACGTCCCCTCACCTTTCTCTCCATATAGTGGTGCGATATTACTTTGCATTTGCAACTGGTTAGTTTGCAGGCACCACCATTTTATTTAGACTATCTTTAAAGATCTATGAAATGCAAACATGCAGTTTTTAATCTCCCTTTAACTTTAGATAGGGGGATGCTTTTCTGACCCCAAAATATTTAGGGACAATTTTGGTTTTCATACCTGTTAAGTATACATTGCTTGAACATATGAGAGATGCTAAGCAAAGCAGTAAACATTGTAAAAACACCCTTGGTGCAGGTCTTTGGTTGCTTACAATGTATTTATTTGAGCTGTCATGGCTTCATCATAGGTACAGAGTATTTGGTTTTGAAAGACTATACTGTGTGAAAATCATAACATTCATTGTTATGGGGAGTATGGGATCTGTTATGTGATCTTTAAAAAAGACCACCACTTTGCCAATCATTGGCATTTCGCAGTGACTCTTCATATTCAGTCAAATACGCAAAGTTTTCTGTGTTTGACAGTCATTACCCATTGGCATCCAAGAAGTGTCTGTCAGTGGAACAAGCTTCCACAAATAACTTGCAAATAAAAGTACACTTAGGGTTCATGCATGCTGTCACATTTGCATTTCTGAATCAAATTGTGATCTTTTAATTATAAATCTGGTGCCATTTCATGATCTGCTTATATGTATCTCCCTCCATAAAATGCCAGACAAGTTTTGAGGTGTGGCCATAAAGCTTGTTTCATTGGGTTTAACAAAGAGGAGTAACTTGGTAATTTACCCTGTGGACCAGTCACATACCCAGCTGTACTGGCTGCATACGTTTTATCATTTTGGTCCTCCACAGACTTCTATTGAAGTACATAATCAGAGACTACACATTTTTTTCCAAGAAAAAATCATTGTGTAATTTCATGATGATCTTGTTGTCACTTCTGGAGACTACACGCCAAAGTATGACACTGCACTGTAGTTAAGTGACATAGGTATTTCCAATGAGGGCAAAATAACATGAAATATGACTCAAAGAAATGACAGCTCATCTTTAATAGAGGAAACAAAACTTGCTGTAGAAGTTGAGACACTGGTTTTGGAGGCAACTGCATTTATATGAAATCTATGATGTAGAACGTAGTCATTACCTACAAGTAGGTTTTAAACATAACTCACAAGCTCTCAACCCAGCGGGTATCACACTTGCTAACATTTGGAGAAAAATATGAGCTGAAAGAAAGCAGGACCGAAAAATGTTGCAGCTGATCCTGTTGACTTTCAGGTATTTCATTGATGTGGCTGAATGTTGGCTATAACATTATGAAACTGAGATGTGGAGCAGAACAGACTTTGGATGCACTCAGAAATACCACTGCCAAAGTATCTGAAGAACCACACACTGTGTCTTATGGAATAGAAAACTGCTGGAAAATATTAAAAGATTTTCATGGCTACAGTGAGGGAGGTTATGAAGAAAAATTATTGCAGGAAGCTGGCCAAGTGTGAAGGCAGGAGAGCGATACACTGGCAGATTCTTAAGGGCAAACAGTGAGCTTTTCAGAATATGAAATTTTGTCCTGTCTTTCTTATTCACCCAGCTTGGCTATCATTGTTTTCTTTCTCTGGTTTTCAGAGCTTTGTCTAACACAATGGAGTGGTATGAAACATTATCCACTACTATTCCAAGATTTGGGGAAATATTTTATAGCAGCAAATTGGAAACCATTCTGTGAAAGTTGGAGGATTCATTTCCTTGTGATAATCACCTTCCTTTCAGGAACAAAACAGCGGTAAACAGTTTGCAATGAAGCTGAGCTGGCATTAAGGAAAATTGTCCTGCCATTCTTTGCTATCAAAGCTTTCATTGTTATTTTGGCTGTGTGGTCTGTCCTACCTCTTGGCAATGTGATACACATTAACCTGCATCTCGTAAAGTCATATGATGGTGTCAAATGAAAACTTCTGACAGCATGCAAAATAATGGCATCTCCAGGCCACTATATCACTTCTCAGTTATAAACTTTAGATACAAAAACGATTTGTACCAGAAACAGAGCTCATGAAGACATTTTCAATGAGATGACTTATTTCTATAAACACTTCTTTGAGTATAACAGGAGGCTAGTTTATTGTAGGGTACTCCTTGCAGTGACGATAGCCATACATGTCTGTGTATTGCAACCTGTTGTAATTTGTTCACCTTGGTAATCAATCTATCATAACTTCTTTCCTTCCCCAGTGTTTCCAGGAGAGAATGACCTAGTGATGTTTAGTTGTTTTCATCTTCCTTCTTTCCAATCTGCAACACTATAGACTTATGAATATCTGTCCACAACTCACTATCTATCTAAAATCGTACTCCTGCTGTTGCATTCCAGTTCAGAGCACTCGTGCACAGAACAAATTTATGGCTGTGTCTGTGGATTGTAATTCCCCTTCCAACCTTGGATACAACTGATGCTGGCAAACATGTTCCTGGACAACCTCTTTTGTGGCAGACCTCAACCTAGACATATCACACTGCTGCTAAAACGTCGCTAATATGATAACACTATTTCACAGCAACAGCTGACAAACACTATGCTTCACAACAAGAAGAAAGGAACACAGAAGCAGCTGTTGTTAAACTTGCCAACCTATTCGTGCTGTGGAAGGGAAACAGGCTCGTCATTGGTGTTAGCTGAGCAATGGCTTCATGTCCCCTCCAGTGGCTTAACTATCAAGTCATAAGTTATTTTCAAAGAACAGTATTTCTAGTGTTTCTCCAAAAAGCCCACTACCCTGCCCCTTGTTTTTCTGTGTAGGACCAAGCCTTTGCCCCTCCATATCCCTTACAGATAGCATCTATCATCATTCCCCTCCCTCTGCTGTTACTACATCTCCACAGCCATCCACTTCCTGCTCCAAACCACTCACTCCCCTTGTGGGTTGCAGCACTAGGAGCAAAAACGCTCTCTCTCTCTCTCTCTTTCTCTCTCTCTCTCTTTCTAGTTAATAATATAGTACTTTATGATGTAGTAATACAGACATCTGTTAGATTTACTTATTTTAATAAACTGTTTGCAGGTCCTCGATAAATGCGAAAGGTTGCGTGAAATGTCAAAAACCATATTGCCAGCTTTTAATCGTTTGAAGCAGTTGACTGGCTTGAATGTGTGTGTTATTTTTTTGAGCAATATTATTCCCGAAAAATTCCACTCAGCAAAAGGATATTTTGAAACAATTCCAGTACACTTCAAGCAGTATACTAAAGGTAGGAGTCTGCGAAATTGACCTTAAATCCCATAAGTGATAGTTTGAAGTAACTAAATTTGTTGTAGTAATAATAGTAGTTGTAACATTATTACTGCACCCATCCACACCATATTTATTATCCCACTTTGCATAATTTAAAATAAGAATTTAACTTCCCGTTATTGCTCTCTCATTTTATATTCTTTTTGCCACATTTTGTATTCTAGTAAATTTAGTTTCTAAACTGTGATTTATAACTGCATTCTTAACTTTTCAAGGGCTCATATTTAAACAAAATCCTGTATCTCTTCTAAACTGAATCCTTCTCCTTATTAGTAATTTCTCTGCTTATCACTGCAGCAGTCACTTTTTTAATACTGTTTACGTTGTTCCTTTCTAAATTTTGGTTTCTCCTATCCCACAGTTATGTCTCGCATCAGTCCAAGTATGAATCCTTGCACATTCTACTTAGATCATTAAATTGACCTTCACCCTTCCGAAAAAATTCAGTCTAACTTGTCCTAAAATCTTGTCTTGTACTTGATATCCTTCCCAGTGGACTTACTATTGAAATTCGCTTTCTCTGGCTGCCACGCATACTCCACACAAACCTCCATGTTTTCCACCACTCCCTGTCTCCACTCTGGTCTTTCCATCCAAACCTTGACCATTATGAATGGCATCTGCTCATTTAGCAAAATTATTTTGCTCGTGACAGTAATTTAATCCATCCCATTTCTGTGAATGACTGTTGCCCTTGGGAGATCACCGTTCATGCATCTCAATCAATACAAGAACAGATATAACTTCTGTTAGGTGCAACAACACAGGGTTAGCAGTCTCTGGGCTCAACATTAAATTTGACAATTGCTTGCTTTTGAGTGCATGTCAGCACAACATTAGTTGAAGAGGAATCTACAGATGTGGTCAGTCATGAACACCTGGTTGAAGTATTTGAAAGGTAGCAAAGTAGTTCAGTGAATTGTATGGTCAAATGTTGGAAGAATATAGAATAATAATGTGCATGTAAGGAATGTCGTCCAATATTGAACCATTCATGAAAATTGAAGTTTTATTCGAATTGTGTGGTATGATATATATTTTTTTAAATAATTCAGTGCTAACTTTTGATAACATATATGCTAAACAATCATTGATATGTCAGTGAACGTAAAGGAACACCATCCAGTTGATTATCAGATAATGCTAAGGATGAAACAATCCATAATTGACAAGCAGAGGAGTAATTATCAGTTTAATGAACAGGTGAGAGGAGGTTAACAATCTCTAGTAGCTGGAACAATATTATGAATAGCATCTGAGGCAGCTGTTTGCTCGCTTTATGTCTTATTCATGCCTGAGAGTACCTCTACTCCAGTAAGAACCAATTATTGTGGTCTAACAACCTTGTCAACGTCTTATAGCCCTCAGACTTTGCTTTGTTTGACCTACTCTGCCACGAATACCTCAAGAAGTGTTGTTTGCCTATGACAAAATGCGATACTCCTAAACTAGCACCTCCATATTTAGATTTTCTGTGATTTCTCTAAATCATTTAAGTGCCTGGATGGTTCCTTTGGAAAGGTCATGACTGGCTAACTTCCCCATCCAAGCTTGTGGGTTGACTATAATGACCTTACCTTCAGTGGGATGCTGAACCTCTGTATTCTTTCCTTCAAAAAATCTTACTTCTGCAGAAGTCTTTTGCAGAAGACCCCACTTTTAGCTCCAAACCTATGTTTAATCATGCTGAGGTAATGAATAATGAATAACCTGCTTCCCATTACTCACTTGATTAATTGGAATTGGAAGCACCCCCCCCCCCTCTCCCCCCCACTGCACACACCACACACACACACACACACACACACACACACACACACACACACACACAAATTTGCAAGTTTACTGAACAGTTGCCTTGTAAGACATTGTCTCCTCTCAGCATCCTGTTAATAGTCACTAAGTGCTATGAGTAAATTTTAAATAATGTTCACAGTACCATCTAATTAGATTTCAAAGTTTATTCACATTTGTACATTTATTTTCCCAGTCCTTCTGACAATGATGATTGGCTTCTGCATGGCAAACTCATACTTGTAATAATAAATGTCAGTATACTGACAAGAACAGTGATGGAGTGTAAATTACACAAACAAGAGGCAATAATACATTGTCCATATTCAATAAATACAGTGAAACCTTGCATAGCAAGCATAATTTGTTCCAGAATCTTACTCTTAGTGTGAAACATTTGTTAAGTGAAATAATTTATCCATATAAATTAATGGAAAATATGGTAATGTGTTCCATGGAGAAAAAGTACTAAAAGTTTTATCTTATCCATGCCATGTATTCAAAGAAAATTGTATGTACGGTATTATGTACTTTAACAAACGTGATTGTTGGGTTCAAATTAATGATATGAATATAATAGAGGGAAACATTCCACGTGGGAAAAATATATCTAAAAAGAAAGATGATGAGACTTACCAAACAAAAGCGCTGGCAGGTCGATAGACACACAAACAAACACAAACATACACCCAAAATTCTAGCTTTCGCAACCAACGGTTGCCTCGTCAGGAAAGAGGGAAGGAGAGGGAAAGACAAAAGGATTTGGGTTTTAAGGGAGAGGGTAAGGAGTCATTCCAATCCCGGGAGCGGAAAGACTTACCTTAGGGCCCAAACTCTTTGCCTTTACAAACATCTGCTTGTGTCTGTGTATATGCGGATGGATATGTGTGTGTGTGCGAGTGTTACTTGTCCTTTTTTCCCCCTAAGGTAAGTCTTTCCGCTCCTGGGATTGGAATGACTCCTTACCCTCTCCCTTAAAACCCAAATCCTATTGTCTTTCCCTCTCCTTCCCTCTTTCCTGACGAGGCAACCGTTGGTTGCGAAAGCTAGAATTTTGGGTGTATGTTTGTGTTTGTTTGTGTGTCTATCGACCTGCCAGCACTTTTGTTTGGTAAGTCTCATCATCTTTCTTTTTAGATGTATTATGTACTTTATTATTCATGATACATAACTAATTCCTTTTTACTAGGAAGCTATCTATAGTCATTGGTTTCTGCGGATGCTTCAACACGTGGCGAAAATGTAACACAGAATTATTGTCAGATAAATTTGTAGGGTTTGTAGCCACTGCTTTATTGGGATGATGTTTTTCACTGTATGATGCAACCGATTTCCTTGCTTTCAGCATTTCTCTTATTGCACGAGAAGATTGCTGCTTTGCCTCCTCCTCCTCCTCCTCCTCCTCCTCCTCCTCCTCTGAACTCATCTCCATAACTTCCTGCTTTGAAACATGCTGAAACTCCATAAGCTCTTCAGTGGTCATTTCTTGGCTGTGATCTTCCACAAGCTCATAGATATCATTGTTATCCACTTCTAGTCCCATGCTCTTGATCAAAGACACAATCTCATTGACTGCAGGCTCCGGAGGCAGTGACTCAAATGTATATCACATTTGACAATGTACTCTGGCCAAAGCTTCTTCCAAACAGAATTGAGAGTTCTTGTGGTAACCCCTTCCCACACCTTTTCGATCATCTTGACGCAGGCAACGATATTGAAGGGATGTTTCCAAAACTCTGAGAGTGAGACTGGTAGCTTCAGTCAGCTCAAAGCAATGCTCAAAGAATGCTTTAGCATAGAGTTTCTTAAAGTTAGATATAAACTGCTGGTCCACATATACCGTGACATCCGTTGTGTTGTTGTATTGGAAGGCGCCACATATACCGTTTGTATACGTATACATGTATGTCATCGTTGTCATCTCTTCTTTCCCTCATTGATATCAGAGGATGAGAAATGTTTATGTTTGTGTTTACCTATTTGTTGTCAACAACACACAACTACACGGCCACAGTATCACCTGATTCCGGAATGGCTAGCTTAATATAGTAGAAAGATAGTGGGTTTCGATGCAGAGTTATTTAAATGTGATATTATTTTTCACTTAACCTTTGAGACTTTAAGAACCAGCTGCTTTTAATCAGGCCCAAAACTCGACGTGTAATAAGAGCACTTGCGATCAGTCTGTCACAATATTTATAATACATAAGGCTCTACACCTCTATAAGAAAATATCACTGTTCATGAAATAACAAAATATACGAATAAACTTCTTTATATATTTCCTTTTTATTTAATCAAATGTTTATTTCGCGCCCACAAATCATCCACACCTCGATGTAGAGTGTAAACATGTGCATGAAAAATAGTACACTGTTTCTGCTGATAACCATGTATGAGCTTTTGGGTTGCTAGGCTACTTCAATCTACAGAATTTATATTGGATTTTGAAAATGATCTTTCTATCCAAACTTACATCCTCCACAGTGGCTCATAAAATATTCTACCCTTTCGCGATAATTAAGAATTCGCGTAAATTGTATTTTCGTGAGTTTAAAGCAAACCATCGGCGGCACGAAAGCAGTCTTGTTACCGCGACACACTCGCGATGCTTACTAGCGTGTTACGAAATTGACCTGCATACATCTACAACCAATTTCAAGGTCGTAATTCACCCTGCACTATTGTGTGCAATTGAACTCTGTCCAATCAATTATTTCTGGAATCGTAATCACTGATCCCAACACTGAACATCCATAAACGCACAATTAACACCTTTTCTGTCTTTTATTTCTTTTTTTTTTTTTCTAAGAGTAAACACGTGACGTCACGTCATCTACATAGTTATTAAAATATTATTCCAAATGATCTCAAACATTTATCGTCATTATATTGTAATGGTAGTCAGAAAAAAATATGATTTATTATCCGAATGTAACACATAACAGATCACAAATCGCACGTAACTAAATGACAGCTTTGCATAGCATCGGGACGTAATCATGCATAACTATCTGAAGAAATTCCCCAAATCTCAATTACTCCATACCAACTGACAGATACAAATAAGATATTCGAGACCTCATAGATCAATCCCGACCTGTAATGTTATACACAGACTGGAGTAATGGAGTGGTGTTGGGAGGCAGAAATTGGATTTTGATGCATTGAAATTCTTCAAGGGGTGGTGTTGTAGACCTGGAGAATGCTCAGGAGTGTTGTCTGTAACAAGCAAGAAGTGGAGAGGCAGATTCATCTCAGACAAATATTTTTCACTGAAAGACCAAACACTTCTTGATCCAGTCACAAAAAAGATCATGCGTCACCCAAGCCGTGTTGTTGGACCTCCACCTCACATTTAACCTGCTCTTTTTGACTTTACCACTTGTTGACAGCTCATAGAGTTTCTGAATGGTAAGCAAGCAGTGGTTTAATTTTAAAATCACCACTTGCATTGGCACAGAATAGCAGTACAAGACGGTCTTTCATTGGCTTGTGACCAGGTAATGCTTTCTCCCCTGCATTTATAAAGGTACACTTCAGCATCTTTTTCCAGGATAGACCTGTCTGTCACTATTAAAAACCTGCTGCAGCATTTAACCCTTGGAATCTAATGAGGTTCTCTGCTGCCACTGTGTCAGAGTTGGCTGCTTCACCATGTCTCACAAAGCTGTGGATGCCAGTTCTTCTCTTAAACGTCTCAAACCACCCAGGGCTTCCCTTAAACACTTCTTTGGCTGCTGGTGACCCAGGCGTCTTCTTAATGAGTTTGGCAAAAATCATTCTCGCCTTCTCACAAATGATGTTCTCGTTAATAGTGTCGCTTTGCAATTGCTTTTCACTTATCTATATAAGGAGCATCATCCAGAATATGAAACCGTTGTTGAGATACTCTTGTCACTCCCTTTGAGGCAACTATCTCCTCAATCTTGTCCTTGTACCTGAGGATAGTGCAAAGAGTTGATTTTATGTGCATACTAAATCAGCAACACTCGCACCACGTCAGAGTTTTTCAGTGATTTTACATTACATTTGTTAGGTTACTTTCTTTCAGTTATGGTCATCTTCTTGTGGCTTTATCTTTGGGGACATTTCTACAGAAGTTTTTAAAATTTGCACATCAA
This sequence comes from Schistocerca cancellata, assembly GCF_023864275.1. Classification (NCBI taxonomy): domain Eukaryota; kingdom Metazoa; phylum Arthropoda; class Insecta; order Orthoptera; family Acrididae; genus Schistocerca; species Schistocerca cancellata. Next base: position 572,050,857 of record NC_064632.1, read on the forward strand.
AAAACGCTGTGTGAACACAAGTTAAAAAAAAAAAAGTATGATCACAAGGTGCGCTAAGATGGTAGCAGAAAGAGTGCTAAACCCAGACTACAGTACGTACTAAAGACATTGTCTGTATGCTGCTGCTGACAATGAAAGTTATTCATATTCTTGAAAGTTTCCATCGAAGCACACAAACAGCTGGTGATGTCGCACTAAATCACCACCACTCATTATTCGAAACATCGCTCATTAAGAGAGTAATTTTTTTGTTTGTTACGCGAATTGAACGTTATGGGAGCTGCTCATTAAGTGAGGTTCCCCTGTATCCAGTTAAAACTTTACATGAGTGAGTGTCCATTACTGTTACCTAGTGAATACTAATGACCAGTTACATTCATTTGACTATACCCTACCTAAAGATCAGTTACATTAAACTGTACTCTTCTGAAACTTACTGCAAAGTGTTTAAAATCACAGTTCTTTTATGAGTATGTGATTGGCAAACATGGGACCTCCAGCCCATGCAGTAGTACTTTCTTTTTCTATACCATCAGTCCAACACATCAGCTATCCTCGCCCCAGGGTCTGACAACTCCTTCCTTGGTACATATGTAACAAGCATAGGGCCCTGAGCAAGCCATTGCAGTTCATCTCTTTTTTTTCCCTTGGTCCAGTCCTTTTCTCTGACTGCACCTTCTGTCTCACTTGGTTTGTAGGACAGCTTCCGTGTTGATAATTTGGCTTTTGTCAAGGACACTAAGGTAACTTAAACTTTAAAAAAGTATATATTTCCAACATTTTTTCGTCTAATGTGTTTTGAACCAAGAACTGACTTTGACCTCAACTTTTTTCAAATTTTTGCAGTAATATGGACTGTAAGGGAAAAATTGCCCATTGTGTTACACTTTACACCCACTGTGTATTTTGTATCCCGCCTGGTAGGCAGCGCGTGGGTCCGCTCCTGTAAACTGAAGGGTAGGCCAAATGTAGGAAGCGAGTAGGAGCAGGAAAAGGTGAAATGCTTTGGTACTGTGTATAGGTTATAACTCTTTTACTGGTGTATGAACATATACAACTGATAATCCAGAATGAGATTTTCACTCTGCAGCGGAGTGTGCGCTGATATGAAACTTCCTGGCAGATTAAAACTGTGTGCCCGACCAAGACTCGAACTCGGGACCTTTGCCTTTCACGGGCAAGTGTTCTACCATCTGAGCTACCGAAGCACGACTCACACTCGGTACTCACAGCTTTACTTCTGCCAGAGCTTCTGTAAAGTTTGCAAGGTAGGAGACGAGATACTGGCAGAAGTAAAGCTGTGAGTACCGAGCGTGAGTCGTGCTTCGGTAGCTCAGATGGTAGAGCACTTGCCCACGAAAGGCAAAGGTCCCGAGTTAGAGTCTCGGTCGGGCACACAGTTTTAATCTGCCAGGAAGTTTCACAACTGATAATACTTAACTTTGGCGGAGATAAGCATGTAGGTGCGAAGCCGTACATCAATCGACGCTAACAGCCACTGGTAGTTGGACAAAATATCATTGAAGTAACAAAGTCTGTAATAGCTAGCCCCCTATGAAGTAGAAGCTAAGTTGCTTGGTCGTCAGCTCGGAATCAAATGGACTGAATCCGGAGCATTGCTCGTAGAGCTGCACAGTGCCGGGTGGAGGGCGCTGTCATCAGTGTCGTGCCAACCTACGAACTTGCACCTACGCCGTGGCATTGTAGCTATCGATACCACAGTGTAATTCTGTATTAAGCACCTCTTGTGTTACAGGTTGAATTCAGTGCCCATAATCTAAAATGGTAGCCATTCTAGTTTGAGGGATCACGAGATATCCAAACAGTCTCCGAAGGCTTCAACATATCAAAAGAAGAATTCATGGCAGTATCATCGTTCAGAAAAATGACATGTGGATGTATCTTCTTTAAAACAGTGGCACCTACTCAGTCACAGGCATTGCTTTCCTCTGAGGAACTCATTGACGTACCTATCACGATAATAGTCTCAACGTAATCCAAGCTGCTATGTTTCATCGAGGTCTCATGTTAAAGATAGAGGAAGAATGTGCAAATTTGGAAAAAATGATGTAGCCATTTTGTTCTCCATACCACGAGCATCAAAGAATAATAGTGTGGGTACTAGAACCTTTATTTTGGCTGCTGTGGGGATGTATTATATGAAAAGCTCAAAGTAATGATGTACCACTGTGATTTAAAGCTGTACTTTCCACCCCCACATGCAGTGACTTATATGTAAACATTTAGGGCCCAAGTTCACACTCTGAACCGCTACCTTCATATGCGAGACTGGGGATACCTCTGGCGCGTGAACACTCCATGTATTCATGAGAGGCAGTATGTATCAACTGCAGAAAGCAATATTTTGCCCCTTCTTCAATCTAGACCATGTTAAAAAAGGAAAAAAAATACGGAAATACAAAACCCTTCACTTCCTCTTGCATTCTCAGGCAGAAAAGAAATGTGAACACCTACATCCAGTTAAAATGACCACAAACTTTGCAAATATGGTAACTAAGCACCTGTTTGTAACAAAGGAGACATTTTCTGCTTTTCCCTCAACGTTAAGCTGTGTGGCCACCAGAATTCATCTGTATGTTGGGTGACAGGAACACTTTTCCCTCTGTTCTCGCAACACAAACTTCAGGGTCTTTGGTTCCTTACTCCCTGCTGGAAAAGGGTCCTACTCATCTGGCATGGCCCCCACCCCATTGCCCCAGTGGAGAGTTACCTTCCTCTGGATATTCTCAGCAGAATAATGCTGCCTGCGGCCCAATGTCAGCTAGTAGCTACACGAGCTAAGGGCTGCGGGACAGCTTATTCATTATTCCTTTCTGATAAACAACTAAATAACCCTCAATTAGGGCTAGAACTCCTTAAGAAGCAGAGTGGATAAGAAAAATCCAAATGTGGAGATGGGCCTGGTGGTATCAGCTGCAGTGAACCCTTCACCCTTCTCCACCCACATCAGTCACCACCACCAGTATTGAAATTTTGCACATTGATGTTCCTGTTCAACAGAGCAAGAGATGGTGCAGGCAGAAGCTGAAACATGACCTTTATTCTTGCCTCCTTCCCACCACCCTCAGGCATCCCTACAGTCATCATTCAGTAGAGCTGTAATGTTTATTTTCACCACATATTGTAACTTTTGTCCAGCAATATGTATAGCCTTTCAGAAAACTAGATTCACTGAAACATGTCATGCATCACTATGCTTATTTCGAAAATGGTTAGTGCTGAAACGCCGGCCACTGTGGCCGAGCAGTGGCGCTTCGGTCCGGAACCGCGCTGCTACTATGGTCACAGGTTCGAATCCTGCCTCGGGCATGGATGTGTGTGATGTCCTTAGGTTAGTTAGGTTTAAGTAGTTCTAAGTCTAGAGGACTGATGACCTCAGATGTTAAGTCCCATAGTGCTTAGAGCCATTTGAACCATTTAGTGCTGAAACACCATAAGGTGGTGTCTGTACATTTGTGTTTGCAGGCTTTTTTAGTAAATACAGCACTGGATATGGTGGCTGTTTGCATACGGACAATTGTTTATTATACTTGTTGTAATGCCTGCCTCTCACCAGAGAGCCAGCTGACATATCTGAAGATAACTGAAGTGAAATGTCTGATATCTCTACCTTTTCTCCTGCTGGTCAATTTCAATGCCCACAGAACATTGTGAGGCAATTATGGAGCATCTAACCAAGATACTCTAATGGAACTAGTATTCACACACTTTCATTTAAATTTACTAAAGAGTGGCACACCTACTAATTTTAGTGTGGCACACACAACATATACAACCATTGATCTCTCAGTGTGTCGTACTGGGCTTCTCTCCTCAATCCAGTAAACAGTCCACTTTGCAAGTGAGATTGTTCCTTAACTGTCACAAATCTCCCACAACATTATCCATGAAGCACCCTCGATTATGTGCCCTCAGAAAGCCGATTGGTATGCTTTCATTGCTGCTCTACTATCCAGTGCTACTCTACAAGGGAATGTTGATGATTTGCTGCAGGACTCAACCACTTCAGTACTAAAAGCAGCAGAGTTAATGAGTCCCCTTTGGAAAAGCTCACTGGAAACCAGTCCCATGGCAGACACAGGAAATCACTAAGGCAAATAAAGATTTCAGGTGGGTGCTCCAGTGACAAAGTGTAACCCATCAGTCGTGATCTTAATTCCTTTACAAGGTTCCATATCTTGGTACTCAACCTTTATAAAACACAAGGAGAAAGATAACTGGTAAAGATACGTCGGTACCATACGGTCTCAGGTTTCTTCACAGGAATGATCCAAGTTGCAGTTCATCTACACTCTCCAGCTAGCAACCCATATTTCCAGTTCCCACTTTGACGGCAATATTCTTTCTGACCCTACTGCTATTGCAGAACACTGCAGCACACTTTGCTTGAGCCTCTGCATCCAACTACCACAGGAGCCACACCTATTTTGTGGATGTGTGTGTGGCGTGGAAAGAGCCCTGAGCTATTGCAGGCTTTCTTCTCTCCTGGGCGGCAATCTCTTCCCCATGTCCCCTCCTTCCCGTCCTAGCTACTCTCCCCATGGCAGACACAGGAAATCACTAAGGCAAATAAAGATTTCAGGTGGGTGCTCCAGTGACAAAGTGTAACCCATCAGTCGTGATCTTAATTCCTTTACAAGGTTCCATATCTTGGTACTCAACCTTTATAAAACACAAGGAGAAAGATAACTGGTAAAGATACGTCGGTACCATACGGTCTCAGGTTTCTTCACAGGAATGATCCAAGTTGCAGTTCATCTACACTCTCCAGCTAGCAACCCATATTTCCAGTTCCCACTTTGACGGCAATATTCTTTCTGACCCTACTGCTATTGCAGAACACTGCAGCACACTTTGCTTGAGCCTCTGCATCCAACTACCACAGGAGCCACACCTATTTTGTGGATGTGTGTGTGGCGTGCAAAGAGCCCTGAGCTATTGCAGGCTTTCTTCTCTCCTGGGCGGCAATCTCTTCCCCATGTCCCCTCCTTCCCGTCCTAGCTACTCTCCCCCCTGCCGCCTCCTTTCTCCCTCAGTATTTCCCTTTATGACAACCCAACTGTTTCCTCAGTTCCACTGTTCATTATTGGCCTGTCCAAGAGATTCGGGTCAAGGAAAGAGTGCCTAGTTCTGTTCCTGTTACCCCTCACTCCATGAAGGACATGGCCACGCAGATATCCAACCTCAAATTCAGCTCTGAGGTTGAGGTTGTGAAATCACCCAGTCTCAAGGTAGCATTGCCATCCCCCTGTCCAGCTGTGCAACAAACAGTCAAACTCTCGCCTCGAAGGGCGAAGCCACCAGCTACACAACTGGTGGACCGGAAAGACTTTCTCTGTCCCTCCAGCCAAACAACACCCGAGTCGTTCTCTTACCAGAAAGGCTCAATGAAGTCCATGAAAGGCAAATGGTCTTCACCTTTGCCAACTCGAAGATCCTCTTCGACAGTGTCGCCATGTGGTACCTTAGCCCGCCCGTCCTCCGTATCGCTAGTGTGCACCACCAACCAATTTCAGCGTTGGACTCCACGGACCGACCACACAAGCATGTCGGTCCTAATGTGGACCCCGTGGAGCAGGATCCCCCTGCTTCTGTGCCCTGTAGTAGCGAATCTTCACTGGTTGTCACTCGGCAGCAGCCTAGGTGACACCCCTACATCTCTTTCTCATCATGACTTTCCTCCAATGGAACGTCCGCAGCATTTGGTCCCACAAAGAGGATTTATGGCTGCTTTTAGCATCGCAGCATCCCCTTGTACTCTGCCTTCAGAAAATGAAATTGCACCCTCATGACTGCTTTGAGCTTTCACATTACTTACCAATTAGTTTTGACCTTCCCTCTGAGGTCGGTATTCCATCTCATGCTGTTCATACGGGATGACATTCATAGTCAACCCATCTCACTGACTACCCATCTTGGAGCTGTTGCAGTTTGCCTTTTCCTTCCCCTCCTGACCTTTTCCCTCTGTACCATTTGTGTCCCTCCATCATCTGATGTCACCAGGGCAGACTTCCTTCAGCTTATTGGGCAGCTGCCTCCCCCATTTTTGCTACTCGGTGACTTTAATGCACTTCATCCCCTTTGGGGTTCTCCCAGGACATGTCAGAGAGGTGCCATCTTGGCTGACCTTCTTAACCAATTTAACTTCTTCTGCCTTAACACTGGAGCATCCACTTTCTTTTTCTAACTCCTCGCACACCTATTCCCATTTAGACCTACCCTTTCACACTGCCCAGCTTGCACACCGTCTTGAGTGGTCCGTTCTTTCTGACACCTACTCAAGTGACCATTTCCCATGAGCTATCTGTTTTCTGACTCCCCTACACCAGCCGCGTGCATGCCCAAATGGCAGTTTGCTAAGGCTGACTGGCATCTTTACTCCTCACTGGCGACCTTTGACGAACAAGATTTCCCCAGTTGTGATGACCACTTAGAATATCTCAAACATTATCCTTACTGCTGCAGAATGTTCCATTCCTCACGCTTTCTCTTTACCACGTCGTGTCGCAGTCCCTTGATGGACCGCGGCGTGCCGCACGGCAATTCACGCATGGAGACGTCCTCATTTTTAACCATCATCCGACAATGGCAAACTGCATTAATTATAAACAGATGCACGCAAATTGTTGTTGCGGTCTTCGAGATAGCAAAAGAGCTAGCTGGATTCCATTCTCTAGTTCTTTTAACAGTTCCACCCCTTCCTCTGTTGTGTGGGCCAACCTCTGACGGTTCTCTGGAACCAAGATCCATTCCCTAATTTTTGGCCTGACAGTAGCAGACAATGTTATTGTGGACCCTGTTGGTGTCTCCAACACCTTGCGCCACCATTTTGTGGAAGTTTCGACCTCTTCCCACTGTCACCCTGCCTTCCTCCATCGGAAACGAGCAGAGGAGGCTCGGGCGATACCCTTCTCTTCTCGAAATCACCTATGCTATGAGGGGGTTAGATCATGCTCTCAAATCATCCCGATCCTTCGCCCCAGGGCCAGATACCACCCACTTCCAGTTTTGTACTGCAGTGAAGTTTATGTACTACTTCTGACATAGAATTGTTCATCCATATCCAGAACTTGGCCCCATGGCCTTACTGCTATCAAGCACTACCTTTCCAGATGCCCTATGGATTCCAAACCAACCATCTCCTTCCTAGTCGCCATGAATAGCTATATCCTCGCCCACCATTACTTCTCCTTTGAAGGCATTACCTACAAACAAATCCGGTGTACAGCTATGGGCACCCGAATGGCACCATCCTGTGCTAACCTATTCATGGGCCATCTAGAGGAATCCTTCCTAAAAACCCAGAATCCTAAACCCCTCACTTGGTTCAGACTCATTGATGACATCTTTGCTTTCTGGATCTAAGGTTAGGACACCCTATTCACATTCCTCCAGAACCTCAACATCTTCTCCCCCATTTGCTTCACCTGGTCCTACTCAACCCAACAAGCCACCTTCCTAGACGCTGACCTCCACCTGAGAGATGGCTATATCAGTACCTCCATCCATATCAAACCTACTAACCACCAGCAATACCTCCACTTTGACAGCTACCACCCATTCCATACCAAGAAGTCCCTTCCGTACAGCCTAGCCATCCGTGGTCATCGCATCTGCAGTGACAAGCAGTCGCTCTCAAAATATACCAAGGGTCTCACCGAAGCCTTCACTGACCATAATGATCCTTCAAACCTTGTACAAAAACAAATCTCGCGTGCATTATCTTTCCAGTCTCCCACCACCTCCCAAAGTCCCACAGTCCGGCCACAGAGAAGCATTCCCCTCGTAAGTCAGTACCATCCCGGACTGGAGCAACTGAATTACATTCTCCGCCAGGGTTCTGATTACCTCTCATCGTGCTCTGAAATGAGAAATGTCCTGCCCACTATCCATCCCACCCCTCCTACAGTGGTATTCCGCTGTCCAACGAACTTACCCAATACATTTGTCCATCCTTACACAACCCCTGCTCCCAATCCCTTACCTCATGGTTCATACCCTGTAATAGACCTAGATGCAAGGCCTGTCCCCCACATCCTCTTACCACCACCACCTACTCCAGTCCCATCACTAACATCACCTATCCCATCAAAGTCAGGGCTACCTGTGAAATCAGTCATGTGATTTACAAGCTAAGCTGCAACCAATGTGTTGCATTCTATGTAGGCATGACAACCAACAAGCTGTCTGTCCGCATGAATGGCCACTGACAAACTGTGGCCAAAAACAAGTGGACCACCCTGTTGCTGAACACACTGCCAAACATGATATCCCTCATCTCAATGACTGCTTCACAGCTTGTGCCTTATGGATCCTTACCACCAACACCAGCTTTTCTGAATTGCGAAGGTACGAACTTTCACTGCAATATATCCTATGTTCCCGTAACCCTCCTAGCTTCAACCTTCGTTAGTCACTGTCGTCACCCATCCAGCCCCCTCCCTGTTCCCATTCCAGCACTACACAGCCGTCATTTCACCACCACACCCAGTCTTTTAATTTCTTTTTATTTCTCTCCTTTCCATCACTTACTGCCCCCCCCCCTCCCCACCTTCCCTCCTGCCCCCATCTAAACTGCAACACTTCACTGTCCACCAACCCCACCATACCATCCCTCCTCCTCCCCGCCTCAGCCTCCTCTGTACCCCCACCCAGTCGCCACTCCCATCATGCACTGGTGCTGCTGCTCGCAGTGTGGTTTCAGTTGTCTGAAAGGCCTTAATGGCTGAAAGCTATAATTGTGTGAATCTTTCTGTTGTGCCTATTGTGACTCGGCATCTCTGCTATATGGTGAGTAGCAACTTTCCTTGTCTAATATTGTCACATTCCATCCTGGATTTTCCAAGGAAAATTTTTAATTACACAGTTTTCAGAAAACACAAGATTATCTCTAGAAGGAGGAAAATTAGAACTTTTAAGTAAGGTATATCAACCGCAAAATACATGAAATTGAATTTTGAAGTGTATTTGGTTAAGTGTGTCGTAAATTTTGAATACTTCATTAAGTAAAATTTTTCTGTGTGAACTATTTGTACTGTTACCATCAGTACCCTATAAATCATACAATTAATAATGTTTTGAAAAATACAGATTTAATAACAATTTGGATATTTAATATTTGCACAGTATATGTATTACATGTGGAATAAATTGCAGAAAAGAAAAAAAAGATGTATACTAGAGATGCTATTATAGCAGATAGTCATATTGCTCCTTGCTAGGTTTCATGCTCACCACAGCCGGTCAGAAGCACTTGTAGAACCTTCTCTCAAGTAGTTCCAACATCACTTCAAATGTAATGTACAACTTCTTACACCAACACAGCTTCTGACAGTCTCCTATGAATCCCTGATCTTCAACCAGCCTTCAACTTTTGTATGCCTACCCAAAAAAACCATTGTCACATTTATAGAAGGAAAACTATTCATGACCTATAAATAATTCATTAACTTACCTGCATGAATTCCACTGGACCCAAGGAGCCCATGTGAATTTTCCCCAGAGCATAATGGAGCCACCACCAGTTTATCTCCACCCAGCAGTACAGTCGTCAAGGAGCTGTTCCCCTGGAAGATGACAGATTCACACCCACCCGTCAGCATAATAAAGAAAATATCAGAATTCATCAGATCGTGCTCTGCCACTGCACCAGCATCCAGTGTCGATGGTCAGGTGCCCATTTCATTCGTAGTTGCTGATATCATGCACATGAATGGGTCATCGGTTTCGGAGGCCCATGTTAGAAGTGCTCGGAGCACTGTGTGTTCAGACACACTTCCACTCTGTCCAACATTAAAGTCTGATGTTACTTCCACCACAGTTTGCTGCCTGTCCTGTTTAACCAGTCAGCCCTGCTTACATCATCTGACGTCTATGAGTGCCCCAACCCCCACAACATGTGACATGGTTTCACATTGGTTTCACTGTGTGTGAAAACACTCACCACAGCACTCCTTGAACGTCTGACAAGTCGTTCAGTTTCTGAAATGCTCGTGCTGAGCCCCTGGTCCATCGCAATCGGCCCTTGGTCAAAATCACAAAAATTGACCACTTTCCCCGTTCTAAACATGGACAGCAAGCTCACTGATACTGCATGTACTGTGCGTGTGCCTGCCTAGCTGTCATTATTTGCCAGGTGATCCTGTTATTGCCTGAATGGATTTATATCAATAGTAGATTGGTGGTCATAATTTCTTGGCCGATCAGTGTAAATTGTCTGTGGCATGTTCAAGCACCTGTATAGGAATGTTTCTGGTTTCTGCATGAACGGTGGGGCTGCAATTGTGTGTAGACTTCTATTATGCAACTGATGTTTCAGGAACCCTCAAAGGAAGTAATCACAGACTGATATGTAGGAAGATCTGGGAAAGCACAAAATGTTCCCATTCCTTGAAATGATGTGGTTGCCAAACACTCAGGACACTGCTGTAATTGAAATTTGACCACAGTGAAATGTAGCACCATCTTGCTGAAACCAATACTAATTTGCAAAATACTGTTAAAGTTCAGGTACGAGGAATATGTTGACCATGGCCGCGTACCTCTGATGTGTAGCTGTGGTTGTTCGTCTATGTTCATCCTCAAAACAGAAAGGACCTATTATGTTCATTAAAAAGACAGTGCAGCATTGTGTATTTGTGGCTGTGTAATGGGCAATGATGGAGTTCGTGAGAATTGTTGTTGCTCCAGTAACAACAGTAACTGAGATGAAAATGTGCCTTGCACTCATCCATAACAAATTTAATAAGCCTTCATTGTTCTTAATTTTAGTCAACAGTTCAACAGAAAGTTATTTGCTTTTCATAATTGCTTTCATTTAATGTTGCACTTCTGCATATTGTACTAATACTTTAAATCATTCCATAAAATTCAGCAACACAGACACTGTATTTGTAAAAGGCTTTTACAGCCACAGCATGTTTAGGCCCTCTCCAACACACTGCCTCAGAAAATGGTGTACCTGCCTGATACATATTACGAACAGTGATTGTTTTCAGTAATACCATTCCACTTTTAGAGACTGATTAAATGAGTCCATATTTCTACCATGCCGTGTACATCTGAAACACTAGGTAGTTCCTTCATTGTCTCTTCAGAGTTTATGTTCTGTTGGTATTATTTTATTCATTACTGTAGATGATCCATGCCTATACACTAACAATCCTGAAGCCCATGACATTTCTACAGTAGAACACTACCCTCCATTATGCCAGTTCCTCCACATACTTCCTAATAATTTGGGCTGCCACTTCCTGACCCATAGTACCATCATCTTTGAAGGCCAAGTCGGCATATAAATCCATGGAACTGCAACAGATATCTCCTTGGCACCATCACATACTAACTAATGTACGGGCTACTCAGCACCTGAAACTTTTAGATACACTAATGACATCTTTATGATCTAGATCAAGGCAAGAACAATCTCCACCCCTTCTTCCAGAACATCTACTCCCAAAACTGCTTTACCTAGTCCTCCTTGAATCAACAGTGTACCTTATTTATTAGATATTTAAGTATTTGTTTATTGTCTAGGAAAACATTGGACTAGGCACACTGCAGCCCCACGCTGAATGCTGTTCTCATACACAGGACGAGTTAATTGCTTATCACCTATTTCAGCCAGAACATACACCGTGTGTCCCTCGTAAGAGTTGTCAGGCACATTTTTTTTTTGGTGTTTATGCAGATATGTGCAATTTCATTTTTGTGGTGTGTAGCTGGAGTCGCCCCAAACAAAAGCTGCTCATCACATCTTTCATGCGAAGAAAACTGGAGGTTTGTTTCCTGTTAAGAAAAAAGTGATTTTTAAAGTAGAATTTTATGTGTCCATTGGATTAGAGTGGCCACAAATTAGTCTAGCACGATAATTGTTTTAGTGATATACACTCCTGGAAATTGAAATAAGAACACCGTGAATTCATTGTCCCAGGAAGGGGAAACTTTATTGACACATTCCTGGGGTCAGATACATCACATGATCACACTGACAGAACCACAGGCACATAGACACAGGCAACAGAGCATGCACAATGTCGGCACTAGTACAGTGTATATCCACCTTTCGCAGCAATGCAGGCTGCTATTCTCCCATGGAGACGATCGTAGAGATGCTGGATGTAGTCCTGTGGAACGGCTTGCCATGCCATTTCCACCTGGCGCCTCAGTTGGACCAGCGTTCGTGCTGGACGTGCAGACCGCATGAGACGACGCTTCATCCAGTCCCAAACATGCTCAATGGGGGACAGATCCGGAGATCTTGCTGGCCACAGATCCGGAGATCTTGCTGGCCAGGGTAGTTGACTTACACCTTCTAGAGCACATTGGGTGGCACGGGATACATGCGGACGTGCATTGTCCTGTTGGAACAGCAAGTTCCCTTGCCGGTCTAGGAATGGTAGAACGATGGGTTCGATGACGGTTTGGATGTACCGTGCACTATTCAGTGTCCCCTCGACGATCACCAGTGGTGTACGGCCAGTGTAAGAGATCGCTCCTCGCACCATGATGCCGGGTGTTGGCCCTGTGTGCCTCGGTCATATGCAGTCCTGATTGTGGCGCTCACCTGCACAGCGCCAAACACGCATACGACCATCATTGGCACCAAGGCAGAAGCGACTCTCATCGCTGAAGACGACATGTCTCCATTCGTCCCTCCATTCACGCCTGTCGCGACACCACTGGAGGCGGGCTGCACGATGTTGGGGCGTGAGCGGAAGACGGCCTAACGGTGTGCGGGACCGTAGCCCAGCTTCATGGAGACGGTTGCGAATGGTTCTCGCCGATACCCCAGGAGCAAGTGTCCCTAATTTGCTGGGAAGTGGCGGTGCGGTCCCCTACGGCACTGCGTAGGATCCTACGGTCTTGGCGTGCATCCGTGCGTCGCTGCGGTCCGGTCCCAGGTCGACGGGCACGTGCACCCTCCGCCGATGACTGGCGACAACATCGATGTACTGTGGAGACCTCACGCCCCACGTGTTGAGCAATTCGGCGGTACGTCCACCCGGCCTCCCGCATGCCCACTATACGCCCTCGCTCAAAGTCCGTCAACTGCACATACGGTTCACATCCACGCTGTTGCGGCATGCTACCAGTGTTAAAGACTGCGATGGAGCTCCGTATGCCACGGCAAACTGGCTGACACTGACGGCGGCGGTGCACAAATGCTGCGCAGCTAGCGCCATTCGACGGCCAACACCGCGGTTCCTGGTGTGTCCGCTGTGCCGTGCGTGTGATCATTGCTTGTACATCCCTCTCGCAGTGTCCGGAGCAAGTATGGTGGGTCTGACACACCGGTGTCAATGTGTTCTTTTTTCCATTTCCAGGAGTCTATGTTAACAGGACAGTAAAACACGAAGAATAACTGGTACCCCAGCAGCATCTGATCAACACTCATGGATGACAGTAGCAGCCGACATGGGCCAGGGTGATGCTGTTGCTGTTGGAGTTGTTTGTTCTACATGTTATACTGTTTCTGTTACTACATATCACTAAAACAAATATAGCACTAAACAAATTTGAGACAATTGTATTGAAAGAGGATGTAAAATTTCACTTTAAAACCGTTGCATTTGGGTGTCGCATGAAAGATGTGGTGAGCAGTATTTCTTAGAGCTAAATCCAACTAAACTTTGCAGAAAGGAAACTGCATTGCAGAAACAGCATAGAAAATGTGCCAGACAGCTCTTAGGGGGGACACCCTGTATATTTACTGACTGAAATATATAACAAGCAATTAACTCATCCTGTGCACGAGAACAGCAGTGACAGTGGGGCTGCAGTTTGCCTGGGGCAACACTTTTCTGAACAGTAAACAAATATTTAAATACCTAATAAACAAGGTATACTGTTGAGTTGAAGAGGACTATGTAAAGATGATTTGGAAGTAGATGTGGACATTCCGGAGGAAGGGAATGTGTATAGCTTATTACATTCATAAAACTTGCCCTCCTGTGCATCTAAAGCTGCTTGTACAATACGTTGATACACTGAAAATTCTCTGCATAATAGTATTTTTTTCCTTGATTCACGTTGGGTTGTCATCATTATTTGTAAATGAAGATACCAATGTATTGATATTAAACCATATTTGTTAAAATTAGTAATCAACTCAACACTGAGAGCTTATCATTTTCTCACCATTGGCACTAACACTGTCCATTAATATCTCATCACCACTTGTGTTTTCGCTTTCTTCTGTTAATGTGTCTCACACGTGTGGGAGACATTAGCATAGTTGCTGTTTTAAGAACCGTGATGTTTCTTACAGAGAAGAGTTTCGGGCAAGTGTAAATCTTGTTTTGAAATTCTTCTATAGAGTGACGTCAGAGATATAGGCATGTAGTTTTGTGCGTCTGTTCAGTGACCTTTCTTGAACAAAGCATTTAATCATGTGAACATCCACAACTGAGGAACATATTAATAGAATAAAAATTATCTTAATGTATTCCATGACCAGTTTCAGAGCTTAAAGCTTCATCTTCAGGTGCCTCTAACTGCAAACTAGAGGAAGGGCTACTAATATACTTGAGATTGACATATTAAAATGTAAGTTACAGTAGGAAGTGGTGAACTCACATAATGACACAACACAGAAGTGACTAGTACAGATGTCTCCAGAAGTCAGCTGGCTGCAGTAGCAGAAGTGACATACGTAGGAGCCAGTGGTGTGGGGAACCAGAGTAGGTAGCCACAAAAAGCAGGAAACCTGTGCTGACCATCAGTCCGCTTACATAAGTGTGCTTCACAAACTCAGTACAAACAGGGGGCAATGGGAGTTGAGGTGTGGTTGAAGAATGATGCAAACTGTTAGGATCGGTACCCAAATATAGACTCTTACAGAGAAAAAACATCTTACTATAAAAAACATAGACTTAAAATGATAAGCACAACAGGAGTAACAATTTTCATGTATAAGACAGCACCTTGGATCCACACAGTACCAGATGTCATAAAAATAAGCAAGGAGTAAAATGGCTATGCACTAGGATGAAGGAAAGCGAGTAAAGAAATTAACCCTGCATGTAGTGAATGGGATCCCTGTCGTCATGATACAATAGAATTAATGGAACAACAGTGTCATTGAAATCAAATAATGTAAACTAACTCAGATACATGGGAACATCACTTTTAAGATGTAAAATTAGTAATACATAACACTAAGAGTAGGGGGAAATGCCTAAAAGTCAATGTGATGGAACACATGACAATAAAAAGATAAAATATAAAACTGTATCTCCAACAAGGTGTATTGGTGATATACATAAAGTATATCTAAACACCCCCCCCCCTCCCCCCCCATGAACCATGGACCTTGCCGTTGGTGGGGAGGCTTGCGTGCCTCAGCGATACAGATAGCCGTACCGTAGGTACAACCACAACGGAGGGATATCTGTTGAGAGGCCAGACAAACGTGTGGTTCCTGAAGAGGGGCAGCAGCCTTTTCAGTAGTTGCAAGGGCAACAGTCTGGATGATTGACTGATCTGGCCTTGTGACAATAACCAAAGCGGCCTTGCTGTGCTGGTACTGTGAACGGCTGAAAGCAAGGGGAAACTATGGCCGTAATTTTTCCCGAGGGCATGCAGCTTTACTGTATGATTAAATGATGATGGCGTCCTCTTGGGTAAAATATTCCGGAGGTAAAATAGTCCCCCATTCGGATCTCTGGGCGGGGACTACTCAAGAGGATTCGTTATCAGGAGAAAGAAAACTGGCGTCCTACGGATCGGAGCGTGGAATGTCAGATCCCTTAATTGGGCAGGTAGGTTAGAAAATTTAAAAAGGGAAGTGGATAGGTTAAAGTTACATATAGTGGGAATTAGTGAAGTTCGGTGGCAGGAGGAACAAGACTTTTGGTCAGGTGAATACAGGGTTATAGATACAAAATAAAATAGAGGTAATGCAGGAGTAGGTTTAATAAGGAATTGAAAAAATAGGAATGTGGGTAAGCTACTACAAATAGCATAGTGAACGCATTATTGTGGCCAAGATAGATACGAAGCCCACGCCTACTACAGTAGTACAAGTTTATATGCAAACTAGCTCTGCAGATGACGAAGAAATTGAAGAAATGTATGATGAAATAAAAGAAATTATTCAGATAGTGAAGGGAGATGAAAATTTAATAGTCATGGGTGACTGGAATTCGGTAGTAGGAAAAGGGAGAGAAGGAAATGTAGTAGGTGAATATGGATTGGGGCTAAGAAATGAAAGAGGAAGCCGCCTGGTAGAATTTTGCACAGAGCACAACTTAATCATAGCTAACACTTGGTTTAAGAATCATGATAGAAGGTTGTGTACATGGAAGAACCCTGGAGATACTAAAAGGTATCAGATAGATTATATAATGGTAAGACAGAGATTTAGGAACCAGGTTTTAAATTGTAAGACATTTCCAGGGGCAGATGTGGACTCTGACCACAATCTATTGGTTATGACCTGTAGATTAAAACTGAAGAAACTGCAAAAAGGTGGGAATTTAAGGAGATGGGACCTGGGATAAACTGAAAGAACCAGAGGTTGTACAGAGTTTCAGGGAGAGCATAAGGGAACAATTGACAGGAATGGGGGAAAGAAATACAGTAGAAGAAGAATGGGTAGCTTTGAGGGATGAAGTAGTGAAGGCAGCAGAGGATCAAGTAGGTAAAAAGATGAGGGCTAGTAGAAATCCTTGGGTAACAGAAGAAATATTGAATTTAATTGATGAAAGGAGAAAATATAAAAAGGCAGTTAATGAAGCAGGCAAAAAGGAATACAAACATGTCAAAAATGAGATCGACAGGAAGTGCAAAATGGCTAAGCAGGGATGGCTAGAGGACAAAGGTAAGAATGTAGAGGCTTATCTCACTAGGGGTAAGATAGATACTGCCTACAAGAAAATTAGAGAGACCTTTGGAGATAAGAGAACCACTTGTATGAACATCAAGAGCTCAGATGGAAACCCAGTTCTAAGCAAAGAAGGGAAAGCAGAAAGGTGGAAGGAGTATATAGAGGGTCTATACAAGGGCGATGTACTTGAGGACAATATTATGGAAATGGAAGAGGATGTAGATGAAGATGAAATGGGAGATACGATACTGCGTGAAGAGTTTGACAGAGCACTGAAAGACCTGAGTCGAAACAAGGCCCCCGGAGTAGACAACATTCCATTGGAACTACTGACGACCTTGGGAGAGCCAGTCTTGACAAAACTCTACCATCTGGTGAGCAAGATGTATGAAACAGGCGAAATACCCTCAGACTTCAAGAAGGATATAATAATTCCAATCCCACAGAAAGCAGGTGTTGACAGATGTGAAAATTACTGAACAATCAGTTTAATATGCCACAGCTGCAAAATACTAACACGAATTCTTTACAGACGAATGGAAAAACTAGTAGAAGCGACCTCGGGGAAGATCAGTTTGGATTCCGTAGAAATACTGGAACACGTGAGGCAATACTGACCTTACGACTTATCTTAGAAGAAAGATTAAGGAAAGGCAAACCTACATTTCTAGCATTTGTAGACTTAGAGAAATCTTTTGACAATGTTGACTGGAATACTCTCTTTCAAATTCTAAAGGTGGCAGGGGTAAAATACAGGGAGCGAAAGGCTATTTACAATTTGTACAGAAACCAGATGGCAGTTACAAGAGTCGAGTGACATGAAAGGGAAGCAGTGGTTGGGAAGGGAGTAAGACAGGGTTGTAGCCTCTCCCTGATGTTATTCAATCTGTATATTGAGCAAGCAGTAAAGGAAACAAAAGAAAAATTCGGAGGAGGTATTAAAATCCATGGAGAAGAAATAAAAACTTTGAGGTTCGCCGATGACATTGTAATTGTGTCAGAGATAGCAAAGGACCTGGAAGAGCAGTTGAATGGAATGGACAGTGTCTTGAAAGGAGGATATAAGATGAACATCAACAAAAGCAAAACGAGGATAATGGAATGTAGTCAAATTACGTTGGGTGATGCTGCGGGGATTAGATTAGGAAATGAGACACTTAAAGTAGTAAAGGAGTTTTGCTATTTGGGGAGCAAAATAACTGATGATGGTCGAATTAGAGAGGATATAAAATGTAGACTAGCAATGGCAAGGAAAGCGTTTCTGATAAAGAGAAATTTGTTAACATCGAGTATAGATTTAAGTGTCAGGAAGTCATTTCTGAAAGTATTTGTATGGAGTGTAGCCATGTATGGAAGTGAAACATGGACGGTAAATAGTTTGGACAAGAAGAGAATAGAAGCTTTCGAAATGTGGTGTTACAGAAGAATGCTGAAGATTAGATGGGTAGATCACATAACTAATGAGAAGTATTGAATAGGATTGGGGGGAAGAGAAGTTTGTGGCACAACTTGACCAGAAGAAGGGATCGGTTGGTAGGACATGTTCTGAGGCATCAAGGGATCACCAATTTAGTATTGGAGGGCAGCGTGGAGGGTAAAAATTGTAGAGGGAGACCAAGAGATGAATACACTAAGCAGAATCAGAAGGATGTAGGTTGCAGTAGGTACTGGGAGATGAAGAAGCTTGCACAGGATAGAGTAGCATGGAGAGCTGCATCAAACCAGTCTCAGGACTGAAGACCACAACAACAACAACATCTAAAAAACGAGCAATAACACAGGTTGGCCAGAAAAAGGTGGTAACCACTGAGATCGGTAACCACCTATGGTCACGTGTTTAAGCTCATAAACAAAGTCTACATATAAAATCAGAATGGTGCACCACATGGAAAAAACAGTTGATGCCACATGACGAGCTATTCTATTTTATATATTTGCATTGATATTCTAGTTGTATATATCAGTTTTATCCTGACTAAGCTTTTTATATTCAGACGTTGTTTATGGCTCCTAAAGGTGAGACCATACATGATAACCAATCTCAACAGTTGCCACCTTTTTCTGGCCAACCTTCAGCCATTGTCTTATTGCTTATTTTTTGAATATATACTAAGTGATCAAAAGTATCAGACACCTGGCTGAAAATGACTTAAAGGTTCGTGGCGGCCTCCATCGGTAATGCTGGAATTCAGTATGTTGTTGACAGCTTCCACTCTTGCAGTCATATGTTCAATCAGGTGCAGGAAGGTTTCTTGGGGAATGGCAGCTCATTCTTCATGGAGTGCTGCACTGAGGACAGGTATTGATGTCAGTCGATGAGGCCTGGCATGAAGTCGGCGTTCCAAAACATCCCAAAGGTGTTCTATAGGATTTAGGTCAGGACTCTGTGCAGGTCAGTCCATTACAGGGATGTTATTGTCGTGTAACCACTCCGCCACAGGCCATGCATTATGAACAGGTGCTCGATCGTGTTGAAAGATGCTATCGCCATCCCTGAATTGCTCTTCAACAGTGGGAAGCAAGAAGGTGCTTAAAACATCAGTGTAGGCCTGTGCTGTGATAGTGCCATGCGAAACAACAAGGGGTGCAAGCCCTCTCCATGAAAAATACAACCACACCATAACATCACAGCCTCTGAATTTTACTGTTGGCACTACACAAGCTGGCAGAATACGTTCATCGGGCATTCACCATACCCACACCCTGCCATTGGATTGCCATATTGTGTACAGTGATTCATCACTCCACACAATGTTTTTCCACTATTCAATTGTCCAACATTTACGCTCCTTACACCAAGTGAGGTGTCACGTGGCATTTACCGGCGTGATGTGTGGCATATGAGCAGCCGCTCAACCATGAAATCGAAGTTTTCTCACCTCCTGCCTAACTGTCATAGTACTTGCAGTGGATTCTGATGCAGTTTGGAATTCCTGTGTGATGGTCAGGATAGATGTCTGCCTATTACTCATTACGACCCTCTTCAACTGTCAGCTTCTCTGTCAATCAACAGACTAGGTTGGCCTGTATGTTTTTGTGCTGTACACGTCCCTTCATGTTTCCACTTCACTATTACATCGGAAACAGTGGACCTGGGGGTGTTTAGGAGTGTGGAAATCTCATGTACAGACATGTGACACAAGTGACATCCAATCACCTGACCACGTTCGAAGTCAGAGTTCCATGGAGGGTCCCATTCTGCTCTCTCATGATGCCTAATGACACTGAGGTCACTCATATGGGCTACCTGGCAGTAGGTGGCGGCACAATGCACCTAATATGAAAAATGTATGTTTTTGGGGGTGTCCGGATACTGCCGATCACATAGTGTACTTTATATAGACCATCAGTACTCCCTGCTATTGTTGCAGTTTCATATTTTATCTTTTCATTGTCATGTGTTCTATCACATTGAGTTTTAACATTTCGCTTATCACATTGAGTTTCAGCATTTCGCTTACACTTCTGGTTGTTGTTGTTGTTGTTGTTGTTGTGGTGGTCTTCAGTCCTGAGACTGGTTTGATGCAGCTCTCCATGCTACTCTATCCTGTGCAAGCTTCTTCATCTCCCAGTACCTACGGCAACCTACATCCTTCTGAATCTGCTTAGTGTATTCATCTCTTGGTCTCCCCCTACGATTTTTACCCTCCACGCTGCCCTCCAATACTAAATTGGTGATTCCTTGATGCCTCAGAACATGTCCTACCAGCCGATCCCTTCTTCTGGTCAAGTTGTGCCACAAACTTCTCTTCTCCCCAATCCTATTCAATACTTCTCATTAGTTATGTGATCTACCCATCTAATCTTCAGCATTCTTCTGTAGCACCACATTTCGAAAGCTTCTATTCTCTTCTTGTCCAAACTGTTTACCGTCCATGTTTCACTTCCATACGTGGCTACACTCCATACAAATACTTTCAGAAATGACTTCCTGACACTTAAATCTATACTAGATGTTAACAAATTTCTCTTCATCAGAAACGCTTTCCTTGCCATTGCCAGTCTACATTTTATATCCCCTCTACTTCGACCATCATCAGTTATTTTGCTCCCCAAATAGCAAAACTCCTTTACTACTTTAAGTGTCTCATTTCCTAATCTAATACCCTCAACATCACCCGACTTAATTCGACTACATTCCATTATCCTCGTTTTGCTTTTGTTGCTGTTCATTTTATACCCTCCTTTCATGACACTATCCATTCCATTCAACTGCTCTTCCAAGTCCTTTGCTGTCTCTGACAGAATTACAATGTCATCGGCGAATCTCAAAGTTTTTATTTCTTCTCCATGGATTTTAATACCTACTCCAAATTTTTCTTTTGTTTCCTTTACTGCTTGCTCAATATACAGATTGAATAACATCGGGGAGAGGCAACAACCCTGTCTTACTCCCTTCCCAACAACTGCTTCCCTTTCATGTCCCTCGACTCTTATAACTGCCATCTGGTTTCTGTATGGTTAGGTATTATTATATTTTGTGTCTTAAAAGTGACGCTCCTACATATCTGAGTCAGTTATTTCATTTCAATGACTGTTGCATTAAACCTATTGTGCCGCGACCACAGGGACCCCCTTCCACTACATGATGGTTTAATGTCTTTACTTGCTTTCCTTGGTCCTAGTATAACCCTTTTTTCTACTCCTTGCTTATTTTCATTACCTCTGGTACTGTGTGTATGCAAAGTGCTGTCTTACATGTGTACATTGTTATTCCTGTTGCGCTTATCATTTTAAGTCTAACTAAGCTATTTATACTAAGATGATTTTGCTCTGTAAGGACAAGTCTGTATATAGGTACTGATCCTAAAAGTTTGCATCATTCTCCTACCACAACTCAGCTTGTTTTAGTTGTATTTTTATCTTATGTCTCTTTTAATCTGATGCATTCTGTCAACTTGGCTTTTAGGCATTTTTGCCGATTCCCCAAGTTTGTATGTCATTTTATTATTTGTGGTTCCAGTTAATATTGGTTTTGTGAAAACACTTATGCAGCCGGACAGTTCAGTGAACCGGTCTTTTCTGCTCTGTTGTGACTATCTACTATGGTTCCCCACGGTCAGCTGGCTGTCAGTGCTACTCACTTCCGTGTCATGCTGTCCCGGTGAGCATTGTGGTTGCTGGTTCTATCTTTGAGTTCTGTTACTTAGTTACAGTATTACTAAGTTCATTTCTGTCCAGAACCCTCCCCAAAGTTAGCATTTTTGTTGCAGTCCCACGCATTTATTTGACGAGGGTGTGATCCCCCATGACTGAGTGGCTGACCACCAAACGTTTATGTTCCCATAATTGTGTGAGCACATCACTTTCCACAACTGTAGCTTTCATTGTAATATGTCAGCTCCATAGTACTTGTATGTTAGTAGCCTCTCCTCTTGTTCATAGTTTGTTGCACCTGAAACTTAAAGCTTTGAAACTGGTCATGGAGTACATTAAGAAAATTACTGGCAGTTGAAGTGGATTTTTGTTATATAAAAACCTTTATTGGAAAGAATGGGCTGTGCTTTCTTCTAATCACTAGCAATGATTTGCTCCTCCAGTGACCTACGGTACATTGCTGCTAGAAGAGGAGCAAGATTTTTCACATACTCTGTATAGAATCATGCTGGCATCCCATCAGGTCCAGTGACCTTTCCTCTGTTAAGTGACCTCAGGTGCTTTTCTATCCCGTACTCATTCACTTCAGTACCTGTCATTTTGATGCTCATGTGATAATTTAAATAAGGAACTGGAGTATGATGTTCCTCAGTAAAGCAGTTCTGGAAAAAGTTAGTATTTTGGCCTTCTTTCTGTCATTCTCTGTTTTGACGCCACTATGGTCAGTATGTCTGGACAAATGGATTCAGTCTATATGTTGATTAAACTAAGACCATAAGCTCTAAGGATTTTCCGTTAAGTCAGCAGGTAGAATTTTGCTATAGAGTTTAAGTGCTTCACACATAGGTTCCCTTATGCTAATTTTGTCTTCATTCAGTTTTTGTGTGTCTGTGAGGCTTTGGTATGTTTAAATTTGCAGCTAAGCTCTTTGCTTTCGTAGCAGCTTTCAAACCCCCAAGAATGGGTCTTTTCCATCCCTCACAATTTTGTTTGTCACACACCTAACTAAAGTGTATTGTACAATACTCTTGAAATCTGTTTCCTGTTGCTCTTGTTAAGCACAAATTTCTATCTTCTTTTATATCCCTATTTATTGCCATATTCAGTGATATTGTAATCACCTTATGGTCACCGCTTCCCTGATCTGTGCTAACAGAGTTGAAAAGTTTGGGCCTGTTGGTAACTGAGAGATCTGATATGATATTTTCACAAATTGGTTCTCTGGTTAGCTAATCAAGGTAATTTTTGGACAAGGCATTTAGAACACTCTGACATGATTCCCAGTCCCTGCTATCCACCTTAATAACTTGCGTCTCCCAGTCTGTAGCTGGTAAATTGAAATCTTCACCTTTGGATGGTAATCAATCGTGGGCATTTTAGGTCTTTGACAAGCTGGGAGATATACCAGTTACCCTCTCTCCTCATAACAAACTCCACAGGATTCAAGATGTCATCTTCCATTGAGACTAACACTACATACAGATGAAGAACTGCATGCAGACCTATAGCAGTATGGCCTTCATTTTGTTTGTGTTGTGGATTACCAACACAAGTACAAGGATAGCGTACCAATTGGGAAAAGAAAGGATGCATGAAGGGCGCCAAAATCAGAAATAACAATCATCCATTTATTGCACCATTACACACACACACACACACACACACATGATATATGAGACATTATAATTGCTATACTCAAATCTGTTATGACAAACAATATGTATCACGAAGGGCACACACAATGGAGTTTAAGAAATTACAATGGCACATCAACTCCACTATGACAAACAGTGTGCATAATGAAGGCCGCACAATTTTACCTATGTAAGAAATTAAAATAATATTAGCATAAAATTAACTAAAATGCCTTGAAGGAAATGTTTATGAGAAGAACACGATGGGCCGCAAGGGAGGAGGCAATCCAATACTTAACTCAGGTGCAGCAAAGCAAACAACGGACGCCAGGCCGCACCAACAACGAACATGTAAGGCACGCAACTACTATCTCCTTTGCAGTTCCGTGCCTTCCTCCCAAGTAATAGCTACCTGAAACATTTTAATACTTGGAACAGTGCACCAGTGTTCAGCAAATTAAAGAAAACAACAATAACATGACATAAAAATACAATAATTTAAGAAAATCACATCATATGACTATGAGCTTAAGGTCTTTTAGTAAATAACAGATTACGAAACAGGTAAAGGGGCATGTGCCACTATTAGTCCGCCGCTCGTGGTCTCGCGGTAGCGTTCTCGCTTCCCGAGCACGGGGTCCCGGGTTCGATTCCCGGCGGGGTCAGGGATTTTCACCTGCCTCGAGATGACTGGGTGTTTGTGTTGTCCTCATCATTTCATCATCATCCAGGAAAGTGGCGAAATTGGACTGAGCAAAGATTGGGTAATTGTACGGGCGCTGATAACCACGCAGTTGAGCGCCCCACAAACCAAACATCATCATCATCATCATCATCATGTGCCACTATTAAATCTTCCATAATTACACTACTAAATTTCTCAGTACCCAAGTTGCAATTAACATAACAAGAATTAAATCATGTAAGTGATAATGTTACTTTAAAATAATAATAAAATCATTTCGTACAGCAGAGGACCAAGAATGGCCCGATCAGTACTCCCCAGTGAAACAGATCACACAAATGATACTCCACTTATCCGAGCACACAGCCCCATACAAAAGGCAACAAAACCACAGCGACCCGGCGTACTACCAGAACCACCAGGCAGTAAACCAAAATCGTACTAAGCCAAAACAAGCACAGACTTTTAAAATAACGAGACCTAGCTCGGGACGGACAACAGAACAAATGCCGGGAAATCCATAAGAAACCTCAGCCAACTTAATACCAAAACAACAATTTATGAACAATATGCTAAACACAAGACCTTTCAGTCCAAGGCTTCCGTTTAGTTGCAAAAGTGGCTCCGACCCACGTGCTGAGGTGCCAAGCGTCGTACGGAGTGTCGAATCAAGCTTAACCTTCGTTAACGGAAAGCGGAAGCACCACAAGACAAAATAAACTCCAATCTAACTGCGCAAGGCAAACTCTAAGGAGTGCCACTCGAAGACTACGCACTTGAAGATCAAACATAAAGCACCCAGACTAACATGCTGCTGAACGACACACTTCCATCACCAGCATGTAGTAGAGTACGGAGAACAGCGTACCCCATCAATATACATCCATGGGATGGTGAATGAGGATAGCAGTCCCAGTCACGGAGAGACTGGAGGACGAAATAACATCCCGCCGCACCTAGAAGGTATTTCAAACTCAGGCTCAACAAACTACAACAGACAAGATTTTGCTCCCCTTGAAAATCAAATTGAATGGCACACCATGCCACTGTCCACACTATTAACCGTAAAATCACGGTCCGACCTTCCCATCGGGCCCCACTCGGCATCCAGACGCAAAACAACCCCAGCCGAGCTGAACTGTCTTCACGCCAAGGCAGCCACCTCTTACCTCCTCACACGCGTCCAGCTAAGCTCCGGCCAGCGATCACACACGGAAACAACCGCCTAACACCAAAGCGCCGTCTGAGTGAAAACTCAGCACTAAGATCAATACGGACTTGGAAATAAGCGAGCACCGTAACAGTTTGCTGCATCCAGAGGATAATAAGGATAATAAGGTGGAACAGGAGCTTTCACTCTAGTCTTCAATGGAACCTTTTACTTGCAAAAGTTATGGTGCCTGTTTTTCAGTTGGGGGAGGGACTTCAGCTCTCACGGCACTAATGGTAACCACCCCATTGGAGCAGCAGGACATGCCCCATCCACCTCTGGCATCAACAGGGAAGAAGACACCTGCTAAGGTGCCCCCTCCAAGGATGACACAAACAAGAAGTCTGCCACCAACCAGTGGCTGGCAGAGCCATAGCTCGCAGGTCATACAAAAGAATGACTTCTGGGACAGAAAAGAACCAAACAGGAAAATCCTCTCAGAAACTGAAATCTCACTAGGACAAGAAAGAAAACTCGAAACTTAAACTGAAATCCACTGCTCAGTTCAATCAGTCCCCATTTTGCTGGAGGTGGAGCCTATGTATACCAATGAAGAATCACAATTTCTGATGGAATGCATCTCAGTAGCTAAGTAATTCGTGCTCTTGTTTCCCATTTATTGCTTCATCAGAACCCAATCTGATGTTCCTTCAATGGAACTGTAATGGCTACCATTGCCACCTGGCCAAACTCCGTCATTTAATGTCTGTTTCTTCTCTAGTTGCCATAGCAGTCCAGGAGTCACAGTTCCAAGAAACCCAACTCTCTACTACTAAAAGCTAAGAATGTTGTTAACACAGAAAATCCTTCTAGAAGAGTCTGCAGACTCATATGCCCAAATTTTCAGTGAGCTGGTGCCACTGACCACTGCGTTAGAAGCTGTGACTGCTGATATGTAGCTGTCAGTCGGGATAACAATGTGTAACATCTACCTACCTCTGGACACCATTATACCATACCAAGAGCTGCTGGAGCTAGTGGAACGGCTGCCTCCACCCTGCCTCTTAGTGGAGGACTTCCATGTGGACAATCCTCTGGGAGGTAGCAAACCTACATCTAGTGAGTCTCAAGTAATAGAACAGTTCATTTCGGTACTAGAAGTCCACTTACTTAGCACTGGAGCTGCAATGTGTTTCAGAACAGCCCATAGAACATATGCAGCCATTGATTGTACAATTTGCAGCCAGAAAATCTCACTCTTGATTCATTGGTATGTCCATGACGACCTTTATGACAGTATGTGCTTTATTATTATTTTATCTGTCTCAAACCATAGATCACCGGAACATGCACCATGTTGGTCATTTTGAAAAGCCAACTCACAAGCTTTCACTTCCAAAGTGACTTTAGAAACCAGTAAGGAGGAGGCTATTGAAGGAGTGGAAGAAGATCTTATTGACATAATTATACACACTGTGGAAGCAATAATGCCCTATTCTTCAGGTCCTTCCCACTGGACGCCTGTGCCCTTGTGGTCTGAAGAAGTAGCTTCGACCTAAGTGCCATCTCTGTCTAACATTTGATAGCATTCAAGAGGGTTTGAGCAGAGGCATGGTTATTAATGAAAAAGAGAAAGCAGGAGTGTTGGAAACAGTACATATCAGTGAGAGCCTCAAATGTGAACTAAACTCCGTCGCATTTGCAGCCACCCACCATCAACAGTAGTTGCTGACATCCTCCTCAATGGCAACATCTGATCCTGAAATCATTGCTGACTGTTTCACAGCATACTTCACAGGAGTATCCACATGCAGTAATTGCCATTAGAATTTCCCAAGCTGGAAACACATGGTGGATCAAAGCTACTCACATTCATATGTGTGAATAATACACTGTTCCATGTAGGGAATGAGAGTTCTGCAGAACTTTAGTGGAGTAACATGACACAGCTGCCGACCTGATAAAATCCAAAAATCAAATTCTTAAAGACCTTAACAACAACAGCATAAAACATGTCCTAGGGTTTTTCAATTGCATTTGATAGGGAGGCGAGCTTCCCCACAATGACGGAAAACTATTATTATTCCTATCCTGACACCAGGAAAAGACCTGCTAATTTTGGCTAATTATTAACCAGTCTCTTAACAAACAGGCTGCGTAAATTATATGAAAGAAGAGTCAATCAGTGACACTGGTGGTACCTGTAAGCCAGAGGACATTTATTGAAATTTGAAAGTGGCTTTTGGGCATTTTGGTCCACCACAGACTCACCGAATCATCTGGAATCTGCAGTGCATGATAATTTCGCACATCACCAACACCTGATTGCTGTGTTCTTCAATTTGCAAAAGACATAAGATACCATCTGGCGCCACACTGTCTGCTTGGAAGGAGAGGCACACAGCAGTCAGTCGCAATCCCATTAGCTTTTATTATTACTATTATTATTATTATTATTATTATTATTATTATTATTATTATTGAAACTTCCTGGCAGATTAAAACTGTGTGCCCGACCGAGACTCAAACTCGGGACCTTTGCCTTTCGCGGGCAAGTGCTCTACCAACTGAGCTACCGAAGCACGACTCACGCCCGGTACTCACAGCTTTATTTCTGCCAGTACCTCGTCTCCTACCTTCCAAAAGCTGTGAGTACCGGGCGTGAGTCGTGCTTCGGTAGCTCAGTTGGTAGAGCACTTGCCCGCGAAAGGCAAAGGTCCCGAGTTCGAGTCTCGGTCGGGCACACAGTTTTAATCTGCCAGGAAGTTTCATGTCAGCGCACACTCCGCTGCAGAGTGAAAATCTCATTCTGGATTATTATTATTATTATTATTATTGTAAATATAGATTTCGGCTATTTATAGCCATCTTCAGTGCATTTTCATTGGATGTCAAGAGACTTGCGGCAGTTCGTGTCGCCATATGTTCTTACTAGTGTATATGCAGAAGGACACTGATACGGATTTGCAAGAATAATGAAAGCAAGTGGAGTTGCGACTGACTTTTGTGCGTGTCTCCTTCCTTATAGTCCATGGTCACTGTGCACAATGATTCCTGGTGGAATCAAAGTTGGTCCTGTCTACCCTGCGTGAATGGGGCTTCCATTGCTGCTTACCCATTTTGATCTAGAATCTCCTCTTCATCTGATTGGTTTGCATCTGGATACGTTCAGCAACCAATGTATACAGGAAACAGGAGTCCCTCACGGACAGGTTTTAAGTGTAACATTTTTGCCAATGCAGTCAACAATATCGTGGCTGCAGTGGGACCAATGGTATGTATTAAAGCTGTACATGACTGTGCACTGCAGAATACCAAATTCAGGGAGGCTTACGGAAAGTACGTGACTGGGTCCAGCATTATGGATATCAATTTTCTGCTTGACATCTTATGTTGTGCACTTTGATCAACTCAGGACTGTAGATCCGCACCGAGAACTCAGTAACCAGTTACTAGGAGTCACTGAAGCTTTAAAATTTTAGAGTTGGTATGCCAGCTCAAGGCAAATTGCATGAGGAAACTTGACACTCTCTGTCTCTTCAGCAGCATCTCCTGGGTTGTAGACTGCATGAGAGTACCTCTCATTGTGGCATTGCCCCAAGTGGCCTCAGGCTAGTTTCTACATACACACTGTTGGACATTCTTGATATTTTTTGTATTTATTTTATTTACCTTGCTGTTTAACCTAAACAACTATAGAATCATACAGTTTGCATTTTCTGTCCCATTTTAGTTTACTGACTTTGATGACCTTTCTTAGAATATCCGTCAGTGACCAGCTACAATTTCTAGATGCCTGGGTTTTATCGCATTTTTAACTATCTGGCTGAAGTTACTGTCATGCACATTTTCAACCACTGTGACATGGTCGCAGACCCGCTAGCAGAGAATTCTCCTTTTCTCACTTAATATCTTTTCAACTGATTTTTCCTGTGAGTTGATGGAATAATACTAAAGTAGTTTAGTTTAGTCCCTGTAAACACATACTCATCATCAGCGCCATCTCCATATACTAACTCTGCTACAATTCCTGTGCAGTGAAGGACAATTAACCTGCTGTCTGCTTACATCAATGGCCAATGTGAAGCTGGCTAAACACAAACTCACCCACCCAGTTGCTGAATATGTTGCAGGTCACATTGCTGAATATGTTGCAGATCACATTACCACTGTCCAAAGACAGTACCTATGCCAGTTTAATCTTCACTGTTAGCACAGATTTCTCTGAACTGTGTAGATCTGTACCCATAGTCTCATATTTCCTGTCCTGTTATTTTCCCCATTGTTCTTCTCTTTTTCAAAATCTTACTTCTCCCCAAGTATGAGCAGCTTTATGCAATATGGTGATAGATTATTGTTAATAATTCTGCAGATTAAGTTCCTATGATTCCATGTATTTTTGTTAGTGTATACCTTGATACATGTTACAACCTTAAAGTGCTGCTGCTTGATGGAACCTTCAAACCGCAATAAATGTATCAGTTAGTTAGTGCATTCTGGTGCAATAAACTCTGTGGAGCTTGGAAGGAGCTTTCAGCTGCTTCTGTTAGGTACCAAATTTCCTTGAGCAACTGTAATTTGTCTTGTAAAACAGTATTTTT
Organism: Schistocerca cancellata; assembly: GCF_023864275.1. Lineage (NCBI taxonomy): Eukaryota > Metazoa > Arthropoda > Insecta > Orthoptera > Acrididae > Schistocerca > Schistocerca cancellata. The sequence goes on from NC_064632.1 coordinate 572,080,873, forward strand.
GATGACGTGCGATCATTTTCTTGTTTCAGATGAAATCTTCCAAATTCTGTCTGTAAACCATCCATGGACAGGAAAGGAAAGTCTATACAAGAACTATTTAAAATTATTCTTGGGTGTATTTTATGGATCCTGCAGAGACTTGTGTGAACTTAAATATATGGTAAATTTATTTATACATCTTCTTTTTCTGTATATTGTTGAGGGAGTGTATCACTGCAAATTTCAGAAAGTTTAGAAGTAAATGGAACTATCTTGTATTTTATGAAGTACATGATTGGAAGGTTTAACCTACCAGACATAATCACATTCTGTGTCACAAATGTTTAGAAAGAAGATAGAATACTTGGGGCATTATTTTTCATTGCAGTTGTGTAAAATTTGGACACATTTTTTGTGGGTGAGGCATGTTGACATTTATGTCTTGGGAATGTGCCTCATACTCAGATAATTATTTTCTCTATAAGTCGTCTTGAGCACAGTACTCTGCAATAGATCCTTGACATAAATCTGGGATCATCAACAAATCAGCTACCAGTTATATTGTAACTGATGACAATGTGTATTGCATGTAACTTATTCCACAAACAGATTCCTCATATTAGCAATGTGGGTAGTTACCTGTATTGTGAGGATTAGTTTTTATTGCAATGTGTCCTAATAGATAAGTGAATTTCATTGTTTCAAATTTTAGCAGCACATCTGTCCAAGGTACCATACTTCAGTGTTAGTACAAGCAGAGTGATTCTTGAATTCAGGTCAAGCTACTATACTACAAATATTCCACCCACATCTGCTAACCAGTGAGAAAGATACACTGTCATTACCCAATACCAGCCTGGACTGGAACAACTGAACCACTCCCTCGTCAGAAAGTGGTATTATGCCGCTCACCCGCCAACTAAATATCTTAATCCATCCTAAGGTAATTTGTGCTCCCAAGTGCTTGTCACATTATCATTTGTGTGAAAGACCCAGATTCAAATCTTGGCCCCTGCATCAAACTAGACTAATTCATTCCACTCCTGCATTGTCTATGATCCTGTTGGCCTCAAATTTTACAAGTCCCTAAGTCACTAAACCCAGTGACGCCCTGCTGTCCTCCTATTTCTACTCACTACTTAATCTGCAGGAAGCACTTGTTCCCATATTTTATTTACTGCTCCATCCCACTACTCCTCCTGATATGCTTGAGCCTGCCAGGGGGCTCTCAACTGTTTCGTGGGTACTTGCTTGGCTACCATGGGCCCACAGTGTTTCCAGCATTACTTCCTTTCCATGCTGCAAGTTTTGTGCTTCTTCTACCCCTTTCCCCTTCTACCTCTCCGTCAGACAGTTTTCTTGGTGCAGGCCTTTCTTGGACCTTGTTTATGATTTGGGACTTGAGAGTTTCCACATCCAGCATTTTTTACAACTTTTCATTAAGTAATACATTGTCCCTATTGTTGGATCCACCCCCCCCCCCCCTTCCCACAATGAACCATGGACCTTGCCGTTGGTGGGGAGCCTTGCGTGCCTCAGAAATACAGATAGCCGTACCGTAGGTGCAACCACAATGGAGGGGTATCTATTGAGAGGCCAGACAAATGTGTAGGTCCTGAAGAGGGGCAGCAGCCTTTTCAGTAGTTGCAAGGGCAACAGTCTGGATGATTGACTGATTCGGCCTTGTAACACTAACCAAAACGGCCTTGCTGTGCTGGTACTGCGAACGGCTGAAAGCAAGGGGAAACTACGGCCGTAATTTTTCCTGAGGGCATGCAGCTTTACTGTATTGTTAAATGGTGATGGCATCCTCTTGGGTAAAATATTCCAGAGGTAAAATAGTCCCCCATTCGGATCTCCGGGTGGGGACTACTCAAGAGGACGTCGTTATCAGGAGAAAGAAAACTGGTGTTCTATGGATCGGAGCGTGGAATGTCAGATCCCTTAATCGGACAGGTAGGTTAGAAAATTTAAAAAGGGAAATGGATAGGTTAAAGTTGGATATAGTGGGAATTAGTGAAGTTAGGTGGCAGGAGGAACAAGACTTTTGGTCAGGTGAATACAGGGTTATAAATACAAAATCAAATAGGGGTAATGCAGGAGTAGGTTTATTAATGAATAAAAAATAGGAGTGCGGGTAAGCTACTACAAACAGCATAGTGAACGCATTATTGTGGCCAAGATAGACACGAAGCCCATGCCTACTACAGTAGTACAAGTTTATATGCCAACTAGCTCTGCAGATGATGATGAAATTGATGAAATGTATGATGAGATAAAAGAAATTATTCAGGTAGTGAAGGGAGCTGAAAATTTAATAGTCATGGGTGACTGGAATTCGATAGTAGGAAAAGGGAGAGAGGGAAACATAGTAGGTGAATATGGATTGGGGGTAAGAAATGAAAGAGGAAGCTGCCTGGTAGAATTTTGCACAGAGCATAACTTAATTGAGCAAGCAGTAAAGGAAACAAAAGAAAAATTCGGAGTAGGTAATAAAATCCATGGAGAAGAGGTAAAAAGAGGTTCGCTGATGACATTGTAATTCTGTCAGAGACAGCAAAGGACTTGGAAGAGCAGTTGAATGGAATGGACAGTGTCTTGAAAGGAGGATATAAGATGAACATCAACAAAATCAAAATGAGGATAATGGAATGTAGCCGAATTAAATCGGGTGATGCTGAGGGTATTAGATTAGGAAATGAGACGCTTAAAGTAGTAAATGAGTTTTGCTATTTGGGGAACAAAATAACTGATGATGGTTGAAGTAGAGAGGATATAAAATGTAGACTGGCAATGGCAAGGAAAGCATTTCCGAAAAAGAGAAATTTGTTAACATAGAGTATAGATTTAAGTGTCAGGAAGTCGTCTCTGAAAGTATTTGTATGGATTGTAGCCATGTATGGAAGTGAAACATGGATGGTAAATAGTTTAGACAAGAAGAGAATAGAAGTTTTCGAAATGTGGTGCTACAGAAGAATGCTGAAGATTAGATGGGTAGATCACATAACTAATGAGGTGGTATTGAATAGAATTCGGGAGAAGAGGAGTTTGTGGCACAACTTGAAAGGAAGAAGGGATCAGTTGATAGGACATGTTCTGAGACATCAAGGGATCACCAATTTAGTATTGGAGGGCAGCGTGGAGGGTTGGAGGGTAAAAATCGTAGAGGGAGACCAAAAGATGAATACACTAAGCAGATTCAGAAGGATGTAGGTTGCAGTAGGTACTGTGAGATGAAGAAACTTGCACAGGATAGAGTAGCATGGAGGGCTGCATCAAACTAGTCTCAGGACTGAAGACCACAACAACAACAAAAACATTGTTCGATTTCACCTGCCACCAATTTTCAAAATCCTCCAGAAGTATGGGTCATGCAGAGAGGTCGCCCAGTATAGTGCATGCTCCACCTTTGCCCCTTTCCATCTTTGCACCCTCCCCCTTACTAAGTTAATACACCTAAAACCCAACACAGTAGGCATCCTGTTGTGGAGGAGTGGTGTGGCGTGGGGGTCATCAAGTGCCTGGAGGATTGGAGGGTAAAAATCATAGAGGGAGACCAAAAGATGAATACACTCAGCAGATTCAGAAGGATGTAGGTTGCAGTAGGTACTGTGAGATGAAGAAACTTGCACAGGATAGAGTAGCATGGAGGGCTGCATCAAACCAGATTCAGGACTGAAGACCACAACAACAATAACAACAACAACAACAACAACATTGTTTGATTTCACCTGCCACCAATTTTCAAAATCCTCCAGAAGTATGGATCATGCAGAGAGGTCTCCCAGTATAGTGCATGTTCCACCTTTGCCCCTTTCCATCTTTTCACCCTCCCCTTACTAAGTTAATACACCCAAAACCCAACACAGTAGCCCCCTGACCATGCAGGGATCGCATTGTGGATGCCAGAGTTGAAAATTCCCCATGTACGCTAAGCAATATGTGCCATCATGACTGGGGTACGAGGACTCTGCACAGTGGATTACAGACCAGGTAGCAGCTGCTAACTGCGTGGTGCCCAGGGTGAGAGCCCCAGTTGGGAGAGAGTGGCACCATGGCAGATGAGCTGCAAATGAAATGTATGAGGTTATCTCCCACTGATGGCCATGGGGCCTAAGAAGTCTCTTTGGGAGGAAAGTCCTCATTTAATGCAGAGAGATACGACCCTAATATGTTCCCTCCCCTAGTTACAACATGGGAGGAACATAAGGCTAAGTGGCAAGCAGAGAAATACTCCCTGCAATAGTTGGTTTGCACAGAGACTGACAGAGAGCCCTTCTTGGCCACAAAACCCTTATTCAATGTGGATAGCTTAAAAGAAGAGTTTGAGGAAATGGCAGCCATCTCTAAAATGAAAAGTGGGTCAGTTTTGATCAAAACAGCATCCCCTGCCCAGTCACAGGCACAGCTCGCTTGTAACAAGCTGGGTGACATATTTGTGACTGTCACTCCCCATAATAGTGTAAATATGTTTCAGGGCATCATTTTCCATTGAGGCTTGCTCCTACAATATAATGATAAGCTATGTGCCAATGTGGAATGATTGGGTGTAAACTTTGTTCATCGTGTACATAGGAGGCCAAAGAACAATAGGGTTGCCACCAGTGCCTTCATCTTGGCATTTGAGGGTGATTCATTGCCCGAAAAGGTCACGGTTATGGTATACCAATGTTATGTGAAACCGTGTGTTCTGCGACCCCTGTGCTGTGCTTCAAATGTTTGAAATTTGGGCACATGTCTTCGTGTTGCAAACCTAGGCCCATCTGCTGAGATTGTGGACATCACTGCATGCGAATGCTCCTTGTACCCTTCCCCCAATCTGTGTTAACTGTGAAAGCACCATTCTCCCTGCTTGCCACATTGCACCATTTTCCAGAAAGAAAAGAAAATACAATAGTATATGATTGTGGACTAACTAACTCATCAAGAGACCAAGAAGTAGTATGAGCAGTTGCATCCAGCATGTACAGCAGTGTCATATGCTGCAGCTAACATGATGTCACCACTCTGGTGATGGTACTGCTGCCTGTTACACTTCCTGCAGTGGACCCTCAGGGCCACTTGACCAAGACAGCCCCACTGATGGTTGGGGGCTCTCCTCTTGCTGGTTCCCTCACACCCACTGTGGAATTGTTGGCCTCTCACCCACCAGGTACATTGGTTCCCACCTCCCAGCCAGAGACAAATCACCTTCCTCTGGCTTCTCTCACCAAGAAAGAGTCCCTCAGGACACTTCCTTCCAAGACTTCTGCTGGTTTACAACTGGATACCATCCAGTGGCTGGTCGTAGGGTCTCACAATCATCACCATGAACTGAAACTGATTCAGAGAAACCCTCACAATCATCCAAATCCTCTAAGGAGAGGAAAGATAAGTAGTAGTCCTCCAAGAAGGAGATTCTGGTGTCCCCCATGCCTCCATACCCTCCCTGTACTCCTGTGGCTAAGGGGGAGATTCTGAGGCCCTGGGTCTCACCACACAACGGATCCCAGAACCCGTGTGTATTGATGCCTTAATTCCTCAACCAGTGGCAGCAGGTGACCTTGGGGCATAACGCGCCTCCTTGGTCTGTTCATGGTCTATGGTATATGAACATTATTCTCCAGTGGGAATTGTACCACCTGACTGAGCTTCGACATCTTTTAAGCACTTTCTCTGCCCTTTGGGGACTGATGACCTCAGATGTTAAGTCCTATAGTGCTTAGAGCCATTTGAACCTGCATTTTGCGTTGAAATTCAGGAGACTTGGTTTCCAGCAGTGTGGACCCTGGTCCTGTCAGGCAGAGTTAGAACATATGTTCTGAACACCCTATATAGTGAACTTGTGCCTCTTAATACACTTTCAGAGTCTGTGGCTGTTCGGATAAGGGCATTTCACGATATTACCATCTGCAGTGTTTACCTCCTTATTGATGGTGCAATGTATGCGAACATATAGGTTGCATTGGTTTCTCAGTTCCCCCCACCCACCACCCACCCATCTCCTAATCTTGAGTGACTTCAGTGCCCATAACCCTTTGTGGGGTGGAACAAAGACCGCTGGTCATGGTAAAGGCCTTGAAAACTTAGGGACACAACTTGACTTTTTCCTCACGAATACTGGTGCCCCACAGACTTCAGTGTGGCACATGGAACTTTCTTGACCATTGAACTTTCCATCTGCAGTGCTTGTCTTTGCTTCTCCATACACTGTAGAGTCCACGATGACCTGTGTGGTACTGACCACTTTCCAATCTTTCTGGCCCTCCCTCAGCCTCACTCCTCTGAATGGTCTCAACAGTGCTGACTGGGGTTCTACCACATCTGTTGTTGCCCATGGCTCCCCACTGCATGGAGATATCAATGAGACAGTTTAGAACACAACTACAGCCATTCTATCTGTAGCTGATATAGGGATCCCCTGTTTCTTGGGCCGGCCCTGATGGAAGACAGTACCTTAGTGGTCATCAGAAATCAGATGCCATTAGAGATCATAGGCAGGCTCTCCAATGCCATAGGCGGCACCCATCGATGGAGCACCTCATTGCCTTTTAACGGCTCCTTGCCCAGGTGCGCCATCTAATAAAATGATGGAAGTGGGAATGCTGGGAAAGGTATTTTTCAACCATTGGACCATGTACTTCTCCTTCACAGGTGTGGGCAAAGACAACACATACCAGACGCCTGCAGGTGTACCAGCTGTTAACTTGAATGACAGTGTCTACACTGACAGAGACACTGTCGCCAAACATTTTGCTTTGCTTTATGTGTGAGCCCTAGCATCTGAGGAATATCAACCTGCCTTTCGTGTTCTAAAACAGGTGGAGCAAAATCAATTGTCTTTTACTCCATGTCATGTTGAGCCACATAATTCTCCATTCAGTGAGTGGGAATTAGTCAGTGTCCTCACACACTGCCCCGACACTGCCCCAGGCCTGGACCGCATTCACAACCAAATGATCAAACACCTGTCAGCAGATTGTCAGAATCATACTTTTGCCATCTTTGTGTCTGGAGCAAGGGCAAATTCCCATCGCAATTGCAAGAAAGCATCATCATCCTAGTACTGAAACCGATAAGCGCCCTGTAGAGATGGGTAGTTATCACCTAATTAGTCTCGCCATTGTTCTCTGTAAGTTGCTTCAACGCATAGTGAGCCAGTGGCTGTGTTGACTCTTTGAGTCTTGAGGTCTTCTGGCTCCGTCCCAGGGCGGTTTTCACAAAGACCATTCCACTGCTGATAATATGCTTTACCTGGAGTCTGCCATCTGAACAGCTTTTGATTAGCAACAACACCTTATAGCCATCTTCTTCCAACTGCAAAAGGTTTATGACACCACATCCTTGTTAACTTACACAAGTGGAGTCCCCAGGGTCTGCTCCTGATTTTTTTTTTTTTTTTTAATCCAAAAAATATGTTCTGGGTTCGAATAGGTGCTTCCCACAGTACCCCCCATAGCCCAGAGAATGGGGTCCTGCAGGGCTCTATACTGAGTGTCCCTCTGTTTCTGGTAGCCATCAATGGTCTCGCAGCAGCTGTGGGGTCAGCTTCACTCTCCTTGTATCCTAACAACTTCTGCCTCTACTACTGCTCCTCTAGTATGGGTATCACTGAAAGTAGACTGCAAGGTATCGTACAAAAGGTGTGGTCATGGCCCCTCATCCATGGCTCTCGGTTTTCAGCCACCAGACTCGCATGATGCATCTCTGTCGACATCGCACCATTCACCCACAACCAGAGCTTTACCTTGTGACCAACTACTTAATGTGTTAGAGACTTTTTGCTTTTTATGACTGGTCTTAGATGCTCGGTTGATGTGACTTGTCTTCGATCCTCAATTGACGTGGGTTTCCCATCTTCAATGGCTTAAGCAAAAGTGCTGGCTGCACCTTAATGCATTTCGCTGCCTAAGTAATGCCAGCTGGGGTGCAGATCACACTATCCTTCTTCAGCTTTACAAAGCCCTGATACAGTCCCATCTTGATTATGGGAGTTTGCCATATGGTTTGGCATCACCTTCAGCATTACAGTCATTGGATCCAATACATCACTGCAGGGTTTGGCTTCTCACAGAAGCCTTTTGATCTAGCCCTGTGAACAGCTTACCTACTGAAACTGGGTTCTTTCCATTGCAGATCAGGCACCAACAACAGCTTTTCAGGTATGCTACACACATTCGCAGCTCCCCTAAGCATCCAAACTAATGTCTTCTCTTTTCACACACTCCTGCAATGGCACCCAGATCAGGGATCGTAATCACAATTCCCATCCAGTCCCTCCTCTGAATGCCAGTTGTTTCCTCTTATACCTCTCCTCTGGGCCTATTTGTATACACCTCCATGGTGCATTCCTTGTCCACAGCTTCATCTTGACCTATCACAAGCCCCGAAAGACTTGGTTCAGCTTGAGGCCATCCGCCACCAATTTTTCTCCAAATTTCCTGCATCCCGGGGTTCACAAATAGTCTATACAGATGGCTCGATGGTTGCTGGTTACATAGGTTTTGTTTATACTCCTGCGGGACGTACTGAACTGTGCTCCTTGGCAAATGGTTTTTTAGTGTGTTCACTGTGGAGTTGGTAGCCATCTCTTTGCACTTGAGCATATCCGTTCCTGCACTGGTGAGTCCTTTCTCATCTGCAGCGACTCCTTGAGCAGTTTGCAAGCTCTCAACCAGTGTTGCCCTTGCCATCCCTTGCTCATAGCAATGCAAGATTCCCTTTATGCGCTTGAACAATGTGTATGCTCTTTGACTTTTGTCTGGACCCCTGGCCATGTTGGACTCCTGGGGAATGAACTCGCTATTAGCTTAGCCAAACTGGCTACCAGTAAGCTGACTCTGTATATAGTTATTCACTGCGATCAGTATTACCCTGTCAAATTTTATGGATCTGGAATACAGAATGGCTCACTCAGATTTCACTAACCAAACTGGAGGTGTAAAGGAGACTACGAATCCATGGAGGTCCTCCTTGTAGGCATCTTGCAAGGACTCTGCCATCCTTCATCGACTCCGCATCGGCCATGTTTGGCTGACTCCTCATCATCTCATCTGTTGTGAGGATCCACCCCACTGTTATCACAGTTCCCATTTGACGGTGGTCCATGTTTTGCTGGACTGTCCCAACGTATCCATCTTGTGGTGGATTCTCAATCCCCCTGACTCGGTACCCGTGCCACAGTGACTGACTTAAATTTACATTTTATTCATGATGGGGTCTTTTACCACTTTATTTAAGGGAGGGCCGCTTAACTGTATTGGTTCATTAAAAGGTTGGCAGATCACCTGTTGCCTCATCTGCCCAAATCAGGCTGCGGCTGTCTGGGCTTGGTGGTCCGCCCAGTCCTTACCCTGCCTGCTCTTTTACTCTTCCTCACACCCTCTGCCGTGGTCTGTTTAACTTGTTCATCTTATTTCTATCTGTGCTGCTCTTGCCCTGTCCATGTTGCTAGCCTTTCGTTGACAATTTCGCAGTGGGGTACCTCTGGTATATATGCCCCTCATTGAATTCTGCTTTTGGGGGCTTCTGGCTGCTCCCTAATTATAGCACCTCACCTGTTTTTCTTCCTATATCCCCCTTCTTTTTTGTCTGTTACCTAGTCTTTGTTGACCTGTGGGAGACCTTGGGGTTTTCTTACCCTGGGTTTTGCACAATAGGCCATCTCTGATGTACACACTTGTAGACCTGTTTGTTCAAGGGAAAAGGGACAAATGACTTAGTTTGGTCCCTTTAATTATCCAGCCAATGAACCAACATGCTTGAAAGTTCTCAGTCCCTCACTTTTCTCTCATATTTATAGAGTCGTAGGATAATTTCACTGCTGTCCTTGGATCCATTCTCCCATTACGTGTACTTACCTTCCTCCAAGCAGCTCATGTAACCATCTCTTGTTACCTTACTCTTTGTCTCTCCTTCCCATGTCGATTCATCCATTTGTGTGCAGCCTTTAACTGCCCTCTATGTACTTTGAGCAATTGTTTACTCTGACTTCGTTAGTGCACCTCTCTCTGCTTGCTTCTGCCCTGACCTCTCAGATGTTAATTTATTATTCTTTATATTGGAGTTCGTCCTCTCTCCTTGACCATGATGTCGATGGGATATTTAAGTTTATTAACGATTTTAATGTACTCTTTGACAAAATAATATGCTGCGATGAAGAGTAGTGACAAGTTAATAGTTCGGCGTATCAAATGTTCATTGTAGTGTAGACTCTGCAAAGTACATCATCTCAGTGACACATAGGAGGTTGATTAGATCAAATTTGCCACTGTATCCTTTTCATCATAGATGCTAGATCAGTAGCATGGTAGGATTACTTCAGTGAATCTTGGGAAAGTGTGAAGGGAAATCAGTAGCGTGAAAAAAATTTCATGCTGAACTCCACTGCAAAGCATAGGATTGATTGTAGGACACAGGCTCCCTGGTAAAGATCTTGGTAAAGAAGGTAATGAAGTGGTTATTGGGGGAGCTGGAAACACTGATCTCTATTTATACACCCATCTCTCTCCTTCCAATGCTCTCAGAATTGTTTAATAAGATGGCTTACAACAAAACCAACTTTCTGAAAATAACCTTTTAATGTAATCTTGGCTTAGCTTCTGTAAAGGCTTTATGGAGAAAGCTATACTTGCCAAGGACTTTGGTCGTTTAGATCACAAAATTTTATAGGGGAAACAATCATGGTATGGCATTAAAGGTATTCTCCTTGTGTGGGTTATATGTTGACACTAGAAAACAGAAGGTCATATTAGCAAATGATAGAACAGAAATTGGACTACATTCAAAGTGGGGAAATACTAAACAAGGCGCTGTCAGAGACTCAGTGTTTGGCTCACTACTGTTCGTGACCTACGTAGATGATTTAACCAGCACATTGGATGACTCATCAAAAACTGTAATAGTTGCTGATGACAAAAGTATTGATAAAGGATCCAAATGCATGAGTATCAGAATCTACTAGAAGAGTACTGGAACAGGATTACAGCTGGTTCACAGCTAACAGCTTAACTCATAATCTTACAATAACTTATATTATGCAGTTCCAAACAAATAAAATGATCTACCAGAAGTAGAGACCACTGGGCATACACAGTGAGGCTCCATGTGTGAATTTCCTGGATCTCCACATCTGTAATAAACAGAGCTGCTGCTGATGATGATGGCAATGGTGGTGGTGGTGGTGGTGGTGGTGGTGGTGGTGAGTTCGTATGGCTCAGGTCTTTCTATTTGACACCATTTCCTCAGTTATGAAATGGGGGGACCCACAGTTTATTGTGGAATCTGAATCATATGTTGCTTCTGGTGACTCCTCACATCATTGAGAGGTGAAGAGAGGTTAAATTGAAGACTGAGAAATCCATGGTCTGACTAAGATGGGATCCCATGACCTCTTGATTTCCAGACATGCAGCTTTCCACTGCCACACCACCAGTGGGTGGTGTGGTGTGGTGTGTGTTGTGGTGTGGTGTGTTGGTGTGTGTGTGTGTGTGTGTGTGTGTGTGTGTGTGTGTGTGTGTGATGAGAGTTTGAGAGTTAGCATTGATCAAAATATATGGCCATATCTTTTGACTGCATTGCCTTAGGAACTTAAATTTTTTACACCACCAAGGAACTGTCGACCTTGGTACTTGAATAAATTTCCGTTTGGTACCAGTATCTGTCCTTGAAAAAAAGGGATCTTGACATCCAGACAATGAAGTGATCCTGTAAGGGCCTCTTTTTTGCCAATTGAGATAGAGAATCCTACAAATGAATTTATGATGAACTCTGCAATTCGCAATGACAGTACTAGAAGTAAATATAATTTACATATCAATTATGCTTCCCTATCTAAGGTTCAGAATGGACTTCTGTACCCTACCACAAAAGTCTACAACAGGTAGCCAGGGGACATCAGTTAGCAAATTGAAAATCTCCAGATGTTCAAAAAGATAAAAAAAAAAAATACCTCATTAGCCACTTTCTCAATTGTCAGAATATCTACATTCAAGAATATGAATTCCACATAAGTATAATTTTTGAATTATACTGGTCTTGCCAATATATAAACAGCTGATATGGCTGATCCAGAGTAACAGCTTTGTTTGAAGTACAGTAGAGTGTTGATTATCCAAAAGTCGGTCAACCAAACGTCTGCTTAACCAAATTGTTGATCACAAATGCCGCTCCCCCTTGCTATGGTCTAGTCTGTTGATTCTTCAGCAGCCAGGGAAGAAGATTACATTCTCAAAACCATTTACAGGGCTGATGAAAGTAGGCTCAGTTGGAAAGCTTTGCCAAGGAAAAACTCGTGCTTCACATAGTGAATTAGCAGCACCTGGTCTTAAAATAAGCTAGGATTGTATCGCTTCTTGGGCCAATGCTACTGGCAGCCACCGACTGCTTATGCTTGTCATTAGTAAATGCAAGAAATGGCGTTGTTCCAAACACATTAACATGTCTGCGATGTCTATTGTGTACAAATCACAAGAGAGTGCCTGGATAGATAGTATGATTTTCACTGAACAGTTTATGGAAGTTTTCGTACCCTCTGTAGAAGCTCATGAAAAGGGAGAAAAGATTACTGCCCCTTGACAATCCATCCATTCATCCATCGTGTAATATCGTAAACTAAAAGGATGAGTTAATTAAAGTGATGTTTGTTCCACTCAACATAACGTCCTTATTAAAGACCATGGATGAAGGCATAATTGACACTGTCTGATGATATTGCAGAAAAAATTGTTACTCAAGTTATTGTTAGAAAGGAAGAGGAGGTAGAAAAATGTCTGTTAAGAAATAAATATTTTTTATAATTTGAAAGATGGTCCTACATGATCGGAGCAGCATGGGATGATGTAAAGGAACAGAATTTGAAAAAGCCTGAAATAAAATTTTATTTATGGCGAAAAGTTGTCAGAGTAATTGAAAACAATGAACAGAATGGTATGTCCAAAATTGTAAAAGAACTCAACTGCCATGAATGTGAAGATGATGATAAAGAGTGGATGAGTGTTGACAATGCAAGTCCAAGGCACCAAATTGTGCAAGACATGAAATTGTGAAACTTGTTGGTGATAAAACTGGGACCAGCATCTCATCAGCTAGTGTCCAGAAAATGAAAAAGAAAATACACTTGCAGCTTCTGAAGCTTTCACATGTTTAGTTACTGTCTTGTGATGGTTTGATGCTCAAAATGAAAGTGACCAGTATCAGATATTATGTGTGGAAAAAAGCACATGACTTAGCTGCTCGTAAGTGGGTAGGCCTGCATAGACAGACCAAAACTAAGAATTTTTGAAGCATTAATTCTATACACATGTACTGTACATGCAAAATGTGTACATATTACATATTTTGTGTTTGGAAGGCTATATTATCTACATTCCTACTGCACTTAACTGTGTAATAATAAGCGATTCATAAATGTATGTGGTTTTTATTTGTAAACTGATAAATAAAAGTATACAGTTTGATTATCTGAATAAACAACATTTTCCAAACCCATGTTATCCAGTTAGTTAGGATAATCAATTCTCTACTGTATCTGGTGAAAACAAGAGTTGAACACTAGAAGAGGAGTTAAAGTAGCTTTTTTTCAAAGCACTTGTTTTTCTCCTTATACACTGTTACATATGGAAGTATTCTAGAAATAATTCTCATAGTTATCAGGTTGAATAAATTAGCAGTTATCATAATTTCTTGACCATATATTTAACAGAAGTAGTCAGCAGTGGCTGATTCCTCCTGTTAATGTATAATTTGATGAGGGGTTTACAGAATGTGGTGTGTGAATAAAAGAATGAATGACTGAATCTATACCATTTTCTATTGTGAAGTGGAGACTGATTTATTAGTGTGACAATATTAAGTGTACTGGTCTGCATGTAGGTTTAGTATTTTCTGAAATGTTTTGAATTGTGTTTTAGGTTAATTCAAATTTCTTCAAGCATTCGCAGTCAATGGTCACAGGCACTTCAGAAATGCACAAACTGTGGCAAGTAGTCATGCCTCACCTCAAAAGCAGCCTGGAATATCTCTATCAGAGAACTGCTATGTGGTAAAGTTCCTCCTCTATCAGAAATTTTATTACTATAGTATAAGTTAAACAATAATTCAAATGTAATAGTACATGTCCACATTAGTTCAAGTGAAAACTCACATTACTGAAATAATTTACTATTTTACAGGACAGAATATGAAAATGACTTCTCACTAGCAGGCAATACAGCTGCCAATAGAGGACTTGGAAATCGTGATCAGCTGTCTTCCCAGGAATTTGCCCTAAGTTTTGAGCTTCCGTATTATACCAAATACTTCCTCATTGCTGCTTATTTGGCATCATACATTCCCTCAAAACTGGATAAAGCTCTCTTTATGAAACGGAAAGATAAGAAGAAGAAAAAGAGAATCAACAGATCTAAAAATGACATTCTAAGTGATATGCTCCTAGGACCAAAACCATTCACGGTGGACAGACTGTTGGCTATATTTTATTCTATTGTTCAAGATGAGGTCAGCTTCACAGTAAATCTTTCTGTGCAGGTCAGTATTCTGTTAGCTTATTTAGCCCTTTACTTACTAACAAATTGCTGTTACTAGTATAAGTCATCGTCATTATTAAATAACTATGGTAATGCAAGCAGTGTTAAAACAAAGGAAGAAAGGAAAATATTTTTCTTAATAGGCTTTATCGTACACAAACATAAGGTGATAAAAACCACCATTCGAGACCAATAGCTCCATCGTACAATAGGAGTGGGATTGGGGCTGTTCAGAATTTAAGAAGGAATGTCATCACAATAGAAAAATCTTGAAATGTATGAATTGAGTTAGTTTAAAAACTGCCAAATGTGCATTTATTTCTGTAGCTGCTAACAAAACACAAAAATTTTAATAGCAAGGGATGCTACATGAACATTTTAAATTACATTGCTTCAAAGAATCTTAAAAGAACAAGCGGACATAACCTGTGATATATGATATAATGACTTCTGAATACTGAAGATAATAGTTATTCCATTATTACCCAACTTAATCTGCAAGAAAAAAAGTATATGAAAACAGCGTGCACTGGGATTACATCAGGAAAAAAAAATACTGTGTACAACAGATTTAGAAGGGGGGCAGTTGACTCTGCGGAATACACAGAACACACTTGCATTTGTGGGGAGTCATTAGAAAAATGTAAGTTCACCACAGATTACTAATGTTTATTCAAATAAACAACTGAAATTTCAACTCATTAACTGAAATTACAGTCACAAATGTGTCTTATTTTAAATGCATAGTCCAGAGATCCATTAGCATGTGTAGAAGCATGGATGTGGAATGTGTTAAAATGTGTGTTTTATTGCATGCGCATCCTTTACATCAAATTATGCGCATACGAGATGTGTGAGAAAAGTAATGAGGCTGACAACACTTTGACAGATCTGGCAACAGTGTGTTGATCTACTTGTGGAGACCACTGTGTCCATTCCTACCAGATGGTCAGAGTTTGTTCTGAACAGTGATCACATTTTTCTGAGAGCGTAATGAGTGAAGTTGTGTTTTTGATGTGTGTTACAAAAATGGAACAGCAGAATTTAGAGCAATGTTGTGCAATCATGTCTTGCGTTAAATGTGTGGAATCCATGAGTGTGACCTTTCAAAAGTTGAAACAGGCCTATGAGGAACATTCCTTGTCAAGAGCACAGGTTTATTGCTATCACAATTCATTTTTGAAAGTCCGAGAACACGTTGAAGATAACTCACGCAGGGAGACCTTCAACTTCAAAAACAGGCGAAAACATTGAAAATGTGCATGCTATTGTGAGAATTTGTTCCTCCAGGACAAACTGTCAACAGTGTGTTTTGCAAAGATGTCCTTGAAAGCATCAGAAAAAGAATGAATCGAGTGAGGCGAGACGTTGCAGACAAGTGGATGCTGCATCATGACAATTCCCCATGTCAGGCAGCCACTTTCATCACAGAGTTTCGACCTTAAAAGCAATTCATGCCATTCCACAGCCCTCCTGTTCACTTGGTCCAATTCCCCGTGACTTTTTTCTTTTCCTAAAACTGAAAAAGTCTTAAAAGGACATCATTTTGGGACTCTGGAGAACATTTAGAAGAATGTGACTGACATGTTAAAGGCCCTACTAGTTGAAGCCTTTCAGCATTGCTACCAAGACTGGGAATGATACTCTAATGACGTATAGCTGCCGAAGGGAACTATGTTGAATGGGACAATATTGCTGTTCAGAAAAAATAAGCAAATAAAAAGTTTGATAGATAAAAAATCAGTCTCATGACTTTCTTCGCACACCTCATAAGTGTCATTTCCAGTCTCCTAATTTATTATTTTTCAGCATGAATTTGTCTTTCATTTAGTGGATCTTTTCAAAGATTCAGCTTCATTTATCTAGTAAGAAGGAACAGTATTCAGAGTTGTGGAACAGAAGCAGAAAAAAGTATCGTACACTCGCTGGAGACCACATACACCCTTTTCATCATGATCATGTTCCCATACAGTAGAGGCATTTTTCAACAAGATAATGCGCCGTGTCACAAAGACAGCAGTGTGACGCAGCATTTCTAGAAACAAAGCGGAGAGTTCCAATTGATCTGCTGGCCCCCTGCTCGCCCCCCCTCCCCCAACTCGCCAGATCTGAACCCGACTGAACACATCTGGGATGTGATTGAACGTGACGTCAGAGCCCATCACCTCCCTCCCCAGAATTTATGGGAAAGATTTCTTGTGTGTACAGATTTGGTGCCAAATCCCTCCAGCGACCCACGAATTCCTCATTGCTTTCATGCCACAATGCGTCTCCACTGTTATCCATGCCAAAGGTGGACATAACTACCATTAGTTAGGTGGTCATAATGTTGTGGAAGACCAGTGTACATCTAATCTAAAGAGTCAGTGTAATTCTTGGGACAGGGGAGGGTTCAAAACCTGGTATATTAGTAAATGACAAAGCCAAATATATTTTTCCTCTGAATATATATACATATCTGAATGGTCAATGACTGTATTTCATTGTGATATTTATTTGCTACTCTCGTTAAGCTAGAAGTAACCTGTTGGGTTCCGTGTTATTTGACTTGCGCGGAAGTTTTCATTCAGTATCACAAGGACACCCTTATATTATTTTTCTTTCATTCGGCTCTTCTTATTGTTATAATTTATTTGCGTTCGATTTCTAGCCAACAACGGCTTCATCTTCAGTTGATTTAGCACTGTTATTAATGTGATACACCACTGCAAGTACACCCCGCAAATGTACCCAGGATCCTCTAGTGTAGTACATTTCACGTCCTGTAATGGTGTCAGGCTTGTTTCTCTGGCGAGGGAATGTGGTATAAACAATGTCAAATCTAAACTGGCTGGTTAGTGAAGAAACATGCGTACAACTCGCATTTCGTCAAACCCATACATACCAGTTCTCCAGTGATAATGCAGATAAACGAGGCAAATAGTTGTGCAGAAGTGTATAAGCAGTCATCTTTCCCAGGTGTAAGCAATGGCAAAAATATTAAGATAAGGCAAAGTAAGAAGCGTCATGCCTTACATTGTTTACAGTGATTCACGATACGATTGTATAAGGGTATTTCAAACAGTAAATTACACATTATTATGGCAGGTCAGGTAACTTTTAGTGAATGCTGCTCTACACTTCACCGTGACATACAGTAGCTACGTGACTAGTCTTCAACAGAAGACAAAAAGGACGGGTATACACTTGCGCGCGCACGCGCGCGCGCGCGCGCGCACACACACACACACACACACATATATCCATCCACACATATATCCATCCACACATATACAGGCACAAGCAGACATATACAGAGGCCCTGTATATTTATATGTCTGTATATGTCTGCTTGTGCCTGTATATGTGGGGATGGATATGTGTGTGTGGGTGTGTGTGTGTGTGTGTGTGTGTGTGTGTGTGTGTGTGTGTGTGCGCGAGTGTATACCCGTCCTTTTTTCCCCCTAAGGTAAGTCTTTCCACTCCCGGGATTGGAATGACTCCTTACCCTCTCCCTTAAAACCCAAATCCTTTCGTCTTTCCTGATGAGGCAACCGTTGGTTGCGAAAGCTTGAATTTTGTGTGTATGTTTGTGTTTGTTTGTGTGTCTATCGACCTGCCAGCGCTCTTGTTTGGTAAGTCTCATCATCTTTCTTTATATATATATATATATATATATATATATATATATATATATATATATATATATATATATATATATAATATGGTAGTTGGTTGCTCCAGAAGACATTTCTGTAGCACACAAGCAAGTGGAAATAACTAAATAGGCAGACTTCGAGATCTGGTATCTTCAATACTGGAAATTATGTTAATGGTAAATGTTGCTCAGCACAGTCTACTCAAGCTTTGGAGCTTGTGATTTTCCCAGCTAACATGCAATCTATATGGACACGTAAAAGTTTCTAACACTATTCTCTCTGTACCTGCCGACTTTCATAAGCAGTAACCATCTCCTGTGGGCTTTCATTGTCAGGAAGGATATGACTGTAGTTTGAAGTTGCTTGCTTTGTTGCAGGATAAGGTAGTTAATTAATGTATATGAGAAATAACGAGGGGACCAAGAATAGAGCCTTGCGGGACTCTAGAACCAAATGTTTTGGCCTTACAGCTGCTTTGAGCGGTTAAAATGCCACAAGCTTCTGACCACTCTGTGGCCATTGTTAAGCGATATGACTGCTGATGGGCTGCTTTTACACCCTTTTATAGGCTGGCTGCTGGCTGTGATCTCACTGGTACTCATGGCATTGCCATATGTGGGCATAGGTAGACTCCGCGTTCAGTGAGCCTACGTTCACTGGATATCCTGTAGCACTGAGCTGCATTCCACAGTCTTTATTAATGGTGTCGACAGTGATTATTTAAACAGTTTCTTTAGTTACACCGTCCTAGAAGCCGGTAGGGAAAGCCATGACAGAGACTTCATTAAATGTCATTCAGGGGCATTTTAACCACTTGATGCAGCTGGAAGCCCCAGAATACTGAATAAAATGGTACCCCTGTTTGTCACTGCATCTTTACTCTAGTTACTTCATTTTTCAAGAACTATATTTTGATCAACACAATCGAAAGATTTTGAAACCTCACAGAATGCACCAACAGGCATTGTCTCATTGTCTGGTAATTCCAGGACATTATTTGTGAACGTAAATATGACTCAGATTGTACAGGTACCTTTTCGAAATGTAAACTGATTTTTGATACACTTTTATTAGGTTGCTTTCTTGTCTTTGTCTGTTTGGTACAAATTTTACAGTTGATTTTTTACTAACTGCTCAATGAGCTAGAGACTTGAAACTTACAATGTAGCTAAGAACTAGATGAAAGTGCAGTATTAGCTCACTCTCTTGTCTCTTATCTGGTGTGTGTGTGTGTGTGTGTGTGTGTGTGTGTGTGTGTGTGTGTGTGTGTGTACACACCACTGTCGTTTTCGATTGTCCTGTTTCAGTTTTGAATGGTTAGCAGGAAGAATGAGTGCTGATAATTCTCTGTATTAGCTGGAATCTCTCTAATTTTTACCTTCATGATCCTTACGTAGGAGGGATCTCAACTGTCTGCTGTATCATTCTTTGCCATTCAGCATCTTGTGGGTGCGATGTGGAAAGGCATGTAGCCAGCACACAGCCTGCCTAGTTGTTTTGCTGACTTTCCAGACCTTGGAGACCTACTTCTTATCCAAGTAGTTCCTCAGATAGCTTTACGAGGCTGAAGGCACCCCGTACCAATTCTCCCACCAAGAAAAAATCCTCAGCAGTCCTGGGAATAGAGCCCGAACCTCCACACGTCAGCTACCTATGCTGACCACTCGGCTATTGAGGTGGACTATTAGTTGACTTTGGTGAAGAGGAACTGAAATGAGTCAGAAATTCGTAATGTCATTAAAATGATTGAAGTTCACTGAAAAATTTTACACCCATTAGACTTAAAAGCAGAATATAATTATTTTAAAAAATTTAATATACCACATTTTTAAATTGGACTAAGAAGTATAAAATAATTTCTCTTAGCTCTATATAGATAGTCCTAAAAATCTGTAATTGTGAATTTGTTATAATAGCTGTGAAAGTATTTGTAAGATTTAAAATCAAAAAAGTAAAGAGCATGCAATACATAATTGATACTTGAATAGTTCGTCTTCTTACTGTTATCTATTGCATGTGCCCCATATTTCTGTTTTAAACCTTACAGGTATTTACATAAGTATTAAAACTTCACAATCGCAAATTTTCAGATCTACATGTAAGGGGTTAAGAATCTCTCTAGGTCTAGTAGAAATTATTTTCTAATTTTTAGTTTTGTTTAAAAACTTGATACATTAAAATTGATTTTTATTTAAATGATTACTAGCAGTAACGTTGAAGCCATTGAGGTGCTTCACAATCCTGGCATACAGCAATTATCAAGGACTCTAGATAATGTTTAAAAAAGAGAGCTAGGACAGTAATTTATAACACCCCCTTTTTGTAAAGGAGCTTCACAGTTTCAAGTTTCAATCTGTCAGGGAAGACACACAGACTCGTGGAAATGTTGAATGTATGTGCCAGAACTTTGCTTGGCTGATTACAGCATGTTTTGAACAGTGTACTAGAAACATTACCTCATTTTTAAAGAAGTGGTAGTTTTCTTATTTCAGCTGCTGTTATGGGACTGTAATTAGATCTTAATGGAACAGTGAAAGGTTATTTCAGTATCTCCATTCACTTTTCTAAAGAACCACTCCTCCCTTTTTTCTCATCAATGCTCAAAAATGCTTATTAAATATTTCTGCCACCTTTTTTTTTTTTTTTTTTTTTTTTGTCTGGATTGCTATCCTATGTTTCTAAAAATGTGTTCAGTTCTAGTCTCACCCCTTATTTGCCTTATAGTATCACTAGAGTTATTTATTTATTTTTGAACTTAAAAACAAAATTTAGGGAAGTCTTTGCACCAATGGTAATTCATGGCTTATTGATGAATTCTTCGGTTTGCACCCTGTAAATTCTTTCTTTGTAAAGTACTTTCAAATATTAGTGCCACATGGTTACTGAACAAATTGTACTTGGAACTAACACTGTCTTCATCATATACAGGCCTCCAATTTACATTTTAGAGATGTGATGTATTTTCCACATTAATGGTTTTTAGTAGTTTTCAATATGACATGGTCAGTGTCTCACCGATATTTTCACCGTTGTTAGTGTGTTTTTGTCCATTATGATGGGAGAGAATTCAGAACTTCACTAACAATGCTATCAGCAGTTTTTGTCTGGTCTATAAATATATTGCCTATTAGTGTATTAGAATGTGAAGTTATTCTGATGAGAAAATTGATTGCAAAACCCAGGGTGTGTGTGAGCATGAAATTTTCAAGGCCTGACCAGCCACTGATGTGTGTTAGAAAATTAATGTTGAAGTACCCAAATACTATCACCACTCCCATATTTAAACATGCATGCTATGAGGGAGTTTTAATTGCTTCAAAAGGAAATGTCCTAAAGCCCCTTGTGCACTGTTACAGTTGATAAACAAAAATTATTTATACCCAATTCTATGGCAAACAATTTAAAATCTTGCTCAAGACAAGAACTCTGTGTGTGTGTGTGTGTGTGTGTGTGTGTGTGTGTGTGTGTGTGTGTGTGTCAGTCAGTTTGTATTACTTTTGATACTGTTCTTGAGATGTATAGCAACAATATCTGCTTCTTTAGTTTTTCTACAAATGAAGCTGGAAAGTTCTAATTATTTGTCACTATTTCATTTGTCACTATTTCTTCTGTCCCAGAAGTGACACATTGCTCTGTGAAACACAGAGTATTGACAAAATCTGTCTTCTTGGCTATACATATTTACAAAATGTTCATTGAGATTATTACAAAGACCTCTAGCGTTTTGATGAATTGGCATATTTTGATTTATAGCAGTTAAGTTTTCTCTTAAAAAGACCTTCATTGGTGATTTGTGTGGATTATCTGCATTAAGTTTTTTCACTAACCATTTGTCCAAAGTGGCCTTTATGCGTGTGCTGAAGAAGTTGTAAAATATTTCTTTACATGGCTGTACAGAGGGGGTGGTAAGATAGGCTGCCACCATGCATATAAGCGATGCAAAAACTGACAAGGGGAAATAAAGAAAGAATACTGTTAAACATCTAAGTGGGAGAGGTACATGATTCTTCTATATGTCATGTTCCTTTCCCTCAGCCTGTGACTGTAAAGGCATGTTGTTGTCGTCTCAGTGCAATTTCTAGTAGGTAATTTCCTCCAAGTAACAAGTACAGGAACAACTACTACTACTACTACTACTACTACTACTACTACTGAACAGACTTCTATCTATAACATGGTTTATGTGGCTGCAGTGTACTTGGTTCACTTAACTACTGCTACACACCTCATTCATATCTAATGATAGAGATTTGCTGATACTTATTATTATTATTATTATTATTATTATTATTATTATTATTATTAATCATCCAACGTTCATATTGCATAGATATAGGTATCATAAAGGTAATGCAATACAGCTCAGTAGTGCCAAAGATAAAACACACAGAATATGAAACATGTGTGCTTTGAGGATAGGCCGGTTGATCCATGAGGACAGGACAGGTGGTTGGCTGTGGCCTTAAGGAACCATCACGGTGGCCGGACAGAGCAACTTCATCCTTCCAAATATGAGAGTGTCCTAACAGCTGCACTGTCTCATTTGGTTGGTTTCAGTTGTACAGTGTTCTTGATCTACACACAATTTGTTTCAGGTGACATGTAATAGAAGATATTCTGTTCTTTATTGTTGCATACACCAAGAATATGCACTGATGGATCCTGGACTGTATGGAGATGATGCTGTGCCTCTTGCACCAACTCCAATCTGTTGAGAAAGCAGATTCCATGCCCCCAAATATGCAACTATGCTCCCCAGTCTGCCTGAAAAACTCAGTCAGCATCCTCCAATTATCAGTGCGACGTTGAACTCAGGAGGATGATATGACATTACTACATGCATTTTACACCTTGACACATGCTTTCCTTGTTAAAGCAGTAAACAATGATTACTTATTGAAGTGTGAGAGGCTGTTGTAGTTATCCCCTTTCATTCCCCCCCAGGGGGTCCACAACTCTTTTGTGGATACGTGCGTAGCGAGCACGGGACCCCGAGCTAATGTGGCCTTCCTTCCTTTCCGGGCTGCATACCTTCCCTTTCCGCATCCTTCCTTATCCCTCTCTTCGCCCCTCCTCCCCTCACCTCTGGCTCTTTCCTTCCCTTTCTCCCCATCTGGGAGTATGGTTTGTGCCTACGTCCGGAGACGGACGCTCGTAAATGTACTGCATTCTTCGCCTTCCTTGCTTTTCTGTCTTCTTCCTTCCTTTGTCCTTCTCCTTTCTTTACCTCTTCTCTTTACCCTTTTCTCCGCTGCGGCATTTGAGACCTCTCTTCTTTCCTTTCCCTTTCTCTTTCTTCCTCCCTGTGCGTGTCTGAAGGCCGATCCGTGCCCTTTGTGCGTAGCCGGTGACGGGGTAACGCGTAATTCCCCGCCCCGGGTAGACAGGTAGGACACGTACGTACCCCCTGGTAACGGCCAGGCCCAGGGAGGGGTGATTACCCGAGCTGATACCTTCCGAAAGTGCCGATTGGTCTCTCCGTTTGTCGGGAGGTGTGACCTGAGGTGTGAACAATCAGCTAAGGCGGGAGTGCCCTCAGAGAGGGCCCCCACAAGGGAGGAGCGCGCCATCGGAGACGCCGGTAATCATGGGGGATTCTTCCGCAATGGTTTCCTCACCTTCCACTATGTCTGCTCACAAACGTAAGTATACTGAGTCTCAGCCACAGACGGTTCTTCCATCGTTGCCACAGTTCCTTGTTGTTTCTCGGTCTGACGAAGGTCACGACTTCTCCACGGTCAACCCTTTCATTATTCAGAAAGGTGTCGACGCAATTGCAGGTCCTGTAAAGTCTTGTTCCAGATTACGGAATGGCACCCTGTTGTTAGAAACACACAGTGCCCTCCAGGCACAAAAATTGCTGTGTACTTCTCTGCTCCACACCTTCCCTGTCCGTGTGGAACCGCACTGTACCTTAAATTCCTCACGTGGAGTCATTTATACACGCTCCCTCGATGGATTGTCTGACGAAGAAATTCAGCACTACCTGTCTGACCAGGGCGTAACGGCTGTTCATAGTTATGAAACGGGTTGACACGAACATCATTCCAACCCGCACTGTCTTCTTGACATTTGACAAAGTTCAACTTCCATCGAAAATCAAAGCAGGCTATGAGATAATTTCCGTTCGCCCTTACGTCCCCAACCCTACGCGTTGCTATCGATGTCAGCGGTTCAATCACACCAGCCAGTCCTGTTCCAATCCGGCCAAATGTGTTACGTGTGGCAAGGATGCCCATGAGGGTGCTTGTCCACCTCCATCCCCTCGCTGCATCAACTGTATGGGTGACCACCCTGCTTCCTCTCGAGATTGCCCGGTTTTTAAGGACGAAAAGCTCATCCAGGAAATAAGAGTGAAGGAAAAGGTGTCGACCTTTGCTGCTCGAAAATTATTCGCCAGTCGACAGCCCACCGTGCCTCAGACAGGAAAATACAGCACTGTCCTGGCTTCTCCTCAGCCAACAAAGGAGGCGGCCACGCAGACTTGCGACCTCACCTTTAGTACCACGGTCGTCCGATCAGCCAGCCCCAAGATCGCCCGTTCAACCTCACCACTTTCGCCTGCCCACTCTATGGCTCACCCTTCATCGGGTTCTGCTAAATCTCGAGCCCAAAAGTCAGACGCCAAGTCTTCGAAAAAAGAGCATACTCGTGAAGAGTTTTTACATACCGCAAATTCACAACCATCGGTTCCTCCTTCATCTAAACATCATACTTCCAAGAAGGCTACAAAGAAACCCAGTTCCTCTCCTTCTCCGCCAAGGCGTGTCCCATCTACAGCACCACCTGGCGGAATTCGCCCTCGGCCATCTTCTGTGTCGCCGAGGCGCACTGCTGGTGGCCGGTCAACCGGCCGATCGCTGGTGGCAGGAGCTGCTCCTGACCAACCTATGGATCAGAATCTTCTGCCTTCGGCTGAATGCCATTCCATGCTGTCGGTCGCTAGCTCCGAGCAGTCTTTGAGTTGACAGCAACTTTGGTCACATTCCTCCATTTTCTGTTCACGCCATGTCCATTATCCACTGGAATATCCGCGGCATTCAAGCCAATAGGGATGAATTGTCAATCCTCTTACGATCCTACTCGCCAGTCATCTTCTGTCTTCAGGAAACAAAGCTGCGTCCCCATGACCGCTTTGTTCTCCCTCATTTTCAGTCCGTCCGATATGATCTCCCCTCTGTTGAAGGCTCTCCAGCCCATGGACTACTCATGATTCTTCTCCATGATACTCTCCATTATCACCTAATCCCCTTACACACTTCCTTCCAAGCTGTCGCCGTCTGTCTTTCCCTTTCCGGTTACACGTTCTCTCTTTGTACTGTATACATTCCATCGTCCACACCAATGGCACGAGCTGATCTCCTTCATCTTCTTGGTCAGCTTCCACCCCCCTATTTGCTGGTTGGGGACTTCAATGCCCACCACCCGCTTTGGGGATCTCCACATCCTTGTCCACATGGCTCTCTATTGCTAGACATTTTCCACTAAGCGGATCTAGTTTGCCTCAACACTGGGGTCCCCACATTTTTGTCTGCCTCCACGACACATTTATCTCATTTGGACATTGCGGTCGGTACTGTTCTGCTAGCTCGGCACTTCGAATGGTTCGCCGTTGATGATACACACTCGAGTGACCACTTTCCATGTGTCCTTAGACTGCAGCCTCAACTGCCATATATGCGCTCGCGACGCTGGAAATTTGCCCAAGCCGATTGGACACTTTTTTCGTCTCTAGTGACATTCGATGACCGTCGCTTTCCCAGCGTCGACGCTGAGGTTACACATATTACCGATGTTATTCTTACAGCTGCGGAACGTTCAATACCACGCACTTCCGAATTGCCCCGGCACCCCCCAGTTCCTTGGTGGAATGAGGCATGCCGTGACGCAATACGTGAGCGGCGACGTGCTCTTCGCATTTTCCGTCACCATCCTACTTTGGCCAACTGTATCCGCTATAAGCAGCTCCGTGCGCAATGCTCATTTAACACCTTCACTCCCTCCTCGGAAGTTTGGAGTCGGCTTCGACGGTTCTCAGGCGTGCCAAGTTTCTCCCCGGTCTCTGGGCTTACTGTTGCGCATGATACCTTAGTGGACCCCGTCGCAATTTCTAACTCGTTGGGTCAGCACTTTGCTGAGATTTCGAGCTCTTCAAATTACCCGCCAGCGTTTCTCCCGAAGAAACGTGCAGCGGAAGTGCGACATCTTGCTTTCTCCTCTCAAAATCACGAAAGCTACAATACTGTTTTCTCCATGCGGGAACTCCAACATGCCCTCTCTTCTTCTCGCTCCTCTGCCCCAGGACCGGATGGTATCCATGTCCAAATGTTGCTGCATTTATCAACCCATAGTCTGCGTTACCTACTTCGCCTTTATAATTGAATTTGGACCGACAGTACCTTTCCCAGACGGTGGCGGGAAGCTGTTGTCGTTCCCGTTCCGAAACCTGGAAAGGACAAACATCTCCCCTCTAGCTATCGCCCCATTTCTCTCACGAGTAGTGTCTGTAAGGTTTTGGAGCATATGGTGAATTACCGTTTAGCTTGGTGGCTGGAATCCCGCAGTCTTTTAACACCAGCCCAATGCGGATTTCGGAAGCATCATTCTGCAGTTGACCATCTTGTTGCTCTCTCCACTTATATCATGAACAATTTTCTCCGGAAATGCCAAACGGTAGCAATATTTTTTGATCTGGAGAGAGCATACGATACCTGTTGGAGGACAGGCATCCTCCGCACACTGTTCTCTTGGGGCTTTCGCAGCCGGCTGCCCCTTTTTCTTCGCGAATTTATGGCAGAGCGCACTTTTAGGGTGCGGGTGAACACTACTCTCTCCCGTACTTTCTCCCAAGAAAACGGGGTACCCCAGGGATCTGTGCTGAGTGTTGTACTGTTTGCCATCGCCATCAATCCAATTATGGATTGTCTCCTTCCTGATGTCTCGGGCTCCCTCTTTGTGGACGATTTTGCGATCTACTACAGCTCTCAACGGACCAGCCTTCTTGAACAGCGTCTTCAAGGATGTCTCAATCGCCTCCACTCGTGGAGCATCGAAACCGGCTTCCGTTTCTCACCCAGTAAGACCGTTTGTGTTAATTTTTGGCGACGTAAGGAGTTTCTTCCACCCTCCTTACATCTAGGTCCTGTCAACCTTCCGTTTTCAGACGTCGCTAAATTCTTGGGTCTTATGTTTGACAGAAAACTGTGCTGGTCCTCCCACGTTTCCTATCTTTCGGCTCGCTGTCTGCGATCGCTTAACACCCTCCGTGTCCTGAATGGTACCTCCTGGGGAGCGGACCGAGTGCTCCTTCTCCGCCTCTATCGCGCCTTAGTGCGCTCGAAATTGGATTATGGAAGCATAGTCTACTCCTCTGCTCGGCCGTCTATTCTTCGGCGTCTCGACTCTATCCACCACCGTGGATTACGTTTAGTGTCTGGAGCTTTTTACACTAGCCCTGTGGAAAGCCTTTATGCTGAGACTGCTGAACCTCCGCTGTCCAATCGGCGAGCAGTCCTCCTGAGTCGTTATGCTAGCCATCTGTCTTCCATTCCTGCTAATCCAGCCCATGACATATTTTTCGACGCTTCCTTTGATGTAGGGTATGCAGGCTGCTCCTCCTCCCTACTACCCCCGGGAGTCCGCTTCCGTCAACTGCTCCATTCTCTTTCCTTCCGCTTTCCTAAAACCTTTTTGACAACTTGGGGTACAGCACCGCCTTGGCTCCGTCCCCGGATCTGTCTGCTCCGTGGCCTTTGTCAATTTCCCAAGGATGGTACCCCTACACTTGTTTATCGTCAGGCATTTGCTGCTCTATGTGCACAAATGACAGACGCCACATTTATTTACACCGACGGCTCGAAAACATCGTTAGGTGTAGGGAGTGCCTATATTGTTGGCAACACCCCAAATCGCTTTCGGCTTCCCGACCAGTGTTCGGTTTATACTGCGGAGCTTTACGCTGTTCTCCAGGCTGTCCACTACATCCGCCGCCATCAGCGGATACAGTACGTTATCTGCTCAGATTCTCTCAGCTCTCTCCTCAGTCTCCAAGCTCTTTACCCTGTGCACCCTCTGGTCCACTGGATTCAGGACTGTCTGCGCTTGCTCCACCTGGGGGGCGTCTCGGTGGCGTTCCTTTGGCTCCCGGGACACGCTGGTGTCTGTGGGAATGAGGCGGCCGATATAGCGGCCAAAGCTGCAGTCTCTCTTCCTCGGCCAATTATTCAGTCGCTTCCCTTCACCGATCTACGGAGCGGTTTATGTCGCAGAGTTGCTCATTTATGGCATGCGCATTGGTCGGCACTTCCCCGTAATAAATTGCGGGAAGTGAAAGCCCTTCCTTGCGCTTGCACCTCTTCCTCCCGAACGCGTCGTCGGGAGGAGGTAATTTTAGCTAGACTCCGGATAGGGCACTGTCTTTTTAGCCATCGACATCTTTTAAGCGGCGATCCTCCCCCACTCTGTCCCCACTGCTCTCAGCTGTGGACGGTTAGACACCTTTTAATTGAATGCCCCTATTTTAATCCGTTACACTCCCATCTACAGCTCTCGCCTGATCTATCGTCGATTTTAGCAGATGACACGCGCTCAGCCGACCGCGTTCTCCAGTTTATTAGTGACAGTGAAATGACGTCAGTCATTTGAACCTTTTTTGGGGACAACCACCCCCTTTCTGTAGTGGATTTTTAAGCATTCCTTTTATTTTTAGTTTTTCCAATTTTATGACTTTGTCCCCATTGCTGCTGGTTTTCAATTTCGGTTTTTTACTGTCTTAAGTCACGGGCTGGGCGCTAATGACCATAGAAGTTTTGCGCCCTAAAACCACAAAAAAAAAAAAAAAATCCCCTTTCATTACAACCCACTACTGTGGCTTCTAAGTAATCTTTAATTTTGTAATATGTGTTACTTAGGAAGAATGTTTTATCTACCTTTTTACACAGTGATTGTTGGTAATCCTTTTCAATCAATCATACAGTTTTATTCTCAAATAGAAAATGTTTTGGGGTTTTTGTTTGTTTTTCCTTGGCAAATATATTGTCCAAACTGGCTTTTGTTCCATGATTACATGTAGAACTTTTAGTGAAATTTTTGGTAGTCTCTGCAGATTGGTAGATTTACTGACTTTGTGTAGTAAGGATGCCCAGTTTTTTATATGCCTATTTGCAGTGAACCCGATTACTGCTTTTAATTATTATTTTTACAGCCTTTCCCTGAAGTTTAAATCTGTGTCCACATTTTGTGTCTTACCTCTCCAGAAAGGAATCTTATAGCTAAGAATTTAGTGCACATGTGCATAGTATTTCACCACAAGACAATTGCTGTTACAAAATGATGATAAAACCCTAAGAGCAAAACATGGTGATGACTTTTTTTGCCATTATCTTTGTGTGCTCAGTCCATATTAGCTCACAATCAATGTTTATACCTAAAGCTTTATGCTTGTAACACAATCTACAGAGGTTCCCCCAGGGGGCTCCACAACTCTTTTGTGGATACGTGCGTAGCGAGCACGGAACCCCGAGCTAATGTGGCCTTCCTTCCTTTCCAGGCTGCATACCTTCCCTTTCCGCATCCTTCCCCATCCCCCATCTTCGCCCCTCCTCCCCTCACCTCTGGCTCTTTCCTTCCCTTTCTCCCCATCTAGGAGTATGGTTTGTGCCTACGTCCGGAGACGGACGCTTGTAAATGTAACGCATTCTTCGCCTTCTTTGCTTGTATTTCTTCTTCCTTCCTTTGTCCTTCTCTTTTCCTTACCTCTTCTCTTTTCCTTACCTCTTCTCTTTACCCTTTTCTCCACTGTGGCATTTGAGACCTCTCTTCTTTCCTTTCCATTTCTCTTTCTTCCTCCCTGTGCGTGTCTGAAGGCCGACCCACGCATTTTTGTGTGTAGCCGGAGACGGGGTAACGCGTAATTCCCTGCCCCGGGTAGACAGGTAGGACACATACGTACCCCCTGGTAACGGCCAGGCCCAGGGAGGGGTGATTACCCGAGCTGATACCTTCCGAAAGTGCCGATTGGTCCCTCCGTCCGTTTGTCGGGAGGTGTGACCTGAGGTGTGAACAATCACCTAAGGCGGGAGTGCCCTCAGAGAGGGCTCCCCCAAGGGAGGAGCGCGCCATCGGAGACGCCGGTAATCTTGGGGATTCTATTCGCAATGGTTTCCTCACCTTCCACTATGTCTGCTCACAAGCGTAAGTTCACTGAGTCTCAGCCACAGACAGTTCTTCCATCGTTGCCACAGTTCCTTGTTGTTTCTCGGTCTGACGAAGGTCACGACTTCTCCACCGTCAACCCTTTCATTATTCAGAAAGGTGTCGACGCAATTGCAGGTTCTGTAAAGTCTTGTTCCAGATTACGGAATGGCACCTTGTTGTTAGAAACAGTCAGTGCCCTCCAGGCACAAAAATTGCTGCGTACTTCACTGCTCCACACCTTCCCTGTCCGGGTTGAAGCGCACCGCACTTTAAATTCCTTGCGTGGAGTCGTATATACACGCTCCCTCAATGGATTGTCTGATGAAGAAATTCAGCACTACCTGTCTGACCAGGGCGTAACAGCTGTTCATAGAGTTATGAAAAGGGTTGACACGAACATCATTCCAACCCGCACTGTCTTCTTGACATTTGACAAAGTTCAACTCCCATCGAAAATCAAAGCAGGCTATG
Organism: Schistocerca cancellata; assembly: GCF_023864275.1. Lineage (NCBI taxonomy): Eukaryota > Metazoa > Arthropoda > Insecta > Orthoptera > Acrididae > Schistocerca > Schistocerca cancellata. The sequence goes on from NC_064632.1 coordinate 572,111,660, forward strand.
AGATAATCTCCATTCGCCCTTACGTCCCAAACCCTACGCGTTGCTATCGGTGTCAGCGGTTCAATCACACCAGCCAGTCCTGTTCCAATCCGGCCAAATGTGTTACGTGTGGCAAGGATGCCCACGAGGGTGCTTGTCCACCTCCATCCCCTCGCTGCATCAACTGTATGGGTGACCACCCTGCTTCCTCTCGAGATTGCCCGGTTTTTAAGGATGAAAAGCTCATCCAGGAAATCAGAGTGAAGGAAAAGGTGTCGACCTTTGCTGCTCGAATATTATTCGCCATTCGACAACCCACCGTGCCTCAGACAGGAAAATACAGCACTGTCCTTGCTTCTCCTCGGCCAACAAAGGAGGTGGCCACGCAGACTTGCGACCTCACCTTTAGTGCCACGATCAGCACAAAGATCGCCCGTTCAACCTCACCACTTTCGCCTGCCCACTCTGTGGCTCACCCTTCATCGGGTTCTGCTAAATCTCGAGCCCAAAAGTCAGACACCAAGACTTCAAAAAAGAGCATACTCGTGAAGATTTTTAATGTACCCCAACTTCACAACCATCGGTTCCTCCTTCATCTAAACATCATATTTCCAAGAAGGCTACAAAGAAACCCAGTTCATCTCCTTCTCCGCCAAGGCGTGTCCCATCTACAGCACCACATGGCGGAAATCGCCCTCGGCCATCTTCTGTGTCACCGAGGCGCGCTGCTGGCGGCCGATCAACCAGCCGATCGCTGGTGGCAGGAGCTGCTCCTGAACAACCTATGGATCAGGATCTTCTGCCTTCAGCTGAATGCCATTCCATGCTGTCGGTCACAAGCTCTTAGCAGTCGTTGAGTTGACCGCAACCTTGGTCACATTCCTCCATTTTCTGTTCACCCTATGTCTATTGTCCACTGGAATATCCGCGGCATTCGAGCCAATCGGGATGAATTGTCTATCCTCTTACGATCCTACTCGCTGGTCATCTTCTGTCTTCAGGAAACAAAGCTGCGTCCCCATGACCGCTTTGTTCTCCCTCATTTTCAGTCCATCTGATATCATCTCCCCTCTGTTGAAGGCACTCCAGCCCATGGAGGACTCATGATTCTTCTCCATGATACTCTCTATTATCACCCAATCCACTGAAACACTTCCTTCCAAGCTGTCACCGTCAGTCTTTCCCTTTCTGGATACATGTTCTCTCTTTGTACTGTATACATTCCATCGTCCACATCAATGGCACGAGCTGATCTCCTTCATCTTCTTGGTCAGCTTCCACCCCCCCCTATTTGCTGGTTGGGGACTTAAATGCCCACCACCCGCTTTGGGGATCTCCACATCCTTGTCCACGTGGCTCACTATTGCTAGACGTCTTCCACCAAGCGGATCTAGTTTGCCTCAACACTGGGGTCCCTACTTTTTTGCCTGCCTCCACGACAAATTTATCTCATTTGGACCTTGCGGTCAGTACTGTTCAGCTAGCTCGGTGCTTCGAATGGTTCGCCCTTGATGATACACACTCGAGTGACCACTTTCCATGTGTCCTTAGACTGCAGCCTCAACTGCCATATATGCGCCCGCGACGCTGGAAGTTTGCCCAAGCCGACTGGACACTTTTTTCGTCTCTAGCGACATTTGATGACCGTCACTTTCCTAGCGTCGACGATGAGGTCACTCATATTACAGACGTTATTCTTACGCTGTGGTACGTTCAATACCACGCACCTCCGAATTGCCCCGGCACCCCCCAGTTCCTTGGTGGAATGAGGCATGCCGTGACGCAATACGTGAGCGGCGACGTGCTTTTCACATTTTCCACCACCATCCTACTTTGGCCAACTGTATCCGCTATAAGCAGTTCTGTGCGCGATGCCGTCGTGTCATCCATGATAGCAAGAAGGCAAGCTGGAAATTCTTTATTAGCTCATTTAACACCTTCACTCCCTCCTCGGAAGTTTGGAGTCGGCTTCGACGGTTCTCAGACGCGCCTAGTTTCTCCCCGGTCTCTGGGCTCACTGTCGCGCATGATACATTAGTGGACCCCGTCGCAATTTCTAACTCACTGGGTCAGCACTTTGCTGAGATTTCGAGCTCTTCAAATTACCCGCCAGCGTTTCTCCCGAAGAAACGTGCAGCGGAAGTGTGACATCTTGCTTTCTCCTCTCAAAATCGCGCAAGCTACAATACTGTTTTCTCCATGCGGGAACTCCAACATGCACTATCTTCTTCTCGCTCCTCCGCCCCAGGGCCGGATGGTATCCACGTCCAAATGTTGCTGCATTTATCAACATGTAGTCTGCGTTACCTCCTTCGCCTTTATAATCGAATTTGGACCGACAGTGCTTTTCCCAGACGATGGCGGGAAGCTATCGTCGTTCCTGTTCCGAAACCTGGAAAGGACAAACATCTCCCGTCTAGCTATCACCCCATTTCTCTCACGAGTAGTGTCTGTAAGGTTTTGGAGCGTATGGTGAATTACCGTTTAGCTTGGTGGCTGGAATCCCGAAGTCTTTTAACACGTGCCCAATGCGGATTCCGAAAGCATCGTTCTGCAGTTGACCATCTTGTTGCTCTCTCCACTTACATCATGAACAACTTTCTCCGGAAACGCCAAACAGTAGCAATATTTTTTAATCTGGAGAGAGCATACGATACCTGTTGGAGGACAGGCATCCTCCGCACACTATTCTCTTGGGGCTTTCGAGGTCGGCTGCCCCTTTTTCTTCGCGAATTTATGGCAGAGCGCATATTTAGTGTACTTTCTCCCAAGAAAACGGGGTACCCCAGGGCTCCGTGCTGAGTGTTGTACTGTTTGCCATTGCCATAAATCCAATTATGGATTGTCTCCTTCCTGATGTCTCGGGCTCCCTCTTTGTGGACGATTTTGCGATCTACTACAGCTCTCAACGGACCAGCCTTCTTGAACAGCGTCTTCAAGGATGTCTCAATCGCCTCCACTCTTGGAGCGTCGAAACAGGCTTCCGTTTTTCTCGCAGTAAGACCATTTGTGTTAATTTTTGCCGACGTAAGGAGTTTCTTCCACCCTCCTTACATCTAGGACCTGTCAACCTTCCATTTTTTGGACGTCGCTAAATTCTTGGGTCTTATGTTTGACAGAAAACTGTGCTGGTCCTCCCACGTTTCCTATCTTTCGGCTCGCTGTCTGCGATCCCTCAACACCCTCCGTGTCCTGAATGGTACCTCCTGGGGAGCAGACCGAGTGGTCCTTCTCCGCCTCTATCGTGCCTTAGTGTGCTCGAAATTGGACTATGGAAGCATAGTCTACTCCTCTGCTCAGCCGTCTATTCTTCGGCGTCTCGACTCTATCCACCACTGTGGATTACGTTTAGTGTCTGGAGCTTTTTACACCAGCCCTGTGGAAAGCCTTTGTGCTGAGACTGCTGAACCTCCGCTGTCCAATCGGCGAGCTGTCCTTCTGAGTCGCTATGCTAGCCATCTGTCTTCCATGCATGCTAATCCAGCCCATGACATTTTTTTCGACGCCTCCTTTGATGTAGGGTACGCAGGCCGCCTCCTCCTCCCTACTACCACCAGGAGTCCGCTTCCGTCAACTGCTCTGTTCTCTTTCCTTCCGCTTTCCTAAAACCTTCTTGACAACTTGGGGTACAGCACCGCCTTGGCTCCGTCCCCGGATCTGCCTGCTCCGTGACCTTTGTCGATTTCCCAAGGATGGTACCCCTTCACTTGTTTATCGTCGGGCATTTGCTGCTCTATGTGCACAAATGAAGGAAGCCACATTTATTTACACTGATGGCTCGAAAACATTGTTAGGTGTAGGGAGTGCCTATATTGTTGGCGACACCCCAAATCACTTTCGGCTTCCCGACCAGTGTTCGGTTTATACTGCGGAGCTTTACGCTGTTCTCCAGGCTGTCCACTACATCCGCCGCCATCAGCGGATACAGTATGTTATCTGCTCAGATTCTCTCAGCTCTCTCCTCAGTCTCCAAGCTCTTTACCCTGTGCACCCTCTGGTCCACCGGATTCAGGACTGTCTGTGCTTGCTCCACCTGGGGGGCGTCTCGGTGGCGTTCCTCTGGCTCTCGGGACACGTTGGTATCTGTGGAAATGAGGCGGCCGATATAGCAGCCAAGCCTGCAGTCTCTCTTCTTCAGCCAGCTATTCAATCAATTCCCTTCGCCGATCTACGGAGCGTTTTATGTCGTCGTGTTATTCTTTTATGGCGCGCACATTGGTCGACACTTCCCCATAATAAATTGCTGGACGTGAAAGCTCTTCCTTGTGCTTGGACCTCTTCCTCCCGAACGCGTTGTCGGGAGGAGGTAATTTTAACTAGACTCCGGATAGGGCACTGTCTTTTTAGCCATTGACACCTTTTAAGCGGCGCTCCTTCCCCACTCTGTCCCCACTGCTCTCAGCTGTGGACGGTAAGACACCTTTTAATTGAGTGCCCCTATTTTAACCCGTTACGCTCCCTTCTACAGCTGTTGCCTGATATATCGTCTATTTTAGCAGATGACACGCGCTCAGCCGATTTCGTTCTCGAGTTTATTAGTGCCAGTGAAATGACGTCAGTCATTTGAAGCTTTTTTTTTTGGGGACAACTAACCCCTTTCTGTAGAGGATTTTTAAGCCTTCCTTCTGTTTTTAGTTTCTCCAATTTTATGAGTTTCGTTCCCACTGCTGCTGGTTTCCATTTTCGGTTTTTTACTTTTTCTCAAGTCCCCGACCAGGCGCTAATGACCATAGGAAAAAAAAAAAATCTACAGATCTATCATCTAGGCTTAATATGACATAGCTGTTTCCTCTCATTGCGCTGAAATGTGTACTTTCCTAAATCTTCAATGTTAATTTTTTACGTACTACACAATCATAAGTATCCTTGAGTGTTTTGTTTGCTTCCTCTAGTATAAGTTTTGATGTTTCATGAGTGCCTCTAGTATAAGTTTTGATGTTTCATTAGTGACTGATGCATTGGTCATCTGCAAAAAGAACTTCTTGTCTATGTCTTACACTGTCTTGAAAGTCATACATATACATAAAGAATCAAATTGGACCCCATATACTATCTTGAGGAACACCTAAGTTTGTGTTTGGCTGTTCTTTACATCTGCCGCCACCGATATTCTGCTTATGTCATCTGCTCCGATTCCCTGAGCGCCATCCAGAGCCTCAGTGATCCGTACCCGGTTCACCCTTTCGTACACCGGATCCAACGCTCTCTTCAGCAGCTGGTGGACGTCGGTTCTCCGGTTAGCTTTATGTGGGTTCCTGGCCATGTCGGTATCCCTGGGAACGAAGCTGCAGATGCCGCGGCCAAGGCTGCGGTCCTCCAGCCTCGGACAGCTTCTTGTTGTGTCCCTTCGTCCGATTTTAGCAGGGTCATTTGTCGGCGCATTATATCGCTGTGGCATGCCGATTGGGCTCCACTTACAGACAACAAGCTTCGGGCCTTAAAACCTCTTCCCGTGGCTTGGACGTCCTCCTCACGCCCTTCTCGGCGGGAGGAGGTAGTTTTGGCCCGGTTAAGAATTGGACACTGCCGGTTCAGCCATCACCATCTGCTGACGGCTGCGCCGGCGCCGTTCTGCCCATGTGGGCACTTGCTGACGGTTAGACACATTTTAATGTCATGTCCAGATTTTAACACACTGCGTCTAGATCTTAACCTGCCAAGTACTTTCGATGCCATTTTAGCGGATGACCCACGAGCAGTTGCTCGTGTTCTTCGTTTTATCAATTTGACAAACCTCTCTAAGGACATTTGATGATGCTGTTTTTTAATCCTATGCCTGTCAGTCTGTCTTTTATCGTGTTTTCCCTTTTAGTTGTTGTTTTAAACTTGTGCCTCGCGGTGCATTCTTAGAGTAGTCAGGGCGCTAATGACCATTGAAGTTGTGCGCCCTAATAAAAAAAAAAAAGTTTGTGTTTTCCTTATCTGGCAATTGTTTTAGTAAAAATTTATCATCAGCAGAAATGTGAGCTTTCTCTGCCTTTTGCATCCTGTTTTACCACCTGTTCACTATTCCTCTTATACCTAGCACTTCTAGCTTGTTTAGTATTTTTTACTCAGCAACGTCAAAAGCCTTGGACAAGCCTAAGATAATGCCTGTAACACAGTCATCCGTGTCATAAGCTGGAAGTATCACCCATCTGAACTCTGTAATGGCTGACACTGTACTTCTCCCTCTTCGGAAACGATCTGTGCTTTGTAAAAAAAGGTGGTATTTTTTTTCCAGTAACTCATTATTCTCTCTTTCATAATTGGATCAGCTATTTTCGAGAATGAAGGCAGTAGTGAAACTGGCCTGTAGTTTCTGATGCTTTCTGCATTACCTTTCTTTAGTAAGGGCACAACATACACATGTTTTAGGTACTGTAGGAAAATACCCAAATTAAATGACTCATTTTTTATTCAATTAATGCAGCATGTATGCTATCTATGCACGGCTTCAGAACAGTGACAAGGACCTCATCTGTGTCTGCCGAGTTCTTATTTTTCAATTGTTATACTGTCTTCCTGACTTCAAGCTCAGTTACGGGAAACATCATCTTTGTGCTTGCTTGCTGTGTAAGTTGTCGTGGTTGCTACATGTTTTTTTAGGGGGATTTTGCTGCAGCTATGTTCAGAGAAATTTCTTTTGTAGGCCTGCAATTTTGCATGTTTTACCCAAACCTGTCTTTAGATTTATTGTTTGACAGTAATTATCTGAAAGGCTGAGATCTCTTATAAATAATTTACCATTTTCCCCTGCCAATTCCTGAAGAACAGGGTCTAAAACTGATGCTGAACTTTTTGGTATTTGCGGAGCAGTGTTTACTGTGTGTTTACCATTTTTGCCACACCAAAAGTGCTCAGTATGTCTAGGAAGTTATTACTAACTACTTCTTCAAAACCTGTGTTAATATTCATGTCTCCACATATATATTTTGGGCCTGGGATTCCTTCCAGGGCTTCAGTTAGTTTACTTCATTACATAGGTCAATGAGCACATTATGAAGCAAATATACTATTTCACTGAATGCTTTTGACTTGCGCTGATGTCTGTTGACTGCGGACTGGAGTGAGATGGGCCAAGCAAAAAAGATGGAGATGATATATAATTTACTTGCCCCTCCTGCCACTACTTCAGCTGATTCCAAGTCTCTGTGTGATCTACTGTGTCAGTAAACAAGAATTTAACAATACGCCTTCAGCACTTGATTTTAATACTGCAGGAGTTGTTGCTATAGACAGCTGTAATCTTCAGCAAAGCAGAATATTCACAGACAGAAAACAGACATTTTCTCAATTCTTCTTCTTCTGTTTTTCATGGAAACCTTTAGAGTCCTGTATTTTCTTCCTGAGTGGCAGTCATTCCTCAATATCTTGCGGAGTAATATGGAGCTCATACATCTCCCTTTCAACCTCTTTGCACCATGTATTAGCCATTTGTAGTTTACCAAAGTAAGTGAACAGTCTTTTAGTCAATCTTTGGGATTCATCCTTTGGTTCTGGCCATAGGAAACTAGTCTTCTTTTCTTAATCAAGTCTGCAATGTTCTCAATATGTGTATAAGTTCACTATTGTGACTTCTGTATTTTGTTTGATCTTTAACTGGTCCCAAAATTTTCCTTAGAGAGTGTGTGTGTGTGTGTGTGTGTGTGTGTGTGTGTGTGTGTGTGTGTGTGTGTTTGTTTGTAATTATATTTATTTATTTATTTGTGATTTCCAGAGCTTCTAGCTTCATCTTTCTGTTCAGAGTTAAACGTTCTGTTGTATCAAGTGATTCTGTGCACTAGTGTGTAAGTTTAGCGTTTATGGATGTTGATTTCTTATTACACAGGGTGGAGAAAGATCGTGTCACGAAAGTTTACCCCTGTATAGCTGATGCCAGTAGGAACCAAAATTACTAATATTGTGTAGGTCAATAATGCACAATTTTTAAACCACAGAAACTTGGTGCCACACGCTCTGATTAGCCATGGGATTACCTTGTCGCCATATGCTCTGGACAACACGTGACCACAAATGCTTTGCCTGCCAGAGATCGCGCACATTGGTAACGTGCCAGCCTTCCACTCTGGGGGCAAATCCGCCGAGGTCCCGACACATCCACTATAGGTTCATGATAAGATGTACCGGCAACAAACCCATCAACAGCTGTTAGTTCACATACAGAAAGTCTTTTACCAATTGTGTTAGCCATGAAAAGGGCCTTTCTTGTAGCTAGAACGTGGTTTACTTAAAGCGGGTGCTCGAATTGGTGACCCTCTGACATGACGCAAGCTTGGTAGCATTGAACAGTGTTTTGCCAAACTCTTTCAAAGATTCCTGCCATTGCCCTGATGTGATTGGCGGCATGTTGAATGCGATTCATTAATTCCTCTTCATTTCTAGGTGGTTCTTGTCTGGATGGGTGAACTACAATCTTGAAGAATCCCCACAGAAAAATGTTCGGTGGTGTGAGGTCTGGTGGTCACCGGGGCCATGTCCTATGAGCACCTCTGTCAACTACCCAGCCACCAAAGAGTTCATTTAAATATCCATGCACAGCACAACTGTTACATGTGGGCGTCCCATCATGCTGCAACCACATGCATAGCTGTATGTCTGAGGGAACATCTTTCAGCAGGCCGCGTAGAGTTTCTTGCAAAAAGTGGAGGTAGATGGACCGGCCCAATCAGATGGTCACCCACAATGCCTGCCCAAATGTTGAGCGAAAGTGGTTCCTGGTGTTCGTGGACATACATGATGTGAGGATTTCCCCTTGCCCAGTAATGAAGGTTTCGAGTGTTGTAAAGGCCACTCCAGTGGAAGATGCACTTGTCAGTAAACGACACAATGGTGGGAAAGTCGTGATCATGCAGAAACCACCGGCAAAACCCTAACCTATGTCCGCGTAGTCCGCCAGAGGATTTAGGTCTTGGACAGGGTGGAAACTAAATGGATGCTGGCTGTCACCCCTCAAAACCTCCCAAACTAACTGATGAGTGACCCCCACGTCATGTCCAACTGCTCAAGTACTTGTTGTAGGTGCTTCCTCGAAGCACTCGAGAACACACTCTTCAAATGCAGCGTCCAGTTGTGTTAGACATCTTCCATCATCACCATGATATCCCACTAACAAGCCTGTTTCGCCAAGTCACCAGTGAATTGCTGTTACCATTTACAGGTGTGGGTAGCGTCTTGCTGGGTACCGTTCCTCATACAACTGTCGAACTTCATGTGCATTACCATCAGCTAGTCTATAAACGAAAACCATATCTCATTTTTCTTCAAATGAATACTGTGCCGCCATGTGTACTGTATGACTAAATCGCAAGTGATGTGTGTGTGCTCCGAAGCAAAGCTTAGGTGCAAATGCCTCTGACATGAGGTGGATGCAAACAGCAAGACCGATTTGACACATGCGCATATCATGTTGGGGCAGTGATTGGGTGAGGGATGTTTGTATGTGTGGACTGACAACCATAGTGCTGCCTGTCAACTGACAAACGGCAACAGGGCAATCCCATGGCCAATCGGAGAGCGTGGTTCCAAGTTTCCATAGTTTAAAAATGGTACGTTGTTGACCTACATCACATTAGTAATTTTGGTTCCTACTGGCATCAGCTATTCGGGGTTAAAATTTCGTGATACAATTTTTCTCCACTCTGTGTACATCCTTAATGAAGTAGTATGCTGTTTTCATCTTAACAGTTGCTTTAATGGCTCCTTTCTCCAAAATGTCATGTTAAATTACTTCTTCTAGATATTTGAACTTGCTAGCTCTCCCAATTTTTTCATACTGTATTTAGTTTTCATTGTGTTTGATGGTGCCTTCATATTCGTCATAAATTTGGTTTTTCTCAGAGGAGATTTGTAAGCTTGCTTTCACCTGCTATTCCTTTTTCACCCATTGCTTTATTGTTTTTTCAAGTTGTGGATTGTTTGTTTGACTGCAGAACACATAAGTATTTAAATGATGAACCACACAAATTCACATGTTTCGAAAAGTGTCTATTTGATTCTACGTGTCAAATAAATTTTGTTAGTGGTTTGCATGTTCTATGGATTGTGATTTCTCACAGAATATGGAATAAGTGAGTTTTGCAATTGGAGAACACTTCTTGCAATAAAAAGTATAGCAACATGCTGACCATTTACATGATGCTCTTAAGCTTTCTTTTTAACATGCAAACAGTGGAAAATATGGAGTGGAATAACAACGATATTAAAAGGATAGATTGCTACTCATCACATGGAGCAGCTGTTAAGTGACAAACCCACACACTGAAAAAGTACTGGTAGGGTAATGTTGCCTGGAAACATTGCCAGTCGTACAAATTACAGTGACATGTTTAGCAACATGGCTGGCCACTGTTGCCCAGCAGTGTTTGTATCATTAAATTTCTGGGCCAGAAGAGTTTATATGGGTGACACTGTGGCTGCAAAATATGAGACGAGAGTGAGTGTGGCTCTTCTGCATCTGGATTCCACAAGGGAAAAAATTAGGAAGAAAGAGAAATCACACTTTATGAAAGTGAACAGTTTCCGATACTTTAACTGATGAACTGATGCTGGATGCATAACTTTTCCAGAATGCTGGAACATAATTTTGAATATATTGTTTTAAAGTAATTCATCCAAAAATTCGAACTATGGACCTTGCAAATGGTGAGGAGGCTTGCGTATCTCAGTGATACAAATAGCCGTACCATAGTTGCAACCACAGTGGATGGATGCCTCTAGAGAGACCAGACAAATGTGTGGTTCCTGGAGAGGGGCAGTGGCCTTTTCAGTAGTTGCAGGGGCAACATACTGGATGATTGACTGATCTGGCCTTATAACTGCAATCAAAATGACCTTCCTGTGCTGCTACTGTGAATGACTGAAAGTGAGGGGAAACTACAACTGTAATTTTTTCCTGAGGGCATGTAGCTCTTCTGTATTGTTAAATGATAATGGTTAAGTAATGATGGTATCTTCTTGGATAAAATATTCTGGAGGTAATATAGTCCCCCATTTGGATTTCTGGGGGGATGTCATTCTCAGGAGAAACAAAAGTGGTGTTCTGTGGATCGGAGCATGGAATGTCATCCTTAATCGGGCAGGTAAGTTAGAAAATTTAAAAAGGAAAATGGATAGGTTAAAGGTAGATATAATGGGAGTTAGTGAAGTTCAGTGGCAGGAGGAACAGGCCTTCTGGTCAGGTGAATACAGGACTATAAACACAAAATCAAAGAGGGGTAAGACAAGAGCAGGTTTAATATTGAATAAAAAATAAAAAATAGGAACATGGATAAGCTACTACGAACAGCATAATGAATGCACTAATGTAGCCAAGATAGACATGAAGCTCACGCCCACCAGAGTAGTAAAATTTTATCTGCCAACTAGCTCTGCAGATGAAGAGATTGAAGCGATGTATGATGAGATAAAAGAAGTTAATCAGACAGTTACGGGAAGTGAAAATTTAATAGTCATGGGGGACTGGAATTTGACAATAGGAAAAAGGAAGAAAAGGGAAATCGTAGATGAATATTGACTGGTGGAAAGGAATGAAAAATGAAGCCACCTGTAGAATTTTGCACCGAGCATAATTTAATCATAGCCAACACTTGGCTTAAGAATTATGAAAGAAGATTGTATATGTGGAAGACAGAGATTTTGGAACTAGGCATTAAATTGTTAGACATAACCTGGGACAGATGTCAGCTGTGACCACAATTTATTGGTTATGAATTGTAGATTGAAACTGAAGAAACTGCAAAAAGGTATGAATTTAAGTAGCTGGGACCTGGATAAACTTACAGAACCAGAGGTTGTAGAGTGTTGCAGAGTGAGCATTAGGGAATAATGTACATGAACAGGAGAAAGGTATACAGTAGAAAAACAATGGATAGCTTTGAGAGATGAAATAATGAAGGCAGCAAGGATCAGGTTGGTAAAAAGACAAGGCTAGCAGAAATCCTTGGGTAATCTGAGAGAAATTGAATTTAATTTGTGAAAGGAGAAAATATAAAAATGCTGTAAATGAAACAAGTGAAAGGAATACAGCCGCCTAAAAAATGAGACTGACAGAAAGTTAAAAATGGCTAAGCAGGAATGGCTAGACGATAAATGTAAGGATTTAGAAGTGTATATCACTAGGGGAAAGATAGATACTGCCTACAAGAAAATTAGAGAAAAGAACCACCTGTATGAATATAAAAAAAGGCGCAGATGGAAAACCAGTCCCAAGCAAAGAAGGGAAAGCAGAAAGATGAAGGATTATATAGATGGTCTATACAAGGTAGATGTACTTCAGGCCAATATTATGGAAATGAAAGAGGATGTAGATGAAGATGAGATGGAAGATACAGTACTGCATGAAGAATTTGACAGAGCACTGAATGACCTAAGTTGAAACAAAGCCCGGGGAGTAGACAACTCAGTTGGAGAGCCAGCCATGACAAAACGCTTCCATTTGGTATGCAAGATGTATGAGACAGGTGAAATACCCTCAGACTTCCAAGAATATGATCACTCAAATTCCAAAGTCAGCAGGTGCTGACAGGCGAGAAAATTACCAAACTGTCAGTTTAATAAGTCACGGTTGCAAAATACTAACACAAATTCTTTACACAAGAATGGAAAAACTGTTAGAAGCTGACCTTGGGGAATAGCAGTTAAGAATCCAGAGGCAATACTGACCCTATAATTTCTCACAGAAGATAGGTTAAGGAAAGGCAAACCTACATTTATGTCATTTTTAGATGATTTTGAATGGAATACTCTCTTTCAAATTCTAAACGTGGCAGGGGTAAAATACAGGGAGCAAAAGGTTGTTTACAGTTTGTACAGAAACCAGGTAGCAGTTATAAGAGAAGAGGACCAAGAAAGGGAAGCAGTGGTTGAGAAGGGAGTGAGACAAGGTTGTAACCTATCCCTGATGTTATTCGATCTGTATATTGAGTAAGCTGTAGAGGATTCAAAAGAAAAATTTGGAGTAGGAATTAAAGTCTGTGGAGAAGAAGTAAAAACTTTGAGGTTTCCCGATGACATTATAATTCTGAGAGAGAGAGAGGAAAGGTCTTGGGAGAGCAGTTGAAAGGAATGGGCAATGTCTTGAGAGAAGATACAAGATGAACATCAACAAAATCAAAATGAGGATAAAGGAATGTAGTCAAATTAAATCAGGTGATGCTGAGGAATTAGATTAGGAAATCAGACTCTTTAAAGTAGTAGATAAGTGTTGCTATTTAGACAGCAAAATAACTGATGACGATCAAAGTAGAGTGGATACAAAAGGTGGATTGGCAGTGGCAAGAAAAGCATTTCTGTAAAAGAGAAATTTGTTAACATATAATATATATTTGTCAGGAAGTCATTTCTGAAAGCATTTGCATGGAATGTAGCCATGTATGGAAGTAAAACAGCGATGATAAACAGTTTATACAAGAAAAGAACAGAAGCTTTTGAAGTGTGATGCTACAAAAGAATGCTGAAGATTAGGTGAGTAGAGGATGTAAGTAATGAGGAGGTACTGAACAGAACTTGGCACAACCTGACAAGAAGAAGGGATTGGTTGGTAGGACACGTTTTGAGACATCTAGAGATCACCAATTTAGTACGGGTGGGGGGGAGGGGGGTCACAGAGGGAGACCAAGAGATGAATATAGTAAGCATATTCAGAAAGATGTACTTTGCAGTAGTTCCTCATAGATGAAGAGGCTTGCTCAGGATAGAGTAGCATGGAGAGCTGCATCAAACCAGTCTTCGGGCTGAAGACCACTACTACTACAAGGATCATATACTAAAACAGTAGCATCAGGCAAGAGTCCTTCATCAGATGTCATCAGATGTAGGAAGAAAAAAAACACACACACACACACACACACACACACACACACACACACACACACAGAGAGAGAGAGAGAGAGAGAGAGAGAGAGAGAGAGAGAGAGAGAGAGAGAGAGGCAGGCCGGCCATTGTCGTTTCTGGAAATGCAGCAAGAAGTGATTACAGCTGGGCTTGATATTGGGGTTACTGAAGAAATATGGGGCAGGGAAGGGGAGAGAAATAGCAGGGTGGGGTGGGGGATGGTGTAGTGCTGCCTGCGGGAGTATGCAGAGATGTGGTGAGGACAGAATGGGGAGCTGCTAGGTGTAGCATTGGGTGAGTTGTGCTTTGAGTGGAGGAGGGGAGAGAATGGAACAATTTTGGAGGTGACTTGAGGACAGAACGCTTGCTGTGAGGCTAGTGTGGAAGCAGGAAAGTTGGCGGTGGAGGGGGAGGGGGAGCAGTTATGGGAAGGAAAAATGAGTTTTAGGTAGAGTTCCCACCTGCACAATTCAGAAAAACATGTTGTTTGGAAGAATCCAGATGCCTCAGCCTGTGGATCAGTCGTTCAGTACTAGCATAGTGTGTTGCAGGGCCTGCTTGGTAACTGGGTGATCCAACTCTCTCTTGGCCACATGTTCATGTGCACAGCTAGCTTGTTAGTGCTCATGCCCATATAGAATTCTGCACTGTTTTTGCAGCTTAGTTGGTGGACTACATGTCTGCTTTCACATGTGGCTATGCCTTCAGTGGGGGTAGGAAGTGCCTGTGACAGGACTGGAGTAGATGGTACTGGGAGAATGCAGGGGACAGGTCTTGGGTCTGGGCCTATTGAAGGGATGTTAGCCATAGAGCTTGGGGTTGAGACTCTTACCGTATTTGGAGAATGACTTCTCATCTCAGCAGAGGAGACAGTTCTGAGTTTAGTTTAGTTATGTCATGTTCCGTAGATCATTTTCATGATTATTTTATCGATATGATGTGGAACAAGTCAGATTACAATATTTTTTTTCCAGTTTTGAAACAGAAACTCGTCCATGGAATAGAAGGAGTTGTCCAAACTTCATCTGCTACATGCCAGACATTTTGTTGTTGGTCAAATGATCAAAGATTTTTGTTGCTGAATAATGTACTCCTTTTTGAGCAACTGACAGCTTCAGTAACAGATAGTAAGGGTCATTTTTCCGTATAGTGTTGTACGTATGAACATCACTGTTCTTTGCGAATTGAGATGGATTATTTATAATGAATTTCATTAGCTCTGTACTCTGATGGTGCAGTTAAAATACCTAACTCCTAGAATAGGTGCCTACATGACTTCCTTGAGTGAACACCACTAATTATTCTCACTGCTGTCTTTAGTGCAATCAGTACCTTATGCCTGAGTGGTGAGTTGCCCCAGAAAACTATTCTATAGACATTATTGAGTGGAAATATGCAAAGTTTGTTAAGAGGCTGATCCGTGTATTACCAACACTAGCGATTATATGAAGAGTGAAAGAAGATGAACTTAATTGTTTGAGAAGCTCAGTAATCTTCAGCTCAGTAAGCTTCTTCCAGTTCAAGTTGTCATCAATCTGAACTCCCAAAAATTTGGAGAAATCTACCCTGTTAACTGAGCCCTGTTCATATGCTACATCAATTATCGGTATGACTAGTCGGTGTACGGAGCTGGTTATAGTGAGTTTTTTCAAAATTAAGGGAGAGTCAATTTTCTGAGAACCACTTAATTATTCTTTGAAAGACATCCTTAGCAATATCTTCAGCTGCTTTTTCTGGAATGGGATTTATTATAACGCTCGTGTCATCTGCAAAAAGTACTAATTCTGCTTGCTGAATGTTAAGTGAGAGGTCATTCACATGAATAAGGAACAGCAGAGGACCCAAAATTGAACCCTGTGGGACTCCATTTGCGATAACTCTCCATTCACTAGACTTTACCACCCTCCCAACATTATTTGTGCTGTTCAGCACAACTTTTTGCTTTCTGTTCGTTAAGTATGATTCAAACCACCTGTGTGTATGGCCTTCAGTTCCATAAAACCTGAGTTTTTCTAAGAGTGTAACATGATCCACACAGTCAAATCCCTTGGAAAGATCACAAAAAATACCAGCTGGCGATAATTTGTTATTTAGGGCTTGTACTATTTGATGGATAAATGTGTAGATAGCATTCTTAGTAGAGTAACCCTTCCAGAATCCGAACTGTGACATGCTGAGGAATTACTTTCACTACTATTGATTAGATTAGATTAGATTAGATTAGATTAGATTAGATTAATACTTGTTCCATAGATCATGTATACGACACTTCGTAATGATGTGGAATGTGTCAGGTTAATAAAAGATGTCTGTACAAGATATTACATTACACAAAATATTGCATGACACTAATGTTAAAAGTTTTTTCCCCCCTTAATTTATATCTAAAAACTCAGCCAATGAGTAGAAGGAGTTGTCATCTAGAAATTGTTTAAATTTATTTTTAAATGTTTGTTGCCTATCTGTCAGGCTTTTGATGCTGTTTGATAGGTGACCAAAGACTTTTGTGGCAGCATAATTTATCCCTTTCTGTGACAAAGTCAGATTTAACCCTGCATAGTGAAGATCATTCTTTCTCCTGGTGTTTCAGCTATGCACACTGCTATTACTTTTGAACTGGGTTGGATTATTAGCAACAACTTTCATAAGTGAATATATATACTGTGAGGATCCCTAGATCCTTAAATAGATGTCCGCAGGATGACCATGGGTGGGCTCCAGCAATTATTCTGATTACACGTTTTTGAGCAATGAATACTTTTCTACTCAATGATGAATTACCCCAGAATATGATGCCTTACGAAAGCAGTGAATGAAAGTAGGCATAGTAAGCTAATTTGCTGAGATTCTTATCACCAAAATTTGCAATAACCCTAATAGCATACGTAGCTGAACTCAGACGTTTCAGCAGACCATCAATGTCTTGCTTCCAGTTTAACCTCTCATCAGTGGACACACCTAAAAATTTTGAAAATTCTACCTTAGCTACAGACGTCTGTTCAAAGTCTATATTTATTACTGGAGTTGTGCCATTTACTGTACGGAACTGTATATACTGTGTTTTATCAAAATTTAAAGAGAGTCCGTTTGCTGAGAACCACTTAGTAATTTTGTGAAAAACATCATTTACAATTACATCACTTAGTTCTTGGTTTTTGGATGTTATTACTATACTTGTATCATCAGCAAAAAGAACTAACTTTGCATCTTCATCTATGTTGAATGGTAAGTCATTAATGTATATCAAGAACAGTAAAGGACCTAAGACCGAACCCTGTGGGACCCCGTACTTGCTAGCCCCCCCCCCCCCCCAGTTTGAGGAATCAGCTGTTGTTTTAACATTACATGAACCACTTATTTCAACTTTCTGCATTCTTCCAGTTAAGTATGAATTAAACCATTTGTGCACTGCCCCACTCAAACCATAATGATTTAGCTTGTCTAAAAGAATTCCATGATTTACACAATCAAAGGCCTCTGAGAGATCACAAAAAATACCACTAGGTGATGTCCGGTTATTCAGAGCATTTAATATTTGATCAGTGAAAGTGTATATAGCATTTTCTATTGAAAAGCCTTTCTGAAAAACAAACTGACATTTTGTTAGTACTTTATTTTTACAAATATGGGAGGCTACTCTTGAATACATTACTTTCTCAAAAAGTTTTGATAGAGCTGTCAGAAGAGAGATTGGGCAGTAGTTGTTGACATCCGACGTATCCCCCTTTTTATGCACTGCTTTTACAATGGCATATTTCAGTCTATCGGGGAAAACACCCTACTCCAAAGAGCTATTACATACGTGGCTGAGAATCCTACTTACCTGTGGGGAACAAGCTTTAAGTACCTTGCTGGAAATGCCATCAATTCCATAAGAACTTTTACTTTTCAGTGAGTTTATTATTTTACTGATTTCAGAAGGAGAAGTTGGTGGAATTACAGTTGTTTCAAACTGCACAGGTATGGCCTCTTCTATTAGCAGCCTTGCCTCTTCTAGTGAAGATCTAGAACCTATTTTCTCCACAACATTTAAAAAATGATTATTGAAAATATTTTCAATTTCTGATTGTTTGTTAGTACAATTGTCATTCAGTTTTATGGCACTAAAGTCTTCCTGTGCTCTTGGTTGTCCTGTTTCCCTTTCAATAATATTCCAAATTGCTTTAATTTTATTATCAGAGTTACTGATCTCTGACATGATACACATGCTTCTGGACTTTTTAATAACTTTTCTTAGTACCGCACAATAGTTTTTATAATATTGAACAATTTCGGGGTCAGTACTTCCTCTTGCTGTTTGGTGCAGTTGTCTTTTACGGTTGCAAGTTATTCTTATTCCTTTAGTTAGCCAAGGTTTTTTATATGTTTTCTTCGAATTATGTTTAACTATTTTCTTGGGAAAACAGTTTTCAAATATCCTTAAAAATGTATCGTGAAATAAGTTATATTTCACGTTTGTATCGGGTTCCTTATACACTTCATCCCAGTCTAGCTGCTGTAGGCTTTCCCTAAATTTTGCAATATTTATATTGTTAATTGAACGCACTGCTTTGAAAGTCTGATTTGATATACTGCATGGAGCTATGTCATGTACTGTAACTAGCTGTGCACCATGATCTGAAAGATCATTCTCAACAGGATAAGCATTTATGTCCTTAAACTTACCGTGGTCTATAAAAAAGTTATGTACTGCTGTTCTTTGTTATCCGAGTAGGAAAATCAATGACGGAGCTCAAATTGAAAGAACTGAGTAATACTACAAGGTCATTCTTCCTATTACACTCTTTCAGGGAATCAACATGGAAATCCCCACAAATGATAATTTGCTTCCCCCTGTCTGACAATAGCACAACAAAGCATCCAAATTTTCTAGAAATAGCTGGAAATTCCCTGAGGGGGACCTATACACTGTTACAATTATGGAAGTGCCATCATTTAGTTTAAGTTCAGTGGCACATGCTTCCATATGCTGCTCTACACAAAATTTTTTAGTTTCTAAATTTTTTCACTGTGGAAGCTTTTGACATATATGGCAACTCCTCCTCTCATCATATTATCTCTACTTACATGTGCAGCTAATTTGTACCCATTGATGCTAACCTTTTGCATATCAGTGACAATGTGATGCTCAGACAGGCATAGTACATCTATTACATTATCAGTTTCTATATCTTCTAAACAAAGCAGAAGCTCATCAATTTTATTCTTCAATCCCCCAATATTTTGATGAAATATACTAACATTATGTTTCACTTTACTTTTGTGAGTATCTTGAACTTTTTTAACATCTTTAGTACTTGCCTGGCTGAGTTTCCCACTGGACACTGATCTTACACTAAAAAAGAGTTTCCACCATGAGATGTAGTTCCTCCCCCCTTTAAATTTCCTGCTATCAGCCCAGCCAGTTTACCCTTCCCTTTCTTGTTGAGGTGTAGGCCATGTCTAGTATAGTCCCACCTACAGAGTGAATCAACAGGAACCACACCAATGTGCGACCCTGCACCATATCCAAGTAGCCGTTCCAACTCCAAATTAACTCTCCTGACAGAAGAGCTCAAATGAGGTCAGTCGTGGCACTCCAGAACCGACACAAACCCAACACTGGTATGACTCGATGTTGATGCAATCTTTGCCAGGTCACACTCTATGCTGTACCCTGGATCGCTGTCAATACTGTTGCCCAGCCCACCCACAATAACCACGGTATCTTCCTTAGTAAAGCCTCTACATAGTGAGCCTAAATCCTCTGTAACCTGCCCCAGTCCAGCACTAGATTTCAAAAAACTTGTGACCTGGAAATCTGATGCTAATTCATCCTGCAGAAGGTGGCCCACACCCCTAGCGAACTACCTAGCAACAAGACTTTGCAGACTTCCCTACATTCTTATTCAATTTGCTACTGAAAGCATGTTGGACCCTGTCTACATCTACTTCTGTGAGAGGCTCATCAGTTTCTGACTGAGGCAACAGGTCAAACCTATTTTGTACATTAATAACAAAGCTGCCAGAAGAATTTCTTGGCCTGTTCCTTATGCTTGTTGCCACTTCCCACCCCTGTTTACCCTTCTCCCCTCTTAACCTGCTCAGTTCTCACCTAGCCTCATCTAACTCAGCCTGAAGGGCAGCAATTTTCCCCTCCTGTTCCACAATCTTTCTATCTCTACTGCATAGCCTACAGAACCACTGATGAGTCTCGCTCATTTTCCCAATTCCCACGCCACTACAATCGCCCCAATGAAAAAAACTACTACATCCATCACACCAGACCCCTGAGCTAACGATTCTACGGCACGTCATGCACTTTACACTCATGGTACAAATCGATTTTAGTGACAGAAAGACAATTAAGTTACCGGAAAACAATGAAAATACGTGTACGAGAAATTAGGCCTACTTGTGACTATGTAAACAGTGGTTCAGAAGTTTTTTACTGGAAATTACTTAAGAGATGACGATACTCTACAGATATAAATATCAGTAAATGCGCTTAAAATTGCGGTATGAAGTTTAATCTGAAAGCTCGAAAGTTCAGCCTGGCCGCGATATGTAAACAAAACGAACTTTACAAGATTACTGTGAAAATACGCGAGTAAGACAAAAACCTTTAAAGGTATGCTTGAAGAGCACTATAATTAACGTAATAAATTAGTTTAAAGTGTTAAAAGCAATTTATTACTACTTAAATTACTTATCTTGTGCGAGAGCTGTGACTCAGACATCCGTATAGCAGGCGCAGGGCTACCAACTTTTTCAAATATTTTAGTAAATGAAGTCAGCAATGAGATTGGTCCATAATTATTTAAGTCACTCTTGTCCCCTTTCTTGTGAAGAGGTTTGACAATTGCGTATTTCAATCTGTCTGGAAAAATTCCCTGTGCCAGTGAAGCATTACATATATCACTAAGGACTCCACTTATTAAATTAGAACAACACTTCAAAATTCTGTTATAGACTCCATCAACACCATAAGAGCTCCTTTTTTCAGTATATTTATAGTTCCCTTAATTTCAAAGGGGATGTAGGTGCTATTTGTAAAGGCCTAAAGCCCTGGGGAATGACTTTTTAACATATTTCTTTCCTTCTTCAACTGAACCCTTTAATCCTATTTTTGCTGCTACATTCAGAAAGTGATTGTTAAAAATACTTGCAACTTGTGAATTATCACTCACAACAATATCATTTCCCTTTATTGCTATGGTATGCTGTGCACTGTCAGGCTGCCCTGTATCACGTTGACAATGTTCCATATAGTTTTAATCTTATTATCTGCTTTATTAACTTCTGTCAGAACACATAAGCTTCTTGACTTCTTAATGACTTTCCTTAAAATATTACAGTATCTTTTGTAGTAAGCAAGTAACATCGGATCCTGACTCATTCTGGCCTGTACGTATATTTCCCTCTTCCTCTTACATGTTTTCTTAATTCCCTTAGTAATCCATGGCTTAATTGACTTTTTAATGGCTTTTTTGGATAACATTTCAGGAAATCGATTCTCAAATATTGAGACAAATTTACGGTGGAATAAATTGAATTTGGCATCAGCATCATTTTCTGCATATACTTCACCCCATTCTATCTCTTCTAGGCTGCTCTTAAAACTCTGTATCCTGTTCACATCAATAAGCCTCCCTGCCTTGTATGAACCTGCCTCAAGCCTGTAAGGTGCTATTTGTGTTATTTCCATCACCTGTGCATCATGATCAGATAGCCCATTAACAACTGGGTGCACATTAATAATTTCTGCCTGAGCACTGTCTATGAAAATGTTATCGATAAGTGACCTACTATCCTGGTGCACACGAGTTGGAAAGTTTGCAACAGATACTAGATTGAAACAACCAAACAAAGATTATAGCACACTTTTCCTATCCATGTCTTTTAAAAAATCTACTTTAAAATCACCCAAAAACCACTAACTGCTTCCTTTTGTCTGACAGGTAGCTCAATAATGCCTCTATATTTTACATGAATAGCTGAAAGTTACCTTGAGGGGAGCTGTAGATTTTTACAATTACTATAGAAGTATATTGCAGTAGCAACTCACAAGCACATGATTCAAAGATCTGATCTGCACAAAAACTATTTGTTTCAATATTTTTGACTGTGTGTCCAGTTTTTATATAAGTAGCAACTCCTCCTTTTTCCATGTTGACTCTACAGTAATAAGATGCTAATCTGTAATCCCTTAAATTTAACTTCTCCATCCCTGTGGTTACATGGTGTTCAGCGAGACACAAAACAACATACAGAATTTACCCCATTTTCTAGGCATACAAGAAGCTCGTCTATCTTATTTTTCAATCCTCTAATGTTCTGATGAAACACACAAATTTTATTTCTTTGGATACTGCTACAGACATAATGGCACTGTTCTATTTTAATCTCTTTCAATGCTCTCTGTCTGCAACCTGACTCTAACCTAAAAAATATGTCCCTCTGACTCCAGTAATCACAGGTATTTTGTCTTGTGTGCATATGGCCCCCTCACATTTTCTGAAAGATCAACCAATCTATCCTTCCCCCTCCTATTCAGGTGCAGACCATGACTAGTGTAACCCCACCTCCCAATTGCATCAACAGGCACATCACTGATATGAGATTTAGTTTCTGCCAACAGTAACAACCACCCTCCCCCCCCCCCCCCCCCCCCCTCCCAGCTCTATGCTAACATGGTTGACAGCCGATTAACCCAGGGCTGGTCATGGTGCTGCAAAACATCCACAAACCCCACACGAGTGTGAGCTGTTGCTGCTCCTATTACATCCAGGTCACACCTATACTATAGTCCGAATTGGTAGCCAGGCTGTTTCCTGCTCCTCCTGCTATAAGAACATGGTCCTCACCATCATAATCTTTGCACAAGGCCCCTAGGTTTTCTGTAACCTGGCTAAGCTTAGCACTAGGTTTCACAGTGCTTGTGACCTGGTACTCGACTCCTAGCCTATCCAGTAGCAGCTGGCCTACACCTCTCCCATGACTGCTGCCTAACAGCAGAACTCTTTTCTTTCTGCTTGACTTTACTCCTGACCTTGGATTACAATTGTTACTAAGAGTCTGCTGCACCCTACTTTGCTCAAAAACTGTTTGAGGCTCTTCTACTTCAAGTAACAAATCAAACTGATTGCTCACTGGAATTTGAAAAGTGATTTCTGGGGGTTTTCTCCTTCTGACTACAACTTGTTACCTGTTCTCAGCTCCCATTCTCTCTTTCCCCCTTCAACCTGTCTAATTTGAAGTATGCCATTTCTAGTTCAGCCTGAAGGGCACAAATATTTTTTCCCTGTTCCACGATTTTCTTGTCACAGCTACATGATCTAAAACTCCATTGGCGAGCCTCATCCGGCACTATAACAGCTTCCCCGCTACAATCACCCCAGTGAAACACCAACCCACAATTCTGACATTTCACTCCCGTGCTCACTAATCTACGACAGTATCCACATTTGTCACACATGATGGCAGATTAAACAATTCTTCTACACCAATTAATAATTAGTAGAATGTAACTTAGCTTCTGGTGAGATGAGCAGAGAACTTATGGACGTCAGGCGAATGTAGCAGCAGGCAAATGTAGACAGCGCGAAGTTAATTGCTGGCTTAGGTTTTAATGGTGGAAATCACAAAACAAGTAAGTAACTGAAGAGACTCGATATTTTCTAACGACAAATTTGAACAGACACTATCACTGAATTATTTATAAATACTCTAATGGAAACAGAAACACCACTTGATGAATTTACTGCACAATATGGAAAATTAACTGTACGGAAGTATAGAAACACAGAAACACAAACCGAATGCAAACTATACATGCACGATACTCTTCTCAAATAAAGGTACACAGACATTACCCGGAAATTATTGAACACTTACTGCGGTCGATTACGAAAACAAACGCACGCCAATGGCTTGCACTTTAGAACAGTTAGCTTTTCACGAAAAATGCGCAAGTAAAAGCGAAACCTTCAATTTATAGATCACCATAGATACTAATTTACTTATTTAATCTACAATATTGCCTTAATATCCCCCCCCCCCCCATGAGTAAACACCTATATTTACGAGTGCACTGAGTATACACACGCCTGCTCCAAAGAGCTTAGAGCCTGTACCAAGTATGAGTATGGAATGTATGGCAGCTGTTGAAATGAAGGTAGTATTATGTCATTGTTTGATTTGATGTGGATAGGTATTGAGGGAGCATCTGTAAGGTGGCGGTTAATCTTGAGGAAGATGGTGATGAGGACCATGTGAAGTGAATGAGGAAAAAGGTGTTGTTAGGGCATGGTCACCCTCAGTCAAGATCATGAAGATGTCACCAGTTACTCTGAAGCAGGTGAGGGATTTGGTATGCCAGTGGCTAGGAAGGTTTCCTCTAGATAAACCATGAATAGACTAGCTTAGGATGATTTCATGCAGATTCCCTTGGCTTTAATGCAGATTTGTTTTGCAGATGATGTATTCAAAGAAGTAATTATGTGTGAGGATATAGTTGACAGTGATTAGGAATGAGGTTATAGGTTTAGCGTCAGTCAGGTGTTGGGATAGTGTTCAGTGGGGACAAGGTCGTGCACAATTGGGATGTTAGTGTAAAGGGAAGTGGCATCCACAGTGGCAAACAGGGTGGTGGGTGGTAACGAAACAACTACTGTGGAGAGAGTGTAGAGGAAATGGCTGCTGTATTTCTGTATGGGAAGGTAGGTTACTGGTAATAGGCTGCAGGTGGTGTTCCATAAGGACAGAGATTCTCACTCTGGGAGTGCAGTATCCAGCCACAATGGGGCTTCCTGGGTGGTTGGGTGTATATTTTTTAGCAAACATGGGGAAGGTACGAATGCGGGGGTGGGGGCGGGGCAGTAGAAGGAGATAAACCCTCAGGAGAGACTCTATAGTGGACCTAGGTATTTGAGAAGGCACTGAAGATCTCTTTGGGTTTCTGGAATGGGGTCACTGTGAAGAACTGGTTGGTCGGTGTGTCCGACAGCTGCTGTAGACCATCAGCCATGTAGTCTCTGTGGTTTATAACCCTTTGTTGGCAGGTAGGATTACAGGTTCAGGATCAGTTTTTAGGAGGGGACTGAGATTATTTCTGTGGATGTGAGGTTAGTTCCCATGCTGAGGCATTTGAGGAATAATGTTGATGCAAGATTTGAGAATAGGAAGTTCTGAAAAGTTATCAAGGGATGATTCATGGTTGGGGTTGTTTTGGGGAAGAAGACCAGACAGCGAAGTCATCGGTCTCGGTGATTCAGGAAAGGAGAGCTTTATCACAGGTGGATGAGCAGTAAATTGAGTAATGCCAGGTATCAGTCTAGGTTTTAGGTCGAGCCTGATTGCCACTTGGTGGGAAAAAGTTTTTCCATTGTAGTGACCAGGAAAAGGAGAGAATTGCAGCATGACTAAATTTGGGAGTGAGGCAAAAAGTGAGGCCTGTGGTGAGGACTTACACTTCGGTGGGGCGGAGGCTTTGGGAGGACAGGTTGACATCTGTGTTGCATGTCTGTTTATACTCTGGGTTCTGGATAGTGATGTGAAAGAGTTTCTTTGGGTGTAGATGATGTAGTTAATCCGAAATGCAAGGTTTGGCACTCATGAGGTGACATGGAGGTGGTTTGATGGAGGCTCTTGCAGTAGTGGTGCATAGAGGCAGTCTAGAGTGAGTGTGTGTGTGTGTGTGTGTGTATGTGTGAGAGGCGAATTGATTGGATAGTTCCTTGAGACTGCACTGCTGATGCTGCTGTAGCTCCTGGGAGGCCAAGGGTTTCAATTGAGATGGAAGAATTTGTGATTGCAGAGCAGGAGGATTTTACAAATGGAACAGAGGTAGTGCAAGAAGACTTCAGCCAAGTTTATAAAGTTTTACAGGACTCAGTTGGTGAGGGCTGTGGACTGCTGGTGGTCCGAGTCTCATTACAGTTTTGTCTTTATTGATTTTTTGATTCACTTTGAATATCTACGCCATCCATACATAGTATAAAAACAGATGTATGTATACGTCACCATTATGAAAAGGATAGATTGCTACTCACCATACAACAGAGACAGTCACAGATAGGCACAACAGAAAGACTACTATACTAAACAGGTAAGCTTTTGTCCAGAAGGCCTTCCTGTGAAATAGATAAAATATGCAAAACACACACACCCAACCACACACACATACATACACACACACACACACACACACACACACACACACACACACACACGTGTGTGCACACATGCAAGCAGAAACAGCTCACATTCTCATGACCACTGTGTCTGGATGCCAAGGCTTATTTGTTTAGTAGTCTTTTTGTTGTGTCCATCTGTGAGTTGTTGTCTCCACTGTATGTTGAGTAGTAGCCTATCCTTTCCATAATATTGTCATTATTCCATCCTGGGTCTTCCACTGACTCATGTATTTATGTATGTATCTTCCACATCTCTCAAACCACTAGACAGATTGCAATCAAAGTTGATACACACCTCCTTTACTGTCAGGTAACAATCACATTGGGTGTAAGAACCACCTGTCGATCATAGTTCAGGAGGTATGACATCATAAACAATGAGATGCATAAAAACTGCCAAGTCACGCATGCACGACATTTAAATTTATTATTGCTAGTACCACACAGAGTTCAATCCCCCTGCGGGTCCGGGGTAAGAATAGGCCCGAGGTATTCCTGCCTGTCGTACAAGGCGACTAAAACGAGTTTCAACCGTTTTGGCCTTCCATGTGATGGTCCCCCTTGGGGTTTGACCTCCATTTTTCTAAATTTCTACAGAAGTACGAGCCTTTTGGGGAAGGACACCTTACGTGGTGTACCACTGGTCCTAAGTGCACTCAGACCTTGGCACTCAGCATTGCACCGGCGTTGTAACCATACCCACTATTACTCAAATTGGGCCTAAACGCCTTTTGGGTTGTCCAAGTTACGCCCATAGTGCGTCTCCATCTGCACCAGCGATCATGATGGACTTTCCATGGCGCCAGAAATCCAGCACGGTAGCCAGCCCGTTGTGGTGGGGTCGTCATGTACCCTCTAGGTTGTAGCCCCCTGACAACACAGGGATCGTACTGCCGATACCTGAGCTGCACCCTCCCCACGTTGGCCAAGGAGTAGATGCCCGTCTCCTTGGGGCATCAGGACTCCCGGCAATGGTCATCCTGCCAGGTGGCCCTTGCTGCGGCTGGGTGGCGCCCGTGGGGAGAGCCCCTGGTCGGAGTGGGTGGTATCGGGGCGGACGTTTCGCAGATGAAACGTCACCACGTATTGGGTCGCTCTGCGGCCGAGTCTTTCAAAAGAAAAGGTACCGTTTCTAGTTCTGGTTCTCCTGCCCCTTCCCCCTTGGCCACTCCATGGGAGGAGGGACAGGCCCGCCGGCTTGGAGCGAAGTACTTCCCCCGCTATTTGGTCTGTTCTCGAACCGATGGGGGGACATTCGCCACCTCCAAGCCCATGTTCTTTGTTCAGCACATTGAGGACATCTTCGGGGAAATCGAGGCTCTCAGCAAGATGCGTTCAGGGTCCGTTCTTATCAAGACCACCTCCGCCACACAGTCGGCGGCGCTCCAGGCGTGCGACCGCCTAGGGGACATCCCAGTCTCCATTGTCCCACATCTGGCACTCAATAGGACGCAGGGGGTTATTTTTCATCGTGACCTCCTGCTACAATCTGATGAGGAGCTCAGAGCCAACCTGGAGCGCCGAGGCGTGCATTTCGTCCGGCGAGTCCAGCGCGGCCCCAAAGACCGTCGCATCGACACCGGGGCCTTTATCCTCGCCTTCGAGGGGGACGTTCTCCCGGAGAAGGTAAAGGTAATGTGCTACCGGTGTGACGTGTGACCCTACGTTCCGCCTCCTATGCACTGTTTTAGGTGTTTGCGCTTTGGGCACATGTCGTCACGGTGTGAGGCTGAGCCCCTCTGTGGCGATTGTGGACGTCCTCTTCGTGAGGAACATACATGCACCCCACCACCTCGGTGCGTTAATTGTCCTGGTGTCCACTCGCCTAGATCCTCAGACTGCCCCGCATATCAGAAGGAGAAGAAGATACAAGAAATCAAAACTTTGGATCGGCTGTCTTATTCTGAGGCCAGGAAGAAGTACGACCGCCTCCATCCCGTGCCATTGACCACTTCGTTTGCCTCAGTTGTGTCCACTCCTTCTGCGGTATCCTCACCCCTCTCCTGTCCCCCCTCCACCTCCTCCGCCCATCAGGGGGCTCTGCCTCCACCTCCCAAATCCCTCCCTTCCAAATCCTCCTCCCCCGTGGCCCCCACCCCCTCTGCCCCAGGGGCCACCCTTCCTCCTCCTTCTCCCCACACGCCACCTGAGAAGCGATCCTCTTCTCAGGCGTCCATCGGGGAAACGTTCCGGACCCCGGCTTCCGAGGTCCGGCGTTCCAAAACGGACCCCGCGCGTGAGGACCTTCTTCGGGTCCAGCCCACCATCCCTGTGCCTCCTCGGCCTTCCAAGAAGGCCTCCAAGAAGAAGTCTCTATCCCCCTCTCCACCCTGGCGCGTTTCGACTGACGCTCCATCCGTGAGTCGCTGCTCCCGGCCGTCCTCAGTTTCGCCGGGACGCTCTGCTGCCAGGCGCTTAGCTGGCCTTTCGTCGGCAAATGATGCTGCCCCTCCTACACAACCAGGGACAGCGGCCGCAGCTGGCGACCAGTCGATGGAACCGGATCCGCCTCCCGTCGGTTGTAGCGTTGTTCCCTCGCAACCTGGCCCTCCGCGGCCGTCGAGGTGACCAGCTCTTCCCCCATCTCGTTCCCCCTACTTTTTGACTAGCGATGGCGTTGTTTCATTGGAACATAAGAGGTATTCGATCTCATCGGGAGGAATTACAACTGCTCCTCCGCCTGCACTGTCCGCTCGTCCTTGGACTCCAGGAAACCAAGTTGCGCCCGACTGACCGTATTGCCTTTACCCACTATACCTCGGAGCGGTATGACCTCACCCCTGTGGACGGTGTCCCAGCTCATGGTGGGGTCATGTTGCTCATTCGGGACGACGTCTATTACCATCCCATCCCATTGACCACCCCACTCCAAGCAGTAGCTGTCCGCATTACTCTTTCTGCTTTTACTTTTTCAGTTTGTACCATCTACACTCCACCGTCGTCTGCTGTTAGTCGGGCTGACATGATGCACCTGATCGTTCAGCTTCCCCCGCCGTTTTTATTGTTTGGCGACTTCAATGCCCATCATCCCCTTTGGGGCTCTCCTGCATCCTGTCCAAGAGGCTCACTCTTGGCAGATGTCTTCAACCATCTCAATCTTGTCTGCCTCAATACCGGCGCCCCGACTTTCCTCTCGGACTCCACTCATACCTACTCCCACTTGGACCTCTCGATATATTCTACCACTCTTGCCCGTCGGTTCGAGTGGTATGTCCTTTCTGACACCTATTCGAGCGACCACTTCCCCTGTGTCGTTCGTCTCCTGCACCACACCCCATCCCCACGTCCTTCGAGCTGGAACATACTGAAAGCTGACTGGGGACTTTACTCATCCCTGGCGACCTTTCCGGACCACGATTTTCCCAGTTGTGACAGTCAGGTCGAATACCTCACGGCTGTTATCATCAATGCTGCCGAACGTTCCATTCCTCGTACTACTTCTTCACGTCGCGTTTCCGTCCCCTGGTGGAACGAGGCTTGTAGGGACGCTATCCGTGCTCGACAACGTGCTTTACGCACCTTTCGCCGCCATCCTACGTTGGCGAATTGTATTGAATACAAACGACTCCGAGCGCAATGCCGTAGAGTCATCAAAGACAGCAAAAAAGCTTGTTGGGCCTCTTTCACCGGCTCCTTTATCAGTTTTACTCCCTCCTCCGTCGTTTGGGGTAGCCTGCGCCGGCTGTCGGGCATTAAGGCCCACTCCTCGGTACCTGGCCTGACCTCAGGTAATGCGGTCCTTGTTGATCCGGTGGCTGTCTCCAACGCCTTTGGCCGCTTTTTCGAGGTGGTTTCAAGCTCCGCCCATTACCATCCTGCCTTCCTTCCCAGGAAAGAGGCAGAAGAGGCTCGGCGACCTTCCTTCCACTCGCTGAATCTGGAAACCTATAATGCCCCCTATACTATGCGGGAACTCGAACGTGCGCTTGCACTGTCCCGGTCTTCTGCTCCGGGGCCGGATGCCATTCACGTTCAGATGCTGGCACACCTTTCTCCGGCGGGCAAAAGCTTCTTTCTCCGTACCTACAATCGCGTCTGGACCGAAGGTCAAGTCCCCATGCGTTGGCGTGACGCCGTTGTTGTTCCTATACCCAAACCCGGGAAGGATAGACACCTTCCTTCTAGTTACCGCCCCATTTCTCTTACAAGCTGTGTCTGTAAGGTGATGGAGCGCATGGTTAATGCTCGGTTAGTCTGGATTCTTGAATCTCGACGGCTACTTACTAATGTCCAATGCGGCTTTCGTCGCCGCCGCTCCGCTGTTGACCACCTCGTGACCTTGTCGACATTCATCATGAACAACTTTTTGCGAAGGCGCCAAACGGTAGCCGTGTTCTTCGACTTGGAGAAGGCTTATGACACCTGTTGGAGAGGGGGTATCCTCCGCACTATGCACAGGTGGGGCCTACGCGGTCGCCTGCCCCTTTTTATTGATTCCTTTTTAACGGATCGAAAGTTTAGGCTACGTGTGGGCTCCGTATTGTCCGACGTCTTCCTCCAGGAGAACGGAGTGCCTCAGGGCTCCGTCTTGAGCGTAGCCCTTTTTGCCATCGCGATCAATCCAATTATGGATTGCATTCCACCTAATGTCTCAGGCTCTCTCTTTGTCGATGACTTCGCAATCTACTGCAGTGCCCAGAGAACATGCCTCCTGGAGCGCTGCCTTCAGCGTTGTCTAGACAGCCTCTACTCATGGAGCGTGGCAAATGGCTTCCGGTTCTCTGAAGAAAAGATGGTTTGTATCAACTTTTGGCGATATAAAGCGTTCCTTCCGCCATCCTTACATCTCGGTCCCGTTGTTCTCCCATTCGTGGACACAACTAAGTTTCTAGGGCTCACGTTGGACAGGAAACTGTGTTGGTCTCCACATATCTCTTATTTGGCGGCCCGTTGTACACGTTCCCTTAATGTCCTCAGAGTTCTTAGCAGTTCATCTTGGGGAGCGGATTGCACTGTCCTGCTTCGCTTGTATCGGTCCATAGTCCGATCGAAGCTGGATTATGGGAGCTTCGTCTACTCGTCCGCTCGGCCGTCCCTCTTACGCCGGCTCAACTCCATCCACCATCGGGGGATACGTCTTGCGACCGGAGCCTTCTACACTAGTCCTGTCGAGAGTCTTTATGCTGAAGCTGCCGAGTTACCGTTGACCTACCGGCGCGACGTACTGCTGTGTCGGTATGCCTGCCGGCTGTCGTCTATGCCCGACCACCCCTCTTACAAGTCCTTCTTCGCCGATTCTCTCGACCGTCAGTACGGGCTGTATGTGTCTGCCCTGCTGCCCCCCGGAGTCCGCTTCCATCGCCTGCTTCGACAATTGGATTTTGCCCTCCCTACCACCTTCCGAGAGGGTGAGAGCCCGACACCACCTTGGCTCCAGGCTCCGGTTCATATTTATCTCGACCTCAGCTCACTCCCGAAGGATGGTACCCCGGCTGAAATGTATTGCTCACGGTTTGCCGAACTTCGTGCTCAACTTGCCGGTCACACCTTTATTTACACCGATGGCTCCAAAACTGACGATGGTGTCGGCTGTGCCTTTGTCGTCGGGGCCGCCACATTTAAATACCGGCTCCTCGACCAATGTTCCAGCTTTACGGCCGAGCTTTTTGCTCTCCATCAGGCCGTTCAGTATGCCCGCCGCCACCACCATTCATCATATGTACTCTGCTCTGACTCACTCAGTGCTCTTCAGAGCCTTGGAGCTCCCTATCCGGTCCATCCCTTGATTCAACGGATACAGCAGTCCCTCCATTCTTTCGCTGATAACGGTGGTTCTGTCAGCTTTCTGTGGGTTCCCGGACATGTGGGAGTGCCTGGGAATGAGGCTGCGGATGCTGCAGCCAAGGCTGCAGTCCTCCTGCCTCGGCCAGCCTCCCATTGTGTCCCGTCATCCGACGTTCGTGGGGATGTATGTAAGAGGCTTGTGTCGTTGTGGTGGGATGCTTGGTCATCCCTCCAAGGAAACAAGCTCCGGGCAGTAAAACCGCTACCAACTGCTTGGACAACATCCTCCCGACCATCTCGGCGCGAGGAGGTCCTTCTGACCAGGTTGCGGATTGGGCATTGCCGGTTTAGCCACCGCTACCTGCTCTCCGGTAACCCAGCCCCGCAGTGCCCTTGTGGTCAGGCATTAACAGTGCGCCATGTTTTATTGTCGTGTCCCCGTTTTAGTCAATTTCGTGTTGTCCAGTCCCTGCCATCTACTTTACCGGATGTTTTAGCTGATGACGCTCGAGCAGCTGCTCGTATTCTGCGTTTTGTAACTTTAACTGGCTTGTCCAAAGACATTTAATCTTTTTACTTATTTTGTCTGCATCTTTGTCGGGTCCTTCTGGTGTCCCCTCCATCCCCTTGAGTTTTACCAGATTCCATGTGCTCTAACAACAGTGACTGGGCGCTAATGACCTCAGCAGTTGAGCGCCCTTAAACCCAACCAAAAAAAAAAAAAAAAAAAAAAAAAACACACAGAGTTCATGAGATAAGGTGTCACAAACACTGATGGTGTATGTGTGGAAAATGCCACATCATGCATGAAGTTTTAATAGATTTATACTTTACTACTAAGACTCTCCTACAGTTGAGTCAACTTAATCAAACCCTGACACCTAGCAGTGCTTGTGAAAGCTTTCAGCTGCGAAGCACAAATTGCTGTAGGTGAAAACAATAGCCGTCTATAGAGCTATGACCAGGCATTCCCTTTGTGACACTTATAAAATCACATAGTGGACACACAAAGTAGCTGCACCCCTTTCACTTCAGGAGGCTGAACTTCCCAGTGAGACTTGGATTTGCCATGACAATTAACAAAACACGGGGGCAATCTGTTAAGTACTGCAGAATGGATTTTACATCTCCATGTTCCTCTCATACACTACTTTGTCACTTGCTCAAGGGTGGACACACCCAAGAATTTATTCTTCATAGTTCCTGGACATGTCAGTAGAAATATTGTTTACAACAAAGTTCTGAATTAAACAAACATTACAGAGAATTCATATTTTGCATACTATGTTTCTTAATTTGAGTACTGTACTTTTGCATTTGTTTATTGTTCATATTTCTTTGTAAGACTGCTTCATAATTTCAAAGGTATTTTCACAAATACATAGAAACGAAACTTTTTTTATATTGCTCTACAAACACAGTTCATTCTTTGTATCCATTTTTAGTACAAAATAGGCAAAATGAAAAATTAAAATCTGGGCAGAGCTGGTTTTGTCAGACAGTTTAAACATAAAATTATCAAAACATATATAATTATCATATTTTATGAAAAATACACAAGTTGAAGGGAAACATGATAATAGAACACCTCTGTATGGAGGAAGTTAACTGTTCTTGTTATCTGGGTATTTTTGCAAACTTTACAGTACTTGCTTTATTGTTAGTTGATGAGTTGACAAAGGTCGCCTTTACTTCTCAACTTTATGAAGAGTTATGGTGCGGTGACTGATGGGAGCCGCAGTGTGATGTACAATTAGAAATAAGATGATATGCATTTTTCATAAAAAGTTATAAGTATGATAGATATTAATTATAATATATTTGATGACTTTAAATTTAAATGACATAGGTATTTGAATTGATCAAAAAATAATAAAAATTGTAACGAGGCTCAAACCAGCAGTCAAGACAATCACCAGTCTTAAGTGCTACTGATTGAGACACATAGCCCATCAAAAAATTGACTTGACTTTAGTGGATTAGGGTTGCTTAGAAAACTTAAAAATAGGTGTTCTTGAGAAGTTTTGAGAGTTACATTGAACTGCTTTGGAGATTAATATTTGAGTCGTGAACTTCATGTACCATGAATATAAAAAATTATGAAAGTATAATTGTCATTTGGTCTCCTTGCTAGTGTTTCCACATGTGTATAGTTTTTTTGCCTCTCATACTTTGTATTCTAATAAAGTGAGAAAGAAAATTTAGTAAATCAGTTAAGAGGCCATCTCATTTACAGTGTATTAACTGTAATCCCATTAATCTTTTGCATAAGTTAAAGAAAAATTCTGTTCTCATGTAAATGACAAACAATTTTTGGTAACTGGTTACAAAATTACACTAAAGCTGTAGCAATTTTTCTGCTTCCATTACAGATTTCATCTTTGGTCAAGCTCAGGCTTCTGATTATGGTAAACAGTAACATTGACTGTCCAAAATATAAATGTGCTGTTGGTTTGGAGTTCATAAAAATAATTGCTAGGTAAGTACTGTTGATTGTTAGAAAAAGATTGCTTGTGTTATAACATATTTTATAGTATTTTTGCTGATTTGGTCCTCTTAGAAAACTGAGCTGAAGCTATATGAAATTTTAAGTTGTGTGCGTGTAACTGTTAATGTATTTGAGTGTTGCTGGGCATAATACATTTGTAATTTATATGTGTGTAATGTCCTTTAAGTTGGGCCCAAATACTCTAATAAATTATCCCCTCTGATTTAATCATGACATCAGATTTTGTTGCCTACTTGCTTGCTCCTATCCTGCCTACCAACATGTGGATGCATGTTTTAAATTAGAAGTCTTTGTTTATGAATCTCATTTTTGTCTTTTTTCTGTTAAATCCTCAATTTCATGGTGCCTCTTGTAGTAAAACTACAATGGATGTGTACCTAGGCATTTCTTTTTTCAAGCCTGGTAACATTTTTCTTTGTGTCTGAATTTCATCTAAAGTGTTTTATTGTCATGAATTGATGTCTGTTCTGTGCATCTCCTAGTTTAATTACTTTTACATCTTTGTTTCAGAACAGTCAATTTTGATATTGTAAAATACTTGTTTCCATCAAATTGAAGTGACAGAAGAGAGATATTTAGATATTATTATAAAAGCCAGTTTATGTTTCAAACATTCATACTGTATTTGTAAAAGATATTGCATTTCTTCCACATCAAGAAAGAATTACATGAATCATATATTTTTGTAAGCTGCGTAACTAGACTCAATTGAAAGATAATGCTTTTTTTCTCCTACATTTTTATTTATTACTTATATTGTACAGAATAAGAAATAAAATGATATAAACTATTTAAAATGGTGTACTTTAAAAATAAATATTTTACTATTGATCTCACTGTACCTTATTATCTATAATCTTATACTCTGCTCACCCATTTTTCTTCCATGGCCTATTCTCCTTCGCCCATTGGACCTCTGTCTGGAGATTTTCCTCTGGGTACCAATTACAAAACATTTACCCATCAATGATAAAGATCTACCCACAAACTATTTCCAGATTGTACATGGTACCTCTGTTCTGTCCCTTTAATAATCCGAACACAAACAGTTACATAGCTTAGTGCCATCCGTCCATCTGCTAAGATATCCAAATCGATTCGAACCATCCATATTTCTCACTACCTTAGTTGTATGTAAACAGATTACCACGCACCACTAAACTTTCTCTACATCATACTCAAGATATTCGTGTTCAACTCCAAATATTTTGGACTGTCCTCCCAGGCTGAAACTCACTTTAAAACTAAGTATACCAGTACCTACACTGAAAACATAAGAGAATTTCCCTGTCAACCCGTGGTAGAGTACATATTCTACTTGCCTGTGACCTATGTTGTTCACCACATTGTCAAAAAGACACTGTTTGCACTGAAATGGATCACAATAAAGTTGTTAATCTGTCCTCCAGAAACCTGCCTGCAGAAATTTCATTTCTATACAAGGGCTTCAGTTTGTCCTGTGCCCAAATTCGACCATGATGGACTACACAACGATCTGCTCTCCTGTTACTAAGCTTTGCAGAAAAAACACTTCATTGCCAACAATCCCACAAACAAAAAGCCCACATTAAGTCTTCAACAGTTCGCATCTTATCGCACTGTGACCTACATCATCTATCCAAACACCACATGCCTGAACATCCCCCCCCCCCCTTCCCAATGGGCTTGCATTTTTTTTTGTGAGAATGTGCTCAGCTACAACACTACGTTCCCTTCTGTGCTGCAAGCCTGTCCTTCCACTATCACATTGTTGGTGCCAGAACTATAAATTCCCTACCCTTGCTGAGGAGTGTCATCGCTGGCCACTGTGGCCGAACAGTTCTAGGTGCTTCAGTCTGGAACCGCACTGCTGCTACGGTCACAGGTTCGAATCCTGACTCAGGCATGGATGTGTGTGATGTCCTTAGGATGGTTAGGTTTATGTAGTTCTAAGTCTAGGGGACAGATGACCTCAGATGTTAAATCCCCCAGAGTTTAGAGCCATTTTTGAGTGTGTCATCGTGGATGGGGCACAGGGACTGCGGGCGTTGGTTTGTTGAACTGGTAACTGTTGATGTGGCTCGTAGGGAGAGCCCTAGTTCGGAATAGGTGGCACCATGGTGAAAGACTCATACATGAAGTGAATTAATCTTCCTTCCTCTGGTGGCTGTATGTCCCAGCTGTCTCTCCTGTAGGTAAGACTTATTATGAAGTGGAGATGGATGACCCCCATGATATTTCCTTCTGTGGCTACACTGTGGGAGGAACATGGGGCTTGGAGACAAGGGTAGAAATACCCACCACCACAAATATTTATTGTGTTCCAGGGCTGAGAGGGCTTTCTTTTTGACTATGAAGCCACTGTTCTTCATTAAAAATCTGGAGGTCAGGTTTGGAGAAGCAGCAGCACTTTCAGAAAATGAAAAGTGGCTCTGTGCTGATCAAAACAGCTCCCCCAGCACAGTTATGGCCGCTGCCCACCTGACAAAGTGGGTGATATTCCTGTAACTATAACTCCCTATACCAGCCCCAATGTGGTACAGGACACCATTTTTCACTGTGATCTCCTCCTGCAGATGGATAACAAGTTGAGTGCCAATTTGGTGTGATATGGAATGCATTTTGTCTGTCATGTCCAGTGTGGATTAGAGAATGAATGGTGGATACTGGAGCCTTCATCTTGGCCTTTGAAGGCGACTCACCTGAGAAGGTCAAGTTGATGGTGTATCATTACAATGTCAAGCCATATGTTCGTCCTACCACGCGGCACTATGGATGCATGCAATTTGGACCCATGTCTTCGTGGTGCAGTGCCAGTCCCATGTAGAAATTGTGGATATCAGTTGCACATGAGACCTTCATGTGCTCCTCCCTCCATCTGTGTCAGTTGTGAGGAGCACCATTCCCCCTGTTCACTGGTTTGCAACATTCTCTGACAAGAAAAGAAAATACAAGAACTGTGACCATCTCACATATCAAGAGGCCAAGAAAAAAATGATCATCTACATACGACGACGATGATGATGATGATGATGATGATGATGATGATGATGATGATGATGATGATGTATGCTATAGCTACATCATGTCTGTAATTACTGTGCCTTCTCATGTAAACTTCCTCACCAGGTGGCTGGGGGACCTCATCCCCCTGCTTCCCTCACACCCCATTTGGAAGCAATGACTCCCTATCCATCGGGGACATCAGCCCCAAGCCCCGGCTGGAGAAGCAACATCCTCCTCCAGTGTCCCTTACCAGGAAAGAGCCCTCGGGACACATCCTTTCCAGAACTCATTTGACCTATAACTTGATAGCAGCCAGTCATCGAAGGATCTATACATTGCAGATCATAGAACTCTGAGTTCCTACTCTGTCCCAGAATCTGGGGCAGACAAGCCCTTGCAGAAGTTGGGATCATTTGAGGAGGAGGAGGAGGAGGAGGAGGAGGAGGAGGAGGAAGAGGACAAGAAGTCATCCAAGGAGGAGATTTGGTGGCCCCCATGCTGCCAGACCCCAAATGTCCTGCTTGTGTCCAAGGTGGCATTCTTGGTGGCCCTATTCCCCTGAAGTCAGCCTCCCCCCTCAAACCTAGATTTGCAATAAATGTATATTGATACCTTGTCCTCACACCAGTGGCAACAGGTGGCCCTGAGGCATGACCTGCCTTCTTAGTCCCATCACACCCCCACAGGATACTGACAGCGCGATCTTCCTGTGAAACTGAAATTTTCTGCCACATGGCTGAGCTAAAATGTATTTTGTGTGTTTCCCCTTCTTTCTGCATCATCCTCCAAGAAACTTGTTTCCCAGCAATGTGGACCTCTACCAGCCTTAGCTATTGGGGCTGTTTTAAGAATCATACTGCAATGAAAAAATGTCAAGTAGTGTTTGGACATACATTCTAGACTCTGTTTGTAGCAAACACATCCCATCCAATATGATTTTAGAGGCTGTGGCTGTTCATATGAAGGTATCTGGAATTTACCGTGTGTAATGTGTATCTTGCTCCCAACAATGAAATGTTCCAGAACACATTGTCTGTACTGTTTTTTCAGCTCTCCCTCCCTTCCTCATACTGGGTGACTTAAGTGCTCACAACCCTTTGTGGGTGGAATTATAACCAATGGCCACAGTAAAGCTGTGGAAAACACAATCTTCAAGCTTGAACTTTGCCTTTTGGATACTGGTGTTCCCACACACTACAGTGTGGCTATAAGGATTTAGTCAGTCATTGGTCTTTCCCTTTTCAGCCCAGGTCTTATTCACACCATTCATTGGAGAGTACATGATGAATTGTGTGACAGTGATCATATTCCAGTCTTGACCCTCCCTCGGCATTACTCACCTGGACATCCACATATATGGGCTGTACAAAGCTGTTTGGGATGCTTTCACCACTGCCATTCCCCTCGCATCCCACTACATGGAGGTATTGATGCGACTGTCCAGAGCACAATTGCATTCATTCTATCAGGAAGCGTCTTGGTGATACCCTCTTCTTTGTAATCCCTACCATTCTACGACATTACCTTGGTGGACCCCCTGAAATTACCATGGCCATTAAGGGCCACAGACTGTCTCTCCAACACCACAAGTGGCATCCATCGATGGAACATCTCATTAAATCGCTCGAAGCTCCAGTATACCATCTCATAAAAGACAGAATCGTGAATGCTGGGAACGGTATGTTGTTACCTTTAGACTGCATACCCCTCCTTCACAGGTTTGGGCACAGTCCCCCACGGGTACACCTGGTGGTGCTGTGAATGGTGTCATCTCCACTGACCTACTCAGTCTGCCAACATCTTGATTTGTATTATGCTCAGTCCTCTGCATGTGTGAACTGGCCTCCTGCATTTCATGTTCTCAAACAGTGGGTAGAGTGACTTCACTTACCATTTACTATACCTCACCTGGAATTTTATAACCTCAAAGCATTAAGCAAGCATTTACGACTGACCAGTTGAAAAATTAGATTTAATACACTCCTGGAAATTGAAATAAGAACACCGTGAATTCATTGTCCCAGGAAGGGGAAACTTTATTGACACATTCCTGGGGTCAGATACATCACATGATCACACTGACAGAACCACAGGCACATAGACACAGGCAACAGAGCATGCACAATGTCGGCACTAGTACAGTGTATATCCACCTTTCGCAGCAATGCAGGCTGCTATTCTCCCATGGAGACGATCGTAGAGATGCTGGATATAGTCCTGTGGAACGGCTTGCCATGCCATTTCCACCTGGCGCCTCAGTTGGACCAGCGTTTGTGCTGGACATGCAGACTGCGTGAGACGACGCTTCATCCAGTCCCAAACATGGTCAATGGGGGACAGATCCGGAGATCTTGCTGGCCAGGGTAGTTGACTTACACCTTCTAGAGCACGTTGGGTGGCACGGGGTACATGTGGACGTGCATTGTCCTGTTGGAACAGCAAGTTCCCTTGCCGGTCTAGGAATGGTCGAACAATGGGTTCGATGACGGTTTGGATGTACCATGCACTATTCAGTGTCCCCTCGACGATCACCAGTGGTGTACGGCCAGTGTAGGAGATCGCTCCCCACACCATGATGTCGGGTGTTGGCCCTGTGTGCCTCGGTCGTATGCAGTCCTGATTGTGGCGCTCACCTGCATGGCGCCAAACACGCATATGACCATCATTGGCTCCAAGGCAGAAGCGACTCTCATCGCTGAAGACGACACGTCTCCGTTCGTCCCTCCATTCACGCCTGTCGCGACACCACTGGAGGCGGGCTGCACGATGTTGGGGCGTGAGCGGAAGACGGCCTAACGGTGTGCGGGACCGTAGCCCAGCTTCATGGAGACGGTTGCGAATGGTCCTCGCTGATACCCCAGGAGCAACAGTGTCCCTAATTTGCTGGGAAGTAGCGGTGCGGTCCCCTACGGCACTGCGTAGGATCCTACGGTCTTGGCGTGCATCCGTGCGTCGCTGCAGTCCGGTCCCAGGTCGACGGGCACGTGCACCTTCCGCCGACCACTGGCGACAACATCGATGTACTGTGGAGACCTCACGCCCCACGTGTTGAGCAATTCGGCGGTACGTCCACTCGGCCTCCCGCATGCCCACTATACGCCCTCGCTCAAAGTCCGTCAACTGCACATACGGTTCACGTCCACGCTGTTGCGGCATGCTACCAGTGTTAAAGACTGTGATGGAGCTCCGTATGCCACGGCAAACTGGCTGACACTGACGGCGGCGGTGCACAAATGCTGCGCAGCTAGCGCCATTCGACGGCCAACACCGCGGTTCCTGGTGTGTCCGCTGTGCCGTGCGTGTGATCATTGCTTGTACAGCCCTCTCGCAGTGTCCAGAGCA
This sequence comes from Schistocerca cancellata, assembly GCF_023864275.1. Taxonomy (NCBI): domain Eukaryota; kingdom Metazoa; phylum Arthropoda; class Insecta; order Orthoptera; family Acrididae; genus Schistocerca; species Schistocerca cancellata. Next base: position 572,152,187 of record NC_064632.1, read on the forward strand.
AGTATGGTGGGTCTGACACACCGGTGTCAATGTGTTCTTTTTTCCATTTCCAGGAGTGTATTTGAAGCAAATAACACAGCCTTAACCAAGCAGTCATTATTAACTATCGGCTAATAAGCAAATATTCTGTAATGGTGGCCATAACTGACAAGTAAGGAACCAATTAGATTAAATATTTAAAAGAAAAATAACACAGCATAAAACAAGTGACCACATCTGCACAGCAGCAACTTTATTTATGATTCAAGGTGTGATTTAGTGAGAGAACGCCTAAGAACAATTGGCGGTAGGAGTATATGAATAAGCAACTATTTCTTAGAAACTGACTGGCGTAACTGAGCAGCACAAGAAACAATTAAATCCAGTGTTTACAAGAATATTTAGTAGTACCAACCAAACGGAACTCCTACATGGCATGCCAAACTTTCAGTTAGCTTACGCACAGTGGAAGGCGCCATTTTGCATCACCTTTTCTAAGGGCCAATGTCTCTCCACACTGTATGACATAGTCTGAGTAGCTGAGTAAACCACAGTCAGCACTATAACACAGAAAAATGCAGTTAGATTCAGCATAACATAAATTTCCTGTTTGCCACTGTGGTATCATTACACAATCGAAACCATATGGGGCTGTCATTGTCAAAGACTCCGAAGTTGGCAGCACAAGTACAGAGCTGTCCACCAGCAGTTGCTAGTGCAACGAGCATTATTCAACCCCGAGTGGCACCAGGTTCACGCCCCTGTGCTGATCTTCAATGTATAATTTGAGTATTTATAATACGTCTATTTTACAGCGATGTTTGTTTACTCATTTCAAGTTTGATTGATGCTTCAGTTCCCAGGCACCTTCCTGGCGAACTGTATTTTGTATGCATGACTACCATTCAGACACACATTCTTTGATGCCAGTGCTAAGTGTCATGATGATGACAAGGCCACCTTAATGAAAGATACTCTGTACACAACTGCATTTAATACAGAAACTCAGTCACATCAGTACTAACTTAAGCATGGAAAAACAGAGCACATAATCGGCTTTGTGCTTCCCTCCCTTTCACAGTGTAAAGCAGATTTAAGTCTTAAACACAGACCGATGTTATGTGAGCTCGGCAGAAGTCAAGGAAATGCCTTATAACCTTCGGCAATGCTCACCGCAGTTCCATAGACAAGGTTTACTCGAAGCAAGGCCACAGTTTTCTCGTAACTCAATGCCAGACGCAGTGCCACAACCACAAGACCTCCACCAACAGCCTTCTTTGGTCTGCAGCATACACTTCTGTTGACAGTGGCCACCCTTCCCTCCTCTCGCTCTCCTCAGCTATGGATGTGTCATAGCACTGATGCCAAACGTTGGTTGTTTATTGTGTGCCCTCAGTTCACTAACACTGCCACTCTGCATCCACCAGGTCTCACTTCCAACTTACTACCCAATGCTGTGCCTTGTGTCCCCTTTGCTTTCTCAATTGATACTGGCAAAATTGATGGGTACGCATCAAGAGCCCCTCCTTCACAAAGTGAAGCTTTCAGGGGGGAAGGGGGGGGGGGACCATCAGCTAGCTGTACTTTGCCACCCAACTGCCCTGTCTGAGTCGGCTTAAATGGGCACAGATCCCTGTGTTGGTCTTCACATCCTCCACCAGGAAGTTCACTGGGGACAAGATTTTAAGAACCTCATAAGATCCCACATACCTTAGGAGCATTTTCCCAGTTATGCCACTCCCCCCTTTATTCTGCCCCCCCCCTTCCCCCCCGCCCCCCCAGACATTCCTGGCACGCACTTGATCTGTTGCCACAACTGCTGCTGCACGTCTTGCCCAGTCCTAGACCCAAGCTTCCCTCTGGTGGCCGAGGAGGATGTTTCACCTCGCTGCTACCTTCAGCCTTGAGATCATCAGGATCCATATGGTCTGCAAGACTTAGCCAACTCCCAGGCAACTTATCACATTTCAATCTAACGTAGATCAGTTTGTCTCTAGAACCAAGCATATTTTTCTTTCATATTCGTTCATTCCGCTAACTCACCAGCGAAACTGTCACATTCCATTCTGACATAGGCCTCAGGTTTTGCTACAGATTGCTCGGTCAGTACATCTCGGTTTTTCCAGTCACCAGAGAAACACGTAAATTAGTTAGCAACCCTAAAATTCATAATTACCTGATCAGTAAAAGGTGATTAGATTCAGCTATTCCCCTTTCGACGCAGTATATCATCATCTGGTTCGCTAAGACCAAAGACAACGAACTACCAACATCCGCACACAACTGGAAAGCTGCGTACACCGTAAGTGCACTTTAACCAAACCTGAAAATTTAGAATTACGCCAATGACACGCGAACAGGCAACAGTCTATCCAGTAATCCCGAGCGACCTAGTTCCAAAATGTCCATGTCAACATCAAAACACAAATGTCTACACTTTGAGTTGGAAGCAGGCAAAACGATGTTCACAGCTTCAGGCGGAAATTAAAAGAACGAATGTCCAGCCGAACATGCTACCCAACCGAACTCGAAGCTTTGGCGCCAAGCAATAAGATTGGCCGGCTACACTCCGTGTTTAAAATACTGGCTAAAGTGCTCGACCAATGACAAGGTTACTCCAGCAGACGAGAAGTTCGACTATAGAGACTTTGAGTCTGTTTTTCGCAAGCCATACTCGTATGTAACTCGAAAGTTGTTAATAACAAACGACTATCCAAATCCTTACTGGCTGATACGGATCGTTAAAATTTCACTTGTAATTGGAGTGGCTCTTCCTCCACACAAGTATCTCAGAACTATTTGCCATTTACAGATGAAAAAACGTTTCTAAGTAAAAGTGACGTGTAATCATTGAAGTCCTGGCACCTCTCGTGGTAGGTTCATTTCAGGCAAATCTTTTACACGCATAAAAACTTGCACAACCGTATGGGATGTACATCCGCTCCAACCCACCAGCTCCGACCAAGCTTTTTGGGAGGCTTCGCCCAGCTGTTAGACGAATACTCTAATTGGTAATCTCCTTCCGAATATTCCCAACTGGCAACACCTCTGCTCCACTCCCAGCTCACTGTGATTGGGCAGTAAAGAACCAGTCTCTGTAAATAGACCAGATCTAAAACAGGCAAACCTACCTTTCATGGAAGAAAATGAAACACAGGAAATAAAGAGCTTTTAGTGTATGGTGAATGGAAACTGTTACAGACTATGGGAATACTCCCATTTTCAAGAACAATGAGCGAAGGAGGATGAAGAAATTTTTAGAAAAGTGAATCGGGGTTTAAGGGAAACTACACAATGGAAAACCAATAGCGACCACTGATGCAAATCGCCTACAAATTGATTCGCGGGTATAAATGAGCCAGCCCATGCTTTTTCTAAATGTCTCAGTTGTGGTCACTACGGCACGCAAAAGACAGCTGAACGTTTGTCGTATCGAAAACTGTAGTTTGGAGAGTGCCAGTAACTGACATTAGTTATAGCGGGGAAAAAAGGGTGGAAGTCTGCCATGGTCCGCTTGAAGCATTCGAAGTCGACGAAGACAGGTTTTTACTCGATCTGGTTGTAGGAGACAAAATATGGGTTACTTTTGTAATCTGTGAATGAAAAATCAGTTGATGAAATGATATTTTATCTGCCCTCCGCAGCCTGAAGACTGCAAAAGAAGTCTGAACACACTACATCAGTTTATTAAACAGGTACAGTATCTTTCGTTACTTTCGATACAGATCACGTAAATTCTCTTCGCTTCCGCTTGCTGAGGAATGTAATACAACTTGGCAGTATCTCTGTAACTTTTCATTAAGCATACCACTTGGAGGCACTTTATTTCCTCCGTACTGTGCAGCACATTTGTCTGTGATTATGGATTTCTCGGGTGCATGTTACGAAACAATTCTACAGTACTTCACGGCATTATTTAGGTACTGGTTACCTTGCGGGCTGATGTAAATGTGATTTCTAGTGTGCTTCTTATCACTGTAATTTCGGACAAACGAATGATCTTGAACACACACACTGTCACGACACGATTAATATTTTAGGAGCCTCAGTACTCAGAGATAGTGTGGCACGTGTCTTTTCTAAGTGTGCCTTATCATCGAGTCTTCGTGAGATATGGGACGTGCCACTTTACCATACGCTTGAACATAAACATCTGATAAGTTACCTCTGCCCTGCCGTTCAATGTGCTTACAAAATAACTTGGAAATATTGCGTAAGCTTTTGTGGCGCGAGTCTGTAGATGTAAGTCTTCTGGGTACGGTGCAGCGTCATATTATAAAACAGCCATTACTGGGTAAAATCGACTTTTCGGACACGGTTGCAAAGACCTTCCCTTGAGTCTACTGTTGTTTTTCGTCTTGACTGTTCATCGTGCATGACATTATGTCGCAATTAAAAAAAAAAAATTGATGTTATCGGTCTGCAGTGGTGGAGAATTAGGAAAGTTTGTTTTATTGGTTTCCTTTGGTGAAAAGATGGAGGATCTACTGTTATCAGTTACCCCTTACAGTATTGGCCATTATTGGCAGTCAGCGGCGAATGGTGTGTAGACTTGTTTATAAGAGCCCAACAGGCCGCACAAACAATTTAAGACATGAGAGTTACCAGCGAGAAATTTCTGCTGCAAGCACTATCTCCCGCACGAAAAAAGGCAGAAAACCACACTCCGTTCGCCAATGATTGCCAATTGTAGCTCATGCTGTAAGGGACAATAGGACAACAACGGATCCCCCCATTCCTTCCACCAAATCAAATCTAAGTTATAAACTTTCCTACTCATTCCGCCACAGGGATCAACAATGGGAACGGATTTTAAAATTCTGACGTATTGTCACGCTCAGTAGAGGAATCGCAACTAAATATAATCAATCAATCCTGGTCAACGACAAATAGGTCATTGCATCCATGACCGAAACGTCCATTTTATTCAGTGACTATTATTTTACAATATGATGCAACACGATACTACGAAAACTTCCATGTCATCCGGGAAAAGAGTAGAATGAGACAATACAACACGTACGTTTGCTCAAGCCATTGGGAGAATCTCTTTTTTGTGGGTGAGGGGGGGATCGTAGCCGTTGGCTTGCTTTCTGGGGGGCGGGAATTTCTGTAAGTGTGTAATGATATCTGAGTCTTTCCACAATACATCTGAGTATTTTCCAATCATTTCGGGTCGGAGAGAACTCGGGGAAATGGAGACTGATTCATTGTGGGATCACTGGTGACTTCTCTGTGAGGTTTTTAGGTATGGGGATGACTGGGTGTCTGAACAGCAGTTATTGCTATTGTAGATGTTGAAACGACACAGAAATGTACAGGATATTTTAGCATCTCTGTGAGCGAGCAGACTTTGAATCATTGACTCCACTCATTATAAAGCAAGCATGCATGAATGATCACCGTCGTCAGCAATCAGGATTAAATAATGTATTTTTTTCCGTCCCCATTAATGTTTCTGAGGCTGTTTAGCTTGGAGAGGTGACCTCTGAGTCCATTACAGACGCCAAGGAAGTTACGCCCAATACTGGAGCTGCTCCGAGCTGACAGAATTTGCTACTAAGGGTTCCCCCCCCCCCCCCCCCCCCCATGTCGAAATCCACTATATCACGACTTCTACGGCATTCTCTGCGTGGGATACACTAGATCCTCTGTCGAATCCGGTCATGTTAGGTTGTTGGATGTTCCCTATTTACTCAATTAAGTCTAGCTGGTAAGGATCCGAGACTAACGAGCAATTTTCGATGGAACGAGGGTCTATAAGCTGTCTTACATTTCTTTAGAATTCTTCCAGCGAATCTAAGTTGTACCTCATTTTACGCGTTCGTTCCACTTCAAATCGCTCTTAGTCGCAGATACCTAGGTATTTAAAGAATGTGGCTGTTTCAAATGATCGAGAGCCAATCGTATAATCTGATTCAGTAGACTGTTTTCTCCAATGGTTGTGAGGCTAACTTGGTTGAAAACATCAATATGGGTATTTTGGGAAAGTTAAACAGGTCTAATGCACAAAAATTAAGAACACCATAATCACACTGGTTAACGCGTAATCTAACATGCAGGACAACGTTTCTTATCACAGCATCCGACACTTCGGTACATTTTTGGAAGAAGTTGGGGCCGGCCGCGGTGGCCGTGCGGTTCTAGGCGCTTCAGTCCGGAACCGCGGGACTGCTACGGTCGCAGGTTCGAATCCTGCCTCGGGCATGGATGTGTGTGATGTCCTTGGGTTAGTTAGGTTTAAGTAGTTCTAAGTTCTAGGGGACTAATGACCTAAGATGTTAAGTCCCATAGTGCTCAGAGCCATTTGAACCATTTTTTGAGGAAGTTGGGTCACAATTACAAGATAACGACACGCAACAAGCCTTTTTTTCATACAAAATAACGTCAGGATGAAATATAGGCGCAATTGGACAAACGGGCAGAAGTTCCTGTACCAGATTTAAAGAACAGTTTGATCTGTCTAGGTCCAAGTCAGCTTTAAGTAACCATCTGCGTGAGGAGGGACACACCATCATAAAATTGCAAAATAATTTAAAAATTCGTCATCGGGAAAGAAAGGGACATAATCTCGACATCCTTGAAGAGATTGGATGCCAAAAGCGTCTCTTAACGCATAAACTCAATGGGCAACTAGACCTGTGCCTCCGCAACATTTTGACAAACAGACTGCTTAAATAGAAGATCCAAATACGTAAGTCTATTCCCTAGTTTAAATCCTTTTTACATGCACTTGTTTGACAGTCGTCCATTCTCTGCTCAGCGGTTCCGTGCTTGACGTTTAAAATTATTAGGCACTGCGAGATTCGTATGTCACTATTTGTGTACATGCGATTCATAAAGAAATTTATTGATAAAGTCCTATACAACTGCTTTTATATTATAATTGTATTCCTCTACGCAGTGTTACTCAATTTTTTAAAAAAATAAAAGAAGTAATTCTATTTTAGGTTCTCCCTATCTTTCACATGTAAAATTACTTGTAAAGATGCTGCCCGGCTTTCTTTGACACTGTTTAAATTCGGGTCCCATTTCGCCTTTCGTTGCATACGTTCATTACGCGCATGCGCCCATTGTGCTTGTCGGTGGCGGCGCCCGTTCTGCTCAGTTTGTCTAGGCGGTCACTGCGGACCTCACGTAGTCACGGCCATGTTGGGCCTTAGGTATGTCTATATAAGATTTTGTGTTTTCCTCTCTCCAGTCCTTTATTTAGATGACGGTCTATTTTGTAAGCAGCATTTTATCGTACAACCATACAGGCTCTGCTTTGAGATTTATTTCACACTGAAGCGCCAAAAAACTGGTATAGGCATGCGTATTCAAATACAGAGATATGTAAATAGTCAGAATACGGCGTTGCGGCCGGCGACGCCTACATAAGACAACAAGTGTCTGGTGCAGTTGTTAGATCGGTTACTGACGCTACAATGACAGGTTATTAAGATTTGAATGAGTTTGAACGTGGTGTTATAGTCGGCGCACGAACGATGGGGACACAGCATCACCGAGGTGGCAATGAAGTGGGAATTTTCCGGTTCGACCATTTCACGAGTGTTGCAAGGAGGGGGGGGGGGGGGGGGGCTTGGGGGCTATAGCTCCCCCGCCCTTAATTGAGTACCATTTTATACTGAATAAAATGACTTCAGAAATCAGGGAATATATTACTCCAACAGTTTCTATCATTTTTTATAACTATGTAACAATATAGGTTGCAACGTATTTCAAACACATTTTAACAAAAGAATAAGAGCGGCAACCAGCTTACTAACTAAACCAATAAATATCATTTAACTTAAAATGGGCGTCTTATTATTTATTAATATACACGGGATGTATATTAATGTACCACTTACAATAATCAAGAAAGCTAAATATGCCAGGTATGCCTACCAACACTTAAATTGTTAATCCCAGACGAAAATAGCTGGGTCAAATCGTATTATTTTCCCGGGCACATACATACTGAGACGCGTTGCAGTGCTGGAAACGCCAGCGGGCGCGCGCCACCTGCCGACCAGTAGATACAAACTACACACGAGAGTTACAGGAATTTGTGAAAGCGCGTTATAGAGACGTTCATGTTGAAACGTAGTACACGTTTGTAGTAAGGAATATGAACGTAAATTAAGACCGTTTTAATACCGCTCAATGAGTAGAAGGCAAATGATATTCAAATTATTCAGTTGTCTGGCGTGAGGGGCGACGACGCGGTGTATACGATCGCCGATTGTTGGCGGCTTCTCATTATCTCAATAAAGAAGTAAGGAAAATAGGGGAGAGTTAGGTTAACTGGACAAGTCAGGTCAACTGGTCCTTGCTTGTAAATTGTATCAGAATCTGTTTTCTGTGTCTTCCAGCAGATGGCTCAAGTAACTACTCAGGTCAAAGATCTTCAGCTACCAGTAACAGTTAAAAAGCAACAACTGTTTTGTTTGGCTTTCTTTGTTTCCAAGGTCCCACATTTTTTTTCCCGCTCATATTGTTTGTTGTTTATTTGTGACTATAGGAAGAGTTTTGGAGAAGTCGAATACACAATAGCAATCGTAAGTTTTTACCCTTTACAGCAGATGGTTCTGTTTTTGACTAACGTTAGCGACATTAAAAGAAAAATGTGTGGTTAGGTTAACTGGACACCAAGGCAGCTAGGTTATGTGGACTGGTTAAACCCAACATAACTGTTTACTTTTGTAACTTACACAGCTTTTAATTTCAAAATATTTCACGTACTATTTAGTTAGAATAGTGATGAACTGTACTTAAGGCCTGTTTTAACTGAGGTATAAGGTTTTCTTTCAGATGCCACGAGTTCGTATTCGTACATCTAACCACCGGTCGTATTCAGCTGAAGATCTTAAATTAGCAGTGACAGCTATCAAAGAAGGAACTAGTATTCGTGTAGCATCTAATCAGTTTCAGATTCCTTGAACAATGCTAAAACGTTATGTCTGCAAATCTGCTGATGACCGTGAAGTAAACTTCAGGCCATCAAATATGCACAAAAGGGTGTTTACACCAGCAGAGGAGCTTTCTTTGTGTTTCTACTTGAAAGAAATTGCTGGTATGCATTACGGTTTATCATTCACAGATACGAGGAAGTTAGCATATAAATTTGCTGCAGCTAGCAAGAAGGAACTTCTGGCAAACTGGCAACAACAAAATATGGCTGGGAAGGAGTGGCTTCGTTCTTTTATGAAGAGGCATCAGCTCTCTCTTAGACAACCAGAAGCTATTAGTCTGAGTTGTGCTACTAGTTTCAATAAGTCAAATGTTGGTAAATGTTATACCAATTTGAAGGAGGCTTATAGAAACTTCAAATTTGGTCCAGATGACGTCTACAACCTTGATGAGACAGGCCTCACAACTGTACACAAGCCTGGAAAGGTAGTGTCTCCATGTGGCCAGAAGCAAGTGGGGAAATAGCTTCTGCAGAGAGAGGCACGCTTGTAACCATGTGTGGCATAATTGGGAGTACTGGTAAAGCTGTTCCTCCATTTTTTGTGTTCCCACTGTCCATTTTCATGATTACAATGCACCACCTGGAAGTGCAGGGGCGGCTCACACCTCGGGATGGATGACTGGGGACATATTTATGGATGTATTGGCACATTTTGTCAAACATGAACGACCAAGCAAAGTAAAGCCAAAACTTCTTATCATTGACAATCATGAAAGCCACATGTTCATAAGGGCAATAACATTTGCCAAAGAAAATGGCATAGATTTATTAACAATACCACCACACTGCAGCCATAAGTTGCAGCCTCTGGATGTTGCTATTTTTGGACCTATCAAGTCCTTTTACAACAAAGCCTGTGACAGATGGCTGCTAAATCATCCTGGTCAGACACTGCGTATATACGATGTAGCAGGACTAATAAGTGAAGCATTTCCATCTGTCACTCTGTCTGATATCAGCAAAGGTTTCAAAGCTGCAGGAATAATGCCTTTCCATGATGAAACATTTAGTGACGCAGATTTTTTGTGTTCATCTTGAACAGACCGACCATTTGAGCCAACTGAGAATTAAGTTGTTTCAGAAAGTAATGTTCCTAATACAGTTCCAGGTTCAGTTCCTCCACCTCCTCCTGCATCTGCTTCTCATCCAGTTCCTTCAACTTCTGCTGATAATCTCACTCCTCATTGTCCTAATGAACAAGAATTCAAAGCAGAACTGTTTGTGGCTCCAGAAGCCTTGCTTCCATTTCCAAAGTGTGGTTCCTGAAAAAGAGATAATCGTGGCCAAAAGAAAGGAGAATCTCCTATTCTTACAAGTTCACCAGTGAAGGCTCGCCTGGAAGAAGAAGCCTCTGCCAGAGATGAAAAGAAGAATAAAAAGAATAAAAAAAGGAACCTACTCCACAAGAACCAGATTCATCATCAGAAGACAGCACTCACTTGATTTTAGAAGAATCCGATTGTTCATGGGATGAAGACATTGAAGCAGATGAGGATATTTCAGAAATTAAAGCTCAGGACTTCTTAATTGTTAAAGCCCATGGAATTAAACAAGCTTCAGGTAGCAATTACGTAGCTGTTGTGAAAAAAATCTCTTAGTTCTGGGGCTGAAGTGATTTTCTATAAGCGGCACAAACTGTCTAACAGATTTTCCGTAACAGATGAAAATGCATTTGTTGCCACTGGAGACACTATTATGAAACTACCCCAGCCCCTCAAAGACTTCCGTCAAAGATTTGAAGACATGATTTATTTTAATGTCGATTTATATGAATACAGCCTTCGCTAAGATTGCTTTTATTTAAAATTTCAATCAGTACATTTGGCATGTAATGTAATAAAAACTAAATGTTGGTGAAATATACTTTAAAACATTGTAAAACTCAAAATTAAATGTCTTTACTGTATATCTATTGATTTTACTACCTGGACCTGTTAACCATACCACCTCGGACCTGTTAACCTTACCGGTTAGGTTAAGTGGTCATTTTGCGAAGAAGTTTATTACCTCAGATTTCACACAAACTGGAAGTAATAAGTGTCCTTGAATACTGCATTGCAAAGAAAACATGTATCCTAGGCTTCCCATAAAATTAAACAGTGATAAATTGTACAGAAAATGATTCAGACCAATTTTAAAAAATGTGGCCCAATTAACCTAACTCTCCCCTACAGGGTGTTCCAAAACGATCTTTACAACTTTGATCATAGATATTTCAGAAACGTGTTAAAGGGTGATGGTTCATTTATATATACATAAAGGGCAGTCTCTGATATTAAATTTTAAAAACCAACCAAAAATTGATATGATAACCGAAAAGTTCAAACGAGAAAGTAAATAAAATCACTCAAACCCGGGAACTGAGTGTAAAATTCATATAACGGCTGCAACCGAGTGAAGAAACCGTCTGGACGAAAAAACAATCGACTGACCAATCGATTGTTAAAGACAGTTAGTTGTCCTTCCAACTCTTCCATTTGCTGTCAGCGAACATTTTTTTTCCAAGTACGATAATTGATATTACTGAAGTGTGTAACTGTGTAGTGTGACCGAATCATATGTCGTGAAGTGTTAATTTTTTCTGAAACAATAGTGTATTAGAGACTGGAATGAGTGATTAAAGACGTTGCTGCTATGAATCGCAAGCTAACGGATTAATTTGGCAAACCTGAGCGTCGGGCCAAAAACTCTCGTAAGGAATCTGAAGCTTGCGCTATAGAATTGGAACCATCACAGACTTGTGCATCTAGAGTCTACAATTTCGACAACGCAAAACAACTGGAAAGAGTCATATCTTCTTAATTTTAAATAATACTTCCTTCATGTTACTGAGATTTTTTACTAGTAGTTATTAGTTTAATTATGTAGGATTAGCGCTATTATGTTTTACCGATAACTAATGATAAGAATATGACTGCTTGAAAACATAAAAAGTGAGGTCAATTTTTAATTTTTAAAGACGCCATTCGTCTATAAGGAGGGAAAATATTTTCTGCACAAACCAGCATTATTTAATTAATTTGTACTGAAAAACAACACTTTATTGTTGTATTGTTTTACTAAAGCTGGCCATACGAATTTTTGGTATTAATAATATCGACAAAATTTGTAAGATGTAAGATGGTGGTTGTTTATTCTATGACTGAGGGCACAACTGTGTATGCTGTAATGACATTTGTTTAATGTTGCAAACTTTTCAGAGATATACACGCTTTTACACAGTTTACAATGTGACAATGTTAAGACAGTTGTGAAAATGACGCATCTTGTCATCTGAAATTTAACTAATCCTAGACACAACAATATTAAATTTTAACTAGAAGTTTCTTTACAAAATTATTCTTACAATTACGTAATTATGTTGGTTAGTACTACGATAAATGATCCGATTCCGGTTCAAAGTTCGGTACTATTTAGGATGACAATCAAGTCTACGGAGGATGGTTAGTTTTGTGACAAGTTGAGTAAAAGGTTACCCAAGGACGCTCGAGTTTACAGTGGACACAAGCTAGTGGACCAAAAAAGTTTACGCCTCTGCACGCCGTATTTACCTTTGCTGTGATGAGCTATCATATGCATGGCCGCTCTCTTCCTCTGAAATTCCTATAAAAACTTATTAAACCTTTGCAGAATTTCCCCTATGTTTCTCGTTATGCGAGAAAATAAGTACTCATCCCTAGTCTTGGAATATGGCAATATACACGCGCCTGGCTGGAGCAGCGTGCATATTATAATGCCCTCTCAGTTCTCTCAAGAACAATTAACTAACTCATTGGTTCCTTTCTCCGCTGTCGAAGCTGAACGACACTACAGCTAATTGAAACTTCCTGGCAGATTAAAACTGTGTGCCCGACCGAGACTCGAACTCAGGACCTTTGCCTTTCGCGGGCAAGTGCTCTACCATCTGAGCTACCGAAGCACTTTACAGAAGCTCTCCTCTGTGAGTACCGGGCGTGAGTCGTGCTTCGGTAGCTCAGTTGGTAGAGCACTTGCCCGCGAAAGGCAAAGGTCCCGAGTTCGAGTCTCGGTCGGGCACACAGTTTTAATCTGCCAGGAAGTTTCATATCAGCGCACACTCCGCTGCAGAGTGAAAATCTCATTCTGGAAACGTCCCCCAGGCTGTGGCTAAGCCATGTCTCCGCAATATCCTTTCTTTCAGGAGTGCTAGTTCTGCAAGGTTCGCAGGAGAGCTTCTGTAAAGTTTGGAAGGTAGGAGACGAGGTACTGGCAGAAGTAAAGCTGTGAGTACCGGGCGTAAGTCGTGCTTCGGTAGCTCAAGTGGTAGAGCACTTGCCCGCGAAAGGCAAAGGTCCCGAGTTCGAGTCTCGGTCGGGCACACAGTTTTAATCTGCCAGGAAGTTTCATATCAGCGCACACTCCGCTGCAGAGTGAAAATCTCATTCTGACTACAGCTAATTCCTAGCTGGACGTCAGCGGCTGTGAACGCAGTGTTCACACAAATTTCTCCTCTGCGTCTTGCAGAGCGTTATGCGCCCCGTTCTGCACTTGACGCCTCGTCAGAGAAGAGTCCTCTTAAATTTCCGTCTTGTCTTTTTCGTAGCTGAACTGTCTCCCCACCTGGGTTCTTTCATTCTCCATGTCACGGCTTTTTTCGACCAATAGGGTCTGAGTCGCCTGAGCACGAGCTTTTCATCTCCAATACCCAATTCCGCTTGCCTAAGCGCTATAAGACCACATGGATGCACCCACGCTCCAAACATTGGCATCTTATAGACTACGTTATTACTCGACAGCGTGACAAGAAAGACATTGTCATCACAAAAGCAGCACTAAACATCGATGAGTGCTGGACTGACCATAGACTTTTAGTCAGCCGTTTGAGAGTACCAAAGTATCGCAAGCCACGATCCCACTTTTCAAACCCACCACGCAGAAAATTCAAGATAAGCAACCTGAACAACAAAAACGTTCGATCACACTTCCAAGACATGCTGTCTGAACAACTTAACAAAGCTCCAGCAACCACAGATGATGTCGAACAAGAATGGACCACATTAAAGAGCATCATCAAAGAAACTACTGAGAGTGTTGTTGGTTTCAGTGCACAGAAAAGAAGTGACTGGTTTGATGACAACCATGGAGAAATCCAAGTCATCATCAATGCAAAGCGGAATGTTTACCTATCCCTTGCTCAAGATCCGTCCTGCGCAGAAAAGAAAGCACACTTTCAAGAACTCAAGCAGAAATGTCAAAGTGAAATACGAGCAATCAATAACAAATGGTGGCAACAGAAAGCCACAGAACTCCAAAATCTTTCCGATCCAAGAAACCTGCGTGGCTTCTACACTGGTATTAAAGAGCTGTATGGACCTATCCGCTCCTCATCAGGAACACTGAAAGCTGCTGACAACTCCACAATTTCTTACTGAAAGTCAGGACATCTTAAATCGCTGGAAAGAGCACTTCAGCTCACTGTTAAACCGCCCTTCTACTGCCGCTGGAGATTTTCTCAAAAATGTCCCACAGAACCCTCCACAACCCTGGATGGCTGATCCTCCAACTTTTCAAGAATTTTGCAAGGCACTCAAGAGTATGAAACCTGGGAAGGCTCCTGGACCCGACAGCATCCCGATGGAGCTTACTGAGGGTGGCGGCTTGCCTCTAAAAACTAGACTCTTCTCACTCGTTCAGTTAATGTGGGAAACCCGCAAGGTACCAGCTGACTTGAAGAACTCCACAATTGTCACCATCTTCAAGAAGGGCGACAGAAGCGTCTGTGGTAACTACTGGGGTATATCTCTACTCTCTGTCACTGGCAAAATTTTTGCAAGAATCCTTTTAAATCGCCTCCAGACACTTTCAGAGACTATACTACCTGAGTCTCAATACGGGTTTCGACCTTCAAGAGGGACAATTGACATGATTTTCTGTGCACGACAACTACAGGAGAAGTGCAGAGAACAGCAAAAGCCTTTACTACTTGTTTTCTTCGATATAGAACAGGCCTTTGATACAGTTCCCAGAGAAGCCACGTGGATGGTCTTAAAACGCTTCGGCTGCCCTGAACATTTTGTTGACTTGATTGAAGCTCTCCACGATGATATGACTGGACAGGTCCTCTGCCAGAATGAAACAACTGGTGAATTCCCAATAACAAGTGGGCTTAAACAAGGATGCGTTCCTGCACCAACATTATTTGCATTGTATCTGGCAGCTATGCTTTATGAGACATCTGTAAACAATGCAGGAATAGAACTAAAGTACAGGTTCGATGGAGGATTATTCAACCAGTCCAGACTCCATTCAAGAAGGTTCACCAGTACCACTCGTGTGACAGAGCTGCAGTATGCTGATGGCAATGCTTCGCCAGCTCATTCACCTGCAGAGTTGCAGCTGTCAGTTGATTCCTTCAGCAGGGCGTGCGAACTATTTGGTCTCTCCATCAATATTCCAAAGACAAAGGTGATGGTGCAGCCAACTCCTGGCTCCTCCGTTCCTGGTTTCAGCATATCCATTTATGATACACTCTTGGAACAAGTGGACCATTTCCTCTACCTAGGAAGCATACTGTCATCTAACTGCTCATCTGGAAAAGATGTGGAGATTAGATTATGTGCTGCCCATCTAGCATTTGGACGTCTTACAAAGCGTGTCTTCCTGAATAAAGACCTAATACTGTACACCAAACTGATGGTGTACAAAGCTGTAGTCATTTCCACCCTGCTATATGGTTGCGATACCTGGACGTTATATTGCTGTGATCTGAAGAAACTAGAACGCTTCAACCTACAGAAGCTAAGATATATCATGAACCTGAAATGGGATGACTTCATATTCAACACGGCTGTTCTTGAGAAAGCAAAAATGTATAGCATGGAAGCTCTTATCATTGGGCATCAACTCAGATGTGTCGGACAAGTCCAGCGGATGAAAAATGACAGACTTCCACGCCAAATGCTGTACAGCGAAGTGAGCACAGGAAAAAGGCCACGAGGTGCCCCTCTCAAACGTTATAAGGATCAGTACAAGAAAAATCTGAAAAACTTGAACATCGATCCGAGTAAATGGCCCACAATAGCAGAAGATCGAAGTCGCTGGCGCTCAGTTACCTCAAATGCTCTTCAAAACTTTGAGCTGGAACGTCGAAGAATGGAGAATGACAAACACCGGAGACGTAAATTCCTCCAGGTTCAGCCACGTCCTCCACCTTCCATCAGCTGTAATGTCTGTGGCCGCCTGTTCCACGCTAGGATTGGATTGCTAAGCCATCAGCGACACTTCCACGCCTGAACCGTGACAAAGGAAATCTCAGGAGAAAATGAAAACTCGGATACGAGTATCAGCCGACGACCTTGTCAGTCGGTCGTTGACTCCCGCCTTGGGACGCACCCTAGTGCTTTCCATGGTACCCCCCCCCCCCCCCCCCCCC
Organism: Schistocerca cancellata; assembly: GCF_023864275.1. Taxonomy (NCBI): domain Eukaryota; kingdom Metazoa; phylum Arthropoda; class Insecta; order Orthoptera; family Acrididae; genus Schistocerca; species Schistocerca cancellata. The sequence goes on from NC_064632.1 coordinate 572,168,512, forward strand.
CCCCTGTGGTGTGGCCTTCGCCTCTCCTCACGATTGCTTCCAACCAAAACGTTTCCTCTCGCTGCTTGTCTCACCTTCTGCTCATAGACATGCATTACATGATCGGTGTGTTAATACCGTCGATTGAGTGTCATCCCTTTTGCATTACATACTTACAGGCAAATTTGCTCATTACCGCCAAATTAAGTTAGTTGTCATATTCACCTTCCCGTTAAGATATATAAAGCTCTTATGTAAGGTGCGAAATTGACCTTCATTTTCATGCTGTACCTTACAAATTATTCAAAGCTTTCTTTCTCAACAATATCTACCAACTTTCAGTGATAGTCTATAAACATGTGAGAGCATTTCAGATGTTTTTAAAAGCTTTTCAGACTACTAGAAGAAAGCATATAGGCCTGCAGTAAATAATGTGATGCGAAATGTTTCCTGGTTTTGCTGTTATTAATCTGACTGTGACCGACTGATGGCACAGGGCGGAAACAACCAACGACCTTCACTGACATAGGTCGCTAATGTCGTGTTAAATTTTGAAGCCTTTCTGTAGTAACATTTCAAACAAAGCTTCCAGGCAAAGGCCACTAAATTAAGAGAAACTTAGATTTTATGTATATTTGGACTCATAAATACCGTTCACGGACCGGTTTCACAAACAAATAGGAGTTACAGTGTGTAAACTGTATCTTGAAAGTAATGAATTGGTAAAGGGCGGGTGATGGCAGTCACTTGTTCCGGGCTGCCGGTAACATTAGGTAGCTGAAAACATGGAGGTAAACACTTTCTGAAGAAGCCATTGTTGTCTGCTTTCTTACTCTTTACTGCTTCACTGTTCTGAGTCTTTTTTCCTAGTCACTACTGTACAGAATTGCTGGAGTTAGTATCTTCATTAAGCATGTCAATACACAAGACCATTTCAATACTGTTTACCGAGGGCGCCCATACGAATGTTTGTAGGGGGAGGGAGCAAGACCGAGGAATATGGGGTAATGTTAATGTTTTGGAAGACAAATGGTGACTTTTTAGTGGTCATAATAAATTAAAATTATTTATATGTGTAAATAACGCTATATACTTTTGTGTTGAGCCACTTGTACGTAATACTGACATTTAAAGCATATTTAATTCACAGGAAGAAAGATCAGAAAGGACTGTAACATATTATGACCCATATGACATAGGAAGAGCTGTTAAAGGCGCCTTACGTGATGATGAGAAGCTTAAGTTTTTAAAGAATACTTGGAAGCCTCCTGCAAACTTTTCTTTTCCTACTCAATTAGAAGGGAAGCAAAACCGAAGATTTACGCATGAATGGATGAGCCAGTACAACTGGCTTTCATACAGTAAAATGTTACGTGGTGGATTTTGTACTGCATGTGTTCTGTTTTCTCCTTCAGGTGCTGGAATCGGCACCCAGATGTTTATTACAGCTTTCCATTATTCTAAATAACTGAAACCAGTAACTGGCATGGTAAAAAACGTAAATAACTTGGAAGTGTCGTTTTTAAATGGAAACACTTCAGATACAAAAACATAATAATTCAAATAGTTTTTAGGCTTGCTTTCTCAGCAAAAATTTCTATGTTGCTAACATTTCGTGTGCTTACAAGGTTTGGTGTTTGCACTATTTTTCCATTACTTAATTCTTTACCTAAGACATTTTTAATTTATTTTTTTAGGCGTTGAAAACACTGCTAAAAGAACCATTGGTCAAATACAAAAAGGCTACGGAAGATCTTCATCATGAAAACACAAAATATCAGAAATTTTCCATGGAGAAGGCTATAGAGTTCACCAAGTCTATGGAATCAAGTAAAAAGAGTATTGCCGTTGTCCTCGATACAAAGAAATCTTCAGTTATTGAAGAAAACCGGAAACGCTTGAGGCTTATTATAAAGACTATTGTCCTGTGTGCTAGAAATAACCTACCTCTAAGAGGACATCGTGATCATGGTTTAATTCCTCAGCTAAAAGTAGAAAAAAACTGATGATCTTCTAGAGGGAAAACATGGAGTGTTTCAGAGTCTTTTAGCTTTTCGTATTGATGCTGGATAAGAAGTTTTAAAACATCATTTTAGTACATGTGGTCGAAACAGTTCTGTTGTAAGTACCACAGTCCAAAACGAAGTCATATACTTCATTGGTGACACTATTCGCTCCTCAATATCGAGGGATGTGAAAAAGGCTAAATTTTTTAGCATTATGTGTGATGAAACAACTGATGTCACCACTAAGGAACAGATGACATTTTGTATAAGGTACCTGGACATACAGACCTTTGTTACCAAAGAAGACTTTCTAGGTTTTACTGAGCTTAAACCAACTACACTCCTGGAAATTGAAATAAGAACACCGTGAATTCATTGTCCCAGGAATGGGAAACTTTATTGACACATTCTTGGGGTCAGATATATCACATGATCACACTGACAGAACCACAGGCACATAGACACAGGCAACAGAGCATGCACAATGTCGGCACTAGTACAGTGTATATCCACCTTTCGCAGCAATGCAGGCTGCTATTCTCCCATGGAGACAATCGTAGAGATGCTGGATGTAGTCCTGTGGAACGGCTTGCCATGCCATTTCCACCTGGCGCCTCAGTTGGACCAGCGTTCGTGCTGGACGTGCAGACCGCGTGAGACGACGCCTCATCCAGTCCCAAACATGCTCAATGAGGGACAGATCCGGAGATCTTGCTGGCCAGGGTAGTTGACTTACACCTTCTAGAGCACGTTGGGTGGCACGGGATACATGCGGACGTGCATTGTCCTGTTGGAACAGCAAGTTCCCTTGCCGGTCTAGGAATGGTAGAACGATGGGTTCGATGACGGTTTGGATGTACCGTGCACTATTCAGTGTCCCCTCGACGATCACCAGTGGTGTACGGCCAGTGTAGGAGATCGCTCCCCACACCATGATGCCGGGTGTTGGCCCTGTGTGCCTCGGGCCTCGGTCGTATGCAGTCCTGATTGTGGCGCAGCCTGCATGGCGCCAAACACGCATACGACCACCATTGGCACCAAGGCAGAAGCGAATCTCATCGCTGAAGACGACACGTCTCCATTCGTCCCTCCATTCACGCCTGTCGCGACACCACTGGAGGCGGGCTGCACGATGTTGGGGCGTGAGCGGAAGACGGCCTAACGGTGTGCGGGACCGTAGCCCAGCTTCATGGAGACGGTTGCGAATGGTCCTCGCCGATACCCCAGGAGCAACAGTGTCCCTAATTTGCTGGGAAGTGGCGGTGCGGTCCCCTACGGCACTGCGTAGGATCCTACGGTCTTGGCGTGCATCCGTGCGTCGCTGCGGTCCGGTCCCAGGTCGACGGGCACGTGCACCTCCGCCGACCACTGGCGACAACATCGATGTACTGTGGAGACCTCACGCCCCACGTGTTGAGCAATTCGGCGGTACGTCCACCCGGCCTCCCGCATGCCCACTATACGCCCTCGCTCAAAGTCCGTCAACTGCACATACGGTTCACGTCCACGCTGTCGCGGCATGCTACCAGTGTTAAAGACTGCGATGGAGCTCCGTATGCCACGGCAAACTGGCTGACACTGACGGCGGCGGTGCACAAATGCAGCGCAGCTAGCGCCATTCGACGGCCAACACCGCGGTTCCTGGTGTGTCCGCTGTGCCGTGCGTGTGATCATTGCTTGTACAGCCCTCGCGCAGTGTCCGGAGCAAGTATGGTGGGTCTGACACACCGGTGTCAATGTGTTCTTTTTTCCATTTCCAGGAGTGTATTAGCACTTCGATTGCTGAAGCCGTCGTTGAAGAACTCAAGACTCTGCGGCTGAGCTATCAATATCTTTGTGGTCTGGGCTATGATGGCGGCTCATACATGGCTGGCAGATTTAAAGGAGTTCAAGCTCTTATTTTAAGTGAACAACCGTTAGCTATTTATACCCACTGTTTTAGCCACTATTTGAACTTGTGCATTTCTAAGTCTTGTGATACTCCAATAGTTAGAAATATGATGGGAATTGCAGGATCAGTTTCAGCATTCTTGTCTGCCTTTGCAAATAGAAAAAGTTACCTAAAGTCACGATTACCGTTCACAGAGTCGAAGAAAACAAAGTTGAAGGCAACGTGTCCAACAAGATGGGTGGAAAGACACGATACCCTTATTACTGTCAAGGAGCTATTTGTCCCGGTCGAGACCTTGCTCGACGAACTTTCAAGTAGTCGTGCAGCTAACGCAGAAACGCCTAGTAAAGCTTGTATGTTGTGCTGTCCGAAGAGGAGACTTCGTAGTAGCGTTAGCAACTGCAGCATATTGCTTCTCTTTTAACTCTAATACTAAGCGAACAGTTCCAAAGTCCTAAAATGGATTTAACAACTGCCTTAAATCATGTCAATGATGTGCTTGAGGTGTTCAACAATATAAGGACGGATTCGGAAATAGAATTCGGAAGTATTTTTCAAGACGCTGTTAAACTGGCAGAAGATATTGGATGTGTAATAGCGATACCAAGAACTATTCCAACACATACCAAAAGAGACAACGCTCCTGCTTCAAACGCCGAGGAATACTTCAGGCGAACAGTTTGTTTACCTGTTGTGGATCGTTTTATTGCCGAGCTAGAAACAAGATTTCCCCAAGATTTTCGCACCACATTACCACTTGAAGGTCTTATTCCTGCATACTGTTTAAAATACAGTGAGGATGAAGTGATCCAGGCATCCGAGAAATATGAACAGTTTTTGGAGAGTTCTTCGCTTTTAATGAAAGGAGAACTGAAACTATGTAAGAAAAAGCGGGTTGATGAAAGTAAAAGACCTGAAACAGTAACTGAAGCATTGAAGAACTGTGACAAGCAGTTTTTTCCAAAGGTATATATTTTACTCCAAATATTTGGGACTATTCCTGTCTCCACAAGAGCTCCTGAACGAAGTTTCTCTACTTTGAGACGCATAAAGTTGTTTGCGTAACACAACGGGGCAGGTGAGAATAAATGGATTGCTCTTGCAAATGTCCATAAAGAATGAGATATGGACATGGAAAATCTCATTGACATATTCTGTAAAAGAAACAGAGGCTAATGAGCATGACAAATTGGGCAGAAGATGGGAATATACAGTGAATTTTGTTACAGAACTTTTTTATGTTCATGTCAAGTTCGAGTTTTTAAATTCATGTCACCTTCTGTATCCAGAAAATCAATAAAAACTTATTTGTTCTAAGTTGACCTTTTTCATGGTTTATGTAATTTATAAAATCTCCCATGTGAAAATAACTTTCTTTTACGCTGAACTCCAAAACAGTTACCAAAAACTACTTTAATCAACACCAAATTTTACCAATTTGTCGGCGGAGGACCCCAACTCTCCTTTTGTTAAGTGATATTCCACTCCCCCAACCCCCCTCCCCCAATTAGCCCCCCCCCCTTGACCGACTTCTAGAGCCGCCCCTGCCGTGAATATGAGGAATCCGGCAAAACATCAAATATCCGACATCGCTGCAGACGGAAAAGGCCCTGCAAGCACGGGACCAACGGCGAGTGAAGAGAATCGTTCAACGTGACAGAAGTGCAACACTTCCGCAAGTTGCGGCAGATTTCAATGCTGGGCCATCAACAAGTGTCAGCATGCGAACCATGCAATGAAACACGATCGATATGGGCTTTCGAAGCCGAAGGCCCACTCGTGTACCCTTGATAACTGTGCGACCCAAAGCTTTACACCTCGCCTGTGCCCATCAACACCGACATTGGACTTTTGATGAGTGGAAATGTGTTACTGGTCGGACGAATCTCGTTACAAATTGTATCGAGCGGATGGATCTGTAAGGATATGGAGACAACCTCATTAATCCATGGACCCTGCCTGTCAGCAGGGGACTGTTCAAGCTGGTGGAAGCTCTGCAATGGTGTGTGGCGTGTGCAGTTGGAGTGATATGGGACTCCTGATACATCTCGACACGACTCTGACGGATGTCACGTACATAAGCATGCTGTCTCATCACCAGCATCCATTTATGTCAATTGGCCATTCCCACGGACTTGGGCAATTCCAGTAGGACAATGCGACACCCCACACGTCCAGAATTGTTACAGAGTGGCTCCAGGAACACTCTTCTGAGTTTAAACACTTCCGCTGCCTACCAAACTCCACAGACATGAACATTATTGAGCATACCTGCGATGTCTGGGAACGTGCTGTTCTCCACCCCCTCGTACTCTTACGGATTTATGGACAGCCCTCCAGGATTCATGGTGTCAGTTTCCTTTTGCACTACTTCAGACATTAGTCGAGTACATGCCACGTCGTGTTGAGGCACTTCTGCCTGCTCGCGGGGGCGCTACACGATATTAGGCAGGTGTATCAGTTTCTTTGGATCTTCAGTGTAGCTTGCCTGTGTGAATGTAGCTTTCATCACCTACACATATAATTTGTTTTATCTTTGACATCCATGTGGTTTACCACTTCATTCCTGTTCTAGTTTGCCTGTATAAGGGTGGTGATCCCTGCATTCTGCTCTATTTTAAGTTGGACTACCTACCTCTTGACAGGAAACAATTTTATCACAACTGGACAAAGAATGTTGGGTCATCTACTGTATATCATTTGGAATAAATTATGATATAAATGTGAGAACATAATTTTTCCTATAGAGCTTCGTGTATAGTACAACTACATTTTAACCGGAACAGAATCTTTATTCTGTTTACTCTTGTTTACGTACAGTTGTATCCCTGAAGACGTGGCTGGAATGTCACGAAATTAGTTGGAACAGAATTAAATCTTTATCATACAGCTGAAGTTGTCGTATTTATCAGCGTTCAATTCTACAGCTATGGATTCCCACATTACAAAGTTGGATATAATCTAATATCAATCAATCACTCCTGCTATTAATGCGCATTTAGTTACATTTTTGATATAGATCAACTGCCAGATCATGTGTTCCCCCTCTGCAGTTTTGTATTTCGCTACAATTTTCTGTCGCTATGGAACATCCACTAGCATCATCTACGAGCAGTTCATGGAGTTTCTTCTGCCATCCACCAAGTAATTTGGAACAGTAACAGTCCTACAATATATTCTGGGTGAATGCCTGAAATTGCTCCCACATCGTACGACTGCTTGCCGTTGACAATGATGCTCGTCCTCTTTGCTAGAAAGTCTTTTATCCAATTACCTCGCTGCTCCAATATTCCGTAATCTCATATGATGCTCACTGGATGAGAACTCACGTCTACGTAATACGCCTTTCGAAACTCAAGGAACACCGTATCAACTGTGGCATAGCTATCTACAGCCATATGGGTCTCACGAACAGTCTGCAATTGGTTGGCTGTTGTGAACACCATCGAAGATGCATATGTTGAAATTGACTGAATAGCATAAAAACTTTGTGACGTAGTGTGTCACATAAGCGAAACATTGTATTAATATCTTAATTCGTTGGCTGCTGTAACACATCAACACCGAATGGTAGCCTACCTTTTGAGGCCCTTGTGTTTCCTGTGCTTGTCTCCGTTACTTTAACGTGTGCTGAAGTGAATTTTGAGATTCAGGTAAGAAGATAAATACGTGAAACAACGAATCAGGTAATATCTTTGCTCTCGGAACCCTTCAATTTAAACAAATTTGAAGAAATTTTAGAAATCAAAAGGTGGATATGAAGGTAGGCCGACGCCAACTTCAAAAATTTCACACAGTTAAAACGAAAAGTAGTCAATTCAATAGAATATTTAAGTCCGAAGTGTACAGCAGGCGTAAATGGCTCTGTGGCTGTGATTAGAAAAACGGCAAGTTTGTTTTCCTTGTTAATTTTCTGGAAGAGAGCGTTCGCAGATCTGTCACATTCAACACCTCCATGATAAAATTATGAAACACAAACTTTATTCGATTCATCTGAATAATTTTTTGAATCTGGAAAGTTTAGGCATTGTAAATATGACTACTCAATTAGACCGAGGGTACAGAAGGTTCGTGGTATGACACAACCAAAAAGTTGCCAATAATAGGTAGATACTGAATCTAATTATTCTATGGTGTGTGGAAACCTGCCCACAGAGGACACGATGAGACTGAATCATCTTCCAGTCATTGCGTTTTTCGTGCCTTGATTAATTTTGTCACAGAGTTAGACCTGGTATTAAAGTCGCATTTAGAAAAAGTATCATTTTCAAAGGCACTTCTCAAACTGTCCAGAATGTACTACCCGTTTCAAGACTGACAAGAGGAAATTAGAAAGGAAATTAAGGATGTGGTATTTTTGTCTGGATAGCGGACGAAACCAATGTTGTAGCGTTTGTTTTACAGATGGTTATAGTACATAGGTACATCATTAGGGAGACCAGTTAAAAGATCCTGGGACTTCGTAGCACCAGGAATTCATGATTGCAACGCGCATCATAGAACAGATACAAATAAATCACAATTTGGAGACTTGTTCACACAGAACTGTAGCACAAACATATGATGATGCAGCAGTCATAAATGGTTCGTTACATATGGTTCAAATGGCTCTGAGCACTATGGGACTTAACTTCTAAGGTCATCAGTCCCCTAGAACTTAGAACTACACTCCTGGAAATTGAAATAAGAACACCGTGAATTCCTTGTCCCAGGAAGGGGAAACTTTATTGACACATTCCTGGGGTCAGATACATCACATGATCACACTGACAGAACCACAGGCACATAGACACAGGCAACAGAGCATGCACAATGTCGGCACTAGTACAGTGTATATCCACCTTTCGCAACAATGCAGGCTGCTATTCTCCCATGGAGACGATTGTAGAGATGCTGGATGTAGTCCTGTGGAACGGCTTGCCATGCCATTTCCACCTGGCGCCTCAGTTGGACCAGCGTTCGTGCTGGACGTGCAGACTGCGTGAGACGACGCTTCATCCAGTCCCAAACATGCTCAATGGGGGACAGATCGGGAGATCTTGCTGGCCAGGGTAGTTGACTTACACCTTCTAGAGCACGTTGGGTGGCACGGGATACATGCGGATGTGCATTGTCCTGTTGGAACAGCAAGTTCCCTTGCCGGTCTAGGAATGGCAGAACGATGGGTTCGATGACGGTTTGGATGTACCGTGCACTATTCAGTGTCCCCTCGACGATCACCAGTGGTGTACGGCCAGTGTAGGAGATCGCTCCCCACACCATGATGCCGGGTGTTGGCCCTGTGTGCCTCGGTCGTATGCAGTCCTGATTGTGGCGCTCACCTGCACGGCGCCAAACACGCATACGACCATCATTGGCACCAAGGCAGAAGCAACTCTCATCGCTGAAGACGACACGTCTCCATTCGTCTCTCCATTTACGCCTGTCGCGACACCACTGGAGGCGGGCTGCACGATGTTGGGGCGTGAGCGGAAGACGGCCTAACGGTGTGCGGGACCGTAGCCCAGCTTCGTGGAGACGGTTGCGAATGGTCCTCGCCGATACCCCAGGAGCAACAGTGTCCCTAATTTGCTGGGAAGTGGCGGTGCGGTCCCCTACGGCACTGCGTAGGATCCTACGGTCTTGGCGTGCATCCGTGCGTCGCTGCGGTCCGGTCCCAGGTCGACGGGCACGTGCACCTTCCGCCGACCACTGGCGACAACATCGATGTACTGTGGAGACCTCACGCCCCACGTGTTGAGCAATTCGGCGGTACGTCCACCCGGCCTCCCGCATGCCCACTATACGCCCTCGCTCAAAGTCCGTCAACTGCATATACGGTTCACGTCCACGCTGTCGCGGCATGCTACCAGTGTTAAAGACTGCGATGGAGCTCCGTATGCCACGGCAAACTGGCTGACACTGACGGCGGCGGTGCACAAATGCTGCGCAGCTAGCGCCATTCGACGGCCAACACCGCGGTTCCTGGTGTGTCCGCTGTGCCGTGCGTGTGATCATTGCTTGTACAGCCGTCTCGCAGTGTCCGGAGCAAGTATGGTGGGTCTGACACACCGGTGTCAATGTGTTCTTTTTTCCATTTCCAGGAGTGTACTTAAACCTAACTAACCTATGGACATCACACACATCCATTTCCGAGGCAGGATTCGAACCTGCGACCGTAGCGGTCGCTCGGTTCCAGACTGTAGCGCCTAGAACCGCTCGGCCACCTCGGCCGGCTTCGTTACATATGATTCAAGCTGTTGTTAAGGAAAGGTTTCCCAATGCTTGATACATTCATTGCTGTGCTCACCATTTAAATATGATCATACTTAATTCCCCTTCGATTATTAAAAATGTGTGAATATTTTTCACCAAACTTCAGGAACTTTGTAACTTCTCTTCGGCATCTCCACAAAGCACACCAATTCTCACCGAAATAGTACGTTCAGTGCCCACTCGTTGGAATTTCCAACCAAGCCGTGACAACACCGTTTTCGAATATAGGGAAGATATTAACTGAATGAGTAATATGAACAATGGGGAAAACTGTGTAACGAAAATACCATCCTACAAGCCAGCCGCTTAGTAATGATTTTGAAGGATGTAAGCTTCATTTTCTGGCGCTCTGTTTTTCATAAAATTAAGATCCAAGAGGATATTTTATAAAATTAGCTACATAAAGAGGATATTGACCGAACTTACGCACGAAACCAGCTGCCAAGCTTTAGAGCATTAAATTACGAATACTAGAGAAGGCCTGAATGAGAATTCAACAGATTTACACGAGGATTCGAAAAGAGGACGAACTGAAGATGGAGGAGCGCTGTGTAATCTACTGCAGAAAGCAAAAAAAGTGTGTGGTGTTACACAGGAAGTTACGAAGCGAAAGAAAGATTCGGGCTCACTGGACACCTAATTGCAACCTGTCTATTTCTACCAGAGGAATTGAGCACTTACGTTTCTAGCTTCCGAGAATCTTCTTTCAGAGCTATCGGATGCTATTCTTATTTGTTGGAAACAAAGAAACTTGGAACGAAACTCTCTGTTATTTATGGAAGACAGGAGTTCCAAAGAAGGTGTGGAGCTTTGAGCTGGCTGGATTACATAACAGATACATTGAGCGAATCTGTGCATCTCTTGAAAGGGACAAGCTTGAAGCAGTATGTTGTTTTTCGTTACTGAAACGCATCAAAGCCCTTCTTACCGAATACTATGGACCAAGAAATACTATCAGCACTCGCTTGAAAAATTTGCAGATATGAAGCTGAAAGTACTGGAATTCCTATACAACTGATCACTACCACATCAAACATCAGGCACACAACTGAATGCAGTTAACATCGATGCTGCTGAAATAGCTTAGCAAGACAGGGCTACTATTTTTTGTGTACATAGAGTTGCAATTCATCTTAATTCCTTTTATTTTGCAAAATAGTACTTTCCAGAATGAGATTTTCACTCTGCAGCAGAGTGTGCGCTGATATGAAACTTCCTGGCAGATTAAAACTGTGTGCCCGACCGAGACTCGAACTCGGGACCTTTGCCTTTCGCGGGCAAGTGCTCTACCAACTGAGCTACCGAAGCACGACTCAGGCCCGGTACTCACAGCTTTACTTCTGCCAGTACCTCGTCTCCTACCTTCCAAACTTTACAGAAGCTCTCCTGCGAACCTTGCAGAACTAGCACTCCTGAAAGAAAGGATATTGCGGAGACATGGCTTAGCCACAGCCTGGGGCATGTTTCCAGAATGAGATTTTCACTCTGCAGCGGAGTGTGCGCTGATATGAAACTTCCTGGCAGATTAAAACTTGCCCGCGAAAGGCAAAGGTCCCGAGTTCGAGTCTCGGTCGGGCACACAATTTTAATCTGCCAGGAAGTTTCATATCAGAGCACACTCCGCTGCAGAGTGAAAATCTCATTCTGGAAACATCCCCAAGGCTGTGGCTAAGCCATGTCTCCGCAGTATCCTTTCTTTCAGGAGTGCTAGTTCTGCAAGGTTCGCAGGAGAGCTTCTGTAAAGTTTGGAAGGTAGGAGACGAGGTACTGGCAGAAGTAAAGCTGTGAGTACCGGGCGTGAGTCGTGCTTCGGTAGCTCAGTTGGTAGAGCACTTGCCCGCAAAAGGCAAAGGTCCCGAGTTCGAGTCTCGGTCGGGCACACAGTTTTAATCTGCCAGGAAGTTTCAAAATAGTACTTTATTCTGTGTACACGTTTTGGTAGCCCTATTATGACCAGATGCTGCAAGACATGGGCGAGCTCTCGCTTTATATAATGGATTGCAAAAAGACGGATTGTGCACTGATTTTGTTACCTTTGTTAATGTTTTTCTTTATGAACAAAACGCATCACCCTTTTTTTTATCATTAGCCGCCACTGGGTCCTCGTTTTCCAAAACGTGTCTGGATTCGTAACTGTCCACTCGGTCAAATGTGAACCACTGTTCCTTATCTCAGATTCAAACATTAGCCGTCCCCTTTCATTATTTCCTACGTACGTAAATGATCTGGCGGGACAGGGTGGGCAGCAGTCTGCGATTGTTTGCTGATGATGCTGCGGTATATGGGAAGATGTCGAAGTTGAGTGACTGGAGGAGAATACAGGATTAGATTAGATTAGATTAGATTTACTTTCATTCCAATTGATCCGTAGTGAGGAGGTCCTCCAGGATGTGGAACATGTCAGAAGAACAACAATACATGACAAATATTTACAACTAAAACAAATAAGCTAATGTACCATTCCACAGGTCCCAAGTGGAATTATCGTCATTTTTTAATGAACATTAAGAGTCATTTTACAAATACTAATGCACTGAATTAAAAATAAAAGTTTTTTATTTATTTATAAGGTAATAAACATGTAATACAACTACTGTAATACTTATTTACAATAAACACATTACTGCACTGAAATGGTGCAGAAGTTAGATTATACTTACACACACACACACACACACACACACACACACACAAATTTTCAGTGAACATATTACTGCACTGAAATTGTGCAGAAGTTATGTTGCACTTATATACAAATCAGTTGGTTTTACTAAGAAATTCATCAATGGAGTAGAAGGAGTTGGCCACCAATAAATCCTTTAGGCTTCTCTTAAACTGAATTTCATTGGTTGTTAAGCTTTTTATGTCTGCTGGCAAGTTATTGAAAATGTGTGTTCCTGAATAATGCACACCTTTTTGTACAAGACTAAGTGACTTTAAATCCTTGTGAAGATTATTCTTATTTCTAGTATTGATTCCATGAATTGAACTGTTGGTTTGAAAAAGTGAAATATTTTTAATGACAAATTTCATTAAGGAATAAATATATTGGGAAGCTGTAGTTAGTATCCCTAGTTCCCTAAACAGGCTTCTGCAGGATGTTCTTGAGTTCACACCACATATAATTCTTACTGCACGTTTTTGTGCCCGGAAAACTTTAGCTTGGCTTGATGAATTACCCCAAAAAATAATCCCATATGACATTATGGAATGAAAGTAAGCATAGTATGCCAGCTTTTTCATTTTTATATCCCCTATGTCTGACAAAATTCGCATTGCAAACAGAGATTTGTTAAGACGCTTCAGCAGTTCTGTGGTGTGCTCCTCCCAGTTGAATTTATTATCAAGCTGCAATCCCAAGAATTTAACACTGTCCACTTCTTACTTAGTCAAAATTTCTAGTTGGTGAAATAAATGGCAGCTAGCTCTAGATGTAGAAAAATCTAAGTCAATGCGGATAGGAGGAAAACGAAACCCATAATACAGCATTAGTAGTGTCCTTGACAGAGTGATGTCGTTTAAATATCTGGGCGTTGCAAAGCGATATGAAATGCAATGAACATGTGAGGATTGTGGTAATGAAAGGAAATGGTCGACTCTGGTTTATTGGGAGGATTTTCGGAAAGTGTGGTCTGTAAAGGAGATAACATTTAGGACAATAGTACAACGTATTCTTGAGCGCTGCTTGAGTGTTTGAGATCTGCACTGGGTCGGATTAAAGGAACACAGCGAAGCAGTTCAGAGACAAGCTGCTAGATTTGTTACCGGTAGGTTCGAACAACATGCAGGCGTTATGGAGATACAACAACAACTCATATGGGAACTCCTGGATGCAAGGCAATGATCTTTCCGATTTATGGTGTGTAGTCCCGAACACTGTCCCGCAACGCAACAATGGCCGAGAAAGATGCATAATTCTAGGTTTAATCATCTCCTCGGCCTTGGTTGCTGGCGAAAAATATCACTGTTGCTGTTGTATTAAGGGGGGTGGGGTGGGGGATATAGCCACAGCAATCCAGTCATAACTCGCAGATGCCTGTATGTTCAGCAGCAGAGATATGGAGATACAACAACAACTCATATGGGAACTCCTGGACGGAAGGCAATGATCTTTCCGATTTATGGTGTGTAGTCCCGAGCACTGTCCCCCAACGCAACAATGGCCGAGAAAGATGCATAATTCTAGGTTTAATCATCTCCTCGGCCTTGGTTGCTGGCGAAAAATATCACTGTTGCTGTCATATTAAGGGGGGTGGGGTGGGGGATATAGCCACAGCAATCCAGTCATAACTCGCAGATGCCTGTATGTTCAGCAGCAGAGATCCGTGGATGCCTTTGCAGATAAGCATTGTTAACAGTTTAAGTACCAACCACGCCCCTCCCCTCCGCTCTCCCCTTTCTCATTGTATCAATCAGAATGAAGCTTTCAGAACTAGTGATTACGAGTGGGTGGTGTCAGTCTCGGTTAGGCAGAGATGTCATTTGAAATGAAGACACAACACAATATAAAGTATTCCCTAACTATTAGAGAGTGTTTGACATTGCTCGAAGACACGTAAAAAATTCGAGTAGCAGAACCACCAATCCTTCTGTAAGGTTAGTCTGGAGTTTGCTTCTGACATGGGCATGTTCACTACCCCTACACGTGAATGCCATTGAGAAAATTTGTAGTGCCAATGTCTGGAACTGACTGCAGAACGATTCTACTGCCGCCAACTTACATGTCGCATAAATATCACGATAATAAGACAAGAGAGAGACGCATACAGATAGTCGTTTGTACATCGCTCTATTTGCGAGTGGAACAGGTAAGGAATTGACTAGTGGTGGTACAGGGTTCCCTTCACCATGCACCATACTGTGGCTTGTGGACTATGTGGATGTAGATCTCTGAAATAGTTTTCATGGTAAATAACCTGCGGATTCCATTCGGAATTTAGTGTTTCGCAGCTCTTCACTTATGATATCAATCAGCTCTCTGTTCTTAGCGCTACAGGACAGGGATGGGAATTCATCTCGCTCGAAAATCTTGAAAAAATAGTAAACAGCTCGAGGCTATCGCCTCTCGAAATCTGTTGAACTGTAGTGGTTTCTCTTGATATGCTCCGTGCTGATAATGTAAGAAATATTCCCTAGGAGTGCGACCCTCACAAAGTTTGGGAGGGGCATCATTGGATGTCCACATGTGACCAGCTGATCGAATTACGCAAAATCTAGATTATTTTAAGCATTCAGATGTGGCAGTGGCCCGATGTTGGATTACTTGGGAACTCGTTGTCAAGTTTTGGTCGACCACGTCTGAGCACTACAAAGAAAGATCGCCATATTGGGCACCAAGCACATTGTAACTGCTTCAATACCTGCACGTGCCATCCAAGAACAAATCAAACAGCAAACCTGAAGTGAAACATCGGAATCTGCAACTGGTGACACAGGAAAGGCTCAATACATAGACAGTAAGAAGACTCAGTCTTCTTGTAATTAAGTCGGCATTGTGCCTTTTGTACTTAATTCCGAAGCAATTTTTGTGTCTCATCGTCAAAGTGAAGGTCCAAGGGATACAGTAAACCTAAAGTGAAGCATCGGAATCTAAAACTGGTGACACAGGAAAGGCTCAAATCGTAGACGGTAGGAAGACTCAGTCTTCTTGTGCTTAAGTCGGCATTGTGCCTTTGTATTCAATTCCGATGCAATTTTTGTGTTTCATCGTCAAAGTGAAGGTCCAAGGGATATAGTAAACCTGAAGTGAAGCATCGGAATCTAAAAGTGGTCTCACAGGAAAGGCTCAAAACATAGGCGGTAAGGAGACTCAGTCTTCTTGTACTTAAGTCGGCATTGTGTCTTTTGTATTTAATTCCGAAGCAATTTTTGTGTTTCATCGTCAAAGCGAAGGTCCAAGGGATACAGTAAACCTGTAGTTGTGCATCGGAATCTGAAACTGGTGACACAGGAAAGGCTCGAATCATATGCTGTGTCATCCGCACCATTGATAGGGGACTAGCAGCGGACTAGGAAATTACCATGCCATGTGTAGGCTGCCATTAACACCACAGCACAAACAACTGTGGTTGGAATAGTGCTACGACTGAGAAGCATGGATGATGATGGATAGTATCACAATTTCCTCAGTGATGAATTGCAGTTCTGCAGTGCCTTGGATGACCATCGTTGGTAAGTATGGTGGTGACCTGGGGAGAAGTCCCAGTCTTCCAATGTTTTGGAGAGGTGTTATCTGTAGCATCATGGTGTGGGGAGCCATCAGGTATGACTTCAGGTTATGCCTGGTAGTGGTTGAGGGAACTCTCGTGGCACCACTGTATGTCATGCACATACTGCCTCCTCATGTGTTACCTCTCATGTGACAGTTTAGTGGTGCCATTTTTCAACACGACAATGCTCGTCCACATATGGCACGTATCTCTATTGAACTGTCTGAACGATGCTGAGGTACTCCCATGGTCATCAAGATCCCCAGATCAATTCCTGATAGAATATGTGTGGGGCGGCTTGGATGTGAGCTCCATACCATCGCCAGTATCCAGGATGTCATGGACCAGTTACAACAGTTGGTGAAGATGCAATGGCTCTGTGACAACGTTCCTAACCAAATCAGTGTATGCGTCCAGGCCGGAGAGGGTGCAACGTCATACTGCCAAGAGCTTCATAAATGTGACTCAGTTTTGTTGTCACTAAAATAAGATCACATATCATCTCACCCAAAAGCTTCATTCGTTTCCTTCTCTTCCTCTGAGTGTTTCACTTTTTTTGTCAGGCAGCCTGTTCTATGGTTCTTTAAATGGTGACTCATGGCTGTTGCATTTCGTCTTTCAAAATTAATATGATGGGGACATATACGAGATTGTACTTTATTTTGTAGACTTAGAGAAATTTTGTAGATTTAGAGAAAGCTTTTGACAATGTTGACTGGAATACTCTCTTTCAAATTCTAAAGGTGGCAGGGGTAAAATACAGGGAGCGAAAGGCTATTTACAATTTGTACAGAAACCAGATGGCAGTTATAAGAGTCGAGGGACATGAAAGGGAAGCAGTGGTTGGGAAGGGAGTAAGACAGGGTTGTAGCCTCTCCCCGATGTTATTCAATCTGTATATTGAGCAAGCAGTAAGGGAAACAAAAGAAAAATTCGGAGTAGGTATTAAAATCCAGGGAGAAGAAATAAAAACGTTGAGGTTCGCCGATGACATTGTAATTCTGTCAGAGACAGCAAAGGACTTGGAAGAGCAGTTGAATGGAATAGATGGTGTCTTGAAGGGAGGATATAAGATGAACATCAACAAAAGCAAAACGAGGATAATGGAATGTAGTCGAATTAAGTCGGGTGATGTTGAGGGTATTAGATTAGGAAATGAGACACTTAAAGTAGTAAAGGAGTTTTGCTATTTGGGAAGCAAAATAACTGATGATGGTCGAAGTAGAGAGGATATAAAATGTAGACTAGCAATGGCAAGGAAAGCGTTTCTGAAGAAGAGAAATTTGTTAACATCGAGTATAGATTTAAGTGTCAGGAAGTCGTTTCTGAAAGTATTTGTATGGAGTGTAGCCATGTATGGAAGTGAAACATGGACGGTAAATAGTTTGGACAAGAAGAGAATAGAAGCTTTCGAAATGTGGCGCTACAGAAGAATGCTGAAGATTAGATGGGTAGATCACATAACTAATGAGGAAGTATTGAATAGGATTGGGGAGAAGAGAAGTTTGTGGCACAACTTGACCAGAAGAAGGGATCGGTTGGTAGGACATGTTCTGAGGCATCAAGGGATCACCAATTTAGTATTGCAGGGCAGCGTGGAGGGTAAAAATCGTAGGGGGAGACCAAGAGATGAATACACTAAGCAGATTCAGAAGGATGTAGGTTGCAGTAGGTACTGGGAGATGAAGAAGCTTGCACAGGATAGAGTAGCATGGAGAGCTGCATCAAACCAGTCTCAGGACTGAAGACCACAACAACAACAACAACTTTATTTTCTGGAACATATGTGAAATATTCTCAGATCCACGATTTTTTCTTCTTGCGCGGTTAGAGCCACCATGTCACGGGCTGCGCGGCCCCTGCCACTGGGGGCTCGAATCCTCCCTCGGGCATGGGTACGTGTGTTGTTCTTCGCATAAGTTAGTTTAAGTAGTGTGTAAGTCTAGGGACCGATGACGTCAGCAGTTTGGTCGCTTAGGAATTCACACACATTGGAACTGGCCAGACCGCGACCGCCCGATACACCTCTGCAGCGGTGCTTCCTGCGTAAACGAAACGGCTAACCCTGGGTAAGAACCACCACGGCCTCAAAGTGCAGGCATTGGTCGGTGGCAACTGCGGAAAAATATCAAACACAAGCTGATAACTGATACATAGGGCGAATCGTCGATACTTGTGTGTCGCAAGCAGTAAGAGACAAGAAATTGCTCCCCGCCCGTGATCAGATAGCTGGGATCTGAGCGACGCCCACGCACAAGCGACGATGTCTCTCTAATCACAGGAAGCTGCTCGATAAGGCTGCCACAGTGTCACCTGTTGAAACTGCGAAGCAGCCGGCGGACTCTGTATGAATAAAATCGATCTAACAGGTTTTCTTATTATACATCTCTGGAAATACTGAGAATAATAGCAGTACTGACATACTACCAATGGTAGCAGAGTTTACCTATACAGCGAGAATTTATTAAGTCGAGTGTACTAAGAAAAAACTTTCTGAGACAAGTAATAGTAGTAGTAGTAGTAGTAGTAATTGTTGTTGTTTGTTCATCCAGAGATAATTTACATTGCATGGATTTCGTCAGAAAATAAATAGTTCCGGTTGTTGTTGTGGTCTTCAGTCCTGAGACTGGTTTGATGCAGCTCTCCATGCTACTCTATCCTGTGCAAGATTCTTCATCTCCCAGCACCTACTGCAACCTACATCCTTCTGAATCTGCTTAGTGTATTCATCTCTTGGTCTCCCCCTACGATTTTTACCCTCCACGCTGCCCTCCAATACTAAATTGGTGATCCCTTGATGCCTCAGAACATGTCCTACCAACCGATCCCTTCTTCTGGTCAAGTTGTGCCACAAACTCCTCTTCTCCCCAATCCTATTCAATACTTCCTCATTAGTTATGTGATTTACCCATCTAATCTTCAGCATTCTTCTGTAGCACCACATTTCGAAAGCTTCTATTCTCTTCTTGTCCAAACTATTTACCGTCCATGTTTCACTTCCATACATGGCTACACTCCATACAAATACTTTCCGAAACGACTTCCTGACACTTAAATCCATACTCGATGTTAACAAATTTCTCTTCTTCAGAAACGCTTTCCTTGCCATTGCCAGTCTACATTTTATATCCTCTCTACTTCGACCATCATCAGTTATTTTGCTCCCCAAATAGCAAAACTCCTTTACTACTTTAAGTGTCTCATTTCCTAATCTAATACCCTCAACATCACCCGACTTAATTCGACTACATTCCATTATCCTCGTTTTGTTTTTGTTGATGTTCATCTTATACCCTCCCTTCAAGACACCATCCATTCCGTTCAACTGCTCTTCCAAGTCCTTTTGCTGTGAATTTATATGTTGAAGTGCCAAAGAAGTTGGTATAGGCATGCGTAATCAAGTACAGAGATATGTAAACAAGCAGAATACGGCGCTGCGGCCGGCCGAAGTGGCCGCGCGGTTCTGGCGCTGCAGTCCGGAACCGCGAGACCGCTGCGGTCGCAGGTTCGAATCCTGCCTCGGGCATGGATGTGTGTGATGTCCTTAGGTTAGTTAAGTTTAACTAGTTCTAAGTTCTAGGGGACTAATGACCTCAGCAGTCGAGTCCCATAGTGCTCAGAGCCATCTGAACGGCACTGCGATCGGCAATACCTAGATAAGACAAGTGTCTGGCGCAGTTGTTAGATCGGTTACTTCTGCTGCAATGGCAGTTCATCAAGATTTAAGTGAGTGTGAACACGGTGTTATAGCTGGCGCACGAGCGATAGGACACAGTATCTCCGAGGTAGCAATGAATGGGAATTTTCCCGATCGACCATTTCACGAGTGTACCAAGAACAACAGGAATCTGGTAAAACATAAAAGACTCCGATACCGCTGCGGCCGGTAAAAGATCCTGCAAGAACGGGATCAACGACTGCTGAAGAGAATCGTTCAACGTGACAGAAGTGCAACCCTTCCGCAAATTGCTGTATATTTCAAAGCTGGGCCATCAACAAGTGTCAGCGTGCGAGCCATTCAACGAAAAATCAATATGGGCTTGCGGAAGCGAAGGGCCACTCGCATACCCTTGATGACTGCACCACGACACAAAGCTTTACGCCTCGCTTGGGCCCGTCAACATCGACATTAGACTGTTGATTACTGGAAACATGTTGCCTGGTTGGACGAGTCTCGTTTCAAATTGTTTAGAGTGGATAGTCGTGTACGGGTATGGAGACAACGTCGTGAATCCATGGAACCTGCATGTCAGCGGGTGACTGTTCAAGCTGGCGGAGCTCTGTAACGGTGTGCAGTTGGAGTTACATGGGACCCCTGACACGTCTACTAGATACGACTCTGACAGGTGACACGGACGTAAGCATCCTGCCATTCATGTACTTTGTGCATTCCGACGGACTTGGGCAATTGCAGCAGGACAATGCGATGCCCAACACTTCCAGAACTGCTCCAGAGTGACTCCACGAACACTCTTCTGAGTTTAAACACTTTCGCTGGCCACCAAACTCCCCAGACATGAACAATTATTGAGCGTATCTGGGATACCTTGCAACGTGCTGTTCAGAAGAGATCTCCAACCCCTCGTAGTCTAACGGATTTATGAGCAGCTCTGCAGGATTCATGGTACCAATTCCCTCAAGCACTGCTTCAGACATTAGTCGAGTCCATGCCACGTCGTGTTGCGGAACTTCTGCGTGCTGGCGGGGTATTCTACAAATACAAGGGTGCACAATATCCTACATAATCTTACACTAAAATTGCACACACACTTTTGGTTAATTATATAAAAGGTATTTTTTCATGGAATACTTAGTTGTGATCTAAATAAAACACATAATACTTGTAACACTTCTGTTCAAAATACTAATTCAGATCATAGCAAACATCTGACGGAAAATGCTATTGGCTCTGACTATGGCATATGGCATCAACATACTACATGAACATAATTATTTGGTACTACGTTGTTGAAGGTATTCGTTTACCCTGTAATAGCAGTTGGTTATTAAAAACTTATATATCGCCTCCTTAAATGTAGACAATTTTTGTTATTTCTTTTATATGTGCTGGAAGTTTGTTATACAAATATGCAGAAACTTGTGTCATGTTTACTGTCGTGATGGGACCATTAGATATACTTTTTCACTATGCATGCAGTGGTAAATTACGATCGATATATCACAAGACAAACCTCACAGATTGCTTCCTATGAAGAAGAAAGACGAGTCATGATCAACCCACTTGTTTTATAAGGCTGTTGGCTACACTTGTCAGCAGTGAATCTTTTGCTGCTTGCAGATGTACTGTAACACAACCTTTAGTAAGCAGAAGACTTCTCCCAGAGCCAATAACGTAACGCTGGGCTCGTTATAGGTATGTTCAATTAACAGATTCTTTTCGTGAAACTCTATTGAGAACCAACATTCGCAGACAGTGTAAAATAAGAGAAATTAGCACTCGTACAAATAGATATTTTCCTCGCCCTAGATCCGTGTGTGTGTGTGTGTATTGTGGGGCGACGGATGGAATAAGAAATAAGAAATAATGCTCGCCGTCTATTAGGAGAGCCTGAAAAACTATCTTTGCCGTCAGCCAGAAACGTACATGGAGAACATACTGACTGTAGTTTTCACTCTGCAAGTCCACATTCTTCTTTTGCTCACTGAAAGAAATGTTTCTGCTCTTTGTTTACTCAGCGGGATCAGGAACTATGATTACAAATAAAAATTTTGAGTTCTAACTGATTCAATTATATTTAAAAAAAAGTTCACACGCAAAACATAATAATATTCCTGATGATAACTATAATAATGTTCCTATCATAAACAGGACTAGTACCAATTGAGGGGCGACCTCTACGGTTGTTGTTGTTGTTGTTGTTGTGGTCTTCAGTCCAGAGACTGGTTTGATGCAGCTCTCCATGCTACTCTACCCTGTGCAAGCCTCTTCATCTCCGAGTAACTACTGCAACCTACATCCCTCTGAATCTGCTTGTATTCATCTCTTGGTCTCCTTCTACGACCCCCCCCCCCCCCCCCCGCCACGCTTCCCTCCAGTACTAAATTGGTGATCCCTTAATGTGTCAAGAATCATAAAAGAAGGTTGTATACCTGGAAGAATCCTGGAGATACTAAAAGGTATCAGATAGATTATATAATGGTAAGACAGAGATTTAGGAACCAGGTTTTAAATTGTAAGACATTTCCTGGGGCAGATGTGGATTCTGACCACAATCTATTGGTTATGAACTGCAGATTTAAACTGAAGAAACTGTAAAAAGGTGGGAATTTAAGGAGATGGGACCTGGATAAACTGAAAGAACCAGAGGTTGTAGAGAGTTTCAGGGAGAGCATAAGGGAACAATTGACAGGAATGGGGGAAAGAAATACAGTAGAAGAAGAATGGGTAGCTCTGAGGGATGAAGTAGTGAAGGCAGCAGAGGATCAAGTAGGTAAAAAGACGAGGGCTAATAGAAATCCTTGGGTAACAGAAGAAATATTGAATTTAATTGATGAAAGGAGAAAATATAAAAATGCAGTAAATGAAGCAGGCAAAAAGGAATACAAACGTCTCAAAAATGAAATCGACAGGAAGTGCAAAATGGCTAAGCAGGGATGGCTAGAGGACAAATGTAAGGATGTAGAGGCTTGTCTCACTAGGGGTAAGATAGATACTGCCTACAGGAAAATTAAAGAGACCTTTGGAGAAAAGAGAACCACCTGTATGAATATCAAGAGCTCAGATGGCAACCCAGTTCTAAGCAAAGAAGGGAAGGCAGAAAGGTGGAAGGAGTATATAGAGGGTTTATACAAGGACGATGTACTTGAGGACAATATTATGGAAATGGAAGAGGATGTAGATGAAGACGAAATGGGAGATAATATACTGCCTGAAGAGTTTGACAGAGCACTGAAAGACCTGAGTCGAAACAAGGCCCCGGGAGTAGACAACATTCCATTTGAACTACTGATGGCCTCGGGAGAGCCAGTCATGACAAAACTCTACCATCTGGTGAGCACGATGTATGAGACAGGCGAAATACCCTCAGACTTCAAGAAGAATATAATAATTCCAATCCCAAAGAAAGCAGGTGTTGACAGATGTGAAAATTACCGAACTATCAGTTTAATAAGTCACAGCTGCAAAATACTAACGCGAATTCTTTACAGACGAATGGAAAAACTGGTAGAAGCCGACCTCGGGGAAGATCAGTTTGGATTCCGTAGAAATGTTGGAACACGTGTGGCAATACTGACCTTACGACTTATCTTAGAAGAAAGATTAAGAAAAGGCAAACCTACGTTTCTAGCATTTGTAGACTTAGAGAAAGCTTTTGACAATGTTAACTGGAATACTCTCTTTCAAATTCTGAAGGTGGCAGGGGTAAAATACAGGGAGCGAAAGGCTATTTACAGTTTGTACAGAAACCAGATGGCAGTTATAAGAGTCGAGGGGCATGAAAGGGAAGCAGTGGTTGGGAAAGGAGTAAGACAGGGTTGTAGCCTCTCCCCGATGTTATTCAATCTGTATATTGAGCAAGCAGTAAAGGAAACAAAAGAAAAATTCGGAGTAGGTATTAAAATTCATGGAGAAGAAGTAAAAACTTTGAGGTTCGCCGATGACATTGTAATTCTGTCAGAGACAGCAAAGGACTTGGAAGAGCAGTTGAACGGAATGGACAGTGTCTTGAAAGGAGGATATAAGATGAACATCAACAAAAGCAAAACGAGGATAATGGAATGTAGTCAAATTAAGTCGGGTGATGCTGAGGGAATTAGATTAGGAAATGAGACACTTAAAGTAGTAAAGGAGTTTTGCTATTTAGGGAGTAAAATAACCGATGATGGTCGAAGTAGAGAGGATATAAAATGTAGACTGGCAATGGCAAGGAAAGCGTTTCTCAAGAAGAGGAATTTGTTAACATCGAGTATAGATTTAAGTGTCAGGAAGTCGTTTCTGAAAGTATTTGTATGGAGTGTAGCCATGTATGGAAGTGAAACATGGACGATAACTCGTTTGGACAAGAAGAGAATAGAAGCTTTCGAAATGTGGTGCTACAGAAGAATGCTGAAGATAAGGTGGGTAGATCACGTAACTAATGAGGAGGTATTGAATAGGATTGGGGAGAAGAGAAGTTTGTGGCACAACTTGACTAGAAGAAGGGATCGGTTGGTAGGACATGTTTTGAGGCATCAAGGGATCACAAATTTAGCATTGGAGGGCAGTGTGGAGGGTAAAAATCGTAGAGGGAGACCAAGAGATGAATACACTAAGCAGATTCAGAAGGATGTAGGTTGCAGTAGATACTGGGAGATGAAGAAGCTTGCACAGGATAGAGTAGCATGGAGAGCTGCATCAAACCAGTCTCAGGACTGAAGACCACAACAACAACAACATAATGTGTCCTATCAACCAATCCCTTCTTTTAGTCAGGTTGTACCACAAAATTCTCTTCCTCAATTCTATTCAGTAACTCGTCATTAGTTATGTGATCCACCCACTTAGCACCACATTTCAAAAACTTCTATTCTCTTTTTGTCTAAATTGTTTATCGTCCCTGTTTCACTGCCATATATGGCTACACTCCATACAAACACTTTCAGAAACGACTTCCTGACACTTAAATCTATACTCGATGTTAAAAAATTTATGTTCTTTAGAAACGGTTTTCTTGCCATTGTCAGTCTACATTTTATATCGTTCCTACTTCGACCATCATCAGTTATTTTGTTTCCCAAATAGCAAAACATATTTACTACTTTAAGTGTCTCATTTCCTAATCTAATCCCCTCAGCATCAGTTGATTTAATTCGACTACTTTCTATTACCCTCATTTTGCTTTTGCTGATGTTCATCTTATATCCTCCTTTTGACATACTGTCCATTCCATTCAACTGCTCTTCCAAGTCCTTTTCTGTCTCTGAGAGAATTACAATGTCGTCGGCAAACCTCAAAGTTTTTATTTCTTCTCCACTGATTTTAATTCCTACACCAAATTCTTCTTTTGTGTCCTTTACAGCTTGCTTAATATACAGATTGTATAACATCGGGGATAGGCTACAATCCTGTCTCACTTCCTTCTCAACCACTGCTTCCCTTCCATGCCCCTCAACTCTTATAACTGCCATCTGCTTTCTGTACAAATTGTAAATAGCCTTTCGCTCCCTGTATTTAACCCCTACCACATTTAGAATTTGAAAGAGATTATTTCAGTCAACAAACAAGATCGACAGGAAGTGAAAAATGTTTTAGCAGGTATGGCTAGAGGACAACTGTAAGAATGTGGAAGCATATACGACTAAGGGTAAGATAGATACTGCCTACAGGAAAATTAAAAAGACTTTGGAGAAAAGAGAACCACGTGTATGAATATCAAGAGCTCAGATGCAAAACTAGCACTAAGTAAAGAACAGAAAAGCCGGCCGCGGTGGACGTGCGGTTCTGGCGCTGCAGTCCGGAACCGCCGGACTGCTACGGTCGCAAGTTCGAATCCTGCCTCGGGCATGGGTGTGTGTGATGTCCTTAGGTTAGTTAGGTTTAAGTAGTTGTAAGTTCTAGGGGACTTATGACCTAAGATGTTGAGTCCCATAGTGCTCAGAGCCATTTGAAAGAACGGAAAACAGAAAGGTGGAAACAGTATATAGAGAGGCTACACAAGGGAGATGCACTTGCGGGCAATGTTGTGGAAATGGAAGAGGACGTAGAGGAAGTTGAGAAAGGAGATATGATACTGCGTGAAGAATTGATAAAGCACTGAAAGACTTAAGTAGAAACAAGGCCCCCGGATTAGACAACATACTGTTATAGCTACTGATGGCCTTGAGAGAGCCAACATGACAAAATTCTTCCATCTGGTGAGGAAGATATCATATATCATCTGAGCTCTCGATATTCATGCAAGTGGTCCTCTTTTCTCCAAAGGTCTCTTTACTTTTCCTGTAGGCAGTATCTAACTAACCCTTAGTAAGAATGCTACTACATTCTTACAGTTGTCCCCTAGCCATTCCTGCTTGGCCATTTTGCACTTCCTGTCGATTTCGTTTGTTGACCGGAATAATCTCTTTCAAATTCTAAATGTGGTAGGGGTAAAATACAGGGAGCGAAAGGCTGTTTATAGGCGAAATACCCTCAGAGTTCAAGAAGAATATAATAATCCCAATTCCAAAGAAAGCAGGTGCCGACAGATGTGAAAAAGTACCGAACTATCAGTTTAATAAGTCACGGCTGCAAAATACTAACACGAATCCGTTGCAGAAGAATGGAAAAACGAGCGGAATCCGACCTTGGGAAATATCAGTTTGGATTAAGGAGAAATGACGCGAGGCAATACTGACCCTACGGCTTCTCATAGAAGATGGCTTAATGAAAGGCAAACCTACGTTTATAGCATTTGTAGACTAGGAGAAAGCTTTTGACATTGTTGACCTCTGTGGTAAGTTCCATTTAAAATAGTCTATCATCCTGTCTTCTAATCATCAAAGTTAATTGCTCTCCACAAAACTGGAAAAATAATCTCACCACTTGGCACGAGGTTTTGTTAACGTTACGGGTAGTGTAAATGTCGTGCGGCTAGGCCTCCCATCAGGTAGACCGTTCGCTGGGTGCAAGTCTTTCGATTTGACGCCACAACGGTGACTTGCGCGTCGTTGGGGATGAAATGATGATGATTAGTGTGGTATCGATAGCTACGATGCCACGGCGTAGGGGCAAGGTCTTAAGTTGGCACTACGACAGACACCGACGACAGCGTCCTCTAGCCGGCGCTGTGGAGCCCATCTGATGCCTAGGAGAAGACCTAGCAACATTGTTTCTACTTCATAGGGGGCCATTACAGACTCTGTTACTTCAATGATAGTTTGTCTCACTACTTGTAGTCCTTACCGTTGATACCTGTACCAGTCGCACCTATGGTCTCTTCAGTGTAAAGTTACGTATGTCCTTGACTAACAATTAAATGTACTTTCACGTAAAAAGCTGTACCGATAATCTTACCTCCCGCGGATCCTCTATGATCTCATTCCTTTCCCCCATCTGCTCCTATTCCTCGAACATATCCGCATCCTCTACACCTCCCGCCCTCTTGAACCCCCTCACCCCCTGGTTGCTCCTCTCCTCGCCCATCCCCGCCCCCTGCCACGTCTTCACCGTTGTGTCCCCCCTACCCTCCATCTCTACACCCTACATCTCCTTTCCCAAGGTGGCTTCCATCAGCTCCCCCTCCCGGATGATGCCCTCTCTCCCTCCATTTATCCTTCCTATCAACTCTGATCCTCAACCCCCCCCTCCTTTCCCTGGGCTCCCTCTTCCTCCCCCCTTCCATCCTGTGTTTTCTGCCCGCCTCTCATCTCCTTTCTCTCCCCCTCCTCCCGAGTCCTTTTGTACTCCCCTCCTCTGCCTTCCCCAATCCCTGGCCCGTCTGCTCAGCACCCCCCACCCCTCTTATGGATCCCCCTCTTCCATTGGCTCATTTCACCCCTCCCCCTTCACTTTTCCTCTCCTTCCCCCCCCTTTTTTCCCGTCATCTGACCAGTTTTCCCCACCTGCTCTCGGGTGTGGTATGTCGTATTTGTGCCAACTTTAGCGCAGTGTTTCAGTGAGTGTTCGGTGTTGTGCGTCCTTCCACAGTGTTGCGAACAGAAATCATGCTGTCGCTGGGTGTGCTTTTTATATCTCTTGCGAACAGAACCCAGACTGTCGCCGTGTTTTTTTAATTGTCTGTCTATTGTTTTTCTGCTTCCTGTGTGCTTTATTAGCTTCATCGACCCTGTGTTTTATGTTTTACGCTCCAGAATTTTCTGCCATTTTTACCTTTAAGTCACCGATTTTATCGCCAACTGTTATTATTTTTTATTATCTTCATCTTTTTAAAAAATTCTGTAGGCTGAAGAGCGGCGTAATAAGCTGCTGCCAGCCCGCCCCCTTTAGGGGGAATCGAAACCCAATAAAGGAAAAAAAAAATCTTACCTCACCTGCTCGTACTCGCTTCCTTCGTTCAGCCAACCTTTCAGTTTTCAGGAGCAGACCCACGCGCCGCCTTCCGGGCGGGATACAAAAATTAGGACAACATAACAACACAGCACCCAGTCTCTGAGCGGAGAAAATCTCCGACCTAGCGGGGAATCGAACCCGGGCCCTTAGAATTGACATTCTGTCGTGCTGACCACTCAGCTCCTTTTTTTAAATCTCATTTTGCTCGAAATTGATCGTCGTATTTGTTCGGGGCGGACGTCCTATGACACTTTTTGAAGTTCATCGTTGATACCTTAGTTTTCTGTTACAGAGGGCAGCTAACCCTCTGACCGAACACGCTGGGCTACCGTGCCGGCTTTCCACTCAGCTACCGGGGGCAGACAACATCACGCGTGGCACACGAACAGTTACTTCCGCGAATTCTAAGCGATTCAGGACGGTGTACAGTCCTCGCGAGTTCATTTCCTATTTGTATCAAAACTGCGTTCAGCCACAGACTGGCTGTGACGTCATCCGAAGCAGCGCTAAGCCGGCGTTTGACTGACGCGGACAGAGTGATAGCTCGGTGCGAGGTAGTGTTGGGAAGCTCGTGAATGAGTAGTTCAAATGAACGCTTCACTCCAGTGAAGTGTGAACTAACCACTCTATTTCAATGAACTGGTACTTCAAACTCTTCACAGATAACACACTCCATACTTTTTTCTAGTTCACTCACTCTCTTCCCCTCTCCCTCATCCCATTACATCGGCGCTACGTCACTCATTCTCCCTTCACTTCAGTTCCCCCTCTACTGCCTGTCGACGAATCGCGCGGCGTTTGTGGGAAACGATTGGTTTGCGAGGGGTTGTTGCGTTGAGGGGCGAGGGGAAGGCAACGTCAGCTCTTTCCTGCAGTGCTGACATCATTACCCGTGACTATTTGTGCAGTTCAGCTATACTTCGCGTCTACCGGTAGCCTACCGTTGGCAGCGCTTGCGGACCAATGAATATTACAGATACAAACGAAGAGGCTGGCTGTGTGAGCACGCACAGCCAACATGAAAATAAAAGGTTTGTTAATAACACTGAAAGAGGGATTTTACCTGAAATCGTACCAATGACTACAGGTGACAGTTTAAACTGTTTTGAATCTGGAGGGTTATTATTCTCAACAAAAATAAAATCTACAGGAAAACTTCTGAATAATTACTTAACGTAGATATATAGACTTTGTGACAGTGGTAAACATACACATTCTATTTTGGATTAAATTTTAAAAGGTACATAAAATTGCACTGCATTTCGTTGGTAGCCCTAGTTTTCAGTCCATGAATACAACAAATAATGTTTCACTTGGCAGATGACTGTTTTGGGCGCTTCATGAGAAAATGTCGAGCAAGATTATGTGTAGTACCTTCTTTATATGTGACAGGCTTCTCTGTTTATCTTTCCTTTGTGCCCTTCGACCATGCTCTATTTAAGTTAACACAGACGCTGTAAGAGCGTAAAACGTTGCGTGCACGTTACTGCATAGTTCGGCCATCTGTTGGTAAAATTATGAAGTATTACGAAGCTTTATTGTACGAGCGAGGCGAAGCGAGCGTAGCTGCGGCTGAGCGGCGAACTGGGCAATTTCGCCAGGTTTCCGTACTTCGTGAATGAACTACTTTATTTGAACGCTTCACGGCAAAGAGTGAATTGAATGAAGTAGTTCACGGGAATGAACAAGTTCGACCCATCTCTAGTGCGAAGTGAAGTGTCACTGCCTCTCAGGCCGTTTTTATATACGGGCGCAGCGGACGGCCGAAGGGATCACCTGTCATCTGCTGAAGGCCCAGGTAGCAGCATCTAAATCGCCGCTTTTTCGGACACATTATTTTGTAATATTGTTGTGTATCAATTTACAATCTTCGTAATTTTTATATGCATGGAGTAAAGTTGGCTTTAATAACAGAAAAAGTTTCAGCTCGGCTGCATTTAAACTTTGCCGGATAGAATTTTTAAAATGGAACTGGGAGTAGAACATGACCTCTGAACTTCAACTTTAAGAGACCTTGTATTGATTGTTATTTACATCTTGAAACTTGTAATAGCTTTATTATTTAACGCGGCTAGCAAACACGCCCAATGCACAGCTCGTATAACACACAGTGCAATGTATCAGTCATAATATTACCGTCAGTTGCAAAAGCATTCGGGTAGTGTTGCCCCTGATATGAAAAAGCCCCTTTCTCCACCTCACCTGGAATCGCTGTCCACTTGGCTGACAAAAGATACCAACCGCTCAACCAGGTTGTTGTGTCCACACATTAGTCATCATCCATTGGGACTGCAGTGACGTCCAGCCGACTGAATCGCAGCACACCAGCCTCTCGAGCACCTCGCTCGCGGCTCTGCGCAGAACTCACTCATTCCTCTCGGAGCAGCGATTGACTACTGTGCCGACCGTCCTTGCCATCAGCTCGGCCACGGCGGTGCTCGTGGAAATCACGCCCCTGCAGCGTCCGCCACCTTGACGCCATAACGTGACACTCCAAAGAAAATTACTCTCTAGCGGCGGGGAAAGTCAACTAAGCTACTCAACATGCCATAATATATTTCTTTCTCTACAGCTAAAAATAGAATTATAACTGATTCCCTGACACTTATAGTTTGCCTGACATCAAACCGATGTTCATCTGATACCTCTTCAATATCTCTTTCTGTCCTCTTGTATCTTACTCTTAGCAGCTATCTACGAACGTCAAATGCAGAAATCATCTGACAATTACTCACATGTAGCTTCTTAGTCTGATGATTGTGCTCTTAAGAAAATTCGCTGTGCAGTCTCTTCTTTTATTACTTTAGGGACACTTTCTATTTGATATTTGTAGATTAATACATTTAATTTTCACTTCCTTAAAATTGAACTGATTTTCAGAGGGTGAAGTAGGTGATTATACACTCCTGGAAATTGAAATAAGAACACCGTGAATTCATTGTCCCAGGAAAGGGAAACTTTATTGACACATTCCTGGGGTCAAATACATCACATGATCACACTGACAGAACCACAGGCACATAGACACAGGCAACAGAGCATGCACAATGTCGGCACTAGTACAGTGTATATCCACCTTTCGCAGCAATGCAGGCTGCTATTCTCCCATGGAGACGATCGTAGAGATGCTGGATGTAGTCCTGTGGAACGGCTTGCCATGCCATTTCCACCTGGCGTCTCAGTTGGACCACCGTTCGTGCTGGACGTGCAGACCGCGTGAGACGACGCTTCATCCAGTCCCAAACATGCTCAATGGGGGACAGATCCGGAGATCTTGCTGGCCAGGGTAGTTGACTTACACCTTCTAGAGCATGTTGGGTGGCACGGGATACATGCGGACGTGCATTGTCCTGTTGGAACAGCAAGTTCCCTTGCCGGTCTAGGAATGGTAGAACGATGGGTTCGATGACGGTTTGGATGTACCGTGCACTATTCAGTGTCCCCTCGACGATCACCAGTGGTGTACGGCCAGTGTAGGAGATCGCTCCCCACACCATGATGCCGGGTGTTGGCCCTGTGTGCCTCGGTCGTATGCAGTCCTGATTGTGGCGCTCACCTGCACGGCGCCAAACACGCATACGACCATCATTGGCACCAAGGCAGAAGCGACTCTCATCGCTGAAGACGACACGTCTCCATTCGTCCCTCCATTCACGCCTGTCGCGACACCACTGGAGGCGGGCTGCACGATGTTGGGGCGTGAGCGGAAGACGGCCTAACGGTGTGCGGGACCGTAGCCCAGCTTCATGGAGACGGTTGCGAATGGTCCTCGCCGATACCCCAGGAGCAACAGTGTCCCTAATTTGCTGGGAAGTGGCGGTGCGGTCCCCTACGGCACTGCGTAGGATCCTACGGTCTTGGCGTGCATCCGTGCGTCGCTGCGGTCCGGTCCCAGGTCAACGGGCACGTGCACCTTCCGCAGACCACTGGCGACAACATCGATGTACTGTGGAGACCTCACGCCCCACGTGTTGAGCAATTCGGCGGTACGTCCACCCGGCCTCCCGCATGCCCACTATACGCCCTCGCTCAAAGTCCGTCAACTGCACATACGGTTCACGTCCACGCTGTCGCGGCATGCTACCAGTGTTAAAGACTGCGATGGAGCTCCGTATGCCACGGCAAACTGGCTGACACTGACGGCGGCGGTGCAGAAATGCTGCGCAGCTAGCGCCATTCGACGGCCAACACCGCGGTTCCTGGTGTGTCCGCTGTGCCGTGCGTGTGATCATTGCTTGTACAGCCCTCTCGCAGTGTCCGGAGCAAGTATGGTGGGTCTGACACACCGGTGTCAATGTGTTCTTTTTTCCATTTCCAGGAGTGTAGATAGTTCCACGGGACGAGTGGTCACCAGACCGGCTGTCCAGACAGAAGAAGAACAATCTTGCAGACCAGAAGTCGTAAAGCTGCATAGGTTTGCATAGCCAGTGTCAGACTGAATAAAACCATTCTAGGCATTAGGCTGCGCCATTTTGAAACTAAAACAACTATAAAAACCAGCATTTCAACTGGGATTAAACTGGGGCTTCTTGGAATGGTCTTCCGGTGTTCGAAAATTTTCATTACAAACTTCTATGGCTAATAGAGGGTAGTGAGTAGATAATATTTTGAATTGGAACCCATGACTGGAAACGTAATAATATTTTGAGTTGGAAACCATGTCTGGAAACGTACCGTTTCCGTGCTACAACCATTTGAAAACATGTTGGTAATGCGGCAACTTTTACACGTAATTGATTAGGGGCGATCCACTTATTTTACAATTCCGCTCATTAATAACCAAAGAAATTGCTTGTGTTCTTGTCGACGGATTGTCTTCAGCTTGGCGCAGTATGGCCTCCCCCAGTGCAGGTTCCTGCCGTCTCCTTAGAACACCACAGTCACGCTCCTGACCGTGGAGGTACACTTTCTCGAAGCCGTTGCGTAATTGTGGCGTAAATGGTATGCTACGGAGTCGGACGTTGTGGAGAACAATCTTGATAAAGGCTACGAGTGGCTCTTCCATTACCGTGAGCTTCGTCATTCAGAAGGATCATGTAGGTCTATTCTGCAAACGTGTACCCAACCATGTTGCTCTAACACAGACATATGAATGAGGCTCGAACAAGGTCAGAGAGTTAGGACAGACGTCAAATGACATCAGCAGATCCTTCGTAACCACTCCTCATTACGCCTACCCTGTTGCATACCTGCCTAACAGACATGTATTCGAACGGCTCTTAGCACAGGAACACTACGATTAAGGACATGGATTCCTATTCAAAATACAGGGTGATTCAAAAAGAATACCACAACTTTAAAAATGTGTACTTAATGAAAGAAACATAATACAACCTTCTGTTATATATCATTACAAAGAGTATTTAAAAAGGTTTTTTTTCACTCAAAAACAAGTTCAGAGATGTTCAATATGGCCCCCTCCAGACACTCGAGCAATATCAACCCGATACTCCAACTCGTTCCACACTCTCTGTAGCATATCAGGCGTAACAGTTTGGATAGCTGCTGTTATTTCTCGTTTCAAATCATCAATGGTGGCTGGGAGAGGTGGCCGAAACACCATATCCTTAACATGCACGCTGAACAACTGTCGTCAATTCACTTCTGCCGTACTCATTAACACAAAAAGCTTTCTGTTGAGCGGTCGCCATCTTAGCATCAACTGACGCTGACGCCTAGTCAACAGCGCCTCAAGCGAACAAATGTACAACTAAATGAAACTTTATAGCTCCCTTAATTCGCCGACAGATAGTGCTTAGCTCTGCCTTTTGTCGTTGCAGAGTTTTAAATTCCTAAAGTTGTGGTATTCTTTTTGAATCACCCTGTATTATGTACTCACTCCCCTCTACAATTCCTAGAAGTCTGCAACGCGAATTTCCGCAGATCCCGTACACCACCCCATTTCGGTTATCACATGACAACCATCACTATACTGGAAGGTCATTACGAGGGGTAGCTGTTCGAGAGGTTATTACCTGTCCTACTATAGTGGGTGACTGGAAATCAACAGCAAATCACCAGTTTGTGCCCAGGGGCAGCATTTTTCTGCAGCAAGACGTCAGCGCCCCACTGCATTTCTCTTGTGGTCGCTTGTTTTGCACTGGTGAAACTAGGTCTTGAGCAACTGCTGGCTGCTGAACACACGTGGCGCATTCGACAGGATCGTTGGTATCCAAGATGCCGGCAACTTTTAGGTCGGTATTACACTATCAAATTTCTTTGTCAAAGATTTGATCAAAGATGTGATCAAATATTCGTCAAATATATTGACAAAGATCTTTGACGTGGCGCTAAAAAGGGGTATTACACTGTCATCATATTTTTCATCCAAGTTCAAGATGGCTGACAACAACAACTTGTTATTAACCACAGCAGTTACACGTGCCACAATTGCACTGTGTGCACATGCGGAAGAGAAGCAGGGGAAAAAAAAGGAAACGTACCTGGGTGAAGCCGTGGGTTTTACGACGACACGATAAAAGCATTCGACAAAACTTGTTACTTGAGCTTATAGTGAAGGATGTCAAGTCGTACATCAATTACTTAAGAATGGATGGATGAGCATACATTTCTGTATGTGCTCGGTGAAGTGTATTCTCATATCAAAAAGCACAATACTCACTTAGGAACTGCTATATCTGCAGAAACAGGCTCACTGTAACTGTCAGATTCCTTGCTACAGGAGAGAGTTAGGGTAGGTTAGGCCAGGTCTCCAATCATCTCAATCTATTTTTGTACTCAGGGTGCCTCACGTTGTAAAGCACCTCATCAGCTTCATACATCTCTATTAATTTTGTAGTTGTCGGTACACACCAATTGTATTTACCGGCAGTGTTTATAAAAACACTAAAGATGACAACGCTGCAGAGATGCTAGCGCTCCATGTGGTAACATGTCACATTGCAGTGAGCACAAGACAAGCGACTTCTTTGATCAAATCTACAGTGAGGTCCTAGATCTGATCAAGTATTTGACGACATTTGACAAAGTTCCCTATTACACCATCAAATTTCTTTGACAAAAAT
This sequence comes from Schistocerca cancellata, assembly GCF_023864275.1. NCBI lineage: Eukaryota > Metazoa > Arthropoda > Insecta > Orthoptera > Acrididae > Schistocerca > Schistocerca cancellata. The sequence goes on from NC_064632.1 coordinate 572,203,866, forward strand.
ATTTGACAAATATATTGGACAAAGAAATTTGATGGTGTAATACCGGCCTTAGCCATCGTCCTTGCTCATGCTGATGGGGCTTTTAATTATACAAGTTGCCCAGGAAGTAACGCACCGCTTTTTTTTTTTGTCTCAGACGAAAACGATGCTAAGAATGCGAAACGTTACGTATGAATTATTTGAAGTCTCCCGAGTGAGCGTGCTAAGTTTCCACCACTTCCGACAGATAGCGTAGCTGCAGGACTGTTTCAAAACGGCGTCTGTAGGTGATGTACATTACAGGGCTATTACAAATGATTGAAGCGATTTCATAAATTCACTGTAGCTCCATTCATTGACATATGGTCACGACACACTACAGATACGTAGAAAAACTCATAAAGTTTTGTTCGGCTGAAGCCGCACTTCAGGTTTCTGCTGCCAGAGCGCTCGAGAGCGCAGTGAGACAAAATGGCGACAGGAGCCGAGAAAGCGTATGTCGTGCTTGAAATGCACTCACATCAGTCAGTCATAACAGTGCAACGACACTTCAGGACGAAGTTCAACAAAGATCCACCAACTGCTAACATGGTATGCGCAGTTTAAAGCTTCTGGATGCCTCTGTAAGGAGAAATCAACGGGTCGGCCTGCAGTGAGCGAAGAAACGGTTGAACGCGTGCGGGCAAGCTTCACGCGTAGCCTGCGGAAGTCGATGAATAAAGCAAGCAGGGAGCTAAACGTACCACAGCCGACGGTCAACAGGATGGTGCTCCACCGCACTTCCATCATGATGTTCGGCATTTCTTAAACAGGAGGTTGGAAAACCGATGGATCGGTCGTGGTGGAGATCATGATCAGCAATTCATGTCATGGCCTCCACGCTCTCCCGATGTCACCCCATGCGATTTCTTTCTGTGGGGTTATGTGAAAGATTCAGTGTTTAAACCTAAACTACCAAGAAACGTGCCAGAACTGCGAGCTCGCATCAACGATGCTTTCGAACTCATTGATGGGGACATGCTGCGCCGAGTGTGGGAGAAACTTGATTATCGGCTTGATGTCTGTCGAATCACTAAAGGGGCACATATCGAACATTTGTGAATGCCTAAAAAAGCTTTTTGAGTTTTTGTATGTGTGTGCAAAGTATTGTGAAAATATCTCAAATAATTAAGTTGTTGTAGAGCTGTGAAATCGCTTCAATCATTTGTAATAACCCTGTATAAGCAACGTGCCGTCATTGAATTTCTCACTGCAGGGAAAGAAACTGTGGGGAATATTCACAAACGCTTGTGCAAAGTCTTTGGAGCATCTGCTGTCGGCAGAAGTACAGTTAGTCGCTGCGCACGGAGGGTGAGGACGTCAGAAGGCGGTTCGGCGGAGCCCCACGATTTGCAGCGGTCAGGGAGACCATCCACGGCTCACACCTGACACAACTGACGTAGCACCCTCGGACTTCCACTTGTTTGGTCTGTGGGAGGGAGGGAGGTGTTGTTTGACTCTTCTCGGCACCGAGTCTCTCGCAATTTTCAAACTAAACTACGATGATGTGCCTCACACCTCGCTGGTAGCGTCTACCACTTGAGATGGATGAACATCTCTGTGATGCCAGAATGCTAAGAATGCTGTGGCTAAGCCATGTCTCCGCAGTATCCTCTCTTTCAGGAGTGCTAGTTCTGCAAGGTTCGCAGGAGAGCTTCTGTAAAGTTTGGAAGGTAGGAGACGAGATACTGGCAGAAGTAAAGCTGTGAGAGACCGGGCGTGAGTCGTGCTCCAGTAGCTCAGATGGTAGAGCACTTGCCCGCGAAAGGCAAAGGTCCCGAGTTCGAGTCTCGGTCGGGCACACAGTTTTAATCTGCCAGGAAGTTTCATCTCTGTGATGATTTCGCACTCCTTAAACTCGGGTGGAAACGAGCTGTATTTCTTTGGAGTATCTCCACCTCCTCTAATAATACTGCCCAGTAAAGGTCCCAGGCAGCCTGTGGGGTACTCGCGAGTCGATCGAACAACGGCTATGTAAGCTACCTCCTTAGTACGTGCACCACATTTCCTTACAGGTATTTCAATCAATGTCAGCCTGGCGCCTCACTTTTCTACTAGTTCTAAGTGGTCGTTGACTCTATGTCACACCGAACGCATACTCCTAGATATGTAACTGTTATTACTCTTCCCAGGAACTGACGACATGTGTACATGTATACACCGCAGGACGCCTTACGCTGTGCGTCGGAGGGTGCGTAGTGTACCACTGGCCCACTCCCTTCTCCTCATTTCTGTTCTAGTCACGAATGCTGGGTGGTAACAGTGGCTGCCGGTAAGCTTCCATGTTAGCTGAGATCTCTCTAATTTTACTTTAATGGTAAAGGTAAAGCTTGGTTGACTCTCCTGCAAAAGGTTGCCCGTAGGGATCCATATGCATCCTGTTTTCTGGGATCTGGAACTCGACTCGGTATTAGAAAAGCTACAGTATAATGAAGAAGCCGTAGGAATAGGGGCATATGCCGACGATCTGATGATCCTTGTGACGGCAACCTGGAAGATGGATTAACATAGTCCTTTAACAACTGCATTGGTAGTGGCAACGAGTCAAATAGTCTGATGTAACTGCAAAGACCACGTACATGCCGTTGAAATGGGATATTTTAAGAGTATCGATCCTACGATTGTAAGCAGCCAACTGAAACAAAAATAAGGTGCCATAACGCTATCTTAATACTTCTGAGATCATTCTGTGCGTTCATCGACTGCAGTGTTTTTTGATGGCTAGTGACGACAACCCGGTCTCACACACGAACGAGGGGCGTTTGAAAAGTCCGAACAAAAATAAAAACTACTTACGTGTTTGGGGTAAACCTTTCTTATTTTTCGACATAGCCTCCTTTTAGACTTATACACTTCGTCCAACGCTGTTCTAATTTGTTGATCCCTTTCGAATAATAGAAATTGTCCAAGTCTGCAAAATAGCTATTAGTTCCTCGTTTGAATAAAATCTTTGTCCCGCCAGCCATTTCTTCAAATTGGGGAACAAATAGTAGTCCGAGGCAGCCAAGTCTGGAGAATAGGGGGGGGGGGGGGGGAGATGTGAAACGTGTTGGAATCCTACTTCCATTAATTTTGCGACCACAATTGCTGAGGTGTGGGCAGGAGCATTGTCGTGATGGAAAAGGACTTTTTTGCGGTCCCATCGCAGGCGTTTTTCTTGCACCTTGGTTTTCAAACGGTCCAGTAACGATGAATAATATTCGCCTGCAATAGTTTTACCCTTTTTCAGATAGTCGATGAGGATTATCCCTCGCGAATCCCAAAAGACAATCGCCATAACCTTTCCGGCCGAAGGAATGGCCTCGCAATTTTTGGTGCAGATTATGCCTTGGTAACCCATTGTTCAGATTGTTGTTTGGTCTCAGGAGTATAGTAATGAATCCATGTTTCATCCACAGTGACGAAACGACGCTTAAAGTCCTACGAATTCTTCCTGAACAGCTGCAAACCATCCTTGCAACACCTCACAAGATTCCGTTTTTGGTCAAGCGTGAGAAATCGCGGAACCCATTTCGCGGATAGCTTTCTTATGTCCAAATGTTTATGCAAAATATTATGTACCCAGTTCTTCAAGATGCCCACAGCACTAGCAATCTCACGCACCTTAATTCTTCTGTCATCCATCACTATGTTGTTGTTGTTGTGGGCTTCAGTCATGAGACCGGTTTGATGCAGCTCTCCATGCTACTCTATCCTGTGCAAGCTTCTTCATCTCCCAGTACCTACTGCAACCTACATCCTTCTGAATCTGCTTAGTGTATTAATCTCTTGGTCTCCCTCTACGATTTTAACTCTCAACGCTACCCTCCAACGCTAAATTTGTGATCCCTTGATGCCTCAGAACATGTCCTACCAACCGGTCCCTTCTTCTTGTCAAGTTGTGCCACAAACTCCTCTTCTCCCCTATTCTATTCAATACCTCCTCATTAGTTATGTGATCTACCCATCTAGTCTTCAGCATTCTTCTGTAGCACCACATTTCGAAAGCTTCTATTCTCTTCTTGTCCAAACTATTTATCGTCCACGTTTCACTTCCATACATGGCTACACTCCATACAAATACTTTCGGAAACGCCTTCCTGACACTTAAATATATACTCGATGTTAACAAATTTCTCTTCTTCAGAAGAGTTGCCAGTCTACATTTTATATCCTCTCTACTTCGACCATCATCAGTTATTTTCCTCCCCAAATAGCAAAACTCCTTTACTACTTTAAGTGTCTCATTTCCTAATCTGATTCCCTCAGCATCACCTGACTTAATTCTACTACATTCCATGATCCTCGTTTTTCTTTTGTTGATATTCGTCTTATATTCTCCTTTCAAGACACTGTCCATTCCGTTCAACGGCTTTGCTGTCTCTGACAGAATTACAATGTCACCGGCGAACCTCAAAGTTTTTATTTCCTCTCCATGGATTGTGATACCTACTCCGAACTTTTCTTTTGTTTCCTTTACTGCTTGCTCAATATACAGATTGAATAACATCGGGGAGAGGCTACAACCCTGTCTCACTCCCTTTCCAAACACTGCTTTCCCTTTCATGCCCCTCGACTCTTATAACTGCCATCTGCTTTCTGTACAAATTGTAAATAGCCTTTCGCTCCATGTATTTTACCCCTGCCACCTTTAGAATTTGAAAGAGAGTATTCCAGTCAACATTGTCAAAAGCTTTCTCTAAGTCTACAAATGCTAGAAACGTAGGCTTGCCTTTCCTTAATCTTTATTCTAAGATAAGGCGTAGAGTCAGTATTGCCTCTCGTGTTCCAACATTTCTACGGAATCCAAACTGATCTTCCCCGAGGTCGGCTTCTACCAGTTTTTCCATTCGTCTGTAAAGAATTCGCGTTAGTGTCTTGCAGCTGTGCCTTATTAAACTGATAGTTCGGCGATTTTCACATTGGTCAACACCTGCTTTCTTTGGGATTGGAATTATTATATTCTTCTGGAAGTCTGAGGGTATTTCGCCTGTCTCATAGATCTTGCTCACCAGATGGTAGAGTTTTGTCATGACTGGCTCTCCCAAGGCCGTCAGTAGTTCTAATGGAATGTTGTGTACTCCTGAGGCCTTGTTTCGACTCAGGTCTTTCAGTGCTCTGTCAGACTCTTCACGCAGTATCGTTTCTCCCATTTCATCTTCATCTACATCCTCTTCCATTTCCATAACATTGTCCTCAAGTACATCGCCCTTGTATAGACCCTCTATATACTTTCTGCTTTCCCTTCTTTGCTTAGAACTGGGTTTCCATCTGAGCTCTTGATATTCATGCAAGTGGTTCTCTTTTCTCTTTTTAATTTTCCTGTAGGCAGTATCTATCTTACCCCTAGTGAGATAAGCCTCTACATCCTTACATTTGTCCTGTAGCCATCCCTGCTTAGCCATTTTGCACTTCCTGTCGATCTCATTTTTGAGACGTTTGTATTCCTTTTTGCCTGCTTCATTTACTGCATTTTTTTATTTTCTCCTTTCATCAATTAAAATCAATATTTCTTCTGTTACCCAAGGATTTCTACCAGCCCTCGTCTTTTTACCTACTTGATCGTCTGCTGCCTTCACTACTTCATCCCTCAAAGCTACCCATTCTTCTTCTACTGTATTTCTTTCCCCCATTCCTGTCAATTGTTCCCTTATGCTCTCCCTGAAACTCTGTACAACCTCTGGTTTAGTCAGTTTATCCAGGTTCCATCTCCTTAAATTCCCACCTTTTTGCAGTTTCTTCAGTTTTAATCTACAGTTCATAACCAATAGATTGTGGTCAGAGTCCACATCTGGCCCTGGGAATGTCTTACAATTTAAAACCTGGTTCCTAAATCTCTGTCTTACCATTATATAATTTATCTGACACCTTTTAGTATCTCCAGGGTTCTTCCATGTATACAACCTTCTTTTATGATTCTTGAACCAAGTGATAGCTATGATTAATTTATGCTCTGTGCAGAATTCTACCAGACGGCTTCCTCTTTCATTTCTTACTCCCAATCCACAATCACCTGCTATGTTTCCTTCTCTCCCTTTTCCTACTCTCGAATTCCAGTCACCCATGACTATTAAATTTTCGTCTCCCTTCACTACCTGAATAATTTCTCTTATCTCATCATACATTTCATCAATTTCTTCATCATCTGTAGAGCTAGTTGGTATATAAACTTGTACTACTGTAGTAGGCATGAGCTTCGTGTCTATCTTGGCCACAATAATGCGTTCACTATGCTGTTTGTAGCAGCTTACCCATACTCCTATTTTCTTATTCATTATTAAACCTACACCTGCATTACCCCTATTTGATTTTGTAAAGTCTTGTTCCTCCTGTCACCGAACTTCAGTAATTCCCACTATATCTAACTTTAACCTATCCATTTCCCTTTTTAAATTATCTAATCTACCTGCCCGATTAAGGGATCTGATATTCCACGCTCCGATCCATCACTATATCATGGATTTTATCAATGATTTCTGTAGTCTTAACCTCCACAGGGCTTCCATAAAGTTCAGCATCACTTATGCCCAAATTGCCACTGCTAAAATTTTGAAACCACTTATAAACTGTTCTAATCAAAGGTGCAGAGTCACCGTAATGTTTATCAAGCATCTCTTTAGTCTCCCGAGGCGTTTTGCCTTTGATAAAGTAATGTTTAATCTCCACACGAAATTCTTTTTCGTCCATTTTTTTGTCAATCACTCGACTTCCTTGATTCACACGAATGCCATACACAAAGGAATAGACCAATATGGTTGAAACTTGGTGTGTGTTCCTTCCAAAGATGCTACTAGCTAAACATGACCTCGATACGCACCGGTGGTGCCATCTCTCGGACTTTGCACGGACTTTTCAAACGCCCCTCGTATAAGATGAGAACTGTACGAGTACTTTTAAGGCTTTCTTTGCTACTTCCGGAAAAATGGGAAGGAAATTGGTCCAAAATTCTTCTAACACCACTTTTTGGAACTGTTGTTTAGCACTCGAATCTCATTTCCATTACAATTGAATTGCACCCTGTCATATTTCATCAGCAAGCGCATGAACATCAACTGAGAAGGGTGATTTTGCTAATTTCCAGTGACAGTCCTCTGAAGACAAATGAAGAAAATAAGGTTTGAACTCTTCTTGAACCCGTTCCAGGCGGTCGCTGATGATAACTGTCCAATCGTTGACATAGCACTGTTGCCTGCCTAAAAGTTCATCAAATCGAAGAAATAGAAAAAAAATTAGTAATGGGAGCATCATGGTAACGCTTCCATAGTTGTTTCTTTTCCGAGACGGTCCTTATGACATCATTGGTATTCATTATTATAGTATTTCTACCTTGTAATTTGCAAAGGTATAGATATCGATCTTATACTTAAAGGGTCGAGTCTAGCCGTAGGTTCTTTTGCTATAGCGCGGCAGCGTCGCTGAGGCAGATGACCCACAGCTCCGGAAGGGAGAAACTGGCGCCTGGAGGTCGTTTGGCGGGAAGGAATGAATCAGTCGGCCGCGAATAAGCATGCGGAATAGATCCCGGGACCTCGTGCTCCGCGGGTAAAAGTGAAGTATTTTGTGGAAAGAGTGTACTGAAAGAAGCATCTGAGTTAAAGCGGTAGCAGAACGAGTGTGCGTGAGAGCAATGTGAAATTTTGAACTTCGGATTTTAATTTCGCATCGAGGGAACTGTTACGTAACGAAAAGGCGATCGTACAGTAATGAACAGGCAACGGTAAACTCATACAAGCTCGTGACAAGTGCGTAACTACATGTGTAGAGTGAGTGCCATCAAAACCAGTAGGACGTTCACATGAATTCAAAGTGGAATAAAATTACCTGTGTCGCACAGAAGTGTTCACATATTACGACCTCTTTGTTATTAATAGAAATATTTTGGAAGGGACAGAATCAAAGAACAGTGAGAACTTTAATTATTGGTGCATGTATTTTGGGAAGTGAGGTCGTCCTTCGAGTCTGGCTACTTATTAATGTCCGATGCCTAATTTTTCTAATCAGCCAGACTCCCGCAAGTATTAATCACCTATAGTCATCGATAAAAGCAAATACGTAGTAGGAGCGGCTCACAAGCTTCAAATTTAGGTTAGTCAGAGTTTTATGGAAATAGTTCTACCTCCGTTTTGTATTATACTGCCTGGTAGGCATATTCCCCAACGAAAGTCGCCGGATTTGTGTACGAAGGGTTAAAGATAGCTGTTCAGCACTGAGATCATTACACAGGGCTCGGAAAAAAACAAGTATTCGCAGCACTTGGCTTAATTTTATTAACTACAGTGATAGCCACATTCAGTGCAGTGTTCAGTGTCTCAGGTAAAGTTTCAGAAGCTAGGGCTTGTCAATGGATCAAAAGTGAGAGTCAATGACATTCGTATTTTTTTTTTCTTCGGCAGTACTTAGGAACCCAGACCTAGAACATAATACGCCTGGTGCTCAGTCAGTACAAATTCCCATACCTCTGTCTCAAGACAAACCATTTTCAATCGAAAATTCTTTAACGGTGGTAGATACAGCAGAACCTTTTGATGTTGTTTCCAAGTTCTTAGAAAACAATAGTCCTGCCATTATTTCCTTCTCCCCCACAAATCGGCAAACAATATTAAGTAACATTGTTGAGCTACACTGACGGAAAAAAAATCTTAGCACTAAGAAGGAGTTGTGTGACATAAATAAAAGTTGGTTGGCGTGTTTCTACATCGCAGAGATGATGTCTATTCATATTTCACGCCAGTCGCGCAAGGCGGACGCTAGAAGCGTCACTATGCAAATCAGGTACATACACGCTGTAAAGGTCGTGAGTGTTAGTTTGACAATGGACGTAGTGAGTTGATGTTAGTGAAGAATGCTTTTAAGACCGCAAAGACACCGTTATCAAGACCTCACTGAATTTGAACGAGGTCGTGTAACAGGGCTACGAGAAGCTGAATGTTCCATTTGCGATACTGAGGAAAGATTTTGCAGGAATGAAGCCACTGTACATGACTGCTGGAAGGGGTGGGCACGAGAATGTACACTCGCAAGAAGACTGGGCTCTGGACGGCCATGTGGCACTACCAAAAAGAGAGACCGTCATGTTCGTTGTAAGGCTCTAGTGAGTCGTACAGCGTCTGCAGTAGCAATTTGAGCAGCAGTTGTCATCACGAGGTGTTACAAATACACTACTGGCCATTAAAATTGCTACACCAAGAAGAAATGCAGATTATAAACGGGTATTCATTGGACAAAGATATTATACTAGAACTGACATGATTACATTTTCACGTTTTTACGCAATTTGGGTGCATAGATCCTGAGAAATCAGTACCCAGAACAACTACCTACGGCCGTAATAACGATACGCATGGGCATTGAGTGAAACAGAGATTGGATGGCGTGTACAGGTACAGTTGCCCATGCAGCTTCAGCACGATACCATGGTTCATCAAGAGTAGTGACTGGCGTATTGTGACGAGCTAGTTGCTCGGCCACCATTGACCAGACGTTTTCAGTTGGTGAGAGATCTGGAGAATGTGCTGGCTAGGGCAACAGTCGAACATTTTGTGTATCCAGAAAGGCCCGTACAGGACCTGCAACATGCGGTCGTGCATTATCCTGCTGAAATGTAGGGTTTCGCAGGGATCGAGTGAAGGGTAGAGCCACGGGTCGTAACACATCTGAAATGTAACGTCCACTGTTCAAAGTGCCGTCAATGCGAACAAGAGGTGACGGAGACGTGTAACCAATGGCACCCCATACCATCAGGCCGGGTGATACGCCAGTATGGCGATGACGAATACACGCTTCCAATGTGCGTTCACCGCGATGTCGCCAAACACGGATGCGACCATCATGATGCTGTAAACAGAACATGGATTCATCGGAAAAATGACGTTTTGCCATTCGTGCACCTAGGTTCGTCGTTGAGTACACCATTACAGGTGCACGTCTGTGATGCAGCGTCAAGGGTAACCGCAACCATGGTCTCCGAGCTGATAGACCATGCTGCTGCAAACGTCGTCGAACTGTTCGTGCAGATGGTTGTTGTCTTGCAAACGTCCCCATCTGTTAACTCAGGGATCGAAACGTGGCTGCACGATCCGTTACAGCCATGCGGACAAGATGCCTGTCATCTCGACTGCTAGTGATACGAGGCCGTTGGGGTCCAGCACGACGTTCCGTATTACCCTCCTGAACTCACCGATTCCATATTCTGCTAACAGTCATTGGATCTCGACCAACGCGAGCAGCAACGTCGTGATACGATAAACCGCAATCGCGATAGGCTACAATTCGACCTTTAAAGTCGGAAACGTGATGGTACGCACTTCTCCTCCTTACACGAGGCATCATAACAACGTTTCACCAGGCAACGCCGGTCAACTGCCGTTTGTGTATGAGAAATCGGTTTGAAACTTTCCTCATGTCAGCACGTTGTAGGTGTCGCCACCGGCGCCAACCTTGTGTGGATGCTCTGAAAAGCTAATCATTTGTATATCACTGTATCTTCTTCCTGTCGGTTAAATTTCGCGTCTGTAGCACGTCATCTGCGTAGGGTAGCAATTTTAATGGCCAGTAGTGTAGGTTACTTTAAGGGGCTCCGGAACGCCCTATACTTGCAATGTTAAAATAACGCTTATAAATTACATCTTTCCTCACAAAGTATTTGAGGTAGTAAGTTGAACTTTTTACAGATTATTTATTGGAATATGGGCTACAACTTAACACAGCGATTTTACAAAATTTTAGTTCAGTTATTAAAGATGATTTTTTTTCAATTGTAATGAAAATTCACAACATTTTTTTGCAATTTTTTATTTATATATTCAAAAATATACAGTTTTTTGGAAAAAGGCTGTGTTAAATTATGCAGAAGGTACTGTGGAACATTTACTGAAAGTTTGAAACAAATATGTTTGGAAGATCCTTAGAAAACATGTAATTAGTATGAGAAAATAAAAGTTTTGGGAATCGAGCGACAAAGATTGGATTAACTTTTTAGTGCATTCCAGGTCCATAGGATGGATTATCTTCATCCTCTGCAAACTCCTCCTCCAGCTTCCTCTTGTTCCTCCTCCTGTTTACTCTTGCTTGTATTTCTAGACTTTTTACAGCCCTGTCTGCAGCCCGAAGGCGTTCCTTGTCTAAAGCAAGCATCGCTCGTACCATGTTAGAACCTATCTTCATTCCCATATTTCTAAATACCTTGCACCTTACAATGTTGCCATCATTGAAAGTCGCAACAGCATCATACACACCAAAGTGAAGTGTTTCTATTCCAACAAATACAGTCTTGGGGATTCTCGACCATATAACACTATTTACACTTTCATTGGGGTTTTGAGTTTTTCCGTGAATACACTTTTTCAACAGTTCAGGTGCTGCTAAGTCTCTGAAAATAGGTTAGCCACAACACATACTTTATCTCACATCACTAAAATGTACCTGATGAACACGGGCGTTAATAATAACACCATTTGACAGCAGTTTAACAGCGCCACAGTGGGTCACGCCCATGTAGAACACATTTCAAAAAAAATTTAAAAATAGTTGTAGTCTTCGGAATTGAATAAATTATATATCTATTAAAAGGTAATAGTCTGCAGATTCAGAAAACGCAAAAAAAGTAAAAATTGAACTTTTCATGATTTTGAGCCTTTCCGGAGCCCCTTAAGGACAGCTCCGAGCCAGACGCCCTGGAGTGTGCATTCCACCGACCACAAACCACCACATTTGCGACTTCAGCGGCGTCAAGCGAGAGCTGATTGGAGGACAGGGTGGAAGTCTGTTGTTTATTTTTCTGATGAAAGATAGTTCTGCCCCGGTGCCAGTGATGACCGTGTGTCGGTTAAAAGGACGCCAGTTGAGGGCCTGTCTGCATGCTAGACGCACTGGACCTACATCCGGAGTTATGGTCTGGGGTGCGGTTTCATACGCCAGCAGGAGCACTCTCGTGGTTATGCCACGCATCCTGGCTGCAAATCTGTACGTCAGTCTGGTGATTCGACCTGCTGTGCTGCCATTAGTGAACAGCATTCCAAGGGGTATTTTCTAACAGGTAACGCCCACATACGCTGTTGTAGCTCAACATCCTCTGTAGAGTGTCGTTATGTCCTCTTGTCTCTATCTGCAGATTGTAAGGGGTCCGTAGGCCCTTACTGTAGGTTTGCACTCGGCACAGGTCGACAGGGCAAACTATCGATTAGTGTGTCGTGTTGCGAGAGCGAGTGGAGAGTTGAGCCAGTTGTTCCCGTGTGGCGGGCCGAGCTGTGCGGAAGCCAGAAGTTGTTGTAATTCAACGTTTACCGACAAAGGGAGTGGCCATCGCCGCGGTTTAACCCCTTTGTGTTAGAATAATACGGGAAGTGATAAAGTATAATTACGAGAGTGGTCAGTGTTATTTCAGTGCCGATATCTTGGTTTCACGCCTACCGCGCCGGCATCATTTGGATTGCAGTGTTGGATTGCAGTGATTGGATTAGCGTGTGACGATATTGAATAACGGAGAAGCCTGTGCTGAGATTAGCCGTATTTAGTAGTGTATGACGAAGGCAGTGGCTGTCTCCTTTTTCTTGTGTTCTTGAGACGAATATAGGTCTTGATTAGTGAAGCTGTGTTGGCGTTATTCTTGTCACCAGACATTTCATTATTACAGCATTTGAGAAGGACAAAATGGAATGTAACAACTCCGTAGCAGTCCATTTCGATTGCCAGCCCCATTAGGTACACGGTCACATTATTTAATTATTCATTTGGGCTGCTATTAGATCCCGATCGAGCGGAATACATAAAATACGGACGTGTTACAAGATCCGTCTCCAATCGGAACTTTATCGGATGACAACTCCAGAGTCATCCCCAAACAGCATTAATCTTCCCTGTACTGATCGAGCAAGGGCAACAGGCATGGAAATCCACCGTATAAACAGGCATCCGGCTCCTATACAACACAAGGCATGCACGTTTACTTGCTTGCGTTTTGCATTGTGGCAGCTACACCGGTGATTAATGTAGCAACATTTCATATTTGCATTGATTCATCTCGCGCTTACATCAACCTGTGATCTTACAGTGTTGATCACTTGAATATGTTACCTGGACAAAGGTATTCCCGAAATTTCATTACTCTGTATTAATTACTTTCCGATGTTGTAATTTTTTCCTGTGTTGTGACTTTTTCCAATCAGAATCGCCACACAGTTATTTGATGCTACATTGCGTGCTGTTGTTTGAAAGAGGTCTTGTCAAATTTCGCTCCCTGTCTTCTCGTAAAACAATTCTGTTTCTTAAATAATGGAAGATTTGATTAAATCTCACCATTAGCTCGGGAGCACGACGGTTGAATCCCGCGTCCGGCCATCCTTATTTAGGTTTTCCGTGATTTCCCTAAATCACTCCAGGCAAATGCCGGGATGGTTCCTTTAAAAGGGCACGGCCGACTTCCATCCCCGTCCTTCCCTAATCCGATGAGACCGATGACCTCGCTGTCTGGTCTCCTTCCTCAAAACCAACCAACCAATCACCATTAGCACAATGTTTTTATTTTTTATTTTTTGCTATTGAGTGAGAAATTTCATTTGAAGTTTAATTAACTTTGTCATTCTCCTGCTAAAAGTTCCCAATACAGCTCTGTCCAACAAAAAAACTGTTCCAGAATTCTTTCGCAATTGCATCTGCACAACATGGTTCAAATGGCTCTGAGCACTATGGGACTTAACATCTGAGGTCATCAGTCCCCTAGAACTTAGAACTACTTAAATCTAACTAACCTAAGGATATCACACACATCCATGCCAGAAGCAGAATTCGAACCTGCGACCGGAGCGGTCGCGCGGTTCCAGACAGAAGCGCCTAAACCGCTCGGCCACACCGGCCGGCACACAACATATTAGTGAGACGACACTGTGTAAACTCCGTCGTGTTTTCGTAAGAGAAGCAAATCTTAACATGGCAACAAGAGAAATGTGTAGGTTTTACTCAAAATTCGCCACTCATGACACTTCTCTGAAAGTTACAAATGGTTAACAAGTCAAGCAAAAATAAATCACTGCATTTTCCGCAGAATCCTTTTTAGGCACCAACCAAAGCGAAGGTGACGGTATATCTCTGTGAATGTTCACCAAGCAAGTGAGTGCGTGGAAGGGCTCCATTTAATACAGTATTTGCAAAAAAATGTGAGTGCAGGCTTCAATATAGAATGGCACGTCCCTTCCAGCACTCAGCATTTCCCCTACAGCGTCTGCCCTTAACCCCCACCACTACTGGTCTCCCCACACATGCCATGCCGACTCCTCACCTACCCTCCAAGGTATTCTGTGCGAACTCTAAACGTGGGCCGACGTGCGGCTGCACTCCTTACCGGCAGCTCTCGGAATGTGGGGATCGCCCCTGTAAACAGAAAGCCAACAAACAGCAGAAAAGGCAGAGCTAACCAAAATGGCCCCTACAATGCCCAAGGAGTTGGCTGGGCATGCCTATGGACTGGGTGAAAATGGAGTGCATTGTCGAATGTGACAGACAAGAAAGGATGTTGTTATAATAGTAATAGTCATAGTTAGATTTGTTAGTAAGTACATTTTTTATTTATACTTGTAATAGATATTTTAAAAATTATTATTTTCATTATTAATTGTAGAAACAGTAATGGTCGTGGGAGTTAATACTGTGCAATAAAATCAGAAGAAAAATTTCAAAAATCCAGTAAAGCATTTATTTCGATAATCGGTTTCGGTAAGACTACATTACCATCTTCGGATCTTATGCTACACAAATTCACTTGCGAAAATCGTTAAGATCACTGGATATCGGCAAGTCATATTTAATATCAACAATGTGTAGAATAATAAGATGTGTCGAGCACAAGTGCTCATGCTTACACAACAGCGAAGTCAACAGTCAATTGTTGTGCGAGCAGGAGTAGTTGAGCTGTCTCAACGGTCAGCTGTTCTGTGAGCATGAGCAGTTGTATTCGCAAATCGCCCCCATTCCGGCACCATGCAAGGAATACATAATATTGTGTAATAGCATAATATTGTGTATAATGCATAATTGGTGTAAGGATCTGTATAAGAATGAATACTGCCTGTGTTTAAATGATAGGTACAGGGCTATAGCTGAATAAATTAATAAACAGTCAATCCGCCACAAACACCGAGTGAGGCGGCCTTGTGGTAGGACGCTGGACTCGCATTCGGGACGATGGTGTTTCAAAACCCCGCCAGCCATCCAGATTAAGGTTTCCCATGGTTTCTCTAAGTCACTTTACACAAATGTCGCGATGAAAAAAATGGTTCAAATGGCTCTGAGCACTATGGGACTCAACATCTTAGGCCATAAGTCCCCTAGAACTTAGAACTACTTAAACCTAACTAACCTAAGGACATCACACACACCCATGCCCGAGGCAGGATTCGAACCTGCGACCGTAGCAGTCCCGCGGTTCCGGACTGCAGCGCCAGAACCGCCAGACCACCGCGGCCGGCTGTCGCGATGATACCTCTGAAAATGACAAGGTCGATTTCCTTCCCCATCCTTCCTCAATTCGAGCTTCTGCTCTGTCTAAATACAACTGTGCCAACAAGACCTTCCTTCCTTTCTTCCTTCTTTGTTTCCGGTGATTGTTCGGTTCAAATGGTTGAAATGGGTCTGAGCACTATGGGACTTAACTTCTAAGGTCATCAGTCCCCTAAAACTTAGAACTACTTAAAGCTAATTAACCTAAGGACATCACACACATCCATGCCCGAGGCAGGATTCGAACCTGCGACCGTAGCGGTCGCGCGGTTCCAGACTGTAGCGCCTAGAACCGCTCGGCCACTCTGGCCGGCGATTGTTCGGGAATGGTGTAGTCACGTAATGATGGGTCTTTGCTGGTATTTAATGCAACTTTTTGACTTTGTTTATGACGAAGGTCAACCGGCAGTCTTTGCATTACCATTGATACACTGCAGTTCTTGCTGGACTTCGCTACAGTTCTTTTGGCACTGCGACCTACATGCAACAGCATCATTCGCGAATAGCCTCGTGGAGTTTCCAACATAATCCTCTAAAACATTTATGTATGTTGTGAACAGCAGTGGTTCTATAACATTCCCTTGGTGTTCACCCAAAGATATTTCTACGTCAGAAGATTTCTCACCATTATGAAAGATATGCTGCTTTATTTGCTAGGAACTCTTTACTCTATTATTCTGTACGCTGGTATTTTGTTCATTTGTTCAACCACTGTGTCGACCTGTTCGTATAGCGAGCTATCTTGCTAAGCAGTAAGACGAGCCAGACCCAGACCTCATCCGCGCGCGTCTGTTTGACGGCCGTGACTGGTGCATTGGTCAGCTTTGGTATACACTGGTGTCCAAGATTAAAGCAACAAACGGTAGCGTTGCAAGGTTGCGCTTATTTTACCACAAAACAGTATAAACAGGTGATACTAAAGTAGAAACAATGTAAAGAATACATGCAACATACATAACTGTAGACAAGAATGTTCTTTTTCCAACTTAACGGATTTGCACACACACGTTCCGACTATTGATTAATGTACTCAGTATGAGATGTATGACCTCTGGCTGCAAAACAGGCTTTGCAACGACGGAGCATCCCCCCAATGATGTCAGTTATCTTTTGTTGAGGCAATATCGACTCCACTCTAGATGTTCACTTCTGTGAGAACGCCTTAGAGGTACTCATACAGCAGATCTCCGACAATAAAGGCCACTCTGCCAAAGCCTTCTGTACGCCCTTTAGTGGACGCTGCAAGGTCTGATGTCAGTTGGCGTGCAGTACTAAGGCGGTACCA
The DNA here is from genome assembly GCF_023864275.1 of Schistocerca cancellata. Classification (NCBI taxonomy): domain Eukaryota; kingdom Metazoa; phylum Arthropoda; class Insecta; order Orthoptera; family Acrididae; genus Schistocerca; species Schistocerca cancellata. Next base: position 572,220,637 of record NC_064632.1, read on the forward strand.
TTGTGCCCTTGCAGCCAAATAACGTTCCTCTTTTTCTGATGTCACATGTCTTCGGCCTTCCCCTGGTTTGCTACATACAGTTTCGATCTCCATAAAGTGTAGCCATCTTCGAGAAACATCGGGCCACATGACTTTCCAACTGTCCTGCTTCCATTTTGCTTAAGGCCCTCCACAGCAGAGAGTCTGTTAGACGTCTCTTTTGTGCCATACTGTATCGTCTGTGACTGTGTACACGGCGATGGCGGATGTGGGACTAAACGGCAAACACTACACTGTTTGGTAGGGGCCCTGAAGTCATCATTAGCGTGCTTGTCCGTTGACCGGAATGCCATCTTCCATGCAGAACATGATCGTACGGGCATCTGTTGACAGCTTGTCAGGCTATATCGTGAATCAGACACAGGACGGAGAAATGTGTGTTTAGATGATCTCAAAAATAAGAGTGAGATTGATATACTTTGTCTGTCTGAACACCATATAACTGTAGGCATGGGTAGTGTCAGTATAAGTGGGTATAATTTAGCATCTTGCACTTGTAGATCTAAGATGGATAAAGGAGGAGTTGCTATTTTCATAAAACAAGGATATAAATGCAAAACTGTAGAAGTAAGCAAATTTTGTGTTGACCAGGACTTTGAGGTTTGTGCATGTGAAATTCAGCTAGATAATGTAGTATTGATATTAGCAACAGTATACAGGTCCCCATTAGGAGACTGGAAGCTGTTCATAAAAAAGTTTGATTCCCTAATATGCTGTCTGTCAGACAAAAAGAAGAAGTTATTAATCTGTGGTGATTTCAATGTAAACTTTCTAAGTAATTCTGATAGGAAAAGTGAACTAGAAGTGTTATTAACAACATATAACTTAGAATCAGTGATCAATTTCCCTACACATATTGCTCAAGGCAGTAGCACTTTAATAGATAATGTATTTGTACAGAAAGAGGATGTAAAATAAACACATGCTTTCCCTGTGGTAAATGGATTGTCAGATCATGATGCACAGCTGATTAACTTACAAAACCTTACAGGGTGTACAGTTCAGAAACCATTAAGTAAAAGTGTGAGGTCACTCAACCCGGTATCTATAGAGCACTTCAGAGAAAGCTGAAGAAATGTTAATTGGGGAGATGTATATAACGAGCCAAATGCTAATGATAAATGCAATATATTTCTTGATAAATTTATATCCCTTTTTGAACATTGTTTCCCAAAGAAAATTACTAAATGTTACACCACACACTTTTCAAAGAAACTTTGGATTACTACAGGTATTAAAGTGTCTTCAGCATGAAAAAGGAAACTGTATGAGGCAGCAAGAATGAGTAAAGATCCAGAAGTAGTTTTACACTATAAAAATTATTGTAATATACTGAGAAAAGTTGTAAGGAAATCAAGAAATATGTACGTTAGAGAAGAAATTAACAACTCTGGCAATAAAATCAAATCAACATGGAGTGTTGTTAGAAGGGAGACAGGAAAAGTTACCATTGGTGTAGGTAATATTACTAGGAGTGTATTTCGGAAAGCAAAGATACACCGTACGTCAGAGGAACAGAAGAGTTTTTGCGAGCAAGTTGGCAACACTGGTGTTAACCTTGAACCATTAGCTTTCTCCTCGCGGTCGTTCGGCAGTTGAACGTTGCTTCTGGTTGGAGTAGGTCGTGTTTAAAATGGCTGCGCCGATTCAGAATCCCGCCAAATGCGAAGCGTGCTCCGTCATACGTTTTCTTCATGCAAAAGGTCAGCGACCAGCAGATATTCACAAAGAATATATTTCTGTACAAATACATTCTGTTTATGAGAACATTACAAATCGACAAAATGTAACGAAATGGTGTCGTCATTTCTCTGAAGGTAGGACCGATGTTCATGATGAACAAAGAATAGGTCGATCATCTGTGATCTGTCATGCCCTTCTTCGGAGAATGTAGGAGGCAATTCATACCAATAGATGTCTCACATTGAAAGAATTGCATCAGATCATATTGGACGTGTCAATGATGACTCTTTATGACGTTGTGACTGTCAAGTTAGGGTACAAGAAATTGTGTGCGCGCTGGGTTCCGAAACTGTTAAGGGAAGAACACAAAAAGAAAAGGATGGGCTTTGCACTTGACTTCCTCACACTCTACGCTGAAGCAAGTGATGAGTTCCTTGATCACATTGTGACAGGTGACGAGATGTGAGTTTATCACCATACACCTGAATCCAAGCAACAATCAATGCAATGGCGCCATTCGAATTCACCAAAAGCCAAGAAATGCAAAACGTCGATTTCAGCGAAGAAAATCATGGCTTCTGGTTCTTGGGACAGACAAGGCATTCTTCTGTTGGAATTTATGCCTCCTGGAATTATGCTGCTGCATATTGCCAGACTTTGAAATGTCTTCGAAGGGCAATTCAAATCAATTGCAGGGGAATGCTGACAAGTGGAGTCCGCTTGCTTCATGACAACGTTCGGCCTCACACAGTGCTCGTAACCAACGCACTACTCAAACAATTCAAATGGGACGTATTGGATCATCCGCCATACAGCCCAGACCTTGCGCCCACCGACTTCCATGTCTTCCATTACCTGAAGTCACATCTTGGTGGAAAATCATTCCACGACGATGAAGAGATCAAAGATGAAGTTGAAATGTGGTTCTGACAACAGGCGGCAACCTTCTATGACTGTGGGATACAAAAGCTTGTGCACCAACTTAACAAATATTTGGATAACGGGGGTGATTATGTCGAAAAATAACAAATAATCCAGTTAATAAGATGTAACTGACAGTTTCTAAATATTAAGGAGAATGAGACCCTCCTAACCAACAGTACACAAGTAGCTAATGTTTTTAACAAAAAAACTGGTGAGAACACTTCAAAAGAAAAAGCCAGGAAGCATATTGAAGAGTATGTTTTGAAAAATATTTAGTCAGACTAAGTTTCACCTAACAACCTTTTGTGAAATAAATAAAATTATTAAATCTTTGCAAAATAAATGTTCTGTTGGAGTAGATGACACCTCTAATAAGATTTTAAAACAATGTGGAGCAATTACAGCTGATGTTCTAAGTCACATATGTAATACAGCACTAACTCAAGGTATTTTCCCAGACAGGTTAAAATATGCCATTGTGAGGCCTCTCTACAAAAAGGGGGACACCACAGATGTCAATAATTATCAGCCAGTATCCTTGCTTACAGCATTTTCGAAAATCTTCGAGAAAGCAATGTACTTAAGAGTGGTTAGCCACCTCAACGATAATGGGATACTTAGTAAATCACAGTTCGGATTTAAAAAATGCTGTTCCAATGAGACAGCAATATACAGTTTCACTGTCTACATAATAGTCTTTAAATAGTAAAATGTCACCAATAGGAATTTTCTGTGACTTCTTGGCCAAAGCATTTGATTGTGTGAACCATGACATTATGTTAGAGAAATTACAATTCTATTGTAAAAAGGGAATAGCATATGAATGGTTTAAGTCATACCTACAGAACAGGAAGCAAAAAATTTCCTTATATGGGTCCAGTGATTTAAATAAGTTTCCCACTTCATCTAACTGGGGTGAAATTACATTACTTGTTCCACAGGGTTCAATCATGGGACCCCTTCTGTTCTTGATATATGTGAATGACTTCCCTTCGTATCTTAAATGCTGAACTGACGCTGTTTGCTGATGATACAAGCATCATTATTAATCCAGTAAAAAAAAACTCCAATTGAAAATCATACAATTAAGGTCTTTGGAAAAGTCATTAATTGGTTTTCTGCAAATGGGCTTGCTGTAAACTTTGAAAGAACACAGTACATCCAATTTTCTGCTGCAAAAGTGCAGTTCCCTCAATAAATATAACACATCAACAGAAGTCAGTAGACAGGGTAGAGCATGCTAAGTTTTTGGGTGTACATATAGATGAGAATCTGATGAGAACATTAATTGGAAAATTCATATTTTCGATCTTCTAAAATCTAAAGCGACTAGATTCAGCAGTTTTTGCAATCAGAATAATTGCCAATTCTGAGGACATAGAAATTAGTAAGCTAACATACTTTGCATACTTTCACTCTCTGATGTTGTACAGAATAATATTTTGGGGTAACTCAACATTTAGACAAAAAGTATTCACTCCTCAAAAGAAAGTGGTTAGAACAATGTGTGGGGTTAATAGTCGCACATCTTGTAGGCATCTTTTTAAAAGATTGGGAATTCTTACAACAGCCTCACAGTACATTTACTCACTAATGAAATTTGTTCTCAACAACATGGACAAGTTTAAAAACAACAGTGACATTCATGATTATAATACCAGAAAAAAGAAAGACCTCCACTATACTTTACTCAACCTATCTTTGGCACTGAAAGGGGTAAAATATGCTACTATAAAAATTTTCGACAAATTACCAGATGACATAAAATGTCTGACAGACAGCAGCAATAGCTTCAAAAATAAATTTAAATCATATCTCCTTGACAACTCCTTCTATACCATAGATGAATTCTTGAATAGGAATAAATAAATATATAAATACAGTATATGCATTTTGTGCCAGTTAAGGGAATGGGGTAAATAATAGAAATATTAATGTTTAACTATGTATTGTAATATATATATATTAAAAAATCTTGTTTCATAAGTGCATTTTTTGTGCACTTGACACGTTCCACATGGTAATGGCTACCATACCGTGCGATTGATCAATGGAACACGCAACCAACTAACTAACTAAATGGTGGTTTGTTGCTTTAACTTTGGACACTACTGTAGTTTTTGGGTGGTTTCGCACGTTCTTTTCGGCAAATTCTGGAGTGACCCTCAATTTACGCCTCAGAAAATACGATACGCAGAGAGTTGAAATACGATCGCTCGCGGTACAAAATTTTCACAGTTCACAAACAGGTGCAGCACACGACTTTTTTCCTCCCTCGGGTTACTGACGACTGCGGCGACAACGAGGGCATCCGGCAGCAAAACTAAATAAATACAAAACTGCCAAATTCGGAGTATAGAAGAAGACGACGTAGTTCAGTTGTAGGGTCGAAAACCTATTGGGCGTCGAGGAAAATGGCATCTACCTTGGCTTCAGTATCTACTCCTTCTGGGGCTCATGCAAGAACGTAGCTAGCTGGGTTTCACAAGATCGTTGTTTGCGCAATCCATTTTTATACCTACAGAGAAGATTTTCAGGCTACAGGAAGATCATGATACGTAAAAGTCAAATGTGCTCAAAAATTTTACAAGGGATTGATGACAGCAATGTGGGCCCATAATTGTGCACAACTGTTCGACGAACCTTTTTGAAAACGAATGACCTGTGAATTTTTCCAATCACCTGGATCGCTTCTGTACCCAAGTGACGCACAACTGCTGCTAGAAGAACAGTTATTCCGCAAATACTTACGTCGACTTTGCTTCAGCTCGGGCGCGGGCCCGGATAGCTCAGTCAGTAGAGCATTAGGTTTTCAAACAAAGAGTCTCAGGTTCAGGTCCCTTTGGGGCGAAAATTAATCCACTTTCGTAATGGCTAATCTGCAGGCGATGGAAGCACTACAGCTATCCTGCCAGTTCTAGCTGCCTTTCTTATGTTGAAGGATTTGTCGATTCTCTATGACACAGTCAATTATCTTGATATCTGTCCTTTTGTCGCTCATACTACGGTTGAAAGGAGAAATCGTAAGATTATCTTTCTCAGCTAAATAACTACAATGACGAATGCTACCCTCTGTTATTAATGAGACTAATGTTCTTCACTTTGCGAACTCATTAAGCCATTTATGTGACATGTCGAGGTATTGTTGTGATTTGAATATTTTGGTTCGTGACCACAGATCTGTACATGTGAGTTTGAGACTGTGTTACATGTTTTTAAATTGTCATTGATGTTAAAGAGGGAAATGATAGAGGAGCAGCATGGTGAACATGATTCATGGTCGCATGTTGCCACTGGGAGGGGGGGGGGAGGCGGGTGGGGGGCCGGACGGACTTGGGACAGGAAGTGTGAGTGAAGCACTTAAAAAAATGGTTCAAATGACTCTGAGCACTATGGGACAACTTCTGAGGTCATCAGTCCCCTATAACTACTTAAACCTAACTAACCTAACGACATCACACACATCCATGCCCGAGGCAGGATTCGAACCTGCGACCGCAGTGGTCGCGCGGTTCCATACTGTAGCGCCTAGAACCGCTCGGCCATCCCGGCCGGCTGAAGCCTTTAAGTTGAAATTCAGCGAAAAACACAAAGTTATTGTCAGTCTCAGGCCTGGTGCAAAATCAACCTTTCCACGAAACTTAGTGCAGACACATTTTTCTGTCGTTCCTGTGGGATGACCGTGCCTATGGCACCAGTTAGTGTGGCAACATGGGAAGAGCTATTGCAGCAGAGTCTCTGAGACCAGCTGCCGAACAAAACGATTTTAGAGGAGGGACGGGAGCTCACTTTAGATGGACAGTGTCAGAGAGCAGACTTGTCATCCCAGGACTACAATGATCAGACAGAACATTATGACCATCTACCTAATGGACGGTATGTCCACCTTTGGCAAGGATAACAGCGGGGCCGCATCATGGCATGGAAGCAATGAGGCCTTGGTAGGTCACTGGAGGAAGTTGGCCTCACATCTGGACACACAAGTCACCTAATATCCGTAAATTCCGGGCAGGGGCAATGAACCCCGACAACTTGTTCAATCACATCCCAGATCGATCAGGTTTAGATCTGGCGAGTTGGGGGCCCAGCACATAAACTGGAGCTCGCAACTGTGTTCCTCAAACCTCCATCACACTCGTGGCGTTGTGACATGGCACATTATTTTGCTGAAAAATGCCACTGCTGTCGAGAAACATGATCGTCACGAAGGGATGTACGTGGTCTGCAACCAGTGTCGTCAATGTTCCCCTGAGCATCGTGGAACCACCACCAGCTTGCCTGTACCTCGTAATACAGGTGTCAAGGGGCTGTTCCGCTGGAACACGATGGATTCGCGCCCTCCCATCAGCATGATAAAGAAGTTATCAGACCATGCAATGCTCTGCCACTACCTCAACGTCAAGTGCCGATGGTCACTTGTCTATGGTATTAACATTGGCTCATGCGTTTGTCTTCGGCAGCATAGGCCCATTGTTAGGAGTGTTTGGTGTACTGGGTGTTCAGACACACTTGTATGCTGTTCAGCGTTAACGTCTGACGGTAGTTCCCCACAGTTCGCTGCCCATCCTGTTTACCAGTCTGCCCAGCCTACACCGTACGCCCTACATCTGTAATCAGGAGTGGTCACTGGTCACCCAATCCCATGCCGTCTGGACATAGTTTCACCCTGAGTTTGCCACGTGTTAAAGACACTCACCACAGCACTCCTCGAACACCCTAGTCGTGCATTTTTAGAAATGCTCCTACCAAGCCTCTGGACCATGACAACCTGACATCAGTCAAACTAAGATATGTCGCGCCATTCTACACGCGAACAGCACGCTCACAGATAGAACATGCACCGTGCGTGTGTCTGACAAGCAGTCATTCCTCCCCAGGCTACGCTGCTATCATCTGGATGGGTTTATATCGACACTAGGTCCATGATCACAACGTTCTGGCTGATCAGTCTGGAAAAAGCTTGGTGCAATTGTTCCTTTGATTTCTCCCATGGTCATCGGATTTATCTACTTTTTTCTCGTTATAGTTTGTGCAACGAAATGCATTAAGAACAGACTATTTTATTAAATCGGGCACCCTACATAATAGAGAATTGATCACTGTATGTCCCGAGAGGTGGACCTGCCCATGTAAAAGGAGACAGGAACTATTGTGTTGTCAATAGCGAATCACCAACTGCAGAATGGGTCGTTTAGGATGGCTCAGTAACTTCGAACGTGGACTGTTCATTGGATGTCACCTGAGTAACACATCCACCAGGGACATTTCAAACCTTATAAAGCTTCCCAAGTTGGCTATTGGTGATACACTACTGGTCATTAAAATTGCTACACCACGAAGATGACGTGCTACAGACGCGAAATTTAACCGACAGGAAGAAGATGTTGTGATATGCAAATGATAAGCTTTTCAGAGCATTCACACAAGGTTGGCGCCCGTGGAGACACCTACAACGTGCTGGCATGAGGAAAGTTTCCAGCCGATTTCTCATACACAAACGGCAGTTGACCGGCGTTGCCTGGTGAAACGTTGTTGTGATGCCTCGTGTAAGGAGGAGAAGTGCGTACCATCACGTTTCCGACTTTGATAAAGGTTGGATTGTAGCCTATTGCTGATTGCGGTTTATCGTATCGCGACATTGCTGCTCGCGTTGGTCGAGATCCAATGACTGTTAGCAGAATATGGAATCGATGGGTTCAGGAGGGTAATACGGAACGCCGTGCTGGATACCAACGCCCTCGTATCACTAGCAATCGAGATGACAGGCATCTTATCCGCATGGCTGTAACGGATCGTGCAGCCACGTCTCGATCCCTGAGTCAACAGATGGGGACGTTAGCGAGACAACAACCATCTGCACGAACAGTTCGACGACGTTTCCAGCAGCATGGGCTATCAGCTCGGAGACCATGGCTGCGGTTACCCTTGACCCTGCATCACAGACAGGAGCGCCTGCGATGGTGTACTCAACGACGAACCTGGGTGCACGAATGGCAAAACGTCATTTTTTCAGATGAATCCATGTTCTGTTTACAGCATCATGATGGTCGCATCCGTGTTAGGCGACATCGTAGTGACCGCACGTTGGAAGCGTGTATTCGTCATCGTCATACTGGCGTATCACCCGGCGTGATGGTATGGGGTGCCATTGGTTACACGTCTCGGTCATCTCTTGTTCGCATTGACGGCACTTTGAACAGTGGACGTTACATTTCAGATGTGTTACGACCCGTGGCTCTACCCTTCACTCGATCCCTGCGAAACCCAACATTTCAGCAGGATAATGCACGACCGCATGTTGCAGGTTCTGTACGGTCCTTTCGGCATACAGAAAATGCTCGACTGATGCCCTGGCCAGCATATTCTCCAGATCTCTCACCAATTGAAAACGTCTGGTCAATGGTGGCCGAGCAACTGGCTCGTCACAATACGCCAGTCACTACTCTTGATGAACTGTGGCATCGTGTTGAAGCTGCATGGGCAGCTGTACCTGTACACGCCATCCAAGCTCTGTTTGACTCAATGCCCAGGCGTATCAAGGCCGTTATTAAGGCCAGAGGTGGTTGTTCTGCGTACTGATTTCTCAGGATCTATGCACCCAAATTGCGTGAAAATGTAATCACATGTCAGTTCTAATATAATATATTTTTCCAATGAATACCCTTTTATCATCTGCATTTCTTCTTGATGTAGCAATTTTAATGGCCAGTAGTGTATATTGTGAAATGGAACCACAAAAGGACAACCGCAGCTAACGAAGACCAGACAGACCTCATGCACTGATGGGCGGGGGCCATCAAGCATCGTGAAGGGTGGCTGTAAAAAATCCTATGAAAACAGTGGAGGAATCATTCGTGCATTCCAAAGTGCTACCAATAGTCCAGCTAGCACAATAACTGTGTGTAGAAAGTTAAAAAGAATTTAGTCGAATGGTCGAGCAGTTCCTTATAAGCCACACGTTTCTCTAATCAGTGCTAAACGATGGTCAGTGGGGTGGACAGGGTGAATCCGCTTGACAGTGAATGGCTGGTAACGAATAATTTAGAATGATAAATTATGCTATATCATGTGGCATCTGATGAAATAGTTTGGGTTTGGCGAATGCCTGAGGAATGTTACCTGTCTTCATGTGTATTGCACAACAGTGAAATATGGAGGAGATGATGTTATAGTATGGAAGTGTTTTTCGTGGTTAGGGGGTGGTACTCCTACAACACACAAGAAAACGCTATATGTGGAAGGATATGAATACAGTTAACAGCATTATGTGCTGCATGCAGCAGAGGAACAGTTGGAGATGATAACTGGTTGTATTAACATGGCAACGCACCCTGTCATAGAGCAGCATCTGTCAGGCAATGGTTTGTGGACAATAATAACTCTGCAATGGACTGGCCTGCCCAGAGTCCCGGCCTGAGCCCAACAGAACGAGTTTGGGATGAATTGGAATGACGACATCGGTCTAAACCCCAGAGTCCAACACACTATCTCCTCTGGTCTCGGTTCTTGAGGAAGAATGGGCTGCCATTTCTCCGCAAACATTCAGACACCTCATTGAAAGTGTCACCAGCGTAGCTCAAGCCATTATAAATCAGAAGGGTGGACACGCCTCACAATAATGGGGTGCCCGTATACTGTTGACCAGGTAGTGTATATGCAGTTTTTGTAAGAATTCCTGTGTTTAGAAATTCTCTCCATAATCAACCAAAATAATAGGCTTTGCATTGCTTTCCCCACCATTCTTCGACCAATCTTTTGGAATTGATCCACAGTCACATTTTGCTGTCCAATCCACCAGAAGGATTGAAGTGAGGTCCTTTGATCCTGGGCGTTTTTGTTTCGATTAACGTGTGCAGTTACTACTCAGATGAATCGTTGAGTAACATTAATCTGGCGACGATATGTCATACAATTGTTTCAGCTAGCCATGCAGGCATGGTTTGCCTAAGTAATAAGACAAGAATAACAGACGGAAACTGACATGGGTTACCACTGCAGGAATCCTCTATCCTAAAACAACCGAAATGTACATGTCACATGTGCTGCGTTATCCTACTGGCCACCTCCAGCATGTAGTGCACATCTGGCCTATTGAAGGGTGTCAAATATTCCCCAGTTGATAGCAGTAGTTGAGAAAGCCACATCTTGGGTGGTCCAAGAATCGTCTCAGCCTCCTCTCCACTCGGCTACTAAACAGATTTCCTCGGCAGATTCTGGAAGTTATACTATAAAACGCTAGCTCAGCTGCGCCCGCCGTTGAAAGCTAGTTATCTTCGCAAGTTCAGTCAGCTGCCTGTAGGAACACAGTACAGCCTCTGAATATAGGCGTCAGAAGTTGTTAGTAACACTATTTGCAGTCAATTGCAGCCAGTGTGCTTGGTCATCGCATCATTCACATGTTGGACGAGACGCTATGGCAAACGTATCGAGTGAGCAACGGCCTTTCTGTGAACCCCACCATGACTGGCCTAAGATTGACCTCCCATGGCCTGCAAACACATCCTCTGTGCTGGTCTGGACTATTCAGTGAAAGCGGCCCTAGTCCAAGCGTTTAGTCTTGCTCGGAAATACGAGGGTTGCCCAGAAAGTAAAGCACCGCATTTTTTTCTTCAACATAACTTTATTGAACATAATGAGAATTACATGCACGAAAGAATGGTTTTATATCTACACACACTAGTTTTCCACGTAATGTCCATCCCGTTCCATGCCCTTCCTGCAGCGCGAAACGAGGACGTGTGTGCCCTGTCGGTAACAATCCTTGTTCTGGTGGCGGAGACAGTGCTTCACTATGTGAATCACCTCCTCATCGTCCTCAGAATGTCTCTTGAGTCGCAATGCGTCTGTCCTCGCGAATGACAACATCAGCTCGCTGCAACATGTCAGGTGTGACAACTGTGGATGGTCGCTCCGACCGCTGCAAATCCTGGAGCTCCGTCGAACCGCCTTCTTGATGACTCACCCTCCGTGCCCAGCGACTAACTGTACTTCTGTCGACAGCAAATGCTCCATAGACTATGTTTGCACAAGCCTTTGTGAATATTCCTCACAGTTTCTTTCTCTGGAGTGAGAAATTCAACGACGGCTCGTTGCTTGCAATATACGTCACATATAGACGCTATCTGTCGGAAGTGACGGAAAACTTGGCGCGCTCACTCAGGAGACTTCAAAATAATACAAACCTTGAAACGTCCCCTTAGAACAATTATACACGACTGTGCTTAAACTGACACACAATATTTTTTAGCGCAACGCAATCTGACTTTCAAAAATCCCTACAAAAGAATGGCCCTGACTAACATTAACCTATACCTTTCACAAATCACTTACCTCACAAAAATCTTCGTTACTCGAACTACTGCAATACGGCGAGCGCCATTACTGCCAGCTAAATAAAAGATTCAAACTACTGAAGGCACTAACTACTGATAGGCATAGTTAGCAAATGAAAGATTATAATAGAGAACAAACAATGTATTTACCTTAATAGTCATCAAAAGTCATAATATATACAGCAACTCATGACATCCATTTTTACAAATTTCAAAACTCCGCCATTTCTCTCCTCACATCCACCACTGTTGGCGGCTGACCTCCAACTGCGCAACGCTACGCGCTGTTCACATCCAGCTGCCGCTGCCCAACACTACAATGGCAGACAATAATGCAAACTGGCCACAGACTGCACACAGCACAGCCAGTGATTTTCATACAGAGCGCTACGTAACGTTGCCAATAAGAAAACGTAAGCAGCCTACTTACAATCTAACGTTTCACATTCGTAGCATTGTTTTCGGCTGAGAAAAAAAAAATACGGTGCATTACTTTCTGGGCAACCCTCGTATTTCCAGCAATAGGCAAGACCTTGGGTCTGATTTTAAGGTGTGATGGGGTGGCCGTGTGGCCAGTACCACCCACTTCTGTCTTCAACTGAGAGCGACGTGACCCTGCCACTGTTTGCTACTTACTCACGGTGAACGTGAACCGCCCACAGTTGGGCTTATCGAAAGACACTGCGATATCGAGTTTCCCACACGATACACCAGAAGTACCACAGTTTTCGCAGCAGGTGTCTTAGTGTCACCACGGCCCAGTGCTGCAGCCTGGAGCATGCCGACGGTGGCCAGCACAGCTTCCATCTGTTGTTGGACGGTGATCAATGCACCCTGCATCCGAGCTCAACAAAAACAGTCCATACCTATCTCTGCCTGCGTTCAATGATCCAACAAGGAATACGCTACTAACCCGAGCAGTCGCTAAATAACTAATAATCTAAGTACTGTTGCTACGCCGTATCAACAAGACTGTCAGGTCACGCGACGCTAAGGATCGAAAAATACTCAAACTCTTACAGCGGCACTACCGTTCACTTCTTCACAAAGCTACGCAACAAAGAAGGTGAACGGTCTATATGAACTTAGTACTACTATCAATACTGCTGCAGGAGGGAGTTCTGTGCACTATTACTGGAGCACTATTTTAATGAAACAGTAATCAATATTTTCGCCTATTTAGGAGCGATATGTTACACTAGAATCAACTTCCGTTTCACATACTAAGCGCCGATCTTCTCCAGAACTGTCTGCATTTCGCTGCTTACTACCATAGCTACGTGTTTCATAGAATCGCTTGACACGAAATTCCTGTTGATTTCTCGGAAGGTGGTAATAGCGCTTCAGAAAGCTCACAATAATACAATGTAAAATTTTTCTCATAACCCTACAACAGATCAACTTCATCGGTCTATGCAATATTACAGTGCCTGTGTTGTTCAGAGGTACGATCCAATGTTCCTTCAGACAAACATGCATGCCAGAAGAAACAGGCACTGCGGCGACTACAGCTGTTATGGAACACCCGAAATATATTCGCAGTTGCGAATATGAACAACCATAAGCTGTATACTGGAATGAGGACTGTGAAAATTTGTGCCGGACAGGGACTAACCGCGCGAAGTCGTCTTACCATTTGGCTACCCGTGGACGACTCACGGCCAGACCCAAATTTCTATATGTCGTCAACCATGCGTCTACATCCCGTACTCGTACCTCCATTATGCATGTTCCTATACAAGGGAGACATCTTAACTGAAAGTCCCGGTGTCGGCGGATAATCACGATGTTGCAGTGCGTGCATAGTTCAGAAGTACGATGCACTGTTCCTCCGAATTGTCACGCATTCACCGCACTCTCAGCTGTTGTCGATTTTCCGGCCCTGGAGCCGCTACCTCTCAATCAGGTAGTTCCTCAGTTATTATGACGAGGCTGAGTACACACTGATCCAGTGCTCCCACCATGGAAAAATCCCTGACAGTAACGGGATTCGAACACGTGTCCCCCTCGTGAGGATCTGTGCCACTCGGCAACGGAGGTGGACGACTTAATATTTCGCGATTGCTAATTGCAGCTTGTGTAACTTCGGCGTTCGTGAGGCGACTGAATGGAGTATCAGTAGTACGATTTTCCTCAATGTAACGATTTCAGATTATGGCATTCATTGTTTCTCGTTCCCATCCGCTTACCACTGTCAGTAAGACCACTGAGCAACTGGGTAGATCGCTTTGACCACTTTACAGTCTTTATGGAAGGTAAAACCTTCTTAGGATTCTTCGCCGAATAGGTAGATAGAATTTTACCCTCGAATTCATTGAATGCACGCTGATTTTACGCCCGTTCAACTTTTCTTTGTTACCGATGTTCTCTCTGCTTTCGTAGAAAGTTTATAATACAATTACTAAGCCACAATGGGTCTTCGTGATCTCCCTACTAAATTGCGCCTTACATACGCCTTGGTGCTCACATATACTCAGCTGAAGAAGGAAGAGAGATGAAAACTGCTTTCACCTTTACAGGAATCATTCCTCTGTTAGTCTGAAAGAATTTGGGGGACAACACAAAACCCAAATCAGAATGGGTAGGCGGGATTTAATCTCCATTCTACTCAGATGTGAGCACAGTGCCTAACCATCGTGATAACTCGATCGTTTTATGATGAGAAAAAGTTAAATACCCAAATTATAGCTTCTGCCGAGTTGCACAGTCATCTTGTTTTATGTGTAATTCAAAAAATGGCTCTGAGCACTATGGGACTTAACATCTATGGTCATCAGTCCCCTAGAACTTAGAACTTCTTAAACCTAACTAACTTAAGGACAGCACACAACACCCAGTCATCACGAGGCAGAGAAAATCCGTGACCCCGCCGGGAATCGAACCCGGGAACCCGGGCGTGGGAAGCGAGAACGCTACCGCACGACCACGAGCTGCGGGCTTGTGTGTAATATGTAAGAATTTCTTCAGTGTACACCGAGGTCACAAAAGTCATGGGATACTTCCTAATAGCGTGAGAGGCTCCTTTTACCCGTCACAGTGCAGTAATTCGAAGTGGCACAGACTCGAAGAGTCACTGGAAATCCTCTGCAGAAATATTGAGCCATTCTGCCGGTATAGACGTCCATAATATCGAAAGTGTTGCCGGTGCACGATTTTGTGCACCAACTGAGCTCCTAATTGTGTCCCACAAATGTTCGGTAGGAACCATGTCGGGCCATCTGGGTGGCTTATTCATTTGGTTTAACTGTCCAGAATGTTCTTCAACCACTCGCGTACAGTTGTGGCCTGGTGACACGACTTTGTTGTTTTTTTGGGAACATGGAGTGCACGAATGGCTGTAAATGGTCCCTTAAAAGCCGAATTAATCGGTCCAGTTGGACCAGAGGACCCATTTCATTCCACGTGCACAGCCCACACCATTAGGGAGCCACCATCAGCTTGCATACTATCTTGTTGACAACTTGGGTCCGCACTCAAACCCTATCATTAGCTCTTACCAACTGTAACGGGGACTCAGCTGACCAGCCACGGTTTTTTTTTTGCAGTCGTCTAGGCTCCAACCGATATGGTCGCAAGCCCAGGAGAGGCGCTGCAGGCGATGTTGTGCTATTAGCAGAGGCGCTTGTTCTTCTGCTACCATAGCCCATTAACGCCAAATTTCGCCACACAATGCTAACGGATATTTTCATCGTATATCCTACATTGTTTTTTGCGTTGTTCCACCCAGTGTTGCTTGGCTGTTAACACTGACAACTCTACACAAACGCCGCTGCTCTCGGTCGTTAAGTGAAGGTCTTCGGCCGCTGCATTGTCCGTGGTGAGAGATAATGCCTGAAATTTTGTATTCTCGGCATGCTCTTGACACTGTTGATCTCGGAATACTGAATTCCTTAAAGATTTCCGAAATGGAATGTCCCTTGTGTCTAGCTCAAACTTCCATTCCGTGTTCCATACCTGTTAATTCCCGTCGTCTGCCATAATCACGTTGGAAACCTTTTTGTCACGAAAGACCTGAGTACAAATGACAGCTCCACCAATGCACTACCCTTTTATACCTCGTGTACGCGAAATTACCGCCATCTGTACATTTGCATATCGCTATCCCATGATTTTTGTCATCTCAGAGTAATGTGAGTATCAAATTCTGAAAACAACATTAACTGCTCAAGAACGCAATTCAAAGCTCTAAGAAGGTAACGAGTTAAGGCATACTTCTCCTTCCCAGAACTACGAAAGCTTTGAAGTCTCGTATTTCTATTTGAGTGTGTTGCAGCTCGTACGCCGAGAGTATTCTATTCAGGAATTGTGCCCCTATGGACTGCGGTACCAGTGTGTTTTACATATATTTTGAAAACATTTCCAGCTCTAATGCAAACGTCCTATTAATTAAGTACACTGTAGTTCAGAATCAATATAGTAACCGCGAACATCTGAAAATATTTAATACATTGGGGTCCACCTTAGACATTACATGGAATGTAAATGTCCAAAAATTCGATCGCTTGGGCTAGTGCAGTGAATCGGAAGCAGGGTATGTAGGTTCCCGCATTTTAAAACCAGCATATTGAAAATCGTTGAAAGTTTCGTGCTGGACATGATGACCTGTGTTCTAATCCGGTCATCTCCATCTCCGGGCCTTTCTCTGGAGTAATGAGGAAGAGCTAGTGTATTGCTGAAAATAATTTCAGAAAAGGCGCATTTATAACTGCCACATATGCTTCAAAATGTGTGGCGTGAAATGGATTATCGCTTAAATGTTGTCCGTGTGATCAAGGAGGGTTATAGTGAACAGTTACAAAATTGTATTTTCCTTTAATTTCTCTGTAATTCTTATCTGTGTAACTATACATATTAAACATTTATAGCCGTTTGTAGCCTCTACATTCATTTCGGATTTCCCTGTATTGTTAGCCTATTCATTTATGCAGACAGGAGATGGAATATCACAATTATATTCCCATGGGTTCTTTACAGCAGCCGACACAATATAGTCCTAACAAAACAGTTTGGCAATGGGACAACACGTGATGTCTCAGTACATCGGGAACGAAGCACGGATTCTAGTAAATACGGTATATTTGACGTCAGAGTGGGAACAAATGTGTGTTTCAGAATAGGAGACGATAGGAAATTCTAATAGACTTCATCGTCGTCATTTGTGGCATGCAAGTAAATACTGGGTCAAGCGCCAAAAATCACATTTATAGGTAGTAATCAACAAAATATGTACAGCAATTATACAAAAGCGGTATAAAAAAATGGCTCTGAGCACTATGGGACTTAACATCTTAGGTCATCAGTCCCGTAGAACTTAGAACTACTTAAACCTAACTAACCTAAGGACATCACACACATCCATGCCCGAGGCAGGATTCGAACCTGCCACCGTAGCAGTCTCGTGGTTCCGGACTGCAGCGCCTAGAACCGCGGTATAAAAATTGAGGATCGCGACACAAAATCAAAAACTGTGAAGATACATGTCATATATGTTTTTTTATTCTACGCCAGTAGATTTAATAACAAAATGATACAAAATTTGAAGTAATTGAAACGTTGTGTACGCAACGGTTTCAAAATAAATAACGATACACGTGGCATTATACTCATTTTCACTCATTTCCCTAGGTTCTTGTAAAACTATTTAGTCTCCTCTTTTACAGACGGAATCATTTCAGCTAGATCCCTTCTTTTTTCTTCAGACAACCTAGGTTCACAGTCCATTGTTTCTAGCTGCACTTGTTGGGCATCAGAAGGCTTCACGTAAGATGCAATGTTGCCTGAACTCTTCAATTGCATTGACAATTGACACGACTTGCACTACCCCTATCTGTTCAGCAGTCACTCTGATCCACTATGCTTTTGAAATATGCACATTGATGAAGTACATTTTTTTCCACATCTGACATAAAGTCGTAAAAAATCTCTTTCTTGCGTAACAGTCTCTGCGATTGGTATTTTGCGAGTAGATTCAGTGATGAGGCTAACTAAATCTTTCGGAACTTCACACATAGTTATCCTCTTGTTTTTCAATGTGAGCAAGACCACGAACACAAGACATGAAAGAGTATCCTGTCACCAAAAACTTGTGTTCTATTTCCGTATTTTCTGTTCGGTAAGTAAATATCCATACAAGTAGTTAAATACAACCTCGTAATCAGAACGATTATTTTTGTCTGTACGAAATCCGTTTCAGTAATAAATTAAACGCATTAAAATACTTTAACATTACTTACGTTGATTCCAAGCGTTATAATAAAAGCTAAAATGACAGTAAAGTTCTACCTGGTGCTTGGGAGCCTCTTTAGTTGGAACCACAGTATTGTCTTTTCGAGTATATTCCTTTCCTCTGCTGGCTAGTCTATTCCTTTCACTTTGAGCTCTACCTTCACCCCTATTTCTCCGTTTTACTGCATTCTTTCCATTTTGCAGTATTGTGTATTATTTACATGTAACAATTACTTCAGCAATTCCTTATTGTTGCAGACAAACCACAGGGATACTTCAGTTGTTTAGCAACTCACACAAGTGCACGACAAGAGGAAACGTTAGTGACAGTCCCGGACATTTGCACAAGTCCCGCCCATTTTCCCCTCTCCACACCTACCCCCCTGCCACACCAACCAAGAGCGCATCAATATGATCTTTGGTAGTCCTCGTCGCTGTCGTGTTTTTGTTCGTCGTTTTTTTTGTTTTTCCGCGGTTGTTCATAATAGCAGTGTTGTGCTGTTAAAAATTTCTTAGCAGTTTGTGTAATACTGTCAAAATGAAACATGGATATGCACTCTCAATAAAGTTATCATACACAAGTTACCTAATCCTGACTGTTGTGGCCAACTGTTGTCAAAACTGATATCTAACAGACATTAAAGTACGATAAGATGTGTTGGAATGACACTGACGAAATTAAGTACATATGTTTAACAATAGGCAGCTCTAAAGCTCTCAAACACTGAAGAAGAACTCGATCTCGTGTCTGCTATAAGCAAGCAGTCGTAAGAGTTCACAAGTAAAAATTCACCTATTACACAGGCAAATATTAATGAAGAATGTCACTCTACAAATATCTGACTGCTTGCATTACGCATTTCTACATTATCCCACTCTTATATTCTTTAGTCTTAATGAGGTAATCAGAAACAAACCAAGACATCGACTTTGCCTTGTTTATGCACAACATTGACTTTAGACAATCGACATAATGGACAGCGTCCTTAGCGATACTACCAATTAATATTTCCTAACAGAATTTCTTACACTACGCAAGGTGTCGGAAATTTGCGCTCACTGCAGTTAACAAATATCAGATGTTTTGATATAGTGCACATGAAAGCTCATGAAATAAAAAAGACAGTGTGGATACCATTTTTATTTTTCTTTCTTGTTGATGATTTTTCAGCTCTTATATTCAATGAACATATTTCGTACTAACTACTGATTTTCTCCCTTGTTATGACTGGCATATCTGTGATACGAACAACTTTGATGTTGGAACATGCGGCAGACCATGGGTGGAGCTTACGATATGGATTAGTGTGGGAGGGGGTAATTGAGCGGGACTTGTGCACCGTCCGGGGCTGTCACTAACGTTACGTCACGACAAGACACTAACAGAGTTGGCGCATTACTTGAACATCGATGATGGTCTTAGGCACAAGCGCCATCTTTACACAGCTGTAAACATTGTTTCCCGCTGTTCGGGCGTTTTTGTCAGAAATTATGTTATTCGCCTTGGCACTTACAGCGGAATCTCATCAGTAACTCATATTTTCCTTTTTTGGCACTTGACCCGTTATTTACCTGCATGCCACACTTATTAAAAGAACTTATATACGTATATCGAGATAATCGACGTGGCATCTCATTGGTTTTCAGGTACGTGTTCGTTTGTAATTTGAGCCCAGTGCGACGCGAGACATCACTGTTCTACACGCTGTTTTCGACATTGACTATTTATGTGTTATCTTATCGGCAACCGTCTGTGTTGATATCAACTCATTCCCCCTTTACATGCCTTCTTCCGGCGACTGTAGTCAGAAGCAAAGTGTCTGCAGATTTGAGAGAGATGGAAACTTGCAGTAGCATACGGAAATGTTGAATCTGACTGTCAGAAGTGTCGCACATGTCATCTGGTTGAGCATGGTCCCGTAAGAGGCAGAAATCCATGTTCGAGTTGCAGCTAGCACGCATTTTTAAACCCTATTGAAAGTTATTTTTCAGAGACACTTCAGCACAATGTCAGAAATTTAATTCCAGAACATGCTCTTGCTGTCAGGAAATTATCCAACATACCGCTTCTCCACGAAATCTACAGGGTTATTACAAATGATTGAAGCGATTTCACAGCTCTACAATAACTTTATTATTTGAGATATTTTCACAATGCTTTGCACACACATACAGAAACTCAAAAAGTTTTTTAGGTATTCACAAATGTTCGATATGTGCCGCTTTAGTGATTCGACAGACATCAAGCCGATAATCAAGTTCCTCCCACACTCGGCGCAGCATGTCCCCATCAATGAGTTCGAAAGCTCGCAGTTCTGGCACGTTTCTTGGTAGAGGAGGTTTAAACACTGAATCTTTCACATGACCCCATCACTTCATCACTGAAAACAAGTTTCGCACTGAACGCATCCTCTTCCATGAGCTGTTGCAACCGCGCCGAAAATTCAAAGCGTTTGACTTTGTCATTGGGTGTCAGGGCTTGTAGCAATTGTAAACGGTAAGGCTTCTGCTTTAGTCTTTTCCGTAAGATTTTCCAAACCGTCGGCTGTGGTACGTTTAGCTCCCTGCTTGCTTTATTCGTCGACTTCCGCGGGCTACGCGTGAAACTTGCCCGCACGGGTTCAACCGTTTCTTCGCTCACTGCAGGTCGACCCGTTGATTTCCCCTTGCAGAGGCATCCAGAAGCTTTAAACTGCGCATACCATCGCCGAATGGAGTTAGCAGTTGGTGGATCTTTGTTGAACTTCGTCCTGAAGTGTCGTTGCACTGTTATGACTGACTGATGTGAGTGCATTTCAAGCACGACATACGCTTTCTCGGCTCCTGTCGCCATTTTGTCTCACTGTGCTCTCGAGCGCTATGGCGGCAGAAACCTGAAGTGCGGCTTCAGCCGAACAAAGCTTTATGAGTTTTTCTACGTATCTGTAGTGTGTCGTGACCATATGTCAATGAATGGAGCTACAGTGAATTTATGAAATTGCTTCAATCATTTGTAATAGCCCTGTATTTTTGTGCGCCTAGAAGCGAGTGAAGTTGGGGGCTGTAGCGTGCGCATAGATGTAGCAAATTTAAACTTCTACTACATTTGTATTCCACTAGGCACTTGACGGAATGTGGTGGAGGGTACTTCTGGTACTAACCGTTTCCTTGTTCCACTCGCGAAAGTCGCGTGGGAGGAATTATTACCATAAAATCTCTGTGTTATCTCTAATTTATCGAAGTTCCTCGCGGTGGTCCTATTGCGAGACAAATGTGGGAGGAAGAAAAAGTTGTACGACTCTTCCCGGAACGAGCAGTCCAGGAATTTCGGTAGTAAACCTCTCCGTGATGCACATCGCCTCTCATGTAGCATCTGCTACTGGAGTTCGTTGAGCATTTTTTTAACGCTCTCTCGCAGACTGGACGATCCCGTGGCTAATCGCGCCGCTCATAGTTGGATCTTGTCTATCTCTTCTATTAATCTAACTTGATAACGATCCCAGATCAATGAGCAATACTCAAGAATCGGTCGAACAAGCGTCTTGTGAGCCACATGTTTCGGGATGAGCTACATTTCCTTCAGATTCATTCTATGAATCTCAGTCTGGCATCTGCTTTTCCTACTGTCTGTTTTATACGAATATTTTACGTAAGATCGCTCCAGATGGTGAGTCTTAGATCTTCTACTGTAGAGTTAGCCGTAGATACTATAAGTGTACGGAGCTGGATTTCTTCTCCTACAGGAGATGGAAAAAGAATGGGAACACTGAAAGAAATGCACACTTGAACATAAGTGCAGATGCTAGAGAAGCCTACGGGTAGTACTTCTTTATTTGACCACGAATGTGCTCAATACGTTGTAGCCAGGACCTTATGTAGGGTGTGTGAAGGCCCTGTGCAGTATTTTATTTTACGATCCCATCCCTAAACTTCAGCATTGCTACTCATTTATGGACTACTAGCAATAAAGCTGCGTAATCATTCATTTCAATTTTAAACTTTATTGAAGTATTAAAATAACATATAACACAAAGCGCAAGTGCAAGTTAAGTAATTCAAAAATAACAAAAGAACTACTGTAACTCACTAGCTCCCTTTACCACAGGAACATCAAACTTGGACACAATATATAGTAAAAATACAAAGGAAATCATTGCAGTTTAATACACCACACCAAAATTACTGCACGTAAATGAGAGAACACAGAAAAAGCAGCATCTTTGTTTTAATTAACACCATTTTTAACTAAATAATCCAGTGTATGGTCAGTGTTCTACAAGCAAAATGGTTCATTACCGAGAACAGGAAAATCTCCTTTTCTTTGAGCGTGTAGATTCTCGACATCCTTCTAGAACTCCAAAAGTTAGAACATAAGCATTCTGTTTACCGTCTAGAACAGTAATTTCGTCTGCGCGTCCAAGGTTACATTGTTCATTGTTACTGTTCTGAACTGTATTACTTTGGAATAAGGCTGGGCATCTCGGACATATTCTGAGTCGTGGTCACCTTTGTGCTCATACGGCAAAGACTACCAAATCCACCGATTAGTCCCTCAGCCGTTAGGGGTAAAACCCAATGGGACTCGGGGCAAGTAAGGCTAGCAACCTGCTTCCCTGGTACTTTAAATATGATGCTGGCAACAACCAGAGCAAAATGCCTCGCACCTTTGGAGGTGACGGAGTCCCACCTCTAATTGACAAACCAGGGACTCCTAAGATACGACTTGGCAAACAAATGGTAATGAGATGGGGAGCTATTAATATCAATGGGGGCTACTCTGGGAAGAAGGTAGAGCTGGCAGAGGCTGCAAGTAAGATGGGGCTGGACGTTTTAGCTGTTAGTGACATTCGGGTAAGGGGTGAGAAAGAAGAGGAAGTGGGAGAATACAAGGTCTACCTGTCAGGAGTCAAAGCAGGAATAGCACAATGGGGTGTAGGGCTTTACATCAGGAAAGAAATGGAACCCAGCGTAGTTGCAATAAGGTATGTAAACGAACGACTGATCTGGATAGATTTGACAGCGTCTAGCAAGAAAATTAGGATTGTGTCAGTATATTCGCATTGTGAAGGAACAGATCAAGATAAGATGGATAGTTTTTATGAGGCACTCAGTGATGTAGTTGTTGGAGTAAAGGACAAGGACAGTGTTCTGCTCATGGGTGATTTTAACGCCAGGATTGGAAATCGAACAGAAGGGTATGAAAAGGTTATGGGTAAATTTGGAGAGGATATGGAGGTCAACAGGAACGGGAAACAAATCTTGGATTTCTGTGCCAGTATGGGCTTAGTAATCACAAACTCCTTTTTTAAACATAAGAACATTCACCGGTATACTTGGGAAGGCAGGGGAACCAGATCTGTCATTGACTATATAATAACAGATCAGGAATTCAGGAAGGCTGTGAGGGACACAAGTGTATTCAGGGGATTCTTTGATGACACTGATCATTATTTAATCTGCAGTGAAATTGGGATTGTGAGGCCGAAAGTGCAGGAGGTCAGGTCCATATGTAGGAGGATAAGAGTGGAGAAACTTCAGGATAAGGAAATCAGGCACAAGTACAAAACAGCGATCTAAGAAAGGTACCAGTTAGTTGAATGTAGTCAATTACTGTCATTGGAAAAGGAATGGACAAGGTACAGGGACACAGTACTAGAAGTGGCTAAAGAATGTCTTGGAACAGTAGTGTGTAAAAGTAGGATGAAGCAAACAGCTTGGTGGAATGATACAGTCAAGGCAGCCTGTAAAAGGAAAAAGAAGGCGTATCAAAAATGGCTACATACCAGAACCCAGGTAGACAGAGAAAGTTATGTTGAAGAAAGAAACAAAGCCAAACAGATAATTGCAGCATCCAAGAAGAAATCGTGGGAAGACTTTGGAAACAGGTTGGAGACTATGGGTCAAGCTGCTGGAAAACCATTCTGGAGTGTAATTAGCAGTCTTCGAAAGGGAGGTAAGAAGGAAATGACAAGTATTTTGGACAGGTCAGGAAAACTGCTGGTGAATCCTGTGGATGCCTTGGGCAGATGGAGGGAATATTTTGAAGAGTTGCTCAATGTAGGTGAAAATGCGATCAGTAATATTTCAGATTTCGAGGTAGAATGGGATAGGAATGATGATGGAAATAGGATCACATTTGAGGAAGTGGAAAAAATGGTCAATAGATTGCAGTGCAATAAAGCGGCTGGGGTGGATGAAATTAAGACGGAACTCATCAAATACAGTGGAATGTCGGATCTTAAATGGCTACACAGGATAATTGAAATGGCCTGGGAGTCGGGACAGGTTTCATCAGACTGGACAAAAGCAGTAATCACACCAATCTTTAAACATGGAAACAGAAAAGATTGTAACAACTACAGAGGTATCTCTTTAATCAGCGTTGTGGTAAAATCTTCTCAGGTATTGTTGAAAGGAAAGTGCGAGTATTAGTTGAGGACCAATTGGATGAAAATCAGTGTGGGTTTAGGCCTCTTAGAGGTTGTCAGGACCAGATCTTTAGCTTACGGCAAATAATGGAGAAGTGTTATGAGTGGAACAGGGAATTGTATCTATGCTTTATAGATCTAGAAAAGGCATATGACCGGGTTCCTAGGAGGAAGTTATTGTCTGTTCTACAAGATTATGGAATAGGAGGCAAACTTTTGCAAGCAATTAAAGGTCTTTACATGGATAGTCAGGCAGCAGTTAGAGTTGACGGTAATTTGAGTTCATGGTTCAGAGTAGTTTCAGGGGTAAGACAAGGCTGCAACCTGTCTCCACTGTTGTTCATATTATTTATGGATCATATGTTGAAAACAATAGACTGGCTGGGTGAGATTAAGATATTTGAACACAAAATAAGCGGTCTTGCATATGCGGATGACTTAGTTGTGATGGCAGATTCGATTGAAAGTTTGCAAAGTAACATTTCAGAGCTAGATCAGAAATGTAAGGACTATGGTATGAAGATTAGCATCTCCAAAACGAAAGTAATGTCAGTGGGAAAGAAATATAAACGGATTGAGAGCCAAATAGGAGGAACAAAGTTAGAACAGGTGGACGGTTTCAAGTACTTAGGATGCATATTCTCACAGGATGGCAACATAGTGAAAGAACTGGAAGCGAGGTGTAGCAAAGCTAATGCAGTGAGCGCTCAGCTACGATCTACTCTCTTCTGCAAGAAGGAAGTCAGTACCAAGACTAAGTTATCTGTGCACCGTTCAATCTTTCGACCGACTTTGTTGTATGGGAGCGAAAGCTGGGTGGATTCAGGTTACCTTATCAACAAGGTTGAGGTTACGGATATGAAAGTAGCTAGGATGATTGCAGGTACTAGTAGATGGGAACAATGGCAGGAGGGTGTCCACAATGAGGAAATCAAAGAAAAACTGGGAATGAACTCTATAGATGTAGCAGTCAGGGCGAACAGGCTTAGATGGGGGGGGTCATGTTACACGCATGGGAGAAGCAAGGTTACCCAAGAGACTCATGGATTCAGCAGTGGAGGGTAGGAGGAGTCGGGGCAGACCGAGGAGAAGGTACCTGGATTCGGTTAAGAATGATTTTGAAGTAATAGGTTTAACATCAGAAGAGGCACCAATGTTAGCACTGAATAGGAGGGGATCATGGAGGAACTGTATAAGGGGGGCTATGCTCCAGACTGAACGCTGAAAGGCATAATCAGTCTTAAATGATGATGATGATGATGATGATGATGATGATGATGATGATGCTTTCTTTTGAGACACAGCACCACTTAACCTAGATCGTTCATTCATATCGCTACTGTGAAGTGAAAAACAAATCTGCGTTGTAGAGTGTTGGAAACTGAACATGCTTGGTTATGTCAAATACAGTAAACCAAGTTCACTATGACCAGTTGGTACTCGAATTAAGTACCCAACTTTAAGTTGAAAACCACGTGCAACGACGCTGTGTTGTGTATGACGCTAACATAACCGTGAATGGGTGAAGAACTGTGAAACCTTCCACACGTGACATCTCTAGGCTACGCTGTTACGTGGAGAGCTCTCTTGTACGTAGTGTGCGAGATTAATGTGCTTATACATGGAAGATGTTGTACAGGTGAACTAGTAGTAAAATGCAAGTTTAATGACAGGCGGATATATTTGTCAACACTTTGCCAATAAATTATTGGATGGCTGAACACTGATGCAGTGTGCATTAAAATTATACTCAAAATTAATTTTTCGATTGCAACATTTTGTCGCCCCCCAAAACTATGCCGCTCGGTGAGAACGGTGTTCTGTGTAGGTGTGAACGCGTTTTGTCAGAGCTCAGTGCATTCGAACTGCTGGTGCTCGTATGTTGGGTGCTTCCGTCACCGAGGTACTGTCTGGCGTTTCAAAAGGCACCGTCTCGAAAATTTATACCGCACACACGGAAATTGGGAAAACATCACCCGCTAAGTTACTTCGCGAACGAGTGTTTGTTGAGTGGTCGTGAAGGACGGTCATTGAAGATGATTGTGGCGAAAAATGAAAGGACGACAACTGCAAAAGCCACTGGAGAATTGAATGTCGCAGTCGCGAACCCTTCAGCACGAAGACAACATGAAGGGAGGCCCATAAGCAGGGAACTGCAGGGTGAGCTCGGTTCATATGGTTCAAATGGCTCTGAGCACTGTGAGACTTAACATCTGAACCATCAGTCCCCTAGAACTTAGAACTACTTAAATCTAAATAACCTAAGGACATCACACACATCCATGCCCGTGCAGGATTCGAAGCTGCGACCGTAGCAGTCGCGCGGTTCCGGACTGAGCGCCTAGAACCGCTCGCCCACCGCGGCCGGCGCAGGGGGAGCTGGAATTCCAAGAAAACTCATCAGTGATGCAAATTCCCATAACAGGAACACGACGTGTCCAAGCCATAAATTTGGACTATGGTGCAATGGCAGAATGTCGTTTGGTTGGATGAGTTTTGTTTCATACTGTCTTCAGCTTCTGGACGCGTTTACGTCCAAGAGTGAAACTTCGCGATAGTTCGGTGACGATTTTGGCACCCTGTAGTGATATTCAATAGACCGCAGGCAAGGTCGCGTTACTGCCGCGGATAATGTGACCATTTTTGCTGATCAGGTCCATCGCGTGGTGCAGTGTTTGGCCCCGAATAGTGACATCTACATCTACATCCATACTCCGCAAGCCACCTGACGGTGTGTGGCGGAGGGTACCTTCAGTACCTCTATCGGTTCTCCCTTCTATTCCAGTCTCGTATTGTTCGTGGAAAGAAGGATTGTCGGTATGCCTCTGTGTGGGCTCTAATCTCTCTGATTTTATCCTCATGGTCTCTTCGCGAGATATACGCAGGAGGGAGCAATATACTGCTTGACTCTTCGGTGAAGGTATGTTCTCGAAACTTTGACAAAAGCCCGTACCGAGCTACTGAGCGTCTCTCCTGCAGAGTCTTCCACTGGAGTTTATCTATCATCTCCGTAACGCTTTCGCGATTACTAAATGATCCTGTAACGAAGCGCGCTGCTCTCCGTTGGATCTTCTCTATATCTTCTATCAACCCTATCTGGTACGGATCCCACACTGCTGAGCAGTATTCAAGCAGTGGGCGAACAAGCGTACTGTAACCTACTTCCTTCGTTTTCGGATTGCATTTCCTTAGGATTCTTCCAATGAATCTCAGTCTGGCATCTGCTTTACCGACGATCAACATTATATGATCATTCCATTTTAAATCACTCCTAATGCTTACTCCCAGATAATTTATGGAATTAACTGCTTTCAGTTGCTGATCTGCTATTTTGTAGCTAAATGATAAAGGATCTATCTTTCTATGTATTCGCAGCACATTACACTTGTCTACATTGAGATTCAATTGCCATTCCCTGCACCATGCGTCAATTCGCTGCAGATCCTCCTGCATTTCAGTACAATTTTCCATTGTTACAACCTCTCGATACACCACAGCATCATCTGCAAAAAGCCTCAGTGAGCTTCCGATGTCATCCACCAGGTCATTTATGTATATTGTGAATAGCAACGGTCCTATGACACTCCCCTGCGGCACACGTGAAATCACTCTTACTTCGGAAGACTTCTCTCCATTGAGAATGACATGCTGCGTCCTGTTATCTAGGAACTCCTCAATCCAATCACACAATTGGTCTGATAGTCCATATGCTCTTACTTTGTTCAATAAACGACTGTGGGGAACTGTATCGAACGCCTTGCGGAAGTCAAGAAACACGGCATCTACCTGTGAACCCGTGTCTATGGCCCTCTGAGTCTCGTGGACGAATAGCGCCAGCTGGGTTTCACATGACCGTCTTTTTCGAAACCCTGTGTGTGGACGCTGTGTTCCAAGACAACAGGGCGTCCAGGACCAATTGTCGCATCTACACTGGCCAACACAGTCACCAGATGTCAGTATTTTTTAGCCTTTGTGGTCTATTTTGTAGAGAACGGTGCGTGATCCCTATCCAACATCGTTATCTGAACTTGCCTCTACTTCGCAGGAAAAATTATACACGATTCCCTTCAAAAGCCATACAAAGACTGCATTTATCCATTGCGAGACGACTCGAAGCTGTTTTGAATGCCAACGGTTTTCCTACACCGTACTAGGCATGGTAATGCGTTGTGGTTTTGGTGCTTCCGCTTTCTGTCCGTGAAGTATACTGTATTACATTTATTTACATTCATTGTGTACTGCTAGTCCTTGCAACATTCACCAGTTCTCTTGCAGGTCCTCCTGCAGATCGCCACAGTCTTCTGGGGTTGCTGCCTACTACACTACTGGCCATTAAAATTGATAAACCACGAAGATGATGTGCTACACACGTGAAATTTAACCGACGGGAAGAAGATGCTGTGATAATCAAATGATGAGCTTGTCAGAGCATTCACAAAAGGTTGGCGCCGGTGGCGACACTTACAACGTGCTGACATGAGGAAAGTTTCCAACCGATTTCTCATACACAAACAACAGTTGACCCGCGTTGCCTGGTGAAACGTTGTCGTGATGCCTCGTGTAAGGAGGAGAAATGCGTACCATCACGTTTCCGACTTTGATAAAGGTCGGATTGTGGCCTATCGCGATTGCGGTTTATCGAATCGCGACATTACTGCTCACGTTGGTCGAGATCCAATGACTGTTAGCAGAATATGGAATCGGTGGGTTCAGGAGGGTAACACGGAACGCCGTGCAGGATACCGACGGCCTCGTATCACTAGCAGTCGAGATGACAGGCATCTTATCCGCATGGCTGTAACGGATCGTGCAGCCACGTCTCGATCCCTGAGTCAACAGAAAAAAATGGTTCAAATGGCTCTGAGCACGATGGGACTCAACTGCTTTGGTCATAAGTCCCCTAGAACTTAGAACTACTTAAACCTAACTAACCTAAGGACAGCACACAACACCCAGCCATCACGAGGCAGAGAAAATCCCTGACCCCGCCGGGAATCAAACCCGGGAACCCGGGCGTGGGAAGCGAGAACGCTACCGCACGACCACGAGATGCGGGCTGATTCAACAGATGGGGACGTTTGCAAGAGAACCACCATCTGCACGAACAGCACATTGGACATATTTGGTAATAACGTCACCATAGTTCACGTTTCTGCATTTTCCACACACACGCCGTTAAGACACCACTCCCACACTAATCCCTTGTCTAATGTAGCTGCTTATATACCTGCATTGGAGTAGCGCTACGTTGCACATACGCTACAGCAATGTCCTCAAATGGAAACTTCTTGATCAATCTTTTGGATGTAGTGTTAACGTATAACCGATTCCCCTTACACCTCAACCAGTTGGTCATGTAAACACTCCACTATCGATTCTGAATAGCAAGTTTGACTGCACAACCGATATTCTTTGAAAGTAAACATTCCATCTCATTTGAGTTCGAATTGACTAGTCAGGTTGCTACTACCTTTTTAAAAAGTCGGTTAATGTGGACGATACATTTTATGAGGAATAAAAAAGAACTATAAGTTTTGGAATGACCTTGAAGTTAAACTCATTTCTTGCTATTACTTGTTGAGGAGCACATGTTGTCGTTACTAGATGGAAAGAGATATAACAAGCTCATTTCATTTGCTGAATTACTAAAATCGAGATGATTGGCAACAGCCGTATATTCTTTGCAGCTGGCATATTTGTAAACATTTGTACTTACTTTCACCCTCAGTCGTGAAAACTCTCGTACGCAATCGTTAGCTTGTGACATCATTCCCTAGTCCTGCGCTCAGGAATGGACTGCCTTTTAACTCAATGTAATTTTTTATCTACTCCAGGTCTCCAGACTATAAAAATGTTGCCCCAGCGATCACTTTGCACTTCTTTCCACAAGAAGTGTGTTCTAGGTAAGTGCAATAAGACAATTTTGCATATTTTCATTGGTGAGGTAAGACTTTTAAAATATCTCTTCTTCAACAATCTACTCCTTCTCACCAGTTCACTTACAGTACATCCATAAAGAAATCGTACCTTCTCCGGTATAAAACATTTAATAACAACGGGTTCACAAGGCTAACGAAATCGGGAAAACCTGATTTGTACACATAATGTCTATGAAACAACTGACGCTCGGAAAACCGACTCAGAACTAACATGTAAGCACAACAGCGAATATCGGTACTACATCTTCGTCTCCTGCATATTGTGTCCAATGTAAGTGTTTTGTGAAGGATACGATGGCAGGGGTCATCATCGTCATCTCAAGTCAAAGATTGTGTTTTGAATTCGTCGGCTGCTGGGTAAGAAAATGCCAAGTAAGTTCTTTTCATGGAATGCCTTGCCATCGAGTGTAAACTTACTTTCTGAGAATTTTGACACAAGCCTAACCGCACGTTCATCAAAGTGTGCTGAGCGCTGAAAGTAGCTCGATTCAAAACCGATTGGTCTGCAGTGTCATTCACAGTTCCGTTTCATCTGGCCAACTCGATGATGTCACACACTGTAACAGTATTCACGAACGCTGTATTGAGTGCTGGCCTACGGACTTAGGACGAGAGTTATTTGTGTGCCTCAGTACGACGAAATAATGGCGGAAAAACGAAATTCCACTACGTCAAATGTGCAGGCTCATTGAACAAGACAAGCGAAGTAAGCAAATGGCACGAAATCTGGTAGTGATAGTACACGGATGGACATGTAAGGCGTTACACTATTTTATCAAAATTTGTGGAGATGCTCATCATTTACCTGGTATTAAAAGATCAATTTTCATTCCTTTTGGAACTTCATCAACATCAGAATGAGGCATGGCCCCTCACGCACAAACTCACTCTTGTCTTCGTTGTAGCGTGGGAGCAAACAGCCTCTGGGTGTCATTTTGAGAAATGTCTTGCTACTTTTGAAACACCAGCTGTCTGAATTCGTGAAGACTACTGATGGAAGGCTGGTCTGAGGTTATAAGTCTCCGAGTACAACCCAGACATGCTGTGTGAGCGGCAAGGCTCGGGACTGGTTAGGCTAGTGAAGGATCCGTACATTCGTTACGGCGTTTGTGGTGTGAGCGACGGTGCTGGACTTAGCATTATCCTGCTGGAAAATGCCACTTCGCCCCTTGTTCATGTAGGGTATCACAGTAGGGTTCCCTTCTTGCCACGCACCGGCTAGCCTTTAGCCTCCCGTCCGAAATATCCAAATCAGCCATGTTGTCATATACTACAGCTCAGCTCCCCATGGTTCCAGCAGTTGGAGAAGCAAGCATGCGTTTCCAGAATCGCTGCCTCCAGTGGCCTTTCACCATATCGTCTACATCGAGCCTTTTCCACAGCGGGGCAGATAATGACAATTGACAAAATGATGAGCGCGGGCCGTATCATCATTCTGCACAATATTTGAAT
Organism: Schistocerca cancellata; assembly: GCF_023864275.1. NCBI lineage: Eukaryota > Metazoa > Arthropoda > Insecta > Orthoptera > Acrididae > Schistocerca > Schistocerca cancellata. Next base: position 572,252,638 of record NC_064632.1, read on the forward strand.
ATTTGCAAGCCAGAATGAAAGATCTGGAAGGAAACGGAAAATTAAGTTGAGCATTCCGTATTTAATCGTCGATATGTGGCATGCAGCTAATATATTTATTTACTAAATAAGTTATCAAAGAAGGTGTCGCTAGCGGAACGATAGTGCCATCAGACCTAGTGTGTACATAACCGAAAGTCACAAACTAAGAAGAAAAAAAGGAAAAAATATGTTAGTGATATTTGTGAAACTGACGTTTGACCTTCGAGACATCATTCATGTTTGGTTTAGTATAGCTGCATTCAATCAACAGAATTTCTTTCAAAATGTTCATCAGTCAATCTCGTTCGATGTGTTGGCTTACACACCTCATTTAAGAAAATGTTAGCTCACAGACATAAATTGTTGCGAACACTGGTGTCATACCAGCAGCATTTTTCTTCAATTTCTGAAACACAGCATCAGGTAAGTAGCGGTAAGATTCAACAAGTTTTCCTCTCTGTGCTACCCTTTCAACATGTCATTTTCTTGCAAGCCAATGAACTCCAGCTTAGTTCAATTCGCACATCATCAATCTTACTGTCAAATAGATTCTGGAACAAAAGAATGCCACTCTCAGTTCTGCGAAGATCTGAAAGGTTCACGAAAGATGCTTCAAGTAACAAATAATTGTTCTCGGCAAATCAAGGTTGACTTCTTCGGGGATTGTAGCACGAAACTCTTTAAAATAGTGAAAATGAGAAAAGTTTTCTCCTTCGAGTTCTGCGTCATACATTACCAGCTTTCTCTGATATCCTTTGGTGATTCTGTGGAGATCACAGACGATGTTATCATTTCCTTGAAGTTACAATTTCAAAAAAATGGTTCAAATGGCTCTGAGCACTATGGGACTTAACATCTGAGGTCATCAGTCCCCTAGAACTTAGAACTACTTTAACCTAACTAACCTAAGTACATCACACACATCGATACCCGAGGCAGGATTCGAACCTGCGACCGTAGCGGTCGCGCGGTTCCCGACAGTAGCGCCTAGAACCGCTCGGCCACTCCGACCGGCTACAATTTTAGTTCATTCACGTAGGGTGAGATGTCGATCAAAATGACAACTTTGACAGCCAGGTAGGATCTGACAGCCGTGGGTAAGCTATCTAGTTCAGTGAGAAAAACATGTAATTCGTTTGGAAGTTTTTAAAAATGAGACAGGACTTAACCGTAGCTGAGCCACTAAACTGCCGTGTGATAAGGCGCATTACGGAATACAGAATCAATTTGCTCGAGGAAAGCACAGAGCTGACAGTGATTGAATGCCTGCCCTCGAATGAAGTTCACAGCAGATACGGTCTGTTTCAGCACATAAAAACATATCTTTCCCACAGAGTGCTCGCTGTTGTGTGATTCAGTACATGGCGAGAACGCCTGTAATTTGCAAATCTTCCAACTGTGTCTTGATCGTTGAATATACACTCCTGGAAACTGAAATAAGAACACCGTGAATTCATTGTCCCAGGAAGGGGAAACTTTATTGACACATTCCTGGGGTCAGATACATCACATGATCACACTGACAGAACCACAGGCACATAGACACAGGCAACAGAGCATGCACAATGTCGGCACTAGTACAGTGTATATCCACCTTTCGCAGCAATGCAGGCTGCTATTCTCCCATGGAGACGATCGTAGAGATGCTGGATGTAGTCCTGTGGAATGGCTTGCCATGCCATTTCCACCTGGCGCCTCAGTTGGACCAGCGTTCGTGCTGGACGTGCAGACCGCGTGAGACGACGCTTCATCCAGTCCCAAACATGCTCAATGGGGGACAGATCCGGAGATCTTGCTGGCCAGGGTAGTTGACTTACACCTTCTAGAGCACGTTGGGTGGCATGGGATACATGCGGACGTGCATTGTCCTGTTGGAACAGCAAGTTCCCTTGCCGGTCTAGGAATGGTAGAACGATGGGTTCGATGACGGTTTGGATGTACCGTGCACTATTCAGTGTCCCCTCGACGATCACCAGTGGTGTACGGCCAGTGTAGGAGATCGCTCCCCACACCATGATGCCGGGTGTTGGCCCTGTGTGCCTCGGTCGTATGCAGTCCTGATTGTGGCGCTCACCTGCACGGCGCCAAACACGCATACGACCATCATTGGCACCAAGGCAGAAGCGACTCTCATCGCTGAAGACGACACGTCTCCATTCGTCCCTCCATTCACGCCTGTCGCGACACCACTTGAGGCGGGCTGCACGATGTTGGGGCGTGAGCGGAAGACGGCCTAACGGTGTGCGGGACCGTAGCCCAGCTTCATGGAGACGGTTGCGAATGGTCCTCGCCGATACCCCAGGAGCAACAGTGTCCCCAATTTGCTGGGAAGTGGCGGTGCGGTCCCCTACGGCACTGCGTAGGATCCTACGGTCTTGGCGTGCATCCGTGCGTCGCTGCGGTCCGGTCCCAGGTCGACGGGCACGTGCACCTTCCGCCGACCACTGGCGACAACATCGATGTACTGTGGAGACCTCACGTCCCACGTGTTGAGCAATTCGGCGGTACGTCCACCCGGCCTCCCGCATGCCCACTATACGCCCTCGCTCAAAGTCCGTCAACTGCACATACGGTTCACGTCCACGCTGTCGCGGCATGCTACCAGTGTTAAAGACTGCGATGGAGCTCCGTATGCCACGGCAAACTGGCTGACACTGACGACGGCGGTGCACAAATGCTGCGCAGCTAGCGCCATTCGACGGCCAACACCGCGGTTCCTGGTGTGTCCGCTGTGCCGTGCGTGTGATCATTGCTTGTACAGCCCTCTCGCAGTGTCCGGAGCAAGTATGGTGGGTCTGACACACCGGTGTCAATGTGTTCTTTTTTCCATTTCCAGGAGTGTATATTCGCAGTTGCGAATATGAACAAACTTAAGCTGTATACTGGAATGAGGACTGTGAAAATTTGTGCCGGACAGGGACTAACCGCGCGAAGTCGCCTCACCATTTAACTATCCGTGGACGACTCACGGCAAGACCCAAATTTCTATACGTCGTCAACCATGCGTCTACATCCCGTACTCGTACCTCCATTATGCATGTTCCTATACAAGGGAGACATCTTAACTGAAAGTCCCGGTGTTGGCGGATAAACACGATGTTGCAGTGCGTGCGTAGCTCAGAAGTACGATGCACTGTTCCTCCGAAATGTCACGCATTCACAGCACTCTCAGCTGTTGTCGATTTTCCGGCCCTGGAGCCGCTACCTCTCAATCAGGTAGTTCTTCAGTTATCATCACGAGGCTGAGTACACACTGATCCAGTGCTCCCACCATGGAAAAATCCCTGACAGTAACGGGATTCGAACACGTGTCCCCCGCATGAGGCTCTGTGCCACTCGGCAACGGAGGTGGACGACTTAATATTTCGCGATTGCTAATTGCAGCTTGTGTAACTTCGGCGTCCGTGAGTCGACTGAATGGAGTATCAGTAGTACGATTTTCCTCAATGAAACGATTTCAGATTATGGCATTCATTGTTTCTCGTTCCCATCCGCTTACCACTGTCAGTAAGACCACTGAGCAACTGGGTAGATCGCTTTGACCACTTTACAGTCTTTATGGAAGGTAAAACCTTCTTAGGATTCTTCGCCGAATAAGTAGATAGAATTTTACTCTCGAATTCATTGAATGCACGCTGATTTTACGCCCGTTCAACTTTTCTTTGTTACCGATGCTCTCTCTGCTTTCGTAGAAAGTTTATAATACAGTTACTAAACCACATTGGGTCTTCGTGGTCTCCCCACTAAATTGCGCATTACATACGCCTTGGTGGTCATAGATACTCAGTTGAAGAAGGAAGAGAGATGAAAACTGCTTTCCCCTTTACAGGAATCATACCTCTGTTAGGCTGAAAGAATTTGGGAGACAACAGATAACCCAAATCAGAATGGGTAGGGGGGATTTGAGCTCCATTCTACTCAGATGTGAGCACAGTGCCTAACCATCGTGACAACTCGATCTTTTTATAATGAAAAAAAGTTAAATACCCAAATAATAGTTACACACTGCGAGTTACACTGTAAACACTGTTTTTCGCTGTTCTTGTGTTTTTTGTGTCAGAAATTATGTTATTCGCCTTGGCACTTAACAGCGGAATCTCATCAGTAACTCATATTTTCCTTTTTTGGCGCTTGACCCGTTATTTATCTGCATGCCACACTTATTAAAAGAACTTATATCTATCGAGATAATCGACGTGGCATGTCATTGGTTTTCAGGTACGTGTTCGTTTGTAATTTGAGCCTCGTGCGACGCGAGACATCACAGTTCTACACGCTGTTTTCGACATTGACTGTCACTATTTATGTGTTATCTTATCGGCAACCGTCTGTGTTGATATCAACTCATTCCCCCTTTACATGCCTTCTTCCGACGACTGTAGCCCCGTTTGGTTAGAAGCGGAGTGTATGCAGAGTTTGGAGAGATGGATACTTGCAGTAGCATACGGAAATTTTGAAATTGACTGTCAGAAGTGTTCGCGCATGTCAGCTGGTTGAGCGTGGTCCCCGTAAGATGCAGAAGTCCATGTTCGAGTTGCAGTTATCACGCATTTTTAAATCCTATTAAAAGTAATTTTTAAGGGACTCTTCAGCACAACGTCAGAAACTTAATTCCAGAACAAGCTCCCCCCCCCATGAACCATGGACCTTGCCGCTGGTGGGAGGCTTGCGTGCCTCAGCGATACAGATGGCCGTACCGTAGGTGCAACCACAACGGAGGGGTATCTGTTGAGAGGCCAGACAAACATGTGGTTCCTGAAGAGGGGCAGCAGCCTTTTCAGTAGTTGCAGGGGCAACAGTCTGGATGATTGACTGATCTGGCCTTGTAACATTAACCAAAACGGCCTTGCTGTGCTGGTACTGCGAACGGCTGAAAGCAAGGGGAAACTACAGCCGTAATTTTTCCCGAGGACATGCAGCTCTACTGTATGATTAAATGATGATGGCGTCCTCTAGGGTAAAATATTCCGGAGGTAAAATAGTCCCCCATTCGGATCTCCGGGCGGGGACTACTCAGGAGGACACCGTTATCAGGAGAAAGAAAACTGGCGTCCTACGGATCGGAGCGTGGAATGTCAGATCCCTTAATCGGGCAGGTAGGTTAGAAAATTTAAAAAGGGAAATGGATAGGTTAAAGTTAGATATAGTGGGAATTAGTGAAGTTCGGTGGCAGGAGGAACAAGACTTTTGGTCAGGTGATTACAGGGTTATAAATACAAAATCAAATAGGGGTAATGCAGGAGTAGGTTTAATAATGAATAAAAAAATAGGAGTGCGGGTTAGCTACTACAAACAGCATAGTGAACGCATTATTGTGGCCAAGATAGACACAAAGCACATGCCTACTACAGTAGTACAAGTTTATATGCCAACTACCTCTGCAGATGATGAAGAAATAGATGAAATGTATGACGAGATAAAAGAAATTATTCAGGTAGTGAAAGGAGACGAAAATTTAATAGTCATGGGTGACTGGAATTCGTCAGTAGGAAAAGGGAGAGAAGGAAACATAGTAGGTGAATATGGATTGGGGGGAAGGAATGAAAGGGGAAGCCGCCTTGTAGAATTTTGCACAGAGCATAACTTAATCATAGCCAACACTTGGTTCAAGAATCATAAAAGAAGGTTGTATACCTGGAAGAATCCTGGAGATACTAGTAGGTATCAGATAGATTATATAATGGTAAGACAGAGATTTAGGAACCAGGTTTTAAATTGTAAGACATTTCCTGGGGCAGATGTGGATTCTGACCTCAATCTATTGGTTATGAACTGCAGATTGAAACTGAAGAAACTGCAAAAAGGTGGGAATTTAAGAAGATGGGACCTGGATAAACTGAAAGAACCAGAGGTTGTACAGAGTTTCAGGGAGAGCATAAGGGAACAATTGACAGGAATGGGGGAAAGAAATACAGTAGAAGAAGAATGGGTAGCTCTGAGGGATGAAGTAGTGAAGGTAGCAAAGGATCAAGTAGGTAAAAAGACGAGGGCTAATAGAAATCCTTGGGTAACAGAAGAAATATTGAATTTAATTGATGAAAGGAGAAAATACAAAAATGCAGTAAATGAAGCAGGCAAAAAGGAATACAGACGTCTCAAAAATGATATCGACAGGAAGTGCAAAATGGCTAAGCAGGGATGGCTAGAGGACAAATGTAAGGATGTAGAGGCTTGTCTCACTAGGGGTAAGATAGATACTGCCTACAGGAAAATTAAAGAGACCTTTGGAGAGAAGAGAACCACTTGTATGAATATCAAGAGCTCAGATGGCAACCCAGTTCTAAGCAAAGAAGGGAAGGCAGAAAGGTGGAAGGAGTATATAGAGGGTTTATACAAGGGCGATGTACTTGAGGACAATATTATGGAAATGGAAGAGGATGTAGATGAAGATGAAATGGGAGATAAGATACTGCGTGAAGAGTTTGACAGAGCACTGAAAGACCTGAGTCGAAACAAGGCCCCCGGAGTAGACAACATTCCATTTGAACTACTGATGGCCTCGGGAGAGCCAGTCATGACAAAACTCTACCATCTGGTGAGCACGATGTATGAGACAGGCGAAATACCCTCAGACTTCAAGAAGAATATAATAATTCCAATCCCAAAGAAAGCAGGTGTTGACAGATGTGAAAATTACCGAACAATCAGTTTAATAAGTCACAGCTGCAAAATACTAACGCGAATTCTTTACAGACGAATGGAAAAACTGGTAGAAGCCGACCTCGGGGAAGATCAGTTTGGATTCCGTAGAAATGTTGGAACACGTGAGGCAATACTGACCTTACGACTTATCTTAGAAGAAAGATTAAGAAAAGGCAAATCTACGTTTCTAGCATTTGTAGACTTAGAGAAAGCTTTTGACAATGTTAACTGCAATACTCTCTTTCAAATTCTGAAGGTGGCAGGGGTAAAATACAGGGAGCGAAAGGCTATTTACAGTTTGTACAGAAACCAGATGGCAGTTATAAGAGTCGAGGGGCATGAAAGGGAAGCAGTGGTTGGGAAAAGAGTAAGACAGGGTTGTAGCCTCTCCCCGATGTTATTCAATCTGTATATTGAGCAAGCAGTAAAGGAAACAAAAGAAAAATTCGGAGTAGGTATTAAAATTCATGGAGAAGAAGTAAAAACTTTGAGGTTCGCCGATGACATTGTAATTCTGTCAGAGACAGCAAAGGACTTGGAAGAGCAGTTGAACGGAATGGACAGTGTCTTGAAAGGAGGCTATAAGATGAACATCAACAAAAGCAAAACGAGGATAATGGAATGTAGTCAAAATAAGTCGGGTGATGCTGAGGGAATTAGATTAGGAAATGAGACACTTAAAGTAGTAAAGGAGTTTTGCTATTTAGGGAGTAAAATAACCGATGATGGTCGAAGTAGAGAGGATATAAAATGTAGACTGGCAATGGCAAGGAAAGCGTTTCTCAAGAAGAGGAATTTGTTAACATCGAGCATAGATTTAAGTGTCAGGAAGTCGTTTCTGAAAGTATTTGTATGGAGTGTAGCCATGTATGGAAGTGAAACATGGACGATAACTAGTTTGGACAAGAAGAGAATAGAAGCTTTCGAAATGTGGTGCTACAGAAGAATGCTGAAGATAAGGTGGGTAGATCACGTAACTAATGAGGAGGTATTGAATAGGATTGGGGAGAAGAGAAGTTTGTGGCACAACTTGACTAGAAGAAGGGATCGGTTGGTAGGACATGTTTTGAGGCATCAAGGGATCACAAATTTAGCATTGGAGGGCAGTGTGGAGGGTAAAAATCGTAGAGGGAGACCAAGAGATGAATACACTAAGCAGATTCAGAAGGATGTAGGTTGCAGTAGATACTGGGAGATGAAGAAGCTTGCACAGGATAGAGTAGCATGGAGAGCTGCGTCAAACCAGTCTCAGGACTGAGGACCACAACAACAACAACAAGCTCTTGCTGTCTGGCCATTATCCACCATACCTCTTCTCCACGAAATCTATTTCGTGCGCACAGAAGCGAGTGAAGTTGTGGGCTGCAGCCTGCGCATAGATGTGGCAAATTTAAACTTCTACTGTTGCGTCAAAACAAAAATAGTTTTCTTGCAGTAAAAAAAAAAATGGCTCTGAGCACTATGGGACTTAACATCTATGTTCATCAGTCCCCTAGAACTTAGAACTACTTAAACCTAACTAACCTAAGGACAGCACACAACACCCAGTCATCACGAGGCAGAGAAAATCCCTGACCCCGCCGGGAATCGAAGCCGGGTGCGGGAAGCGAGTACGCTACAGCACGACCACGAGTTGCGGACCTTCCTTGCACTACTGGTATTGTTTGCACCACTCAACATAAATATTTTCAATGCATGTGACTGTATAATTCTCACTGTAAAGGTCATTCTGTCTTTTGGATAGCGACACATATGTGTGCCTATAATTTTTCTTGTAACTACGGATATTCATCTCGCTAGTTCTTCTTCGTTGTATCATTAGTAATAATGCATTGATTTCAAGTAAGTGCAACACAGAGCGTTTTTTACTTAGTATCTGGCTTGTAAAACACTTAAAAATGTAATTTTGCGTAAATATCTCGCCATCTATTAGTGGTTACATATGTTAATTTTTGTGGAACGCTTTTGGCTAAATCATCTATGGGGAAAAGGTGAAGGATGACTCTTCTTTTAACAGCTAATTGCGTTTGCTAATCAGCAAAAGCATAAATTGTCAAACGTTTGAACTAGATGCTGCAGTTATTCATTCGCAGCTCACTGTAAATGCGCCAGGACTAGAATCTTTTCTTAGATTATGCTCTTGACTGTTTTCCTAATGACAGTATTGAACGTTCATGTGAGTTTCACTACTCTAAGCATCATTCTTCATCAGACATACCTACACATTTATTCAAAGTGATATTTTCTACCAACAGGGTTCGCACAGAGCCTACCACTGCATTCATGCATCCTTTCCTGTCATTTGGGATGTGCACTTGCATCATTCCCATGTATCTAATACTAAATAAACAACAATCACGGAAAAATAATCGTAACACCAAAACATAATTAATGCAGAGTAATGAAATTTCTGGAATTCACTTGCCTGGCGGGGAGTAAAATATTTAAGTTATTAACATTGCAAGATCACAGGTTAATGTAACCGCTAAATAAACCATTGCAAATGTGAACTGCTGCTACATTAACAACGAGTGTAACTGCTAGAATACCGTATGCAAGCATGCAGACATCCATGCACTGTACTGGGCAGGTGACAGATGTGAATTTTTGGGCTGGAGTTCCATGCCTGTTGTACTTGGTCAGTCAATACAGGAACGGTTAATGCTGTTTGTGGATGACGCTGGAGTTGTTCAAAATGGCTCTGAGCGCTATGGGACTTAACATCTGAGGTCATAATGCCCCTAGAACTTAGAACTACTTAAACCTAACTAACCTAAGGACATCACACATATCCATGCCCCAGGCAGGATTCGAACTTGCGACCGTAGCAGTCGCGCGGTTCTGGACTGAAGCGCCTAGAACCGCTGGAGTTGTCGTCCAATGATATTCCATATGTGCTCGATTCGAGACAGATCTCGTGGTCGAGCAGGACACTCTGTAGAGCGTGCTGGATTACTGTAGCGGTATGTGAGGAAGCGAGCGTTATCCTGTTGGAAAACTGCCTCTGGAATGCCGTTCATGAATGACAGCACGACAGGTCGAATCACCGGACTGATGTACAAGTATGCAGTCAGGGTGCGTGGGATAACCACGAGAGTGTTCCTGTTGTCGCACCCCAGACCGTAACTAAGGGTCTAGGCTCAGTTGTCTAGCGTACAGACAGTCTGGTGCAGCTCCTCGACTGGCTCCCTTCTAACCAACACACGGCCATCACTGGCCCTGAGGCAGAACCAGCACCACACAGAAAACACAACAGACCTGCACCGTGTGCTCCAGTGAGCTCTCGCTTGACACCACTGAAGTCGCAAATGGGGGTGGTTTGGGGTCAGTGGAATCCACATTACGGTGCGTCCGGCTCGGAGCTGTCCTTGAATAACCGATTAGTACGAGGGCAGTTCAATAAGTAATGCAACACTTTTTTTTCTCGGCCAATTTTGGTTGAAAAAACCGGAAATTTCTTGTGGAATATTTTCAAACATTGCCGCTTCGTCTCGTATAGTTTCATTGACTTCTGACAGGTGGCAGCGCTGTACGGAGCTGTTAAAATGGCCTCTGTAACGGATGTGCGTTGCAAACAATGGGCAGTGATCGAGTTTCTTTTGGCGGAAAACCAGGACATCTCAGATATTCATAGGCACTTGCAGAATGTCTACGGTGATCTGGCAGTGGACAAAAGCACGGTGAGTCGTTGGGCAAAGCGTGTGTCATCATCGCCGCAAGGTCAAGCAAGACTGTCTGATCTCCCGCGTGCGGGCCGGCCGTGCACAGCTGTGACTCCTGCAATGGCGGAGCGTGCGAACACACTCGTTCGAGATGATCGACGGATCACCATCAAACAACTCAGTGCTCAACTTGACATCTCTGTTGGTAGTGCTGTCACAATTGTTCACCAGTTGGGATATTCAAAGGTTTGTTCCCGCTGGGTCCCTCGTTGTCTAACCAAACACCATAAAGAGCAAAGGAGAACCATCTGTGCGGAATTGCTTGCTCGTCATGCGGCTGAGGGTGACAATTTCTTGTCAAAGATTGTTACAGGCGATGAAACATGGGTTCATCACTTCGAACCTGAATCAAAACGGCAATCAATGGAGTGGCGCCACACCCACTCCCCAACCGAGAAAATGTTTAAAGCCATACCCTCAGCCGGTAAAGTCACGGTTACAGTCTTCTGGGACGCTGAAGGGGTTATTCTGTTCGATGTCCTTCCCCATGGTCAAACGATCAACTCTGAAGTGTATTGTGCTACTCTTCAGAAATTGAAGAAACGACTTCAGCGTGTTCGTAGGCACAAAAATCTGAACGAACTTCTCCTTCTTCATGACAACGCAAGACCTCACACAAGTCTTCGCACCCGAGAGGAGCTCACAAAACTTCAGTGGACTTTTCTTCCTCATGCACCCTACAGCCCCGATCTCGCACCGTCGGATTTCCATACGTTTGGCCCAATGAAGGACGCAATCCGTGGGAGGCACTACGCGGATGATGAAGAAGTTATTGATGCAGTACGACGTTGGCTCCGACATCGACCAGTGGAATGGTTCCGTGCAGGCATACAGGCCCTCATTTCAAGGTGGCGAAAGGCCGTAGCATTGAATGGAGATTACGTTGAAAAATAGTGTTGTGTAGCTAAAAGATTGGGCAATAACCTGGTGTATTTCAATGCTGAATAAAACAACCCCTGTTTCAGAAAAAAAATGTGTTGCATTACTTATTGAACTGCCCTCGTAACAGTTCTTTGTGTCACTGTGGTGCCAATTGCAGCTCAGATTGTACGAACGGCCAGAGCCATAAGCCGGACACGATCGTCTTCCATCCAGAGCCCTGTCCTCTTGCGAGCGTTCATTCTCGTGACCACTCGTGCAGTCAGTCACGTGCAGTGGCTACATTCCTGCCAAGCCTTTTAGCAACATCGCAAAAGGAAAATCCAGCTTCTCATAGCCATATTACAGGACCACGTTAAACTCAGTGAGTTAAAATGCATTCTTGACTAACATCAACTTATCACGTGCAATCACGAAGACTGAAAGAACGCTCATGACCGTTGCAGCGCGCATTTAAAGCAAAAAAATGGTTCTGAGCACTACAGGACTTAACATCTGAGGTCATCAGTCGCCTAGAACTTGTCTTACTGTGATTTAGCATCAAATTATTTTCCACAAGCCACGAACTTATTTCATGAACTACATTATTTGTTACTGTTTCAATATTACACACAAGATCCTTCACTATCAAGCTGGTGTCATCAGCAAACAGAAATATTTTTGAATCACCTGTAACACTAGAAGGCATATCATTTATATAAATAAGAAACAGCAGTGGCCCCAGCACCGACCCCCTGGGGAACGCCCGACTAAACATTGGGACTGAACATCACTATCACTCTCAATATTGCGGAAAATTACCCTCTGCTTTCTGTTCTTAAAGTAAGAGGCGAACCAACTGTAAGCTACTCCCCTTACTCCATAATGGTCCAACTTCTGCAGTAATATTTTGTGGTCAACACAGTCAAAAGCCTTCGTTAAATCAAAGAAAACACCTAGCGTTCGGAACCTTCTATTTAATCCGTCCAAAACCTCACAGAGAAAATTGTAGATGTAGTAGACGAGAAATGACAATGCAAACGGGACTTACGTCACTGTCATGAGACGTGTCATTATTTATAACTGGAACACGGAAATAATTCACTCAGAAATGGGACATACACATCACAGAGGTTAACGTTTTTAAAGAAAGTTCTGACAGAATGTAAATACTTGAGCTGTAACGGAGACCACTCACCGAAAACCAAAAGCGTTGAGTTGTTGAGAGGCACACACAGAGATAAAGCAAACTTGCTAGCTTTCGCAGTAATGGTTTTCCGAGCTAGAGCAGTGCCTAGAGAAGTGCCTAGAACCGCACGGCCACAACGGCCGGCCGTATTTAAAGCAAATCAGATTTGCGTCCTCATAGTGGAGCCACTAACGCCACACATAAGCGACTGGCGCGTAACTGGAATAGACATCGTATTTCAGAAATAGAAACAGCCTACCAACTATCTTTTATATCGCAACTCCTTCTTGGTGTTGCTGTGTTTTTTTCCATCAGTGTATTTAACCGCTCGACTACCCACAGTATAGCCAGTTCATCACTCATACATAAGCACAACACGTGTAGAATACTTTAAGAGCGAACTCTTCTCCACTTTTACGACACATTTATTCTCATGTCTTGTGCAGTCCATAAGTACTAAAACTGAGTTCATTCTGATCAAATTCTGGTTGTCTTTCGAGCGTTGGCAGCTTAACGTTACAACACTTTGCATTGTAGACACTAAAGACTCATCTTTTAAGCATTTTACTCGTTGGACAGTATTGATTCAAATGGCTCTGAGTACTATGGGACTTAACATCTATGGTCATCAGTCCCCTAGAACTTAGAACTACCTAAACGTAACTAACCTAAGGACATCACACAACACCCAGTCATCACTAGGCAGAGAAAATCCCTGACCCCGCCGGGAATCGAACCCGGGAACCCGGGTGCAGTGAGCGAGAACGCTACCGCACGACCACGAGCTGCGGACGGTGGACAGTATAGCGAGGGTGTCATTACATCAGTTGATGTTTATCTTCTGAAAATTGCGCTTATTTCTCCCCACTTTATTAGTAGCATTTAGTCGTATTACCTTTTATTAATCGTAGTTACTCATCGTGGTAGAAAGCATCGCTCATGCGAAATTCAGCTTTTGTCACATGATATACTGCGAACTATGGACGAAGGGCAACAGGAAGATTCCATATTTCTAGATTTCCGGAATGATTTTGACATGGTGCCCCTTTGCATGTTGTTACAGAACGTACGAGTATATGGAATAGGTTCAGAGATATGTAAGTGGATTGAAGACCCAATATGTTGTCCTCGATGGCGAGTATTCATCAGCGACAAGGGTATCGCCAGCAGTGTCTCACGGAAGTGTGATAGGACCGCTATTATCCTCTGTATACATAAATGATTTGGTGGACAGGGTGGGCAGCTAGCTGAGGTTGTTTGTTGATGATGCTGTGGTGTACGGTAAGATGTTAAAGTTGAGTGACTGTAGCAGACTATGAGACGACTTAAACAAAATTCAAGCTGGTATGATGAATGGCAGCTAGCTATAAATGTAGAGAAATGTAAGTTAATGTGAATGTGTAGGAAAAACAAACCCATAACGTTTGGATGCAACATTAGTAGCGTCCTGTTTGACACAGTCATGTCGTTTAAATATCTGGGTATAACGTTGCAAAGTGAAATCAAATGGAATGAGCATGTGAGTATTGTGGTAGGAGAATCAGATGGTTGACTTCGGTTTATTGGGAGAGTTCTAGGAAAGTGTGGTTCATCTGTAAAAGTGACCTAATATAGGATAATACTGCGATCTATTTTTGAGTACAGTTCAAGTGTTTGAGACCCATACCAACTCTGATTAAAGAAAGAGTGCGAAGCAATTCAGAGACGGGCTGCTAGATTTATTACTAGTAGGTTCGAACAACATGCAATGTTTCTGAGGTGCTTCGGGAACTCAAGTCCCTGGAGGGAAGGCGACGCTCTTGTCGAGAACACTATTGAGAAAATTTAGAGAACCGGCGTTTGAAGCTGAGTGCCGAACGATTCTACTGCCCCCAACAGTAGCTAAGTAGCGCATAAAGACCGCGGAGATAAGATACGAGAAATTAAGACTCTACGGAGGCATCTTAGATCGTCTTTTTTCCCTCGCTCTATTAGCGAGTGGGACAGGAAAGGATATGATTAGTAGTGGTACAAGGCACCCTCCGCTGCGCGCCATACGGTGGATTGCGGAGTGTGTATGTAGATATACACTCCTGGAAATGGAAAAAAGAACACATTGACACCGGTGTGTCAGACCCACCATACTTGCTCCGGACACTGCGAGACGGCTGTACAAGCAATGATCACACGCACGGCACAGCGGACACACCAGGAACCGCGGTGTTGGCCGTCGAATGGCGCTAGCTGCGCAGCATTTGTGCACCGCCGTCGTCAGTGTCAGCCAGTTTGCCGTGGCATACGGAGCTCCATCGCAGTCTTTAACACTGGTAGCATGCCGCGACAGCGTGGACGTGAACCGTATGTGCAGTTGACGGACTTTGAGCGAGGGCGTATAGTGGGCATGCGGGAGGCCGGGTGGACGTACCGCCGAATTGCTCGACACGTGGGGCGTGAGGTCTCCACAGTACATCGATGTTGTCGCCAGTGGTCGGCGGAAGGTGCACGTGCCCGTCGACGTGGGACCGGACCGCAGCGACGCACGGATGCACGCCAAGACCGTAGGATCCTACGCAGTGCCGTAGGGGACCGCACCGCCACTTCCCAGCAAATTAGGGACACTGTTGCTCCTGGGGTATCGGCGAGGACCATTCGCAACCGTCTCCATGAAGCTGGGCTACGGCCCCGCACACCGTTAGGCCGTCTTCCGCTCACGCCCCAACATCATGCAGCCCGCCTCCAGTGGTGTCGCGACAGGCGTGAATGGAGGGACGAATGGAGACGTGTCGTCTTCAGCGATGAGAGTCGCTTCTGCCTTGGTGCCAATGATGGTCGTATGCGTGTTTGGCGCCGTGCAGGTGAGCGCCACAATCAGGACTGCATACGACCGAGGCACACAGGGCCAACACCCGGCATCATGGTGTGGGGAGCGATCTCCTACACTGGCCGTACACCACTGGTGATCGTCGAGGGGACACTGAATAGTGCACGGTACATCCAAACCGTCATCGAACCCATCGTTCTACCATTCCTAGACCGGCAAGGGAACTTGCTGTTCCAACAGGACAATGCACGTCCGTATGTATCCCGTGCCACCCAACGTGCTCTAGAAGGTGTAAGTCAACTACCCTGGCCAGCAAGATCTCCGGATCTGTCCCCCATTGAGCATGTTTGGGACTGGATGAAGCGTCGTCTCACGCGGTCTGCACGTCCAGCACGAACGCTGGTCCAACTGAGGCGCCAGGTGGAAATGGCATGGCAAGCCGTTCCACAGGACTACATCCAGCATCTCTACGATCGTCTCCATGGGAGAATAGCAGCCTGCATTGCTGCGAAAGGTGGATATACACTGTACTAGTGCCGACATTGTGCATGCTCTGTTGCCTGTGTCTATGTGCCTGTGGTTCTGTCAGTGTGATCATGTGATGTATCTGACCCCAGGAATGTGTCAATAAAGTTTCCCCTTCCTGGGACAATGAATTCACGGTGTTCTTATTTCAATTTCCAGGAGTGTAGATATAGGTAGCTCATAGTCTGCTGTAGTTCCTCCTGTATTTAATTTTTTTTACTTTTTTCGCTGAGGTTTACTTTCTTAACCTAAGTTTAAAATTAATATTTATACATGTACCTGTTTATTAAGCCAAAGGCCTTGCAGCTGTGGTAACAGCAGTTCCCGTCAGATCAGCGAAGTTAAGCGCTGTCGGGCTGGGCTAGCACTTGGATGGGTGACCACCCTATCTGGCGAGCGCTGTTGGCCAGCGGGGTGCACTCAGCCCTTGGGCGGCAAACTAAGGAGCTACTTGATTCAGAAGTAGCGGCTCCGGTCTCGGAAACTGACATACGGCCGGGGGGAGCGGCATGCTGACCACATGCCCCTCCATATCCGCGTCCAATGACGCCTGTGGGTGAGGATGACACGGCGGCCGGTCGGTAGCGTTGGGCCTTCATGGCCTGTTCGTGAGGAGTTAACATGTTTTATAATTTCAAGTTATTATGTGAACGTGGCAGTAGGATAGTTTGTCGTACCCCTGTTGGCTTCATCACACAAACTGTTGTGGCGTTGCAAGACAGCCACGCCACTCGGAAGTAGCCGAAATGCTCGCGTTGGTGGGTAGATCACGTAAGTAATGAGGAGGTATTGAATAGGATTGGGGAGAAGAGAAGTTTGTGGCACAACTTGACTAGAAGAAGGGATCGGTTGGTAGGACATGTTTTGAGGCATCAAGGGATCACAAATTTAGCGTTGGAGGGCAGTGTGGAGGGTAAAAATCGTAGAGGGAGACCAAGAGATGAATACACTAAGCAGATTCAGAAGGATGTAGGTTGCAGTAGATACTGGGAGATGAAGAAGCTTGCACAGGATAGAGTAGCATGGAGAGCTGCATCAAACCAGTCTCAGGACTGAAGACCACAACAACAACAACAACAACACACGCCGGCTGGCGTGAGGTCTGAAACAGGATACTTAATGAATGCTATAAAGAAAAGTACGTAGCTTCTTTAATACCTAACTTTACTCCATCATTGTGGTACATCGCTCTTGACGATACAATTGAGAGTCTTTAAATACAAGCACTGTAAGGCTAATGGCGCCTTGCTAGGTCGTAGCCATGGACTTAGCTGAAGGCTATTCTAACTGTCTCTCGGCAAATGAGAGAAAGACTTCGTCAGTGTAGTCGCTAGCAAAGTCGTCATACAACTGGGGCGAGTGCTCGTACGTCTCTCTAGACCTGCCGTGTGGTGGCGCTCGGTCTGCAATTACTGACAGTGGCGAAACGCGGGTCCAACATGTACTAATGGACCGCGGCCGATTTAAAGCTACCACCTAGCAAGTGTGGTGTCTGGCGGTGACACCACACAAACTTCTTTATCTCTTTGTGTGGGTATAATCCCCGTATTTTTCCCGAATTGTGTTGACCCGAAGGATAACACACCCAGGATGTGTGAAGTCGACCGTCATGTGTGGCTTGCCACTTACAGTTTAGTGTCTTTAGTTTGCTGGATTTGTGTTGTATGCATAAGAGTACCTCCTCTCCGACTTGAAAAATGCACTTATACCCTAATCTATTACCATACTTTTGTTTTCTCCTTTCTGCTCGTGCATTAAGAATTGTTAATGCCTGCCTGACCTTTCCTTCTATCAATGTTTCATTTTGAAGCTCTCTTGGTAATGGTCTGACCCACTCGCCAATTTCAGTCTTTCCAAATATCAACTCAGCCGGTGTCAATCTCGTGGAGGCATATGTAAGATTATTTAGTATTTTCTGAATTGGTACGAAATATTCTGTCCACCTAGTTTCTTTGTCCTAATGAACCTGTTAAACTATTTGAATACTCTTTCTACCTGACTTGCTTCTGAGCGGAAGCGTGCATCTAGAATTGCTTTATCTGTTGTTCGTTCAAAAAATCTCTCCACTTACTGCTTGTAAAGTTCGATGCATTAACAGTAAATACTTCTAGCGGCTTACCAACTCTCGGGAAATACTCATTTGTAGTCCTCCTGACAACAGGTGCAGAAGTTTGTATTTTCACTGTATACATGCGATGGTACTTCGTAAGAAAAAATCAGCTACATATTTTACCACGCCCCTAGCTTGTGGTAGATGGCCAGCTGCTTCAAGGGACACCAACTTCAGTGGTTTAGTAGGAGAAATTGGATGTAGTTCTGTTAAACTCGATTTGGGTGCTTCACCATCTCACAAACGACACTTTTTCTTATAACTCAGTGTACCATGTGTCTGTCATTAGAAAAATGAAGTACGAACGATACTTTTTGTGTACTTTGACACCCCATAGTATCCCCAACCACGGCGGGTGTATTCGATGTATGCATCAGGTAAACATACGCACCGCCGTGACGACTCAGGTGTGCGACAGTTAATCAGTACTCTTTGGTGCAGAGTGTGGTGTCACCGCCAGACACCACACTTGCTAGGTGGTAGCTTTTAAATCGGCCGCGGTGCGCTAGTATACGACGGACCCGCGTGTCGCCACTGTCAGTAATTGCAGACCGAGCGCCACCATACGGCAGGTCTAGTGAGACGTACTAGCACTCGCCCCAGTTGTCAAGCCGACGTTGCTAGCCATGTTTCACTGAGAATTACGCTCTCATTTGCCGAGACGATAGTTAGCATAGCCTTCAGCTACATTTGCTACGACCTAGCAAGGCGCCATTACCAGTATAGATATTGAGATTCTATTAATGTATCATCAAGAGCGGTGTTCTACAAATGTGGATTAAAGTTAAGTATTCCAGAAGCTACGTACTTTTCTTTATAGCATTCATTACGTATCCTGTTTCAGACCCCACGCCAGCCTGCGTGAGTTTAAGCGCGTGCCTTTCGGCTTCCTCTCATTGTGTCTAGGCTGTCTTGTCTAGACACAACACAGAGTATAGTTCTTACCTAGTAGGCCCGCCCGGCTAGCCGTGTGGTCTGACCACCGTGTGGTCTGACGCGCTGCTTCCCGAGCGGGAAGGCGTGCCGGTCCCCTGCGCGAATCCGCCCGGCGGATTAGTGTCGAGGTCCGCTGTGCCGGCCGGCCTGTGGGTGGTTTTTAAGGCGGTTTTCCATCTGCCTCGACGAATGCGAGCTGGTTCCCCTTATTCCGCCTCAGTTACACTATGTCGGCGATTGCTGCCCAAACACTGTCTCCATGTACGCGTACGCCATAATTGCTCTACCACGCAAACATTGAGGTTACACTCGTCTGGAATGAGACGTTCCCGGGGGAGGGGGGATGGGGGGGGGGGCACTGGCGGCCGAACGATGTATGCATCGTCCACTGGGGGCTGAACCGCTGAATAACCCTGGGTTCGGTGTGGGGCGGCGGTGGAGTGAGTGGACTGCTGTAGCCTGTTGTGGGGTTGTGTACCACTGAAGGCTTCGGCGGGGACGGAGCCTCTCCGTCGTTTCTAGGTCCCCAGTTCAATATATACATACACTCCTGGAAATGGAAAAAAGAACACATTGACACCGGTGTGTCAGACCCACCATACTTGCTCCGGACACTGCGAGAGGGCTGTACAAGCAATGATCACACGCACGGCACAGCGGACACACCAGGAACCGCGGTGTTGGCCGTCGAATGGCGCTAGCTGCGCAGCATTTGTGCACCGCCGCCGTCAGTGTCAGCCAGTTTTCCGTGGCATACGGAGCTCCATCACAGTCTTTAACACTGGTAGCATGCCGCGACAGCGTGGACGTGAACCGTATGTGCAGTTGACGGACTTTGAGCGAGGGCGTATAGTGGGCATGCGGGAGGCCGGGTGGACGTACCGCCGAATTGCTCAACACGTGGGGCGTGAGGTCTCCACAGTACATCGATGTTGTCGCCAGTGGTCGGCGGAAGGTGCACGTGCCCGTCGACCTGGGACCGGACCGCAGCGACGCACGGATGCACGCCAAGACCGTAGGATCCTACGCAGTGCCGTAGGGGACCGCACCGCCACTTCCCAGCAAATTAGGGACACTGTTGCTCCTGGGGTATCGGCGAGGACCATTCGCAACCGTCTCCATGAAGCTGGGCTACGGTCCCGCACACCGTTAGGCCGTCTTCCGCTCACGCCCCAACATCATGCAGCCCCCTCCAGTGGTGTCGCGACAGGCGTGAATGGAGGGACGAATGGAGACGTGTCGTCTTCAGCGATGAGAGTCGCTTCTGCCTTGGTGCCAATGATGGTCGTATGCGTGTTTGGCGCCGTGCAGGTGAGCGCCACAATCAGGACTGCATACGAACGAGGCACACAGGGCCAACACCCGGCATCATGGTGTGGGGAGCTATCTCCTACACTGGCCGTACACCACTGGTGATCGTCGAGGGGACACTGAATAGTGCACGGTACATCCAAACCGTCATCGAACCCATCGTTCTACCATTCCTAGACCGGCAAGGGAACTTGCTGTTCCAACAGGACAATGCACGTCCGCATGTATCCCGTGCCACCCAACGTGCTCTAGAAGGTGTAAGTCAACTACCCTGGCCAGCAAGATCTCCGGATCTGTCCCCCATTGAGCATGTTTGGGACTGGATGAAGTGTCGTCTCACGCGGTCTGCACGTCCAGCACGAACGCTGGTCCAACTGAGGCGCCAGGTGGAAATGGCATGGCAAGCCGTTCCACAGGACTACATCCAGCATCTCTACGATCGTCTCCATGGGAGAATAGCAGCCTGCATTGCTGCGAAAGGTGGATATACACTGTACTAGTGCCGACATTGTGCATGCTCTGTTGCCTGTGTCTATGTGCCTGTGGTTCTGTCAGTGTGATCATGTGATGTATCTGACCCCAGGAATGTGTCAATAAAGTTTCCCCTTCCTGGGACAATGAATTCACGGTGTTCTTATTTCAATTTCCAGGAGTGTACATACTTACCTAGTTCTTCGTTGTTATCTTCTTGTAGTCTCCACTTTACAATCTGGTGCATCTTCTTCCTAAACTTACTCGTATTTCAACACACCCTTAAGTAGTGTGGTCGGTAAGTACCATTGTACACAAGAAAAATGAGAAAATCGGAAGTTTGTTCTGCCAACTCGCTGAATTCGTGTAAAGCCTGTTCCAGGTGTGGAAGTGCGTCTGTTATAATAATCCGTTCTCCTTTTATGTGTACAATCTCAAAACTGAATTCTTGCAAGAAAAGACACTAATTGGCAATACGTCTGTGTAACAATTTGCAGGTTAATTAGAAAGGACAGGGCTTGATGATCGCAAGACACTTTTGTGTGCTTACCCCATAAACGGTGCTGAAATTTCCTAAATGCCCAAACGACTGTCAAGGCTTCCGGAAAGTTCTGTTACCAAATAAGATTTTTTACATTCTGTCAAGGTTCAACTTGTGAAACTAATCACTCATATTGTCGATTTTTCGTCAATTTTTCTGATTTGAAACAGGCATGTCCCCACTCTCTTTAATGATACATCCATGCTGAGACGAAAGTCTGATCTCATATCAGGATGATGTAACAGGTTAGCATTGACTTGGGTCCCTTTAATTGCGTCAAAATCTTTCTAGCGTTGCACTGTCCACAACCACGTACTGTTCTTTCTCAACAGGTTTAAGAGAGCATCATTGTTTAGTAATTGATTTGTCACAAATTTTCTGAAAAACGACTTTAATTCTAAGAATTCTTTGAGTTATCTTCTGTTTTGGGGTGCTGCAAAATTTTTTATTTCAGCGATCTTTGCTTTGTCTGGTACTATCTTTCTAAGCAAATAATGTGATATAAAAATTTTATTTTCTGCCGTCCAAACTCGGACATTCGTAAGTTTACTATGACATTATACTCTGACATTTTATAACACTTTACTGAGCAATTCCAAGTGTTCTATCGATGTTGTGGTGCCAACCAATAGGTCAGCCACATACACCATCCATCTACTTAGCATGTCAGGGCCCAATACTTTAACAAGGGCTGCTATAAATATTCCTACATTGACATTTAATCTGAAGGGAAATGTATGGTATTGGTAATTTCTAACTGTACAAATGAATGCTGTATACTTTTTAGTGTCTGAATGAAGTGCTATCTGCCAGCATGAGATACGCAAATCTGTGCTAGATAAGTGTTTTGAATTTTTAGCAATTGCTCCTCTAAAATTTTGAGCTTTATCCTCACTGAGACAGTGATCTTGTTGATTTGTTTGACACCTAAAACTAGGCGGACATCGCCATTCGGTTTCGCAATTGCCGGAAAATGGCTACAATATGGTGACTGTGAAGGTTCAGTTATTTCCTAGTTTTTTATTATTTCTATTTTTTTACATACTGTTTGCCTTTTGCCCATGGTATTGCATACAAAGAGTGACAGAAGATTTGGTGGGGTTACACCTCCATCTTATGCACGTAACCTTTAAAACTACTGGGATGCTTTTCAAAAACTTGTATGTATTGCAAGATTAGTTCACCTAATTCATTTCTTTGGGTTATGAATAGGTAAGGAGAGTCTTGTACATTATCTGTATGATTCGTACATTGGTAGGTGTATCTGATGACTGATTAGCAAGGTTTTATTTACGAAAAATATCTCTGGACAAATGTCTTGTGAATCTACTTCATGTTGATTGACTTGTTCTCATCTTGACTAAATCAAGAGAGACCGTACAATCTTCCACTTGAAAATGACACTTGTCTTTACCTAATGTTAGTTTCACTTCATACTGTTGAAAAGAATTCATGCCTAAAATTCAGTTGACTATTAGTTTTTCAATAATAAGCAAGTCATACCTTATTATAGAATCATTTATTGTAATAGGTACAGATGCTTGTGTTTTCACTACTTGTGTTTGTTACATATTTCTGTTAGAACTCTGCAGTTTTGCAGAGATAAGGTACGTACATACATATTTCTTTTGATTTCTTTGAACAAACTAACTGACTTTATATTCGCAGAAGCGACTGTGTCGACAATAAGTGTACAGGTACATCACCTACTTTAGCGTTAACTGTTGCCGGTATCACTACATCTCCCTCTCCGCCATTACAAGTCTCTTTAGAACACAACTCGTCTGTCACATCCTTATCCTGATCATATCGCAAAGTATGTATATATCCACTCTGTATGCCTCCATTGCTTCTATTGGTCGTGGTTGTGGTGTTTACCGGTGGAACAATGTTACTGTGTCATCTACCTCGACTATGTCCGCCCCCGGTAGCTGCGTGGTCAGCGTGACAGAATATCAATTCTAAGGGCCCGGAGTCGATTCCCGGCTGGGTCGGAGATTTTCTCCGCTCATCTACATCTACATCTACATCCATACTCCGCAAGCCACCTGACGGTGTGTGGCGGAGGGTACCTTGAGTACCTCTATCGGTTCTCCCTTCTATTCCAGTCTCGTATTGTTCGTGGAAAGAAGGACTGTCGGTGTGCTTCTGTGTGGGCTCTAATCTCTCTGATTTTATGCTCATGATCTCTTCGCGAGATATACGTAGTAGGGAGCAATATACTGCTTGACTCTTTGGTGAAGGTATGTTCTCGAAACTTTAACAAAAGCCCGTATCGAGCTACTGAGCGTCTCTCCTGCAGAGTCTTCCACTGGAGTTTATCTATCATCTCCGTAACGCTTTCGCGATTACTAAATGATTCTGTAACGAAGCGCGCTGCTCTCCGTTGGATCTTCTCTATCTCTTCTACCAACCCTATCTGGTACGGATCCCACACTGTTGAGCAGTATTCAAGCAGTGGGCGAACAAGCGTACTGTAACCTACTTCCTTTGTTTTCGGATTGCATTTCCTTAGGATTCTTCCAATGAATCTCAGTCTGGCGTCTGCTTTACCGATGATCAACTTTATATGATCATTCCATTTTAAATCACTCCTAATGCGTACTCCCAGATAATTTATGGAATTAACTGCTTCCAGTTGCTGACCTGCTATTTTGTAGCTAAATGATAATGGATCTATCTTTCTATGTATTCGCAGCACATTACACTTGTCTACATTGAGATTCAATTGGCATTCCCTGCACCATGCGTCAATTCGCTGCAGATCCTCCTGCATTTCAGCACAATTTTCCATTGTTACAACCTCTCGATACACTACAGCATCATCTGCCAAAAAGCCTCAGTGAACTTCTGATGTCATCCACAAGGTCATTTATGTATATTGTGAATAGCAACGGTCCTATGACACTCCCCTGCGGCACACCTGAAATCACTCTTACTTCGGAAGACTTCTCTCCATTCTCAGGGACTTGCAGTGTTGTCCTAATCATCCGTTCATCCCCATCGACTCGCAAGTCGCCGAAGTGGCGTCAAATTGAAAGACTTGCAGCCTGCTAACGGTCTAGCCGACTGGAGGCCCTAGTCACACGACATTATTTTACCTCGACTGTGTGTACTGCATGTTCAGTATTGCACCAGCTTGTGTCTGCTTTGCTACAGAAATCTTGGTCCACTTGCCTAAACTCTCTGCTTCGTATTTCCCCAATATTCGTTAACCTGTGCCCATTACATGTTTCATTAGTTCTTCGCCTACTATCTATTTTACTTTGCCTCTGGTTGTACCAATTTCTGTTATCGTGCCTGGGTGAAGGTTGGTTCCCAGCGTTGTATCTACGATCTCCCTTTCTCTGGTAATGATTATTTCCTTGATGGTTATTGTTTCTGTACCTACAGTGTTGTGACGGCGCATATGGACGCCGACCGTGACCACTATTATTGTTGTTATTATGGAATTGTGCCTTTTCATTTGACTGGAAATGCCGTGGCACATCCGAGCTATTCGACTGGCATGACAGTCCTCATAAATCAAATCAGTAGTGTCCAATATGGAAAGGAAATATTCCAGATCTGAGGGTATAATGATTAGCTTTTCTTGAATATCTACATCTACATTTACATCTACATCCGTACTCCGCAAGCCACCTGACGGTGTGTGGCGGAGGGTACCCTGAGTACCTCTATCGGTTCCCCCTTCTATTCCAGTCTCGTATTGTTCGTGGAAAGAAGGATTGTCGATATGCTTCTGTGTGGACTCTAATCTCTCTGGTTTTATCCTCACGGTCTCTTCGCGAGATATACGTAGGAGGGAGCAATATACTGCTTGACTCTTCGGTGAAGGTATGTTCTCGAAACTTAAACAAAAGCCCGTACCGAGCTACTGAGCGTCTCTCCTGCAGATTCTCCCACTGGAGTTTATCTATCATCTCCGTAACGCTTTCGCGATTACTAAATGATCCTGTAACGAAGCGCGCTGCTCTCCGTTGGATCTTCTCTATCTCTTCTATCAACCCTATCTGGTACGGATCCCACACTGCTGAGCAGTATTCAAGCAGTGGGCGAACAAGCGTACTTTAACCTACTTCCTTTGTTTTCGGAAAATGGTAATCGACCCTCCCAATTTTTCAATATGCCCACATGGAATACAGGGTTGCTCAAGTATCTTGTTTTGTTAGTATATTTTTCTAAATATTTTCTTAATCCTCCTGTTTGGCATTGAATGGCTGTGGCTCAAATATTTCACGCTGTAATCATTCTTGAGCACCAGCCGATTAAAAGTTGTCCAAAAAGGCCTGCTCGAATTGGTCTTACATTTGATATCTGCTTGCTATATCTGCACTCACAGGTTAAGGCGTCAACTTGGGTAAACCGCACCACTTGTCGTATTTTTGTTGTTTAGACCTGCTACGTGTCAGTACATTACGAAATGCTGTTATGAGCATGACTGGGCGTTCTTTTTTTCGAGTCAGTAGTAAACACCTGAAATCGTCTGCGTTTCAAGTGGCCTTCGTCAACTAATATCAACAGATAAGAAACTGCTCGTGATAAATTGACAAGTGCGGTGGTGTGTGGTAACTTGTTAGATTCGTCATTAACGGCAGCAAATGCTTTTACGTGCCAGAATTTCTCTTGTAAATGTCGCGAATCTCCAAGGGTGGAGAGTTATTCTCTCATCGGTCTACTAAACCGCATGGTACGATTCCTGTGTTAACACTGTTTCATTCGTTCGAACAGATCCTATCAGTGTTCAGTTCTGAACGAATTTGTTGCACTGCGTTTTTGATACCGATGTCTGCCTTATTAGCAATTTTATGTACTTTTTCGGGCATCAAATGTTCTATCTCCTCAATGTAAGTTCTGTGCTGTACTCGAAATATTCGTACAAATGTGGTATCACTGTCAAACATGTCTACTTCTACACGGTCGTGAAGTTCCTTTACATTGGTACTAACACGCTTTTGTTCATGCTTTATAAATCCGATCTCCTTCGACAGTGTTTGTATCTTGTCTGGAAGATCTTCGCAAATTGTTTGCAGTTCAGAAACTTCTGTCTGAACTTCCGTAACTGCTTCTGCCAATTCACTGTGCGCAGTTTGCAAAACGTCTTGTTTTGCAGTTAGCTCATCGAGCATACTTGCTGATTACCCTTGTTTCTTCTAATATTTGGGAAAGTGTCTACGCAAAATTTCTATACCGCACAAGATTGCTAACAAGGAGTACTACGTTCTACTGAAAGTTGCTACTAGAGAAACCACTTAGAAAACACCTATATTTAATTTTGAATCTAACTGCACGTCATCTGACTGACTCCAGGCAAATAAATATCAAGCCTTCGTCTTACCTTAAATGATGGCGTCTTCTTGATTTTTTTCTTTCACCTATCATTTATTCAGTCGAATTAAGAAAGGTGATGCTGAGGGAATTAGATTAGGAAATGAGACACTTAAAGTAGTAAAGGAGCTTTGCTATTTGGGGAGCAAAATAACTGATGATGGTCGAAGTAGAGAGGATATAAAATGTAGACTGGCAATGGCGAGGAAAGCGTTTCTGAAGAAGAAAAATTTGTTAACATCGAGTATAGATTTAAACGTCAGGAAGTGGTTTCTGAAAGTATTTGTATGGAGTTTAGCCATGTATGGAAGTGAAACGTGGACGATAAATAGTTTAGATAAGAAGAGAATAGAAGCTTTCGAAATGTGGTGCTACAGAAGAATGCTGAAGATTAGGTGGGTAGATCACATAACTAATGAGGAGGTATTGAATAGAATTGGGGAGAAGCGGAGTTTGTGGCACAACTTGACTAGAAGAAGGGATCGGTTGGTAGGACATGTTTTGAGACATCGAGGGGTCACCAATTTAGTGTTGGAGGGCAGGAGCATGGAGGGAAAAATCGTAGAGGGAGACCAAGAGATGAATACACTAAGCAGATTCAGAAGGATGTAGGCTGCAGTAGGTACTGAGAGATGAAGAAGCTTACACAGGATAGAGTAGCATGAAGACCTGCATCAAACCAGTCTCAGGACTGAAGACCACAACAACAAACAACAATCATTTATTCTTTGTATTATAATTTTGTAAAAAACTTGTTTCTCACCTCTTTTCTTCTTTAACGTTCTCATTTCTCCTTATTTACTTATTTTTACTTATCGTTTGGCAAGTAACCGAAAAGAAAATTTACATCCATCATTGCATAAATAATCAATCTTTTACAAACATGAACAAGTAAGTGACTAATGTTACCGACACAGCCCCTGTTAGGTGGCCACATAAAATGTATTAATGACATAATATTGACGACTAGAAAAGGAAAAGACATTCATACGTATATAAGTAAATTATGTTGTTGTTAATAATAGAAATGTTCATATTTTTTACGTAGAACTGCGAGATGATGGAGAGTCGCGTATCTTGCGAGGCTCTGTACATCGGTTCATCGACGCAGTCACGCAGTGCAGCGTTCGTAAACATTATAAAGTTTACCTTTACCTTTTTCTTCTTGTGTTCCTTGTGTGGTTCGTTGCGTCACCACTCCTTTGGCAGCCATAATGAAGGTGAGTCGGACTTCAAAACTCTTAAGTCTTCTTGACTTAGAACTGACTTGTAGTACTAGGTGATAAATAAATCCACAAACATTTGTATATCTTATACGGGATATTCGCATGTGCAGTCCATAAAATGCGGCTTCGTTTTCTTCAACAAATCAAGAGAATTCTACAGCTCATACCTCCAAGAAGAAATTTAAAAAACAGGAGCTTAAAACTTCGCCTTTTTCTTCGACATAAACGATTCTTTGGCAACTTCAAAGATTATACTGTTACAGCCATGTTACTCCAATAAATATGTACTTCATTTACAAATTTTTAGAATGACCCTTTTTCCTTTTTCAAAACTTTTATTGCCTGGTAAGTAATATCACGCAATAACCATGTGTTCGAAAATTTCCGGCGCTACCGAGACTTCGATTCCTATCTCTGTGGCCATTCTGTCACTCCGTTCGGCCGTTGTGACCGAGCGGTTAAAGGCGCTTCAGTTTGGAACCGCGCGACTACTACGGTCGCAGGTTCGAATCCTGCCTCGGGCATGGATGTGTGTGATGTCGTTAGTTTAGTTAGGTTTAAGTAGTTCTAAGTTCTAGGGCACTGATGACCTCAGATGTTAAATCCCATAGTGCTCAGAGTAATTTGAACCATTTTTGTCACACCGTTTACAAGGGATTCCCAGAACCGGATTTCGGAAACCGATTTCCCAATATCGCTTCTGGGTGCTCATGTAAACACTTCAAAATCGATTTTGGAAATCCACTTCTGGTTACTGGTTTTCCAATTCCGCAATCGATTTTCGCTCCCATGTAAATGCAACCGGTTTTGGAACGTGTTTGGGCTGTCAGGTTTCGTCCTGTTTTTACAAATTTTCGTCTAATATCGACGGATTGGCTTTTTGTACTGTGAAAGGTAAGTATAAATATTAAACTGAAGCTGTTTACACTTTGTCTGTGCTGACTAAATCATAAACAGTAACAGCTGTTTTCCAGGCGCCCTGTTTAACTGGGCTAGTATCCGCTTAGCGGTTAAAGGCGCTTCAGTCTGGAACCGCGCGACTACTACGGTCGCAGGTTCGAATCCTGCCTCGGGCATGGATGTGTGTGATGTCGTTAGGTTAGTTAGGTTTAAGTAGTTCTAAGTTCTAGGGCACTGATGACCTCAGATGTTAAGTCCCATAGTGCTCAGAGTCATTTGAACCATTTTTGTCACACCGTTTACAAGGGATTCCCAGAACTGGATTTCGGAAACCGATTTCCCAATATCGCTTCTGGGTGCTCATGTAAACACTTCAAAATCGATTTTGGAAATCCACTTCTGGTTACTGGTTTTCCAATTCCGCAATCGATTTTCGCTCCCATGTAAATGCAACCGGTTTTGGAACGTGTTTGGGCTGTCAGGTTTCGTCCTGTTTTTACAAATTTTCGTCTAATATCGACGGATTGGCTTTTTGTACTGTGAAAGGTAAGTATAAATATTAAACTGAAGCTGTTTACACTTTGTCTGTGCTGACTAAATCATAAACAGTAACAGCTGTTTTCCAGGCGCCCTGTTTAACTGGGCTAGTATCCGCTTAGCGGTTAAAGGCGCTTCAGTCTGGAACCGCGCGACTACTACGGTCGCAGGTTCGAATCCTGCCTCGGGCATGGATGTGTGTGATGTCGTTAGGTTAGTTAGGTTTAAGTAGTTCTAAGTTCTAGGGCACTGATGACCTCAGATGTTAAGTCCCATAGTGCTCAGAGTCATTTGAACCATTTTTGTCACACCGTTTACAAGGGATTCCCAGAACCGGATTTCGGAAACCGATTTCCCAATATCGCTTCTGGGTGCTCATGTAAACACTTCAAAATCGATTTTGGAAATCCACTTCTGGTTACTGGTTTTCCAATTCCGCAATCGATTTTCGCTCCCATGTAAATGCAACCGGTTTTGGAACGTGTTTGGCTGTCAGGTTTCGTCCTGTTTTTACAAATTTTCGTCTAATATCGACGGATTGGCTTTTTGTACTGTGAAAGGTAAGTATAAATATTAAACTGAAGCTGTTTACACTTTGTCTGTGCTGACTAAATCATAAACAGTAACAGCTGTTTTCCAGGCGCCCTGTTTAACTGGGCTAGTATCCGCTTAGCGGTTAAAGGCGCTTCAGTCTGGAACCGCGCGACTACTACGGTCGCAGGTTCGAATCCTGCCTCGGGCATGGATGTGTGCGATGTCGTTAGGTTAGTTAGGTTTAAGTAGTTCTAAGTTCTAGGGCACTGATGACCTCAGATGTTAAGTCCCATAGTGCTCAGAGTCATTTGAACCATTTTTGTCACACCGTTTACAAGGGATTCCCAGACCCGCATTCGGAAACCGATTTCCCAATATCGCTTCTGGGTGCTCACGTAAACACTTCAAAATCGATTTTGGAAATCCACTTCTGGTCACTGGTTTTCCAATTCCGCAATCGATTTTCGCTCCCATGTAAATGCAACCGGTTTTGGAGCGTGTTTGGGCTGTCAGGTTTCGTCCTGTTTTTACAAATTTTCGTCTAATATCGACGGATTGGCTTTTTGTACTGTGAAAGGTAAGTATAAATATTAAACTGGAGCTGTTTACACTTTGTCAGTGCTGACTAAATCATAAACAGTAGCAGCTGTTTTCCAGGCGCCCTGTTTAACTGGGCTAGTAACCGCTTCAGAACTTACCATGTAAACGCAACAGCTAGAAACGGTTTCCGAAATTCGGTTGTCATCTTCTGGAAGATGTTTCACAAGTAAACGTGGTGTGTCTAAAGAGCCCCAAACACGAGCAACGGATCGCAGCGATCCGTCACATGGGCGACCGATCGCTTCGCAGATGGCACGTGTGTGGGCAACTCGCAGTGATGGGCCGCTGATCGCTGGTAGCAATGAAATCCCAGGCAATCTGACGGATCGCATGCAGTTCGTGCGTGCAATGTGGCTGCTTGGTTGGTTAGCAGCGGTGTGCGGCAATATGGCAACGACTCGTTTGTCCGTTTATCAAGCGTGGTTGTGCAGTTTTCTTTCTTTCCGCTTTGCCCACGATGAGCAAGAAACTGACTTCAGTTACCCAGGGACCACGAACTACGCTGAGGAGTGAGACAGAAGATGGAGTAGCCATTTACATTAAGAAGAAATACAAAATACATCCTTCGATTTTGCAGTGATTACCATTTTGAAACTTGTACTATTAGTGTAGAAGTAATGGGAAGTTCTTAATAATAGTCACGATACAATGAGCTTCTTCTTATGATATTGTGTTGAAATAATTATATAGTTAAGTTTTTAACATCTAAACAGAATGACACATGTACCTAGTCTAATGTTAAGGGGACATTTTAAATTAAATGTTTTATACAATCCTTTTATACAGTCCTTGTCATTTCATATGATCCTACACTCTATCATACAATTTATAACAAGAGTTACGGTAATCAGTAGTGCTGCTGTTGACGGCATCCCTATAGACACATCGAATAAATTGTGCAGACCTAAATACTTGCAGTTAAGCATTAAGACTAATGAATAAAAAAGGAACTGGGGACTAATAAATGTGAAACGAATTTCATTGGCACACTGGAAAGTTCACACAATCCATTTGGCTCCGGTGGAAAACGTAAAATACAGGGTTATTACAAATGATTGAAGCGATTTCACAGCTCTACAATAACTTTATTATTTGAGATATTTTCACAATGCTTTGTGCCCGCATCTCGTGGTCGTGCGGTAGCGTTCTCGCTTCCCACGCCCGGGTTCCCGGGTTCGATTCCCGGCGGGGTCAGGGATTTTCTCTGCCTCGTGATGGCTGGGTGTTGTGTGCTGTCCTTAGGTTAGTTAGGTTTAAGTAGTTCTAAGTTCTAGGGGACTTATGACCACAGCAGTTGGGTCCCATAGTGCTCAGAGCCATTTTTGACCCACAATGCTTTGCACACACATACAAAAACTCAAAAAGTTTTTTTAGGCATTCACAAATGTTCGATATGTGCCCCTTTAGTGATTCGGCAGACATCAAGCCGATAATCAAGTTCTTCCCACACTCGGCGCAGCATGTCCCCATCAATGAGTTCGAAAGCATCGTTGATGCGTGCTCGCAGTTCCGGCACGTTTCTTGGTAGAGGAGGTTTAAACACTGAATCTTTCACATAACCCCACAGACAGAAATCGCATGGGGTTAAGTCGGGAGAGCGTGGAGGCCATGACATGAATTGCTGATCATGATCTCCACCACGACCGATCCACCGGTTTTCCAAACTCCTGTTTAAGAAATGCCGAACATCATGATGGAAGTGCAGTGGAGCACCATCCTGTTGAATGATGAAGTCGGTGCTGTCGGTCTCCAGTTGAGGCATGAGCCAATTTTCCAGCATGTCCAGATACACGTGTTCAACCGTTTCTTCGCTCACTGCAGGCCGACCCGTTGATTTCCCCTTACAGAGGCATCCAGAAGCTTTAAACTGCGCATACCATCGCCAAATGGAGTTAGCAGTTGGTGGATCTTTGTTGAACTTCGTCCTGAAGTGTCGTTGCACTGTTATGACTGACTGATGTGAGTGCATTTCAAGCACGACATACGCTTTCTCGGCTCCTGTCGCCATTTTGTCTCACTGCGCTCTCGAGCGCTCTGGCGGCAGAAACCTGAAGTGCGGCTTCAGCCGAACAAAACTTTATGAGTTTTTCTACGTATCTGTAGTGTGTCGTGTCCATATGTCAATGAATGGAGCTACAGTGAATTTATGAAATCGCTTCAATCATTTGTAATAGCCCTGTATGTTGTGAAGTAATCTACACTTCCCAAGAAAAGCGTTTCAAAACAAGTTTAACAATTTATAATTCTCGTGCGTTTCAAATTAATGTTTTGCAAATATTCATGGTGATACGGAAATAATCTGCAACTGCTGCTAAAAGTAGCTCATTTTTGAATTCTTGACACAGTGATGTACGTAATACTGATTGAATTTGCTTGGTAAATCGCTCCTATGTGGGATTTAGAGACGAGCGACCGATTGTAAGCGATATTGCGTGCACGGATCGCTGTGATCCGTCGCTCGTGTGTTGGGCCCTTCGCGTTTCTCCTGACGAATGCATAAAAACAAACTGCATGTGTCTCTACATCAGTGTCAGTCGATGCCCAGACGTCATGTCGTACACCTCAACTTTGAAAGAACAGTACTCGGTTGCTGTTATTGTGGTCTTCAGTCTAGAGACTGCTACTCTTCCCTGTGGAACCCTCATCATCTCTGAGCAACTACTGCAATCTACACCCTTCTTAATCTGCTTACAAGGGAACATCCCCATCGCACCCCCCTCAGATTTAGTTATAAGTTGGCACAGTGGATAGGCCTTGAAAAACTGAACACAGATCAATCGAGAAAACAGGAAGAAGTTGTGTGGAACTATGAAAAAATAAGCAAAATATACAAACTGGGTCGTCCATGCGTAAGATAGGCAATATTAAGGGCAATATGAGGCGAGGAGCGCCGTGGTGCCGTGGTTAGCGTGAACAGCTGTGGAACGAGGGGTCTTCAGTTCAAATCTTCCCTCGACCGAAAATTTTAACTTTTTATTTTCAGTTTATGTGAAAAACTCTTATGTTTTCATCACTTTTTTTGGAGTGATTATTACATCCACAAGAAAACCTAAATCGGGCAAGGTAGAAGAATCCTTTCACCCATTCGCCAAGTGTACTAGTTAAGTGGGTCGACAACATATTCCTATCATGTGACGCACATGCTGTCACCAGTGTCGTATACAAAATACCAGACGTGTTTTCCTGTGGAGGAATCGGTTGACCTATGACCTTGCGATCAAATGTTTTCGGTTCCCATTGGAGAGGCACGTCCTTTCGTCAACTAATCACACGGTTTTGCGGTGCGGTCGCGAAACACAGACACTAAACTTATTACAGGGAACAGAGACGTCGATGAACAAAGGGACAGATCATAACTTTGCGAAAATAAAGAAAGCAAAATTTTCAGTCGAGGGCAGAGTTGAACCAAGGACCTCTCATTCCGCTGCTGCTCACACTAACCACGGGACCACAGCGCTCCTCGCACACATTGCCCTTAATGTTGCCTATCTTACGCATGGACGACTCAGTTTGTATATTTTGCTTATTTTTTCATAGTTCCACACAACTTCTTCCTGTTTTGTCGATTGATCTGTGTTCAGTTTTTCAAGGCCTATCCACTGTGCCAACATATAACTAAATCTGAGGGGGGTGCGATGGGGATGTTCCCTTGTTAGTGTATTCCTCTCTTGGTCTCCCTCTACGATTTTTACTCTCCACGATTCCCTCCTATACTAAATTGGTGATCCCTTCATGACCCAGAACATGTCCTACCAACCGATCCCTTCTTCTAGTCAAGTTGAGCCACAAATTCCTCTTCTTCCCAATTCTGTTCGCTATGCCCTCATTAGTTACTTGATCTACCCACCTAATCTTCAGCATTCTTCTGTAGCACCACATTTCAAAAGCTTCTATTCTCTTCTTGTCTAAACTATTTATCGTCTTGGTTCAAATGGTTCAAATGGCTCTGAGCGCTATGGGACTTAACTTCTGAGGTCATCAGTCCCCTAGAACTTAGAACTACTTAAACCAAACTAACCTAAGGACATCACACACATCCATGCCCGAAGCAGGATTCGAACCTGCGACCGTAGCGGTCACGCCGTTCCGGACTGTAGCGCCTAGAACCGCTCGGCCACTTCGGCCGGCCTATCGTCTTGTTTCAGTAGCATACATGGCTACACTCCACACAAATACCTTCAGGAAAAACTTCCTGACACTTAAATCTATATTCGATGTTAACAATTTCTCTTCTTCAGAAACGCTTTCCTTGCCATAGCCAGACTGCATTTTATGTTCTCTCTGCTTCGACTATTCATCAGTTGTTTTGCTTCCCAAATAACAAAACTCATCTACTACTTTAAGTGTCTCATTCCCTTATCTAATTCCCTCAGCATCACCTTATTTAATTCGACTACATTCCATTATCCTAGTTTTGCTTACTACTCGGTATTAAATGCGAATCGCTATCCGCCAGTTGATCTAAGCAAGGGAGAATGGAGTATTGTGTTGATCGCTCTTGAATTTTGCGAGTTAGAAGAACTTGTGAATATATTGCCAGTGAACACAATCTGTGTCGAGTGTAATACTGCGACTTATTCACACCAGAACGACCAGCTGATACATAGTATGTACAGATTCCACCCCATAGAAGGCCCAGGATACAACATTCTACAGGTTCCACAGAGCCCGGTATATCTTCCAGTATGTGTACAGACAGTAGGTCATCTCGAGATTAATATTCTAGATCAGGAGGGAAATTTAGTTGATTTTCGTGGTGATGAGAGAGTTTTACATCTTCACCCGAAACAATGGGTATCAGATTTAAATGTGACTCTCACAGTCGTCGGTACATCACTTTGCATCGGAAGCACTGTGCGATAACACCAGAGAATTTTGTTCCTCAAAGCGATAGGTTAGAAATCTCGCTCGATATAACAGCTCCATTTCAATTGACGAATGAATCTTCCATAAGGAATACAGTTCCCAAAAACCGTTTGCGTCAGCGGCGTTTAATAGTAATGATGAAACATGAAATGTACTTGTGAGGCTGGTATCACATCACCTCTTTTGCGTATGCTTACAGCTCAAAGTTCTTACGTGATTCTTTCAAGAGATGAAATGTATTATTATACTTTTGGTGAGAAATGCAACAGATAACAATTGTTATGCTCAGCGAAATCCGGAAGAAAATAAATTAGTGTTAGAAAAGGTGATCTGAAAAATGCAGCACATCACGGTATCAGACCAAGAGTACCTACGATTCTTGAAAGTACTGAATTCCTCTGCTATGCTGCTATTATCTTTCCACTCATGGGAACTCTAAGAATATGCAGCTCTTTCATCCACTGGACATTGGTCTTGGGCAGTTAGAGCTAGTATGTGGATTCTAGTGTATTCGACCACTGCAAACTAACAATCGCTAAGGTCTTTCTAAACTGTGAATCCTACCCATACGATAACTTACAGCTGAACTGGAGTAATGCAGTGTACAGCCTATTATACGACATGCATTCTAACACTCTGCCCTCCTACGAGGGCAGTTCAATAAGTAATGCAACACATTTTTTTTCTGAAACAGGGGTTGTTTTATTCAGCATTGAAATACACCAGGTTATTCCCCAATCTTTTAGCTACACAACACTATTTTTCAACGTAATCTCCATTCAATGCTACGGCCTTACGCCACCTTTAAATGAGGGCCTGTATGCCTGCACGGTATCATTCCACTGGTCGATGTCGGAGCCAACGTCGTACTGCATCAATAACTTCATCATCCGCATAGTGCCTCCCACGGATTGCGTCCTTCATTGGGCCAAACATATGGAAATCCGACGGTGCGAGATCGGGGCTGTAGGGTGCATGAGGAAGAACAGTCCACTGAAGTTTTGTGAGCTCCTCTCGGGTGCGAAGACTTGTGTGAGGTCTTGCGTTGTCATGAAGAAGGAGAAGTTCGTTCAGATTTTTTTGCCTACGAACACGCTGAAGTCGTTTCTTCAATTTCTGAAGAGTAGCACAATATTGTACAATTACATGAGAATTTAAATTCGTAGCAAATCAGCATTTGTGGTTCACAGTTCAGCCAATGTATTAATCACCACTGAATTTCATTGTACCCTATATCAACACAAATGAAGATGCGTTTTTGAGACTTTTTGGAAGCTCCATTGTCCTTTGCATAATCTATGGGCAATTTGTAACAAATCGGGGTTTTTGATTTAGTTACTGTAACAGATTTTCTAACAAACATTTTGTGTTACATCTAGTTTTCGCGTAAGAGGAGTAGCCCTATATATTATCTGCTTTTATCGTAAATTAACTCAGTTTTTGAGTTTGCTTATAACTATAATTAACATCAAAACATTTTAGGAAACTAGTAAGTTTTACCACAGGTTTTTATGTTGCCTTAATATAAATCTCGTTTTGTGTATCTGCTTCAACTCTTACAGGGAATTAGCAACTTCTTAGATCCACAGACTAAAAGATAATCAGCAAGTTTAATTTAAAGTACTTTGTCCACTGCGTTGTAATACAGTGCACCAGCTAAAATGGAGCCCCACTGTGAATGCTGTTCTCAAGCATGGGATCATTGGCTGACATTCATAATCAGGTGGAAATCACCCTGATGGTCAAACAACCGACAGCTGCTGCAAATTGGTGTGTTGGAAGAGCTCCCAAGACTCGTGTACCTGTGATACCTGTACCAGAGGTACCTCAGGTACTATCCTCTCCTGTGGATCCTGCATCCTCTGCAGAAAATACAGGATCTGTCATTACCCATTCACTCCACTGCCAGTGGCGTATCATTGGTAGATCTAGGCGTCCTGTATGGGGTGGACGGGCACCAGGGAGGACTCAGAGTGTTGTACCAATCCTCCTAACCAACATGTTTGAGGTGCTGTCTTACACTGAAACTGAAATTGACCCAGTGGGACTCACTTCAGCTGTCGTGGGGAAACCTGTTTTGTCTGGCGTCAGGAGGAGGCAAATGCAAAAGGGCAGGTGTCTATTAATTGTCGGCAGTTCAAAGTGAGTGTTGTTACACTTTAGGGAAATGGCAGCAAGGGACAGGAAATGACACCGGGTGCACTCAATTTGTATGCCTGGGGGTTTCATTCAACAAGTTGAAGAGGCAATTCCAGCAGCCATTGAGAGAACAGGGTACAACCAACTGCAGATTGTGGCCCACATTGGAACAAATGATGCCTGCCATCTGGACTCTGAAGTCATTCTTGGGTCACACCAGTGACTGGCAGAGAAGACCAGATTTGCACGTGGATTTTCAATGAACCTCGCAATTTGCAGAATTGACCGTGGCCCTTTGGTTCTGAGTCAAGTGGAAGGACTGAACCAGAGACTTTGAAAGTTATATGACAAGCTAGGCTGCACCTTCCTGGACTTGTACCGTAGTGATGAGAATGGTAGGGTTCCCCCTAAATAGGTCAGGTGTGCACTACACATCAGATGCTGCTACTCAGGTGTATGAGGTGCACACGAGGGTTTTTAGATTAGGCAACTGTCCATCCAATCCAGATAACGAAAGCTATAGGAAACCCAGTAGTATCAATGTAAGATTGAAAGAAATGCCTCCCACAGGTGAGAGTATTAAAATCCTAATGGTAAACTGCCAAAGATATCACAACAAAATGTCAGAGTTTGAAGCATTCATGCAAAGCTCATATAATACTAAGCATGGAAAGCCGGTTGAAACCTGAAATTGATACCAGTGAGAGTTTTGGGGAAAATTTAAGTGTATATAGAAAAGATAGGTAAATGGGAAATGGAGGTGGTGTATTTGTCGCAGTAGACAAAAAACTCAGATCCACCAAGATAGAAATTGAAGCTGCATGTGATATTGTTTGGACAGGACTCCAATATTCGGGGCATGGCAGATAAAAACTTAATTGTCAACGAATTTTCAAATGAAAACGTGATAGATATTCTATGTTTAAGTGAACATTGGTGTAAAGAGGATGATCTTGGGTACAAAGTATTGGATGATTACACACTACTTAGTTGCTATTGCAGAAAACAGCACTTACGTGGTGGGGTAGCAATATATGCAAAAACACCTCTTGCACCAAACTGTGGCAGGATAGATCTCAATACCCTTTGTGATGAAATGCATTTTGAAATGTCAGGTCCAGTAATTGAGAGCCTTGAGCTAATGGTAGTAGTAGTGTACAGGCCACCTAGTGGTGACCCCCATATCTTTCTGGAGAAACTTGAGGAACTCTTAATGTACAGTCTTAGACATAAAAACTGACCGCCGGCCGGCCGCTACAGAGACAAGTCCGAGTCGTTCACTTAAGGTGGCCAATAAAACTGACCGCCCCTGACAACTCTAAGTCCGGCCATCTGCACAATCTGGCAACACTGTAAGATGCGGAAGTGTTAGGAGGAAGTGTTGTCTACTTCCGAGATAATAGGGATGGAGTGAGCCTGTGGTCTTGCGGTAATCGTCGTGCATTCTAAACTTACAGTCGTATGTTCGCGTCCAATTTTTTTTTTTTTTTTCACATTTCGGTCTAAAGTTATGAGTCTGATTCAACATCCAAGACAATTCGCTTAACATTCTATCCACCCGCAATAACAAGAATTTCAGAAACAATTCCGCAGGACAGCTCGTGGCTGCTTCGCGATCATAACAGTTTACGCTCGGGCGTTTCCTCGCGCTGCAGCGGCTACCGGCCACCGGCCAGACGCCACCCGCCGCCTGAAATCCGGCGCCGCCCATGTGAAGGCGGCGCCACGCTGTCAGTGTATGTATCAATGCCATTTTCGAATTTGAAGTTCTAGTTATCATCTTGCAGTTAAGTATTGGATTTTGCATACTTGAAAATCATGAACTACAGTTTAGCATTCTAAAATTGAGTAGCAAGTGGAAAAAGGTGTAACATCTGCAACACAACATTTACTTTGGTATAACAGAGGGGTGAATGTAGAGGAGGCAGCTAGAAAGATTTGAACTGTGTTTGGAGCGAGTGCTTTTGGGAAAAATACGCCAGAAAAAGATATTCATGTTTCAACAAAAATCGTTCTGGCATGAATGATTTTCCACATTAAGGAAGACTCGACTACTGATATATGTGACGGATTAGCATTTTTCCATCATGCGACATTTGCATCCAACAGTTAAGAAGTCTGGTGTAGGTGTACTGCATGCTCTAATCCGAAACAACAAAAATCCACAGAGTGACTATTATTGAACGTCATCAGGTCGCTCATTGAGCATTCCTATGCAGTACTGTTACTGGTGACGTGTTATGATGATTTATCGTTAACTTCCTAAGAAGAAATGAAAGGCTGAGCCCCACCAAAAGACGTAGACTAGAGCAAAGAGTAGTGTGAACATAATATTTTACATATGATAGCTCCAAAAGTGTGTTTGTTTTGATAGGGAACTCCTCTCTCAAGCACTTGTCCTTCTCGTCATATATTCGTAAAATTATACCTTTCCCGCTCTTGATCGATCAACCGTCAAGGCAATTCATATCTAGGCGAAAATACTCTTAAAACTACACTGGTTTAATGACATCGTTAGAACCAGTGGGTTTCTACAGGCGTAAAATTTGCAAACAACTTTAGCATTGTCAGATTGTTTTAGATATCGTCAAAGAAAATTCCGCTGCTGATTAATTTCTCTTTGATGATTACTATTGCGATTAGTAAACTAATGGAAAATGCAATTAAAACATTCACTGAACTAATACAAATTAAATTCAGCTTACTACAGAAACATCACGACGGCAGTCTATCTTAATAAAGCATTAAGTGTCTGTAAGACGATTGAGCCTATTTTAACACGAATTAGTAGGATATTACCGACTTTTGACTTCGAAAAGATCTGTATTTACTTCATTTCCTGTATCATTCGCAAGTCTTATAAAAATGTGGTATTTCATAGATAAAATTATGTATTCACAACAACAAAAAATGTGTCGGTAGAAAACAAAAGTGGCATTATGAAATTGGCAGTACCGTAAGGTTTTCGCTCTGACACTAAGGGTTACTGTAAGTAGCAAGACGAATTTAGCTCGAGCGTTATCTTACGATTCCCTTATTGAGTTTGTATCTGCCTTCTTGTAGCTCAGCTACAAATGAATTAAAAATCTAGCTTTCAGCGAGTCTCGAAAGGCGAACGAAAGCAGCTTGCACTGGCAGCGAAGCATGTTACCTGGGAACTGGTTTTTTTCCTGAAGTGGGAAGACATCCTTTTGTGGTTGAATTGTTGGCAAAAGTCAGTCAGACGTGTGCCGTTGGTCTAAGCGTTTCGGTATGTTGAATTTGTGCCAATGATTTTTCTACAGGATTTTTCTGTTCCAAATAGAGAGTTGAAGTCTCCCATTAGTATTTTCACGTCATCTTGTTGAATTTTGCTCATAGTATTTTCGAGTGTGTTCCAGAATTTTTCGACATTTTTGGTGTTTTTGTTATTTTCGATGTTGGTGGGAGCATGTGAATTGATGAGTGTATATTTTTTACTGGGGCTCTGAATGAGCCTAGTCATAAGTCGATTGGTGATGGGTGTGATTTCTTTGACAGAGTTGATGATAGATCTGTGTTTGAGAAAAGCAATACCGAAGATTGGTACACCTTTCGCTACCTTTTGTTGTGTTTTGCTCTTGAAGATGCAATGGTTTCCGTAATGCAAGGTTTCACTGTCAGTTAGTCGTGCTTCGTGAAGAGCAAGGATGAGAATTTTTGTTTTTGTGAGATTATTTAATTTTCGTGCTTGGATCGATGTATCAATGTTTAGTTAAAAAAAATAGTTCATATGTGTGTGAAATCTTATGGGACTTAACTGCTAAGGTCGTCAGTCCCTAAGCTTACACACTACTTAACCTAAATTATCGTAAGGACAAACACACACACACCCATTCTCGAGGGAGGACACGAACCTCCGCCTGGTCCAGCCGAACAGTCCATGACCGCTGCGCCTGAGACCGCTCGGCTAATCCCGCGCGGCGTGTAGTTTTCAAATGCATGTTTTCTGCGTATAGGGAAATTTACAAGAGATCTTCAATATTCTCTGCCGTGCTAACCTGGACTCCCCAGAATCCGATATTCCAAATGCCGCCTGTCGACAGCTGGGTTGTGTACCACCTGGGGTAAAGTTGACTTTGCTCGCACAGTTCACGTTTGCTTGTGTTTCATTGGTTTGGCGTGGGTGTTTCCAGGACCGGACAGGACAGGAGGGTGTTGAAGCCTTTGGAGGCAAATATTTTCAGCCGACCTCATTGAGCTAACAGACGGTGACCAGAGTAGCGGTAGTTTTCTCTCAGACGTGTCTGGATTTTGAGTTCAACGGATTGAGTAGCCGTTCAGAATTGTGTTAGTATTTGGTTCACCCCAAGTATTTGATTTCCTCGGTACCACCCATATGGGGGAGGGTTTCCCCTATCGGCCCCACGGGAATTTTATTATTATTATTATTATTATTATTGTCATTATGTCATCAGCAAATCCGATATGGTGCATCTTCCCACCACTGAAATAGATGTGCATTGTTCGATTCAGTATTTCCATCACATAAATATGGGTTATAATTACGTTACATTGCTGCTAGCAGACATATTTCTTACTTTTTCTTAGGCAGTTGCTACCTGTTACTCCATCATACGAATTTATGTGCGCAGCATTGTTGCAATACAGACGTTCAAATTATCCGATTTCTGTAATTTCATTTCGATACCAGATCGTTCTAATCGGATTCAGCAAGTCAGGCTTAATGTGGATATACGAATACGACTCTCATCATTTGATAAACAGGGTAAACCACATTCTTAATCTAGATCACTTATTTATGACAGGGCCTGAATTCTTAAACACTGTGGAAAATAATAATACAATGTGCTTATTACTAATATGTTATTTAAATATAAATATATGGATGAACGAGATAACAATTTATTTACAGGAGCAGAGCCCCATCCATCATAGCACAGCAGTGCGGATTGGTTTCAGTGCCAAGAGAGGATAAAGCTGTTGCCGTTTTTCCACGATCACCGAACATCAACCAGATAGAGAATATGTGGCCAGAGGTAACAAGGTCATTGCCATGTGGACCTACAAATGCAAGCTACCTTTGGACGAATATAGAAAACGTATGGTGGGAAGTAAACCATCACGCTACACTGTCGACGACTTAATGAAATCAATGCCCCTATGCTTTCGAGAAATCTTATGTAATGATCGTGGGTGGGTTGGTTACTAAAAGTATACTCGTCCACAAAACCCATGTGGACAATTATCTGATAGTCGGTCAAGCTTTGGCTTATCGCAGCTCTTTAGATACAAGTCAATTTACTTTCAGTCTCCTCCTTAATATTCTTGCAATGCAAGGTAATTGAAAAATCTCATCCACTCGACGCCAACTGAGGAATTGACTGGTGCATGTGTTGTTCAACACACAGTAGTTGTCACCCTCACTGGAATCAATGACTGTTTGTGTGTGTGTGTGTTTTCGTGTTCACGCACGATCGGAATTAATACTATTAACATTAGAGAGACAACCAACAATAAATATTGCATCAAATGTGACTGTATTTTAATGCGAGGGGAAGTTACAAACTGAATTTTTACCCAACCCACGACCTGCATTTTACGTTAAGTAAGATGTATTAACTCCATAGTATCGTTAGCAGAGACAGTGCGCTCTTGTTGAAGCTCGCGACGAGTGCAGCTATTAGCAGTGCCCAATGCCGCCGCAATTTGTTTATGGTGGCTGAGCGTGGAGACTGCAGC
Organism: Schistocerca cancellata; assembly: GCF_023864275.1. NCBI lineage: Eukaryota > Metazoa > Arthropoda > Insecta > Orthoptera > Acrididae > Schistocerca > Schistocerca cancellata. Next base: position 572,295,615 of record NC_064632.1, read on the forward strand.
AGACGCTTCGCCATAAACTGAAAGAAATCACCTTGGCTCTGACTGCAGTGAGCGGATATCACTGCCTGCGTGTTCTTACGGCAACCAAAGTGAGACTCTACTCACAGGTGCCATGGAGCAATTGCAACGGATATCATGTCATTAGTCATCAGAATATTAACCAGTGATGAAATGTCCACTCTATTTGAATCCCAAGAAAATAGGAACCTTCTCACAAAGGAATGTGAGGTGATATCAAAATTTCTCCAACATACAAAAATTAACTGCAGGGCTTTCATGTATGCAGTAGTAGCACACAAGGAAATATTATGCCTTGGAAGTGTATATTTCATTTCCTCTTCTCATATTAACGCCCTTGTTTTAGTATGAAGTGAGAAAATAAACAAGAAAAACTAAAGTTCCTGAGAAGCATATCAGTCATTTCCTCTTCTCACATCATAACTTTTGTTTTAGTATGAAGTAAAAAAATAAATAGTTTAAGGTTGTGAAGCATAATATGACACTAGATTGTTATCGTAGGCGCTATCAGAAACGCAAAAAGCAGGGTTGGATGCCGTTGAAGTCCCGTTACACTGATGGCAAGAAAAATGTTCGCAAATCACCTCTATTGCCTCAAAAAACAATTGCATCTTAAATATCGAAGGACCGATGTCCACACTGTCACAGCTCGTTGATATACGATTAAGATGGCAGATAAATATTTGTGACCGACTGGGCTTCGAATCTGGACCTCCTGCTTACTAGACAGACATGCTGATCACTGCACTATAATTTTTTTTTAAAAGTTTGAGAAGAGTTTCAGCACCAGGTAGGCGGAGGCAAAGAGGGCAGGGGTCGAAGATATGAGTCCTGGCCTCAATGCCTCCCCCATATCTGTCACTGAGCAGCTGCATTATTTCCATATATTCCATGTTTGCACCCAAATATACCTTTAAATTGTGGAACAAAATTGAAGTAGTAATTAAGGTAAAATAAAATACAGATTGGATTTTCTCTGCCTCGTGATGGCTGGGTGTTGTGTGCTGTCCTTAGGTTAGTTAGGTTTAAGTAGTTCTAAGTTCTAGGGGACTTATGACCATAGCAGTTGAGTCCCATAGTGCTCAGAGCCATTTTTGAAAATACAGATTGCCGCCTCCAATGGCGTGCGTTCCTTGTAGAACGTAACTTATAACTGTGAAAAGGGTGACAGAAAAATACATAACAAACATTCATTCAGAAATATTCACAATTTAAGTTAATTTGCACTGGATGCATATGAGGTCTGTAAGGAAGCCATATATTTTTCAACAAATGAAAAAAAATTCGGAGCCGGAGGGGTTTTGCCAAATTAGAACAGTTCTGTTTTTAGAACCAACATAAAGGAATATTCCAGGAATAAAAAAAAAATGAACTAATAGTATTCTGCTTCTAATCAAGAAAACTGTCCACCTCTTCATAGCCCACATAAAGCAATAGATAAAAAAATTGAAACCTTTTCTTGTATTTGTTATTCTTTTTCAAAGTAAAATGTTCTTCTGCAATATAAAACATGTTCTCTTCTAAGTTCTGTTTGTTACGACGTAAAACACAAACTGTACCAGAAGCCACAAATAACCGTTATTCTTTGCGGACGGGTAACATTTGCAGTCGGGTTGTAAAGCTTTAGTTATCGGTATATGACTTTCTGCGGTTCTATTGATAGTGCTAATTTCTTCCTAGTCCAGTTCCAAATTCTGATTCTATTTTCACATAAGAAGATGTGCGCTACAGTTTCTAGAAGCCGACATTTGCCGCAGTATGGAGATGGTCTCAATTTGATTTTCCATAATCGTTCCGCTGAGGGTATGGTTTCGTTTACAACGTCGTACCATACGGCACTGACTCTAGTTGGTAGAATTTTATTGTTGATATTTTTCCAGACGTTCCTCCTGTTTTTTGTAGGTTAATTTACCGGAATTGGTTTGTGAAGACGATGTCTGGTAATATAATCATAGATGGTTCTAGTGTTGGTTTGTGCTGGTGGAAGTCTTATACAGCTCCAATCGCCATAGTACTTTCGGACGTAATCTAGGCTGGCATGCTACATTAACAGGAGCGTTCCTATCCCCAGGATCTAACGAGAGGAACAGAAGTTTCGTGATGCCTGTCTTAGTGGCATGTATTAGTTTAAAACCACGTCTTTAATTCCAAGTCCTCCGTTTTGCCTCTGCAAAGTTGCCGTGTGGAGGGATACTTTGAAGATATTTTGTTTCCACACATACCAAGAGGCTACAGCTAATATTCTATGTGCAGAGACCTGCAGTATCGGTAAGACTGCTGCGACATGATATATTTCGCTAAGTATGTTTGTATTTATAAAGTGAACTTTCTGCAGTCGGTCTAACAATCGCATGTCATGGTCCTTCAACAAGGTTCCGATGACATTAAGTTTCCGCTCCCAGTTGTTCATGGACATACGCTTGGGATTCGCCCTTAACCTCAAGCCGACTTGGAGAGTCTCTTCAGTTACATCTAGCCAGTGCGCACCTGTTACACTATTGTACGAACCGAGATACAGGCTCATTTGGCTACAAGAATGCGTATGTTCCTCCAGCATGACGGGGCTCCTGCACATTCTAGTCGTCAGGTGACACAGTATCCAAACCTAACATTTCCCGGAAGGTGGATCATTAGATATGGGCACTTTTCTTGGCCTTCAAGGTCCTCGGACCTTATCTCTTTGGATTTTTGCCTGCGGGGATGGTTAAAGGCGAAGTCTACAAATAAAAAGTAAACCTAAGAGCCGATTTGATCGTTCGGGTTATGAGTAGTGCAGCACTCATAAAAGAACGCAAAGACGACCTCAGTAGAGCTACACGTGGTGTTATCAAGAGAAGTCAAATGTGCATTGAAGTTGGTTGATGAATTTTTGAAAATCAACTTTGAATGTCCTCATTTGCCTTTGCTTTGAGTTTGTTAGCGTTACGTACTAACAGTTGTATCTCTGTACTCAATAAAAAGTGGACGCATTTATATGGAATTTTTTTCGTCTGTACTACCACCTGCTAAAATATCTACTATTCCTCCTGAAACACCCTGTATATGGATATATGTGTTGTGTCTGTTCTTTCGGACATGTCCGAAAGAAAATGCTTCATGGCGTTCTGCAACGACCTTCGATCTAGTTGCAGGGGCTGATACAGATTTCAGAGCTGCTTGGCTGTCTGAATAAAAGTAGATGATACGATTTTTGTAGTGTCTACTCTAATTTTCCTCCGTGCACATGCTGACAGAAAAAAAACGTGTAATACTTTGGCCATCTTCCCTAAAGAGATTCTAAGCAGTACACCAGACCTGGTACTTTCATCTGCTTTCGACCTGTCAGTAAACCACTATATTATGTTTCCTGCACGGTGTTGTGGTTCGTTTTTCCACTGTTCCCTGCTTCCAACTGTTACATGGCAAAGTTTATTGAAACAGCTAGAAGTTATTGTGTAGTTAGTCGGCATTTCCTCAGCCATCGCCTTACTGATTTGGGATTCCGCATATTCTAACTATATCCAGTTATTTCCAATTTTTTGCCTTTATGTCCCTGCCGCTGCCTCCATTTTAAGCCACAGGTGTAAAGCGGGCATGTCTAGCATAATATCCATTCCAAGAGTGGATGTCCTGCTAATTCCATCTGTTTGTGAAAGCAGGCCACTCTCTGCACTTTGCCAGACTCCCTAGCAGCCACCTTCTGTTCGACTTTGTTCATATTATAGGCCAATAAATTATCATTGGTCTTTTTGCAGGGATGTATATCCAGTACGTACTGGGTTTACACCCCAGTTTACCCTACAGCAGCTTCTAGTGCTTATAAGATTATCTTTCGCAGTGGAAAATATTCTTTATGTGGGGTGTTCATAATAGTTTTCCATCCAGAGCTACCTCTAGATACACTACAACCCTCTCTAAAATTTCATCGAGAAACATAATTTTTCAGTATGTGTGCTGGACATGCTTCCCCATAAATAATACTACACCAATTTACGTGGGGCTCGTCTTTAAATACTTTTTCACTATGTTCAGTGCACATAGGTTTAACAGTACTAGCAAATTTTCTAAGTCTTACTGTGAATAGATCGTCTACTTATTCTTTTCAAGAATAGTCTCCCGCATTCAGCTCATCTATGAGTTCATTCACCACTAGGTTCTTCATCTCTAACCATTTACTCGAAGGTCGTATTACTCGACATCCAGGAAGATACAGAGAGCATCCAGAAAGGGTAGTGCTTTTTCCACATTTCCAACAAGTTGGTGAAGTTTTACTTCACATGATTTGCTTCGCAAGTATTACGAAAATGTGGCATTTCATAGATAAAATTATGTATTCACAACAACAAAAAATATGTCGGCAGAAAACAAAAACGTGACATTATGAATTTGGCAGTACCTCAAAGTTTTCGCTTTGACACTAAGGGTTACTAAAAGGAGCAAGACGAATTTTGCTAGAGCGTTGTATTACGATTTCCTCATCGAATTTTTATATGCCTGCTTGTAGCTCTGCTACAAAACAATTAAAAATCTAGGTTTCCGCGAGGCTCGAAAGGCGAACAGAGGCAATATGCACCTGACAGGCAAGCACGTTACCGCGGAGCTTGCGGATAGGCGCGGTGTCTACCACTTACTTATTGACCTAGTAAGCACTATGGCAGATAAACCGCAACATAAGAGGCGACAGTCGTCGTATTTCCCATGTAGAACGACTTTCGTGGAATCAAAAGGATTAACTGAAATCCTTATGTCACATCTCAAGCGAAAATCACTCAGTATTAAATTGAAATGACACGATAATATCAAGTGAATTTAACAGGATAGTGCCATCAAGGAAGTAACTCGTCAGTCACAGAGTTGCCAAACATATTCTGCGCTGTTGCCAAGTTTCAGTTATACTGCCAGGAAGGATACCAGCTGATGTGTTCTGTGAGTGACCTCGGAAGTGACTATAGCTTCGTTTCAAAGTTGCGGGTGGCAAGGGCCGCAAGATCCTCATTATATGTCAATGAGTCTTATTCGCATTTCTGTAACTAGGTTTAGGGGCTAGAGTGCAATTACTTGTTATTGTAATACATCGATGCACTGAATGCCAACTAAATGTCATAAATTAATAACTGCGGCAATTATTTGTGTTTTACTGACATAATCGGACCGAAACCTTGAAAGCGTATTCACCAGACGCGATTCACAGTTTTCGAGCTTCTCCAGTGGTAGAGTTGGCGATGTATATTTGCTGTACAATATTGTTATTGAGATCACTGTCGTTGGAACATCTGCCAGAAGACAGGCATGGCCTGGCTTATTGTTGTCAGCTTAGCTGACGGATATCTGCCTTTCTTCGAAACGTGAAGACTCAGGGTGAACTCGAACATTTCATATGGCGAAAATTTGATGTTTCTATTCTTCCAGCTCTAACATTCAAATAACAGTTACAATAAGTGGCAGAAAAGCGCCTGTGAATCAACAGTTAATAATGTAATCATAATTAGTGGAATCTGACAAATTCCATCTGTCATCTGATAATTGTGAAAAACTACTTTTTCATCTTCACAGCACCACAGTATGAACTCAAGGGTTTCATAGGGTACCTATACTTAATTTCGTTGTGATCGTTTTCAATGACAGTACGGGAGGAGCAAAACCATCTGACTTGAAACATACTTTTCCAGCGGGATTTGAATCTTTGGCTACAGTTGCAGTAGCACGTCCAGTGAGGTATCGTCCAGTGAGGCATCAAGAATGTGAGCAATCACTCATTGCTATAGTATAGGCTAGAATCGAGAGAAGCAGGTTTCCGACAAAGTAAACGATGAGAGACACTGTTGCTGTCACTTATTAAACAAGAATTGTTCAGAAAATTACAACTATATGTACTGAAATCAGTAGGTTGATGCAGCTCCAGTCTGGCACTATCACTGAGTTACCAAACATTTTCGGAATAGCACTTATGATAAAAATGTGTGTGTGTGTGCGTGTGTGTGTGTGCGTCTGTTCTTTCGGACATTTCCGAAAAAAACAGACACTACGAATCGAAATAGACAGCCTTGTTAATCAATTAAAGATTGAAGGACAGATGTCCAGGCTGTAATGCGCATTAAAATAGAACAACGGCGCCAGATGAAAATTTGTGCCTGACCAGGTTCGAACCCTGGTTCGTAGTGTCTTTTCTTTCGGACATTCCCGAAAGAACAGACACCACACATATATCCATATGCAGGGGGTTAATGGCATTTTTTCTGCAATTTGTCTATACCATGTAAGGTAACAGGGGATAATATGGAACTCTTTCAAGTAATTTAAAATTTAAAGCACAGCAGCAGAGATAATATGCTGGGCAAAATAGACCAGAAAATACTTGTTTTGTGTTTTGATGGACGTTGTAGTTCCGTTGGATGGTGTTTTGGTTTTCTTTTAATTGCAACGAATTATATAAGTGTGGTGATAATTTGTAAAATTATATAATGTATTTAGATTTAAGTATTTAAATATTATAAAATACTGTAAACGAATTGTGGCCATGTTTAGCAATTATTTTGACTACTGTGGTGTCATGTGACCCGACTCTGGACTGTGGATGTGAGCGGGAAAATCGAGGTCTTTTGTGGTTGGCCGTTGTGGTGGCGAGTTGGGAGCGGCAAAGTGCCGCGAGTGCAAGCATGGACGCCAGGGTATGCGATGGAACAAAGTGAAAGTGTGTGGGTGTGAGACAAACAGTGTACGAATTGCACCGATTATTATTTGTGAACTTAAAAATGCATGGCCACAACGTGTTTCTTTTGAATAAATAAGTTTCAATCTGAACGTGTATCGTTCAATTCACTGCTCTTCAAAAGCCAGCCAATATCAGACTCAATAATAGGGGCGATAATGCAACCGTTTACTACCAACCCCCTTTACAGATGAGCCACGTGACAAAATAGGTAGTAAACGAGCCCGAGTTCGGTTGCAACCACCACCTCCTACAATATTTACTGTTCCTCCTCAAACATCCTGTATAATTATTTGGGTCTCGACGGGTCATCGAAAGTTTTCAGTGTTAGACGCAAAACATCGTCCGAACCCAAGCGGGAATACAGTGTGGCCGCGAGCGAGTGGAATAATGGCCGCGGGGGCCGGTGGATGGGGGGGGGGGGTGGAGGGCGGGGCAGGGGGCGGGGGGTACCGCGCATGTGGTATGCAGCAAAGATGCAAAGATGGGAATTCGCGTCTGACGAGGAGCGTGTGTAGATTGGTGCTGAAGACGGTTGGCTGCTGTGTCCCGACAGTGCCCACCGTCGGAGGTTCGAGTCCTCCCTCCGGCATGGGTGTGTGTGTTGCCCATAGCGTAAGTTAGTTTAAGTTAGATTAAGTAGTGTGTAAGCTTGGTCTCATAAGTTCTTACAACGAATTTACAAAATTTTAAATCCAAAATACTGCATCTCGGTTCTTACAATACTGCAATAGGTGCACACTTGTTAGCTGTAACTGAAAAGAGACTCCAACTCGGATTGTGGTTAAGGGCATAATAACTTAAATTGTGAATACATTTCTGGACGAATGTTTGTTATGTATTTTTCCGTCTCCCTTTTTACTGGTATAAGTTATGTTCTACAAGGAACGCACGCCATTGGAGGCGGCAATCTGTAATTTATTTTACCTTAATTACTACTTCAATTTTGTTCCTCAATTTAAAGGTATATTTGGGTGCAAACATGGAATATATGGAAATAATGCAGCTGCTCAGTGACAGATATGGGGGAGGCATTGAGGCCAGGAGTCATATCTTCGACCCCTGCCCTCTTTGCCTCCGCCTACCTGGTGCTGAAACTCTTCTCAAACTTTTTTTTTTAAAAAAAATGATAGTGCAGTGATCAGCATGTCTGTCTAGTAAGCAGGAGGTCCAGGTTCGAAGCCCAGTCGGTCACAAATATTCATCTGCCGTCTTAGCTGTATTTCAACGCGCTGTGACAGTGTGGACGTCGATCCTTCGATATTTAAGATGCAATTGTTTTTGAGGCAATAGAGGTGATTTGCGAACATTTGTCTTGCCATCAGTGTAACGGAACTCCAACGGCATCCAACCCTTAGTCATTGCTTTGTTCCGGCGCTAACCCATGTCATATATATGCGAATCAGACTGTAGTTCATATTTAGTCAAATAACGAATGGTCAGTATACAAGTATGCCGACCGGGGTGGCCGAGCGGTTCTAGGCGCTACAGTCTGGAACCGCCCGACCGCTACGGTCGCAGGTTCGAATCCTGTCTCGGGCATGGGTGTGTCTGATGTCATTAGGTTAGTTAGGTTTAAGTAGTTCTAAGTTCTAGTGGACTGATGACCTCAGCAGTTAAGTCCCATAGTGCTCAGAGCCATTTGAACTATTTATGAAGTATACAAGTATTTACGAACAGTAGAAGCAGGATTGCAGCGAACTGATCCCTTAACCAAGTGCAACATAGAGTACCTGTGTAATGAGTCATTCCAGCTGCATAGCTGAGGGTAATATTTGTAAAGCAATTCATTGCAGAATTAATGTAATACCCGCACGATTATCTCTGTAGTCGTACTGTATCATTAGGAGCCCGCGAATGGAGTACTATGTTCGTTAAATCGGATTACTCAAGCTGAGGCGAAATAAATGGAAGCGACGACGCCACAACACTATCTTTACTTAAGTAGGTAGTCAGCGCAAAATTATGTGTGCCACCATTAACGTTACTGTAAGCAGTTTGACAGCGTAACACCACTACAACTACTGACAACCTGAGCCACATCATCACGTAGTTGTAACTCGCAGTGACTACAAGTTGCTGATGTTTGTCAAGAATAGCGGAAAGCGCCTCTGAAGTTCCATTTTCATTACGTCTAGGACTGAGAGAATCCTAAATAACAGTAATAGGTCACCCAGCGAAGAGACGAGTCCACGTTTTGTCTCAAGTTCTTGCAGTTTGATATTAATGCAGTTCCCGATAGTTTCACGCTAAAGGGTTCTTTTGGCTATCGGAATACTCATATGTGAATTGTTGTTGTTGTTGTTGTGGTCTTCAGTCCTGAGACTGGTTCGATGCAGCTCTCCACGCTACTCTATCCTATCCTGTGCAAGTTTCTTCATCTCCCAGTACCTACTGCAGCCTACATCCTTTTGAATCTGCTTAGTGTATTCATCTCTTGATCTCCCTCTACGATTTTTACCCTCCACGCTGCCCTCCAATACTAAATTTGTGATCCCTTGATGCCTCAGAACATGTCCTACCAACCGATCCCTTCTTCTAGTCAAGTTGTGCCACAAACTCTTCTTCTCCCCAATCCTATTCAGTACCTCCTCATTAGTTATGTGATCTACCCATCTAATCTTCAGCATTCTTCTGTAGCACCATATGTGAATTACAAAAGTGTAATTGCTAGAACGCTCAACTACCTTAATAACACCACCTTTCTGGATTGAATACGACTCGGAAAGCGACGTTAATTTGACGTTTCCATCCATCTCCTGACGTCTTACTGAATGAAGTCTGAAGTGCACGCACGGTTGTGTTGCCAGCCGCATGGATTCTGTGATGTGTTGTGGCAGCTGGCAGTCATTTCTGAATACAGACATTTGCAAATATCCCCGTTGCTTTAGAGGAAAGCGTCTTTGTTGCATTTTTTCTATACCGTAATTATCACAATAACATAAGGCTTGTTCTGCTGAAGAACTTGATGCCCACAAGTCCTTAAATAAGAATCTCCTAGCGGGAGTAATACATGAAAGGAGACCGACTGTTGGACAAAAGAATGGACAGCTCCCTGCTTTTTGCGTTTCCGATAGCGCCTACGATAACAATCTGGTGTCATATTATGCTTCACAACCTTAAACTGTTAATTTTTTTACTTCATACTAAAACAAAAGTTATGATGCGAGAAGAGGAAATGACTGATATGCTTCTCAGGAACTTTAGTTTTTCGTGTTTATTTTCTCACTTGAAATATACGCTTCCAAGGCATAATATTTCCTTGTGTGCTACTACTGCATACATAAAAGCTCTGCAGTTAATTTTTGTATGTTGGAGAAATTTTGATATCACCTCACATTCCTTTATGAGAAGGTTCCTATTTTCTTGGGATTCAAATAGAGTGGACATTTCATCACTGGTTAATATTCTGATGACTAATGACATGATACCCGTTGCAATTGCTCCATGGCACCTGTGAGTAGAGTCTCACGTTGGTTACTATAAGAACACGCAGGCAGTGATATCCGCTCACTGCAGTCAGAGCCAAGGTGATTTCTTTCAGTTTATGGCGAAGCGCCTGCTGCAGTGTCCACGCTCAGCCAACATAAACAAATCGCGGCGGCATTGGGCACTGCTAATCGCTGCACTCGTCGCGAGCTTCGACAACAAGAGCGCACTGTCTCTGCTAACGATACTATGGAGTTAATACATCGTACTTAACGTAATATGCAGGTCGTGGGTTGGGTAAAAATTCAGTTTGTAACTTCCCATCGCATTAAAATACAGTCACATTTGATGCAATATTTATTGTTGGTTGTCTCACTAATGTTAATAGTATTGTTTCCGATCGTGCGTGAATACGAAAACACACACACACAAACAGTCATTGATTCCAGTGAGGGTGACAACTACTGTTTGTTGAACAACACATGCACCAGTCAATTCCTCAGTTGGCGTCGAGTGGATGAGATTTTTCAATTACCTTGCATTGCAAGAATATTAAGGAGGAGACTGAAAGTAAATTGACTTGTATCTAAAGAGCTGCGATAAAGCAAAGCTTGACCGACTATCAGATAATTGTCCACATGGGTTTTGTGGACGAGTATACTTTTAGTAACCAACCCACCCACGATCATTACCCCCCCTGCGGGTCCGGGGTAAGAATAGGCCCGAGGTATTCCTGCCTGTCGTACGAGGCGACTAAAAGGAGTTTCAACCGTTTCGGCCTTCCATGTGATGGTCCCCCTTGGGGTTTGACCTCCATTTTTCTAAATTTCTACAGAAGTACGAGCCTTTTGGGGAAGGACACCTTACGTGGTGTACCACTGGTCCTAAGTGCACTCAGACCTTGGCACTCAGCATTGCACCGGCGTTGTAACCATACCCACTATTACTCAAATTGGGCCTAAACGCCTTTTGGGTTGTCCCAGTTACGCCCATAGTGCGTCTCCATCTGCACCAGCGATCATGATGGACTTTCCATGGCACCAGAAATCCAGCACGGTAGCCAGCCCGTTGTGGTGGGGTCGTCATGTACCCTCTAGGTTGTAGCCCCCTGACAACACAGGGATCGTACTGCCGATACCTGAGCTGCACCCTCCCCACGTCGGCCAAGGAGTAGATGCCCGTCTCCTTGGGGCATCAGGACTCCCGGCAATGGTCATCCTGCCAGGTGGCCCTTGCTGCGGCTGGGTGGCGCCCGTGGGGAGAGCCCCTGGTCGGAGTGGGTGGTATCGGGGCGGACGTTTCGCAGATGAAACGTCACCACGTATCGGGTCGCTCTGCGGCCGAGTCTTTCAAAAGAAAAGGTACCGTTTCTAGTTCTGGTTCTCCTGCCCCTTCCCCCTTGGCCACTCCATGGGAGGAGGGACAGGCCCGCCGGCTTGGAGCAAAGTACTTCCCCCGCTATTTGGTCTGTTCTCGAACCGATGGGGGGACATTCGCCACCTCCAAGCCCATGTTCTTTGTTCAGCACATTGAGGACATCTTCGGGGAAATCGAGGCTCTCAGCAAGATGCGTTCAGGGTCCGTTCTTATCAAGACCACGTCCGCCACACAGTCGGCGGCGCTCCAAGCGTGCGACCGCCTAGGGGACATCCCAGTCTCCATTGTCCCACATCTGGCACTCAATAGGACGCAGGGGGTTATTTTTCATCGTGACCTCCTGCTACAATCTGATGAGGAGCTCAGGGCCAACCTGGAGCGCCGAGGCGTGCATTTCGTCCGGCGAGTCCAGCGCGGCCCCAAAGACCGTCGCATCGACACTGGGGCCTTTATCCTCGCCTTCGAGGGGGACGTTCTCCCGGAGAAGGTAAAGGTAATGTGCTACCGGTGTGACGTGCGACCCTACGTTCCGCCTCCTATGCGCTGTTTTAGGTGTTTGCGCTTTGGGCACATGTCGTCACGGTGTGAGGCTGAGCCCCTCTGTGGCGATTGTGGACGTCCTCTTCGTGAGGAACATACATGCACCCCACCACCTCGGTGCGTTAATTGTCCTGGCGTCCACTCGCCTAGATCCTCAGACTGCCCCGCATATCAGAAGGAGAAGAAGATACAAGAAATCAAAACTTTGGATCGGCTGTCTTATTCTGAGGCCAGGAAGAAGTACGACCGCCTCCATCCCGTGCCATTGACCACTTCGTTTGCCTCAGTTGTGTCCACTCCTTCCGCGGTATCCTCACCCCTCTCCTGTCCCCCCTCCGCCTCCTCCGCCCATCAGGGGGATCTGCCTCCGCCTCCCAAATCCCTCCCTTCCAAATCCTCCTCCCCCGTGGCCCCCACCCCATCTGCCCCAGGGGCCACCCTTCCTCCTCCTTCTCCCCACACGCCACCTGAGAAGCGATCCTCTTCTCAGGCATCCATCGGGGAAACGTTCCGGACCCCGGCTTCCGAGGTCCGGCGTTCCAAAACGGACCCCGCGCGTGAGGACCTTCTTCGGGTCCAGCCCACCATCCCTGTGCCTCCTCGGCCTTCCAAGAAGGCCTCCAAGAAGAAGTCTCTATCCCCCTCTCCACCCCGGCGCGTTTCGACTGACGCTCCATCCGTGAGTCGCCACTCCCGGCCGTCCTCAGTTTCTCCGGGACGCTCTGCTGCCAGGCGCTCAGCTGGCCTTTCGTCGGCAAATGATGCTGCCCCTCCTACACAACCAGGGACAGCGGCCGCAGCTGGCGACCAGTCGATGGAACCGGATCCGCCTCCCGTCGGTTGTAGCGTTGTTCCCTCGCAACCTGGCCCTCCGCGGCCGTCGAGGTGACCAGCTCTTCCCCCATCTCGTTCCCCCAACTTTTTGACTAGCGATGGCGTTGTTTCATTGGAACATAAGAGGTATTCGATCTCATCGGGAGGAATTACAACTGCTCCTCCGCCTGCACTGTCCGCTCGTCCTTGGACTCCAGGAAACCAACTTGCGCCCGACTGACCGTATTGCCTTTACCCACTATACCTCGGAGCGGTATGACCTCACCCCTGTCGACGGTGTCCCAGCTCATGGTGGGGTCATGTTGCTCATTCGGGACGACGTCTATTACCATCCCATCCCATTGACCACCCCACTCCAAGCAATAGCTGTCCGCATTACTCTTTCTGCTTTTACTTTTTCAGTTTGTACCATCTACACTCCACCGTCGTCTGCTGTTAGTCAGGCTGACATGATGCACCTGATCGTTCAGCTTCCCCCGCCGTTTTTATTGTTTGGCGACTTCAGTGCCCATCATCCCCTTTGGGGCTCTCCTGCATCCTGTCCAAGAGGCTCACTCTTGGCAGATGTCTTCAACCATCTCAATCTTGTCTGCCTCAATACCGGCGCCCCGACTTTCCTCTCGGACTCCACTCATACCTACTCCCACTTGGACCTCTCGATATGTTCTACCACTCTTGCCCGTCGGTTCGAGTGGTATGTCCTTTCTGACACCTATTCGAGCGACCACTTCCCCTGTGTCGTTCGTCTCCTGCACCACACCCCATCCCCACGTCCTTCGAGCTGGAACATACTGAAAGCTGACTGGGGACTTTACTCATCCCTGGCGACCTTTCCGGACCACGATTTTCCCAGTTGTGACAGTCAGGTCGAATACCTCACGGCTGTTATCATCCATGCTGCCGAACGTTCCATTCCTCGTACTACTTCTTCACGTCGCGTTTCCGTCCCCTGGTGGAACGAGGCTTGTAGGGACGCTATCCGTGCTCGACGACGTGCTTTACGCACCTTTCGCCGCCATCCTACGTTGGCGAATTGTATTGAATACAAACGACTCCGAGCGCAATGCCGTAGAGTCATCAAAGACAGCAAAAAAGCTTGTTGGGCCTCTTTCACCGGCTCCTTTAACAGTTTTACTCCCTCTTCTGTCGTTTGGGGTAGCCTGCGCCGGCTGTCGGGCATTAAGGCCCACTCCTCGGTACCTGGCCTGACCTCAGGTAATGCGGTCCTTGTTGATCCGGTGGCTGTCTCCAACGCCTTTGGCCGCTTTTTCGAGGAGGTTTCAAGCTCCGCCCATTACCATCCTGCCTTCCTTCCCAGGAAAGAGGCAGAAGAGGCTCGGCGACCTTCCTTCCACTCGCTGAATCTGGAAACCTATAATGCCCCCTTTACTATGCGGGAACTCGAACGTGCGCTTGCACTGTCCCGGTCCTCTGCTCCGGGGCCGGATGACATTCACGTTCAGATGCTGGCACACCTTTCTCCGGGGGGCAAAAGCTTCCTTCTCCGTACCTACAATCGCGTCTGGACCGAAGGTCAAGTCCCCATGCGTTGGCGTGACGCTGTTGTTGTTCCTATACCCAAACCCGGGAAGGATAGACACCTTCCTTCTAGTTACCGCCCCATTTCTCTTACAAGCTGTGTCTGTAAGGTGATGGAGCGCATGGTTAATGCTCGATTAGTCTGGATTCTTGAATCTCGACGGCTACTTACTAATGTCCAATGCGGCTTTCGTCGCCGCCGCTCCGCTGTTGACCACCTCGTGACCTTGTCGACATTCATCATGAACAACTTTTTGCGAAGGCGCCAAACGGTAGCCGTATTCTTCGACTTGGAGAAGGCTTATGACACCTGTTGGAGAGGAGGTATCCTCCGCACTATGCACAGGTGGGGCCTACGCGGTCGCCTGCCCCTTTTTATTGATTCCTTTTTAACGGATCGAAAGTTTAGGGTACATGTGGGCTCCGTATTGTCCGACGTCTTCCTCCAGGAGAACGGAGTGCCTCAGGGCTCCGTCTTGAGCGTAGCCCTTTTTGCCATCGCGATCAATCCAATTATGGATTGCATTCCACCTAATGTCTCAGGCTCTCTCTTTGTCGATGACTTCGCGATCTACTGCAGTGCCCAGAGAACATGCCTCCTGGAGCGCTGCCTTCAGCGTTGTCTAGACAGCCTCTACTCATGGAGCGTGGCAAATGGCTTCCGGTTCTCTGAAGAAAAGACGGTTTGTATCAACTTTTGGCGATATAAAGCGTTCCTTCCGCCATCCTTACATCTCGGTCCCGTTGTTCTCCCATTCGTGGACACAACTAAGTTTCTAGGGCTCACGTTGGACAGGAAACTGTGTTGGTCTCCACATGTCTCTTATTTGGCAGCCCGTTGTACACGTTCCCTTAATGTCCTCAGAGTTCTTAGCGGTTCATCTTGGGGAGCGGATCGCACTGTCCTGCTTCGCTTGTATCGGTCCATAGTCCGATCGAAGCTGGATTATGGGAGCTTCGTCTACTCGTCCGCTCGGCCGTCCCTCTTACGCCGGCTCAACTCCATCCACCATCGGGGGATACGTCTTGCGATCGGAGCCTTCTACACTAGTCCTGTCGAGAGTCTTTATGCTGAAGCTGCCGAGTTACCGTTGACCTACCGGCGCGACGTACTGCTGTGTCGGTATGCCTGCCAGCTGTCGTCTATGCCCGACCACCCCTCTTACAAGTCCTTCTTCGCCGATTCTCTCGACCGTCAGTACGGGTTGTATGTGTCTGCCCTGCTGCCCCCCGGAGTCCGCTTCCGTCGCCTGCTTCGACAATTGGATTTTGCCCTCCCTACCACCTTCAGAGAGGGTGAGAGCCCGACACCACCTTGGCTCCAGGCTCCGGTTCATATTTATCTCGACCTCAGCTCACTCCCGAAGGATGGTACTCCGGCTGCAATGTATTGCTCACGGTTTGCCGAACTTCGTGCTCGACTTGCCGGTCACACCTTTATTTACACCGATGGCTCCAAAACTGACGATGGTGTCGGCTGTGCCTTTGTCGTCGGGGCCGCCACATTTAAATACCGGCTCCTCGACCAATGTTCCAGCTTTACGGCCGAGCTTTTTGCTCTCCATCAGGCCGTTCAGTATGCCCGCCGCCACCACCATTCATCATATGTACTCTGCTCTGACTCACTCAGTGCTCTTCAGAGCCTTGGAGCTCCCTATCCGGTCCATCCCTTGATTCAACGGATACAGCAGTCCCTCCATTCTTTCGCTGATAACGGTGGTTCTGTCAGCTTTCTGTGGGTTCCCGGACATGTGGGAGTGCCTGGGAATGAGGCTGCGGATGCTGCAGCCAAGGCTGCAGTCCTCCTGCCTCGGCCAGCCTCCCATTGTGTCCCGTCATCCGACGTTCGTGGGGATGTATGTAAGAGGCTTGTGTCGTTGTGGTGGGTTGCTTGGTCATCCCTCCAAGGAAACAAGCTCCGGGCAGTAAAACCACTACCAACTGCTTGGACAACATCCTCCCGACCATCTCGGCGCGAGGAGGTCCTTCTGACCAGGTTGCGGATTGGGCATTGCCGGTTTAGCCACCGCTACCTGCTCTCCGGTGACCCAGCCCCGCAGTGCCCTTGTGGTCAGGCATTAACAGTGCGCCATGTTTTATTGTCGTGTCCCCGTTTTAGTCAATTTCGTGTTGTCCTGTCCCTGCCATCTACTTTACCGGATGTTTTAGCTGATGACGCTCGAGCAGCTGCTCGTATTCTGCGTTTTATAACTTTAACTGGCTTGTCCAAAGACATTTAATCTTTTTACTTATTTTGTCTGCATCTTTGTCGGGTCCTTCTGGTGTCCCCTCCATCCCCTTGAGTTTTACCAGAATCCATGTGCTCTAACAACAGTGACTGGGCGCTAATGACCTCAGCAGTTGAGCGCCCTTAAAAGAAAAAAAAAAAAAAAAAAAAACGATCATTACGTAAGATATCTCGAAGGCATAGGGGCATTGATTTCATTAAGTCGTCGACAGTGTAGCGTGGTGGTTTACTTCCCAACATACGTTTTCTATAATCGTCCAAAGGTGGCTTGCATTTGTAGGTCCACATGGCAATGACCTTGTTACCTCTGGCCACATATTCTCTATCTGGTTGATGTTCGGTGATCGTGGAACAACGGCAACAGCTTTATCCTCTCTTGGCCCTGAAACCAATCTCGCACTGCTGTGCTATGATGGATGGGGCTCTGCTCCTGTAAATAAACTGTTATCTCGTTCATCCATATATTTTATTTAAATAACATATTAGTAATAAGCACATTGTATTATTATTTTCCACAGTGTTTAAGAATTCAGGCCCTGTCATAAATAAGTGATCTAGATTAAGAATGTGGTTTACCCTGTCTATCAAATGATGAGAGTCGTATTCGTATATCCACATTAAGCCTGACTTGCTGAATCCGATTAGAACGATCTGGTATCGAAATGAAATTACAGAAATCGGATAATTTGAACGTCTGTATTGCAACAATGCTGCGCACATAAATTCGTATGATGGAGTAACAGGTAGCAACTGCCTAAGAAAAAGTAAGAAATATGTCTGCTAGCAGCAATGTAACGTAATTATAACCCATATTTACGTGATGGAAATACTGAATCGAACAATGCACATCTATTTCAGTGGTGGGAAGATGCACCATATCGGATTTGCTGATGACATAATGACAATAATAATAATAATAATAATAATAATAATAAAATTCCCGTGGGGCCGATAGGGGAAACCCTCCCCCATATGGGTGGTACCGAGGAAATCAAATACTTGGGGTGAACCAAATACTAACACAATTCTGAACGGCTACTCAATTCGTTGAACTCAAAATCCAGACACGTCTGAGAGAAAACTACCACTACTCTGGTCACCGTCTGTTAGCTCAATGAGCTCGGCTGAAAATATTTGCCTCCAAAGGCTTCAACACCCTCCTGTCCTGTCCGGTCCTGGAATCACCCACGCCAAACCAATGAAACACAAGCAAACGTGAACTGTGCAAGCAAAGTCAACTTTACCCCAGGTGGTACACAACCCAGCTGTCGACTGGCGGCTGTTGGAATTTCGGATTCTGGGGAGTCCAGGCTAGCACGGCAGAGAATATTGAAGATCTCTTGTAAATTTCCCTACACGCAGAAAACATGCATTTGAAAACTACACGCCGCGCGGGATTAGCCGAGCGGTCTCAGGCGCAGCGTTCATGGACTGTTCGGCTGTACCCGGCGGAAGTTCTTGTCCTCCCTCGAGAATGGGTGTGTGTGTGTTTGTCCTTACGATAATTTAGGTTAAGTAGTGTGTAAGCTTAGGGACTGATGACCTTAGCAGTTAGGTCCCATAAGATTTCACACACATAAGTACTATTTTTTTTTATAACTAAACATCGATACATTGATCCAAGCACGAAAACTAAATAATCTCACAAAAGAAATCGACCAACAAAAAATTCTCATCCTTGCTCTTCTCGAAGCACAACTGATTGACAGTGAAACCTTGCATTACGGAAACCATTGCATCTTCAAGAGCAAAATACAACAAAAGGTAGCGAAAGGTGTACCAATCTTCGGCATTGCTTTTCTCGAACACAGAACTATCATCAACTCTGTCAAAGAAATCACACCCATCGACAATCGACTTATGACTACGCTCATTCAGAGCCCCAGTAAAAAATATACACTCATCAATTCACATGCTCCCACCAACATCCAAAATAAGAAAAACACCGAAAATGTCGAAAAATTCTGGAACACACTCGAAAATACTATGAGCAAAATTCAACAAGATGACGTGAAAATACTAATGGGAGACTTCAACTCTCTATTTGGAACAGGAAAATCCTGTAGAAAAACCATTGGCACAAATTCAACATACCGAAACGCTTAGACCAACGGCACACGTCTGACTGACTTTTGCCAACAATTCAACCGCAAAAGGATGTCTTC
Source organism: Schistocerca cancellata (assembly GCF_023864275.1). Taxonomy (NCBI): domain Eukaryota; kingdom Metazoa; phylum Arthropoda; class Insecta; order Orthoptera; family Acrididae; genus Schistocerca; species Schistocerca cancellata. The sequence continues at coordinate 572,314,453 of NC_064632.1, forward strand.
CCACTTTAGGAAAAAACCAGTTCCCAGGTAACATGCTTCCCTGCCAGGTGCAAGCTGCTTTCGTTCGCCTTTCGAGACTCGCTGAAAGCCAGATTTTTAATTCTTTTGTAGCTGAGCTACAAGAAGGCAGATACAAACTCAATAAGTGAATCGTAAGATAACGCTCGAGCAAAATTCGTCTTGCTACTTACAGTAACCCTTAGTGTCAGAGCGAAAACCTTACGGTACTGCCAATTTCATAATGCCACTTTTGTTTTCTGCAGACATTTTTTGTTGTTGTGAATACATAATTTTATCTATGAAATGCTACATTTTCACAAAACTTGCGAATGATACAGGAAATGAAGTAAATACAGATCTTTTCGAAGTCAAAAGTCGGTAATATCCTACTAATTCGTGTTAAAATAGGCTCAATCGTCTTACAGACACTTAATGCTTTATTAAGATAGACTGCCGTCGTGATGTTTCTGTAGTAAGCTGAATTTAATTTGTATTAGTGCAGTGAATGTTTTAATTGCATATTCCATTAGTTTACTAATCGCAACAGTAATCATCAAAGAGAAATTAATCAGTAGCTGAATTTTCTTTCACGATATCTAAAACAATCTGACAATGCTAAAGTTGTCTGCAAATTTTACTCCTGTAGATACCCACTGGTTCTAACGATGTCATTAAACCAGAGTATTTTCGTCTAGAAATGAATTGCCTTGGCGGTTGATCGATCAAGAGCGGGAAAGGTATAATTTTACGAACATATGACGAGAAGGACAAGTGCTTGAGAGAGGAGTTCCCTATCAAAACAAACACACTTTTGGAGCTATCATATGTAAAATATTATGTTCACACTACTCTTTGCTCTAGTCTACGTCTTTTGGTGGGGCTCAGCCTTTCATTTCTTTTTAGGAAGTTAACGATAAAAGCATCATAACACGTCACCAGTAACAGTACTGCATAGGAATGCTCAATGAGCGACCTGATGACGTTCAATAATAGTCACTCTGTGGATTTTTGTTGTTTCGAATTAGAGCATGCAGTACTCCTACACCAGACTTCTGAACTTGCGTGTTGGATGCAAATGTCGCATGATGGAAACATGCTAATCTGTCACATATATCAGTAGTCAAGACTTCCTTAATGTGGAAAATCATTCATGCCAGAACGATATTTGTTGAAACAAGAATATCTTTTTATGGCGTATTTTTGCAAAAGCACTCGCTCCAAACACAGTTCAAATCTTTCTAGCTGCCTCCTCTACATTCACCCCTCTGTTATACCAAAGTAAATGTTGTGTTGCAGATGTTACACCTTTTTCCACTTGCTGCTCAATTTTAGAATGCTTAACTGTAGTTCATGATTTTCAAGTATGCAAAATCCAATACTTAACTGCAAGATGATAACTAGAACATCAAATTCGAAAATGGCATTAATGCATACATTGACAGTGTGGCGCCACCTTCACATGGGCGACGCCGGTTTTCAGGCGGCGGGTGGCGTCTGGCCGGTGGCCGGTAGCCGCTGCAGCGCGAGGAAACGCCCAAGCGTAAGCTGTTATGATCGCGACGCAGCCACGAGCTGTCCTGCGGAATTGTTTCTGGAATACTTGTTATTGCGGGTGGATAGAATGTTAAGCGAATTGTCTTGGATGTTGAATCAGACTCCTAACTTTAGACCGAAACGTGAAAAAAAAAAAATTGGACGCGAACATACGACTATAAGTTTAGAATGCACGACGATTACCGCAAGACCACGGGCTCACTCCATCCATATCATCTCGGAAGTAGACAACACTTCCTCCTAACACTTCCGCATCTTACAGCATTGCCAGATTGTGCAGATGGCCGGACTTAGAGTTGTCAGGGGCGGTCAGTTTTATTGGCCGGCGTTCAGTTTTTATGTCTAAGACTGTACATATGTATACCGAAATGGAAAAAAATACAATTTTGTCATTGCAGAGGATGTCAATTCAAGTTTTGATGTCCTGCAGGACAGAAAAACTGTGACAGAGCTCAAAAATGTGCTTTGACAATTTAACCTGTACTATGTTAACTGCAAACCTACCAGAGGCTCATCCTGTCTAGACAATATATTTACAAATATTAAGAGAACTTGTATGTCCACTGATGTAATTAGTTTCCCTTTCTCAGACCATGATGCAGTATATCTTAGTCTTAATAGTGTAACTTCAGACTGCACCAAACCAGAATCTAAAACTGTGATTACTAGACCAGTGAGCAGAGAGAGGATGGATAGCTTTAGACATGCCCTCACTTATTTCAGTTGGGACACATGTTTTATTAGGCTTAAACACTGTTCAGCTGATATTGTATTCACAAAGTTTTTCTCCGTCTTTTTAAATGTATTTGAAAATAACATCCCTCTGAAAAAATGTACAGTCTATATTAGTAGTAATTACAAGAAAAGGAAAATGAAGGAATGGTATACTCCACAGTTAGGGCAACTGAAAAATACTGTTATGCTGTATTCTAGTCTGTACAAAACCAGTAAATCAGAACTGTATAAAGACCTGTATGCTACAGCTAAATGCAAGTATAGGAAGGCAATAAATGAAGCAAAGAAACTGCATAACATAGTAAACATTGAAAAATCTAATAATAAATGCAAGAAGGCCTGGAGTGTAATAAACGCCATTGCACACACTAAACACAAAGAGGAAATTGCCATTACCCCAGAAGAATTTAATAAATATTGCATTCAGTCCATTGAAGAAATTAGTAGTTCAGTAATCAAACCACCTGAAAATGCACTTAGTATTATGGACAGCTGCTTTGAAAAGCTTCCCCCAAGCACCTTCACTTTCACAGAAGTGAGCCCAAATAATAGCATAAAAATAGTGAAAAATTTCAAACCTTCAGTTAGTGTTGATTACTATGATATGTCATGTAATTTGTTGACAGATGTTATTGATTGTGTGATTTATCCTTTAACCTTTTGTGTTAACAAATGCCTAGTTGCTTCTCACTATAATCTATCGTGGAACCCTCGAACAACCATACCCAGTTTGTGGAAAAATGCACAGGTTACGCCTATCTACAAGAAGGGTGGTAGAAGTGATCCACAAAACTACTGTCCAATATCCTTGACATCAATTTGTTGGAAAATCTTAGAACACATTTTGAGCTCAAACATGATGAGATATTTTGGACAGAAAGACCTCCTCAATGCCAACCAGCATGGTTTTCAAAAACACTGATCATGTGAAACCCAACTTGCACTTTTCTTACATGACATACTGAAAGCTTTGGATCAACACAACCAGGTAGATGCAGTGTTTCTTTTTCCAAAAAATTTGCCTCAGTACTGCACCTTTGCTTATTGTCAAAAGTATGGTCATATGGGGTATCAAGTGGAATTTGTGACTGGATTGAGGAACTTTTGGTAGGGAGGACACAGCATGTTATTGTGGATGGATAGTCATTGTTAGATGTAGAAGTAACTTCAGGTGTGCTCCAGGATAGTGTGTTGGAACCCTTGCTGTTCATGTTGTATATTAATGACCTTGCAGACAATGTTAATAGTAAAATCAGGTTTTTTACAGATGATACTGTTATCTATTATGAAGTACTATCTGAGAGAAGCTGCATAAATATTCAGTCAGATCTTGATAAGATTTTGACACGGTGCTGAGATTGGCAACTTGTTTCAAATGTTCAGAAATGTAAAACTGTGCACTTCACAAAACAAAAAACAAGAAAGTAGTATCCTGTGACTATAATATCAATGAATCACTGTTGGAAGTGGCCAACTCATACAACTACTTGTGTGTAACCATTTGTAGGGGTAAAGCAGGTAGTAGTCTATGATTTATTGGTAGAATACTGAGGAGGTGCAAACAATCTACAAAAGAGATTGCTTACAAATCACTGATGTGACTGATTCTAGAATATTGCTCAAGTGTGTGGGACCCATACCAGATAGACAAAAAGGGGTATTGAATGTGCGTGCCCTTGCAGCACGAAGGGTCAAAGGTTTGTTTAGTCCATGGGAGAGTTTTACAAAGATACTGAAGGAACGAAAATGGCAGACTCTTGAAGACAGATGTAAATTATCGTGAGAAAGTCTATTAAGAAAGTTTCAGAACTGGCTTTGAATGATTACTCTAAGGATATAATAAAACCCCCTATGTATTGCTCACATGGGGATTGCGAGGATAAGATTAGAATAATTATTGGTTGCACAGAGGCATTCAGTCATTCTTCCCATGCTCCATACAGTAATGGAACAGGAAGAAACCCTGGTAACTAGTACAATGGGACATATAAACTGCTATGCACCTCACAGTGGTTTGCATGATGTACATATAGTCATCAATTTACATATGAGCCACTCCCCTTTCTCTGTTGCACTGAAATCCTATTGGTTATACTTAGTAAGCCCTGTAGGATGGAGTGACAGAGAAAACATAGAGAACACTATTTTGGAAAGATCTTATAGAGGTTCACAACCATTTTGAATGCAGAAGAGCACTGGAACCACCATTGTACCAAGGAATTGGTGAAATATCCCGTGAACAATGTATCAGTCAAAAACCCACAAGAAACACACTGATTGCTAAAGTCACAGTATTTCTTGTCTTACTAGGCAGTGTTAGATCTTCAGTTTAGTTGAGTTGCAAACAAGCTTTGCTATAAATTTATTAAATTTCTGTAATGAGCAAAAAGCCTACACCCGAACTCAAGCAGTGGCAAGTGCCCCATCTTGCAGCGCACTGTAGACACCAGTGCTGTGGCTGTAAGAGACTTAGTATGCTACATAAAAATTTGAAAGAAGGCTGAGACATTTGTTATGTACTTAAAATTGTTTCCAGGTTACAAAAAATGCAGAACAGCAAAAATATTTAAAAACTTTCTAAAAACATTCAAAGTGTTTTAAAATTAATGAAAGTGGGAGAGTGCAGTAACTGTTTGTCGCCTTGGCAGCCTAAAATATACATATAACCTTCGTATTTACATGGATGCAGAATCAAACTAAGACTCAGTTTTGAAGATAAGACCATAAATTCTCATTAGAGTAATTCAGTAGCTCCTAAAGCTATATGCTGAAGAAGCAGAGGACGCTGCACTCTCAGTTCAAAAGAGAACCCACAAATGACAACAAGCACAGATTAGTAGAGATTTGTTTATCTATGATAAGATCTATACACAAAGCTTACAACTACTACCACTGTCATACCTTAGATATGTTAGAGAGCCTGAGAAAATTCTAATCCTTTGTAAAATCGCTGAGTGGGTCTAAGGGTTCCATCCAGTCACTTGTTGACCAGTCTGGTGTGGCAGATGAAGATTGCAAACCGAAAGCCAAAGTTTCAAATTTCACATTCGAGAAATTGTTCATGCAGGAGAATCACACAAATATACCATTCTTTGACCATCAAACAGACTCCTGTATGGATGACATAGTAATAAGTATTCCTGGTGTAGAGAAACAACTAAAGGAGTTGAAAACAAATAAGTCACTAGGTCCATATGGAATCCTATTTCGGTTTTTCAAAGAGTACTCTACATCATTGGTCCTTCCATAGCTTGCATTTATCATGAATCTCTAGTCCAGTGCAAAGTTCCAAACAACTGCAAAAAAGTACAGGTGACTCCTGTGTATAAGAAGGGAAAAAAATGGACCCGCAAAATTACAGACCAATATCCTTAACATTGGTTTGGAGCAGGATACTTGAACATATTCTCAATTTGAATATAATACACTTTCTTGAGACCAAGAAGCTTATGTCTACGAATCAGCATGGTTTTAGGAAGCACCGCTTGTGTGAAACTCAGGTTGTGCTTTTCTCACATGATATACTGCGAACTATGGATGAAGGACAACAGGCAGATTTCGTATTTCTAGATTTCTGGAAAGCGTTTGACATGGTGCTCCATTCCAGGCTATTCAAGAAGGTATGAGTGTATGGAATAGGTTCACAGATTGTGAGTGGCTTAAAGACTTCTTAAGTTATAGAACCCAGTATGTTATCCTCGATGGTGAGTGTTCATCAGAGATGAGAGTATCATCAAGAGTGCCCCAACAAAGTGTGAGACGACCACTATTATCCTCTATATTCCTAAATGGTTTGGCGGGCAGCTATCTTTGGTTGTTTGCTGATGATGCTGTGCTGTATGGTAAGGTGTTGAAGTTGAGTGACTATAGGAGGATACAGGATGACTTGGACAATATTTCTAATCAGTGTGATGAATGGCAGCTAGCTCTAAATGTAGAAAAATGTAAGTTAATGCAGATGAGTAGGAAAAATAAACCTGTACTGTTCAGCTACAGCATTAGCAATGTCCTGCTTGACACAGTCACGTCGTTTAAATAACTGGATGTAATGTTGCAAAGTGATGTGAAATGGAACAAGCATTTGAGGATTGTGGTAGGAAAGGCAAATGGTCAATTTCAGTTCATTGGGAGAATTCTAGGAGAGTGTGGTTCATCCACAAAGGAGACCACATATAGAATGCTAGTGTGATCTATCCTTGAGAACTGTGAGAGTGTTTGGGATGTGTACCAGGTCAGATTAAAGGACGACATTGAAGCAATTCAGAGGCAGGGTGCTAGATTTGTTAATGGTAGGTTTGAACAACATGCAGTTGTTATGAAGATTCTTTGGGAACTGAAATGGGAATCCCTAGAGGGAAGGAGAGGTAGTTTTTGAGGAACACTATTGAGAAAATTTAGAGAACCAGCATTTGAAGCTGACTGCAGAGTGATTTTGTTGCCTTCAACATACATTGCGCATAAGGACCTTGAGGGTAAAATAAAAGGAATTAGGGCTCATACAGAGGCATATAGACAGTCGTTTTTCCATCATTCTGCTTGTGAGTGGAACAGGAAAGGAAATGACTAGTAGTGTTATGGGATAACTTCCACCATGCATTGTAAGGTGGATTGCAGAGTATCGATGCAGATGTACATGTAGATGTAGAGAGAGGAAGAAGAGGAGGGGAGGAAAGAAGAGGAAGGTGGTGGTGAAGAGGGATACAGGGAGGGAATAAAGTAAAGGAAAGTAGTGTAAATGTGGGGGAGAGACATGCAAAAAGGGGGGGGGGAGGCAGAGAGAGAGAGAGAGAGAGAGAGAGAGAGAGAGAGAGAGAGAAAGAGAGAGAGAGAGAGAGAAAGTGTGCACATGAGGGTGGGAAGAGGGGAAGAGGAAGAACAGTGGGAGAAGGCATGATCTGCATGGGAAAGGAGTGACATGGACAAAAGAGAGAAAAGAAAAGCTAAGCTGAAGTAGTCGGGAACAAGTTAGCAGAGGCTTAGGCCAGGAAGACTACGAAAGTGCAGGATATACTGTAGTGGCAATTCCCATCTGCATAGTTCAGAGAAACTTGTAATTGAAGGGGGTATAAGGCATGGATACTCCCTTCCAGCACAACTTTCTCTTATGTATGCAGGCAGGAATTATCATTCCCAGTTGTTGTTGTTGTGGTCTTCAGTCCTGAGACTGGTTTGATGCAGCTCTCCATGCTACTCTATCCTGTGCAAGCTTCTTCATCTCCCAGTACCTACTGCAACCTACATCCTTCTGAATCTGCTTAGTGTATTGATCTCTTGGTCTCCCTCTACGATTTTTAACCTCCACGCTGCCCTCCAATGCTAAAATTGTGATCCCTCGATGCCTCAGAACATGTCCTACCAACCAATCCCTTCTTCTAGTCAAGTTGTGCCACAAACTTCTCTTCTCCCCAATCCTATTCAATACCTCCTCATTAGTTACGTGATCTACCCACCTTATCTTCAGCATTCTTCTGTAGCACCACATTTCGAAAGCTTCTATTCTCTTCTTGTCCAAACTAGTTATCGTCCATGTCTCACTTCCATACATGGCTACACTCCATACAAATACTTTCAGAAACGACTTCCTGACACCTAAATCTATATTCGATGTTAACAAATTTCTCTTCTTGAGAAACGCTTTCCTTGCCATTGCCAGTCTACATTTTATATCCTCTCTACTTCGACCATCATTGGTTATTTTACTCCCTAAATAGCAAAACTCCTTTACTACTTTAAGTGTCTCATTTCCTAATCTAATTCCCTCAGCATCACCTGACTTAATTTGACTACATTCCATTATCCTCATTTTGCTTTTGTTGATGTTCATCTTATATCCACCTTTCAAGACACTGTCCATTCCGTTCAACTGCTCTTCCAAGTCCTTTGCTGTCTCTGACAGAATTACAATGTCATCGGCGAACCTCAAAGTTTTTACTTCTTCTCCATGAATTTTAATACCTACTCAGATTTTTCTTTTGTTTCCTTTACTGCTTGCTCAATATACAGATTGAATAACATCGGGGAGAGGCTACAACCCTGTCTCACTCCTTTCCCAACCACAGCTTCCCTTTCATGCCCCTCGACTCTTATAACTGCCATCTGGTTTCTGTACAAATTGTAAATAGCCTTTCGCTCCCTGTATTTTACCCCTGCCACCTTCAGAATTTGAAAGAGAGTATTCCAGTCAACATTGTCAAAAGCTTTCTCTAAGTCTACAAATGCTAGAAACGTAGGTTTGCCTTTTCTTAATCTTTCTTCCAAGATAAGTCATAAGGTCAGTATTGCCTCACGTGTTCCAACATTTCTACAGAATCCAAACTGATCTTCCCCGAGGTCGGCTTCTACCAGTTTTTCCATTCGTCTGTAAAGAATTCGCGTTAGTATTTTGCAGCTGTGACTTATTAAACTGATAGTTCGGTAATTTTCACATCTGTCAACACCTGCTTTCTTTGGGATTGGAATTATTATATTCTTCTTGAAGTCTGAGGGTATTTCGCCTGTCTCATACATCGTGCTCACCAGATGGTAGAGTTTTGTCATGACTGGCTCTCCCGAGGCCATCAGTAGTTCTAATGGAATGTTGTCTACTCCCGGGGGCTTGTTTTGACTCAGGTCTTTCAGTGCTCTGTCAAACTCTTCACGCAGTATCTTATCTCCCATTTCATCTTCATCTACATCCTCTTCCATTTCCATAATATTGTCCTCAATTACATCGCCCTTGTATAAACCCTCTATATACTCCTTCCACCTTTCTGCTTTCCCTTCTTTGCTTAGAACTGGGTTGCCATCTGAGCTCTTGATATTCATACAAGTGGTTCTCTTCTCTCCAAAGGTCTCTTTAATTTTCCTGTAGGCAGTATCTATCTTACCCCTAGTGAGATACGCCTCTACATCCTTACATTTGTCCTCTAGCCATCCCTGCTTAGCCATTTTGCACTTCCTGTCGATTTCATTTTTAAGACGTTTGTATTCCTTTTCGCCTGCTTCATTTACTGCATTTTTATATTTTCTCCTTTCATCAATTAAATTCAATATTTCTTCTGTTACCCAAGGATTTCTATTAGCCCGTGTCTTTTTACCTACTTGATCCTCTGCTGCCTTCACTACTTCATCCCTCAGAGTTACCCATTCTTCTTCTACTGTATTTCTTTCCCCCATTCCTGTCAATTGTTCCCTAATGCTCTCCCTGAAACTCTGTACAACCTCTGGTTCTTTCAGTTTATCCAGGTCCCATCTCCTTAAATTCCCACCTTTTTGCAGTTTCTTCAGTTTCAATCTGCAGTTCATAACCAATAGATTGTGGTCAGAATCTACATCTGCCCCAGGAAATGTCTTACAATTTAAAACCTGGTTCCTAAATCTCTGTCTTACCATTATATAATCTATCTGAAACCTGTCAGTATCTCCAGGCTTCTTCCATGTATACAGCCTCCTTTCATGATTCTTGAACCAAGTGTTAGCTATGATTAAGTTATGCTCTGTGCAAAATTCTACAAGGCGGCTTCCTCTTTCATTCCTTCCCCCCAATCCATATTCACCTACTATGTTTCCTTCTCTCCCTTTTCCTACTGATGAATTCCAGTCACCCATGACTATTAAATTTTCGTCTCCCTTCACTACCTGAATAATTTCTTTTATCTCGTCATACATTTCATCTATTTCTTCATCATCTGCAGAGCTAGTTGGCATATAAACTTGTACTACTGTAGTAGGCATGGGCTTTGTGTCTATCTTGGCAATAATAATGCGTTCACTATGCTGTTTGTAGTAGCTTACCCGCACTCCTATTTTTTTATTCATTATTAAACCTACTCCTGCATTACCCCTATTTGATTTTGTATTTATAACCCTGTAACCACCTGACCAAAAGTCTTGTTCCTCCTGCCACCGAACTTCACTAATTCCCACTATATCTAACTTTAACCTATCCATCTCCCTTTTTAAATTTTCTAACCTACCTGCCCGATTAAGGGATCTGACATTCCACGCTCCGATCCGTAGAACGCCAGTGTTCTTTCTCCTGATAACGACATCCTCCTGAGTAGTCCCCGCCCGGAGATCCGAATGGGGGACTATTTTACCTCCGGAATATTTTACCCAAGAGGACGCCATCATCGTTTAATCATACAGTAGAGCTGCATGTCCTCGGGAAAAATTACGGCTGTAGTTTCCCCTTGCTTTCAGCCGTTCGCAGTACCAGCACAGCAAGGCCGTTTTGGTTAATGTTACAAGGCCAGATCAGTCAATCATCCAGACTGTTGCCCCTGCAACTACTGAAAAGGCTGCTGCCCCTCTTCAGGAACCACATGTTTGTCTGGCCTCTCAACAGATACCCCTCCGTTGTGGTTGCACCTACGGTACGGCCATCTGTATCGCTGAGGCACGCAAGCCTCCCCACCAACGGCAAGGTCCATGGTTCATTCCCAGTATATCCTGCATTATTACAGTCCCCCTGGCCTAAACCCTCCACTAACTTCTTTCACATGCCTCAGCTTACCTTTCCCCTTCTTCTTACCATGCCATTCCTTCCCCATCCACATTGTGTGCTGCCTTCTCCCATCACTCTTCCTCCCCCTCCCTTGGCATGCATGCACACTCTCCCTCTGCCTCCCTATTTTTTCACATCCCTCTCCATTTTTCCACCCCTTTCTCTTACTTTATTCCCTCCCTGTCTCTCTCTTCACCACCAGCGTCCTCTCTTTTTCTCCCCTGCTTCACCTCTCTCCCTCTCTCTACTTTTCAACCCCTCTGAACTCTTTTCATCATGCTGTGCAGCCACTGAGCCATCTGATTAAAGACCTGTCTCCCACTACCCTGTTATCCCCTTCTTGCCTCATGTATCCTTCCCTAACCCATTCCCACCTCCATTTACCCGAGCAACTGATTTACCAAATTGACAATTCCTTGATGCCTCTCGATTCAGCCCATCACCAAATTTCTACATTCAGTTAAGTTATACCAGAAGTTTCTTTTCTCCCCAGTTTGATTCAGAAGCTTTTCATTAGTAATCCAGTCTGCCCATCATATCTTCAGCATTCTTCAGTAGCTCCATATTTTAAATGTTTTAATTCTTTACTTGCCTGACGTATCTGGAGCTATTTTTGTTTTCATTTGTTTGTGAAACATAAAATCATTTCATACATGTACAGCTGTATTTTAGCATCTAGTGTTTTTGTTCTTTTCTCAGACAATAACTGATGCAGGTTTATCTATTACTGTACTGTCAATCTCTCCCAATCTTTATCTGTTATTTTTCTTCTACCAATGTTAATCCCCATATTTTACCTTGGGCTCCAAATAATTTGAAACTGTCAATTCTGACTTATTCATCAGTTTGCCTTTAGTTCAAACTCTACTTTCATATTTGTATTGCAGGTCTAAACTATTTAGGACAAGACAAGCTGCACATTTGTAATTTACACAATTTGTTTCCCATTTCTTTGCTAATATGAATGTATTGCCCCTCAACACTTTCTGCATCTCTGTCTTTGGAGATGATTTCTAGGAAATACATGGTTACATAAGGAAAGAAATATCAATGGGCGGGAGTGTCTGATAAAAGTAGAAGTGTTATGCTACTAATCAGTACTGACCTTGTAAACAGTCCCTGACATTTATCATGTTATTCCAACCTAAATGACAGCAACTCCAGATAAGATCTTACTTCATTTCATAGCCAAGATAATGACCTCTAATTCACACAGTTCAGTAAACCACACCTTATAAGAAGGCCAAGAACTCTCTAGTTGTCATTGTTGTATGTGTACTGAATCAAAATATACAGAATGCCATCCACTTGGAAGAGGCCAGCTGATGTGCCATTTCCTCAAGTTTGGGCAAGATGTGAAGGCAAGACAACTTTAGCAGATGGTTCTAAGCTTCTCTATAGAATACAGGACATCACTCCTGAAATGCACGAAGAGATTCTTGACAAGCTCATGATGGTACATTTTGTCCGGGATGAGGATCTTAGCAAGACAATTAATTTAATGGGAGATAAAACATCTTTGGAAGAACTTAGAATGATGTGGAAAGAATCACTACTACAGAATGTTGGTCTTGTAGCAATAAGAGAATATCCAGATGGTCAAGAAGAAATCATTGGGGCCAATATAACATGTGTTGTCAGCAAAGGCGAGAAATCAAATTCTGATGAGGTAAGAGCATTTTGCATACATATTGGAATTTACAGATATTGAATAACTTCGATCTTTTTGTTTCCATTGGTTGTAATCTTATCAGTGTCAAAGATCATTCTTGCACTGTTTCAAAGTATTTACCTAAACAATTATGGAATTATGAGGATTAATGTTCAAATACTTTGTCACCTTACTTTCTATGTCCTGGCAAGAATGTCTAAGCTCTCTTCTTCCAAAACTCAGCAGCTTTATTAGCCTTGTCATGCACTGTGCAAGCAGCATCAATCCTTGGGCACATGAGCACATGTTCAAATGTTTCACCACATTCACACTGGTCATCTAGCCCCACTTAACCATTTTCACTTTATGTTGTGTCAATTCTGTCAGTCTATTCAGTGCCCTCTGTGTACTATACTGTAGTTGTTGCACTACTGTGATTTTTTTCTTTAGGGTGCAGGTTTGCTTTCTGAAAATTGTCCAGCCATTAAGATATGCTGTAGTCCCCAGGTCCAGCTTCTAGTGGTAATGTCCATTGGATAGAACACTTCCTTGATTTAAGATAAGATGTAACTGTTTGGTGGTTAAACATTAAGTGCCATGGGTCACTTTGTTGTTTTTTCCTCTCTGTTCAAAGGTTTCACATTTAATCTCTCATCCTTATTAGGAGCTTTTCTGGCTATTAGCATGACTTCTATCACTGGTTCAGGTTTGCATCAGCAAAAAATGTTAAATCACAACATGGTTCACATTTTACATCCAGTAGTTTGCCTCCCCCCCCCCCCCCCCCCCCCAATATATCTTTTATGTGGTTGGGCGAGTAGTCCACAGCTTCAAGGAAAGAAGCAAGGGAAAATTGTCTCCAGAAGCAACATTTATGACAAAATACTGTGGGTACAAAACCAATTTTTAGACTGAGGAGCGCTTTATTGAACAAATATATAATATAAAAGATCTTGAAGAAACATTTTATTTACTTTTTATTTATTTTTGAAGAAAATTTCACTTTTACTGACCAGAAATTACACAAAAATAAATGAGTAGAATGAGTTTGACAAGGGTAGCCTTTAGAGTATCAGAAGAGAAGCTTTGAGTTTATGTTCCATGAATTTATTCAGGTAACTAATATCCATTAACAGTAAAACAGTAGTAAATTTATATCTACTGTTGAATTCTCTATACATTATTGAAAATGTCTTGTATTCTATAATAGTATCCCACACGAGCAAAGATAATATTTTTAGCAAATCACAGTTTGGATTTCAGAAGAGTTGCTCAACTGAGAATGCCATTTACACATTCACTCACCAAATTTTTAAGCACCATATAACAAAGTAGCATCAGTTAGTATTTTATGTAACCTATCTAAGGCATTTGGCTGTGTGAATCACAGCAGTCTTCTGGGTAAATTGAGGTTTCATGGAATTAATGGTATAGGAAACCAATGGATACTGCCATATTTAACTGAAAGAATTCAGAAAGCTATACTTAGTGATGCAACCAATGTAAGGAATGGACACTCTTCTGTCTGGGGAGAAATCACTTACAGTGCTCCATAAGGCTCTGTCTTGTCCACTGTTGTTTCTCATAAATGTAAATGACCTTCCACCTTAAATACAACAAGCAGAATTAGTTCTTTTTGTGGATGAAACTAGTATTGTAATGAATCCAAACATATGTACTGCAACAGAAGAAACAGTAAATAGTGTTTTAAAGGTATTACTGAGTAGCATTTTGCAAAAGGTATCACTCTCAATTTCAAAAAGACAAAAAAAGACGTTCAGTTCAGCACATCTGTAGGCAGTGCATCAATAAATAGTGAAAGAAATTCCAGTGTGTTTCTCTAAGAAGAAATACACCAAGATCACTTTGACTAAGAAGATCTGGTGCAGGGAGCAGATAGCTCTCACACACATTGAGGGGACACAGACACGGAAACCAACATCAGACGCTGCCGGCACCACTTGCTGTTCACTGGTGCTGATTACACATCTGCTCATCAACACAGTCCAAATTCTATGCCGGGTGAATGTAAAACAGAACTTTATTGTTTAAATACAATGTGGTATATGCTGATGCATGAACTATATTAGTGTAGTTATTATACTTAAAGTTAATTTTTAAATGCTCACAAGGTCCAAAGTGGGTAAAAATACGAATAACGAGCAGCAAGTTGGGGAAACTCAAGAACCAACAATGGCTGCGAGAGTTACAAAAGAAGGACCTAACTGGTTGGAGTTAATAAATTTGATCAAAACTTTAAATGATAAATTAGAAGATCAAAGTACTCAATTAAATACTAAATTAGATGACCAGAGGACAGCTTCAATTGCTCAAAATGCTACTTTAAGTAAGGAACTAAATGTAACTCTAAGTAAAGATATAGGTTTGGTACATTCTAGTTTAAATGCTCAGAGTGGAGTTCTAAATAACCAGAGTGAAATCTTGAATAGTCAAGCAACAAATCTAGGTTTGTTAAATGCCAAATTTGACGCACAGAGCAAAGAATTTAGTGATCTATGCAAAGGCATGTATGTTATAAAGACTGAATTAGACACCCTAATTAGTAAAGTAAAAAAAAAAAATTGAAATTAGATTTAAAGAAGGAATTGACTGATTCTTTAACGTTCATGTAAATCAAATGTTTGCTGACTTCAGTCAAAAACAGAAGGATAATTTTCAGGATCTGTCAAAAAGATTAGAATTGAATATTGAGGAGAAATGTAATAGTGTAGAATTAGAGATTAATGAAAAGTTAGGATCATTGGAGGATGTATGTAATGCTAAGTTTAATGCTGTAAAGCAGGGATGGCATACTTAGAAAGAGAGCATTGATAAGCATAGCGAATTAATGCCTGTCATTCAATTGCAAATTACAGGTGTGAGTACACAAGTAGACAGTGTAGAAAGAAGCTTCAAAGAGAAGATAGCAAGCTCTGATGTAATAAATGTAAGTACTCTGGAGGAACAGGTAGAATAAATTATAGATCGGAAAGTCACTGAGAGAATAACCTCTGGGAATGCATCGCCTATGGCTTCTTCCAAACTTACTGGTACCAGGAAGGACATAGACGGACTCTGGAGAGAAGTTAAACTTGTCCAGGAATAAGTAGAAAAACAAGGAACTTCACCCAATGTCGTGTTGACTAGTGAAGTAGCTACTGATTTGCAATGGGGAGCGAATTCTGGGTTATCAAGACAATTTCCTAAATTCAAGCCTGACAGAGAGGTACATCTAACTCATTTTTTGAAAAGTTCAACCAAGCTTTGCCAAAGAACTGGGAAGATTCTGAAAAGATTGAATTTGCTGTGGGGTACGTTTTAGGGGAAGCCTCAGAATGGGGTACTGTAAATATTGAGAACTTTTCTTCGTGGGGAGATTTCCAGAAGAAATTTAAAGAGAAATATTGGTCTGGTAGTGCACGGGAGAAACTAATATCAGATTTGTGAGACCCAAAATACTACAATCATAGTTGGGGTACCATGAGGAAATATTTCGACTGGCATCTAACACGGGCGAAGTTTTTAGATAAGCCAGTGGAGGAAGAGGGATTGGTTTGAATTTTAATTAGACGAGTACCCATCTATGCAACAAAAGACATCTTGTGTAGTGGCTGGAAAATGGTTGAAGAATTGTTATTCTTCATTGATGCACTAGATGCCCTAAATAAAGACCATAATGAAACTTTACATCTAGGGGAAAATTCGAATTTCAAAAAGAAATAGTGGGAATAATTTCAAACAGCATGAAGTGAACATCATGAAAGTATGCCAGTATAAAAAGCAGAATTGTAATGACCGCTATCAAAAGAAGCATCCACCTTCGAATCTAGGTCCAGTAAACTTGCAGGAATTTTTACAAGTAACTCTAGAATCAAGAATGGTAATGTAATATCCTGATTTGGTAACCAACCAGTAATTAGTAATAATGAGGAAAACATGGTGCAATCTGGATCAAGGACCAGGGTGCAGGTTGTAGAGATTCATTGTAAGTATCTTAATTTCATGCACAGAATACCTACAAAAGAATGGTTACTCCTAGAAGAATCAAACCTAGTTATCAACACTCCACAACCTGTAATAGTAGGGGCTGTGGAGACTTCTGAAGTTAACATATTTTTGACTCAGGTAGTGAAGTATCACTCATATCTAGCACATTCTTTAACTCATTTCAGACTAAACAGTACTTACCATTATTGCCAGTAATTGGAGTTTATATAGTTTGAATAACAGGAACAAAAAGTAAGATTGTAAAGTACGAAACTCAAGTGAACTGCAGCAGCTTGAAAACATATTATTTCATCAAACACTGTTAATAGTAGAGAATATCAGTAGATATATATAATGTGGTTTAGATTGGTTATTAGCATTTAAAGTCATCTTAAACTTTGATGAAAATCTTCTATGTTTTGGGAAACGGGACAGTAGATATTGGGCACCATTTGTGACAAATAGCTGTATTGGAAAGGAAACAACTGAGTGTCAATGTCTGTGATTAACAGCTACAGCACAACTGTCACCCAAGATTGACAATGTAGATCAAGTAACACATCGAATTGACATAGAAGACAAGGTTAATGAATCTCTAATATTAACAGGTGAACAAAAATGAGATTTATATAAAATTCTAATGGAATATGACGTAGTATTTTCTGATCGTCCAGGTAATATCAGTAAGTTCAAAATCAAAGATGACACTCCATTCTTCTGTAAGCCATATCCAATACCTGAGGGTTTGAAAGAAGCAATTAAGGAGGAAATCAACAAAATAATTGATAACAATATAATAGAACGTAGTTCTAGTGTAATGAATAACCCTTTGGTAGTCGTGAAAAAAGCTACAGGTGGGGTACGATCAGTGTTAGACGCGCGTACATTGAATAAGCATATAGAGACAGACCGATTAACATCAACAAATTGTTGTTCAAATTTGAGAAAGCAAGGTTTTTTAGCACAATGGACTTAACTGTGGAATATAGGCAAATTAGGTTACATCCAGAATCAAAAAAGTATACAGCATTTTTGTTTGATGGTAAATAGTATCATTTCAATGTATTGACATTATGACTTAATATTTCTGTATCCATATTTATATGTGCGCTGGATGAAGCATTAGGGAGAGGTTTATTGAAGGATTTAATAATATATGTAGATGATACCCTGATAATATCAGCTTCTTGGGAAGAACATTGTCTAACCTTGATTAAGACCCTGAAGAAATTTAAAGAGAAAGGTATTATGGTGAAACTGCCTAAATCATACTTTGCTCACCAAGATCTTAAGTTTTTAGGTCATATTGTAGGGGTGCAGGGAATTAGACCAGACCCTGAACGCATCAAAGCTATTAAAGAGTGTCCATACCCTAGAAATGTAAGACAGTTAAAGGGATTTTTAGGCATGGCAGGATACTATCGACAGTGCATACGAGGTCAAGAACTGAATGACCCAAAAATTTTACATTTATTAAGGAAGGGAGTACCGTAGATTTGGAATCAAGAGGCAAACAATGTGTTTGAAAACATCAAAAGTGCTCTTGTTGAATCACCCATATTACATCATCTGGTTATGGGCAAACCATTTAAAATTTGAACAGATGCATCTGATTACAGTATTGCTGCAGAACGTTTCCCAGGAGAGTGGGATCTAAATAATGTAGAACACCGAACCATAGCTTTTCTAGCCATAGTCTAAACAAGCATGAATTAAATTACATGACTACTGAAAAAAAACTGTTGGCAATTGTATGGAGAATCCAAAAATTTCAAACATTAGTATGGGGTTCAGAAAGCCATGTTTATACAGATCATCAAGCTCTATCCTTTCTAATGAGTAGTTGATTGTTACACAGTAGATTAATGCGATGGATGATTTTCTTACAGGAATATGGTATTAGGATACAGTATGTAAAAGGTTCCAAGAATATTGTACTGGATGCTTTGTCTAGGTTACCCATGGAATGGAAAAATTGAAACTTACAGAAAGACCTGGCGTTATTTTTGCAATTAATTTTATGTCAGTAGAATACTGGAAGATCAGGGTACCAGAGGTGGCTCAAAGAATAACAGAAAATATCCATCATGATCCCTATTGTACAGAAATGTTTTCTATGTGAATCCCAAATTCCTTACCTCCTAATCAAGTAGGAAAATGGAAAGTCATAGGTCATAATTTGTTTTAGAGAGATACCGTAACATCGCAATGTTGGCGCTTATGCTTTCCGGAGGTAATGAAAGAAACACTTTTGTGGTATGTTCATACAGGATATGGACACTTTGGAATCAAAATGTGTATAGCCCATATGAATAAGTTTCATTATTTTAAGAAGCTATGGCATAAAGTAGCATCTTTAATTAGAGCCTGTGAAATCTGTCTGAAGGTAAAAGAGAATAATACTCATGTGAAATACAAATTGTATCCGATTATTCCTAAGTTATTGCACGATCTCACAGCAGCAGATTTGTTTGGACCAGTTCCAAAAGGAAAGGGAGGAATGTCATACATTTTGGTCTTCATAGAATGTTGGCCAAAATATGTTAAACTACATCCAATCAAAAGAGCCAATACGCAGACCATTATACACTGTTTACAACAATACTTCCTGGAGGTAGGTAAACCAAATGGTTGCTTACAGATAATGGCCCACAACTTGTGAGTAACGAATTTAAAGAATTTCTAGTATGGGAAGGCATTTGTCAAGTGTTAATATCCAACTATAACCTGTCCTCGAATCCGTGTGAATGAGTAATGAAGGAAATTGGAAAACTATGCCGTAACTACTGCCATGAAAAACATACTTTATGGGCAATGAAAATTAAAGACTTTGAACTTATTCTAAATTAATCACCAGATTTATCAACTGGGTTAACACCATTAGAAGTAATAGACCAACCCTTTGTAGGAGCACCTCTAATTAAATGTTTTAATTGGCCTGAACAACATATTGTTGATCATGAACTGAATCAGGAAATAGTTTCTAAGAATTTAATTGAAAAAGCACAACAAAGAATTAGTAAACATAAAGAAAAAGCTGCAGAACCTTGGTACAAGGTTGATGACCTAGCTTTAGTGAAACATCATCTTCAAAGCTCTGCCCTGAAGAAAGAGACACAAGTTTTTCCAAAAATATGAAGGACCATACCGAATACAAGCGTTAATCCATCCCAAGACATTACTTTTAGTGGATCAGAAAAGGGAAAGTACAATTTAAAGGACATAAAGTTATATATACCCCAGGGACATTAACATTCTGAGTTAATGGGCAGAGTGACGGCCATCGGATCCCGAGTTGTTTTTCGGTGTTTCTTCCAAAATAGTTTTCATGCACTGAATTGCTTGCAAATCTTGAACTGTTCTATCATCTATTTCTAAAATCTAAAACTATGCTATAACCTTATTACCTAGAAAACTGGATATGACAATAAAATAATAATAAAAAACAATCCAAGAGAATCGCAGACTAAGAAAGAAAGTGATATTGGCATGAAATGAAATGAATAGAGTATTTTATATATGTATAAAATAAAATAAAATATAATATGAAGAGATAAATAACCATTTTACAGTAGCATGATTTACAACAACAGATAAATCATGACTCTCTCTCTCTCTCTCTCTCTCTCTCTCTCTCTCTCTCTCTCTCTCTCTCTAAGTCTACATTGAGTATACATGAGAAGGAGGCGTGAGCAAAGAAAAAGAACACAAACAAGAGTGGAATTGATTGTGATAGTCATTTAAGAAAAGTCAGTATAATAAATACTCTGATAAAGTGACAAATTATAGGATAGCGGGACTCGAATAGCCTAAGTAAGCACATTATCTACTGAATAGTGTATACAGACATGGTACCTACTGGAAGTATAGAAGTTGATAAGTAGAGGAGGACTCTATGTATTAGATGAAGTATTAAGAAGTAAATGTGAAGTGTAGAGTAGATTTGTAACTTTACCAGAAAATACTTAATTATAGTATACATAGGAACGTATACTGGGGTAATGAACCATGAGGCCTACTCAGAAAGGATAAGGGGGGCATACCTGGCATTTGTTAAGTATATAGGGCAGGTGTACCTACATGGAGATAGGACAATCTGTTGCCTAAGAAATAGGAATGTTTTATAAAGGAGCATACCTACCAAAATGGAAAGAGGAAGTGCTCTCATATGGTCAGCCAACAGGCAAGGTACAGGTATTGATCCTAGGGAAAACGGACAGTATCATGACAAAAGTCACATAATTTTGTATGGATTATTTGGGTAAGTTTGAATTCTATGTACCACTAGCATTTATATGTTTTATGTGAGTTAACGAGTGTCAAAAGGAACGCTTTCATGTTCCCCAAAGTTCCTCCAAACTATAACAGATAATGAAGCTAGTACATACGAAAGGAAAAGTAGTACAGAGGATAGAAACAGAAAATAGAATACTCAAGTGTCATGAACACCTGCAGCTTTCGATTGGAAATAAGGAAAGAGTGTTGTTGTGAGTGATGTTATGTACATAATGTCTATGTATAAAATATTGTGTGTCCAATCTGAGGGGGGGATATGTAGTGTTCCGAGAATTTCCACGCAAATTCTATAATCACTCGGCCTTCCACCATCTCGAACACACGATATTTTAGATGTGAGTGGGAGAAAGGAACCCTGTCTACTGTGTGTCACCTGTCTGTGTGTGCAGGTTTGAAGTTTGTCGTACGAAGACAGTAGAACACTGCGGTCGAATGGCACAGACAAGTAATTGTTGGTAGCGCCATGGAAGCGCACAGCAGAACCAAGGAACTTCTGTGGTATTCTGTGCTGTTTTGTAACTGTGACTATTGTTTGTGACAAAAGAACAGTTGAGTGGAAAAAGATTTTTAGTAACTTTTAACGTGAACTTGCTAGATACAAGACAGGTGTATGATTTCTGTATAATAGAGTTGTGGTTAGCAAGCCAACTCTGTTGTAAATGTAACTGTGCTTCTAATGTTTGGACATGCGAGTAGACTTACTTGACAGTATTTATTCATGTGGAGAGTGAGATTTGTAAAAGTTTGATGTTTAAATATACGTCATTAAGTGAAGCAAAAGAAACTGTGTACGTCTACTTATTTTTATAAGTAGAATGAGTCTTGAGAAATTCCTGTTCCCAGCAGTATACTGTAGAGAAGAAGAGAAAGGGAGTTTACAGCAGCAGGCTAACCAGCTAGGAAAGTCAGCTGACCATCTCAAGTAAGTCGTATCGTTAAAGAAGCTGAAGTTTGCACACACACTTCACCACTTCAAGTCATCCAAAATGTTAGATAGTAATTATTAACTTACAATGGTACTATATAAAAAAAGAAATGTTGATGATCAGCATGCAGCCACATTTACATAAGAATGTAAAGGAAACTCAGGTTCTTTTGGTGACAGAAAAGTAGGGTCAAGTGTTTTTGATAGGCCTTGGGCTAGGGTCCATGTGGACACCCAACAGAAGGATCATCTATCCTAAAGTACAGGGTCAAAGTTTGAATAGGATACATTTCCTCCTGCTTTAGCAAATGGAGCAAATCAGTTGGATCTTTTTGTGTTAGATCTGGTCCATGGTGCACCTTA
The DNA here is from genome assembly GCF_023864275.1 of Schistocerca cancellata. Classification (NCBI taxonomy): domain Eukaryota; kingdom Metazoa; phylum Arthropoda; class Insecta; order Orthoptera; family Acrididae; genus Schistocerca; species Schistocerca cancellata. Next base: position 572,336,449 of record NC_064632.1, read on the forward strand.
AGGGGCTTATCGAGGCTCCATTTAGTTTATGTGTGGTTCCTGAAAAATCCCAAAAAAACATTTTTCATCATTTTTTTCACCATCAGCGGGGGATATCTAAATAACTAACAGCAGCAAAGTGCTCAAATTTTAACAGTACATTCTCTAAGCTTTTTTCTAGAAGTGCTATCTTTCCATTTTCAAAAATCTTTATCCAAACACCCAAAAAACATTATTTTCAAGTTACCAAAACTGAGCTGTGGATTCCAAGACTGCTATGTGCAGTATCTCCGTTATCATCAGAAGGGTTCTTGGAACCCCATGTTGTAGTACTGAAGCAAATGCAAAATTTTTGTGTACTTAAAATCCAGTCTGAGGTGTAAAATTAGTTTTGCTTTATGATATTTCTATTTCACACGTCGTAAGTAAACTATCAAAATGTTACTGACCCATAATGTTCTTTTCGTATGTGCGATATGCCCTGTTGTAGCAGAGAAAACAACGGAACCAGTGAAATATGTTCGTGTTTAAAAGACTCTGACTGAAAAGTGACGTACCAGCTGCCTCATTCTACCTCCCTCTGTCTCTTAAGAAAATATTCCAACAATTTTAGCGTGCGAACACGTTTGTGCTTTTTTGTGCTAAGAGAGGAGACAGTGGCAGTGGGAAAGAGATATAAAAGTAATAAATAGTGGAAGACACTAGACAGCTGTTGTGGTATAGAAAGTATGATGCAGTGGTAATTTGGGGGAAATAGAGGGACACAGCAGCAATGGAAGATATTGACAATGATAGAATATTCTTAGGAAAAGAGTGAAGGAGAGAGTGGCAGTGGGAGAGGAATAAAGAGAAGAAGAAAGGGGAAGCATTTGGGAGCCAGTGATAATGAGAGTCAGAGTGTATGACAGTGACAATGAGGAAGAGAGAAGTAGTGACAGTGTGAGGAGACAGCATCCATGGGAAGGAATGATGAGATAGTAGCCAGTGAGGAAGAGAGAAGTAGTGACAGTGTGAGGAGACAGCATCCATGGGAAGGAATGATGAGATAGTAGCAGTAAGAGAGAGCAAGAGGGAGACGGTGATGGTGAGAGGAGAAAGTAATAGTGAGACAAAATGGAGGAGGCTACCGTATTTACTCGAATCTAAGCTGCACTCGAATCTAAGCCGCACCTGAAATATGAGACTCGAAATAAGGGGGAAAAAAATTCCCAAATCTAAGCCGCACCTGAAATTTGAGACTCGAAATTCAAGGGGAGAGAAAAGTTTTAGGCCGCACCTCCAAATCGAAACAAAGTTGGTCCATTTTAATATGAGACACAATTTAGGTCGAATGAATGACGATACAGCTACAGTAGTTTGGTTCGAGTCATAAGTGTAGCAGTTAAGCTTTACCACGTAGCCATTGCTATGCATCAGGCGCTCCGTCCATATTTATACGGATACCCTTCCTTTTTCACGTGCTTCGTCTGGTTTGAATCGATTGCTTATTTTGCTTTGATCTGATAAGTGCCGTTTTCAATGTTATAGGTGTTTACGTCAGTCACTGTAAGCTGAAAATGCATTACTATACTGTGTCATGCATTGTTTGTCGCATTCTGATAGTGCGTGTTTATGGCCTGTCGCTGCTCGCGGCATGGCTTGCTTTTGTGCACGCTACCGCCGCCTACAATTCAAAAAAGAGAGGAATCGTCACATTAGCAAAACAGTGGCAAGAGACTGCTATTTGTTGTTACTTACACTGCTGCTTTCTTTGATAATGATCAACAAGAACCAAATAATAGACTGCGTATGATATAACATGTTCTGAACGAAAGTTTGGCGAAAATTTTTCTCCGTTTGAAAATCTTTGCGGCCGCTTCTTTAGTACATCAAATTCTGCACAGAAATTACTCATCTTAGATTTAAAAATCTAGTCAGTTGCCGTGCTTCATTTCTGACTGTATCACTATTAGGCATAAGAGTAATACGAATATAAACATGACACGATACGTATATTCTTCCGCGTTTGCTGTTGTCTCACTCTAGTTTCGTAGTTTATTTGGCAGACAGGATTTAAATGAGATAGAAGCAAACACAAAAGAATACATGGCAAAATGTTTATATTCGTATTATTCTTGTGGTGAAGAGAATACTGCATGTGATTCACATTTCATCAGGTTCCTATTAGCAACCATCTCTTCTCACAGGTAGGAAAAAATTCAGAACGTAGAGTTGGCCATATTGACAAAAATCCCAGTATTACCAGTCGGATTTTCGTAGTACATTGAAATTCGAAGATGAACAATACGGAATTTGTATTTACTTCGTTGGATAATGTATGAAAATGCAGTGGTCGAAACTCGGGCGGAGAAATATGCTCGTCTTCCAATTTTTTTTTAAAAAAAATTTTATTTACTGACACAGAGGTTTTGGCACCAGTATTTATCTTTGTGCCTACAAAGGATGCCTGTGTAGCGCTACATATATTCGACGGCAGAAGTTAGTTGTGGCGGCACCTATCAACATTTTTCAGAACTTCCGCTTGCTTTGCACTCGATTCTAAGCCGCAGGCGGTTTTTTGGATTACAAAAACCGGAAAAAAAGTGCGGCTTAGATTCGAGTAAATACGGTATGGCTGTTAGATAGGAGCCAGTGGCATCAGAGATACACAAAGAGAGAATGACAATGGATTGGGCTGATTGAGTGAGTGTGAATGGGCAAGTGGGAGTGGATGGGTACAAGTGACTTACAGCGATGAACTAGTGGGTGTGAGTGAGTTACAGTTATGAGAGCTTGTAGGAGTGATGGGTGAGTTGCATGTTAACCGGAGCATGAATATGTTTGCATGCCAAAATTTTTGTAAAATTTTTATGTTGCTGAGGAGGGTAGAATGAGGCTGCTCATACAAAACTTTTCAGTCAGAGTCTTTTAATCATATTGACAATGACAGAATACTGCTAGGAAAAGAGTTACTTAACGACTTATTTCTATGTCACTGCCACCACATCTCGACATACTACCTTACATTTTACCAAGAAGATGTTCATCTTCTAATTCGAGCACCTGCTTTTTCCATGAAAACAAAACAAAAAATGCATTACTGGCAAACTTAATTTCTGACAAAGTCAATATGTCATCCCTTATTTATATCACACTACGTGCCAGTCATATATAGTATAATAATAAGACAAGTTATACAATGTATATTAAAAAGTCAGAAAGGTTGGATGGATGTAGGATTTTTTGGTAATTAATCATCAGTTTTATGGTTGCTTGCTTTAGTGCAACACCACAACATAATAATTACATCAGAATGTTAGAAGTAGTCACAATCAAGCTACAGTAGCCCATTTCAAACAGTACTGTAACGTGCTTAAAAATGTTATTAGGAAGGCAAAAAGTGTGTGATATGCAAATAGAATAGCTAATTCATAGGATAAAATTAAAATCCTATGATCCTTGTGAAGGAAGTGCCCGGTCAGCAGCACAAGGTCAATGATATAAAGTCAGTTCATAGTAAAAACATTTCTGTTTCTGACAAGTCAGATGTATGTACAGTATTTAATGATCATTTTCGGAGAATTGCTGGTGAATTTAATAAAAGCTTAGTTTCTACAGAGTGTCATATCACTCTCTTGGAAAATGCCTTTCTGAGACTGATGTCTGAAATACTCCTCCGTGACACTGACAAAGGGGAGATTGAGTCAATAATCAAATCACTGAAGACTAAGGACTCTTATGGATATGATGGAGTGTCTAGCAGAATATTAAAGTACTGTGCTGCACATGTTAGCCTTGTACTTAGCCATATTTGTAATTTTTCCTTTAATAATGGTCAGATTCCTGAATGATTAAAGTACTCAGTAGAAAAGCTGTTTTATAAAAAGGGAGAAAGGGATAATGTAGACCTATTTTTATGCCATCACTGTTTGCTAAAGTCATTGAAAAGGCTGCGTATGTAAGGATAATTGATCATTTTATATCACATAATTTGCTATAAAATGCGCAGTTTGGCTTTAGAAGTCATTTAACAACTGAGAATGTTATACTCTCTTTTCTATGTGAGGTTCTGGATGAATTAAACAAAAGGTTTCAAATGATAGGCATATTTTTTTATTTAACTAAGGCATTCAATTGTGTTGATCACAAAATATTGCTCCAGAAGTTGGACCATTGCAGAATATGGGGAGTAGCTCACAATTGGTTCACCTCTTACTTTAACAACAGACAGCAAAAGGTTATTATTGACAGTGTTGAGATGTGGGGTCTGAGTGGGGTACAGTCAAACGGTTGGGGGGGGGGGGGGGGGTGCCAAAGCGATCAGTGTTGGGGCAACTCCTGTTCCTTATTTATATAAATGATATTCCCTCTAGTGTTACGGGTAATTCTAAAATATTTCTGTTTGTTGATGACACTACCTTGGTAGTAAAGGATGTTGTGTGTAACATTGGCTCTGTTCCAAATAGTGCAGTTTGTTACAAAAATTCATAGTTTGTAGAAAGTAAACTAATGCTAAATCACAGTAAGACTCTGTTTTCACAGTTTATAACACACAATTCAACAATACCAGATGTTTTAATTCACAGAATGGGCATATGATTAGTGAAACTGAACAGTTCAAATTTCTAGGTATTCAGATAGACAGTAAACTGTCATGGAAAGCCCAAGTTCAGGATCTTGTTGAAAGACGTAATGCTGCCATTTTTACTGTTCGAAAGGTGTCTGAAGTAAGTGATCATTTGACATGAAAGTTAGTCTACTTTGCTTATTTTCATTTGCTTACATCATACGGTATTATATTTTGGGGTAACTCTTCCCATACTAAGAGGATAATTTTGGCTCAGAAAAGGTGATTTGGGCAGCAAGTGGCATAAGTTCATGAACCTCTTGTCGACCCCTGTTCATTAGTCTGGGTATTTTGACATTGCCTTCTCAATGTATATATTCATTACTGTCATTTCTTGTTAACAATATCAACTTATTCCTAGGAATTAAGCAGCTTTCACTCAATTAATACTCAGCAGAAGTCCAATCTGCAGTTGGATCACTCTTCCTTCACTCTTGTGCAGAAAGGTGTGCAGCATACTGCTGAATCCATTTTTAATAAGCTACCACACGAATTCAAAAATTTGGGCAGTAATCCACTCATTTCCAAATCAAAACTGAAGCGTTTCCTCATGGGTCAGTCCTTCTGTTCTGCTGAGGAGTTCCTTGAAAAATTAAGCTGATTCTTATGTTATATTCTTGATTGTGTTTACTTAAACTAATGGCTTGACTTTTTTGAGTTCATGAACATTTTATTTTATCTATTATTACTTTTATGTTGTAATTTCATGTATTGACACCTTCCATGAACTTGGAGATTTGCGCCGGCCGTAGTGGCCGTGCGGTTCTAGGCGCTCCAGTCTGGAACCGAGCGACCGCTACGGTCGCAGGTTCGAATCCTGCCTCGGGCATGGATGTGTGTGATGTCCTTGGGTTAGTTAGGTTTAATTCATTCTAAGTTCTAGGCGACTGATGACCACAGAAGTTAAGTCGCATAGTGCTCAGAGCCATTTGAACCATTTGGAGATTTGCTCCTCAATTTGGTCCTACGGAACTAGATGTGTAAATAAATAAAATAAATAAATCAGCTTCAAATACAATGACATCCTTACACCTTATGTTACTTCCTGTCATCTCTGTTCTGAATTTCAAATAAGTTAAATGCCTACAATACTACTTGCCCTCTTTCTGTTGATTATTCTATTTTAGGATAGAAAAGATGTTGAAGAATGAAACGGATAGAAAAGATGTTGAAGAATGAAACCAGAATGAAACAGAACAGATTTCCATGCAGTGAGAGCCCACAATTGCCAACTGATGTACCAACTATAGAGCAATGAACTCCTTACATGTTTCTCCACATCCACTCTATCATGAGTTCTAGATGCATTTCTTTGCCTGTATCCCCTGAAATTTTTATAGTTGTTATTAATTTGCTCAAATTTTCTTTTTATATGGTGACTATCAGTCACTGTAACTCTTTTTATTTATAATTAAATTATTTTTTGATACTGCTTCTAGCAGCAGGAAGCAACAGCTTCTTGTCTTATCAGGCAGATTGTCCTCTACATCCAATATCGTTGTTTATACATTTGAGGAATCACGTTACTTTGCTTACTCAGACATGGAAAAATTCTAACATAGAACCTTTCCTAGTATTAATTGACTGCACACTTCTATATGACTTAATATTAGTAGACTGCTTACAACTAATAAAAACAGCTTTAGCTGGCACAGTATACTTTCAAGAAAGTATGTTAAGAGATTGACTAACGTTTTCTGGTACCTTATATATATATATATTTAATCTTTGCTCGTGTCTACTTACATCATCAGACACTTTCTCCACTTCCCCTGTTACTGATCGTAAATCATTTGCATCTGACTGTGAGTTGAGTCAGATCTATAAGACTCACCAAATATTCTTTATTTACTGAAAATTTATAATTTTTGTTTCATAGAAATCTTTTTGACATGAATTAACTGTAATGTTCATCCTTTCATTGCATTGACTGCTTATTTCTTGAACCTTAATATCATTTTTGTCAGTAATTACTATTTCAAATTGTAACTTTAGACTATCTTTTTCCAATTTACTTTCAAGAGTATTTTTCAGTGCATTAATTTCCTCCTTTAAACTGCTAATACCTGAACTGAAATTACTGTGTATGCTAATTATGTCTGACTTAAGCTGATCCAGTCTATTAATTATTTCAAAACTAGGTCAGCTTTTTGCTTCTCTATTTTGGAACTTAAACTAACAATACTTTGCAAAACAGAAAACTTATCTGCGGTATCAGAATTCATCTCCTGTTTAACTACTGGCTTGTCCTCTGTGTCTTCACCAACTCCATCACTCTTTCTACAAACCTGGTTAATAATTGGGGTTGAGCTAACCCTGTCATCTAACCCTTGGCTTACATTAAAATTTCCATTCATCCCAAAACTAAAATCAAATACAGATAGCAATTTGCAGTAATTGCTTAAATCCTCATTACTGGCTGTAGCTGAATCTATTATACTCAGTGTTATTTACTCCTGCCATGGTTCTTGGATAAAAACACACTGAAAATTAAGCAAAACTACTCTCAACTTTGTTGTGAAGTTGTCATGCTGGGAGGCCATTGTGCTGCACAGATGTTACTCATTCCTATCAGCTGGTGACTAATAGCAGTGATACTCCACTGTTTCACTGCATGATGCATCTTTTGTCACTCTTTTGTTCCCGTCTGCACTGCCTACTGGTGTTGCTGATCTTGACAAATCTCCACAACACCTCCTCCATTTCACTGTTTGCTTACACTGCACTCCACACAGTGTATCTATCACTGTTAATTTTTTTCATTTGACTTTTTCACACTGTTTGGGAAAACTAATTTGTAATCAATGAAAAATGTCTGATATTGATTTCCCATCTGGTGCACAGATCGACATGTTTTCATATTATGTGTTCCTTACCGTGTCAAACTTATCCATCATTCTATCTCTGTGAATTGTGAATCTTGAATTTCAACAGTGGAAATGCATTGGAATATGATGAGGTATGTGTGTTAATTAAACACAATACAACATTGTTATTTATGGCAGTTTATTCCCACAAAATATATTGATGATGTCCATCTGCTTAGCTCGATGGTAATGCGCTTGCCTTCCACGCAAGCGGGACCAGGCTCGATTCCTGGCCAGGTTGGAGATTTTCTCCACTCATGGACTGGGTGTTGTGTTGTCCTCATCATCATTTTATCCTCATCATCAGTGTGCAAGTCACCCAATTTGAATGGAAAAAGACTTGAACTTGGCAGCCGAACTTCCCCGAATAGGGGCCTCCTGGCCAATGATGCCATATGCTCAATCCCATTTTTTCCATATTGATGATGCCAGATGTTATTTGCTAGCAACGTCTCAAAATACATAATAACTGTTCACTATTCAGTTACATGCATGTATATGGTTAAAGTTTCATACTTAATTTTGCTCATGCACCGTTGTCATTACATTAACATTGTTCTCAATAGTTCTGATGATATCCCTACACCGTACACCGTACACATGTTACGCTTCGCATAAGCTTTTACCATTAACATTAACACATTTCGTGCTCTCGTGAATTCACAGTCTGATTGTTCCCTCCAATCTCATGTCTGGCTATTTCTAGTCTCTTCCTTTTGGTCGTAACATGTCGCTTTTAGTCTATTACCCAAAAGTGTTACATTAATTAATGATACGTAAGAGTGAAATTATAAAGATAACCAGTCCATATTTCTAGGATAATTTGCTTACTGTACCTAATCTTTTGTATCTTATTTGTTTTACTGAAACCAAAGGCACTACTTTCTGATACCATAATGATACTGTAACTTCACCAAAAATTCCTTGACTTCTAAGAGAGCAACCATTTATAATTTGTACTCATCTGAGATGCTGTGTAGTATATGCCAGATAAGGACATTGTTATATTATAGTGAGAGACCAAAGAGATGGCAGTGTTTGATTGTTTATTACAATAAGCATGTCTCAGTGTGACTGCCATCTTCACATTATCTACAAAATGTACATAGTTTGACACAATTTTTCAAATTTTTAAGTAGGTAATTTAACCTATTATGGTTTCAACCTTTGCTACATACATCAAGTGGTCTCAGTATCCATATGACATTGGTGTCTCTCTTGCCGTCAGACTATTTTATAAGTTTGCTCCTTTGCTGTTTCTGAAGCTATATTGGAAGTTAAATTTTTTGTTGAAGTAGTTATTTATATAACTGATGAATTATGGAAGTTTAATTCATAATGATGTTTCATGGTAGCTGAATAGGATGTTTCAAAAAGGACTTCACAGCTTTAAATATTCATATAAATTTATTGAAAGAAGATATAGAGCTGGGCTTAGTGTTATTTTGTAGGAAAACACTTAAAGTTTTTTTTTTACCTTAAACTAAAGATGTTGTATGTGGCTGCTGTTGGTTATCCTGCACACTTCTCATTGGAAGTCAATTTCTTCCGAAACTTCACTGTAGCATTGCAGGTGTAACTTGCTCAGTAGTGGTGTAAATTCTTGCTCTAAGTTCAGGTAGAGAAGCTGGCACAGGAGGTACAAACACAATATCCTTGACGAATCACCCCCCCCCCCCCCCTCTCAAAGAGAGAGAGAGAACAAGTGGTGTCAAGTCTGGGGTACATGGAGGCCACTTAATTGGCACATCAGGGCCGGTCCATTGATCTGGAAAGTGTCACTGAGAAAATTCCTGACATCAGCCAGGTAGTTGGGTGGTGCACCATCTTGTGGGAAGTAAAAATTTTATTCTTGGTCATCCTCATTGATCTGTGGTATGAAAAATTGTTGTAACATATCCAGGTACACTATACTCTTGATGGTTCTCTCAAGGAGGAAAAAGGGGCCATACACTTTGTTCTTGCTCAATGCACAAAAAACGTTCAGTTTAGGGCTATCATGGATGTGTTGCAATGTTTGATGTGGATTTTCACTGCCTCAAATCCTACAGTTATATGTGTCAACTTTGCCACTTAAGTGAAAAGTCGACTCATCAGAAAAGATGATTTTGTCCAAGAAATTTTCATCATCATGTAATCAATTTAACATATCTGCACATAAGTTCTTGCAAGCAATTTTATTAGTGTCTGTTATTGCTTGTACGATTGTCAATCTTTACAGTTTCAAATGCAAATGGTTTCTCTGCACACGCTAAACAGTCATATGTGGGATCTGCAGTTTGCGATATGCACGCCAGGTCGATTTCATAGGACTGTTGACAAAACATTGTCTCACTCATTCAACAACATTGTCAGATGTGCTTGGATGACCTGATGATTTCCCATGTCTTACTGAGCACCCTGTTTCTACAAAACATTTATGCCACTCATAAATTGTTGGCCTACTACGAGGATGTTTAGTGTACATGGTACAGAAATTACGCTGAACTGTCATCACTGACTTTGATTTTTCAAACCAAAATACACAGCTAGCATGCTCAGTTCCAATGAAGACAGTCATATTTAATGCAACTGCCGCTAGCCCTCGTTACGGTGTGATTCGGCACTAGCAAACTATGCGAGACAAAACTTGATATATTTCTCTACAAATTGACACTACAATCACATTTGTAGGTACTATGAATTAATTTATATGAATTTTCAAAGTTGTAAAGTCCTTTTTGAAACACACTGTATTGACAGTTGAGTCAGCAATGTTACATGGTTACAGACAGTTAGCATCTTTGGTATTCTCTAGGTCACATCTTTCTTCTTATCAGCTACATTATGTTGCTTGTATGACTTGTGTTTATGTGTTTATATGAATATTTGTAATGTAATGCTAATAATTAAAATTCTTCTGGGTGCAGTATAGCATCAGTGTGTAAAATACTTGATTCATAAACCTTAAAACCAATGTGTCAATCACATTACAATGCCCTTTCTCAGGGAAAGACTAGTTTGGGTGGAGGAAAGGTTCCTCTCACCCTAGAATATAAAAGGCAATTCATGACAGAAGAGAGATGGTAGGATAGAAACTATTTGTGGGCTAACCGGCTTGTCAGTGATTGGTGACAGTCTGCAAATCAGCACTTGTTTTCCTTCCTGGTGTGCACGGAAATGCACTGACAGCCCCTCTGTGGCTGTTTATTTGTTGGGCTGTTGCTTCTGTGCCCAGTGAGGTTCCTGCATCGTGACTAATCATGGCCCACTGGACAGAGACAGCCACAACCAGAATGCTAGAAGTAGGTAACTGTCCTCTCTATTGATGTTGTCAGGCTGCTTAATAATTTCAGTTGCCTCTTGAATTTTGTGTTGCTGCATCCACCACTCTTTTGTCAGAACATGGTCTTCCTGGAACAAGATAGGCTGTCCACAATCGTGTTGGTGTTACACTATTGCCAATTAATTATGCTGTGCTAATCACACACAGTGTTCATGTTCTGCTCTGCAATTGACAATTGGTCTCCTTGTTCCTCCTATGTAGACAGCCCTGCACTCACAATGTAGTTCTTATACTCCTGCAGTATCTAGTTTGCTGACTGCATCCTTGATGGAACCTAAAGAAAGGATACGTTGACTACAGAGATTGCAGTAACAGGCAAATGTACAACAAGCATTTATGGCTGTCATCAATTATCAGTGAATGACTCAGATAACATTGACAGAATAAGTCATAAGGAAGCCAGCGTGGAGAAAAGGTTGGTCAGCAGTTGATGGCAAAAGAAATTTCAGTAACTGACAGGGAACAAACAGCATATACAACTAAATCTGGATATAGCTTGTACTGTGATAAACACCAAGATGCAGATTATCAGTATGGTGGCTGCTGTGTCATCCAAGCAAGACACAGCCAGGGCAGAAGCACCACAGGCACAAAGATGCGAGCTGGTGCCAGCGTCATAGAGACTCTCCACTTGCACAGGTTCCACCACCGCCACAGGCAGTGCTGAGGATGAAGATATCGACTTCGCCTCAGCCAACTGCTGGCTGAATACAATCTGGCAATGACCAGATGACAATGGACAGAAGCCTACTTGGAAGATAGAAGAGCAGTTCTCACCCTCTTGGTTACAGATCATCATCCAGGGCTGACTTAGACAGGGAGCGTCGTTTAGTGAAATCTTAGAAGTGAACAGACAGTTGTTGTAAATTGCATTTGCTATGTACTGTGAAGTTTACCTACGATTATTTGCACTTAGCCATTGAGGGCCTATTTTGTGTTATATTATATGCAGTGTTGCGGACTTCATTATTCAAGTCACAAAAATAAGTGAACCTTTTTTATCTTATTTGTGTGACTTTGTCTCTAATTTATTGGAGTGTTGTAGAACCTTCATTCTCCTATTCTGTTACCTGATCCTCGGGCATAGCTGCATAATAGTGGCAGGTAGAAATTATTTATCAGTGTAGCATACCAAAAGCCATTTCACGAACTCACTAACTTGACCTTCCATAACAACAGTGGCAACTCTGCCTCCACAGCAATAGTGACGAGGCCTTTAAAAAACTGGTGATGAGTGTTTACAAAAGTGGCAACATCAGTTCTGTCCAAATGGTTTACCTATGCAGTAGCATCCATGAAAATTCCTACAGAGAGGATCATTCAATCTGTGGAGGCATCTCTCCATCAAGTACCACACGTAGAAAGAAGAAAAGATAAGGCAAGAAATTGTCAGAATATTATGAGGAGCAAAGCCACCAAGACACAATATTACACATGAAGGAAGACAGGTCATAAAAGAGCTCAGGAATAACAAGCATGTTGTGCTCCTGTATGCAGACAAAGGAAAAAGAAAATGGACACACTTTGAGTGAACCCTTAGGAGTGATCCAATGGTGAGGATAGTCAAGAACATGAATGTCCTTATGAATGACTCAAGAATTGATCCAGATACAGCCAAGAGGGCCAGGAGGCTCATCACCAAAGTTCCTGTGCCTCCTAGAATTTAAGGAGTACCTAAGCTCCCTAAGAAGGGTTACCCACTCAGGTCTGTAGCATTATGTAGCAAAACATCTGGCATCTAAATTGTGCTGTCTTTCGGGGCAAAGATACTCATACATGAAGGATTCTTCCCAGTTTTTACAGCTGAGTAAGGAGGAATGGATCCAGTCAACTAATACTATGGTTAGTTTCGATATCAAGTCGGTCGTTATCTGTATACCAGAGGAGATCATTCACATCTTACAGAAGCAGAACCCACCTGATATTTGTGATTTAGTGTGTTTATACCTATCACCAGCATACTCCACCTGGCAGGGAAAATATTACGAGCAATTAGATGAGTGGCAATGGGCTGCCCTCTCTCCCCAGTTGCTGTGGACGTCTTTATGGTAGGATTTGAATAAACAGCTCTAGCTTCTATACCATTACACCCATGTTGCTGGATACTGTATGTAGACAACACATTTATTATCTGGCCACAAGGGGAGGTGGAGTTTGGAAGCTTCTTTCTGCATTTAAAGAATCTGCATAAGAACATACAGTTCACTCATGAAACTGAAAACAATGGTGCATTACCATTTTTGGATGTGGAAGTATATAGAACTGCAGATGGTACACTGGGACACAAAGTGTACTGGAAACCAACATACAAATTGGTAACAGGACCACCACCCTACTCAGAAGTATTCAGTTTTTCACATGCAGAGTGCCTGTGTCTGCCAGATAAGTGACACTGACAGCATCAAAGAAGAATTGAAGGAGCTGTACGACATATTTTGTGCCAATGGCTATGACAACAACATTATAAGAAAGGTAACCAAGGTCAACCAAAACACAACAAAAGTAGAAGGCAAGGAAGAGAATCTTCCAGTAGCACATTTACAATATGTAAAGAGTGTCAGTGAATGGTTAGGTAACATCCTCCGCTGATGAATTTTTAAACTAATTTTTCGCAGCAGCCACAGAATCCAAAACATAATAGAGGTAGTTAGCACACATGTAGGCGAACATGAACACTATGTGCGATTATCACAATAAATCAGTGACAGAGGAACACCATCATGACTGTGGACAGCCTATCTTGTTCCAGGAGGCCCGTGTGCTGGTGAAAGAGTCATGGACATGTCAATACAAAATTCGAGAAGCAACTTGAATTATCAAGCAGCCACACAGCATCAGTAGAGAGGAAGGCTACAAACTTCCAGCGTCCTGGGTGCTGTCTGTCTTTGTCCAACAGGCCACGAGCAGTTGTGGGGCAGAAGCCTCACAGGACACATACCTGACAGCCTTAATAAACAGATATAGAGGGACTGTCAGTGCATTTCCATGCACACCAGGAAGAAAAATATGCCCATCAAAAATTGAGCATTGATTTGCAGACTATCATCAATCACTGACAAGCTGGCTAGCCCACATATAGCTTCTGTCCTACCCTCTCCCTTTTGTCATGACTAGCCAATTATATTCTAGGGTCAATAAAGTATCGCAAAAATGACATATTGACAGTGATCGTCTACAGTAAACAGAGGCACCTTTCATCCACACAAACCTGCCTTGCCCTGAGGAATGCCATTGTAATGTGGTCTAAATGCTGGTTCTACAGTTTACAACTAAAGTATTTTGTACAATGACACAGTACCACACTCAGAAGAATTTTAATCATCATGATACTGACTGCAGAAGCCTACATAGTTAATTTAATACTATTGTTTTCTTTTATGGAATTGGTTATGCCAGACAGTGTTGTGGTGTGCAAGGTTTGTATTAGTTTCCCAATGTTTAATCCAGAATGGAATGTAACAACATTATGAAAAGGAAAGTTGCTACTCACCATATAGTGCAGATACTGAGTCACAGATAGGCACAACAAAAAGACTGTCACAAATAAATAAAGCTTTCAGCCATTAAGGCCTTCATCAACAATACACACACACACACACACACACACACACACACACACACACACACACAGCCACACACACACACACACACACACACACACACACACACAAAAGCATGCAAACCCAACTCACACACATGACCGCTGTCTCAGGCAACTGAAACCACACTGTGAGCAGCAGCACCGGTGCATGATGGGAGTGACAACTTGGTGGGGGTAAGGAGGGGGCTGGGGCAGAGAGGGGGAGGGATAGTATGGTGGAGGTGGTGGACAGTGAAGTGCTGCAGGTTAGATGGAAGGGCAGGGGAGAGGTGGAGAGGGGGGGTGGAGTCATCTTTCCAGTCTCCCACCACCTCCCATATGCACAGTCTGTGCCATATGGATCCTTCCCACCAACACCCGCTTTTCTGAATTGCGCAGATGGGAACTCTCCCTGCAAGACATCCTACATTCACGTAACCCTCCTGGCCTCAACTTTTGTTAGTCACTGACCTCACCCATCTAGCCCCTTCCTGTTCCCAGCCCCTTCCAGCCCCTTCCAGCACTACACAGCCATCATTCGACTATCACACTCAGTCTTTTTACTTCTCTCCTTTTCCACAACTCCCTCCCCCCCCCCTCTCCACCTCTCCCCTGCCCCTCCATCTAACCTGTACCACTTTACTGTCCGCCACCTCCACCATACTATCCCTCCCCCTCCCCACCCCAGCCCCCTCCTTACCCCTACCCAGTTGCCACTCCAATCATGCACTGGTGCTGCTGCCCGCAGTGTGGTTTCAAAAGCTTTTATTTATTTGTGACAGTCTTTTTGTTGTGCTTATCTGTGACTCAGCATCTGTGCTACATGGTGAGAGCAACTTTCCTTTTCATAGTATTGTTACATTCCATCCTGGATTTTCTATTGTTTGAAATATAGGTTCTTTTTTCACTGTATCATCTAACACAAGTCCTCAAGGTTGTCTTCTATTGGCTTCTCTGTCTGTGGCAAATAATTCATGTCAGTGTTTTGCAGCCATGAGTTATTAAACAGCTTTGGTAATGCTCACACCTGTCATAATTCGCTTTCTTTGGAACTGGAATTATTACATGCTTCTTGAATACAGTTATTGCAGTGCCTATATTTTTACAGTATCTCTATAGCTTGATGCAAATGTCTTTCAGACATGCACACATGTTTGAAGGAACAGGCCCTGCTTGCAATTTACAACCATGAAATATATTTGCAAATTGTGAATGTGGTTATAGACCAACAGTACCTGTTACTACAGACATATGAAAATTTGTACCAGACCAGGAGTCAGACCTGGATTTCCTGCTCATTGTGTGCTGTTACCTTAATCACTTTGGCTATGCAAATGTGCCTCCAGTACAGTTACAAATCTCGAGATGTCCTATTGTGTGCTTCCCATACTGCTCACACATTATATGATTTCCGCACAGAGAGAGACTATGTGTTTACTCATCAGTTTACCTTTCCTTTGACATGAAGGACAGTTCCTGCAGTGTCTGTATAGTTTGATGCAAGCATCCCTCAGGCAGGCCAAAGCAAAGCAAAGGAAAACTGATGAACAATAATATTGTCTCTCACTGTGTGGGCATCAAATAATGTGCAAGTGGTACATGATGCAGACACTAAGACATATGGAGGTTTGGATTGGTCATGGAGGTGTACATGAATAGCCAAAGTGGTAGAAAACCAGTGTTCAAGTCCTGGTCTAGCACACATTTTCAATCTTCTTGAAGCATGAGGGTGTTTCACCTGACTCATGTATCTTGCGTATCAGGAGGAATAATTTTGCCATGGCTCTGTCAATGAACTCAAAAATTCGGAGGTAATGTTGTCTAGCCTAGGGCTCAGGTCTTTCAGTTATGCCAGAGGTCAGTTTGACATGGCATGCAGGATGCTGGTGCATACTGCCAGTTCCTTGGTAGCTGTGAAATCAGAAATGCTCCATTATCAGGTACAGTCTTTACTCATAGAGACTCTTGTACAATAGCTGTTGGCAGTGACTCAAAGGCATGGTCAGGTACTGACACCATGGCTCAGATTGGCAGGGGGCTTGTTGTGACTGGCCATCCTGCAAAGCACAGTGGTGCAGTGGCCTTGTGCAGTAACTATTCCCCAATAAGTCATCATATCTTGACAATGGATAAAGATTACTGGATAAAAAAAGTTGTTTTGACTTTATCCATTTATCTACCTTTGTGCAAAGTTTGAACCAATTTGTACAAGTTTAAGGTATATAAGTGGCACACTTCAAAAACATTCCAGAGAAACATGATTTTGCATGTAAAATTTAAACAGTGCACATACAAATGGTGCCACTATCTGAGCTTTAATTTCAATCCAGTTAAAATCTCTTGCAAAAGGAATTAATTGATTCACACAGTTTGCCTTGACACCAGCTGCAGTTCATCACTCAAACTTACAGAGTCCTTAGGTCATATATGCAGTGATGCTAATCAATGTAAGACTTTCATCTGTAACACTGTAACAGAAATTCACACATACATGTCTGCTAGTTAATGGAGATGTTGTCCTGGAGATGGTAATCCAGCAGGGGTATTTCTTGGCAACAAAATTCAATCTGTGCATATTTAGTGGAAAGGACCACCATGGCTTAGATTCCCAGAAGAATGTTGGATCTCTACTACTCAGAAACATGAATCATGACATCCCAGAAGAGAAAAGAAACATAAAGCATGTGATGGCACTTATTACACCTTCCAGCCTTGCAGACATTTCCAAATTCAGTTTATACTGGAGAGTAATTCATATAACTGGCTGGATCTTTTGCTTCACACATAACATACTTTATGAAGATAAGCCCTTTTCTGGGAGGTAGATTATGTTTGTGGATTTCATCAGTGAGCAGCATCATTCAGTACTTCTTGATGTGTCACGTCACTTTATCAGACTCCTCAGCTTTCAAAAACATATTGATCCTCATCGTGTTGGTGTCTGAACTGTGTTATCCAAGCTTTGGAAAGAATTTTGCATACTTAAAGGTTGTCAAATCATTAAAAAGGTCTTGCATACATATTTATCATGCAAAAGGACAACAGACTGAAGCTTCCACACATGTAGATTGAATGGGACCATCCAAGCCCTCTACTGTCACTGGCCTGGTCATGCCTGTCTTGATGTAGAGAGGTCTACATCATGATTGGTATAGTCGTGCGAAAGATCTATATAACACTCTTCACTTGTGCAACAGTGCATGCAATACATTTAGAATTGAACTCCAATATGAACACTGGTGTATTTACAATTGTCTTACAGAGAACTGCTAACATACATGGATTGCTGCACACCATTTACACCAACAATGCAAAGGCCTTTAACACAACCAATGCAGATTGTCTGATCTATGGAACTCGCTGCCCACCATAGAGTCCCATTGCTTCCTTGTCAAAAATGGAAGTTCATCACTCCATGAGCACCTTGGTGGACAGGATCATATGAGAGAATGGTAGGCACTATCAAACAATTCTCACAGAAAGTGCTGGGATGATCCAGATTAACTGCAGAACTACTCTACACCACCTTGAACAGCATCAAAACTGCTGTATGCTTATGGCTTATATCTAACAATATTATGAAAAGGAAAGTTGCTACTCACCATATAGTGGAGATGCTGAGTCACAGGTAGCCACAACAAATGCAACTGACACACAAATGACTGCAATCTCACACAACTGAAGCCACACTCAAGGCTTTGCCTTTGCAACGCTTATATCTCATTGAGATAATGTAGAACTTTCTGAAAAGTGACCAGTTAATAAGAGTGCCCACTGGATATGAACCTAAAGTCACACACAAGCTGACTGTTTTGGCATACAGTCAGCACTGGCACACCAGTCAGGAATGACAAGGAAGAGAAGGCTGTGAGAAGAAGCCAATTGCAGGCTGACCGACCTCCCTCCAGGACAACAACGTGACAGCAGTGGCTCCTACATGTAGAGGACATAAGCACCATGCCTGACTGGTGGCGGCCCACTTTGATAGCAGCGTCAGCCTTGTGTTTGTCTATACTGAAGAAGACTGATTGTTTTGCATGTCACCCTTTGCTTGTGACTCATCCAAATTTAAGTAATGGTAATTGTCTTTTGTAATAAAACTCATTAATACAAGTTGTTTGATTGTTTGTCTAGCAAACCGAGTGTGCAGGATCCCTAGTCACAATACTGACCAAGGTATTCAAACTATATATAAAACTAGCAGGCAACTTCTGAAAAAGATGGACTGAGGAATAGCCCATGAAACTTAGCTTTTGAAAAATTATGAGCCAGTCCACAAGGTGTATTAACTTCCAGCTTGGTTATGTGGATGGATATCCATGACATGACATATTCGGAGGAAATGGAAAATGGGATTGAGTGTTGAGAGATGAGACAGCAAAATAAGGACAGTAGTATTATGCACACCATAAGAGCAACAGATGGCACATTCAGTTCAGCTGGTACCCACCCCTGCTGGAAGTTGACCAGGATGGAGAGGATATTGGGAACCATTTAGACAAAGACACATATATCTTAGATTTAATGTAATACTGATATTTGTGATCTTACTTATTCTAAATTCCTTGTAATATAAGTTCTGTGACTGTAAATAGAGAGCTGTGTTATTCTGGAATCACTGTTAACTACTGACATCACAACAGTCCCAATGCATATCTCAGGCATGCAGTCCCAGGAAGGTGGGTCAGTCTTGCTTTGGAATTGTCATTTACAGGTGCCAGACACCTCTCATCACTACTGATGGTAATCTGAGGCCTGAGGAAGATCTGAAGAGGATTCTCCAACCTACTGGCCAGTCCCATAATCAACATTTCAGCATTGGGCTTTGTCTTTCAATACAATAAAGCATGAGCACACCATAGTCACCTCATGATCACCTCCCTCCAGAAGGCAGGAATCAAATGAGCATTCTTGGGACCAGTTCAAACTTGCAATACGTCGTCAAAGAAACCCTTCTCACACACCGGATTACCTCCAGTGCTTGAGCAGTACTGTCTTAATTGTTGATCACTTTGTAAACGGTATGTTACAAAGGATCCATTTGTGTTACAAAGCACAAGAATACAGTATTAAATGTTATCCAGCAGTAAATGTTGATTTCACAAATGTACACTTCCAAATTAACTGACTTTATTTTTGTTATCATTTTGTACTTATTTCACAGGAAGGTTTTTTATTTTTTTTAAAGGCTTATTCTTTTATTAGCTGCTTTTGTGAGAACTTTAAAATTGTCTCTACACAAAAATAGGTTTTAATTTAAAAAGATGTGAATTCACTGCTAAAAAAATAGTTGCTTCCTTGCTAAGTAATGTAAGAGTCTTCAAAGATTGCAGAACACTTTAGAATTAATGTAAAAAAAATCCTCCTCTGATTTTAGTTTAGTTTTAATCAGATAGCATGTTCCCATAAGTTATGTGCACCATATAATCTGAACATACAAAATGCACCTTTCTACTGGTTATTCATATTTAAACAGGGCTGAATGCTGACCACTTACAGAAGAATGATGTAACAACAAATGTTGCACCACATAAGCTACAAGTTCCATTAAAAAAACTAATAGCTTAGAAGTAACTTTTTCTGACTACTTTCAAAACTATACTAGCATTGCAGCCTGTTTGTGACAGGTGATTGCGTGTCAGCAACAGACATGGCTCTCAGTGATAATGTGTAGAAATGACATTCACAGGAACTGAAACTCAGCTAATAGAAGTTACACAATCATTCCAGATAACTTATTACCTGTGTTTTTATACTAAGATATGAAGTTTCCAAGCAGTCACATAGTGCATAAAGCGTAACACATGGCATACTCTTAGAGGAAAAAACTGTTATCAATGCTATGACATGTAAAGGGGGAGGGGGAAATCACTGATGTTAGTAAAATTATTACCAAAAGTGTCTAGGATCACAAACAAAGTTTTGCATCAAGGTAGACCCAAAAACCACATATCATGGAAGTAATTTGTGACTGCCTTCTTCTGACCAGTTTTGAAGTGCTAGTTGTGTATCTGTATTGACCAGCATCTGATATACACTTATTCACTGTAGTATTGCCTCTTGGTTTCCACCAAGAGGAAGGGAAATGGTGAGAGTCACCTTTGGCACACAAGGGGATATTGAGCCCAACAAACTTATCTGATGGATACATCATCCTGATTTTGCCACGTGAGACATCATGGAAACTTTTTAAACTAAATTTATATTGAAGACATTGCTGCAAGGTGCACTTTCAGGAATTTTACGCTGACTCTATATTTCCATTACTAGTCATACACAGTGAAGAAAATTTCTTCTACTTTCCAAATTAAAACCAGCTATCTCAGGTTAAGTTCCACCACAACAGCAAACTTCACTGTCTGCTACAGGGGCAGATTTCTTATAAAGCAAAGGGGTCTGCAAAAGTAAACTGAAATTAATACAGAAAAAAAAATACTACTGTGTTGCTGCCATATCATATTATTTTTCTGGAATCACTAAACGACATGTAAAATATATGTTGAAATACTTTCTTTAATTAAATATTTCATTCAATTTTATATTTTACAGTCAGAAATTTCTTCTTTCTTCTCCCTCTGTTTTCACAAATGGAACTAATAGCAATGTACTGTTTCACATTTATGTAACTGACACAAGCAATATCAGATAGTTTCAAAAATATATGTCACAAGAAATGTGAAATTAAATCAAGTAAATACAATGCCCATAACTAAGGAAATAAAAATTAATGTATGTTTATTTTTGTAGTTGAAAGGTGAGGCAATGCGAAAAATTTGGCGCATGCTGATGGAAGATCTACCAAAGCGACTTGATGTATTTGAACATTATGGAGTGGACCACTACATAAGTGCTGTGGGACTAACTGTATTACCCAAATACAGAGGGCAAAATGTGGGACTTGAGATCTTACGCACTCGATTTAAGCTTGTGAAAGGTGTTGGACTGAAGGTAACAGCTACAGCATTCACTGCCATGGCTTCTCAAAAACAAGCACAGCGTGCAGGCTACGAGTTGTTGACTGAAATGACATATAATGATTACAAGGTAGATGGAAAAGTAGTCTTCCCAGGAATGACTACACCATCAGTGAAATATATGGGCAAATACATATCTTAACTAAATATTTATACAAAGATGTTCCATTTATTTCTAAATCTGTTTTTGCATATCATAAACTGAAGTGCTCTGAAAGTACCAACTTTCAGAAGCATCAAGGCAGAGGAAATGAGTTTTTGCAATGTAACCACTGTGCTAGAAACGTTTGGTTGACAGGCAGTAAGATTACTGGATGTGTCAGAATGTGCTCATGACAAATGGTAGATAATGAAACTGTATTAAACTGTGTCATTCAGTAAATACCATAAACTTATGTGACAGTGGTATGAAAAATGTGCATAAATTTTCAGCAGACACGTGACTAAATGAGTTGTCAGTAGCAGAGATAATGCATGTCACATAACAATTCAAATTAACATAAGTGACTTCTTACTTAACATTACAAGCATTTTCTGCTTAGAACCTGTGTGGTTTCTTTTATAGGCTAGATTATGTCTTGATTTAGAATAGTTAGTTATTGTGTGTCATAAAAGCATCTCATTGTACTTTTCTTTGTAAAATAACACTGGTAATTTGTATTAAACTGACAAAGAAATGTGTATCTCTACAAGTTACATAAGTACAGAGTGATACTTTACTTTACAACTCGCAAAGATTTCCATTAAAGTAATAAATTACAAGTGATTCCCTTTAGTTACAAATAAAAAGTACTCTTGTAAAGTCTATTGACTTTTGTAATAATCATCAAAAGTACTCAGTTACCTAATAAACTAATGACTATTTGTCATGCATTGAAGTTCATAGACTACAGTGAAGCTGACTAGAGCCCAGATTTTTTTATGTAATTACATATTAATTTCGTGCTCTACTATGGACTTAAAAAGTAAAAATGTTGATGATTTATGTTCTCAGAGTTGATCTATTTCATTTTGTCATTACATATATTTACACATTTCACCATAATTACATGTTTTTATATATTTATATTTTATTCTGTATAACACAATGTACTGAAACCATTCCTGAGGTTATTAAAAATCGGTGGGGAGAAAGAATGAACACCGAATAAATGGACAAGCAATGATAAGTCCACTACACAGGAAACAAGAAAGGATAGACACCATCAATTACCAAGTGTATCTTTACTTCCAGTATCTACAAAATTATATCTAAAACACTATTGAATAAGATAGAAGATAAAAGCATATTGTGTCCACAGCAAATTTACCTTAGAGTTCAAAAAGGTCTATGACAGATAGACAGTATTCCTAACACTAAAATAAGCAGTTATCAATAAAACTGCCATACAATTAGTCAAACAGGTATTCATAGGCACAACTTCAACAGTTACATTCTTAGGAGAAGTTTTGGAGTCCTTCAGAACTAACACAGGAGTATGGGATGACAATGGGTTCTCACCTGCTTTCTTCAATTAGGTACTAGACAGTCATGAGAGAGTGGGATGAAGAATTACAAAAGAAAAATGTGGTATTGATGACATTTTTGTTGACATCAGCCAGTGCATTGCGTGCCACTCACAGTTATGCGGGAGACAGCACTTTCGAACATCCTGCTAGTGTGTCACCAGGTGAGTGCACTCTTGCATCACTTGCTGTCTCTGACATCACTGCCTGTGGCTCTGATTGGTCAGCATATCTTTTTAAGCAGCTCCACGCACAGCTTTGCCCAGATTCAGTGAACTTACAGACTTATCAACTTTAGTACAGGAGTCTGCAGTGAGGAAATTATATTGATGTAGCATTATGCTACCAAACATTATTATGTGTCAGTGGCTTATCTGAGTGTATCAGCTTGAAGGCTGTTTGTTTCTGTCAAGAACATTGCTCTCAATGAACATAACTCAGCACCACTGAGGAACATACAGCCATACAAAGCCATGTATATCTCAATTATTAAGTGAACATATTGCAAATAAACTTATTAATGTGTTACCTTTTTGTAGAAGTCTGATAGACATTTATTAGCCACCTATATTACCAACACATGAAAAAACTTGAAAGGAATCCATCTGGAGGAAGAGGAAGATTCAAGGTGAAATGCCTCAAGATTTATTGACAATATTGCAATAACACATCAGATGAATTTGCAGTTGTGAATAATGACTACCATCAGCTGTAGAATGGAGTAACGACAATGAAAATTTGTGCCAGATCAGGACTCGAGCCTGGATTTCCTGCTTATCGCGAGCGGTCACCTTACCATTTGGCTATCCATGCATGACTCACAGCCAGGCCCAAACTTCCATCTGTCGTCAACCATGCATCTATTATCTGTACTTGCACATCTCATCATGCTCAGTATCAGCCGATAAATATGATATTGCAGTACCTGTGTTATTCTGATGATGCACTGCTGTGACCCCAGCCATTTCAAAACACATCATATGAATTCGCAGTAGCGAATAATGACTACCATCAGCTGTAGAATGGGATCATGACAATGAAAATTTGTGATTGGCCGGGACTCGAACCTGGATTTCCCACTTATTGTGAGTGGTCACCTTACCATTTGGCTAACCGTGCATGACTCACAGCCAGACCCAAACTTTAATATGTAGTCAAGTTTGGGTCTAGCTGTGAGTCGTGCACGGTTAGCCAAATGGTAAGTTGATTGCTTGCGATAACCAGGAAATCTGGTGAGCGAGATGTATGAGACAGACAAAATTCCCTCAGACTTCAAGAAGAATATAATAATTCCAATACCAAAGAAAGCAGGTATTGAAAGATGTGAAAATTACCGAGCAACTATCAGTTTAATAAGTCACAGCTGCAAAATACTAACGCAAATTGTTTACAGACGAATGGAAAAACTGGTAGAAGCCAACCTCGGGGAAGATCAGTTTGGATTCTTTAGAAATGTTGGAACATGTGAGGCAATACTGACCCTACGACCTATCTTAGAAGAAAGATTAATGAAAGGAAAACCTATGTTTCTAGCATTTGTAGACTTAGAGAAAGCTTTTGACAATGTTGACTGGAATACTCTCTTTCAAATTCTGAAGGTGGCAGGGGTAAAATACAGGGAGCGAAAGGCTATTTACAATTTGTACAGAAACCAGATGGCAGTTATAAGAGTCAAGGGGCATGAAAGGGAAGCAGTGGTTTTAGCCTCTCCCCGAGGCTATTCAATCTGTATATTGAGCAAGAAGTAAAGGAAACAAAGGAAAAGTTCGGAGTAGTTATTAAAATCCATGGAGAAGAAATAAAAACTTTGAGGTTTGCTGATGACGTTGTAATTCTGTCAGAGACAGCAAAGGACTTGGAAGAGCAGTTGAATGGAATGGACAGTGTCTTGAAAGGAGGGTATAAGATGAACATCAACAAAAGCAAAACAAGGATAATGGAATGTAGTCGAATTAAGTCAGGTGATGCTGAGGGAATTAGATTAGGAAATGAGACACTTAAAGTAGTAAAGGAGTTTTGTTATTTGGGGAGCAAAATAACTGATGATGGTCGAAGTAGAGAGGATATAAAATGTAGACTAGCAATGGCAAGGAAAGCGTTTCTGAAGAAGATAAATTTGTTAACATCGAGTATGGATTTAAGTGTCAGGAAGTCATTTCTGAAAGTATTTGTATGGAGTGGAAGCTTTCGAAATGTGGTGCTACAGAAGAATGCTGAAGATTAGATGGGTAGATCACATAACTAATGAGGAGGTATTGAATAGAATTGGGGAGAAGAGGAGTTTGTGGCATAACTTGACCAGAAGAAGGGATCGGTTGGTAGGACATGTTCTGAGGTATCAAGGGATCACCAATTTAGTACTGGAGACCAAGAGATGAATACACTAAGCAGATTCAGAAGGATGTGGCTTGCAGTAGGTACTGAGAGATGAAGAAGCTTACACAGGATAGAGTAGCATGGAGGGCTGCATCAAACCAGTCTCAGGACTGAAGACCACAACAACAACCACCAGGAAATCCAGGTTTGAGTCCCGGTCCAGCACAAATTTTTGTTGTTGTCATTCCATTCTACAGCCAATGGTAGTCATTATTCACAAATGCAATTTCATGTGATGTGTTTTGTAACAGCTGTGGTTGTCACAGTTCTTCATCATCAGAATAACACAGACACTTCAATGTCGTACGAGGGTGGTTTGAAAAGTTCTTGGAGTGGAATAGAAAAACAAAATACTTACATCACTGAAACTTTCTTTCATTTTTCAATGCAGTCTCCTTGTAGGTTAATGCACTTGGTCCAGTGATGTTCCAGTGCCTTGGTCCCATCTAAAAAATGAGTTTCCTCCAGGCCTGCAAAATAGTTGTCAGCTCCAGTTGTCAGTTCTTCGTTTGAAGTGAATTTTCGTCCACCAAGAAAAATTTTCATTTTTGGGAAGAGATGGAAGTCTGATGGAGCCATATCAGGTGAATAAGGTGGGTGTGGCAACAATTATACCTTAGCTTGTGTATTTTTGCCATGGCGATGGCACATGTGTGCAGGCGCACATTGTCTTGGTGGAAGATGACTTTCTTCCTTGCTAAACCTGGCCTTTTTTCACCTATCTTTTTTTGCAATTTGTCCAGGTGGTTAGCATAGTGTTCTCCAGTAATTGTTGCCCAGTGGGGAGATAATCTACAAACAGAATCCCCTTCGCTTCCCATAACACTGATGCCATGACCTTTCCCACAAAAGGAATTGTCTTTGCTTTCTTTGGTGGTGGAGAATCAGCATGTTTCCACTGCTTTGACTGTTGTTTTGTCTCTGGGGTATAGTAGTGCACCCAAATTTCATCTGTGGTCACAAACCACCAAACATTGTTCCAATATGTCCATTCTCATGCGTTTTTGATCCAGTGTCAAGAATCGCGGCACCCATCTTGCAGATAATTTTTTCATTTCTGATTCTTCAGTTAAACTGTGATATATCCTTTCAGATGACATCTGGCAAGCATGAGAAATTTCACACACTTTCAATCGGCAATCCTCCAGTGGCATTTTGTGCACATTTGCAATGACTTCTGCAGTAGTGACACGTCCTGGCCGAACACTGCGCAGATCATCATCTAAGCTCTCCCGACCAAATTGAAATTCATTTGTCCACTTGGCAACAGATGAATATGAGGGAGCAGAATCCCCCAGTGTATTCTGGAAATCAGCATGAATATCCTTTGCTTTCATACCTTTCTTTATGAAGTACTTAATCACTGCTCGAATCTCGATTTTTTACCATCTTCACAAATCACTATACGAAACAAAAACACAGTCATGTCACCACCACAGCTCTCTTCCAAGTGCACTGAGATGGCACATGTTTACAGGCAGCAGTCCAGTGAACATCATGTGCACAACTCGTTGTACTAGCACTGACCTCTTGTGGTGATTCCGAGAACTTTTCAAACTACCCTCATATTTATCTGCCGATACCAGGCATGTGACTTTCAAGTACAACGTCTGATCTGTATGGGAATAAACATAATGGATGTGTGAGTACAGATTGTAGACGTATGATTGATGACATATGGAAGTTTGGGTTCAAGTCTGTGATAAACCTTTTGCATTTTCTTTATGTTTTCGTCTTCCTTAAAGGCAAAGAGACAAGATGAAGCGGTAGCCCATCATAGAGCCTATGCCTACCGTCATGTATTTTTTGACTTTCAGTTGTTAATAAACAGAGGATTTTTTTTTGGTACCGGTAGGAGCAAGGAGGGATTCGCACTCGGCTAGTGAAAGAGTGAGAAGCACGTCAATATTTTAGCGAGTAATTGTAGACCGCCATTTTGGGGTCGCTATGAATAAGTGAGGAGTGTGGATTTTATATGTGCACCGTTCAGAAAAATACAGTATTGTTTTATTAACAGAAAGGTCGTGTGAGTTGTTATTTCAAATAGTGCAATAATTACAACCACTGAAGCCCACCTGTGTACTTTGGAAAATTACGAAGATCCGATAAGCTTAATAGGAACACGGTCAAGACTTCAAAGGTGAACGCGGCGACCAAACATAGTATTATAAAGAATGGTAAGCACAAATCTACAGCGGAGAAAGAAACTACTCCGCCCTGCAAAATAATATGAACTAATACGGACTTATTTCCAGGCACAGCTCAGCTTATTGTGCTTGTCATTCACGCCGAAAAATTAATCTCATTAATTCAATACATTTTAAGAAGCCACGCATATTATTATCATCTATTTCATTATTTTATTATACTATAAGTCCCAGTCCGGCACAAATTTTCGTTGTTATAATTCCATTCTACAGCCAACAGTAGTCATTATTCGCAATTGCAAATTCATCTGATGTGTTTTGTAATGGCTATGGTTGCCACAGTGCATCGTCATCAGAATGACATAGGCACTGCAATATCATAAATTGCAATAATTTCTAAGGACAGAACACATGCAAAGATAACAACAGGAACTCTTCGCAGAACTGCAGCGGGAACTAGATTACAAAATATCATATTTGAAAACAGAATACAATGATCATATGCACAGAGAGAAAAATATATACAAACACAATATGAAACATCAAAGGAGTTGGAAAGTTCAAACATTTGGGAAAATGGACACAATCGGACAGCTTAGAAAATACTACAAGTAAAGAAAGATGAAAGAAAATGAAATTAGCATACAAAATCATCCAAAACTGATATAATAAAAGACTGATATAATGACAGGTAAAAATTTCAGGCTACTGACTATTACTGCAAAATTTCGTATCCAACAAAAAGAAATACAACCCAGGAGACTGATGTCAAACAAACAGAGGCAGGCCATCAGCCAGCACATGAAGAAGTTCAGGGAAAATAAGAAGAAAAAGATTATATCTTTGTCTTTGGCTCTAATCAGTCTAAAATTGAACAAATTCTGGAATTAAAAAAATACATATAACTGCTTTTTTTATCCTTCTTATTTCCTCAGACCATCAGTATTTCGGGCCCTTAGAAAGTATACAATCTGACTTACTATAAAAACTGAAGACAGGAAATGCTAAGATTCAGAATTTCACTTCTCAAAAGTAAAGTAGATACAACTTATTACAATACTGTGTGTAGCACAGTAGCTGCCATTATTGTGTGTAGTAAAGTGTTTCATGTGTTGTCTAGACTGGCAGTGGGGTAAGACCTGAAATTTTCTGACTGCTACTGACCTCTACTGATTCAGAAATTGGGAATGCGCACACAAAGAAAAGTTAACCATATAGTACTTCTTAAGAGTTCAGGATTTTTTATGTTGATGATGCCTCCTGTTGTATCTAAATTAAGATCTTGGATGGCACTTTCACTATTGATGAAGAAATTGTTCTCGTCAAGTGTGCAATAAGCAGATTAGGTGCTCTATGAAGGTCCAACTTCAACAACATATACGTCATGGTGTGAACACAAAGAAGAGAGAAGAGCAATAGTCTAAGAAACAAACATTATTGACACAGATGTGAAAGACTCTGGGCTCTACAAATGATTGTTTCGATATGTGCTCTGCTAAGTTTGTTACGAACATTCCATGGTACAAATTTAAAGTACCTGAATATCACATATTGTTTCAAAAGTACTGTAGGCAACACACCACTGCATATGGGTAGCTGTAAATGTTTCATTGAAAGTCTCATTGTTGGTAAGTTCAATGGACAAGAACTCTCAAGGCGATTATTGATTTCCTGCAACAAGTTGGAGTGTGCAAACCATTTAACATTGAAACTTCCTGGCAGATTAAAACTGTGTGCCAGATCCAGACTCAGACTCGGGACCTTTGCTTTTTGCGGGCAAGTGCTCTACCAACTGAGCTACCCAAGCAAGACTCACACCCCATACGCACAGCTTTTCTTCTGCCAGTACCTCGTCTCCTACCTTCCAAACAAACTTTACAGAAGCTCTCCGCAATATCCTTTCTTTCAGGAGTGCTAGTTCTGCAGGTTTGCAGGAGAGCTTCTGTAAAGTTTTGAAGGTTGGAGATGAGGTACTGGCAGAAGTAAAGCTGTGAGGACGGGGCGTGAGTCGTGCTTGGGTAGCTCAGTTGGTAGAGCACTTGCCCGCGAAAGGCAAAGGTCCCAAGTTCGAGTCTCGGTCAGGCACGCAATTTTAATCTGTCAGGAAGTTTCATATCAGCGCACACTCTGCTGCAGAGTGAAAATCTCATTCTGGAAACATCCCCAAGGCTGTGGCTAAGCCATGTCTCCACAATATCCTTTCTTTCAGTGCTAGTTCTGCAAGGTTCGCAGTAGAGCTTCTGTAAAGTTTGGAAGGTAGGAGACGAGGTACTGGCAGAAGTAAAGCTGTGAGGATGGGGCGTGAGCCATGCTTGGGTAGCTCAGTTGGTAGAGCACTTGCCCGCAAAAGGCAAAGGTCCCAAGTTCAAGTTTCGATCCAGCACACAGTTTTAATCTGCCAGGAAGTTTCATATCAGCGCACTCTCCACTGCAGAGTGAAAATCTCATTCTGGCATTTAACATTGGTTTACTGTTTGAATGATAGTCTTACAGTGCTGTGACCTGAAGGAAGCTACAAAGGAAAAGTTCTTGTTATGTAGGCCTATTGGGATACCGTGGCCTACACCGAAGGTGGCAACTGCCCTATGCATATTCTGTTCGTTTTTATTCAACATTACTAGTCTGAACCATGCACAGCGATGTATCATTGAAGAAATGCAAGACAACTACCCAGAAGTAAGTAATATAATTTCATATACATCTATAGTGAACAGAGCAGGGGTCATCGACTGATGCTGTTGATTTTTGTAATGAACATTTTCAAACTGTGAAATCTGTGATTGACTCATTTCCAAGAGAATCTTCAGATTCAGTACAATAGGTACAAATCGCTTTCAGTGAACTTAAAATGCTCTGGCATACATCCACAGCTGCTTCGGCTTCCTTGCCAGCAACATTAAAGAATTAGAATCTTATCACGCTGTCCTTTCGGAAATCATGAGAATGTTAAAAGTAAGCTGGTTGACATTAGAGGATAGTGAATACATTTAACAGTGTTTTGGCAAGAAATACTGGCTAATTGACTTTTGATGGTACCTTCAATATCAGAAGACAATGCAGCAGGCATCTGTTAAGGAGTATTTTATCTAAAATTTGCACCAACAACACCCTGTGCTGTGGAGAGATCATTTGCCTCCTACAAAATCTTTCCTGCTGATTGGTGACAGTCTACGATTGCAGAGGATTTGGAGAAGCAACTGGTTGATCATTACACTTTAAAATGAAAGGTAAGGGAGGATACCTTATCAATTTCACTGGAGATGGCCAATTCCATAAAGAGATGTGGCCAAAAATGTTTTATTAGTACAGTATAGAGTTTTAAATCGAAAACATAAGTATTGTGAATTGAACCTTTTTAAACCATTTTATGAGTTTCTGAAATGGTTACATGCATATTAAGATAACTTAGTAGGCAATGGTAAAATTCAAAAGTTGATTTCAGTTGAAATTATTATTTTATGATAACATGTCCTCTTAACTGCCCTGTGGTAGCTGTATGATCTGCCACTGCTGCCCTTACAAATTGATGATCCTGGTGGATGTCTGTGCTGCATGCACCTCCAGAACCTCATCTACAGGTGTGAGAATGATCACGTGACCACTCATACCACCATTGTTGCATAACTGATGCAGCACATCCAACTTGGGTGGCACGTCTCTAAAAGAACCCCCCCACTCGCAAGGCCACAGTTTGACCCCTTCAAACTGGTTCAGTTTGCTGTAGCAAGCACGAGTGGATTTCTGTGGCATGGTTGCACTGGGAATACATGCTTACAACATTCCGCAACAATTGCTGGTTAGCATCCTCTCTAGAAACACCAAAGGTGTATGAGTGTTGTAGCTTACCACGTCTCAAACCATAAGGCCTGGAGTAGTGCCAGTGTATCATGGACAAATGCACTCTATGAGAGAGCACTCACTAGGTCTATGTAGTATGCACAAATGACCATCACTTGTGTGCAGACAGAATCTGCTTTCATCACTGAAGACCACGGCATCCCATTCCATCTTCCAAGTGAACGCAACAGTTCATGTTGACATGTGTGGGCTTGCTTCACACATTTGCACCACACTCACTGTGAACATTTCCTATTAAAGGAAAGACACAGATGGCACTCTGGTAGCTGTGCGACTATACTGTTTGTTTGTGGACAATGTTGGAACCTTATCAGTACATCTACTATTCCCCAGATGACATATGCTCTCATCGACTCAAAATCAACGTTGTTTTTCTATGTTTACTAGTTTTTCCAGCAGTGTATTTTGTATACACTCCTGGAAATTGAAATAAGAACACCGTGAATTCATTGTGCCAGGAAGGGGAAACTTTATTGACACATTCCTGGGGTCAGATACATCACATGATCACACTGACAGAACCACAGGCACATAGACACAGGCAACAGAGCATGCACAATGTTGGCACTAGTACAGTGTATATCCACCTTTCGCAGCAATGCAGGCTGCTATTCTCCCATGGAGACGATCGTAGAGATGCTGGATGTAGTCCTGTGGAACGGCTTGCCATGCCATTTCCACCTGGCGCCTCAGTTGGACCAGCGTTCGTGCTGGACGTGCAGACCGCGTGAGACGACACTTCATCCAGTCCCAAACATGCTCAATGGGGGACAGATCTGGAGATCTTGCTGGCCAGGGTAGTTGACTTACACCTTCTAGAGCACATTGGGTTGCACGGGATACATGCGGACGTGCATTGTCCTGTTGGAACAGCAAGTTCCCTTGCCGGTCTAGGAATGGTAGAACGATGGGTTCGATGACGGTTTGGAGGTACCGTGCACTATTCAGTGTCCCCTCGACGATCACCAGTGGTGTACGGCCAGTGTAGGAGATCGCTCCCCACACCATGATGCCGGGTGTTGGCCCTGTGTGCCTCGGTCGTATGCAGTCCTGATTGTGGCGCTCACCTGCATGGCGCCAAACACGCATACGACCATCATTGGCACCAAGGCAGAAGCGACTCTCATCGCTGAAGACGACACGTCTCCATTCGTCCCTCCATTCACGCCTGTCGCGACACCACTGGAGGCGGGCTGCACGATGTTGGGGCGTGAGCGGAAGACGGCCTAACGGTGTGTGGGACCGTAGCCCAGCTTCATGCAGACGGTTGCGAATGGTCCTCGCCGATACCCCAGGAGCAACAGTGTCCCTAATTTGCTGGGAAGTGACGGTGCGGTCCCCTACGGCACTGCGTAGGATCCTACGGTCTTGGCGTGCATCCGTGCATCCGTGCATCGCTGCGGTCCGGTCCCAGGTCGACGGGCACGTGCACCTTCCGCCAACCACTGGCGACAACATCGATGTACTGTGGAGACCTCACGCCCCACGTGTTGAGCAATTCGGCGGTACGTCCACCCGGCCTCCCGCATGCCCACTATACGCCCTCGCTCAAAGTCCGTCAACTGCACATACGGTTCACGTCCACGCTGTCGCGGCATGCTACCAGTGTTAAAGACTGCGATGGAGCTCCGTATGCCACGGCAAACTGGCTGACACTGACGGCGGCAGTGCACAAATGCTGCGCAGCTAGCGCCATTCGATGGCCAACACAGCGGTTCCTGGTGTGTCCGCTGTGCCGTGCGTGTGATCATTGCTTGTACAGCCCTCTCGCAGTGTCCGGAGCAACTATGGTGGGTCTGACACACCGGTGTCAATGTGTTCTTTTTTCCATTTCCAGGAGTGTATTTTATCAATTTTCATTATTGCATATGTGCATATTTTGTTTGCTGATATTTCATACAAGTCTAGGCTCTACTTGTGACTTTTTTAAACATGAATGAGGCATTTTATTTGGAGCTCAGTATGTATCATAATTTTTTCTGAAGCAGAGGAATGAAAGGTAGCTATCAAGCAACATCTAAGACATTTGCAAAAGGACAAAATAGAAGTTCTATGGAGATGGAATTGAAATAGGTAACATTGTAACAGTATTAAACATCTGAAAACTTAAAAATTTCAACAGCTAATTTCTGATACTAAAATACATTTATTCATTTGAAGGGTACATCAGCTAAAGAAGTGTTATACACTGAAAATTCTTATAATGTAATGATAATGCCATTAAGTGTTCCTCATCAAATAATAATAACTTTTTAATTGTATCAAAGGAACATTCCATTGAGAAAATTGCTGGCCAGCATTTACCTTATGGAGGTGACATGTTACATAGCTTTTGGAACTATTAGCTTCTTCCTCATAAAGGGGAGAGAGGTAGGTTGCAGAAGGTTAAAAGGGAAAGATAGGTTATTCAGATCTTAGGAAGGAACTGTTAGTTCTGAAAGTTAGGTAGTGCACCCCTTTTATGTGTGTCTATCAGCAGTATTACACTTTTCACCCCATGGAGATAGATACTGATCAGCAATTTTGTCTCCGAACTTAATACCACTTTGTTGTACCCCGAGCTCAGGGGTTGTAATATGTCAGGATGACCAAGAGGTACGGTTTTGGAGAGAGGGTTGACTTATGCTGAAGCATGCAGTGAAATACAGGCAAGTGTGTCATTGGCTCTATTACACTGAAGGCACTCAGCAGACCTTGCACTGAACTCAGCGATGGTGCCTTGCAGTGTGTGTGGGTCAGTGCCAGTTGCAAATGCCAGAATCTGCAGCGTCGGCTCAGAAAGTGGCTGGCTGCTCCCTCAAGCACGACTCGTGGACCCCATGCAGAGTGCTGAAGGGAAGCAGCCAGCCACCATCACTGTAGTGAGCCTTAGCAGCTCCGGCCATCTTTGAAAATTACGATTTCAGCTTTCCTCAGCTCACTTCAGACCCTACACACAAGTCACCAGGCACTGGTGTAACTGCAATGTATGGTATACTTGAAAAAAGAGACAGCATTAGTCGTATTTTTTTTTTTTTTTTTTTCTTTTTCGTATCGCAAAATCGATTTTCTGTCACTGAGTGACCATCTTCAGTGCTATATTGTATAACTTAAATTAGGATGCACTGTTGTCACTAAGCTTATGGCAATCGCATAGACTATGTGACCAATTCCATGGCCTCCACGCTCTCCTGACCTCAACCCTCTTGACTTTCATTTATGGGAGCATTTGAAAGCTGATGTCTACGCAACCCCGGTACCAAATGTAGAGACTCTTCGTGCTCGTATTGTGGACGGCTGTGATACAATACGCCATTCTCCAGGGCTGCATCAGCGCATCAGGGATTCCATGCGATGGAGGGTGGATGCATGTATCCTCGCTAACGGAGCACATTTTGAATATTTCCTATAACAAAGTGTTTGAAGTCACGCTGTAACACTTTCATTTCTTGCTGTACTCTGCATTACATCAAAATACTTAAATAAAATGTTATACATTAAATGCTACAGTTTAAAAAAGCAGTTATGATTGATGTAGTGGATCTACCCAAATATAATGCAGCTGAATTTTGTTGGAATTGTGCACAGTGGTCTAGTGAAAGCAAATGGTGTAATTACTGTTATCAATAAAATCAGCCCCACATTACAATCATTCCTACAGATATAAGTATTTTCATAACCATTTAATGAATCTGTTGTAAGACAACCAAAGAGGAGTGCATATGTTTATGTTTAATCCTGATGAAATGGCTCATATAGAGGAGTTGCTCAGCTTATTTAACAGGCATTACAAAGATAAAGATTTACCATACAAGTTTTATAACAAAGATGGTTGAACCTTTAAACACCGACAAAAGTGTGTGACACAAACTATAACACTAATTTATGGTGACAGTTTTCAGGCACAGATCCTTTTGATACGATTCGAAAACAAAATGAGTTTGATGAATGGATGGAAGCTCAGCTTAGAGCTCTTGTTTACCATTAGCTAATTTCAATGGATAACACTGTCAAGGCATGCAAAAAATGCATCAGAGTTAAAAATAATTCTCACTTAGTATTCTATGCTGCACATCATATGTGATATTTTTCTTTCCATGCATAACTACATTAGCAAGTGTTATCCATTGTTAACATTGAAAGTAACACAGAGCTTCAGTATTGTTTTTTGTGTAGCTACTATATTTTTCCTAAGCATCATGTTAATCACATAGGTAGGATAGTTTGCCATGAAGTTCTCTGGTCTTATATCAGTATCTTCTTTCAGCTGTGTAAATCTCAAAATGAATCATAAGCTTTGAGATAATTATCTTTTGGCACTAAATTCAACATCTCATGTGGAAAATAATTCATTTCATCCATTCTTCAAATATACTGTATATAGTTTAACATGATCATACAGTGATGAATCAGTAAACTGGTTATCCTTACAATTAGTCTGAAATATGACAAATATAAAATAAGGCATATGAAATCCCACTGAGTTATAGTAATTCATTTTATCTAGCTCAAAATTTTTCTTACCACTTAATCCAGCTATCTCTGTAGTCTGTAATTCATAGAAAGATGTTGGTATTTTAGGATTTTCAACATAATTTCTCATTACTCAGGCTCATAATAAACAAGAGGTGCTATAATTTATGTATTTTCTATCACAATTCTGCCTCCCTTTGAAAGAAGTATCTATCACCTCAACTCCTGTATCACTGTAATTACCCCACCCAAGAAGAGAATCTTCTGTGTTACTACTCCAAATAAAGCACACAATAAGAAACCTTCCCACACCACATCCTTGTAATCTTTGAAAAATCTTTCAAGCATTTTCAGTGGATAAAGTACTTAATTTTTCTTACTCTTTAGTTTACCATTGTTAAGCATATAACCTTTCATGGATATTTTATTGGCAAAAGGTGAAGTCAACTGCAACAAAACTGATGATGAAATAAATGGATGTTCCAGTCTAGAAAAAATATTATTTCCTTTCTATGTCTCTACGAAGTCAAATAGCTATGTTATGTAGTTATCAACTATCTTTTTATTGGATTTTTTGTTATATACTGAGAAACTGTTCCAGCAGCTTGAACAATACTAAAGCTCATATACAACTGACCATGATTAGGATGCACACAACCACCACCATTATGAATGGGTTAATCTCTGTATCCTTGTTAAGAAATATTCAGGTTTGTTTACTCACCTCTTTCATAGGAAAAGAAAGATTGATAGCTTTCAATCTCATTCATTTATTAAGCATAAAATCTTAATTTCGACTATAAAATAACAGTTACAGTTACACCATTAAGAATGGTTAGATTACCATTTTCATCAGTTATACTTATTACTAAACACTAACTTTTGTCATGAACTGGAATAAATTAAATATGATATGGCTCATAAATTATGGGCATAGCAAATACAGCATTAAGCTTAAATGAAGCAATATTGTTAGTTTCACAATGAAAGTGATCAAAATGCTTTACATACATTCCATCAGCTAAATTAAAATTACTTTTAATTAATCAAATGGTTTAATTTTAGGAGTATCATTTGTAATAGCCATTTCATTACCTACAAAAATCGGATTACTAAATCCTAACATATTTCCAATAGTAGTAGGCTTCTAAGGGACTCGAAGCTCCCGTGCCGATCTCACATGATTCCTCCAGATGCTTCTGTCTTGTGCTGCCTCTGGCCAGCTGTTTATTCCCAATCTTTTGCATATGCAATCAATTTCATTGTGCCAAGTAGTCCTGGGTCTCCCCCTTGCTCTGTTGTCATATGGCTTCTCCTGAATATTCTTAACATAGTTTGGTCTTCTTTCATTCTCATCAGATGTCCTAACATACTTCCAGTACTATCTTTTATATTCATATACAATTTAACATCACTCTCAATGGTAACTCAACTTAAACATTCATCTCCTTTTGACGTATATAATTATGAATTGGTTTAAAGTAAACCACATATACATTTACCACAAATGTGTAGAGGAATAAAAATACACAGAGCTTAAGAAGTAGTGTAAAAAGACTGAAAAAGGTACAGGTGATTCATAAGCATCACTTATTAGTAACAACAATGACATTATACCATTACATGAATGTCAAGATAATTCACTTGTAGTATCTGATGACTTTAGATTGTAAAATCAAGATTTGTAAGACAGTATTTGCCTAATAAAATCAAGATTTGTAAGACAGTATTTGCCTAAAGGTAGTCATAAAAGAATAAACTTCTTTTTTGTAGCTCAAACTTATTCAACGATCCCAAACCAATTAATCAGAGATAATATTAATTTTTAAAACATATTTAGACACGGTGACACAAAACCTACATCACATTTGTCATGAATTTGTTACTTAAAATTTAATGATTTTAAAGAAAAGTGAAGTAAATTTTTCACAGTGGACATGACAAAGAAATATAATGATGGAAAATAACAAAATTAGATTCAAAATTTTCTAAAAATGTAAACAAAAATATTAAACATGAACATAAATGTAGCATTAACATGAATATAATAGAGGGAAACATTCCACGTGGGAAAAATATATTTAAAAAGAAAGATGATGAGACTTACCGAACAAAAGCGCTGGCAGGTCGATAGACACACAAACAAACACAAACATACACACAAAATTCTAGCTTTCGCAACCAACGGTTCCCTCTTTCCTGACGAGGCAACCGTTGGTTGCGAAAGCTAGAATTTTGTGTGTATGTTTGTGTTTGTTTGTGTGTCTATCGACCTGCCAGCGCTTTTGTTCGGTAAGTCTCATCATCTTTCTTTTTAAATATAGCATTAACATGAATGTCACAAATGGACATAATAATTACTAACTTTTCCTCATAAATAAATGCTAGCAAAATATAATCCAGTGGTCATAGAAGAAAAGATGAAGAGTTAAAAGGAGCTTTTAGAACATAGAAGAAACAACCCAGAACAGAAAGTGAGAAATATAAAAAAGGAGGTCAACTTCTTATTGTTGCAATCAAAAAAGTTAAACAAGGAACTGAAGATATAGCTGATAATGTGCTGAAAGCTATTGAAGAAAACATAGAAGCTGAAAAGAAAATGGTTCATTATCATCCTCATCAACATCTAGAGACATTTGGAGATGTACTAACTGAACAGTATGATTATGCATTAAGTGAATAAAAAAATACAAGACATATTGAGAAAGTGTGAAGAAGAGAAGAAAAATAGAAAAGACTTACATGATAAAGGATAAACTGTTAAAAATACAAAAGTAAGTGAAAGAATGTTGAAGTATGTTAGAAATAGCAAACATAAGGTTTTTGGATTAAGAGCAGTAGGTATGTTTAAGTATGTTAGTATTTTACCAGTAGAACTCCATGGTTTTAAATTAACAATAGGTGGAGTGACTTATGAAGGTACAGATAGATTGATGAATATTTTAACTAAGAAACGTAATAGTG
The DNA here is from genome assembly GCF_023864275.1 of Schistocerca cancellata. NCBI lineage: Eukaryota > Metazoa > Arthropoda > Insecta > Orthoptera > Acrididae > Schistocerca > Schistocerca cancellata. Next base: position 572,375,083 of record NC_064632.1, read on the forward strand.
AGGAAGACATTAATACAAAATTAGATACTATTGATTTATCGTGTTATGCAAATATGTTATTTGATTCAGAAGCACTATATTCTAATAAATATCCTTATAAAATAAAATTAAGCAAAGGTATTAAAAACAATAATTCAATAATACATATTTAAGGTCTATTTCCCAAAATCAACATCAGAGGATCCACAGGCAAGTATAGGTTCTTTAGAAGATGAGCAGAGAGGTTAAGGTCTAATAAAAAAAAGTATACAAAAAAACCATAGGATATGTCTGGATGAATAATGTTTGTAAATTAATTGATAGGTTATGGCGATTCATGGAGAAGAATTATCTGGAAATAAAAATTATTGTAATGAAATGGTTGGTGCATCAAACTGTTAACTAGTAAGTTCAGTTATTTTATCATCAATGATCCTAAAGATAAATGACCTCTAACAAGAATTCAGAATAAGCTACTGTATATATTTTTTGTAAGAGTGAAAAATATGGCAGAGAATTGGGCAACTTGGTTCTAAATAATTTACCAGTGACAGAAACGCATGTATCTTGATATAATTATTGTGGACAAATTACTAAGTTAGACAAAAGATTAGCAAGGGGAGCTAAGGGAATCAGCCCATTAGATGATGCATGCAAAAGGCCAGATATTGGATACAGAGGTCATAAAGGTTATGAAACAGATGGAGAGCTTTGGAAAATTGGAAAAGAAGAGAATGCACAGTTCTAATGTTTCATTTGGAGAAAAAATTACAGCAACAAAGCCACAGCAACTAAACTTAGTAAGTATCATCATTGATGATTACTTAACTGATGTTGAAAAGAGAAAGCAAGATAAGAAGAATAGTGGAAATTTATTCATATCATTAGGCATACTTGTTGTTAAAAAGATAATTGAATATCTGATGATAAACGAAGAACCTAATGGACTTACACAACATGAAGGCAGATTTTTACCATTCCTTTTTGTTGCATTAGGGACGGTGGTGCTGCAATTACAAGTGCAATTCATAAGAAAGAAGTAGAAAATGAGGAAATGTCAGAGCAAGAGAGGCATAATCTTGTATTAGAAAAGAAGGGCACAGAATTGAAAAGCATTACATGAAATAATCAATATGTTTCATTAAGTAATTATGATAAATAAAATATTGCTAAAAAGTTAAAAAATATACACTTTCATAGTATTTGAATGATTAGTAAGTTATCCTATAGGATCTGAATGTTGGAATTAGTAATTTAGATACTTCAAATCATAACTGCACATGCTGGATTAGTTACTATAGAACAAAAAGTAATAACATTGTATTTGACTGATTTGGTGACACAGTACCACACCAACTGGTTAACTACTTAGGTCTAAGTGAAATATGCTACAATGTGGAGAGAATATAAGACTATAATATAGTCGTATGTGATCAATTGAGTATACTTGTACTAAAGTCGTTGTTAGATGATTATAAATTCAATTATATTTTAAATGTTAAAAAGATGACATTTTTGGAAGTAAGATACTAGGAAAAATTAAAAAAGAATCACTTACATCTAAAGAATTAGAAAATATTAAGTAGGAATTAGACCAAAAAAAGAATTATTTTGATATGAATTAAGAAACATTTTTAAATTAACTAAAAGTGATACTGATTTTAATGGTAGAAGATTTGAAGATGAAAAAGATGCAACCAATAAAAAGGTGTAGTTAACAATATGTATTTATCAGATGAATTAAATATCTTTTTAAAAAACAGAATACCCAAGCATTCTAACACAATTCAGTAATTATGTCACAGCTAAATGAGAGAGATTAAACAGCTTCAGAATCAATTAAATGTATATTAAGAGATGTTTCACAATGATCTAGAAAGTGGGATACATGATAAAGAAATAATTGAATTACCAATGATTGAATTATCAATAATTGAATTATCAGTGAAATGAACAACTAATGTATAATTCCCCATATGATTTTAACTGAAAAAATTATTGTAATTGGGAAAGATCTAATATTTGATGATACTGACATTTTGTTAACTGGATATGATAAGCTACATGAAATAAAGGATTTATCTATAAACATATCAAGTTTTCTAACTGCAAGATTAAAAGTTAAAACTGTGTCACAAACGTAAAACTATATTTAGTGAAGTTGAAGCTGACTAACAAAAAAATTTTGCATCATCTCGATTCTGAGAGTTCTAGAACTTGTTCAGAAAATTGGAATAGAGATCAACATAAACATCATTTCTACCCTTTTTATTGCTCATCAAAACCACACATTGCATGTTGTACCACCATACAGTGAGACCTTCAGAGGTGGTGGTCCAGATTGCTGTACACACTACTGATACCACGTAGCACATCCTCTTGCATTGATGCATCCCTGTATTTGTTGTGGCATACTATCTACAAGTTCATCAAGGCACTGTTGGTCAAGATTGTCCCATTCCTCAATGACAATTCGGCGTAGATCCCTCAGAGTGGTTGGTGTGTCACGTCATCCATAAAAAGCCCTTTTCAATCTATCCCAGGCATGTTTGATAGGGTTCATGTCTGGAGAACATGCTGGCCCCTCTAGTCAAATGATGTTGTTATCCTGAAGGAAGTCATTCACAAGATGTGCATGATGGGGGTGTGAATTGTCATCCATGAAGACAAATGCCTCGCCAATATGCTGCTGATATGGTTGCACTATCGGTCAGACGATAGCATTCACGTATCGTACAGCTGTTATGGCACCTTCCATGACCACCAGTGGCATACGTCAGCCCCACAAAATGCCACCCCAAAACAGCAGGGAACCTCCACCTTGCTGTACTCACTGGACAATGTGTCTAAAGCATTCAGGCTGACCGGGTCGCTTCCAAACACATCTCCGATGATTGTCTGGTTAAAGGCATATGCGACACTCATCGGTGAAGAGAATGTGATGCCAATCCTGAGCGGTCCATTTGGCAAGTTGTTGGGCCCATGTGTACCACACTGCTTGCAAAGATGGACCTTTCCATGGATGTCAGGAGTGAAGCTGCGCATCATTCAGCCTACTGCACACAGTTTGAGTCGTAACATGACGTCCTGTGGCTGCACAAAAAGCATTATTCAACATGGTGGCTTTGCTGTCAGGGTTCCTCTGAGCCGTAGTCCATAGGTAGCAGTCATCCACTGTGGAAGTAGCCCTTGGGCGGCCTGAGCAAGGCATGTCATTGACATTTCCTGTCTCTTTGTATCTCCTCCATGTCCGAAAATCATCGCTTTGTTTCACTCCAAGACGCCTGGACACTTATCTTGTTGAGAGCACTTCCTGGCACAAAGTAATGATGGGGATGCAAAAAAGTATACAGAGACACATCACTGTCAAAGAATAATAACTAAAAATGGAAGACAGAGGACTCAAGGCATTTGCACAGTATATAAAAGAAAAAAGAATGAATTTGTTAAAAATTTTTGTTAATACTTATGAAGATATTACTAATGAATTACATAAAGCAATGTGAAAAAAATTTAAAAGAAGAAATGTTGTATCACTTGTTATAAATGATTTATTCCCAGTAGATTTAGCAGAAGTGGATTCTGGGAACTTGAAATGAATTTCAAAAATAAATAAACAATGTAACGATTTATTAAATGTAGTTGATGTCTTTTCAAAATTTGCTTGGGCTGTTCCCAGTAAAGACAAACAAGCAAAAATGTAGCTGATGCTTTTCAAATAATATTCAAAGTAAGATATCCTAAACACTTGCAAACAGATAATGGTATTGTATTCTATAACAAAGGTTTTGAAAGACTTATAAAGCCATTTGAGATTGATTATTATTTTGCTTTTACTTAGAAGAAAGCACCGGCCTTAGAAAAATGTGAGAGAATACTCAAAGAGAAAATGTGGAAGAGATTTTCTCTTTGAAGTAATTACAAGTGGGTAGATTTGATTTTGAAACATTGTTGATGAATTCAATAACATAAAACATTCAATGATAAAGATGAAACTGAAATATGTAAATATATTTAATTTAAATCTGACTAAATCAGTATATAATGAACAATAAAAGTTTCAAATAGGAGATAAAATACAAATTAAGGAAATTTTTGAAAGGTATACACAGCAAACTGATGAGCAGAAATATTTTGAATATATGATTTAGTCCTATGTAATTAAATTACATACTGTTTGAATGATGAGTGTTGGAAATGAAATAAAATGTACTTGTTATGAATGCGAATTGCAGAAACCAAGTATTGAGATGTATATGTAGTAGAAAAATTATAAAAATTAAAGATAATAATAAGTATGTTACATGGTTGGGATTTGGCAGTTCACATAATAGTTGGATAAATAAAGATAATGTAATTTTATAAGCCTTATTCAGCAATACCTTTGATAAAGATCTAAATTGTAGCTTATCATCATCCACATTCGTCATTATAATTTATTTTATGTTCCACAGACTTCCGTGGGTCACCTTTAGGACCCCTATAATATTTGTTATTCTGTAATGATATTCTGGTAGTCTTTCCAAGACACCTCTGTAGCTTATCATCAACATTCCTTGGATTGTTATTACCATTAATATTTAAGTGACTTCTATTTTGTCTAAACTTCTTAGGGTGAAAATCCTTCCATCCTGGAATATTAAAGAAAAGGCAAAATCCTGTTAGATGAAGGAATTAATAAATATAACCCTGATTCATTAATACAAAACTGTATTCTTTATTAAATATCAGGTCATTTATATTGGATGGTCTTATATTTTCTAATCTACTTTTATCTCCTTCATCTACTAGCTTTTTAATATTTTTGTATCCTGGTATCTAATCATTGATGTAATCATAGGTTATTTGTACACCTCTGCAGCTTATCTTCCTTGGATTATTCTTACAATTTCTATTCAGGTGACATCATGTACTATTATAATCAATATCGTTTTGTTGTAATTAGTTAGATGTCAGATAACTGACACCTGCAATATTCTATATAGAAGGTAAAATACCATTGGCTGTATTTACTTAATTTATAAATACAGGATGATGTAATTCATTATTATTCTCATTATCTCTTCATTCATACTGGTAGTTTCCTTTAAGAATCATCAGCATCTAAATTCCACTATGTTAGCTACATCCTTTGATTATTCCTACTTTGATTAGCTAATTCTTATATATGGATTAGATCTGAGGATTTGTCAGGTCTATGATTTTTTTAAAATTTAATCTTATCTATAGCATCTGTAGAATTTTTTTAAATTCTAGCACCTTAGCTACATTCTTGGATTATTCATACCACTGTATTTCAGCTTGTTGGCGAAGACTTCATAAATAAATTATTTAGCATCATCCTTTCCTTTTTATTTTTACATGAAACAATGAATAAATATAAGCCTGATTTATAAACAAATATGGTTTTCACATCAATATTTTGGTGATCTCTCCAGGATACTACTGTGGCTTATTGTCAGCAACATTCCTTAGATTATTCTTATCATTAACAACCATTTACATATATAACTATTATTCCTTAGTATTTAAAATATGTATATGATATTAATAGTTTTATAATGCATGCTGACTCATCCCATAACTTTTTTTTGCTTTAATGGTATTTCCTTCTTCAAATGATTTTTTATTTACATTACCTTTATTATGACATTCAGCATATAGACCTAGTTCAAAAAAATTACAGCTAGTTTTCTTCAGTTAAATCACCTAATACAATTGTTTTTATGTGTGTTATTTGCAACCTTCAATTGTAGTATGACTTCTTGTTGAATAAAAGTGAATCAAAGTCAGGTTGGTGGCATAATTAAAATATTGGTGTATGATATGGTCCTACTCAAGTCTGGATTTATCATTAAGTAGGAATGGGAGTGGGAGTGGGAGTGCGAGGCCAAGTTCCAAGGGATCAAGCAATACAGACTCCAAGAGAGATAGCGCCTCAGAATAGCCAACTCTCTAAACTCAAATACACGCCCAAGGTACAAGGTACAAGATCACAGTTGGGTGCAGAACATCGGAAACCAATGTCAGCTCTGCAATGATCATAGATACTGAGGTTTCTTGTCTTCCCAAACCTTAAGTTGTAAGAATGTATTTAAAAGGCTATACGGTGCACATTAACAACAACAGGAATATCAATGGCACTCTGTCAAAAAGTAGTAAACTTGCCAACAGTATTTAATAACCACAGAGCAATGATGTATTTTGTTATAACAGTAATTTCAACTGTATGCTCACTGAATGCTGAACATTACTCTGTTGAAAGGCTCCTCTTGTTGCTTGCTGTTAAACAACTGTCATTCATCGGTGCACATTAACAACAACAGGAAAATTTGGGGAACACTACAAGAACGCCATGACATGAATCCGCACGATGCGAACGTGCAGATCAAGTTGACAACTTTCATTCATTGGTGCACATTAACAACAACAGTAAAATTTGGGGAACACTACAAGAACGCCATGACATGAATCCGCACGATGTGAACTTGCAGATCATTTAATGGTGAACACACACACGCAACCACAGACAGATTCAAACTGTCAAAAGTGAGCATCGCTCTACCACAAGGCAACCTCATCAGTGCAACCTTGTGGGCAGCAAAATAAATAGCAAACAACCTGCACATACTAGCAACCAAGAGTCTAGTCTGCGTGAGGCAGCTTCGATTACCAATGGCCACAGTTTCAGAGACCAATGGCCACAGTTTAAACCACCACATCCTCTTTAAGGGGGGAAGGGGGGTACAGTACTGGGAAAGAGCAATCTTACCACAAGAAGATGGGAACTCGATAATACAAATGGCAGAACATCATGCCTCCAGGCATATCGCCTCACCACCCTTGTAGATGAGTCACAATCGAAAACTGCGATGAGGTGTGGCTTTCCACTTCAAAATAGCTCACCATACTATACAATCCTCCTCACAAAATGTGGCCGTCCATGCCGGCCACCTGCCATTAACTGCCAGTATGCTAGTGCGTCCTCTCTCTCTGAAAGCCACCAGCCATCACACGCTAAGCACCATGACCTCCTCTGGCGATGTGCCAGAAGAAGGAGAGCAAGGCTCAACCTCATCCTCCAAAGATGAAGTGGGTGGGGGGTGAGGATATCAAAGCATGGCAGCATGACAGCTTAGGCTTTAATTTGACTTACATGCACCCGAATGAACGTATTGCTAGCAAGGTTCTTTAACCAGGAAGTTGACCAAACCCAGTCGCTTCTGGACCTGGCATGGGCCAATAAAATGGGGAGCTAACTTACCAACACTAGGTGCTCCCCTGGTCACATGGGCGTTAAAGTTACATACGAAAACATGATCCCCTACCTTTATTTGGACTGGGACCCTACCACGGTTATAGCACTGAGCTTGCCGGAGATGTGCTTGCTTAATATTGTGCCTAGCATTCTCCCAATTGTGCTTAATTTTATACGGATCCAAATTTGCTGGTTCAGGTCTTCGATATTCCAAAGATTGGCTGGGGGATTATTAATTGAATAAGCAAGCATGTGGGAGACGGGGGTCGCGCCAGAAGCCTCATGCTGAGCAGTGTTAAAAGCAAGATTGAGACACAGCAATGACAAAGCCCACTTGTTCTGCGTTTGTCTTTACCTGGATCAGCCCAAGCAAATTTTGAAAAGACATCAACTACATTTAATAAATCGTTACATCGTTTATTTATTTTCGAAATTCATTTCAAGTTCCCAGAATCCACTTCTGCTAAATCTACTGGGAATAAATCATTTATACCAAGTGATACAACATTTCTTCTTTTAAAATTTTTTCACATTGCTTTATGTAATTCATTAATAATATCTTCATGAGTATTAACAAATTTTTCTAACAAATTCATTCTTTTTTTCTTTTATATACTGTGCAAATACCATGAATCCTCTGTCTTCCATTTTTAGTTATTATTCTTTGACAGTGATGTGTCTCTGTATACTTTTTTGCAGAGAAGGAACCAAATGTGATCATCCATTTACACACACCTAAAAATGTTTTGCATCAGCCCAGTTCCCAGAACTCCTGAAGATAGACATTGACTATGGATATTGTATCACAGACACAGTCCCTTTGACTGTTCAGAGATGTCACCAAACCTGCCCAAAGATGTAAACAACCATGCATGAGCAGTGCCTATTAGATGGAGGGGGTCTGACAGCCAATCAGTTCCAGTCATTCCACCAGGAAGGAGGTACATGGCTCATTGGCCTATAGTTCAACCACACCTAGATGGTCAATACTGCAGTTCAATTGCATCCCTGTCGTTACACCAGCAAAAGAGATGTTGGTTCCCTGTGTCCTACTCTTGTAACACATGTCATTGTGACTAAAATAGTAAGTAAAAATCTTTTCCTCCACAGTACACATATATTTGTTCTTAATCATTTTAAGTTTGTCATGTTCATTCTGCTCTCTATGCACATTCCTCAAGAACCTTCCTATGAATTAATGTTGCACTCCTTTCATGAGGTTGATTCCAATTTCTTAACCCTGTGGTAGGTTCACTGTTGTCCCCTGTGAATCAGTTGGTAGTCTAGATATTGCATCAGGTATTATGTTGGTTTTATCAGGTTTGTATATCACCTCAAAGTCATAGTCTTGCAGTGCCAGTGCCCATCTTGTTAATCAATTATGCCTCAGTTTGTCAATGGTTAAAAAATCCAAGGCTTTGTGGCCAGCAACCACCTTCATGTGCCTTCCTGCCAATAGTAATGGTATCATTTGTGGCCCCATACAAGTGCTAGCACTTCCCGTATGGTGTTAGAACATTTTCTTTCCCATGGGTTTAAACTTCTGCTACTAAAGTTTATGAGTTTTATTGTTTCAGTATCTCTCTCTTTTGTAAATATTGATACAGATGTATGCCCAAACCATAAGCTGAGCTATCTGCACACAAATAGAAGTCTTTAGTAGCACATTACATGAGATTTCCTTCATCTTTTTTATTCATTTTGACATTCTTCATTCCAATGCCACATCATCTTTGCCTTCATTAGCTTCCTCAGGTATGGGGCATTGAGTACTGGATCTCTGATAAATTTTCAGTAGAATTCACAAACACCAAAAAATGCTCTCAACTGCATCTTACTATTGGGAATGGGGAATTCCTTAACAGCCTCCAGCTTACCTGGATCTGGGTAAATATCTTACTCTGAAATTATATGGCCTGTAAATTTTATTTGTTATTTACCATATTCTGATTCATCCAGATTTGTAATCATCCCTGATTTTTCAAATGCTTCTAGGATGTCATTTAATTTTTCCAAATGTTAATCCCATGACTTTGTCACAATCATTATATCGTCCACATAGACAGTGACTTTCTTAAATAAGTCTTCACCTGAAATTTTAGCCAGCACTAAACTGTACATTAATGCCTAATTGCAGGACTTTGAAATGGTAACTATTGCTAGCGTATGTGATCTCAGTATACTGGTGAGATTCTGGGGCAAGAGGTACTTGCCAATATCTATCAGTCAGATTAATATTACTGAATACTTTTGCTCATCAAAATTTCTGAATCATTTCCTCTATTCTCTCAGGCCTGTCTTGCTCCAGTTCAATAATCCTGTTCACTATACATGCATCCAATACTATCCTCATTTTGCCACCCTTTTTTCCACTACAAATAGGAGACTACTATATTGACTGTTGGCTCTTTCTATAATACCAAGGTCATTCGTCCTCTGTATCTCTTCTACTACTACTATCCTTTTTGCTCGGGGGAAAGAATATTGTTTAATATTGAATGGCTTATGATCTTTTATCTTCTGTTTGCATTCTAGCCCTTTCATGAAACCCAGCAGCTGTTAGAAGACTTTATGATGTTTGTACAATACAGTAGCTAATTTCCTCCAAACCTCTTCATCCAAGCGTGTCATCCCTTCCAGTTTCTTGCTTATCATATCTTCCCTATGTTGATCCTCTTGCACTAACCCCTTGTAGAATATCAGCACACCTTCCTCCTCTAGCTCTTCATCCTGTTGTTCTACTGTAGGCTCGCTCGTCTTCATAATGTAAACTCGCCCACTTAAATCCTTCCTCCTCTTCTGCTTCACCCTCTTCTATAAATGTTAACCTCTTCTTCTCTCCTTTTCACCCTCGTACTTCAACAGTGTGTTCATCAAAACCTACTAGCGCTTCCACTTCATTCAACCAATCTGTGCCTAAAATAACAACATGTTCAAACCTTGCCCTACTAAAAATGCTTCTTCATGTTCTTCTCCCTCTACTTCAAAGGTAATCAACACTTGCTTTTTAGTGCTGTTGCTCTAGGCACCTACAGCATTCACAGCTTCCACACCATTCACTGGAAAACTCGTTAACATGACATTTGCATTCAGTATTTGTTCATATAGATTCTGGGATATAGCAAATGCTTCACTTCCTGTGTCTACCAGGGCATCAACATTTAGTACACATTTTTTGATTTTAACCATAGGCAGTATGGGATCTTTGGAAATTTGTTCATTTTCTTCCACTAGGTCTCCTCTCAGATCTCAAGCATCATCGTGTTTGATAAGGTTAATGTGGGTTCTATTACGTCTCACTCCAGACTGGACCATATCTGGAGTGCTATATTCCCTACTTCTACAATATGTACCTCATTATCCATTTGTCTGTCTTCCCTCCTCCCATAATTTCTTGAATCATCTCACCACTGATCATGTGAAACTGGCCATTCCCACAGCTCCTCTATAACTTGGTGAGCTGTTAAACTGATTTCATTGGTAATTATTTCCCATTAGTTTTGACCATTCATTTGGTTGTTTTCCTGTATCAAAGGGCTCCAACTACTCCAATACTTCCATTAATGTATCTCTGTCTTTAATTAGACTCCCAGACAGGTTTTCTTGTATCCTTCAGCTCAGCCTCCTCTTTATTGCTGTTATCATCATTTACTGATGGCTCCAATGTCTCATTCAGCTCCCAAAATGTTCAAAAAATTCTCTCATGGTACCCCTGCATGTGTTAAGAGATTTTTGATGTAGTAAAACTTTGAGCATTGCATATTGATGACTCTTGGACCAGTACTTCTTCAGGAATTATTCTACAGATTGGTCATAATTGCTCTTCTTCTTTGTTCTTAACCTCCCAAAGTGAAAACTTCATCCTCCATTCTGTCTATTCAAACTAAATTTCATATGCATCCCTATAATGTACTGGGAAAACCCCTCTTATTCACTTAGCAAATATCGCCAGGTGCAATGAACCCTTGTGTTTATACTTTTGCTCTATATTAGTTTGGATATGCCTGTTATCACTGTTCACTAATGCAATAATATTACCATCCTGCACTGTTAAGGTCATGCTGCTAATCTTCCTATTGATCTCTTCAGTTTTACTCTCCAGATGGTGTATGCCATCCTGCAACTGCTTAATGCCATCTGCAACTTTCTGATTGCCTTCTTGGCTCTATACTTGTAGCACCATTTTTAAACTTACCACCAGATCCTTTTTTTCTCTTTCCTGGCCCATCAACAGCAATTTTAAATTGTTGCTACCTCTATTTTACTTCTATGATCTCTTGATCATGATGTGTCTCTACTTCTTGAATCTTCCTCTCTAATTTAGTTTTAACTTGCTTAATGTCTTCCACGGCCCCTCCTGCTATCTTTTCTCCCATCTTTCTCATATCTTTGTGGAATAGGTCTATGTTCTGCTGCAGTTTACTATCTCTTTCATCTAAGTCTCTCTTCATTTCCTCCTCAAATTCCTGTAACCCTTTCTTCAGGTTTCGTTGTTCTTGTGTCTTCTCTATGTCTTCTTTTTTTCTTTACTTTCTTTTAAAATTTTTTTTCATTTTTCTGATTCATTTTATCTAAGTGCTGTTGGGTTTTATGCAATCTTTCTTCATTTTCCTTCACCCACTTCCATTTGTTTTCTTGTAATATCTTCTCCATACATTCTTCACTTCCTTGTGCCCTCTCCTCTTCATTTTCTCTTAAAACTTTGTGATTGCTGTTGAAGTTATATGTGATTGCCCCCATTAATGTCAGATTTGTCTCTTGGTAGTTTCATTGATGTCTCAGGGTATCTGGTAGAAAGACATAATGGGCTGTCAAGTGACAATCCACAATTACTGATTCCTGAATCTTCTCTGTCTTCTTGCACTACTTCCTTTTCCCCAGCTACTACATCAAAAACCTCTTGCTCTGGTTCAGATGACATCCTGACTAATTATAACCCACTGGCAGTTACTATCAAAGAACCTTTGTTAACCTAAACTCTTTCTAATTAGCCATTAATTAAATCAGCTTTCACTGTTTCACTTCAGTTTACCCCAAACTGACAAAATAACTATCCCCATTAAATACAGTAATAAGCACAAGCCTACCCACATAAAACACTAACTTCAACATTCACATTTCTGGACACAACATTGAAATAAGATACACATCATAACTTAATAAACACATAAACGTGTACGTATGAATGCATGGTTTCACATTGATATGAATTAATAAAATTTTCTTGGGCTTCCAGCCATGTCAGGCAGTTAAAATCCCATGAGCTTTCGACCGAGCTCTCCTCAGCCATTGTCAAGTAGTAACACTGACGGCTGTGTCGCGGTGGCCATGTTGTTATATAGCCGCACTGCTGGCTGTTATATCATGAGTGCTCTCTTCCTCGCCATATCTGGTAAATTTTCATCCTGCATCCATCACATCCATTTTAGCCTCACGATGGCTGGGTCCCAGGCTATGCTGAGCTGCAAACTGCCATCCTTGTTGGTGTTTTCAAAGGTTTTTATTTCAATATCTTCTTTTATGATGCTATCCCAAAATCCCTTCAGCCTCATACAGATGTTTCATCGAATAGAATTTGGTGTCCATTTTCTAAGAATGTGTTCTGCTATGGCTGATTTTTCTGGATAGTGTAGGCATAAGCAACTTTCGTGTTCCATCTGGCATTGCTCCACAGTGCATACTGTTTGGCCGATGTAGTGGCAGCCACACTGATATGGTACCTTGTACACTCCAGTCATTTTAAGCCCTAGATCGTCCTTCATAGGCCTCATGAGCTGTCAAATATTTGCTGGGGGCCTGAAGACCAATGAAATGTTATATCTCTTCAGAAACTGGCTAATCTTTCCTGACACTGTTCCACAGAAAGGCAAAAACACAAGTTTCTTGCTTTCTTCTTCAGTGGTGTTATCTTCTCTGTTGGTGTGCTTCTTGCATGTTACACCAGATACAGCCTGTGACACCTGTCTGTGGCTGTACCCATTTTTCTGGAAGACTTTTCAGAGGTGGCTCAGTTCTAGTGGCAGACTTTCAGCATCTGAGATGGCTTTAGCATGCTGGATGAGGGTATCCAGAACACCATCTTTTTTGCGCCAGATGGTGGTGGCTGAGAGTGTGCAGATACTGATCTGTGTGTGTCGGTTTCCTGTAGACACCATGGCTGAGGTTCCCATTGGTTTTCCATCGAATGAGGAGGCCAAAGAAGGCCAATGCACCATCTGTCTTGACTTCCACTGTAAACTTGATGTGGCCGTGAATGCTGTTCAGGTATTCTAAGAATTATCCCAGTATTTCATGACCATGGGGCCAGATGATAAAAAGTGTCATCGACATAATGATAGAAGCAACTTGGCTTAGCTAGAGCCATGTCCAAGGAAATGTCTTCAAATTTTTCCATAAAAATGTTGGCTATGGATGGGGCTAATGGGCTTCCCATAGCCACGCCGTCCAACTAGTCGAAATGCTGGCCACCATGTAGGAAATACGATGATGTCAACATGTGCTTAAACAGTCCCACACTTGTGCTATCAAATAACTGGGAGAGGAGATCTATACAGTCTTTGACCAGAACATGTGTAAACAGGGAGACCACATCAAAACTAACCATTATATCTCCTTGACTAAGATGCAGTCATCGGTGTTCTTGATGTGATGCACACAACGACCCACATGCGGTGCAACGTTGTCAACACCATTGGGTCACCCACTTACAGATTGGCAAAACACCTGGCCAGCCTCCTTGGATTGCTTTTGGGTTGTTGTGTGCATCACATAAAAAACACCGACAACTTTATCAACAGAATCAAACAACTGCATAATTGTAGGAACTGATTAATTGTAGAAGTTCTGTTGTAGATTCCTGATTGCAAAAATGATTCTGATTTACACGGTATGTGACTCAACAATCATTGTAGATTGGTAGTGGTAGTAATTGTTAGTAGGTTGTTGGTAGTAACAGAACTTCTACAGTTAATCCCTTCCTACAATTATTTCTCATTTCATAACAAAATTTATCTCCAAAAAGATGGGTGGCAATGGGCTCATGTCTAGCAGGTACATTAGCTGCTATTTTCGTTAACACTCTAGGGGGGGGGGGGGGGGGGAATTACAGCTTCACTCAAACAGCCAAAAAATTGTTTATATTGTTTATTACTATAGATATGTTGATGACATCTTAATCATGACTGCAACATCATGCATTCACAATTCAACAGTTTGCATCCAAAAATTAATTTCTCTAGGGAAAGAGAAAAAGGCAAGAGCATGAACTTTCTGGATAAAATTTCAAATGAAAAATCTAACACATATTCGATACTTTTCGTAAACCAGTGACAACAGACATAATTATCCACAACCAGTAATGCCATCCAAGATCACATAAGCTTGCACATTTTCATTCTATGTTACGTAGACTTAACAACTTACCACCGAAAAAAGAAACAATCAAGCAAGAATTAGATCAAATCTGAAATGTAGCTAGAAGCAACGGTTATCCCAAAAAGTTAGTAGACACGTTATTAAAAAAAAAAAAAAAAACTAATCAAACACATGCCAGTCCCACAGATGAAGTAACTTTAACTAGAGACAAAAATGAGCCACAGAAAAATAAAGTTCTTGTATGGCCATATGTAGGTATTATTTCCAATAAAATTACTTGATTTTTCAAGGATACAATATTATACACCAGTTACAGAAGCACTAACAATCTGCAATGACTGTTGAGACACATACCACATAAATCAGAACTGTTTTCACAATCAGCAACCTACAAAATTAAGTGTGAAGAATGCCCAAAATTTTATATTGGACAAACAGGAAGAAAAGTTAGTACACAATTTAAAGAACATATGACAATAGCACCGAGCGAGGTGGCGCAGTGGTTAGCACACTGGACTCGCATTCGGGAGGACGACGGTTCAATCCCGTCTCCGGCCATCCTGATTTAGGTTTTCCGTGATTTCCCTAAATCGCTTCAGGCAAATGCCGGGATGGTTCCTTTGAAAGGGCACGGCCGATTTCCTTCCCTCACCCGAGCTTGTGCTCCGTCCCTAATGACCTCGTTGTCGACGGGACGTTAAACACTAATCTCCTCCATATGACAATAAGTGACAATAACCCATCCACCTTTGCTGCATACTTAAAAGACACCAACCACAAAATACCAATTGTAAATAGATCACTTCAAATATTACATAATATATCTAAAAACAAAGATGATGTGACTTACCAAACGAAAGTGCTGGCAGGTTGATAGACACACAAACAAACACAAACATACACACAAAATTCAAGCTTTCGCAACCAACGGTTGCTTCATCAGGAAAGAGGCAAGGAGAGGGAAAGACGAAAGGATGTGAGTTTTAAGGAAGAGGGTAAGGAGTCATTCCAGTCCCAGGAGCGGAAAGACTGGCCGTGCACCAAGGCATGTTTAGCCACAGGGTGATCCCCATTACCAACAAACACTGTCTGCCTGTGTCCATTCATGCGAATGGACAGTTTGTTGCTGGTCATTCCCACATAGAAAGTTTCACAGTGTAGGCAGGTCAGTTGGTAAATCACATGGGTGCTTTCACATGTGGCTCTGCCTTTGATCGTGTACACCTTCCGGGTTACAGGACTGGAGTAGGTGCTGGTGGAGGGTGCATGGGACAGGTTTTACAGCAGGGGCGGTTACAAGGGTAGGAGCCACAGAGTAGGGAAGGTGGTTTGGCGATTTCACAGGGATGAACTAAGAGGTTACGAAGGTTAGGTGGATGGCAGAAAGACACTCTTGGTGGAGTGGGGAGGATTTCATGAAGGATGGATCTCATTTCAGGGCAGGATATGAGGAAGTCATATCCCTGCTGGATACGGTGACCGATGGATTGGTAGAGGGGGACCAATTCCATGGCCTCCATGCTCTCCTGACCTCAACGCTCTTGACTTTCATTTATGGGGGCATTTGAAAGCTCTTGTCTACGCAACCCCGGTACCAAATGTAGAGACTCTTCATGCTCGTATTGTGGACGGCTGTGATACAATACGCCATTCTCCAGGACTGCATCAGCGCATCAGGGATTCCATGCGACGGAGGGTGGATGCATGTATCCTCACTAACGGAGGACATTTTGAACATTTCCTGTGACAAAGTGTCACGCTGGTACGTTCCGTTGCTGTGTGTTTCCATTCCATGATTAATGTGATTTGACGAGAAGTAATAAAATGAGCTCTAACATGGAAAGTAAGTGCTTCCAGACCCGTGTCCACATAACATATTTTCTTTCTTTGTGTGTGAGGAATGTTTTTCCCTGAAAGTTTGGCCATACCTTTTTGTAACACTCTTTATATGCCAACTAGCTCCGCAGATGACAAAGAGATTGATGAAATCGGTGATGAGATAAAAGAAATTATTCAGATAGTGAAGGGAGACAAAAATTTAATAGTCATGGGTGACTGGAATTCTATAGTAGGAAAGGGAAGAGAAGGAAATATAGTAGGTGAATATGGAATGGGTGTAAGGAATGAAAGAGGAAGCCACCTGGCAGAATTTTGCACAGAGCGTAACTTAACCTTAGCTACTTAACCTTAGCTTACTTGGTACATAGAAATCATTGGGTAACAGAAGAGATATTGAATTTAATTGATGAAAGAAGAAAATACAAAAATACAATAAATGAAGCAGGTAAAAAGGAATACAAACGTCTCAAAAATGAGATCGACGGGAAGTGCAAAATGGCTAAGCAGGGATGGCTAGAGGACAAATGTAAGGATGTAGAGGCATATATCACTAGGTGTAAGACAGATACCGCCTACAGAGAAATCAAAAGAGACCTTTGGAGAAAAGAGAACCACTTGCATGAATATCAAGAGCTCAGATGAAAACCCAGTTCTAAGCAAAGAAGGGAAAGCAGAAAGGTGGAAGGAGTGTAATAGAACTACTGATAGCCTTGGGAGAGCCAGGCCTAACAACTCTACCATCTGGTGAGCAAGATGTATGAGATAGGCAAAATACCCTCAGACTTCAAGAAGAATATAATAATTCCAATCCCAAAGAAAGCAGGTGTTGACAGATGTGAAAATTACCAAACTATCAGTTTAATAAGCAACGGCTGCAAAACACTAACACGAATTCTTTACAGACAAATGGAAAAACTGGTAGAAGCTGACATCGGAGAAGATCAGTTTGGATTCTGTAGAAATGTTGTAACACCTGAGGCAATACTGACCCTACGACTTATCTTAGAAAATAGATTAAGGAAAGGCAAACCTACATTTCTAGCATTTGTAGACTTAGAGAATGCTTTTGACAATGTTGATTGGAATAATCTCTTTCAAATTCTGAAGGTGGCAGGGGTAAAATACAGGGAGTAGGGTCAGGGGCATGAAAGGGAAGCAGTGCTTGGGACGGGAGTGAGACAGGGTTGTAGCCTATCCCCAATATTATTCAATCTGTATATTGAGCAAGCAGTAAAGGAAACAAAAGAAAAAATTGGAACAGGAATTACAATCCATGGAGAAGAAATAAAAACTTTAAGGTTCACCAATGACATTGTAATTCTGTCAGAGAGAGCAAAGGACCTGGAAGAGTAGCTGAACGGAATGGACAGTGTCTTCAAAGGAGGATATACGATGAACATCAACAAAAGCAAAACGAGGCTAATGGAACTGAGTCAAATTAAATCAGGTGATGCTGAGGGAATTAGATCAGGAAATGAGACGCTTAAAGTAGTAAATGAGGTTTGCTATTTGGGTAGCAAAATAACTGACGATGGTCAGATTAGAGAGGATATAAAATGTAGACTGGCAATGGCAAGGAAAGTGTTTCTGAAGAAGAGAAATTTGTAAACATTGAGTATAGATTTAAGTGTCAGGAAGTCGTTTCTGAAAATATTTGTATGGAGAGTAGCCATGTATGAAAGTGAAATGTGGACGATAAATAGTTTAGACAAGAAGAGAATAGAAGCTTTCTAAATGTGGTGCTACAGAAGAATGCTGAGGTTTAGATGGGTAGATCACATAACTAATGAGGAGGTACTGAATAGAATTGGGGAGAAGTGAAATTTGTGGCACAACTTGCCTAGAAGAAGGGATCGGTTGGTAGGACATGTTCTGAGGCATCAAGGGATCACCAATTTAGTAATGGAGGGCTGTGTGGAGGGTATAAATCGTAGAGGGAGACCAAGAGATGAATACACTAAGCAGATTCAGAAGGATGTAGGTTGCAGCAGATACTGGGAGATGAAGAAGCTTGCTAGGATAGAGTAGCATGGAGAGCTGCATCAAACGTATCTCAGGACTGAAGACCACAACAACAAACAACTATCTTAACCTCATCTTTTTGATGGTCTCTTGCACATCTTGTCATTCACTGTCTCTTTCACCATCTCATTCCTTATTCTATCTGTTCTAGTAAGTCCTATTCTGCTTCTTTGAAATTTCATCTTGCAAACCTGCCCTCTGCTCGTCTCCCTAGTCTTCAATACACACATTTCTGGTTCATATTTCTGATATGTACTACTAGAGCATAATATGCTCAGTATAATACATGCTCAGTTTTTGGCAGTACATTGTTGCTCCAGAGCAGGTCTGTTACTCTCCAGGAAATCCAGGCTTCCCTTTCATTTATATCCTTATCATTACCCCCACTGTCTTCTGTGCTCCCCAGGTGCTTGAAACTTTCCACTTTCTTTAATACTTGTCCTCTAATACTTACATCCATTGCTACTCTCCTCTTATTCCTCATTGTTATCATCACTTCACACTTCTTTGAATTAATTTTAAGTTTTTACTCTCCCACCACTTCCTACATTTAACCATTCTTTTACCCCTCCTTCTCCATTTTCCCAAATCATTAAATCATCTGCAAACACAACTGCTTTCATTTTTTCATCTCCAAAAGTTCTACCGTCTCCTCCACATAACATGTTAGTTTTTGAATCAGGAGTCGCTGGATGCAGGCTGTGATGTTATCCATGCGTCTGGGTAAGATTACTCATTTACATGGTCCATCAGGAGATAGAATTGGCTGAAAATGATCGAAGGGTAGCAGTTGTAAGGGCAGAGGAAAAAAAGTGCCAAAGCAAGCACCAAGGGGAAAAAACCTCTGCGACAGTAGGATGGGTAGTAAGGGCAGTAGCGGCTTGCTAGCTGCAACAGAGCATGCAAGGTGAGGTAAAGTTAGTGTGAGGTACCGTGCATCGTTACCTATGTGCTGTGTGTTCGATAACTGGGTCAGTCCAGGTGCAGCAGCTGGGCTTGTGTGTAGTCTCCTGAGCCTGTTGTCGTGGCTTTCTCCCTGTAACAAAGGAATTCAGTGCAGCAACGCATGCATTGCTATTATGCCCTCTACTGCACTGTGTCGTCAGTGACTTGGTACAGCTTCATTAGGCTGGTGCAGAACGGTGGCGGCCGACCGCCATTCGGTGTCCTCCTCTACTGCACGGCACAGCTCTTCTGCACCTGAGCCTCGATCAGCTGTGCTTGTTCAGAGAGCTGCGCCGCTTCAGCATCGGAGAAATGCAGGCCGTTCACTCGCGCTTGCGTGATGAACGCTACCGCTTTGACTTCTCAGCCCCTAGCGGGGGCTCCCCCTCGTGGCGGTCGGCTTCACCACCAGTACTGCTGGGGCGGCGGTTGTCTTCTTTGTACCTTTCACCTGTGGTGCTGTTGGGGCAGCTGCTGGGACAGGCACGCAAACGTCCTTCTTTGAGGTCACAGGAGTATTCGCAGGTACGGAGGCCTTGGGTGAAGACTGCATGGAGTTGCCATGCTTGGAGTTGCCAAGCGTTTCCGGACACAAGTCCACATAACATCTTTTCTTTATTTGTGTGTGAGGAATATTTCCTGAAAGTTTGGCCGTACATTTTTGTAACACCCTGTATATCTTGCACTACTGTGGTAGGCGTGGGCATCATATCTATCTCGGCCACAATAATGTATTCACTATGCTGTTTGTAGTAGCTTACCTGCATTCCTATTTTTTTTATTCATTATTAAACCTACTCCTCCATTACCCCTATTTGATTTTGTATTTATAAGCCTGTATTCTCCTGACCAGAAGTCTTGTTCCTCCTGCCACTGAACTTCACTAATTCCCATGATATCTAACTTTAACCTATCCATTTCCCTTTTTAGATTTTCTAACCTACCTGCCTGATTAAGGGATCTGACATTCCACACTCCAACTCGTAGAATGCCAGTTTTCTTTCTCCTGATAACAACGTCCTCCTGAGTAGTCCCTGCCCAGAGATCCGAATGGGGGACTATTTTACCTCCAGAATATTTCCCCCAAGATGACACCATCATCATTTGACCATACAGTAAAGCTGCATGCCCTTGGGAAAAGTTATGGCTGTTGTTTCCCCTTGCTCTCAGCCGTTCGCAGTACCAGCACAGCAAAGCCGTTTTGGTTAGTGTTTCAAGGCCAAATCAGTCAATCATCCAGACTGTTGTCCCTGCAACTACTGAAAAGGCTGCTGCCCCTCTTCAGGAACCACACGTTTGTCTGGCCTCTCAACAGATACCCCTCCCTTGTGTTTGCACCTATGGCACGGCTATCTGTATCACTGAGGCACGCAAGCCTCCCAACCAACGGAAAGGTTCATGGTTAATGGGAGGATTAAGATAGGAATGGCGTATTAAAAGAATGGGAGCTGGCAGGATACCAAGACAGGCACATGAAATGACAACTGGAGACTAGAGACCTTGAGGATGACTGAGAAGAGAGGAGTGTATTGGACGGAGAAGAGAGAGAAACCTAGTAGGAGGGCATGAGAAGATGGAGGCTTTTGTGCTAACCAGACCCAGCCAGGAGTTGGACACTGTATAAGATGAAGATGACCAAATGGATTCTTTTTATCTCTGCAAGGTGGCACAACATCGCATATTGGATGCTCTCTGGCTGGGTGCCATACTTGTATTCATCTTAATCTTACTCTTTTAACATTCTTCACACTTTGTTTATTCAGGTTCCTTTGGAGAAGCTATTATGGGTCTCACCAACTCTTTCCATTTGTTTTATTTTCCAAACAAGATTGATTCATCTTGGCCTGTACTCAGTTCAAGAAATGTTCATTGTTAGCTTCTCTCCTTTCTTGGACCACAGTCTTACACATTCCATCCCATCAGATCAGGTGTGATCTATCAGCATCTATGATGCTCTCCAAGTTCAGATAATCTGTCCAAGCATACCCAGATTCCTTGAAACTTTTGAGCTTGTCTGTTACAACTGGGTCATATTTACATCTACATCTATACTCTGCAAACCACCATGATGTGCATAGCAAAGGGTACATCCCATTGTACCTGTTATGAAGTTTTCTTCTTGTTCTATTCAAATATGGAGCAAGGGAATAATGATTGTTTGAATGTCTCTATGTGTGCAGTAATTATTCTAACCCAGGGAATCAGTGTTTGTGTTGTCCTCATCATCTCATCACCATTTGGGAAGTGCCAAGTGTGAAAATGGAGAGATTTATAACTTGTATGGGCGCTGATGACCACAATGTTGAGTGCCCCACAACCAACATCAACATCATCATCATCATCATCATCATCATCATATTACTCTACTGGCCATTAAAATTGCTGCACCACAAAGATGATGTGCTATAGAGGTGAAATTTAAGCAACAGGAAGAAGATGCTATGATATGCAAATGATTAGCTTTTCAGAGCATTCACACAAGATTGGCACTGGTGGCGACACCTACAACATGCTGACATGAGGAAAGTTTCCAACCGATTTCTCATACACAAACAGCAGTTGACCAGTGTTGTCTGGCGAAAGGTTCTTGTGATGCCTCATGTAAGGAGGAGAAATGTATGCCATCACGTTTCCGACTTTGATAAAGGTCGGATTGTAGCCTATCGTGATTGCGGTTTATCGTATTGCGACATTGCTACTCACATTCGTCAAGATCCAATGACTGTTAGCAGAATATGGAATCGGTGGGTTCAGGAGGGCAATACAGAACACCGTGCTGGATCCCAATGGCATTCGAGATGACATTCGAGATGGCAGTCGAGATGACAGGCATCTTATCCGCATGGCTGTAATGGATCGTGCAGCCACATCTTGGTCCCTGAGTCAACAGATGGGGACGTTTGCAAGACAATAACCATCTGCACTAACAGTTCGACGATGTTTGCAGCAGCATGGACTATCAGCTCAGAGACCATGGCTGCAGTTACCCTTGACACTGCATCACAGCCAGGAGTGACTGCGATGGTGTACTCAATGACGAACCTGGGTGCAAGAATGGCAAAACGTCATTTTTTCAGATGAATCCAGGTTCTGTTTACAGCATTCATGTTTGGCGACATTGTGGTGAACACACATTAGAAGCGTGTATTCATCATCACCATACTGGCGTATCACCCGGCATGATGGTATGGGGTGCCCATGGTTACACATCACGGTCACCTCTTGTTCGCATTGACGGCACTTTGAACAGTGGACGTTACATTTCAGATGTGTTACGACCCGTGGCTCTACCCTTCATTCGATCCCTGTGAAACCCTACATTTCAGCAGGATAATGCACGACCACATGTTGCAGGTCCTGTACGGGCCTTTCTGGATACAGTAAATGTTGGACAGCTGCCCTGGCCAGCACATTCACCAGATCTCTCAGCAATTGAAAATATCTGGTCAACGGTAGCCGAGCAACTGGCTCATCACAATATGCCAGTCACTACTCTTGATGAACTGTGATATCGTGTTGAAGCTGCATGGGCAGCTGTACCTGTACACGTCATCCAAGCTTTGTTTGACTCAATGCCCAGGCGTATCAAGGCTGTTATTACGGCGAGAGGTGGTTGTTCTGGGTACAGATTTCTCAGGATCTATGCACCCAAATTGTGTGAAAATGTACTCACATGTCAGTTCTAGTATAATATATTTGTCCAATGAATACCTGTTTATCATCTGCATTTCTTCTTGGTGTAGCAATTTTAATGGCCAGTAGTGTAATTATTCTAATCTATCCTCATGATCCCTTTGTCAGTGATGTTAGCAGCTTGTAGTATATACCTAGAGTAATCATTTAAAGCCGGTTCTCAATCCTTTCTTAACAGACTTTCTTGGGTAGTTTAGGTCTGTATTCAAGAGTCTACCAGTTCACTTCCTTCATGATCTCTATGACACTCTCCCATGATTTAAACAAACCTGTGGTCATTCGTGCTGCCCTTCTCTTTATACAATCAATATCACCTGTTAGTCCTATCTGTCCCACACACTTGAGCAATATTCTTGAACCATTTGCATGAGTGATTTGTAAGCAATCTCTTTTGTTGACTGATTGCACTTCCCCAGTATTCTACCAACAAACCAAAGTCTACCACCTGTTTATCCACAACTGATCCTACGTGGTCATTGCCTTTCATATCCCTACAAAGTGTTACACAGAGGTATTTGTATGAATTGGCCAATTCCACCAGTGACTCATTGATATTATAATCATAGGATACTACATTTTTTCATTCTGTGAAGTGCAAAATTTTCCATTTCTGAATATTTAGAGCAAGTTGCCAATGACATTGAAATCTTATCAAGATCTGACTGAATATTTATACAGCTTCTCTCAGATAGTTCTTCATTATAGATCACTGCATCATCTGCAAAAAGCCTGATTTTACTATTAATATTGTCTTTGAGGCCATTAATATGCAACATGAGCAGCAAGTGTCCCAACAAACTTCCCTGCAGTACACCCAAAGTTACTTTTACATCTGACAAGGACTCTCCATCCAAGATAACATGCTGTGTCCTCCCTACCAAAAAGTCCTCAGTCCAGTCACAAATTTCACTTGATTGTACTTTTGACCATAAGCATATGTACAGTACTGAGTCAAATGCTTTTTGGAAATCAATAAACACTACATCTACCTCAGTGCCTTGGTCAAAAGCTTTCAGTATGTCATGTGAGAAAAGTGCAGGTTAGGTTTCACATGACTGATGTTTTTGGAATCCATAATGGTTGGCACTGAGGAGGCCATTGTGTTCAAGATACATCATTATGTTCAAGCTCAGGATATGTACTAAGATTCTACAACAAATTGATGTGGGGGCTATTAGACGGTAGTTTTGTGGATCACTTATACACCCTTCTTGTAGATGGATGTGACCAGTGCCTTTTTCTATGAACTGGGCATGGTTTTTTGTTTGAGGGATCTACAAGAGAAGAGAATCTAACACAGCTGCAGATTCAGTATAGAGTATAACAAAGATTCCATTGGGGCCTGAAGCTTTCTTCAATTTTAACTATTTCAGCTGGGCATGAAGCTTTCTTCAATTTCAATGATTTCAGCTATTTCTCAACCCTGTTGAACACTAATACTTACTTCATTTATCTTTTCAGTGGCATGAGGATTAAAGTAAGGCAATTCTCCTGAAATTTCTTTTGTAAAGGCGCATTTGAAAATGGAGTGGAGCATTTCACTTTTGCTTTGCTACCTTCAGTTTCAGTTCCTGTCTCATTCACTAGGGACTGGACACTAACTTTGGTGCCACTAACAGCCTTTACATGTAACTAGAATTTCTTTGTGTTCTGCAAAAATCACCTTACAATATTATGCTATGGTAGTCATTGAAAACATCATGCATTGGTCTCTTGACAGCTAAACGCATTTCATTCAGTATCTCTCTATCTATAGCGCTATGCTTTGTTTTACACCTATTAGGCAGTAATCTCAATTTCTTTAGAAGTTTCTTCACACTGACTGCACACCATGGAGGTTCCCTCCCATTATTAACTGTTCTACTGGGTACATATCTATCCAGTAATGGTCAACTATTCTTTTAAACTTGAGTCAGAGTTCCTCTACATGCTCCTACTATATTCAATCCATTTTGCTCTTCTGGAGTTTCATTTACAGAATGGGAAAATTTTTGTTCTTAGTACCTTTTGTATTTTCACTCTTTATGAATACTGGTAGGTGGTCCAACGCAGAGGGATCATGTAATACTTCCCAACAAGGCCAGAAAACAAAATTTGGTGATGTGAGGCTAATGTTGGCTGCACTGCTATGTTTGAGGGTGCTGTTAAGTCTCAGTGTACCATTATCTTATACTACCAGGTCATCCTTTTGTACTGGTTTTGTCAGTAGCTTATCGGCATTTTCTTTACTGAATAGGTCTAAGTTTCAGTGATGGGTATTTAGATAGTCAATTATTACTTTTGGAAGGAAGGAGAATTAGGATTTAATGTCATATCAGCATCCAGGTCAATAGAGATGGAGCACAACTCAGAAAGTTGCAAGGATGGTAAAGGAAATTGGCCATGCTCTTCCAAAGAAACCAACTCAGTATTTGTCTTGAGTGATTTTGGGGAATCACAGAAGACTTAAATCAGGATCACCAGATGCTGATTTGAACCATCGTCCTCCTGACTTTTTACTTTTAGGTGGCTGATGGTGTTGGCAATATTTCTCAGTTGTTATTTTGGTGTTCAGGGATCCTATCCCATTTTAATAATTAATCCCACTACAACCATTTTGCCACAACAGAGCATTTGGATACAATGTGTTCCTTCACAAATCTTAGAAGGCTTTCCTTGTTTGCTTTTATTCAGCATAGATCTCACTGAAGTATATTCTTAATGACCATTGCCATGAAGTGAGGCACTATAGACAATTGAATTCACCATGACATCCTAACAATATTATTCTGTACTGTACACTCTAAATGAATGAAGGGTTTACTTGCCACAGCACTCACTGTACTATGTGCATGTTGTCACTGATAAGAGTTAAATTGCATGGGTCTAGTAACCAAGACATCAAACACATGGTAAATTGTTGACAACCTAATGCAAGCACTATGTAGATTGATAATGAAGTGAGTGCACTATGCACAGGTGGAACTTCTTGTATTAGGGGTGATCAAGAACTTTCTGTTTGAAGGCATTGATGTAGCATACATGCAACATAGCATTAGTCTGATGCCAGTTCATAAGCACTGGCATGTACACAGAAGAAACAAGTCATGTGGAGGCTCATGTATACTTCTATATAGTAATATAAATTGTAAGACCAGAAACTGTTTTAATTGTTTAAATGATGAATGCATGTTTTAGAGCTGTTGTGTAGAAATAGTGGACTCACTAGCAAACATTATAATAATCTCAATATACAGAATTCCAGGTACATCAACAGCAGAACTATTCTTATCTAAGTTTCAAATTTTGCTAGAAGTCCTTTCGTAGAGAAAAAAGAAAAAAAATTGTAATAGCTGCTGGTTTTAATACTGATATCACATGTGACAGTAGCCACACTTCAAGATTCACAGAACTTTGTAAAGAAATGTTGTTTCAAATTGAATTTCTTTGAATCTACCAGAGACAATGAACAATCAGCAACCTGTATTGACAATATTCTAACTAATTACATATATGAAGATATGTATAAATTTGGTCTAGATCTAGGTATTTCAGATCATTGTGCATTGTTCATTGAGCTGCTGAAGACAGACAGGAATGTTTCACAAATGAGAACCCATGTGAGCAGGAACTTTAGCAAAGAAAACTTGCTAACATTTAGTGAGAAGCTAAAAGAGAAAACATGGCCTTTTCATCATTGTGGCTCACGTGATGAACACTTTGAGGAATTCCTAAATAGTTTTCTTGGTGTCTTTAGTGAAACATTTCCACACAGATTCTGCAGCAACAGAATAACAAATAAATTAGAGTGGATTACTCAGAGCATAAAGGAAAAGGCAACTGCACAGAGAACTAAAATATAATAAAGATATTTATTTCATTAAATATGTTATACTCTACAAAACCATATTAAAAGAGTTGTCAAGGCAGCAAAACAACTGGAAAATAACAGGCTAATTTTAAATCATAAAAATAAGACAAAGGCTGTGTGGTCAGTCATTAAATCTGAGTTAGGTGTTAAAGCCTGTAACCAAGTACTTTAATGAATCCTTTATAAATGTAGCAAAGTGTGAGGTAGATGTAACAGATTATCACAACAAAGTAAATCCCTTTGGCGTAGGTGAAAACTCTGAAAACATTACAAAATTCTTTAAAGTTACTGAGGAGGATGTAGAAAATGCTATTCTAACATTAAGGAACAAAAAATGTGCGTATCCACCAAAGTTATTAAAGTGGTACACAATAAAATTGCAAACCCACTATCTCAAATAATAAATCAGTGTTTTGAAGAGGGCTGTTTCCCAGAGGTACAGAAATATGCCAAAGTCAAACCACTCTTGAAGAATGGATCAAGAGATATCATGGGAAATTATTGTCCTATCTCAGTCCTCCCAGTCATATCTAAAACATTTGAAAAACTTGCTGTCGCACAAATCCAAAACTTCATTGCAAAGTAATCTATTATTCTAAACCATCAATTTGGTTTTCAGCAGGAAAAAGCACCACAGATGCAGTGAATAGTTTCATTGAGAAAATAAGTACATCATTAGACAAGAGAAATAGGGTGGGAGGAATTTTCTGCAACCTTGTGAAGACATTTGATTCTGTAAACCATGCTTGCTTGAAAAGTATGGCATTACCAGCAACACCATACAATGGCTTAAATCCTGCTTATCAAACAGATAGAAAAGAGTTAGCATCTCTTCAAATGGCACATATTATTTTTCTGACCGGAAAACAAATATCTCAGGGTGTTCCACAAGGCTCCATATTAGGCCCAGTCCTGTTCCTCTTCTATGTTAATGACTTGCCATTAAATATCAATTCTCTGTCAGTTCTGTTTACAGATGATACTTCTGTTTTAGTCAAAGATCAGGATTTGGAAAAAATTCCCAAATCTGTGTTCAGTACCCTTAGTACCTTAGAAACTTAGTTTCAGCTAAATAGGTTGAATCTAAACATATCTACGACTCACATGATGCAGTTCAAAACAGTCAAAATGTGAGCAGATTAAGATTGTACACAACCAACAAGATATAGATGAAGTTGACTCAACATCCATCAAATTCTTAGGTTTAAATGTAGAAAAAAATTTGAGTTGGCAGGCACACATTGAATACCTAGCAAACAAACAGCTGCTTTGTGTTTGCAATGCAAATATTCTGCAACTGACATGGACACACAAAGAGTAGCATATACAAGCTACTTTGAATCCATTATTACGGTTTGGTTTTTTTGGGGGTAATTCGACAAACATAGTGCGGATACTAAAAATACAGAATAAAATCATTCGAAATATGTGCACTACAAATCACAAAGAACCATGTTGACCATTATGTAGAAAACTTAAAATATTAGCTCTGCCACCCTTATACAGTTATGAGATTACTGTATTTTTGTACACCAGACATGAATTATTTGAGGGAAACCATTTTGTCTATTCACATGATACTAGAAACAAAGAAAATTTTATGTTCCCCTCCCACCACCTCAGACTGCATGCCCAGGGACCTCAATTCATGGAAATGAAAATTTGTAACAAATTAAAAGGGAACCAGTTGATGCAGGTGAATTTAGGACCACTTAAAAGAAAGCTATATGAGGTACTGACACTGAAGTGTTATTACTCAGTGGATGAACTCATGCAGGACGTACTGGAAATTTGAGCTGGATACAATATGTTACATAATCCTAGAAATATTCTTATAGTATTATTATTTATTGTAGCGCTATTATTTATGAAGAGATTGATGAAATGTATGGTGAGATAAAAGAAATTATTCAGGTAGTGAAGGGAGACAAAAATTTAATAGTCATGGGTGACTGGAATTCGTCGGTAGGAAAGGGGAGAGAAGGAAACATAGTAGGTGAATATGGACTGGGGCTAAGAAATGAAAGAGGAAGCCGCCTGGTAGAATTTTGCGCAGAGCATAACTTAATCATTGCCAACACTTGGTTCAAGAATCATGAAAGAAGGTTGTGTACATGGAAGAACCCTAAAGGTATCAGATAGATTATATAATGGTAAGACAGAGATTTAGGAACCAGGTTTTAAATTGTAAGACATTTCCAGGGGCAGATGCGGACTCTGACCACAATCTATTGGTTATGAACTGTAGATTAAAACTGAAGAAACTGCAAAAAGGTGGGAATTTAAGGAGATGGGACCTGGATAAACTGACTAAACCAGAGGTTGTAGAGAGTTTCAGGGAGAGCATAAGGGAACAATTGACAGGAATGGGGGGAAGAAATCAGTAGAAGAAGAATGGGCAGCTTTGAGGGATGAAGTAATGAAGGCAGCAGAGGATCAAATAGGTAAAAAGATGAGGGCTAGTAGAAACCCTTGGGTAACAGAAGAAATATTGAATTTAATTGATGAAAGGAGAAAATATAAAAATGCAGTAAATGAAGCAGGCAAAAAGGAATACAAACGTCTCAAAAATGAGATTGACAGGAAGTGCAGAATGGCTAAGCAGGGATGGCTAGAGGACAAATGTAAGGATGTAGAGGCTTATCTCACTAGGGGTAAGATAGATACTGCTCACAGGAAAATTAAAGAGACCTTTGGAGAAAGGAGAACCACTTGCATGAATATCAAGAGCTTTGATGGAAACCCAGTTCTAAGCAAAGAAGGGAAAGCAGAAAAGTGGAAGGAGTATATAGAGGGTCTATACAAGGGCGATGTACTTGAGGACAATATTATGGAAATGGAAGAGGAGGTAGATGAAGATGAAATGGGAGATATGATACTGCGTAAAGAGTTTGACAGAGCACTGAAAGACCTAAGTCGAAACAAGGCCCCTGGAGTAGACAACATCCCATTAGAACTACTGACAGCCTTGGGAGAGCCAGTTCTGACAAAACTCTACCATCTGGTGAGCAAGATGTATGAGACAGGCGAAATACCCTCAGACTTCAAGAAGAATATAATAATTCCAATCCCAAAGAAAGCAGGTGTCGACAGATGTGAAAATTACCGAACTATCAGTTTAATAAGTCACAGCTGCAAAATACTAACGCAAATTCTTTACAGATGAATGGAAAAACTGATAGAAGCCGACCTCGGGGAAGATCAGTTTGGATTCTGTAGAAATGTTGGAACACGTGAGGCAACACAGACCCTACAACTTATCTTAGAAGAAAGATTAAGGAAAGGCAAACCTACGTTTCTAGCATTTGTAGACCTGAAGAAAGCTTTTGACAATGTTGAATGGAATACTCTCTTTCAAATTCTGAAGGTGGCAGGGGTCAAATACAGGGAGCGAAAGGCTATTTACAATTTGTACAGAAACCAGATGGCAGTTATAAGAGTCGAGGGGTATGAAAGGGAAACAGTAGGTGGGAAGGGAGTGAGACAGGGTTGTAGCCTATCCCCGATGTTATTCAATCTGTATATTGAGCAAGCAATAAAGGAAACAAAAGAAAAATTCGGAGTAGGTATTAAAATCCATGGAGAAGAAATAAAAACTTTGAGGTTCGCCGATGACATTGTAATTCTGTCAGAGACAGCAAAGGACTTGGAGGAGCAGTTGAACAGAATGGACAGTGTCTTGAAAGGAGGATATAAGATGAACATCAACAAAAGCAAAACGAGGATAATGGAATGTAGCCGAATTAAGTCGTGTGATGCTGAGGGTATTAGATTAGGAAATGAGACACTTAAAGTAGTAAAGGAGTTTTGCTATTTGGGGAGCAAAATAAGTGATGATGGTCGAAGTAGAGAGGATATAAAATGTAGACTGGCAATGGCAAGGAAAGCGTTTCTGAAGAAGAAAAATTTGTTAACATCGAGTATAGATTTAAATGTCAGGAAGTCGTTTCTGAAAGTATTTATATGGAGCGTAGCCATGTATGGATGTGAAACATGGACAATAAATAGTTTAGACAAGAAGAGAATAGAAGCTTTCGAAATGTGGTGCTACAGAAGAATGCTGAAGATTAGATGGGTAGATCACATAACTAATGAGGAGGTATTGAATAGAATTGGGGAGAAGAGGAGCTTGTGGCACAACTTGACTAGAAGAAGGGATCGGTTGGTAGGACATGTTCTGAGGCATCGAGGGATCACCAATTTAGTATTGGAGGGCAGCATGGAGGGTATAAATCGTAGAGGGAGACCAAGAGATGAATACACTAAGCAGATTCAGAAGGATGTAGGTTGCAGTAGGTACTGGGAGATGAAGAAGCTTGCACAGCATAGAGTAGCATGGAGAGCTGCATCAAACCGGTCTCAGGACTGAAGACAACAACAGCAACAACAACAACAACAACAACAACATTATTTACTAACATAAAACTCAGTGTAATTGTATAATAAATTTTTGACATGTCTCCTGTACCCAAACCAAATGCATTGCAAATGTACGTCATGAGATGAATAAAACACAATTCACAATTCAACTCACACAAAAAAGGGGATTAGTGTGACATTCCTGACAAGCGGAAATGTGAACTATGGTGACTATTACCAAATACATCCAAAGAGGACCAATGTGTTGCTATTCTTTTCTTGCCTGTTCAGTGACAAACAGTGGCAGACATCCATTTCTTCTGCTGCATACTTATAATTGTTGTCAGTGATGTATTGTGTGTATTGTCAGAAGGTATGCTACAGGAATGGTTCAAATTATCCACATTTGCTTCTGCAGGTTTACTGTTTTCTGTGTGTTTGAGTTGTTGTGAGGGATCGCTTCTGTTGATTGTTCTGGAGTGTCATGTCCTTTCCAGGCACAACTGCTTGACGATCCTGTTGAGATAACACTACCTGGCTATATTGAGTGTAGGATTTGACAGTGAGGGCAAACATGCCTTATGCCCACCTCCTCCATAATTGCCACTGATGCACTACCCTTCCTCTATCACAATGAAATCCTTCCTTGTGACACAACTGTTCAATAATGAATCTTTGAGTATACT
The DNA here is from genome assembly GCF_023864275.1 of Schistocerca cancellata. NCBI lineage: Eukaryota > Metazoa > Arthropoda > Insecta > Orthoptera > Acrididae > Schistocerca > Schistocerca cancellata. The sequence goes on from NC_064632.1 coordinate 572,407,088, forward strand.
GTGACTGCAAGAGACTTTGTATGTTATACAGGAATTTCAAAGACGACTTTAATACATGTACATAGTTTTAAAAAAATTTTAAACTTACAGGAAATGCAAAATAACCATATTCATTAAAAATTATCAAATTTATGAGAATAAGAGAGCACTGTGATGATGTAACTGCTCATGTTATCATAATAAGCAAAGATGTACATATACGGCAGAGATACTGAGTCATATGATGACTGTTTTGAAAATAAGACCATAAATACCTATTAAGGAAATTCAATGGATCCTGAAAATAGGAATACACTGAGATAACACTCCATACTGAAAGATGTTGCCATGACATTGTATTCAAAATTGGTGTAATATTAAGTACGGAGTGTACTATGCTTCAAATTTTTACCATTGTTTTTTATTTTCATTACTGACTTCTGTATGTTAGTAAATAAATAGGGAAAAATGGTGATATCTGCCACTGATACAAAAATATTGATTGAGGGACTGTGGTCCACAATGTATGGGATTAAAAGTGAAATGACAATGTAAAAATAGGTCACAGCAAATAACTTAAATTTAAACTTTTGGAAAGTGTATCTAATGTATAAATAATAGTTTATTGGGAGCCATGCTGCAAAACTATTATAGAAAAGAGAAAGCATGTCATAATCTCCTTCTCCCCAGTGTCTCTGTCCATTCCCTCCTTCCCTCCACCTCTCTTTGTCCCTATCAATTACCTTCTCTCCCTCTCTTTCCATCTCTTCCTGCCCCATCTGTCCATCTTCTCCTTTCCACACTCTGTATGTTAATTTCCTCCAACTCTCTCTCTCTCTCTCTCTCTCCATCTCCAGAGAAAGCATGTCATAATCTCCTTCTCCCCAGTGTCTCTGTCCATTCCCTCCTTCCCTCCACCTCTCTTTGTCCCTATCAATTACCTTCTCTCCCTTTCTTTCCATCTCTTCCCGCCCCATCTATCCATCTTCTCCTTTCCACACTCTGTATGTTAATTTCCTCCCACCTCTCTCTCTCTCTCTCTCTCTCTCTCCATCTCCTCTCCCCCCCCCCCCCCCCCCCTCTCTGACCTTGAGGCTTGTTTATTATAATTTGCAAATTAAGAGTATAAAAATTTATTAGAGAAATGTATAAATATTTTGAGTAAATCAGTCAAGTACTTTTTGAAATATTTGTTAACAATGTTTTCCCTTTACATACATTTGTACTTCATCTATATTAAAACATATAGCCTATGTATACCTGAATATTCATTAGTGTACCATGTGAAAATCTGAAATAAATTGGTCAATAACATTTCAAGATTTTTAGTAACAATGTTTACTTTTCATATATATTAGGTATTTATTAATATATCATATGTACTTAAAAATAGGTATATAAAAATGTGTGTACTCAACTGAAATGTTGTGTAAAAAAATTAAGTCAATTGATCAACTACTGTTTGAGTTTTGCAAGCATGAACATACGCAGGCTGATTGCGGTTGTGGCTATGGTCTTCAATATATTTCGTGTGAGACGGCAGCAAAGTGCATCATGTGAAATGTAATAGACATCTCTGGTGCTATTCATAGAGTAAATATCTCTGGAGTGAGCATTCACATGCACAGAACAGATTTTGTGTTGTCAACATACATTGCCGGTCTGATCACGTGATCTCGGGACTTCGTGTGTTTGTACGATAGCGCCCTGTATATTTAGAATGTCACTACATCCCCAGTACAGACGGATTCTTTTCGAACGTGTCGTGGGTTATTTATATATGTTGCGCAGACATTTTAACAGTAACCATTTGATACTGGGAATAAACCAGCTATGTAACTTTTATGGGCAAATGATATCACGTCCTGCTTCTTTGCGATAAGTGTCACAGTTCACATACACTCGATTTTTGGTAGTTTTCGGTGTACTACGGCACTTTATAGTATTACAGAGCCTGACATACATTTTCACAGTGATAGTCTTGCAAAACGACTTGACAGTACGCTAGTACACTTTTGCAAATGTCCGAAAAACACCGAATTTGCCACACATCAGCGACTAAATCTCTGCTAATTTGTCCGTTTTTCTGCTATTTCTGTGTATTTATTTTCTCATTTTTACGACCTAAAGCACAATTTTTCTTACTGGTGACACTTTGAAGTATTTATTTAACGCATTTTATGTACTTGCTCGCAGTTTATTGAATAAATAGTAGACTGCGTGATCTATATACACAATCGACAAGTCACGGATAAATGCTTGGAGGATAGTATTTGCTGAAACAACTAACCATTCCCCTTCCTGTTCCACTAGCAAATTTACAAGCGGAAGCGATTGTTTGTAAGCTTTTGTACGAGCCATAATATCTATTATGTAGTCATCAAATCGTAGAAAAATAGGTCTGCAGAATCAAGCCTTAATTATAAGGCGTCTCAAAATTTTTAAACATATACAGTGTCTCTTAATAATATGATAACTATAATTAGAGCTACATGGTATGTACCCATGAAAAGTTACTATCCATCGTTTCACATATTTTTCTTTGCATCCGTAGCAACAACAGTAATTCACCATTGCTATTACACTATCAACAAACGGCAAAACACAACAAAAACTATTGATATTATAAACTTCAAACGCTGCAGAAAGCGCACACGCTCAGCGAAGTCCCGAAAACACGTGACAATCCTGGTTTAATATTGACAACATGTGCAGAACGCAATGCTCACTCCAGAGATATTTACTCTATGGTGCTATTGTGCACTCTGAGTTTATGTGTGTAATATAGAGTTCCTCGGTTGTTGTGTTCAATGTATTTCACCTGGAAGTGCAAATATAGTTACTGGTACTAAATGTATTTTATTCACTATTACTTATTCATCTGTGTTGACTCTAATAGGTTATGGGCCTAGCGATGCATTTGGAATAAATACATCCATAATATAACAGTGAGAAAGTATTGGAAAAGTGAACTTGTAGGAAGTACGAGTTATCCTTACAAGACGAATGCAACTCTTTTGCATTATTCTTCTGTATTATTCTTTACGTCAAGAGAGATCAAAGTTACCATTAAAATGAGCATGGCACAAATTCCCCAGATTAAAAGAATTATGGGTCACAAAAACTATGCAACGCGGAAATTTGCAGTAGAAGTGTATGGGACCTGGTGGATAGGACAATGAAATCCACACATCAGAATTATTCAAGTAAGGAGAGGAAAGCAAAATCAAAGTTGATATTACTGGTTGACTCAGTGAATTATGTTCACATTGAAAAAGCTGCAACAACGAAAGACGTCTGGGACAAATTACGATGTGAATTTGAGGATGGAGGTCTTGCAGTTAATCCATGTGGCCCGATGGAGTGTGAATCCATAGGTGGGAGTTGTTATTTTCTTACATTTATTGATGACCATTCACGATAAACTCATGTTTATTTTCTTAGTTCCAAAGACCAAGAGAGTGACACTTTTGAGGAATATCATAATATGGTCAAAAGGTTGATGGAAAAGAAAATTAAGATCATCAGGTCTGATAACAGGAGAGAATATATTAACCAGAAATTGAAGACACTTCTGGCAAAAATCAGAATCAGGCATCAAAATACCATAAGGTACAGCCCACCTCAAAATGGTGTTGCTGAGAGGGCTAATAGGACCATTGCCGAAAAAGTAAGGAGCATGATAACTGATGCTGGATTATCAAAAGACGTTTGGGCAGAGGCGGTATCAACGGCTGTTAACTTGGACAATTGATCACCTACAAAAGCATTAGGGAATACAACCTCCTATGAGATATGGATAGGAAGGAAACCTGACCTAAGCAATATAAGGGTTTTTGGGTGTGATGCAATGGTGCACATTCCAAAACAGCTGAGAGGAAAATAGCACCCAAAAGCTAAAAAGTATATTTTTGTAGGCTATTGTGGGAATTTAAAGGGCTACTGATTAATGGATCCATTGAATAAAAGGATAGTTACAAGCATAAATGTAATATTCTTTGAAAATGGAATGAGCTCTGAAGAGGGCAAGACTTCTAAGTTCACTGACCTAGTTCCGAGAAGGAAACCTTATGTGAAGAAAGAGAAGGTGAAGAACAGGAAGAGGACAGTCAAAGGCAAATGGAGACTATTTATGATGACAATGAGTTTGAGGATGAAAAAAAAAAAATGAAGAGAACAACGTAAGGCATTCTTCTCGCATACCAAAACAGAAAGAATATTCTGATATATGCAGCCGTCTTTTAATGATGAGCCAGCACAGTAGAAGAAGCAATGAGCAACCTGAACTCTTAAGAATGGAAAGAATCAATGGGGAGTGAATTGGGAGTTAGGCACTCCACTACTGGCTGCTGCTTTAAATTAATGGGGAGCCTCAATTCATGGTCCTGTCAAAAGCAAAAAAACTGTAGCATTGAGTACTGTAGAGGCTGACTATATGGCGCTATCTCACACCAAACAGGAAGTAATGTGGCTAAGAATATTAATATGTCAAATACATCTACATCTACATCTATACTCCGCGAGCCACCTTACGGTGTGTGGCGGAGGGTACTTATTGTACCACTATCTGATCCCCCCTTCCCTGTTCCATTCACGAATTGTGCGTGGGAAGAACGACTGCTTGTAAGTCTCCGTATTTGCTCTAATTTCTCGGATCTTTTCATTGTGATCATTACGCGAGATATATGTGGGCGGTAGTAATATGTTGCCCATCTCTTCCCGGAATGTGCTCTCTCATAATTTCGATAATAAACCTCTCCGTATTGCGTAACGCCTTTCTTGAAGTGTCCGCCACTGGAGCTTGTTCAGCATCTCCGTAACGCTCTCGCGCTGACTAAATGTCCCCATGACGAATCGCGCTGCTTTTCGCTGGATCATGTCTATCTCTTCTATTAATCCAACCTGGTAAGGGTCCCATACTGATGAGCAATACTCAAGAATCGGACGAACAAGCGTTTTGTAAGCTACTTCTTTCGTCGATGAGTCACATTTTCTTAGAATTCTTCCTATGAATCTCAACCTGGCGCCTGCTTTTCCCACTATTTGTTTTATGTGATCATTCCACTTCAGATCGCTCCGGATAGTAACTCCTAAGTATTTTACGGTCGTTACCGCTTCCAATGATTTACCACCTATGGCATAATCGTACTGGAATGGATTTCTGCCCCTATGTATGCGCATTATATTACATTTATCTACGTTTAGGGAAAGCTGCCAGCTGTCGCACCATGCATTAATCCTCTGCAGGTCTTCCTGGAGTACGTACGAGTCTTCTGATGTTGCTACTTTCTTGTAGACAACCGTGTCATCTGCAAATAGCCTCACGGAGCTACCGATGTTGTCAACTAAGTCATTTATGTATATTGTAAACAATAAAGGTCCTATCACGCTTCCTTGCGGTACTCCCGAAATTACCTCTACATCTGCAGATTTTGAACCGTTAAGAATGACATGTTGTGTTCTTTCTTCTAGGAAATCCTGAATCCAATCACAAACCTGGTCCGATATTCCGTAAGCTCGTATTTTTTTTCATTAAAACCCAATTTAATCGTGGAACCTATAAAGATCTTCTGTGACAATAAAGGAGCCATTAAGCTAGCTAAAAATGATGTCACTAGTGCTAGGACAAAACATATTGATGTAAGACACCATTTTATTCGGGACCACATAGAGTGACAGGACATCGCCGTGGACTACCTACACACAGAAGACATGTTGGTTGACTTTCTACCAAAGCCCTTGGACAAGGAGGAATCTGAAAAGACTGTGGGGCTATTTGGTTTATCTTGTGAAAGAAAACCACAAAATATATGTTCCAAGGGGAGTATTGGAATGGTGTGAACAACATATTTTGTGTGAGAAGGCGGCAAAATGCACCATGAGAAATATAATAGACCTCTCTGATGCTATTGTATGCTCTGAGTTTTATGCGTGTAATATAACGTTCCTTGTTTTTTTTTTGTGTTCAATGTATTTTACCTGGAAGTGCAAATATAGTTACTGGTACTAAATGTCTTTTACTCACTATTACTTATTCAAATGTGTCGACTCTAATACCTACACTTCTCTCCATTAGTAGACTAATGATTCCTTGAAGCTTGAGGATGTGTCCCATCATGAGACTCCTCCTTTTAATGATGTTATACCATAAATTTCTGTTCTCTGCAGTTTCATTCCGAGCCTCTTAATTAGTTGTCTAATCCACCCATCAAATCTTCAGCAATCTTCTGTACCAGCATATTTCAAAAGCTTCTAATCTCTTCTTGACTGTACTGATTATTCACATATTTCTGTTCTGTGCAGGGCTACACTCCAGATAAATACCTTCAGTAAAGATTTACTAACTCTTAAATTTGTGTTAAATGTGAAAAGATTTCTTTTTACAGATATGCTGTTGTAGCTGCTGCCAGTTGCATTTTATATTCTCTCTACTTTGGTCACCATCAGTTATTTTTCTGCCCAAACAACAAAACTTACTCCTTTCCTAACCTAATTTATGTTAATACAAATATAATATATTCATTTAAGTCTGTGTGTAATTTAAGACTTAAAGTAGCAGCACTATCAAAGAATTAAGTTTGTATAGATGCATCTAGAAAGTAACTGGAACCCATATCATCAGCAGTTTGTATACTAATTACTTTATGCATATAAGAATTGTAGGTTTTATGTAACTGGCATTGTACAATGAGTCTGCCTTTCACTCCTACCCAGATAAAGAAGAAACTTAAATGACAGAAGCATGAAATACAATAGTCACAGTTTTCTCTAGGCTTCAACAGATGTATAGCAACTGATGTGTTGCAAAGTGACACTTTTGTATGCAGTACACCACAGAAAAAATTTTAAAAAATTGTTTTTGTTTTCTGATTCAGTCCATATATATATACTATTTCTTCTTGATGGACAGTGAAAAATGAAGAATATTTTTTTAAATTCATGTCAGTAATCTTATTTTATGTCTTTCTCTCCATCAGTTTTGCTATTTTCACAATATTCCTACTATGGGTGATTTTCAATAACTATATGTAATATAAAGAAGTCTAGATTAAACTTCTATTTTTGTTTCAATTTATCTTTAACATAAGGAATCATTTATTTCATACATTACATTTTAGCATTTAATATTTTGTGTTTCTCCCTTCTTTTACAAAAATTGAGGCAGATTTATGTATGACTTAAGTAATTTATTAAGTAAGAAAATAAGTAAGTAGTAAGGTAAGGCAAGATAAAGCTGTACATCAATCATTTAATCAATTTGTTTCTTTCCTTTCACTGACACAAATGTACTGCCTCTTGGCATTCCCTGGCTCTCTGTCTTTGGAGATGACTTACAAGAAATACACAATTGCGTAAGGCAGAAAGGAAAAAAAAAAAACATCTTAAGAGGTGGGAGTGTCTGATAACAAAACAAGTACTTTTCTAGAGATAAGATGACTTATGACCAGAAATTCTAGATAAGATCTTACTTCATTTCATAACCATGATAATGACCTCTCATGTGGCACAGTTCAGTCAACGATACCATATGAGAAGGCCACAGAAATCCTTTGGTTTCAGCATTTTATGTTCACTGAATCAAAATAAACAAAATGCCATCAAACTGGAAGAGGCCTGCTGATGTTGCATTTCCGCAAGTTTGGGCTAGGTGTGAAGGCAAAACAACTTTAGCAGATGGTTCTAAGCTTGTCTACAGAATACAGGATGCCACTCCTGAAATGCATGAAGAGATTCTTGACAGACTCATGATGGTATACTTTGTCCGAGATGAGGATATTTGCAAGACAATTAATTTAATGGCAGATAAAACATCTATGGAAGAAACTAGAATAATGTGGAAGGAATCACTACAGCAGAATGTTGGTCTTGTAGCTATAAGAGAATATCCAGATGGTCAAGAAGAAATCATTGGGACCAATATAACGTGTGTTGTCAGCAAAGGGGAGAAATCAAATCCTGATGAGGTAAGAGCATTTTGTAAACATATTGGAATTTACAGTTACTGAATAATTTCCATTTTTCATCTCCATTGATTGTAATCTTACTGTGACAAAGATCATTCTTGGGTTGTTGCAAAATATTTCAATGAACATTACTATGTAACAATTAGGCTTAGTGTTTAAATGAAAGTGAATTGTCAGTAATTCATAGGTGCTAAATCCAGACTCTAGTTAACATTAGGAACTTCTCTGGCTGTTGAAATGACTTACATTACTCACAGTGGTTTGTCTTAGCAAAAAATGTCAAGTCATAACATTGATCACATTCCACTTACAGTAGGTCTGCCTTCTCCCTTTTCATTCAGGCAGCTAATATCCATAACTAGCAAAACATTAATGTTACTAAACTTATACATCATGGACTTCTCTATTGCTGGTATTATAGTGAGCTGCTCATTGAAGATGGTGTCATGTCCCTACATAAAATTATCAGTTAAGTAATTCATGTAAAACATGTAAGTTTACACGGGGATGAGAAATGTAAAAAAATGCCCACTTTAACACTGAGTATTCCAGGAAGGAAACTGACCAATGAACATATTGCTACATATTGCTGCACTAATAATGTAAATAAGAGTTGCAAATATAAAAATTGGCAGCAGTTAAAGGTAAAGTAAACATACTTAATCCCGCCCGGTTAGCCGTGCAGTCTAACGCACTGCTTTCTGGGTGGAAAGGTGTGCCGGTCCCCCGCACGAATCTGCCTGGTGGATTAGTGTCAAGGTCCAGTGTGCTGGCCCATCTGTGGATGGTTTTTAGGGAGTTTTCCATTAGCCTCAGCGAATGCGAGCTGGTTCCCCTTATTCTGCCTCAGTTACACTATGCCGGCGATTGCAGTGCAAACACTTTCTCCACATACGTGTACACCATAACTGCTCTACCATGCAAACATGAGGGTTACACTCATCTTGTCTGAGACGTTCCTGGGGGGCCCACTGGGGGCCGAACCGCACAATAACGCTGGGTTTGGTGAGGGGCAGTGGTGGGCGAGTGGACTGCTGTGGTCTGTTGTGGTGTAGTGAACCACTGAGGGCTATGATGGGGATGAAGCCTCTACGTCATTTCTAGGTCCCTAGTTCCATACAATACAATATAAACATACTTATAAATCCCACAAATTTATGTTTGTCATAGGAAAACTTTTGAAATTAAGAGTGGTGCTTGAACTTGAACATAATTAAATTCTGTACATACACGATGTTGCTCTTGAAGATTTTCCAAGTCATAGATATTGGTTATAGTAAAATCAAGAGTATCTAGTTGTTGTTGTTGTGGTCTTAAGTCCAGAGACTGGTTTGATGCAGCTGTCCATGCTACTCTATCCTGTGTAAGCTTCTTCATCTCTGAGTAACTACTACAGCCTCCATCCTTCTGAATCTGCTTAGTGTATTGAGCTCTGGTCTCCATCTCTGATTTTTACCCTTCACACTTCCCTCCAATATTAAACTGATGATTCTTTGATGCCTCAGAACATTCTTTTAGTTAGGTTGCGCCCCAAAATCCTCTTATCCCCAATTCACGTCTTGTCTAAACTATTTATGTCCATGTTTCACTTCTGTACATGGCTACACTCCATACAAATAATTTCAGAAAAGACTTCCTGACACTTAAATCTATACTCGATGTTAACAAATTTCTCTTCTTTGGAAACACTTTCATTGTCATTGACAGTCTACATTTTATATCCTCTCTACTTTGACCATCATCAGTTATTTTGCTCCCCAAATAACAAAACTCATCTACTACTTTTAAGTGTCTCTTTTCCTAATCTAATTCCCTCAGCATCACCTGATTTAATTTGACTACATTCCATTATCCTAGTTTTACTCTTGTTGATGTTCATCTTACATCCTCCTTTCAAGACACTGTCCATTCTGTTCACCTGCTGTTCCAGATCCTTTGCTGCATCTAGTATGTACATCACAATGTAGCTAAGCAAAGTGGAATTGAAGGAAACTTGCTAGAACATGTAGTGTCAAGACCCTACTACTACATTTGCTTTTGGTAATATGTTATATGTATGTGCAGGAAGCTGCATAGCTTCGTCATTGCATATTCATGAATAGCATGATATGATAACCTTTTTTTAACTGGTATTTGGTCATCAATTTAAATCAATGTTAGTTATCCCAGCTACACTGAATCTTATACTAATTCTAAAGAAATTAAGTAACTGTCTCCCATGTTTTTTAACAAAATTAAACAACACAAATAATGATTTGTGCTGACAGTGTCGAAAGAAAATAAATTGACAGAAACTTCCAAACTTCCAAATCATCAAAGAAGGTGAAATCTACTTACTTCATGAGAATAATTGCGTGTGTGGGTGGGTGGGGTGGTGGGTGGGTGGAAGGAGGGGGAGCGGGGAAGGAATAGATTGTAGAATTAAATTAAATTAATTGTCTGTTCATTTTGAACAACATTAAAGCTGGAAAGGAACTGATGAAATTTATCTTTATGATGACAGGAGAACACAGGGATAGAGAAACATAATGTAAGTGATCACAAATTAGCTGGCTGTTCATGGTAGTCCATACGGATAGAGAGCAGCTTTCAGCATCTGTAAACAGTGTAATTAAAATAATTAAAAATGGTAGGTGAGGAAAACAAATTATATTATGATCAAAATAGGATAAAACACATTGAAAAGAGAATCATATAAATTAAAACAATGAAGCCACTGTACTGATTTTTGAGTATTTAGAACTACTGAAGACAATAACTGAACACGACTTAAGTAGAAGAGCAAAAATAGTTCGGAGAGCTCTTGTTAAACGATGTGTGGTCTTCCAAACTGCATATTTAATGCAAAAACCATTCAGAAACTCTATGCTGTTCAATGACAGCAGTCACGAGATGTAAGGTGGGAATTACTGGAAGACTGAGACATAAAGAAATAGACCAAGGCACAGGCTGTAGTGGAAGGTGTAGTTGTGATCAAAATGAAAATGAAATAGAGGTGGAGGAGGGCAACACATGTGGCCAGGTGAGTGGGAGCTTTATTCTTCGTTCTTTATTTGCCCGTGGATAATTTCTTACAATGATATTGGACACTCTCGCATATACATAGCTAGTTTCAAAAAGATAGTACATATACATATATTTTATAGAATTTTCACAGGAAATGTCATTATAGTATGTTATACAAAATGTATACTGACACACTATTTAATTTTTTATTTCAATATATTCTTTAACACTGTAAGGGCAAAAACACACACACACACACACACACACACACACACACACACACACACACACACACACACACACAGATGCTACTGCTAAAATTTTTAGCTCCCTGAATTTATTTCTGCAGGATTCTCTAGGTGATACATTTGCAATGCATGGTGTGGCTCTGTTTTGTAATTTTAATACTGGAGCAAGTAAGTCCTTGGTTGGATTTTATGGATAGAGAAAAGACTGAGAGGAAGGCCTAAATGAAGGCAGGTACATGGCATTATAAAACATGGGACCAGTATAGAGACATATTGTTGAACACCATAATGGAGCTGATGAGGATGAACTGTAAGCTAAGAAAGCAAAAATGAGCACTTTTAATTGATAGTAAAGTGTAAGTGGCAAAATTACATGGCAAATTTTAATGTGTTGTTATGCTGCCTCTCATACACAAGGAAAATATTACTAATCTGTGGCAATGTCATTGTATGTTTCTGAGAGAAATCTGACAACAAAACAATTTCAATATTCTGTTAGCCATTCCTAATTTCCCTACTCAATTAGCTGGAGGCAGCAATGGTAGTCCAACAAAGACATGCCTACCCTGTGGTAAATGGACAGTCAGATAACTATACAGTTATTCACATTCTGTAATTTACCTGCATGTACAGTTCACAAACATTTAAAGAAAACAATCTGACCATTAAATGAAAACACTATGGGTGGTTTTAGAGAACACTTAAAAGGTATTGACTGGGGTGCAGCTTACATTGTGCCCAACGTCAGCTGTAATGTTTCTACATAAGTTTGCATCCATTCTTCAAATCAATTATCCCAGAAACATAATTCAGTACCAGGATGCTATAGAAGAAACTGGATCATTACAGGTATCACAGCATCTTCAAATAAAAAATTAGTACTTACAAAATAATCAGTATCATTATTAACTTCGAAAAACTTTGATGTTATGTACAGCAGAATATTAAATGAAGTTAGAAAATGAAATACAGGAATATGTACATCTTGTGTCATATTTACAGCTCAGACAAAATCAAACCAAACGTGAAATATCATTAAATGAGAGATGAGGAAAGAAGCTACAGAAGATGATCCTATTTCTGTTGAACAGGATGGGAGAAAGGGCAATTTATATATGGAATATATTTTAAGTACTAATTTTTAAAAGCAGCTGAGAAAGCCATTGCAAGTAGTGCAGAAGAGAAAGCAGAAAACTGCACCAAAGGAGCAGCTCTAGCAAAATAAAAATGTCTAATACATTATCATGACAAGTAAGAAAAATCAAGACACTAAAATTAAATACAAACATAGTGTTAATCACATTTCTAATAATACAGTTAAAAGTCCAAGGCCATAAAGGCTGCAATATTTTGGTTAGATGTGTCATTAATTTGGACATTTTTCTGGACAGATTAAAAGATGGTTCACTGTATCCGTGTCACATTCTCCTTGCACAGTTTTCCAAACTTTTTCAGGAAGTTACGTACTAAAGAGTTGCCACCCATCTGTCCAGTAATGGGGACATACTCAAGTGGAAAATGTTTTTGCCAAATACTTGAAGAATGTCACTATATATGTTACAGTTTCTGCAATCAAATTTAGTTTGTAGATCAGGAGTTTCCATAATTATAACACTACAAGAAGAAAATGACAGCACACCTGTTGCACACTTTAACTTTGTCAAGAGTGCCTCAGATGGGCACTTTGAGTTTAGACAGCACACTTTTTCCTATTTTACTACAAGAAGACTTCTCAGCACACTTAGCCACCTGCTGAATTGGCATTCCTATAGCGATGTCATTTGGACATTCTGTCTCTGTCATATGGAACAAATCACTGACAATTTGCTTTGTTGTGGTTACTCAGAAATAATGCTATAAGTTGACGATTGGTACCTACAAATTATGGCTCTTAGGTAACCCGAGGAAAATGCAACAGTACTGAACACAGCTTCTTTGGAGGCAACTGGGAGGGCTGTATAGACCAAAACAGTACACAACTATCTCCACATGATCAATTTTGCCTCTTTGCATCTGTTACAATTACACTGCCCAACAAAAAAAATGAATTTTTTTCAACAGTTACAAAATAGAGTCAAATTTACAAATAACCTAGCAGTGCAGACATTGAGTCTTGCAATTGTGGTGGTATCTGATCTGAGGTAATTGTTTTAAAATTTGGAGGTAGAAGAAATTTTCTTTGAGATATTTGGCTAGCAAGGAGGGGAAGGGGTTGATGTAAAGTTTCTGATTAGCAGGTCTTGCAGCAATGTCATGGATTCAGTTTCAAAATTTTCCATGATGTGTTGTGTGCAATTTCTAGGTGACGTGTCCAGCAAAAAGGGGTGGTATTGAGAGATTAGGTTGCATGCTAACACTGGGTTTTACCTTTTCTCTTCCATTTTTGATGAAAACCAAAACACAATATTACGCTGCACAAGCCCGAATCAGCTGTCACTTAATACATACACACAACTGACATTCCTCAACATATCAGGAGAAGGCAAGCACAAATCCCCTCCAGAATATGGCATTTATGGGTCTTCCTTGATGGAAAACTTCGTTATCCCCAGACTTTTATGGATGCATACACTGATTTAATAGGGAAGTGTGTCATAAAACCATTATATTCTCCCTTGAGGCAACCTGGCCCTCAATTGTTGTAACTTGTCCTTGATATCTTCAATCCTAGATAATGGCACAGAGATACAGTTGACATCTGAGCTGGTGCCACACATGTTCTTGGAGATCTTGCTGGCCACGGGAGGGGGAGTACCTCAACATAATGCAGACACACACACACACACACACACACACACACACACACACACACAGGGAAGAACCATTACTCATCACTGAACACCAAATGATGCCATTTATCAGCTGTCTATGCTTGCCAGGCACCACTTGAAATACAGGTATTTGTGTTGTCATGTTAATACAGCTGATACATGGGGCATTAATTCTCTATTCTGACTGCTGATGCTCTCCAACCAATGTTGCAGGGAGATTTTGGATAGCAGGCACGTATGTGAAGGGGTCCTGATGGGCTTGATCCACAATACCTCAACAAGAGTATGCCTTGCCTCACATTACCATGGAGTCCAACATCGGGCCACCTACACCTCCAAATGCCCCCCAAACAATTGGATATTGCACAATTTGACTATCCAGCCAAATGATGATGTGCAGGAGACCCCTTTCAAACTCTGTCAGATGGTGACAACTCTGCCTCACATGAGTATACAGCATCTCATTGTACTTCACAGTAATCACTCAACATTTGATATTGTTCACCCCCCCCCTCTCCCCTTATATCCCCCTACCAGGCCCAGTAACAACAACAAACATGAAAAAGCTAATGCACTCTGGTGGCCTTTCTGTCTCCAATTATTTACATGCCTGTTGTTGGTATGCATGAGTACAAAGTCACATTAATGTATGACCCTGTCTTCTGGGTGCTTCGCTATTTTTGTCAGGTATTGCGACAGTACAAACCCCACCTACACAGCACTGCCACATGTGAAGAAATTGAAATCTGAAAATGATTTTGTTGATGATGATGAGGTTCTGTGGCTACACAACAGCACCTGGAAAGAAACGCTGATCAGTGGCACAATGAGATCAGGATCTGTTCACTGATAAGTTCAGGACATGTTTGATGCCTGATGATCATCATTTAAGATCTCAATGCATATTTCAGGCTAATAGTCCAATGTTTTCAGCAGAAATGTTGGCCAGGCATATTTTGGACTGTTATACTGTAATTTATCACTGTCAAGTGTTAATCTTAGCTCTTTGCTGTATCTGCACAGGCTTCTCTACTCTACTATCCAGTCCTACAGTCAACTTTTCAGTCGTGGGTTTTACCTCTCAAGGCAATCATGCCAGGGCACACTGCAACCACCTTGTAAACATCTTCCTCTTCCTCCAGGAGGCAGGAATTAACTGAATGGAACAGCATGTGTTATCTGCTCTACTGACCTGAATCCAAATTGAGTATGCTTGGAACTAGATGAAAAATGCAATGCATCATAGCAGAAACCATTTTCACACACTGCTATCATAGTGTGTGACAGGCTTGAACAATACTTTGTGGACAGTGTGCCACAACGGATCCATCCAGGTAACAGTGCACAGAGTGGAGCAACATGGTATTGATATGTTACTCAGCAGCTGAATTCCACTTCACAAATATGTAGTTGCAAATTGACTGCCTATATTTTGATTATTGTTTTATCTTTATTTCACAGGAAAGATTTTCCTTAGCTCAGTAAGCCTCATTCTGTCATGCCCTTCTTTTACAAAAATTAGAATGTTGTGAGTTCATTGCTACAAATGTGATTGCTTTCTTGATTGTTAATAGATTGCAAAACACTTTAGAAAAAATAGAAAATCCACCTCTGTAGCTTGCTTTTAATTATATAGCATGTTTCCATGGTGTTATATCTACCATATAAAGGGTTGAATGCTGACTATTTACAGAAGTTAAGTAACAACAAAATTAATTAAATCACATAAAGTTTCAAGTTTCGAAATAAAAATAAATGTGCAGAATAAATTAACAACTTAGAAGTAACCTTTCCTGATTGCTTTCGAAACTAGCAGTGTAAATTTTTTGTAACAGCTGCATCCAGTTAACAACAAATATGGCTCTCAGTGATACATTCACAGGAACTGCTCTATACTAACAGATGTGGATACCAAACTAACAGTTAGACAATCATACCATTACAGGGGACTGATTACCTGCATTTCTTATGCTCAAAGATAAAGCTTCCAGAGGAGTAACCTGGAAAATCAAGGTTATCATGTAATAGATTGTATGAGGAACAACCTGTTAATGCAGTGACATGGGGGGCAGGGGGGCGTCAGAAAACGAAAAAAAAGTAAAAACGTGTGTAAACCCACTGTTGTTGTTGTTGTTGTGGTCTTCAGTCCTGAGACTGGTTTGATTCAGCTCTCCATGCTACTCTATCCTGTGCAAGCTTCTTCATCTCCCAGTACCTACTGCAACCTACATCCTTCTGAATCTGCTTGGTGTATTCATCTCTTGGTCTCCCTCTATGATTTTTACCCTCCACGCTGCCTTCCAATACTAAATTGGTGATCCCTTGATGCCTCAGAACATGTCCTACCAACCGATCCCTTCTTCTAGTCAAGTTGTGCCACAAACTTCTCTTCTCCCCAATCCTATTCAATACCTCCTCATTAGTTATGTGATCTACCCATCTAATCTTCAGCATTCTTCTGTAGCACCACATTTCGAAAGCTTCTATTGTCTTCTTGTCTAAACTATTTGTCATCCATGTTTCACTGCCATACAAGGCTACACTCCATACAAATACTTTCAGAAAAGACTCCCTGACACTTAAATCTATACTCGAAGTACACAAATTTCTCTTCTTCAGGAAGGCTTTCTCTGCCATTGCCAGTCTACATTTTATATCCTCTCTACTTTGACCATCATCAGTTATTTTGCTCCCCAAATAGCAAAACTCCTTTACTACTTTAAGTGTCTCATTTTCTAATCTAATTCCCTCAGCATCACCCGACTTAATTCGACTACATTCCATTATCCTTGTTTTGCTTTTGTTGATGTTCATCTTATATCCTCCCTTCAAGACACTATCCATTCCGCTCAACTGCTCCTCCAAGTCCTTTGCTGTCTCTGACAGAATTACAATGACAGTGGCGAACCTCAAAGTTTTTATTTCTTCTCCATGGATTTTAATTTCTACTCCGAATCTTTCTTTTGTTCCCTTACTGCTTGCTCAATATACAGATTGAATAACATCGGGGATAGGCTACAACCCTGTCTCACTCCCTTCCCAACTACTGCTTCCCTTTCATACCCCTCGACTCTTATAACTGCCATCTGCTTTCGGTACAAATTGTAAATAGCCTTTTGCTCCCTGTATTTTACCCCTGCCACCTTCAGAATTTGAAAGAGAGTATTACAATCAACATTGTCAAAAGCTTTCCCTAAGTCTACAAATGATAGAAACGTAGGTTTGCCTTTCCTTAATCTTTCTTCTAAGGTAAGTCGTAGGGTCAGTATTGCCTCACATGTTCCAACATTTCTATGGAATCCAAACTGATCTTCCCCGAGGTCAGCTTCTACCAGTTTTTCCATTCGTCTGTAAAGAATTTGCGTTAATATTTTGCAGCTGTGACTTATTAAACTGATAGTTCAGTAATTTTCACATCTGTCAACACCTGCTTTCTTTGGGATTGGAATTACTTTATTCTTATTGAACTCTAAGGGAATTTTGCCTGTCTCATACATCTTGCTGACCAGATGGTAGAGTTTTGTTAGGCCTGGTTCTCCCAAGGCTGTCAGTAGTTCTAATGGAATGTTGTCTACTCCCGGGGCCTTGTTTCGACTTAGATCTTTCAGTGCTATAATATTTTCCCCAAGTACATCGCCCTTGTATAGACCCTCTATATACTCCTTCCACCTTTCTGCTTTCCCTTCTTTGCTTAGAACTGGGTTTCCATCAAAGCTCTTGATATTCATGCAAGTGGTTCTCCTTTCTCCAAAGGTCTCTTTAATTTTCCTGTAGGCAGTATCTATCTCACCCCTAGTGAGATAAGCCTCTACATCCTTACTTTTGTCCTCTAGCCATCCCTGCTTAGCCATTTTGCACTTCCTGTCGATCTCATTTTTGAGAAGTTTGTATTCCTTTTTGCCTGCATCACTTACTGCATTTTTGTATTTTCTCCTTTCATCAATTAAATTCAGAATCTCTTCTGTTACCCAAGGATTTATACTAGCCCTCGTCTTTTTACCTACTTGATCCTCTGCTACCTTCACTATTTCATTCCTCAAAGCTACCCATTCTTCTTCTACTGTATTTCTTTCCCCCATTCCTGTCAATTGTTCCCTTATGTCTCCCTGAAACACTGTACAACCTCTGGTTTAGTCAGTGTATCCATGTCCCATCTCCTTAAATTCCCACCTTTTTGCAGTTTCTTTAGTTTTAATGTACAGTTCATAACTAATAGATTGTGGTTAGAGCCCACATCTGCCCCTGGAAATGTCTTACAACTTAAAACATGGTTCCTAAATCTCTGTCTTACCATTATATAATTTATCTGAAACCTGTCAGTCTTTCCAGGCTTCTTCCACATATACAACCTTCTTTTATGATTCTTGAACCAAGTGTTAGCTATGATTAAGTTGTGCTCTGTGCAAAATTCTACCAGGCAGCTTCCTCTTTCATTTCTTACCCCCAATCCATAGTCACCTATTACGTTTCCTTCTCTCCCTTTTCCTACTACCGAATTCCAGTCACCCATGACTATTAAATTTTCATCTCCCTCCACTATCTGAGTAATTTCTTTTATTTCATCACACATTTCTTCAATTTCTTCGTCATTGGCAGAGCTAGTTGTCATATAAACTTGTACTACTGTAGTAGGCATGGGCTTTGTGTCTATCTTGGCCACAATAATGCTTTCATTATGCTGTTTGTAGTAGCTTACCCGCACTCCTATTTTTTTATTCATTATTAAACCAACTCCTGCATTACCCCTATTTGATTTTGTATTTATAACCCTGTATTCACCTGACCGAAAGTCTTGCTCCTCCCGTCACCAAACTTCACTAATTCCCACTATATCTAACTTTAACCTATCCATTTCTCTTTTTAAATTTTCTAACCTACCTGCCTGATTAAGGGATCTGACATTCCACACTCCGATCCGTAGAATGTCAGTTTTCTTCCTCCTGATAATGACATCCTCTTGAGTAGTACCCGCCCGGAGATCCGAATGTGGGACTATTTTACCTCTGGAATATCTTATCCAAGAGGACGCCATCATCATGTAACCATACAGTAAAGCTGCATGCCCTCGGGAAAAGTTACGGCTGTAGTTTCCCCTTGCTTTCAACCATTCGCAGTACCAGCACAGCAAGGCCGTTTTGGTTACTGTTCCAAGGCAAGATCAGTCAATCATCCAAACTGTTGCCCCTGCAACTACTGCTGGCCCTCTTCAGGAACCACACGTTTGTCTGGCCTCTCAACAGATACCCCTCCGTTGTGGTTGCACCTACGGTACGGCTATCTGTATCGTTGAGGCACGCAAGCCTCCCCGCCAACGGCAAGGTCCATGGTTCATAAGGAGGGTGGGGAGGGGGGAGGGGGATACCCACTGATCATGACAAAATTATCACTGAAAAAGTCTGGAGATAACAGTTTTGCATCAAGGCAGACCTAAAAATGCCATATTCTGGAGGGGATTTGTGCTTGCCTTCTCCTGATATGTTGTGGAATACAGTTGTGTGTATGTATTAAGTGACAGCTGATTCGGGCTTGTGCAGTGTAATATTGTGTTTTGGTTTTCATCAAGAATGGAAGAGAAAAGGTAAAACCCAGTGTTGGCATGCAACCTAATCTCTCAATGCGCCTTTTTGCTGGACACGTCACCTAGAAATTGCAACCAACACTTTATGGAAAATTTTGAAATTGAATCCATGACATTGCTGCAAGACCTGCTAATCAGGAACTTAACACCAACCCCTTCCCCTCCTTGATGGCCAAATATCTCAAAGAAAATTTCTTCTACCTCCAAATTTTAAAACAATTACCCCAGATCAGATACCACCACAATTGTAAGACTGAATGTCTGCACCAAGGGGTGATCTCCTACAAAGGAAAGGGGCTCCAAAAGGAAATTAAAATTACAGTAGGAAAAAATACAGAGCACTATGTTATTGCCATATGTAATTTTTTTCTGGAATCACCAAACCAGTTGTAAAACACATGTGCAAACACTTTAATTAAATCTTTCATCAATTTTATGCATGCAGCTATTGTAACTAATAGCAGAAAATCCTCCTTTTTTGTCTCCCTATCTCAGTTCTCACGAATGAAACTAACACTTCTGTAATATCCAACATTTACATGACAAATACAGGCAATAGCTAATGGTTTCAAACTTATAAATCACAAGGAATTTGATATCAAACTAAGTACATGCAACATTGGCCAATACCAAGGGAATGAAAATTAACAAACATTTATTTTTATAGGTGAAAGGCGAGGCAATGAGAAAAATTTGGCGTATGTTGATGGAAGATCTACCAAAGCAACTTGATGTATTTGAGCATTATGGGGTGGACCACTACATGAGTGCTGTGGGACTAACTGTATTACCAAAATACAGAGGACAAAATGTGGGACTTGAGATTTTACGTGCTCGATTTCAACTTGTTAAAGGTGTTGGACTGAAGGCAACAGCAACAGCATTCACTGCCATGGCCTCTCAAAAACAAGCACAGCGTGCAGGCTATGAGTTGTTGACTGAAATGGTATATAATGATTACAAGGTAGATGGAAAAGTTGTCTTCCCAGGGATGACCACACCATCAGTGAAATATATGGGCAAATACATACCTTGATGAGCAAAACATAAACTGTTTTTTTTTTTTTTTCAGTGTAAGCACTGTACTGGGAATCTTTGTGTCATGGTCAGTAAGGTTTTTGGAAATGTTGCTTTGTTCTCATAAGTAATGGTACAAAATGAAACTTTATTAAACAGTATGATTCAGCGCATGATGTCAACTTATGTGACAATGGTGCATGAATGATGTATTTAAATTTTCAGCAGACAAATGTGACTAGATAAAATAACATTGGTAATTTGTATTAAACTGACAAATTTGTATCATTGTAAGCTACAGAAGTTCAGAGTAATATTTCACTTTGCAGCTTGTAAAAATTTCTGCCAAAGTAATAAATTACAAGGGGGTTCCCTAAGTTTCAGATAAAACACAAGCATGTAACATTTATACAGTTTTTCAATAAACAATGAAAGCACTCTCTCAGTTCACTAACCCATTAATGCCTTTTTTACTGAGAACTGAAGTTCATGGACTACAATGCTGAAGAAATTTTTAAATAAGTGTAATTCTATTAGGAGTTAAGTATACTTCATAATTTCTTCTGAAACATAAGGAGTAAAAGCCAGTTATCAAGCACCATTTAACCTAGTCGGTCTTTATGTAACATAAATGCTACACCCGAATTATATTTTTTCTACTTCTTTGTGGTAGCTGATTGTAGCATGTACTTAAACCAATATGCTTTCAGCACATCACTTGTTTTCATTTCTGCATGTTCCCAGTAGGTGCCAACACATATGCTTGAAAAAAGCTGTTTTTTGAAGTCTCTATTCAAGAAATAAAGGTAATTTCTGCTTATTGTTAATAATTTTGGACTAGAATCTGTTTATCACATACAGAAAACTGCTAATATACCCTACACTAATGATTAAGTGATTATTTCATCACAACAATACTTCCAGTGGCACTGTTGTCATAATATATAAGAATTTAATATTGAGTATTGCACATAGTTCAGCTTTTTTTCTAACATGAGTAGTATTCATTTTGAACATTTGGTACAATTTTAAAGAATCACAACAATTTATTAAATTTAGTATTTTAATCTTATTTTTTCTCAGTTTAAAGCATTGACCTTTAATACAAACTGCTCCTTCATAAAATATAAGCTTAGCATTGAGGTGGTTAAGTTATTTGCAAAGAATAAAACAGAAGTTATTTAATTCTAGAGATATAACTGTGATACGTAACAGTATAACATATCAGACAACTGAAAACGTGAAAATGCAACAGCTAATTTCTGATACTTAAATTCATTCATTCACTCATTCATATGAAGGGTTCATCAGTTTAAAAAGTGTTAAATGTTGCAGGTTCTCACAAAACAATGATGGTGACATTAAGTGTTTCCCATCAAATAATAAAACTACTTTCATTGTGTCAGAGTCAAATTCGACTGAGAAAACTAATAAATTGTAGGACAGAATTGTTGGCCACTAGTTTACCTTCAAGAGGAATATGTGTAGTACTGTCAATAGATACTACACATGAAGGCACAGCTGACAGCTTTTGGAACTAATAGTTCCTCCCTCAAGGAGGAGAGAGATACATGTTGGGATAACATTAAAAAAAAAAAAGGAAGGGTAGGTCTCTCAAAATCAGGAAGGAACTGTTAAATCTGAAAAACAGTATGTCACTTTTAAAGTCTCTTTTCGCAATACTAAACATTTCACCTCATGAAGATATGTAGTGACCACAAATTCATATCACAATTTAATATCACTTTAGTACATGTATGAGAATAGGTTAACTCATCAAGCTGAAGATAAGTATGCCAAAATTTTGGTTAAAGTCCTTCCTCAGAACACTCAAATATGCACATGTGTAGGCAGCAGGGGGACCAGCTAGGGTCATATGCGATCATGTCAAAACTATAGAACAAAATTGCTCCACATCTATCTCAATAGACATAAGAGATAACGGCTAAAAACAGGGAGGTGGAGAAAGTTCTATAAAATACACCATAGAGAAACAGAGGTCCAGAACTAAAAATTAAACGGCCTTCACCATATTACTAAGACAGATAAAAAGTAAAAGGTGGTTGACAGACCAGTATCATTCACTAAAATGGCCGATAACTGACGGCAAATCCAAGCGGGAACATAAACCGTTAAAAAAATGGACATTCCATCAGGAAATAGTGGCCAGTTAAAACGTGGGCGCAATGTGCACAGAGTGGTGGGGGAGCGCCACTTAACAAATAGTGATGGCTAAAATGGCAGTGCCCAATATGTAACCTAGTTAAAATGACCTCCTCGCAGTGGAAGGGCTGATAGGGGGTCATCCAAGCCACTGGGCGAGGCTTAATAACCTGGAGCTTATTCCCACGAAGGGAGGACCAGTGGTGATGCCAAAGTCTTGGCAGCAGTGTCAGCAGACTCATTTCCTGGCAGGTCAACATGACGACAAACCCAGATAATCATCACAGATGTCCCATCAAGAGCGAGCAAATGACAGTTTCCCTCGACCCATCGCACTAAGAGAAGGGCAGTGCACAGCACACAGAGGCTTTGAAGAGTGCTGAGAGAATCTGAGCAGAGGAAACAATTGAAAAACCTGTTTTGTCGGATGTACTCTGTGGCCTGATACAGGGAGAAAGGCTCTGCTGTATATACTGAGCAATGAGCCGGAAGATGATACCAAAAACATCGGCGCCAACGATAAAGGCACACCCTACACCATGGTCAGTCCGAGAGCAATCAGTGTACACAAAGGTACTATCACGGAGTTCCATGCAAAGGTCGTGAAACTGAAGGCGATACAATGAAGCTGGAGTAGTGTCCTTAGGTATCAAATGAAGGCCAAGGTGAACACGGGCTGCCACACAAAGCCAAGGTGGTGAAGGGTTCACACCAACCGGCAAATTGCAGGTAGTGTGAAGTTAAGCTACAGGAACAAAAGCTGAAAGTGAACTCCAGGAGGTAACAGAGAAAAGGGATGCACTCCATACTGGCAATCAAAGGAGTAATCAAAGAAGGAGGCATTGGGGGTGGCCACACATGGCAGAAAAATGGCATGCATAACTGCTAAGGAGAAAGTCAAGTAGTAGTTCAGCAGCTTCTGCATACAGACTCTCAAATGGGCTAGTGTAAAAGGCACCAATGGCTGAACGGATGCCACGATGGTGGGTAGTATTGAGACGGCATAAGAGGGACATATGTGTAGATCATAAACGAAACACCCATAGTCTAGTTTCAAATGGACAAGGGACCAGTACAAACAGATGAGGGTGGTTCGATCTGTAGCCCAGGAAGTATCTTTGAGGACATGGAGGAAATTGAGGGACCGCATACAGTGGGCTGCCAGGTAAGACATGTGCAAGAACCAAGAGTGTGTCCTATTGAGCATGAGCCCCAGGAATTTCATAGTTCCAGTAAACAGAAGTGCAACAGGCCCAAGATGTAAAGATGGTGAGAGAAACCAATTGCACCAGCACAAATTCATACAGACGGTTTTGTCAGTGGGAAAACAAACGCCATTGTCAATGTTCCATGAGTAAAGACAATCGAGACATCACTGAAGACACTGCTCAATGAGACAGGCCGTGGAGAACTGCAATAGTTGACAAAATCTTCAACAAAAAGGAAGCCAGAAATTCCCGGCAGGCGACAGGCCATTGTAGGGTTAATGGCAATAGCAAAGAGGATGATGTTCAGTAAAGAACCCTGAGGCACACTGTTCTCCAGGATAAAGGTGTCTGACAAGGCAGAATCTACACAGAACTTGAAAACTCAGTCTTTTAAAAATTCCTCAAGTAAACGGGTGCAGGAAGCCACGGAAGCCCCATGTGCAGAGTGTACAAAGGATACCGGTACTCCAACAGGTGTCGTAGGCTTTCTCCAAATCAAGAAACATGGCCACAGTCTGGGATTTCCACAGGAAACTATTCATGACATGGGTGGCCAAAGTGACGAGATGGTCAACTGCACAAAGGTGCGCTCGAAATCCACGGTGTGCAGTGCTTTGTAAATTGTGAGACTCGAGCCACCACACCAGCTGGGCATGAATCATACATTCCAGCACCTTGCAAACACAGCTGGTGAGAGAGATGGGTTGGTAGCCAGAAGGAAGGTGGTTGTTCTTACCAGGTTTAGGTATGGGTATCACAGTGGTTTCATGCCATTGTCTGGGAAACGTGCCCTCTACCCAGACGCAGTTGTACATATGAAGCAGAAAGTGCTTGCCTGCAAGAGAAAGATGCTGCAACATCTGAATGTGAACAGCATCTGGCTCTGGGGTGGAAGATCAGGATGAAGTGAGAGCATGATCTAGCTTGCTTGCAGTAAAGGTGGCATTGTAGCACTCACGATTCTGAGAAGAGAAATGTATTTCCCTAGCCTCCGCCACTCATTTCTGATGGAGGAACACAAGGTGATGGTGGGAAGAGCTCAAAATTTCTGCAAAATAGCGGCACAAGGTATTGGAGATAGCAACAGCATCCGCCATGACACTGTCTGCTACTGTCAGGTCAGAAATTGGGGACTGGATCTTGGTCTCAGAGAGTCGTCGGAGGTTAGCCCACACAATGGAAGCAACAGTGAATGGTAGTTGCAGTCGGCGACGACAGCTGGTTACCGCATCGGCAATGGCAGGATATTGCGTTGGCTGGATCGACAAATATTTGAGGATTGCTTACTTCCCCACACCAATTCTTCTCAGTCGAACTATTCTCTGTGTCTTTCTTTGTTTGGTGCTTATTAAGTATTTCACCTTTTTCTCCTTTCAGGCAGAATCCAACTCTGCATAACAGTTTCTTTGCCTTGTTACTCACGGTTGCTATGGCAACTCAGTATCTTCTGATCTCGATTTCTGTAATAAAATTCTCACTTTCTTCGGGTCCTGTCACGGTCACCACATTATAACGTTTTCCTTATGACTGGAGACTGTGTGGTACTGAGGTGCAAGACTTACACGTCTGTTGCGGGTGATTTATGTATTGTGTGCAGCCGATCTTCTTCTCAGGACAGATGGCTGCATCGATCTTCACAGTGCTTCTTATCTGAAGAGTTCATGCTGGTTAGGGAAATTATACTGAACTACTTCTCTACTTTTGAAATGATTTCTTACTCTCAGAATACTTTCATATCAACTTCGTTACATTTTCTTCTTCAGAATAAAACAACTACACAAGTTTCACATGTGCTTTCAAGTTCAAAAATGGTTCAAATGGCTCTGAGCACTATGGGACTTAACTTCTGAGGTCATCAGTGCCCTAGAACTTAGAACTAATTAAACCTAACTAACCTAAGGACATCACACACATCCATGCCTGAGGCAGGATTTGAACCTGCGACCGTAGCGGTCGCTCGGTTCCAGACTGTAGCGCCTAGAACCGCACGGCCACTTCGGCCAGCACGAGTGACCAGTTAAGGAACTTTTCCTTTAACCGGATCTCTTGGACAGCCCACTCATTGAAATACACGAGACAATCTCGACGAGAGGAGGCAGTATGATCACCAATGCAGTTGATAGACCAGGGAGGAGGGAGGCAGACAGTCGTCCTCGCGTGCAACCCTACCACAGGTTACACATTTGGCAAGGTGTTGACAAGACATTCGAGTGTGGTTGAAACGATGACACTGGTAGCAGCACATCAGGTTCAGAATGTATGGTCAGACTGTGATTACTTCGTAACCTGCTTTGATCTTGGACGGCAGACCCATTCTATCAAAGATGAGAAAAAGAGTGCATGTGGGCACTAAGGAGGCATCTATATTTTTCATCACTCGATGGATGATAATGACACCCTAATCAGAGAGGTATGTTTCGATTTTGCCCTCAGAGCGACGAGCAGCCTGGTGTAAATAACACCACAGGAAGAGTTATATAGGCCTTGATACGAACAGGATATCCAATGGAGAAGCAAAGCGGCAAGCAGTAGCTGTGTCTGAGAATCTGAAGTAGTCTCCAAAAGCAAAGTGGCATTCTGTAAATGAGAGGATTTCACAGGGCTGGCAATTGCATCAACACCTTTCTGAATAATAAACGCATCTGCTGTTGTGTAGGTCTGACCATCTTCAGTATGTGAAACCATGAGGAACCATTGTGCCACTGGAAGGGTCTTTGAATCATTAGCCTCATTCCATTTACATTTCATAGACGTTAATTGTGAAGATGATTGGCTCATTGCTGGAAAATCCCCCATGAACGCCAGCATGTCTCTGATGGCATGCTCCTTCCAACTGGGGGCCCCCTTCAGAAGGGGGCACACCCACCTTAGTTGATGGTTCACACCTCCCACATACCTAAACACCTCACAGAGGGACCAATGACAATTTGTAAAGGTAGCAGCTCAGAGCTACTGGTAGCATTGGGAGAGCCAGCCATAACACAACTCTTCCATCTGGTGTGCAAGATGTATGATACAGGTGAAATACCCTCTGACTTCAAGGAGAATATTATAATTCCAATTCCAAAGTAAGTAGGTGCTGACAGATGTGAATATTGCCAAACTATCAGTTTAATAAATGTTGGTTGTAAAATACTAACACAACTTCCTTACAGAAGAATGAATAACTGGTAGAAGCTGTCATCAGTGAAGGTCAGCTGGGTCCTGAAAGAAATGTAGGAATATGAGAAGTAATATTGATCCTACAACTTCTCTTAGAGAATGTTGACTGGAATACTCTTTTTAAAATTTTGGAGGTCACAGAGATGAAACGCAGGAAATGAAAGCCTATTTACAACTTGTACAGGCAACAGACGGAAGTTATGAGTCGAGGGGTATGAAAGGGAAGTGTACCTGAGAAGGGAGTGAGACAAGATCGTAGCCTACCCCTGATATTAAGACTGCACTGAGCAAGAAGTAAAGGAAACCAAAGAAAGATTTTGAATAGGAATAAAAGTTCAGGGAGAAGAAACAAAATTTTCAAGGTCTGCCAATAACTGTAATTATGTCAGAGACAGCAAAGGACCTGGAAGAGCAATTGAACAGAATGGACAATGTCTTGAAAGGAGGATATAAGATGAATATCAACAAAAGCAAAAGAAGGATAATGGAATGCAGTTAAATTAAATCAGGGAATACTGAGGGAATTAGATTAGGAAATGAGACATTTAAAGTAGTAGATGAGTTTTCAGCAAAATAACTGATGATGGTTGAAGGACGCACAATATAAAACGTAGACTGGTAATGGCAAGAAAAGTGCTTCTCTGAAGAAGAGCAATTTCTTAACATAGAAATTTAAGTGTCAGGAAGTCTTTTATGAAGGTATTAGTCTGGAATGTAGTCACGTATGTAAGTGAAACAGAGATGATAAGCAGTTCAGACAAGAAGAGAATAGAAGCTTTTGAAATCTGGTGCTACAGAGAATGCTGACGATTACGTGGGTATATCGCATAACTAATGGGGAGAAGAGAAGAGAAATTTGTAGCACAACTTGACTAAAAGAAGGGACCACTTGACAGGACACATTCTGAAATATCAAGGTATCACCAATTTAGTATGGAGAGATGAAAGGGTAGCATGGAGACCTGCATCAAACCAGTCTTCACACAGAATACCACAACAACAACAAAATCATATTGCTAACAACAAATGACATTAAAGACAATATATAAATATATATTATAAGGTCAGAGTCAGAATTCCCGGACTCATGAACAGGGATTGACTAGAGGTTTGTGAACTTACACCATATATTGCTCAAACTGTTTATTTCTGAGCAAAAAATGTTCTTCGTTAATGGGAAGGGTTACCCCAAAATATAAAGTTGCATATCATAAACAAATGAAAATACAATCAAATGATTTATTTAAATCAAAGATGATGCTTCATGTTCACAAATTTGTTCTATCCATCCAGTGTTCTTACAAAGGAAAGAGAATATAGCATTTCCAGTTGTTAAATCAAATCTAAAACCACCTATGTTTGACAGGAAATCACATGAACTGAAATGAACAATTTCCACACACAGCCTTTTTCAATAACTTTTGCAAGCACCATTGCATAGAAACAGGTCTAAAATTGTCTGTTCATCCACTTCTTATTCTTCTTCTTATTCTTCCTTCTCAGCAGTTTAATTATTGATTCAATCTCCTCTTGTCTGTATCAAAAAGGTGTATTTCAAAAAGCAGTCTTGTATTTCACATAGCAGTCTTGTAAAGTCAATTTTTAAGAGCGTTATATGATTTCCTGTAGAAACTAAGTTTTTATTTAATCCACCTCTAATGATTTATTAGTAAAACATTTTAAGTATGTGCTGATTTTATATCCTTGATGTTGTGCTGTTGCCCAAGATACGTCCTTTACAACTGACCAAGTGACTTCCTAATAATATTTTTAAGCGCCTCACAGTACATTTGTAATGGGCTACTGCAACTTGATTGTGAATATTTCTAACATTTTGATACAATACCCACTTTGTTCTACGTTATATCCTTATCCCATTAATCGCCAATCCCGACCACCTATTAATGTCAGTATGCAGTTTTAAACATACTAATGGAAAGAAAATTTCAAAGAGCATCAGAAACTTGGTGAGGAAAGCATTATATTTGTCCTCTATGTTATCAGTGCTGTAAACATTCTGCCACTCTTGTTCTTTCATGAGGTTTAATAAATCCTCTGTTGCCACAGGATAAACATTTCAAAATATTTTGAAATTATATTTGCAGAGAGAGAGAGAGAGAGAGAGAGAGAGAGAGTGTGTGTGTGTGTGTGTGTGTGTGTGTGTGTGTGGGCGCGCGCGCGAGTGGGGGGTGGGGGGGCTCGATTTCAAATGCCTGTTACTGTTAAAATTTGTGCATCATGATCTGAAAGACTATTTACCCTTTTACTAATGGAATACAGCTCCAGTAATGAACTAACAAAAATGTTGTCTGTAGTTGAGTTACTGTTGCCCCGTACTCTGGTCAGAAGGAATACAGTCTGCATCTGATGATATGAATTTAGATGATCTTCCAACATTCTTTTCCTTGCACAATTACTTATAAGATTAATATTTTAGTCAAAACACACAGCTAATTTTTGAAACTTTAAGGAGTGAACTAAAAAATAATAGGTATCTACATCTACATGATTACTCTGCAGTTCACATTTAAGTGCTTGGCAGAGGGTTCATCGAACCACAATCATACTATCTCTCTACCATTCCACTCCCGAACAGCGCGGGGGAAAAACGAACACCTAAATCTTTCTTTTCGAGCTCCGATTTCTCTTATTTTATTTTGATGATCATTCCTACCTACGTAAGTTGGGCTCAACAAAATATTTTCGCATTCGGAAGAGAATGTTGGTGACTGAAATTTCGTAAATAGACCTCGCCGTGACGAAAAAGTCTTTGCTTTAATGACTTCCATCCCAACTCGCGTATCATATCTGCCACACTCTCTTCCCTATTATGTAATAATACAAAACGAGCTGCCCTTTTTTGCACCCTTTCGATGTCCTCCGTCAATCCTACCTGGTAAGGATCCCACAGGGTTCATCGAACCACAATCATACTATCTCTCTACCATTCCACTCCCGAACAGCGCGGGGGAAAAACGAACACCTAAATCTTTCTGTTCGAGCTCCGATTTCTCTTATTTTATTTTGATGATCATTCCTACCTATGTAAGTTGGGCTCAACAAAATATTTTCGCATTCGGAAGAGAATGTTGGTGACTGAAATTTCGTAAATAGACCTCGCCGTGACGAAAAAGTCTTTGCTTTAATGACTTCCATCCCAACTCGCGTATCATATCTGCCACACTCTCTCCCCTATTATGTAATAATACAAAACGAGCTGCCCTTTTTTGCACCCTTTCGATGTCCTCCGTCAATCCTACCTGGTAAGGATCCCACACCGCACAGCAATATTCTAACAGAGGACGAATGAGTGTAGTGTAAGCTGTCTCTTTAGTGGACTTGTTGCATCTTCTAAGTGTCCTGCCAATGAAACGCAACCTTTCGCTCACCTTCCCCACAATATGATCTATGTGGTCTTTCCAACTGAAGTTGTTTGTAATTTTAACACCCAGGTACTTAGTTGAATTTACAGCCTTGTGAATTGTACTATTTATCGAGTAATCGAATTCCAACAGATTTCTTTTGGAACTCATGTGGATCACCTCACACTTATCGTTATCTAGCGTCAACTGCCACCTGCCACACCATACAGCAATCTTTTCTAAATCACTTTGCAACTGATACTGGTCTTCGGATGACCTTACTAGACAGTAAATTACAGCATCATCTGCGAATAACCTAAGAGAACTGCTCAGATTGTCACCCAAGTCATTTATATAGGTCAGTTCCCTGGGGAACACATGATATCACTTCAGTTTTACTCGATGATTTGCCATCTATTACTACGAACTGCGACCTTCCTGACAGGAAATCACGAATCCAGTTGCACAACTGAGACGGTACCCCATAGGCCCTCATCTTGATTAGAAGTCGCTTGTGAGGAACGGTGTCAAAAGCTTTCCAGAAATCTAGAAATACCGAATCAACTTGAGATCCCCTGTCGATAGCAACCATTACTTCGTGCGAATAAAGAGCTAGCTGCGTTGCACAAGAACGATGTTTTCTGAAACCATGCTGATTACGTATCAATAGATCGTTCCCTTCGAGGTCATTCATAATGTTTGAATACAGTATATGCTCCAAAACCCTACTGCAAACCGACGTCAATGATATAGAACTGTAGTTTGATGTCTTGCTCCTACTACCCTTCTTAAACACTGGAGCGACCTGCGCAATTTTCCAATCTGTAGGTACAGATCTATCGGTGAGCGAGCAGTTGTATATGATTGCTAAGTAGGGAGCTACTGTATCAGTGTAATCTGAAAGGAACCTACTCGGTATACAATCTGGGCCTGAAGACTTGCCCGTATCAAGCGATTTGAGTTGCTTCGCAACCCCTAAGGTATCTACTTCTAAGAAACTCATGCTAGCAGCTGTTCGTGTTTCAAATTCTGGAATATTCCATTTGTCTTCCCTGGTGAAGGAATTTCGGAAAACTGCGTTCAATAACTCCGCTTTAGCGGCACAGTCGTCGGTAACAGTACCATCGGCACTGCGCAGCGAAGGTATTGACTGCATCTTGCTGCTTGTGTACTTTACATACGACCAGAATTTCTTCGGATTTTCTACCAAATTTCTAGACAATGTTTCGTTGTGGAACCTATTAAAGGCATCTCAAATTGAAGTTCATGCCAAATGTCGCCTGTCTGTAAATTTTAGCCAATCTTCAGGACTTCGCGTTCTTCTGATCTTCGCATGCTTTTTCCGTTGCCTCTGCAACAGTGTTCGGACCTGTTTTGTGTACCATGGGGGATCAGTTCCATCTCTTACCAATTTATGAGGTATGAATCTCTCAACTGCTGTTGCTACTATATCTTTGAATTTGAGCCACATCTCGTCTACATTTGCATAGTCAGTTCAGAAGGAATGGAGCCTTAGGAAGGCTTCTAGTGACACTTTATCCGCTTTTTTAAATAAAATTATTTTGCATTTGTTTCTGGTGGATTTGGAAGAAACGGTATTGAGCCTAGCTACAACGACCTTGTGATCACTAATCCCTGTATCAGTCATGATGCTCTCTATTAGCTCTGGATTGTTTGTGGCTAAGAGGCCAAGCGTGTTTTCGCAACCATTTACAATTCGTGTGGGTTCGTGAACTAACTGCTTGAAATAATTTTCGGAGAAAGCATTTAGGACAATCTCGGAAGATGTTTTCTGCCTACCACCAGTTTTGAACAAGTATTTTTGCCAACATATTGAGGGAAGCTTGAAGTCCCCACCAACTATAACCGTACGAGTGGGGTATTTATTTGTTACAAGACTCAAATTTTCTCTGAATTGTTCAGCAACTATATCATTGGAGTCTGGGGGTCTGTAGAAGGAGCCAATTATTAACTTAGTTCAGCTGTTAAGTATAATCTCCACCCATACCAATTCGCACGGAGTATCTACTTTGACTTCAAACCACTACTGACAGACACAAACACTCCATCACCAATTCTGCCTAATCTATCTTTCCTGAACACCGCCTGAGACTTTGTAAAAGTTTCTGCAGAACTTATTTCAGGCTTTAGCCAGCTTTCTGTACCTATAAAGATTTCGGCTTCTGTGCTTTCTATTAGCGCTTGAAGCTCAGGGTCTTTTCCAGCACAACTACAACAATTTACAACTGCAATTCCGACTGTTCCTTGATCCAAGCACGTCCTGTATTTGCCATGAACTCTTTGAGATAGCAGCCCACCCCGTACTTTCCCGAGGCCTTCTAACCCAAAAAACTGCCCAGTCCATGCCACACAGCCTCCACTACCCGTGTAGCTGCCAGCTGAGGGTAGTGAACTCCTGACCTATTTAGCGGAACCCGAAACCCCACCACCCTATGGCACAAGTCAAGGAATCTGCAGCCAACAGAGTCGCAAAACCGTCTGAGTCTCTGATTCAGACCCTCCACTCGGCTCTGCACCAAAGGTCCGCAGTCGGTTCTGTCAACAATGCTGCAGATGGTGAGCTCTGCCTTCATCTCGTAAGCAAGACCGGCAGCCTTCACCAAATCAGATAGCCGCTGGAATCCAGAGAGAATTTCCTCAGATCCAAAGCGACACACGTCATTAGTGCTGACATGTGCCACCACCTGCAGCTGGCTGCACCCTGTGCTCTTCATGGCATCCCGAAGGACCCTTTCCATATCAGGAATGACTCCACCCGGAATGCACACAGAGTGCACACTGGATTTCTTCCCCTCCTTAGCCGCCATATCCCTAAGGGGCCCCATTACGCGCCTAACATTGGAGCTCCCAACTACCAATAAGCCCACCCTCTGCAATTGCCCGGACCTTGAAGGCTGAGAATCATCCTCTGAAACAGGGCAGGCAGCTGCAGCTGGCTCAGCCAGAGACAGTACCTGAAACCTGTTTGCAGACGCACCGAGGAGGCTTTCTGATCAGCCTCCGGGGACGTCTTTCGCTGCCTGCCACGCCTTGGAACGACCTCCCAATCAACCACAGGCGAGAGCTCAGCCCCACTGCGGGCAGCAACCGGGGCAACCACAGCAACAGACCAATCTGGGGACAGACGGGTCGAGGTTGACATCCCTGTGATACCCAAGTCCGGCTCCCCACAGTGGTGCCCGTTGGCAACAGCCTCAAGCTGCGCAACCGAAGTCAGTGCCACCTGCAGCTGTGAGCAAAGGGATGCCAACTCAGCCCTCATCCGAACACAGCAATCACAGTCCCTGTCCATTCTAATCAATGTTGAACAACAGTTACTGAAACACGAGTCCGTGCATAGATAACGCAACGGAAACATGCAAAGAATGTATGAATTAACCTGTACAAACGCCTAACGACTGCACTACAATCTGCCTGAATTTACGATTACAGTAACTAAAACTCGAAATTACACCTCCTATACGAAACTCACACGCAATTTAAGTAAGAACCTACAAAGTAAACACAGAAAAGAAGCTATATATGTATCTTTCTGCGCTGTTGATGTGCACCAACTGGGAGCTCAGGCCACACTGGGCCAACAGACAATTAAAATTTTAATTTCTCTAAATTCAACTGCTCCTGTCCAACATTCAGTGAACTGTTCAGTGAAGCATTTTGATATGTTAATGTTCAAATGGAATACTGTTTTCCATGTACACAGTCACTCCCCCACTCTGCCAAGAGCTCTTTGAAAAATATCCAGCTAATATGTAAAACAGTATAGAAAGCCTCTTAACTGTCACACTGTATTGTGCAAGTGTAAAAAGAGTGCCCAACTCCTTGAAGAGGCACCTAAAAGATGTGAATGCTGCATATTATTATTCTCAATCCACATGTTAGAGTAATTAATTACTTCAGCATTTCATGTTGCCTCATACAATTATGTCATTGGATGTTAATGTGTGGATGATTATAATTTCACAAATTCCAGTGAAGATTACAACTCTGATGATGATGAAAATGCCTAAATCTATTTTCCACAAGCTACTTTATGGTGTGTGCATTACAAAATCATTGTGAATTTCTGATTGCTGACAGGGAATGTCCACATATTTTCTTAACTTAATAGGATTACACGCCTATTACAGTGTTTATTTCATAAGAACAACAGGGTTATCCCCACAGCTAGATTGTGCAATGTTTTCAGCAATGTATTTTTATAGGTTATCACTTTGCCTCTCACATTTCCCATATTTGTTGACATACTTTTTCAAAATTTTCCAATTATTAAGTTATCTTCATATCCACAATGCACACTTCTGCAGTGGTCTTGGGATTACTACAAGTAAAACCTGCTGTTAAGATAGGAAATACACGGTGGTGTTATATTGCAGAGCAGGTTACATATACAGATGAAATAGCCAGCAATTACTTTTGTCACAAGCATAAATCTTTTAATTTAACAAACTAATACTGTTTACAACAATAACTTTCATTTAAAGCACCAGACATAGTTCGAGAGGTTTTATAACTAAATCAGTGTTTTACATAAAAATTAATACATGCTGGAGTAATTATTTCAAAAGTAGAATCTCAAAACCAAATCTTCATTTCCAAAACTCTCCTAGACCAGAACCAGGGTTGCTTACTACGTCTGCATAGGTACGAGCTCCAGGTGCCTTTACACGTAACCGTATAACCCCACTCTCGGCGGTATCAGGCCACAGTGCAACTAGATGGACTTCAAAACCACGTCCAATGTAACCTTTTTCATGGGCTGCTGCCAGCTGGTTGACCACACGACGTTCAACTTCATACTTTATAGACCGTGCACCATAGTGCACATCATATCCATCAGCAAGCAGAGATTCCACCTCACGATCCCATGTCAACTTTATTGCATGCTTATCCTTAGCCTGAAACAATTGTAAGACTATTGTGCTTATTTGCTGTTAAAAACAATAAGTATATTTACTGTCTAACAACAAACATTCGCCAGCCGTAATATTACCACCACTCATTAGCATCATGTTTGTTCACTTTTTCATTGAAACAGCTGTAATTTAAATATGACAGTGATAACTGTCATATTTACTGTCACTGTGGAAACTGGTGGTAATGACAAACCCTACAAATCAGAACCTGTTTCACTGAACAAACCAGGCAAGACCGGTCTAGTACCTTGACATGCTGATCATTTGATCCTTTACTTTCTCAAAAACGGATAGTCAATTAACACTAACAAAGATCTGTTCAAAAATTAGGCATAGTTACGTCATTAAAACATAATTTAAATTTTATCAGGGTTTCTGTGAAAAACTGAGAAGATCCTCATTATCTGCTCCACATATGTGACATTCTTCCACAGCAATGTTATAAATGCTACATATTGTGTAGTTTGTGCTTACCCGTTTTGCCCAGATGGAGAGCTCCTTAGAAACTAATTTCAGCAGTTCTGTCCGAGAAAATGGTAGAAAATAGACTATTTCATTGATACGACCAAGGAATTCATCTCTCCGAAAATGTCTTTTTAAAATTGGTTGCACAACATTTTCCTTAAAACCACGGGAAATCGTTATTGTTTCCTGAACTTCCTTCTCATCTATAACAGAAGAAAGCAATCATTTTCCAATTTTCAGCAATGCACAGAAGAAATCGATTCAATCAGTGAGATTCTATAACGTAAAACCTTACGAATGAAATACTAAGTTTGTCATGTCATACACCTATCGCTTTCTTTACCTTACAGAGTTGTTAGAAACTTACCAAGTTTTCCCTCCAGTCTCTGATGCATAACATCCTCTGCTTCCCTGCGCAGCTGCAGTGCATGTTGTGCTATTTCATCACTGGCAAGATTTGAGGTCATCACAAATACTGCATTTTTACATTCAATTGTTTTTCCTTTCCCATCTGTCAATCTACCCTGCAGAAACAGTTCCACTGTATTAAAAGTTAGCATTTTATGTAAAGTAAATTATAAGCAAACTTTATATAACAAGGAAAAGGATAGATTGCTCCTCACCATAAAGATGACTCAGTGAGTTGCAGACAGGAACAATGAAAAGACTGTTACGCACACAGCTATTGGCCAAAGCCTTCCTCAGCAAAGATAACATACACACATTCACACAAGCACGCACACCCCACACACACTCGGTTGCCACCACTGGCAGCTCCAACCAGTCTTTTCCTTGTATCTATCTGCAACTCAACGAGTCACCTTTACAGTGAGAATGTAAAATCAAGATTCCACCATAATATTCAGCAGCCTTTTTCCAATGTGACTGCCTGCTGCTCACTGCCTCCTCCATGTGCTGAGTTTCACAGTGTTGTCTAAAAATATATATATATTGGGGGGGGGGGGGGGTGTCAGTCATTCCGGTCCCGGGAGTGGGGGGACTTGCCTTTTGGGGGAGGAAGGGATGGGTATGCGCTCGCACGCACATGCGTGTCCATCTGCACATGAACAGACACAAGCAGACAAAATGTCTGATTGTGTCTGTGTATGTTCGGATGGATATGTGTGTGTGTGTGTGTGTGTGTGTGTGTGTGTGTGTGTGTGTGTGCGCTCGCGCGCGAGTGTATACCTGTCCTTTTTTCCCCCAAAGGTAAGTCTTTCCGCTCCTGGGATTGGAATGACTCCTTACCCTCTCCCTTAAAACCCACATCCTTTCGTCTTTCCCTCTCCTTCCCTCTTTCCTGATGAAGCAACCGTTGGTTGCGAAAGCTAGAATTTTGTGTGTATGTTTGTGTGTCTATCGACCTGCCAGCACTGTCGTTTGGTAAGTCATATTCGTCGGCCCCCTAACCTCCGTAACATCCTTGTTAAACCCTACAATATTCCCAGACTACCTTCTCTACCCAGCGGTTCCTACCCCTGTAACCGACCCCGCTGCAAAACCTGCCCCATGCATCCCCCCACAACCACTTACTCCAGCCCCGCTACTGGTAAAACGTACACAATTCAAGGCAGGGCCACATGTGAAACTACACATGTCATTTATCAACTGACATGCCTGCACTGCACAGCCTTTTACATCAGCATGACAACAACTAAACTGGCTGAGCGCATGAACGGACACAGACGAACTGTCCGCCTAGGAGATGCCCAATACCCAGTAGC
The DNA here is from genome assembly GCF_023864275.1 of Schistocerca cancellata. Classification (NCBI taxonomy): domain Eukaryota; kingdom Metazoa; phylum Arthropoda; class Insecta; order Orthoptera; family Acrididae; genus Schistocerca; species Schistocerca cancellata. Next base: position 572,444,672 of record NC_064632.1, read on the forward strand.
GGAGCATGCCCTCCAGCATAATTCTAGGGACCTAGGAACCTGCTACACCGTATGTGCCATTTGGCTTCTCCCACCCAACACCAGTCCCTCTGAACTGCGGAGATGGGAACCTGCACTCCAACACATCCTTTCATCCCGCCATCCCCCTGGACTGAACCTACGTTAAACAACCTCACTCCCATTTACTCTTCAGTCTTCTCCTCTTTCCCTTTCCTCTTAGCCATTCACGCATCTTTTCATCCTGCATAGTTGTGTTTATCTTTATACTATATACCTCTTTACTTCTGTATGCATCCACTTTGGTTTGAAGCTGGCACAGTACTTACAGTAGAATATCTTTGGCTTCCCTCTGACAACCATGCCTCCATCCTTGCTACCCTCCCTATTTTCCTTTCCCTGTTGCTTCATAACCTGGGTTGTGAGTAACTGAATCTCCTTTCCCTTCTTCCCTTTCTTTCCCCTCTCTCCTCCCTGATGAAGGAACATTTGTTCCGAACGCTAGGAACATAAATTTTCGATTTTGTTTTGTGTGTATCTATCGGCTGTACTGAGCTGAGGTAAGTACTGGCCAGCCCCTCTATCTCTTTGTTAGTATTTGTTTCACATCTCTATATGAGATTTTCCATTAATCATTTATATATATATATATATATATATATATATATATATATGGTTATAATAGAAGGAAACATTCCACGAAGGAAAAATATATTTAAAAACAAAGATGATGTGACTTACCAAATGAAAGTGCTGGCAGGTCGACAGACACACAAACAAACACAAACATACACACAAAATCCAAGCTTTCGCAACCAACGGTTGCCTCGTCAGGAAAGAGGGAAGGAGAAGGAAAGACAAAAGGATATGGGTTTTAAGGGAGAGGGTAAGGAGTCATTCCAATCCCGGGAGCGGAAAGACTTACCTTAGGGGGAAAAAAGGACAGGTATACACTCGCACACACACACACACATATCCATCCACACATACACAGACACAAGCAGACATTTGTAAAGGCAAAGAGTTTGGGCAGAGATGTCAGTCGGGACGGAAGTACAGAGGCAAAGATGATGTTGAAAGACAGGTGAGGTATGAGTGGCGGCAGATTGAAATTAGAAATTAGCGGAGATTGAGGCCTGGCGGATAGCGAGAAGAGAGGATATGCTGAAGGGCAAGTTCCCATCTCCGGAGTTCTGACAGGTTGGTGTTAGTGGGAAGTATCCAGATAACCCGGACGGTGTAACACTGTGCCAAGATGTGCTGGCCGTGCACCAAGGCATGTTTAGCCACAGGGTGATCCTCATTACCAACAAACACTGTCTGCCTGTGTCCATTCATGCGAATGGACAGTTTGTTGCTGGTCATTCCCACATAGAATGCATCACAGTGTAGGCAGGTCAGTTGGTAGATCACGTGGGTGCTTTCACACGTGGCTCTGCCTTTGATTGTGTACACCTTCCGGGTTACAGGACTGGAGTAGGTGGTGGTGGGAGGGTGCATGGGACAGGTTTTACACCGGGGGCGGTTACAAGGGTAGGAGCCAGAGGGTAGGGAAGGTGGTTTGGGGATTTCATAGGGATGAACCAAGACGTTACGAAGGTTAGGTGGACGGCGGAAAGACACTCTTGGTGGAGTGGGGAGGATTTCATGAAGGATGGATCTCATTTCAGGACAGGATTTGAGGAAGTTGTATCCCTGCTGGAGAGCCACATTCAGAATCTGATCCAGTCCCGGAAAGTATCCTGTCACAAGTGGGGCACTTTTGTGGTTCTTCTGTGGGAGGTTCTGGGTTTGAGAGGATGAGGAAGTGGCTCTGGTTATTTGCTTCTGTACCAGGTCGGGAGGGTAGTTGCGGGATGCGAAAGCTGTTGTCAGGTTGTTGGTGTAATGCCTCAGGGATTCCGGACTGGAGCAGATTCGTTTGCCACGAAGACCTAGGCTGTACGGAAGGGACCGTTTGATGTGGAATGGGTGGCAGCTGTCGTAATGGAGGTACTGTTGCTTGTTGGTGGGTTTGATGTGGACGGACGTGTGAAGCTGCCCATTGGACAGGTGAAGGTCAACATCAAGGAAAGTGGCATGGGATTTGGAGTAGGACCAGGTGAATCTGATGGAACCAAAGGAGTTGAGGTTGGAGAGGAAATTCTGGAGTTCTTCTTCACTGTGAGTCCAGATCATGAAGATGTCATCAATAAATCTGTACCAAACTTTGGGTTGGCAGGCCTGGGTAACCAAGAAGGCTTCCTCTAAGCGACCCATGAATAGGTTGGCGTACGAGGGGGCCATCCTGGTACCCATGGCTGTTCCCTTTAATTGTTGGTATGTCTGGATTTCAAAAGTGAAGAAGTTGTGGGTCAGGATGAAGCTGGCTAAGGTAATGAGGAAAGAGGTTTTAGGTAGGGTGGCAGGTGATCGGCGTGAAAGGAAGTGCTCCATCGCAGCGAGGCCCTGGACGTGCGGGATATTTGTGTATAAGGAAGTGGCATCAATGGTTACAAGGATGGTTTCTGGGGGTAACGGACTGGGTAAGGATTCCAGGCGTTCGAGAAAGTGGTTGGTGTCTTTGATGAAGGATGGGAGACTGCATGTAATGGGTTGAAGGTGTTGATCCACGTAGGCAGAGATACGTTCTGTGGGGGCTTGGTAACCAGCTACAATGGGGCGGCCGGGATGATTGGGTTTGTGAATTTTAGGGAGAAGGTAGAAGGTAGGGGTGCGGGGTGTCGGTGGGGTCAGGAGGTTGATGGAGTCAGGTGAAAGGTTTTGTAGGGGGCCTAAGGTTCTGAGGATTCCTTGAAGCTCTGCCTGGACATCAGGAATGGGATTACCTTGGCAAACTTTGTATGTGGTGTTGTCTGAAAGCTGACGCAGTCCCTCAGCCACGTACTCCCGACGATCAAGTACCACGGTCGTGGAACCCTTGTCCGCCGGAAGAATGACGATGGACCGGTCAGCCTTCAGATCACGGATAGCCTGGGCTTCAGCAGTGGTGATGTTGGGAGTAGGATTAAGGTTTTTTAAGAAGGATTGAGAGGCAAGGCTGGAAGTCAGAAATTCCTGGAAGGTTTGGAGAGGGTGATTTTGAGGAAGAGGAGGTGGGTCCCGCTGTGACGGAGGACGGAACTGTTCCAGGCAGGGTTCAATTTGGATAGTGTCTCGGGGAGTTGGATCATTAGGGGTAGGATTAGGATCATTTTTCTTCGTGGCAAAGTGATACTTCCAGCAGAGAGTACGAGTGTAGGACAGTAAATCTTTGACGAGGGCTGTTTGGTTGAATCTGGGAGTGGGGCTGAAGGTGAGGCCTTTGGATAGGACAGAGGTTTCGGATTGGGAGAGAGGTTTGGAGGAAAGGTTAACTACTGAATTAGGGTGTTGTGGTGCCAGATTGTGTTGATCGGAATTTTGAGGTTTTGGAGGGAGTGGAGCTGGAAGTGGGAGATTGAGTAGATGGGAGAGACTGGGTTTGTGTGCAATGAGAGGTGGTTGAGGTTTGCTGGAAAGGTTGTGAAGGGTGAGTGAGTTGCCTTTCCGGAGGTGGGAAACCAGGAGATTGGATAGTTTTTTGAGGTGAAGGGTGGCATGCTGTTCTAATTGGCGGTTGGCCTGTAGGAGGATGCTCTGAATAGCCGGTGTGGATGTGGGAGAGGAAAGATTGAGGACTTTTATTAAGGATAGGAGTTGACGGGTGTGTTCATTGGCTGAGTATATATATATATATAAAAAGAAAGATGATGAGACTTACCAAACAAAAGCGCTGGCAGGTCGATAGACACACAAACAAACACAAACATACACACAAAAATCTAGCTTTCGCAACCAACGGTTGCCTCGTCAGGAAAGAGGGAAGGAGAAGGAAAGACAAAAGGATATGGGTTTTAAGGGAGAAGGTAAGGAGTCATTCCAATCCCGGGAGCGGAAAGACTTACCTTAGGGGGAAAAAAGGACAGGTATACACTCGCACACACACACATATCCATCCGCATATACACAGACACAGGCAACCGTTGGTTGCGAAAGCTAGATTTTTGTGTGTATGTTTGTGTTTGTTTGTGTGTCTATCGACCTGCCAGCGCTTTTGTTTGGTAAGTCTCATCATCTTTCTTTTTAAATATATTTTTCCCACGTGGAATGTTTCCCTCTATTATATATATATATATATATATATATATATATATATATGGTTATAATAGAAGGAAACATTCCACGAAGGAAAAATATACCTAAAAACAAAGATGATGTGACTTACCAAATGAAAGTGCTGGCAGGTCGATAGACACACAAACGAACACAAACATACACACAAAATTCAAGCTTTCGCAACAAACTGTTGCCTCATCAGGAAAGAGGGAAGGAGAGGGAAAGATGAAAGGATGTGGGTTTTAAGGGAGAGGGTAAGGAGTCATTCCAGTCCCGGGAGCGGAAAGACTTACCTTAGGGGGAAAAAAGGACGGGTATACACTCGCGCACACACACACATATCCATCCACACATATACAGACACAAGCAGACATATTTAAAGAAAGAGAGTATGGGCAGAGATGTCAGTTGAGGCAGAAGTGCAGAGGCAAAGATGTTGTTGAATGACAGGTGAGGTATGAGTGGCGGCAACTTGAAATTAGCGGAGATTGAGGCCTGGTGGATAACGGGAAGAGAGGATATATTGAAGAGCAAGTTCCCATCTCCGGAGTTCGGATAGGTTGGTGTTAGTAGGAAGTATCCAGATAACCCGGACGGTGTAACACTGTGCCAAGATGTGCTGGCCGTGCACCAAGGCATGTTTAGCCACAGGGTGATCCTCATTACCAACAAACACTGTCTGCCTGTGTCCATTCATGCGAATGTACAGTTTGTTGCTGGTCATTCCCACATAGAATGCATCACAGTGTAGGCAGGTCAGTTGGTAGATCATTCACACAAAATTCAAGCTTTCGCAACAAACTGGTGCACACCCTGTGGCTAAACATGCCTTGGTGCACGACCAGCACATCTTGGCGCAGTGTTACACCGTCCGGGTTATGTGGATACTTCCTACTAACACCAACCTATCCGAACTCCGGAGATGGGAACTTGCTCTTCAATATATCCTCTCTTCCCGTTATCCACCAGGCCTCAATCTCCGCTAATTTCAAGTTGCCGCCACTCATACCTCACCTGTCATTCAACAACATCTTTGCCTCTGCACTTCTGCCTCGACTGACATCTCTGCCCAAACTCTTTGTCTTTAAATATGTCTGCTTGTGTCTGTATATGTGTGGATGGATATGTGTGTGTGTGCGCGAGTGTATACCCGTCCTTTTTTCCCCCTAAGGTAAGTCTTTCCGCTCCCGGGACTGGAATGACTCCTTACCCTCTCCCTTAAAACCCACATCCTTTCGTCTTTCCCTCTCCTTCCCTCTTTCCTGAGAGGCAACAGTTTGTTGCGAAAGCTTGAATTTTGTGTGTATGTTTGTGTTCGTTTGTGTGTCTGTCGACCTGCCAGCACTTTCATTTGGTAAGTCACATCATCTTTGTTTTTAGGTATATTTTTCCTTCATGGAATGTTTCCTTCTATTATAACCTGTATATATATATATATATCTCTGCCCAAACTCTTTGCCTTTACAAATGTCTGCTTGTGTCTGTGTATATGCGGATGGATATGTGTGTGTGTGTGCGCGCGAGTGTATACCTGTCCTTTTTTCCCCCTAAGGTAAGTCTTTCCGCTCCCGGGATTGGAATGACTCCTTACCCTCTCCCTTAAAACCCATATCCTTTTGTCTTTCCCTCTCCTTCCCTCCTTCCTGACGAGGCAACCGTTGGTTGCGAAAGCTAGAATTTTGTGTGTATGTTTGTGTGTCTATCGACCTGCCAGCGCTTTTGTTTGGTAAGTCTCATCAACTTTCTTTTTAGATATATTTTTCCCACGTGGAATGTTTCCCTCTATTATATTCATATCATTAATTTGAATCCAACAACTACGTTTGTTATTGTCACTGTTACATTTCGTAATCTTTTCTGTCGTCTTATTTCCTCCTTCTGTTTTTGCCAGTAGTTTGACTTTGTATTCACCTTCTCCTTTTTTACCGTAATCCAGTATACAATTTTATCCCACCGATATATATTCAATAATACGTAATAATACGTAACCCACTTCCAAACCATAACCAAAAAAATTTTTTCCGCTTTCAACACTACCCCTGCAATAAAATCCACCGTTTCTAGTTCACAAACAGTTCCTTTCAGCTATTAAACAACCTTTTTGGCTAGTTTTAATAACTTTTGCTTTATTTCCATTTTCGTTTTTCTCACATCACCGATCATTTTTAGCCGCTTCCCACAAGTTTTAACGTCATTATTTCTTCATCAGACAATTGTTAGCCTCATTTCCATAATCTGCCACCACCAAACCACTCCTTTTAATACATCCTCACGTAGTTTTCTCGAAATTTTCCTGAATTTCTCCACCATTTAACGTGTTTTGGCGGCAACACAATCACCTAACCTTTATGCACATCGTTATCTACCTACACAAGTTCACCACAGGATCAACATAGCCCAGCTCTAACCAACCCTTTTTCGCCTTTTTTCACACCAGATCTCCATTTGCTTTCTAGTTCACCTTTATCTCTCCCCATATATTTTTATATTTACTTTCATTTCAGCCTCGTGTTCCACTTTCCACCTTCTAGTACCATGTCACCCTCACAACACCTCCACAACAACCCCATTAAGTTTTATTTACATTCCCTCCGCAAACATGCCTTCGCCCTAGCCAGATTACACTCCCATATTTTATTTTCTCAGGCTTGTCTGACATTTGGCATCACCCCCAAAGGCCTCACACTTAAAGTTCCCATCTCTGGCTGCAACCCTTCTTTCCATCAGTCCCTATACCAGTTCCAAACTGAACAATCCATTGCCCTCACCCACCTAATTCTTCACCTACACATCCACTCAGCCAATCAACACACCCATCAACTCCTATTCTTAATAAAAGTCCTCAATCTTTCCTCTCCCACATCCACACCGGCTGTTCAGAGCATCCTCCTACAGGCCAACCGCAAATTAGAACAGCATGCCACCCTTCACCTCAAAAAACTATCCAATCTCCTGGTTTCCCACCTCCAGAAAGGCAACTCACTCACCCTTCACAACCTTTCCAGCAAACCTCAACCTCCTCTCATTGCACACAAACCCAGTCTCTCCCATCTACTCAATCTCCCACTTCCAGCTCCACTCTCTCCAAAACCTCAAAATTCCAATCAACACAATCTGGAACCACAACACCCCAATTCAGTAGTTAACCTTTCCTCCAAACCTCTCTCCCAATCCAAAACCTCTGTCCTATCCAAAGGCCTCACCTTCAGCCCCACTCCCAGATTTAACCAAACAGCCCTCGTCAAAGATTTACTGTCCTACACCCGTACTCTCTGCTGGAAATATCACTTTGCCACGAAGAAAAATGATCCTAATCCTACTCCTAATGATCCAACTCCCCAAGACACTATCCAAATTGAACCACGCCTGGAACAGTTCCGTCCTCCGTCACAGCGGGACCCACCTCCTCTTCCTCAAAATCACCCTCTCCTAACCTTTCAGGAATTTCTGACTTCCAGCCTTGCCTCTCAATCCTTCTTAAAAAACCTTAATCCTACTCCCAACATCACCACTGCTGAAGCCCAGGCTATCCATGATCTGAAGGCTGACCAATCCATTGTCATTCTTCCGGCGGACAAGCGTTCCACGACTGTGGTACTTTATCGTCGGGAGCATGTGGCTGAGGGACTGCGTCAGCTTTCAGACAACACTACTTACAAAGTTTGCCTAGGTAATCCCATTCCTGATGTCCAGGCGGAGCTTCAAGGAATCCTCAGAACCTTAGGCCCCCTACAAAACCTTTCACCTGACTCCATCAACCTCCTGACCCCACCAACACCCCGCACCCCTACCTTCTACCTTCTTCCTAAAATTCACAAACCCAATCATCCCGGCCGTCCCATTGTAGCTGGTTACCAAGCCCCCACAGAACGCATCTCTGCCTACGTAGATCAACACCTTCAACCCATTACATGCAGTCTCCCATCCTTCATCAAAGACACCAACCACTTTCTCGAACACCTGGAATCCCTACCCAGTCTGTTACCCCCGGAAACCATCCTTGTAACCATTGATGCCACTTCCTTATACACAAATATTCCGCATGTCCAGGGCCTCGCTGCGATGGAGCAATTCCTTTCACGCCGATCACCTGCTACCCTACCTAAAACCTCTTTCCTCATTACCTTAGCCAGCTTCATCCTGACCCACAACTTCTTCACTTTCGAAGGCCAGACATACCAACAATTAAAGGGAACAGCCATGGGTACCAGGATGGCCCCCTTGTACGCCAACCTATTCATGGGTCGCTTAGAGGAAGCCTTCTTGGTTACCCAGGCCTGCCAACCCAAAGTTTGGTACAGATTTATTGATGACATTTTCATGATCTGGACTCACAGTGAAGAAGAACTCCAGAATTTCCTCTCCAACCTCAACTCCTTTGGCTCCATCGTATTCACCTGGTCCTACTCTAAATCCCATGCCACTTTCCTTGACATTGACCTCCACCTGTCCAATGGCCAGCTTCACACGTCCGTCCACATCAAACCCACCAACAAGCAACAGTACCTCCATTATGACAGCTGCCACCCATTCCACATCAAACGGTCCCTTCCCTACAGCCTAGGTCTTCATGGCAAACGAATCTGCTCCAGTCCGGAATCCTTGAACCATTACATCAACAACCTGAAAACAGCTTTTGCATCCCGTAACTACCCTCCCGACCTGGTACAGACGCAAATAACCAGAGCCACTTCCTCATCTCCTCAAACCCGGAACCTTCCACAGAAGAACCCCAAAAGTGCCCCACTTGTGACAGGATACTTTCCGGGACTGAATCAGATTCTGAATGTGGCTCTCCAGCAGGGATACGACTTCCTCAAATCCTGCCCTGAAATGAGATCCATCCTTCATGAAATCCTCCCCACTCCACCTAGAGTGTCTTTCCGCCGTCCACCTAACCTTCGTAACCTCTTAGTTCATCCCTATGAAATCCCCAAACCACCTTCCCTACCCTCTGGCTCCTACCCTTGTAACTGCCCCCGGTGTAAAACCTGTCCCATGCACCCTCCCACCACCACCTATTCCAGTCCTGTAACCCGGAAGGTGCACACGATCAAAGGCAGAGCGACGTGTGAAAGCACCCACGTGATTTACCAACTGACCTGCCTACACTGTGAAGCGTTCTATGTGGGAATGACCAGCATGAATGGACACAGGCAGACAGTGTTTGTTGGTAATGAGGATCACCCTGTGGCTAAACATGCCTTGGTGCACGGCCAGCACATCTTGGCACAGTGTTACACCGTCTGGGTTATCTGGATACTTCCCACTAACACCAACCTGTCAGAACTCCGGAGATGGGAACTTGCCCTTCAGCATATCTTCTCTTCTCGCTATCCGCCAGGCCTCAATCTCCACTAATTTCTAATTTCAATTTGCCGCCGCTCATACCTCACCTGTCTTTCAACATCATCTTTGCCTCTGTACTTCCACCCCAACTGACATCTCTGCCCAAACTCTTTGCCTTTACAAATGTCTGCTTGTGTCTGTGTATATGCGGATGGATGTGTGTGTGTGTGCGCGCGCGAGTGTATACCTGTCCTTTTTTCCCCCTAAGGTAAGTCTTTCCGCTCCCGGGATTGGAATGACTCCTTACCCTCTCCCTTAAAACCCAAATCCTTTTGTCTTTGCCTCTCCTTCCCTCTTTCCTGACGAGGCAACCGTTGGTTGCGAAAGCTAGAATTTTGTGTGTATGTTTGTGTTTGTTTGTGTGTCTATCGACCTGCCAGCGCTTTTGTTTGGTAAGTCTCATCATCTTTCTTTTTATATATATATAAAAATTGAGTAATTGTTTGCTTCTTAACTCATGACATACAACTACTTCTTTGCACACTCCCTTTACTTACCTTATTTGCGCTTGTGATGGTACTGTTTTTTTTTTTCCTTTTTTAAAATTTGTTTGGTTATTTCCAAAACATAACACACTAACAAGATTATCATCACATGTTCTTTACATACCTCATCAAACAACTGCAGAAGAACAGTGAGGACATCAGGATGAGCTTTATCTACTTCATCAAAAAGGACAACAGCATTTGGACACTGTTTAAGTCTTTTAGTAAGCTGACCTCCATCATCATGACCAATATAACCTGGTGGAGCACCAATTAGCTTTGCAACCTAGAAACGAAAGTATAGTATCACTAAACATCATGTCAGCTCTTTGTTCGGCAGATATAGTAGCACAGACTTTATAAAACATTCAAGATTGCTAACATTTATGGAATATTTTGTCAGTACTTGGAGGGACATGAGAAGTATTAAAAAACTTGAATATGCCGTATTTATCTTCCACAATAATATTTATTTAATAGTTCATTATGAACAGGCTTTGGCTTTTTATCCCACTGTAAGATAATCACTGTTAGAAAATCCACACAACATTAGTAAGTGTTCACAGCGGTACACAGTTTGTTTTTCAAAGATTTGTGACATTTTACAACTATATTTATTTGTATTTACTACTTGATGGAAAACACAAGCATAACATGATTCCCAAAGACACTCTGAACAAATAAATGTTATATTACTTTATACTCAAAGAAAAAGTATAGGAATGTATAAGGTAAAAGTGTTCTAAAAGTAAGTAATGGCACAAAGTATATCTTCTGGAAATATAGTCCAGCTTTTTATAGTATAAATACTGCTGCCTACATTCTGTTCCGCAGTAAATACAGGATTCCACCTTTAGAACAGAGTGGAATTTATAGGATTTCCTGCAATCTGTGTAACAAATTACATGTACATCAATTAGAAAGGGGTATAACTATTACACTGGCTAAGCATGAAAGGAGTTCGAGACTGAACGATAAAGACTTCACCTTAGCTGAAAATAAAGACAAAAAACTAACACTACTCAAAATCTGGCTGTTAATAAATACTCTTCAAAGAATTATGACCTCATCATTTATGACCTAACACGTTTTCATTATCCAATCTTACTAAAGTAGCAACAGCCAGTTAATATTTTTATCCTCATTAGATAATAAAACTCCATTTTCCCTCTGCCCCTCCGCCCTCTCCATTTTGCAGGCTGTTCATCACATTCAGCCTTCACTTGTACAACATTTTTAATCTTTGAGTATACAATAATATAAGATTTATTTGGAAGTAATGATCTTAAAAGATTTCTTTGGGGTACCCCAAAGTTATGTTTATGTCTGAAGACATCTCTTCATTGAGAATGAGATGCTGTGTTCTGTTTGTTAGTAACTCTTCAAACGAGTCACACAGCTGTCTCATTTCTACGCTTGTTAGCCCACTGCTTGAATACTGCTCAGCAGTGTGGGATCCGTACCAGATAGGGATGATAGAAGAGATAGAGAAGATCCAACGGGGAGCAGTGCGCTTTGTTACAGGATCATTTAGTAATCGCGAAAGCGCTATGGAGATGATAGATGAACTCCAATGGAAGACTCTGCAGGAGAGATGCTCAGTAGCTCAGTACGGGCTTTTGTTCAAGTTTCGAGAACATACCTTCACCGAAGAGTCAAGAAGTATATTGCTCCCTCCTACGTATATCTCACGAAGAGACCATGAGGATAAAATCAGAGAGATTAGAGCCCACACAGAAGCATACCGACAATCCTTCTTTCCATGAACAATACGAGACTGGAATAGAAGGGAGAGCCGATAGAGGTACTCAAGGTACCTTCCGCCATACACCGTCAGGTGGCTTGCGGTGTATGGATGTAGATGTAGATATGCTCTTATTTTGTTCATTAGGCTGCACTATTGAACTGTATCTAATGCCTTCTAGCCTTCCAGGTCTTGACGGATTGATAAAATTAATGCCTTGATAACTTGACCCGAGACTTTGGACCTGTTGATAATGTAAGAAAGGATAAGTATTTCTTTTGACTTAGAACTACAAGTGTTTAACATCTGTTTCTTATCAACAGTGCATCAGTTTTAATCACATATAATGCAACTGCAGTTTAAGTTTAGTTTGACATTAGAATATTAATATATTCACACTCAGGAAAATTAGAACACCTTGACCAACTAGAGACAGGATGTCCGTATAAACAGGACATGTACATTAGTATATTCTGCAGAAATTATTAACATCTGGAACACGTTGGCCTGCGGGTTCAAGTTCATTGATGTCATGGTGCAACAGCACCTACTGGTAATATGTGCCTGTGGCTCTTGTTGTCACTATAAACCGAACAGTGTGACTTGAGCAGACGTGCAGGATACCTCGCAGCTATATGAGTGAACCATACCATCAAATCAGTGAGTTTGAAAGAGGGCGCATTGTTGGCATGAAAGAATGTGGTGCATCCATCTGGGAAATATCTGCTCATGTGGGATGAAATGTTTTGGCAGTGCAATGGGTATGTGCAGTATCGTTCTTGGAAGGCCAGAGAACACGATAACATGGGTTAGGGTACAACACCCAGACCACCCCGAGCACATCGACACCTCATCTGAATGGCACTGCAGGACAGGTCTCCTTCTCCTCAGCTCTGGTGCAACAGTGGAACAGTTTAACACATCATACGCTATTAGGAGGGACCGACCATCGCCATTAATTATGGCATGGGTTATGTGCACATTGTCCACTTCTCTGCCTACCTTTGACAAATCTGCAGAAATGTGCTAGACAACAATAGTGGATGAAACAGTGTCACTGGGACCAGGAATAGCATTAGATAGTGTTTTCGGCTGAATCCAGGTTCTGCTTGTTTGAAAATGATGGCCACAGTTTGGTTTGTCACACACAGGGTGAGCGGCATCACACTGACAGTATTGGCACAAGACATGAAGCACCAACTCAAGGCCTTATGGTGTGGGATGCTATTAGGTACAACCACAAATCACAGTTGGTACGCGTCTGGTGCACTGCGACCAGTGCAACCTACACGAATGACGTCCTGTGTCCCGTAGCCATACCCTTTTTGCACAACACTCGAAATGCCATTTTTCAGCAGGGCAATGTACAATCACATGCTGCTGCACAAACGTGCCTTCTTGGTGTCACAGGATGCCGGTCTTTTGCCCTGGCCTGCCTGATCATCAGACTTGTCACCAATTGAAAATGTGTGGGGTATGGTGAAATGACAGATGCAGCGCTGTGATCCAAAGCCAACCACCACAGATGAACTTTGGAACCATGTGAATGCAGCACGGATGGCTATACCACAGGATGCCATTCATACCTTCACACATCGATGCCATCACGCAAGGAACAAGGTGTCAGAGTCCACAGCGGATACTGCGCCTACTAGGCAATAGGACACATGCTGAACCAAGGTGACAAATGCTAATCATTTCTGCAGAACACACTAATGTACATGTCCTGTGAATATGACTGTTCTATCGCTAGGCATTCAAGGTGTTCTGTTTTCTTCTGAACATGAATGTAATTTTTGACTACGTCAATGGAAAGGGAATGTTTAAAACCATAGACATTGTTCTTTTGCACACAAAAATGTGAAAATATTGTGAAATATTGGTGTAACATGGATTTACTTTTATTTCTGCAGATACTGAAGACAAATCTGCATTTGTGATGAATGCCTAGTGAGTGGAATCTTGAAATCTGCACAACAGAAATGACATTAACTTTCGCAACATGGTTGCTCTTCCAATAAGTCTGTTAAGTTTTTTGAATGACTATTAAAATAATGGAAAATTTAAAAAGTCTACTGAATCACATACTTTGGGCTATAAGAACCACAAGAGGCTAAGCAATCATATACTGTAGGCAAAGATCTTGTGTCACCGTTAGCTACAAAAAAATGAATTAATGAATTATTCTGGGCCAAAAATTTGCACGCAAACAAGAAAGTGGCTGTCAAATGATAGAAATATTTTGGAAACTAACAATGACCAGTGTGAGCAACTTTGATTTTCTTTTTTCGCATATTAATAGGGTATGTTAAAGCTGATTAGGTTTTTCGAAAAGTGAATGAGTTCTCAGGTGAAATGTGCCTGGAATGGAGTAAAATCATTGGAGTATGTACCAATTGAGCAGCATCAACAATACGAAGAATAGCTGGATTTTGTGTTAAGGTTAAATCTGCAAACAATGGTCCCACTAATCTTAACCATTGTATGATTCATCATGAAAGTATAGTGGCTAAGGCAATTTCTGCAGATCTGAATTTGTATTATAAAATATAAGCCACCAGTCTGATTAAAAGTCACACAATTGAGTTATCTCTTTACAAATTTATGCAGTAAAAATTGAGTTTCAGCACACTTTTCCTGCATAGAGAAGTGTCATGGCTGATATGTGTACCAACTGTGAAACAGCTCTTTCTTCTGCAAAGCAAATTGGACACTCAACTTATGCTGTCAGATATATTTGAAAAATAAAAGCTAAATATGTCTCTCCAGGGAAGAACATGAATATCTTTACAGTGAAACATAAAATACAGGCTTTCATAAATAAATTAAACATTTAGAAGGACAGGTGAAAACTATCTCATCTGAAATTTTTTCACTTGCAGACACTGTTGATAGTAAGTTTGATTTCGATTTGAAACATGTGAAACATTTCTTTCTAAAATCTCAGGAAGAATATATAAAACTGTCTTGTGAATCAGATAACTAAATTGAGTTACTGAGAAAAAAACTTTTGAAGTTTTTGGCTTGCTGTTTAGACAAAATTTACGGTACTGTCATATTTAAACAGGACCCTACCTCTGCCATTTGCCAACATATGTTTGTGGCCCCAAAATTAAAATTAATTATATATATAAGGCGGGTACCAGGTTGAGATTCATTGGGAGAGTCCTTAGAAAATGTAGTCCATCAACAAAGGAGGTGGCTTACAAAACACTTGTTCGACCTATACTTGAGTATTGCTCATCAGTGTGGGATCCGTACCAGATCGGGTTGACGGAGGAGATAGAGAAGATCCAAAGAAGAGCGGCGCGTTTCGTCACAGGGTTATTTGGTAACCGTGATAGCGTTACGGAGATGTTTAACAAACTCAAGTGGCAGACCCTGCAAGAGAGGCGCTCTGCATCGCGGTGTAGCTTGCTCGCCAGGTTTCGAGAGGGTGCGTTTCTGGATGAGGTATCGAATATATTGCTTCCCCCTACTTATACCTCCCGAGGAGATCACGAATGTAAAATTAGAGAGATTAGAGCGCGCACAGAGGCTTTCAGACAGTCGTTCTTCCCGCGAACCATACGCGACTGGAACAGGAAAGGGAGATAATGACAGTGGCACGTAAAGTGCCCTCCGCCACACACCGTTGGGTGGCTTGCGGAGTATAAATGTAAATGTAGATGTAGATGTATTTACCTAGATCAAGCACTTTTTCTCAAATATTTTATGCACATCAGAATTCACTCAACTGGGGTTTCAGCACAGCGGTCATGCACAAAAATATGAGTGGCAAGTAGTACATTGGTGGTTTTCATGTGCTGTTGGCACTTATTAAATATGTAACACTTAGTGGGGGATGGGGCACAAAGAAATACTCCAGTACAAATGTGGCCACCAACAAAGAAGTTTGAGAAGCACTGGTAAGTCTGTTTCATTCTATAATTCAGAATGGATTAACATTCAACACATTTTTAAAATGTTTCTATAAATGCACTTCTACAAAGAGGAAAATAAATATTCAGTAATCATCAGATTTGTACATACATGGTGTTTTTCAAAGAATTATTATGTGTTCTCAGAAAATGGACTCATCCTAAATTTTGAGAAAACACTATACTCAGTTTTGTACAACAAATAGAATCATACTGACAACTTATGTACCATATGAACTGAAGTCAGTAAGCAGGGCAGAATGCTCCACATTTTTGGGTGTACACGGTGATGAAAATGAACTGGAAGAAGACTATTACTGAGCTCTTTAAACGACTAAATTCAGTTACACTAGACTCTCACTAATCCGGCCCTCAGTAGTCTGGCCTCTCAGTAACCGGGTGCACATCCAAAAACACATACTTAATGAATTATCGTGTGGAACAATGCTTAGTTAAGCAATGCTTTATATACTGTATTTTAGCTTTCTTTACAGTTTGGAATCATGTCTTCTAAAAGGAAACAAGTTACACTAGACCTCAAGCAGAAACTCGAAATTTTAGATAAGTTAAATTGAGGTTCTTCGCAGGTAGCCATTGCTGCTGAGTTCAATGTTGGACGAGAAACTATTTATGACATCAAAAAGAAAGAAGATGTTATTCAACAGCACTCCAGACAAATGGATAGTGAGTTGGGAAAATGAAAGGTTATGTGAAAGATTGAGAATGAAGAACTGGATGTAGCTGTTTACAGATGGCTCACTCAACAACGCAGTAAAGGAATTCCAGTCCGTGGCACGATTATAAAGGAAAAAGCAGCTGCATTTAACAAACAACTTGGCAGTAGTAATTTGTTTGCAGTGAGCGAAGGCTGGCTATCAAACTGGAAAAAAAAAACAACATGGCATTCGACAGCTGACAGGTCACCAGGGCAAGTCACTAAGCTAATGATAAAGATGCTGATGAGTTTGTAAGCAAGATATGGAAGATAATACAGGAAGAAGATTTAATTGCTGATGAAACAGGACTCTTTCACAAGATGCTCCCTTCAAAAACATTAGCTGCCAAGAACGAGAAGTAAGCTAGTGGCTACAAGCAACAGAAACAGTGTGTAACATTAATGACGTGTTGTGATGCAAATGGGAGTCATAAACTACTGCTTATGGTGATTGGAAAATCCCAACATCCACGTTGTTTTCAACACAATGACAAAAGTACTCAACCAGTGCAGTATTGCGCTCAGAAGAAAGTGTGGATGGACAGACAAATATTCTCTCAGTGGTTCCATGAAGCATTTGTACCTGCAGTGAGAAAAGAGCTAAAGAAGAAACAGCTTCCACTGAAAGCTATCCAATGAAGAGCTGGAGAAAATTGTGGCCATCCATTGATGCCGAGTTGGATCCAGTACTAAGTGACAGTGATGAGCCAGTCAATTCAAAATTATCAATTACTTTGTACACTGACTCATTACACAACCTTCCAGGAGGAAAATAAATTGATGATCATGATGATACTAAGTGGCTGAATGAGGAAAACTGTGATACGGACCAAACTACAACAGTTGAAGAAATAATCAAAAGCGTACAAGAAAGTAATGATGAAAGTGATGAAGACCAGGACACAGGAGGAGAGAGCATGAGGATATCTCACACTGCTGGTGCCGAAACTGCCGAGGTCCTCCTGGAGTACATTATGCAACAACCAGATACATGCAGTACTGATGTAATGCTTGTAAAGGGGTTGTGTGATAAAGCATGCCACTATCACGTATCATCATTGCAACAGTTGCAGGGTGTATACATGGACAAGGAAAAAAAATTCCCGGATTTTTCCCAGTTAAAAATACACTTTCTCCCATGTGAAAACACACTTTTTCCATGATAAGTGACATAATAGTTTTCCTTGGAACTGCCAAACTTATCAATGCTTTGAATGTTTATGGTTTTATACATGGGTGTTGAATTTCCCAGCACTTTAGAAAGCGAAACTCAGGGAAAAAGACACGTTTTGGAAATATCTTTGATGTGCAGCAACACGTACGCTGCGAATTTTCGTATTACGAAAGTATATTGTAATTCCACCAAACACCGCATGTTACTTTCCAAATCATTGAAATTGAGATTGCGACATGCTTTTGTAAGCCAGTCATAGCTCATGTCACGTGATCTCGCCAGCCGATGACAGCGGATATTCAGAGCACAGGACAAGTGATGTAGTCAGCCAACAGCAACATCACTGTTGAGTAGTACGAACACACAAACAGGGAAAGTTAATAGTTTAAATTAATATACATAATGTTGCTACAAGAAAAGCAAAGATATCACATATAATATTGGTCTCTAAGGTTCGTAAGCTGTAAGAGAAACTAAGCTTGATCTTTTTTGCGCATGTTACTCTAAGATATATCACACAAATGTACCAGTAAAATTTTTGATAATGACATAAATGTCTGATCTTCAGGGTTCGAAATTCTTCTAAATGGTTCATCATCAAAGAGTTGATTTTTAAATGAGAGTCAAACGCTCTGTGATTTAAGAAAGTCATGGTAACATTCTCGCACATAGTTCAACTTACGTGAAAGGATACTAACTTTGAAAGTAACGCTTTTCAAACCACCATTCGCAATATCTTCCCACGACCTGTTAGAAATAGGTTCGTTTCAGCAGTTGCCAGAGAGCGCAGATAACAGGCGACAGTGCACTTGCACAGCTACCATGATGTAGGAAGCCCGTATGTATGTACGTGTGAAACATTGAAAGATCACACATTATGTCATAAAAGAAACAAGACATCAGAGTATGTTCCAACAGCATCGGAATTTTGTGAACCATACTAAAATGTGCACATTTAAAATGCATACTTAAAGTGCACATTCCTATGTCCAGATTCCCAATGAAGTAAACCTTGACCTGATATTAAGCTTTTCAGTGTGGTTTTCAGGATGTAAATTTTCTTGGAGCACCAGTACTGTATTATATCATGTTTGGTTCTTTATTATGGCGTAATGCCATATGTGCTAGAAGATGAAAACATGCACCTGAAATGCAGCGAACAGTTGAAACTAGCCAGTACTGTGGAATTAAACATTTCGTTTCAAATATGTTGACTGCCTCTGCGGAAAGGTTAGTAAAAGTCAAATTTATTTAGCAAACAGACAAAAATAACTTCATTGTTCTGCAAGGTGATTAATGCTTAACTGTCAGAAAGGTAGAAATAAAATAAAATCTGAAACTAATAACATATTTTAGCATTCCGTAATTATGTGAATGTATTTTAATTCACTTGATAGATCCCGGCCACATTTTCATTTGACGTGAGAGTAAACTAAGGAGAAACAGCAAAATCACTGAATGTAAACATGGGTCATGTAGAGACTACCCACTATAACTCAGACTGCTGTGTGCATCAGCCCCGGGTCTACGGTATTTGCTAACTGGTTCAATACTAAAAAAAAATCGAATTTCCAAAAATATGTTCATCTTCTGGCGCACATATTTCTAAAAAGTGTGAAACATAAAACATATGTGTCTGAGGAAATGTAAGACATGTTGTTTGGTCATCATACAGCATTCTTCTATCACATGTCACTGTATTTCGCTCTGTGACATTGAAATGTATATATTTTGTAATGGACGCATTCAAAATATATTCAGGACAGTGGTAATTGAAATGTCCTTTGGTGCCTCTCCTGCTCCCAGTCAGCTGGTTTGACAACTTGCCTGAATATTTAAAAAAAAATTAAAAAAAAATCACAATCACTAGTGAATGGGGTTATTTGTAATTGGGAGAACAAGAACTCTTCAGAAAATTCACACCTCTTATTGCCTATTAGCTAATAACTTCTGTTTCGTGTGACATTAAATCAAATATAGGATACATAAAACCAAACAATGGAAAATCCAGGATGGAATGTAACAATACCAGAGAAGGAAACTTGTTATTCACCATATAGCGGAGATGTTGAGTCGCGATAGGCACACACACGTCTGCAGTCTCAGAGAGCTAAAACCACACTGCGAGCAGCAGCACCAGTGCATGATGGGAGTGATGAATGGGTGGGGGTAAGGAGGAGGCTGGGGCGGGGAGGGGGAGGGATAGTATGGTGGGAGTGGCGGACAGTGAAGTGTTGCAGTTTAAACGGAGGGCAGGAGAGAAGATGTGGAGGGGGGGGGGGGGGGGGGAAGGGGTAAGGAGAGAAATAAAAAGAAATTAAAAGACTGGGTGTGGCAGTGAAATGATGGCTGTGTAGTGCTGGAATGGGAACAGGGAGGGGGCTGGATGCGTCAGGACAGTGACTAACGAAGGTTGAGGCCAGGAGGGTTACGGGAACGTAGGATGTATTGCAGGGAAAGTTCCCACCTGCGCAATTCAGAAAAGCTCATGTTGGTGGGAAGGATCCATATGGCACAGGCTGTGAAGCAGTCATTGAGATGAGGGATTTCAAGTTTGGCAGCGTGTTCAGCAACAGGGTGGTCCACTTGTTTTTTGGCCACAGTTTGTCAGTGGCCGTTCATGCGGACAGACAGCTAAGCACTTTGTGAAACAAGGTTTCTTCCCCTCAAGAATATGAACTTGGCATCCCCTTTTCCCGGTAGCATCTAGCTGCTTGCTGCGACTGCTTGCACAGCCAACAGCCACTTTCCTGTAGCCAGAAGTGGGAGAATCTACTACTCAAACGTGACTCAACTGCACATGCGCTCGCTCGTAACTGCTAAAATGAATCTAATGTAAATAGTTATGACTTCACACTCACTGGAGGCAATTTGTTGTTATGAAGCACTGCATAGTCTTCCTAAAGCCTTAGACACATTTTGCTGTTGGCACATGCTAGCATGAGCACTGAGTGTTGTGTATATGGTGCATTTCCTTTGCAATTTAGTTATTTTTTATTTTTTCTCTTGTTTATGTTTTATTGTTGAAGTGTTATACTGCAGTAGCGGGATACAGTAATATCCTTTGTTAGAGTATGAGTTCTTACCAGTCAAAATTGCAAAAATTTAACAGAAAACTAAAACAATGAAAAATTCCTGGAATTCTAAAAAATTCCAGGGTTTTTCCGAGTTTTCTACCGGATGAAAAAATTCCTGGGTTTTTCCCGGATCTCCCAGTTGTCCCAGGTCGTATACACCATGAGTTAAAAATCACGGACATGTTTCATAGTGAGTGATACGGCTGTATACACTCAAGGACTAAGTTTTCTTTGAAAATTAGTGTATTTTTGGATTTGATAAAGTATATCCTCTACGTTTTAAAATTGTGTCCTTCAGTTTAACAAAGTACAGTAGACTATATCCCCTATGTTTTCAAAATAAACGAATAAAATAAATTTCAGACACTCAATAATCTGCTACTTCCGCTAATCAGGCACCCACATGTGCCAAGAATGTCTGAATTAGCGAGAGTCTAGTGTACTTTTGTTCTTCACATAATACTTAGTCTTAGATACAAAAGAATGAACCTCCTGAGATAATCAGCATATTTCCACTGTCTGATGTCTTATGGAACAATTTTCTGGAGTAACTTATCACCTACAAGAAGGTACTAATTGTGCACAATTGAATAGCAAGAATAGTACGTGGTGTTGACCTACGTTCATCGTGTAGGTATTTTTTCAAGGAGTTATAAAAACAAAAATAATCAGTTTTTCACAATACAACGTAATTGGATAGACAAAAAAATATACTCACCAAGCAGAGAACACACATTTTTTTTTTTTTTTTTTTTTTTAAAAGAAAGGTTTTAGTTGTGCAACTGGAGGGAAAGGAACTGTAGAGCTTTAGGAAAAGGGGTAGAGTTGGAAGAGTCACCAAGAACCCCAGGTCAGGTGAGACTTACCGGACGGGATGTGAAGGAAAGAGTGAGTGTTGGAGACAGCACTAAATGAGATTTGAAAACCTGAGAGCTTAAAGGTGGAAGAGAGGGTAATATGAAAGACACAGATTACTGCTAGAATATTCTGCACAAGTTAATAAAAGTGAAAAGCTAAGTGCATTGTATGTAACAGAGGTGGGAAGCAGATGGCAAAAAACGGACAGGTCAGTTTACAGGGAGTTATGCATTTTAACTGCACCATCACAATACATATACAGGGGTTGAACAAAAATATGGAAACATTACACAAAATGTACATGATAGACAATGCCACAGTTGCATTATTGTATTTGACTACAAATGGCACCTGCATAATGACCTCAATACACAGCAAGTGACAGCCGTACTCTCAACATTGTTTGGTGTAGTTCTGAGTGCATAATCTCGCAGCTAACTGAAGCCAAACTTGGGCAAATTGTTGGTGCTTGTATGGTGGGTGCTTCCATAACTAAGGTAGGTGAGATGTACGTGTTTCTAGGTGCAACATATCAGAGATTTATACCGGTAAAGTGGAAAAACATCATCCACTAAGTCACAAAGTGGATGAAAGTGTGTTTTGACTACTCATGACAGGCAGTCATTTAAGAACATTGTGATCAAAAATAACATGATGACAGCTGTAAAAGTCACCACAGAAATGAATGTTGTACTTGCGAAAATGGTCAGTCCCACAACAACAAAAAGGGAGCTCTATAAGCTGAGGATTGCAGGGCGATCTGGAATTCCGAAACCATGGATCAGTGATGCAAATGCCCGTGATAGGGCAATTCGTGCCAAGACCTTAAAACCTGGAATATGGAGCAGTGGAAGAAAGTCATTTGGGTGGATGAGTCTTGTTTCACACTGTTTCCAACTGTGGCCGAGTTTACATCTGATGTACACTGTTCCAAGCTTATGAAGCAAACTACTTGCTGTGAATAGTGAAACAAGCTGGGGGTCTGGCTGATGATTGGGCAGCCGTATCATGGTATTCCATGGGACCGTTGTTACTCTGCAAGATTGGATAACTAGTAAATATTTTGTCATCATTTTTTCTGATCAGGTCTGTACCACCATGGAATGTTTGTTCTCAAATGGTGATGCTATTTTCCAAGATGACAGGACCCCACTTCACACAGCTCACATCATCCAGGACTGGGTTGTGAGCATGAGGACAAACTGTCACATCTCCCTGGACACCACAGTTACCAGGTCTCAAGATCATTGAGCATCTGCTGTCTAATCTGAAGAGAACGGTGATGACTACATCTACATTGTTGTTACCTGAACTTGGCAATATTTCACAGGAAGAATGGTATAAGATTCCCTTGAACACCACACAGGATCTGTATTTATCCATTCTGAAATGACTGGAAGCTGTTTTGAATGCCAAAGCTTTTCCTACACAATATTAAGGTATTTTAATGTGCTGTGTTTTTTAATTTCCCATATTTTTAGCCATCAGTGTCTCAAAAACAAGTTCAATATGCAAGAACAAAGGTTTTGATCATTTACCCAATAGTATAAAAGGCTGGACATATAACAAAGCAAATTTTAAATCTAACCTAAAATAATTTCTCCTGATCAACTTCACCTATCCCATGGATGAAAACTGGTAGTCTGTTAAAAAGAGCCTAGATTTTCCGTACAGTTGCATGACTAAAACTAAAAACATTTTATGTTCATTAATGTTAACACTCGTCATGTATACGTATCCTGTAAACTGACTCACTCCACATCATTTTAGTAAGAGAATTGTTCAAATGATCTATGGAACATGCAATTAACAAACAGGGTACACTCAATAGAATGAGTAATTCATAACTGTCAGTTGATGCTGATGACAAAGTACTATGTTGGGAGTAGCATAAGAATGTCTTCATGTCCTATACCCTACTCATGCTGCCCCCCCCCCCCCCTTTCCCCCTCCAAACTAACAGAAAATCAGTACCCACTCTCATTCATGTTGCATCTTGTGATTTCAAAGTACACAATACCTGCGTAATTTAACCAGTGAAAAATTTATCGGCATCTGGCAACTCTCATAAACAGTATCCATTTATATTCTGAACGTTTTGCTGCAATAAGGAGATAGAAATGATGATTGTCCATGAAATAAAGCTGGTTGGTAAAAGAGACACGAGAGTCACTCTTTTATAGCTGAACAGTATATTCATGTTTATGAAAATTGCCAAACACAGAAAGAATGGTCTAAATTAATCTAAACACTGGGGATGTGTACAGCAGTGTACCAGTAATAAGCATCAAAAACCACATGTACATAAAATGTACATAAGCTTAGTAGTGCTCATTCATTCACATTCTGCAGATTCTATAAAGAAGAAACTCCAGTGATGTGGACCGAGTCAAGGTAGACACCAGCAGAAGACATGCAGATAATAGAACTTCATCTGCACACTGGAATACCAACAAAATGTCACTGTAGTGCTTAATGTTATTCATGCCTGTGTCTGCCAAATTTAACCAAGAAAATCAGAAAGAAATTATTTCAAAACAAGCTGCAGATTACTGAGTTATATTAAGTAGGTGTTGTTTCAGCTTAATATTTACTTGGTTATATTGGTATCTCTCAAAGAAAATAGTTATCTTCATTTGTAAGTAAAGAACTCTGTTAACAATACATTGGTACTTGGCACACAGCTTTACACTTAATACTGCTGTTTGCCACGCAGCAACATAACTTTTCAATTCTTGAATCTGGATATTCAATTTGTAAAAAGAATGGCTAATAAGGTAACTTTTGAATTATTTGGATTTCCTGTCTCTTGCTTTATGTAGAGCAGATAAATCCAATGGGTATGTTGAAGAAGGAGGCAAAGTCTATGTGGAAGTTATTTTTGTGTCTTGTACTGGGATTGTGTAAATGACAATAGATAAATAAATCCACAGTAACTGGAATACCAACATGCTGAAGAAAAACTCTATGAACTTACACACGAACCTACTACTTTACACAATAACCAACTGAAAGGCAAATGCACTTTAGAAAACTATAAAATTCTATCGAATTACACAACAGTTTGGTTGGTTGGTTTCAAGACATGAGAAGGGACCAAACTACGAGGTCATCAGTCCCTTGTTCCTAATAAAACAATGCCACAAGTGTGAGAATAAAACGGACGAAAGATATAACACAAAACGGAAAGAAAGGAAAAGCCACAAGAAGGAAGGGAAGGCAATGAACACTAAAAGGAACAAAAGAGGACAAGAAAACAACAGAGATGCTAGAAACAGAAGAGAGTAAAACATGAAAGCAGATTACAGTGGCTGTCCAACCATGAGAATAAAAAGGGGAAGCCAGCCACTCTGCAACACATTAAAACCTCCACCCTAAAAGCACTAGGGTGGAGGACACGAAGGGACAAAGGACATGCGCTAAAACCAACATAGAAGAATAAAACCCACTCTCATGGATAAAACGTAAAACTAAAGCTGCTGTGGAGGCATTGTGGTCCAACACCGAAGGCAGGGTACTGGGAAAGTTAAAAACCTGCCGCAGAGCGGTTGAAAGGGCAGTCCAGCAAGAGGTGGGCGACTGTCATTCGGGAGCTACAGCAACACTGAGGTGCGTCCTCACGACGGAGTAGGTAACCATGCATTAGCCACGTATGGACACTGTGGAGCCGGCAGAGGACAACTGATTCCCTGCGAGAGGCATGCATGGAGGACTTCCACACATTCATAGTTTCCTTAATGACACGCAGTTTGTTGTGCGTGCTGCTATGCCATTCTGTCTCCCAAAGTTGGAAAACCCTGCAGTGTAAGACAGAATGCAGGTCAGCTTCGGAGAGGCCTATCTCCAGAAGCGGTTTCCACATTGCCTTTTTGGCCAGCCTGTCGGCGAGTTTGTTGCCGGGGATTCCGACATGTCCTGGGGTCCACACAAACACAATGGAACAGTGGGAATGTTCCAGGGCATAGATGGGCTCCTGAATGGACACTACCAGAGGGTGGCGAGGGTAGCACTGGTCGATAGCTTGTAGGCTGCACAATGTGTCAGTAGACAGGAGAAATGACTCGCCAGGGCATGAGCGGAAGTGCTCAAGAGCACGAGATATGGCCGCCAGGTCTGCAGTGGAAACACTGTAGCCAACTGGCAAGGAGTGCTGCTCAACATGTCCTCCATGAACATATGCGAAGCCTACAGGACCATCAGCCATTGAGCCGTCGACTCAAACCACTTCAGAGCCCCGGAACACGCCAAGAATCGAGAGGAAGTGACAGTGGAGAGCGGCGGGGTTAACGGAGTCCTCAGGGCCATGCAAAAGGTCCAGAAAAAGCTTCAGCCGAGGCGTAGACCATGGAGGCGTACGTGAATGGACCACAAGTAGAGGTGGTAAAGGGAAGGACTCCAGTTTGGAGAAAAGGGACCGCATGGGAACCGCTATCGTTGGCCCCGATCTGGGCCGCCGATGAGGGAGATGGACTGCCGCGGGCGGGAAAAGGAGACTGTAATTCGGATGCTCAGGGGAACTTTGAATGTGTGCTGCATAACTGGTGAGCAGTTGCGCACGTCTGATCTGCAGTGGAGTGTCACCAGTCTCCAACAGTATGCTGATCACCAGACTCGTCCTAAAAGCTCCTGTCGCTAATCGAACTCCACAGTGGTGCACAGGGTCGAGTAAATGCAATGCTGGAGGTGCTGCCGAGCCATAAACCACACTCCCATAGTCAATTCCGGATTGGACAAGGACTCTGTAGAGCTGCTGCAGCGTACAGTGACCTGCACCCCACTTGGTGTTGCTTACGCAACGGAGGGCACTGAGGTGCTGCCAGCACTTCTGCTTAAGCTGACGAAGGTGAGGGAGCCAAGTCAATTGAGCGTCGAAAACCAGTCCTAGGAATTGATATATCTCCACTACAGTGAGTGGATCATCATTAAGATGAAGTGCGGGTTCTGGATGAATGGTACGGCGCCGACAGAAGTGCAAGACACACGACTTTGCAGCTGAAAACTGGAAGCCGTGGGGTAGAGCCCATGACTGCACCTTGTGGATGGCTCCCTGGAGGCGCCGCTCAGCAACAACAGTACTGGAGCAGCAGTACGAAATGCAGAAGTCGTATGCATACAGGGAAGGTGAGAGCCTGACGGCTGCTGCTAGACCGTTAATGGCCACTAAAAATACAGACACTCACTACATAGCCCTGCAGGACTTCATTCTCCTGGATATAGATGGAACTTTGGGAGTCACCAACTTGGACACAGAAAGTACAGTGAGACAAGAAGTTTTGGATAAAAATCGGGAGTGATCCCCGGAGACCCCATTCATACAATGTGGCAAGGATATGATGTCGCCAAGTCATGTCGTATGCTTTACGTAAGTAAAAAAAGACTGCAATCAGGTGTTGCCGCCTGGAAATGGCTGTTTGGAAAGCAAACTCGATGGACGCAAGATTATCAGTGGAAGAGCGACCGTGACGGAAGCCGCCTTGACATGAAGCCAGCAAACCAGCACCCAATTTCTGACATACCATACGTTCCAGCAGCTTACAAAGAACGTTGGTGAGGCTAATGGGCTGATAGCTATCCACATCAAGCGGGTTTTTACCGGGTTTGAGTGCTGGAATGATGGTGCTCTCCTGCCATTGCGATGGAAAGATGCTATCACACCAGAGCCGGTTGAAGATGACAAGAAGATGTAGCTTGTAGTCAGATGAGAGATGTTTAATCATCTGCTGTGGATGTGATGAGGCCCAGGAGCTGTGTCGGGGCAATGTACAAGAGCACTGAGGAGCTCCCACTCTGTAAATGGGGCATTACAGGATTCTCTGCAGCGTGTAGTGAATGAGAGGACGTTCCCTTCCAGCCTCCGTTTGAGTGTGCAAAAGGCTGGGAGGTAATACTCTGACACAGAGGCTCGAGCAAAGTGCTCGGCAAAGTGCTCGGCAATCGCGTTTGCGTCCATACATAACTCGCCATTTATGGTAACACCGGGGGCAGCTGTTGGGGCCTGGTACCTGAAAAGACGTCTGATCTTTGCCCAGACTTGAGAAGGTGCCGTGTGGCACCCAATGGTGCAGACTTATCTCTCGCAACACTCCTCCTTCCATTGTTTGATAAGGGTGCGAACACGGGCACAGAGCCATTTAAAGGCTATGAGGTGCTCCAGGGGAGGGTGCTGCTTATGCCGCTGTAGAGCTCACTGACGCTCCTTAATTGCTTCAGCAACTTCCGGCGACCACCAAGAGACTGCCTTATGCCTCGGGCATCCTGAAGAGCGAGGGATCGCATTTTCTGCCACAAATGGACTCGCCTCAAAATGGATGAATGTAACATGTAGAGATCCACAAGGTTTAGTAATGAGTCCGCTGTTGGTCTTATCTGATGTAAAGTTCACTTATATCAGATACGAACTTCCAATGACTTTTTAGAATGGTTCAGAAACTGTGTTGTTTGCTGATGGCACAAGCATACTATTAAAGTTTGTGAGTGTGACCTTTGGTTTCTGCTATAGAGGTAAGATTCCATCCTTGTAAAACAGATGCCATTAATATTGTAACACTTTAGTCTCTCAAGTACAATTTTGTGATCCAAATGGTCAAAGACTTGGCAAGGTCACAGCATAAATCAATAGGGTAATTTTTCTTGCTTAGTTCTGCCAGGACTTGTTTGTGAGGTCTTTCATTGCTTCCTCTGTGGATAATTCTTTATGAAAGCCAAACTGAGAGGCAGTCAAGTCCTGCTCAGATTTATGAGTCTCTTTTCCATCACAGGTCACTTTCACAAAATTTTTTGAAAAGATAGTAAGGAGTGAAATAGGTATGCAATACAGGAGGGTTAGCATATTTCCAGTTTTATTAATTTGTGAACATACAGTATTTTTAAGACTGTCATTGATTGTTTACTGAAGGTAGATTCAGGGTAACCCTACCAAGCCAGTACATTTCAATGCTAACTCAGTTAGTGATGAACTGTTCTAGAGGGGAAGTGAAAAAGAGACATTAGCCCAAAGTGAAGGTGAAGGGAGCATAGTCATGAGCTCTAATGGGGCAGAGTGATCAGTTCCTGGGATCAGTTTATCAAACAATTACAGGATGTGCTGGTAAATCAGCAACGTGTTCATGGAATCAGTGTATCGAAAAGGCTGCCAGCTCACCACAATTTCGAGCAGCTTCCAGAGAACACCAGTGAGACTAATTGGGTGATAGCTGTCCATCTCAAGGAGGGAGGTGGGGGGGGGGGGGGGGGGTTACCCAGTTTCAGTACCAGGACAATTACAGTTTCTCACCAATAAAGCACAGAGGCTCCGTGGCTCAAACATAATGCAAAGCAAAATGTTCAGTGACCAGGCCTGGGTCAGTGCAGTGTAGACAACACCATTCAGACAGATATCTGGTACACCTGTGATGGACTGGTGTCCACAGAGGCACGGAACCTTTGCTCAAACCCGGGACAGAAGGCTACACCATCCAACAGTAGCAACATACTGTTCTCAGCATTTTAGCTCTTGACATTTTATGAGGTGGCAGACCCAGGCACAGAGCCATTTAAAAGACGATGAGTTGCTCCATCGACAGATGTCACTAATGGCATTTTAGCACCTGTCTGCGATCTGTAATGGCCACAGTGATTTCAGGGGACCACCAAGATACCATCTCCTGATGGGAAAGTCCTGACAAATAGCAGATTGCTAAGTCAGCTGCTGATAGAATGGCTGTCGTTGCTCTCTGAACAGCCCCACTTATACCTTCATGTGGTGGGGTGCTAAGGGCAATGGCAGACGTAAAGGCATCCTAATCAGCTTTGCTGAAAGCCCATCTGGGTGGACGCTGAGGCGACTGACATCAAGTGAGGATCAAGATGCTCAGAAAATGATAACTAAAACAATAAATTACTGATGAAATTATTTAATTGGGTAGATACAAAATCTACCAACAAGTGGCAGCAGAACACACATAAAAGACTGTTGTGACTGGCACGCTTTTGGAGCCAGTGGCTCTTTCTTCAGGCATAAGAGTTGAATGGGAAGGAAGAAGGACTGGAGAAGGAAAAGGACTGGAGAGGTCTAGGAAAATGGGTAGATTTTGGGAAAGTCACCCAGAATGGCAGGTCAGGGGAGACTTGCCATACCCCTCCCACAGTGGTAATCCACTGTCCACCAAACCTACACAATATACTCATCCATCCCTACACAACCCCTGCTCCCAACCACTTACCTCATGGCTCATACCACTGTAATAGATCTAGATCCAAGACCTGTTGTCCCACCACCACCTACTCTGGCCTGGTCACAAACATCACCTACCCCATCAAAGGCAGGGCTACCTGTGAAACCAGTCATGTGATCTACAAGCTAAGATGCAACCACTGTGCTGCATTCTATGTGGGCATGACAACCAACAACCTGTCTGTCTGCATGAACAACCATCGACAAACCATGGCCACGAAACAAGAGGACCACCCTGTTGCTGAGCACACTGCCAAACATGACATCCTTCATTTCAATGACTGCTTCGCAGCCTGTGCCATATGGATCCTTCCCACCAACATGAGCTTTTCTGAACTATGCAGGTGGGAACTTTCCCTGCAATATATCCTACATTCCCATAACCCTCCTGGCCTCAACCTTCATTAGTCATTGTCCTCTCCCAACCAGCCTCTTCTCTGTTCCCATTACAGCACTATGCAGCCCTCATTCCTCCATCGCACACAGTCTTTTTACTTCTCTCCTTTTCCACTATCCTCCCCTTCCCCTCCCCACCTCTCCGCTCCCTCCGTCTAACCTCCTGACTGCACATAGCTGGCCTACCCTCTTTTTTCCAACTTGTCCCTCTGCACTCCCCAACAGCATGTCTGTCTGTCTGCCTGCCATGCCTACCCTACTACGCCTCCCCCTCCCAACCCCAGCCTCCTCCTTACCCCCGCCAAGTAGCCAATCTCATCATGCACCAGTGCTGCTGCTCACAGTGTAGCCTCAGTTGCCTGAGACTGCAGTCATGAGCTTGTGAGTTGCGTTTGCATGAGTGTGTAGGTGTGTGTCTGGCGTCTAATTCTGACGAAGGCATTACTGGCCGAAAGCTATTATTTATGACAGTCTTTTTGTTGTGCCTATCTGGGACTCAGCACCTCTCCTATATCGTGAGTAGCCACTTTCCTTTTCACTATATTGTTCCACTCCATACTGGATTTCCCATTGTTCAAATCAGATTTATAGTTTATAATACATTTAAAAAACAGGGGTAATGTGCTATTTATTTTATAGGTTAATCTTCTCTATGGATAACAATTAGTTAAAAAAACTATTTTAGTTCTGCATACATACACTTTATAGAACCAAAAGTAAAATCAACAGTATGAGAAAATGAGTTTCTAAAAGCACCAGCTTGATTTCAAAATGTTCGGGCAAGTACAAACCTCATGTTTTTCTTGATACTCTGACATATCTAGACGAATAAACCCTCCTGGTTTCCCACGATGCAGGTATGTTGCAAGCTGCTTGGCTAATTCAGTTTTGCCAATTCCAGAGGAGCCAAGAAAGAGAAACACTAGTGGATGTTCTTCATCAGCCCAACCATTCTCTTTCCGGCGAATAGCTGCAATGACAATAGTACAAAATTTAAGAAGTCTGCACCTGGAACCCCCACACACATGTACACACTTTTGTCATACGTGAATGAATCTGATCTGGAGATATTTAAGTCTGCACCACTGCACATGGTGTACACCCAGTTGTACTTGACAATGGTATGACTATTGTTTTCCTACTACACAGAAAAACTGCACACAAAGGATTCATGGATAAATTATTCTACAGAAAGTCACAATGAAGACAGTGAGCTGAAATCAACAAAAATATTCTTGAGTGTTTTACATGTATGTCATCAATTAACATGTTAGTCCATCAGATAATCATATATTTCTCATTGTGACAGCCTGTAGACATTTTATCCATTTTTGTCCATTATATTGAGAACTTGGTAACGCAGATCAATAAAGATACAATAAATGTTTACAACCCTATAAATTCTCCTGCTTTGATGATTTAAGTCATTGCATTAACTGTTTATTTTCTTCTTCCTAGTTCTAATGTGTGGATTGGTGGCTAAGTGTCATTCCAACACAGGTACCAAACTAAATTGTGTTTTGGTTTGGGGGTATATGCTATTAAACTGTAGAATCTCCTACACACTGGACCCATGTTCAAGAAGATGACAGTTAAAACCTGTGTCCAGACATCCACATTTAGGTTCTCTGTGATTTCCCAACATTGCTCCAGGTAAATGCTGGGATGGTTCCCTTACAAGGGCATCATCGATTTCCTTTCTGATCCTTGACACAATCTGGGCTTGTGCTTCATCTCCAATGACTTCAATAGAACCATGCCTAGTATATAACTTTGGCCTGATTGCAGCTTTACCTTACTTATGTACCGTAAGCTCAAAATATACATTTTAACGTTTTCTGGAAGTTAATACTCCCATTTCCTGCAATGAAACACTGAAATTTCATTTACTGTAAGATAAGCTGTAGCTATTATTATATCTGAAAGCTATCCCAATGAAGCTGTGACAGAGCTGCACACACAAACGGAGCTCTTAGTTTCTTTCACTATGAATGTAAGACATATGCTTTTCTTAGGGAGATACGCCAATAAAAAACAGCCATTTGAACAATCAGGTAAAAATACATTATGTAAGTTACAAAAAACTTACCTTGTTTGTTTTGTTTTGTTTTAGGGTGCAAAAATAACTAGGGTCATATGAGCCTGTGTCAGAACTGTAGAAGACAGCTAAAAATATGGATGTGGAGAAAGGTCTATAAAACATGCCATAGAGAAATGGAGGTCAAGAACTAGAGATTAAATGTCCTTCGCCATATTGCTACGATGGATAAAAAGTGAAACAGCTGTCGCATTGTAGCTCAGACAGCAAATACAAATGGGAACATAAGCAGTTAAAAGAAAAAGGGCATTCCGTCAGGAAATATGGACTGTCAAAGGCTGAGGGCAATGAGCACAAAGTGATGGGGGAGGACCACTTAACAGATGGTGATGACTAAAAAGACACTGCCTGATAAGCACCCTAGCTAAAATGATCTCCACATGGCAAGAGGAACAAGAGGTGGTTTCCAAGCCGCTGGGAGAGGCTTAATAATCTGGACCTTGTTCCCATGAAGGGAGGACCACTGGTCATACCAAAGTGACACCGTCTGCTGACAGACAGCAACACAGAGATGATCAGAGGGAATGTAAGAGCTAGCGGGCTGAGGTACAAGGGCTGCAGCTCTGGCAGCAGCATCAGCGGCCTTGTTTCCTGTCAGACCTACATAACCAGGAACCCACATAAACATCACAGTGGCTCCCCAAGAGTGAGCAAGTGACAGCTTTCCTGGGCATGTTGCAGTAAGGGATATACAGCGTACAGAACACAGAAGCTTTGATGGGCACAGAGAGAGTTGGAGCAGTTGACACAATGGAAAAGCCTATGTTGCCTTATGTACTGCATGGCCTGATACAGGGCAAAGAGCTCAGCTGTAAATACTGAGCAGTGTTCCAGCAGCCGATACCGAAAAGCGACAGTACCAATGATGAAGGCACACCCAACACCACAGTCAATCCGAGAGCCATCAGTGTACAAGAAGGTATTATTGTGAAGTTCCGTGTGAAGTCTGTGAAACTGAAGGTGATAGAGTGAGACTGGAATAGTGTTCTCAAAAAGTGAATGAAGGCCAAGGTGAACATGGCTCGCCGCATGAAGCTAAGGTGGTGAAGGGTTCACACCAATCTGGAAAGTGGCAGGTGGCAAAAAGTTAAGCTGCCGGAGCAAGAGCCAAAAGCGAAGTCCAGAAGGGAACAGAGAAGAGAGATGTGCCCAATCGAAGAAGTCATCGAAGAGGGAGGCAAAGGATGGGTGGCCATGCATGGCAGACAAATGGCATGCATATCTGCTGAGGAGAGAGTCACGGCAGTAGGACAGCAGTAGTTCGCCAGCTTCTGCATACAGACTCTCAAGGCAGCAGTGGTCAAATGGTGGATAGTATTGAGACGGTGTAACATGGACGGATGTGCTGATGCATAAATGAAATACCTACAGTCAAGTTCTGAATGCATAAGAGACAGGTACAAATGGAGGTGGGTGGTTTGATCTGCTCGCTAGGAAGTATAACTGAGGACAGACGACACATAGGACATTGAAGGATTGCTGCTAGGTAAGACACATGGGAGTATCCAGAAAGTTTCCTATTGAGCATGAGCCCCAGGAATTTTGTAGTTTCAACAAATGGAAGCACAACAGATCAAAGATTTAAAGATGGTGGGAGAAACCAATTGCGCCACCAGAAATTCATACAAATGGTTTTGTTAGTAGAAAAACGAAAGCCATTGTTGATGCTCCATGACTAAAGAGGATTGAGACATCGCTGAAGATGTTGCTCAATGAGGCAGGTCCATGGAGAACTGCAATAGATGGCAAGTTGTCAACGGAAAGAGAGCCAGAGATGCCCGGCTGGAGACAGGCCATTATAGGATTAATGGTAATAGCAAAGAGGATGCTGCTCATGATGGAGACCTGAAGCACACTGTTCATCTGGAGAAAGGTGTCTGACAAGGCAGAATCTACATATACCTTGGAAAAAAAAGCCTTTAAAAAATTGGTGAAGGAAACGGGGCATGCAGCCAGGGATGCCCCACTTGTAGACAGCTTGGAGGATACCAGTCCTCCAGCAGGTGTTGTAAGCTTTCTCCAAATCGATAAACATGGCCAAAGTCTCAGTTTTCTGCAGAAAAGCGCACTCTAAATCCACATTGTGCAACAGTTAGTAAATTGCGAGACGTGAGCCACTATACCAGCCAGGCATGAATCATACGTTCCACCACCTTGCAAACACAGCTGGTGAGAGAGATGAGATGGTGGGAGCATTTGTCCTTACTGGGCTTAGTTATGGGTATGCCTGTGGCCTCATGCCAGTGTCTGGGAAACATGCCCTCTGCCCAGATGCCATTGTACATATGAGGGGGAATGTGCTTGCCCGCAAGAGAAAGGTGCTGCAGCATCTGAATGTGAAAATCATCTCACCCTGGTGCGGAGCATCGGGATGAGGCGAGAGCATGATCTAGCTCCCTCATAGTAAAGGTGGCATTGTAGCACTCACTATTCTGGGAAGAGAAGGGTATCACCTGAGCCACCTCCGCTCATTTCTGATGGAGGACGGCAGGATGATAATGAGAGGAGCTTGAAATCTCCATGAAATGGCAGCCCATGGCATTGGAGATAGCAATAGGGTCCACTATGACATCATCTGCTACTGTCAGGATGGAAATGGACATTGATCCCAGAGAGCCATTGCATGTTGCTCCACATGATGGAAGAGGAAGTGGAACTATTAAAAGAACTAGTGAAATGAAATCCACTTAGCTTATATGCTATAGGAAAGAGCAAAGCCTCCAGTTGGCCTTAGAAAGGTGCCATTTAGGTGAGCATGTAGGTGGGGTAGGGGTCAGCAATCTGATGGCACAAGGGAAATGGTCGCTCGAGTGCCATATGTGTCAGAGAGAATGGACCACTTGAGATGATGGGCAAGCTGGTCATTGCAGAAGAATAGGTCCACATGGGAATAGCTGTGAGTGAAGTCTGAAAGGAACATGTGTGCTCCTGACTTAAGGCAGATGACATTAAGTTGATTGAGAAGGTCAGCCAAGAGAGCACCTCACTGACCAGTTCTGGGTGAGTGCCAAAGGGTATACTGCATATTAAAGTCACCAAGCAGTAGAGGGGTGAGGGAGCTGCCCAATAAGATGGAGTAAGTCTGCCCTGGTGACACCGAATGACGGAGGGATGTAAACGGTACAAAGGAAAAAGGTCAAGTGAGGAGGAAAAATGCGGACTGCAGCAGGCTCGAGCTGGGTAGTCAGGGAGATGGGTTGACAATGGACGTCATCCCAGATGAGCAGCATGACACCCTCATGAGATGGAATGCGTTCCTTTGGAGGAAGGTCAAAGCAGACCAGGAAGAAATGTGAGAGCTCAAAGCAGTCGTGAGGACGCAATTGTGTTTCCTAGAGGCAGAGTACAAGTGGATGTTGTGATTCTAAGAGCAAGTCCTCTTTGTTGGCTTGAAGGCGGCGAACATTCCATTGGAGGAGAGTCAGGACAAAGAAAAAAATGAAGGGGTATCACCCTGGCAGCTGTCAAGTGCCAGCCTTCGTAGACTCGCTGCTACAGGGCACAGAGGCAGGACGATCCTGCTGCATGAGGTCTACAGAAACATCAGCAGTCTTCTTCTGTCAGTTTGCGGAGTCCAGGGCAGAAAAACGGTTGGTGGTGCACACTAGCAACACGGAGGTCAGCTGGGCGAGGGTATTGTGTCGACACCGTCGAGGAGGATCTCCGGCTTGGCAAAGGAGAAGACCGTTTACCTTTGTTTAACTTCGTGGAGCCTTTCTGGTTTGCTGAGGAAGACTCAGATGTTTGTTGGCTGGAGGGATGTAGGAAGTCTTCATGGGAGTATTCCTTCTGTCTATTCTACCAGCCTGTTCAGTAGCAGGTGACTTCACCCCGAGAGGTGAAAGTGGTGGCTTGTTGCACTGCTGGACGATTTCACAACCGTGGTGCTAAATTTGAGGTCACGTCTGCATGGCCATGTCCTTCGTGGAGCGAAATGTAGCTATAACAGTACTGTAGGTGCCAAATGGTAGCATGCAGGTTTTCCTACTAGCTGACAATTAAAAATGATCAGGTAAGGCATTTTTTCCTTCACCCAGATCTCGTAGACAGCCCTGTCATCGAGATACACGGGACAATCTTGGGAGGAGATGGCACGGTCACCGTTGCATTTGATACAGCGGGGAGGAGGAGATACAGAATCGCCCTTGGGAGCATCCCTGCCACAGGTTAATGTACGGTTGTCCTGTGATAACATCATGGCCTTCTTTGACGGAAGCATCAATCTATCAAAATAAGAGTGCATGTGGGCACTAAGGATGCATTGACTTTTTTCATCACCCAATGCATGCAATGACACCCCAATCAGAGAGGTACGTTTGGATTTCTGCCTCAGTCAGCTCATTGAGCAGCCTAATGTAAATAACACCATGGCAAGAATTCAGGGTTCGATGGGCCTCTACACAAGCAGGACAACTGTGGAGGAGTGAAGCTGCAAGTAATTGTTGTGCTTGAGAAGAAGTTGTCTCCAAAAGCAAAGCACTATTTCATAACTGAGAGCAGGACTTCACAGGACCAGCAATTACATCAACACCTTTCTGAGTAATAAACAGATTTACCGTAGCACAGGACTGACCATCTCCAGTATGTGAAACCACAAGGAACTGGGGTGCAGCGGGGAGGGTCTTTAAATTGTTAGGCTCATTCTGTTTATGTTTAGTATACGTTGACTGAACATGATTGGCTCATTGTGAGAAAATCCCCCTTGATTGCCAGCATCTCCAATGGCATGCTCCTTCCAACTGGAGGTCCACCTCAGAAAGGGGTGCACCCACCTTACGTGATTATTCACACCTCAGGTCACACCTCCCGAACACCTGAAAGAGGGACCAATCAGCAATGTAGGAAGGTAGCAGCTGAGGCAGTCACCCCTCCCTGGGTCTGGTCTTTACCAGTGGGTAAGTGTTAAGCCTAACTGTCAACCTAGGGCTGGGAATTACGCATTACTCAGTCACCTGTTACGTGTCAGATATGTGGGCTTGCCTTCAGGAGTGCGCAGGGAGGAAGAAGAAAAAGAGGAACCTCAAACACTGAAGTGGAGGAAGGATAGGAGAAAGGGAATGAAGAAAAGAAAGAAGGAATGAAAGACAGTGGAGAGACTGTTCTGATATTGGCGACTGAATATGTAGAACACATTTCCAACAACATTCCAGACATGTTCTCCAAGGGAGGGGAAAAAGAATAGCAAGAGGATAGACATGCAGCACGTAAGAGAAAAGATGCTGCAAAGACCCCATGGTAGCCAAGCACGAACCCACCAAAAAGTGGTGAGACCCTGGGGGGAAAATACCATACCTGATGCAGTTGTGGTAATAGCACCTTCTTGGCCAACTATATGTTCCTTTAGACGCTGCTCTAAAGGGAACTTACGGCGTTCCTCAGCCTCTTTCTTCCTCTGTATCTCCTCCCACTAAAAAGAAAAATCAGTTTCAATACATGTACTGTGTTAGTCTTGCAAAGCAAGGAATCAAGGTACAGTTACAGCTAAAAATAATCAAATGTAATTTAAAATGAGAACTCTACTGCATGTTTAAGTCAGGACGATATCTATTTCTCAAGCTAAAGACAAAAGAACAAGTGGATCAGGCTAAAATATAGTTTGATTGTCCTATACATCTTTCTATATGTCTTTCTTGTTTGTATCAATATTATTCAAGGACATGAATGGCTGATGGCTACAACAGCAGTTACCATTATGATTGAGTAGCAACTAAATACGATAAAAGTCCCATAAAGCTCCAGAAATGTTTTTCATGCCATGACAAGGGTACTCTCATAAAACCAACAAATATCAACCTGAAATGAAAATCCTGTTAATCTTGATGAGGAACTCTTGTTCCTTAACCAATATTTCCATGATGAATGACATGTCTGCTAAGATTAAACACAATATTAGAATGACTAAAGAGACAACACTATGGATATGCTCGAAAGCATGCAACACTGCTTGTAAAACTTCAAGAATTTGTATTAAAGAATGGAAAATCCAAGATGGAATAATGACAATGTCACAAAGTAAACTGCAACCCACTGTGCTGCTTTCTACGTGGGTGCGACAACTAAGAAGCTGTCAGAACGCAAGTATGGACACCAATAAACTGTGGCCAAGAGACAGCTGGACTACCCAGTCACTGAACATGGTGCCTAACCCAGCGTGCAATGACTACTTCAGAGCCTGCACCATCTGGTTCCTCCCTATCTCACTTAGGATTTGGTAGTAGAAGTATTAACAATCAGATCGTGATCACTGCTCAAGCCTTCCTAGCTTGAAGTGTCAAAATATGTATGTTTCTGAAGTGTGTTTTAGACTGTTGCTGAGAAGACTGTGTATCTTCTGACTGCTAATTTCAATGTGTTTTTCCTTAATGCTTTAGATATTTAAGGAATTTTGTGTAAGTTTATTCCTTTGGTAATGAGCTTCATAAACACACTTGGATAGTGACTATGTGTATCATGTTGCTGCACAAGCTGTATTAGATTAGATTAGATCGGATTAATACTTGTTCCATAGATCATGAATACGACACTTCATAATGATGTGGAACATGTGCAATGACACCCCAATCAGAGAGGTACGTTTGGATTTCTGCCTCAGTCAGCTCATTGAGCAGCCTAATGTAAATCATACTGGAGCCGCAAATTATTGTCACCACCTGTTTGTCATGTTTACTGCCTTTAGACAGTTCTGTACATAGTATTTATTGAGTTTTTTTAAGG
The DNA here is from genome assembly GCF_023864275.1 of Schistocerca cancellata. Lineage (NCBI taxonomy): Eukaryota > Metazoa > Arthropoda > Insecta > Orthoptera > Acrididae > Schistocerca > Schistocerca cancellata. The sequence goes on from NC_064632.1 coordinate 572,483,548, forward strand.
TATTTGAGTGAACCATTACACTTTATTGCCTTGTCGATTAACCAGCCACCATTCATGTTTGTAAGTTTCATCACGAATTAATTATCACCTCTTTTCTCTAGATTGTTTCCAGGTATGCTTAAGTTTGCCAAGAGTACTGGGCTAGTCCTCCTTACAAATTATAATCATTTTTATGGTATTGTTACATGGCTACAAAATGGTGCCCATTTTTTATGGGAGGGGCAGTCACGTTTGTTTAATGCCTGCCTTTACTTAGTATGTTTTGTCTTGTTTGGTTTAGGAAAGGTTAATGTACCCTTCTGCTGTTTTAAGATAATTATTACACTTTGTTGTCTTGTTGTGTGAGACATCATCATGATATTAACCCTGTAACTGCGAGTTTCCATAGCGATTTATCACAGTAGCTCCCTTGTAAGTGCTTAATTTGTCAGTGAAATAATTGCTGCTTTCCCTGCAATATCAGGCGCCTTTCCAACAGAAGGCTTACTGCATGGCTCTGTGATACATTTGGATGCACACCAGCTTAACTGTTTATTCTGACCTGAAATCTGAACAAAGTTGCCAGTGTTTTGACATTGTGTGGTCTTTCATCACTTAAAGGAAACTGGATCTTGTGACAGGACCTCAAATTTCAGTAAACGTTCATGTGTGTGAAGATCTGTTTGTGTCTATGTTCTGGAGGGTCACAGCCTTTGTACTTGGGGTGACCATTTGTTTGAATCCTGCCTCGGGCATGGATGTGTGTGATGTCCTTAGGTTAGTTAGGTTTAAGTAGTTCTAAGTTCTAGGGGACTGATGACCTCAGAAGTTAAGTCCCATAGTGCTCAGAGCCATTTGAACCATTTTTTTGACCATCTGTGAGGAGCCTTGAATTTTCTGGTGATGTAGGGGCGCATTGTCAGCCACTGGGTGGTTTGTTTAGAAGCAGTGTTTGTTGTACGTGTGAATGCTTTCCTGCCTGTTAAGATGCCCCTTTATTAGTCATTTTCTCTAACCCAAACATTTATGTTTCCTAATTCGTTTAGATAAGTACTGATGTCTCTGAATAATCTGTTCTGAAACCAGAGTTAATGATTTCTAGTAACTTTTCTTAAAGCTAGCACTGAAATTTGTTTATTTGTTCAGACAACAAGGATTAATATTTTTATAAATGATAATTAATTGAAACCTTCAGCTGCCAACAGGTGTTGTTGACATACCTCGATGGGGAGAGCTGAAAATGTGTGCCCTGACCAAGACTCAAACCCGGGATCTCCTGCTTACATGGCATACGCTCTATCCATCTGAGCCACCAAGGACACAGATGAATAGCGTGACTGCAGGGACATATCTCTTGCACACTTCCCGTGAGACCCACATTCCCAGCTGCCCACAATCTACATTCGTAATGTTCCTAATAGATATTTGCCGATCCACTCATTAGTCACGCACACTAAGGTGACGATTCCTATAAGAGTTCGGGTAACCTGTGCGTATTCGCACAGATGAAGGTGAATGGCCAGGTAGCCATTTAACTATATATGAAGATAGTAACTATTCTCGAAAGAACAAATACCATTGATGACCCTGCAGATTCTCTATTAGGAACATTACGTATGTAGATTGTTGACAGTTGGGAATGTGGGTCTCACGGGAAGCGTCAAGGGATATGTCCCTGCAGTCTCACTATTCATCTGTGTCTTCGGTGGCTCAGGTGGATAGAGCATCTGCCATGTAAGCAGGAGAGCCCGGGTTCAAGTCCCAGTCGGGGCACACATTTTCAGCTGTCCCCATCGAGGTATATCAACAACACCTGTCAGCAGTTGAGGGTTTCAATTAATTATCATTTATTCTAGAGAAGCTGCACAGTCATCAATGGTATCTGTTCTTTTGAGAACAGTTACTATCTGCATATAAAATATTTTTATAATTTACTGTAAAGCAGGCTTTTGGGTGACACTAACATTTGATTCCGAACAGAGTTATTGTCTTTTATAATTTTTTCAAAGGAAAAATCACTGTTCTGCATTAACCTGCCAGGATGAAAGTCTAATAAATGGAATTAAAAATTAGTTGGGTCACGAATGATGTTCAGTATCGTGTTGTCTCAGTCCTTCTGATCCCAAGGCAACCAGGTATGGAGGCCATGTATCAGCTACGAAAGGCAGATTTAAATAGCACACCATCCATAACGACAGACAAAAGCAGATCAAAATCAAAACCAGCATAATGGCAACTATGCAAGATGCATTCAGGGTGCTGGATCTTGTGGGGTGCATGAAAGATTGTGTATCGAATACTGCAAGTACAAGAAATTTCTTCACTTCAATTGTGTATCACTACAGTGGCAAAGTGTGCCGTGTAACTGGAAAAATGTACACATCTTTCCAATCCAGAAGTGTGGCAGAAAAGCAGCACAGAACTACAGATCTATTTCACTGATACCATTAAGTTGTGGAATTACAGAAGTTATTTTGTGTGCGTGATATTACTGCAGACTGAACAACTCGTCTGCAGAAATTAATAAATTTTTGCAAGCACTAAACATGTTCTGCTTGTTCATGACATTCAGAACACAGAAGGTAATTCAACTCAGATTGATGTTATATTTCTTGGCTTACAGGAAGATTTGGATTGAAGACTTCTTACTGAAACACGTAAATTGTTCTTAACTGAGAGACAGTTTCAAATGAAAGTAGTGTCCAATACCTAAGGTTAGTGTGATAGGACTGCTACTGTACACAATACATATAAATCAACTACCAGGTAAAGTGGATAGCTCTCCGAGGCAAATCACAGATTTAATTACTTACAGGGATGTAACATAATCAGAAAATTGTTATGAACTGCAGGGAGACTTTAAGGTGACCAGCACATGGTGCAAATATGCAAATTAGTCTGAACACAAATAAAAGTAATAAAATGCGAGTAAATATGTAGAAAGACCTGGTAATGTCTCACAACATGATCGGAAACCAATTACAGTCATCAACTATAGAAGACTATCTGACCTTCGTGATTCAAGTATTCATACATGAGTGAGGTAGATTATAAGTTTTATTTGAGCAATTCTGGAGTGTTATTTCATGACCTGGAATCCTTAGAACATCGGATCGGTTGAACAGGAGAGAGAGAGAGAGAGAGAGAGAGAGAGAGAGAGAGAGAGAGAGAGAATTCAAGTATTGTCTTTTATAGGATACTATACATTTTATTCATGCCATTTTAATGCTATGCCATTATTTCACGAGTAATCATATTGATGGTAAAACACACACCTTCAATTTCTTTTACTTTGTTCTCTTCTGCCAAGTTGTTTTAACTCAGCACTGCTTCTCCTTCATTACAACCTTAAATTCATCTGAAAGGCACCCAAGTACTTGTCTTTACTGTAGAACAGATCAATACAAACTAAATTACTGACAGCCGGAAAGCAATTTCTTCAGGGTGAGTCTCCGTGACACCCTACAGTGACCGGAATCAAACAAAACCACAAACAATTCAAGAACCAGTGGAGACTAGACACCACAAGCCACCAAAGGGTAACAGATGGACAATGTGAGACAAAGGGAGACAATGGAGATGGCATGACAAAATAAAACGTCCAGTGGACAAACCAAGATAAAAAACTATGATGATGTCAATTCAGAACCAACACAACAATGCATAGCGAGACCGATACAAGTGCTGGGGAATCACATTGATCGTGGGGCTGCTGCATTGCCGGCTTTCAAGGGAAACCGTGCATGCAGATAGGCGGGCACATTGGCCAAGTCTAGAAGTTGGCACTTGTAGCAGTGAATCAACACTTGCAGATGCAGTCATGCCACCTAGCGACTGTTGTCAGCAATTTACATGTCATCCACTGGGCTTCAAATGCATCAGGCTGGGTCACCAGATGCACAGCATGAAAGCTATTAACTTGTATTCACTAACCTTGGCAGCATGTGTCTCGAGGACATTGCGCATCTGCTGTGTACGAGCGTAGGCAGCTGGTGGGTGTCCTCGGTCATTCTCCTGCGTGGGGTCGGCACCGTGCTGCAGCAGTAGCTCCACAAGCTCCTCACTATCAGCCAAGACGGCATAATGCAATGCAGTGAAGCCACGGAATGAGGCTCGGTTACTCAGCATGTCATTGAATTCGTCCTCTCGCTTTGCAAGCACTAGGCACAGATATGGAATTCAATTAATAGTAACAACTGATGTTCAACAATATTCATAAAATGAAGGAATTTTATCAATTGCAAGGTACAGCTTTATATTTTAAGTGCAGAGACAAAAAAATAGTAATTATTTGTCTCTTAACATACACTTACTAATCATCTGATTATGGTAAAAGAGATACAACAAAAATTAGGAACATCACTCACTCATACAAAACTTTAGGCTAAAGAGATTGGGTTGTAGTCTAAAATTAATAGTTTTATTGATGAGAATGAACATTTATATTTATATACTATGAGTAATGATCAATGACATTCTTCTTAAATGAAGAATTTGACCTTCATGAACATTCCATAATAAGTGCCTGCTGCCTCTTATTACACAAATTCAAGCATCATTTTATTCACATGCTAAACAAACACTCCACTGAAAAGTGTGTCATTTCTGTGGTGGAGTCTTATGCAGTTTCTTTTGCAGTAGATGATTATCAAGAGGGAGCATGCAATTACCTTAAGTGGACAATCAACATGATTTTTGTGAATAGTTTTGATATGCTGTATAAAAGGATTATTTCATAGATGTAAGGTAGGGTATTATTGAAAGTTCCAGGTTTTTAGATAACGAAAATCTGGATTCTTTTGGATGTATAGCACACACAACTTTTCTGATTGTTTTCTAGAGTATAGGTAAGATATTACTACAGCATCCTCAAAAAAACAATGCCAATGATGAAAAATAACAATCCTGTGCAATTTTCCATGAGTCCATTCCAGTGGCATTGGATAATACTTACACTGCAAAAGCAAACCTACATATTCATGAGGTAGGTAATCAGTATCAGTTGGCTTCTTATCTAGATAGTCCTAGAAATCTGACAAATCCCACTTCTGCTATATCATTATCTTTACAGCTTAAGTTAATCTTCTTACAGTTTCACTTTCATGTCTTTAACTGTTCCATCTGCATTTCTGAAGTGTTTCACGTCAGCCTGTTTAGCTGAAATCCTGTTTCTAAGTGTATTAATGATGCAGTCAGTTTTTTTTTTCTGCTTGAAAATTTTCATTTATTGCAGATGTATCATTTGCTAACAGAACACATTAAGAGTTGACATATTAAAATAAAACAAAGAGGGTAGGACCAAGAATAGAGCACTGAGGAACACCTTGTATTACTGTACTTAATTCTGAAGGATAATTTACTCACCTGTCTAGTATACTGGTATACTATACCGCACTGTCCCTAACCCATACTTATCAGTTTTACGGATCAGCAGGGTGTGGTTTACCGGGGCAAAATCTTGTGTGAGGATGGAGAAGATTTCTGGATTTCTGCTACTTTATTATCCTTGTATAGTGATGCACTATTTTTCTCAATGGTTTTATTACTCACGTTTTTTCCTTACTGGAAACAGAACTGGTATTCTAAAATAATTTTATACACCAAAATCTGATATCTGGGTAGCATCTATCTTCTCACATACTTTTGACAAGACAGGAAGAAAGATACGGTGATAATTACCAGTATCTTCCTCACCCATTTCTTGTCAAGTTGTTTTATTTCTGCACATTTTAATGTTGTTGTTGTACTTATTGCTATTTTGTGTGGTCCTCTGTCTGAAGATTGGTTTGATGCAGCTGTCCATGCTAGTCTATCCTGTGCAAGCCACTTCACCTCTGGAAAACTACAGCAACCTACAACTAATTTCAGGAAGTGTGTTGGAATTTATGTTATTTTCTTGAATTTGTTATTGAGTGGAGGGGGCAGTTAATTTGCCACTTGTAGAGTAATAAAATGGAATAACACAAAATGAAGAGTGTGATACAGGCCATACTGTAGTAACCGATACTAAGTCCTGATGTAAACACAAACTTTCACAACTGAATGAGCACACTTTGTAACAATATTAGTCAATGGAATTAATGAAACCTGAGATACCTGGAACTAAATAATAATCAAATACAGTAAAAATTATGATGAAATATTGTTTCCATCTGAAAATATGTTACAAATGTTAAAACTTGTATTTACAAAAGTCGTACACAGAAATCTGCTTTCAATTATTGTTCAACTATGTGTAAAGATCCAGGATTTATGTTAGTATCAGAATTAAACCCGCATTTAAAAAGTTATAAACATTTCAAAATCAAACATTATTATGAAAATATATTTCATGTATTTTGATAACAATAACTGTGATATGTTGGTACGTTAATTATACTGAAAACATCAGAACAAATTATACGTTCAAATTCTGTAACTTTTGAAACTCATTTCAACTTGTAATTGTAAACTGTAAAATTACTATTTGAAACCATTAATGCTTTTATATTATGATTGTTAAACTATACATAAGTGCTAGGGCAGTAGTCCCGACATAGCTAGTATTGTCTCAGATTTTGTAGAGCCAATGTTATGTCATCTTTGTAGAACAAATAAATAAGTTATTAAGCACATTTTAGTTTCAGATACATCATTTATTAGAATTCGTTAATCGAGATGTTTCAATCCTAATCTTACAGAGAGCTTAACACTTTCTTACAGGTGGAGATGTCTGAAGCGATGAGAGAGACACCCAAATTGTGATCACCAGGAAACAGAAAGTGAAGTATCTATTCTTGGGAGCCACAAAAGAGAGATATATTTTATATTTCCCCTCCACCTATGCAGAAGGCAGAATCACAGATATATCCTTAAATTAGATTTGGGGATGGGAGTGTCAACCATTTCATATGAAAGAATGCCCTGGCTAGCTCATCTGCGCAGTCATTTTCTAGAACGTCAACGCCTGCATCTAAAGGAATTATGATCCTGGCCTGTAAAGTTTGTATAATAGCACTTGGGTGCCATAATTCAGGGGCTCATTTGGAAAGAATACTGTCATTATCTGGTGGCTGTTGAATCACTGCATACGAGAGCTTCTTGAATGGAGCTAATTTTGATTTATATGAAGGTTCTAACAGAGCTAAGCTCACCACACAAAGTATTAGTCACCCTTTGTCCACACACAGATGAATCGTCATTGAGCCTTTACAGATGATGCAAAAATCAAGTCAGGTGCTCAACTGTGCACTCACTGCACTACATGATCATGAATCAGTGGTGATCAGCAAGACATCTGTGTATCAAGTGAACACTGTGTGTAAAAATGCGTAAAAGCAAGGATGTGACAGAGTGGTAACAAGGGGCAACCGTGTTTGGCCACGCCTATGGCCTTACAGTGTGTGACGTTGCTGGATTTGTTGGTGTTTCATGGCGGACTGTTCAACATAACTACAAGCAGTGGTGTAGCACACATGGCTATGAAACATGATGTGGCCAAGGCCAGACTGGCCCTGGCAGCTAGTGACGGGTCGTGAGTGTGTGAGTTGCATTTATGTGAATGCATGTGTATATGTTGTCTATTTTGGAAGAATACTTTCTGGCCAAAAGACTACAAATATAGCAGTCTTTTTGTTGTGCCTATATGCAACTCAATATCTCCTTTACACATATTGGAATGATAGTATCAATCAACTCAGACTGCAATTTGATGCACTATTTACAATTCAAGATAAATTCTGCTCAAAATAACACATAATATTTGATGGGGGATTTCGGAATAAAGTGCAGATTCAAATGAACGTATGCAAATACAGAGTGATTTTTTTTTTCCACTGTGTACAAACTCTAGGGATTGACTGATGAGATCATATGGAACAAGAAGGTCTAATGAGCTTATGTCCAGAAATGCATGGTTTCATGCTTACAGACCATTTGTTCAATCAGACATTGTTACAGAGACTGCAGTGCAGTATCCACTGTACCATGCAGCCACAGTTACATATCCATGGTTTCCTCAAAAATGCTTCAAATGGCTCTGAGCACTATGGGACTCAACTGCTGTGGTCATAAGTCCCCTAGAACTAAGAACTACTTAAACCTAACTAACCTAAGGACATCACACACATCCATGCCCGAGGCAGGATTCGAACCTGCGACCGTAGCGGTCGTGCGGTTCCAGACTGTAGCGCCTTTTAACCGCTCGGTCACTCCAGCCAGCATGGGTTCCTCCTAGAGAGTGGTACTGTTCCTCATATGTCGTCCTAGTGCCCTCTCCTGCCATAGCAATTGGTAATATGTCCGATTCACTTCTCTTGCTGACTCACCTTGTAGTGGATGTGACAATGGTTCCAGAGATCGCTGACATGGTGTTTACTTATAGAAAAGCAAATGGCAGCATGTAGCAGGCAGCAAGGTTATATAAGGAGAACTATCCCCACCAACAACTACTACAGCATTCAATGTTTGTAACACTGTTTCAATGTTTGTAACACTGTTTCACTGTTTGTCTGAGACAGGATCGTTTCGGGAAGCAGCAAATCATGAAAGATGTACCCAAAATGTTCAGACACCACACTTGGAGGAAAATGTGATTAACACTGTTGATGGTGACCACCCTGTCAGTACGAGGCAGTTGACCCACCAGTATAGGGTAGGCCAGACGACCATGTGGAACATTCTCCATGAAAACTGTTACCACCCTTACCATTTACAGTGTGTGCAGCGCTTACTAGTGACATTTTCCACATTGGAGTACTTCTGTCACTCGTTTCTCCATCAGGCAATCATGATTCTGGGATGTTTTTGAGTGCTCCAGGATTTGTCATCCATCCTGTTCACAGATGAGGTCATCTTTACGTGGAATGGTATCTTCAACTTTTATAACGATCACCTGTGGGGTATCATGCAGAGCCACCATGGTATAGTGACAGTGAATTGTCAGCATGGTGCAGCCAGAATGTGTGAGCCGGGATAACTGGCAACCATATTTTAGGACCAGCCTTCCTTCCATGTCACCTAACACGCCAGAACTATTGGTGTTTTTAGCAGATGACTTTGCTTCCTGTGCTGGAAGAAGTGTCATTCATGATTCCTTTCAAGCTGTTCGGATGCAGCCTGGCCAATGTGAACATGTGAGACAGAACAAGTTACGGCGAGTACACACATGCATTGAGGAACAGGGAAACCATTCCCAATACATACTGTAACTGTGGCCGCAGTCTCTGTAACAATGTATGATTGAATAAATGCTCTCTAGCATGAAAACCATGCATTTCTGGACACAAGTTCATCTGACCTTTTTTGTTCCATATCCTCTCATTGATCAGTCCCTAGGATTTGTACACAGTGGAAAATATCAGCCTGTATACTCTGCTTAGGTTTAGAGCAATAGTTGCCACACTATTTACCAATCTGAACAAGAACACTAAGAGGACAAGACTGCAATCGAACACTTATGTGGGGGTGGTGGGGAAGGGGTAGCAGCATGAAAAGGCTTGCATGTATTGAAAATGACTGATATTAGTGTCAAACACACAATTTTCAGGGTTGCTAGTGATAATACGGCTGATGACATTTATCTCAAATTTTAGTGGAATAGAACATTCTATAAATATTTAGAATCTGTTGTAAGGAACTGAAATGCAAGACATTTTTTTCCACCTCATCATGTTCTGAGAAATCATTAATCTTCTTACACACAGATAACCATAAAGAGATACAATCTACTAATTAGAACCAAGTCCGTACAAGTTCTTGTCACAGTATATTAAACTTGTCTACAAATACTTCAGATATTATATTCAACTTGTTTAGTATGATCAGTTACAGAAAATTATCTGCAATTTACTGAAATGCACTTCACAATTTTCAAGGTGAAGCTGGCATAATCACAATGTAAAAACATAATTTTCAATGTGGAAGATGTGTTTATCAATTATAGCTTTGTAGAACATCTTGAAAACAATGGAGATCAATTATAACATTGCAGAACATATTGAAAAGAATGGAGACCGATTATAACAGCACTCTCACAGAAGAATTAAGATTTTTCTTTCACTGAACACTCATACTAATTTAGTACAATTTCAACCTTATTTATAGCACTGTAACACCTGGATCCTCCTTTTAACTATGAAGGTCACTCCAAAAGAAATGCACACTATTTTTGCAAAAATACATTTTCATTCCGCATGTCTGAAAGTTTTACAGTGTGTAGATACATCCTTCCCGCATGTTTTCAAACTCTGTTCAACCTGTTACCATGAGTGGCGCCATCACAGCATGTCTTCGAGATGGCTGCTACACTTGACGTTCGTCAGAAGCAACATGCTGTCATAGAATTCCTGTGCTGTGAAAACGAGACAGTGGGAAACATCCATAAGAGGTTGAAAAAGGTGTATGGTGATGCTGCTGTCAATTGCAGTACAGTTAGTCGGTGGGCAAGTAGGTTACGTGATGAAAGTGGGCAGGGCAATATTGAGGATTGTCCTCGCAGCGGCAAGCCTCATACTGCACACACTCCAGACAATGTGCAGGGAGTTAACGAACTGGTGACTGCTGACAGATGCATCACAGTGAACGAATTGTGACGCTATGTTGGGATTGGGAAAGGAAGTGTTTGCAGAATACTGAAAATGTTGGCGTTAAAAAAAAAGGTTTGTGCCAGGTGGATTCCCAGGATGTTGACAGTGGCTCACAAAGAAACAAGAAAAACAGTATGCAGTGAACTTTTGGAACAGTACGAGAATGGTGGAGATGAATTTCTTGGAAGAATTGTGACCGGTGATGAAACATGGCTCCATCATTTTTCACCAGAGATGAAGAGGCAATCAATGGAGTGGCATCATGCAAATTCAAAAGCACACCTTCTGCTGGAAAAGTTATGGCTACGGTTTTTTTCGATTCCGAAGAACTCTTGCTAGTGGACATCATGCCAAGTGGAACCATAATAAATTCTGATGCATATGTGACGATACTGAAGAAACTTCAAGCTCGACTGAGTAGTGTTCGACCACATCAGCAAAAGCAGGATGTTTTGCTGTTGCATGACAATGCACGGCCACATGTCAGTCAAAAAACCATGGAAGCGATCACAAAATTCGGATGGACAACACTGAAACACCCGCCTTATAGTCCTGACCTGACTCCATGTGACTATCATCTCTTTGGGAAACAAAGACTTTCTTCGTGGAACAAGGTTTGAAGATCTCCCTTGTGAACGCTGCCAAACACTGGCTCCAACAGGATGGTCCAGTATTTTACCATGCGGGTATACAGGCGCTGGTTCCAAGATGGCATAAGGCAGTTGAGAGGGATGGAAATTATGTGGAGAAATGAAAATGTTGTTCCTAAAGGATGTATCTACACACTGTAAAACTTTCAAACATGTAGAATGAAAGATGGATTAAAAAAAAATAGTGTGCATTTCTTTTGGAGTGACCCTTGTATATAGAGGGGTGCAAATGTCCATGTTGACTATGGAATAAAAAAGAAGAAGAAAAGGGAGAAAGAGTCTGTCTGCTGTTCATGTGGGAGGTAGAGGCAGGTGTAGACGGAAGAGGCAGAAACCTTGCCCCCAGCCCACCCATAACATTCGCTACACTACAGAAGGCTGACAGAAGAGCGGAACAAGCAGTTAGCAGAAAAATACTTTCACAATCATCACTTGTAGATTGGGCCTTATACAGTAGAAAATGATGATGTGCCAAACACCCACATGTTAGGAGAGGGAATGAGAAATGCTGGCATCTTCAATGTATGAAACATGAGGGAGTATTTTATGGCATGGGGGCATATTTATGAAAGGGAGGTTAATTTCATGTATGAACACACAGCATTTGTAGTTAATGGTATCATATAAGTTAATGATATGACTTATGTGTTTACTGTATGAGAGTGGCAAAAGTAAAGCCCAAGTCCTTGTGACGGAGAGTATGACAGAATGTTTTCCTGTGCTGTTGCAAAGAATAGAAGGGGTAGGGGTTCAGACACGGTGTGTAACTGGAGATAAAGATGCAAGACAAGGGATACTATTATAAAAGCCTTTTTAGTGCATGCATGTGCTCTCCCGCCAAGAGAAATGTGGGAATGATGCTGAAGTGCAGGGAGACATTGGAGCGGGAGGGGGAGGAGGAGGAGGAGGAGGACGCTGTGACAAATGGACAGCGAACAGGATATCTATTCTTAACTGGTGACATGCTGCGTGTGCAGTGAAGGAATTAAAAAATTTTTCACTTTTACAAGGACTTTATACAGTTGAAAACATTGTTGTGTGTGGTTGTATAGCCATGGAAACTGTGGGCATTACAAAAATATTTTACATAGATGGTAAACAATAATTTCATTGGCCAGAAGAACAACTTCAGTGAGCCAATAGTGTGGTTGGCCACACCCAGGGACATATCTCTGGAGAACACAAAGATATCACCTTGAAGGGACACTTGCAGTCGAGACAAGAAAGAAGACACTTGTTATCCAGGTGGCAAGAGTTGAGAGATGAAACTGGGCTCCTGACCACGTTCTGCTGTGCTGCCAATGCTGGACACATCTAGCTCTGGCCACCACCAGACACATCTCACACAATGACGCTATGATACTACCTAGATGCTGGCAGACATCTACAGAAAGTCTTCTTCCGCACAATAGCCGCTTGATAACCGCAAGGAAAAATGAACTACACTTATGATCTAAGTAAGTCTGCCAGTTCCATTTGTCTTATAGCAACCAAGACTTGAACACCTTGGTAATGAACCGGAGAATCTTGTAATTGATAAAGGGCTAATTATAATTTCCTTTTTCATGAGTAAAACTAATTTGTACATTGTATTTGAATATCATGGTCCAAAGGCACAGTTGTTTCTAAAAATAAATATCTGAGACTACTCACCCTACATTCTTGCAGCTGATGTTCCTAATCCTTTCACATAATATGCAGATGCCCCACTCAAGTTCAATTTGAGATATTGTGATTTCTTTGATTTACTGTGCACATGCTGCACTCAAGTGCGATTTCATATATCTATTGTAATGGCTTCAAAAACTCCAGACACCACAACGTGGAGTGTGGGCTATTGTGCACATACTGCCTGATGCTCTTTCTATATTTGTGTGGTTTCTATTAGGCCTAAACATGCAATATTACTGAATTGTGAGGCAATGTTCATCGGCAGTGGTGACATTTCTAAAAATAATGGTGAAATGAGGAATTCTCAGGGAAGCTGATATCGCTAGAAAAGTCAAGGAATTACTGATTTGGTAGGTTGGTTTAAAAAAAGGGGAGGGGGGGACCAAACTGTGAAGTTTGTGTTCCCAGTAGAACAAGTACCCAAGGGAAAGAAGAAAACAAAGACGACGTACGGTACAATCACAGGAAAAAAGGAAGAACCAGAAGAACGACAGGAGGACAACAAACATTACAACGGACAAAACAGGACAAGAAACTCACAAACACACGCAAGAAACATGAAGAAGAGTCTAAAAACAAGAAAGCAAATTACCATGGCTGGCTGACCATGAGAATAAAAAAGGAGAAGCCAGCCACTCTGCAACACATTAAAAACTCCACCCTAGAAGCCCTAGGGTGGAGGACACAGGGACAAAAAACATGCGCTGAAACTCGGATCAAATGATAAAACCCACCCTCATGAATAAAACGTAAAACGAAAGCTGCTGTTGAGGCACTGTCACACAACACTGATGGTAGGGTGCAGGGAAAGTTAAAAGTCCACCGCAGAGCGGCTAAAATTGGGCAGTCCAGCAAGAGATCGATGACTGTCATTTGGGAGCCACAGAGACATTGAGGTGGGTCCTCGCAAAGGAGGAGGTAACCATGTGTGAGCCACATATGGCCAATGCAGAGCCGACAAAGGACAAGTGATTCCCTGTGAGAAGCCCACAGGGAAGACTTCCACATATTCACAGTCTCCTTAATGACACACAGTTTGTTGTGCATACTGTTATGCCTCTCCGTCTCCCAAAGCCGAAAAACCTTACAGCGTAAGACAGAACACAGGTCAGTTTCAGAGATGCCCCTCTCCACGAGCGATTTACATATAGCCTGTTATGGCCAGCCCGGCAGCAAGTTCGTTGCCTGGGAGTCTGACGTGTCCTGCGGTCCACACTAACACCACTGAATGACTGGACCGTTCCGGGGCAGAGATGGACTCCTGGATGTTCGCCACCAAAGGATGACGAGGGTAGCACTGGTCGATATCTTGTAGGTTACTCAAGGTGTCAGTAAACAGGAGAAATGACTCACCAGAACAGGAACGGATGTACTGAAGTGCACGAGATATGGCCACAAGCTCTGCAGTGAATACACTGCAGATAGCAGGTGAGGAATACTGTTCAATATGGCCTCTGTGGATATAGACGAAGCCAACATAACCATCAGTCATCACACCATTGGTGTAAACAACTTCAGAGCATGGAACATGTCAAGAATCAAGAGAAAGTGACAGCGGAGAGCGGCGGGGTTAACGGAGTCCTTAGGGCCATGCAAAAGGTTCAGACGAAGCTTTGGCTGAGGAGTTCACCATGGAAGTGTAGTGAATGGACCTCAAGTAGTGGTGGTAAGGGAAAAGACTCCAGTTCAGAGAGAAGGGATTGCATGTGAACCGCAATTGTGAGCCCTGACCTGGGCCGCTGATGCAGGAAATGAATTGCAGCAGGTGGGAAAAGGAGACGGTAATCTGGATGCTCAGGAGAACTATGAATGTGTGCAACATAACTAGCGAGCAGTTGTGCAATGGAGGGACTCTGGCCTCCACCAGGACACTGGTCACCAGACTCCCATAGTCAAGGCAGGATTGAACAAGGGCTCTGTAGAGCTGAAGCAGCGTAGAGAGATATGCACCCCAATTGGTGTTGCTCAGGCAGCAGATAGCATTGAGGTGCTGCCAGCACTCCAGCTTAAGCTGATGAAGGTGAGGTAGCCAAGTCAATCGGGCATCGAAAACCAGTCCTAAGAATTGATACGTCTCCACTACAGTGAGTGGATCATCATTAAGATAAAATTCAGGTTCTGGATGAATGGTATGACACTGACAGAAGTGCATGACACACGACTTTGCAGCTGAAAACTGGAAGCTGTGGACTAGAGCCCATGACTGCGCCTTATGAATGGCTCCCTGTAGGCACCGCTCAGCAACACCTGTACTGGAGGAGCAATGCGAAATGAATAAGTTATCTGCATTCAGAGAAGGGGAGACCAACAACCCTACGGCTGCTGCTAGGCCATTAATGGCCACTAAAAATAGAGATACACTCAATACAGAGCCCTGCGGAACACCATTCTCCTGAATACAGGGGGAACAATGGGAGGCACCAACTTGGACATGGAAAGTACAGAGTGACAGGAAGTTTGGAATAAAAATCGGGAGGGGGCCCCGGAGACCCTACTCATACAATGTGGCAACGATATGATGTCGCCAGGTCGTCGTGTCATATGCTTTAGGTAAGTCAATAAAGACTGCAACCACGTGTTGGCGTCTGGAAAAGGCTGTTCAGATGGCAGACTCGAGGGACACAAAATTATCAGTGGTACAGTGACCCTGATGGAAGCTGCCCCGGCATGGAGCCAGTAGGCCACTTGAATCCAGGACCCAACCCAACCACTGACACCCATACGTTCCAGCAGCTTACAGAGAACATTGGTAAGGCTGATGGGCCGATAGCTATCCACAACAAGTGGATTTTTACCATGTTTTAGCACTGGAATGATGGTGTTCTCCCGCCATTGCGATGGAAAGACGCCATCACACCAGATCCGGCTGAAGATGACGAGGATATATCATTTGTAGTCAGACGAGAGATGTTTAATCATCTGACTGAGAATCTGATCCAGCCCAGGAGCTGTGTCATGCAATGTGCAAGGGCGCTGAGGAGCTCCCACTCTGTAAATGGTGCACTATAGGGTTCACTGTGGCATGTAGTGAACAAGAGGACTTTACTTTCCATCCACCAATTGAGGGTGTGAAAGGCTGGGGGGTAGTTCTCCGATGCAGAGGCTCAAGCATAGTGTTCAGCAAAGTGCTTGGCAACTGTGTTTGTGTCAGTAGAGAGCATGCCATTTATGTTAACACCAGGAACACCTGTTTAGGTCTGGTAACCAAAAAGACCTCTAATCTTCATTCAGACTTGGGAAGGTGATTTATGGCACCCAATGGTCGACACGTACCTCTCCCAACACTCCTGTATCCATCATTTTATGAGCAGGTGAACACCGGCATGGAGCCGCTTAAAGGGTATTAGGTGCTCCAGGGAAGGGTGCCACTTATGTTGCTGTAAAGCTCGCCGATACTCTTTAATTGCCTCAGGGACTTCTGGCGACCACTAAGGGGCTGTCTTCCACTAGGGGCACCATAGGGAACAAGGGATCATGTTTTCTGCCGCAGAAATTATTGTTGTTGTGACCTGCTCAATCACAACATCGATAGCACCACGTGGGGTAGATTCAACGGTGACAGAAGAGGTGAAAGCTACCCAGTCTGCCTTGTTTAAAGCCCATCTGGGTAGGCATCCATGGGCATGACACCAGGGCAGTGACAGGAAGCTGGGGAAGCGGACACTAGCACACAGTGCTCTCCAGTGGATAGATGGGAGAAGTCCTGGGCTGCAAATTGATAAACCAATGGCCGAGTAACTACCTAGACCCACCCTGAAATGTGAGGTGGCCCCAGTATTTAAGAGACAGAGGTCAAGTTGGGACAGTAAATTTTCAACATCTCTGCCACAGCCAGTAACTGTGGTGCTACCCCACAAGGGGTTATAGGCGTTAAAATCTCCCAAAATTAGGAAAGGTTTAGGGAGTTGATCAATCAAGCAGCCAATGTTTTCAGGGGTACCGCACTGTCTGGAGGGAGACAGTTATTTCCTGTGTCGTCTGTATCCTGACAGCCTCAGCTTCAGTTTCAAGAGGAGTTTGAAGGGGCACAGGTTCACTACATACCGAGTTCAGAACATAAACGCAAACTCCATCTGACACTCTATTATATTCATTACAGTTCTTGCAATATCCCCTGTAGCCACAAAGGGCAAAGGTTCGCATTGCCATAAACCAGGTTTCCTGGAGGGCAATGCAGAAAACAAGTGTAAAGCTTAACAGTTGCCATAGCTCATCCAGGCGGTGGAAAGAACTGCCACAATTCCACTGGAGGATGACATGATCGTGAGACTGGGAAGGCATGAAACACTCAATGAGGCGGTCTACACCTCAGGGTCACCTGCTGCCACTGACTTATTTCCTGAACAGGCTGTATCCATTCTGTCTGAGGGTCTGGCGAGATCTAGGTCGTCAGCGGGCACCAGAATTTTCACCTCATCATCAGACGCAGAGCTTGTAAGCAGCGGTGGTGTGGGTGCCACCACAATTCCTTTGGTCTTGGGGGTCTTCTATCTGGATTTCTCTCGCTGAACCTTGGGTTTCTCTGGCTGGGAGGGGTTCACTGATTCAGTCTCTGGGACTGAGGATGATCGTGGAGCCCTACAACCAGCTGCTTTTGGGTGCTTCAGCCACCGGCGGGTGTCATCTTACCTACTAGCAGAAACCTGGGAAGGCAGTGACCTAAGGGACCCCTTTCTAGCGAGAGGAGCTGAAGGATACTTACGCTTCCCCAGCTGAGAAGTGGGGCTGGTGTCCCCAATAGTTGGGGGGGACAGTGCTCCCAAGGTAAGTGGTGCAGGAGCAACAGGGAGGGAAGTTCCCCCTACCATCAAGGGAGCAGGTTTAGTGTTCCGGCTCTGAGAGCCGACTGGAACTCGCGGAACTGATGGGGCTACAATTGTTCTTGTAGCGGCGGCATAAGAAGTGGTCATAGTCACAGGATGTCGGCACTCAAATTTCCTTTTGGCTTCAGTGTAGGTCAGTCGGTCCAGGGTCTTGTATTTCATGATTTTTCTTTCTCGCTATAAAATCTTGTTGCAGTCTGGTGAGCAAGGGGAATGATGGTCTCTGCAGTTGGCACAGATGGGAGGTGGGTCACATGAAGTATTGGCATGGGATGGACATCCACAATCTCGACATGTGATGCTGGAAGTACAGCGGAAAGACATATAGCTGAACTTCCAGCACTTGAAGCACTGCAATGGGGGAGGGATACATGGCTTGAAATCACAGCGATAGACCATCACATTGACCTTCTTGGGTAATGTGTCATCCTTGACGGCCAAGATGAAGGCACCGGTGGCAACCTAGTTATCCCTCAGACCCTGATGGACGCGTCGCATGAAATGAACTCCTCGTTGCTATAAGTTGGCGCGCAGCTCGTCGTCAGACTGCAAAAGAAGGTCCCTGTGGAATATAATACCCTGGACCATATTTAAGCTCTTATGAGGCGTGGTGGTAATGGAAATATCCTCCAGCTTGTCACAAGCGAGTAACGCCTGTGACTGGGCAGAGGATGCCGTTTTTATCAAGACTAACCCTGACCGCATTTTGGACAAGCCCTCCACTTACCCGAACTGGTCCTTTAAATGATCTGCAAAAAACTGTAGCTTCATCGAAACAAAGTAGTCCCCATCAGTTCTTGTACATATGAGGTACAGGGGTGAATAAGGTTTGCTGCCATTCTAAGCCTGGCACTCCTCCCATGGTGTACCCAGGGAGGGGAATGACTTGGGGTCATATTTCTTAGCATTAAAGTTAGACTTTGCCCGCTTAGAGACTGCTGGTGGCAGACCACCAGCAAGAGATGTAGTGCGTTTCATGGTGTGTCATCTGGCCCAATGCCATCCATTCCGACCAGGGGGCCTCCCCACAGGCGCAACCCAGCCACAGCAAAGGCCACCTAGCAGGACGGCCATTGCCGGGAGTCATGATGGTCCAGGGTAACGTGCATCTACCCCTTGGCATACACGGGGAGTTAACAGTGCAGTCATCAGCAGATCAAACCCTGTGTAGTCAGGGGGCTACAACCAACAGAGTACATGGCAGCCCCACCACAATGGACTGGCTACTGTGCTGGATATCAGGTGCAAAGAATTCCACAGCCAACGTCGGTGCAGAAAGCGACACTGCATAGTGGGAGGAGGAAAACGCACCCAGGAAGGTGTCCTCGCTTAATAGATGGAGGATGAGCGGGACTGCAATGCCACGATGAGAAAGTGGGCTAAGGATCTCAATGCATGATGGACATGATGCACCATGTATGGCACACTTCCCCAATTGGCTCACTCTTCAGGAAAATTTTGAAAAATGGAGGTTAAACCCTACAGGGGACCATCACATTAAGGCTGAAACATGTGAGACTCCTTTTAGTTGCCTCTTACGACAGGCAGGAATACCTCAGGCCCATTCTGACCCCTGGGCCTGCAGGGGGTCAAGGAATTACTGAAACATTCAGGGAATTCTTAATAACAATAGTCGGGCGATGGGGGGAAGGTGGAAGGGGGGGGGGGGGAGTTGAACTATTCACTGATGGAAAGAAATGTTCAGAGGTGTTTAGTTAAAAATTAACCTGAGATTCTGCTTCAGAAATGATTGGTTGTGAAGTCACGTAAGAAAAGCCAAATAACTACACTGAATTGCTTTAACACTCCTCTCTAAGTCGAGGCAACCTTTGGCACATCTGCTGACCTCTAGAATCTTCATTGTTACCAGTGTGTTGTCATTATCAAAGTCAACTAATTACATTCCAGTGACAATAGTTCAATGCGTGTTGCTTCTGCGGATTTCTCATATACTTGAAGTTATGTCACTATAACATGGCATGGCATATTAATGGATGTGTCTGCCACTGCGAGGAAAAAGGAGGAGGGGAGAGGGAACCACATCAATTGGTACCATATAATTACTTTTTAATATAGACATCTTTTTATCTCTATCTGCTCCTCTTCTATTTGTAAAGTTTGAAGTCTTGTTAGGGGTTTTCAGGTCATGTTTCTAAGACAGAAAAGACTAGGCCTCTAATGAGCCTAAGTCTCCAGCTACACCAGCAGATGAATGCCCAGTGGTATCCTGTAATTAGTGTCTGAGGAAGGAAACTGCCTTTTCCTTGGACAAACATGGGTTTGGGAATCAGTTCTTGGTTCAAGGCATGGGGCATACCTATTGTAGTGGTTGTGAAAATCTATGACATTGGTAATAGATGAAGCCATTTTTATTTCGAATGGGCTTCAGGGTATAAGTGGTCAAGTGTTTTGAATTCCTGGATTTTCTTTTCTTTACAAAAAGTTGGATGCAGAGAATGTAGATCTGGGCAATTTAAGCACTGGAGTGATTGTTGGCACTGTTAATTGGCGCATCACTATCCAATACTGTGTCTGTAGACAGTTTCGTATGTACACCAGTCCTGGCACATTGGTAACAGCAAATGCATCCCACAGGTGGTGAAATGTATGGTCAGATGATGCATCCGTATACCATAACTTTTATCTCTTCATGAAGTATGTTCTCTTCAGACACTAGTACGAGAGCTACTGCGCTGAGCTAGTTGTCCTCAAGTTCTTTCTGTATATGACAAATAATATGCACACCCCAGGGCTCCTAGTTTTGGAAACTACAGAAAATCTAAATCTGGAGAGCAGAAGAGAATCTGCAGCCCACTCCTCAAATGCAAGTCTGGCATTTTAACTGCTGTGGCACCTATCTCAGTGCTACACACTCACATGCCCCATATCAACAGTTTTTGTGCTATCTGCCTATTTGGCCAGAAGTGATCTACCTTTATATACATATTACATTCCATACTGGATATCACAACGCACATGCTCACACAATGTACTAATAGCAATTAGTTATAATTACAAATATAAACTACTAAACAACATGAAAAATACTCAAATAAGGTTACACGAGGTTCACAAGTTACTAAATGCCTGCAAAATCATTTAAATAAAATTAAAAATATTATGAAAGGAAAGTTTCTACTCGCCATACAACAGAGATGCTGAGTCGCAGATAGGCACAACAAAAAAGACTGTCGGAAATAACTAAAGCTTTAGGCCATTAAGGCCTTGTCAACAATAGACGTAGACACACACACACACACACACACACACACACACACACACACACACACACACACACACACACACAAAAAAAACTAGGAGCCCTGGGGTGTGCATATTATGAAGGCCTTAATAGCTGAAAGCTTTATTTGTTTGTGACAGTCCTTTTGTTGTGCCTACCTGTGACTCAGCATCTCCACTATATGGTGAGTAGCAAATTTCCTTTTCACAATATTGTTACATTCCATCCTGGATTTTCTATTGTTTAGTTAAATAAAATTATGCTGTTACAGTGAGGAAAAAGACTGATTACCATCCACTGTGTGAAGCCCTTTCTCAAGAGCAGTGCGATAGGCACTAAAAAATTCATCTCCGGCATTCGGATCTGCACCAGACTGCAAGAGAAGCCGTGCCACATCTACCCAACCATTGATGGCAGCAGTATGTAACAATGTCCATCCAAGTGTATGTCGGCGATTCACATCCAGGCCTTCAGATATCAGCCTGCACACACATACTCAACTGTGATAAAAGATTTGGAAATTATAAAGAATTAATAGGTATTCTACAAATATTTCATGATGTGATACCTTTTAACTTCCTGCAAGTTACCATACTTAACAGCTCTGAATGCATACTTCTCTGAAACAAATAATCAGTTTGTATAAGAGAAAATAAAACAAAACAAAATAATAAAAACAAGTACCCCTACATATCACCCCCCCCCTCCCACACACACACACACACACATACACTTTGATTTATGCATACACTCAAAAAGGCACCACAACTAATGTCTGAATTACATGACAGCTGACCTTTTATAGAATTACAGTTTTGCAGGTCATGGGCATGACAAGAAACCTTGTCAAACATTACTAAATGCCTTCTATGAAAACTACCAAGGACAGATAATTTGGAAGCACAATTATAATGGAAATATATTAGATTTAGTTGTAACTAATAGCTCTGACCTCGCTGAGGATGGACATATTGAAATTGGTATCAGTGCCCAAGAGGCAGCTGTAGCAACAACAATTATTAAAAGTACTAAGGGCAGCTATAAAAATTAGGAAGATTTCCATGTTGAGTATGCTCCAGAAAGAAGCAGTCAGGCCATATCTCAAGGAGGAACACAGAGAAAGTATACGGAAGAACTGTTTCTCTAATGTAAAAGAACAGCTGAGAATGAAACGGATAGAACCAAGTAGAACAGTTCATTATGTGAGGGATCCTTCACAGGACACAATAACTGCAAAGAAACTTCTAGAGACGCAGTGATTACTACATAAAAAGTGTAAAACAAAGCATACAGTTATAGACAAGGAGAGGCTAAATGAGGCCCATTTGGCTGTAATGAGAGCACATGTAAGACCCTCAATGACTACCATTGCAGAATCTTATCAAAATATCTCTCACAATATCCAAGTATATTTAGTTCATATGTAAATTCTGTCAGTGGCACTGAAGTTAATGTCCGGACACTCACTGATGACACTGGAACTGAAATTGAGAGTAAATGTTCTTTTACAAAGGAAAGTACAGAAGTAAAGACCCGAACTCAAGCATGACTGCAAAGGCGAGTGAAATGGATATTAGTGTCATTGGTGTTGAGAAATAGCTGAAATTTCTAAAACTGAACAAAGCTCCAGGGCTGTATGAAATCCCTATCACGTTCTATACAGATTATGTGGCCAAGTCAGCCCCCTCTTCTCACCATAATATGCTACTGTCGGTCACTCATATAAAAAATTGTAGGAGTCATTAATCTGAGGAAAGTATTCATGTCACATCCACCCACAAGAAGGGTATCAGAAGTGAATCACAAAACTATCATTAAATATGTATGATATCTCTCTGTTGTAGAATCTTAGAACATATTATGAGCTCAAATGTAATGATCTTCCCCATGCTAACTAGCAAGGATTCTAAAAATATTAATCTCATGAAACCCAACTTGCACTTTTCTCTCGCATGACATCCTGAATGCCATGGATCAAGGCAGTCAAGTAGATATGATGTTGCTTGACTCAGTAACACACCAATGCTTATTACAAAAAAACATGACCATGTGGGATATCTCATGAAATCTGATAATGGATTATGGCAGGGAGGATGCAGTTTGTTACCTTGGCTGAGGGGCCATCGGCAAACGTAGAAGTAAGTTCCAATGTGCCCCAACAAAGTGTGTTGGAGCCATAGTAGTTCATGTTGTATGTTAATGACTATACTATGATTTGAACAGTTCTTTTATCAAAATGATGTCAAATGAGTCAGTTTACAGGATATGTACACACGTTTAGTGTTAACAGTACTAAAAACACTATTTTTCCGTTACGCTCAGGCTATCAGTTTTCAAAGAGAAACTCGTCAGTGGATTACAAGAAGGTGTCCAGGACAAATGATTTTAGTTTATATCTGAAACTTGCTTTGCTACCTGTCAGACATTTTATGTTATTGGGCAAATTATCAAAAATTTTTGTGGCTGCATATTGAACACATTTCTGAGCTACTGGCAGCTTTAATAATGGTAACTTTTCCCTTCTAGTGTTGCAGGTGTGGTCTTCACTACTCTTCCCAAATTGTGGTGGATTATTTATGATGAATTACATTAATTAATATGTGTATTGTAATGGTGCACTGAAAATGCCTACCCCTTGAGGTACTTACATAATGGCTGTGGGTGAACACCACATATTACCCTTATTGCTCACTTTTATGCAATCAATAGTTTCTTTCACAGTGATGAGCTACCCCAGAAAATTATTCCATAAGACATGTGCAAAATAAATCAGGAGGTTGATTCCTTTATCTCCAACACTAGCATTTATATGAAAACCAACAGTAGCTCATCTTAACTGTTTGAGAAGATCGGAGGATCAGACTTGTTCTCCTCCCAACTCAAGTTTTCATCAATAGGTGCACCCAAAAATTTGGAGCATTCTACCTTATTTAATGTTATTTAGTGGAATGTTTGTCTGTTGTGCAGACCTGAACTTTTTTTTTTAAGAAAGGTTCATTTTCAGGGACCCACTTAATAATTCTTTGAATAACATCATTAACCACCTCTTCTATTGCTTTCTCTCTCATTACAACACTAGTGTAATCTACAAATAGTACCAGCTCTGCTTGTTGAATGTTAAGGGAAAGGTCATTAGATATATAACATGAGGAGTAGGAGTGGAACCATAACTGAACACCCTTTGGGACTCCTTTAGTGAATTCTCCCCAGTCACTAACATTTTCTATCTTTCCAACATTGTCTAAATTAGTTAGCACAACTTAATGCATTCTGTCTGAAGTATTGTTCAAACCAGCCATCAATCTCATAAAACTCAAGTTTTTCTAAGAGTGTAACATAATCTGCACAATCAAACAGCTCGGAAAACTCACAAAAAATTTCAGCTGGTGATATTTTGTCATTCAAGGCTTGTAATATTTGTTGGGTGAATGTAAAAATAGCATTCTTAGTTGAGCAACCCTTCTGAAATCCAGACTATGACATTCTAAGTACAGTAGAGCGTCGATTATCCGAATGTCGGTCAACCGAACGACCACTTAACTGAACTGTGTACTCGCTCGCACCTGTTACTCTCCCAACCTACCGTCCATCATCCCCCTCACTCCCAAACCAAGTTTCCCACAGTTTCCCAGAATTATTGCGTAAGTTATTGTTAGAAAGAGAAGAGGATGGAGAAGCAAGTCTCTTAAGAAATCATAAGAATATTGACTTGAAAGACATGTCCTACATGATCAGCGCAGCATGGAATACTGTAAAGGAAGAGAATTTGAAAAAAGCCAGGAATAAGACACAGAAGAAAATTCACAAGGTATGATTGAAAATGACGAACAGAATGATATGTCCGAAATTCTCGGTATGCTAAAAGAAATAGATTGCCACGAATGAGATGAAGAAGACGTTCCTGAATGGATGAATATCGATGATGCAGATCCAGGACACCAAATCATGCAGGACAGCGAGATTGTAAACGTCGTCACTGATAAAGATGACGCCGCCAGCATCTCATCAATCAGTGCTCCACAAAGTGAAGATGAAAGTATACCAACAGCTTCTGAGGCATTCACTTGTTTAGATACTACCCTGCGATGGTTTGAAGCCCAAGATGAAAGTGACCAGTTTCATATATATGTAATGAAAAAAGTATGTGACTTAGCTGCTCGTAAGTGTGTAGGCTTGCTAAGACAGACCAAAATAAAGGATTTTTTAAAACGTTAATTTTGTATACTGTGTGTATTGTTCATGCAAAATAAGTATGTAATATGTATATATTTTTGTTTAATAAACTGTGCCACATACTATATATTCCTACTGAAGTTGCCTTTGTATGTTACTTTGTAATACTAAAAGAGATGTCTGTTTTTATGAATAAATTTACTGTACAGTACTTCTTTTTGGCAAATAAAGATGTACAGTTCGATTATCTGAACAAACCAGTTTTCCGAACACCCATGTCCCCCAATTACTTCGGATAATCGACACCCTACTGTATATTGTTTCCACTTACTCATGAGACTACTCTTGGGTACATTACTTTTTTGAATACTTTTGAAAAAGATGTCGTAAGGACACTGGATGATAATTATTTAGTCTTCCTTGTCACATTTCTTGTAAAGAGGTTAACAATGGGATTTTTTAATTTTTCTGGAAAAATTTCCTGTGCCAGCGATGGTTTACATGTATTACTAAGGACATTACTTATTAAGTTACAATTCTTTTCAGAGTTTTATCTGAAATTCCTTCAGCAGCATATGAGCTTTTGTTTTTTAGAATTTTTATAATTCTGTCAATTTCAGTGAAGGCTGTTGGTGCTACTTGTAGTGGCTTAAAGTTTTGTGGATTGACATATTTAACATATTCTCTTGTTTTCTTTTTTTTTTTTTCCTTCAACTGAACCATTTAATCCTATTTTTGCTGCTACATATAGAAAGTGATTGTTAAAAGTACTCACAACTTGTGAATTATCAGCCAGAACCTTGTGATTTAATTTAACTGTTACAGCACCTTGTACTCTGACCGGTTGTCCTAGCTCCCATTTGACATTATCCAATACAATTTTAATCTTATTATCTGCATTATTAATTTCTGTCAGCATATGCATATTTCTGGACATTTAATGACTTTCCTTAAAATATTACAGTAACATCAGATCTTCAATTATTCTGTCATTTAAAGAAATTTTCTTGTTCCTCCTACATGAAATTTAATCCATTTAGATCAATGCCAATGCTTTAACTTACTCTTAAAGTACTGTATCCTGTTCTCATTAATATAGCCTACATCTACATAGATACTCCGCAAGCCACCGTATAGCATGGTGGAGGGCACCCTCTATCACTACTTGTCATTTCTTTCCTGTTCCACTCGCAATTAGAGTGATGGAAAAAAGACTTTCTGTTGCCTCCATGTTGTTGTTGTTGTCTTCAGTCCTGAGACTGGTTTGATGCAGCTCTCCATGCTACTCTATCCTGTGCAAGCTTCTTCATCCCCCAGTACCTACTGCAGCCTACATCCTTCTGAATCTGCTTAGTGTATTCATCTCTTGGTCTCCCTCTACGATTTTTACCCTCCACACTGCCCACCAATACGAAATTGGTGATCCCTCGATGTCTCAGAACATGTCCTAGCAACCGATCCCTTCTTCTAGTCAAGTTGAGCCACAAGCTCCTCTTCTCCCCAATTCTATTCAATACCTCCTCATTAGTTATGTGGTCTAACCATCTAATCTTCAGCATTCTTCTGTAGCACCACATTTCGAAAGCTTCTATTCTCTTCTTGTCCAAACTATTTATCGTCCATGTTTCACTTCCATACATGGCTACACTCCATACCAATACTTTCAGAAACGACTTCCTGACATTTAAATCTATACTCAATGTTAACAAATTTTTCCTTCTTCAGACACGCTTTCCTTGCCATTGCCAGTCTACATTTTATATCCTCTCTACTTCGACCAACATCAGTTATTTTGCTCCCCAAATAGCAAAACTCCTTTACTACTTTAAGTGTCTCATTTTCTAATCTAATTCACTCAGCATCACCCGATTTAACTCGACTACATTCCATTATCCTCATTTTGCTTTTGTTGATGTTCATCTTATACCCTCCTTTCAAGACACTGTCAATTCCATTCAACTGCTCTTCCAAGTCCTTTGCTGTCTCTGGCAGAATTACAATGTCATCGGTGAACCTCAAAGTTTTTATTTCTTCTCCATGGATTTTAATACCTACTCTGAACTTTTCTTTTGTTTCCTTTATTGCTTGCTCAATATACAGATTGAATAACATCGGAGATAGGCTACAACCCTGTCTCACTCCCTTCCCAACTACTGCTTCCCTTTCATACCCCTTGACTCTTATAACTGCCATCTGCTTTCGGTACAAATTGTAAATAGCCTTTTGCTCCCTGTATTTTACCCCTGCCACCTACAGAATTTGAAAGAGAGTATTCCAGTCAACATTGTCAAAAGCTTTCTCTAATGCTAGAAACGTAGGTTTGCCTTTCCTTAATCTTTCTTCTAAGATAAGTCGTAGGGTCAGTATTGCCTCACGTGTTCCAACATTTCTACGGAATCCAAACTGATCTTCCCCGAGGTCGGCTTCTACCAGTTTTTCCATTTGTCTTTAAATTATATCGCGTTAGTATTTTGCAGCTGTGGCTTATTAAACTGATTGTTTGGTAATTTTTACATCTGTCAACACCTGCTTTCTTTGGGATTGGAATAATTATATTCTTCTTGAAATCTGAGGGAATTTCACCTGTCTCCTACATCTTGCTCACCAGATGGTAGAGTTTTGTTAGGCCTGGCTCTCCCAAAGCTGTCAGTAGTTCTAATGGAATGTTGTCTACTCCAGGGGCCTTGTTTCGACTCAGGTCTTTCAGTGCTCTGTCAAACTCTTCATGCAGTATCATATCTCCCATCTCATCTTCATCTACATCTATATTTATACTCCGCAAGCCACCCAACGGTGTGTGGTGGAGGGCACTTTACGTGCCACTGTCATTACCTCCCTTTCCTGTTCCAGTCGCTTATGGTTCGCAGGAGGAACGACTGTCTGAAAGCCTCCGTGCGTGCTCTAATCTCTCTAATTTTACATTCTTGATCTCCTCGGGAGGTATAAGTATGGGGAAGCAATATATTCGATACCTCATCCAGAAACGCACCCTCTCGAAACCTGGCGAGCAAGCTACACCGCGATGCAGAGCGCCCCTCTTGCAGAGTTTGCCACTTGAGTTTGTTAAACATCTCCGTAATGATATCACGGTTACCAAATAACCCTGTGACGAAACGCACCGCTCTTCTTTGGATCTTCTCTATCTCCTCCGTCAACCCCATCTGGTACGGATCCCACACTGATGAGCAATACTCAAGTATAGTTCGAACGAGTGTTTTGTAAGCCACCTCCTTTGTTGATGAACTACATTTTCTAAGGACTCTCCCAATGAATCTCAACCTGGTACCCGCCTTACCAACAATTAATTTTATATGATCATTCCACTTCAAATCGTTCCGCACGCATACTCCCAGATATTTTACAGAAGTAACTGCTACCAGTGTTTGTTCCACTATCATATAATCATACAATAAAGGATCCCTCTTTCTATGTATTCGCAATACATTACATTTGTCTATGTTAAGGGTCAGTTGCCACTCCCTGCACCAAGTGCCTATCCGCTGCAGATCTTCCTGCATTTCGCTACAATTTTCTAATGCTGCAACTTCTATGTATACTACAGCATCATCCGCGAAAAGCCGCATGGAACTTCCGACACTATCTACTAGTCATTTATATATATTGTGAAAAGCAATGGTCCCATGACACTCCTCTGTGGCACGCCAGAGGTTACTTTAACGTCTGTAGACGTCTCTCCATTGAGAACAACATGCTGTGTTCTGTTTGCTAAAAACTCTTCAATCCAGCCACACAGCTGTTCTGATATTCCATAGGCTCTTACTTTGCTTATCAGGCGACAGTGCGGAACTGTATCGAACACCTTCCGAAAGTCAAGGAAAATAGCATCTACCTGGGAGCCTGTATCTAATATTTTCTGGGTCTCATGAACAAATAAAGCGAGTTGGGTCTCACACGATCGCTGTTTCCGGAATCCATGTTGATTCCTACATAGTAGATTCTAGGTTTCCAAAAACAACATGATACTCGAGCAAAAAACATTCTAAAATTCTACAACAGATCGACGTCAGAGATATAGGTCTATAGTTTTGCGCATCTGCTCGACGACCCTTCTTGAAGACTGGGACTACCTGCGCTCTTTTCCAATCATTTGGAACCTTCCGTTCCTCTAGAGACTTGCGGTACACGGCTGTTAGAAGGGGGGCAAGTTCTTTCGCGTACTCTGTGTAGAATCGAATTGGTATCCCGTCAGGTCCACTGGACTTTCCTCCGTTGAGCGATTCCAGTTGCTTTTCTATTCCTTGGACACTTATTTCGATGTCAGCCATTTTTTCGTTTGTGCGAGGATTTAGAGAAGGAACTGGAGTGCGGTCTTCCTCTGTAAAACAGCTTTGGAAAAAGGTGTTTAGTATTTCAGCTTTACGCATGTCATCCTCTGTCTCAATGCCTTCATCATCCCAGAGTGTCTGGATATGCTGTTTCGAGCCACTTACTGATTTAACGTAAGACCAGAACTTCCTAGGATTTTCTGTCAAGTCGGTACATAGAATTTTACTTTCGAATTCAATGAACGCTTCACGCATAGCCCTCCTTACGCTAACTTTGACATCGTTTAGCTTCTGTTTGTCTGAGAGGTTTTGGCTGCGTTTAAACTTGGAGTGAAGCTCTCTTTGCTTTCGCAGTAGTTTCCTAACTTTGTTGTTTTACCACGGTGGGTTTTTCCCGTCCCTCACAGTTTTACTCGGCACGTACCTGTCTAAAACGCATTTTATGATTGCCTTGAACTTTTTCCATAAACACTCAACATTGTCAGTGTCGGAACAGAAATTTTCGTTTTGATCTGTTAGGTAGTCTGAAATCTGCGTTCTATTACTCTTGCTAAACAGATAAACCTTCCTCCCTTTTTTTATATTCCTATTAACTTCCATATTCAGGGATGCTGCAACGGCCTTATGATCACTGATTCCCTGTCCTGCACATACAGAGTCGAAAAGTTCGGGTCTGTTTGTTATCAGTAGGTCCAAGATGTTATCTCCACGAGTCGGTTCTCTGTTTAATTGCTCGAGGTAATTTTCGGATAGTGCACTCAGTATAATGTCACTCGATGCTCTGTCCCTACCACCCGTCCTAAACATCTGAGTGTCCCAGTCTATATCAGGTAAATTGAAATCTCCACCTAAGACTATAACATGCTGAGAAAATTTATGTGAAATGTATTCCAGATTTTCTCTCAGTTGTTCTGCCACTAATGCTGCCGAGTCGAGAGGTCGGTAAAAGGAGCCAATTATTAACCTAGCTCGGTTGTTGAGTGTAACCTCCACCCATAATAATTCACAGGAACTATCCATTTCTACTTCACTACAGGATAAACTACTACCAACAGCGACGAACACTCCACCACTGGTTGCATGCAATCTATCCTTTCTAAACACCGTCTGTACCTTTGTAAAAATTTCGGCAGAATTTATCTCTGGCTTCAGCCAGCTTTCTGTACCTATAACGATTTCAGCTTCGGTGCTTTCTATCAGCGCTTGAAGTTCCGGTACTTTACCAACGCAGCTTCGACAGTTTACAATTACAATACCGACTGCTGCTTGGTCCCCGCATGTCCTGACTTTGCCCCGCACCCATTGAGGCTGTTGACCTTTCTGTACTTGCCCAAGGCCATCTAACCTAAAAAACCGCCCAGCCCACGCCACACAAACCCTGCTACCCGTGTAGCCGCTTGTTGCGTGTAGTGGACTCCTGACCTATCCAGCGGAACCCGAAACCCCACCACCCTATGGCGCAAGTCGAGGAATCTGCAGCCCACACGGTCGCGGAACCGTCTCAGCCTCTGATTCAGACCCTCCACTCGGCTCTGTACCAAAGGTCCACAGTCAGTCCTGTCGACGATGCTGCAGATGGTGAGCTCTGCTTTCATCTCGCTAGTGAGACTGGCAGTCTTCACCAAATCAGATAGCCGCTGGAAGCCAGAGAGGATTTCCTCCGATCCATAGCGACACACATCATTGGTGCCGACATGAGCGACCACCTGCAGATGGATGCACCCTGTACCCTTCATGGCATCCGGAGGGACCCTTTCCACATCTGGAATAACTCCCCCCGGTATGCACATGGAGTGCACATTGGTTTTCTTCCCCTCTCTTGCTGCCATATCCCTAAGGGGCCCCATTATGCGCCTGACGTTGGAGCTCCCAACTACCAGTAAGCCCACACTCTGCGACCGCCCGGATCTTGCAGACTGAGGGGCAACCTCTGGAACAGGACAAGCAGCCATGTCAGGCCGAAGATCAGTATCAGCCTGAGACAGAGCCTGAAACTGGTTCGTCAGACAAACTGGAGAGGCCTTCCGTTCAGCCCTCCGGAATGTCTTTCGCCCCCTGCCACACCTTGGGACGACCTCCCACACTACCACACGTGAGGGATCAGCCTCAATGCGGGCAGTATCCTGGGCAACCACAGTCTTAGTTCGATCGGGGGATGCGTGGGACGAGCTGGCCGTCCCCGACAAACCCCCATCCGGACCCCCACAGTGATGCCCATTGGCAACAGCCTCAAGCTGTGTGACCGAAGCCAACACTGCCTGAAGCTGGGAGCGAAGGGATGCCAACTCAGCCTGCATCCGAACACAGCAGTTGCAGTCCCTATCCGTGCTAAAAACTGTTGTGCAAAGAACGTCTGAACTAATCTACAGAGAGCGCAAACAAATCGACACAAAATTTAAACGGTTATTAAAATACAAGATTGCCTAGTAAATGCAGTAATGCTGCTACTTGCGCACTGCTGACACACTGCTCGGTGGCGGAAGGAGACCTATTCAGGTACTAAAACGCGATGCTACAACTCTCAAATACTATAATACACCCGAAATTTATGAATTAAAACAATGCAAGTACCAAAAACACGAAAAGAAACTATGTAACAAATGAGTGAGCTAGGAGTATACGACTTGCTGCTGCAGCTGCTTATCCAACGGCGGCAGGGAGCACACCTCTTTCATTTCTACAATATTGTCCTTAAGAACATTGCCCTTGTATAGACTCTCTATATACTCCTTCCACCTTTCTGCTTTCCCTTCTTTGCTTAGAACTGGGTTTCCATTTGAGCTCTTGATATTCATGCAAGTGGTTCTCTTTTCTCCAAAGGTCTCTTTTGATTTCTCTGTAGGCAGTATCTGTCTTACCACTAGTGAGATAAGCCTCTACATCCTTACATTTGTCCTCTAGCCATCTCTGCTTAGCCATTTTGCACTTCCTGTCGATCTCATTTTTGAGACGTTTGTATTCCTTTTTGCCTACTTCATTTACTGCTTTTTTATATTTTCTCCTTTCATCAATTAAATTCAATATTTCTTCTGTTACCCAACAGTTTCTACTAGCCCTCGTCTTTTTACCTATTTGATCCTCTGCTTCCTTCACTATTTCATCCCTCAAAGCTACCCATTCTTCTTCTACTGTATTTCTTTCCTCCATTCCTGTCAATTGTTCCCTTATGCTCTCCCTGAAACTCTGTAAAACCTCTGGTTTAGTCACTTTATCCGGGTCCCATCTCCTTAAATTCCCATGAGCCCTTATTTCTTGTGTCTTATCTTCATGGTCCTTACGCACAATATATGTTGGTGGCAGTAGAACTATTTGGAAGTCGGCTTCTCTAAATTTTCTCAGTAGTGTTTCTTGAAAAAAAAAATGTCACTTTCCCTCCAGGGTTTCCCGTTTGATTTCCCAAAGCACCTTCGTGATGTTCAAACCTACCAGTAACAAATCTTAGTTGTTTCGATGTCAGTAAGTCTGACTGCTTTGGATGAACCAGCCTCAGGAATGTAAGCTGCCATTAACTTGCACCACGATTAGATAGTCCATTAGCAACTGGGTATATGTTAATTGTTTCAGTCTGAGCATTTTCTATAAAAGTATTATTGATCAGTGTCTTACTATCTTGCTGCGCCCAAGTTGGAAAACTGACTACTGAAATTAGACTGAAACACACAAATGGGCAAGGTTTGTAGGCCAACTACAGATTTAGTGATTTTAGGGGCTAAGAAATGTCTGCAATGCCTTAATTATGCTCTGGGCCAACTCAGGTCACAGTGCAGAGAATTGCAGTGAAAGACGCTTCCCCAGAACGAACAACTCTCAAATCATGGTGAAACCAAATTGGTGGATAAATTATTCTTGAGAAACTGCAGCTATTGACGGAAACCCAAATTATAATTCTTGTTCATCTTTCCTGTCTGTATCTTTTTAGAAATCTACACTGACTGCTCACAAACAATGAACTGTTGCCTTCACCTCCCCCCCCCCCCCCCCCCCCCCCAAACACAAAGACGAGATTAAGTTGCTTCTCATTCAACCAGATAGACTCGAATGGCTGTCAGACCAGTGTAGTCCAATTCCAGTTAACTAACCAACCAACAGAATTGCATGAATTATCTGAAATCACCAGCCGCTCATTCAAAATTTACTTAGAATAACTGGAATTATAGTAAAAAAATTATCCATGCTGATTTTAATTAGGGATGTGT
This sequence comes from Schistocerca cancellata, assembly GCF_023864275.1. Classification (NCBI taxonomy): domain Eukaryota; kingdom Metazoa; phylum Arthropoda; class Insecta; order Orthoptera; family Acrididae; genus Schistocerca; species Schistocerca cancellata. Next base: position 572,517,132 of record NC_064632.1, read on the forward strand.
CATGTGTGGATTTCAATTGGACAATTCCCAGAATCTCCAGTTGTCCAGGAATCAACTAGTACTGGATATTGTAGTGATGAAATCAGAAAGTTAAATGATCGTGTAAGTAGTCTGCAACTAACCATTGATACTCTGATGAGCAAACTAAAAAAACTTACTTCCGGAAAGTGTGAACCTACATCAAACTTGCCTCACAGTAACCACGAAATTCCAGGCAAAGTGAAAAACAAAGTGTCTCATTCTCAACGAAGCTTATTGTATGAGCCTAATATCGCGTTTACAAGCAGGTTCAGTGTGCAATCAACTGTGCAAGATAAGAAACATTGTGCATGTGATAAAACTAACTTCGAGCTGAATATGAAACTACAAATACGCGGAGTGATACATCCAAAAGAATGCCTAACAACTCAACTACTGTTATGAAAGGAAATGAAACTGAAAGACCTGAACACTTGCGTGACCCAGATATCAAGTATTTGTCCTGCGCTGATACTAAATTGTTTGGCCATAACGACGGTGGGCCTTCTAAACATGCAGAGAAACCTAAACGAAGAAAAGTAGTTTTGATGGCAGACAGTCATGGTCATGGATTTGCTCGCCTTCTGAATTGTCAGTCCAGTTTACAAACAATCGCTTACATAAAGCCTGGTGCTTCTATGTCGGAAGTTTGCAATCATGTACGATCCACAGACGTTGCTGACTTATCCTCTGAAGACTTTGTTGTGCTAATTGGTGGGTCAAATGACGTATATAAAAACAAAACCCACAAAGCAAAACAAGAACTTAAAAGGTGCTTAGGACAGTTGACACACACAAATATTTTAGTGCTGAACATCCCACATCGTCATGACTTACCGTCTTGGTCATGCATAAATAAAATTTCATTACTTTGCAAACATTTCAGAAATGTAGAACTCGTAAATGTTAACAATATTGGGGGCAGATTCCACACATATTCGAAGGAAACAATGCCAGCAAGACCTCACTCACCAACATCAACAACAGAAGAAGGAACTAGGTGCCTCCAATATTCAGGCACAGCAACAACAATGAATGCAGTAACAGCTCTACCAACTGCAGACCCAGCTCTAACACCAGCAGCAATATTATCAACAGTAGGAGCAACAGCTGAACAGCTACCAGGGGAACCAGACACGGAAGAAAATTCTGCTGCAGATGATAATAGAAGAATAGGTGCAACCGGGAAAAGAAAAGCAGTACTTCCAGCACACCTGAATGATTTTTTATTGACAAGGTAAAGGTAAGTGATCAATTAAATATGCCAAAGTCTAACAATATGCCTGTCTAACAATATGCCAAAGCCTAACAAATCCTTTAATTTCATGCTGATTCATCAAAATGTCCAATCATTACTAAACAAATTAAGTGAAGTTGAAATTTTATGAACTGATGAGCTAAAAAATGCTTCTGTAATGTGTATAACTGAACACTGGCTGCCTAAATATGCAATGTCAGTCACAAAACTTGCAGACTTCAATCTTTCATCATCATTTTCTAGAATTACATCCAGTCGTGGAGGGTCACGTATATTTGTTAAAAGTGGCATTGATTATTGTAACATAAAACCCATTGAACTGTTAGCTGAAGAGAAAGTTTTTGAAGTATCCGCAGTTGAACTCTCTGCATTAAAATTAATTATCATCTGTGTATATAGGAGCCCTGATGGGAACTTAAATGATTTCTGTCATCAACTAGAAGCAGCTTTAAATACTATAAAAAACCTTCAACAAAACAGTGATCATATGTGGAGATTTTAATATTGATTTTCAAGAAATCTCAAAAGACCAGCAAAGCTTGATGACCCTACTGGAAACATGTAGGTAACATAAAAGCCACCATAGACTCTCCTACAAGAATTACACCAACAACTAGCTCAACAACTGATCAGATATTAACAAACACAAATGTAAATCACAATTTCTGTGCCGGAAATCTTAATACTGGCTTCAGTGATCACTATGTACAGTTTATTGCTTCGCACACCCCAAGTGAAACAACTGAGAAAGAGGAACTTGTAAAAGAAGCAAGGAAATTCACTAACAAACAAATAAACCTTTTTGTACAGAGACTAAGTGAAGAAACTTGGTATGAAGTGTATACTTGTGAAAATACTAACAAAAAGTTTGAAAAATTCATGGAAATCTTCATGTCATACTTTGAAGCTGCATTTCCATCAAAAAAGCAAAAATGTCAACCTAATTTCAAAAAGAACAAATGGATTACAACAGGTATTAGAATATCTTGTGCACAGAAAAGAAGATTACACGATATAGCAAAGACACAGAAAATGCCTCATGAATTTCATTTGTACCTAAAGAATTACAAGAGGGATCCTCAAAAATGTTGTAAGGAAAGCTAAAACAATGTCAAATGACAAATACATTGAAAATTCAAAAAACAAATCTAAAGCTATATGGGAAGTTATAAAAAATCAAACAACAAGTGAAACTAAACAATATAAAAATATGAACTTATGTTATTAAGGACAAATGATTTCTTGCCCAACAGAAATTGCAGGGACCTTCAACAAATATTTTGCAAATGTAAGTGAACAGTTGGTGAGTAGACTGGAAGAACACAACAAAATATCACCTCCATCATGCAATAGTGTGAGAAATGTGTCTACATCTTTGTTCTTTTCACCCACAAATACTGAAGAAATTTTATCAGTTATAAAAACCTTGAAAACGGGGTACTCATATGGAGTTGGAATACCAGATGCAATTATTAAAAAATGCTGTCTTGCCTTAGATGAAACCTTGACACATTTGTGCAACAGCTCACTGGAATCAGGAACCTTCCCTTCATGCTTAAAAACAGCAAAACTGAAACCACCGTTAAAAAAAGGAAATCCAGAATGTGTTTCAAATTATAGACCAATAGCCCTACTGCCTGTATTTTCAAAAATTTTAGAAAAAGTTTTTTATAAGAGATTGTCTGATTTCCTAAATAAAAATAAAATTCTGTCTCCTTCACAGCACGGCTTCAAAAAAGGCTATTCAACTGAAAGTGCAATATTTGAATTTCTTAATGAAATCTATACTAAGCTGGATGCAAGTGAGTTTGTGACAGGCATATGCCTTGATTTATCTAAAGCTTTTGATGTCATTGACCATAATGTCCTACTGCAGAAGCTTGACCAATTAGGAATTAGAGGTATATCCAATGAGTGGCTCAAGACATACCTATGTGGTCGCAAACAGGTGGTTGAAGTGCACTATACTGACCATAACAAAATCAGCTACTACTATTCAGAATAAGAAAAATGTGAAATATGACGTCCCTCAAGGATCAGTATTGGGCCCCATTCTGTTTCTCCTCTATGTCAATGATCTTATGTACAAGAAGTATTGCCAAACTACCCTCTACTTTGCAGACGATACAAGCTTCCTTATTAGTGGTAAAACAGAAGAACAACTAAAAGACTCCGCTATCCAAACAATGAACAGTGTAGAACAGTGGTTCAGCTACAACAAGCTAATTATAAACAAAGAAAAGACATTAGCACTGAACTTCTATAATGTAAAAGGAAGACACCACCCAAACATAGAAATGGAACTTAGGTCCAGAGTTCTTGAAAGTGTTGACAGCACTAAATTTCTGGGACTCTGGCTCCAGAACAACACAAAATGGGAGGCACACATTGAGTGTTTGCAAAGAAAACTAAGCAAAACCTGTTACATGATACGGATCTTAAAAACTTGTTGCAGCAAAGCCAGCCTGTTAAATGTATACTACTCCTATGTGCGTTCTGTAATTAAATATGGCATAATCTTCTGGGGCAATACAACAACAAATATTAAACTTTTCAGGATGCAAAAGAGAATACTAAGAATTATTGAAGGGGTAAACAATACGAAATCATGCACACCCATATTCAAAAAACTGTCAGTTCTTCCTCTTCCTTGCATTTTTATCTACGAAACATCAGTTTTCATCAAACAATATATCGATAGATACCAAGATATCTTGTTAAAAAATGAAGATATACATGCACACAATACAAGGCAAAAATCTGACCTTCATATGAAACAGGTGAGAACATCATTGTGCCAAAAAGGCACACTACATACTGGGATAAAGATTTTCAATAATCTACCTAAACATATTAAATCAATAGGTAAACTCTGTAGTTTTAAGGCTGAAGTAAAGGCATATTTAATTGATCATTGCTTTTACAGTCTGACAGAATATATAAAAGCCAAACAACAAATATAAAGATGCATTATTAATATTCTACTTTGTATGTTGCCTGTAATGTTTGTTGTATTTATGAATCTTTGCTAAATTACTTCAATATCTAGTCCTTAGGACTGCAATACAAGCTGTATTTTATCTTGTAAATACCTAACCATGTCCAATATCCTCGTATATATTCTATACATATAGGATTTGAAGGACTAAATAAAGAAATAAATAAATCTAGCGATTCCAGCACCTTTGGCATCGATTCTTTGTTGTTATTCTTTTTTATGTTAGTGTACTCATTTTATCTTCAGAGCAGTCCAATCACATGAACGTAAATAAAGAAAGGAGCAGAATAGCAAACTATAACCTGGCAACAGGTTCGACACAATGCTGGTGACTACTTTGAAGGGCAGTAACAGGTTCAAACATGTAACTCTTTTGTATCGGCTGTGAATAAATAGTTGCCTCTATTTAAGTTGCAACCCTCGTAAAAATGTCCTGCCCACTGGGCATTTGCCAGGCCCACATCACTCTCCGACACTAATGACCAAATCTCCGTTTCATATGATGTGGACTGATCCTATACACAGCAGCATCACCTGATAACAGTGAGACAGCACTTCTACCATTATTCATGAGGAACTAAGGAATCTCTTTACACAGTACTAGCACAGATGGGACAAAATGGCACAATTAAGGATCTGGAGTTGGAGGACTGCAGGCTCACCTGTGGACTGAAGCAACGACTCAGGTCCTTATTTTACTGTAGTAGAAAAAATACAACCTTATCAGTTGTTTATACAAACTTGCATGTCATTATAAAAATTTTGAAAACAACAAAGGAGCCAGTGTTTTTTCTTCTGTAGGTCAGATTTATGACAGCAATATAATGACTGCAGCAGAATATTCTATTCTAGTGAAATCTACTATGATTCAAACTGCACTACAATCATTGTCATCTAAAAAGATAATCAAGGTTGAATGTAACTTCCTACTGCCAAAATCTCAATATTCAGAATACTTCCAGAAAATATTTTAATACGTAAAATTAATTATAGGCACTTTTTAGTGGAGTACGCACTGTGTCAACCTCTTTGGCAACTGCCTTCGAAATCCAGTTCATGTGGTCATTCTATACAACTGCTGTTTTTTCATTACCAATAAATTATCCATTACTGAAGCATACTACTGCCACTGAGTGATACCATAATATTTAACATGTATTGTATAATTGTTGGCACATTTATAATGAACATAGTTTCATACCTTGCTATTGAAATACTGAGAACCAAAAATCACGTAGTCACTCTGGTAAGTATTTCACGCAGGTCACTAACACGATATTTTGCTTAATATATATGAAAATACCAATATATTGATTAATGTCTGTGTGTGAACATTTATCCCTTCAGGCTGGGAATAAAACTCATTGTTGAATAAAAAATAGTTTTGTGTTGTTATGATCCAGAGTGTGGTTGCTGTTTCATCAGTGTGTGTCTTGCCTTGTTGTTTTAGTCCTTACATAGTGACGTTGATTCTTTCATTTATCAGAATGCAAGCGACACAACATGATATAAGGCTTGCTATGTCCGGTATGTCATGTTCTTGATCCTGTCCAATTCCTTTGAGTTTCCCAGGTTCATAGTGCCTTCAAAAGCATATTTTTCGTGACGTACTCGCTGCAATGTTTCAGAAAGAAACCACAACTGACTACATACAAAGACTTCAAACTTTTGAGTATAAGCTACAAACTTCTCATTCTCAAAGGATGCATAGCTGACGTAGAAATTATTTTTATATTTTCATTTGTGCTCATGTAGTTGAGGGATAGTTTTAAATTTGCTTTGTTTATTTGTCGTAAACAGTATTAAAGAGCAGGGCACAGCGACATAATCTTACGGAATCCTGGAATCTTATGACGCTTAACAAGAATTTTAATTGCTTCGCTCGCAGCTACAACGTGCTTCAAATGTTGTTACCCAGAATATAACTACCCTATTGTATAAAGGTTCAAGATTAATATAGCATACAGGAGAGACTTGTCAAGACCGTATAGTAAGTTAAAACACAATTGGTTTACCTTGCAAGTTATCATGCCGCTCAGCACAGAGCGCAACAATCGTGCTTAGGCTGCCAGATACAAAAATCAATGGACCATGAAAAGTTTTTTCTGAAAAGTCACTGAACTTCAGCTTCGATATATTCTTCACCACATCTGACATTCTCGTTCGGCTTTGCGGAAGACACAAAGACCAACAACACACACATTTCTGTTGATTATAGATTTGAAAATGACACCTCTTGGTCATAAAACCTTTACGCAATCCGTGCCTAGAAAATATCTCTTGCAAATTTTTCGCGACATGCTGTAAATACAGCATATCGAATTTTATGACACGCGACAGTGCCATGAGCAGCACTATTTACACATAACAATTGGAAATGATGATTTACATAACGACTAAATTTTATGACATCGCACACGTAACCCCAAATGCCATTTCCACAATTTTCAAATATCGTCTGCACCTTGCTGGTCTCCCGCCTGTTCATTAACCAAACGTCTTCATTGCAAGATACATCATATGCCAAAGATATTTCAAGAACCACGATCCTTACGAGAGATACAGAAATATTACATCAGGCGAGACAAATTTCTCTTCTGTGTTAATGGCGCATAGTTCCCGTGAATACTTATCGTTTGATATCTAAACTTAATAAAGTTCTTGAACTTTTTATCTCTACGTATTAATTGCACGAACTGAAGAAACAAAGAAAAGTTTCAGAGGCGAACTACCATTGTGTATGACGTCTATAGTCAAAATTAAGCATGCAGCTGAAATAAGTCGATTTGGTTGTGATGACAACCTGATCTTAGCGTAGCCCGCGGTGCAGTTTTGGGGGAAGGCGATAATTTGGTTGTGAAGCCAACGAATGTGGATGCTAAATAAAAGTTGTAGTAACACATTGATGTGTAGCGCAGCCTAAAGCCCGGTCCACACGCAACGATCTGTCTGCGCAGACATCGGCGCAGATGTCTGTACATGCAAAAGATCGCTGCAATTGTGATGTGTTCACACCACACAAACCCCAATCTACTACTCGCCTGCCATCTGTCGGTGTAGAAAAGGAATAGCAGTGGCAAGCGACTACGCTCCCCGTAAACGTCAAAAATTTAATTCAGTTATTTTGAAATATAGAAATGGAGGAAGTTCTGTTGTGGTCTGTGTTCGCAGCTTGTGATGCAAAAAACATTCAGACCAACCGCAGGAAACAGAAAACGGTCAAAATGGTGTAGACAGTGGCTGCTAAAGCGAAATCAGTTTTCTCACGTAAATTTACTGCGAGAGTTGCAGGGCGAACCTAACGACTGGCGAAATTATTTGCTGATGGATGTCGAAACTCATAATTATCTCTTAAAGTTTTTAACCCCTCATATTATGAGAAAAAATACTTGTATGAGAAGGGCAATTTCTCCTCATGAACGGCTGGGGGTAACATTAAGATTCCTAGCAACAGGAAGGTGCTACAAGGATTTGGAATTTTCAACTGCAATATCGAAACAAGCGTTGAGTGAAATAATACCCAACACATGTGAAGCTATTTACGCTGTCCTGAAGGATGAGTTCATGAAAGCAAGTCAAGTAAATTAAGTCTGTCAAGTTACAGATAATATTTTTGGTGTTGTAGGCGTGTTTAAAACACAGTAGGCCCATACTATTAGAGATTATATACCTACATGGCCAATGAGCTATGGTTTACTTTGTTTCTGAGTAGGCACTTTCAGTTCGCTACTGTGTAGAAGCAACCTGTTACAAACTTTTGTTACAGGATACAAAACTCCTACACCAGATTTTCTAGATTTCTGAACTTTGGATAACTCTTTTCGGTAAACAGTTGGCAACGAATTTTTTTTTAAAATTACTGTTACTCTGTTTGCAGGGCGTCAACTGTCCGCAATTTTTCAATTAGAGAATTGTATGCTGCTGTCTTTTTGTCTCGGTCACTATATTCTTTACTGTTAATCTTCCACAAACATGGGTCGTTTCTATATATTTCAATGAATTCACTTACAAACTTACAAACTGACGAGTATCAGCTATTTTAATGCCCTGTGCGCACAAATACAAACACTAGACTGAGCAAACAGCTGTTTCGCGCCAGATTTGCGGCGATCTCCTGTCCACACGCTCCAACTTGTCTGCACAGGTGTGGTTTGAACCCACAGGTTTGAGAGGTTTTGCTCAAACCTCCAACTCCAACTTCCAGGTTTGCACACACCTCAGGTTGGTGCAAATGTTCTGTTCACACGCAACGATCTGTCTGCGCAGATGTGATGTGCGCAGACATTTGCGCAGACAGATCGTTGCGTGTGGACGGGCCTTTATATTTATGTTCGCGCCATATTTAAACTGTCAGTTTCAGTCGAATGCAAGTTGTAACGTACTTATTTTAGTTCCTCGTAAGTAAGTCAGTCAAGATATATGCTTTGCTGTGGCAACCTACATATAGGGCACACTGTGCCAATATATGCTCTGAGTGTAATCACCCCCACTGGCGACATGGACGCTATCAAAGCTGCCTACTTTGGTTATTTTCATTCTATCATGTCATGTGGCATAATATTTTGGGATAACCAGCCTTCAGCTAAAACAATATTTACTGCATAGAAGAGAGCTATGAGACTCATAAGTGGTGGTCATCCAAGATGTTCTGGCAGTAATCTGTTCCGTAACTTACAAATATTAACAGTCACCTCTCAATACATATTTCCTCTGATGATTTTTGTTTCTAATAACCAGTCTCTTTGTAAATCTAATAGTGAATGTCATGATCATGATGATAGATCATAAAATGATTTACACAGGGATCTAAAACATTTAAGTGTTTTGCAAAAAGGTGTTCATTATTCTGCCACAAAAATTTTCAACTTTCTTCCTTCAGATATTAATGTTCACATCTTATCTACTTTTAAACGTAAATTAAGAGAATACATAATGGGAAATTCCGTCTACACTCTTGATGAGTACCTGCAGATAAAGCACTGATTGCTATTTATATTCTTAAAACTTTGTTTTAATGTGTTTTGTTATAACTCACCTCAACTGTTTAAGTTGGACAATGTACTATATTTTCTTTTTCAGTAGTTGTTTTATGCTATTTGAGCTATGCCTTTGATTTGATTTTAACTGTCAAGTTTACCCATCATTTTATGGTGCATTTTTGTCATTTTATATATGTATATTATATCTGTTAAGCAATAATGACTCGTTCCATATCCTTGTGATTTATCACAATACAGATTAATGTGATATGTAATAAATAAATAAAAAAATAAATAATCAACTGCTGCATTTCTCTATTTGTCGATCTCTTTTTATCCTATTCATTTCTTACTGTTACTGTTTGCTTATTTGACGATCAAGCCAGCTAAAACATAGAAATAATCACTTTTTTCGAATTGTCAGTCTCATCACGTACTTTGGCCTCAGTCTGTCAACTAAATATGGTTTTGTTCTCTGCCTTCAGCAGAAAACCTCATTCTTTCTTTTCTTACCCAAGCATGTTTCGTCACCTACGTGCAAACAGCAGTAGATCTCGATTCCTCACACAAAAATTTTATGACTTCAACTAGGCCACATGCTGTTGCATATTTTATGGTTTGACAGTATGCCATGGTGTTTTACTGTCAGGCCATGAATATATATTTTTACTTGATTTATATACTTATTCATCTGGGAACAATAAATAGTATGTGAACGATATTCTTTGTAGTGATGATGATGATGATGAGCGTTTGGCGTCATCGGCCGGGAGGCCCCTCGCGGGGCAGGTCCGGCCGCCTTGGCGCAGGTCTTATTACATTCGGCGCCACATTGGGCGACCTGCACGCCGGATGGGGATGAAATGATGATGAACACAACACAACACCCAGTCCCTGAGCGGAGAAAATCTCCGACCCAGCCGGGAATCGAACCCGGGCCTGGGGGACGGCAATCCGTCACGCTGACCACTCAGCTACTGGGGCGGACATTCTTTGTAGTTTCTGAGTAGGAAATATCTTTTTACACCTAGCATGATACTGCAAAAAAAAAACACTTCAGACACATATTGTTTGTTAGATATTATTATTATCATTATGATTACTTAAACAAGGCTCATCTCACAATGATATAGGAACTGTTGAGGTGACACAGTACAAATAGATAGCTCAAAATATACAACACACAGAGTATATAAGATGCTTTGTGAAGATAGGACAACTGGTCTTGCAACTTAGAACAGGTGGCTGACCATGGCCTCGATCAAGGAATCATCGAGGCATTTGCCTTAGTTAAAATCACAGAAAATCTAAATCAGGAAGGGTGGACAGACCAACTACATTCTCCGGAGTATGATGCCAGTGTCTGAACAGCTGAACTGCCCCATTTGGTTGGTCCCTATAGTACGTTAAAGAGCCAAAGAAACTGGTACACGTGCCTAATATCGCACAGGCCCCCTCTGGCACGCAAAAGCACCGCAACACGACGTGGCATTAACTTGACTAATGTATGAAGTAGTGCTGGAGGGAATTGGCACCACGAATCCCGCACAGCTGTCCATAAATCATTTATCCATAAGAGCACCGGGGGGGGGGGGGGGCTGCAGATCTCTTCTGGACAGCACATCGCAAGGCATCCAAAATAGGTTCAATAATGTTCATGTCTGAGGAGTCTGGTAGCCAGCGGAAGCGTTTAAACTCAGGAGAGTGTTCCTGGAGCCACTCTGTAGCAATTCAGGACGTGTGGAGTGTCGCATTGTCCTGCTGGAATTGCCCAAGACCGTCGGGATGCATAAGGGACATAATCGATGCAGGTGATAAGACAGGATGCTTACATATGTGTCACCTGTCAGCGTCGTATCTAGAGTATCAGGTGCCCGTATCACTTCAACTATACATGCCCCACACTATTACAGAGCCTCCACCATCTTGAGCTGTCCCCTCCTGACATGCAGGGTCCATGGTTTTATGAGGTTGTCTTCGTAACCATATACGATTATCTGCTCGATACAATTTGAAACAGGACCTGTCTGACCAGCCAACATGTTTCCACTCATCAACAGTTCAACGTCGGTGTTGACAGGCACAGGCGAGGCGTAATCCTTTGTGTCATGCAGTCATCAAGGGTACCCAAGTGGGCCTTCAGCTCCAAAAGCCCATATTGATGATGTTTTGTTCAATGGTTCACACGCTGACACTTGATTGTCTAGCATTGAAATCTGCAGAAATTTGTGAATGGGTTGCACTTATGTCATATTGAACGATTCTCTTCAGTCATCGTTGGTTCTTGCAGGATCTTTTTCCGGCCGCAGCGATGTAGGAGATTTGATGTTTTTCCGGATTTCTGATTTTCGCGGTACACTCGTGAAATTGTCGTACAGGAAAATACCCTGTGCATGCAGGGCCAGCTGTGCAGAATTCATGGTGCCAATTCCCTCCAGCACTACTTCATACATTAGTCAAGTCCATGCTCGTGCGCCTACTATAACACCACATTCAAACTCACTTAAATCTTGATAACCTGCTATTGTAGCAGCAGTAACCGATCTAACAACTGTGTCAGACACTTGTTGTCTTATGTAGGCGTTGCCGACCGCAGCGCCGTTTCTGCCTGTTTACATGTATCAGTATTTGAATAAGCATGCGTGTACCAGTTTCTTTGGCGCTACAGTGTATAATGTTCATTGATTTGTTTCAGCTAACTCGTAAAATAAAACGCATTTCCGCTCTTCATCGCTGAACATACTAAAAGAACATGTTAGAAATTAAAAAGGTTTGATTTAATGTAAACAGATCCAGCAAAATGTTATTTGCCATTGTAATGACTTACATACTAGAACATCGCTATTGTCCTCTTGCACTCAGTTGTCTGTAATATTATGTTATTAATTACTACTTTAGATCCATATATCGCAACTGAATGCAACAAATTTTTCTTGCCAAACGCATTTCGTCTTTATTGTTTGCAAGATATCTTCAGTGGCAATTTTCTTTGATATAGATCTACAGTTGTTCTTCTTCCAGATTTACTGCTGATTTTCTTCTCTCTGCTGTATGCAATTTCATTCTCAAAGCACTAGGAAGTGAACATCTGTTCACTCGATGTTGTAACTGTTGTATCGATATTTCGCTGACAACCTTTCAGACATGCCTGTGGCGTATCGCTTGCAGTATTGATAAAGATATCTCTGACGCATGCCCGTTTACTCCACGGTGCAAAGTGCTTCACGAGCCTTGAAAGGGAGTCTCCATGAGAGTAACTGAAAGCTTGTCAGCCAAAACATAGGTACAAGAGTTAATAATATCCCGGATGCACTCTCGAAAATGATGGAATACAGTGTACATGTTACTGTTGTGTGCCCGGTCAACGTTGGCGTTCACTTGTTCTCAAGTGAGTTTCGTGCTAAATCCGAATTTCGTCTACTTTCTCGCTCTCTCTTTTTGTGTGTGTGCGTGGGGGGGGGGGAGGAGGTTTAGCTGCTTGTTGCGTCTTTTTTTAGTTCCTTTAAGTGTTAAATGGTGTGCCATTGCATAGTGCAGAGTGATCGTTTGTAATCTGTTTCCATTGTGCTAATGCATTCTGCATGTGTAAATTTTGTTCTACTTTAAGCGTTTGGTATACGCTGTGGTTGGGTTTTTAGCATTTTTGGATCTGTTTCTATTTAAGTTGGGTGATGGTTGTGGGCTATTAGGTGGTCGGAAAATGTGCTATGGGACCTATTACCTTTTTAGTGCTCTAGGGTGTTGTGAATTCTTGTTTTAATGTTCCTACATATTCCACCTTATGCATACTGGCTGTCAAGTGTGGCATGTAAGTGGATACATGCCTGATCTGTTGAAATTTATCTTTGGGTGTTTCCTGTGTACTCAACTCTTTCTGAGTTGTGTTGTCTGCCCTGTAACATGTATAAAATCCCTGTTTCTTTAAAACGTTGTCTATTCTGTGAACAATTTTATTATTGCATGCGAGTATGTACCATTTTGTTTCGTATGTAGGTTACTGCTTTGTTGTGTCTTGCATGTGGTCTTCTCTGTATGTTGTGTTCTGTGTTGTTGTACAAGTCCTGTGTGCATGTGGCCTGTTCATTTATTTTCTGTTTCTATTTTTGTTAGGTTAGTTTCTCTGTCATATGGGTATCGTATTCATTTTGCACTGCAAATTGTCTTATTGTATTTAGCTCAGTTTGCTTAAAGGTGTTCTGTTTAATCTGTGAAGCCTGAATATGAATCCTGCTTGTTTGTGTGTCAATGTCTGTGTGAATGGTTGTGCTCATGGTTCTCGGTTTCCTGAATGTTGTGAAGTCAGGAGTGGTTTTATTCTTTGTGTGGTGAGATCCACAAAATTTAATGTCTTTCCTGCTTCTATAATTAAGTGAATTTTTGGGTGTAAATGGTTTATTTCATTGTGTAGCTGTTTCATGTGTGTACGTGATTGATCGATCAGGTAAATTACGTCATTGACATAATGACACCATTTTATAACTTCGTCTTTTTTGGTTTATTGTGCGTCTGAAGCTCTTCTCTACGTTGTTCATGAATATTTTGACTGAGAGGTCTCTGATCGGTGATGCCACTGGCAGTCCTTCAGGCTGGGAATAAAACTCATTGTTGAATATAAAATAATTTTGTGCTGTTATGATCCTGAGTGTGGTTGCTGTTTCATCAGCGTGCATGTGTGTGTGTGTGTGGTGTATTGCCTTGTTGTTTTAGTCCTTACGTAGTGACGTTGATTGTTTCATTTCTCAGAATGCATGTGTACATTTATGTGACACAACATGACATGAGGCCTGATATGTCCAATATGTCAATGTCCTTGATCCGGTCTATCAATTTCTTTGAGTTTTCCAGGTTCATACTGCCTTCAAAAGCATAATTTTCTTGACATACTCGCTACATTGTTCCAGAAAGAAACCACAACTGCCTACATACCAAGACTTCAAACACATTACTTCATCTGAACTTACAACTGAGACGCAAGATGTAGTTTGGGTGACGTCTTCTATTCACATCTTGGACATTAACAAAAAACTTTATTGACTACTAAAAAACTTACTCAGCTTTATGACAAATATGCTCCCCTAAGAACCGATAACATAAGAAAGACATTTGCACTTTGGCTAACTGAAGAACTAAAACAGCTCATGAATCTCAGAGACCCTGCACATTGGGCATACAAACTGCACCACATGCCTGAAAATTATATTACTTTCAGGTGAAACGGAACAGAATAAGTCAAACTGTGAAAAATGCTAAACTCAGGCATGACCATACATTAAATGACAACAGAAAATTTTTATTTAAAGCATGTTATTTGTAACACCTAAAAATATAAAAATTCTTCCCACCTGAGCTGAAAAAATCTTGTACAAACATTTATACTTCCAATTATTGATTACAGCAATATTATCCTTCATGGCTTTTCTCAGGAGAGCTCATGGCGCCTGGAACTGGTTATGAATGCCGGTGTTCGTTACATCTATGATGTTTGACTTGTACCTTTGCCTGCAGAGTGATAGCTTGTGGCTGGATGGTGGAAGGCGCTACAGAATTTTGCTAATCTGTGCAAAGAGCTCGGAGTTAAATTGGCGTCCCTTGTCTGTTATGATGTGAAGTGGGCACCCAAATCGCGCGATCCACTGAGACAAGAATGCTATCACCAGAGTCTCGGTGGAAGGATCTTCTATGGGAATTGGCCCTGGTCCAGCGTCTGAATCGCTCCACAGTTGTAAGCAAGCAACATAGTCCATCTAATGGGGGCAAACGTCCCACGTCGTCAACATGGACGTGGGCGAACCTTTCGGTGGTGTCTGGAAAATCGCGAATGGGTGTGTGAACATTTCGACTGGCTTTATTACGTTGGAAAGATATGGACGTACGCGCCCACTGTCGACAATACTTTTGAAGTCTTGGCAAAACGTAGCGCGAGGCGACAAGTTTCACAGATGCTCTGAACGCCGGGGTGGCAGACGTCGTGAAGAGCGTGCAAGATTGTTTTGTATGTGCTGCTTTTGCCTATTGACTTGTCGCTGTATAGTTGAAAATTCGCGCTTGGTTCATTAACAAGTACAGTTGCAGTACAGTCTGGGTATTGTGCAGCATGCTGCGCAGTTCATCTGTTTGCTGTGCGTCGCATAAGTGAGCGAAATCAACTGTCTCAGGACTGTGCTAATGCGAAACAAGCAGTCTGCTACTAGACTGTTGAGGCTGGAGAAGTCTTGTAAATCTGTAGTAAATTGTGCAATGTACTCCAGCTGACACAATTGTCTGGGAGAAAAGTTATCGTTGTTTTGCCGATAAGCGAATGTTAGTGGTTATTGTGGGTGAATATAGCGAACGTTCTTGCTTGTAGTTGGGCGCGGAAGTATTTGACTGCTGCGTAGATGATCAACAGTTCGCGATCATATGAACTCCATCGCTGTTGCGCCAGCGATCGAATGGTTCAAATGGCTCTGAGCTCTATGGGACGTAACATCTGAGTTCATCAGTCCCCTAGAAGTTAAAACTACTTAAACGGAACTAACCTAAGGACATCAGACACATCCACCCCCGTGGCAGGACTCGAACCTGCGACCGTAGCAGTCGCGCGGTTCCAGACCGAAGCGCCTAGAACCGCTCGGCCACACAGGTCGACGCCGTCGTTAACTTACGGGAAAATAAAGTGAGAAGTTGCCAATTCCCGTTGACATATTGTTGCAGTGCCGCTCCGCTCGCTTTCTGACTGGCTTCGACTACAAGTGCCAGGGGGCAACTGATTTCGGGTGCCCGAGTAGCGCAGCATCAACGAGGGTATTTTTGACCGTTTCAAATGCGTCTGTCATTGTTGGGGCCCAATGTAACAGAGTTTCACCTCTCGCGGTCTTCTGAACACATATTTTGACACGTTCAGGACGATATCATACACACTGAGGCGCTCAAGGACCACAGCCAGGTGTTGCTGGTGCAAATCTGGAGTGTCAGAGTAGATGGGAATGTCATCAAGTATGCAAATCAGTGAGGCACGCCCCATAGGATGGAGTCAATAAATCTTTGCGACGTTTGGACTGCATTACGGAGCCAAAGATCATAAATAGGCTCTCAAACAGACGGAAGAGCCTGATTACCACTGTCTTTGGCACATCTTCCTTCCACTACCGGAATCTATGGGTATGCTTTGTTGCAGTCAAGGACGCTAAAGACTCGCCTTTCGCTTAGAGCATGATTATAATCTTCGATGTGTGAAACCAGTTATCAGTCGGAAATGATTTGAGTACTCAGGGGATGGCTATCGCCACATGCCTTCTATGCACCGTTATTCTTGGGCATGAGATGCACGGGGATGACCAGGGACCGCTAGATGGACGTACAAGGCCTACTGAGAGCATAGCATCAAACTCGGCTTTGGCGATAGAGTATCTGTTTGGAGCTAAGTATCTATATCTACTCGAAACCAGGGGACCTGCTGTGGTATTAATATAATGAATGGTGTCGTGATGTACATGATAAGGGAACCCCATAGGCTTTGTGAGTGCAGGAAAGTTGTCGAACAGTCTGCCGTCATCTGGATGAGTCTGACATGCGAGCTGGGCACGTGGCATCGGTGATGGTCGCTGACAACTCGGAGACTGCATCTCGGAGACATGTGTCAGTGATGTCGGGCAGCAGGTGACAGTGGGCGACCAGGTCCGCAGTGATAGTTGGTTCCGCGATGCCTGCTACGATGAATTTTCAGACTATTGCACGATGTAGCCCCAGATCAAAATCCCTGTACTGTATACTGTAAGTCAGAATGTCTGAATTGTTGGTCGCTGGCAGCTTGAAGGCGGTGGCCAGGCGATATCTGTGTGTCCTATCACTCGTCAGAATACTCAGATTAGAGACAGTGTCTATCAAAAATTTACAGACCGACTTGTGTGATCTGTTAAGGAAAGGCAGGTAGAGGCGGAGGTAGGAGCACCGGCTTCTGCTTGCTATTTGATATTTCTGTACTCGCAGGGTACATTACATTTATGGGCTTAGTGTCTGAAACGCCGATGGTACCTACTTATGTTAACCATTGGCACGTCATCCTGACCTGGGGTATTGAACGCAGAGCGGCTCTGCGATCACCGCCAGTAATTGTACTCAGAAGTGATCGGCGAGCAGCTCACTCAGTTGTTTGGTTAAGGCTCCATCTTTGTTACATAAGCCATCATTTAGTTGTTGCTCCAGTGCCGTTACCTTCTGGGATAGTCTGTCGTAGTCAGGTCGCACATCTACTGAGGCACGGCCGAATCGGATTACCGCCGAATCGGAGTCAGAGGCAGGCACGATAGCATTTTGGATATGGTCGGCTAAGGCAGCTATGTCATCCAAGTACATATCCGTCTGCGTTGCTATTACGGTTTTGACTTGCGCCGGCAGTCTGCTGCTCCACAACGTACGCAACAACGTGTCAGGAGCTGTACTGCATTCACTTTACTTCGCAGGTTGCGTAGGTACTGCGTAGGCTTTCTATAACCGATGTCTTCACGCGAGAGTACTTGAGGTACTGCCGGCCGGAGTGGCTGAGCGGTTCTAGGCGCTACACTCTGCAACCGCGCGACCGCTGTGGACGCAGGTTCGAATCCTGCCTCGGGCATGGATGTGTGTGATGTCCTTAGGTTAGTTAGGTTGAAGTAGTTCTAAGTTCTAGGGGACTGATAACCTCGGCAGTTAAGTCCAACAGTGCTCAGAGCCATTTTTGAATTTGGGGTACTCTCTCCTCTTATGAAGCAGATACACGGCGTATGAGCTGCGTTTCAATTTGACCTCCAGTGGGGATGTAATCATGTCTTGGACTTGCGCTACAGGTCGGTGCTCCAATTGGCTTACTACGAGTCCAAACTTCGTGGAATCCGCGTTTACCCCAGAGCATTGGAACTTTGCCTCCATTTGCGCGAACTATAACGTGGGGTTCGTCGGCTAGAAGGACGGATGTTGCACAGCGAGTCTCGAAATATTAAGGGCATTGTCAACCCTTCATTCTCACATGTGCAGGAAATATTCTTCGTTGTGACCGTAATCTTTTGAACACTATTACGACAGGGTCACCACTGAGGCAAGTCTTCAATGCTGCAAGTCGGCCACAAATTAAATGCGTGTCACATGTGTATGAGATAACAGAAGAGAGCGCTGGCAACTTATTTCGTTGTAGCAAATCTTCTATTCCCATCTAGACAAGAAATAATGGCATAGAGGGAACAGAAACATTTATTGATTTACTGTGGAGAACTGATGCTTTAATAACTTATCATCATGCCCGATAACAAAAAGGAGTAATTGACCACAATATAAATCAGAGAGTTTCACTGCAACGCTGTTGGCAACATGGAATAAGCTCTCGGACAGCGCTCTGTGCGGCAAATGCGTGAACCTCTGTTAACTGACACTGGTGATCAGCTGATCACGCCCGTTGCATACACGATCTGTACCGGTCACTACAACCGCAGTTATAATCATCAGCTGACTGTAATTTCTTTGTGGCACTGTCAAATTCTTTGAAGTGAGCGCAGTTCGTCGTTCAAAACCATATTGTCTTTATGGCTGAATGGCGCCTATGTCATAGTCTGAAGCATCCGCAGCAGCTGGAACGTTTTGTTCAAATCATATGTCATGAGACTTTTGGTACAATACAAACATTATTTTAACTTATGAAATGTATGGTGGCAGTCACAATACTATTTCCATTTGGTACTGTTATGAAACAACGTGCGCACTGGCTCACCGATAAAAGCTAGTGGGGGACAAACCTTCTGTTACAATTTATTTGCACAGAACACGAGAAGATGGCGCTGAGTGTGGATCGTGAATGTGCTGCGTCTGGAAAAAAGGTAAAAAGAGCGGTGGAAAGTGCTGGAATGTAAACGATGTATATTGTGGCAATTTGTGCTCTTTGTGCTACAGTTTCATAAAGGTAAGAGAAATAAGCAAAGAATCAGAAGAAGACATGATGAGAACTACACATACTGAGCATCCACATCATCCTGTGGCGAATGGAGAATAATATTATGCTCGGATTACTGCTATTGCAAGAAACATACAGTTAAAGTTGTAATGTAAACGATGTGTAAAACAATATATCATTATAAATGTGTTAATGCAGATCCAAAAGGTAAGGTATGGCGCTGCAAAAAAAAGCAGCAGAGATGATCTAGTTCAAAGACTGAACGAGATGGACCGTTGTACTAGCAAAAGTACTGAAGTACTTTTTTAAAACACAAGTGTAACAAATTCACACAGCAGAGAGCAAAGACCGCAAACGAATTACACTGTGAACTGCACTCAGATACTAGATCGTTTAGTAGCACTCAAGCTGTATCCAGTAATCACTGCAGTCGCTGGGCACACCGAGCCCACCATGAGGAGAAAACAAAACTCTTCAAATATAGAATATTAACAGTCTTCATTCACGCCAGTCCTACTGTCGAGAACACCTCCATTATTGAGTCTATGTTTTGTGGAACCAGAGAGCTTCTATGAACACTGAGGCAGTCTTCCTGCCAGTGAACCAACGAAAATAGGGATTTCCATTTTTGTCCCAGTCAGTCGCCAGCCTTTCTGGAAATGCCAGAAACTTTTGACGACGCCGACAGGTGCGCTACGCCTTGCCTGCTAGACAAAGTGCGCTGTGTGGACGAGCAAGCGGTTTGGGATTTCCAGTGCTAATCCACGGGCGGGTGCATTCGAGTAGGGGGCCCTGATGTTTGCGGTATCTTGGTTCAGCAACTCAGTCAGGTATGAAGTACGAAGGCAGTCTGTGATCTTTGTCTGGTGCTATTGGAGCCTGTAATATGTTGTATGCTAGAGTGTAGAATGGTTCGTCAGGTGCCAAAAAAAGAAAACGTAGGTGTGACTCCCTAAAAGAGCAGTTGTAGCAAAAAGGTTCATGTAAAAAAAAAAATCTAAAACTGAATGGGCGATGTTTTAGTGAATGTACAGTCTGATGCGAAATAATGTAATCTGATTGAATCTTCACTGGCTGATAATTCTGAACTATCTTATGTTTTGTGAAAGTATGAATTATTGACTGATGAATAGACCTCGGATTTTAGGTAAAAAACTATTTTGTTCCTCATTAAATAAAGGCAATAAAAGTTGTACATACACGAATTACGCCAATTTAAAATCGAAAACGCTAGTTTTATAGCACCTGAAAATACCCAATTTCAGATTAGTTCTTGATTCCAAACCAAGCGAGGTGGCGCAGTGGTTAGCAAACTGGACTCGCATTCGGGAGGACGACGGTTCAATCCCGTCTCCGGCCATCCTGATTTAGGTTCTCCGTGATTTCCGTAAATCGCTTCAGGGAAATGCCGGGATGGTTCCTTTGAAAGGGCACGGCCGATTTCCTTCCCCATCCTTCCCTCACCCGAGCTTGCGCTCCGTCTCTAATGACCTCGTTGTCGACGGGACGTTAAACACTAATCTCTTCCTCATTGATTCCAACGAAATTTTAAAAATCCAATCAAATAAAATTTTTTATGGGTAACATTGTCTCATGGTCTTCCCAGCTAAGAATTACTCAAATATTTTATCAAGAATTGTAATTTTGTAGTACCTAAAATACCTGATTTCGTGTTAGAACCTGATTGTATGTCATTTTTAAAAGTCCAGTCAAATAAAATTTGTATGTCCAAAATAACTCTTCTGGTATTCGCGGATACTTACAAAACAGTAATTGAATGACAACTGGTTTTTTTCCATGCGCGAACACACCCAATCGTGTCAGACGACGACAGCATAAGCCAGGCTGTTCCAGGCTGTCCTGCTCCGCAGAGTGTTGTCGCTCGCTGTGAACCTTCAAATGGGCCGGCAGGGCACTGAGCAGCTTTGTGATCTGCCTCCAGCGCCTTCCTTCTGCCCTGTCGGAACAGCCTGTTTAAAACACCTGCACTGGAAATGTTTGGAAATTTGTGGTAAACTGCTGATGTCATCGGTCCCTAAGCCTCGCTATGGACAACACACACACCCATGCCCCAGGGAGGACTCGAACCTCCGACGTGGGGAGCCGCACAGACCGTGACAAGGCGCCTCAGACCCTGCGGCTACCAGGCCACCTGCACTGTCTCCGTTCAGTCATCAGCGCGCTGCTTGGATATGGTGAAATATTTCACAGCGACAGTGTATTTGTGGAAAGTCAAGCACGCCGAAAGTAGCCAGCTCCAAATCATCTCTGATTCGTCAGTGGTTGCAATCATTCCTTGATTTCTCTACAAACATAAGAGTTATTCATTGCAATGTGTGCAACAAAGACATAAGTAAAATGTTAACCTTTTATCTGCTACGCCCACTCAGAGAACAGTGATGCCACTGGGGTTTTCACGAGTTAACTTGGACCAGACACAAGAGAATGCAAAAGCATTGTTTCTAAACCCTTAACATGGGTTAATTTTGCTAAATAGATCTTCCACAAAGTATTTCTCATTTCTTTTTGTTTACAGGTACGTTCTGAACAGAGGTCGCATTTAAGTCAGCATGTTACTGGGATTAAACACCAGGAAAACTTAAAAAATAAATCAAACTTGGAACAAATGTTTGCAACTAAACCAAATGCAACAAAAAAAAAAACGAATTTCATCTTGACCTGTGTCGACCCATTGTTGCAGCAAACATACCATTCAATGCAGTTGAAAATTACCAACTGAAAAGTTTTCTAGAGAAATACTGTCACTGCAGCATTCCATCAGAATCCACACTGAGAAAGAACTATTTAGTTACTTTATACGAAAATACATTGGGCAGGATAAGGGAGGATATAGGTGATTCATACATGTGGATCTCTGTCGATGAGACAACTGACAGACAAGATCGATATGTGGCTAATTTATTATTGGGAAGTTAGATCCTGACACTCGCTCTGTACCTCATCTGATCTGCAACAAGGAGCTAAAATGTTCTTACCAGGAAACAATTGTTCACTCTGTTAATAAAGCGCTCAAATTACTTTACCCCAACAGTGTAGGCGAAAACAAAGTACTTGTAATCTGCAATGATACAGCCGTATACATGATTGCTGCTATTAAATTGTCGAAGGTATTTTACCCAGTCTTGCTCCAGATGAAATGTCTTGCCCATGCCATGAATCGTGTAGCTGAGACGATACGTCTCGCATTTCCACACGTAAATAAGCTAGTTTCAACCATCAAAAAGGTTTTTTAAGCACCTGCAACAATCGAGTTAGTTATAGCGGAACTTCCCAACGTACCACTTCTACCATAACCCATACTTACTTGATGGGGAATGTGGCTAGAGGCCATGGAATATTACCGCGAGCATTTGGAAGATATTAAGAACGTTCTTCTTAAATTGCGGGAGGAGGCAGTGAACATTACTTCAGCTAAAGATCTTCTAAAGGACCCAACAATTTCCAATGACATTGCGTACATAAAATTTCATTATGTATTTTTGGTCTCTGTTATTAAAGCTCTAGACACTAGAGTTTCAGTCTACACGCAACTGCGATTGATGGGAGAGGTGACAGAAAAAACCAACTTGGTCACAGTTTCTATTGGTATGAAACTTAGTGAAAAACTAAAGACAGTGCTACAAAAAAACCAGGACTAACGACCCTCTGCTCAGTGGCTGACATCTGATCACGTAAATCAACAGAACATGAGTGTAATCCCATTGTGCCTAATGCCGTCATTTAAATATGCTCTTGGTGACATCTGTTGACGTGGAACGCTCATTCTCGACATGAAAGATGCTATTAACAGACAAGAGATGCAGATTCTCCACGGAAAATCATCTCTCCACTTTGTTAAAAATTAATGTTTTAAAAGAATATACTGGGTGTTTGTAAATTCCTGTTACAAACTTTTAAGACTTCAGTTCACATTTGTAACTCATCCACGTCTGCTGAGGTAAAGAGAAAAACCTCAGAGTTCATTGTGTTGATATGCGATAGGGTAGTCAAGATGATGTACAATACGTCAGAGTGTCGCCTGATGTCACATAACGTCGGTGCCTGTGCATCTGCGGTACAGTAGTAATGTAAACACGCAATGTTTAAAGGTTAATATAAACAAATGTGAGTAAATGATAAATTGATGTTTCGTTTTGTTTTCTTTCGAATTGTTACCTAATAATTGCACTGCGCCACTCCTATTTCAATTCCTCAAATAGAATTTGATGAGTTAAACATTTGAACCGAAACCGTCGTAGAACGGTTATACACTCCTGGAAATTGAAATAAGAACACCGTGAATTCATTGTCCCAGGAAGGGGAAACTTTATTGACACATTCCTGGGGTCAGATACATCACATGATCACACTGACAGAACCACAGGCACATAGACACAGGCAACAGAGCATGCACAATGTCGGCACTAGTACAGTGTATATCCACCTTTCGCAGCAATGCAGGCTGCTATTCTCCCATGGAGACGATCGTAGAGATGCTGGATGTAGTCCTGTGGAACGGCTTGCCATACCATTTCCACCTGGCGCCTCAGTTGGACCAGCGTTCGTGCTGGACGTGCAGACCGCGTGAGACGACGCTTCATCCAGTCCCAAACATGCTCAATGGGAGACAGATCCGGAGATCTTGCTGGCCAGGGTAGTTGACTTACACCTTCTAGAGCACGTTGGGTGGCACGGGATACATGCGGACGTGCATTGTCCTGTTGGAACAGCAAGTTCCCTTGCCGGTCTAGGAATGGTAGAACGATGGGTTCGGTGACGGTTTGGATGTACCGTGCACTATGCAGTGTCCCCTCGACGATCACCAGCGGTGTACGGCCAGTGTAGGAGATCGCTCCCCACACCATGATGCCGGGTGTTGGCCCTGTGTGCCTCGGTCGTATGCAGTCCTGATTGTGGCGCTCACCTGCACGGCGCCAAACACGCATACGACCATCATTGGCACCAAGGCAGAAGCGACTCTCATCGCTGAAGACGACACGTCTCCATTCGTCCCTCCATTCACGCCTGTCGCGACAACACTGGAGGCGGGCTGCACGTTGTTGGGGCGTGAGCGGAAGACGGCCTAACGGTGTGCGGGACCGTAGCCCAGCTTCATGGAGACGGTTGCGAATGGTCTTCGCCGATACCCCAGGAGCAACAGTGTCCCTAATTTGCTGGGAAGTGGCGGTGCGGTCCCCTACGGCATTGCGTAGGATCCTACGGTCTTGGCGTGCATCCGTGCGTCGCTGCGGTCCGGTCCCAGGTCGACGGGCACGTGCACCTTCCGCCGACCACTGGCGACAACATCGATGTACTGTGGAGACCTCACGCCCCACGTGTTGAGCAATTCGGCGGTAACGTCCACCCGGCCTCCCGCATGCCCACTATACGCCCTCGCTCATAGTCCGTCAACTGCACACACGGTTCACGTCCACGCTGTCGCGGCATGCTACCAGTGTTAAAGACTGCGATGGAGCTCCGTATGCCACGGCAAACTGGCTGACACTGACGGCGGCGGTGCACAAATGCTGCGCAGCTAGCGCCATTCGACGGCCAACACCGCGGTTCCTGGTGTGTCCGCTGTGCCGTGCGTATGATCATTGCTTGTACAGCCCTCTCGCAGTGTCCGGAGCAAGTATGGTGGGTCTGACACACCGGTGTCAATGTGTTCTTTTTTCCATTTCCAGGAGTGTAGTTCGTTTTCGGCGTGGGTTCCTATTCACTCCCCTCTACAAGTCCTAGAAGTTGTAACAGCCATTTCAGAACCTCCTATGTAAACATGTATCAGTTCTACGTAAGGTCTTCAACTTGTATGACATTTGTATTGTAAAATTAACTGAATGTTAACTACAAATGTGTCATCCATGTCTACTGATTGGCGTAGTAATTTCACCGCCAACCATAATGAACTTTTAGAGTCGCTGCCGCGCGCTAATTCAAGCTCGCCGGTGTGTGTGTGTGTGTGTGTGTGTGTGTGTGTGTGTGTGTGTATGTGTGTGCTGTGCGCATGTGTCAGTGCAGTGCTGTGCGGTCGTAATCAGTGCTGTGCGGTCGTAATTACTGTACACGACGTTTGTCTAGTTCCGCGCGAGCCTCTAGAGGCGCTGTGTTTTCTAGCTTTTATATACGTTCTCTTTATTGTTATTATTCCTTGTTTTCTGAGTTAGTAGTTCAGTGCCTCCTGGCTTGTGTGGACAAGTACTGTTTTCCCTCTAATAACTACGGAAGTTTTCCCAGGATCAAGGATCCTTCTGTAGATGCCGAAAGCAAATTTTGTAACTCCGATCGGTCCATGCATGCCGGGCGTCGTCAGATACGCGCTCGCAATAAAGTTATTGTTGCTCAACTGAAGGTCTTCACTCTTCTGAATCACGTTAAGCCAAGGTCGGACAGCCACCAGTTTAGCTGAACCCGACGAACTTATTGAAGTTGGTCTTCTTACAAGATAATTTTGAAGAGCATCGAACTGATACTGTGTCGCAAGGATACATCTACTTTAATCTGGTGGTGATTATGGAAACCAATTATGAAATTATTAATGAACAAGATAATTTTGTAAATTAATGCACGATGGAAAACATAGCAAGAGGGTTTTCAAGTTGCGAAAAGTGCCTCAATCAGAGTTTGGGAAGTGTTACACTGTTGAAAACGTTAAGTTTCTTTAAAGTGACGCACTCTGACCAATGAGTGTAATAGTTTCATTGAATTGCTTGACTTCAAATTTGATCTTGATGGTAATTCAAGTAATCGATGTCTTCAAGCGAACTTTTAACATTACATAGCCGAACTGCTAAAGAATATCTGTGGCCAATCGAAATTTATCAAGTTGACGTGTTATTGTTTTTACTCGCAACGAAAGGCTATTGTTACCCAACGAAAACAGTTTATTAGAAAGCTCATCTAAGCAGATAAAGCAGTCCAGTCGCTAAACACGGTAATTTAAATTATCAGAAAGAATCTTTGAGAAATTGTAATTAAATGTCGGCATCTCTGAAAGAAGAGTACAATGCTTATTATATCCTGAATATACCAGCATGTCTCTGTAACTAATGCAAGACAGAGAGGCTTTCGATTATTAAGACTGTACAGTATTTACGAAGAGGGTACATAACCAGTGGAAGATGGTATCACGCCTAGAAACGGGACAGACCACCTCAGGTGGGATCCTCACTACCACCGTTCCCCATCCTCCACCATGCTGTCTGTGCAGGTACGTGCTTCACCTCATACGCATTGCTCATTACAGCCCCGTACTAGCTAAAACATTCATTTCTAACAGAGGGTATTTGGTCCATTATCTCAGAATACTCGGTATAGTCTCCTCTACCCTCTGTATAGCTTTGGTCCAAAACGTGTGGAACAGCGTATATTAAGTGAAGAATATCTGTGATGAGGTCAGATACAGGTATGCTGAAATGTCGGAAAGAGCAACACTGAAATGGATGCGGTAAGATAACGTCTATAGAACTACCCTACAGGTAGATGAGGTTAACTGTTTTTCTGTATCAGTGATCTATATACTCTGTGTGTCGAGAACTCTGGCCCCGAAGCATAAAAGTGTTGCACGTCTGCAATTTGCACCATCCAACACGTTGTGTTTAGGTAAAAACTTTCGATCGGTCTGTGTGAGATCAAGCATTATTCACTTATATTTAGTTGTAGACATTGTCCCACTGTAAAAGTGTATGAAGCAAGGAATTACAAAAGCAGCACAAGATTCAATATCTTCATTCGACGATACCCCACAATTCTGAATAATTCATCCCTTAACACATGCTAGAGATTTAACAGTCTCACTTGTGATTTAGTTCCAGCAAATGGTAGCAGGCAATTTAGTTTTCGAGAAATTCTTCAAATTTTTTATCTGTAGAATGTACTTTGTGTACAAAATTGGCAAGTATTTGCAATACTGTTCAAAAAATCCATTATATCCTAACCTTACAACATGAATTTTTGTTCTAAGAAAACTGCATATACTTTTCTTGAGGATACGATTTTTAATGTGTTGTTGAGAGAAACACGTAGTTCCACTTACATAAGTACCCCTATGACAGAGACACTGAGTGGCGACACAAATGCTGGCAGGCAACGCATCGTTTTAGGTACTGAGTATGCATAAAGGTATTTCGCTTTAGATTGTGAAGTAAGTGCCCTTCTACATTTAAATATCAGTTTACTCTTAATGAGTACTTGCTTTGTTAATTCGTGAGTTTTTTTCCTCTGTAATTGGTTTTGTACTGCGCTTAATCGTATCGTTGGCTTTCTGTTTTAGCACATTATGTTTACGGCATTGTGAAATGGGTTCCTAGCAAGTCAATGTGAAGGTGTCTACATCTACATCTATACTCTGCGAACCATTGTGAGTTGCATGGCAGATACATCCCATTGTACCACTTACTAGGGCTTTTTACCGTTCCATTCACATACGGAGCGCAGGAGAATGAGTTTGTAAATCCATCTGCGTGTGCTACAATTAATCTAATCTTGTCTTCAGAGTACCAATGGGAGCGATATGCAAGAGTTGTAGTATATTCCTAGAGTCATCATTGATAGGAGGTTGAAACATGATTTTTAAACCAGCAGGCCATTCTTCACCGAAACATATTCAAATTAAAATTTTTCCTTTGGAATTAAAGGTATGCACACAAGACGAGAATTCAGAATTCACAACGCACATGAGGTAACGATTTAATACCTCCAGCAGTCCTTAAGTCGTTATTTTAAAGTAAAAATCAGCAGAGCAGAACAGCACTTATCTGAGGAGGCTTATCTATGAGCACTGCGTAGATACCCGACGTGTTCCTTATACCATAGTTGAAGGTACTTGACAGAAAACACTTAATGTGAAAAATCTCACAATCTTTCTCCCCTCGCTCCATTTGTGACTGGAACAGGAAAGGGAGGCAGTATGAAAGGGTTTTGAGCTCGAAATATTACGATAATTTCTAGCGTTTGACGGTTCGTTAAATTCCAGTCATCACCACTGTAAAAAGAAAGTAATCTGTTACTCAGGCTAGCATCGTAATTTTTAAGCGATTCCTCACAAAAATTGTAAATATTTTACATTGTTCATAGGCCATCCAACCTCTGCAGGCGATTTCTAATGGTTCTTGTGAGGGTTAACATAAACTGGACCTGCGAGCCATTGAACTCAGTGTCACCATAAGGAAGATGAACACAGCAGTTTTACGGATAGATCTCGTGAGAGTACTTTCAGTATATCCATTGTGGGTGACGAACTGCGTTTGTGATTTAAATTGGCGATTTGTTTGGTAATAAATATGCAACCAGTTGCTTTTTTTACAATTTATTCAACCAAGAACGTGCTTTCGAGTCTCTGCAGGCTCATCATCAGATGGAGGTGTTATAAGAACATTATGTTGTGGACCAAGTGTAGCTAGATGCTGTGCTGGTGCTGCTGGCGGAAATGATGGAAATTTAGTAATCGGTGACGAATTATCTCGAGATCGACCTTGGTGATCACCGTGGTGAGCACAGTGATCACCAAGATCAACCTCAAGATCGTGAATGAAGAGGTGGCATCTGAACTGAACACCACCTGACTTAGAAGTCCAAAAAGCCATATGCATCAATAATGACCTTTTCTCACTTACCTCGAGCGTGCTTTTACTGACTCCGTCTGCACCATAGATGCTCCCCACCACAAGGTCGAACTTCCGAATTCCCATCCTCAGTAGCACAACTACCAAAAGAGTCTCCATTGCAAAGATCACATTACTGCAGACTGTAAAAATCCACCGACATGTCCACATAGCAAAGCCTCTCATATTCTTGAATGGTGCCATACTCTTGCTTTCCTTACTGCCAGCAACAAATGTAACACCTGCAACATCTGCATGTCTCACACCCCACCTACTTTGCAAATTGCAAAGACAAACAGCCTACCAAATGTGAACTAATTGTTTCAATCAGTCCCATAGATAACCCCATTCAGCCCAATAATTCCCTCAGACCACCTCCTACTGCTGAAGATATCATAAAATTCGTGACAGTTGTACTTCAAACCATCGAGCCATCCATGCTTCCAAAACCCAGTAAATAATTGCAGGTTGAACCACACACAACTTCTGCGTCCACTGCTTCTACTTCACGATTTACAACCATTCCATCCAATTAGGTAACCATTAAAATACCTTGGACTAAAACTGGATTGCCAACTAACAAGGAAACCCCATATACTAACCATTCCACAGAGAGCCCATAATAGAGTATATTACTGCTGGCCGCAGTGGCCGAGCGGTTCTAGGCGCTTCAGTCTGGAACCACGAGGCTGTTACGGACGTAGGTTCGAATCCTGCCTTGGACATTGATGTGTATGATGTCCTTAGGTTAGTTAGGTTTACGTAGTTCTAAGTTTAGGGGACTGATGACCTCAGCTGTTAAGTCCTATAGTGCTTAGAGCCATTTGAACCATCTTTTAGGCTATTACTAGCTGGCTGAACTTAGGAATTACACTCCTCCGACATCCTCCACACCTAAAAGCCTTGATCTAATCCATCGTCTCCTACGCAGATTTCACATGGATGTCCACCCACTCTCATTTTTTCAGCCCCTCCAAATCCTTGAATGCCATTCAGTCCACCTTACTGTCTGCATCCATTTCCCCTCCAACCATGTACTTCCTCCACCACCTCATCAAATTCCCACCTCTGCGTGTACTACACTATCTGCATAGTTGATTCCAGTAACCGTAATATTTCCTATCTGATCACCAACCCTGGTACTCATATCCTGTACCACTGCTACTTCAACTGATTCTCCTCTCAGAAAATGAACTGCGCTCCAATTTTTATTCACCCTGCTAACTATAACTCTTCTCCACCTAGTCCATTCCACTTTCACACCAGGGCTCCCACCTCCACCTTCCCTTTTCCTTTCCCCCATCCCTACCCCTCCTGATACTAAAGCC
Organism: Schistocerca cancellata; assembly: GCF_023864275.1. Taxonomy (NCBI): domain Eukaryota; kingdom Metazoa; phylum Arthropoda; class Insecta; order Orthoptera; family Acrididae; genus Schistocerca; species Schistocerca cancellata. Next base: position 572,547,213 of record NC_064632.1, read on the forward strand.
CTGACTACCCACCAAACTCATCATTCTTTTCTGTCTTCCTATTGTTTATCCTACCATCTACCCCCATTTTGAGATACCACCTAAGTGCTTATATGTTTACACCCACACTTCCCCCTGCAGAAATCCAACATATAATCTTCCCAAAACCTTTTTATGCCACACAGGTCCTTCAGCTCAGTAGTGAAAGTGCGGTATTCCTTTTTAATGAATGGTGGCGTAGTTTTTAATGTATTTTAAATGTGTATTTTGTCTTTTTATCTTTAGCTGTTAGAATATTTATCTTCTCCTTGACATGTATAAACTGAATGCCCTTAGTCAATTGTGTTAGTATGCTTGGGTTAATCTCAGGAACTACTGTAGGAACTTTAATACGTTTTTATTTATAGACAGAATGATTTTTGAGGAATGTTTGTGTTCATAATATGTAAAAATGTCATGGAAATTACCTGAAGTGTGGTGAATTGAATTCAGCCCTCGTGAGGCAAACTGAGGACCTACTTGAACGAGAAGTCCATATTCATATCCAATGACGCCTATGGGGTGGGATGATGCAGTGGCCGGTCAGTACCGTTCGGCCTTCATGGCCTATTCCGGGGGAGTTTAGTTTAGTTTAGTGGTAAGTTAGAGTCACCATCTGCTGTGAAAATGATGCCATTATCATTCTCTACTGAATAGCAGTCTTCACAATGCAAACTGTTGCTATGTAGCTGAGGGTGCCGATCTGATCTTCAACACTGCCTGCAGTGGCGACGTTTGTGCGCTCGCTCCGGTGGTGTAACCTATAGTTGTTTTCCATTCTGTGGTTAGCATATTTTGTGTTGCCCGCACGTCATCGATTATGTTGGTGTTGTCCAGTACAGACACAAAGTTGTAAGACTTGCGCTATGGCTCTGAGCCACACGAAACTGTTACCAGATTGTATACATGTACATATATCTTCTTCCCCTTTATTTTTATAGATAAAGGTCCCCCATCGCGTTTTTCTCTCTGATTGTGAAGGCTAACCTCAGGAACCACTGTAGGGAATTTTGTATGGATTTCACTAACAGATTGATTCAGGGCACACCAGGCATCATGATATCGATCGGTTCCCATTATTGCCACAAGATGTCATTCCAAATACCAGTAATATATGGAACAATAACAGTAATATATGGAACACACAACACTTGTGCCTCCTGAGAAATTTTCAAGCCCACGCTGCTTCACTCGTTTAAGTTGTATGACAGTGATGTTATTAAGTTTCTTACAGTTGTTCTCTTAACATTACTCACAACTGTGTTTCGTGTCCTTGAAATTAAATTTCTTCTATGCCACACAATTCGTCCTGCCTTAGATACTTGGTGCAACTTATAGAAATCTGGCGTATATTACTAGTTTCTTTTCTAAATTTTAAACGAAGAAAGCAATACTGTATGTTTGAAATACTAGATTGATTGCAACCAGATTTGGCATGGAAACAGGAGGGCTCAAAAGTATCAGCACTGTAGGGTTCATAACCTCATAGTCCCAAAAGGAGCAGAGATACTGGCAAAAAAGTGTTTTTCCAGGCCCTGGAATATATATTGTCCTGCATGATGGCATGTTGTGTTGGAACAGTATCAGCCAGCAACTCAATCTGCTTTGGAGGGCGGTTGACATGTTAGGGTCGTGAAATGGTTTTCAAGGACCGACATGTAGACAGCCCTGCATCATGGGCACATCGTGTGAGTAGTATCTGTCTGCTTTATTCAGTTGTATTGCAGAGGCTACCCATGCTGATGAGCATGACTTGGGACAGGGTGAGATGGACAGAGGAGATGAATATAGCGAGGGGGAAGAGGAAATGGATACAGGGGAAGAATGGACTTAGTATGAGGCGGGTGGAAGGCGTATATAGAGGAGTAATGGGAAAGTGGAATAGGAAGAGGGGGTGGTGGAGATGGAAGAGGAGTAGAAATATGTGGTTAGAGGGAGGAGTAGGAAGATGTGGTCAGAGGGAGGGAGTAGGAAGATGTAGTCATAGGGAGGTGGTAGGAAAATGTGGACAGAGACAGGGATGGAGGATATGGTCAGAGGGTGAGGAGGAAGATGACATGGTCAGAGAGAGTGAGTGGAGGAAATAGACAAAGGGAGGGATGGAGGAGTTGGACAGAAAATGTTAGGAGGAGGAGATAGAGAGAGAGGGGAGGAGCCATCTTACACATGAAGCATTGGCATGCCTTGCAGGAGCTACATCTGTTGATGGACACAGCTGAGCAGAGAGAGGGGGCAGGATGAACTGGGCAGAGACATGGGAGAGATGGTGATGGACAGGGAAAAGGGGTGGAGGAGATGGACCGATAGCTGGGAGAGCTGGGGGTAGACAAAGAGAGGGAGAGGAGAGATATACTTTGAGAGGGGGCAAATGCAGGAAGTAGGTGGAGGGGTAGAAGGGTTGTGGGTAGGTGGAAAAGGGGCAGGAGGATATGGACAGAGGGAGGAGAGGATAATGTGGCCAAAGAGATGGGGAAGAAGATGTGGTTGGTGATAGGGACTGAGAGGAGATGGATGAAGAAGTGTGGTGAAGGATATGGAGCAACGGCTTTGGGAGGACGGAATGGAAATACAGAGCTGGAACGATGAGGTGAGGAGAGAGATAGGAAGGAGCAAGAGGTGAAAATAGAGAGGGAGGAAGAAGAGAAGATGTCTGCAATGTACATAGGGTCCAGAAAAAATTAGACACTCTTTCATAGTTAATATCTTTGGAACAAAATGACACATCATAGCAATTTTGTATGGTAGTTTAGTCCATTGTTTTCTCAACAGATTCTCTGCGTTTTCCAGCAGATGACAGTGCAGCAATGAATGTGAAGAGTGTCACTTGAGTAATGCAAGGCCATATTGAATTAGTACTGGAAGTATGGAAACATGATGGAGGTACAACAGCATTAGCGCAATGTGTACAGAACTGTCACCAACACATACAAAAGTTCATCGTATTTGGGATAAATCTGAAGCCAACGGTACTGTTCAGGATGTGTATTTGGAAAGGTCTGGCCGATCGAAAACATGAACAAATCCAGCTTTCAGCAATGCTGTGTTGCAACATTTTACTAGGTGATCTCAAAAATCTGTGAAGCAGGGTGGATGAGAAAGAAGGGTAAGCTAATCAAGCGTACAACGAATTCTGAAGGCTGTAAAGTGGAAAGTGCAGACTCCAAGATCACTGCACACTGTGAACGAAGACGACCTTGTATCGAAGGATGGAGTACTGAGAGTGATTTGAAGGCATGCTCGTGTGGATGAACAGTTTGCAGGGATGGTTTTCTTGTCTGATGAGGCGCAATTCAAACTGCATGGCACTGTAAACTTCTACAGCCGTGTGTAAAAGGCTCCTGAAAATCCTCAAGTTGAAGTGGACAAACATGTTAGTCCACTGGGTGTTAATGTGTGGTATGGTTCGTCATCATGTGGTTTGATTGACCCAGTTCTTCTTTGAAGATATCCTAACTGGTGAGGTGTATCTTCATATGCTGCAAACACCTGTTTTGTCCGCCATCTGAGAGGTGTTTGGAATGAAAGGTTTTACCTACAACAAGCTGGCGCTCCACCTCACTACCACAGAGACGTCAGAGCCTACCTGGATGAATATCTACCTGGACAATGGATAGGCTGAAGAGGAGCTGTTGAGCAGCCACAGAAGTCTCCAGATCTTACACTTCTTGACTTCTATATATTGGGGATACTGAAGAATGAAGTTTATCCACAGAAGCCAGCTACACTGCATGAGCTACAAGAAATCATAGAGACGTCCTGTGTGGCTATCACATCAGCAACACTGACAGCCGTAGTTCAGTCAACAGTTCAGCGGCAGCGACATTCTTTGGCTGTTAATAGGGAATCACTTTGAACACATAAAATAACCTCCCCCCAAGCAAGAATTGTACCGATATGTCATTTTGTTCCGTTGATATCGGCTATCAAAGAGTGTCACATTTTTCTTGACCTCTCTGTGGGTGTCAAATGCATACACCAGCAAAGCTACAAAAACAGGCTAGTATTATTAGTAAATTATTGTTAGGTGTATCTTAATCTGGTCGCCTTAAATTTCTGATCATAACTAATTTGCCTTGTAACAAGTGCTGTGTGCTTAGTAAGAAAGCTCAATAAGAGTGACTACATTTGTGGTGGTAGATTCTCTTCCTGTAACCTTTATGTTGGATGTCAAGTATACTTTGGTGAACACAACAGAAGTAAAACTTATTGCTACCCTTCTCTTTATAACCTGCTCAAAAATGGTATAGCTTGCGTGTCTATGAGCATGTGTGTGCTTAAATACAAGGTGAGTAGGAATGAAAAAAGAAGTCTTCTGAATAACCAAAGTAAATGCACTCATACAACATTCATTGTATGAGAATGGTTTCTGCGATTACACAGTGAGCACTATGGTTTGCTCTTAGCATATTCAGTAGGATTCTTGTGAGCAGATACTGCAGTTCATTCCATTCACTGAATTCCCACCATCTGGAGGAAGATGTTCACGAGGCGGGTGCGGTGTACTCGTGCATTATCTCCTTGGAAGATCTGGATAATAGGCTGGAGGGTACTATCGCAAAAGTCAACAGCCCTCCAATTAGTGAGGAGCATCATCCAACCTATGTAGACGGTACTAGCCCCTGCACATGACAGCCCCCCCCCCTCCGAAACTGATTCAGTTTCCGTTCTTGGAGTTCCTTCACCCACGTTCTTCCCTCACCACAGTCCACGGGATGGCGAGGATGGTTCATGGTCTGGTTCGTAATGTACAGCTAGAGGCCAAGCCTTTTGCCTGGGGACGACTGCATACTGTCTTGGGTTGACACAGCCTTCACGGATGCCTCCAGAAAGCCAGCGTGAAGCACTTCTGCATTATCCTCGGTGTACCTATGAGCCACAGTTTATAGCTAGGAGGCAGCAGCTAGGACCTTTATGAGTGCAGGGAGCATGATGAGGCAAGTATTCAGTGTTTTGCATCTCTTGTTAGTTGTCTAATGTTCGAATAATGTCGTTATGTGTACGCCATTTCGATGATCAGCTTCCCACACTGATAACTCATGTTGCCTGTAAAGTGACATTACGTGAATGACTTCTTGATTTGACACACAGTGCACTAAAGTCAACTGCACTGAGAATAAATATTAACTTTGTCCTGCAGAACATTTGTGGCTGTACGTAGCGTTTTTCTGTGGGCAACAGAGTATCAAGAAAGAGGTTGGTGATCAGCAAAACTCAAAGTATACAAATAATGAGAGTAGGATAAAACGCTTTTCTTTTTGAGCATTTTATATTAGAACCTCATAACATTGGTTGCTTTTCATTGCGTTTACTTGAACTTGCCCTTTAAGAAGCAGCTGCTTTGTGACTTAAATATGGACCTTATACAATTGTTTCTAACTTGCAACGAAACTATCTATTTCACCTCTTATGTGAACCGGTGTCGACTCAGGATAAAATGATCGGCGGTATTTTCTTCACTGATTTTGTGTGTTGGTGCAGCCTAGTTTATTCAGGCGCCTGGGACGTGTTCTTGTTAACAGATCTCGAGAGGGATCAGTGCTGCATATTGGGAGCGTCTTATTTGAATACATACAGTGAACTCGTTTTGCAGCGTGTGCTGCTCAGAAAGTCAAGCGTCCAGTCTCGAGACCTGGTGAGTCGGTGTCTGGTTTTCATGATGTCATAAACACAATCATATTGGTCACTCCCTAAGTGGTAAGATACAGTTCTGCGATGTCCCACAATATGTAGTGGATACACTGCCTGGGTTGATAGCTCTCAACGGGATTTGTGAAGAAGGGACTTAAGTCACAAATGCTGCTCTCGTTGCGGCTCTGTCACGTAATGCGCCAGACGAAGGCGATGTGTCCACACACTCGGAGAAAATCCTGTGCCTGCACCAAAGAGGGCTTCATGTTATAATCATACCATGTACAGCGTTATTTTATAGTCGGTAGAGCCAACATGAAGTATCATAGGCATACTTTTGATTGCTTTTGGGGTAACAGATTTACTGTGTGCAAGAATGTCTTTTTTACTGGAGTTTTATCACTCACCTCTGGATAAAGTTGCTCTATGTGTGCTACACTGAGAAGACAAAAGTCATGGGATACCATGTCGGATCTCCCTTTTCCCAGCATAATGTAGTGAGTGAAAGTCCCCAGCAGAAATAGTGAGGCATAGTAAAAGTGTTGTTGGTGCAGAATTTTGTGAAAGAACTGATCTCTTGATTGTGTCTCATAAATGTTTGATGGGGTTCATGTCAGGTCATGTGGGTGGCCAAATCTTCCTCTTGAATTATCCAGAATGTTGTTCGAACCAATTATGAACAACTGTGGCCATTGACAGAGTGCAATGTCATCGATAAAAATTCCATCGTTGAATGGCTGCAAGTGGACCCCAAGTACAACAACATAACGATTTCCAGTCAATTATCGGTTCTGTTTGACCAGCGGACCCAGTTCATTCCGTGCAAACATAGCCCATGTGGCTATAGAGCCACCACCAGTTTGCACAGCGTCTTGTTGACTATCTGGATCCATGGCTTCGTGGGGTCTGCACCACACTCGAATGCTGTCATCAGCTCTTACCAACTGCAATCGGAACTCACATGGTCCGGTCCCGGTTTTCCAGTCGTCTAGGGTGCAACCAACATGGCCACGAGCCTTGGAGAGGTGCGGCAGGGGACGTTCTACCGTATCTTCCTTCGCCGTCGGCGTTGTCGTTGTTACCGTGAGACACCGTTATACCAAGAGGAAAGGCGCGTCGATCTTAGAGCTTGAGATATGATGACCTTAAGCCATTGACAACACACTACGGTCACGGTAGCACCTGATTCCAGAATAGCTGCAGTAGTTAAGATCTACGAACTATCCCCTGTTGACCAGGTCCCCAAAACTTAACTCGTAACGAGATCCCTTCAAAGCAAATGGTCATAACGATCGTCTATAAGGGCTTCGTACAACGAGAAGAAATGTTACGGTTTATGGAATAATAACAGATACGACCAAACTGTCTTGTCTCTTCTGCTTTATTTAACATAACTTCGTTCACAGTGTCATTTCGCATTCACCACTCATTCACCGAAACCCTTTGATGAACAGTTTTGGTTGCTTAACACCAACAGTCAATGATAATGATACATCTTTTCTCCTTTTTATAAATTGAAGCCCGCTCTCCGTGATATAATTAAAAAAAAAAACCGGTCTCAATACCGCGTCCTTCGTGAGATGCGAATAGACTTATCCCGGAATTGACCGCCCTGTAGGTGTACTCAATTTAATGACCACACTTCGCTGTCCGCTATTTCGCGTAACTGAATGTCCATTTGTTAGTCTGATTATACACTGTAGCTATTTAAAATTCGCCCCTATATTTTTCACAACGCACAATTAGCACTTCGTTACTTATTTGTTTTTTTTTTTCTAAGAGTAAACGAAAAAAAAGACGCCGTATAATCGGCTTAGTCGACATAAAGCAAAACACCTTAATATGCCCAATTTCACCTCTTCTTATAGAATCGGGTACCTTACTCATTAATTTACTACATATTATTTCCAATAACACTAAACAGGTATCGCTGTTATATTTTAATTGTATTCAAAAGCATGTTACTACTATTATGACCAACCAAATCGTCACAAATCGCGCGGCGTGCGTTTTTAATGATAACTTTACGCTATTCAATTAAATCGCGCGGCGTGCGTTTTTAATGATAACTTTACGCTATTCAATTTCCGTCACAGCTATCTTGACCCGTAATGTTACACCATCCCTCCGGGTATACCCATTTGAGTTCCCGAAGCACCTCCTTAACACTTGCGCGTTGTTCGAACCTACCGGTAACAAATCTAGCAGCCCGTCTTTGAACTGCTTCGTTGTGTTGCTTTAACCCCACGTGGTACGGTTCCAAAACACTCGAGCAACACTCAAGATCAGGTCACATTGCAGACGAACCACTCTTTCCTAGAATTGTCCCAATAAGCCGAAGTCGACCATTCGCCTCCCCTACCACAGTGCTCACATGCTCGTTCCATTTCATATCGCCTTGAGTGTCAGCCCAGATATTTAAACTACGTGACTGTGTCAAGTAGGACACTACTAATGTTGTATCTGAAGATTATGGTTTGCTTTTACTAATCATTGGCATTAACTTACATTTTCTACGTTTTCTACACCAAATGGAAATTTTGTTTACGTCAGCTTGTATCCTCCTACAGTCACTCACTTCGACAGCTTGCCGTACATCACAGCATCACCAGCAAACAACCTCAGACTGCTGCCCACACCGTCCGTCAAATCATTCATGTACAGGGCTATTACAAATGATTGAAGCGATTTCATAAATTCACCGTAGCTCTATTCATTGACATATGGTCACGGCACACTACAGATACGTAGAAAAACTCAAAGTTTTGTTCGGCTGAAGCCGCACTTCAGGTTTCTGCCGTCAGAGCGCTCGAGAGCGCAGTAAGACAAAATGGCGACAGGAGCCGAGAAAGCCGACTGCGAAGGAAGATACGGTAGAACGTCCCCTGCCGCACCTCTCCAAGGCTCGTGGCCACGTTGGTTGCACCCTAGACGACTGGAAAACCGGGACCGGACCATGTGAGTTCTGATTGCAGTTGGTAAGAGCTGATGACAGCATTCGAGTGTGGTGCAGACCCCACGAAGCCATGGATCCAGATAGTCAACAAGACGCTGTGCAAACTGGTGATTGTCGGTCTTCAACCGACTGTGCAAGGCAGGGATCACAGCCGGGTTCGACGATTGGCATCCTAGGCAAAAACCCTTATTAGGCCACTTCTTTAACCAGAGAGGATTTGGTCCTTTTCTGTTTCTCTTAATTCCACTTTTAAATCATCCATCCTCGCTGTTCGGTGAGAGGATAAATCGTATTTCAGCGTCGACATTGTTGCTGATACCAAGAAGGGATCTCATGGAAATCGTCGGTACATTCTTTAATTTTCTTTGTAAGTTAGTATAAGTACGTATTTATCCACTGGTGCTTTTATTTAGTCTACTGAGTGTAGTCTTGGTATCATTCAGTGTTTCTTGAATCTATATTTTGCTCATTATTGATAATACTTCTTCAGGTCTATGTGAGGGAACAAGCCTTTAATTACTTCAGTATCACAATCTGCCAGGAGGTAGCTCCCTTCATGAGGTATTTTCATTATTTTGTATGGACCTGTATATAAATATTGCCATTTCTTATTCAGTCTTTTCCTGGTTGATGCTTTTGGGTGATTTCTCAATAAAATTTCTTCCCCTACGTCATATGTGACTACTTTCTTCACATTTTTATCAAAACGGGTTTTTCTCAATTGTGCTTGATGCTTCAGGTTTTCGTAGACCTTCTTCACCATATCTTCTTTCTTGGTAATCTTTTGTTCTATCGCAGGTAATTTCTTCATCCATTCTGGCACAATACTTTCACCAAATACTATTTGGTTAGGTGAATAACCTGTCGATAAGTGTGGTAAGTCATTATACACTTTCTCAAATTCATAAATCCAATCGATCCATTTATAATGTTGTTTGGGTATGTACGTCCATAAAAATCGGTTCAACTCTCGGAAGATTCTCTCAACCGGATTTCCACAAGGGTAAAATCTTGAGATGTAAATGTGCTGGACTCCTTGTTCTTTCATAGTGCCTCTCCATACTTTGCTTGTATAATAAGCAGCGTTGTCTGTCAAGATCATTATAGGTTTGCCAAGCTCAGTTATATAGTTGTTGATAAATTTGCGTAACATGGGGAGATTTTTCAAAGGATATAATTTCACATATTTTGAAAAGAGATCATAGAAAGCCAATACATATTTGAACTGTCCACGTGTCATGGGACATGACCCACAGACATCACATGACACCAACATTAAAGGTTGTTGTGGGATGATAGGATGTAATTCTATCTGCCGACAATAGTTAATGGGTTTCACCTTCTGACATATTTTGCACTTCTTAAGATAATTTGTAGCTATACGTCCCAAATTTGGATGATAGCAGTATTGTGCTATTTTGGCCGTACATTTAGCGGCACCAAAATGACCCCAATTCAAGTGAGTGTACCATACTAGTCATTCTAAATATTTATTTGGAACACGAACTTTCCAAACATCTTCTTCATCCTTCCTCCGATACAATATTCCGGATTTTAATTGATACTGTTCTTGAGAGTGACTTAGCGTTTTGCTTTCAACAGCATGCCTAATGGCTTTCCACAACTTATCATCTTCTTGCAGTTGTGGAAGACTTCGACATAGCTGTGAAATCTGCCTCTCACAATATTGCCTTGATAAATTCATGACTTTAAAGTCAATAGTCCGTTCTTCACACTTGTCGTCAGTCTTTCTTTTCGGTAGTCTTGAAAGAGCATCGGCTATGATGTTGTCTTTCCCTCTGATGTATTTGAGCGTAATATCATATTCTTGCAGTAGCAAGGCCCACCGGGTTAAACGTGAATGGAACATCCTTCCTGTTAAAATAAAAGATAAAGCTTTGTGGTCACAGAATACAATGATCTTCTTTCCATATACAAAATAGCGAAACTTTCTAAGGGACCAGACCACGGCCAGTACTTCCAATTCAGTAGTACAATATGCACGTTCACAGCTAGAGAGTGTTCTGCTGGCAGACCCAATTATTTTGATTGTACTGATATCTTCTGGATTGTCCATCTGGAAAAGAGTGGCACCCAATCCTGTTTCAGAAGCATCCGCAGCAATATAAAAATTTTGATCAAGTCTCGGATGATGTAACAGTGGAGCATTAGTCAAAGCATTGTGGATGTTATCAAAAGCTTGCGTGCATTCGGAATTCCACTCCCACTTGAAATTTTTTTCTTAACAGCCATAACAAACAGTCTTGGCTTCCTAACTGATTGGGTAAAAATCGTCAAAAAATGAAACTAAGCCGATAAATGACTTTAATTCCGTCCTATTTTTTGGATAAGCACATCTGTTAATCGCATCCATCTTTTTAGGATTTGGTTTTATCTCTTCAGGAATGATTATATGTCCAAGAAATTTCAATTGGTTATGAGCAAACTTGGATTTGCTCAAATTTACAGTAACTCCGTATTCCAAAAATTTCGCAAAAACTCTTTTTAATAAGTCCAAATGTTCCTCCCAAGTTTCAGAAGCAATTAGCAAATCATCCACATATAAAGTAACTTCATTCAAAAAGTCTCTGCCCACTATTGTATCTAATGCCGATATGAAAACACCACCGCTTATTTTCAACCCAAATGGCATGACGGTAAACTGGTAACTTCGGCCCAGAAAAATGAATGCAGTATATTTTCTAGATTCTTTCGATATTCTAGTTTGCCAATATGAACTACGCATATCCAAAGAAGTTAAAAAGCGGGCACCATAAAACTTTTGTACTAACTCTTCTAGGTTCTCCGGTCGCGTTTGTACAGGTATAATGATCTTATTGATCTCTCTGGCATCCAACACCAATCTGATGTCACCATTGGGTTTAGCTACCGCCACAAGAGGGTTACAATATTCGGAATCTGAGGGCTCAATAATACCCCATTCTAACATTTTATTGATTTCCTTTCACACTACTTCTTTCTTTGTCCATGGGATAGAATAGGAAGTATGACAAAAGGGTTTATGTGCATACGTCTTTATATGGAATTCAAAGTCTTTTATTATACCCGGACGTTTACTAAAAATCGACTGATGTGCTTCCAACAAGTAGTACAGTTCGTCCCTTTGAATAACAGATAAATATTCTGATTCTAACACCTTTTCCTGCAATGACATTTTATCAATCATTTCTTCAGAACATTTAATAAGGCATATATCATACACATTTTCATCATCAATACTGACATATTTTACCATTAGATTCATACACAACTGATTTGGAATTACTCGGCCCTTTCTCAGGGTGGCTGTCAAAACATTACCATTGGAATTAAATATACATTCACCTTTCTCTAAATTAATGATTGCACCGGTCTCACATAAAAAATCCAAACCCCAGATACATGGTACTGTCATTTTAGGAACAACCAGGAATGTACTTTCTATTTGAGCCCCCCGTATTGTAACGTCGACACGTACCTGTTTCACAACTTTTTGCATTTTTGCGCTGAACGCACCAGACACGGTACATCCTGTGATAGGAAAAGTGGGCATTTTTACCCCTCGGCTTATCTGTTTTAAACAGTCCAGCGTCATGACACTAATAGTTGCTCCGGTATCAATTAATATTTCAACATCAACATTATTTATACTTGTTGGAATTATTGCCTGTAAAATTTGTCCACATTTATTAGAAACTTCAGGTTTTTCTTCAATTAATTCATTCCTTATATCCTGATCATTATTGTACCTTAATACTCTCAGTTCAAATTGATGCCTTCCTTCCTTCTCCTTTAGAGTCATCCTAGGAAGGCATTTGGTGACAGGTATTAGTTTAATCTATCTCGTTGAGTCATTGGTGGGGGTTCATGAACTTCCACAATCCGTACAGTATGATCCGAGTTATGGTATTCACCCCGTCGCACATTGGAGGCTCCTTCGCCCATTGGTTTAACTCCTTGTGCTGGATGAGGACTCGAGGCATTTGTTCCACCCTGCCGATGAACATTATGCTTCGAATTATCTTCCCAAGGTCGAATACAATTGGGATCATCACTTGGGTACCTGTTACTCTTATTAATATCACTACTATGCACATTCGTGTCACCATATCGAGGTTTACCTCTAGCACAGTAAGTATCTCTTCTATATTTATTATAATCATTGTTTTTATTGTAACCATAGGATGAAGATTGTCCACGCTCCTGTGACACGGGTTTGACCTGGTTTTCGGTATTATTATTATCATACGTTAAATTATTATTATTATAATTATTCGTATTACTATGAGTGTGAGTCGACATTTGATTACTACTCATTTGTCTTGCGTCTTCCATAATCATATCTATAGAGTCAATCACCGACAAGAACTGTTCTACATCGTGGTCAGGAACATTTATTAACTTTTCACGTATATTTATGGGCAACCTTCCCTTCAAAATTCTGATCACTTCCTTGTGAGACATTGGATCACTCCAATAACGTGTCTTATTTATGTACTTTTCAAAATATTGCCTTAAAGTACTCCTTTTACTGTTAAAATACTCAGGTTGGTAAACCTCTTTTCTTAATTTCTCTTGTTTACTCGACGACCAGTATTTAGCCAAAAAAAGTTGTTCAAACTCAGCGCAAGTATGGCAACTTTCACTTACTTCGGCGGCCCATAATGCGGCTTCTCCGGTAATTTTGGATACTATGAATTGAAGTCAGTCGTGTTCTGACCAGCTACGTGGAAATATTCTTTTGAAATTATTGATAAAGATTTTCGGATGCAGGTTGTTCTTTTCAGTGGAGAATGTTGGGAATTGTCTACTTTTAAAAATGCTGTTCTCGACCTTTAAAGAAGACAAATATCCTCGCTGACCAAAAGAATCATCATCTTTACCAACCGAATCATCAACTTCCCAATGCAAATTTTCACCACAATTGTACTTCATATTATCACACGTTCGGTTGTTTTTCGACCTATTCTCCGAACGTTCGTCCTCTGTCAACAAATTTTGTGATGACTTTCGTTCTAACTCCGCCAATTTATGATTGGTTTCCTTTTGCCATTTAGGTAACTCATCAACTATTTTCTCTTTTATTTTCTGAATTTCGCTAGTGAAGAGCTTAATTAATTCATCATATCTACTTAGGTGCTCATTGATATTTTCATTTGGCTGGGATCCAATAGTAGTCTTAACCTTGTTTACAATTTCATTTCCTTTTATTTCTAACCATTCAGATAGATCTTCGTCAAGTCTTTTAGTTTGATCTACTAAATACTTGTCAATCCCCTTCTACCGTATCTTCATTCGCCGTCGGCGTTGTCGTTGTTACCGTAAGACACCGTTATACCATTAGGAAAGGCGCGTCGATCTTAGAGCATGAGATATGATGACCTTAAGCCATTGACAACACACAACGGTCACGGTAGCACCTGATTCCAGAATAGCTGCAGTAGTTAAGATCTACGAACTATCCCTTGTTGACCAGGTCCCCAAAACCTAACTCGTAGCGAGATCCCTTCAAAGCAAATTGTCATAACGATCGTCTATAAAGGCTTCGTACAACGAGAAGAAATGTTACGGTTGATGGAATAATAACAGATACGACCAAACTGTCTTGTCTCTTCTGCTTTATTTAACATAACTTCGTTCACAGTGTCATTTCGCATTCACCACTCATTCACCGAAACCCTTTGATGAACAGTTTTGGTTGCTTAACACCAACAGTCAATGATAATGATACATCTTTTCTCCTTTTTATAAATTGAAGCCCGCTCTCCGTGATATAATTAAAAAAAAAACCGGTCTCAATACCGCGTCCTTCGTGAGATGCGAATAGACTTATCCTGGAATTGACCGCCCTGTAGGTGTGTTCAATTTAATGACCACACTTCGCTGTCCGCTATTTCGCGTAACTGAATGTCCATTTGTTAGTCTGATTATACGCTGTAGCTATTTAAAATTCGCCCCTATATTTTTCACAACGCACAATTAGCACTTCGTTACTTATTTGTTTTTTTTTTTTTTTTCTGAGAGTAAACGAAAAAAAAGACGCCGTATAATCGGCTTAGTCGACATAAAGCAAAACACCTTAATATGCCGAATTTCACCTCTTCTTATAGGATCGGCTACCTTACTCATTAATTTACTACATATTATTTCCAATAACACTAAACAGGTATCGCCGTTATATTTTAATTGTATTCAAAAGCATGTTACTACTATTATGACCAACCAACTCGTCACAAATCGCGCGGCGTGCGTTTTTAATGGTAACTTTACGCTATTCAATTTCCGTTACAGCTATCTTGGCTCGTAATGTTACAACGTGATGCTGTCAGCAAAGGCACTCGAGTCGGCTGTCTGCTGCCATAGCCCATCAGTGCGAAATTTTGCTGCCCTGTCCTAACGGATTTTTAATGATAACTTTACGCTATTCAATTTCCGCTACAGCTATCTTGACTCGTAATGTTACAACGTGATGCTGTCAGCAAAGGCACTCGAGTCGGCTGTCTGCTGCCATAGCCCATCAGTGCGAAATTTTGCTGCCCTGTCCTAACGAATATGTCCCACATTGATTTCGGCAGTTATTTCAAACAGTGTTGCTTGTCTGTATCACCGACAGCTATGCAAACGCCGCTGCTCTCGGTCATTAAGTGAAGGCCGTCGGCAACTGCGTTGTCCGTGGTGAGGGGAAATGCCTGAATCTTGGTAGTCTCGGCATGCTCTTGACACTGTGGCTCCCGCAATACTGAATTCTCTAACGATTTCCGAAATAGCATGGCCAGTGCGTCTAACTCCAACTACCAGTCCCTGTTCAGAATCTGTTAATTCACGTCATACCTCCTTAATCACATAGGAAGCCTTTTCACATGAATCACCTGAGTACAAATGACAACTCCGAGAGTGCACTGCTCTTCTATACCTTGTGTAAGCTACACTACCGCCATCTGTGTACGTGCATATCACACTCCATTGAGTTTCTCGTCACCTCAGTGTAATTTAAAATGACTCCGTTAACACTGCTCGATTGGTTAAAGCCAGTGAAGATTTTTCCCCGCTGCTTCTACTTATCATTGTTCGGCAGTTGTATGAAATTCGAGTTGTAAGCTGGCAGGATTGCTTCTTTCTTCTACACTCTTCAAAGTTTCATTATCAGTTCGCTGCTACGATTCAGACTTCTTCCTTTAATTTATTCTTAAGTCCTATTAATAGATCTTTGTCGATCTAGGCAAAACTTAACCCTACAATTTTTCTTCTTCAGTTTCGTTCAACACTTCAACATAAAAGTTAAATCTGCTGACACGAAATATCATGCAGCCGTTCGCAGGCCGATCACAGGGCGAACTAATTTCATGTAACATTATTTTTAATTATTATCGCCGGCCGGGGTGGCCGAGCGGTTCTAGCCGCTGCAGTCTGGAACCGCGCAACCGCTACGGTCGCAGGTTCGAATCCTGCCTCGGGCATGGATGTGTGTGATGTCCTTAGGTTAGTTAGGTTTAAGTAGTTCTAAGTTCTAGGGGACTAATGTCCTTAGAAGTTAGGTCCCATAGTGCTCAGAGCCATTTGAACCATTAATTATTATCGGTGTTGGGGATCTAGGTTAATATTAAGTAGACTCGATATTTTGCCTGCTGAGTGGCGAATCTAGAGCTAAAGTGAGAACGTCAGAGCTAATTACTATGGCAGCTTTGGTCATACACAACCACACTAAAATGTCAGTGGGAACGCTAATCTTGTGTTTAGTACGTTTACAGGACTTTTGTAATTTGAAGATGAGCACAGGGAATTGTACCTGGTACTTCGCATCACAGGATCATGGCACCATGGATCTATCATATTTTAGTAAAAGTAACTGAAGTGTAGAATCAGACGCGTGTCTATGAAGACCATTTCAATAACGATGCTAGAAAACTACACTACTGGCCATAAAAATTGCTACACCACGAAGATGACGTGCTACAGACGCAAAATTTAACCGACAGGAAGAAGATGCTGTAATATGCAAATGATTAGCTTTTCAGAGCATTCACACAAGGTTGGCGCCGGTAGTGACACCTACAACGTGCTGACATTAGGAAAGTTTCCAACCGATTTCTCGTACACAAACAGCAGTTGACCGGCGTTGCCTGGTGCTACGTTGTTGTGATGCCTTGTGTAAGGAGGAGAAATGCGTACCATCACGTTTCCGACTTTGATAAAGATCCAGTTGTAGCGTATCGCGATTGCGGTTTATCGTATTGCGACATTGCTGCTCGCGTTGGTCCATATCCAAACACTATTGTCAGAATATGGAATCGGTGGGTTCAGGAGGGTAATACGGAACGCCGTGCAGGATCCCAACGGCCTTGTATCACTAGCAGTCGAGATGACAGGCATGTTATTCGCATGGCTGTAACGGATCGTACAGCCACGTCTCGATCCCTGAGTAATCAGATGGGGACATTTGCAAGACATCAACCATCTGCACGAACAGTTCGACGACGTTTGCAGCAGCATGGACTATCAGCTCCGACACCATGGCTGCAGTTACCCTTGACGCTGCATTACAGACAGGAGTGCGTGCGATTGTGTAGTCAATGACGAACCTGGGTGTACGAATGGCAAAACGACAATTTTTCGGATGAATCCAGGTTCTGTTTACAGCATCATGATGGTCGCATCTGTGTTTGGCGACATCTCGGTGAACACATTGGAAGCGTGTATTCGTCATCGCCATAGTGGCGTATCACCCGGCGTGATGGTATGGGGTGCCATTGGTTACACGTCTCGGTCACCTTTTGTTCGCATTGACGGCACTTTGAACAGTGGACGTTACATTTCAGATGTGTTACGACCCATGGCTTTACCCTTGATTCGATCCATGCGAAACCCTACATTTCAGCAGGATAATGCACGACCACATGTTGCAGATCTTGTATGGGCATTTCTGGATACAGAAAATGTTTGACTGCTGAACTGGCCAGCACATTCTCCAGATCTCTCACCAATTGAAAACGTCTGGTCAATGGTGGCTGAGCAACTGGCTCATCACGGTTCGCCAGTCACTACTCTTGATGAACTGTGGTATCGTGTTGAAGGTGCATGGGCAGCTGTACCTGTACCCACCATCCAAGCTCTGTTTGACTCAATGCCCAGGCGTATCAAGGCCGTTATTACGGCCAGAGGTGGTTGTTCTGCGTGCTGATTTCTCAGGATCTATGCACCCGAATTGCGTGAAAATGTAATCACATGTCGGTTCTAGTATAATATATTTGTCCAATGAATACCCATTTATCATCTGCATTTTTTCTTGGTGTAGTAATTTTAATGGCCAGTAGTGTAATTAGGAAGCTGATGTCGTAACACGCAGCTGTAAAGCATTAAAAGGTTGCACTAAAGAAAAAGCCTTGGTGCAAACTGAAATGGTCACAAGATGTAGTTAGCGATATAATATATAACAGGTTTTGATTAGAGCTCAGTAGCACACATAGGTTGTAGTAAACATAAACTTGTGTTCTGTCACTGTATTCTTCATTGACAAGATATTAACTGCAGTTCCAAAAAAGTGTAGGGTTGCATCGAAAAAACTGCAGTTGCTTCCATACCTCGTTAGATAAAAAAGTTTATGGTATTAATTGCATGACACACAGTGTGTGTCTCTTCCACATCAACATTTGTGAAAAATGTAATTTCAGTATCTTGAAAAGGTCATGAAATATGGCATATGTTATGACCACGTTTCCACGTCACATGTAGAATTGAGTGTACCATGTGACCCTCCCATAGAGATACAAACCAATATGTCGAGGATGGAAATATCTTTTTGTCTTGAACATTAACACTATTCTGATGTGTTATCTAAATCTGATATGGAGCAATGTATGGCCTGAAATGGAATGCGTTTTTACCATTGTAAACTCTTAAGATTTCGTGTATTGTGTGTCGACTTTGACGGATAAAAATAACTGTGATAACGAGCGAAAAGAATTCCAATTAATCGTCGCGTCAAGTTGTCAGTTGATGAGATGTGAAAAAACCTTTACGGAATAGTTTCCTCAAAATCAGATGAAGGATTTCACAGTGGCCAGGACGTTCGTTCTATCGCTTTACAGACAGTTCGTATGTATATGTGTATGTGCTGCTGGAGGACACCTCGTGTCACACTCTGTGCTTGTGAGTAGTTCCTCGAATATTCAGAGCGGCAGGCAGCAGCGGAGAAGTTAGACGCCGCCAGACAGCAACGCGATGCCTGACGTGAACTGCCACTGGGGTGTCTCCATGACAACCTTGCTGCTGCCATTAAGTCTTCGGCACGGAATTCTCCTTTGGGAGATGGTTGTCAATTATCCGCGCAGAGTACTCTAGCGGGATCTAACGCTAACTCAGTGGATTCCCGCGAAACGATTCGTCGATCATCGCTGTGACGTCTGCCACTGACGGAAACTACAAGAACAACAACAAAGTGCCCAGACGGACCCGCGGGATCCATTTATTTACGGTTGTCTACGCGCACAGAGTCTGTAGTCGTCGCGTAGTATCTGCCTGTTGGCGCCCGGCCTCCGCGCGCCCACGCTGGTGCGGACGCAGGCGCGACACCGGCGGCTGGGCCTCCGCCTCCCGCGCCGCAGCTCCCAACTGCTGCCAGAGGTGGACGAGGAGCTGCTGGGGGCGGCGGCGGCGGCGGAGGCGGCGAACCGGCCTCGAAGGCCCGCGCGTACCTTCGGCCTGCGGTAGCGCCGTCGCGGCCTCCACCTGGTGCGCGGAGTCTCGCCGCTGCTGGAGGATGAGCTGCGGGGGGCGGCGGCGGGCCGGCCACGACGACGCTGACGTCGCTTCCCCTTCCGGTGCGGCGCCTCTGAAGCGCTGCGGGCTGGGGGTGCGGGGGCGAGCGGAGTTGCCGCCGTCTCCTGCAAGACGAGGACAACGTTTTGTGACGTCGCGACAGTTGATGAGGCATTGAGGCAAATGGAAATGTGTGGTAAATTTCTACTCTAGGTGGGAATGTTGTTGTTAAACTGCTTCACTGATGGTGAAGTGCTGTTTGTGCAGGTTTTTTTTCAGATATGCTAGCTGTTTTAATACACAATTATTAGGCTCTTTAAGAGGTCAGTGACTCTAGCTTCTTAATTCTGGACATAGACTGCCAACATCACGAAACAATTCAAAAAGAAAAAGAAAACCGAGTATGTCTCATTCTCGTATTCACTGACGGGTTTTCGTGGCAGGTTTCACACAACGCTTCGGTATCAATAACTCTGAATAAATCGGTTTAAATGTGAGGAAAATGTAGACTACCTTGTTGACATGTTTCAAATAACAGGGAAATGTTGTTAAACATCGCAGTATCAGACAGTCTCCGTGGCATAGTGATCCTTAGTGGGCAGCAGAAGTGTTGAACTCAGAAGAGTGTTCCTGGAGCCACACAATAGCAATTATGGACGTGTGGGGTGACGCATTGTCCTGCTGGATTTTCCCAAGTCCGTCGGAGTGCACAATAGACATGAATAAATGCAGAGAAATGTAGTTAGCGAATGTACGTAATGTTTTTGGTTACGTAGGGGGTTGGGGCGGCTGAAGAAATGAATGCCTTCACCACTGTAATCTGCTGTGGACAAGAGCTACCTAGAATATATGGCCATCAGTTAAGACTAAAGTATACGGAGTTAGTAAGACTCACCCCTACTGACTGCATTAGGTCCTCTTCCATTATCCGGCAGTACATCTTGAAACACTCTTGCAGAAACAGCTCACGTTCCTGTAGACGAAGGGCTGTATCAGCCATATACTAACCAGCATCTAACTGTGCTTCTAGATTTAATGTTAACAGGTTTTATGGCATCATTATCAGTTGTGAACGAATTGTAACTAGCACACGCGCCGTAAGTTTCTGCGACTATCAGTTACAAGTCCAGAGAGGTAGTGATACTCACGTCTGATGACTCTATAGACAGCTCATCCGCCAGTCCGCTGTAGACTGCGTAGAACTCCTGCACAAACTTCTGCCACTCCTGTAAAGAAAAGGGTTTATTAGCTACATAGCAGCCAACACCTGACTCTGAATGTAGATTTAACATGGGAAAATTCTCTTAAAACTGAACTATGTCGATATTAAGAACATGTGTTTGCATCTTAATCTCAATTTTCCTTGAGACTTTTCAAATTGATACCATGCCAACGGTTGTGACGCTTGCTAATAGCACAAAGCAGCAATGTTCCATTTCACTTGTGCCCACTGCCGATCGATGTGTAATAAAGTTCTGAAGTGCTTACGTATTGAAGAGTATAGTTCACATATTTGTATCAATATACTTCAGACACAGGTGTTGATTTACGCAGATTACTGGAATAGTACAATTTACATTTGTTTTTGGATTGTTTACAAAGACACAAGAATGAGCTTCAACTGCAGAATGAATAATATATATCACAGGCAAGTTTCTGAGATGACGAAGACAGCTATAAAATTGATGATTTTTCATGCTCTTTTTATGTGAGAAAATATACCTACATATTACTATTAAACACCAGAGTTTGGCAACGTATACGAAGTTGCAAACGTTTTCTCTAGGCAACTACAGTCGGCTGTAGATATACACTAGGGTACAAAATTAAGGTAACAAACTACTATTTCTGATTCCTGTGCCTAATTCATGATATAATCATACAAACAACGGACAACCACGCCAACGATGACGTCAGGGCACATATGAAACGGGATAGTATTTTCCAGGTAGTCCCACATCCACAATCGCTGTGAAAACACAGTCACAGACTGTATAGTATGGCACAGAGAAGACGTCTACCAGGGTCTCTGCGGTGGAGGGCCGAGTGAAGAATGGAAGCAGGACAATCGCAAACTGATGTGGCCCAATGGCTTAAAGTGAATCAGATGGGCGACAGTTTATAGAGATCGAAACTGTATCCCGACGACTAGGGCAGGGCCGACCACGTGTAAACACGAGAAAGAGAGAACTGTTGTTTGGCTGCACGGCAAGCGGCATCTGACCTCGCAGCATCCACTGCACGTGTTGTATCGAGGCAAACGGTGTGTAGAAGATTTCGGAAGAGTGGCCTCTATTGTCAGAGACCTGCAGTAGTGTACCTCTGGCATGTCTTCACAGAAGGGAACATGTAGAGTAGAGGAATGAACACACCACCTGGACGGTCGAACAGTGGTCTAATGTTCTTTCCGCAGATGAATCCCGGTTTGGTGTGAACAGTGATTCCCGACCAATTTGCATCTGGAGGGAACGCAGAACACGATTTTGTGACCCAACCGTTGTAGAAGACACTGATATCGAGGATGTCCCCTAATGTTGTGGGCGAGGATTACGTTGACCACTCGAACACCTCTTCATGAAATGGTACGGTTAAATCTGCAGGGTTTAACTGCTGTCAGATATCCTGAGGAAACCTTGGGACCTCTTGTGCAGTTGTTGGGAGGTACAGTGGGCCCAGACTTCAAAAAATGGTTCAAATGGCTCTGAGCAGTATGGGACTTAACATCTATGGTCATTAGTCCCCTAGAACTTAGAACT
This sequence comes from Schistocerca cancellata, assembly GCF_023864275.1. NCBI lineage: Eukaryota > Metazoa > Arthropoda > Insecta > Orthoptera > Acrididae > Schistocerca > Schistocerca cancellata. Next base: position 572,569,326 of record NC_064632.1, read on the forward strand.
ACTTAAACCTAACTAACCTAAGGACAGCACATAACACCCAGTCATCACGAGGCAGAGAAAATTCCTGACACCCCAGGAATCGAAATGGGAACCCGGGCGTGGGAAGCGAGAACGCTACCACTCGACCACGAGCTACGGGCGCCCAGACTTCCTATTGCTGGTCGATAACAATCGACCTCATGGAGTACGGGTCGTTGATGTTTCCCTGGAAACGGAGGATATTGCACTCATGGCGTGGCCTGCTCGCTCTCCAATAGAACATGTCTGGGGTGCACTGTGGATACGGGTTGCATCACCTCAGCATCCGCCAACCACCCACCAAGATTTGACAGCAGCTGCAGGAAGAATGGGCGTTCTTGCCTCAACATGAGACTGAGAGCATCATTCACACCATGTCCCGTCGTTTGTCTGGTCCGTGATGGCACCAGAAGTGGTCACACCCCACATTGACCACATTAACCAGTTGTCGGAATGTGTGTGCAAATCCGTTAAGTTGGAAAAAACGAAGAAATTTTTTGTCGACCATTATGCATGTTACACTTGTTTACGTTCTGTATTCTTTATGTTGTTTCAACTGTACTATGACTTGATTATACTGTTTTGTTTCAAAATAAACGCAACCTCGCAAAATTTCGGTTTGTGGCTTTAATTTTGGACACCATTGTACTGTCTGATCAGATTATCCGGCTATCCGCAGGTAATAAGGAACTGACCAGTAGAGGTCACGAGAAGCGGACCCACCAGTACAGAAGGAGGTGGGGAGTGTCAAGTAGTCAGTAGACAAGTGGTAACAGCAGGGTGGGTCTGTCAGGAGAGCTCAGTCTCCTTGAACCTTGATTAGCTGTGTATATGTCACTAGGGAAGCTTGGCCAGGTGCAGAAGCAGTAAGAGCTAGTTGCGGTATGATGTAATGCCTGGGTGGTTCTGTATAAACCCATTGGACAGGACTATGGAAACATTAAGAGATGTTTGTGCTATTCTAGACAAGCCTGCAGGTTGCTCTGTCGTCTCTGACCACGAACGGCACCTGTGCTATATCCTCAAGACGTTGCAGATGTCAGTCGTCGTAACAACAATGTTATACCGTAGTTAAGTGAATTCGAACGTGCGCAGACTGTTGGTGCTCGTATAGCGAGTGCTTCCGTAACCAAGGTAGCCGAAGTGTTCGGTGTTTCAAGAGGCACCATGTCGAAGATTTGTAGCGTGTACAAAAATTCCCGTAAGAGAAAAACGTGGTGCCAAAGACGCAAGACCTGGACTATGGAGCAATAGAAGAAAGTCACTTGGTCGAATCAGTGATGTTGTACAATGCTTCGAACTTCTGGCGGAGTTAACGTCCCAAAAGCGATAAATGACGGGGGTTCAGAGATGACTCGGACAGCAATATCGTGGTATTTCACTGTCCCCCGCAGTCGCTCTACAAGGTAGCATTAATGCCCATGGTTATGTGAGCATTTTGGCTGATTCCATGGTACAATGTCTGTTCCCCAATGGCTGCTGCTGTGTTCGAAGACTACAGGGGTTCTGTTCAAACTGTTCCTATCGTCCAGGACTGGTTTTCTTTTCCACGGGGATGAACTGTCGCATCTCCCCTGGCCATCACGGTCACCAGGCCTCAATATTGTCGAGCCTTTGTGTTCTACTTTGGAGAGACAGGTGCGAGATTGCTATTCACCTGCTTCGCTGTTACCTGAAATTGCCACTATTTTGCAGAAAGAATGGTATAAGACCCCTTGAGAACCATACAGAATGCACAGTCATTCATTCCCATTCGACTGGAGGCTATTATTTAATTACCATGGGTCTTCTGTGTTAGGTGTGGCAATGCGTTCCCATATTTCTGTGCATCCCCTGAACAGTGGGTCTGCTCCCAAACACTGCCAGCATTCTGGAGTGACGTACAGCGACGAGCCTCACCTCTTCCATGACCGCCACTGGGTCTGGAGGGGCGCCCTCCGCCTCCTGCTGGACGTTCTTCTCCTCTTCCTCCAGCCGAACGGTGCCCTCTTCCTCCTCCTCAGTGCTGCCGCAGCAGCACAACCACCGGAGGACTCTCCGCCACATCTGTGTGTACAAGAAGTATATTAGGTACTGTCGTTACCCTCACCTTGGATACAGCAGTGTCTCTCAATCCCAGAACAAACTGATTTTGTCCGAAAAGCGTCCTACGGAAAGACCATCCTCCCTATGCACTGAAACTAGAGACACCCTGACAGAAACTCTAAGGTTCACGATATATAGCCATTTACTTCAGAAACTAAATATTAGACAGATAGGCGAATGTTACAACATTTTTCATTACAAAGTGTTTTTTTTGTAAACATATTACACAGGTAAATTTGCTTTTTATACGTAGATCTCTTTTCTGTCTCTGAAGAGCACTCTTGAGTGGACTAGTGACACATATTGCTTTCAGCCTGCACAATGGACTAACAGATATGTGCTGAATTGGTCGGTCCAAGTTCTTGTCTAGCGTGGGATTTCTGGCTGTGGAAGCCATAGCCTTCCATCCAGTATCACATTTCACGTGAACAAGAAGAAGTAGTGTTAGGAAGAAACGACAGATGCTACCTCGCAATTCCGTCGAAAGTTTATTTTTTGCCACCTACTGAACTGACTTTTGTTCTCATCGTCTGTTTTAACAGAACAGAAGATGGAAGGATTACCCACTGGTCTGCGCGCCAGAACTCTCACTTTCATTTACTCATTGTGCTAAATTAACATTCACGCCCGTTTAAAAATAAAATTTATATAACTTCTTTATGCTGAGTTATCATTACATTGTCTAAACGCCGTTTTGCTATTAACTTATCAGAAACATTTGAATAACAAGAACGAGACCAATCACTTCGTCTGTCATACAGGCAGCACTGTAAAGATATGAGAATTAAGTTGGAAGCCAGAAATAGTATCCTTTCGAGGATCACTGGTAGTAGGGATGACTCCCAACCACAAACCCTCCGAACGACGGCACTAGCGACATTTCAAAGTGCTGCAGAGTATGCATGTCCAGTCTGGTATAATTCTTTCACCGCAAAGTTCACAAGGCACTAAACGATATGGGCAGTGGTATTCCAGGATATTTGAAACCTACGCCACTTGTAAACCTCTACAGCTCTCAGCTGTAGCGAACCAGGTATTCTTTGTGACGTAGCTGACAATGCAGAGAGAACTAAGCAGGTTTCTCAGGAAAAAATAATGTGGGCACAATAATAAAAAAATTGAACATAAATTTCAGTTAAACTAAAAATTCCAAATCATGAAATTCATTAGAATTAGTTTTCATTTTCTTTAATCCATTGTATCTCAATTTAACATGTCCATGTTCAAAAAATTAGAAACCTAAATTGCTATTGATTTCAAATATCCTTTCAGTAAAGGAATCCTAAACTCATTATTAAGCACAGTCTAATTTTATCTGCACATCTGGTATTGAAATATTTGTATCCAGTAGTGTTATTCAACTCATTACATTTATATCTCTATTTTTTAAACAAATTAGAATTGCTTGCAATATTGAACTTCTTCAGGAGAGGCTCCATATAAATAGATAAAATTTTTATTGCAATAAAATGTTACATGTTATAACTAGACAACATTCATAGCAAGAACAGTATTATTCCAGTGGTGGAGTTGTTAAAGATATGTACGTATTTGAAAAAAGGAACAAAATTATTTAAATGAAAAAGACAAAATATTGGCAACCATCAAAAGTTAAAAAAAAAGAATTATGCTCCAAAACACTGGTGACAAAAATAGAAGTAAAAAATTTATTCTCATGAAGAACAAAACAAGGTTAACAGAATTTTAAAAAACGAAAGTCTACATACAAAATATGAATATTAATATAGTAATTATAACTTTGTACAAAAAATATTAGCTACAGAAGAAAGGAAGCATTACTTATATTTAATGAAAGCTGGTGTTTTAAAGATATTTTTCAAATTTCTGACTTTCTAATTCTGATTCATGATTCTCAAAAGTAATTTAATAAGAGAAGTAGAAAGGAAGTAGTTTTAGAAAACAGAGAATACAAGAAAAAAGTTACTTTATTTATATAAATGTTTTAAAAAATTCCCAATACTAATTTTATTTTTACATTAGAAAATGTAGAAAACTTATTTTAATCGTAATATACTTATGGCACTGTTTCATAATTATCTAGAACTACTCTTTTACTATACTATACTAAAATGAGAATTCTTTCTTAACTTACTTGTTGATTAAGTATTTGGCTTAAAATCGTTCGTTATCAGCTTGTACTCTAATTGTATCTTTTCTTTCACTTCATTCTCAAATACTTCAATCATATATTTGCCATTCAACCTTTGAATATCCTTATATTTTAAAGTAAAACCTTTCATCTTCATCACAGTATTTTTATCATTTTTCTTAAAATAATAACTTTTAGATCCAGTCGATGCTAAGATTTGAATCCACTTGTCTCCTAACTTATCAGTCCATTCACCTGGCATACAACCTGTTCGCACAGTATCTTTGCCATCATCTATATACTCTATATTACCATTCTGTATCAAAATACATAACTGATTCTCCACGTTGATCTAACATATCAAATAACCTAAGCCTTATATGAGAATGCAGGCTTTGTTGGCGAATCTTGATGATAAAATCTTCTTGGGTTGACAGCTGGGTCAATGCATTGTTCTCCAGCAATGTTTCAGGACATTTCTTACTTGCCATTGTCACTTGAAGATGGAAAGTAAGAAACTTGGTGAAATGTTGCTGGAGAACAACTCATTGACTCGGCTGTCAAACTGAGAAAATTTTATCAACCTGAGCCTTCTAGTTGATATAGTGAATGCAATCATAAAAATATTTACATCAGTGTATTTTCTATATAATAACCTTTCAAACTGCTTTTCATCTGAGCCATATTATCATTAATAAAATTTATGTCAATATGGTCTAATCAATCGTACAATTATATCTCATAAAACTGTTGCTAATCTGTAATATACTCAGTTTTCCTCATATTTTGTCATTGTCTAAATTTTCCCCACAATGAATTTAGACATATCTTAGCAACAGTATTTTATTCTGTATTTTCTTTTATCTTATCAGGATCTAATGCAATATCCAACTGTCTTTCTCTGTTTTGAGGTATAACTCATTAGGTTCAAACTCATGGGGAGTAATTGCTAATTATATTTTCATAAAGTGTTTTACATAATTTTTAAACAACATGTTGCTTTTATTTCTAAAATTACACGCTTTATTGATACTTAACATTTTATATCATTCTTTCCACAACTTTCTTTACTTCATCAGATGGCGAAGTTCCAATAAAACGTCTTACATCATCATTGTGATTACATTCATTTATTTTTTCTTCTACACATTTGGCACATAAGTAAAAGAGCAGTTTTCCATTTTTATTGATCTTTATCTCTTTTGGCAAAACTTGATTCTACACTCCTCTAGGTGCCAACACTTTCCATTTTATAAATCTGTACCTTTTTAGTATAATATCTTTGTCTACAAATTTTTGTTGGATGGCTCTCAGGATAATATTCATGATATTTTGCAGTTGATAAAAGACTACAGACATGAATATACAAGGGTCGCTCAATAAGTAATTCCTCACTTTTTTTTTCTCAGAACATATTTGTTGTTAAGAGTCAGAATTTGATGAAATTATACAGCAAAATGTGTTGTTCATGTCCTAATTTTCTACATGGTCTCTACATAGTCTTCTATGGCCATATGCAAATGTCGTTGTAGAACATATATTCGCTGCTGGTAAAAACTCTTGTCCTGTAGCCTCAGTCATGTTTTCACTGCGTGACTGACACTCTTGTCATCTTCAAAATGTGTTCCCTGTAGAGCATCTTTAAGTGGCCCAAGGGCTATGGAAGTCCGACGATGCCAGGTCGGGATTGTGGGGTGGATGAGGCAAAGATGTCCAACCCAATTTGGCGATGTGTTCCTGGATTCTCAGACTTGTGTGTGGGAGTGCATTATCGTGTTGGAGCAAGATTTCTGCTGGATTCGTGTCCGATTGAACACGTTGGAAGCGCTTCTTGAGTTTATTCAGAGTCTTCATGCTTCTGAATTGATGATTGACACTCTTGGCATCAGATTCAGGATAATGATGCCATCATAATTCTTGGAGACTGTCACCATGACTTTTCTGGCGAATGGAGTTGTCTTGAATTTCTTCTTTTTTGGTGACTGAGATTGATACCGCTCCATGGACTGCCTTTTTGTTTTGGGCTCAAAGTAGTGCACCCACTTTTCGTCCCCCTTAACGATCTGTGACATAAAGGCCTCTCCGTTGGCCTCAAAACGCTCCAACAATTCAGATGAAATGGCCTTTCTTTGAATCCTGTGGTCCGCTGCGACCATTCGTGGAACCTATCATGAGCACCTCTTTCAACATCCAAGAGTCTTGATCATTGCAGATGCACTACCAATGGTGACCAACAACTTTAGAGGCAACTGTCGAGTTGTGAATCGCCGGTCAGCACGAATAATGGCATCTGCAGAATTCAGCATGTCTGGAGCAGTGACTGTCACAGAATGTCCTGAGCATGGCTGATCTTGGAGCTCTGCTTCTGTATATCCTGAGGATGTAACTTTCTTTACCCATCGCCTAATTGTACTTCTGTCCACTACAGCATTGCTATACACTGCACAAATACGTTTATGAATGTTCATCATGGTTTCTTTTTCTGCACAGAAAAATTCAACAACAGCATGTTACTGTAATGTGAGTCATATGAAGACGCCATGTTGACCCTGTAGTACAGCTCTGCCATCTGCCAGAAGATTTCGAAACTTCACTGGTGCACAGAACCAACATGAAGTGTGAAGCACCAAGAAGGACGATTGTCTAGGTATATTAACAGCTTTTTAAAAAAATGTGGGGCATTACTTATTGAATGGCCCTCATATGTTATTGTCATGATAATGCCATTTGCTTTATCTCTTAATTTTATGGTATCAGTTTGACAACCATAAAATGCAACTTTTGGATTCAAAGGTCCATTAACTTAAGGCAATTTTTTTAATTTATTAATATTTTAAATATCTACTGTGTTAATACACTGACATTTCCAAATCTCCACTAAATTCTCCAGCATTTTGTATATTTGTGCTTCTTATTAATGTCTTTTGATACAGGTCATTCATCGATTCTTTATTTATATTGTTAACCATTTCAGTTTTAAAACATTTTTACAACCATGCCGGAAACAACTATGATATTGATGAAAACTACTGTTTTCTTTATCAAAGACATCTACTTTTGCTCCAGATATACTTACTTCACTACCATTAAGAGCATGTAGAATACTATTATTATTTAAACAGTTTAGCCAAGCAATAGACTCTTTGCTATAGTTTTGCTTCTGCTCTTTATTCAATAGAGCAATTTTTCTATTAGGGAAATATTTACATCAGTATACAGCCATGAAAACTCTAGCAATTGTTAAATAAGATAATGGATGTATATTAGCTAATTCAATGAATTGTTTTCCTATTTCTAAACAATCTCTTCTCAATATATCTACATCTGAATTGCAGTATTTATTCATTTATTTCCTCTGTTGCATACAAAATTTCCTTTAACTTTTTGCCTATCCCATTTGAGACATATTTCTCTTTCTCTGGTTTCATAGATTCAACACAATAATATTTGACATCTCCAATAAATTCTTTTTAATTTTTATTTTCTTGGGTATTGAATAAATGTGGAAAGTAACATTTCTTCAATTATTTTAAACCAATTATTTTTGAAAAGCTACTAAATGGCTCTTGTACAAAATTGGTTCTATTTATAATTTATATTTCAATAGCTTTATCTCCAATAACAGCAGTTTAGTTCCTGTGTAGACTGTATTGTTTTTATTGTATTTTCAACACAATACTTCAGAATACATTCCAAATCATAATCTTTAGGACCTGTGGAAATCTTGAAAATTTGTCGGGTTTTCAACCATGTAGCGTCTTCCAAAAGGCGCGATATTTCGGCCAGCTAACTTCTTGCCATCTTCAGGTGTTCTTGGTGTTTGATTGATCTCTAATGGATGATGATTTTATATAATGTCCACCCCTCTCACGCAGCCTCCGTCTGGGCGCTTCCGAGCGGTCCGCGGCCAGTGGTGGGGGAAGGGCGGCGCTGGGTGGTGGGGGAAGCGCGGCGCCCCGAGACAGATCATGGGCCGCAGTCCTTCCGCGACTACGGCCGCTTACGGAACTCTGCCGTCGTGGTGACAATGGCTCTTCTTCTACAGGTGTCCTGACAGGAGCGGATTTCCGTGTAGACTGTCGTTGTGTTTTAATCATGCTTAAAGTGGGCTCCCAGCCTTTGCTTGGCTGGAAAACGCTGTCTTTATTTATTAGTTCGTCATGCAGCCGGATCTCCACTGCCTCTTTGAGGATACAATCCCACAAGGTGTTCGATTGCTGAAACACCTTGGTGCCATCGTAGTTCATGTCATGTCCATGTGAGATACAGTGCTCTGCCACGGCGGACTTGGTCGGCTGTGTGTTGTCTGCGTGGCGTTTATGTTCACTACATTTGTCCTGTACCGTCCGGATGATCTGGCCTATATACATTTCCCCACACTGGCAAGGGATACTGTAAACTCCCGGTTTCCGGAGGCCTGAGTCGTCCTTGACTGATCCTAATAATGTTTTCGTTTTGGATGGTGGGTGAAACACGCACTTGCCATTATATTTTCTGAGTATTCTGCCGATGTTTGCCGATGTGTTCCCGACATATGGTATAATCGCCGTCGCAACCGGTTTGTCTTCGTCCTCGGAAGGCTGCGGTCTCGGCTTCTTCGGTCTTAAGGCGTGTTTTATCTGCCAGTTCCTGTAACCGTTCGTGCGGAACACGGCCTGCAAGAGCTGCAATTCAGCCGATACGCTGTCACAATCCGAGATTTCGCGTGCTCTGTGCACCAGTGTGCCCAGAACACCCTCTCGCTGTGAAGGAGCATGACAGCTGGAGGCATGCAGGTACAAATCTGTATGTGTCGGGTTACGGTAGACGCTGTGTCCTAGTGTGCCTCTAGTCTTGGCTTGACGAGCACATCCAGAAATGGAAGCTGGTTGTTTTCTTCTACCTCCATCATGAACTTGATATTCTGGTGCAGCGAGTTCAGATGCTGCAGAAAGACTTGGAGGCGTTGTCGTCCGTGCTGCCAGATTACGATGTATCGTCTACGTATCGAATAAAGCAAGAGGGCTTGTAGGCTGCCGAGCCGAGAGCTTTTTCTTCAAAAGCCTCCATAAACATATTGGCCACTATTGGTGATAGCGGACAGCCCATCGCTACTCCATCAGTTTTCTCGTAGTAGATCCCATCGAACAGGAGGTATGTTGACGTAAGTACGAATTCGAAAACTTTCGTTACTGTTGGGCCGAATTTTTCTCCTATGAGGCTTAGGAAGTCTCTTAGACGTACCCTAGTAAACAGGGATACCACATGAAAGCTCACCATGAGGTCTTCTTGGCTCAGTCGGGAGTTCTGGAGCTGCTGGACGAAATGCGCGGAGTTTATGATGTGGTGCTGACATTTGCCCACAGCTCCAGAACTTCCGACTGGGCCATGGCAATGGCAATGCTGCGGACAATAGAAGAAGATATCCACCGTTATGTTTTGTTGGGCAGAGTCTTCTTTCCTTTTTGTTAGGTATTCAACAATCTTTTTCACAACAGGTATACCTAATGTTATGAGCAAATTTCCATCAGTTTTTTATCTCTCTTTCTTTTTTGAGCATCAGTTAAAAATTACCTGTAGTGTGTAACTCTTCACAATTATGTTTAAATTTTATTATTTTTGGTTTAATTTTGCCACTAGGTAGCAATTTGTAATCAATACTGAAATTATTCACTTATGTAACTAAAAATTGTTATGAGACTATTTTTTTTAGTGCTCACCCACTTTCACCAACATCCAAACCCTTTCCCAATTTTCTCTTTCCACACATTATGCCTCTAACCGTTGTTGCTAATAATTTTTCTCCAAGTGATGCATCTTCAGCAAACATTCTCTATTTTGTAGCTAGCTATAGTTATTCATCAGCTTGATATTTAGTTTCTAAATCTTTATTATCTCTGTAAGGAATGTCATGTTTGTTGTATGCTTCTTCTAAGAAATTTATGACCATATCACCACATTCTAGTCATCCATCTAGTTTAGTGGACAGTTTGCAGTACAAAAATCCTGGCAGATGCATCTCTGGCATTGGAAATTATTTAAAATCCAATTTACTCAACCTTTTCCCTGTTTTTCAGGTTTCCAAAAAGTGTGTGACAAGCTATTAAAACTCTAGTCATATATCATTTTCATTTTTTATTATTGGTAATGAAGTCACAAAATTCTTTTGTTAACATTTGCATTATTCCTATGTTTTTGTTATGATGATTTTTATTTCCAGCTAATTCATCTTCATGATTTACTGCTTATCTGTCGATTAATTCACACATCAGATATATTTAATTGGTTTAGCTATAATGTGTTTTTTTAGTTAAAAGATTCGCCAGTACATCTGTAGCATTGCATATATTTATGAACCAACATATTTAAGATAACCAATAGGTCTCAGTCAAAGAATTTTATCTTCAATGTGACTGATACATTTGAATAATCTTCCACTTAGATTTATTTCCTTTAAGTTTTGTTCTTTATCTTTTTTTTGTTCTTTTTCTCTTCTTCATTATTTATTCAATGCATCTTGTATTTCAGATTCACTTAATTTATAAGCATATTTTTATTGGTGGTATGTCATTAAATTCTTCTAAATAATGCTCATAAAGAAACATTTGTTTTTCAACTTCTAAATTTTCTTGAATAGCATTCAGAACATTGTCATATAATCCTTCTTCACTTCCTTGTGGTGCAAGGCTGATATTCTTATTTATAGTTTTCATATTCTCTTCTTGGTTGTCTTTTACATTTTGTAAAGTCTTCTTTTAATTCCTTCTTTTTCTTTTTGTTTCATCTAGCTTTTTTTACTAACATATGAGTCATATTTTGCAAACATTTACCGTAAATAAAGAACATTAATAAATCATCTCTAATGTATGATGGGTGATGTAAAAATATCTTCAATTTGATATCTGCAGTTTCCTTTGTTAGGTTTTCTAGTCATTTCTCTCATAAAAATTCGGACTGACCATTATTCCAGCATTTACTACAATATTCTTTAAAATCATCAAACTTAAAATCACCAGCATCAAACTCGTGGTAAATATGATTTAAATTTGTATCATCTCTACGAAATATATTTAAAAAATTTAGGTTATCTCTCACTAATTGTTGTGGTATTTTTGAGTTTATCTAAGCTAAAAAAAACAATTTATTCCTAAATGTCAGGCTGTAGTATAATAGTCTCTAAAAACATACTGATTTTTTAAGAATGAAATCATCGAACACTACAAGCATATTACCTTGTCATTCATCTAATAGTATAATTTCTTCATTATGCTCAATAGAAGTAGTAATGTTGTCACTATTTCTATCTTCCATTTTTACACATTTTTATAAATTCTTGATATTTTGGCTCATCTAAACATTTGGTTGGAGTAAACCTAAAAATGACTGATTTTATTCTATTTCAGCCACCACAAAGCGAGAATATAAGTATGAATGCTGCTTCGTCACATCACCTTGAAATTATTAAAGCACATTGAACAGAATTAGGTAAGAGGTTGCCATTATTATTTTTCGATTTCTTATTTGGTATTTCTATTTTGATTACCAATCTGTTTTCATTTCATTAATAATATTTTTATGGGTAGTAAATGAGTTACCTGCCTCAGTTTAGTGGTAAGTCATTCGTTCTCAGAAAAAGATTGTCTGTATGTGTATGACCTAGCTGCGGTAATGTTGCACTAGGTGGTTTTTATACAATATTTGCCATTAATAATATTATATAAAATGTATTGTGACAGAGAGACAGTAGTAATTCATATTGGTTAATATAATTTGAAAAACTTAGAAAAATTTATTCATCCAAAAAAAAAACAAATTTTCACATTGAGGCAGATGAAATTTTAAATAAATTTATTAGTGAAAGCAACATTACATTTACATGGATATAAATGATAGTATCGGATGTGTGCTTGGACATACACTCCTGGAAATTGAAATAAGAACACCGTGAATTCATTGTCCCAGGAAGGGGAAACTTTATTGACACATTCCTGGGGTCAGATACATCACATGATCACACTGACAGAACCACAGGCACATAGACACAGGCAACAGAGCATGCACAATGTCGGCACTAGTACAGTGTATATCCACCTTTCGCAGCAATGCAGGCTGCTATTCTCCCATGGAGACGATCGTAGAGATGCTGGATGTAGTCCTGTGGAACGGCTTGCCATGCCACTTCCACCTGGCGCCTCAGTTGGACCAGCTTTCGTGCTGGACGTGCAGATCGCGTGAGACGACGCTTCATCCAGTCCCAAACATGCTCAATGGGGGACAGATCCGGAGATCTTGCTGGCCAGGGTAGTTGACTTACACCTTCTAGAGCACATTGGGTGGCACGGGATACATGCGGACGTGCATTGTCCTGTTGGAACAGCAAGTTCCCTTGCCGGTCTAGGGATGGTAGAACGATGGGTTCGATGACGGTTTGGATGTACCGTGCACTATTCAGTGTCCCCTCGACGATCACCAGTGGTGTACAGCCAGTGTAGGAGATGGCTCCCCACACCATGATGCCGGGTGTTGGCCCTGTGTGTCTCGGTCGTATGCAGTCCTGATTGTGGCGCTCACCTGCACGGCGCCAAACACGCATACGACCATCATTGGCAGCAAGGCAGAAGCGACTCTCATCGCTGAAGACGACACGTCTCCATTCGTCCCTCCATTCACGCCTGTCGCGACACCACTGGAGGCGGGCTGCACGATGTTGGGGCGTGAGCGGAAGACGGCCTAACGGTGTGCGGGACCGTAGCCCAGCTTCGTGGAGACGGTTGCGAATGGTCCTCGCCGATACTCCAGGAGCAACAGTGTCCCTAATTTGCTGGGAAGTGGCGGTGCGGTCTCCTACGGCACTGCGTAGGATCCTACGGTCTTGGCGTGCATCCGTGCGTCGCTGCGGTCCGGTCCCAGGTCGACGGGCACGTGCACCTTCCGCCGACCACTGGCGACAACTTCGATGTACTGTGGAGACCTCACGCCCCACGTGTTGAGCAATTCGGCGGTACGTCCACCCGGCCTCCCGCATGCCCACTATACGCCCTCGCTCAAAGTCCGTCAACTGCACATACGGTTCACGTCCACGCTGTCGCGGCATGCTACCAGTGTTAAAGACTGCGATGGAGCTCCGTATGCCACGGCAAACTGGCTGACACTGACGGCGGCGGTGCACAAATGCTGCGGAGCTAGCGCCATTCGACGGCCAACACCGCGGTTCCCGGTGTGTCCGCTGTGCCGTGCATGTGATCATTGCTTGTACAGCCCTCTCGCAGTGTCTGGAGCAAGTATGGTGGGTCTGACACACCGGTGTCAATGTGTCCTTTTTTCCATTTCCAGGAGTGTAGTTGCAAACTATTCTTGCTAATGAAAAGACTGTTGCTAATGATGTTCCTAAAATAACTGCATTTGCATTACTCAACATAAACATTTAATTTGAATGAGGTTCTGTTGACTGAGGTCCAAGCTAACTGACTGACATATGCGATCTGTTTCTTTCGACCGCTACTTACTGTTGTCGCCACCTATCGTCAAACAGCAGAAGCAAAGTTGTACACCTTGTAACTGAAACTTGACTCAGAATCTTGTGACATGTTAGTTAATTTACTTCCATCAAAAATGCATTTGAAATTATTCAAGTTTTTAAAAAGAAAATATTGATGAGTATAATTCACATTTTAAATAGCTGTGCCAGCCATTTTATAAACAAAATAAAATTATTTACAATTTAATTGATACTATTCAGGTTACTTACTTTATTTAACAGTTTTTATAATTTTTAAAAGAATCCTACCTACCCACCAGTAAATAAGATCGAACCTAGACCAGCCGCATGAGTGTCTACTACACTACTGATCGAACTACTTCATTTTCGTGCTGCTTTGCTGCTTATGATCCATATATGAGGTGTGAATGAGCTACGTTTAAATTTTTAGAGCCCTTTTTTCGGAATTTTCTGCGTTGTGCGCTGTAACACTTTTATGATTGGGCATCCTTGTGGTAGACTAGTAACCCACAAAGTCTCATCCTGAACTGAATCTCAGATCTTGGAAGGTCCCCTTGTCAGTAGCCAAACTGAAATTTTACACATAATTGTTTTTTGAGACAATACTAGTGATTTCCGAACGTTTGTCTTGCTATCTGTGCAATAACGCTTCAACAGCATCATTTCCTTAGTCATCGGTATGTGATGCCCTTAATTCATGTCAGATACATGTGAATTACAGTGTGGCGCCTATATAGTCAAATAATTAATACTCAGTATCTTTTATAACAAGGGAAACAGGATTGCAACGAACTTATTACTTAACTCACTGTAACATATGAAACAAGTTTAGTGACTGTCATTTCAGTTGCATAGCAGATGGTAATACGAGGATTGGAACTTTAACAGTGGCAACTATTTATTTATAGCTTGTACAAATAGATACGTGTTTCAAAGTTTTACTGACCTTCAGAGTAGTCACCAGCATTACGTATAACCCGTTACCAGCAATGTGGAAGTCGTAGTATACTCTTAGCAGTGCCAGTTGTGTTCACAGTTTGAGTGGCTCGGTCTATCGCCTGACGAATTTGTTAACAGTTCGAAGCGAATGCCGTGAAGCGTTTCCTTCAGTTTAGAAACCAAGTTGAACTAACGAGGGCTTAAGTCAGGGGAGTGCAGTAAGTGGTATAGCACTTAGCAGCCCCATCAGTCAAACAAAGCAGTAACAGCTTGCACTGTCCATGCTTAAGCATTGTCCTGCAGGTCCTGCAGAAAGTGTCATCACTTCTGTCTCTATGCTGTTCATTTTTGGAACACAACCTACGACTTAAGCCCTCGTAAGTTCAACTCGATTTCTAAACTGAAGGAAACACTTCATGGCATACGCATCAGAACTGCTACAAATTCGTTGGGCAATAGACCGCGCCGCTCGAACTGTCAACACAACTGGCATTGCTAAGAGTATCCTACGACTTCCACATCGCTGGCAACGGGCTATACACAGTGCTGTTGACTTCTTTGAAGGTCAGTAAAACTTGAAACACGTATCTATTTTGTACGAGCTGTATATGAATAGTTGCCACTATTAAAGTTCCAACCCTCGTATTTGATAAGTAAGTGTCAGCAGACTTATTGTAAATACCACAAGAATGAACGCTGCGTCTGCTTGGTGCTCTTGAGACAGGTGCTTCGTGTATTACTGAAAAAGTATATGTCTGTGCCTACAGTCGCAAATTATTTAAATTCCGATTGTAGATTTTTTTCCAGTACTGCATAGTCACTGTTCCACCACCAATATGCTGCGAATATGCTTCGTGTATTAGAATGAGCAGAGTGGCGGAGGTTTTCTTTAAAAAGTTAGTAATTTTTTGTCCCATACTCTGCTTGTGCTTGAGGAAAAGGTGAGGCGGTGAAGCAGGGCAGTAGTTTCTAATCGCAAGGCAGCTTTTAATGTAGGCGTGCTTGCAGAGCAGGATGATATATGGAGAGTTTAATCAGAGTCGTTGCCCACAAGAGGCTCAGTCACCGCCACCTTATCATTACTAAGGTAATTAGCGATAGAGTTAATACGTCATCACTGACGTCATTCAGACCACGTGGACAGCCTAACACCACCACATTCACTGAGCACCCATACCATTCTGAACATACATTTGTTACTATCATCTGCTCACAACGATTACAATTTAATTGGTACTGATGCTTTTACAAGAAAGGTGAAAAGTGCCGTATGAACTAGAATATCTACTTGGAATACTCCTAACACCGAGGTCCAAAATAACAACAAGATGTTAAGAAAACGGAGCGAAGCCCAAGGCCTCTATTTATTTTCTCAAGCTCTTACAGTTAAATCATAATTAATTACTAATAGATGCGTAGTAATAGGCCCTTTCGGCTATCAAAACATTCGTATTGGTATTATCGAAGTTTAATTGCTTTGACATTCGATTACCAAAAGTAATACTCAATTTTGGGTTGAATGTGATTCTGAACGCGATGTTAATTTGACTTTCAGTCCATCTGGTGACGACTTACGGAATGATGTCTGAACACAAAATGCAGAAAACTGTTTTAATATTACTATGTGTAATGGCCATGGGGAGAGTGCTTCAGTCCAAAGTATCTTGTGGAATTGGAGAGAAGCGGATACTTTTCCGTTGGCATTTGGGATTACATCTCGGCTTGGTGAATAGGGCGCCTGTGGAAAACTGAGGCCATCGTCAACAGTTAGGCCTCTCTTAGTATTCGAGAATACGTAGTGAAGATAAGCGTTGAGCTGCTGTAACTTCAATGAGACCTCTATTTCCAGCAGATTTGAACAGGAAATAACATAACGGTTTTCGATAGTTTCCATATATTCACCTTTTCATTTCCTAAAGACTACAATTTGTCATAACAACAATGCTACTTTGTCATTTAGTATTCTGCTGTTGTCCCCAGTATAGTTATTGAATTTTGTTCTACTCCCGATGTCATGAAATTAGTTTCCTCTGTCGCCCTCATAGCTTCTAGTCTCATAATTTGCCGCTAAATACATTCATGAGAAGTGGGATGTGTCAGAAATGTAACGAATGAGTTTCCATCTTCTTTTATTTTATTCATTTGCCTTCTTTATTCTTTGTCGCGTATTCAGATATTTTACAGTTTTCACCTACATGTTTCTGTTCTTTGTCCTCTGCAAATAAATTACTGTTGCTTCAAGCCGAACCTCAGCTTGAATCCTCAGGATTCATAGAGATGTAAATCGCGTACAGTAGATTTTGCATCGGAGCTGCGTTTTTCCTCTGATACGTTGAATTGTTGCAATGTCTCAACCATAAATGCTTGTTTTGTTATTACTATTTTTCTATTCACCTGTGTTAGGCATCTGATATAACTTCTGGACTACTTGCGCGATGGTTGAACATTTCGGTTTGATTAAGTTTAGTAGCTGGTGTTCACATCTATGTTGACCTCTTCAGTCTTTTTTCTGAATTCTCAACAACTATTACGTCATGTTCATCAAATTTTCCTGTACAGCCCGCCTGCTTAACTGAGTGGTAACGTGTTTGCCTCCCATGCAGCGGGTGCGAGTTCGATTCCCGGCCGTATTTGTGATTTTCTCCGCTCGTGGCCTCGTGTTGAGTTGTCCTTATCACCACCGACACGCAGGCTGCCCAATGTGGCGTCACCTGAAATGAAACTTGCTACCCGCCGACCGAATTTCGCCGGTTGGGTCCTCCGGCCATTTCATTTCATATTTCTTGTACAGCTGGTGCTTGTTACTCCACCGAGGGAGTGTTATTGCACAGCTCTGTCGCAACGCAGAAGTTAAAATTGTAGGATTTTTTATACATCTCATTTCGATACCACATCATTCGTATCTGATTCAACCGATTGGTCCTAAGGTGCCCCTCAGCAGGCTACGACTCTCATCATATGTTGGGATTCGGTAAACCGCGTCCCTCATCGGCTGTTTGGCCTAGATCTCTCAGCTACGGCAGGAGTTGAATTCTTAAATGCTGTATAAAATATCAACACACCGTGCTAGTTGTTTTTTTTTTTTTTTTTAAAAAGTACACGGGAATGAAATGAATCTTATTTACAGGACCGCAGTTCCATCCATCAAAGCGGTGCTATTCAGGACTGATTTCAGGGCCAAGACAGGACAAAGCTAATCGCGTTCATTCCACGATCGCCGGACGTCAACCCGATAGAGTGTATGTGAGTGGAGCTATGGACGTCATTGCCATGTGGATCTACAAACGAAGGAAACCACTGCCGCTAACATTTGGCCAACTAGCGTGTGCATGACCGGAAGAGTCTGCACCACATGAGGAATCTGTGATGCTATGTAGGTGTTGACATAGCGTGTTCAGTGCAGAAGGTAAAGGCCGTGGAGGTGATGTTTGACAAGTCAAACCCGATCAGCTGCAGCAGCCATCTGCAGTTGATGGCCACAGAGCGCCGCAGGTCAATCATAAAATCGACGTGAAGGCAGATTAAGGTATCGCTCACAGTCAGCGAGTCAATGCTCCACTGAGGCAGGCCTATACCGATACACATAGCTCGCAATTTACGTACATTAAGAGATTCGCGCGACGCTTTTCCATGGATCGCCACCTACGCAAATGCCACCCAGGTATTTTCAGCACTTCCAAGGCAGAGGACCAAATCGTCTGGAAAGGCGATGCAGAAAAATCGATGTCCACCTTGGGACATCCCATTCAGTCGTTGTAGTAGTCCACATAACAATGGTTCTAGAGCGAAAGCGTACAGCACTGCACAACACGTGATAGAATCAGTTGTGTGAGCCTGCTTATACAGGACCTACGATGTTGCGCTGTGCAGGAAACGTATGACCACCTCAACAATGATTTCTGTGTATCCCATATGACGGATATGTGTCTGAGGAGGCCTACGTTGCCGGAAAATGTAGAGCTCAAATGAGAGCAATCATACCCCTATAGCGGCAGAGCGCTGTCCAAATGTTGCATGCTCCACCTAGCGACACCTGACCGTAGGACATGACATAACGAGCCGTTCTCTTAAGTTACACCGCCAAAATAAGTGTAAAGAACTTCATGTCGCTATTTAGCACGGTCAAGAGGAGACAGTCTCTGATAGTATGGACACACTGGTGGTTCGTGAATGGGACAACGGGGTCTTCTATAAAGGCAACGGGGACCCTCACCGTGGTGGACATCAGTTCAGTCCATTTGGGTGCTAAGAGATGTCGGAGAGCTTGATAAAATTCGAGGGTATGCCGTCAGATGACATGTTAGCAGCTCGCACTAGGATGGGATCAAGGACTTCGTCTTCCCTTACTCATGCCTCTATATGAACACGGGCCAAGAGACTTCGTCAATGACAGCTCGTAAATGAGGTGCACAATGCTCGTGAAGGGCGAGTCCAAAGCCACATTAGGTGTCATATTAGCTGCCTTCGTCATTAGTGAAGCGTCGAATCAGGGGATGGCGCCGTTGCCGCCTGTTGCTAGAAGGTGGTACATCAATGGAGCTTCCAACGCATATTGTCACAAGAGTGCCTCACACTAGCATCCCTTGAAGGTGGCGGCGAGTGAGGGCTCCAGCCTGTGTTTTGGCACAGTTCACTGTTGTACATCGTTCAGGTTAAATGCTTCATAGAGCAGTCCCTCATCACTCGATAGAAAAAGTTCAGGGATTGCCTCCTCCAAGCTGTCATAGGTCATCAAGAACAAATAGAGTGCAGCTTTTGTGCATGACAGCCACCATTACAACGTAGACAATTAAGAGCAAAGACATTGGCAACATGAATGCCAAGTCACATCGATAAGTTGCAAATAGTCAGGAGACGCCAATAGGACCACATTCAGCTTCCAAACACCCCTCCATTCCAAACCATCTGTTGGTCGAGTGTGACAGTGCAGGCAAATGGCGCATGATCGGAAAAACCGACAAACTGCTGTGGGCCGGCCGTGGGGATCCAACGGACGTCCAGGACGTCCGAGTCCTCCGATCGGTCCTCACCAGTGGCCAACCCAGTCACTGCTGGCACTGAAGCTGACCCTTCACATGTGGTCGAGTGGAAGGTCGCCGCGAGGCGAAGCAGGTGGCGCAAGACTTTCCAGGCGGCTTCATGTAAGGCCTTCCCGGTTTTTCTCACAAACAGATTCCAGGTGCTGTCTGTGGCTGACACTGTCGCTGAGCCAGATGCTGTCGCCTGTCCTGTTTCAGAGGAAACCACTCAGCCTGCAATAGCCAGGCAATTGCAGAGGATGGGATTATTGGTATTTGGGAGCTCCAACGTTAGGCGCGTTATGGGGCACCTTAGGGACTTGGCCGACAAGGAGCGTAAGAAATCGAAGTTGTGCTACGTGCGCATACTGGGTGGAGTCATTCCAGATGTGGGAAGGGTCCTCCTGGATGCCATGAAAAGCACAGGGTGCAGCCAACTGCAGGTGGTGGCTCCCGTCGGTACCATGATATGTGTCACTTCGGATCAGAAGAGATTCTCTCTGGTTTCGAGCGTCTAACAGAAGTGGTAAAGGGATTAGAGAACACAGGGTTGTCGTAGCGAGATTGAATATTGTAATCCCCAAACCCCCGAAAAATAAGCGAAAAATATACCTACTCAAAAAATCAGATAAAAATTCACTTGACGCCTTCCTGAGGGACAATCTCCACTCATTCCAAATTAATAATGTAAGTGTAGACCAGATGTGGCTTAGATTCAAAGAAATAGTATCGGCAGCAGTTGAGAGTTTGATATCAAATAAAATTAACAAACGACGGAGCAGATCCTCCTTGGTACACAAAACGTGTTAGAATACTGTTGCAGAAACAACGAAATAAACTTGCCAAATTTAAACAGACGCAAAATCCCGAAGATTGGCGATCTTTTACAGAAGCTCGAAATTTAGCGCGGACTTCAATGCCTATAACAGTTTCCACAATGAAACGTTGTCTCGAAACCTGGCAGAAAATCCCAAGAGATTCTGGTCGTATGTGAAGTATGTTAGGGGCAAGAAACAATCAATGCCTTCTCTGCGCTATAGCAGTGGAGATATTATCGAAGACAGTGCTGCCAAAGCAGAGTTACTAAACACGGTCTTCCGAAATGCCTTCACAAAAAAAGACGAAGTAAATATTCCAGAATTCGAATCAAGAACAGCTGCCAACATAAGTAAGGTAGAAGTAAATATCCCCGGAGTAGTGAAGCAACTTAAATCACTTAATAAAAGAAATTCCTCTGGTCCAGACTGTATACCAATTAGGTTCCTTTCGGAGTATGCTGATGCATTAGCTCCATATCTGAATGGTGCGAAAAGTGGCAGTTGACCCTGAATAACGGAAAGTGTGAGGTCATCCACATGAGTGCTAAAAGGAACTCATTAAACTTCGGTTACATGATAAATGAGTCTAATCTAAAAGCTGTAAATTCAACTAAATACCTAGGTATTACGATTACGAACAACTTAAATTGGAAGGAACACATAGAAAATGTTGTGGGAAAGGCTAACCAAAGATGCGTTGTAATGGCAGGACACTTAGAAAATGTAACAGACCTACTAAGGAGACTGCCTACACTACGCTTGTCCGTCCTCTTTTAGAATACTGCTGGGCGGTGTGAGATCCTTACCAGATGGGACTGACGGAGTATATCGAAAAAGTTCAAAGAAAGGCAGCACGTTTTGTATTATCGCGAAATAAGGGGGAGAGTGTCACAGAAATGATACAGGATTTGGGCTAGAAATCGTTAAAAGAAAGGCGTTTCTCGTTGCGACGGAATCTTCTCACGAAATTCCAATCGCCAACTTTATCCTCCGCATGCGAATATATTTTGTTGGCACCGACCTACATAGGGAGGAACGATCACCACGAAAAAATAAGGGAAATAAGAGCTCGTACAGAAAGATATAGGTGTTCATTTTTTCCGTGCGCTTTACGAGATTGGAATAATAGAGAATTGTTGAGGTGGTTCGATGAACCCTCTGCCAGGCACTTAAATGTGATTTGCAGAGTATCCATGCAGATGTAGATGTAGATGTGGAAACTTACTTTCAGCCAGTCAGGTACCTGCCGCTAGTGAGCATGAGATAGAAATGCGATCATGGCGAGTTGAAGAATATGTGCTATAGTGCACGAAATTAGGACAGTAGCCATGAACATGTTACCACAAATTGGAGATGGTCGATGATCGTGGCAAGCTCTGTGAAAGATGAATGTCACAGCAACTAATCTTTGGGGTGGAGGATGGAATTAAAGCCACCACCCAGCACCAATGTATCTTGATGACTCAAGAATAGAGGTAAGTCCATAAGACCACCTCTGTAAAGAGGTAGGGCGTCCCCTTGGCCTTCCGAGATTGATGCGTTTTCCGACGTCGGTTTTCCGTCCCATGCGGCCATCCTGAGGGGGCAGTCGTCAGGTGGCATACGAATACATCTCTTGCGCTCCCTCAGTGACTTCTGCTTCTGAACGTTTTGTTCTGTATTGGAATCAGATTGGCCATCAATCGACCCCGTCCCAACTGCGCGGAAATCAAAGATTGGTACGACACTACATTCGGCGTCCATGGCAACTGTAAGATCGCTTCTCGGGTTTTGACGGGCGTGCAAGGGCGTCATTTCCTCCAGAAGTGATGGAGAGGGAATCTGAAGACTCGCTTCCCCGTCAGTGGCTGTCAACTATGGCAGATCAGAAGGAATGTAGGCTGGTACATCCGACACCTTCGCTACAGTGGCGTAGGTGACAAGGAGCACTAACTATGTCACGGATGGTGCGCCATATCCTACTAGCGCCTGAATCAGGCGTCTGCAGAGGAAAGTCGACCAGACGTGGCCCTCCTGGCCGCAGACTGCACAAGTTCGTGGCTGACTGTCGTAAATTAGGATCACCCGAACGCCACCAATCATTAAATAAGAAGGTAGATGATTTCTCAGTTCAAGTGTGATCTGATGCACGCTACGTAAGACCTGAGAGGTCCACCGTTTTTCTGCGACGTGACTGATGCCATTTCCGTATGGTCAAAAGGCAGAAACGAACACGTCTTCCAGTACCTCAAAGGGAAGTTCAGAAACATGTAGGAAGCGGAGGCCGATCTCTGAGTGACCAACTGATACAGCTCCAACGTGGCCATCCAGTTGCTGAATTTCAGTTCTTGGGAGAAACGCCACACAACATCAGCCTAAAGTTCTTCAGTCTGCAGTTGAAATACATGATGCTGCTCTTGATGCACAAGTCAGTTCCTACAACACCTTCAGGCAGGGTATGGATTTCGTCACTTTCGAACTGTTCCACTTCCCATGCTCGAGATCATGCATGTTCCGTATGAAAGGTGATCTGTATAGTCGCATGGTGGTAAGGCAACGCCATTGCAGGTCAGAACATGAAGATAGTGACGTGCACCGCACCGCTCGCTAATGTCTGGACGAAGAAAAATGCCTCCAGAGCGCTCCTCACAGTGCCTCGTAGGTCCGCTTCGTGTCGCGGCTGTGAGCCGACTTCCACTAGGCCACGAGCAGATACAGTTGTGTAGTGGTTAGTGAAGAATGACAGCACGTCGTCCATACACTTCAGCATCCTGCAGCGTTGACAGGTCGTGTACATGGCCAGACAGAATTGTGTAGGGCCGCCAGTTACATTGGCAAGCTTAAGAGACCGACGCCGATTTAGTCTCAGCTGCGGCCAGTCGGCGGCCGTGTTTTATTTCTGAGACTCGTGCATCGTCACTCACTTAGTGCTCTAGCCAATATTTGCAAAATGATCAGATTCCGAAACTGTCAGTCAGGGTGAAACGTTCGCTGCACTGGAACACTTAACGCAGGTCTCAATACACCACAGGCTGCCCTCTTGCGAAGTAAGTGTTTGAACGAGCATCTCGGCCAACCCAAGACTTCAATCTCTCGATGCCTCTAACTATCTCTTCCAGACTCCAAGGAGACCTTCTTGCATCAGTCTCGGGACTTATATCCATAAAAAAGAGCAATTAAGGCCACAGGCTAAGATAATTTTCAAGAGCAAAATTGTCAGTGTGTCACAGAATGTGACAAAGACATTCTTAGCTTTGAAGATTTGATTCGTGATTGGTAGGCCCGTTTCGCAAAAGGTGTACCTCTGGATTCAGCTCCCCAATAGGCACTTTTAAATCTTATGACATTTCATTACAACGAAAATATAGCTGTGGAGTGGAAAAATAATTGTCGACGCGAAATAACAGTTAACTGCAATACATAGTGGGCGATCAAAAGGTTTCCATTCCAAGGGCATTAAGTCCAGAATCGGTATGCCAGTCAAACAAAATCGTCGTGAGCATTGAGGCAATGATCCCGCACATGCACCAGGCGGAAGATAACCATTTGGTCAAAGACTGTGTCCTGCTGCATGAAGAAGTCTGTAACTACGTGCTGCATATACTCGTCCGACAGCAATCGTAGACCCTTCAAGGCAATTTTTAAGGAACTGAAGGTGTGATAACTGCACAGGGAGAGATCTGGACTATAGGGCCGGTGCTCGAGTGTCTCCCATTTGAACTGAAGCAACTTGTGCTGGCTTCCTAGATCGACTGGCGTCTTGTCTCGAATGGCGACCAACACAGAACTTGGCTCACCATTCCACAGACGTGCTGCCCCGAAACTTTTTTTTTCCATGATATGCGACCAAACTGCTTAGGTCATCGGTTCCTAAGCTTACACACTAATTAATCTTACTTAAACTAACTTGCGCTATGGACAACACCCACACCCATGCCAGAGGGAGGACTCTAACTTCCGACGCGGGGAGCCGCGCGGACCGTGACAAGACGCCTGAGACCGAGCGGCTATCCCGCGCTGCGAACACATTCTTCAGGCTCTGCTGTACGTCTACCAGTGTTTGTTCTTCCACATCCAAGAAAAGACTAACAGCATGTTGCTCCTGTTTGGACGCATTTGGTGATAACATCGCCATAGTTCTCGTTTCTGCATTCAGCGCACCCCCTACATGTGGTTGCTTATATACCTACATCGGAGTGGCAGTATGTTGCATATGCGCTGCAGCAAGGTCCTCAAACGGAATCTTTTTGATCGCCCTTTATAGTTACTGTGTCGAGAGACAATACTTATTACACTCTGCATTCAATCAGGTCTAGTTTTTATCTGTCTGTGTCTGAAGGCTAATCTCAGGAACAACTGTAGGACTCTCGATACGGTATTCACTAATATACAGACAGATTCGCGAGTAACTTTTGTGTATATAACATAAATATTTCGTTAAAATTGGCTGAACTAAGATGACGTTTGTCGGTAAATCGTGCCTCCGACAAATTTCCTGTCACCTGCTGCTTATGTCGTTTTAAGTTATATTATAATTTGGAGTTAATATTCAGTTAGCTATATTTGTTCTCCAAGCTATAATCACAATTCTACACAGTGGCCCGTGCTAAACAAAGTTATCATTACGCCACACAAGACGTCCTCCTGTAGTTATTAACTTTTAAAAGTCCCAAGCCGGAAGAGAGGGGGGAAAATGGGGTTCAGGGTGTGTCGTTAATAACGTAAATAAAAAGGCGACAAAATGTTGCAGAATATGTATAATAAATTAAACAAATATCATTTGACTCTTTTTCATCGAAACCAATGCTGATCTGCATATGAGGCACACTGGATTGTAACCATCATGAAAACCGAACAGTACAAAAAGATTTTATGTGCAGCCACATGCAGCTCGAAATTAAATTAGAGAAAATACGAAATTTATCGTAGACTAAAAAATTGTAAAATAAAAGTGGATGCGGCACAATCAGTAGAATCTTAAAAAAATAATAATTACATACGCTGACTATGTCTACAGGAGACAGAGTTCAGCAAACATGGTTGAGCCTGCCTCGTACATACACTATGTGATCAAAAGTATCGGGTCACCACCAAATCATACGTTGATCTTATTAGGTGCATCGTGTTGCCACCTACCGCCAGGTACTCCATATCAGCGACCTCAGTAGTCATTAGACATCGTGAGAAAGCGGAATGGGGCGCTCTGCGGAACTCACAGACTTAGAACGTGGTCAGGTCATTGGGTGTCACTTGTGTCATAAGTCTGTACGCGAGATTTCCACACTCCTAAACATCCCTAGGGGCACTACTTCTGATGTGATAGTGAAGTGGAAACGTGAAGTGACACGTGCAGCACAAAGGCGATTGAATCTTTCAAAACGGTCGAGCTCCTGTACATAATGCACGGCCTGTAGCGGAGCGGTTACACGACAATAACATATCTGTAATGGACTGGCCTGCACAGGATGCTGACCTTAATCCTATAGAACACCTTTGTGATGTTTTGGATCGCCGACTTTTTGCCAGGCCTCACCGACCGACATCGATACTTCTCCTCAGTGCAGCACTCCGTGAAGAATGGGCTGCCATTCCCCAAGCAACCTTCCAGCACCAGATTGAACGTATGCCTGCGAGAGTGGAAGCTGTAATCAAGGTTAAGGGTGGGCCAGCACCATACTGAATTCCAGCATTACCGATGGAGGGCGCCACGAACTTGTAAGTCATTTTCAGCCATGTGTCCGGATACTTTTGATCACATAGTGTATTATACAAATTAGCGCGTTAGAAGGGACTAAAATACGTAAGGCTCAAACGCAGAGATGGTGTAGGTACACGCTGCTGAACCGAAGTTATTGATCTTAGTAACCATCATTCTATTCATTTTAAGTGGCTGGGAATGTCAACAGTCAACGCTCTCGCGCAGAGAGGAAGAGTTTCTTTGGCCAGCCTGTGTGACAGAGGACTGTGTGTTTGAGCGATGAGCAGGGACTTTCATCACGTACCTTATTCAGCTGACTCACAGCCCCGCCTTGAGAGAGTACGTTCAGCTCCTTCTCAAGGTTCTATACGAAGCCGCTGTTCGCTCCTGGTTGTAACTAAAACACTTCTTACACAAAATCAAGCGCTCGATGAGAGATGCTAATTCGCGAAGAAATCGAATCAATATCGAAGTAATGCTAGGCAACAGCACAAGCTGCTTCAGGCGATGTTGTATTGTTGACGGCCTGCTCCGAGAACGATGTAAAGCCTCCGCGGCGTAACTTGGGGTCACTCCTCACAATGTCTTATTCTTCGTACAAATTTTATTTCTACATTCAGAATACTGATGCAAATGGGGAAAACTACACCGATACTACATGAACCTGTGAACAAGCCTGTGCGAAATTTAAACGTTTGTCGGTAAATCTGTATTTTTTCGCTAAGAATTATATAATCAAACATTCGTATCTTTACGAGTAGTAACATTTGAGAGCATCACAAATAGACAAGCCGATCATTTTATAACAATTATTTGCTATTAATCAGAAGAGTATTAGAAACAGATGGGCCAATAAATTTATAATAGTTATTTGTTGTTGTTCAGTGAGTCTTGTATGGAATAAAATATTAATGGCTACGATCAGCTGCAGCTGTTTCTATATTTGTCTTCGACCACAAAGACATATTGCACGAAAGGTTACTCAGAAGTTATTTCCCAAAGACTAAACAGGGCACACTGAAAGTGTGGCATTGATTTGTATTGACTGCTATGCAGTTGTAAGAGTCTCCTTCCTGCTCTCAGTACCCGCTTGCACTAAAGGGCGTCCGCAGGAAAAAATTGCCATCTGTCATTTCTGTGTTCGCAGGCGTCAGGCCCAGTCGCACGTTGTACGCTGTGCTGGTCGTAAAAATCACACACCAACCTGTGAATTAATAATGTCATTTTGCGTGCACCAATCGCCATGAAATTCGACGTAAGCTCTCAAGATAACTTCGGTGCCGTCCGAAGAACGAGGTCCAGTGGCAGAGAGGGTACCTCGCGACGGAAGCAAAAGTAAGCCGATTCGCTGCCAGGTGCAGAGACAAACGCGAGACATAGTGGCTGACACACATTCAAGAGCTCCACACACCACCGCTGCAGGATGGTTACTTTCGTCAGAGCGGACTGCCGCTCGGTTCAATCTGCAAGCATCGCCGAAGACGACAGGATAGTCTCACTGGAGGACGTAGCCAGGGTGGGGGGGGGGGGAGGGGGCGGAGTGTCCGATTCGCTAAAGATGACCTTAAAAAGTCTCATGGAAATTTCCATAAAGAACGATAAACCGTTTTATTCGACAATGATCTCAGAGTTTTCACCAAGCGGAGGTATGATCTCGTTAATTATTGATGCTGTATTTTGGCAAACCACTGAGAGGCAGTCATGTTTCAATCTCCCTTCACCCTCCCAGGTAATTTTAGGCTCTTCTTCTTTAGATTTGAGCTGAGGAAGTGATCAGGAATGTTCGGGGGCACTAATTTTTTTCGACACACTTATTATTACCGACAGGACCTTTTGAAGGTTTTCTGTTCGACAGTGAAGCTAGAACAATTCCTGGTGGCGAAAGTGCGAAGTATTTGGAATTTATGTAAATACATAAAACTGTGATCAGTCACTTACTTTAATTATTTACTGTTCTATGAACCGGGTTCCGAAACTTTTCAGGTTCATCTTTAGGTAGTTTTCTGTAAGTTACATCATTATTTCTAGCATAATGCTGCGTGCTGGTTCATCTTTAGGTAGTTTTCTGGAAGTTACATCATTATTTCTAGCATAATGCTGCGTGCTTGCTTTTTGACAAACATGGAACTTGCTTTAATGTATCACCACGAGTATTGTTTATCTCTCGATATGGATGCAAAATTTTAGTTTAGATCTTACAAAATATAGGCCTATTTCATATCTTTTGTCAAGTCTTTGTAACGAACAACAGTTATAGAGAGCATGCAGTAAGCTGGCAAAATTTCGCTATCACAGTGTAAATGTATACAGATTGTGTAAAAGTGTGTGAAGTGATGTAGCAACTGGCCATCAAAATGGAAGCAGACAGTAGTTGAACACTAACGGATAAAAGCCATCCATACTGTCGTAGTAAGTACAAAACTAAAATTTTGTTGCCATATTAACAATACTCATGGCGCTACATTATTATGCTAGAAATAGTGATGTAACTTTCAGAAAACCATCTGAAGATAACCCGAAAAGGTTCGAAACACGGGTGATGGAATAATAAATAACTATTCAAAAATATGACTGGTTGCAATTTTATGTACAGTACTTACACTCAGTTAACAGCCACTGGTTCTAAAATATCCGAAATGGTAAGCATAATCAGGATATCATATCTTATTGCAAGGTCGTTGTAACGAGCAACAATTGTAGAGCGCATTCTGGATGCTGACAAAATTGCGCTTTCGCAGCGTAAATGTATTTGGATTCAGTAACTGGTTCTAAAACATCCATAACTGCTAAGCGTAATCGGCCGAGCGGTTCTAAGCGCTTCAGTCTGGAACCGCGCGGCCGCTACGGTCACAGGTTCGAATCCTGCCTCGGGCATGGATTTGTGTGATCTCCTTAGGTTACTTAGGTTTAAGTAGTTCTAAGCTCTAGGAGACTGATGACCTCAGAAGTTAAGTCCCATAGTGCTCAGAGTCATTTGAACCATATTCAACCTTACTCTTTGCCAAATATCCTCACGTAAGTATGAATCTGCCATTCCTTGCAATGTGAAAAAGACTGTTATCTACATTAAAGAATGCCACAGCAGACAAGTGCATGAGCCTATCTGAGGAGAATTTGGATATTATTTATTTATCATATGGCTTTTGGTGCCAGGAGTCTCCAATAAGATGGTCGACTCGGCTTCGATGCAGCTCACTTCCTTTAAGCGAAGGGTCTGCTTCTTTAAGGGAAGTGGAATCTGTCCGCAATCAAAGGTATTAGGAAAGAATCGGTTGGTTGATTCGGGGAGAGGACCAAACAGCGAGGTCTTCGGTCCCATTGGATTAGGGAAGAATGGGTGCCTTGGGCATGGATGTGTGTGATGTCCTTAGGTTAGTTAGGTTTAACTAGTTCTAAGTTCTAGGGGACTAATGACCTCAGAAGTTGAGTTCCGTAGTGCTCAGAGCCATTTGAGCCATTTTTTGAAGAATGGGGAGCAAGTTAGCCGTTCCCTTTCACAGGAACCATCCCGGCATTTACCTGAAGCGACTTAGGGAAATCACGGAAAACCTAAATCAAGATGGCGGACGCCGGTTTGAACCGTCGTCCTCCAGAATGCGGGTCTAGTTTGCTAACCACTGCGCCATCTCGCTCATAGGCAGTAATTGGTTGTCACCTACAGTATTTACCGAAACTGAAAATGGGAAACCATAGAAAAGCATTTTCAAACCACATCACCTCCCGAATCCACGGACTGCTAGATCAGCGGCTCAACACGTAGAGTCATCCCAAGTCAATGCAGAATTTGGAACAACTGGTTGTTGCACATTGTTTTAAAATAAAATAAAGTGCGTTACAACAAAATGTTGAATCCTGACAATGCATGTTTTTCCTTGAATTGTGCGTGTTAAGTCATTTCATAGTGTGTGAATGTATGCATTTTTTAAGATTTAATTGCGCATGGAATTGCTGGCTTCAGTTATTTAGTATTATACAGTGAAGCGCCAAAGAAACTGGTACAGGCATGCGTCTCCAAATACAGAGATATGTAAACAGGCAGAATACTTTGCTGTGGTCGGCAACGCCTATATAAGACAAGTGTCTGGCGTATGTGTTACATCAATTACTGCTGCTACAATGGCAGGTTATCAAGATTTAAATGAGTTTGATTGTGGTTTTATAGTCGGCGTACGAGCGATGGGACACAGCATCTCTGGGATAGCGATGAAGTGGGGACATTCCCGTACGACCATTTCACCAGTGTATCGTGAATATCAGGAATCTGGTAAGACACCAAATTTTCGAGATCGCTGCAGCAGTAAAAAGGTCCTGCAAGAACGGGACCAACGACGACTGAAAAGAATCCTTCTACGTGATAGAAGTGCAACCCTTCCTCAACTTGCTGCAGATTGCAATGCTGGGCCATTAGCAAGTGTCAGCGTGAGAACCAATCAACCAAACATCATCGATATGGGCTTTCGGAGACGAAGGCCCACACGTATACCCTCGATAACTGCACGGCACAAAGCATTACGTCTCGCCTGGACCCGTCGACACCGATACTGGAATATTGATGACTGGAAACATGTTGCCTCGTCGGACGAGTCTCATTTCAAATTGCAGCGACTCGGTGGACGTACATGGGTATGGAGACATCCTCATCAATCCATGGACCCGGTATGTCAGCAGGGGACTGTTCAAGCTGCTGAAGATTCCGTAATGGTGTGGGATGTGTGCAATTGGAGTGATATGGCATCCCTGATACATATGCGTACGACTCTGACAGGTGACACGCACGTAAGCATCCTGTCTGATCACGCATCCATTCATGTCTCTTGTGCATTCCAACGGACTTGGAAATTCCAGCAGGAAAATACGACACCCCACACGTCCAGAATTGCTACAGAGTTGCTCCAGGAACACTCTTCTGAGGTTAAACACTTCCGCTGGCCACCAAACTCCCCAGACATCAACATTATTAAGGATATCTGTCACGGCTTGCAACTTGCTGTTCAGAACATGTCTCCACCCCCTTCGTACTCTTACGGATTTAGTGTACCAGGTATTTTTGTTGTTGTTTTTTTTTTCCTTGAGTGTTGTAGTGCGAAGAGATTTTGGACGAAAGTGGGAGGGTGGTGTGTAGGTTGCATTAGGCTTGAATGAATCTAAGCATCCCACTGAAAAAATCTTTTAGAAACGGATGAACTACAAAATATGCTGTCATCACATACTCCTTTTGCTCTCCACGAACCACTTCTCAGCGATCCGTATGGGAACTGCGTTTCGTAACTGAGTACAGACTGAATGACTAGACTGGGCGACATTTTGTCATTTGCGCTACTAATGATAAAATATTGAGCAGATGTTTTAAAGAATGCCACAATCGCCATTTGGGCGATACTTTTGTTGATCAACGAGATTTTTGGCGACTCAGGCAAATAATGTATTTTTATGAACTGATTTTAATTTAATGTTATTTGTAATGATATTTACCGCTACACTTCCTGGTGAAATACTGAAATATTGTCACCCCAAAGTTCTGCCAGCCTCCAAATAATAACTCCAGTGCTGCTGGAGACAGATAGATATGTAGAAAGGTAATTATGTTCTTATAGCAGTGTGTAGATATTTTTAACTTACCATTACCTTAACGGGAGACTCAAAATTGATTTTCCTCTTCTTTCTCGTTACAAACCTATTCATAATTAGAAACTATCAAAATAGCACACAGTACAGAACCAACAAACGGTAGCAGTTTCATTAAATTCAACTGCAAGTAAGTAATGAACTGATAAACAAAACAACACCTGAGCTCAAGCAAGGCCAACAACTGTCTTGGCTGAAATAGGGATGGACGATAGCTGATAGTGCTACGGTTGTTAAATCTAACGTTGGCCTATCTGAGTTTTGATAGTGAGTATCCAATTTTCGCTGTATGATTAAAAATCAATTTTTTTTATTCCTCTACGCGGCAACGAGGTCGTATGTAATTTGATGTAGATAATGGAAAGGGGTGGGGGGGAGGGAGGGGTCCGGATCCCCTGGATCCCCCCTTTGTCTACGTTCTTGTCTCACTACAGAGTCAGCAGTGCGAGAGTTGTATTAGAAAGGTCTGTGTAGCAAAGTTTATAGCCATTTGTACGTTTAGTGAAGAGAATATTATCTTGTATTGTACCAAGTGAATGCGGTAGTGTTCAGTGGCAGTACCAAATAAACATGACGTTTCTGTGGACATGGATTGTTTCAAACTTAAGTATCTCATCTTGTTCAAGTTAGAATAGAGTGCTCTGATATTTTGTGTGTGGTGTAGCATCAACTCGGTCTCCTGAGGAAGTAAATCTAAGAACCACCACACTGACAACGAGTGTTCTTTGCCGGTACAACAATAACAAAGGCTAAGCACTGCACGAGTTTCAGTTTTAAACTTGAAATTATTTTCTGAGATATTCAAAATTACTTCAAACCTGGATTTTGTAACTTCCCATTGCAAGCAACATCCTGACACGTTAGTAGGTACTTGTAAATACGTAAGAGCAAGACTCAAGCAAAACGCTTGGTTACTAATTAATTAATTACTATTTTGTTCATAACATTGTACCTTACGTAATGCTTTCACTTTCACACAGTAATTATTTTTCAAGAAGGCTGCATTTCTTGCTTTCATGACTGCCACTGTAGCTGAGTGGCAGTAAGCCAGCTTGTCGTGCCAGGGGACCCGCGTTCGATTCCCGGCTGGTTTGGAGATTTTCTCTTCTCAGGGAGTGGGTGTTTGTGTCGTCTTCATCATCCTCATTTTATCGACATCGACGCGCAAGGGTCCGAAGGGGCGTCACCTCAAAAGACTTGCACCGGGCGATCGGATCTTCCCGCTGGGAGACCCTCACCACACGCCATTTCATTTCATTACTTTCATTTGTTATATAGTGGGAATGGGTAATGGGGATAAATTACATATGCACGTCGACATTTAAGTGTACGTATACATACATAATCTGCAAGCTACCATACGATTCATTATGGAGGTACCTTGTACCATTATTAATGCGGTTTTAGTTTAATTATACACATGGACACAAGAGTGAGCTCCAACCACAAGATGAATAAGATGCTCTAGAGTCTAGAATGTAGATTGTAGGCCAGTTTCTGAGGTGAGGAAGACAGTTATAAAATGGACAAAGTTTTGGCATAAATCATCTCATTTAAGAAATTGCACCCAGATGTTAGTATTAAACACCACAATTTGGTAACAAGTTGACAGAACGTTTTCTCTAGGCAGCTACAGTCGGCTGTAGATGTACTATCTGACCAAAAGTATCCGGACAGCCCTGGGTAATAAGGAACTGAGCATGAGAGGTGACGAGCAGCGGACCCGCCAGTACAAATGGAGGCGGGCAGTATCGTGTTGTTAGTACAGATGCAGTAACACGAGAATTGGTCGGTCAGGAGATCGTGGACTAGTCACTGGATCTGACGCGAGGAAAAAATCCATGAGGGACACTTCAACACTTCTAAAGATGTCAGAGTCCACTGCTGGTGACGTGTTTGTCAAGTGGAGACGTGAAGAACTAACCACAGCTAAATCAAGATCAGGCAGACTTTGCGAGCTGAAGGAGAGGGGCCGTCAAATAATGCGGAAGGCGGCTGTAAAATACCGCTTGATATCGAGGGAAGAAATCCATTTTGAATTCGCAAGTGCTATAAGTAGTGCAGGTAGAGCAATGACTATGCTTAGGGAGCTAAAAAGAGCGGTGTATAGTGTTGCTGCGTGAAGTCAAGCGCCGGCATGCCAGTCTGGAACGAGAGAGCAGAGAGGGCTGTGGAGAAGACGTCAGCCAATCGCACGCTGACCGACCCCTCTCCAGGACGGCTACGCGACGGCCGCTGCCTCTGTGCGAACAGAACGTAAGCGCTGTGCCCGACTGGATGCGACCACACAGGACAAACATCTCCACAGAAACACGCACACACTCCAAACCCTGATCTTCATGAACCGCCAAGTGCATTTCTTTGAAGTCAGACAGGCTCAGCCCAGCGGCATTTCGTTACAACAGGACGATCAGTAAGCCTGTGCTGCGGCCAGTTATACAGCAGCTTGAAGACTAGCAACTGGGTAGAAGCTTCAAAACTCATTACTTTCCTCGTACACTCTGTGTACCTCAACCTTGGAATTGTTGTACTGAAGAACGTTGATTATTTTGCATGTCGCCCTTTGCTTGCGACACATCTGTATATTTCTCAAAGTTAAGTATTGTCTACATCTACATCTACATGGATACACTGCAAATCACATTTTAGTGCCTGGCAGAGGGTTCATCGAACCACCTTCACAATTCTCTATTATTCCAATCTTGCATAGCGCGCAGAAAGAACGAACACCTTTATCTTTTACGTACGAGCTGTGATTTCCCTTATCTTATCGTGGTGATCGTTTCTCCCTATGCAGGTTGGTGTCAACAAAATATTTTCGCATTAGGAGGAGAAAGTTGGTGGTTGGAATTTCGTGAGAATATTCCGTCGCAACGAATAAAGCCTTTCTTTTAATGATGTCCAGCCCAAATCCTGGCACTTAATTTTCGTAATAAAACTCATTAATACGATTTGCTTCAATTGTTGTCTAGTGATCCAAGAAAGCATGTTCCGTAGACACCCCATATTCGGCGACTAGGCAGGATTCAACTTACAGCTTCCTCACAAGCCACATACTCTTATAGTCAGTGCTGAAGGACACTTGAGGTGGTGTGAAGAGCGATGCCACAGGGCAGTGGATGACTGGAAACGAATAAATCGGAGTGATGAATCACGATATACTCGGTGGCAGTCCGTTCGAAGGGTTTAGATTTGGCGAATGCCTACAGAACGTTACCTGCCGTAATGTTCTGTGGCAATTATGGACGAGGTGGTGTTACAGTTTAGGGCTTGGGATTGACCACCTTATTGCGAATAAGAAAACGGTAAGTAGGGAAGGACATGAACACATTTTACAGCGGTTTGTACTGTCTCCAGCAGAGGAACAGTTCGGAGACTCGACTATTTGTATCATCATGCAAATCACCCTGTTTGTGGACAATAACGTTCCTGGAAGGGACTGACCTGCCTAGAGTCCTGACCTGAATCGAGTGCAACAGTTTTTCGATTAGATATTACGTCGACTTCACTCCATATCCTGGCTTCCAGCATCACTACCTTCTTCATTTTCGGCTCTTGGGGAAGTCTGGGCAGCCATTCCTGCACAAACGTTCAGACACGTCAGTGCAGGTGATGCCAGCAGAATTCAGGATATTGTAAAGGAAAAGACTGTACAGTCCCCCTATTAAAGTCCACTAATAGGCGTCCACATACTTTTGGACAGATAGTATACCTACTTTAGAAATTATACCACAAAAGTGGACACTCCATTTCGTTATGCGCTGCCGCAAAGTTATGCCCTTCTAATTCCGTCTGTCCTTGAGAAACTAAAAGACCTGTTGTCTGTACGAACCTAACGGCGGGGAAGAGACAGTAAAGTTCATTTCAAAAAATGCTTAAATATGTCCTAAATGTTTGTTCAAAGTCTGGTAAACAGAATGCTGTTTGACCTCCACTTCATTAGAAACATTCCGAGATGCTACTCCAGGCAGGTGTATAATGAGTGTGCGCAACGGAAAATAATACAGTACAGTGCCGAACTGTTCTAACTATAAACTCTCCTGAGAGCAAAGACAGCAAGTCCAGCGGCAGTCACACACGGGCACTCACCACGGAAGACCCGTGTCTCTCCACTGCTGTCTTCCCAGTAAGGCTCGGCTCCCCACCATCGTAATTACGAAAACGAATCATATTCCCGAAACCACGGAATATTCTCTCTCTCTGCAGATTCTTCCGAACGCCGACCAACCATATTTTAGTCTTTTGTCTTCCAGAGCGGCACGTTTGCGAGGAAAAACCTATACTTATAATATGGTACGTTTCTAAGCAAAAATCCTTGGAAATAGCCCAGCCTGCGTGGTTTCCGAGGTACCGCTTCTTCGTTCCTCTCACCTGCGTCCAAGATTTGCAAAGTTCGGATGTATTATCCGGTTATCCTTCCGGCTGTACTTCAATAGCGGCCGGTCGCGACTCTGTTGTGCCCCAGCACTCAGGTGTCCCAACGTCCATCTTGCTATTTCCTGTCTTTAAGCAGGACCAACACAACTGCGTGGGCCTTCCACCCAGGGCTTGAGTTTCACCTGCCATTTCATTCCCACTGTCGTTCCAACCTCTACTGGCATGATAATAAAGGCACTGCGTCACCTTTCATGCAATAAGCATTAACAATTATTTACAAGGCGTACGTGACAATGTCAGTTTCCTTTATATATTCATATTTATAATGTACAACCTATCACACGATACCTAATTTTGTTTGTAGATTACGCCAAAGTATGTGGATGAGTTCTTGTAAGGTGCGAAATTATAGCCACCTCACAACATATCCTTCATGGGCGGATAGTGCTACCAAACTTCCAGAATATTTCTGTAAAATGATTCACAATAACATATCATATACTACACGATACTGTACTTCTGTTTTCAGGAACTATTGTATGCCCTTCAAAATATATTTGTTGCATTTGCTTTTATATTTCGATAAATAAAAACACTTAAAAGTTTTAAGGGGACAACAAATGTACCCCAAGCATTGGATCATTCAGTGATAACGGAATTACTATCTTCACCGGTTGTGGAAATTTCAGGCTGGCAAAATTAGGTTTTATCCCGATGTAAATCTTCGTTGTGACGTGGATACTGTCTGCTGAGCGTCTCTTCACAACAGATGGAAGATTTATATCGTGGATCAGTTTTTCAGTTATTTCACACTTATGGGGATTCTTTCAGCAGACTGTAGAATCACAAGAGGATCTTGTGTTGTTTATAAATGACCTGCTGGCTATTAGAACTTGTAACACGAAGGAGAATAGCAAAATACCAAATTTTACCTATACTTCGTGTACAGTACGGTAGGAAGAATATTTCATTAAATTTGTAGTTGATATGGAGATACACAGGGTACGAAATTCAGTAGACAGAGCTTCCACGTCTGGCAGCAGCAATAGCTCTAACGCAGCTGGGTGTTGAGTCGATCTAAGCTTGGATGACAGATACTCGGGTACGCCATTCCACCATGCTTCACATCCTGCCAGAGTCGCAAGTTTGCAATGGCTGACGAGCACTGACTTGCTTCTCTTGGCAGCCCATTAGGAGATGTTTTCAGTGGGTGAGACAGCTGGAGAACATGCTGAACAGGGAATAAGTCGAACACCTTATATACCGTCGTAGGCCTCGACAATATGGTAGCAAAATGCGGTATTGTGTAACCTTGTTGAAAGGCAACGTTGTAGAAATCTCGAAGATAGGATGCATCCACTGGCTTTAACACGTCAGAAATGCCATGGCTGCTGTCCAGATCGCCGGCTTTGTGAACCAGAAGTGCCTGTGTTGTGTAGCCAATTGCTCTCCAGTTCATCTTGCCAGATGCTGGACCTGTTTAGTATCAACGATGACGGATGCATTCCGCCAACGTTCATTCTGCTCGGAGTCCCAACTTGCGGATACATCCGTCTGATGGCGAAAGCAGAACTGGGATTAATTTGAGAAGACATCGTGCCAGATGTTGTTGCTGGGGGCACCACTGTCGGCAGACACCTCTCGGCATCAAGCAAGGCCTCAGCAATGTTCAGTATGCTGACAGTCCGTAAGGCTCCATATATCGTCATACTGCGCTTGTGGACACACGTATTGCTGCAGAAAAGCCCATTTCCGGACTCAAGGTCCGTGGCTGGGCTGTATGATAGTGCACGACCGAATAATCAAAGTGTCCGTCCTCTCAGGTGTTAGCCGAATGGGGCCACTGAGTAATACCGTCATGAACTCATTGATTCCATATCTGCATGGCAGCGTTGGCATACCAACCAATGTGAGCAGCAATATCGCAGAACGACGACAGCAACCTTGGTAGGCGACAATCGTGACGCTGTCGAATTCTGTCATGTGCTGGTAGACATTCCTTCTTCTTACACGATACATAAAAGGATCTTTTTAGAAACAACCAGCACTCAAATGCGATTTCTGCATCAGAAATGTGCAGCGTAATGTGTCCTGATATACACTCAAAGACAAATAGTAAAAAAGCCATGCACCACAAAGGAATTATCCGAATGGGACGGAGATCGGTAGATGCGATGTACACGTGCAGAAATCAGACTGAAGCTAGGTCATTTCTCTTCGAATGCAGGCTGGTATGCACACAAACTGGACGAAAACGTATTTTGTAGTGTTCTGTCCATGGTAACTAGAAACCACAATGTCAAGTGCTAAAATGATTTCATCCATGCTGCAATTCACTCAGAGAAAGGTTGCAACTGCCTTTGTTCAACTACACATGCTCTGACGTGACGTCATCCACCCGGGGGTGTCACTAACTGTACTACGTTTCTCGCAGCACCACGTCAGTGGACTGTTGCTGTGGAACGCTGTTGGTTCCCAGAAGAAGTTGCTCACAATGCATTTTTTTCTTTGAAAGTGTACATGAAGAGTTGTGCAAGCAGTATGGTGAATTCTGAAGATGGTTTAAGGAGCCCTTTTACAGTAGACCTTTGGAGGAGAATGTTTACTCCAAGTAGAAACCTGTGTTATGAGCTCTAGGTGGTGGTAAGAAAAGCGTCTATGGTACGAAATTTAATACGAAAGTGTACGAAAACATTTGGATCAGTGGATGTCAAGTTGGTAATGCAATTTTTCCTTTGCAAGTCGATTATTTAGAAACAGTGATGTATGGAGCACAGAGGGCTTGAAAGTTCGATGACATCTTAAGTGCAATCGTAAAAAAAAAATAAATAAAAAAAGGGCCATGCACCAAAAAGGAATTATCCGAATGGGACGGAAATCGGTAGATGTGATGTACACGTACAGAAATCAGACCGAATCTAGGCAATTTCTCTTCGAATGCATAACGTAGTAGAAATCATAAACATATAAACAACATACTTGATCATTATGTGAAGGTAACACTGCAACAATATCGGTCGCAGATATCATGACGATATAGTGAAACACAGTCAGGAGGAGAAAAGAACTCTACAATTATTCGTTGTGCAAAATTCTGTGAGGCTTGGGAACTAACTTTGGGAGGGCGTGAAAAGAGAGAGCCATCGATGATACAAGTGTCTCTTTGGGTCTGATAGACTTAATTTCTGATATAGACAGTGTAATGAAAAAAAAACCTTGTAGATGGAGATAGGTTTTTAAGGGGATTTCAAAATCCGTCCAAAATGAGCTGCTGAACTGTATGTTGGAAATTTGCCGTGACGTTATTTCGAAAGAAGTAATGGAAACTGTGTTTGCTATTATAATGGCTGGTGAAACCGCAGATATTTTCAAAAAGATAGAGTTAACGTTACTGGTGCAGTAAGGAAAGAATATTTTGCCGTATGAAACGTCCCAGCTGATTTTTCAATGCAGAAGAGCTTATTAAGATGCTCAAACAACATGTATTTTGAATGTTAGAGACCATAGTCGTTACGCTCATTATGTACATTGTTATGCACACCAATTAAATTTAACATTCGACCACGCTGCTTCACAAAATCTGTCGGCTAGAGTGTGCTTTTCAAATTTGTCAGGTTTTCCAACGACGTTCCGTATTAGAGGCATTTGCAACACGAAGAATTCCTAGTGGGCCAGGTACTAGATGGAATTTTAAATCACTGATCCTAAATGTGGTGTGAAAAAATAAATCCTTGCTGCTGGAATTTTTATCGGTGCTGGAAAAAAAAATCACCATCCGACCAAAGTTGTTGTTAAGCAGTTGGACTCCGCCGGGGTCTACAGATTGAAGAATTCCTCTTTCAGGTAGCATTCTTCCAAAAAGTAATGCCTCGTGTGGATATCGTGTTCAATCAGCTGCACGCAAGATGGGTTGAAGCTGTAAAAAAAAAGTTAAGTATCCCGTTTCAAACAGGTTATTAATAATGTAAGAGACTCAATCGATGAAAATGATTGCGCAGTCACATAGCAGCCACCTCTCATAGCATGTGCCAGAAGATACGAGTAACTAGTTGCCGTTGTTCTGGTGCAAAAGAAGCCTGTATAGGATTAACAGAGAAGCCCGTGATCGTTTCCAAGCCCTAGATCATCCAGACGCAGCAATGTTGTTGGATTTCTGAAAGTTTGAAGGATACGCAAGGCGTTTCCCAGAGAGACAGATTAATGTTGTTGTCCAGGTTCACACCATGTTGGAGGCACAAAAGTTAAAGACGGAGGTCTCGGTATTACCAACGACTAGACTTCAGGAATATCGCTGGAGCTGGATCACTACTCCAATTCATTTTGAACAACAATTGGGGGGACACCTTATCTCAGATAACAAAATTACTGAAAATGGTAGTGACAACACTGATGATAGCCGCTGCATACGAAAGATGTTTCTCATCTCTGAAGAAGGCCGAGAACTTTCTTTGGAAAACCATGTCAGAGCAACAACTTAATGCCTTTGCCTGTCGACTGAGAAGAACAAGGTGGACTACGTTAAGGGTTTCAACTCTAAAGCTACAGATAAATTCTGCAGCAGAAGACAGCGACGTATGGACTGAATTTTTCGTTACTGAGTGAATATTAATTTTTATTTTAATACACTTTTGTGACTTTATTCTGTTTATTTTCGTGATATTGTATCACAAAGATAAAATTTGGGACGAGCTGCCATTGTGGCTACGCCGTAGTATATATAATATAGATGCCCCAATGTACTGCTAGCATTTAAGCGCGACGTACAATGGCGCGTTTCATCTGCTGCTTGACCACCATTGGGTCTGAAGGAGTGCCCTTCGCTTCCTGCTGAACAGTCTTCTCCTCCCCCTCCTCCTCCTCCTGCTCCTGCTGAACATTCTTCTTCTCTTCCTCCAGCTGAACATACTTCTCCTCGTCCTTCTCCTCCTCTTCGTCCTCCGTCCTGTCACAGCAAGAAAGTCATTGGCGGACGCTGCGCCGCATCTGTACAGACAAGAAATATACCAGGTACAGTCTTTACCCTCAGCATTGATAGCGCAATATCTCACTTCTGTAGCGCAAAATTATTGGGTTGGTGCGTAAGTTCGTAGCTTATTTGTTTTTGCATGTTGGTATTGCGTTGCTATTGGTTTATTTATCGAGTGTCATTTTTAATTTGTAGCACGCTGTTACTACTTGAATTTTCATATTGTCGTTTTGTCATTTGGAGATAGTGAGTGGAACGGTGCAGTCTAGGAAATGGAGTGCCAAGTGTAGAAATAGGAACATTTCCGACATGTGCTTCTGTCTGAGTTTAGTAGATGGTTGATAGCTGTGGACACAACCAGAATTTTTTTTTAATTTGCCCCGTGTATGGGCATAATGCCACTGGACAGAACACAGCAGTAAAATAGTTTTGGCGTTTCAAGCAGGATGAAGATATTTGGGGTTTGATGCATATCGTTTAAATGCATTAATCCACAACAGTCCACGTCAGTGTACTCAAGAAGTGCCAAACGTGATGAACTTCGATCATCGTGCGACATTTCCTTGTAATGGGGCATGCTCAAAAATCAGATGTGTGGGTTCCTCATGCTCTTCGTCGAAATTACAAAAATGAGCAGGTGGCTATATGCACATATCTGCTTGCTCGTCCCACAAACATTTGCAGTCTTTAAATTTCTCTACTGAATACCCTTAAATACCCTTTAAGTTCCGTCCACTTAAATGCTGTCATGTGTATTAGAACTGCACTTAATCCTGCTCGTTGTGACAAAAGACGAACTTTTGTCGGAAGGTTGTCACGACAGTGCTATACAATGCTCAATTTGTAGGGTGGAATGGTGAGGGGTCAGCTATTGGGTGGTACCAGCCGTACTGTATGTTCGTCTTTCGTATTGTAAGTTCGTCTGTCGGTCGTTCAAAACACGTATAATTTGTGGGTCGGTCGGTTGGGCCCTTAACTGACCAGGTCAACCTGCCCGGCACCTTGTGACATTTGTAAGCACAATTCTGGGCCCCTACCTCGGCGACTGAGCAGGTGCCTGGCAGACGTCGCGATCAGAGGACGCTACACACTGTGCTGGGGCAGGCAGCGTGCCGAAAGTGACCACTCCGCGGCTGGTATGCTGTGGCGTGGTGATTCAATAGCGGTTTTCTGTGTCAAAAACGGTTTTTTGTTCAATGACGTATTTTTTACAAAAAATGCAGTATTGTTCTCTGTTGCAGTTTGGGTATCGTAGCAAACAGAGGTCAGCTAGTTACCTGCACTACAAACTGAAACTGAACGCACGAAAGCGGAAACTGGAGGACTCCTGGTGAACTTTCGGGGTCCTCCGGGCTGATACAGTGAGAGGACGCATCTGTAAACGTACACGTACGTAGGGAATCATTATAATCTGTTTTAAGATTATTTTTATTTACTTACACCTCCTTGGACCGTGCAGTACAACATCGGACATGTCACATTCGATGCAGAAATAATTACTTGTTCAAACATAGAATAGGATGGTATTATGCGATAAAATCTGAAAAATACGGCGCAGTCTCATTCTTTACGATAGCCTCACAGTTAGTTTCCCCACCGTAAAACCCCCTTTTGGAGAAAAACAAAACTGAAAAAAGGGCCACACGTTTTTTGAACTATTTAGTCCAAAATTAAGGAGTAAAATAGTTAATAGAAATATTTGACACGCGTTTGAATGGTGCTGTAAATCATGTAAGGCAAATGATGCATGCTTAAAGTGTTTCTAATCTATTTTGTATCTTACTTTTGGAAAAATCATTTTCCAAAGTATCTGACCACTTTTTCAAAAACATTGATTTTCAAGTTTTGATCAGAAGACATGAAATATATTTATAGAATAATATTCTATAATCAGCACCCAGATGAAAAGAAAGCAAGGGAGTTTCAATTTATACTATAAGTTTATATTTATTTATTCAACACGAAAGGAGGTATTAAAAATTTCTACATTAGTAAATTTTATATGCAAAATAGGTAGGCCCTGAAGTAATGGACGTCTTCACACTCCATTACATTACTAGCAGTTATTATCCCCCAAAAG
Organism: Schistocerca cancellata; assembly: GCF_023864275.1. NCBI lineage: Eukaryota > Metazoa > Arthropoda > Insecta > Orthoptera > Acrididae > Schistocerca > Schistocerca cancellata. Next base: position 572,612,517 of record NC_064632.1, read on the forward strand.
AACATTTTTCCTAATTACTTATTACTTACAGGCACCTAAACCTAATTTGTAAAATTAGACACCACGGTGGCTAATTTGATACCACACATATCTATTCCCCCGCTATTCATTTGGTTATGAAAGTTCGGAGTAAACTCCGTTTGACAAGGGGAGGTCACGAGGTTGGTATCACGGATTTACTTCAGACTTTGTACACCTTCAGTAGACCTTAAAAACAACATGATGTGCAAGTAGAAATGTACGAAACTTTGGCAGCAGCGAGAAAATCGCAAGAGAACTTTTACGCGTCCGTTATGTAACTGATGTATCTATGCGAAAGGGGTGGTTTAAGTAGTCATTGTTGCGAAGTCGTTAACGTTCGCGCTTTGCGAAGGGTCGTGGACGAGGTGACAGTTCTTATCCTGCTATTTTTTTATCAGTGGTCACGTTATTTAATTTATGACATTTGAGAGGTAATATAATGAAAAAACGTGCATTTTCGTGAAGTTATAGCGAATTTCATGTGTTATTTAACTATTTCTTATTTTCAGTTACATTTTCAAGGACGAGGGACAGGTTTGGAAGGCCAAGTCAAACCTCGATGGATAATGACGCGAATCGCACTGTTCAGTAATACAGTAAGTCACAATGTGCCAGACGACAGAACTAATGTTCTATTACTCGTCGGATGTGCACTTGAAATCACACGTTGCACGGTGGCGTTTGTCATACAGACATGGAAAACATAAATTGAAACGGCATCTACCACATCGAATGAATGAAGCTTTACAGCGTTTACAGGAAATGTCCAGCGTTTCTAAGGGAAAACACACCTCGCTGATATTTTGAAAAATTTATTTTTGTTCCGATAGTATAGATTAAAACTTAAGTTTGAGCGGGAGCCGAACCGTCCGCTCATACACGTTCGCCTTCCGAGGCTCGAACGTGACCCACTTTTTTTTTTTTAATCTCATTTTGTCCTTGTTCGTTACACTTGTTCGGGGCGGTCGTTCCATGACATCCGTTAAAGTTCATCGTTATCCATTGACTCAGTTTTTTTAAATACATAGAGCAACTATCCCTCTGACCGAACACGCTGAGCTACCATGTCGGCATAACCACTTGATCAGGATGAACTCTAACACGCGGTACCTACTCACAAAAACATCAGTTCCATAATAGTCGCGTAAAACTTCTGTTGCGATTTCCTCGGAATTGCCACGGTAGTGCCGTTACTTCTTACACATCATGTTGTTTTAATGGCCTTCTAAAAGTGTGCAAAGTTTGAAGTAAATCTGTGATCTAAACGTCGTGGCCTCCCCTTGTGAAAGAAAATGCCCCTATTGCAGCTCAAAAACGGGGTATTTGCCCTGGGGAGAGTTAGGAATGTAAAGGAAGGGAACTAGCTTTTCGACTTATTTGGCAATTTCAAAGCTGTTTAAATAAAAATATCTTGACATATTCACACCTTCTCACTTGTTAGCATTAGCACCCATGTTATGTAATATAATGCATCTGACACGTCTACTCGTGCAAGATTACTAAAATTTGGATTTAAGTAAAAATTGAAATTAATCACTGCAAAAAACTGATAAAAATAACTAGAGTAGACGGCCATTGTTGATGGTGGATGCATTTTTCTTAGTGGTGAACTTGAGTTACAGAGAAACGCTGTAAAATTTAAAGAAGATTACATCTTATAATACCTCCATCAGTTTTGTGGGGCAGGTACCTGTTATCTGCTGGCGAAATGGAATCATAGCTTGGAGACTGTGGCCAGATCATTTAAGGTTCCACGCTTGCATTCTAAGTTTACAAATCGTGTCCTGATGATGGGCAGTTAATCTCAGGGGCACTGTAGCAAGTTGCAGATGAATAACTGACAGATCCGTTGGCAGCAAAAATTATACATTTCATGTATCTTATATATATTAGGAGAACTGTCGAAATGAGAACTCATGAGACTTAACTAATTTACATTAATTGAATTACCAATGCTTCTAAGGGAACACTTAAATCAGATTTGTCTATACAAAAGAAAGCTTAGTTACTGGGAGTAGTTAGACAAATCAGAGTAGGAACGCTCTTCACTCACTTTCGAAACAAAGTTTTATAATCTATCGCAATCAGCTACAGGCCGACTACCGCTATAGCTTTAAAATGTTATTTCTGAAATAATATTTCACAAAATTAATGTGCTTAAGTTATTTATATATGAAGTTATTTATACTAAGAAATAGATTAGTGCGCATTTTTGTTAAATTTACATAAAATTGCGTGGGTATGTCCATGTAATGCTTCACGTCGTGTCAAGTAACATGAGACATGCACGTCGTATAAGATTAGATTAGGTTTGATTCAGTTTTCGTTCCATACACCCAAAAATGAGATGATTGTCCTGGGTGTAGAACAAGTCAGAAAATAAAACTAAAATACTTGGAATATAATACTCGCTTTCCTGATCATTTGTCAGAAGATAATCAAAATATGTGAATGCATAACAGAAAACTGGAACCGTTAATATTTACAGAATTAGTTCACTGTCAGAATGAAACACAGTTATGCAGTTGTAATAAATTTATCATATACAAGATACCTAATCTTGACCGTTGTGACCAAGTGCTGTCAAAATGAAATCTAACAGACACTTTTATTTGAGCTGGTCTAACATCTCTGTTACGAAATTCATCTCTAGAGGATCAGGAGTTGCCTGTTAGAAAGCCTTTGTTTAAACTGTGCTTTACTTGACACCAAGTTTTTAATGGTTGCTGGCAGTTTGTTGGAAATGTGTTCCTGAATATTAAACTCCTTTTTCGACGATGGTAGGTGAGTTTAAGTCTTTATGTGGATCTTTATTCCTAATATTGATACTATGTGTTGTGCTATTGATTGGTAATAGACATAAGAACGTATGTGAGTTTGACAAGTTACGTAGCAAGAGAGGTAGATTGTTAAACAGCCTTGTATTTTTACTGAGGTGCCGCGACAAGCAAACCGTCGCTTCGTTTACTAAATTTAAACAGTGTATAAATTGTGCGGCTGCCATTAGAATTAACATACGGGAGAGCGCGGCACTTGTGAGAGAAACGGTGCGCTATACACTTCAGTAATTGTGCTTAGTGTCCAGACAATTACTATCGCTCCATCTGAAGATTTCAGCAACCTTTCAGCGGTATCCTGGAACTGGGTAGACAGCTCCACTTGGGCACTGGCTGACTGGACTTACCGACAAGCTAAGCTTTGTCAGATGACTAAATACGATCGACTCGAAGCCCGAATGCAAGAAGACATGCCAAGAAGACCTAACATGTTTTATCTCACGGAGAAGACTCTTGACAACGCTGTAGTTTCGGTGCTAGAGAAGAGTCTGAATTTGGCACCTACACCAGGGACCATTCCCATCCGAGATGTGATTAATGGAATAGAGCAGGCTGTTTCGAAACTTCCTAAGGATGCTGCCGAAGAGATTAGTCATGACACATGCTGCATCTTGACTCAAGCTTCACCTAAGAAGTCCAACTTTAACATCACCTCAGCTGAAAGAAATGCTCTACTAGAATTGAGAGAAGACCAAGATGTCGTCATCTTACCTGCTGACGAAGGAATTGCTACTACGCATCTCTCACGCATAGAATATAGCAGCAAGATATACGAACTGCTCGAAGATCCTGCATATAGTGAACGAAAAAGTGATCCGACGGGTAAGGTCCAGGGAGAGACCTTGTAACTCATCAGGAAGAGATCAATTCCAGCGCAAGTCGCTAAGGGTTTGCATTAACAGGCTGCAGTTCCTCCTAGACTCTTCGGTCCACCCAAGATCCATAAGATAGGATTCCTCTCCGTTCCATTGTAAATAACATTGGAGCACCAACTTATTTTGTTGCCAAATACCTGACATCAGTATTGGGTAGGGGGCCCATTTCATTTTCATTGAGAAAGGGACATTTAAAACAAATTAGAGAAAAACCTGGGACAATGAATAAAAAAAAGCGGGACATAAATATTGTATTGACTAAATTTAATAAACATACAAGTTTACCTTTACAACGTGCACTCAGATGATCCCAAATCACTTTTTACAATGATTCTCCCACACTGTCACCGTACATTTCACTTTTATGTACTTAATCAAGAAGTACATTTTCGTTTGAAATTGTATCATAAGTCATTACACGATAAACCATTAAAGTGTGTTTTGGCAATGAGCAAGGCCCTCACTGTTTCAACTTTCACTCTGTTTTTTTTCATCTGACCACAAAGAGTTCACTAACGAAAACACACGTTCCACAGCAGCATTTGACCCAGGAATTGCCAGACAAAACTCCACCAAATGAATCATATTTTTCGTGTTAATGTTTTTGCTTTTGAAATAAGCAAATATTTTACACCACGTTGGACTAACAAGTTCTTTGTCTCCTTCACTTTTTATGAAGTTCTGTGCACATGAAAATTCATCGAACAGTTCGTCTTCATCAACAGGAAAATTTGCTACAATACTTTTAACAAAAACACAACAGTCCTGAATATCCTTCCACTGTAGCTGCTCCTTTTCAATATTAATTCGGTCAAATGCTTTAAAAGGTGTGAGAAATAGTAAACGCCATTCTTTAATATACTCAATGCAAGAGTCATAGAAGATGTCAGCATAAATATGAAATTGTTCTACAGTAATTTCAGCCTTTTCTCTCAGCTTTCTTAGTCTCATGTACAAAGGATGTGATAAATCTTTCAGATTTTCTACATTGTAATTTTCCCAATAATTTATTTCTTGATAAACTTCCACTATTGTGATTTCTTGTTTCTCAATACATTTAATTGTTGTGGAGAAAGGTTTTAGCTGGCTAACAAGAAAATGTAGACGAGCAATAGACACAGCGTTATCAAATAATTGTTTAAGGATAACAGGACAGTTATCAAGGGAAATGAAATACGATTTCAATGCAGGAAATATCTCTACAATTCTTTGCAATGTTAGTAGCAGAGATAGCCACCTTGTCTCGCTGTACCCAAGTACAGTTTTGTATTCAGCATCAGTAAACTTGCAGAATTACTTCAGAGAGCCAACCCTTACTGTATATATGTGGAAATGCTGGTAGATTTTGTTTACAATTAATTGGCAGTCGATGGGTAGGCAATCTGAACCAGCTTGTAAGGAATTGTGTACCACATGTCCTGGACAGCCAACACCTACTATATTATTAACTGTGTTCTGTTGCAGTTTATAGAACAAATTGTTTTTTCCTTTCCTCTGCTTACTACCAAAATTGGTGTTAGAAACTGCAATCACCTTTCCCTCAAGATCATATTTCTTTAAAACCTCCAGCACGTAATTCTGAAGAAAATCTGAAGTTTCTCCAGCTAAATTAACCAATTCGAGCACTTTCACCGTGATGCCATTTTCAGGGTGAAAATACTTCATAAGAAGAGGAACCAACTTCAAATCCAGATGACTCGATGTATCAATCGAGCAGTTTTCAGTTCATTTAAAACCTGCTGAGCTGCATACGGTGCAATAACATTTGAAATGATTGCATTACATTTTTTGTGTCCACATGTGAATTTAAGGTTGAAATTTTTTTAGCGACTGCTGTAGTACAGTCCATTGACTTAAAGCTATGGTTATGCAAACGCAGCTTCTTGTGCTGCCAACTGCCTATCTATTTCTGTTACTGATTTTAAGTTTACATAGTAGTCACTCAAGCATTTATTTGATATTTTCGTTTGATCACTCATGCGATCTTCGTCTTAATGTGATTCACAATGTCAGACCTTCCACCATGACCAATAGCAAATTTTGATCTGCACAACGTACATTCTACAGTTTCTCCACTACCAGTGATAAAAGGAAACTCGCTTTTTATATTGTTGGCATAATGATACAGTGATTGCACAGTGCAAAACATTAAGTGTGGTGACGAAAGCCAGAGAGCAAGTACCAGTGGTGTAGAGTATCTCTGGACCGAAAGGACGGATTCAGTGGATCGATTTAGAAGAGAAGAATCGTTGTTGTTCGTAACCTATAGTGCGTTTAAAATTACTTGCGATTTTTGACAGTTCGGTAGATGTTTGGGGTATGTTGAAAGTCATCACACGCCTCCTAGCGTAAATAATTGCGCAGTCAAACAACCAGTAGAGTAAAATACTCTAGCCAAGCGGAATCATAAAAAACGGGACATTTGAGCGTCCCCAAAAAACTTTCGGGACAGCGGGACATTTTGGCAAAAACCGGGACTGTCCCGGGGAAAACGGGACGAATGGACACCCCAGTATTGGGACCTCTCGTAGACAAGTGCGACCATCATATTCGAAACTCTGAAGATTTCATAGATCGCCTGAAAACTCTTAGATTGAATTCGTGGGATCTCTTAGTAAATTTCGATGTTGTGTCTTCATTTACAAAGGTGACCTTGCAGCACTCTTTGGAGCTAATTAGCAACAAGTTTGAGGTGGACATAGGAGCGTTATTTAAATACTCGCTTACTTCAACATACTTCTTCTTTCATGACCAATATTTTGAACAAGTGGACGGTTTCGCCATGGGAAGCCCTCTGTCTCCTGTGGTGGCCAATTATTTTATGGAGGACTTTGAACAAGAAGCACTACAATCAGCCACTCTGAAACCCTCTTGTTTTTGCCGTGCGTGGATGATACATCTGTGGTGTGGCCACATGAACGTGATACGCTACCTACGTTTCTTCAGCATCTGAATTCGCTCCATCCGAATATAAACTTCACAACGGAAGTGGAACAATATGGCACTTTACCTTTTCTTGATGTTTTGGTACGAAGGAAAGCAGATACAATCTTGGGACACAGCGTATACCGCAAGCCAACGCATACAGATCTATATTTGCAGACCACAAGCTGCCATCATCCCGCACAGTTCGGTAGTGCATTACGTACGCTAGTTCACATGTGGTATCTAATCCTGAAAGTCTGTCGAATGAAATACAACATTTGAAGACACTGTTCCGACATAACGTAATGCATTCAGGCTCAGGCGAGTTCTATCTGTGGAGCAGAATGAAGATACGAAGACACCCCCCACTTTGGACTTTTTGGCGTATTTTGGTGCCATGTCGCCAAGAATCGCAAGAGTCTTCGGAAGATATGGAATGAAGTGTGTTTTTCAGCCATCTGCAAAATTGGGAAACCTGCTAGGTACGGTTAAGGATGATCTTGGCCTGAGGAAATGTGGTGTGTACAAGATTGCTTGTCAATGTGGGGCAGCGTATTTAGGCCAGACATGCTCCACAGTACAAGAACGCTGCGATGAACATCAGCGTCATACACGCCTTCGTCAACTGGAGAAGTCGGCAATTGCGGAACTCTGTCTGAATACAGGACATCGTATGATTTATGAAAAGACTTAAGTTTTATCCCCGGCATCATATTTCTCGGACTGCGTCATTAAGGAAGCAAGATTGAACCACCGGAAGATGTCGAACAGTTGCTCCGAGGAAATACTGCGGAATTTGCACAACGAGATCCAGTGGAAAACCCGTGAAGACTATTTACGATAGACATAGTGCTTGCAACCAATTTCATTAAGGAACAAATATACTGAGAAACAGTGGTTAGAATACCCAGTTCCTTTGACAGGTTTCTTGAATTTACACCACAAATGAGTGTTACTACACGCTTTTGCACTTTTGATGGGTTTGTCGAGTTACCCCAGGTTATGATCCCATATGACATAATAGAATGAAAGTAAGCAAAGTATGCAAGTTTTTTTACTTCATACCTCCTATGTCTGACATTAATCGCACTGCAACTACTCATACAGACTTGTTTAGGCGCTACAGAAAATATATGGTGCCGCGCGGGAATAGCCGAGCGGTCTCGGGCGCTGCAGTCATGGACTGTGCGGCTGGTCCCGGCGGAGGTTCGAGTCCTCCCTCGGGCATGGGTGTGTGTGTTTGTCCTTAGGGTAATACAGGTTAAGTAGTGTGTAAGCTTAGGGACTTATGACCTTAACAGTTAAGTCCCATAAGATTTCACACACAATTATGTGGTATGCTCTCTGAAACTCGATATATTATAGATTTGTAATCCCAGAAACGTAACACAGTCAACATATTCGATCTGCATGTCTTCATCTGCTCTTTCTCCTTCCGTGCTGCATGTCTATCCTCTTGCTATTATTTTTGCCCTCCCTTGGGGAACATGTCTGGGGTGCTTCTCGGAATGTGTTCGCATTTTCAGTGGCTGGCATCAGAACAATCGCACCACTGTTTTCCGTTCCTTATTTCTTTCTTCGATCACCTCCTTCTATCTCTCCCCCACTCTGGAATTTGAGGTTCCTGTTTTTCTTCTTCCTCCTTGTGCCCTCCTGAAGGCGGCCCACACATCTGAGGCATGACAGGTGACTAGATAATGTGTAATTCCCTGTCCCAGGTAGCATGTACCCCCTGGTACAGGCCAGGCCCTGGGAGAGGTGGTTGCCTGTGCTGATCCCTACCCAAATTGCTGATTGGTCCCTCTGTCAGGTGTCTGGGAGGTTTGCTCTGAGGTGTGAACGATCACATAAGGCGGGTGAACCCCCCTCTGGGGGGCGGAGAGTACCCCAGTTGGAACGTGCGCGCCATCGGAGCTGCTGGCAGTCATGGGGCATGTTCTCACAATGCGCCAATCATCATCTTCGCAGTCCACGTCTACCGAACGTAAACGGAATGAAGCTCCCGATTTAAAGACTCTCCCAGCTGCTCCATGATTCCTCATATACTGAAGACAGTCAGTCCTTCGCAATGGTAAATCCGTTTCTTATTCCGAAAGGTGTAAAGGTGTTGCTGCAATTGCTGGCACTGTGATCCTGCTCTCGTTTATGCAGTGGCACTTCTGATTCTCCAGCACAACTGCTTGCCACTTCAATTCTCCACAGCTATCCTGCCCAAAGAACTCTGATTTCTTCGTGTGGTGTTATTTACACTATGCTGCCCGATGAATTGACCAAGGCAGAAATCCAAACGTACCTTCTGATCTGGGTAAAATTGCCGTTCATCAGGCGATGAAAATGGTAGATGCAGCCTTAGTGTCCACATGTCAAAGCCTATCACATTGCCACAATTTGACCATACATTACAAACCAGGTGCACTGCTATCGTCATTTCAACCACACTCAAATGTCTTGCTGACACCCAGCCAAATGTGTAACCTGTGGCAGGGATGTTCACGACGGTGAGTGTCCACCTCCTTCTCCCAAATATATCAACTCAAATGGCGACCATGCCGCCTCTCGATGAGTGGGCTGTCCAGGAGATCTGGATAAAGGAAAAAGGGCCTTACCCTGGCGTTCGCAAGTTATTAGCTAGTCGCAAACCCTGAATTCTCTCATCTGGCTCTTACACTAGTGTTCTTGCTACATCTCGCTCCATGAAGAGAATGGCCACAGAGATATGCGACATCAAATTCAGCACTGTGGTTCTGAAATAGCTCAGTGTCATGGTAGCATCGCCGTCTCCACATCCAGCTCTGCAACAAGCCACCAGACATTCGCCTCCTTGGCCGAAGTCACCTGCTACACAACTGGCAGGCCAGAAAGGGCAGAAGGTATACTCCCACAAAGATGTCCTATGTTCCTCCAGCCAGTCAACATCTGAGCCTTCCTCTGTCAACTGAAAAGGCTCTAAGAAGTCGAAAAAAGGCAAACGATTCTTCTCCTTTCCTGACTCGGATATCGTCTTCGACGGTGTCGCCATGAGATACTCTCGCCCGGGCGAACTCTGTGTTTCCAGTGCACACCACTCTCTGGACTCCACAGATTGACAGAGGGAGAATGCCGCCGCCTCTGTAGATGTCAAGCAGCAGGACCCTCCAGCCTCTGAGCCCTGTAGCAGTGAGCCTTCGAAAGCTGGCACTCGGCAGCCACCGAGGTGACACTGCTTCATTGATTTCCTCCTCCCCTTTCCTTCTTATGACTCTCCTTCAATGGAACATTCATGGCCTTCGATCAAACAAAGAGGATTTACAGCTGCTCTTAGAATTGCAATGCCCACATGTTCTTTGCCTCCAGGAAACAAAACTTTGAGCTCTCACATTTCTTCCCAGTCCACTTTGATCTTCCCCCCAAGGACGGCATTCCATCTCATGGAAAAGTAATGCTGCTCCCAAGGACGGCATTCCATCTCATGGAAAAGTAATGCTGCTGGTATGAGATGACGTTTATAGTAAACCCATCTCCCTAATACCTGCCTTCAAGCTGTTGCAGATCGCCTTTTCCTTCCTTGCTTGACCGTCTCCTTTTGTACAGTTTACACCCCTCCGTCATTCGATGTCATCAGGACAGGTTTCCTCCAGCTTATTGGGCGGTTACATCACCCCTTTCTGATGCTTGCTGACTTTAACGTGCAACATTCCCTTTGGGGTTCTCCCAGAACCTGTCTGACAGGTGCCCTCTTCTCAATCAACTTAACCTCCTCTGTCTTAACATAGGAGCACCCACGTTCATTTCAGACTCACACATACCGATTCCCATTTGGACCTATCCTTCTGCACTGCTCAGCTTGCCCATCATCTAGAGTGGTATGTTCTCTCTGACACAAACCATTTCCTGTGTGCTAACCATTTTCTGACTCCTACCCCACCTACGTGCACACCCACATGACAGCTTACTAAGGCCATCTGGAGGCTTTATACTCCCTGGCGACCTTCGATGAACAACATTTCCCCAGTTGTGACGACCAGGTAGAATATCTTACAAACGTTATCCTACTGTTGCAGAATGTTCCATTCCTCGCACTTCCACTTTACCACGTCATGTACCGATCCCTTGTTGGACTGCGGCGCATCACCATTCAATAAGCGCGTAATAACGCTCTCTCCACGTTTTTAACCGCCGTCATACGATGACTAACCGAATTCATCATTAATAGTTTCGTGCACAGTGTCATCGCGTTATCCGGGATAGCAAAAAAAAGCTAGTTGGAATCAATTTGCTAGTTCTGTTAACAAGTCCTCTCCCTTTTCTGTCGCGTGGGCTAACCTCCGACGGCTCTCTGGCACCAAGATCCAATCGTCAACTCTATTGCTATCTCCCACGCATTGGGCCGCCATTTTGCGGAGATTTCGAGGCCCTCCCACTATCACCCTGTCTTTCTGCATCGGAAACGAGTGGAGGAAGCTCAGGAGATATCCTTGTCTTCTCAGAATCATCAGTGCTGCAATGCCTCCTTCACTATGAGCGAGCTAGATCATGCTTTCGCTTCATCCTGATCCTCTGCCCCAGGGTACATTCAGGTGCTGCAGCACCTTTTTCTTGTGCACAAACACTATCTGCTTCATACGCACAACTGCATCCGGGTAGAGGGCACGCTTCCCAGATGCTGACATAAAGCCACTATCATACCCATACCTAAGCCCGGTAAGGACAAACACCTTCCTTCTAGCTACCACCCCATTTCTCGCACTAGCTGTGTTTGCAAGGTAGTGGAATCTATGATTCATGTATAGCTGGTAAGAAGGTTCGAGTCTCTCAATTTTTTGCGAGTGTGGACTTCGAGTGTGTCATCCTGAAGTTGACCATCTTGTCACTTTGTCCACCCATGTCATGTACGGTTTTCTGTGGATATCCCATGTTATGGCCGTGTTTATCCATTTGGAGAAAGGCTATGACACCTGCTGGAAGACTGTTATCTTCTGTACCCTCTACAAGTGGTGTATTCATGGCAGCATGCCCCATTTCCTTCAGGTATTTTTAAAAGACCGACTTTTCAAGGCATATGGGTTCTAACTTGTCGGACATCTTTATCCAGGAGAATGCTTTGCCTCAGCCTTCCATCCTGAGCGTGGTCCTCTTTGCTATCGCCATTAACCCTATACTGGCCAGTATCCCACCAGGCGTCACCGGCTCCCTTCTCGTTGACGATTTTGCGACCTATTGCAGTACACCACGGACTTGTCACATTGAACGACGACTTCAGCGATGTATCGATCGTCTTCACTCGTGGAGCGTCGACAATGGCTTTCCTATCTCCAGTGACAAAACGGCTTGTATGAATTTCTGGCGGGGCAATTGTTTTTTTCCATCGTCTTCACATCTTGGTCCTGCTGCTCTTCTGTTCGTTGAAACTACGAAATTCTTGGTGCTCATGTTCGATAGGAAGCTTTCTTGGTCCTCCCACATTTCTTACCTGGCAGCCCACTGTATGTGGTCCCTCAGTGTCCTACTCATCCTCAGGTGTACTTCCTGGGGAGCAGATCAAACCACACTCCTCCGTTTGTACCGGTCCCTTGTCTGTTCGAAACGAGACTATGGGTGTTTCATTTACGCATCTGCACATCCATCCCTCTTACGCCGTCTCAACACAAACCATCATCGTGGTATCCATTTGGCCGGTGGCCTGATCGAGAGTCTGTATGCAGAAATGGCTAAACTACTGCTGTCCCACCACCGTGACTTTTTCCTTAGCATTTATGCAATCCGTTTGTCTGCTATGCATGGCAACCCATCCTATGCCTCCTTCTTCGATGACTCCTTTGACCATCAGTATGGCGCACGTCCCTCTTCTCTGTTACCTCCTGGAGTTCACTTTTGGCTCTTGCTCCGGCAGCTTTACTTCTCGCTACCTGCAACTTTCCTGGTGGGTGTGAATCACCTTGGCTTTGTGCGGTGGCCTGTGTTCACCTTGGCTTTCATTCGCTTCCTAAGGACACTACTCCTGCCTTGGTCTATTGCCTTCAGTTTCATGACCTTTGCATGGAACTTCGCAATAGTAGCTTTGTGTACACTGATGGCTGTTGGGATGCCTTTGGTGTCGTGTGTGCCTTCGTCACTGTCATCTACAGACGACATGTGGGGTGTCCCCTATTCCTTCTATGCTTTGGTGTTTGAGGTATCTCTGTTTCTTCTGCCTCCCTATGCACTCCTGAAAGCTGGCCTGTGTGTCTGATGCATAACAGGTGACTGTGTAACGCGTAATTGCCACCCCTGGATGGACAGGTAAGATTTGTATGTACCCCCTGGTACAGGCCAGGCCCAGGGAGGACTGATTGCCTGAAGTGTTACATTCCCAAACCGCCAATTGCTCCATGTTTCAGGATTCGAGAAGTGTGACCTGAAGTGTGAAAAATCACCTAAGGCAGGTGATCCTCCCTCTGAGGTGGCGGGGGGACTCAGTTGGAAGGAGTGTGTGCCATCGGAGATGCTGGCAATCATGGGGAATTTTCTTACAATGAGCCAATCACCCTTTCAGACTTAGTTTAAATCCGGTTAATCTGTTTCATGCAGAAAGATGTTGAGGCAGTTGCAGCCCTTGTGAAATCCTGCTCTTGTTTACATAATGGCACTTTGCTTTTGAAGACCAATTGCTATACTAAAGTCCAACAAATGCTTGCAGCTTTCCTCCTCCATGGCTATCCTGTTTTTGTCGAGGCGACTAAATGCTGGATTCTTCACATGTTGTTATTTACACCAGGCTGCTCGATGATCTCACTGAGGGAGAAATGCAAATTCAGATCTATGATCAGGGTGTCACTGCAGCCCATCGGGTAATGGAAAAGGTTGATGCAACTTTAGTCTCTACATGCACTCTTTCCTCACATTTGATAGAGTAGTACATCCGTCAAAGATCAAAGCCAGTCCAACCGTACATTCCAAACCCTATGACCTGTTACCAGTGCCAACGATACAACCACATTCGAATGTCCTGTCATAACATGGCCAAATGTGTTACTTGTGGCAGCGATGCTCATGAGGGCAATTACCTGCCTCCTTCTCCCAGATGTATCAATTGCAGTGGCGACTATGCAGCCTCATTCCACGATTGTTCCATGTAATTCGAAGAGCAGGCTGTCCAGGAGATCTGGGTGCAGTGGGAAAAAGTGCCTTACCATTGACATGGCCCCACAGGCGTTATCTGGGATAGATACCAGGGAAAACATCAGAGAGTGCCCAGATCCCAGTACCTTGAGTACGTGGAAGGTGTGGGGAGTACAGGCAGGCACCGTTTCTCTAATGAAAACATTTTTTCCATCTAAAATTTAACAACTTCAATAACTTAAATTTAAAATAGTAAGTGAACGTTCGTCATCGTGAATAGCAAGGTCCTCAATACAGTTTCTTAAGTTCCTGGAGCATTAGTTAACCAACAGTCTCTTGAATAATAAAAGATCAAGGAACAGCTCTCAGGATCGATTTACAACACTTAAAAACTCAAAACCCCTTCTTAAAAAAAGGAAAAGAAAATACAAATTGCACATTGCAAGATTAAATAAAAGATCCTAACGCCACACGGCAATACCAAAATTTTCTCGAAATCATCTGTGATCTCTAAAGGCAATAAAATATTGATCAGTAAATTTTAATTAAAACAACAACCTAAATGCAATAAAATCTGATTAATATCTACACTCCTGGAAATGGAAAACAGAACACATTGACACCGGTGTTCAGACCCACCATACTTGCTCCGGACACTGCGAGAGGGCTGTACAAGCAATGATCACACGCACGGCACAGCGGACACACCAGGAACCGCGGTGTTGGCCGTCGAATGGCGCTGGCTGCGCAGCATTTGTGCACCGCCGCCGTCTGTGTCAGCCAGTTTGCCGTGGCATACGGAGCTCCATCGCAGTCTTTAACACTGGTAGCATGCCACGACAGTGTGGACGTGAACCGTATGTGCAGTTGACGGACTTTGAGCGAGGGCGTATAGTGGGCATGCGGGAGGCCGGGTGGACGTACCGCCGAATTGCTCAACACGTGGGGCGTGAGGTCTCCACAGTACATCGATGTTGTCGCCAGTGGTCGGCGGAAGGTGCACGTGCCCGTCGACCTGGGACCGGACCGCAGCGACGCACGGATACACGCCAAGACCGTAGGATCCTACGCAGTGCCGTAGGGGACCGCACCGCCACTTCCCAGCAAATTAGGGACACTGTTGCTCCTGGGGTATCGGCGAGGACCATTCGCAACCGTCTCCATGAAGCTGGGCTACAGTCCCGCACACCATTAGGCCGTCTTCCGCTCACGCCCCAACATCGTGCAGCCCGCCACCAGTGGTGTCGCGACAGGCGTGAATGGAGGGACGAATGGAGACGTGTCGTCTTCAGCGATGAGAGTCGCTTCGGCCTTGGTGCCAATGATGGTCGTATGCGTGTTTGGCGCCGTGCAGGTGAGCGGCACAATCAGGACTGCATACGACCGAAGCACACAGGGCCAACACCCGGCATCATGGTGTGGGGAGCGATCTCCTACTCTGGCCGTACACGACTGGTGATCGTCGAGGGGACACTGAATAGTGCACGGTACATCCAAACCGTCATCGAACCCATCGTTCTACCATTCCTAGACCGGCAAGGGAACTTGCTGTTCCAACAGGACAATGCACGTCCGCATGTATCCCGTGCCACCCAACGTGCTCTAGAAGGTGTAAGTCAACTACCCTGGCCAGCAAGATCTCCGGATCTGTCCCCCATTGAGAATGTTTGGGACTGGATGAAGCGTCGTCTCACGCGGTCTGCACGTCCAGCACGAACGCTGGTCCAACTGAGGCGCCAGGTGGAAATGGCATGGCAAGCCGTTCCACAGGACTACATCCAGCATCTCTACGATCGTCTCCATGGGAGAATAGCAGCCTGCATTGCTGCGAAAGGTGGATATACACTGTACTAGTGCCGACATTGTGCATGCTCTGTTGCCTGTGTCTATGTGCCTGTGGTTCTGTCAGTGTGATCATGTGATGTATCTGACCACAGGAATGTGTCAATAAAGTTTCCCCTTCCTGGGACAATGAATTCACGGTGTTCTTATTTCAATTTCCAGGAGTGTATGTACACCCAAACCCCTTAGACTTTACGATGTGCAGTGTATCAAGAAATATTTTCCTTCCTTTTAAACATTTTACACCAGAAGCCTCACTACATGTGGCATGCCGGAGTGGCTGAGCGGTTCTAGGTGTTTCAGTCTGGAACCGCGTGACCGCTACGGTCGCAAGTTCGAGTCCTGCCTCGGGCATGGATGTGTGTGATTTCCTTAGGTTAGTTAGGTTTAAGTAGTTCTAAGTTCTAGGGGACTGATGACCTCAGATGTTAAGTCCCATAGTGCTCAGAGCAATTTGAACCATTTTTCCCCTACATGTAATGCATACTACACCCAACGAATCATGCCAAAGAATTAAGAATAGATGTTACAATTAACCAGGGATGTAAATCTTTTCCTTTCGAAATAAATTAAAGAAACCACACAAATAAACTCTTAACCTCAGTGGTTACATCCGTTAAACAATAATATACAATACATATCTTTTGATTTCGTCGTGGTCATGCGCTGTTGTCTACCGTGCTATCCTTCAGGATCACATGCGTCACGGAAAGATTTTCCACGATACACACGATACACAAAACGTTAACAAGGCGCAACCAACTTACACAAATTGCATACTGGTATTATATATCGATATGGATGCGGCTCGCAAATCTTAAAACGGGCGAGGGAGCAGATGCGGTACTACTGAACACTTCGACTATACTACACCGCACCAAACAGCAGTACGGTGTGGTAGACAAGATACAAAACAACAACTGTTGCAAGGCAACCTCAGCAAAGGCAGTAAGATAATATTTGGGGCTTTGAACTCTTGGGAGGGTCACACAAAACCACATAATGACGTCCCGAGCTAAATTATGAAAATACTATTGGCGATTTCGGCACAAGTAGAATTGTAAAATACCATAAGAAGCGAAATGCAATTAACACGATTCATAAGTGTCCAACTGACAAGCTCCACTGTAAACCTTTCCATTACTACTAACACTTATTAGTACCTCCAAAATTCGCTCATGGCCACAACTGAATGTCAAATTACTCGTTTTAACTGTAGATAACAGAGTTTAAATGCTGAGGTCGACTTAGGTTTCTTAATAAGACAATCAATGATTTGGTCCCTCAATTGGATCCGCGTTTGACCCAAAACAGTCATCTACTCTAAAGCAGCTAATTAGATGACAATGCCGATATCAATGCTCTCCTCCAAAGCAGTGCTCTACCTAGAGACTGCAGTACTGACTCTACCTAGAGACTGCAGTGCTGAAGCAAAGTCACAAGTCTGATATACGCACCACCAATGTGCACCTTTTTAGAATTCTTATGTTCACCTCATACACCAAACTTGCCGTGTTTCTTCGTCGGAATCCAATAGCAGAACCAATAAATCGCTTCTCAGCCTTTGAATGACCACACGATGACCGCCATTGGGACGACACCAGACCAGGACACCAGGATCTTCGAGCACGCGGCATTCCATCGCCAACAGACTGTTTCCGCAGGGCCCACCGGCCAAGCAGCCTTGCCCTCCAACACTGACGTCGCTCCTCACGCACAGTCCACAGCTAACTCCCAGAAACCCCCTT
The DNA here is from genome assembly GCF_023864275.1 of Schistocerca cancellata. Classification (NCBI taxonomy): domain Eukaryota; kingdom Metazoa; phylum Arthropoda; class Insecta; order Orthoptera; family Acrididae; genus Schistocerca; species Schistocerca cancellata. The sequence goes on from NC_064632.1 coordinate 572,629,842, forward strand.
CTTCCTCGACATCTCGCGTCACGGCGCGCGGGATGCCAACTCGCCAAAGATATCTGGCCACCAGTGAGTACAGTCCGTCTCGATCTTGACATCGTGGCGAGTACTGAGAAGGCAGGTGATTCCAAAAATAAAAAAATAAAATTAAATAGCTAGCTGTACTGGTTCAACCCCGTCACTCGCGAGTTATTGGTTGCTTGATATCCCTGCATTTCACCATCTGGTGCTTACAGTACTGTTCTTGCTACACATCACCCCATGAAGGATACAGTCATGCAGACTTGCGATCTCAAATTCAGCACTACAGCTGTCAATCGTCAAGTGTCATGGTAGCATCCTCTGCTGCTTCTCCTCCTGCTGTATAACAAGCCACCAAATCTCGCCCCCAGGAGCGAAATCACTTGCTACACAACCAGTAGGACAGAAGAAATACTCCCGTGAAGACTTTAAATGTCCTTCCAGCCAACAATCATCTGTATCTTCATCTGCCAATTGCAAAGACTCTAAGAAATCAAACTAAGGCAAACGTCTTCTCCTTCCCTGACTCAGAGAGCCTCTTCAGCAGTGTCGCTATGTGATATCCTCACCTGGCCGACCTCCGTTTCCCTGTTAACACTGACAACCAGGAACACTTCTGCTGGCCACCGAACTCCCCAGACATGAACATTATTGAGCACATCTGTGATGCCTCGCAACGTGCTGTTCAGAGGAGATCTCCACTCTGCATACCCTAACGGATTTATGGACAGCTCTGCAGGATTCATGATGTCAGTTCCCTCTGGCATTACTTCAGATGTTAGTTGAGTCCATGCCACATTGTGTTGCAGCACTTCTGCATGCTCGCCAAGGCCCAACACAATATTAGGCAGATTTATCAGTTTCTTTGGCTCATCAGTGTGACAGCAGCATTCAATCATACCAACAGTAAATGGAGACACACCTCTCTTCAAAGCGTAGTATGTGCCACCAGTATGTATGTGGGGAAAGTTTTAGATGTAGCAGTAATATCTAAATATTGTAGGTGTCCACAAAAAAATGAAGGTGCACATGAAAATAATTGCACTGTGAATTATAGTGGCAGTAGAGGAGGAATGGAAGTGGCTGGTGTTGCTAGTATATTGCAACATTCTGCTGTGTGTGATGAAGTGTGATACATGGGTTACCTGTGATGGTGTTTTAAAAAGTTTCATACATATTCCAGAACTGAAGCCCTATGGTGATGATATTTATGGCATAAACTTGAGTGTATTGGACATGTTCAGAAATGAGTGGTATCAAGACTTCGGGAACTGAAAGCTTCATACAAGAAACAAGAATTCAGTGATGGTAAAGGTTTGGATGGGAAGGGAACCTTAATTGACAGTGTAACTGACCAAATACAGAACTATTACGGAATGGCTATTAGCCAAAACACACACAGTGTTGATGAAATGCAGAAAGGGGTTCGGGCTCTTTTTTCCTTCATATTTCTTTCTCTTATGATAGTCCTCATCATTGCTTGTGTTCCAAAGGAGAGTACAGTTGGTGTAAGTACAACAAGAGATTGCTAACTGGTGAAGTGTACACTCATAAACATAGACTGCCTGATGTGGTAAGGAGGTGATAAAACCCATTTTCAGAGACATAGCAGCACTTCGACTGTCATAAAAGTTTGTTCATAGAAAACACAGAACCCCAATGAAAGTGTAAATAGTGCCATGTGGTCAAGAATCCCCAAGACTGGGTTTGTTGGAATAGAAACACTTCATTTTTGTGTATATGAAGCTGTTGTTACGTTCAATGACAGCAACGTTGTAAGGTGCAAAGTATTTTGAAATATGTGAATGAAGATTGGTTTCAACATGGTACAAAAAATTCTTGCCTTGGACAAGGAACATCTTCAGGCTGCTGACAGGACTGTAAATAGCCTAGAGATACGAGCCAGAGTAAACAGGAGGAGGAGAAAGAGGGAGATGGAGGAGGAGTTTGTAGAAGATGAAGATAATCCATCCTATGGACCTGAAGTGCACAAAAAGGTAACCCAAACTTTGTTGCTTGAGTCCCAAACGTTTTATTTTTTCATACAAATTAAATGTTTCTCAGGATCTACCAAACTCATTTGCTTCAAATTTTCAGGAGATGTTACACAGTCCCTTCTGTGTAACTTAATATGGCCTTGTTCCAAAAACCTGTATATTGTTGAATTTATAAACAAAAAATGGCACAAAGGTAGTGAATTTTCATTACAATAGAAAAAATTAATATCTTACAACTGAATTAAAATTTTCAAAAATCCTCATGTTAAGTTGTAGCAAATACTCCAATAAATAACCCGTAACCTATCTCAAATACTTTCTGAGAAAACATGTTTTTATAAATGCTACTTTAACATTGGAAAGATATGGCTTTCCAGAGTCCCTTACAGAAAAATGACCTTCATTTCAGAAGTATTACCCAGCACTGTTGTGGCTCTTGTCATACTATAACACAAGGCAGTGAATGACCATTATGTAAAATTCCTCTTGATATCCTTATCTGGGGTGAATATTTTGCCTGTCAGATCATTATTTAACTCACCAAAAACGGTGACCTTATTGAGGATGACTGAGGAAGTTTCATTTGAATGCCTGCAAGAGTTCTTTGACTGCATTTGCTGCATGGTGTGTTGCATTATCATTGAGCAGAACGATCCCTTGGGAGAGCTGCTGCGGTATTTTTGTTTTGATCCCTTTGGAAAGGTGGTAAAGGTTTGTATCACTGCACATTCAACATTGTCCCATGCTGCAGGAAATCGATTATGAGGAGAGACTATTGGCCAAATACGAAGATAAACACAACTTTCCCACATTTGTGTGGATGGCAATGGATTCTAAGGGTTGCAGCAAATCTGGATATTTTCACTGGAGATTGCCATTCTGACTCAGATGCGCAGTGACACCATGTCTTGTCTACAGCCAATACTCATGACAGGAGTTCATTTCCTCCCTTGGCCTAGAGCTGTATGTGTTCAGGAGAATCCCATCTGACATGATTTCTCTGTTGGTCAAAGATGGTAAGGCAACAAGTGGATGTACACTTTGCAAATTCTGAGTCTGTCCTTAATGATGGCATGAACTCTTGTGCAACAATGGCTAGCAGTTTTAAATAATGAGGGTGTCAACTAGCTAAATGCAAGGTGGTGTTGCAGATTGTGCATCATCAGCGAAAGACTGGACTTGCATTTGGGAGGCTGTCTTGAGTTAGGTTTTCTGTGAGTTTCCTAAATCACTTCAAGCAAATGCCAGGATGGTTCCTCTGAAAGTGCATGGACAATTTCCTTCCCCATCCTTCCCTAATCTGATAGGACCAATGTCCTCTCTGTTTGGTGCCCTCCCCCAAATCAACCAATCAGTGAAAGATGTCATCCATTCCCTCAGATACTTGTGCTGTGCCTTGAGGAAGTAAATAACCACTGGCTCTTTAAATCTTTAACAAACATAGTTTTGTGCCAGCACCATACTGTTATGATTTTCCAAAGTTATTGGTGCTGCTAGTGAACTACTTTGCAGAAGGAATCTTTCATCCTGTTCACAATGTTAACCCAACAGGTAGATTCCAGTAAAGTGTTTCTTTTGATGACTTATCTTTTCCACAACATAAATTTTAAAATAAATTTCTTTTACTTTTTGATGACATAATTTTTTTGTTATTTCAAATTATAATAAAATTAAATTTTTACTACTATATTTTCTATGTAAAACCATTCATGAACCTTTGGTTTAAAGTGGTACCACTAAACAAATGTTGCTGCTTCCAAAATGACCACTGCGTTCAAAAACTGAGTTTTTTTATTCTATACCTATTTCAGTTTATCTCACAATGCTGGAAGCATTTTTAACTGTTATATTTTGTCATGTCGGAAAAGATAACTGTCAGAAATGTTGCAGAACATACTGTCATTAAAGAGTTAGATTAACAAACGCTCTCTTTAATGAGATGTTCATAGTGTACACACTGGTGTCAGTTGTATTATTAAATCTACTTAGTATTATGATAAGTGACACACACTAGCATATTGAAGCACTGTCATATATTGAGTGGATATATGGTATTCAAAGCTAATTTGCAATATGCATTGTACTAAGATCACTTTATCTGCTTTAAACCTGATTACATTGTGGCTTCTTTCCTGCCTTCCTTTATGCAAGTAGAAGGGTTCTGTTATATTTGTAAGAGTAATACAAGTAATGTGATCAAATATTTGTTTTCTACACCAATATGTTGCATGTAGCATCTAAAAAAAATTGCCAAGAATATACTTCACACATGAATAAAAATCAACAGCTTATGCATACTCATTCCTAAACAATTGTATTACTTTCATCAAACTGTTGGTTCTGTACGAATTAAATGTACCATTTGTTCAATAAAATAAAAAGGTGACAGCTTCAGGAAATATAAAGCTGTAGCTGGTTTATATGGAGAAATGAACAACAGCTGGTATGAACCATTAAATTGTTAAGTCATATTTTTTGCTTTAGGAACTAGATGCACTGTTTCAATAATGACACAACTATTTTAAATGTAAAGTTCCAGTAATACATGTACAAATCTTTTGCAGACCATATCTTTCTAGTTAAGAACATTGTAAGAAATGGATACCTCAAGAATTTTCATTCCTATTTTGCAAGAAATTCTTACATTCCTCCAGTCCATGAAACTAATATAAGTTGCCCATTGCCATCCCCCCTCCCCACCACAAGTTCAGATGCTGGGCATGCTCTTACTGATGGCACACTAACTTAAAACTATGAGAAAACTGTAAAATCATTCAAAGATTTCTATAAATGTGTAAATAATTAAAGAGAAAATTTTTTAAAAAAGTAACTAATACTTAACACATCTCTATAGATGAACATTTATCTTCATAAAAGCTTCTAGATCCCATCTACATTATTACTCTGCCATTCACAATAAAGTGCCTGGCAGAGGGTTCAATGAACCACGTTCAAGCTGTTTCTCTACCCTTCCACTCTCGAATGGCAGCCTGGAAAAATGAGCACTTAAATTTTTCTGCGTGAGCCCTGCTTTCTCTTATTTTATTGTGATGATAATTTCTCCCTATATAGGTGGGTGCCAAAAGAATGTTTTCACATTCGGAGGAGAAAACTTTGATTGAAATTTCATGAGACTGCAACGAAATGCTTTTGTTTTATTGATTGCCTCTGCCATCTATGTATCATGTCAGTGGCACTATCTGCCCTATTTCATGATAATACAAAATAACCTGCCCTTCTTTGTACTTTTTCGATGTCATCCATCAGTTCCACCTGTTGCGGATCCCACACCCCACTGCAGTACTTCAGAATAGGTCGGAAAGGCATGGTGTAAGCAGTCTCTTTAGTAGACCTGAAGCACCTTCTAAGTGTTCTGCCAATCATACTCTTCGGTTTTCTCTACCCACCACATTATCTATGCAATCGTTCCAATTTAGGTTATTTGTAATTGTAATCCATAAGTATTTAATTGAATTTATGATCTTCAGATTTGTGTGACTTATCAGGTAATCAAAATTTCCTTTAGTACTCTTGTGAATAACTTCACACTTTTTTTTATTCAGGGTCAATTGTTACGTTCTGCACTGTACAGATATCTTATGTATATCATTTTGCAATTTGTTTTGGTTATCTAATGACTTTACAAGATGGTAAATGGCAGCATCATCTGCAAACAATCTAAGGCAGCTACTCAGATTGTCTCCTATCTCATCAGGAACAATAGAGCCTGTAACACTTCATTGGGGAACACCAGATATTGTTTCTGTTTTACTTAATGCTTTTCCATCTATCACTATGAACTGTGACCTTTCTGACAGGAAATCATGAATCCAGTTGATATTCCATAGGCAGGCAAGGTGGTTAGAAGACACTTGTGAGGAATGGTGTTGAAAGCCTTCTGGAAATCTAAAAATATGGAATCAATTTGACATCCCTTGTCAATAGAACTCATTTCTCTTGACTGCAAAGAGCTAGCTGTGTTTCAGAAGAACGATATTTTCTGAATCCGTGCTGACTGTGCGTCAATAAATTATTTTATTTGAGGTAATTCATAATGTTCGAGTACAGTATATGTTCCCAAGCCCTACTGCAAATCGACTTTAGTGATATAGGCCTGTAATTCAGCATGTTACTCCTACTTCCCTTTTTGGGTATTGGTGTAACTTGAGCAATTTTCCAGTTTTTAGGAATGGATCTTTCTGTGAGTGAATGTTTGCATGTTATTGCTAAATATGGAGCTATTGTATCAGCATACTCTGAAAGGAACCTGACTGGTATACAATCTGGACCAGAGGCTTTGCCATTATTAAGTGATTTAAGCTGCTTTGCTACACCGAGGAATCTACTTCTGTGTTTCTCATCTTGGCAGTTGTTCTCAACTATGATTCAGGAATATTTACTTAATCTTCTTTTATATCAGTACATTATTGGACAGTTAGGCTACTGGGCCTCATTTCTTGAAAATGCTCAGAACCATTACCTATGTAACTTTCCTGCATTAAATGTAATGAGAAGTCTGGATTCACATTATCTTTACAATGAGGCGTTCGAAGGTCCCATAATACTTTTAGTTATTGTGAAATCTGAACTAATTAACTCATTTGCAAAGTGAGCATTTAACCTAATTGGAACGTTAACTAGGCCACGTAGTGAGGTCAGCGGAAATGCACTAAACAAATCCGATTTTAGCTTGAAAACGTTGTAAAAGTGGATTGCAACATCATTTAGTTGTTAGTTGGTAATGAGCTAAATGTAGGTGCTTTAAATTTTAAGTAAAATCAGTTTTATGGAACGTTGTATTAAAAAAAAATCAGTGTTGATATAAATCCTGTCTTCAAATCTTTGATGAGGCAATTTTGTAATAATATTAATAGTGGCAGCACATTTGTCTCCACTTGTCATGGAGAGTCTATTGAAGTGTATATGCCATTTCCAGAAAGTATCTTGAATGCCAGTATAAAATGACTCCTTCACAATAGCTAGAAAATTGCTACCTGATTCCTTTTCAATACTATGCACTTAAATAATTGTGAAGTCACTGGACTGAATTTCTGTAAACTCCTCATCTTCAAATTGTTTGTTCAAATTCTTCTAATAACAAGTTATCACTTTTACGTGATGATGGAGCAAGTTTCTTCTTTTTATTCATTTGCTTTTATTCTCTGGCAGAAGTTTCAAGGCAAGCTTTCACAAGTGAAATTGTAGGAATAAGAGATTCTCCATTCTTTGGACATAACTAACTCTTTTTAGGGACCAAACCAGGAGAATGGAAGCAAGCCTTCAGGAGACACAAATAACTCAGCCTGGAGGTCATGCCCATGAAGACGTGAAGGAATGCCATTATTAGCAGATATACTAGAACAAAGTTGAAGAAACAGAATCAGTAGTGGGCACAGTACAAAGTTTATGAATGTGACCTGAAACTGCACTAGGAACATTATATTCTGAAACAACTCTTTCGTTCTCAGATGGCTCAAAAGGCTGATCTGTCGCAAATATGCTTCACCAAATGTTATATTTTTATTGCCTTACTATGTACTAAAACGGTTTTGAAGTTGGTAAGACCTGCATTATAGAAGTAATTATAAATTTGTTTATTAGACCAGATGACATAACTGAACTTCTTTAGTGTCCATTCAACCTAAACAAACATTTTTTCTTTCTGGGTCACTAAAACAATTGCTACACTAGGATTAATCAAAAACAAAACAAACTGCTTTACAGAGTAAATACATACAACTGTTATGGATTATTTGGCTTCCAGAAAGTTCTTCAATAATTGAGAATAGGTAGCACTGTTATTTAACATGTTTATTAACACACAAGTTGAAAGGACTTGGAACAAAATTAATCTCATGCTTGAACTGAAAAGGGCAACATAATTCTGAATATTAAACAAAAGGTGACAGCACAAGTGGTGGACAGGGCAGCAGCAGTGGCAATAATTTTGTAGATGACCATCAAACTTCAGCAGGTGGATTAGCTGCTGGTTGTGGCGAGAGCACACTCTTAAAAACTAGTCACATGGATGACTACAACATTCTTACTGGCTGATTGCCTTGTTGGTGCATTGATAATGTTGTCTAAATGGTACATGCTACTGACTGGTGCTTGCATCATTTGCTGGCTTGGTGTGGCCGCTAGTACTGCCTCCTTGCAGCCTGCTGGCTCACTTCTTTTTGTGGTCTGCATGTTGACAGCTGGTAGTGCGGAGTCATTGGTCGTGGTCTTTTAAATGGTGCAGCTCACAGATGGTCTGCTGTTGGCACTTTACCACACATAACGGAGGTAATGCCACAGCAGTTACCTCTCCCCACCCCCTCTCACCAAGACAGAGGTGTCAGGGAAGAGGCGGATGTCAGTCCTCGACATCATCCATATAATCCTAGCCCATGGAGGCAGAGGACAGCTGTGGTTTGCCATCCATCATCCAACAAGCAGGTTGGTGCTCCAGGATGCATTGTTGTATCACCTCTCAGGGTGGTGCACCGCCGCTAGACACAGGTGGTGTGGAGACTCTGGACACATGATGGAGGTAGAACATTACTTGAGGGTGCAGCGCCTCTTCTCTAATGAAGCTGATTAGTGTGTTACCAGTGCCTGGACCCATTGACATATTGAGTGGTAGCCAGGATCCACATTGGCCCAGACAGGGTAGTGTAACAGTGGCACCAAGCGTTGGAGCACGTGTTTGTTGGAAGCGAGGGATATATTTACAACTGGGATCGAGGAAGGAGAGTGTGTAGGCATTTTGTGGGATACAACCTCTCAAGGGATTGGCCCTGATAGGGTGATAAGCCATCTTGGTTTAAAAAGTCTGAATGAACATTTAGCAAGGCCATTAGATTCCAGAGGGAAAGGAACTGTGTGTACCAAGTAGATTCTGTTAGCTATACAAAATTCACTGAACTCTACAGAGGTAAATTGTGGGATGTTCTAGGGTTTAGTGAGCCCTTCTAACGAAAGAATATGTGCCAATACTTGGATAGTGGAGGTGATATATGGGAAACAAAAGGTAAACCAGACCAGGTGTTGACCACTATAAATCAGGAGGACTCCACGAAGAGCCCGGCAAAAATTGAGGTGTATCCTGGACCGTGAGGTGTAGGGGGTAGGCCAAGGAAAATATCTGCATGCTGGGGAGGCCTACTGGCTTTGGCAGCATGTGCACGCCAAGACTATGGTACATATGGCTAAATCCATCCCCCTCCAATACAGATTATGTTGGGGCAGCTGCTTTGTAAAGACAACCACCAATGGCCCCAGTGTAGAAGGTTGAGGGCTCTCTGCTGGAGATAGGCAGGGATGACCACCCACATGCAACCATTATCCCCTTAGAGCAGCAAGAGCCCTTGGAGAGTAGAGAGCTCAAGGCATCTACTCCAGAAGCCCTGGTGGTCAACAATCTCCAGCTGCTTCTGATTCACTGGCAACCTGTAAATAAAATACTTGAAGACTCTGTTGAAGACTGCATCCTGAGCCATGTGCATAATGTGTGGAATCAAAAGAGCAAGGTAGTGACAGCCTCTTCTACAGCTACATTCAGATGAAAACAAATGTCAGTCTCAATTTCAAATGTACGATCTGCAACCTGGAGCAGACAGGGAAAAAAAAGCCACATTAGCATGTTGAGCTGAAAGTCTGAGTCATGTCATAGGAATAATTGAAAAGAAGAGAGCCCACTGCTGCAGGTGCCAAGCTGTTGCCATAGGTACTGCCACTGAAACCTGAAAAAGAGGGAAGAGGAATTTGTGATTGGTAAGTAGAGTAAACTGACAGCCATGCACATAATCCTGAAACGTCTGGGTGCCAAAAATTGTCACCAGGGCTTCTTCCTCAGTTTGGCTATAGTTTTTCTGGGCATGGTTGAGCAACCTGAATATGAATACAATAGTGTATTCTATGCTGTTGATGATATGAGACAGCACTAGTCCCACCCTGGCTTGGAAGGATCATATGCAACAAGACACATTGGCTTCAGGAGGCCCTACTTCCAGGTCCAGAAAGCCCTATTGCACTGATCTAGCCACTTCCATGGGACATTCTTCCTGAGAAGTCAGTGTATGGGTTCTGCCACTCCTCTACATGAGGGATAAAATGACGATGGTAACTGATCTGCCACAAAACTGATGTCAGTTGAGTGAAATGTGGGGGAACTGGCAACTTCTGGACTACTTTGACATTGACAGACATGGGACAGATGCCCAAAGCACTAAAGACATGGACTAAGTATTCAACATCCTTGACGAAGAATTCACATTTATCAAGGTTGCAGTGCAAGTTTACCTTCCAGAACATCGAAAACAAGGGCTTTAAAGTGGTCATCAGATCCATAACAGATTTTCTGTGAACAAGATGTCATTGAGGTAATTAAACATGCTGGGTATTGGGCTAGTTATTGCTTAAAAATAGCTGGTGCACTTTCAACGCCAAATGGTGAGCAGTTTTAATGAAAAAGGCTGAATGAGGATTTAATCATCAACACTTCCTTAGACACATCATCTTTAAGGTCAGCCTTTACAAACCAAACACCTTGCCACCTGCCCCCCCCACCCCTTCCCCCTGCAATGTGTGCCATAATATCCTCTGACTTTGGTAGGGGGAACAAGTCCACAACCATCTGAGAATTGATGATAGCACCAAAATTGCCGAGCACTCCTTTCAGTTTTTCCTCTTTGGACAAGGAGTGTTGTTGCACATCTACTGTTAAGAAGAGGTGCCAGCATTGGAGTTCCTCAGGAAGCCTGTCCCATTGGGTAAAAGGTGCTTTCTGGGTTTTGTAGAACTTAGGAACTGCATAAGGCAGCATGGTGACAGGGGATTCAAAGTTGTCGAAGATTGATGTGGACGTCACAGGTGGTGCTTGAAATATCACCACCAATGAAGAATCTCCAAGTTGCTGATGAACAAGGACCACCAGGAAGGAGTTAGAAGTGGCAGCCACTTGGGTAGTTCCATGTTTCTAGTGAGAGTTCTGTGTTGCTAGTTGGTGCTGAACATTACTCCAAGTTTTTGACAGTTAGCTCCAGTGGCAAGCATTCAATGTATATTGATGCATGCCTGTGTCAGGCAGCTGTTTATTGCTAGCAGGGCTGTAACAAGTTGTCAACAGTGTAGCAGTCCTTCAGAATAAGTTGAGTACAATTATATTGATTCAAACTGCGTTTGTGTTGAGTAACCTTATGTTTGCCAATCCAGAAGTCTATGGTAACAGATATTTTGGCCACCTTCCACTCATTTGTCATTAGCAATGAGGGAATAACAGTTGCTATTGTGCAACACGTTTGGCAACAAACTCTGTTGAACGTATGATGTCACATAATTTTCTTCCTTTGTTACCTAATTTTTATTGCTTTCTAGACATTTTTATTTGCATCTATACCATTTGTGCTTGGGGAAGTTTCTGTTTCAGATCCATGCTTTCCTCTTTTGTTTAATTTTCTTGTTTGTGCTGCCACATATTGATTTAGGGTTAATATTTTTTGCTCTACTATGCTAACCACCTCCCCAACTCCTCACACACACCTGTGTTGCAATTAGCTTCATCAAAATTGCAATTACCTTTGGCACCAACTCTTGATGTAACACAGTTTCTTCAGTTATAGATGCAATGTATGTTACAGCTTACTGGGATGAGGGGCTTCATTGAAATGTAGATGGTAGCCAGTGAGAATTTCCATGAGATGCATTAACTATGTCAGTGCTACAACTTAAGCAGCCATCATTAGTGCTTCTGTTTCACCCACTAGAAGAGGATGGAGATGACAGTTGAGTACTTGACTCAGTTTGAAGCTCATCTATCAGCACACAAAGTATCAGCTACAGTAAAACAATATTTTTTCTTATCAATGGCCAATGTGTCTATCTATGCCGTGAATTATTCCCCACTTTGCAATGAGAACTTGTGACCTATGACAAATTAGTCCAGGCTGTGAATAGATATCACCACAAGAACTTTCAGGTGGTAGCTGCCAGGTTTAAATTTTTCAGACTAAGGAAACAGTCAGGACAAACTTACAGATGGTGGGTGACAGATTTGCAAACGCTTACTCTGGACTGTAAGCTTAAATGTGAGTGTGGCAAGTCTTATAGTGATCTGATGATATGTGACGCCGTTATGCAGAACAAGGCTGATAACAGAATATGGGAACAGATTCTAAATATCCTGACCTTTCCTTGCAGAAAGTTTTGCAAATTATTGACTACCAATACACCTATGACAGTGTTGTAGACAGTTTTCAAGCATCAACATTTGTACTGTAGCGCCTAGCAATAACACTGAGTTACGGCATAAACAAGCCACTTCCTATTTGAGTTATCAGTGGTACACTCTGGCTCAATGTAGCTAGCACGTAAACAGCCAGGCTGTCAAGATACTGACGTGAAATCCTGCTTCTCAGTGCAAAAGTGTCACTTATGCCCATTATGAAACACAACTTGTTCTTCATGTGAAAAGACCAGAGATGTTCAAGTAGTATGCTCACAGAAAAGGAAGGTTCCGTCTTTTAATATGCACCCACAGAAATCAAATTTCGCTGTACAAATGGTGCATTCTGATACAGATTCTTGTGTTCACTTGTTCTGAAGTGAGTTTCGCGCTAAATTCGAATTTCTTTTACTTTCTCGCTCTCTCTTTCCGTGAGTGTGTGTGGGGAGGGGGGGAGGAGGTTTAGCTGCTTGTTGCGTTTTTTTTAGTTCCTTTAATGTGTTAAATGGTGTGCCATTGCATAGTGCAGAGTGATGGTTTATAATCTGTTTCCATTGTGCCAATGTATTCTGTATGGGAAAGTTTTGTTCTACTTTAAGCGTTTGGTATAGGCTGTGGATGGGTTTTTAGCATTATTTGATCTCTTTCTATTTAAGTTGGGTGATGGTTGTGGGCTATTAGGAGGTCGTAAAATGTGCTATGGGACCTTTAGTGTTCTAGGGTGTTGTGGGTTCTTGTTTTAATGTTCCTACATATACCACCTTATGCATACTGGCTGTCAAGTATGGCATGTAAGTGCATACGAGCCAGATCTGTTGAAATTTAGCCGGCCGCGGTGGCCGTGCGGTTCTGGCGCTGCAGTCCGGAACCGCGAGACTGCTACGGTCGCAGGTTCGAATCCTGCCTCGGGCATGGGTGTGTGTGATGTCCTTAGGTTAGTTAGGTTTAAGTACACTCCTGGAAATGGAAAAAAGAACACATTGACACCGGTGTGTCAGACCCACCATACTTGCTCCGGACACTGCGAGAGGGCTGTACAAGCAATGATCACACGCACGGCACAGCGGACACACCAGGAACCGCGGTGTTGGCCGTCGAATGGCGCTAGCTGCGCAGCATTTGTGCACCGCCGCCGTCAGTGTCAGCCAGTTTGCCGTGGCTCCATCGCTGTCTTTAACACTGGTAGCATGCCGCGACAGCGTGGTCGTGAACCGTATGTGCAGTTGACGGACTTTGAGCAAGGGCGTATAGTGGGCATGCGGGAGGCCGGGTGGACGTACCGCCGAATTGCTCAACACGTGGGGCGTGAGGTCTCCACATTACATCGATGTTGTCGCCAGTGGTCGGCGGAAGGTGCACGTGCCCGTCGACCTGGGACCGGACCGCAGCGACGCACGGATGCACGCCAAGACCGTAGGATCCTACACAGTGCCGTAGGGGACCGCACTGCCACTTCCCAGCAAATTAGGGACACTGTTGTTCCTGGGGTATCGGCGAGGACCATTCGCAACCGTCTCCATGAAGCTGGGCTACGGTCCCGCACACCGTTAGGCCGTCTTCCGCTCACGCCCCAACATCGTGCAGCCCGCCTCCAGTGGTGTCGCGACAGGCGTGAATGGAGGGACGAATGGAGACGTGTCGTCTTCAGCGATGAGAGTCGCTTCTGCCTTGGTGCCAATGATGGTCGTATGCGTGTTTGGCGCCGTGCAGGTGAGCGCCACAATCAGGACTGCATACGACCGAGGCACACAGGGCCAACACCCGGCATCATGGTGTGGGGAGCGATCTCCTACACTGGCCGTACACCACTGGTGATCGTCGAGGGGACACTGAATAGTGCACGGTACATCCAAACCGTCATGGAACCCATCGTTCTACCATTCCTAGACCGGCAAGGGAACTTGCTGTTCCAACAGGACAATGCACGTCCGCATGTATCCCGTGCCACCCAACGTGCTCTAGAAGGTGTAAGTCAACTACCCTGGCCAGCAGGATCTCCGGATCTGTCCCTCATTGAGCATGTTTGGGACTGGATGAAGCGTCGTCTCACGCGGTCTGCACGTCCAGCACGAACGCTGGCCCAACTGAGGCGCCAGGTGGAAATGGCATGGCAAGCCGTTCCACAGGACTACATCCAGCATCTCTACGATCGTCTCCATGGGAGAATAGCAGCCTGCATTGCTGCGAAAGGTGGATATACACTGTACTAGTGCCGACATTGTGCTTGCTCTGTTGCCTGTGTCTATGTGCCTGTGGTTCTGTCAGTGTGATCGTGTGATGTATCTGACCCCAGGAATGTGTCAATAAAGTTTCCCCTTCCTGGGACGATGAATTCACGGTGTTCTTATTTCAATTTCCAGGAGTGTAGTTCTAAGTTCTAGGGGACTTATGACCTAAGATGTTGAGTCCCATAGTGCTCAGAGCCATTTTTGTTGAAATTTATCTTCGGGTGTTTCCTGTGTACTCAGCTCTTTCTGTGTTGTGTTGTCTGTCCTGTAACATGTATAAAATCCCTGTTTCTTTAAAACGTTGCCTATTCTGTGAATAATTTTATTATTGCTTGCGATAATGTACCATTTTGTTTCGTATGTAGGTTACTGCTCTGTTGTGTCTTGCATGTGGTCATTCTCTGTATGTTGTGTTCTGTGTTGTTGTACAAGTCTTGTGTGCATGTGGCCTGTTCATTTCTTTTCTGTTTGTATATTTGTTGGGTTAGTTTCTCTGTCATATGGTTATCATATTCATTTTCCACTGCAAATTGTCTTATTGTATTTAGCTCAGTTTGCTTATAGGTGTTCTGTTTAATTTGTGAAGCCTGAATATGAATCTTGCTTGTTTGTGTGTCAATGTTTGTGTGAATGGTTGTGCTCATGGTTCTCGGTTTCCTGAATGTTGTGAAGTCAGGAGTGGTCTTATTCTTTGTGTGGTGAGATCCACAAAATTTAATGTCTTTCCTGCTTCTATTCTGAAGTGAATTTTTGGGTGTAAATTGTTTATTTAATTATGTAGCTGTTTTATGTGTGTATGTGATTGGTCGATCAGGCAAATTACGTCATTGACATAATGACACTGTTTTATAACTTCGTATTTTTGGGTTTATTGTGCGTCTGAAGCTCTTCTCTATGTTATTCATGAATATGTTGACTAAGAGGTCTCTGATCGGTGATCCCACTGGCAGTACTTCAGGCTGGGAATAAAACACATTGTTGAATATAAAATAATTTTGGTCTGTTATGATCCTGAGTGTGGTTGCTGTTTCATCTGTGTGTGTGTGTGTGTGTGTACTGCCTTGTGTTTTAGTCCTTACGTACAGTCTGATTTAAAGTAGTTGTCACTTGACGTTTGCGCTGCGAAGTTGCGGCGTTGTCACGTCAAGCACTGGCTGGAGGCAGCCGCCTCAGCGCATCGCTACCCCCGGCAATAGAAAATTGTTTTAAAGTCTGGATCTTCTACAAAAAGTAAGTAAAAAATTTCAAAGCCACATATGATGTATATCTCTACAATGTCTCCCAACATGTCAAATATCTATTCTTAATTTTAATTAGGACAAGAGTTACGTTAATTTGTTTGAAACCATTTAAATTCTCGATTTCGCAAACAGCTTCTAACTTGTTGCGTCATTACTGAAAAACTATTGGTATCACAGCAAAATATTTTCTTTTTCAATTCATTACCAAAATAATGCACTCGGCAAAGAATCCTTGAAAGTTTTCGTAGTGCGTTAGGTTTCCTGTATATAAATTTCTGAAAACAGCGTTTTTAAGCAACCCTGTTAGTACTGAATGCGAAACAAGTATCAACCTTAAAATCTCTATCTCCTATAAATATTACGTAAATATTTTGAAATTTACGTACAGTATCGGTATCAGTGGTATCTATAAGTGTATCAAATATATTTTCTTACTTTTAATTAGAGCCGTTGTTACATTAACTATTGAAGTGTGAGAAATTTTCACGTCCGGAAAAGTTTTCTTCTTTAGATTGCAAATCTCGAAAACTATTACACACATTGAATAATATCTTGGTGTATATACAAAATGAAACAGAATTAAAATTCAGTCTAACTAACCGTAAGAAGATGACAAGAGCTGGCCAAACAGTATTTCTTAGTCTCTCAACAAGAATAAGAATTAATCGAAATAAATTCACAAATTTAATGGCAGTAAGTACACTACACACTAATCAGACTATGTGAAAACACCGCTTAATTCAGAGTCAGAGTGAGTGGAACTATCCGTGTTGCTGCTCGTATTGACAGACATAATCAAGTCTTAGACACTTTGTTGTAAGATACCTTCATTGTTCCATGCGTCCTGTATCACTCCTTTCACGTGATGCACTACCTTCTGCCAGTCTTCCGATGTCACAATTTCAACTGCCTATTTGAAAGGCGTTCCACTTCGGTTAATGTGAATTTCTTATTTTCTGCAGCAATATGCCGTTTAACCTGAGCCCAAATCAGCTCTATTGCGTTGAAACGGCAATGGTAAGGAGGCAATGTGAGCACTTTATGCCCGTATTTTTTTGCTACTTCATCCACAATGTAAATGTGGTTCTTTGGCTTGTGTTGCGATACAAGTTCTAATAATTCTGCTCTTGTCAAATTACTGTCGTTCGAAGTGTACCTTATGTTTCTGTAACCAGCTATCAATGTCGTTTTTCCTCATTGCCTTTGTGGGTGCTTTATCTTGTATTACTGAGTGATAAGGAGCGTTATCCATAACAATGATAGAGTTTTTTGTCAAGTTCTGGAGCGCAGTCTTCAAACCATTTCACAAAAGTATTGTGGTTCATCTCTTCGTGGTAGTCGGAGGTCTTATTTGAACTGAATAGTAGCAGACAATTTGGAATGAAACCTTTTGAATTTCCAGCATGTGCTACAATTATCCATTTTCCTCTGCCGATCGGAGCTGCCATACTACCGCAGATGGTACCGTCTGTCCAGCCTTTTTTTAAACTGTGTCTTGCAGTCACCCACGTTTCATCAAGCCAAACTATATCATCAAAATTTGTCCCCACCAATTCTCTAAGAAAGCGGCATCGCCAGGCTGCAATATCTTGGCGTTCCATTAGTAACTTTCTGCCAGAGATGGATTTTTAGCGGAATCCTAACGTTTTCACGACTCGTAACAAAGACGATTTACTACCCTGAAACAGGTCAGCCGCTGTGAGGGTAGCATGTAGTTTTTTGAGTGTTGGATACTCCTTCCTCGAATAAAATGCGTATATTTGACGACGAATGGCATCTTCCTGAAAAGAGTCAAGTTTTGTAACCCTCTTCTCTAGTCGCCTCTTTTTCCCAGGTGTCTCCAATTTAGATGATTCACTTGAGCCTTCTTTCGTGAATTTCTCCTTGCAGATTCTTATTGCTGATCGTTCGCTAACTTGCAGAGCAGCTGCAATTCGCTCCACCACCTTATCCAAAGGAACGAGAGACCCTCCTGCATCCCTCTCTCAAAATACTCCCCTAAGGAACACATGAATTCACGCGCCTGACTGCGTATAACGACGCCATGTCCGCCACTTTTGGTGGGCACCCAAATCGCGCGATCCACTGAGACAAGAATGCTATCACCAGAGTCTCGGTGGAAGTGTCTTCTATGGGAATTGGTCCTGGTCTAGCGTCTGAATCGCTCCACAGTTGTAAGCAAGCAACATAGTCCATCTAATGGGGGCAAACGTCCCACGTCGTCAACATGGACGTGGGCGAACCTTTCGGTGGTGTCTGGCAAATCGCGAATGGGTGTGTGAACATTTCGACCGACTTTATTACGTTGGAAAGATATGGACGTACGCGCCCACTGTCGACAATACTTTTGAAGTCTTGGCAAAACGTAGCGCGAGGCGACAAGTTTCACAGATGCTCTGAACGCCGGGGTGGCAGACGTCGTGAAGAGCGTGCAAGATTGTTTTGTATGTGCTGCTTTTGCCTATTGACTTGTCGCTGTATAGTTGAAAATTGGCGCTTGGTTCAGTAACAAGTTCAGTTGCAGTCCAGTCTGGGTCTTGTGCAGCATGCTGCGCAGTTCGTCATCTGTTTGCTGTGCGTCGCATAAGTGAGCGAAATCAACTGTCTCAGGACTGTGCTAATGCGAAACAAGCAGTCTGCTACTAGACTGTTGAGGGTGGAGAAGTCTTGTAAATCTGTAGTAAATTGTGCAATGTACTCCAGTTGATATAATTCAAATGGCTCTGAGCACTATGGGACTTAACTGCTGTGGTCATCAGTCCCCTAGAACTTACAACTACTTAAACCTAACTAACCTAAGGACATCACACACATCCATGCCCGAGGCAGGATTCGAACCTGTGACCGTAGCGGTCGCGCGGTTCCAGACTGCAGCACCTAGAACCGCTCGGCCACTTCGGCCGGCGCTGATATAATTGTCTGCGAGAAGAGTTTTGCCGATAAGCGAATGTTAGTGGTTATTGTGGGTGAATATAGCGAACGTTCTTGCTTCTAGTTGGGCGCAGAAGTATTTGACTGCTACGTAGATGATCAACAGTTCGCGATCATATGAACTCCATCGCTGTTGCGCCGGCGTTCAAATGGTTCAAATGGCTCTGAGCACTATGGGAAGTAACATCTGAGTTCATCAGTCGTCTAGAACTTAGATCTACTTAAACTGAACTAACCTAAGGACATCAACACATCCACGCCCGTGGCAGGACTCGAACCTGCGACCGTAGCGGTCGCGCGGTTCCAGACCGAAGTGCCTAGAACCGCTCGGCCACACAGGCGGACGCCGTCGTTAACTTACGGGAAAAGAAAGTGAGAAGTTGCCAATTCCCGTTGACATATTGTTGCAGTGCCGGTCCGATCGCTTTCTGACTGGCGTCGACTAGAAGTGCCAGGAGGCATCTGATTTCGGGTGCCCCAGTAGCACAGCATCGGCGAGGGTCTTTTTGACCGTTTCATATGCGTCTGTCATTGTTGGTGCCCAATGTAACAGAGCTTTACCTCTCGCGTTACGACTGGCCAGCAGAGTTGTGAGTGGTTCCTGCAATGCGGCGGTGTGTGACAGGTGACATCTGCAGAAATTCAACATGCCATAGAATCTGCGCAACTCTTTTGCTGTCGCCAGACGAGGAATATTTAACACAGCCTCTATCAGGTAACGGAGGCGACCCTTCTGCTGAAATGCGATGGCCCAAAAATGTCACTTCCGGTCTTCTGAACACACATTTTGACACGTTCAGGACGACATCGTACACAGTGAGGCGCTCAAGGACCACAGCCAGGTGTTGCTGGTGCAAATCTGGAGTGTCAGAGCAGATGGGAATGTCATCAAGTATGCAAATCAGTGAGGCACGCCCCATAGGATGGAGTCAATAAATCTTTGCGACGTTTGGACTGCATTACGGAGGCCAAAGATCATAAATAGGCTCTCAAAAAGACCGAAGGGCCTGATTACCACTGTCTTTGGCACGTTTTCCTTCCACTACCGGAATCTGTGGGTATGCTTCGTCGCAGTCAAGGACGCTAAAGACTCCCTTTTCGCTTAGAGCATAATTATAATCTTCGAGGTGTGGAACTGGTTATCAGTCGGAAATGATTTGAGCACTCAGGGGGTGGCTTCTATGCACAGTTATTCTTAGGCATGAGATGCACAGGGATGACCAGCGACCGCTAGATGGACGTACAAGGCCTTCTGCGAGCATAGCATCAAACTCGGCTTTGGCGATAGAGTATCTATCTGGAGCTAAGTGTCTATGTCTACACGAGATCAGGGGACCTGCTGTGGTATTAATATAATGAATGGTGTCATGATGTACATGATCAGGGACCCCTAGAGGCCTTGTGAGTGCAGAAAACTAGTCGAGCAGTCTGCCATCATCTGGATGAGTTT
The DNA here is from genome assembly GCF_023864275.1 of Schistocerca cancellata. NCBI lineage: Eukaryota > Metazoa > Arthropoda > Insecta > Orthoptera > Acrididae > Schistocerca > Schistocerca cancellata. The sequence goes on from NC_064632.1 coordinate 572,649,911, forward strand.
GACATCCGAGCTGGCGACGTGGCATCGGTGACTGGTCGCTGACACCTCGGAGACTGCATCTCGGAGACATGTGCCAGTGATGTCGGGCAGCAGGTGACAGTGGGCGACCAGGTACGCACTGACAATTGGTTCCGCGACGCCTGCTACGATGAATTTTCAGACTATTGCACGATGTAGCCCCAGATCAAAATCCCTGTACTGTATACTGTAAGTCAGAATGTCTGAATTATTGGTCGCTGACAGCTTGAAGGCGGTGGCCAGGCGATATCTGTGTGTCCTATCACTCATCAGAATACTCAGATTAGAGACAGTGTCTGTCAAAAATTTACAGACCGACTTGTGTGATCTGTTAAGGAAAGGCAGGTAGAGGCGGAGGTAGGAGCACCGGCTTCTGCTTGCTATTTGATATTTCTGTACTCGCAGGGTACATTACATTTATGGGCTTAGTGTCTGAAACGCCGATGGTACCTACTTATGTTAACCATTGGCACGTCATCCTGACCTGGGGTATTGAACGCAGAGCGGCTCTGCGATCACCGCCAGTAATTGTACTCAGAAGTGATCGGCGAGCAGCTCACTCAGTTGTTTGGTTAAGGCTCCATCTTTGTTACATAAGCCATCATTTAGTTGTTGCTCCAGTGCCGTTACCTTCTGGGATAGTCTGTCGTAGTCAGGTCGCACATCTACTGAGGCACGGCCGAATCGGATTACCGCCGAATCGGAGTCAGAGGCAGGCAAGATAGCATTTTGGATATGGTCAGCTAAGGCAGCTATGTCATCCAAGTACATAGCCGTCTGTGTTGCTATTACGGTTTTGACTTGCGCCGGCAGTCTGCTGCTCACGTACGCAACAACGCGTCAGGAGCTGTACTGCATTCACTTTACTTCGCAGGTTGCGTAGGTACTGCGTAGGCTTTCTATAACCGATGTCTTCACGCGAGAGTACTTGAGGTATTGCCGGCCGGAGTGGCCGAGCGGTTCTAGGCGCTACACTCTGCAACCGCGCGACCGCTGTGGACGCAGGTTCGAATCCTGCCTCGGGCATGGATGTGTGTGATGTCCTTAGGTTAGTTAGGTTTAAGTAGTTCTAAGTTCTAGGGGACTGATAACCTCGGCAGTTAAGTCCAACAGTGCTCAGAGCCATTTTTGAATTTGGGGTACTCTCTCCTCTTGTGAAGCAGACACACGGCGTATGAGCTGCGTTTCAATTTGAGCTCCGTTGCAATTTGACCTCCAGTGGGGATGTAATCATGTCTTGGACTTGCGCTACAGGTCGGTGCTCCAATTGGCTTACTACGAGTCCAAACTTCGTGGAATCCGCGTTTACCCCAGAGCATTGGAAGTTTGCCTCCATTTGCGCGAACTATAACGTGGGGTTCGTCGGCTAGAAGGACGGATGTTGCACAGCGAGTCTCGTAATATTAATGGCCTTGTCGTCTGTCATTCTCATATGCACAGGAAATATTCTTCATTGTTACTGTAATCCTTCGAACACTATTACGACGGGGTCACCACCGAGGCAAGTCTTCACTGCTGCGAGTTGGGCACAGATTAAATGCGTTGTCACGTGTGTGTGCGATAACAGAAGAGAGCGCTGGCAACTTATTTCGTTGTGCCAAATCTTCTTATTCCCATCTACACAAGACATACCGGTAATGGCATAGAGGGAACAGAAAAATTTATTGATTTACTGTGGAGAACTGATACTTTAATAACTTATCATCAAGCCCGATAACAAAAAGGAGTAATTGACCACAATATAAATCACAGAGTTTCACTGCAACGCTGTTGGCAACATGGAATAAGCGCTCGGACAGCACTCTGTGCGGCAAATGCGTGAACCTCTGTTAACTGACACTGGTGATCAGCTGATCACGCCCGTTGCATACACGATCTGTACCGGTCACTACAACTGCAGTTATAATCATCAGCTGACTGTAATTTCTTTGTGGCACTGTCAAATTCTTTGAAGTGAACGCAGTTCGTCGTTCAAAACCATACTGTCTTTATGGCTGAATGGCGCCTATGTCATAGTCTGAAGTATCCGCAGCAGCTGGAACGTTTTGTTCAAATCATATGTCATGAGACTTTTGGTACAATACAAACATTATTTTAACTTATGAAATGTATGGTGGCAGTCACAATAATATTTCCATTTGGTACTGTTATGAAACAACGTGTGCACTGGCTCACTGATAAAAGCTGCATAGGGGACAAACCTTCTGTTACAATTTATTTGCACAGAACACGAGAAGATGGGGCTGAGTGTGGATCGTGAGTGTGCTGCGTCTGGGAAAAAGGTAAAAAGAGCGGTGGAAAGTGTTGCAATGTAAACGATGTATATTGTGGTAATTTGTGCTCTTTGTGCTACAGTTTCAAAAAGGTAAGAGAAATAAGCAAAGAATCAGAAGGAAGACATGATGAGAACTACACATACTGAGCATCCACATCATCCTGTGGCGAATGGAGTATAATATTATGCTCGGATTACTGCTATTGCAAGAAACATGCAGCTAAAGTTGTAATGTAAACGATGTGTAAAACAATATATCATTATAAATGTGTTAATGCAGATCCAAAAGGTAAGGTATGGCGCTGCAAAAAAAGCAGCAGAGATGATCTAGTTCAAAGACTTAACGAGATGGACCGTTGTACTAGCAAAAGTACTGAAGTACTTTTTTAAAACACAAGTGTAACAAATTCACACAGCAGAGAGCAAAGACCGCAAACGAATTACACTGTGAACTGCACTGAGATACTAGATCGTTTAGTAGCACTCAAGCTGTATCCAGTAATCACTGCAGTCGCTGGGCACACCGAACCCACCATGAGGCCTGTAAATACTTGCTCTTACTTAAGATAATCTGGTTTCCTTTTAAAAGAAAACAAAACTCTTCAAATATAGAATATTAACAGGCTCCATTCACGCTAGTTCTACTGTCGAGAACACCTCCATTATTGAGTCTATGTTTTGCCGAACCAGAGAGCTTCTATGAATACTGAGGCAGTTATTCTGCCAGTGAACCAACGAAGATAGGGATTTCCATTTTTGTCCCAGTCAGTCGCCGGCCTTTCTGGAAATGCCAGAAACTTTTGACGTCGCCGACAGGTGCGCTACGCCTTGCCTGCTAGACAAAGTGCGCTGTGTGGACGAGCAAGCGGTTTGGGATTCCATTGCTAATCCACGGGCGGGTGCGTAGAGGGCCCTAATGTTTGCAGTATCTTGGTTCAGCAACTCACTCAGGTATGAAGTACAAAGGCAGTCTGTGATCTTTGTCTGGTGCTATTGGAGCTTGTAATATGTTTTATGCTAGAGTGTAGAATGGTTCGTCGGGTGCCAAAAAAAGAAAACATAGGTGTGACTTCCTAAATGAGCAGTTGTAGCAAAAAGGTTCATGTAAAAAAAATCTAAACTGAATGGGCGATGTTTTAGTGAATGTACAGTCTGATGTGAAATAATGTAAACTGATTGACTCTTCACTGGCTGATAATTCTGAACTATCTTATGTTTTGTGAAAGTATGAATTAGTGACTGATGAATGGACCTCGGATTTTAGGTAAAAACCTATTTTGTTCCTCATTAAATAAAGGCAATAAAAGTTGTACATACACGAATTACGCCAATTTATAATCGAAAACGCTAGTTTTATAGCACCTGAAAATACCCAATTTCAGATTAGTTCTTGATTCCAAACCAAGCAAGGTGGCACAGTGGTTAGCACACTGGACTCGCATTCGGGAGGACGACGGTTCAATCCCGTCTCCGGCCATCCTGATTTAGGTTCTCCGTGATTTCCGTAAATCGCTTCAGGGAAATGCCGGGATGGTTCCTTTGAAAGGGCACGGCCGATTTCCTTCCCCATCCTTCCCTCACCCGAGCTTGCGCTCCGTCTCTAATGACCTCGTTGTCGACGGGACGTTAAACACTAATCTCTTCCTCATTGATTCCAACGAAATTTTAAAAATCCAATCAAATAAAATTTTTTATGGGTAACATTGTCTCGTGGTCTTCCCAGCTAAGAATTACTCAAATATTTTATCAAGAATTGTAATTTTGTAGTACCTAAAATACCTGATTTCGTGTTAGAACCTCATTGTATGTCATTTTTAAAAGTCCAGTCAAATAAAATTTGTATGTCCAAAATAACTCTTCTGGTATTCGCGGATACTTACAAAACAGTAATTGAATGACAACTGGTTTTTTTCCATGCGCGAACACACCCAATCGTGAGTCAGACGACGACAGCGTAAGCCAGGCTGTTCCAGGCTGGCCTGCTCCGCAGAGTGTTGTCGCTCGCTGTGAACCATCAAACGGGCCGGCAGGGCACGGAGGAGCCTTGTGATCTGCCTCCGGCGCCTTCCTTCTGCCCTGTCGGAACAGCCTGTTTAAAACACCTGCACTGGAAATGTTTGGAAATTTGTGGTAAACTGCTGATGTCATCGGTCCCTAAGCGTCGCTATGGACAACACACACACCCATGCCCCAGGGAGGACTCGAACTTCCGACGTGGGGAGCTGCATAGACCGTGACAAGGCGCCTCAGACCGCGTGGCTAACAAGCCACTTGCACTGTCTCCGTTCAATCGTCAGCGTCCTGCTTGGAGGTGGTGAAATATTTCACAGCGACAGTGCATTTGTGGAAAGTCAAGCATGCCGAAAGTAGCCAGCTCCAAATCATCTCTGATTCGTCAGTGGTTACAAGAATTCCTTGATTTCTCCACAGACAGAAGAGTTATTCATTGCAATGTGTGCAACAAAGGCATAAGTAAAATGTTAACCTTTTATCTGCTACGCCCTATCAGACAACAGTGATGCCACTGTTTTTTCCGATTTAACTTGGGCCAGACACAAGAGAATGCAAAAGCATTGTTTCCAAACCCTTAACATGGGTTAATTTTGCTAAATAGCTCTTCCACAAAGTATTTATCATTTCTTTTTGTTTATAGGTACGTTCTGAACAGAAATCGCATTTAAGTCAGCTTATTACAGGGATTAAACACCAGGAAAACTTAAAACAAAAATCAAAATTGAAACAAACGTTTGCAACTAATCTATGGTGACCAAACGTCCCGGAAAATCGGGATTGTCCCGGTTTTCATCCCTGTGTTCCGGTGTCCCGAAAATTTGTTTCAGGACTCTCAAAAGTCCCGGAATTCAGTTTTTAAATACATTTCGTGAAACTTTCTCAAATTTTTGGGATTTCGCTGTATTAAAGGAAATACAACACAAGAAAGTAATATATTTTAGCTTATTTGTCTAAAACCTCCATGGTCCCATACTAGGAATAACAGTATCAGTATTGATACACTCAGGCAATAATTTACTTTCAGCGGTACTTTGGCCAACAAGTAGTAAGTTGTATTATTGTAACAGAGCTATGAAACCGTCCGATTGTCGCGCCACTTACTCACACACGCATTGTCAGAACAGTGTAGTAGTGGATGTTTTGTCAGGCAAACTGCAATAGTTTTTCTCTCAATGCCGAAATGTGCCTACAAGTTCAGTGACTGTTATTCCAAGTAATGGAATTTCATTAACAAAGGTCGTTTTGATTACGAAGCAGAGTGTTCAGTATGTAACTGTTTTATTAGTATAAGTCATGGTGGACGTTCTGACATAGTTGACCACATCACGTCAAAGAAACACATTAACAGATACAATGCACCGAGCTGCAGTAAAACTCTACAAAATTATTTTGTGAAACATCAGTCAAGTGAAGAGACGAAAGTTCGAGCACCGAGCTTACACTAGCCTACCACTCGGTAAAACACCACCAAACTTATAGATCTAGTGATTGTACTAATAAGCTTAACAGCATTATGTTTGATGATTCTTCCATTGCAAAAAAGTTTAGTTCAGCAAGAACTAAAGTGTCAGCCTTAGTGAAAGGAGTTATTGCTCCACAGAGTGTAAAGGAAAGCCTTGAATACATCAAAAAGTCTTCTTTCTACGGGATATCCACTGATGCCAGCAATCACAAGGCCACTAAAATATTTCCGTTTGTTGTTCAGTTTTTCGATATTAATCAGGGAATTCAGATCAATCTTTTGAAGGTGAGTTCCCTACCTAATGAAACATCTGACGATATTTCAAGATTTTCTATGAATACTATCTCAATGTTTGATCTTGAGAAATATAAATGTGTGGCATTTTGTGGAGACAACACCAATACAAACTTTGGTGGTTTAAAATGACAAGGCAAATGCAACGTATTTACCAAATTAAAGGCAACATTGCATGAAAACATTGAAGGCATAGGTTGCCCTGCACATGTTTTACACAATAGCGTGCAGACATCTGCTGACACTTTCAGCTGTGATGTTGAAACTATCGTCATGAAGGTATTCTCACACTTTTACATATATACTGTTAGAACAGAGAGGCTTAAGGAGTTCTGTGATTATGTGGGAACTGAATATATGAATGTAATGTGTCACTCGAAAACTCGCTGGTCATCACTGTTTCCAGCAGTTGAAAGAGTAATCCGCCTGTTTCAACCGTTAAAAGATTTTTTCCTAAATGAAGATAAAGCCCTCAAAATATTGGTTCAGTTTTCAGTAACCCTTTAAGTGAAGCCTACCTATTCATTCACAGTCAGCAGCATGGGATAAAGGAAATTGAGGGAAGCACGAAAAATGTAATAGAGGTAAATGATGTTTTGAAAAATACTCTGGAAACTGCTACTACGAGGAGAGAACAGCAGTTCATTTCTTTTAATGTTAAATATGTCCTTAAAAGAGCAGAAGTATCAGAAGCAGCGGAAAGGAGCTTTAGAGAAGAAATTAACAAGATTTATGACACTTGTGTAGAATATCTCAGCAAGTGGAGCGCCTCATCGCTGGTGATTGATTGGATGTTACTCAAGAGAGTGCCAAAATGGGAAAGTACTGAAGAGACAGTTTCTTATTTGAAGAGTAAAGAGATTGAAATCGATGATTCCATTCTCTTTGATCAGTTTGGCATACTGACAAATTTTGTTGAAGAAAGTCTTCACAAGTGGAATGATGAAAAAAAACACCATTGGAATGTCATGAGAAGTGGGTAAGTTTTTTTAAAGGCTGTGACTGTCTTCAGCATTACTCTGAGTTGGTAATAACTGCAAGGTATTTATTTGCAATCCCAGGCTATAATGCCAACGTCGAAAAAATATTTTCGTTCATGAATATCCAGTGGACTGATGAAAGAAACAGAATGGAGGTGGACTCTCTTGAAGCAATCCTGCAGATCCTGTACAACTACAAAATGGATTGTGCCGAGTTTTATCACTGTGTCTCAAAGAACAAAGACATGATCAAGAAGGCTGGAGGCAGTGAAAAATACACTTTTCTCCAAGGACAGTCAATTCCATCTACAAGTGCTCAGTAATATTAAAGCTCATGTTAATATTAATTGATTAAAAGTTGAATGGTTGTAAAATTTTGTAAAATCGTAATACATTTCTTTATTACTGTATAGGTTTATTAAATGTCATTAATTATACAGATAACCTAGATCATATCAATCTTTTGTATCCTCTTATTAGTTATAATAATCGGGTTAAAAAATGCATAAACAAAACATTAATATTTAAAATTAAGAAACCAGGGTACATGTGGAATGAAGTTTCCATTGTCACCCAGGTCAATGTGTCCCGGTTTATACCAAAAATAATTTGGTGACCCTAAACTAAAACAAAATGCAAAAAAAAACCAATTTCATCTTGACCTGTGTCGAGCCATTGTTGCAACAAACATATCATTCAATGCAGTTGAAAGTAGCCAACTGAAAAGTTTTCTAGAGAAATACTGTCACCGCAGCATTCGATCTCAATCCACACTGAGAAAGAACTAATTAGTTACTTTATATGAAAATACATTGGACAGGATAAGGGAGGATATAGGTGATTCATACATGTGGATCTCTGTCGATGAGACAACTGATCGACAAGATCGATATGTGGCCAATTTGATTATTGGAAAGTTAGATCCTGACACTCGCTCTGTACCTCATTTGATCTGCAACAAGGAGCTAAAATAGTCTAACCAGGAAACGATTGTTCACTCTGATAATAAAGGGCTCAAATTTCTTTTCCCCAACAGTGTAGACGAAAATAAAGTACTCGTAATCTACAGTGATACAGCCGCATATATGATTGCTGCTATTAAATTGTTGAAGGTATTTTACCCAGCCTTGCTCCAGATCACATGTCTTGCCCATGCCATGAATCATGTAGCTGAGACACGTAAATAAGCTAGTTTCAACCATCAAAAAGGTTTTTTAAGCACCTACAAGAATCTAGTTATTTCGAGAGGAACTTCCCAACGTACCACTTCTACCACAGCCCATACTTACTTGATGGGGAATGTGGCTAGAGGCCATGGAATATTACCGCGAGCATTTGGAAGACATTAAGAACATTCTTCTTAAATTGCGGGTGGAGGCAGTGAGCATTACTTCAGCTAAACATCTTCTAAAGGATCCAACAATTTCCAACGACATGGAGTACATAAAATTTCATTATGTATTTTTGGTCTCTGTTATTAAAGCTCTAGACACTAGAGTGTTCAGTCTACACGCAACTGCGATTGATGGAAGAGTTGACAGAAAAAACCAACTTGGTCACAGGTTCTATTGGTATGAAAGTTAGTGAAAAACTACAAGCAGTGCTACAAAAAAATCCCGCACGGACCACCCTCTGCTCAGTGGCTGACATCTTACCACGTAAATCAACAGAACATGAGTGTAATCCCATTGTGCCTAATATCGTCATTTAAATATGCTCTGGTGACATCTGTTGATGTGGAACGCACATTCTCGGCATGAAAGATGCTATTAACAGACAAGAGACGCAGTTTCTCAACGGAAAATCATCTCTGCACTTTGTTAAAAATTTAAATGAATATACTGGGTGTTTGGAAATTCCTGTTACAAACTTTTAGGACTTGTACAACGGATTGAGTAGATAATATTTGGAATAGGAACACATGTCCGCAAACCTTCCATTTCCGTCTTACAACAGTTTCAGTTCACATTGGTAAATCATCCACATTTGCTGAGGTAAAGAGAAAACCTCAGAGGTCATTGTCTTGATATGCGATAGGGTAGACAAGATGTGATGTGTAGTATGTCAAAGTGTCACCTGATGTCACATAATGTCTGTCTCAGAGTTGATTGTCTTGATATATGACAGGGTAGGCAAGATGATGTGAAGTACACCAGAGTGTCGCCTGATGTCACATAACGTCGGTGTCTGTGCATCTCTGGTACAGTAATAATGTGAACATGTAATGTTTAAAGGTTAATATAAACAAATGTGAGTAAATGATAAATTGATGTTTCGTTTTGTTTTCTTTCGAATTGTTACCTAATAATTGTACTACGCCACTCCTAATTCAATTCCTCAAATAGAATTTGATGAGTTAAACATTTGAACCGCACCCGTCGTAGAACGGCTATGGTACGTTTTCGGACGTGGGTTCCTATTCACTCCCCTCTACAAATCCTAGAAGTTGTAACAGACATTTCTGAACATCCTATATAAACATGTATCAGTTCTACGTAAGGTCTTCAACTTGTATGACATTTGTATTGTAAAATTAACTGAATGTTGACTACAAGTGTGTCATCCACGCCTACTGATTAGCCAACCATAATGAACTTATTGAAGTTGGTCTTCTTACAAGATAATTTTGAAGAGCATCTAACTGATACTGTGTCGGAAGGCTACATCTACTTTAATCTCGTGCTGATTATGGAAACAAATTATGAAATTATTAATGAACAAGATAATTTTGTAAATTAATGCACAATGGAAAAAATAGCAAGAGGGTTTCCAGGTTGTGAAAAGTGCCTCAATCAGAGTTTGGGAAGTCTTACACTGTTGAAAACGTTAACTTTTTTTAAAGTGACGCACTCTGAACAATGAGTGTAATAGTTTTGTTGAATTGCTTGACTTCAAATTTGATCTTGATGGTCATCAAGTAATCGATGTCTTCAAGCGAACTTTTAATATTACGTAGCCGAACTGCTAAAGAATATCTGTGGCCGATCGAATTTTATCAAGTTGATGTGTTATTGTTTTTACTCGCAACGAAAGGCTATTGTTACCCAACGAAAACAGTTTATTAGAAAGCTCACCTAAGCAGATAAAGCAGTCCAGTCGCTAAACATGGTAATTTAAATTATCAGAAAGAATCTTTGAGAAATTGTGATTAAATGTCGGCATCTCTGAAAGAAGAGTACAATGCTTATTATATCCTGAATATACCAGCATGTCTCTGTAACTAATGCAAGACAGAGAGGCTTTCGATTATTGAGACTGTACAGTATTTACGAAGAGGGTACATAACCAGTGGAAGATGGTATCACGACTAGTAACGGGACAGACCACCTCAGATGGGATCCTCACTACCACCGTTCCCCATCCTCCACCATGCTGTCTGTGCAGGTTCGTGCTTCACCTCATACGCATTGCTCATTACAGCCTCATACTGGCTAAAACATTTATTTCTAACAGACGGTAGTCGGTCCATTATCTCAGAATACTTGGTATAGTCTCCTCTACCCTCTGTATCGCTTTGGTCCGAAACGTGTGGAACAGCGTATATCAAGTGAAGAATATCTGGGATGAGGTCAGATACAGGTACGTTGAAAAGTCAGAAAGAGCAACACTGAAATGGATGCGGTAAGATAACCTCTACAGAACTACCCTATAGTCCCATTTTTTCAACAGGTAGATGAGGTTAACTGTTTTTCTGTATCTGTGATCTATATACTCTGTGTGTCGAGAAGTCTGGTCCCGAAGCATAAAAGTGTGCACGTCTACAATTTGCACCTGTCTGCACCACCCAACACGTTGTATTTAGATAAAAACTTATGATCGGTCTGTGCGAGATCAAGGATTATTCACATATTTTTAGTTGTAGACATTGTCCCACTGTAAAAGTGTACGAAGCAAGGAATTACCAAAGCACCACAAGATTCAAAATCTTCAATCGACGATACCTCACAACTCTGAATAATTCATCCCCTAACACATGCTAGAAATTTAACAGTCTCACTTGTGATTTAGTTCCAGCAAATGGTAGCAGGCAGTTTAGTTTTCGAGAAATTGTTCAAATTTTTTTCTGTAGAATGTACTTTGTGTACAAAATTGGCAAGTATTTTCAATACTATTCAAAAAATCCATTATCTCCTAAACTTACAATATGAATTTTTGTTCTAAGAAAACTGCATATACTTTTCTTGAGGATACGATATTTAATGTGTTGTTGAGAGAAACACGTAGTTCCACTTACCTAAGTATCCCTATGACAGAGACACTGAGTGGCGACATAAATGCTGGCAGGTAACGCATCTTTTAAATACTTAGTATGTATAAAGGTATTTCGCTTTACATTGTGAACTAAGTGCCCTTCTACATTTTAATATCAGTTTACTCTTAATGAGTAATTGCTAACTGTTAATTCGTGAGTTTTTTCCTCTGTAATTGGTTTTGTATTGAGCTTCATCATATCATTGGCTCTCCGTTTTAGCACATTATGTTTGCCGCAATTGTGAAATGGCTTCCTAGCAAGTCAATGTCAAGGTGTCTACATCTACATCTATACTCTGCGAACCATTGTGAGTTGCATGGCAAATGATACATCCCATTGTACCACTTATTAGGGCTTTTTACCGTTCCATTCACATATGGAGTGCAGGAGAATGAGTTTGTAAATGCACCTGCATCTGCTGCAGTTAATCTAATCTTTTCTTCAGGGTACCTATGGGAGCGATATGCAAGGGTTGTAGTATGTTTCTAGAGTCATCATTGATAGGTTGAAAGGGTTGAAACATGATATTTAAACCAGCAGACCATTCTTCACCGAAACATATTCAAATTAACTTTTTCCTTTTGAATTAAAGGTATGCACACAAGACGAAAATTCAGAATTCACAACGCACATGAGGTAACGATTTAATACCTCCAGCAGTCCTCAAATTGTTATTTTAAAGTAAAAATCAGCAGAGCAGAACAGCACTTGTCTGATGGAGGCTCATTTATGAGCACTGCATAGATACCCGACGTGTTCCTCACATCATAGCTGAAGGTACTTGACAGAAAACACTTAATGTGAAAAAGCTCATAATCTTTCTCCCATCGCTACATTTGCGACTGGAACAGGAAAGGGGATGACTAGCAGTAATATAAGATACGTTTCATTGTGTTCTGTATGAAGGCATGAGAGTGAACATAATTGCTTTTCTAAGGTCGCAGCTTATAGTTTAGCAGAAGCAGCGTGAGAGGCTTTTGAGCTCGAAATATTACGATAATTTCTAGCGTTTAGTGGTTCGTTAAATTCCAGTCATCACCCTGTAAAAAGAAAGTCATCTGTTACTCAGGCTAACATCGTAATTTTTAAGCGATTGCTCACAAAAATTATAAGTATTTTACATTGTTCATAGGCCATCCAACGTCTGGAGGCGATTTCTAATGGTTCTTGTGAGTGTTAACGTAAACTGGACTTGCGAGCCATTGAGCTCAATGTCACCATAAGGAAGATGAACACAGCACTTTTACTGATAGATCTCGTCAGAGTATTTTCAGTATATCCATTGTGAGTAACGAACTGCGTTTGTGATTTAAATCGGCGATTTATCTGGTAACAAATATGCAACCATTCGCTTTTTTGCGATTTATGCAACTATGAACATGTTTTCGAGTCACTGCAGGCTCATCTTCAGATGGAGATGTTATAAGAACATTATGTTGTGGACCAAGTGTAGCTAGATGCTGTGCTGGTGCTGCTGGCGGAAATGTCAGAAATTTAGTAATCGGTGACGAAACGTTTACGAACCTGAACGTTCTCGTGTCAGTATGCTTGGGTTAATCACAGGAACTACTGTAGGAACTTTAATACACTCCTGGAAATTGAAATAAGGACACCGTGAATTCATTGTCGCAGGAAGGGGAAACTTTATTGACACATTCCTGGGGTCAGATAAATCACATGATCACACTGACAGAACTACAGGCACATAGACACAGGCAACAGAGCATGCACAATGTCGGCACTAGTACAGTGTATATCCACCTTTCGCAGCAATGCAGGCTGCTATTCTCCCATGGAGATGATCATAGAGATGCTGGATGTAGTCCTGTGGAACGGCTTGCCATGCCATTTCCACCTGGCGCCTCAGTTGGACCAGCGTTCGTGCTGGACGTGCAGACCGCGTGAGATGACGCTTCATCCAGTCCCAAACATGCTCAATGGGGGACAGATCCGGAGATCTTGCTGGCCAGGGTAGTTGACTTACACCTTCTAGAGCACGTTGGGTGGCACGGGATACATGCGGACGTGCATTGTCCTGTTGGAACAGCAAGTTCCCTTGCCGGTCTAGGAATGGTAGAACGATGGGTTCGATGACGGTTTGGATGTACCGTGCACTATTCAGTGTCCCCTCGACGATCACCAGTGGTGTACGGCCAGTGTAGGAGATCGCTCCCCACACCATGATGCCAGGTGTTGGCCCTGTGTGCCTCGGTCGTATGCAGTCCTGATTGTGGCGCTCACCTGCACGGCGCCAAACACGCATACGACCATCATTGGCACCAGGGCAGAAGCGACTCTCATCGCTGAAGACGACACGTCTCCATTCGTCCCTCCATTCACGCCTGTCGCGACACCACTGGAGACGGGCTGCACGATGTTGGGGCGTGAGCGGAAGACGGCCTAACGGTGTGCGGGACCGTAGCCCAGCTTCATGGAGACGGTTGCGAATGGTCCTCGCCGATACCCCAGGAGCAACAGTGTCCCTAATTTGCTGGGAAGTGGCGGTGCGGTCCCCTACGGCACTGCGTAGGATCCTACGGTCTTGGCGTGCATCCGTGCGTCGCTGCGGTCCGGTCCCAGGTCGACGGGCACGTGCACCTTCCGCCGACCACTGGCGACAACATCGATGTACTGTGGAGACCTCACGCCCCACGTGTTGAGCAATTCGGCGGTACGTCCACCCGGCCTCCCGCATGCCCACTATACGCCCTCGCTCAAAGTCCGTCAACTGCACATACGGTTCACGTCCACGCTGCTACCAGTGTTAAAGACTACGATGGAGCTCCGTATGCCACGGCAAACTGGCTGACACTGACGGCGGCGGTGCACAAATGCTGCGCAGCTAGCGCCATTCGACGGCCAACACCGCGGTTCCTGGTGTGTCCGCTGTGCCGTGCGTGTGATGATTGCTTGTACAGCCCTCTCGCAGTGTCCGGAGCAAGTATGGTGGGTCTGACACACCGGTGGCAATGTGTTCTTTTTTCCTTTTCAGGAGTGTATGTAAAAATTTCATGGAAATTGCCTGCAGTCTGGTGCATTAGATTCAGCCCTTGTGAGGCAAATTCAGGACCTACTCGAACGAGAAGTAGAAGCCCCAGTCACTCATTGCTTTCATATGGCATCATATTTTGGGGTAATTCATCACTGAGGAATAAATTATTTATTGCACAAAAGCGTGTAATCAGAATAATAGCTGGAGTCCACCCAAGATCATCCTGCAGACATTTATTTAAGGATCTAGGGATATTCACAGTAGCTTCTCAGTATATATACTCTCTTTTGAAATTTGTTATTAACAACCAAACCCAATTCAAAAGTAATAGCAGTGTGCATAACTACAATACTAGGAGAAAGGATGATCTTCACTATTTAAGATTAAATCTAACTTTGGCACAGAAAGGGGTGAATTATACTGGCACTAAAGTCTTTGGTCACTTACCAAATAGTATCAAAAGTCTGACAGATAACCAACAAGTATTTAAGAAGAAATTAAAAGAATTTCTGAATGACAACTCCTTCTACTCCATAGAGGAATTTTTAGATATAAATTAAGAAAAAAAATAAAAAAAATAAAAAATAAAAATAATAAAAAAAACACAAAAAACAAAAAGTTGATATATTAACTTAAGTATGTTGTTAAATTAACTTAATTATGTCATGTATTGGAAACTTTGACTCGTTCCACATCATTACGAAATATCGTATTCATGATCCATGGAACTAGTATTAATCTAATCTAATCTAATCTAATCTAAGCTGACATATTGGCAGCAGAGCGGTGTGCTCACCACGTGCCCCTCCATATTAGTATCCAATGATGCCTGTGGGGCGAGGATGACACGGCGGGCGGCCAGCACCGTTGGGCCTTCATGGCCTGTTTGGGCGGAGTTTAGTTTAGTTTAGTGGTGAGTTAGAGTCAGCATCTGCGGTGAAAATGGTGCCATTATCATTCTCTGCTGAATGGCAGAAATCACAATGCAGGCTGTTGCTGTGTAGCCGAGGGTGCCCATCTGATCTTCAATACTGCCTGCAGTGGCGACGCTTATCTGCTCGCCCCGGTGGTGTAACCTATAGTCGTTTTCCGTTCTGGGGTTAGTATATTTTGTGTTCCCCGCACGTCATCGATAGTGTCAGTGTTGTCCAGTACCGACACGAAGTTGTAAGACTTGCGCTATGGCACTGAGCCACACGAAGCTATTGTTACGAGATTGTATACACCTTCATATATCTTCTTCCTCTTTACTTTTACAGCTTTTGGTCCCCCATCGCGTTTTTCTCTCTAATTGTGAAGGCTAACATCACGAACCACTGTAGGGAATTTTTAATGGATTTCACTAACAGATTGATTCAGGGCGTGTCAGGCATCAAGATGTAATTCCAGATACCAGTAGTATATGGAACACACAACACTCATGCCTCCTAAGAAATTTTCAAGCGCACCCTGCTTCACACGTTTATGCTGTATGACAGTGATGTTATTAAGTTTCGCACAGCCGCTCTCTAATCGTTATTCGTAACTGTGCGCTTTGGCCTTGAAATTAAATTTCATCTATGCCACACAATTCGTCCTGCCTTAGATACTTGGTGCTACTTATAGAAATCTGGGGCATATTACTAGTGTCTTTTCTAAATTTTAAACGAAGAAAACCACACTGTATGTTTGTAAATACGAGTCGTGTTTTATAAGTACCATTTTGAAATAAAAATAAAACAAATAGACTTTTCTTGTCACTTTTACATAAAGGCTGTACTTTAACTACTTATTTACATGATTCTCACCAATTTTAAAGTACTTATCGTGTTATACATCCAGCTTCGAATACCATCCTCGTAGAAATCTGCACAACTTCCGATATTTTGAACGTTCTGTAACAATTGCATAAAGCACTCTTATTGACACTTGTGAGCGTCAGGATGGTACAGAAATTGGTGAGAGCTTATAAAGATGGTCATACAAACGCGCATGTCGAGGAACGATGTGAATGACCTTCAGTCATTACCGATGATTTGATGCAGAAAGTTGATGGAAGTTTGAGAGAGAGAATAGATGCTTTACGATTTCAACGTTATGTTAAGACTTCCCTCAAGTGTCAAGAAGTGTCCTTAATGCAGTTGTTATAGAACGTTTAAATTATCGAAAGTTATGTTCAGGAGACAGATTTATGCGAGTATGGTATTCAAAGCTGGCTGTAAAGTACGAAAAGTTCGTTAATATTGGTGGAATTATGTAGAGAACTAGATTAAAATGCAGGCTTTCAGGAAAAATAAATTTGCTAAGAAAAGTATATTTGTTTTATTTTTGTTTCAAAATGATACTTGCTTAAAAGCACGCTTTGTAACATCTTACAGTCAATTGTTTACAGATTTTAAAAACGATTTTATATTTCGCATCCATATGGGGCGAATGGGGTGAAATAACAATTTAGGAAATGAGAAAGAGAATAAGTCTTGCTGCACTACTAGCTTAGTAACTCATGTTTCACAGGATCAGAAACTAAACCATTGCTTAAAGTTACGTCTGTGATTAAATTGTTTAACAAGCTTGCCACACCTCATATCTACACATACGTTAAGTAACGTATAACGATATGTTATATACATAAACTACAGTGTATGTATATACACCAAACAAATCCTGCCTCGGGCATGGATGTGTGTGATGTCCTTAGGTTAATTAGGTTTAAGTAGTTCTAAGTTCTAGGGGACTGATGACCTCAGAAGTTTAGTCCCGTAGTGCTCAGAGCCTCCCAAACACCTAGATCGATTGCAACCAGATTTGGCACAGAAACAGGAGGGCTCAAAGTATCAACACTGTAGGGTTCATAACCTAATGTGTACAGAACTGTCACCAACATGTACAACAGGTCATCATATTTGAGTTAAATTTGAAGCCAACTGTACTGTTCAGGATGTGCATTGGGAAAGGTCTGTCCGATTGAAAGCATCAACAAATCCTGCTTTCACCAATGTTGTGTTGCAACATTTTACTAGGTGAACTTAAATCTGTGAAGCAGGGTGCATGTGAAAGTGGGGTAATCTAATCAAACTAACAACGAATTCTAAAGACTGTAAAGTGGAAAGTGTAGACTTCAAGA
The DNA here is from genome assembly GCF_023864275.1 of Schistocerca cancellata. NCBI lineage: Eukaryota > Metazoa > Arthropoda > Insecta > Orthoptera > Acrididae > Schistocerca > Schistocerca cancellata. The sequence goes on from NC_064632.1 coordinate 572,667,300, forward strand.
TCGTTGCTCACTGTGAATAAAGACGGCCTGTATAGAAGGATGGAGTACTGAGAGTAATTTGATGGCATGCTTCTTGGAGATGAACAGTTAGCAGGGATGGTTTTCTGGCCTGACGAGGCGCAATTCAAACTGCATGGTACTGTAAACCTCCACAGCCGTGTGCACTGGGCTCCTGAAAATCCTCAACTTCAAGTGGACGAACATTTTAGTCCACTGGGTGTTGATGTGTGGTATGGTCTGTCATCATGTGGTTTGATTGGCCCAGTTATTCTTTGAAGATATCCTAACTGGTGAGGTGTACCTTCATATGTTGCAAACACCTGTTTTATCCGTGATGTGAGAGGTGTTTGGAATGAAATGTTTTATCTACAACAAGATGGCGCTCCGCCTCACTACCACAGAGATGTCAGAGCGTAATTGAATCAAAATCATCCTGGAAAAGGGATAGTTTGAAGAGGAGCTGTTGAGTAGCCACAGAAGTCTCCTGATCTTACACCTCTTGACTTCTACCTATGGGGGATAGTGAAGAATGAAGTTTATCCATAGAAATCAGCTACACTGAATAAGCTACGAGAAATGATCGAGACGTCTTGTGTGGCTATTACATCAGCAACACTGATAGCTGTAGTTTGGTCAACAGTTCAGCGGCAGCGACGTTCTTTGGCTGCTAATAGAGAATCACTTTGAACACATAAAATAACCTTCCCCAAAGCAAGAATTGTAATGGTATGTCATTTTGGTCCATTGATATCGGTTATCAAAGAGAGTCACGTTTTTCTTGACCTCACTGTGTTTGTCAAATGCACACACAACCAAAGCTGTAAAAAAGATCTAGTATTATTAATAAATTATTTTTAGGTGTTTCTTCATTCGATTGCCTTAAATTTCTGATCATAACTAATTAGCCTTGTGAAAAGTGCTGTGTGCTTAGTAATAAAGCTCAGTAAGAGCGACAACCTTCTGTGGTGGTGGATTCTCTTCCTGTCACCTTTATGTTGGATGTCAAGTGTGCTTTGGTGAACACAACAGAAGTAAAACTTCTTGCTTCCCTTCTCTTTATACATTGTTAAAAAATGGTATAGCTTGTGTGTCTATGAGCATGTGTGTGCTTAAACACAGGGGGAGCGGGAAAGAAACAATAAGTCTTCTGAATAACCAAAGTAAATGCCCTCTGGCTTCCTAGGTCATTCGATGTACGAGAAGGGTTTCTGTGATTACACAGTGAAAGCTACAGCTTGTTCTTAGCATACTCAGTAGGATTTCTGTGAGCAGATATTGCAGTTCATTCCATTCACTGAATTCCCACCATCTGGAAGAAGATGTTCACAAGGCCGGCGTAGTGTGCTCGTGCATTAGCGCCTTGGAAGATCTGGACAATAGGCTGGAGGATACTATCGAAGTAGTGAACAGCCCTCCAGTTAGTGAGGAGCTGCATCCAACCTATGTAGACAGTACTAACCCAACACATGACTGAGCCCCCCCTCCCCCCCTCCCAATCATCTGATGAGACGTCTTGTGTGGCTCAGATGCCTCAGATGTGTGCTGGAACCTGGCCACATCCACACCAAACTGCCATGGTCTTCAAGGTTGGAGAACACAGACTGATCCAGTTTTCATTCTTGGAGTTTCTTCACCCACATTCTTCCCTCACCACAGTCCTGGTGAGGGGGAGGATGGTTCATTATTTGGTTCGTAATGGACAGCTAGAGGCCAAGCCGATTGCCTGGAGAACACTGCATACTGTCTTGTGTTGACACAGCAATCACAGATGCCTTCAAAAAGCATTCTCCTCAGTGTACCTAGGAGCCACAGTTTATAGCTAGGAGGCAGTAGCTCGGAAGTTTATGAGGGACCATGAGGAGGCAGATATTCAGTGTTTTGCAACTCAAGTTAGTTGTCTAATGATCGAATAATGTCGCAATGTGTACGCCAGTTCCTTGATCAGCTTGCCTTAGTGATAACTCATGTTGCCTGTAAAGTGACATTGTGTGCACGGACTCAGCTTCTTGATTTGACACACAGTGCACTGAAAATAAATATTAACTTTGTCCTACAGAACATTGGTGGCTGAAAATAAATATTAACTGCACTGAAAATAAATATTAACTTTGTCCTACAGAACATTGGTGGCTGTACGTAGCATTTTTCTGTTGGCAAAAGAGTAACAAGAAAGGGGCTGTAACTCTTCAGGCTTTCCCGGCGATCTAATGACATCTGAGACCCAGGTCGCACCTGATGAAGGTCACGACCTACGTGACCGAAATATCGTGCAAGTACGACGCTGATATCCGACAGAACACCCGACAACCCAAGATGTCAAGAAAGAGGCTGGTGATCAGCAAAACTCAAACTATACAAACAATGAGAGTAAGGATAAAACGTTTTTCTTTTTGAGCATTTTGTATTGCGATCTCTCATCATTGGTTACTTTTCATCGAGTTTACCTGAACTTGCCCATAAAGAAGCAGATGCTTCCTTGACAAGCGATCTGCACTAAAGTTATTTTTGTGACATAAATATAGACCTTATACAAGTGTTTCCAGTTTGCAACAAAACTATCTACACTCCTGGAAATTGAAATAAGAACACCGTGAATTCATTCTCCCAGGAAGGGGAAACTTTATTGACACATTCCTGGGGTCAGATACATCACATGATCACACAAGACAGAACCACAGGCACATAGACACAGGCAACAGAGCATGCACAATGTCGGCACTAGTACAGTGTATATCCACCTTTGGCAGCAATGCAGGCTGCTATTCTCCCATGGAGACGATCGTAGAGATGCTGGATGTAGTCCTGTGGAACGGCTTGCCATGCCATTTCCACCTGGCGCCTCAGTTGGACCAGCATTCGTGCTGGACGTGCAGACCGCGTGAGACGACGCTTCATCCAGTCCCAAACATGTTCAATGGGGGACAGATCCGGAGATATTGCTGGCCAGGGTAGTTGACTTACACCTTCTAGAGCACGTTGGGTGGCACGGGATACATGCAGACGTGCATTGTCCTGTTGGAACAGCAAGTTCCCTTGCCGGTCTAGGAATGGTAGAATGATGGGTTCGATGACGGTTTGGATGTACCGTGCACTATTCAGTGTCCCCTCGACGATCACCAGTGGTGTACGGCCAGTATAGGAGATCGCTCCCCACACCATGATGCCGGGTGTTGGCCCTGTGTGCCTCGGTCATATGCAGTCCTGATTGTGGCGCTCACCTGCACGGCGCCAAACACGCATACGACCATCATTGGCACCAAGGCAGAAGCGACTCTCATCGCTGAAGATGACACGTCTCCATTCGTCCCTCCATTCACGCCTGTCGCGACACCACTGGAGGCGGGCAGCACGATGTTGGGGCGTGAGCGGAAGACGGCCTAATGGTGTGCGGGACCGTAGCCCAGCTTCATGGAGATGGTTGCGAATGGTCCTCGCCGATACCCCAGGAGCAACAGTGTCCCTAATTTGCTGGGAAGTGGCGGTGCGGGCCCCTACGGCACTGCGTAGGATCCTACGGTCTTGGCGTGCATCCGTGCGTCGCTGCGGTCCGGTCCCAGGTCGACGGGCACGTGCACCTTCCGCCGACCACTGGCGACAACATCGATGTACTGTGGAGACCTCACGCCCCACGTGTTGAACAATTCGGCGGTACGTCCACCCGGCCTCCCGCATGCCCACTATACGCCCTCGCTCAAAGTCCGTCAACTGCACATACGATTCACGTCCACGCTGTCGCGGCATGCTACCAGTGTTAAAGACTGCGATGGAGCTCCGTATGCCACGGCAAACTGGCTGACACTGACGGCGGCGGTGCACAAATGCTGCACAGCTAGCGCCATTCGACGGCCAACACCGCGGTTCCTGGTGTGTCCGCTGTGCCGTGCGTGTGATCATTGCTTGTACAGCCCTCTCGCAGTGTCCGGAGCAAGCATGGTGGGTCTGACACACCGGTGTCAATGTGTCCTTTTTTCCATTTCCAGGAGTGGATTTCACCTCTTATTTGAAGCGGTGTCGACTCAGGACAAAATGATCAGAGGGAGTTTCTTCACTGGTTTTGTGTATTGGTGCAGCCTAGTTGATTCAGGCGCCTGTGACGTGTCCTAGTTAACAGATCTCGAATCTGGTCAGTGCTGCATATTGAAAGCGTCTTATTTGAATACATACAGTGAACTCGCTTTGCGGAGTGTCCTGCTCAGAAAGTCATATGCGTTCAGTCTCTAGACCTGCAGAGTTGGTGTCTGGTTCTCATGATATTATAAACACAATCATAATGTTCACGCCCTAAGTGGTAAGATACAGTCCTGCGATGTCCGACAATATGTAATGGATACACTGCCTGGGTTGCTAGTTAGCTCTCAACGGGATTTGTGAAGAAGGGACTTAAGTCACAAGTGTCACAACTGCTGCATTCGTTGCGGCCCTGTCACATAACGCAGCATCCGAAGGCGATGTGTCCAGAAACTCGGAGAAAAATCCTGTCTCTCCACCGAAGGGGGCTTCATGTTACAACCATACCACGTACAGCGTTACTTTATAGTCGGTAGAGCTAACATGAAGTAAAGTCATAATTTTGATTGCTCTTGGGGTAACAGATTTACTGTGTGCGAAAAATGTGATTTTCCTTGGAGTGTGATCGCTCATCTCTGGATAAAGTCGCTCTACGTGTGCTACACTGACAAGACAAAAGTCATGGGATACCTCCTAACATTGTGTCGGACCTCCTTTTGCCCAGCATAATGCAGTGGGTTAAAGTCCCCAGCAGAAATACTGAGCCATTCTACCTCTACAGCTGTCCATAATTGTGAAAGTGTTGTTTGTGCAGAATTTTTTGCTCGAACTGAACTCTAGATTATGTCTCATAAATGTTCGATGGGTTTCATGTCATGTGATCTGGGTGGCCAAATCTTCCTTTTGAGTTATCCAGAATGTTGTTCGAACCAACTGCAAACAACTGTGGCCATGGACATGGTGCAATGTTATCGATAAAAATGCCATCGTTGAACGGCTGCAAATGGTCCCCAAGTGCCACAAAATAACAATTTCCAGTCAATTATCGGTTCTATTGGACCAGCGGACCCAATTCATTCCGTGTAAACACAGCCCACGTGGTTATGAAGCCACCACCGGTTTGCACAACGCCTTGTTGACTACCTGGATCCATGGCTTCGTCGAATCTGCACCAGACTCGAATGCTGTCGTCATCTCTTACCAACTGCAATGGGAACTCACATGGTCAGACCCCGGTGTAGGGTGCAACCAAAATGGCAACGAGCTTTGGAGAAGTGCGGCAGGGGACGTGATGCTGTTAGCAAAGGCACTCGTGACGGCTGTCTGCTGCCATTGCACATCAGTGCGAAATGGTTCAAAATGGTTCAAATGGCTCTGAGCACTATGGGACTTCACATCTGAGGTCATCAGTCCCCTAGAACGTAGAACTACTTAAACCTAACTAACCTAAGGACATCACACACATCCATGCCCGAGGCAGGATTCGAACCTGCGACTTCAGCGGTCGCGCGGTTCTAGACTGAAGCGCCCAGAACCGCTCAGCCATACCGGTCGGCCATCAGTGCGAAATCTCGTTGCCCTGTCCTCACGGATATGACCCACATTGATTTCGGCAGTTATTTCAGGCAGTGTTTCTTGTGTGTTAGCACCGACAGCTATGCAAATGCCGCTGCTCTCGGTCATTAAGTGAACGCCGTCGGCAACTGCGTTGTCCGTGGTGAGAGCTGATGCCTGAAATTTGGTAGTCTCGGCACGCTGTTGACACTGTGGCTCTGGCAATATTGAATTCTCTAACGATTTCCGAAATAGCATGGCCAATGCGTCTAGCTCGAACTACCAGTCTCTGTTCTGAATCTGTTAATTTACGTCGTACCTCCTTAATCACATAGGAAGCCTTTTCACATGAATCACCTGAGTACAAATGGCAACGTCGCCTATGCACTGTCCTTTTATACCTGGTGTACGCTACACTGCCGCCATCTGTATACGTGCATATCACAATCCCTTGAGTTTTGTCGCCACAGTGTAATTTAATGTGACTCCGTTAACACTGCTCGACTACTTAAAGCCAGTGAAGGTTTTTCCCTGCTGCTCCTACTTATCCGTGTTTGGCTGTTGTGTGAAATTTTGGTTGAAAGCCGGCGGAATTGCTTCTTTCTTCTGCACTCTTCAAACTTTCATAATCAGTTCGCTGCTACGATTCAGACATCTTCCCTTAATTTATTCTTAAGTCTTGTCAATAGATCTTTGACGATCTTTGCAAAACTTAACCCTAGAATTTTTCTTCTTCAGTTTCGTTCAACACTTCAACATGAAAGTTAAACCTGCTGACACAAAATATCATGCAACCGTTCGCAGGCCGATCAGAGGGTGAACTAATTTGATGTAACACTATTTTTAATTATTGTCAGTGTTGGGGTTGTAGGTTAATATTAAGTACACTCGATGTTTTGCTGGCTGAGTGACGAATCTAGAGTTAACGTGAGAACGTCAGAGCTAATTACTGTGGCAGCTTTGGCCGTACACAACCGCTAATAAGCCAGTGGGAACGCTCATCTTGTGTTCTGTATGTTCTCTAGGGCTTTTGTAATTTGAAGATAAGGACAGGGAATTTTACCTACTACTTCGCATCACAGGATGATGGCACTGTGGATGTATCGTATTTTAGTAAAAGAAACTGAAGTGTAGTATCAGAAGCCTGTCTATGAAGACCGTTTCAATGACGATGCTAGAAAACTGATCTGAAAGCCAATGTCATAACACGCAGCTGTAAAGCATTAAAAGGTGGTAAGTAAAGAAAAGGCATTGATGCAAACTGAAAGGGTCACAACATGTAGTTAGCGATTACATCTTGTGACATAACACATAACGGGTTTCGATTAGAGCTCAGTAGCCCACACAGGTTGTAGCAAATATAAACTTGTGTTCTGTCAGTGTATTCTTCTTTGACAAGATATTAACTGCAGTTCCAAAAAAGTATATGGTTGCATCGAAAAAACTGCAGTTGCTTCCATACCTCGATATATAAAAAAGTTTAGGGTATTAAGTGCATGACACAGTGTGTGTCTCTTCCGCATCAACACTTCTAAAAAATGTCACTTCCGTATCTTGAAAAGGTCATGAAATACGGCACATGTTATGCCAGATCATCCACGTCGCATGTAGAATTGAGAGTACCATGTGACGCTCCCATAGAGATACAAACCAATATGTCGAGAATAGAAATAATTTTTTAGTCTTGAACATTAACACTATTTCGATATGTTATCTAAATTTGATATGGAGCAATGTATGGCCTGAAATGGACCAAAGTCTACAGAATGCGTTTTTACCATTGTAAACTCTTAAGATTTCGTGTATTGTGTGTTGACTTTGATGGATAAAAATAACTGTGATAACGAGTGAAAAGAATTCCAATTAATCGTCGCGTCTAGTTGTCAGTTGATGAGATGTGAAAAAATCTTTACGGAATAGTTTCCTCAAAATCAGATGAAGTGTTTCACAGTGGCCAGGACGTTCGTTCTAGCACTTTACAGACAGTTCGTACGTATATGTATATGTGCTGCTGGAGGACACCTAGTGTCACACTCTGTGCTTGTGAGTAGTTCCTCGAATATTCAGAGCGGCAGGCAGCAGCGGAAAAGTTCGACGCCGCAAGACAGCAACGCGATGCCTGACGCGAACTGCCACTGGGGTGTCTCCACGGCAACCTTGCTGCTGCCATTAAGTCTTCGGCACGGAATTCTCCTTTGGGAGATGGTTGTCAATTATCACGTGGAACTGTTTGACGAGCACGAACTGCACTATAAATCACGAGGTGCCCTGCTGCAGAGGGAGGCTCTGTGAAACACCTGTTGCTTGCTGCTGCTAAAATTTCCGCGCAGAGTACCCTAGCGGGATCTAACGCTAACACAGTGGATTCCCACGAAACGATTCGATTAACAAATTCGTAATGTCGATCATCGCTGTGACGTCTGCCACTGACTGAAACTACAAGAACAACAACAGAGTACCCAGACGGAGCCGAGGGATCCATTTATTTACGGTTGTGTACGCGAACAGAGTCTGTAGTCGCGCCGAATCTGCCTGTTGACTCCCGGCCTCCGCGCGCCCACACTGGTGCGGACGCAGACGCGACACCGGCGGCTGGGCCTCCGCCTCCCGCGCCGCAGCTCCCAACTGCTGCCGGAGGAGGACGAGGAGCTGCTGGGGGCGGCGGCGGCTGCGGGGACGGCGAACCGGCCTCGGAGACCCGCGCGTAGCTTCCGGCGGCGGTAGCGCCGCCGCGGTCTCCACCTGGTGCGCGGAGCCTCGCCGCTGCTGGAGGATGAGCTGCGGGGGGCGGCGGCGGGCCGGCCACGACGACGCTGACGTCGCTTCCCCTTCCGGTGCGGCACCTCTGAAGCGCTGCGGGCTGGGGGTGCGGCGGCGAGCGGAGGGGCCGCCGTCTCCTGCGAGACGAGGACAACGTTTTGTGACGTCACAAGAGGTGATGAGGCATTTAGACAAATGGAAATGTGTGGTAAATTTCTACTCTAGGTGGGAATTTTGTTGTTAAACTGCTTAATTCAAGGTGAAGTGGTATTTGTGCAGGTTCTTTTCAAATTTGTTGACTGTTTAAATACACAGTTATTAGGCTCTTAAAGAGGTCAGTGACACTAGCTTCTTAATTCTGGATATAGACTACCAACATGATGAATCAATTCAAAATGAAAAAGAAAACCCTGTATGTCTCATTCTCATATTCACTGACTGGATTTAAAACGAAAAGTTCAGAATGTGTTGGAAATCTACATCATTGTGTGTTATTAGTTTCGATTCATGTCAGTGGGGCAAGTGACCTTAATACGCAAACCGTTCCCAAACTGAGTTTTTTTGCAGTGGCCAACAGAACGATTAGTTTTTGGAGCTTAAGCAAGCAGACGAATGAATCAGAGGACAGACGGGAAGTCGTAATAATTATGATAGAGAAACTGAAATGGAGGTGTGCGAGAAATGTAGTTAGCGAATGTACGTAATGCTTTTGGTTACGTGAGGGGTTGGGGCGACTGAAGAAATGAATGCCTTCACCACTGTAATCTGCTATGGACAAAAGCTACCTAGAATACATGGCTAACAGTTAAGACTAAACTATACGGAGTTAGTAAGACTCACCCCTACTGACTGCATTAGCTCCTCCTCCATCATCCTCCAGTACATCTTGAAACACTCGTCCAGAAACAGCTCACGTTCCTGTAGACGAAGGACTGTATCAGCTACAGACTAACCAATATCTAACTGTGCTTCTAGATTTAATGTTAATAGATTTTATAGCATCATTATCAGCTTTGAACGAACTGCGTCTAGCACACGCGCCGTAAGAATCTGCGACTATGAGTTACAACACAAGTCCAGAGAGGTAGTGATACTCACATCTGATGACTCTATAGACAGCTCATCCGCCAGTTTGCTGTAGACTGCATAGAAATCCTGCAGAAACATCTGCCACTCCTGTAAAGAAAAGCGTTTATTAGCTATACAGTAGCCAACATCTGACTCTGAATGTAGATTTAACATGGGAAAATTTTCTTAAAACTGGTCTCTGTTGAAATTAAGAGCACGTGTTTGCATCTTAATCTCAATTTTCCTTGAGACTTTTCAAATGGGTAGCATGTCAACGATTCGTGATGCTTGCCAATAGCACGTAGCAACAATGTTCCATTTCACTTGTGCCCACTGCCGATCGACATGTAATAATTTTCTTAGGTGTTTATGTATTGAAGAGTATAGTTTACATATTTTTGGTTTGCTTACAGAGACACAAGAATTAAGGTGACGCCTACCAGTGTCTCTGCGGTGGAGGGCCGTGGGAACAATGGTAGCAGGACAGTCGCAAACTGATGTGACCCGATGGCTTAATATGAATTAGATGGGCGGCAGTTTATAGAGGTCGAAGCTGTATTCCGAAGACTAGAGCAGGGCCCATCACGTGTATCATGAGAAAGAGAGAACCATTGTTTGTCTGCATGGCAACTGGCATCTGACCTCGCAGAATCCACTGCACGTGTTGTTTCGATGGCAAACGATGTAGGTTTCGGAAGAGTGGCCTTTATTGTCGGAGACCTGCTGTATGTGTACCTCTGACGCGTCTTCACAAAAGGGAACGTCTAGAGCAGAGCCGTGAACACGCCACCTGGACGGTCGAACAGTGGTCCAACGTTCGTTTCGCATATGAGGCCCGATTTGGTGTGGACAATGATTCTCGACCGATCTGCATCTGGAGGGAACGTGGAACACGATTTCGTGACCCACCCATTCTGGAAGAGACTGATATCGAGGATGATCCCTAATGGTGTGGGCGGGGATTACTTTGACAACTCGAACACCTCTTCTTCATGAAATTGTACAGTTAAATTGGCAAGGTTTAACTGCTGTCAAGTATCGTGAGGATATCTTGGGACCTCACGTGCAATTGTTGCGAGGTGCTGTGGGCCAGACTTTTTATAGCTGGCCGATAACGATCGACTTCATAGAGCACGGGTATTTGATGTTTCCCTTGGAAACGGAAGATATTTCACGCATGGCGTGGCCTGCTCGCTCTCCCGATTTGAATCCCATAGAATACGTCTGGGGTGCACTGTGGATACGGGTTGCATTACCTCAGCATCCGCCAACCACTCACCAAGACCTGCCAGCAGCTGCAGGAAGAATGGACGTTCTTGCCTCAACATGAGACTGAGAGCATCATTCACGGCATGCCCCATCGTTTGTCTGGTCTGTGTTGGCTCCAGAGGTGGTCACATCCCACACTGAGCACATTAACCAGTCATCGGAATGTGGGTGCATATCCGTTAAGTTGGAAAAAACGAAGAAACTTTGTGTGTACCATTATGCATGTTGCAGTTGTTTACGATCTGTGGTCTTTATGTTGTTTCTACTATTGTATGACTTAATTATACTGTTTTGTGGCAAAATAATCGCAACCTCGCAAAATTTCTGTTTGTGGCGTTAATTTTGGACACCAGTGTACTGTCTGATCAGATTAATCGGCTATCCCCACGTAATAAGGAACTGACCAGTAGAGGTCACGTGAAGGGGACCCACCAGTACAGAAGGAGGTGGGGAGTGTCAAGTAGTCAGTAGACAAGTGGGAACAGCAGGATTGTCGATCAGGAGAGCACAGTCTCTTTGAACCTTGATTAGTCACTGCATATCACCTGAGTTGGGACCTTTCATGCATTTGAAGCATCCCAGGTGGACTGCTGGAGATGTAACCGTCAAGTGGTAACACGAAGGAGCAGTCACAGCTAAACTAGGACCATACAGACGTAGGGTACTGACGGACAGGGACCGCCGACCTTTACGGAAGGTGAATGTAAAATATCGCCTGATGTTGGGGGAAGGAACTACTCGTGTCTTCCAGACTTCTATCAGTGCCGCTGTTAGCAGAATGGCTGTGCGTACAGCATGTAAAAGGAATGGGGAACAGTGGTCGGACAGCTGCTCGTAAGCCACGCGTGTTCTGCAGTCGGTGCTGGGCGACGCTTGAGGTTGCGTACAGAGCTAAGCCTCAGGGCAGTGGACGAATGCAAACAAGTGATTTGGAGTGATGGCTCATGCTGTACCCAGCGGGGGTCAAATGGGAGGGTTTGGATTTGGCGAATGCACCCTGTTATAAAGAACCATATGTGAGCCATTTGTATGTTGAAAATAATATTACCGAAATCGCGTGATCTGACAGTCTTAATCGAACCCAGTGGAGCACCTTTGTGATGAGTTGGAAAGTGAACTTCGCTCCAGACCCGAGTGTCCAGTATCACTATCACTCTTGTCCCAGGTCCTGAGGAAGGATTGTCTGCTGTTTCTCTACAGACGTTCATGTATCTCATTAAAAGTGTCCTGTAGCAGAGCTCAAGACATCATAAAAGAGAAGTGTCGATACACCACATGTTACTGTCCACTAATGCGTGTCCGGTTACTTTTGATTCGATTTTGAACATACTTTAGAAACTATATAACGAAATTACACTCTATTTAGTAATGGTCATTACAAAGTTATGCCTTGCTAACCTCAGCTGTTCTTAAAAACCTCAAAGGGCTGTCGCCTCTACATTCATAGCGGCAGGTAGAGGACAGTGAGGTTCACGTAAAGGATCTATCTGTCTTCTAGCTGTTCGTTTGAAAACTGGTAAGAGACTGACTTATTCTTTGTGGGTGTAAAGTGCCATCCCTTGCTAAACTTCGACCAAACTTCCAGAATATGTTTGCACAATGTTTCACTATAAACTTTAACATTTACTGCTGTGTAACTGTACTTCTCTTTTCATGGACTGTTATATGCCGTTACTAATACGTTAGTTGCATTAAAGAAGGAGGTATTTGATTTTATACCACGATAAATAAAAGCACTTAGAGATATAACCAGGTGGGAATAAACCCGCCCCTAATGTATTTCAGCGATAAGTGAATTTCGGTTGCTAAAATTTTGGGCTATCAAAATTTGGTGCATCCCTATGTGTATATTCATTCTTATGTGGGTGCAGTCACTGACGACCTCTACGTGATAGGCGAAAGATCGTTTCGCAAGTCGGTTTTCCAGTTACTTCAGACCATGAGCACAGTGTTTTGTTAGAATGCATGGCTGCTTTTCTAAGAATAATTTTCATTTCCAGAGTATGTTTCAAAAACCAAGTGACATTTCATTGCTAACGTCACATACGAAATAGTTATATTAGATAGGAGAGCTATAATTCGTGAGTGATTAAATCTGTAGGTGGATGGCGTGGCTGAAGGTCCTGCATTGCCGGATGGACAAAATTCCTGTACTCTCGAGTGCTACCCGTTTAGGGCCACTGACGATAAGCGTCATAAACCCAATGATTCGAAATCTCCAAGGTAGTTGTGGGATCCCGATACACCAAAATCCTCACGCTGTCAAGTTCTAACATGTATCGGTAGAAAATTCCCTTTCTTATAAGATATATAAAAATATCTTTTTTACATCGATCTGCGGCCAAATGCGATATCTGAATGAGGAGAAACCCCCACCGTAATCTGATGTTGTACATAGAACATAGGTAGCTTGACTACTGTTTGCTTTGCACGCTTATACTGAAAAGCCAATATTTTGAATATCGATGCATTTAGCACACATCATAGCAGTTGTCGTTTGATCGTGTTGGGGTTTTAGAGTTAACTGTGTATATGTCTCTAGAAGCAGGTTCAGAAGCAGTAACAGCTAATTGCGGTATGATTTAATGCCTGTGTTGTTGTGTATACAGCAGTTGGACGGGACTATGGAAACATTGAGAGAAGTATGTGCTATTCTAGACAAGCCTACAGGTTGCTCTGTCGTCTCTGACCACGAACGGAACCAGTGCTATATCCTCAGTACGTTGCAGACGTCGGTCGTCGTAACAACAATGTTATATCGTAGTTAAGTGAATCCGAACGTGGGCAAACTGTTGGTGCTCCTATGATGGCTGCTACCGTAACCAAGGTAGCCGAAGTGTTCGGTGTTTCAAGAGACACCATGTCGAAGATTTGTAGCGTGTACAGGGAAACGAAAAAAACCACCATCCGCTAAGTCAGAATACAGACAAAAGCGTGTGTTGAGTGATCGTGACATACGGTCATGGAGTGGATTGTGACGAGCAATAGGAAGAGTCAGCAGCAAAAGTCACTGCAGAACCGAACATCGCATTCGCGAAGCCCATCTGCACCAAACAACACTAAGGAAGCTCCATTAGCAGAGAATTTCAGGGCTAAATGGAATTCCGAAACCACTCAACAAGGACAAAAATCCCCGTAAGAGGAAAACGTGGTGCCAAAGACATAAGACCTGGACTGTGGAGCAATAGAAGAAAGTCACCTTGTCGAATCAGTGATGTTGTACAATGTTTCCAACTTCTGGCCGAGTTTACGTCCCAAGAGCGAAACACGACGGTGGTCTGGAGATGATTGGGGCAGCAGTATCGTGGTAGTTCATGGGCCCCTGCGGTCACTATACAATGTCGCATTAATGTCCATGGCTATATGAGCATTTTGCTGATTCCCTGGTACAACGTCTGTTCCCCAATGGTTATGCTGTGTTGAAAGACATTGGGTTCCGTGTTCAAACTGTTTCCGTCGTCCAGCACTGGTTTTCTTTTCCACGGGGATGAAATGTCGCATCTCCCTGGCCATCACAGTCAACAGACCTTAATATTATCGAGCCTTTGTGATCTACTTCGGAGAGGCAGGTGCTAGATTGCTATCCACCTGCATCGTTGTTACCTGAAAATGCCGCTATTTTGCAGGAATAATGATATAAGACCCCTTGAGAGCCATACAGACTGCATAGTCATCCATTCCGACACGTCTGGAGGCTATTATTTACCTACAATGGGTTTTCTGTGTTAGGCGTGGCAATGTGTTCCCATACTTCTGTGCATCCCCTGTACAGAGGGTGTGCCCCCAAACGCTGCTAACGTTCTGGAGCGACGTACAAAGAAGAGCCTCACCTGCTGCATGACCGCCACTGGGTCTGGAGGGGCGCCCTCCGCCTCCTGCTGGACGTTCTCCTCCTCCTCCACCTCCAGCTGCACGTTGTCCTCTTCCTCCTCCTCAGTGCTGCCGCAGCAGCACAGCCACCGGAGGACTCTCCGCCACATCTGTGCGTACAAGAAGTATATTAGGTACTATCGTTACCCTCACCTTGGATACAGCAGTGTCTCTCACTCCCAGTACAAACTGATACTGTCCGAAAAGTGTCTTACGAGGAGATCATCCGCTCTGCACTGAAACTAGAGACGCCCTGACAGAAACTCTAAGGTTCACATTATATAGCTATCAATACCAGAAACTAAATATTAGGCAGATAGGCGAATGTTACAAAATTTTTCACTACAAAGTGTATTTTTTGTAAACATATTACACAGGAAAATTTGCTTTTTATAGGTAGAATCTCTTATCTGTCTGCGAAGAACACTCATGAGCGGACTAGTAACACGTATTGCTTTCAGACTTCACAATGGGCTAACAGATATGTGTTCAATTGGTCGGTCCAAGTTGTTGTCTAGCGTAGGATTTCTGGCTGTCAGAGCCAAAGCCTTCCATGCAGTATCACATTTCATATGAACAAGATGAAGTAGCTGAAGGATGACTTCATAAAGTAGTGTTAGGAAGAAACGACAGATGCTACCACGCAGCTCCGACGAACGTGTGGTTTTCGCCACCCACTGAACTTACTTGTGTTCTCATTGGCTGCTGTAATAGAAGATCGAAGGATTACCCTCTGGTCTGCGTGCCAGAACTCTCACTTTCGTTTGCTCATTATGCTAAATTAACATTCATACCCTGTTTATAATAAAATTTGTATAACGTCTTTATATTGGGCTATCATTACATTGTCAAAATACCATTTTACTATTAACTTGTCAGAAACATTTGAATAAGTAGAAAGAGACGGATCACTTCGCCCGTCATACATTCAGCACCGCAAGTATACGAGAATGAAGGTGGAAGCAAGAAATAGTATCCTTTCGAGGATCACTGGTAGTAGGTAGGGCTCCCAACCACAAACCCTCAGAACGACGACACTAGCAACATTTCAAAGTACTGTTGAGTATGCATGTCCACTCTGGTATAAGCCTATCCAGACAAAGTTCACAAGGCACTAAAAGATATGGGTAGTGGTATTCCAGGATGTTTGAAACCTACGCTACTTGTAAGACTCTACAGCTCTCAGCTGTAGTGAACCAGATGTTCGTTGTGACGTAGCTGCCAATGCGGAGAGAACTAATCAGGTTTCTCAGGAAAAAAATAATGTAAGCACAATAATAAAAAATCGAAGGTAAAATTTAAGTTAAACTAAAAATTCCATATAATGAAATTCATTAGTATAAGCTTTCATTTTCTTTAATCCATTTTATCTCAATTCAACATGTCCATCTTCAAAAAATTAAAAATCTGAATTGTTATTGATTTCAAATATCTGTTAAGTAAAGGAATCTTAAACTCTTTATTAAGCACAGTCTAGTTTTATCTGAACATCTGGTATTGAAATATCTGTATCCACCCCTTTACTTTTAGATCTCTGTTTTTTTAAACAAATTAGAATTGCTTGTATTATTGAGCTTCTTCTGGAGGGACTCCATTTAAATAGGGAAAATTTTTATTGCAATAACATGTTATATGTTATAAATAGACAACATTGGTAGCAAAAACAGTATTATTCCAGTGATGGAGTTGTTAAAGATATATATATATTTGAAAAAAGGAATAAAATTATTTAAATGAAAAAGACAGAATATTTGCAACTATAAAAAGTTAAAAAAAGAATTATGGTGCAAATCTCTGGTGAGAAAAATAGAAATACAAAACTAATTCTCATGAACAACAAAAAAGGCTTAACAGAATTTTTTAAAAACGATAGTCTACATATAAAATATGAATATTTACATAATAATTATAACTCTGTACAAAAAATATTAGCTACAGAAGAAAGGAAGCGTGTATTATATTTAATGAAGGCTGGTGTATTAAAGATATTTTTCAAATTTCTGACTTTCTAATTATGATTCATGATTCTCAAAAGTATGAATTAAAAAAGAGAAATAGAAAGGTAGTAGTTTTAGAAAATAGAGACTAAAAGAAAAAAGTTACTTCATTTAAATAATTGTTTTAAAGAAATTCTCAATACAAATTTTATTTTTATGTTAGAAAATGTAGAAAACTTGTTTTAATTGAAATATCCTTATGGCACTGTTTCATAATTTTCTAGAACTACTCTTTTACTATACTAAAATGAGAATTATTTCCTAACTTACTTGTTGATTAAGTTTTTAGCTTAAAATCGCTGGTTATCTGCCTGTACTCTAATTGTATCTTTTCTTTCGCTTCATTCTCAAGTTTTTCAGTCATATATTTGCCATTCAAGCTTTGAATATCCTTATATTTTAAAGTAAACCCCTTCATCTTCGTCACAGAATTTTTATCATTTTTCTCAAAATAGTAACTTTTAGATCCAGTCGATGTTGAGATTTTAATCCACTTGTCTCCTAACTTATCAGTCCATTCATCCAGCATACAACCTGTTTCCACAGTATCTTTGCCATCATCTATATACTCTATATTATCCTGCCTCTATCAAAATACATAACTGACTGCAAGTTTATCTAACATATCGAACGACCTAAGCCTTATATGAGAATGCAGGCTTTCTTGGCGAGTCTCGATGATAAAATCTTCTTGGGTTGACAGCTGAGTCAATGCATTGTTCTTCAGCAAAGTTTCAGCAAGTTTCTTACTTGCCATTGTCACCTGAAGATGGCAAGTTGGTGAAATGTTGCTGGAGAACAACGCATTGACTCGGCTGTCAAACTGAGAAGATTTTATCAGCCTGAGCCTTCTATTTGATATAGTGAATGGTGTCATAAAAATATTTACAGCAGTGTTATTTTCTATATAATAACCTTTGAAATTACTATTTGTCTGAGCCATATTATCATTAATAAAATTTATGTCAATATTGTCTAATCAATCGTCCAATTATATCTAATAAAACTGTTGTTAATCTGTAATATACTCAGTTTTACTCATAATTTGTCATTGTCTAAACTTTCCCCACAATGAATTTAGACATATCTTAACAACAGTATTTTATTCTGCATTTTCTTTATCTTATCACGATCCAATGCAATATCCAACTGTCTTTCTCTGTTTTGATGTGTAACTCATTAGGTTCAAAGTCATCAGGACTGGTTGCTAATTTTATTTTGATAAAGTGTTTTACATAATTTTTAAACAACATGTTGCTTTTATTTCTAAAACCACACACTTTATTGATACTTAACATTTGATATCACTTTTCCACAACTTTCTTTACTTCATCAGATGTCGAAGTTCCAATAAAACGTCTTACATCATCATTGCAATTACTTTCATTTATTTTTTCTTCTGCACATTTGACACATAAGTAAAAGAGCAGTTTTTCATTTCCATTGATCTTTATCTCTTTTGGCAAAACTTGATTCTACGCTCCTCTAGGTGCCAACACTTTCCATTTTATAAATCTGGACCTTTTTAGTATAATATCTTCATTTATAAATTTTTATTGGATGGCACTCAGGATAATAATCATGACATTTCACAGGTGATTAAAGTCTACAGACATCAATGTATGAGGGTCGTCCAATAAGTAATTCCCCATGTTCTTTTTCTCAGACCATATTTATTATTGAGAGTCAGAATTTGTTGAAAGTATACATTAACATGTGTTGTTCATGTCCTATTTTTCTAGATAGTCTGCATCACCTTCTATGGCCATATGCCAACGTTGTTGTAGAG
The DNA here is from genome assembly GCF_023864275.1 of Schistocerca cancellata. Classification (NCBI taxonomy): domain Eukaryota; kingdom Metazoa; phylum Arthropoda; class Insecta; order Orthoptera; family Acrididae; genus Schistocerca; species Schistocerca cancellata. Next base: position 572,685,615 of record NC_064632.1, read on the forward strand.
CATGTATTCGCTGCTGGTAAAAGCTCTTGTCCTGTAGCTTCAGTCATGTTTTCACTGCATGACTGACACTCATGTCATCTTCGAAGTGTGTTCCCCATAGAGAATCTTTAAGTGGCCCAAGGACATGGAAGTCTGATGATGCCAGGTCGGGATTGTAGGGTGGATGGGGCAAAGATGTCTAACCCAATTGGGCGATGTGTTCCCGGGTTCTCAGACTTGTGTGTGGGAGTGCATTATCGTGTTGGAGCAAGATTTCTGCAGTATTCTTGTCCGACTGAACACGTTGGAAACGATTCGTGGGCTTATTCAGAGTCTTCATGCCTCGTAATTGATGAATGACACTCTTGGGATCAGATCCAGGAGAATGATGCCATCAGAATTACCAGAGAATGTCATCATGACTTTTCTGGGGGATGGGGCTGTCTTGAATTTCTTCTTTTTTGGTGATTGAGGGTGATATCACTCCAAGGACTGCCTTTTTGTTTCGGGCTCAAAGTGGTGCACCCACTTTTCGTCCCCCTTAACTATCTATGACATAAAGGCCTCTCTGTTGGTCTCAAAACACTCCAACAGTTGTGATGAAATGGCCTTTATTTGAATCCTGTGGTCCACTGCGAGCGTTAGTGGAACCTATCATGAGCAGCTCATCCGAGAGTCTCGATCATTGCAGATGCACTTCCAATGCTGACTAACAACTTTAGATGCAATTGCAGAATCGTGATGCGCCGGTCAGCACGAATAATGGCATCTACAGAATTCAGCATGTCAGGAGCAATGACTGTGACAGGACGTCCTGAGTGTGGCTGATCATGGAGCTCTGCTTCTGCATATCCTGAGACTGGAATTTTGTTTACCCATCACCCAATTGTACTTCTATCAACTACTGCCTTGCCATACACTCCACAAAAACGTTTAAGAACGTTCATCATGGTTTCTTTTTCTGCACAGAAGAATTCAACAACAGCATGTTGCTGTAATGTGAGTTATATGAAGACGCCATTTTGACCCTGTAGTACAGCTCTGCCATCTGCCAGAACATTTCGAAACTTCACTGGTGCACAGAACCAACACGAAATGTGAAGCACCATCAAGGACGATTGTCTAGGTATATTAATTGCTTTTTAAAAAAATGTGGGGCATTACTTATTGAACGGCCCTCATATCTTATTGTCATGATAATACCATTTGTTTATCTCTTAATTTTATGGTATTAGTTTGACAACCAAAAAAGGCACCTTTTGGATTCAAAGTGTCATTAACTTTAGGCAACTTTTTTAAATTTATGAATATTTTTAAACTGTACTTCTCCACATCTCCACTATTTTCTCCGGTATTTTGTATATTTGTGCTTCTTATTAATGTCTTCTGATACAGGTCATTTATCGAGTCTTTATTTATACTGGTAACCATTTCAGTTTTAAAACATTTTTACAAATTTTTTACGATTACGAGCATGTTGAGTGCTATTATTGTTTAAACAGTTTAGCAATAGACTGTTTGCTATAGTTTTACTTCTGCTCTTTATTCTATACAGCAATTCGTCTATTAGAGAAATATTTAGATCAGTATACAGCCATGAAAACTCTAGCAATTGTTAAATAACATAATGGATCTATATCAGCTAATTCAATGAATTGTTTTCCTATTTCTAAACAATCTCTTCTCAACATATCTACATCAGAATAGCAGTATTCATTCATTCCTTTCCTCATAATGGATACATATTTTCTGTTAACTTTTGCCTATCCCATTTGAGACATATTTCTCTATCTCTGGTTTCATAGATTCAACACAATTATATTTGACATCTCCAATAAATCCTATTTAATTTTCATTTTCTTGGGTATTGAATAAATGTTTAAAGTATAATTTCTTCAATTCCTTTAAACCAATTATTTTTGGAAAGCTACTAACTTGCCCTTGTACAAAATGGGTTCTATTTATAATTTGTATTTCTAAATGCTTTGTCTCCAATAACAGCAGTTTAGTTCCTGTGTAGACTATATTGTTTTTATTGTATTTTCAACACAGCACTTCATAATTGATTACACGGTATATTGGTTAGCGCCTTTTGTAACGTGTATTTATGCTATACTTTAATTTTCTTAATCCCACATGTAGTTAGATCTCTACCAAAGATATTATTGATGTGATATGCTAGAGCAACTGTTATTACTGTAGGACAACACAGATTATCATTATTATGAATTCTTGCAGTACACCTTTCAGTCATTTAGTCAGCACCTAAATTGATTATTTTATTACCTCTACTGCTAGGAGATGCTGACGTCTGAATATTAAGTGTGATACCTGCTGTACAAAGATACTCATCTGATGATAATATATCTCTGATTTTATTGCACATAAATGGTTCAAATGGCTATGAGCACTATGGGACCTAACATCAGTCCCCTAGAACTTAGAACTACTTAAACCCACCTAACCTAAAGACATCACACACATCCATGCCCGAGGCAGTATTCGAACCTGCGACTGTAGAGGTCGTGCGGTTCCAGAATGTAGCACCTAGAAACACTCGGCCACTCCGGCCAGCTATTGCACGGAACTTTAACCAATAGCTTAGCAGTATCTGATGATTTATATCCTGTAGAAGTTGGAATTTAGTTCTCTCTTTAGCTACTTGTACCATAGAGAAAAGCACTTTAGTTACATAATCTGTTTTTCATAAATGGTGCCAAGTTTATTAATATCAGCGTCTATAGAGACGTTTTTGTAGTCAAGAGAATAAGCTTTGAAATTTTCATTATTGTTAGATAACTCATTTTGCGGTGGTTTTGTCTCTTTTCCTTGCACGAATAGTTTACTACTGAACGTTGTCATCAAAAGCCTAAAAAAATTTATATTTTGCACATTATGCTCTTGATTCAACTCTGGGAATAATTCATTCTGAGAAGGAAACTCCAGCAACATAATAGAAGTAACTAATTCCGATTTCTTTACTTTTGTGTAGGCACTAACAGCACCATTTTTAGCTAAAGCTCTAAGTCAGCTAATTTCATGGTCTTGAGATTATTCAAAAGAGGGATCAATGAATTACATGAAATAATTAACTGAATAAAATTAGCCATTCTTAGCTTACTATATCGCTTTAAATTATTTCCCGTACAAACACAAAGAAGTTTAGAAGTTGTGAACTGCCTCAATTTGGTCTCCCTTCATCTAGGTAAAAAAATTTTGTGGTTTGTGAAAAACGAATAATTTGATAAAGTAGCAAATGTAGTGATTAATTAAGTTTCATTTACAGTTAATTTTATATGTTCAGCTTACAGTAAATATTTCTTGTGACTTTTTCAATTATCTCTTTTCCACATACACTAGCTATTTTTCTTTTATTTCCAGCTTCTTGTAGGAAAATCTTTTATCCATCTCCTTGAGAGCTTATTACTAGCTGCAATATTTAATTAATACTTATTGTTGAATTACCACTCAGTGTGTTAATCATTTATCATTGCTAATAATATATGTTCGTCACACAGAATTCGTTATAAGTATTTTTGTAATAATATTCAGATACACAATTTCCACATATGCACTGAAATACTTTACCATTCAATTTTTTATGATATTCATTAAGACGTTCCTTGCATGATTTCTTATATTTACCCTTCTTATATTTGTGTGAGTGAAAGTCATTTCATAAAGTTTACTCTTCTTGTAATTAATTGCTTCCATGTACTGAAACAATTTTTAATTATATTGCAATAATTTATTATGTGACAATCATGATGGCACCACAAACCATGTTAGAACTGTTTACACAAAATTCGAAAATAAATGCAAATTAAAACCACATTTGTGATTTAGCTGGATATTTACTAATTGAAGCAAAATTGTGTGAGTAAAAAAAACTGGCAATGGTCAACCAATAAACATTGAACCCTAAAAATAATATATAACAGGAGTGTATCATTATGCACTAGCTTCAGCTAATTTATTGGATTAAATTGTGTTAACATTATACTACTATCATTTGCCTTAATTTGTTCATTATAGTAGATGTCAGTAAAGATATGAAATCAGCAGATGACGAATAGAAGTGATAACACATACATCAACCGTACAAACATTTTATCAATCTATGAATTATCCTAGCAACAGCAACTCGTTTATTATATGTAAATTATTAATAATCTAAAAAAGTATTCTATATATCAATTGAGTTAGTCACAGATCTCATCAATAACAAGCTTACATACGAAGGCAGGCAAGCTTTCATGATAACTGAGGAACAGAATAACCTACTGATTAAAGCAAAAGATATTGGAGAGGTCCTTGTGGTGTGAAATTCAGCCCCTTTTTAAGTATGGATGAGGTAGCATCATCAATTACTTTCCCTGTACAGTTAATGACCGTACTCTGTAGTTCTTCTTGCGGTGGTTTGGCCGCAAGGCGTTCGTATTTTGCAGTTTGTCGGCAGGTAGCCGACTGCCAAGCACTGTTGGCTTGAGACTAACTAACTGCATTTACCCACTCCCGTGAATCAGGGGAGAGTGTGATTATTTGAACAGGGGTACATAAAATTTGTGAAATATTTAAATTAGCTCTTTTTATTTTACTGTACCCCTTCAAGTTATTTCTCCCCTATAGCACCACCAAGTTTAGAAGTTGTGAGCTGTCTTGATTTGGTCTCCACTTATGTAGGTAACACATTTATTATGTTTATGAAAAATGTATAATTTGACAAAGTAGCAAAAGTAGTGTTTAGTTAATTCTCATTTTCAGTTCGTTTTTTATGCTGAAGTTTCCAATTATTTTTTTCCACATTTACACACCATTTTCTTTATTTTATATCTTATTGTTGTCATATTTAGCATCTCCTTGAGAGCTTATCCCTATATCTAAGTGAAGATAATGAAAATATTTGATTTCTTGTTAGTTAATAATTTTTTTAAATTATCACACTCAGTTTGTTCCTCATTTTTGTGCCTAATAATATTTTATAATGTCCATCACTCGGAATTCTTTTTAAGTGCTTTTTATAATAAGATTAAGAAATATATTTTACACATACAAACTGAAATCCTTTACTATTGAATTTTTATGATATTCGTTGAAACATTTTTTGTATGAATTCTTAAATTTACCTTTTTTATATTTCTGTAAGTGAACTTCTCGACTTCACAGATTTTACACATCTTACATTAAATCTCTTCCATTTATTGAAGTAATTTATATTAGATGTAAATAAATGATTACATAACAAATTCAATGGCACCACAAGTCATGTTAAACTGTTTATGCAAAAATATAAAAAAAATGTAAATTAAAGCCAGATCATTTTGCTACTGAAGGTAGAAGAATCAACAAATGTTTTCAGAAAGAATTCTTCCAAAATTGAAGATTATCTAGACAAAATCACCAAGATAACATTAAAACACATAAAAAAGCTTAAATTTTGGCAAAAAATGCTAATAATCTTTGTTGCATAAAACTGTTTGAGATTTAAATTTTGAGAAAAAGATGATGGTAATAATCTTCGTTGTGGAGCTTAATATGTATATATATAGTGTATCGTTATACACTTCCTTCATACATGCAAATGACAGCAGTTCAACTATAATTCTGTATGACCAGCAAAATTTACGGGTGTGAAAAAAATAAGTATAACTAGTGAGAGTCCTATTAATTTCTTCACGGAAATAATTTCTGACGAGATGTTGGAACACATTGTGTTTCAAAATAATCTGTATGCTCTTGAGAGTGGCAAATTCAATTTTGGACTGACAGTTCCTGACCTGAAAACATTTCTAGGTGTGCACTTAGCGATGACATATATCAAATACCCTCGTGTGAACTGAGGTTTTCCTGGAGTACAGAAATTTTGAAAATTTCTCAGATATTCAACCACGCAACGTCGTCCAAAAGGCGCCATATTTCGGCAAGCCGACTTCTAGCCATCTTCAGGCATTCTTGGTGTCTGATTGATCTCTGATGGATGCTGACTTTATATAATCTCCACCCCTCTCCTGCAACCTCCGTCTGGACGCTTCCGAGCGGTCCTCGGCTGGTGGTGGGCGAAGGGCGGCGTTGGGTTGCGGGGGAAGCGCGGCGCCCCGTGACATATCATGGGCCACAGTCCTTCCGCGGCTACGGCCGCTTACGGAACTTTGCCGTCGTGGTGACAATGCTTCTTCTTCTACAAGTGTCCTGACGGGAGCGGATTTCCGTGTAGACTGTAGTTGTGTTTTAATCATGCTTAAAGCTGGATCCCAGGCTTTGCTTGGCTGGAAAACGCTGTCTTTATTTATTAGTTTGTCATGCAGCCGAATCTCCACTGCCTTTTTGAGGATAAAGCCCCAGAAGGTGCTCGATTGCTGTAACGCCTTTGTGCCATCGTAGGTCATGTCATGAGCATGTGAGATACAGTGCTCTGCCACAGCGGACTTGGTCGGCTGTGCGTTGTCTGCGTGGCGTTTATGTTCACTACATCTCTCCTGTACCGTCCGGATGGTCTGGCCAACATACAAGGGATGCTGTAAACTCCCGGTTTCCGGAGTCCTAATCCGGCCTTGACTGATCCTAATAATGATTTCGTTTTGGATGGAGGACGCAACACGCACTTGACATTATATTTTCTGAGTATTCTGTCGATCTTTGCCGATGTGTTCCCGACATATGGTATGATCGCTGTCGCAACAGGTTTGTTTTCGTCCTCGAAAGGCTGCGGTCTCGGCTTCTTCGGTCTTAAAGCCCATTTTATCTGGCAGTGTTTGTAACCGTTCGTGCGGAACACGGCCTGCAAGAGCTGCAATTCAGCCGTTAGGATGTCACCAGTTGCTCAAAACACCATCTCGCTGAGAAGCAGGATGACAGCTGGAGGTATGCAGGTACAAATCTGTATGTGTCGGGTTACGGTAGACGCTATGTCCTAGTGTGCCATCTAGTCTTCGCTTGACGAGCACATCCAGAAATGGAAGCTGGTTGTTTTCTTCTACCTCCATCGTGAACTTGATATTCTTGTGCAGCGAGTTCAGATGGTGCAGAAAGGCTTGGAGGCGTTGTCGTCCTTGCGGCCAGATTACGAATGTATCGTCTACATATCGAAAAAAGCAAGAGGGCTTGTAAGCTGCCGACTCGAGAGCTTCTTCTTCAAAAGCCTCCATAAACATATTGGCCACTATTGGTGGTAGCGGACAGCCCATCGCTACTCCATCAGTTTGTTCGTAGTAGTTCCCATCGAAAAGAAAGTATGTTGAAATAAGTACGAATTCGAAAACATTCGTTACTGTTGGTTGGATTTCTTTCTCCTATGAGGCTTAGGGAGTCTCTTAGACGTACCATGGTAAACAGGGATACCACATGAAAGCTCACCATGAGGTCTTCTTGACCCAGTCGGAAGTTCTGGACCTGCAGGACGAAATGCTTTCTGATGTGGTACTGACATTTGCCCACAGCTCCCGAACTTCCAACTGGGCCATGGCAATGGCAATGCTGCGGACAATAGAAGAAGAAATGCACCGTTATGTTTTGTTGGGCCAGAGCCTTCTTTCCTTTTTGTTAGGTATTCAACAATCTTTTTCAGAACAGGTATACCTAATGTTATGAGCAAATTTCCACCAGTTTCTTATCTCTCTTTCTTTTTTGAGCATCAGTTAAAAATGACCTGTAGTATCTAACTCTTCATAATCATGTCTAAATTTAATTATTTTTGGTATAATTTTGCCACTAGGTAGCAATTTGTAATCAATACTGAAATTATTCATTTATGTAACTAAAAATTATTATGAAATTTTTTTTTAGTCCTCACCTACTTTCACCAACATCCAAAACCATTCCCAATTTTCTCTCTCCATACATTATGTCTCTAACCGTTGTTGCTAATAATTTTTTTCCAAGTGATGCATCTTCAGCAAACATTCTCTATTCTGTAGCTAGCTAAAGTTATTCATCAGCTTGATATTTAGTTTCTAAATCTTCACTATCTCTGTAAGCAATGTCATGTTTTTTGTATGCTTCTTCTAAGAAATTTGTAATCCTATCACCACATTCTAGTCATCCATCTAGTTTAGTGAACAGTTTGCATTACAAACATCATGGCAGATGCATCTCTGGCATTGGAAATGATTTAAAATGCAATTTATCAACCTTTTCCCTGTTTTTCAGGTTTCCAAAAAGTGTGTGGCAAGCTATTAAAAATCTAATCATATATGATATTAATTTTTGATTATTGGTAATGAAGTCACAAAATTTTTTTGTTAACATTTGCATTATTCCTATGTTTTTGTTATGATGATTTTTATTTGCAGCTAATTCATCTTCATGATTTACTGCTTATGTGTCGATTAATTCACACATCAGATATATTTAATTGGTTTAGCTATATATTTTTGATTAAACCTTCACCTTTTTTAATCTGATTCTGAAAAATCTAAAATAGATTATGCTTCTTTTAATTTCGCGAAATGGATGTCATCAATGTCTTGTATCAAATTGTTGTATTTAATACCTTTACTTGGTCTTATTTGATCAAGATTCTTAACAGAATATAACGCTCCTGACTGGGACGAAATATGTGCATAGTTCGATAAATCAGTAACGTCAAATTTTCTGCCTATATGATCCATATTATTGTGTTTTTTTAGTTGAAAGATTCGCCAGTACATCTGTAGCATTGCATATATTTTCACCAATAGTTCATTTATGAACCAACATATTTAAGATAACCAATAGGTCTCAGTCCAAAAATTTTATTTTCAGTGTGACTGATACATTTGAATAACGTTCCACTTAGCTTTATTTCCTTAAAGTTTTGTTCTTTACCATTATATTTTGTTCTTTTTCTCTTCTTCAGTTCTTATTCAATGCATCTTGTATTTCAGATTCACTTAATTTATAAGCATATTTTTATTGGTGGTATGGCATTAAATTCTTCTAAATAATGGTCATAAAGGAACTTTTGTTTTTCAACTTCTAAATATTCTTGAATAGCTTTCAGAACGTTGTCATCTAATCCTTCTTCACTTCCTTGTGTTACCAGGCTGATATTCATTTTTATAGTTTTCAAATTCTCTTCTTGGTTGTCTTTTCCATTGTGTAAATTCTTCTTTTTATTCCTTCTTTTTGTTTTTGTTTCATCTAGCTTTTTTACTAATATATGAGTCATATTTTGCAAACATTTACTGTAAATAAAAAGCATTAATAAATCATCTCTAATGTATGATGAGTGATGTAAAAAATCTTCAATTTGATTTCTGTAGTTTCCTTTGTTAGGTTTTCTAGTCATTTCTGTCATAAAAATTCAATCTGACCATTATTCCAGCATTTACTACAATATTCTTTAAAATAGTGAAATTTATAGTCACCAGTATCAAACTCATGGTAAATATGATTTAAATTTGCATCTTCTCTACTAAATATTTTTAATAAATTTATGTTATCTCTCACTAATTGTTGTGGTATTTTTGAGTTTATCTGAGCTAAATAAAAACAATTTTTTCCTATGTGTCAGCCTGTAGTAAAATATTCTCTAACAACATCCTGATTTTTGAGAATGAAATCATACAATACTACGAGCATATTACCTTGTCATTCATCTAATAGTATAATTTCTTCATTATTCTCAATAGAAGTAGTAATGTTGTCATTATTTTTATCTTCCATTTTTACACATTTTTGTAAATTCTTGATATTTTGGCTCATCTAAACATTTGGTTGGACTAAACCTAAAAATGACTGATTTTATTCTCTTTCAGTCACCACAAAGCGAGAATATAAGTATCAATCATTAATGGTGCTTCTTCAAATCACCTTGAAATTGTTAATGCACACTGAACAGAATTAGGTAAGAGCTTGCCATGATTATTTTTCGATTTCTTATTTGGAATTTCGTTTTTGATTACCAATCTGTTTTCATTTCATTAATAATATTTTTATGGGTAGTAAATGAGTTATATGTCTCAGTTGAGTGGTAAGTCATTCGTTCTCAGAAAAAAATTGTCTGTATCTGTATGAGCTAGCTGTGGTAATGTTGCACTAGATGGTTTTTATACAATACTTTTCATTCATAAAGTTATATAAAAATGTATTGTTATAGAGAGACAGTATTAATTCATACTGGTCAATATAATTTGAAAAACTTAGAAAAATTTATTTATCCGAAAAACAAAAAAATTTCCATATTGAGACAGTTAAAATTTTAAATAAATTTATTAGTGAAAGCAACATTACATTTACATGGATATAAATGCTAGTATCAATGGTTGCTTGGACTTAGTTGCAAACTAATCTTGCTAATGAAAAGACTGTTGCTAATGATGTTCCTAAAATAACTCTATTTGAATTAGTCAACAAAAACATTTAATTTGAATGAGGTTCTGTTGATCGAGGTCCAAGCTAACTGCCTGACAACTGCGATCTGTTTCTTTCGACCGTTACTTACTGTTGTCGCCACCTATCGTCAAACGGCAGAAGCAAAGTTGTACACCTTGTAACTGAAATTGTACTCAGAATTTTGTGACATGGTAGTTAATTTATTTCCATCAAAAAAGCATTTGAAATTACTCACCTTTTTAAAAAGAAAATATTGATGAGTGTAATTCACATTTTAAATAGCTCTGACAGCCATTTTATAAATAAAATAAAATTATTTACAATTTAGCTGATAATATTCAGGTTATTTACTTTATTTAACAGTTTTTATAATTTTTAAAAGAATCCTACCTGCTCACCAGTAAATAAGATGAGCCCAGATCAGCGGCATGAGTGTCTACTACACTACTGACCGAACTACTTCACTTTCGTGGTGTTTTGCTGCTTATGATCCATATATGAGATGTGTATGAGCTACGTTTAAAACTTTAGAGCCCTTTTTTTCGGAATTTACTGCGTTATGCGCTGTAACATTTTTATGAATGGGCGCCCTTGAGGTAGACTAGTAACCCACAAAGTCTCATCCCGAACTGAATCTCAGATCTTGGAAGGTCCCCTTGCCAGTAGCCAAATTGAAATTTTACATATAATTGTTTTTTTTTTTTTGAGTTAGTACTAGTGATTTACGAACGTTTGTTTTGCTATCTGTGCAATAACGCTTCAATAGCATCATTTCATTAGTCATCGGTTTGTGATGCTCTTAATTCATGTCAGATACATGTGAATTACAGTGTGACGCCTATATAGTCAAATAATTAGTACTCAGTATCTTTTATAGCAGGGGAAACAGGTTTGCAACGAACTTATTACTTAACTCGCTGTAACATATAAAACAAGTGTAGTGACTGTCACTTGTTTTGCATAGCAGATGGTAATACGAGGGTTGCAACTTTAATAGTGGCAACTATTTATTTATAGCTTGTACAAATAGATACGTGTTTCAAAGTTTTACTGACCTTCAAAGTAGTCACCAGCATTATGTATAACCCGTTGCCAGCAATGTGGAAGTCGTAGGATACTCTTAGCAGTGCCAGTCACGTTCACAGTTCGAGTGGCTCGGTCTATCGCCTGACGAATTTGTAACAGTTCTGAAGCGAATGCCGTGAAGCGTTTCCTTCAGTTTAGAAATCAAGTTGATCTAACGAGGGCTTAAGTCAGGTGAGAGCAGTAGATGGTATACAAATTAGCAGCACCATCAGTCAAACAAAGCAGTAACAGCTTGCGCTGTCCGTGCTTGAGCAGTGTCCTGCAGGTCCTGCAGAAAGTGTCATCACTTCTGTCTCTATGCTGTTCATTTTGTGAACACAACCTACGACTTAAGCCCTCGTAAGTTCAACTCGATTTCTAAACTGAAGGAAACATTTCATGGCATACGCATCAGAAGTGCTACAAATTCGTCGGGCAATAGACCGCGCCACTCGAACTGTCAACACAACTGGCGCTGCTATGAGTATCCTTCGACTTCCACATCGCTGGCAACGGGCTATACACAGTGCTGGTGACTACATTGGAGGTCAGTAAAACTTGAAACACGTATGTATTTTCTATGAGCTGTATATAAATAGTTACCACTATTAAAGTTCCAACCCTCGTATTTGATGAGTGTCAGCAGACTTATTGTAATTACCACAAGAATGATCGCTGTGTCTACTTGGTGCTCATGAGACAGGTGCTTCGTGTATGACTGAAAAAGTGTATGTCTGTGCCTACGGTCGCAAATTATTTCAATTCCGATTGTAGATTTTCTTTTCCAGTACTGCATAGTCACTGCTCGACCACCAATATGCTGTGAATATGCTTCGTATATTAGAATGAGCAGAGTGGCGGAGGTTTTCTTTAAAAATTTTGCAATTTTTTGTCCCATACTCTGCTTGTGATTAAGCGAAAGGTGAGGCGGTGAAGCAGGGCAGAAGTTTCTTATGAGAAGGTAATGTATAGTGTATGCTTGCTCGCGGTGCAGAATGGTATATGGAGAGCTTAATCAGAGTTGTTGACCACAAGAAGCATAGTCGACCCCACCTTATCATTACTAAGGTAATTAGCTATAGAGTTAATGCTTCATCACTGACGTCATTCAGACCACGTGGACAGCGTAATACCACCGCATTCACTGATCACCCATACCATTCTGAACATACACTTGCTACTATCAACTGCTCGCAACGATTACAATTTAATTGGTACTGATGCTTGACAACAAAGGTGAAAAGTGCCTTATAAATGTGAATTTCTACTTGGAATACGTCTAAGACTGAGGTCCAAAATAACGATAAGATGTTAAGCAAACGGAGCGAAGGCCAAGGACTCTATTTATTTTCTCAAGTTCTTGCAGTTTGATCTTAATTAATTCCTTATAGATGCGTAGTAACGGGCTCTTTCGGCTATCAAAGTTATGCATTTGTATCATCGAAGTTTTTTGCTTTGATAATCTATTACCTTAATTGCTTCGATAATCGATTACCTTACATAATACTCCATGTTGTGTTGAATGCGACTCTGAACGCGGCGTTAATTTGACTTTCAGACCACCATCTGACGACTTACGGAATGAGGTCTGAACTGTTCTGACAATTGTGTTACCTGTGTCCTGAATTCTGGAGGAAGTTGTGGCATCCGGCAGTCCGTGCTGAATGCAGATATGCAGAATGATCTTCACTGCTGTAAGTGGTACTATCCCTTGCTGCAAGTTCACCATACCGTAATTAGTAACATACCAAAAGGCTCATTCCGATGAAAGACGCAATGTCCGAAGGTCCTAAAACAAGAATCTGTTAGCAGTAGTAACTGACAAAAGGAACAGACTGAGACGTGGCAGTGTAATGTAACACTGCTACCCATCCGAAGATGGTGCGGTAGTTATGTTCAAACAGGCTGTACCGTATGGGAAAGTGGCAGAAGGGACCACGTGTGTCCAGCAAGGGAGAAGACCCATGTCCGTCCGACAACGTAGTGCTAAACCAATTCTCAGTTGCCGTCAAATGTGATATTTCTCAGATTCCAGGAAGTGCAAGAACTGTGAGTAGGAGACTTACCAATAATGGACTTTTATCCGAAGTGTTGCTATAATGCAACGCTTGACTTTTTATCAAAAGACCCACCGCATGGGTTTTGCAGGAGGGCATATTGAGTTTGATTGGAGCAGAGGTGTATTTTCTGACGAGAAAATATTTTCTGCCGTTACCAGTGCTCAATTACAGAGGAGATGTCAATAGATTGATTGTGTATAGTATCATAAACGCAGAAGTTTTCTATCTGTGATACACAATAGTATGCCCTTGTTTTCCTAGTTTTTCCGCAACAAATGATAACTATTAGAAGTGATCTAGATGTTTATGATGTTAATGGAAAGACTGAATAAATAAAACATCATAGAAACATCACCTACAAAGAATGAGTGCAGAGAGGATCCCACATCTTACCATATTGTACCAGCCAAGAGGGAGGAGGGACGTAAGAAGTCACAGAATGAGGTGGCAGTGAAAAGTGAAGACGGAACAAACCGAAGTAACTAAGTCTTGAAGTTCAGAAGAAGGAGAAGAAGATCGTAAATGGGAATGTTTTAGATAAAGCTTCCTTTACTTTATTGTAGTGCAGAGCACTCTTATAAATCATTTTTCCCTTGTTTTATAGATGCACCTGTTTCAGCTTGCGTTTGTCAAATAAATTAATTTGTGAGCGGTTTGCTTAGCAGCAAACGGTTTTAATATTACTATGTGTACTGGCCATGGGGAGAGCGCTTCAGTCCAAAATATCTTGATGAATGGGAGAGAAGCGGATACTTTTCTGTTGGCATTTGGGATTACATCTCGGCTTGGTGAATAGGGCGCCTGTGGAAAACTGATGCCATCCTCAACAGTTAGGCCTGAGTTAGTATTCTAGAACACATAGTGAAGATAAGCGTTGAGCTACTGTAACTTCAATGAGACCTCTATTTCCAGCAGATTTGAACAGGAAATAACGTAACGGTTTTCGATAGTTTTCACATAGTCACCATTTCAATTCCTAAAGACTACACTTTGTCATAACAACGATGCTACTCTGTCATTTAGTATTCTCTTGACGTCCCCAGTATGGTTATTGCATTTTGGTCTAGTCATGATGCCCTGAAATTAGTTTCCTCTCTCTCCCTCATAGCTTCTAGTCTCATAAGTTGCTGCTAAATACATTCATGAGAAGGGGGATGTGTCAGAAATGTAACGAATGAGTTTCCACCTTCTGTTACTTAACTCATTTGCCTTCTTTGTTCCTTGTCGCGTATTCAGATATTTTACAGTTTTCACCTACATTTATCTGTTCTTTGTCCTCTGCAAATAAATTACTGTTGCTTCAAGCCGAACCTCAGCTTGAATCCTCAGGATACATAGAGATGTAAATCGCGTACAGTAGATTTTGCATTGGAGCTACGTATTTCCTCTGATACTCGGAGTTGTTGGAACGTCTCAACCATAAATGTTTCCTTTGTTATTACTATTTTTCTGTTCACTTGTCTTAAGCTTCTGATGTGACTACTGCACTATTTCCGTGATAGTTGAACAGATCGGCTTGATTAACTTTAGCACCCAATGTTTTCACATCTGTGTTGACCTCTTCAGTTTTTTTTCCGAATTCGCGACAGCCACTACGTAATATTCCTGAAATTTTCCTGTACAGCCCGACTGCTTAACTGAGTGGTAACGTGTTTGCCTCCCATGCAGCGGGCGCGGTTTGATTCACGGCAGGTTTTGAGATTTTCTCTGCTCGTGGCCTGGGTGTTATGTGGCCCTCATCGTCAACGACACACAGGTCGCCCAATGTGGCGTCACATGAAATAAGACTTGCGACCTGGCGACCCAGTTTCCCCGTTTGGGGACGCCGGTCATTTCGTTTCATTTTTCTCGTACAGCTGGTGCTTGTTACTCCAGCGAGAGATTGTGACTTCACAGCGCTGTCGCAACGCAGAAGTTAGAATTGAAAGACGTTTTATACATCTCATTTCGATACCACATCATTCGTATCTGATTCAGCCGATTGGTCTTAAGGTGCCTCTCAGCAGGCTACGACTCTCATCATATGTAGGGACTCGGCAAACCGCGTGCCTCATCAGCTGTTTAGCATAGATCTCTCAGCTACCACAGGAGCTGAATTCTTAAATGCTGTAGAAAATACGAACACACCGTGCCAGTCGTAAATACATTTTTTTAAAAATAATACACTTCGATGAAATAACTAGGTAACACTTTATTTACAGGAACAGAGCTCCATCCATCAAAGCAGAGCTCTTGATAACTGGTTTCAGGGACAAGACAGGACAAAGCTAATCGCGTTCGTCCCACGATCGTCGGATTCCAACTCTGTAGACAGTACGTGAGTGGAGCTTATCGACGTCATTGCCATGTGGACCTACAAACGAAGGAAACCACTGCCGCCAACATTTGGCGAAGTAGCGTGTGCATGACCGGAAGAGTCTGCAGCACATGAGGAATCTGTGATGCTATGTAGGTGATGGCATAGTGTGTACAATGCAGAAGGTAAAGGGAGTAGAGGTGATGTTTAACAAGTCAAAACTCGACCTGCTGCAGCAGCCATCTGCAGTTGATGGCCACAGAGCGCCGCAGGTCAATCATATTATCGCTGTGAAGGCAGATTAAGGCATCGCTGACAGTAAGCAAGTCAACGCTCCACTGAGGCGGGCCTATACCAATACACATTGCTCGCAATTTACGTACATTAAGAGATCCGCTTTTCCATGGATCGCCACCTACGCAAATCCCACCCAGTTATTGTCAGCACTTTCAAGGCAGAGGACCAAATTGTCTGGAAAGGCGGTGCAGGAATATCGATGTCCACCTTGGGACATCCGCTTCAGTCGTTGTAGTAGTCCACATAACAATGGTTCTAGAGCGAAAGCGTACAGCACTGCACAACACGTGATAGAATCAGTTGTGTGAGCCTGCTATTATACAGGACCTAGGATGTTGCGCTATGCAGGAAACGTATGACCACCTCAACAATGGTTTCTGTGTATCCTATATGACGGATATGAGTCTGAGGAGGCCTACGCTGCAGGAAAATGTTGAGCTCAAATGAGAGCAATCATACCCCTATAACGGCAGAGCGCTGTCCAAATGTTGCATGCTCCACCTAGCGACACCTGATCGTAGGACATGGCATAACGAGCCGTTCTCTTAAGTTACACCGCCAAAAAGAGTGTAAAGAACTTCATGTCGCTATTTAGCACGGTCAAGAGGAGACAGTCTCTGATAGTATGGACACTCTGGTGGTTCGTGAATGGGACAACAGGGCCCTCTACAAAGGCAACGGGGACCCTCACCGTGGTGGACATCAGTTCAGTCCATTTGGGTGCTAAGAGATGTCGGAGAGCTTGATAAAATTCGAGGGTATGCCGTCAGATGACATGTTAGCAGCTCTCACTAGGATGGGTCAAGGACTTCATTCTGGAAACATCCCCCAGGCCGTGGCTAACCCATGTCTCCGCAGTATCCTTTCTTTCAGGAGTGCTGGTTCCGCAAGGTTCGCAGAAGAGCTTCTGTAAAATTTGGAAGGTAGGAGACGAGATACTGGCAGAAGTAAAGCTGTGAGGATCGAGCGTGAGTCGTGCTTCAGTAGCTTAGATGGTAGAGCACTTGCCCGCGAAAGGCAAATGTCCCGAGTTCGAGTCTCGGTCGGGCACACAGTTTCAATCTGCTAGGAAGTTTCATATCAGCACACACTCCGCTGCAGAGTGAAAATCTCATTCTTGAAATAATCCTGAGTTAATGAGCATCAAAACCGATTCAGAGATTAGTGAACACTGGGTTGTCATAGCGAGATTGAATATTGTACTCCCCAAACCCCCGAAAAATAAACGAAAAATATACCTATTCAAAAAAGCAAATACAAATTCACTTGACCCCTTCCTTAGAGACAATTTCCACTCATTCCAAATTAATAATATAAGTGTAGACCAGATGTGGCTTAAATTCAAAGAAATAGTATCGGCAGCAATTGAGAGTTTTATACCAAATAAATTAACAAACGACGGAGCTGATCCTCCTTGGCACACAAAACGAGTTAGAACACGAAACAACGAAATAAACATGTCAAATTTAAAGAGAAGCAAAATCCCCAAGATTGGCGATCTTTTACAGAAGCTCGAAATTTATCGTGGACTTCAATGCGAAATGCCTATAACAGTTTCCACAATGAAACGTTGTCTCGAACACTGGCAGAAAATCCCAAGAGATTCTGGCCGTATGTGAAGTATGTTAGCGGCAAGAAACAATCAATGCCTTCTCTGCGCGATAGCAATGGAGATATTATCGAAGACATTGCTGCCAAAGCAGAGTTACTAAACATAGTCTTCCGAAATGCCTTCACAAAAGAAGACGAAGTAAATATTCCAGAATTCGAATCAAGAACAGCTGCCAACATGAGTAAGGTAGAAGTAAATATCCTCGGAGTAGTGAAGCAACTTAAATCACTTAATAAAAGCAAGTCTTCTGGTCCAGACTGTATACCAATTAGGTTCCTTTCGGAGTACCGACGAAAGATCCGTACCCAAAGACTGGAAAGTTGCACAGGTCACACCAATACTCAAGAAAGTGTAGTATGAGTAATCCACTAAATTACAGGTCCATATCGTTAACGTCGATTAGTAGCAGGATTTTGGAACATGTATTGTGTTTGAACATTATGAATTACCTAGAAGAAAACTGTCTATTGACACACAGTCAACATGAGTTTAGAAAACATCGTTCCTGTGAAACACAACTACCTCTTTATTCACATGAAGTGTTGAGTGCTGTTGACAAGGTATTTCAGATCAATTCCGTATTTCTGGATTTCCGGAAGGCTTTTGACACTGTACCACACAAGCGGCTCGTATTGAAATTGCGTGCTTATGGAATATCGTTTCATTTATGCGACTGGATTTGTGATTTCCTGTCAGAGAGGACACAGTTCGTAGTAATTGACGGAAAGTCATCGTGTAAAACAGAAGTGATTTCTGGCGTTCCTCAAGGTAGTGTTATAGACCCTTTGCTGTTTCTTATCTCTATAAACGATTTGGGAGACAATCTAAGCAGACGTCTTCGGTTGTTTACAGATAACGTTGCCGTTTATCGAGCAGTAAAGTCATCAGAAGATCAAAACAAACTGCAAAACGGTTTAGAAAAAATATCTGAATGGTGCGAAAAGTGGCAGTTGACCCTGAATAACGGAAAGTGTGAGGTCGACTACATGAGTGCTAAAAGGAACTCATTAAACTTCGGTTACATGATAAATCAGTCTAGTCTAAAAGCCGTAAATTCAACTAAATACCTAGGTATTACAATTACGAACAACTTAAATTGGAAGGAACACATAGAAAATGTTGTGGGGAAGGCTAACCAAAGACTGCGTTGTATTGGCAGGACACTTAGAAAATGTAACAGACCTACTAAGGAGACTGCCTACACTACGCTTGTCCGTCCTCTTTTAGAATACTGCTGGGCGGTGTGGGATCCTTGCCAGATGGGACTGACGGAGTATATCGAAAAAGTTCAAAGAAAGGCAGCACGTTTCGTATTATCGCGAAATAAGGGAGAGAGTGTCACAGAAATGATATAGGATTTGGGCTAGAAATCGTTAAAACAAAGGCGTTTTTCTTTGCGACGGAATCTTCTCACGTAATTCCAATCACCAACTTTATCCTCCGAATGCGAAAATATTTTGTTGACACCGACCTACATAGAGGGAGGAACGATCACCACGAAAAAATAAGGGAAATAAGAGCTCGTACGGAGAGATATAGGCGTTCATTTTTTCCGCGCGCTGTACGAGATTGGAATAATAGAGAATTGTTGAGGTGGTTCGATGAACCCTCTGCCAGGCACTTAAATGTGATTTGCAGAGTATCCATGTAGATGTAGATGTAGATGTGGAAACTTACTTTCAGCCAGTCAGGTACCTCCCGCTAGTGAGCGTGAGATATAAATGCGATCATGGCGAGTTGAAGAATATGGGCTGTAGTGCACGAAATTAGGACAGTAGCCATTAACATGTTACCACATATCCACAAATTGGAGGTGGTCCATGATAGTGGCAAGCTCTGTGAAAGGTGAATGTCACAGCAACTAATCTTTGGGGTGGAGGATGGAATTAAAGCCACCACCCAGCACCAATGTATCTTGATGACTCAAGAAAAGAGGTAAGACCATAAGACCACCTCTGTAAAGAGGTAGGGCGTCCCCTTGGCCTTCCGAGATTGATGCGTTTTCCGACGTCGGTTTTCCGGCCATGCGGCCATCCTGAGGACACAGTCGTCAGGTGGTATACGAATACATTTCTTACGCTCCCTCAGTGACTTTTGCATCTGAACGTTATGTTCTGTATTGGAATGAGATTGGCCATCAATCGACCCCGTCCCACCTTCGCGGAAAGCAGAGATTGGTACGACACTACAGTCGGCGTTCATCGCAACTGTAAGATCGCTTCTCGGGTTTTGACAGGCGGGAAAGGGCGTCATTTCCTCCAGAAGTGATGGAGAGGGAATCTGAAGACTCGCTTCCCCGTCAGTGGCTTTCAACTATGGCAAAACGGAAGGTATCTAGGCAGGTGCATCCAACACTTTCGCTACAGTGGCTAGGTGACAAGGAGCACTAAATATGTGACGGATGGTGCGCCATCTCCTACTAGCGTCTGAATCAGTCGTCTGCAGAGGAAAGTCGATCAGACGTGGCCCTCGTGGTCGTAGCCTGCACAAGTTCGTTCTGACTGTCGTAAATTATGATCACCCACACGCCTCAATCGTCAAATAAGAAGGTACATGCTTTGTCAGTTCAAGTTTGATCTGATGCACGCTACTTAAGACCTGATAGGTCCGCCGTTTTTCTGCGACGTGACTGATGCCATTTCCGGACGATCAGAAAGCAGAAACGTACAAATCTTCCAGTAACTCAGAGGGAAGATCACAAACATGCAGGGTGTGGAGGCCGAAATCTGAGTGATCAACTGAAATGGCTCCAACGTGCCCATCAATTTGCTGAACTTCAGTTCTTGGGAGAAACGCCACACGACATCAGCCCAAAGTTCTTCAGTCTGCAGTTTGAAATACATGATGCTGCTTTTGATGGTCAAGTGAATTCCTAGAACACCTTCAGGCACGAGATGAAATTTGTCACATTCGAACTGTTCCACTTCACACGCTCGAGATCATGCATGTTCCCTATGAAAGGTGATCTTTATAGTCGAATGGTGGTAAGAAACGCCATTGTGGGTCAGAACATGAAGACAGCAACGTGCACCGTCCGCTAATATCTGAATAAAGACATGCCTGCAAAGTGCTCCTCATAGTGCCTTTTAGGTCCGCTTCGTGTCGCGGCTATGAGCCGACTTCCAGTAGGCCACGAGCAGATAGAGCTCTGCAGTGTCTGGCGAAGAATGGCAGCACGTCCTCCATATGCTTCAGCATCCTGCAGCGTTGTCAGGTCGTGCATATGGTCAGACAGAATTGTGTAGGGCAGGCAGTTATATTAGCCACCTTAAGAGACCGACGCCGATTTAGTCTCTGCTGCGGCCAGTCGGCGGCCGTGTTTTATTTCTGAGACTGTACATCGTCACCCACTTAGTGCGCTAACCAATAATTGCAAATTCATCAGATTCTGAAACTACTGGCCACGGTGGAACGTTCGCTCAATATATCACAGTCTGGCCTCTTGCCAGGTTAAGTGTTTGAACGTGCATCACGGGCTGATCCAAGACTTCAGTCTGTCGGTACCTCTAACTGTCTTTTCCAAACTCCAAGGAGACGTTCTTCCATCACTCTCAGGACTTATATCCCTGGGAAAAAGAGCAATTATGGCCACAGGCAAAGGAAATTTTCAAGAGTAAAATTGTCAGTGTGTTGCAGAATGTGAGAGGGACATTTTTCGCGTTGAAGATTTGATTCGTGTTTGGTGGGTCCTTTTCGCAAAAGGTGCACCTCTGTATTCAGCTCTCAGATACGCACTTTTAAATCTTACGACGTTTCATTACAACGAACATATAGCTGTGGAGAGGAAAATTAATTGTCGAAAAGAAATAGCAGTTAATTACAACAAACAGTGGACGATCAAAAAGTTTCCATTCCAAGGGCATTTAGTCCAGAATCGGTATGCCAGTCAGGAAAGATAGTTGTGAACATTGAGGCAATCATCCCACCGATACACCAGGTTGAAGATACCTGTTTGGTCAAAGACTGTGTCCTGCTGCGTGAAGAAGTATGTAACTACTTGCTGCATATATTCGTCCGACAGGAATCGTCGACCCTTCGAAGCATCTTTTAAGGGACCGAAGGTGTGATAATTGTACAGGGAGAGATCTGGACTATAGGGCAGGTGCTCAAGGGAATCCCATTTGAATTGAAGTAGCTTGTGCCGACTTCCTAGATCGACTGGCGTCTTGTGTCGAATGGTGACCAACACAGAACTTGGCTCACCATTCCACAGATGTGCTGCCCAAACACATTTTTTTTTCCATCTTTTTGGACCAAACGCTTTGTTCATTGTTCCCTAAGCTTAGACACTACTTAATCTAACTTAAACTAACTTACGCTATGGACAACACACACACCCATGCCTGAGGGAGGACTCGAACCTCCGCCGCGGGGAGCCGCGTGGACCGTGGCAAGACCCCTGAGACTGCGCGGCTACCCCAAGCGGCAAACATTCTTCAGGCTCTGATGGACGTCTACCAGTGTTTGTTCTTCCATATCCAAGAAAAAACTGACAGCACGTTGGTCGTGTTTCGACGCATTTGGTAATAACATCGCCATAGTTCTCGTTTCTGCATTCAGCGCACCCCCTACGTGTGGGTGCTTATATACCTACATCGGAGTCGCAGTATGTTGCATATGCGCTGCAGCAAGGTCCTCAAACGGAAACTTTTTGATCGCCCTTAATAGTTACCGTATCGAGAGACAATACTAATTACGCATTGCATTCAATCAAGTTTTTACCTGTCTGTATGTGAAGGCTAATCTAATGAACAACTGCAGGACTCTCGATACGGTATTCACTAATATGCAGACCGGTTCGCGAGTAACTTTTGTGTATATAACATAAATATTTCGTTAAAATTAGCTGAACTAAGATGACGTTTGTCGGTAAATCGTGCCTCCGACAAATTTCCTGTCACCTGCTGCTTATGTCGTTTTAAGTTATATTATAATTTGGAGTTAATGTTCAGTTAGCTATCGTTGTTCTCCAAGCTATAATCATAATTCTACGCAGTGGCCCGTGCGAAACAAAGTTATCATTACGCCACACAAGTCGTCCTCCTGTAGTTATTAACTTTTAAAAGCCCCAAGCCGGAAGAGAGCGGGGAAAATGGGGTTCAGGGTGTGTCGTTAATAACGTAAACAAAAAGGCGACAAAATGTCAAAGAATACATAAATAAATTAAACAACTATAATTTGACTGTTTTTCATCGAAACCAATGTTGATCTACAAATGAGACACACTGGATTGTAACCCTCATGAAAACCGAACAATAAAAAACTATATTACCACACGTAACTCGAAATTTGAGAAAATACGAAAATTAGCGTAGACTAAAAAATTGTAAAATAAACGTGGATGAGGCACAATCAGTACATTCTTTAAAAAAATAATAATTACATCCACTGAATATGTCTACAGGAAACCGAGTTCAGCAACATGGTTGAGCCTGCCTCGTACACTCACTATGTGATCGAAAGTATCCGGACACCTCCAAAAACTTACGATTTTGATATTAGGTGCATTGTGCTGCCACCTACCGCCAGGTACTCCATATCAGCGACCTCAGTAGTCATTAGACATCGTGAGAGAGCAGAATGGGGCGCTCTGCGGAACTCATAGAGCGTGGTCAGGCCATTGGGTGTCACTTGTGGCATATGTCTGTACGTGAGATTTCCACACTCCTAAACATCCCTCGGTCCACTGTTTCAGATGTGATAATGAAGTGAAGGGACACGTATAGCACAAAGGCATACAAGCCGACCTCGTCTGTTGACTGACAGAGACCGCCGACAGTTGAAGAGGGTCGTAACGTGTAATAAGCAGACATCTATCCGGACAATGACACAGGAATTCCAAACTGCATCAGCATGCACTGCATGTACCATGACAGTTAGGCGGGAGGTGAGAAAACATGGATGTCATGATCGATCGGCTGCTCATAAGCCACACATCACTGCGGTAAATGCCATCTACGCTTCGTTTTGTGTAAGGCGCGTAAACATTGGACGATTGAACAGTGCAAAAACGTTGTGTGGAGCGACGAATGACGGTAGACAAGGTGGCGATCCGATGGCAGGGTGTAGGTATGGCGAATGCCCGGTGAACGTCATCTGCAAGCGAGTGTAGTGCCAACAGCAAATTTCGGAGGTGGTGGTGTTATGGTGTGGTCGTGTTTTTCATGGAGGGGGCTTGCACCCCTTGTTATTTTGCGTGTCACTATCACTGCACAGGCCTACACTAATGTTTTAAGCACCTTCTTGTTTCCCACTGTTGTAGAGCAATTTGGGGATGGCGATGGCATCTTTCAACACGATCGAGCTCCTGTTTATAATTCACGGCCTATGGCGGAGTGGTTACACGACAATAACATTCCTGTAATGGACTGGCCTCCACAGGGTCCTGACCTGAATCCTATAGAACACCTTTGGGATGTTTTGGAACGCCGACTTATTGCCAGGCCTCACCGACCGATATCGATACCTCTGCTCAGTGCAGCACTCCGCGGAGAATGGGCTGCCTTTCCCCAAGCAACATTGAACGTATGCCTGAGAGAGTGGAAGCTGTAATCCAGGTTAAGGGTGGACCAGCACCATACTGAATTCCAACATTGCAGATGGAGGGCGCCACGAACTTGTAAGTCATTTTTAGTCAGGTGTCCGGATACTTTTGATCACATAGTGTATTATACAAATTTGCGTGTTAGAAGGAACTAAAACACGAAAGGCTCAAACGCAGAGATGGTGCAGATACACGCTGCTGAACTGCAGTTACTGATCTTAGTAATCATCATTCTGTTCACTTTAAAGTGTCTGGAACTGTCAAGTGTCAACGCTCACGCGCAGAGAGGAAGAGTTTGTTTGGCCAGCCTATGCGACAGAGGACGGTGTCTTTCAGCTATGAGCAGGGACGTTCATCACGTACCTTATTCAGCTGACTCACAGCCCCGCCTTGAGAGAGTACGCTCAGCTCCTTCTCAAGGTTCGATACGAAGCCGCTGCTCACTCTCGGATGAAACTTAAAACACTTTCGCAAAATCAAGCGCTCGATTAAAGCAACGAATTCACGAAGAAATCGATACAATATCGAAGTAATGCTAGGCAACAGCACAAGCCGCTTCAGACGATGTTGTATTGTTGA
This sequence comes from Schistocerca cancellata, assembly GCF_023864275.1. Taxonomy (NCBI): domain Eukaryota; kingdom Metazoa; phylum Arthropoda; class Insecta; order Orthoptera; family Acrididae; genus Schistocerca; species Schistocerca cancellata. The sequence goes on from NC_064632.1 coordinate 572,710,358, forward strand.
GGGCCTGCTCCTAGAACGATGTTGAGCCCCTGCGGCGTAACTTGAGGACACTCCTCACAGTGTCTTACTGTTCATACAAATTTTATTTCTACATTCAGAATACTGATACAAATGGGGAAAACTATGTTGTTACTACTTGAACCAGTGAAGAAGCATGGGCTAAATTTAAACGTTTATCGGTAAATCTGTATTTTTTCGCTAAGAATTATCTAACCAAACATTTGTTTCTTTACGAGTATTAACATTTGCGAGCATCAGAAATAGATACGCCAATAATTTTACAATAATTATCTGCTGTTAGTCAGAAGAGCATCAGAAACAGAGGGGCCAATAATTTTTTAATAATTATTTGCTGTTGTTCAGTTAGTCTTGTATGGAATAAAATATTAGTGACTACGTACAGCTTCAGCTGAAGTACGACGCTGTTTGTATACTTGTCTTCGATCACAACGACATATTCTACGAAAAGTTACTCGGAAGTTATTTTCCAAAGACGAAAACCGAGCGCACTGAAAGTGTGGCATTGCGAATCGCATTGTCTGTTACGCAGTTGCAAGAGACTGCTTGCTGCTCTCTGTGTCCACTTCACCTAAAAAACGATTCCCCCATGAGAAGTTGCCGTCTGTCATCTCTGTATTCGCAGGCATCAGGCCCAGTCGCAAGTTGTACGATGTGCTGGTCGTAAAAATCACGCACCAACCTGTGAATTAATAATGACAGTCGCCATAAAATTTGACGTAAGCATTCAAAATAACTTCGGTGCCGTCAGAAGAACGAGGTCCACTGGGTACCTCGTTGACGGAGGCAACAGTAAGCAGTAAATAGTGTCTCTGCATCCCGAGTGTCCTAAATCTGTCACGCTTACATTGCTAAATCAGATCTGCCTTTGATATTGTGGATAATGTCACCAGTGACATATGAGCGTATTCCATTGCCAAACGTCTGTGACAAATCTTTATAAAAGCTGGGACCACGTTCATTTATAAGAGATAACATAAAAGAAACCGAGTACACTGTCAAAAATTTTAAGAAACGTCTTGTACAAGATAAGTGACAAATATTGGGACTTAAAAAGATGTTGTAATCTCCCACTTGTTCTCCCACTTGCTGATAGCTCCACAAGCCTGTCTGAGTAGCTGTAGTTCTGTGTGCTGAGCGTGTGTGTGGGAACATGTTTAGCCTCATGCCAAATTCCCGACACTTTGGCACAACAAAATGTACAAAAAAGGAATTTCGGAATTGGCAACACGGCAAAATTAACAATGCAACATGAATAAAATAGGATGGTAAACGCCTGACAAGTTTGTACAGTGCAGTTTACCTAAAGGCGGTCAACTTTATGAAAAGTTAATGCAGAGATATTCTTGTGAATGTGGGTGGGGACTGAAGGTAGGTGTGCTGAGATTACGCAAGGATCATAAGGTGCTGTAGTATTCGTTTATTGTTAAAATTATGTTTTTCACATGAATAATATTTTTGTTTTCTTTGTCTTTCCGGGAAAGGCAAAGGCCCCGAGATCGAGTGTCGGTCCAGCACAAAGTTTTAATGTGCTAGGAAGTTTCAATATTTCTGTTAGTTTTGTTCTTTGGTTTATAATTTCATGAAAGTTTTAGAGTGAGCGTTGCACGTAGCTGTTCAAGTGTGAGTGATAGCATCAGTTAAAATACTTGTTCCATAGGTTTGATCGTCACTGCTAAACAGAGCGTCACAGACGATGACCGCGCAGTTTCTGTATGATGCATTTCACCGAACAAATGTAAACTTCATTGGGCCGTACTGCTCATCATCTCCTCCCATCTCTCAGATCGCGGTGCTGCACATAATGCGTCGAATAAGCTATGTTAGACTAAAGTTGTAGACGTCGTAGCCATCTGCACCGGCAACTGTTAGCAAACTTGCTAATCATCAGCAAACTTCTGTCTAAATCTTACCATATGTTTGACATTCGATACTGATGAACGTACTTTCGTAGATACTGGATGCAGATACGATGCAAGTTACTTATATGCCCCATAAAATAATTTCCTGAGGTTTGCCCACTCTTAACATTGTTTTAACTCATTTCATAGGCTCAGAAGAATACAATGAAATTCTAAGCGGTTCGTGTACTTGTTTTTTAAATCCACAAACAAGTAGGAAACCTCCACTACCACTGGTTTTGCGTCCTTCCATCATCATCACTGCAGCTTGATCATGTAGGAATTTTAACTACAGCTTGGAGAAAGAGAGTAGTAACCGCAGGACATTTATATTGGGACAAAGAATAAGAGTGCAACAGCGAATAAATTTGCAAGATCCTCACAAATGCAAGCAAAAGTACAGGCCAACCAGTTTCACTACCAGGACGGCCCAACATTTTGTATTGCATCTCCACTTCTTCGCAATAATCTTGGAGAGCTTCTAAACGCGCTGTGTATGTACAACAATACGATTACATCTTTGGAGCTATGTATATGTTTAACGTGGGGTTAATTTCTAAAATTCCAAGTGCCGGACTGAATCTCTTCAGCCATACAATCCCCCTCCCCACTCCCAGCAATAAAAATCACATACACACACACACACACACACACACACACATACATACACACACACACACACACACACACACACACACACACACAGTACCTCACCCCATGTCCCTTCCCAGAGCATCACCTTGGTCGCCCATTGCGACATTTACTGGTGTCGGCGCAGCGGCAAATAAGTCAAGTTGTGATTCAACACACGTGTACTATTTCGAATCACCGGTGCCGAATCGTTCCAGTGAGATCAAGAAAGGTCCCTTCGGAGGTGCTGGAGGGCGTTTCCAGCAGAAATTAAGACGTGGTTAGATGTCAATTGGTACAGATCAGATGTTTGAATACCGTCGTGTGTTAGAGGTGCTGAATAGCCAACAAGAAGTTAAAGGAAAACGTTATTATTATCCTTCACTCAGTGCTCTCACCGCCATTTTTATCAGCATTGTCAGAAAAAAATTCCAGTCTTTTTTTTAAGGTTGTGCTTTTCAAGGATGTGCATTATACATAGTCTAACGAAAGTAGTTTCGCCACTTAAATCCATATCATCTTATAATTTGATGTTAATTTCAGCTATAGGATTATAGTACTGCTGTAGTATTGGAAGTATTTTGCTGTCTTTAGGATTTGAAACATCTGTAAATGTACACTACATAGGGCATCATTATAATCTGTGTTAAGATTAATTTTATGTATTTACACGTCCTTGGACCGTGCAGTACAACATCAGACATGTCACATTCGATACAGAAATAATTACTTGTTCAAACATAGAGTAGGATGGTATTAAGCGATAAAATCTGAAAAATACGGCGCAGTCTCATTCTTTACGATAGCCTCGCAGTTATTTCACCCATCGCGAAACTCCCTTTTGGAGAAAAAAACTGAAAAAACGGCCAAGTGTTTTTTGAACTGATTTGTCCAAAAGTAAGAAGTAAAATAGGTTATAGAAATAGTTGACACACGTTTGAATGGTGCAGTAAATCATGGAAGGCAAATGAAGCATGCTTAATGTGTTTCTAATCTATTTTGTATCTTACTTTTGGAAAAATCATTTTCCAAAGTATCTGACCACTTTTTCAAAAACATTAATTTTCAAGTTTTGCTCAGAAGACATTAAATATATTTATAGAGTGGTGTTCTATAAACAGGATACAGATGAAAAGAAAGCAACGAAGTTTCAATTTATACCATAAATTGATATTTATTTATTCAACACGAAAGAAAAGTATTAAAAAATTTCTACATTAGTAACTTTTATTCGCAAAATAGGTAGGCCCTGAAGTAATGTACGTCTTCACACTCCTAGCAGCTTTTATCCCCAAAAAGCAATTTTTTCCTAATTACTGATTACTTACAAGCAGCTAAACCTTCTTTGTAAAATTAGACACCATTGTCTTTCATTTGATACCACATATTACTATATCCCTGCTACTCACGTGGTTATGAAAATTCGGAGTAAACTCCGTTTGACAAAGGGAGGTCACGACGTTGGTATCAAGGATTTACTTCAAACTTTGTATACCTTTAGTACACCTTTAAAACAACATGCCGTGCATGTAGTAAGTTGTGCTACTTTGGCAGTTGCGAGGAAATCGGAGGAGAAGTTTTACGCTTCCGTTATGTAACTGATGTATCTATGCGAAAGGGATGGTTATAAGCAGTCATTGTGGCGAAGGGTCGTGGAGGAGGTGACACTTCTCATCCTGCTATTTTTTTTAACGGCGGTCTCATTATTTAATTTATAAGATTTTAGAGTTTATATAATGAAAAAAAACATACATTTTCATGAAGTTATAGCGAATTTCATATGTTATTTAACTATTTATTATTTTCAATTACATTTTCCAGGGCGAGGGACAGGCTTGGAAGGTCAATTCAAACCTCAATAGATCATGACGCGAATCGCACTATTCAGTAATATACTAAGTCACAATGTGCCAGACCACAGGAGTAATGTACAATTACTCGTCGGATGAGCGCTTGAAATCACACGTTGTACGGCGGCGTTTGTGATACAGACATGGAAAACATAAATTGAAATGGCATCTGCCATATCGAATGAATGAAGCTTTACCGCCTTTACAGGAAATGTCCAGTGTTTCTATGGGAAAACAAACTTCGTTCGTATTTTGAAATAATTCATTTTGTTCCGATAGTATAGATTAAAAATTAAGTTTGAGCGCGAGCCGAACCGTCGGCTCATACACGTTCGTCTTTCGAGGCTCGAATGCGAACCACTTTTTTTAATCTCATTTTGTCCTCGTTCATTGCATTTGTTCGGGGGCGACGTTCCATGACATCCGTTAAAGTTCATCGTTATACATTGACTCATTTTTTTTTTTATTATTACATAGGACAACTATCCCTCTGACTGAACACGCTGAGCTACCGTGACGGCATAACCACTTGATCAGGATGAACTCTAACACGCGGTACCTACTCACAAACACATCAGTTTCATAATAGTCGCGTAAAACTTCTCTTGCGATTTTCTCGGAATTGCCACGGTAGTGCCCTTACTTCTTGCACATCATGTTGTTTTAATGGCCTTCTAAAAGTGTGCAAAGTTTGAAGTAAATCTGTGATCTAAACGTCGTGGCCTCCCCTTGTGAAAGAAAATGCCCCTATTGCAGCTCAAAAACGTCGAATTTGCCCTGGGAAGAGATAGGAATGTAAAAGAAGGGAACTAGCTTTTCGACTTATTTGGCAGTTACAAAGGCGTTTAAATAAAAATATCTTGACATATTCACACCATCTCACTTGTTAGCATTAACACCCACGTTATGTCATATAATGCATCTGACACGTCTACTCGTGCAAGATTACTAAAATTTGGTTTTAAGTAAAAATTGAAATTAATCACTGCAAAAAAACCCTGTTAAAATCAACTAGTAGCATTATTTAAACACCTGCTTACTTCAACATACTTCTTATTTCATTACCAGTATTTTGAACAAGTGGACGGTTTCGCCATGGGAAGCCCTCTGTCTTCTGTGGTGGCCAATTATTTTATGGAGGACTTTTAAGGAAAAGCACTACAGTCAGCCACTCTCAAACCCTCTTGTTTTTGCGGTATGTGGATGATACATTTGTGGTGAATCCACATGGACTTGATACGCTGCCTACGTTTCTTCAGCATCTCAGTTCACTCCATCCGGTTATAAACTTCACGACGGAAGTGGAAAAAGAGGGTACTTTACCTTTTCTTGATGTTTTGGTACGAAAGGAAAGCAAATAGAATCTTGGGACATAGATACATTCAGGCCCAGGCGAGTTCAATCTGTGGAGCAGAATGAAGAAACGAAGCTAGCTCTTTATTCGCACGAAGTAATGGCCGCTATCGACAGGGGATCTCAAGTTGATTCCATATTTCTAGATTTCTGGATAGCTTTTGACACCGTTCCTCACAAAGCGACTTCTAATCAAGCTGCGGGCCTATGGGGTATCGTCTCAGTTGTGCGACTGGACTCGTGATTTCCTGTCAGGAAGGTCGTAGTTCGTAGTAATAGACGGCAAATCATCGAGTAAAACTGAAGTGATATCGGGTGTTCCCCAGGGAAGCGTCCAGGGACCTCTGCTGTTCCTGATCTATATAAATGACCTGGGTGACAATCTGAGCAGTTCTCTTAGGTTGTTCGCAGATGATGCTGTAATTTACCGTCTAGTAAGGTCATCCGAAGACCAGTATTAGCTGCAAAGCGATTTAGAAAAGATTGCTGTATGGTGTGGCAGGTGGCAGTTGACGCTAAATAACGAAAAGTGTGAGGTGATCCACATGAGTTCCTAAAGAAATCCATTGGAATTCGATTACTCGATAAATAGTACAATTCTCAAGGCTGTCAATTCAACTAAGTACCTGGGTGTTAAAATTACGAACAACTTCAGTTGGAAAGACCACATAGATAATATGGTGGGGAAGGCGAGCAAAAGGTTACGTTTCATTGGCAGGACACTTAGAAGATGCAACAAGTCCACTAAAGAGACAGCTTACACTACACTCGTTCGTCCTCTGTTAGAATATTGCTGCGCAGTGTGGGATCCTTACCATGTGGGATTGACGGAGAACACCGAAAGGGTGCAAAAAAGGGCAGCTCGTTTTGTATTATCACGTAATAGGGGAGAGAGTGTGGCAGATATGGTACGCGAGTTGGGATGGAAGTCATTAAAGCAAAGACGTTTTTCGTCGCGGTGAGATCTATTTACTAAATTTCAGTCACCAACTTTCTCTTCCGAATGCGAAAATATTTTGTTGAGCCCAACCTGCATAGGTAGGAATGATCATCAAAATAAAATAAGAGAAATCAGAGCTCGAACAGAAAGGTTTAGGTGTTCGTTTTTCCCGCGTGCTGTTTGGGAGTGGAATGGTAGGCAGATAGTATGATTGTGGTTCCATGAACCCTCTGCCAAGCACTTAAATGTGATTTGCAGAGTAATCATGTAGATGTAGATGTAGACACCCACCACTTTGGCTTTTTTCCGTATTTTGGTGCCATGTCGTCAAGAATAGGAAGAGTCCTCGGAAGATATGGAATTAAGTGCGGTTCTCAGCCACCTGCAAAATTGGAAACCTGTTGGGTTCGGTTAAGGATTATCTTGGCCTGAGGTAACGTGTTGTGTACAAGATTCCTTGTCAATGTGGGGCAGCGTATTTAGGTCAGACATGCTGCACAGTACAAGAACGTTGCGAAGAACATCAGCGTCATTCACGCTTTCGTCAACCGGAGAAGGCGGCATTTGTGGAACACAGTTTGAATACAGGACATCGCATTATTTATGAAAAGAAACAAGTTTTCTCCCCGGCGCAATCTTTCTGGAATTGCGTCATTAAGGAAAGCAGGTCTGAACCACCTGAAGATGTCGGACAGTTGCACTGAGGAAACACCGTGGATATTGCACATCGTCATCCGGCAGCAAACCCGTGAAGACTATTTACAATAGACATATTGATTGTAACAAATTTCATTAAGGAATAAATATACTGAGAAACAGTGGTTAGAATACCCAGTTCCTTCAACAGCTTTCTTGAATTTACACCACAAATGTTTCTTACTACTCGCTTTTGCACTTTCGCTCGGTTTGTCGAGTTACCCCAGGTTATGATCCCATGTGACATAATAGAATGAAAGTAAGCAAAGTATGCAAGTTTTTTACTTTATATCTCCTATGTCTGACATTATTCGCACTGCAACTACTCATACAGACTTGTTTAGGCGCATCAGCAATTATGTGGTACGTTTTTAAACTCGACATATCATCGAGTTGTAATCCCAGAAATTTAACACCGTCAACATCTTCGATCTGCATGTCTTCATCTGTTATACACACACTGGAATGAAATCTCTTACATGTTCTGAACTGCATGTAGTTGGTCTAATCATAGTTTCAGGATAGTGAATTAAGCGTTAAACCATTTATTCATGTCGTTGAAAATTTCATTAGCAGCCATTTTTAAATCTGTACTTCACTTCCTATTTATTGTAATGTTTGTATCATCTACTAACAAAACAAACTTAGCATTTGGCAATGTAACAGACAAGAGGTCATTGACGTATGGAAGAAAAAGCAAAGGTTCCAAGAACCCCAGGGCGGTCGCCGCTCTGTGGCAGTTTCGTGCTTTGCTACCACAGGGTCCCAGCCTTTGCACCATTCTTTCCTTTCCGTGCTACATGTCTATCCTCTTGCTATTCTTTTTGCCCTCCCTTGGGGGTCATGTCTGGGGTGGTTTTCGGAATATGCTCCGCATTTTCAGTGGTTGGTATCAGAACAATCTCACCACTGGTTTTCGTTCCTTATTTCTTTCTTCGTTCACGTCCTTCTATCTCTCCTCCGCTTCTGCGTTTCAGGTTCCTATTTTCTTCTTCCTCCTTGTGCGCTCCTGAAGGCGGGCCCACACGTATGAGGTATGGCAGGTTACTAGGTAATGTGTGATTCCCAGTCCCAGGTCGCACGTGGTTGTCTGAGCTGTTCCCTCCCCAAATTTCCGATTGGTTCCTCTGTCAGGTGTCTGAGAGGTGTGCTCTGAGGTGTGAGCAATCACATAAGGCAGGTGAGCCCCTCTCTCGGGGATTGGGAAGGGGGGGGGGGGGTCGCCACAGTTGGTAGGTGCACGCCATCGGTGCTGCTGGCAGTCATGGGGGATATTCTCACAATGAGCCAATCATCATCTTCGCAGTCCACGTCTACCAAACGTAAACAAAATGTAGCTCCCGATTTAAAGACTCTCCTAGTTGCGCCATGGTTCCTCATGGTTTCATGTACTGACGACGGTCAGTCCGTTGCAATGGTAAATCAGTTTCTTATTCTGAAAGGTGTCGATGCAAATGCTGGCACTGTGATCCTGCTCTCGTTTATGCAGTGGCACTTCTGATTCTCAAGCACAACTGATTGCCACTTCGCCTCTCCACAGCTATCCTGTACATGTCGAGTCCCATAGAACTACGATTTCTTCGCATGGTGTTATTTACATTAGGCTGCCTGATGGTCTGACTGTGTCCACATGCACTCTTTTTCTCACTTTTAATAGATTGCTGTTTCTGTTAGAGATAAAATCAGGCTATGACGTTACCACGGTCCGACCATACATTCCATATCCGGTGCACTGCTATCGTCATTTCAACCACACTCGAATGTCTTGCCAACACCCAGCCAAATGTGTAACCTGTGGCAGAGATGTGCACGAGCGTGATTGTCCTCCTCCTTCTACCAACTATATAAGCTTCACTGGCGACGATGCCGCCTCCTCTCTAGACTGTCTCATGTATCTCGATGAGTGTGCTGTCCAGGAGATCTGGGTAAAGGAAAAAGGGCCTTACCCTGTCGCTCGCTAGTTATTGGCTAGTCGCAAACCCTGCATTCTATCATCTGGCAGTTGCAGTACTGTTCTTGCTACGTCTCACTCCATGAAGGACGTGGCTACACAGATATGTAACCTCAAATTCAGCACTGTAGTTTGAAATCTCCCATTGTCATGGTAGCATCTCTATATCCTTATCCAGCTGTACAACAAGCCACCAGACATTCGCCTCCTGGGGCGAAGTCACCTGCTACACAACTGGCAGGTCAGAAAGGGCAGAGGGAATACTCCCACAAGTATGTCCTATGTTCCTCCAGCCAATCAACATCTGATTCCCCCTCTGTGAACCGGAAAGGCTCTAAGAAGTCTCTCCTTTGCTGACTTGGATATCCTCATTGACGGTGTTGCCATGAGATACCCTCACCTGGCTGAACTCTGTGTTGCCAGTGTACACCACTAAACATTTTTCTGCTCTGGCCTCCACAGATCGATAGAGGGAAAATGCCGTCGCCTCAGTAGTTGTAATGCAGCAAGATCCTGCAGCCTCTGAGCCCTGTAGCAGTGAGCCTTTGAAAGCTGGAACTTGGCAGCCACTGAGGTGATACCACTTGCCGGCCACGGTGGTCTAGTGGTTCTAGGCGCGCAGTCCGGAACCGCGGGACTGCTACGGTCGCAGGTTCGAATCCTGCCTCGGGCATGGATGTGTGTGATGTCCTAAGGTTAGTTAGGTTTAAGTATTTCTAAGTTCTAGGGGACTGATTACCACAGAAGTTAAGTCCCATAGTGCTCAGAGCCATTTGATACCACTTCTATTTTCGCTCCTCCCCTGTCCTCCTTATGACTCTCCTTCAATGAGACATTCATGGCCTTCCATCAAACAAAAGGATTTACAGCTGTTCTTAGAATTGTAGTGTCTGCATGTTCTCTGCCTCCAGGAAACAAAACTTACAGCTCTCCCATTTCTTCCCAGTCCACTTTGAACTTCCCCCCAAGAACGGCATTCCATCTCATGGGAAAGCCATGCTGCTGATATGAGATGACGTTTATAGTTAACCCTGCCTTAAAGCTGTTGCAGATCGCCTTTTCCTTCCTTGCTTGACCTCCTTTTGTACTGTTTACATCCCTCTGTCATTCGATGTCATCAGGGTAACTTTCCTCCAGCTTTTTGGGCTGTTACGTCACCCCTTTCTGCTGCTTGCTGACTTTAACGTGCAACATCCCGTTTGGGGTTCTCCCAGAACCTGTCGGAGAGGTGCCCTTTTGGCTGATCTTCGCAATCAACCTAACCTCCTCTGCCTTAACATAGGAGCACCCACGTTCACTTCACACTTACACATACCGATTACCATTTGGACGTATACTTCTGCATTGCTCAACTTGCCCATCATCTTGGGTGGTCTGTTCTCTCTGACACAAACTCGAGCAACCTTTTCCTGTATGCTATCCATTTGCTGACTCCTACCCCATCTACGTGCACATCCACATGGCAGCTTCGAATGCCGACTGGAGGCTTTACTCCTCCCTGGCGACCTTCGACGAACAACGTTTTGCCAGTTGTGACGACCAGGTAGAATATCTTACAAACGTTATCCTTACTGCCGCAGAATATTCCATTCCTCCCACTTCCTCTTTACCACGTCGTGTCCCGATCCCTTGGCGGACTGAGGCGCACTGCGATTCATTTCGCGCGTGAAGATGTTCTTTCCACGTTTTTAACTGTCATCCTACGATGACAAACTGCATTCATTATAAATAGTTGCGTGTACAGTGTCGTTGCGTTATCCGTAATAGCAAAAAAGCTAGTTGGAATCAATTTGCTAGTTCTTTTAACAGTTCTATTCCCTCTTCTGTCACGTGGGCAAACATCCGACGGCTCAGTGGCAGCAAGATCCATCCCCAACTTCCGGCCTGAAAGTAGCAGACGATGTTATCGTTAACTCTATTGCTATCTCCCACACCTTGGGCCGCCATTTTGCGGAGATTTAGAGGCCCTCCCACTATTACCCTGTCTTTCTGCATCGGGAACGAGTGGAGGAAGCTCGGGTGATATCCCTGTCTTTTCAGAATCGTGAGTGCTACAATGCCTCCTTCACTATGAGGGAGACAGATCACGCTCTCACTTCATCCTGATACTCTAACCCAGGGCACATTCAAGTGCTGCAGCACCATTCTCTTGTTCGCAAGCCCTATCTGCTTCATACACACAACTGCATGTTGGGTGATCTGGGTGGACAAATCTTTCTCTTGAATTATCCAGGATGTTGTTCGAACCAGTTGCGAACAACTGTGGCCATTGACATGGTGCAATGTTATAGAGAAAAATCCCATGGTTGAAAGGCTGCAAATGGTACCTAAGTACCACAACATAACAATTTCGAGTCAATTATCGGTTTCGTTGGACCAGCGGACCAAGTCCATTCCGTGTAAACACAGCCATCACCATCTTGCACAGCGCCTTGTTGACTAACCTGATCCATGGTTTCGTGAGTTCTGCGCCACACTCGAATGCTGTCACCAGCACTTACCAACTGCAGTCGGAACTTGTATGAGCAGGCCCCCGTTTTCCAGTTGTTTAGAGTGCAACCTAAATGGCCATGAGGCTTGGAGAGGCGTGGCAGGGGCCGTGAAGCTGTTAGCAAAGGCACTCGTGTCGGCTGTCTGCTGCCACAGTCCATCAGTGCGAAATTTCGCTGCCCTGTGCCAATGGATATGTCATACATTGAATTCGGCAGTTACTTCAGTGTTGTTTGTCTGTTAGCACCGACAGCATTGCGAACGTCGCTGTTCTCGGTCATTAAGTGAAGGCGGTCGGCAACTGCGTTGTCCATGGTGAGAGCTGATGCCTGAAATTTGGTAGTCTCATCACGCTCTTGACACTGTGGATGTAGCAATATTGAATTCTCTAACGATTTCCGAAGTGGCATGGCCTATGAGTCTAACTCCAACTACCAGTCCCTATTCAGAATCTGTTAATTCAGGTCGTACCTCCTTAATCACATAGGCAACCTTTTCACATGAATCACCTGAGTACAAATGAGAACTTTGCCAATGCACTGCCCTTTTATACCTTGTGTACGTTGTACTACCGCCATCTGTACACGTGCATATCACAATCCCTTGAATTTTGTCACCTCAGTGTAATTTGAAATGACTCTGTTAACACTGCTCGGCTGCTTAAAGCCAGTGAAGATTTTTCCCGCTGCTTCTACTTATCCTTGTTCGGTTGTTGTGTGAAATTTTAGTTGAAAGCTGGCAGAATTGATTCATTCTTTTGCACTCATCAGTTTCGTTATCAGTTCACTGGTACGATTCACACTTCTCCCTTTGATTTATTCTTAAGCCCTATCAATAGATCTTCGTCGATCTTTGCAAAACTTAATCCTAGAATTTGTCTCCTTCATTTTCGTTCAACACTTCAACATAAAAGTTAAACAAATCTGCTGACACAAAATATCATTCGGAGGCCGATCACAGTGCGAACTAATTGCATGTAACACTATTTTTAGTTATTATCAGTGTTAGGGATGTAAGTTAATCTTAAGTACACTCGATATTTTGCTGGTTGAGTGGCGATTTTAGACTTAAAGTGAGATTGTCAAAGCTAATTACTATGGCAGCTTTGGCCATACACAGCCACTGATAAGTCGGTGGGAACGGTCATCTTGTGTTCTGTATGTTCTTTAGGGCTTTTGTAATTTGAAGATGAGGACAGGGAATTTTACCTGGTACTACGCATCACAGGATAATGGCACCATTGATGTATCAATCTTTAACTAAAAGAAACTGAAGTGTAGTATCAGACGCCTGCATATAAAGACCGTTACAATAACGATACTAGAAAACTAATGTAGTTAGCGATTACATCTTGTCATATAACACATGACAGGTTTTGATTAGAACTCAGTAGCCCACATAGGTTTTAGTAAATATAAACTTGTGTTCTGTCAGTGTATTCTTCTTTGACAAGATATTAACTGCAGTTCCAAAAAAGTATATGGTTGCATCGAAAAAAACTGCATTTGGTTCCATACCTCGATATATAAAAAAGTTTAGGGTATTAAGTGCATGACACAGTGTGTGTCTCTTCCACACCAACATGTGTAAAAAATGTCACTTCAGTATCTTGAAAAGGTCATGAAATACGGCACATGTTATGGCCAGATCATCCACGTCGCATGTAGAATTGAGTGTAGCATGTGACGCTCCCATAGAGATACAAACCAATATGTTGAGAATAGAAATAATTTTTTTGTCTTGAACATTAACACTATTTCGATATGTTATCTAAATTTGATATGGAGCAATGTATGGCCTGAAATGGACCAAAGTCTACAGAATGCGTTTTTACCATTGTAAACTCTTAAGATTTCGTGTATTGTGTGTTGACTTTGATGGATAAAAATAACTGTGATAACGAGCGAAAACAATTCCAATTAATCGTCGCGTCAAGTTGTCAGTTGATGAGATGTGAAGAAACCTTTACGGAATAGTTTCCTCAAAATCAGATGAAGTATTTCACAGTGGCCAGGACGTTCGTCCTAGCACTTTACAGACAGTTAGTATGTATATGTATATGTGCTGCTGGAGGACACCTCGTGTCACACTCTGTGCTTGTGAGTAGTTGCTCGAATATTCATAGCGGCAGGCAGCAGCGGAGAAGTTCGACGCCGCCAGACAGCAACAGGACGCCTGACGTGAACTGCCACTGGGGTGTCTCCATGGCAACCTTGCTGCTGCCATTAAGTCTTCGGCACGGAATTCTCCTTTGGGAGATGGTTGCCAATTATCCGCGCAGAGTACTCTAGCGGGATCTAACGCTAACACAGTGGATTCCCGCGAAACGATACGATTAACAAATTCGTAATGTCGATCATCGCTGTGACGTCTGCCACTGACGGAAACTACAAGAACAACAACAAAGTGCCCAGACGGACCCGAGGGATCCATTTATTTACGGTTGTCTACGCGCACAGAGTCTGTAGTCGTCGCGCAGTATCTGCCTGTTGGCGCCCGGCCTCCGCGCGCCCACGCTGGTGCGGACGCAGGCGCGACACCGGCGGCTGGGCCTCCGCCTCCCGCGCCGCAGCTCCCAACTGCTGCCGGAGGCGGACGAGGAACTACTGGGGGCGGTGGTAGTGGGGACGGCGAACCGGCCTCGGAGACCCGCGCGTAGCTTCCGGCGGCGGTAGCGCCGCCGCGGCCTCCACCTGGTGCGCGGAGCCTCGCCGCTGCTGGAGGATGAGCTGCGGGAGGCGGCGGCGGGCCGGCCACGACGACGCTGACGTCGCTTCCCCTTCCGGTGCGGCACCTCTGAAGCGCTGCGGGCTGGGGGTGCGGGGGCGAGCGGAAGGGCCGCCGTCACCTGCGGGACGAGGGCAACGTTTTGTGACGTCACGACAGCTGATGAGGCATTGAGGCAAATAGAAATGTGTGATAAATTTGCACTCTAAGTGAGAATTTTGTTGTTAAACTCCGTCATTGATGGTGAAGTGGTATTTGTGCAGGTTTTTTTTCAAATTTGCTAACTGTTTTAATGCACAGTTATTAGGCTCGTTAAGAGGTCAGTGACGCTGGCTTCTTAATTCTGGACATAGACTACCAACATGACGATTCAATTCAAAAAGAAAAAGAAAACCGAGTATATCTCATTCTAATATTCACTGACAAGATTTCGTGACAGGTTTCACACAACGCTTCAGTATCAATAACTCTGAATAAATCGGTTTAAATGTGAGGAAAATGTAGACTACCTTGTTGACATGTTTCAAATAACAGGGAAATGTTGTTAAACATCGCGGTATCAGACGGTCTCCCTGGCATAGTGGTCTTTGGTGGGCACCAGAAGTGTTAAACTCAGAAGAGTTTTCCTGGGGCCACTCAATAGCAGTTATGGACGTGTGGGGTGACGCATTGTCCCGCTGGATTAGGTCAAGTCAATCGGAGTTCACAATAGACATGAATAAATGCAGAGAGATGTAGTTAGTGGATGTACATAATGTTTTCGGTTACGTGGGGGGTTGGGGCGGCTGAAGAAATGAATGCCTTCACCACTGTAATCTGCTGTGGGCAAGAGCTACCTAGAGTATATGGCTAACAGTTAAGACTAAACTGTATGGAGTTAGTAAGACTCACCCCTACTGACTGCATTAGCTCCTCCTCCATCATTCTGCAGTACATCTTGAAACACTCTTGCAGAAACAGCTCACGTTCCTGTAGACGAAGGACTGTATCAGCTACATACTAGCTAACATCCTACTGTGCTTCTAGATTTAATGTTAATAGATTTTATGGCATCATTATCAGCAGTGAACGAATTGTAACTAGCACACGCGCCGTAAGAATCTGCAGCTATGAGTTACACCACAAGTCCAGAGAGGTAGTGATACTCACGTCTGATGACTCTATAGACAGCTCGTCCGGCAGCCCGCTGTAGACTGCATAGAAATCTTGCAAAAACATCTGCCACTCCTGTAAAGAAAAGGGTTTATTAGCTACACAGTAGCCAACACATGACCCTGAATGTAGATTTAACATGGGAAAATTTTCTTAAAACTGGTCTCTGTTGATATTAAGAACACGTGTTTGCATCTTAATCTCAATTTTCCTTGAGGCTTTTCAAATGGGTACCATGTCAACGATTCGTGATGCTTGCCAATAGCACGTAGCAGCAATGTTCCATTTCACTTGTGCCCACTGCCGATCGACATGTAATAATTATCTTAGGTGTTTATGTATTGAAGAGTATAGTTCACATATTTTTGGTTTGCTTACAGAGACACGAGAATTGAGATGACACCTACCAGTATCTCTGCGGTGGAGGGCCGTGGGAACAATGGTAGCAGGACAGTCGCAAACTGATGTGACCCGATGGCTTAATATGAATTAGATGGGCGGCAGTTTATAGAGATCGAAGCTGTATTCCGAAGACCAGAGCAGGGCCCATCACATGTATCATGAGAAAGAGAGAACCATTGTTTATCTGCACGGCAACTGGCATCTGACCTCGCAGAATCCACTGCACATGTTGTTTCGAGGGAAACGATGTAGTTTTCGGAAGAGTGGCCTTTATTGTCGTCTGATCGTGTTGGGGGTTTAGAGTTAACTGTGTATATGTCACTAGAAGCAGGTTCAGAAGCAGTAACAGCTAATGTAATGCCTGTGTTTTTCTGTATACAGCGGTTGGACGGGACTATGGAAACATTGAGAGAAGTTTGTGCTCTTCTAGACAAGCCTGCAGGTTGCTCTGTCGCCTCTGACCACGAACGGAACCAGTGCTATATCCTCAGTACGTTGCAGACGTCAGTCGTCGTAACAACAATGTTTTATCGTAGTTAAGTGAATCCGAACGTGGGCAAACTGTTGGTGCTCCTATGATGGCTGCTTCCGTAACCAAGGTAGCCGAAGTGTTCGGTGTTTCAAGAGACACCATGTCGAAGATTTGTAGCGTGTACAGGGAAACGAAAAAAACCACCATCCGCTAAGTCAGAATACAGACGAAAGCGTGTGTTGAGTGATCGTGACATACGGTCATGGAGTGAATTGTGACGAGCAATAGGAAGAGTCAGCAGCAAAAGTCACTGCAGAACCGAACGTCGCATTCGCGAAGCCCATCTGCACCAAACAACACTAAGGAAGCTCCACTAGCAGAGAATTTCTGGGCTAACAGGAATTCCAAAACCACTCAACAAGGACAAAAATCCCCGTAAGAGGAAAACGTGGTGCCAAAGACATAAGACCTGGACTGTGGAGCAATAGAAGAAAGTCACCTTGTCGAATCAGTGATGTTGTACAATGTTTCCAACTTCTGGCCGAGTTTACGTGCCAAGAGCGAAACACGACTGTGGTATGGAGATGATTGGGGCAGCAGTATCGTGGTAGTTCATGGGCCCCTGCGGTCACTATACAATGTCGCATTAATGTCCATGGCTATATGAGCATTTTGCTGATTCCCTGGTACAACGTCTGTTCCCCAATGGTTATGCTGTGTTGAAAGACATTGGGTTCCGTGTTCAAACTGTTTCCGTCGTCCAGGACTGGTTTTCTTTTCCATGGGGATGAACTGTCGCATCTCCCTGGCCATCACAGTCAACAGGCCTCAATATTATCGAACCTTTGTGATCTACTTCGGAGAGACAGGTGCTAGATTGCTATCCACCTGCATCGTTGTTACCTGAAATTGCCGCTATTTTGCAGGAATAATGATATAAGACTCCTTGAGAGCCATACAGACTGCATAGTCATCCATTCCGACACGTCTGGAGGCTATTATTTACCTACAATGGGTTTTCTGTGTTAGACGTGGCAATGTGTTCCCATACTTCTGTGCATCCCCTGTACAGAGGGTCTGCCCCCAAACGCTGCTAACGTTCTGGAGCGACGTACAAAGAAGAGCCTCACCTGCTGCATGACCGCCACTGGGTCTGGAGGGGCGCCCTCCGCCTCCTGCTGGACGTTCTCCTCCTCCTCCACCTCCAGCTGCACGTTGTCCTCTTCCTCCTCCTCAGTGCTGCCGCAGCAGCACAGCCACCGGAGGACTCTCCGCCACATCTGTGCGTACAAGAAGTATATTAGGTACTATCGTTACCCTCACCTTGGATACAGCAGTGTCTCTCACTCCCAGTACAAACTGATACTGTCCGAAAAGTGTCTTACGAGAAGATCATCCGCTCTGCACTGAAACTAGAGACGCCCTGACAGAAACTCTAAGGTTCACATTATATAGCTATCAATACCAGAAACTAAATATTAGGCAGATAGGCGAATGTTACAAAATTTTTCACTACAAAGTGTATTTTTTGTAAACATATTACACAGGAAAATTTGCTTTTTATAAGTAGAATCTCTTATCTGTCTGCGAAGAACACTCATGAGCGGACTAGTAACACGTATTGCTTTCAGACTTCACAATGGGCTAACAGATATGTGTTCAATTGGTCGGTCCAAGTTGTTGTCTAGCGTAGGATTTCTGGCTGTCAGAACCAAAGCCTTCCATGCAGTATCACATTTCATATGAACAAGATGAAGTAGCTGAAGGATGACTTCATAAAGTAGTGTTAGGAAGAAACGACAGATGCTACCACGCAGCTCCGACGAACGTGTGGTTTTCAGCACCCACTGAACTTACTTGTGTTCTCATTGGCTGCTGTAATAGAAGATCGAAGGATTACCCTCTGGTCTGCGTGCCAGAACTCTCACTTTCGTTTGCTCATTATGCTAAATTAACATTCATACCCTGTTTATAATAAAATTTGTATAACTTCTTTATATTGAGCTATCATTACTTTGTCAAAACACCATATTACTATTAACTTGTCAGAAACATTTGAATAAGCTGAAAGAGACGAATCACTTCGCCTGTCATACAGGCAGCACTTCAAGGATACGAGAATGAAGGTGGAAGCAAGAAATAGTATCCTTTCGAGGATCACTGGTAGTAGGTAGGGCTCCCAACCACAAACCCTCAGAACGACGACACTAGCAACATTTCAAAGTGCTGTTGAGTATGCATGTCCAGTCTGGTATAAGCCTATCCAGACAAAGTTCACAAGGCACTAAAAGATATGGGTAGTGGTATTCCAGGATGCTTGAAACCTACGCTACTTGTAAGACTCTACAGCTCTCAGCTGTAGTGAACCAGATGTTCGTTGTGACGTAGCTGCGAATGCGGAGAGAACTAATCAGGTTTCTCAGGAAAAAAATAATGTAAGCACAATAATAAAAAAATCGAAGGTAAAATTTAAGTTAAACTAAAAATTCCATATAATGAAATTCATTAGTATAAGCTTTCATTTTCTTTAATCCATTTTATCTCAATTCAACATGTCCATCTTCAAAAAATTAAAAATCTGAATTGTTATTGATTTCAAATATCTGTTAAGTAAAGGAATCTTAAACTCTTTATTAAGCACAGTCTAGTTTTATCTGAACATCTGGTATTGAAATATCTGTATCCAGTATTGTTATCCACCCCTTTACTTTTAGATGTCTATTTTTTTAAACAAATTAGAATTGCTTGCATAATTGAGCTTCTTCAGGAGGGAGTCCATTTAAATAGGGAAAATTTTTATTCCAATAACATGTTATATGTTATAAATAGACAACATTGGTAGCAAAAACAGTATTATTCCAGTGATGGAGTTGTTAAAGATATATATATTTGAAAAAAGAAATAAAATTATTTAAATGAAAAAGACAGAATATTTGCAACTATAAAAAGTTAAAAAAAGAATTATGCTGCAAATCTCTGGCGAGAAAAATAGAAATACAAAACTAATTCTCATGAACAACAAAAATGGCTTAACAGATTTTTTTAAAAACAATAGTCTAGATATAAAATATGAATATTTACATAATAATTATAACTCTGTACAAAAAATATTAACTACAGAAGAAAGGAAGCGTTTATTATATTTAATGAAGGCTGGTGTATTAAAGATATTTTTCAAATTTCTGACTTTCTAATTATGATTCATGATTCTCAAAAGTATGAAATAAAAAAGAGAAATAGAAAGGTAGTAGTTTTAGAAAATAGAGACTACAAGAAAAAAGTTACTTCATTTAAATAATTGTTTTATAGAAATTCCCAATACAAGTTTTATTTTTATGTTAGAAAATGTAGAAAACTTGTTTTAATTGAAATATCCTCATGGCACTGTCTCATAATTTTCTAGAACTACTCTTTTACTATACTAAAATGAGAATTCTTTCCTAACTTACTTGTTGATTAAGTTTTTATCTTAAAATCGCAGGTTATCTGCCTGTACTCTAATTGTATCTTTTCTTTCGCTTCATTCTCAAGTTTTTCAATTATATATTTGCCATTCAAGCTTTGAATATGCTTATATTTTAAAGTAAACCCCTTCATCTTCATCACAGAATTTTTATCATTTTTCTCAAAATAGTAACTTTTAGATCCAGTCGATGTTGAGATTTTAATCCACTTGTCTCCTAACTTATCAGTCCATTCATCCAGCATACAACCTGTTTCCACAGTATCTTTGCCATCATCTATATACTCTATATTATCCTGTCTCTATCAAAATACATAACTGACTCTCCAAGTTTATCTAACATATCGAACAACCTAAGCCTTATATGAGAATGCAGGCTTTCTTGGCGAATCTCGATGATAAAATCGTGTTGGGTTGACAGCTGAGTCAATGCATTGTTCTTCAGCAAAGTTTCAGCAAGTTTCTTACTTGCCATTGTCACCTGAAGATGGCAAGTTGGTGAAATATTGCTGGAGAACAACGCGTTGACTCGGCTGTCAAACTGAGAAGATTTTATCAGCCTGAGCCTTCTATTTGATATAGTGAATGGTGTCATAAAAATATTTACAGCAGTGTTATTTTCTATATAATAACCTTTGAAATTACTTTTTGTCTGAGCCATATTATCATTAATAAAATTTATGTCAATATTGTCTAATCAATCGTCCAATTATATCTTATAAAACTGTTGTTAATCTGTAATATACTCAGTTTTACTCATAATTTGTCATTGTCTAAACTCTCCCCACAATGTATTTAGACATATCTTAACAACAGTATTTTATTCTGCATTTTCTTTATCTTATCACGATCCAATGCAATATCCAACTGTCTTTCTCTGTTTTGATGTGTAACTCATTAGGTTCAAAGTCATCAGGACTGGTTGCTAATTTTATTTTGATAAAGTGTTTTACATAATTTTTAAACAACATGTTGCTTTTATTTCTAAAACCACACACTTTATTGATACTTAACATTTGATATCACTTTTCCACAACTTTCTTTACTTCATCAGATGTCGAAGTTCCAATAAAACGTCTTACATCATCATTGCAATTACTTTCATTTATTTTTTCTTCTGCACATTTGACACATAAGTAAAAGAGCAGTTTTTCATTTCCATTGATCTTTATCTCTTTTGGCAAAACTTGATTCTACGCTCCTCTAGGTGCCAACACTTTCCATTTTATAAATCTGGACCTTTTTAGTATAATATCTTCATTTATAAATTTTTATTGGATGGCACTCAGGATAATAATCATGACATTTCACAGGTGATTAAAGTCTACAGACATCAATGTATGAGGGTCGTCCAATAAGTAATTCCCCATGTTCTTTTTCTCAGACCATATTTATTATTGAGAGTCAGAATTTGTTGAAAGTATACATTAACATGTGTTGTTCATGTCCTATTTTTCTAGATAGTCTGCATCACCTTCTATGGCCATATGCCAACGTTGTTGTAGAGCATGTATTCGCTGCTGGTAAAAGCTCTTGTCCTGTAGCTTCAGTCATGTTTTCACTGCATGACTGACACTCATGTCATCTTCGAAGTGTGTTCCCCATAGAGAATCTTTAAGTGGCCCAAGGACATGGAAGTCTGATGATGCCAGGTCGGGATTGT
The DNA here is from genome assembly GCF_023864275.1 of Schistocerca cancellata. Lineage (NCBI taxonomy): Eukaryota > Metazoa > Arthropoda > Insecta > Orthoptera > Acrididae > Schistocerca > Schistocerca cancellata. The sequence goes on from NC_064632.1 coordinate 572,732,066, forward strand.
AGGGTGGATGGGGCAAAGATGTCTAACCCAATTGGGCGATGTGTTCCCGGGTTCTCAGACTTGTGTGTGGGAGTGCATTATCGTGTTGGAGCAAGATTTCTGCAGTATTCTTGTCCGACTGAACACGTTGGAAACGATTCGTGGGCTTATTCAGAGTCTTCATGCCTCGTAATTGATGAATGACACTCTTGGGATCAGATCCAGGAGAATGATGCCATCAGAATTACCGGAGAATGTCATCATGACTTTTCTGGGGGATGGGGCTGTCTTGAATTTCTTCTTTTTTGGTGATTGAGGGTGATATCACTCCAAGGACTGCCTTTTTGTTTCGGGCTCAAAGTGGTGCACCCACTTTTCGTCCCCCTTAACTATCTATGACATAAAGGCCTCTCTGTTGGTCTCAAAACACTCCAACAATTGTGATGAAATGGCCTTTATTTGAATCCTGTGGTCCACTGCGAGCGTTAGTGGAACCTATCATGAGCAGCTCATCCGAGAGTCTCGATCATTGCAGATGCACTTCCAATGCTGACTAACAACTTTAGATGCAATTGCAGAATCGTGATGCGCCGGTCAGCACGAATAATGGCATCTACAGAATTCAGCATGTCAGGAGCAATGACTGTGACAGGACGTCCTGAGTGTGGCTGATCATGGAGCTCTGCTTCTGCATATCCTGAGACTGGAATTTTGTTTACCCATCACCCAATTGTACTTCTATCAACTACAGCCTTGCCATACACTCCACAAAAACGTTTAAGAACGTTCATCATGGTTTCTTTTTCTGCACAGAAGAATTCAACAACAGCATGTTGCTGTAATGTGAGTTGTATGAAGACGCCATTTTGACCCTGTAGTACAGCTCTGCCATCTGCCAGAACATTTCGAAACTTCACTGGTGCACAGAACCAACATGAAATGTGAAGCACCATCAAGGACGATTGTCTAGGTATATTAATTGCTTTTTAAAAAAATGTGGGGCATTACTTATTGAACGGCCCTCATATCTTATTGTCATGATAATACCATTTGTTTATCTCTTAATTTTATGGTATTAGTTTGACAACCAAAAAAGGCACCTTTCGGATTCAAAGTGTCATTAACTTTAGGCAACTTTTTTAAATTTATGAATATTTTTAAACTGTACTTCTCCACATCTCCACTATTTTCTCCGGTATTTTGTATATTTGTGCTTCTTATTAATGTCTTCTGATACAGGTCATTTATTGAGTCTTTATTTATACTGGTAACCATTTCAGTTTTAAAACATTTTTACAAATTTTTTACGATTACGAGCATGTTGAGTGCTATTATTGTTTAAACAGTTTAGCAATAGACTGTTTGCTATAGTTTTACTTCTGCTCTATATTCTATACAGCAATTCGTCTATTAGAGAAATATTTAGATCAGTATACAGCCATGAAAACTCTAGCAATTGTTAAATAACATAATGGATCTATATCAGCTAATTCAATGAATTGTTTTCCTATTTCTAAACAATCTCTTCTCAACATATCTACATCAGAATAGCAGTATTCATTCATTCCTTTCCTCATAATGGATACATATTTTCTGTTAACTTTTGCCTATCCCATTTGAGACATATTTCTCTATCTCTGGTTTCATAGATTCAACACAATAATATTTGACATCTCCAATAAATCCTATTTAATTTTCATTTTCTTGGGTATTGAATAAATGTTTGAAGTATAATTTCTTCAATTCCTTTAAACCAATTATTTTTGGAAAGCTACTAACTTGCCCTTGTACAAAATGGGTTCTATTTATAATTTGTATTTCTAAATGCTTTGTCTCCAATAACAGCAGTTTAGTTCCTGTGTAGACTATATTGTTTTTATTGTATTTTCAACACAGCACTTCGTAATTGATTACACGGTATATTGGTTAGCGCCTTTTGTAACGTGTATTTATGCTATACTTTAATTTTCTTAATCCCACATGTAGTTAGATCTCTACCGAAGATATTATTGATGTGATATGCTAGAGCAACTGTTATTACTGTAGGACAACACAGATTATCATTATTATGAATTCTTGCAGTACACCTTTCAGTCATTTTGTCATCACCTAAATTGATTATTTTATTACCTCTACTGCTAGGAGATGCTGACGTCTGAATATTAAATGTGATACCTGCTGTACAAAGATACTCATCTGATGATAATATATCTCTGATTTTATTGCACATAAATGGTTCAAATGGCTCTGAGCACTATGGGACCTAACATCAGTCCCCTAGAACTTGGAACTACTTAAACCCACCTAACCTAAAGACATCACACACATCCATGCCCGAGGCAGTATTCGAACCTGCGACTGTAGAGGTCGTGCGGTTCTAGAATGTAGCACCTAGAAACACTCGGCCACTCCGGCCAGCTATTGCACGGAACTTTAACCAATAGCTTAGCAGTATCTGATGATTTATATCCTGTAGAAGTTGGAAGTTAGTTCTCTCTTTAGCTACTTGTACCATAGAAAAATGCACTTTTGTTACATAATCTGTTTTTCATAAATGTGCCAAGTATATTAATATCAGCGTCTTTAGAGACGTTTTTGTAGTCAAGAGAATAAGCTTTGAAATATTCATTATTGTTAGATAACTCATTTTGTGGTGGTTTTGTCTCTTTTCCTTGCACGAATAGTTTACTACTGAACGTTGTCATCAAAAGTCTAAAAATAATTTATATTTTGCACATTATGCTCTTGATGTAACTCTGGGAATAATTCATTCTGAGAAGGAAACTCCAGCAACATAATAGAAATAACCAATTCCGATTTCTTTAATTTTGTGTAGGCACTAACAGCACCATTTTTAGCTAAAGCTCCAAGTCAGCTAATTTCATGGTCTTGAGATTATACAAAAGAGGGATCAATGAATTACATGAAATAATTAACTGAATAAAATTAGCCATTCTTAGCTCACTATATCGCTTTAAATTATTTCTCGTACAAACACAAAGAAGTTTAGAAGTTGTGAACTGCCTCAATTTGGTCTCCCTTCATCTAGGTAAAAAAATTTTGTGGTTTGTGAAAAACGAATAATTTGATAAAGTAGCAAATGTAGTGATTAATTAAGTTTCATTTACAGTTAATTTTATATGTTCAGCTTACAGTAAATATTTCTTGTGACTTTTTCAATTATCTCTTTTCCACATACACTAGCTACTTTTCTTTTATTTCCAGCTTCTTGTAGGAAAATCATTTATCCATCTCCTTGAGAGCTTATTACTAGCTGCAATATTTAATTAATACTTTTTGTTGAATTACCACTCAGTGTGTTAATCATTTATCATTGCTAATAATATATTAGAATGTTCATCACACAGAATTCGTTATAAGTATTTTTGTAATAATATTCAGATACACAATTTCCACATATGCACTGAAATACTTTACCATTCAATTTTTTATGATATTCATTAAGACGTTCCTTGCATGATTTCTTATATTTACCCTTCTTATATTTGTGTGAGTGAAAGTCATTTCATAAAGTTTACTCTTCTTGTAATTAATTGCTTCCATGTACTGAAACTATTTTTAATTATATTGCAATAAATTATTATGTGACAGTCATGATGGCACCACAAACCATGTTAGAACTGTTTACACAAAATTCGAAAATAAATGCAAATTAAAACCACATTTGTGATTTAGCTGGATATTTACTAACTGAAGCAAAATTGTGTGAATAAAAAAACCTGCAATGGTCAACCAATAAACATTGAACCTTAGAAATAATATATAACAGGAGTGTCTCATTATGCACTAGCTTCAGCTAATTTATTGCATTAAATTGTGTTAACATTATACTACCATCATTTGCCTTAATTTGTTCATTACAGTAGATTTCAGTAAAGATATGAAATCAGCAGATGACGAATAGAAGTGATAACACATACATCAACAGTACAAACATTTTATCAATCTATGAACTATCCTAGCAACAGCAACTCGTTTATTATATGTAAATTATTAATAATCTAAAAAAGTATTCTAAATATGAATTGAGTTAGTCATAGATCTCATCACTAACAAGCTTACATACGAAGGCAGGCAAGCTTTCATGATAACTGAGGAACAGAATAACCTACTGATTAAAGCAAAAGATATTGGAGAGGTCCCTGTGGTGTGAAATTCAGCCCCTTTTTAAGTATGGATGAGGTAGCATCATCAATTACTTTCCCTGTACAGTTAATGACCGTAATCCGTAGTTCTTCTTGCGGTGGTTTGGCCGCAAGGCGTTCGTATTTTGCAGTTTGTCGGCAGGTAGCCGACTGCCAAGCACTGTTGGCTTGAGACTAACTAACTGCATTTACCCACTCCCGTGAATCAGGGGAGAGTGTGATTATTTGAACAGGGGTACATAAAATTTGTGATATATTTAAATTAGCTCTTTTTATTTTACTGTACCCCTTCAAGTTATTTCTCCCCTATAGCACCACCAAGTTTAGAAGTTGTGAGCTGTCTTGATTTGGTCTCCACTTATGTAGGTAAAACATTTATTATGTTTCTGAAAAATGTATAATTTGACAAAGTAGCAAAAGTAGTGGTTAGTTAATTCTCATTTTCAGTTCATTTTTTATGCTGAAGTTTCCAATAATTTTTTTCCTCATTTCCACACCATTTTCTTTATTTTATATATTATTGTTGTCATATTTTGCATCTCCTTTAAAGCTTATCCCTATATCTAAGTGAAGATAATGAAAACATTTGATTTCTCGACAGTTAATAATTTTTTTAAATTATCACACTCAGTTTGTTCCTCATTTTTGTGCCTAATAATATTTTAGAATGGTCATCACTCGGAATTCGTTTTAAGTGCTTTTTATAATAAGATTAAGAAATATATTTTACACATACAAACTGAAATCCTTTAGTATTGAATTTTTATGATATTCGTTGAAACATTTTTTGTATGAATTCTTAAATTTACCTTTTTTATATTTCTGTAAGTGAACTTCTCGACTTCACAGATTTTACACATCTTACATTAAATCTCTTCCATTTATTGAAGTAATTTATATTAGATGTAAATAAATGATTATGTAACAAATTCAATGGCACCACAAATCATGTTAAACTGTTTATGCAAAAATCTAAAAAAATGTAAATTAAAGCCAGATCATTATCTACTGAAGGTAGAAGAATCAACAAATGTTTTCAGAAAGAATTCTTCCAAAATTGAAGATTATCTAGACAAAATCACCAAGATAACATTAAAACACATAAAAAAGCTTAAATATTGGCAAAAAATGCTAATAATCTTGCATAAAACTGTTTGAGATTTAAATTTTGAGAAAAAGATAATGGTAATAATCTTCGTTGTGGAGCTTAATATGTATATATATAGTGTATCGTTATGCACTTCCTTCATACATACAAATGACAGCAGTTCAACTATAATTCTGTATGACCAGCAAAATTTACAGGTGTGAAAAAAATAAGTATAACTAGTGAGAGTCCTATTAATTTCTTCACGGAAAGAATTTCTGACGAGATGTTGGAACACATTGTGTTTCAAAATAATCTGTATGCTCTTGAGAGTGGCAAATTCAATTTTGGACTGACAGTTCCTGACCTGAAAACATTTCTAGGTGTGCACTTAGCGATGACATATATCAAATACCCTCGTGTGAACTGAGGTTTTCCTGGAGTACAGAAATTTTGAAAATTTCTCGGATATTCAACCACTTAACGTCGTCCAAAAGGCGCCATATTTCGGCAAGCCGACTTCTAGCCATCTTCAGGCGTTCTTGGTGTCTGATTGATCTCTGATGGATGCTGACTTTATATAATCTCTACCCCTCTCCTGCAACCTCCGTCTGGATGCTTCCGAGCGGTCCTCGGCCGGTGGTGGGGGAAGGGCGGCGTTGGGTTGCGGGGGAAGCGCGGCGCCCCGTGACATATCATGGGCCACAGTCCTTCCGCGGCTACGGCCGCTTACGGAACTTTGCCGTCGTGGTGACAATGCTTCTTCTTCTACAAGTGTCCTGACGGGAGCGGATTTCCGTGTAGACTGTAGTTGTGTTTCAATCATGCTTAAAGCTGGATCCCAGGCTTTGCTTGGCTGGAAAACGCTGTCTTTATTTATTAGTTCGTCATGCAGCCGAATCTCCACTGCCTTTTTGAGGATACAGCCCCAGAAGGTGCTCGATTGCTGTAACGCCTTTGTGCCATCGTAGGTCATGTCATGAGCATGTGAGATACAGTGCTCTGCCACAGCGGACTTGGTCGGCTGTGCGTTGTCTGCGTGGCGTTTATGTTCACTACATCTCTCCTGTACCGTCCGGATGGTCTGGCCAACATACATTTCCACGCACTGGCAAGGGATGCTGTAAACTCCCGGTTTCCGGAGTCCTAAGCCGGCCTTGACTGATCCTAATAATGATTTCGTTTTGGATGGAGGGCGCAACACGCACTTGACATTATATTTTCTCAGTATTCTGCCGATCTTTGCCGATGTGTTCCCGACATATGGTATGATCGCTGTCGCAACAGGTTTGTTTTCGTCCTCGAAAGGCTGCGGTCTCGGCTTCTTCGGTCTTAAAGGCCGTTTTATCTGGCAGTGTTTGTAACCGTTCGTGCGGAACACGGCCTGCAAGAGCTGCAATTCAGCCGTTAGGATGTCACCAGTTGCTCAAAACACCATCTCGCTGAGAAGCAGGATGACAGCTGGAGGCATGCAGGTACAAATCTGTATGTGTCGGGTTACGGTAGACGCTATGTCCTAGTGTGCCATCTAGTCTTCGCTTGACGAGCACATCCAGAAATGGAAGCTGGTTGTTTTCTTCTACCTCCATCGTGAACTTGATATCCTGGTACAGCGAGTTCAGATGCTGTAGAAAGGCTTGAAGGCGTTGTCGTCCTTGCGGCCAGATTACGAATGTATCGTCTACATATCGAAAAAAGCAAGAGGGGTTGTAGGCTGCCGACTCGAGAGCTTCTTCTTCAAAAGCCCCCATAAACATATTGGCCACTATTGGTGGTAGCGGACAGTCCATCGCTACTCCATCAGTTTGTTCGTAGTAGTTCCCATCGAAAAGAAAGTATGTCGAAATAAGTACGAATTCGAAAACATTCGTTACTGTTGGTCGGATTTCTTTCTCCTATGAGGCTTAGGGAGTCTCTTAGACGTACCATGGTAAACAGGGATACCACATGAAAGCTCACCATGAGGTCTTCTTGACCCAGTCGGAAGTTCTGGACCTGCAGGACGAAATGCTTTCTGATGTGGTGCTGACATTTGCCCACAGCTCCCGAACTTCCAACTGGGCCATGGCAATGGCAATGCTGCGGACAATAGAAGAAGAAATGCACCGTTATGTTTTGTTGGGCCAGAGTCTTCTTTCCTGTTTGTTAGGTATTCAACAATCTTTTTCAGAACAGGTATACCTAATGTTATGAGCAAATTTCCACCAGTTTTTTATCTCTCTTTCTTTTTTGAGCATCAGTTAAAAATGACCTGTAGTATGTAACTCTTCATAATTATGTCTAAATTTAATTATTTTTGGTATAATTTTGCCACTAGGTAGCAATTTGTAATCAATACTGAAATTATTCATTTATGTAACTAAAAATGATTATGAGACTTTTTTTTTTAGTCCTCACCTAATTTCACCAACATCCAAACCCATTCCCAATTTTCTCTCTCCATACATTATGCCTCTAACCGTTGTTGCTAATAATTTTTTTCCAAGTGATGCATCTTCAGCAAACATTCTCTATTCTGTAGCTAGCTAAAGTTATTCATCAGCTTGATATTTAGTTTCTAAATCTTCATTATCTCTGTAACCAATGTCATGTTTTTTGTATGCTTCTTCTAAGAAATTTGTAATCCTATCGCCACATTCTAGTCATCCATCTAGTTTAGTGAACAGTTTGCATTACAAACATCATGGCAGATGCATCTCTCGCATTGGAAATGATTTAAAATCCAATTTATCAACCGTTTCCCTGTTTTTCAGGTTTCCAAAAGTGTGTGGCAAGCTATTAAAAATCTAATCATATATGATATTAATTTTTGATTATTGGTAATGAAGTCACAAAATTTTTTTGTTAACATTTGCATTATTCCTATGTTTTTGTTATGATGATTTTTATTTGCAGCTAATTCATCTTCATGATTTACTGCTTATGTGTCGATTAATTCACACATCAGATATATTTAATTGGTTTAGCTATATATTTTTGATCAAACCTTCACCTTTTTTAATCTGATTCTGAAGAATCTAAAATAGATTATGCTTCTTTTAATTTCGCAAAATGGATGTCATCAATGTCTTGTATCAAATTGTTGTATTTAATACCTTGACTTGGTGTTATTTGATCAAGATTCTTAACAGAATATAACGCTCCTGACTGGGACGAAATATGTGCATAGTTCGATAAATCAGTAACGTCATATTTTCTGCCTATATGATCCATATTATTGTGTTTTTTTAGTTGAAAGATTCGCCAGTACATCTGTAGCATTGCATATATTTTCACCAATAGTTAATTTATGAACCAACATATTTAAGATAACCAATAGGTCTCAGTCCAAAAATTTTATTTTCAGTGTGACTGATACATTTGAATAACGTTCCACTTAGCTTTATTTCCTTAAAGTTTTGTTCTTTACCATTATTTTTTGTTCTTTTTCTCTTCTTCAGTTCTTATTCAATGCACCTTGCATTTCAGATTCACTTAATTTATAAGCATATTTTTATTGGTGGTATGGCATTAAATTCTTCTAAATAATGGAAATAAAGGAACTTTTGTTTTTCAACTTCTAAATTTTCTTGAATAGCTTTCAGAACGTTGTCATCTAATCCTTCTTCACTTCCTTGTGTTACCAGGCTGATATTCATTTTTATAGTTTTCATATTCTCTTCTTGGTTGTCTTTTCCATTGTGTAAATTCTTCTTTTTATTCCTTCTTTTTCTTTTTGTTTCATCTAGCTTTTTTACTAATATATGAGTCATATTTTGCAAACATTTACTGTAAATAAAAAGCATTAATAAATCATCTCTAATGTATGATGGGTGATGTAAAAAATCTTCAATTTGATTTCTGTAGTTTCCTCTGTTAGGTTTTCTAGTCATTTCTGTCATAAAAATTCAAACTGAGCATTATTCCAGCATTTACTACAATATTCTTTAAAATAGTGAAATTTATAGTCACCAGTATCAAACTCATGGTAAATATGATTTAAATTTGTATCTTCTCTGCTAAATATTTTTAATAAATTTATGTTATCTCTCACTAATTGTTCTGGTATTTTTGAGTTTATCTGAGCTAAATAAAAACAATTTTTTCCTATGTGTCAGCCTGTAGTAAAATATTCTCTAACAACATCCTGATTTTTGAGAATGAAATCATACAATACTACGAGCATATTACCTTGTCGTTCATCTAATAGTATAATTTCTTCATTATTCTCAATAGAAGTAGTAATGTTGTCATTATTTTTATCTTCCATTTTTACACATTTTTGTAAATTCTTGATATTTTGGCTCATCTAAACATTTGGTTGGACTAAACCTAAAAATGACTGATTTTATTCTCTTTCAGTCACCACAAAGCGAGAATATAAGTATCAATCATTAATGCTGCTTCTTCACATCACCTTGAAATTGTTAATGCACATTGAACAGAATTAGGTAAGAGCTTGCCATGATTATTTTTCGATTTCTTATTTGGAATTTCGTTTTTGATTACCAATCTGTTTTCATTTCATTAATAATATTTTTATCGGTAGTAAATGAGTTATATGTCTCAGTTGAGTGGTAAGTCATTCGTTCTCAGAAAAAGATTGTCTGTATCTGTATGAGCTAGCTGTGGTAATGTCGCACTAGATGGTTTTTATACGATACTTTTCATTCATAAAGTTATATAAAAATGTATTGTTATAGAGAGACAGTATTAATTCATACTGGTCAATAGAATTTGAAAAACTTAGAAAAATTTATTTATCCGAAAAACAAAAAAATTTCCATATTGAGACAGTTAAATTTTTAAATAAATTTATTAGTGAAAGCAACGTTACATTTACATGGATATAAATGCTAGTATCAATGTGTGCTTGGACTTAGTTGCAAACTAATCTTGCTAATGAAAAGACTGTTGCTAATGATGTTCCTAAAATAACTCTATTTGAATTAGTCAACAAAAACATTTAATTTGAATGAGGTTCTGTTGATCGAGGTCCAAGCTAACTGCCTGACAACTGCGATCTGTTTCTTTCAACCGCTACTTACTGTTGTCGCCACCTATCGTCGAACGGCAGAAGCAAAGTTGTGCACCTTGTAACTGGAATTGTACTCAGAATTTTGTGACATGCTAGTTAATTTATTTCCATCAAAAAAGCATTTGAAATTACTCACCTCTTTAAAAAGAAAATATTGATGAGTGTAATTCACATTTTAAATAGCTCTGACAGCCATTTTATAAATAAAATAAAATTATTTACAATTTAGCTGATAATATTCAGGTTATTTACTTTATTTAACAGTTTTTATAATTTTTAAAAGAATCCTACCTACTCACCAGTAAATAAGATGAGCCCAGATCAGCTGCATGAGTGTCTACTACACTACTGACCGAACTACTTCACTTTCGTGGTGCTTTGCTGCTTATGATCCATATATGAGATGTGTATGAGCTACGTTTAAAACTTAAGAGCCCTTTTTTTCGGAATTTACTGCGTTATGCGCTGTAACATTTTTATGAATGGGCGCCCTTGAGGTAGACTAGTAACCCACAAAGTCTCATCCCGAACTGAATCTCAGATCTTGGAAGGTCCCCTTGCCAGTAGCCAAATTGAAATTTTACATATAATTGTTTTTTTTTTTGAGTTAGTACTAGTGATTTGCGAACGTTTGTTTTGCTATCTGTGCAATAACGCTTCAATAGCATCATTTCATTAGTCATCGGTTTGTGATGCTCTTAATTCATGTCAGATACATGTGAATTAAAGTGTGACACCTATATAGTCAAATAATTAATACTCAGTATCTTTTATAACAGGGGAAACAGGTTTGCAACGAACTTATTACTTAACTCACTGTAACATATAAAACAAGTTTAGTGACTGTCACTTGATTTGCATAGCAGATGGTAATACGAGGGTTGCAACTTTAATAGTGGCAACTATTTATTTATAGCTTGTACAAATAGATACGTGTTTCAAAGTTTTACTGACCTTCAAAGTAGTCACCAGCATTATGTATAACCCGTTGCCAGCAATGTGGAAGTCATAGGATACTCTTAGCAGTGCCAGTCATGTTCACTGTTCGAGTGGCTCGGTCTATCACCTGACGAATTTGTACCAGTTCTGAAGCGAATGCCGTGAAGCGTTTCCTTCAGTTTAGAAATCAAGTATAATTAACGAGGGCTTAAGTCAGGGGAGAGCAGTAGATGGTATACCAATTAGCAGCACCATCAGTCAAACAAAGCAGTAACAGCTTGCGCTGTCCATGCTTCAGCAGTGTCCTGCAGGTCCTGCAGAAAGTGTCATCACTTCTGTTTCTATGCTGTTCATTTTGTGAACACAACCTACGACTTAAGCCCTCGTAAGTTCAACTCGATTTCTAAACTGAAGGAAACACTTCATGGCATACGCATCAGAACTGCTACAAATTCGTCGGGCAATAGACCGCGCCACTCGAACTGTCAACACAACTGGCGCTGCTATGAGTATCTTTCGACTTCCACATCGCTGGCAACGGGCTATACACAGTGCTGGTGACTACTTTGGAGGTCAGTAAAACTTGAAACACGTATGTATTTTCTACGAGCTGTATATAAATAGTTACCACTATTAAAGTTCCAACCCTCGTATTTGATGAGTGTCAGCAGACTTATTGTAATTACCACAAGAATTAACGCTGTGTCTACTTGGTGCTCATGAGACAGGTGCTTCGTGTATGACTGACAAAGTATATGTCTGTGCCTACAGTCGCAAATTATTTCAATTCCGATTGTAGATTTTCTTTTCCAGTACTGCATAGTCACTGCTCCACCACCAATATGCTGTGAATGTGCTTCGTATATTAGAATGAGCAGAGTGGCGGAGGTTTTCTTTAAAAATACCACCGCAGTCACTGATCATACCATTCTGAACATACACTTGTTACTATCAACTGCTCGCAACGATTACAATTTAATTGGTACAGATGCTTGACAAGAAAGGTGAAAAGTGCCTTATAAATGTGAATTTCTACTTGGAATACGTCTAAGACTGAGGTCCAAAATAACGATAAGATGTTAAGCAAACGGAGCGAAGGTCAAGGCCTCTATTTATTTTCTTTAGTTCTTGCAGTTTGATCTTAATTAATTCCTTATAGATGCGTAGTAACGGGCTCTTTCGGCTATCAAAATTATGCATTTGTATCATCGAAGTTTTTTGCTTTGATAATCTATTACCTTAATTGCTTCGATAATCGATTACCTTACGTAATACTCCATGTTGTGTTGAATGCGACTCTGAACGCGGCGTTAATTTGACTTTCAGACCACCATCTGACGACTTACGGAATGAGGTCAGAACTGTTCTGACAATTGTGTTACCTGTGTCCTGAATTCTGGAGGAAGATGTGGCATCCGGCAGTCCGTGCTGAATGCAGATATGCAGAAAGATCTTCACTGCTGTAAGTGGTACCATCCCTTGCTGCATGTTCACCATACCGTAATTAGTAACATAGCAAAAGGCTCATTCCGATGAAAGACCCAATGTCCGAAGGTCCTAAAACAAGAATCTGTTAGCAGTAGTAACGCACAAAAGGAACAGACTGAGACGTGGCAGTGTAATGTTGTAACACTGCTACCCATCCGAAGATGGTGCGAGATGTGGCGCACCGAGAAGGACAGCTAGGCTTAGGTGGAGTAGTTATGTTGAAGCAGGCTGTACCGTGTGGGAAAGTGGCAGTAGGGACCACGTGTGTCCAGCGAGGGAGGAGACCCATGTTCGTCCGACAACGTAGTGCTAAACCAATTCTCAGTTGCCGTCAAATGTGATATTTCTCAGATTCCAGGAAGTGCAAGAACTGTGAGTAAGAGACTTACCGATAATGGACTTTTATGCGAAGTGTTGCTATAATGCAACGCTTGACTTTTTATCAGAAGACCCACCGCATGGGTTTTGAAGAAGGGCATATTGAGTTTGATTGGAGCAGAGTTGTATTTTCTGACGAGAAAATATTTTCTGTCGTTACCAGTGCTCAATTACAGAGGAGATGTCAATAGATTGATTGTATATAGTATCGTAAATGCAGAAGTTTTTTATCTGTGATACACAGTAGTATGCCGTTGCTTTCCTAGTTTTTCCCCAACAAATGATAACTATTAGAAGTGATCTAGATGTTTATGATGTTAATGGAAGGACTGTATGAATAAAACATCATAGAAACATCACCTACAAAGAACGAGTGCAGAGAGGATCCCACATCTAACCATATTGTACCAGCCAAGAGGGAGGAGGGACGCAAGAAGTCACAGAATGAGGTGGCAGTGAAAAGTGAAGACGGAACAAACCGAAGTGACTAAGTCTTGAAGTTCAGAAGAAGGAGAAGAAGATCGTAAATGGGAATGTTTTAGATAAAGCTTCCTTTACTTTATTGTAGTGCAGAGCACTCTTATAAATTATGTTTCCGTTGATTTATAGATGCACCTGTTTCAGCTTGCGTTTGTCAAATAACTTAATTTGTGAGGGGTTTGCTTATCAGCAAACGATTTTAATATTACTATGTGTACTGGCCATGGGGAGAGGGCTTCAGTCCATAGTATCTTATGGAATGGGATAGAAGCGGATACTTTTCTGTTGGCATTTGGGATTACATCTCGGCTTGGTAAATAGGGCGCCTGTGGAAAACTGATGCCATCCTCAACAGTTAGGCCTGAGTTAGTATTCTAGAAGACATAGTGAAGATAAGCGATGAACTACTGTAACTTCAATGAGACCTCTGTTTCCAGCAGAGTTGAACAGGAAATAACATAACGGTTTTCGATAGTTTTCATATAGTCACCATTTCATTTCCTGAAGACTACAATTTGTCATAACAACGATGATACTCTGTTATTTAGTATTCTCCTGATGTCCCCAGTATGGTTATTGCATTTTTGTCTAGTCATGATGCCCTGAAATTAGTTTCCTCTCTCTCCCTCATAGCTTCTAATCTCATAAGTTGCTGCTAAATACATTCATGAGAAGAGGGATGTGTCAGAAATGTAACGAATGAGTTTCCACCTTCTTTTACTTAATTCATTTGCCTTCTTTGTTACTTGTCGCGTATTCAGATATTTTACAGTTTTCACCCACATTTATCTGTTCTTTGTACTCTGCAAATAAATTACTGTTGCTTCAAGCCGAACCTCTGCTTGAATCCTCAGGATTCATAGAGATGTAAATCACGTACAGTAGATTTTGCATTGGAGCTGCGTATTTCCTCTGATACTATGTATTGTTGGAATGTCTCAACCATAAATGTTTCCTTTGTTAATACTATTTTTCTGTTCACTTGTCTTAACTTCTGATATGACTACTGCACTAGTTCCGTGGTAGTTGAACAGATCGGCTTGATTAACTTTAGTACCCAATGTTTTCACATCTATGTTGACCTCTTCAGTCTTTTTTCCGAATTCGCGACAGCTATTACGTGATATTCCTCAAATTTTCCTATACATCCCGACTGCTTAACTGAGTGGTAACGTCTTTGCCTCCCATGCAGCGGGCGCGGATTCGATTCACGGTCGCATTTGAGATTTTCTCCGCTCGTGACCTGGGTGTTACGTGGCCCTCATCATCATTGACACACAGGTCGCCCAATGTGGCGTCACATGAACTAAGACTTGCGACCTGGCGACCCAGTTTACCCGCGTGGGGACTCCGGCCATTTCGTTTCATTTTCCTCGTACAGCTGGTGCTTGTTACTCCACCGAGAGATTGACTTCACAGCGCTGTCGCAACGCAGAAGTTAGAATTGAAGGACGTTTTATACATCTCATTTCGATACCACATCATTCGTATCTGATTCAGCCGATTGGTCTTAAGGTGCCTCTCAGCAGGCTACGACTCTCATCATATGTAGGGACTCCGCAAACAGCGTCCCTCATCGGCTGTTTAGCCTAGATCTCTCAGCTACCACAGGAGCTGAATTGTTAAATGCTGTAGAAAATACGAACACACCGTGCCAGTCATAAATACATTTTTTAAAATAATACACTTCGATGAAATAATTAGGTAACACTTTATTTACAGGAACAGAGCTTCATCAATCAAAGCAGAGCTCTTGATAACTGGTTTCAGGGACAAGACAGGACAAAGCTAATCGCGTTCGTCCCACGATCGCCGGATTCCAACCCTATAGACAGTATGTGAGTGGAGCTTATCGACGTCATTGCCATGTGGACCTACAAACGAAGGAAACCACTGCCGCCTACATTTGGCGAACTAGCGTGTGCATGACCGGAAGAGTCTGCGCCACATGAGAAATCTGTGATGCTATGTAGGTGATGGCATAGTGTGTACAATGCAGAAGGTAAAGGGAGTAGAGGTGATGTTTAACGAGTCAAAACCCGACCTGCTGCAGCAGCCATCTGCAGTTGATGGCCACAGAGTGCCTCAGGTCAATCATAAAATCGGTGTGCAGGCAGATTAAGGCATCGCTCACAGTGAGCAAGTCAACGCTCCACTGAGGCGGGCCTATACCAATACACATTGCTCGCAATTTACGTACATTATGAGATCCGCTTTTCCATGGATCGCCGCCTACGCAAATCCCACCCAGTTGTTGTCAGCACTTTCAAGGCAGAGGACCAAAAGGTCTGGAAAAGCGGTGCAGGAATATCGATGTCCACCTTGGGACATCCCCTTCAGTCATTGTAGTAGTCCACATAACAATGGTTTTAGAGCGAAAGCGTACAGCACTGCACAACACGTGATAGAATCAGTTGTGTGAGCCTGCTATTATACAGGACCTAGGATGTTGCGCTGTGCAGGAAACGTATGACCACCTCAACAATGGTTTCTGTGTATCCTATATGACGGATATGTGTCTGAGGAGGCCTACGCTGCAGGAAAATGTTGAGCTCAAATGAGAGCAATCACACCCCTATAACGACAGAGCGCTGTCCAAATGTTGCATGCTCCACCTAGCGACACCTGATCGTAGGACATGACATAACGAGCCGTTCTCTTAAGTTACACCGCCAAAACAGTGTAAAGAACTTCATGTCGCTATTTAGCACAGTCAAGAGGAGTCAGTCTCTGATAGTATGGACACTCTGGTGGTTCGTGAATGGGACAACGGGGCCCTCTACAAAGGCAACGGGGACCCTCACCGTGGTGGACATCAGTTCAGTCCATTTGGGTGCTAAGAGATGTCGGAGAGCTTGATAAAATTCGAGGGTATGCCGTCAGATGACATGTTAGCAGCTCTCACTAGGATGGGATCAAGGACTTCATTCTGGAAACATCCCCCAGGCCGTGGCTAACCCATGTCTCCGCAGTATCCTTTCTTTCAGGAGTGCTGGTTGCGCAAGGTTCGCAGAAGAGCTTCTGTAAAATTTGGAAGGTAGGAGACGAGATACTGGCAGAAGTAAAACTGTGAGGACCGAGCGTGAGTCGTGCTTCAGTAGCTCAGATGGTAGAGCACTTGCCCGCGAAAGGCAAAGGTCCCGAGTTCGAGTCTCGGTCGGGCACACAGTTTCAATCTGCAAGGAAGTTTCATATCAGCACACACTCCGCTGCAGAGTGAAAATCTCATTCTTGAAATAATCCTGAGTTAATGAGCATCAAAACCGATTCAGGGATTAGTGAACACTGGGTTGTCATAGCGAGATTAAATATTGTACTCCCCAAACACCCGAAAAATAAACGAAAAATATACCTATTCAAAAAAGCAGATACAAATTCACTTGACGCCGATCTTAGAGACAATTTCCTGTCATTCCACATTAATAATATAAGTTTAGACCAGATGTGGCTTAAATTCAAAGAAATAGTGTCGGCAGCAATTGAGAGTTTTATACCAAATGAATTAACAAACGACGTAGCTGATCCTCCTCCTTGGTACACAAAACGAGTTAGAACACTGTTGCAGAAACAACGAAATAAACATGTCAAATTTAAAGAGAAGCAAAATCCCCAAGATTTGCGACCTTTTACAGAAGCTCGAAATTTAGCGCGGACTTCAATGCGAAATGCCTATAACAGTTTCCACAATGAAACGTTGTCTCGAAACCTGGCAGAAAATCCAGAGAGATTCTGGTCGTATGTGAAGTATGTTAGCGGCAAGAAACAATCAATGCCTTCTCTGCGCGATAGCAATGGAGGTATTACCGAAGACAGTGCTGCCAAAGAAGAGTTAGTAAACATAGTCTTCCGAAATGCCTTCACAAAAAAAGACGAAGTAAATATTCTAGAATTCGAATCAAGAACAGCTGCCAACATGAGTAAGGTAGATGTAAATATCCTCGGAGTAGTGAAGCAACTTAAATCACTTAATAAAAGCAATTCTTCTGGTCCAGACTGTATACCAATTAGGTTCTTTTCGGAGTATGCTAATGCATTAGCTCCATATCTGAATGGTTCGAAAAGTGGCAGTTGACCCTGAATAACGGAAAGTGTGAGGTCGTCGACATGAGTGCTAAAAGGAACTCATTAAACTTCGGTTACATGATAAATCAGTCTAGTCTAAAAGCCGTAAATTCAACTAAATACCTAGGTATTACAATTACGAACAACTTAAATTGGAAGGAACACATAGAAAATGTTGTGGGGAATGCTAACCAAAGACTGCGTTGTATTGGCAGAACACTTAGAAAATGTAACAGACCTACTAAGGAGACTGCCTACACTACGCTTGTCCGTCCTCTTTTAGAATACTGCTGGGCGGTGTGGGATCCTTACCAGATGGGACTGACGGAGTATATCGAAAAAGTTCAAAGAAAGGCAGCACGTTTCGTATTATCGCGAAATAAGGGAGAGAGTGTCACAGAAATGATACAGGATTTGGGCTAGAAATCGTTAAAAGAAAGGCGTTTTTCGTTGCGACGGAATCTTCTCACGAAATTCCAATCACCAACTTTATCCTCCGAATGCGAAAATATTTTGTTGACACCGACCTACACAGAGGGAGGAACGATCACCACGAAAAAATAAGGGAAATAAGAACTCGTACAGAAAGATATAGGTGTTCATTTTTTCTGCGCGCTTTACGAGATTGGAATAATAGAGAATTGTTGAGGTGGTTCGATGAACCCTCTGCCAGGCACTTAAATGTGTTTTGCAGAGTATCCATGTAGATTTAGATGTAGATGTGGAAACTTACTTTCAGCCAGTCAGGTACCTCCCGCTAGTGAGCGTGAGATATAAATGCGAACATGGCGAGTTGAAGAATATGGGCTGTAGTGCACGAAATTAGGACAGTAGCCATGAACATGTTACCACATATCCACAAATTGGAGGTGGTCCATGATAGTGGCAAGCTCTGTGAAAGATGAATGTCACAGCAACTAATCTTTGGGGTGGAGGATGGAATTAAAGCCACCACCCAGCACCAATGTATCTTGATGACTCAAGAAAAGAGGTGACTTCTGCTTCTGAACGTTTTGTTCTGTATTGGAATGAGATTGGCCGTCAATCGACCCCGTCCCACCTTCGCGGAAAGCAGAGGTTGGTACGACACTACAGTCGGCGTCCATCGCAACTGTAAGATCGCTTCTCGGGTTTTGACGGGCGTGCATGGGCGTCATTTCCTCCAGCAGTGATGGAGAGGGAATCTGAAGACTCGCTTCCCCGTCAGTGGCTGCCAACTATGGCAAAACGGAAGGTATCTAGGCAGGTGCTTCCAACACTTTCGCTACAGTGGCTAGGTGACAAGGAGCACTAAATATGTTACGGATGGTGCGCCATCTCCTACTAGCGTCTGAATCAGTCGTCTGCAGAGGAAAGTCGACCAGACGTGGCCCTCGTGGTCGCAGCCTGCACACGTTCGTTCTGACTGTCGTAAATTATGATCACCCACACGCCTCAATCGTCAAATAAGAAGGTACATGCGTTGTCAGTTCAAGTTTGATCTGATGCACGCTACTTAAGACCTGATAGGTCGGCCGTTTTACTGCGACGTGACTGATGCCATTTCCGGACGATCAGAAAGCAGAAACGTACAAATCTTCCAGTAACTCAGAGGGAAGTTCAGAAACATGCAGGGTGTGGAGGCCGAAATCTGAGTGATCTACTGAAATGGCTCCAACGTGCCCATCAATTTGCTGAACTTCAGTTCTTGGGAGAAACGCCACATAACATCAGTCCAAAGTTCTTCAGTCTGCAGTTTGAAATACATGATGCTGCTTTTGATGGTCAAGTGAATTCCTACAACACCTTCAGGCGCGAGATGAAGCTTGTCACATTCAAACTGTTCCACTTCACACGGACGAGATCATGCATGTTTCGTATGAAAGGTGTACTTTATAGTCGAATGGTGGTAAGAAACGCCATTGTAGGTCAGAACATGAAGACAGCGACGTGCACCGCTCGCTAATGTCTTGACAAAGGTATGCCTTCCAGTAGGCCACGAGCAGATAGGGCTCTGTAGTGTCTAGCGAAGAATGGCAGCACGTCCTCCATATGCTTCAGCATCCTGCAGCGTTGTCAGGTCGTGTATATGGTCTGACAGAATAGTGTAGGGCAGGCAGTTATATTAGCCACCTTAAGAGACGGACGCCGATTTAGTCTCTGCTGCGGCCAGTCGGCGGCCGTGTTTTATTTCTGAGACTGTACATCGTCACCCACTTAGTGCGCTAACCAATAATTGCAAATTCATCAGATTCTGAAACTACTGGCCACGGTGGAACGTTCGCTCAATATATCACAGGCTGGCCTCTTGCCAGGTTAAGTGTTTGAACGAGCATCACGAGCTGACCCAAGACTTCAGTCTCTCGGTGCCTCTAACTGTCTTTTCCAAACTCCAAGGAGACCTTCTTCCATCACTCTCAGGACTTATATCCCTGGGAAAAAGAGCAACCATGGCCACAGGCAAAGGAAATTTTCAAGAGCAAAATTGTCAGTGTGTTGCAGAATGTGAGAGGGACATTCTTCGCATTGAAGATTTGATTCGTGTTTGGTGGGTCCATTTCGCAAAAGGTGCACCTCTGTATTCAGCTCCCAAATAGGCACTTTTAAATCTTACGACGTTTCATTACAACGAACATATAGCTGTGGAGTGGAAAATTAATTTTCGAAAAGAAATAGCAGTTAATTGCAACAAACTGTGCACGATCAAAAAGTTTCCATTCCAAGGGCATTTAGTCCAGAATCGGTATGCCAGTCAGGAGATCGTTGTGAGCATTGAGGCAATCATCCCACCGATGCATCAGGTTGAAGATACCCGTTTGGTCAAAGACTGTGTCCTGCTGCATGAAGAAGTCTGTAACTACGTGCTGCATATATTTGTCTGACAGGAATCGTCGACCCTTCAAAGCATCTTTTAAGGGACCGAAGGTGTGATAATTGTACAGGGAGAGATCTGGACTATAGGGCAGGTGCTCAAGGGAATCCCATTTGAATTGAAGTAGCTTGTGATGACTTCCTCCACAGATGTGCTGCCCCAAACACATTTTTTTTCATCTTTTGGGACCAAACGCTTTGTTCATTGTTCCCTAAGCTTAGACACTACTTAATCTCACTTAAACTAACTTACACTATGGACAACACACACACCCATGCCTGAGGGAGGACTCGAACCTCCGCGGCAGGGAGCCGCGTGGACCGTGACAAGACGCCTGAGACCGCGCGGCTACCCCAAGCGGCAAACATTCTTCAGGCTCTGATGGACGTCTACCAGTGTTTGTTCTTCCATATGCAAGAAAAAACTAACAGCACGTTGGTCCTGTTTGGACGCATTTGGTAATAACATCGCCATAGTTCTCGTTTCTGCATTCAGCGCACCCCCTACGTGTGGATGCTTATATACCTACATCGGAGTCGCACTATGTTGCATATGCGCTGCAGCAAGGTCCTCAAACGGAAACTTTTTGATCGCCCTTAATAGTTACCGTATCGAGAGACAATACTAATTACACATTGCATTCAATCAAGTCCAGTTTTTACCTGTCTGTATGTGAAGGCTAATCTAATGAACAACTGCAGGACTCTCGATACGGTATTCACTAATATACAGACCGGTTCGCGAGTAACTTTTGTGTATATAACATAAATATTTCGTTAAAATTGACTGAACTAAGATGATGTTTGTCGGTAAATCGTGCCTCCGACAAATTTCCAGTCACCTGCTGCTTATGTCGTTTTAAGCTATATTATAATTTGGAGTTAATGTTCAGTTTGCTATCGTTGTTCTCCAAGCTATAATCATAATCCTACGCAGTGGCCCGTGCAAAACAAAGTTATCATTACGCCACACAAGTCGTCCTCCTGTAGTTATTAACTTTTAAAAGCCCCAAGCCGGAAGAGAGCGGGGAAAACGGGGTTCAGGGTGTGTCGTTAATAACGTAAATAAAAAGGCGACAAAATGTCGCAGAATATATAAATAAATTAAACAACTATAATTTGACTGTTTTTCATCGAAACCAATGCTGATCTACAAATGATACACACTGGATTGTAACCCTCATGAAAACCGAACAATACAAAACTATTTTACCTGCAGCCACACGCAACTCGAAATTAGAGAAAATACGAAAAGTAGCGTAGACTAAAAAATTGTAAAATAAACGTGGGTGGGGCACAGTCAGTACATTCTTAAAAAAATAATAATTACATCCGCTGAATATGTCTACAGGAAACAGAGCTCAGCACCATGGTTGACACTATGTGATCGAAAGTATCCGGACACCTCCAAAAACTTAGGTTTTTCATATTAGGTGCATTGTGCTGCCACCTACCGCCAGGTACTCTATATCAGCGACCTCAGTAGTCATTAGACATCGTGAGAGAGCAGAATGGGGCGCTCTGCGGAACTCACAGACTTAGAACGTGGTCAGGCCATTGGGTGTCACTTGTGGCATATGTCTGTACGTGAGATTTCCACACTCCTAAACATCCCTCGGTCCACTGTTCCAGATGTGATACTGAAGTGGAAACGTGAAGGGACACGTACAGCACAAAGGCATACAAGCCGACCTCGTCTGTTGACTGACAGAGACCGCCGACAGTTGAAGAGGGTCGTAACGTGTAATAAGCAGACATCTATCCGGACAATGACACAGGAATTCCAAACTGCATCAGGATGCACTGCATGTACTATGACAGTTAGGCGGGAGGTGAGAAAACATGGATGTCATGATCGATCGGCTGCTCATAACCCACACATCACCGCGGTAAATGCCATCTACGCTTCACTTGGTGTAAGGAGCGTAAACATTGGACAATTGAATAGTGCAAAAACGTTGTGTGGAGCGACGAATCACGGTACACAATGTGGCGATCCGATGGCAGGGTGTAGGTATGGCGAATGCCCGGTGAACGTCAGAACGTCATGTGCAAGCGAGTGTAGTGCCAACAGCAAATTTCGGAGGTGGTGGTGTTATGGTGTGGTCGTGTTTTTCATGGAGGGGGCTTGCACCCCTTGTTGTTTTGCGTGTCACTATCACT
The DNA here is from genome assembly GCF_023864275.1 of Schistocerca cancellata. NCBI lineage: Eukaryota > Metazoa > Arthropoda > Insecta > Orthoptera > Acrididae > Schistocerca > Schistocerca cancellata. Next base: position 572,754,675 of record NC_064632.1, read on the forward strand.
GCACAGGCCTACACTAATGTTTTAAGCACCTTCTTGTTTCCCACTGTTGTAGAGCAATTTGGGGATGGCGATTGCATCTTTCAACACGATCGAGCAGCTCCTGTTCATAATGCACGGCCTGTGGCGGAGTGGTTGCACGACAATAACATCCCTGTAATGGACTGGCCTCCACAGGGTCCTGAGCTGAATCCTATAGAAACCCTTGGGATGTTTTGGAAAGCCGACTTTTTGCCAGGCCTCACCGACCGATATCGATACCTCTCAATGGGCTGCCATTCCCCAAGCAACTTTGAACGTATGCCTGCGAGTGTGGAAGCTGTAATCAAGGTTAAGGGTGGGCCAGCACCATATTGAATTTCAGCATTACAGATGGAGGGCGCCACGAACTTGTAAGTCATTTTTAGTCAGGTGTCCGGATACTTTTGATCACATAGTATATTATACAAATTTGCGCGTTAGAAGGAACTAAAACACGAAAGGCTCAAACGCAGAGATGGTGCAGATACACGCTGCTGAACCGCAGTTACTCATCTTAGTAATCATCATTCTATTCACTTTAAAGTGTCTGGAACTGTCAAATGTCAACGCTCACGCGCAGAGAGGAAGAGTTTGTTTGGCCAGCCTATGCGACAGAAGACGGTGTCTTTCAGCTATGAGCAGGGACGTTCATCACGTACCTTATTCAGCTGACTCACAGCCCCGCCTTGAGAGAGTACGCTCAGCTCCTTCTCAAGGTTCGACACGAAGCCGCTGTTCACTCCCGGATGAAACTTAAACACTTCTTTCGCAAAATCAAGCGCTCGATTAAAGCAACGAATTCACGAAGAAATCGATACAATATCGAAGTAATGCTAGGCAACAGCACAAGCCGCTTCAGGCGATGTTGTATTGTTGAGGACCTGCTCCTAGAACGATGTTGAGCCCCTGCGGCGTAAGTTGAGGACACTCCTCACAGTGTCTTACTGTTCATACAAATTTTATTTGTACATTCAGAATACTGATACAAATGGAGAAAACTATGTTGTTACTACTTGAACCAGTGAAGAAGCATGAGCTAAATTTAAACGTTTATCGGTAAATCTGTATTTTTTCGCTAAGAATTATCCAACCAAACATTTGTTTCTTTACGAGTAGTAACATTTGGGAGCATCAGAAATAGATACGCCAATAATTTTACAATAATTATCTGCATCAGAAACAGATGGGCCAATAATTTTTTAATATATATTTGCTGTTGTTCAGTGAGTCTTGTATGGAATAAAATATTAGTGGCTACGTACAGCTTCAGCTGAAGTACGACGCTGTTTGTATACTTGTCTTCGATCACAACGACATATTCTACGAAAAGTTACTCGGAAGTTATTTTCCAAAGACGAAAACCGGGCGCACTGAAAGTGTGGCATTGCGAATCGCATTGTCTGTTACGCAGTTGTAAGAGACTTCTTGCTGCTCTCTGTGTCCACTTCACCTAAAGGACGATTCCCCCAGGAGAAGTTGCCATCTGTCATCTCTGTATTCGCAGGCATCAGGCCCAGTCGCAAGTTGTACGATGTGCTGGTCGTAAAAATCACGCGCCAACCTGTGAATTAATAATGACAGTCGCCGTAAAATTTGACGTAAGCATTCAAAATAACTTCGGTGCTGTCCGAAGAACGAGGTCCACTGGCAAAGAGGGTTCCTCGTTGACGGAGGCAACAGTAAGCAGCAAAATGTGTCTCTGCATCCCGAGTGTCCTAAATCTGTCACGCTTTAGTTGTTTCCAGGCTTAGACTGCGAAATCAGATCTGCCTTTGATATTGTGGATAATGTCACCAGTGACATATGACCGTATTCCATTGCCAAACGTCTGTGACAAATGTTTATAAAAGCTGGGACCACGTTCATTTATAAGAGATAACATAAAAGAAGCCGAATACACTGTCAAAAATCATAGGAAACGTCTTGTACAATATAAGTGACAAATATTGGGATGTTGTAATCTCCCACTTGTTCTCCCACTTGCTGATAGCTCCACAAGCCTTTCTGAGTAGCTGTAATTCTGTGTGCTGAGCGTGTGTATGGGAACATGTTTAGCCTCATGTCAAATTCCCGACACTTTAGCACAACAAAATGTACAAAAAAGGATTTTCGGAATTGGCAACACGGAAAAATTAACCATGCAACATGAATAAAATAGGATGGTAAACGCCTGACAAGTTTGTATAGTGCAGTGTACCTAAAGGCGGCCAACTTTATGAAAAGTTAATAGAGAGATATTCTTGTGAATGTGGGTGGGGACTGAAGGTAGGTGTGCTGAGATTACGCAAGGATCATAAGGTGCTGTAGTACTCGTTTATTGTTAAAATTATGTTTTTCACATGAATAATATTTTTGTTTTCTTTGTCTTTCCGCGAAAGGCAAAGGCCCCGAGATCGAGTGTCGGTCCAGCACACAGTTTTAATGTGCTAGGAAGTTTGAATATTTTTGTTAATTTTGTTCTTTGGTTTATAATTTCATGAAGTTTTAGAGTGAGCGTTGCACGTAGCTTTTCAAGTGTGAGTGATAGCATCAGTTAAAATACTTGTTCTATAGGTTTGTTCGTCACTGCTAAACAGAACGTAATGGACGATGACTGCGCAGTTTCTGTATGATGCATTTTACCGAACAAATCTAAACATCATTGGGCCGTACTGCTCATCATCTCCTCCCATCTCTCAGATCGCGGTGCTGCACATAATGCGTCGAATAAGCTATGTTAGACTAAAGTTGTAGATGTCGTAGCCATCTGCACCGGCAACTGTTAGCAAACTTGCTAATCATCAGCAAACTTCTGTCTAAATCTTACCATATGTTTGACATTCGATACTGATGAACATACTTTCGTAGATACTGGATGCAGATACGATGCAAATAACATATATGCCCCATAAAATACACTCCTGGAAATGGAAAAAAGAACACATTGACACCAGTGTGTCAGACCCACCATACTTGCTCCGGACACTGCGAGAGGGCTGTACAAGCAATGATCACACGCACGGCACAGCGGACACACCAGGAACCGCGGTGTTGGCCGTCGAATGGCGCTAGCTGCGCAGCATTTGTGCACCGCCGCCGTCAGTGTCAGCCAGTTTGCCGTGCCATACGGAGCTCCATCGCAGTCTTTAACACTGGTAGCATGCCGCGGCAGCGTGGACGTGAACCGTATGTGCAGTTGACGGACTTTGAGCGAGGGCGTATAGTGGGCATGCGGGAGGCCGGGTGGACGTACCGCCGAATTGCTCAACACGTGGGGCGTGAGGTCTCCACAGTACATCGATGTTGTCGCCAGTGGTCGGCGGAAGGTGCACGTGCCCGTCGACCTGGGACCGGACCGCAGCGACGCACGGATCACCGTAGGATCCTACGCAGTGCGGTAGGGGACCGCACCGCCACTTCCCAGCAAATTAGGGACACTGTTGCTCCTGGGGTATCGGCGAGGACCATTCGCAACCGTCTCCATGAAGCTGGGCTACGGTCCCGCACACCGTTAGGCCGTCTTCCGCTCACGCCCCAACATCGTGCAGCCCGCCTCCAGTGGTGTCGCGACAGGCGTGAATGGAGGGACGAATGGAGACGTGTCGTCTTCAGCGATGAGAGTCGCTTCTGCCTTGGTGCCAATGATGGTCGTATGCGTGTTTGGCGCCGTGCAGGTGAGCGCCACAATCAGGACTGCATACGACCGAGGCACACAGGGCCAACACCCGGCATCATGGTGTGGGGAGCGATCTCCTACACTGGCCGTACACCACTGGTGATCGTCGAGGGGACACTGAATAGTGCACGGTACATCCAAACCGTCATCGAACCCATCGTTCTACCATTCCTAGAACGGCAAGGGAACTTGCTGTTCCAACAGGACAATGCACGTCCGCATGTATCCCGTGCCACCCAACGTGCTCTAGAAGGTGTAAGTCAACTACCCTGGCCAGCAAGATCTCCGGATCTGTCCCCCATTGAGCATGTTTGGGACTGGATGAAGCGTCGTCTCACGCGGTCTGCACGTCCAGCACGAACGCTGGTCCAACTGAGGCGCCAGGTGGAAATGGCATGGCAAGCCGTTCCACAGGACTACATCCAGCATCTCTACGATCGTCTCCATGGGAGAATAGCAGCCTGCATTGCTGCGAAAGGTGGATATACACTGTACTAGTGCCAACATTGTGCATGCTCTGTTGCCTGTGTCTATGTGCCTGTGGTTCTGTCAGTGTGATCATGTGATGTATCTGACCCCAGGAATGGGTCAATAAAGTTTCCCCTTCCTGGGACAATGAATTCACGGTGTTCTTATTTCAATTTCCAGGAGTGTAACTTCCTTAGGTTTGCCCATTCTTAACAATGTTTTAACTCATTTCGTAGGCTCAGCAGAATACAATAAATTTCTAAGTGGTTCGTGTACTTGTTTTTTAAATCCACAAACAAGTAGGAAACCTCCACTACCACTGGTTTTGCGTCCTTCCATCATCATCACTGCAGCTTGATCATGTAGGAATTTTAACTACAGCTTCGAGAAAGAGAGTAGTAACCGCAGGACATATATATTGGGACAAAGAATAAGAGTGCAACAGCGAATAAATTTGCAAGATCCTCACAAATGCAAGCAAAAGTACAGGCCAACCAGTTTCACTACCAGGACGGCCCAACATTTTGTATTGCATTTCCACTTCTTCGCAATAATCTTGGAGACCTTCTAAACGCGCTGTGTATGTACAACAATACGATTACATCTTTGGAGCTATGTATATGTTTAACGTGGGGTTAATATTTTAAATTCCAAGTGCCGGAATGAATCTCTTCAGCCATACAATCCCCCTCCCCACTCCCAGCAATAAAAATCACACACACACACACACACACACACACACACACACACACACGCACACACACACACACACACACACACACACACACACACTCCATGTACCTTCCCATAGCATCACGTTGGTCGCCCATTGCGACATTTACTGGTGTCGGCGCAGCGGCAAATAAGTCAAGTTGTGATTCAACACACGTGTACTATTTCGAATCACCGGTGCCGACTTGTTCCAGTGAGTTCAAGAAAGGTCCCTTGGTAGGTGCTGGAGGGCGTTTCCAGCAGAAATTAAGACGTGGTTAGATGTCAATTGGTACAGATCAGATGTTTGAATACCGTCGTGTGTTAGATGTGCTGAATAGCCAACAAGAAGTTAAAAAAAAACGTTATTATTATTCTTCACTCTGTGCTCTCACCTCACTTTTTTTTAAGGTTGTGCTTTTCAAGGATGTCCGTTATACATAGTCTAACGAAAGTAGTTTCGCCACTTAAATCCATATCATCTAATAATTTGATGTTAATTTCAGCTATAGGATAAAAGTACTGCTGTAGTATTGGAAGTATTTTGGTGTCTTTAGGATTTGAAACATCTGTAAATGTACACTACATAGGGCATCATTATAATCTGTTTTAAGATTATTTTTATGTATTTACACGTCCTTGGACCGTGCAGTACAACATCGGACATGTCACATTCGATACAGAAATAATTACTTGTTCAAACATAGAGTAGGATGGTATTAAGCGATGAAATCTGAAAAATACGGCGCAGTCTCATTCTTTACGATAGCCTCGCAGTTATTTTCCCCATCGCGAAACTCACTTTTGGAGAATAAAACTGAAAAAACGGCCACGTGTTTTTTGAACTGATTTGTCCAAAAGTAAGAAGTAAAATAGGTTATAGAAATATTTGACACACGTTCGAATGGTGCTGTAAATCATGTAAGGCATTGAAGCATGCTTAATGTGTTTCTACTCTATTTTGTATCTTACTTTTGTAAAAATCATTTTCCAAAGTATCTGACCACTTTTTCAAAAACATTAATTTTCAAGTTTTGCTCAGAAGACATGAAATATATTTATAGAGTGGTGTTCTATAAACAGGATACAGACGAAATGAAAGCAACGAAGTTTCAATTTATACCATAAATTGATATTTATTTATTCAACACGAAAGAAAAGTATTCAAAAATGTCTACATTAGTAACTTTTATGTGCAAAAGAGGTAGGCCCTGAAGTAATCTACGTCTTCACACTCCTTTGTATAGCTAGCTGCTATTATCCCCCAAAAGCACTTTGTTCCTGATTACTGATTACTTACAAGCAGCTAAACCTTCTTTGTAAAATTAGACACCATGGTCGTTAATTTGATACCACATATTACTATTTCCCTGCTACTCATTTGGTTATGAAAATTAGGAGTAAACTCCGTTTGACAAAGGGAGGTCACGACGTTGGTATCAAGGATTTACTTCAAACTTTGTATACCTTTAGCACACCTTTAAAACAACATGCTGTGCAAGTAGTAAGTTGCGCTACTTTGGCAGCTGCGAGGAAATCGGAAGAGAAGTTTTACGAGTCCGTTATGTAACTGATGTATCTATGCGAAAGGGATGGTTATAAGCAGTCATTGTGGCGAAGGGGCGTGGAGGAGGTGACAATTCTCATCCTGCTATTTTTTTTAACGGCGGTCTCATTATTTAATTTATAACATTTTAGAGTTAATATAATGAAAAAACGTACATTTTCATGAAGTTATAGCGAATTTCATATGTTATTTAACTATTTATTATTTGCAATTACATTTTTAAGGCCGAGGGACAGGCTTGGAAGGTCAATTCAAACCTCGATAGACCATGACGCGAATCGCACTATTCAGTAATATACTAAGTCACAATGTGCCAGACCACAGGAGTAATGTACAATTACTCGTCGGATGTGCACTTGAAATCACATGTTGTACGGCGGCGTTTGTGATACAGACATGGAAAACATAAATTGAAATGGCATCTGCCATATCGAATGAATGAAGCTTTACCGCCTTTACAGGAAATGTCTAGTGTTTCTATGGGAAAACAAACTTCGTTCGTATTTTGAAATAATTCATTTTGTTCCGATAGTATAGATTAAAAATTAAGTTTGAGCGCGAGCCGAACCGTCGGCTCATACACGTTCGTCTTCCGAGGCTCGAATGCGAACCACTTTTTTTAATCTCATTTTGTCCTCGTTCATTGCATTTGTTCGGGGGGGGGGGGGGGGGGGGGGGACGTTCCATGACATCCGTTTAAGTGCATCGTTATACAGTGACTCATTTTTTTTTTTTTATTATTACATAGGGCAGCTATCCCTCTGACTGAACACGCTGAGCTACCGTGTCGGCATAACCACTTGATCAGGATGAACTCTAACACGCGGTACCTACTCACAAACACATCAGTTTCATAATAGTCGCGTAAAACTTCTCTTGCGATTTTCTCGGAATTGCCACGGTAGTGCCCTTACTTCTTGCACATCATGTTGTTTTAATGGCCTTCTAAAAGTGTGCAAAGTTTGAAGTAAATCTGTGATCTAAACGTCACGGCCTGCCCTTGTGAAAGAAAATGCCCCTATTGCAGCACAAAAACGTCGAATTTACCCTGGGAAGAGATAGGAATGTAAAAGAAGGGAACTAGCTTTTCGACTTATTTGGCAGTTACAAAGGCGTTTAAATAAAAATATCTTGACTTATTCACACCTTCTCACTTGTTAGCATTAACACCCATGTTATGTCATATAATGCATCTGACACGTCTACTCGTGCAAGATTACTAAAATTTGGTTTTAAGTAAAAATTGAAATTAATCACTGCAAAAAAACCCTGTTAAAATTAACTAGTAGCATTATTTAAACACCTGCTTACTTCAACATACTTCTTATTTCATGACCAGTATTTTGAACAAGTGGACGGTTTCGCCATGGGAAGCCCTCTGTCTTCTGTGGTGGCCAATTATTTTATGGAGGACTTTGAAGGAAAAGCACTACAGTCAGCCACTCTCAAACCCTCTTGTTTTTGCGACATGTGGATGATACATTTATGGTGAATCCGCATGGTCTTGATAGGCTACCTACGTTTCTTCAGCATCTGAATTCACTCCATCCGGTTATAAACTTCACGACGGAAGTGGAAAAAGAGGGTACTTGACCTTTTCTTGATGTACGAAAGGAAAGCAAATAGAATCTTGGGACACAGATACATTCAGGCCCAGGCGAGTTCAATCTGTGGAACAGAATGAAGAAACAAAGCTAGCTCTTTATTCGCACGAAGTAATGGCCGCTATCGACAGGGGATCTCAAGTTGACTCCGTATTTCTTGATTTCCGGATAGCTTTTGACACCGTTCCTCACAAGCGACTTCTAATCAAGCTGCGGGCCTATGGGGTATCGTCTCAGTTGTGCGACTGGACTCGTGATTTCCTGTCAGGAAGGTCGCAGTTCGTAGTAATAGACGGCAAATCATCGAGTAAAACTGAAGTGATATCGGGTGTTCACCAGGGAAGCGTCCTGGGACCTCTGCTGTTCCTGATCTATATAAATGACCTGGGTGACAATCTGAGCAGTTCTCTTAGGTTGTTCGCAGATGATTCTGTAATTTACCGTCTAGTAAGGTCATCCGAAGACCAGTATTAGTTGCAAAGCGATTTAGAAAAGATTGCTGTACGGTGTGGCAGGTGGCAGTTGACGCTAAATAACGAAAAGCGTGAGGTGATCCACATGAGTTCCTAAAGAAATCCATTGGAATTCGATTACTCGATAAATAGTACAATTCTCAAGGCTGTCAATTCAACTAAGTACTTGGGTGTTAAAATTACGAACAACTTCAGTTGGAAAGACCACATAGATAATTATGGTGGGGAAGGCGAGCAAATGGTTACGTTTCATTGGCAGGACACTTAGAAGATGCAACAAGTCCACTAAAGAGACAGCTTACACTAAACTCGTTCGTCCTCTGTTAGAATATTGCTGCGCAGTGTGGGACCCTTACCAGGTGGGATTGATGGAGGACACCGAAAGGGTGCAAAAAAGTGCAGCTCGTTTTGTATTATCACGTAATAGGGGAGAGAGTGTGGCAGATATGATACGCGAGTTGGGATGGAAGTCATTAAAGCAAAGACGTTTTTCGTCGCAGCGAGATCTATTTACGAAATTTCAGTCACGAACTTTCTCTTCCGAATGCGAAAATATTTTGTTGAGCCCAACCTGCATAGGTAGGAATGATCATCAAAATAAAATAAGAGCAATCAGAGCTCGAACAGAAAGGTTTAGGTGTTCGTTTTTCCCGCGTGCTGTTCGGGAGTGGAATGGTAGAGAGATAGTATGATTGTGGTTCGATGAACCCTCTGCCAAGCACTTAAATGTGAATTGCAGAGTAATCATGTAGATGTAGATGTAGACACCCACCACTTTGGCTTTTTCCCGTATGTTGGTGCCATGTCGTCAAGAATCGGAAGAGTCCTCGGAAGATATGGAATTAAGTGCGGTTCTCAGCCACCTGCAAAATTGGGAAACCTGTTGGGTTCGGTTTCGGATTATCTTGGCCTGAGGAATCGTGGTGTGTGCAAGATTCCTTGTCAATGTGGGGCAGCGTATTTAGGTCAGACATGCTGCACAGTACAAGCACGTTGCGATGAACATCAGCGTCATTCACGCTTTCGTCAACCGGAGAAGGCGGCAATTGTGGAACACAGTTTGAATACGGGACATCGCATGATTTATGAAAAGACACAAGTTTTCTCCCCGGCGCAATCTTTCTGGAATTGCGTCATTAAGGAAAGCAGGTCTGAACCACCTGAAGATGTCGGACAGTTGCTCTGAGGAAACACCGTGGAATTTGCACATCGTCATCTGGCGGCAAACCCGTGAAGACTATTTACAATAGACATATTGATTGTAACAAATTTCATTAAGGAATAAATATACTGAGAAACAGTGGTTAGACTACCCAGTTCCTTCGACAGCTTTCTTGAATTTACACCACAAATGTTTCTTACTATACGCTTTTGCACTTTCGTTCGGTTTGGCGAGTTACCCCAGGTTATGATCCCATGTGACATAATAGAATGAAAGTAAGCAAAGTATGCAAGTTTTTTACTTTATATCTCCTATGTCTGACATTATTCGCATTGCAACTACTCATACAGACTTGTTTAGGCGCTTCAGCAATTATGTGGTACGTTTTTAAACTCGACATATCATCGAGTTGTAATCCCAGAAATTTAACACCGTCAACATCTTCGATCTGCATGTCTTCATGTGCTATACACACACTGGAATGAAATCTCTTACATGTTCTGAACTGCATGTAGTGGGTCTAATCATAGTTTCAGGATAGTGAATTAAGCGTTAAACCATTTATTCATGTCGTTGAAAATTTCATTAGCAGCCATTTCTAAATCTGTACTTCACTTCCTATTTATTGTAATGTTTGTATCATCTGCAAACAAAACAAACTTAGCATCTGGCAATGTAACTGACAAGAGGTCATTGACGTATGCAAGAAAAAGCAAAGGTTCCAAGAACCCCAGAGCGGTCGCCGCTCTGTAGCAGTTTCGTGCTTCGCTACCACAGGGCCCCAGCCTTTGCACCATTCTTTCCTTTCCGTGCTGCATGTCTATCCTCTTGCTATTCTTTTTGCCCTCCCTTGGGGGACATGTCTGGGGTGGTTTTCGGAATCTGCTCCGCATTTTCAGTGGTTGGCATCAGAACAATGTCACCACTGTTTTTCGTTCCTTATTTCTTTCTTCGTTCACGTCCTTCTATCTCTCCTCCGCTTCTGCGTTTCAGGTTCCTATTTTCTTCTTTCTCCTTGTGTGCTACTGAAGGCGGGCCCACACATATGAGGTATGGCAGGTTACTAGGTAATGTGTGATTCCCAGTCCCAGGTCGCATGTGGTTGTCTGAGCTGTTCCCTCTCCAAATTTCCGATTGGTTCCTCTGTCAGGTGTCTGAGAGGTGTGCTCTGAGGTGTGAGCAATCACATAAGGCAGGTGAGCCCCTCTCTGGGGGATTGGGGGGGGGGGGGGCAATTGGTATGTGCACGCCATCGGAGCTGCTGGCAGTCATGGGGGATATTCTCACAATGAGTCAATCATCATCTTCGCAGTCCATGTCTACCAAACGTACACAGAATGTAGCTCCCGATTGAAAGACTCTCCTAGTTGCTCCATGGTTCCTCATGGTTTCATGTACTGACGACGGTCAGTCCTTTGCAATAGTAAATCCGTTTCTTATTCTGAAAGGTGTTGATACAATTGCTGGCACTGTGATCCTGCTGTCGTTTATGCAGTGGCACTTCTGATTCTCAAGCGCAACTGATCGCCACTTCGCTTCTCCACAGCTATCCTGTACATGTCGAGTCCCATAGAACTATGATTTCTTCACATGGTGTTATTTACATTAGGCTGCCTGATGGTCTGACTGTGGCAGAAATCCAAACGTACCTTCTTATCTGGGTAAAATTGCCGTCAGTCAGGTGACGAAAATTGTAGACACAGCCTTAGTGTCCGCATGCACTCTTTTTCTCACTTTTAATAGATTGCTGTTTCTGTCAGAGATAAATTCAGGCTATGACGTTACCACGGTCCGACCATACATTCCATATCCGGTGCACTGCTATCGTAATTTCAACCACACTCGAATGTCTTGCCAACACCCAGCCAAATGTGTAACCTGTGGCAGAGATGTGCACGAGGGTGATTGTCCTCCTCCTTCTACCAACTATATAAGCTTCACTGGCGACCATGCCGCCTCCTCTCTAGATTGTCCCAGGTATCTCTATGAGTGTGCTGTCCAGGAAATCTGGGTAAAGGAAAAAGGGCCTTACCCTGTCGCTCACAAGTTATTGGCTAGTCGCAAACCCTGCATTCTATCATCTGGCAGTTGCAGTACTGTTCTTGCTACGTGTCACTCCATGAAGGACGTGGCCACACAGATATGTAACCTCAAATTCAGAACTGTAGTTTGAAATCTCCCGGTGTCATGGTAGCATCGCTATATCCTCATCCAGCTGTGCAACAAGCCACCAGACATTCGCCTCCTGGGACGAAGTCACCTGCTACACAACTGGCAGGTCAGAAAGGGCAGAGGGAATACTCCCACAAATATGTCCTATGTTCCTCCAGCCAATCAACATCTGAGTCTCCCTCTGTCAACCGGAAAGGCTCTAAGAAGTCGAACGATGGCGAACGATCTTCTCCTTTGCTGACTTGGATATCCTCATTGACGGTGTTGCCATGAGATACCCTCACCTGGCTGAACTCTGTGTTGCCAGTGTACACCACTAAACTTTTTTCTGCTCTGGACACCACAGATCGATAGAGGGAAAATGCCGTCGCCTCAGTAGCTGTAATGCAGCAAGATCCTGCAGCCTCTGAGCCCTGTAGCAGTGAGCCTTTGAAAGCTGTAACTTGGCAGCCACTGAGGTGATACCACTTCTATTTTCGCTCCTCCCCTTTCCTCCTTATGACTCTCCTTCAATGGGACATTCATAGCCTTCGATCAAACAAAAGGATTTACAGCTGCTCTTAGAATTGTAGTGTCTGCATGTTCTCTGCCTCCAGGAAACAAAACTTACAGCTCTCCCATTTCTTCCCAGTCCACTTTGAACTTCCCCCCAAGAACGGCATTCCATCTCATGGGAAGGTCATGCTGCTGATATGAGATGACGTTTATAGTAAACCCTGCCTTAAAGCTGTTGCAGATCGCCTTTTCCTTCCTTGCTTGACCTCCTTTTGTACTGTTTACATCCCTCTGTCATTCGATGTCATCAGGGTAGCTTTCCTCCAGCTTATTGGGCTGTTACGTCACCCCTTTCTGCTGCTTGCTGACTTTAACGTGCAACATCCCGTTTGGCGTTCTCCCAGAACCTGTCAGAGAGGTGCCCTTTTGGCTGATCTTCTCAATCAACCTAACCTCGTCTGCCTTAACATAGGAGCACCCACGTTCACTTCAGACTTACACATACCGATTACCATTTGGACGTATCCTTCTGCATTGCTCAACTTGCCCATCATCTTGGGTGGTCTGTTCTCTCTGACACAAACTCGAGCAACCTTTTCCTGTGTGCTATCCATTTGCTGACTCCTACCCCATCTACGTGCACATCCACATCCACATTGCAGCTTCGAATGCCGACTGGAGGCTTTACTCCTCCATGGCGACCTTCGACGAACAACATTTCGCCAGTTGTGACGACCAGGTAGAATATCTTACAAACGTTATCCTTACTGCCGCAGAATATTCCATTCCTCCCACTTCCTCTTTACCACGTCGTGCCCGATCCCTTGGCGGACTGAGGCGCACTGCGATTCATTTCGCGCGTGGAGATGTTCTTTCCACGTTTTTAACTGTCATCCTAGGATGGCAAACTACATTCATTATAAATAGTTGCGTGTACAGTGTCGTTGCGTTATCCGGGATAGCAAAAAAGCTAGTTGGAATCAATTTGCTAGTTCTTTTAACAGTTCTATTCCCTCTTCTGTCACGTGTGCAAACATCCGGCGGCTCCGTGGCAGCAAGATCCATCCCCAACTTCCGGCCTGAAAGTAGCAGACGATGTTATCGTTAATTCTATTGCTATCTTCCACACCTTGGGCCGCCATTTTGCGGAGATTTCGAGGCCCTCCCACTATCACCTTGTCTTTCTGCATCGGAAAGGAGTGGAGGAAGCTCGGGTGATATCCCTGTCTTTTCAGAAACGTGAGTGCTACAATGCCTCCTTTACTATGAGGGAGATAGATCATGCTCTCACTTCATCCTGATCCTCTAACCCAGGGCACATTCAAGTGCTGCAGCACCATTCTCTTGTACGCAAGCACTATCTGCTTCATACACACAACGGCATCTGGGCAGAGGGCACACTTCCCAGATTCTGACGTAAAGCCACAATCATAACCATACTTAAGCCCGGTAAGGACAAACACCTTCCTTCTAGCTACCACCACATTTCTCTCACTAATTGTGTTTTCAAGGCAGTGGAGCATATGATTCATGCCTGGCTGGTATGAAGGTTCGAGTCTCGCAATTTTCCAACCACTGCACAGTGTGGATTTCGAGCGCGCTGTCCTACAATTAACCATCTTGTCACTTTGTTCCCCCACTTAACGAACGGTTTTCTCTCGACATCCTATGCTACGGCCGTGTTTACCGATTTGGACGAAGCCTATGAGACTTGCTGGAGGACTGGTATCCTCCATACTCTCTACAAGTGAGGCATCCATGGCTGCTGGCCCCCTTTCCTTCAGGAATTTTTAAAAGATCGAGTTTTCAAGGTATATGGGTTCTAACTTGTTGGACACCTTTATCCAGGAGAATGCTTTGCCTCAGCGTTCCACCCTGAGCGTGGTCCTCTTTGCTATCGCCATTAACCCCATATTGACCTGTATCCCACCAGGTGTGTCTGGCTCCCTTCTCATTGACGATTTATCTACATATTGCAGTACACCACGGACTTATCTCATTGTACGGCGACTTCAGCGATGTCTCGATCGTCATCACTCGTGGAGCGTCGACAATTGCTTTCGTATCCCCAGTGACGAAAACCGCTTGTATGAATTTCTGGCGGCGCAATTGGTTTTTCCATCATCTTCACATCTTGGGCCTGCTGCTCTTCTGTTCATTGAAACTACAAAATTCCTGGGGCTCATGTTGGATAGGAAGCTTTCTTGATCCTCCCACATATCTTACCTGGCAGCCCACTGTATGCGGTTCCTGAGTGTCAAATGCGTCCTCAGTGGTACTTCCTGGGAAGCAGATCGAACCACACTCCTCTGTTTGTACCGGTCCCTTATCTGTTCGAAACGAGACTATGGGTGTCTCTTTTATGCATCTGCACGTCCATCCCTCTTACGCCATCTCAACACTAATCACCATCGTGGTATTCATTTGGCCAGTGGCCTGATCGAGAGTCTGTATGCAGAAGTGGCTGAACTACTGCTGTCCCACCACCGTGACTTTTTCCTTAGCAGATATGCATTCCGTTTGTCTGCTGCCCATGGCCACCCATCCTATACCTCCTTCTTCGAGGACTACTTTGTCCATCAGTATGGGGCACGTTCCTCTTCTCTGTTACCTCCTGGAATTCACTTTTGGCTCTTGCTCTGGCAGCTTAACTTTGTGCTACCTGCAAATTTCCTAGTGGGAGTGAATCACCTTGGCTTTGTGAGATGGGATGTGTTAACCTTGGCCTTCATTCGCTTCATAAGGGTGTCCTTCCTAAGGACACTACTCCAACCTTGGTCTATTGCCTTCAGTTTCATGACCTTTGCATGGAACTTCGCAATAGTAGCTTTGTGTACACTGATGGTCATTGGGCTGTCTTTGGTGTCGGATGTGCCTTCGTCATTGGCACCAATGGACGACGTGTGGGGTGTCCCCTATTCTTTCTCTGCTTTGGTGTTTGAAGTAGCTCTGTTTGTTCTTCCTCCCTATGCACTCCTGACAGCTGGCCTGCGTGTCTGATGCATAACAGGTGACTGTGTAACGCGTAATTGCGAGCCCTGGGTCGACAGGTAGGATTTGTGTGGCCAGGCCCAGGGAGAGGTGATTGCCTGAAGTGTTACATACTCAAATTGCCAATTGCTCCCTCTTTCAGGAGTTTGGGAGGTGTGACCTGAGGTGTGAAAAATCACCTAAGGCAGGTGATCCTCAGAGAGGGTGCCCCCAGTTGGAAGGAGCGTGCCATCAGAGATGCTGGTATTCGTGGGGGATTTTCTTACAATCAGCCAATCACCTTCTAAGACTTAGTCTAAATCCTTTGCTAGGGTTAATCTGTTTCATTCAGAAGGATGTTGAGGCAGTTGTAGCCCCTTTCAAATCCTGCTCTCGTTTAAGTAATGGCACTTTGCTTTTGAAGACCAATTGCTATATTAAAGTCCAACAAATGTTTGCAACTTTCGTTCTCTGTGGCTATCCTGTTTTTGCCGATGTGACTAAATGCTGAATGCGTCACTGCATCCCATTGGGTAATGAAAAAGGTTGATGCAACTTTAGCGTCTACATGCACTCTTTTCCTTACATTGATAGAATAGTACTTCCACCAAAGATCAAAGCCACTCAAACTGTACATTCCAAACCCTATGTACTATTACCAGTGACAACGTTACAACCACATTCGAATGTCCTGTCAAAATATAGTTAAATGTGTTACTTGTGGCAGCGATGCTCATGAGGGAAATACCTGCCTTCTCCCAGATGTATCAATTGCAGTGGCGACTATGCAGCCTGATTCCAGGACTGTTCCATGTATCTCGATGGGCAGGCCATCCAGGAGATCTGGGTGCAGTGGGAAAATGTGCCTTACCTTTGACATTGCCCCACAGGTGTTAGCTGGGTTAGGTACCAGGGAAAACATCAGACAATGCCCAAAGGCCAATACGTTGAGTATATGGAAACTGTGGGGAGTACAGGCAGATACCGTTTCTCTAATGAAAGCTTTTTTTACATTTAAAATTTTACACCTTTATTAACTTGAATTTAAAATACTAAGTGAACATTCGTTAACATGTACAACAAAATCCTCACTACAGTTTCTTCATGAAAGTTCCTGAAGCGTTATTTAACCTACAGTCTTTCTTTCTTTCATTCACTGGTGCCATGTTCTGCGAAGACGCAGGTTCGGCGTTGTTAGGAACAAATTTGACAAGGTTAGTGGAAAGGGGTGGCACGATGCCCTTTCTTCCGCCACCCCATGATGTCACAGTAGGTCTCTCAGGACAGATTCTGGCAACTAAAGAACGTATGATGGGCTGCAGTGATGTGGATCTGGGATTAAAAATATTTGATGAGGTTAGTCTTAGGGGTACTGTTTGAGAGGGCCTGTGGTTCAGCATTGGGATGAAGCTGTTTGATGAGTTGAAACACCAAGGGGCTTGCATTACCTAACAGGAAGGAATGGTGCTGCATATTATCTGTCGTTTTACAGAAGCAGAAATGTTAGTCAAGCTGCGTGTAGTATCTGCCTGATTTATTCAATTGTATTGCAGAGGTTATACATGCTTATGAGCATGACTTGCGACAGGGTGAGATGGATAGAGGAGATGAATATAGCGAGGGGGAAGAGGAAATGGACACTGGGGAATAATGGAATTTGTATGGGGCAGGTGGGAGGCGTATGTCGAGGGGTAGAAGGCAAGTGGAAAAGGAAGAGTGGGAGGTGGAGATGGAAGAGGAGTAGATGTGATTAGAGGGAGGGGTCGGAAGATGTGGTCAGAGGGAGGGAATAGGCAGATGTAGTCAGAGGGAGCTGGTAGAAAGATTTGGTCAGAGAGAGGGGATGGAGGATATGGTCAGGGGGCGAGGAGGAAGATAACATGGTCAGAGAGAGTGAGTGGAGGAAAAAGAAAAAGGGGGGATGGAAGAGGTTGACAGAAAATGTTGGGAGGAGGAGATAGAGAGAGAGGAGAGGAGCCATCCTGTGCATGTAGCATTGGCAAGACTTGCAGAAGCTACAGCTGTTGATGGGCTCAGCTTAGCAGAGAGAGGGGGGAGAATGAGCTGGACAGAAAATGGGAGAGGAGGTGATGAACAGGGAGAAGGGGTGGAGGAGATGGACAGACAGCTTGGAGAACTGGGGGTAAACAAAGAGAGGGGATGGGGACATGTACTTTGAGAGGGGGGAAATGTAGGACGCGGGTGGAGGGAGTAGAAGGGTTGTAGATAGATGGAAAAGGAGCAGGAGGATATGGACAGAGTGAGGAGAGGAGAATGTGGACACATAGTGGGGGAAGAACATGTGGTCGGAGAGAGGGACTGAGAGGAGGTGGATGAAGAGGTATGGTGAAGAATATGGAGAAACAGCTTGGGAAGGACGGGATGGAAATACAGAGCTGGAACGATGAGGTGAGGAGAGAGATAGGAGGGAGGAAGAGGTGAACATAGAGAGGGTGGTAGAATAGGAGATGTCTGCAATATACAGAAGGTCCAGAAAAATTTACACTCTTTCATATTTAATATCATTGGAACAAAATGACACATCATATCAATTTTGCTTGGTAGTGTAGTCCATTGTTTTCTCAACAGATCTCGGCGCGCGTTTTCCAGCACATGACAGTGCAGCAATGAATGATGATGATTGTCAGTTGAGCAATGCAAGGCCATACTGAATTAGTACTCGTAGTACGGAAACATGATGGAGGTACAACAGCAATAGTGTAATGTGTACAGAACTGCCACCAACATGTACAACAGTTCATCATATTTGTGATAAATTTGAAGCCAACGGTACTATTCATGACGTGCATTAGGGAAGGTCTGGCCCATGGAAAGCATCTACAAATCCAGCTATTAGCAATGCTGTGTTGGAACATTTTACTAGGTGAACTCAAAAATCCGTGAAGCAAGGTACATGTGAAAGTGGGGTAAGCTAATAAAGGGTAAAACGAATTCTGAAGGCTGTAAAGTGGAAAGTGTAGACTGCAAGATCGCTGCACGCTGTGAACGAAGACGACCTGTATCGAAGGATGGAGTACTAAGAATGATTTGAAGGCATGAATCGTGAAAATGAACAGTTCGCAGGGATGGTTTTCTGGTCTGCCAAGGAGCAATTGAAACTGCACAGTACTGTAAACCCCCACAGCCGTGTGCACTGGGCTCCTGAAAATCCTCAACTTCAAGTGGACGAATATGTTAGTCTACTGGTTGTTAAGGTGTAGTATGATATGTCATCATGTGGTTTGATTAGCCCAGTTCTTCTTTGAACATACCCTAACTGGTGAGGTGTATCTTCATATGCTGCAAACACCTGATTTATCTGCCAACTGAGAGGTGTTTGGAATGAAAGATTTTACCTACAACAAGATGGCGCTCCGCCTCACTACCACAGAGATGTCAGTGCCTACTTGGATGAAAATCTACCTCGACAATGGATAGGTTGTAGAGGAGCTGTTGAGTAGCCACAGAAGCCTCCAGATCTTACCCCTCTTGACTTTTACCTTTTGGGAATATTGAAGAATGAAGTTTATCCACAGAAGCCATTTACACTGAATGAGCTACGAGAAACCATCGAGACGTCCTGTGTGGCTATCACATCAGCAACATTTCAGCGGCATTGGCGTTCTTTGGCTGCTAATAGGGAATCACTTTGAACACATAAAATAACCTTCCCCCCAAGCAATAATTGTAACTGTATGTCATTTTGTTCCATAGATATCGGCTATCAAAGAGTGTCACGTTTTTCTTGATCTCACAGTGTTTTCAAATGCATACACAACCAAAGCTGCAAAAAAAGTATGGTATTATTAATAAATTATTGTTAGGTGTTTCTTAATCTGGTTGCCTTAAATTTCTGATCATGGCTAATTTTCCTTCTGACAAGTGCTGTGTGCTTAGTAAGAAAGTTCAATAACAGCGACTACCTGCTGTGGCGGTGGTTTCTCTTCCTGTCACCTTTGTGTTGGATGTCAAGTGTACTTGGCGAACACAATGGAAGTAAAAATTCTTGCTACCCTTATCCTCATAAACTGCTCAAAAATGGTTTAGCTTGCGTTTCTATGAGCACGTGTGTGCTTAAATACAAGGGGTGTAGGAATGAAAGAACAAGTCTTCTGAATAACCAAAGTAAACGTACTCTGCCTTCCTAGGTCAGTCGTTGTATGAGAAGGGTTTCTGCGATTACACAGTGAAAGCTACACCTTGTTCTTAGCATACTCAGTAGGATTCCTGTGAGCAGATACTGCAGTTCATTCCATTCACTGAATTCACAGCATCTGGAAGAAGATGTTCACGAGGCAGGCGTGGTGTGCTCGTGCATCATCGCCTTGGAAGATCTGGAAAATAGGCTGGGGGATACTATCGAAGTAGTGAACAGCCCTACAATTAGGGAGGAGCATCATCCAGCCTATGTAGACGCTACTGGGCGAAAACTGCATGTGTACTGGATGTGTACTGGAACCTGGCCACGTCCGCTCCCAACTACCATGGTCATCAGGGCTAGAGAACGCAAACTGATCCAGTTTCCGTTCTTGGAGTTCCTTCACCCACGTTCTTCACTCACTACAGTCCGGGGGAGGGTGAGCATGGTTCATGATCTGGTTCTTAATGGACAGCTAGAGGCCAAACCGATCGCCTGGAGACGATTGCATACTGTCTTGTGTGGACACAACCTTCACAGATGACTCTAGAAAGCCAGTGCAAAGCACTTCTGCATTCTCCTCGGTGTAGCTAGGAGCCACAGGTTATAGCTAGGAGGCAGCAGATAGGACCTTTATGAGTGCAGGGACTATGAAGAGGCAGATGTTCAGTGTTTTGCATCTCATGTTAGTTGCCAAATGTTCGAATAATGCCGCTATGTGTATGCCAGTTCGACGACCAGCTTCCCATACTGATAACTCATCTTGCCATAAAGTGACATGGTGTGCTCGGACTAAGCTTCTTGATTTGACACACAGTGCACTAAAGTCAACTGCACTGAGAATAAATATTAACTTTGTCCTACAGAACATTCGTGGCTCTACGTAGCATTTTTCTGTGGCCAAAAGAGTATCAAGAAAGAGGCTGGTGGTCAGCAAAACTCAAACATACAAACAATGAGAGTTAGAAAAAAGGTTTTCTTTTTGAGCATTTTATATTAAAATCTCTTATCTTTGGTTGCTTTTCATCGCGTTTACTTGAACTTGCCCTTAAAGAAGCCGCTGCCTCCTTGATAAGTGATCTTCTCTGAAGTTGTGTTTGTGACTTAAATGTGGACATTATACAAGTATTACCTATTTGCAAGAAAACTATGTATTTCACCTCTTATTTGAAGTGGTGTCGACTCAGGACAAAATGATCGGAGGGATTTCCTTCACGGATTTGGTGTATTGATGGAACCTAGTTGATTCAGGCGCCAGGGACGTGTCCTTCTTAACAGATCTCGAGTGGGGTCAGTGCTGTATATTGAGAGCGTCTTAGTGAATACTTACAGTGAACTCGTTTTTCAGAGTGTCCTGCTCAGAAAGTCAAGCAACCAGTCCTGAGACCTGGTGAGTTGGTGTCTGGTTCTCATGATGTCATAAACACAATCATAATGTTCACGCCCTAAGTGGCAAGATACAGTCCTGTGATGTCCGACAATATGTAATGGATACATGTTACAACCATACCACGTACAGCGTTACTTTATAGTCGGTAGAGCCAACATGAAGTATCATAGCCATAATTTTGATTGCTCTTGGGGTAACAGATTTACTGTGTGCGAAAAATGTCTTTTTTCTTGGAGTGTGATCGCTCATCTCTGGATAAAGTCGCTCTACCTGTGCTACACTGAGAAGACAAAATACGTGGGATACCTCCTTACATCGTGTCGGACCTCCTTTTGCCTAGCATAATGCAATGGGTGAAAGTCCTCAGCAGAAATACTGAGCCATTGTATCTCTACAGCTGTCCATAATTGTGAAAGTGTTGTAAGTGCAGAATTTTGTGCACGACCTGAGCTCTTGATTATGTCTCATAAATGTTCGATGGCATTCATGTCGGGTGATCTGGGTGGACAAATCTTTCTCTTGAGTTATCCAGAATGTTGTTCGAACCAGTTGCGAACAACTGTGGCCATTGACATGGTGCAGTGTTATAGAGAAAAATCCCATGGTTGAAAGGCTGCAAATGGTACCTAAGTACCACAACATAACAATTTCGAGTCAATTATCGGTTCAGTTGGACCAGCGGACCCAGTACATTCCGTGTAAACACAGCCGCCACCATCTTGCACAGCGCCTTGTTGACTAACCTGATCCATGGTTTCGTGAGTTCTGCACCACACTAGAATGCTGTCACCAGCGCTTACCAACTGTAGTCGGAACTTATATGAGCAGGCCCCGGTTTTCCAGTTGTTTAGAGTGCAACCAAAATGGCCATGAGGCTTGGAGAGGCGTGGCAGGGGACGTGAAGCTGTTAGCAAAGGCACTCGTGTCGGCTGTCTGCTGCCACAGTCCATCAGTGCGAAATTTCGCTGCCCTGTGCCAATGGATATGTCCCACATTGAATTTGGCAGTTACTTCAGTGTTGTTTGTCTGTTAGCACCGACAGCATTGCGAACGTCGCTGTTCTCGGTCATTAAGTGAAGGCGGTCGGCAACTGCGTTGTCCGTGGTGAGAGCTGATGCCTGAAATTTGGTAGTCTCAGCACGCTCTTGACACTGTGGATCTAGCAATACTGAATTCTCTAACGATTTCCGAAGTAACATGGCCTATGATTCTAACTCCAACTACCAGTCCCTGTTCAGAATCTGTTAATTCACGTCGTACCTCCTTAATCACATGGGTAACCTTTTCACATGAATCACCTGAGTACAAATGAGAACTTTGCCAATGCACTGCCCTTTTATACCTTGTGTACGTTGTACTACCGCCATCTGTATACGTGCATATCACAATCCCTTGAGTTTTGTCACCTCAGTGTAATTTAAAATGACTCTGTTAACACTGCTCGGCTGCTTAAGGCCAGTGAAGATTTTTCCCGCTGCTTCTACTTATCGTTGTTCGGTTGTTGTGTGAAATTTTAGTTGAAAGCTGGCAGAATTGATTCATTCTTTTGCACTCATCAGTTTCGTTATCAGTTCACTGGTACGATTCACACTTCTCCCTTTGATTTATTCTTAAGCCCTATCAATAAATCTTCGTCGATCTTTGCAAAACTTAACCCTAGAATTTTTCTCCTTCATTTTCGTTCAACACTTCAACATAAAAGTTAAACAAATCTGCTGACACAAAATATCATTCGGAGACCGATCACAGAGCGAACTAATTGCATGTACCACTATTTTTAGTTATTATCGGTGTTGGGGATGTAGGTTGATCTTAAGTACACTCGATATTTTGCCGGTTGAGTGGCGATTTTAGACTTAAAGTGAGACCGTCAAAGTTAATTACTATGGCAGCTTTGGCCATACACAGCCACTGATAAGTCGGTGGGAACGGTCATCTTGTGTTCTTTATGTTCTTTAGGGCTTTTGTAATTTGAAGATGAGGACAGGGAATTTTACCTGGTACTACGCATCACAGGATAATGGCACCATTGATGTATCAACCTTTAACTAAAAGAAACTGAAGTGTAGTATCAGACGCCTGAATATAAAGACCGTTACAATAACGATAGTAGAAAACTAATGTAGTTAGCGATTACATCTTGTCACATAACACATGACAGGTTTTGATTAGAACTCAGTAGCCCACATAGGTTGTAGTAAATATAAACTTGTGTTCTGTCAGTGTATTCTTCTTTGACAAGATATTAACTACAGTTCCAAAAAAGTATATGGTTGCATCGAAAAAAATGCAGTTGCTTCCATACCTCGATATATAAAAAAGTTTAGGGTATTAAGTGCATGACACAGTGTGTGTCTCTTCCGCATCAACATTTCTAAAAAATGTCACTTTAGTATCTTGAAAAGGTCATGAAATACGGCACATGTTATGACCAGATCATCCACGTCGCATGTAGAATTGAGTGTACCATGTGACGCTCCCATAGAGATACAAACCAATATGTCGAGAATAGAAATAATTTTTTTGTCTTGATCATTAACACTATTTCGATATGTTATCTAAATTTGATATGGAGGAATGTATGGCCTGAAATGTACCAACGTCTACAGAATGCGTTTTTACCATTGTAAACTCTTAATATTTCATGTATTGTGTGTTGACTTTGACGGATAAAAATAACTGTGATAACGAGCGAAAAGAATTCCAATTAATCGTCGCGTCAAGTTGTCAATTGATGAGATGTGAAAAAACCTTTACGGAATAGTTTCCTCAAAATCAGATGAAGTATTTCACAGTGGCCAGGACGTCCGTTCTAGCACTTTACAGACAGTTCGTATGTATATGTATATGTGCTGCTGGAGGACACCTCGTGTCACATTCTGTACTTGTGAGTAGTTGCTCGAATATTCAGAGTGGCAGGCAGCAGCGGAAAAGTTCGACGCCGCCAGACAGCAACGCGACGCCTGACGCGAACTGCCACTGGGGTGTCTCCACGGCAACCTTGCTGCTGCCATTAAGTCTTCAGCATGGAATTCTCCTTTGGGAGATGGTTGTCAATTATCACGTGAACCTGTTTGACGAGCACGAACTGCACTATAAATCACGAGGTGCCCTGCTGCAGCGGGAGACTCTGTGAAACACCTGTTGCTTGCTGCTGCTAAAATTTCCGCGCAGAGTACTCTAGCGGGATCTAACGCTAACACAGTGGATTCCCGCAAAACGATTCGATTAACAAATTCGTAATGTCGATCATCGCTGTGACGTCTGCCACTGACGGAAACTACAAGAACAACAACAAAGTGCCCAGACGGACCCGAGGGATCCATTTATTTACGGTTGTCTACGCGCACAGAGTCTGTAGTCGTCGCGCAGTATCTGCCTGTTGGCGCCCGGCCTCCGCGCGCCCACGCTGGTGCGGACGCAGGCGCGACACCGGCGGCTGGGCCTCCGCCTCCCGCGCCGCAGCTCCCAACTGCTGCCGGAGGCGGACGAGGAACTACTGGGGGCGGCGGCAGCGGGGCCGGCGAACCGGCCTCGGAGACCCGCGCGTAACTTCCGGCGGCGGTAGCGCCGCCGCGGCCTCCACCTGGTGCGCGGAGCCTCGCCGCTGCTGGAGGATGAGCTGCGGGGGGCGGCGGCGGGCCGGCCACGACGACGCTGACGTCGCTTCCCCTTCCGGTGCGGCACCTCTGAAGCGCTGCTGGCTGGGAGTGCGGGGGCGAGCGGAGGGGCCGCCGTCTCCTGCGAGACGAGGACAACGTTTTGTGACGTCACGACAGCTGATGAGGCATTGAGGCAAATAGAAATGTGTGGTAAATTTGCACTTTAGAATTTTGTTGTTAAACTCCGTCATTGATGGTGAAGTGGTATTTGTGCAGGTTTTTCTTCAGATTTGCTAACTGGTTTAATGCAGCGTTATTAGACTCTTTAAGAGGTCAGTGACGCTGGCTTCTTAATTCTGGACATAGACTACCAACATGACGATTCAATTCAAAAAGAAAAAGTAAACCGACTATGTCTCATTCTAATATTCACTGACGGGATTTCGTGGCAGGTTTCACACAACGCTGCAGTATCAATAACTCTGAATAAATCGATTTAAATGTGAGGAAAATGTAGACTACCTTGTTGACATGTTTCAAATAACAGGGAAATGTTGTTAAACATCGCGGTGTCAGACAGCCTCCCTGGCATAGTGGTCTTTGGTGGGCACCAGAAGTGTTAAACTCAGAAGAGTTTTCCTGGGACCACTCAATAGCAATTATGGACGTGTGGGGTGACGCATTGTCCCGCTGGATTAGCCCAAGTCATTCGGAGTTCACAATAGACATGAATTAATGCAGAGAAATGTAGTTAGCGGATGTACGAAATGTTTTTGGGTATGTGGGGGGTTGGGACGGCTGAAAAAATGAATGCCTTCACCACTGTAATCTGCTCTGGACAAAAGCTACCTAGAATATATGGCTAACAGTTAAGACTAAACTGTACGGAGTTAGTAAGACTCACCCCTACTGACTGCATTAGCTCCTCCTCCATCATTCTGCAGTACATCTTGAAACACTCTTGCAGAAACAGCTCACGTTCCTGTAGACGAAGGACTGTATCAGCTACATACTAACTAACAACCAACTGTGCTTCTAGAATTAATGTTAATAGATTTTATGGCATCATTATCAGCAGTGAACGAATTGTAACTAGCACACGCGCCGTAAGAATCTGCAACTATGAGTTACAACACAAGTCCAGAGAGGTAGTGATACTCACGTCTGATGACTCTATAGACAGCTCATCCGCCAGTCCGCTGTAGACTGCATAGAACTCCTGCAGAAACATCTGCCACTCCTGTAAAGAAAAGCGTTTATTAGCTGCACAGTAGCCAACACATGACCCTGAATGTAGATTTAACATGGGAAAATTTTCGTAAAACTGGTCTCTGTTGATATTAAGAACACGTGTTTGCATCTTAATCTCAATTTTCCTTGAGACTTTTCAAAAGGGTACCATCTCAACGATTCGTGATGCTTGCCAATAGCAGGTAGCAGCAATGTTCCATTTCACTTGTGCCCACTGCCGATCGACATGTAATAATTTTCTTAGGTGTTTATGTATTAAAGAGTATAGTTCACATATTTTTGGTTTGCTTACAGAGACACAAGAATTGAGATGACGCCTACCAGTGTCTCTGCGGTGGAGGGCCGTGGGAACAATGGTAGCAGGACAGTCGCAAACTGATGTGACCCGATGGCTTAATATGAATTAGATGGGCGGCAGTTTATAGAGATCGAAGCTGTATTCCGAAGACCAGAGCAGGGCCTATCACGTGTATCATGAGAAAGAGAGAACCATTGTTTGTCTGCACGGCAACTGGCATCTGACCTCGCAGAATCCACTGCACGTGTTGTTTCGAGGGAGACGATGTAGGTTTTGGAAGAGTGGCCTTTATTGTCTTAGACCTGCTGTATGTGTACCTCTGACGCGTCTTCACAAAAGGGAACGTCTAGAGCAGAGCCGTGAACACGCCACCTGGACGGTCGAACAGTGGTCCAATGTTATTTTCCCAGATGAGGCCCGATTTGGTGTGGACAATGATTCACGACCGATCTGCATCTGGAGGGAAAGTGGAACACGATTTCGTGACCCACCCATTCTGGAAGAGACTGATATCGAGGATGATCCCTAATGGTGTGGGCGGGGATTACGTTGACAACTCGAACACCTCTTCTTCATGAAATTGTACAGTTAAGTCGGCAAGGTTTAACTGCTGTCAAGTATCGTGAGGATATCTTGGGACCTTATGTGCAGATGTTGTGAGGTTCTGTGGTCCCAGACTTTTTATTGCTGGCCGATAACGATCGACTTCATAGAGCACGGGTGTTTGATGTTTCCCTGGAAACGGAAGATAGTGCATGTATGGCGCGGCCTGCTCGCTCCCCCAATTTGATTCCCATAGAATACGTCTGGGGTGCACTGTGGATACGGGTTGCATTACCTCAGCATCCGCCAACCACTCACCAAGACCTGCCAGCAGCTGCAGGAAGAATGGGCGTTCTTGCCTCAACATGAGACTGAGAGCATCATTCACGGCATGCCCCATCGTTTGTCTGGTATGTGTTGGCTCCAGAGGTGGGCACATCCCACACTGAGCACATTAACCAGTCATCGGAATGTGGGTGCAAATCCGTTAAGTTGGAAAAACGAAGAAACTTTTTGTGTACCATTATGCATGTTGCATTTGTTTCCGATCTGTGGTCTTTATGTTGTTTCTACTATTGTATGACTTGATTATACTGTTTTGTGGCAAAATAATCGCAGCCTCGCAAAATTTCGGATTGTGGCTTTAATTTTGGACACCAGTGTACTGTATGATCAGATTATCCGGCTATCCGCACGTAATGAGGAACTGACCAGTAGAGGTCACGTGAAGGGGACCCACCAATACAGAAGGAGGTGGGGAGTGTCAAGTAGTCAGTAGACAAGCGGTAACAGCAGGATGGTCGATCAGGAGAGCTCAGTCTCTTTGAACCTTGATTAGTCATTGCATATCACCTGAGTTGGGACTTTTCATCCATTTTGAAGGTTCCCAGGTGGACTGCTGGAGATGTAACCGTCAAGTGGGAACACGAAGGAGCGGTCACAGCTAAACTAGGACCATACAGACGTAGGGTACTGACGGACAGGGACCGCCGACCATTTCGGAAGGTGATTGTAAAATATCGCCTGATGTTGGCGGAAGGAACCACTCGTGTCTTCCAGACTTCTATCAGTGCCGCTGTTAGCAGAATGGCTGTGCGTAGAGCATGTAAAAGGAATGGGGAACAGTGGTCGGACAGCTGCTCGTAAGCCACGCGTGTTCTGCAGTCGGTGCTGGGCGACGCTAGAGGTGGCGTACAGAGCTAAGCCACAGGGCAGTGGACGACTGCAAACAAGTGGCTTGGAGTGATGGCTCACGCTGTACCCAGCGGGGATCTAATGGGAGGGTTTGGATTTGGCGAATGCCTGGAGAACGCTACGTGCCATCGTCTGTAGCGCCAGCAATCAAGTATGGAGGACTTGTCGATACGCTGTAGCGGTGTTTTCGTGGTTAGGGTTTGATCGCCTTATTGCTCTTACAGAAACATTAAATGCGGAAGGACATGAACAAATGTTACAGTACTGTGCAATGCTTACAGTAGAGAAACAGTTTGGAAGGGACGGTGTTTGCATGAACATGAGAGTGCACCCTGTTATAAAGAACCATATGTGAGCCATTTGTATGTGGAAAATAATATTACCGAAAGCGCGCGATCTGACAGTCTTAATCGAACCCAGTGGAGCACCTTTGTGATGAGTTGGAAAGTGAACTTTGCTCCAGACCCGAGCGTCCAGTATCACTACCACTCATGTCCCAAGTCCTGAGGAAGAATTGTCTGCTGTTTCTCTACAGACGTTCATGTATCTCATTAAAAGTGTCCCTTAGCAGAGCTCAAGACATCATAGAGGAGAAGTGTCGATACACCACATGTTAATGTCCACTAATGCGTGTCCAGTTACTTCTGATTCGATTTTGAACATGCTTTAGAAACTATATAACGAAATTACACTCTATTTAGTAATGGTCATTACAAACTTATGCCTTGCTAACCTCAGCTGTTCTTAAAAACCTCAAAGGGCTGTCGTCTCTACATTCATAGCGGCAGGGAGAGGACAGTGAGGTTCACGTAAAGGATCTATCTGTCTTCTAGCTGTTCGTTTGAAAACTGGTAAGAGACTGACTTATTCTTTGTGGGTGTAAAGTGCCGTCCCTTGCTAAACTTCGACCAAACTTCCAGAATATGTTTGCACAATGTTTCACTATAAACTTTAACATTTACTGCTGTGTAACTGTACTTCTCTTTTCATGGACTGTTATATACCTTTACTAATACGTTAGTTGCATTAAAGAAGGAGGCATTTGATTTTATACCACGATAAATAAAAGCACTTAGAGATATAACCAGGCGGGAATAAACCCGCCCCTAATGTATTTCAGCGATAAGTGAATTTCGGTTGCTAAAATTTTGGGCTATCAAAATTTGGTGCATCCCTATGTGTATATTCATTCTTATGTGGGTGCAGTCACTGACGACCTCTACGTGATAGGCGAAAGATCGTTTCGCAATTCGGTTTTCCAGTTACTTCAGACCATGAGCACAGTGTTTTGTTAGAATGCATGGCTGCTTTTCTAAGAACTAATTTTCATTTCCAGAGTATGTTTCAAAAACCAAGTGACATGTCATTGCTAACGTCCCTTACGAAATAGTTATATTAGATAGGAGAGCTATAATTCGTGAGTGATTAAATCTGTAGGTGGATGGCGTGGCTGAAGGTCCTGCATTGCCGGATTGACAAAATGCCTGTACTCTCGAGTGCTACCCGTTTAGGGCCACTGACTATGAGCGTCATAAACCCAGTGATTCGAAATCTCCAAGGTAGTTGTGGGACCCCGATACACCAAAATCCTCACGGTGTCAAGTTCTAACATGTATCGGTAGACAATTCCCTTTCTTATAAGATATATAAAAATATCTTTTTTACATCAATCTGCAGCCAAATGCGATATCTGAATGAGGAGAAACACCCACCGTAATCTGCTGTTTTACACAGAACATAGGTAACTTGACTACTATTTGCTTTGCACGCTTATACTGAGAAGCCAATATTTTGAATATCGATGCATGTAGCACACATCATAGCAGTTGTCGTTTGATCGTGTTTGGGTTTTAGGGTTAACTGTGTATATGTCACTAGAAGCAGGTTCAGAAGCAGTAACAGCTAATTGCGGTATGATTTAATGCCTGTGTTGTTCTGTATACAGCGGTTGGACGGGACTATGGAAACATTGAGAGAAGTTTGTGCTATTCTAGACAAGCCTGCAGGTTGCTCTGTCGTCTCTGACCACGAACGGAACCAGTGCTATATCCTCAGTACGTTGCAGACGTCAGTCGTCGTAACAACAATGTTATATCGTAGTTAAGTGAATCCGAACGTGGGCAAACTGTTGGTGCTCCTATGATGGCTGCTACCGTAACCAAGGTAGCCGAAGTGTTCGGTGTTTCAAGAGACACCATGTCGAACATTTGTAGCATGTACAGGGAAACGAAAAAAACCACCATCCGCTAAGTCAGAATACAGACGAAAGCGTGTGTTGAGTGATCGTGACATACGGTCATGGAGTGGATTGTGACGAGCAATAGGAAGAGTCAGCAGCAAAAGTCACTGCAGAACTGAACGTCGCATTCGCGAAGCCCATCTGCACCAAACAACACAAAGGAAGCTCCATTAGCAGAGAATTTCAGGGCTAACTGGAATTCCAAAACCACTCAACAAGGACAAAAATCCCCGTAAGAGGAAAACGTGGTGCCAAAGACATAAGACCTGGACTGTGGAGCAATAGAAGAAAGTCACCTTGTCGAATCAGTGATGTTGTACAATGTTTCCAACTTCTGGCCGAGTTTACGTGCCAAGAGCGAAAAACGACGGTGGTGTGGAGATGATTGGGGCATCAGTATCGTGGTAGTTCATGGGCCCCTGCGGTCACTATACAATGTCGCATTAATGTCCATGGCTATATGAGC
This sequence comes from Schistocerca cancellata, assembly GCF_023864275.1. Lineage (NCBI taxonomy): Eukaryota > Metazoa > Arthropoda > Insecta > Orthoptera > Acrididae > Schistocerca > Schistocerca cancellata. The sequence continues at coordinate 572,785,091 of NC_064632.1, forward strand.
ATTTTGCTGATTCCCTGGTACAACGTCTGTTCCCCAATGGTGATGCTGTGTTGAAAGACATTGGGTCCCGTGTTCAAACTGTTTCCGTCGTCCAGGACTGGTTTTCTTTTCCATGGGTATGAACTGTCGCATCTCTCTGGCCATCACAGTCAACAGGCCTCAATATTATCGAACCTTTGTGATCTACTTCGGAGAGACAGGTGCTAGATTGCTATCCACCTGCATCGTTGTTACCTGAAATTGCCGCTATTTTGCAGGAATAATGATATAAGACTCCTTGAGAGCCATACAGACTGCATAGTCATCCATTCCGACACGTCTGGAGGCTATTATTTACCTACAATGGGTTTTCTGTGTTAGACGTGGCAATGTGTTCCCATACTTCTTGCATCCCCTGTACAGAGGGTCTGCCCCCAAACGCTGCTAACGTTCTGGAGCGACAACAAAGAAGAGCCTCACCTGCTGCATGACCGCCACTGGGTCTGGAGGGGCGCCCTCCGCCTCCTGCTGGACGTTCTCCTCCTCCTCCACCTCCAGCTGCACGTTGTCCTCTTCCTCCTCCTCCTCAGTGCTGCCGCAGCAGCACAGCCACCGGAGGACTCTCCGCCACATCTGTGCGTACAAGAAGTATATTAGGTACTATCGTTACCCTCACCTTGGATACAGCAGTGTCTCTCACTCCCAGTACAAACTGATACTGTCCAAAAATTGTCTTACGAGAAGATCATCCGCTCTGCACTGAAACTAGAGACGCCCTGACAGAAACTCTAAGGTTCACATTATATAGCTATCAATACCAGAAACTAAATATTAGTCAGATAGGCGAATGTTACAAAATTTTTCACTACAAAGTGTATTTTTTGTAAACATATTACACAGGAAAATTTGCTTTTTATAGGTAGTATCTCTTATCTGTCTGCGAAGAACACTCATGAGCAGACTAGTAACACGTATTGCTTTCAGACTTCACAATGGGCTAACAGATATGTGTTCAATTGGTCGGTCCAAGTTGTTGTCTAGCGTAGGATTTCTGGCTGTCAGAGCCAAAGCCTTCCATGCAGTATCACATTTCATATGAACAAGATGAAGTAGCTGAAGGATGACTTCATAAAGTAGTGTTAGGGAAAAACGACAGATGCTACCACGCAGCTCCGACGAACGTGTGGTTTTCACCACCCACTGAACTTACTTGTGTTCTCATTGGCTGCTGTAATAGAAGATCCAAGGATTACCCTCTGGTCTGCGTGCCAGAACTCTCACTTTCGTTTGCTCATTATGCTAACTTAACATTCATACCCTGTTTATAATAAAATTTGTATAACTTCTTTATATTGAGCTATCATTACTTTGTCAAAACACCATATTACTATTAACTTGTCAGAAACATTTGAATAAGCTGAAAGAGACGAATCACTTCGCCTGTCACACAGGCAGCACTTCAAGGATACGAGAATGAAGGTGGAAGCAAGAAATAGTATCCTTTCGAGGATCACTGGTAGTAGGTAGGGCTCCCAACCACAAACCCTCAGAACGACGACACTAGCAACATTTCAAAGTGCTGTTGAGTATGCATGTCCAGTCTGGTATAAGCCTATCCAGACAAAGTTCACAAGGCACTAAAAGATATGGGTAATGGTATTCCAGGATGTTTGAAACCTACGCTACTTGTAAGACTCTACAGCTCTCAGCTGTAGCAAACCAGATGTTCGTTGTGACGTAGCTGCCAATGCAGAGAGAACTAATCAGGTTTCTCAGGGAAAAAATAATGTAAGCACAATAATAAAAAAATCGAAGGTAAAATTTAAGTTAAACTAAAAATTCCATATAATGAAATTCAATAGTATAAGCTTTCATTTTCTTTAATCCATTTTATCTCAATTCAACATGTCCATCTTCAAAAAATTAAAAATCTGAATTGTTATTGATTTCAAATATCTGTTAAGTAAAGGAATCTTAAACTCTTTATTAAGCACAGTCTAGTTTTATCTGAACATCTGGTATTGAAATATCTGTATCCAGTATTGTTATCCACCCCTTTACTTTTAGATCTCAATTTTTTTAAACAAATTAGAATTGCTTGCATTATTGAGCTTCTTCAGGAGGGAGTCCATTTAAATAGGGAAAATTTTTATTGCAATAACATGTTGTATGTTATAAATAGACAACATTGGTAGCAAAAACAGTATTATTCCAGTGATGGAGTTGTTAAAGATATATATATTTGAAAAAAGGAATAAAATTATTTAAATGAAAAAGACAGAATATTTGCAACTATAAAAAGTTAAAAAAAGAATTATGCTGCAAATCTCTGGTGAGAAAAATAGAAATACAAAACTAATTCTCATGAACAACAAAAAAGGCTTAACAGAATTTTTTAAAAACGATAGTCTACATATAAAATATGAATATTTACATAATAATTATAACTCTGTACAAAAAATATTAGCTACAGAAGAAAGGAAGCGTTTATTATATTTAATGAAGGCTGGTGTATTAGAGATATTTTTCAAATTTCTGACTTTCTAATTATGATTCATGATTCTCAAAAGTATGAATTAAAAAAGAGAAATAGGAAGGTAGTAGTTTTAGAAAACAGAGACTACAAGAAAAAAGTTACTTCATTTAAATAATTGTTTTAAAGAAATTCCCAATACAAATTTTATTTTTATGTTAGAAAATGTAGAAAACTTGTTTTAGTTGAAATATCCTTATGGCACTGTTTCATAATTTTCTAGAACTACTCTTTTACTATACTAAAATGGGAATTATTTCCTAACTTACTTGTTGATTAAGTTTTTAGCTTAAAATCGCTGGTTATCTGCCTGTACTCTAATTGTATCTTTCGTTTCGCTTCATTCTCAAGTTTTTCAATCATATATTTGCCATTCAAGCTTTGAATATCCTTATATTTTAAAGTAAACCCCTTCATCTTCATCACAGAATTTTTATCATTTTTCTCAAAATAGTAACTTTTAGATCCAGTCGATGTTGAGATTTTAATCCACTTGTCTCCTAACTTATCAGTCCATTCATCCAGCATACAACCTGTTTCCACAGTATCTTTGCCATCATCTATATACTCTATATTATCCTGCCTCTATCAAAATACATAACTGACTCTCCAAGTTTATCTAACATATCGAACAACCTAAGCCTTATATGAGAATGCAGGCTTTCTTGGCGAATCTCAATGATAAAATCTTCTTGGGTTGACAGCTGAGTCAATGCATTGTTCTTCAGCAAAGTTTCAGCAAGTTTCTTACTTGCCATTGTCACCTGAAGATGGCAAGTTGGTGAAATGTTGCTGGAGAACAACGCATTGACTCGGCTGTCAAACTGAGAAGATTTTATCAGCCTGAGCCTTCTATTTGATACAGTGAATGGTGTCATAAAAATATTTACAGCAGTGCTATTTTCTATATAATAACCTTTGAAATTACTTTTTGTCTGAGCCATATTATCATTAATAAAATTTATGTCAATATTGTCTAATCAATCGTCCAATTATATCTTATAAAACTGTTGTTAATCTGTAATATACTCAGTTTTACTCATAATTTGTCATTGACTAAACTCTCCCCACAATGAATTTAGACATATCTTAACAACAGTATTTTATTCTGCATTTTCTTTATCTTATCACGACCCAATGCAATATCCAACTGTCTTTCTCTGTTTTGATGTGTAACTCATTAGGTTCAAAGTCATCAGGACTGGTTGCTAATTTTATTTTGATAAAGTGTTTTACATAATTTTTAAACAACATGTTGCTTTTATTTCTAAAACCACACATTTTATTGATACTTAACATTTTATATCACTTTTCCACAACTTTCTTTACTTCATCAGATGTCGAAGTTCCAATAAAACGTCTTACATCATAATTGCAATTACTTTCATTTATTTTTTCTTCTGCACATTTGACACATAATTAAAAGAGCAGTTTTTCATTTCCATTGATCTTTATCTCTTTTGGCAAAACTTGATTCTACGCTCCTCTAGGTGCCAACACTTTCCATTTTATAAATCTGGACCTTTTTAGTATAATATCTTCATTTATAAATTTTTATTGGATGGCACTCAGGATAATAATCATGACATTTCACAGGTGATTAAAGTCTACAGACATCAATGTATGTGGGTCGTCCAATAAGTAATTCCCCATGTTTTTTTTCTCAGACCATATTTATTATTGAGAGTCAGAATTTGTTGAAAGTATACATTAACATGTGTTGTTCATGTCCTATTTTTCTAGATAGTCTGCATCACCTTCTATGGCCATATGCCAACGTTGTTGTAGAGCATGTATTCGCTGCTGGTAAAAGCTCTTGTCCTGTAGCTTCAGTCATGTTTTCACTGCATGACTGACACTCATGTCATCTTCGAAGTGTGTTCCCCATAGAGAATCTTTAAGTGGCCCAAGGACATGGAAGTCTGATGATGTCAGGTCGGGATTGTAGGGTGGATGAGGCAAAGATGTCTAACCCAATTTGGCGATGTGTTCCCGGGTTCTCAGACTTGTGTGTGGGAGTGCATTATCGTGTTGGAGCAAGATTTCTGCAGTATTCTTGTCCGACTGAACACGTTGGAAACGATTCGTGGGCTTATTCAGAGTCTTCATGCCTCGTAATTGATGAATGACACTCTTGGGATCAGATCCAGGAGAATGATGCTATCAGAATTACCGGAGAATGTCATCATGACTTTTCTGGGGGATGGGGCTGTCTTGAATTTCTTCTTTTTTGGTGATTGAGGGTGATATCACTCCATGGACTGCCTTTTTGTTTCGGGCTCAAAGTGGTGCACCCACGTTTCGTCCCCCTTAACTATCTATGACATAAAGGCCTCTCTGTTGGTCTCAAAACACTCCAACAATTGTGATGAAATGGCCTTTATTTGAATCCTGTGGTCCACTGCGAGCATTAGTGGAACCTATCATGAGCAGCTCATCCGAGAGTCTCGATCATTGCAGATGCACTTCCAATGCTGACTAACAACTTTAGATGTGAGTTATATGAAGACGCCATTTTGACCCTGTAGTACAGCTCTGCCATCTGCCAGAACATTTCGAAACTTCACTGGTGCACAGAACCAACATGAAATGTGAAGCACCATCAAGGACGATTGTCTAGGTATATTAATTGCTTTTTAAAAAATGTGGGGCATTACTTATTGAACGGCCCTCATATTTTATTGTCATGATAATACCATTTGTTTATCTCTTAATTTTATGGTATTAGTTTGACAATCAAAAAAGGCACCTTTTGGATTCAAAGTGTCATTAACTTTAGGCAACTTTTTTAAATTTATGAATATTTTTAAACTGTACTTCTCCACATCTCCACTATTTTCTCCGGTATTTTGTATATTTGTGCTTCTTATTAATGTCTTCTGATACAGGTCATTTATCGAGTCTTTATTTATACTGGTAACCATTTCAGTTTTAAAACATTTTTACAATTTTTTTACGATTACGAGCATGTTGAGTGCTATTATTGTTTAAACAGTTTAGCAATAGACTGTTTGCTATAGTTTTACTTCTGCTCTTTATTCTATACAGCAATTCGTCTATTAGAGAAATATTTAGATCAGTATACAGCCATGAAAACTCTAGCAATTGTTAAATAACATAATGGATCTATATCAGCTAATTCAATGAATTGTTTTCCTATTTCTAAACAATCTCTTCTCAACATATCTACATCAGAATAGCAGTATTCATTCATTCCTTTCCTCATAATGGATACATATTGTCTGTTAACTTTTGCCTATCCCATTTGAGACATATTTCTCTATCTCTGGTTTCATAGATTCAACACAATTATATTTGACATCTCCAATAAATCCTATTTAATTTTCATTTTCTTGGGTATTGAATAAATGTTTGAAGTATAATTTCTTCAATTCCTTTAAACCAATTATTTTTGGAAAGCTACTAACTTGCCCTTGTACAAAATGGGTTCTATTTATAATTTGTATTTCTAAATGCTTTGTCTCCAATAACAGCAGTTTAGTTCCTGTGTAGACTATATTGTTTTTATTGTATTTTCAACACAGCACTTCGTAATTGATTACACGGTATATTGGTTAGCGCCTTTTGTAACGTGTATTTATGCTATACTTTAATTTTCTTAATCCCACATGTAGTTAGATCTCTACCGAAGATATTATAGATGTGATATGCTAGAGCAACTGTTATTACTGTAGGACAACACAGATTATCATTATTATGAATTCTTGCAGTACACCTTTCAGTAATTTTGTCATCACCTAAATTGATTATTTTATTACCTCTACTGCTAGGAGATGCTGACGTCTGAATATTAAGTGTGATACCTGCTGTACAAAGATACTCATCTGATGATAATATATCTCTGATTTTATTGCACATAAATGGTTCAAATGGCTCTGAGCACTATGGGACCTAACATCAGTCCCCTAGAACTTAGAACTACTTAAACCCACCTAACCTAAAGACATCACACACATCCATGCCCGAGGCAGTATTCGAACCTGCGACTGTAGAGGTCGTGCGGTTCTAGAATGTAGCACCTAGAAACACTCGGCCACTCCGGCCAGCTATTGTACGGAACTTTAACCAATAGCTTAGCAGTATCTGATGATTTATATCCTGTAGAAGTTGGAAGTTAGTTCTCTCTTTAGCTACTTGTACCATAGAAAAAAGCACTTTAGTTACATAATCTGTTTTTCATAAATGTGCCAAGTATATTAATATCAGCGTCTTTAGAGACGTTTTTGTAGTCAAGAGAATGAGCTTTGAAATTTTCATTATTGTTAGATAACTCATTTTGCGGTGGTTTTGTCTCTTTTCCTTGCACGAATAGTTTACTACTGAACGTTGTCATCAAAGGTCTAAAAATAATTTATATTTTGCACATTATGCTCTTGATGTAACTCTGGGAATAATTCATTCTGAGAAGGAAACTCCAGCAACATAATAGAAATAACCAATTCCGATTTCTTTAATTTTGTGTAGGCACTAACAGCACCATTTTTAGCTAAAACTCTAAGTCAGCTAATTTCATGGTCTTGAGATTATTCAAAAGAGGGATCAATGAATTACATGAAATAATTAACTGAATAAAACTAGCCATTCTTAGCTTACTATATCGCTTTAAATTATTTCTCGTACAAACACAAAGAAGTTTAGAAGTTGTGAACTGCCTCAATTTGGTCTCCCTTCATCTAGGTAAAAAAATTTTGTGGTTTGTGAAAAACGAATAATTTGATAAAGTAGCAAATGTAGTGATTAATTAAGTTTCATTTACAGTTAATTTTATATGTTCAGCTTACAGTAAATATTTCTTGTGACTTTTTCAATTATCTCTTTTCCACATACACTAGCTACTTTTCTTTTATTTCCAGCTTCTTGTAGGAAAATCTTTTATCCATCTCCTTGAGAGCTTATTACTAGCTGCAATATTTAATTAATACTTTTTGTTGAATTACCACTCAGTGTGTTAATCATTTATCATTGCTAATAATATATTAGAATGTTCATCACACAGAATTCGTTATAAGTATTTTTGTAGTAATATTCAGATACACAATTTCCACATATTCACTGAAATACTTTACCATTCAATTTTTTATGATATTCATTAAGACGTTCCTTGCATGATTTCTTATATTTACCCTTCTTATATTTGTGTGAGTGAAAGTCATTTCATAAAGTTTACTCTTCTTGTAATTAATTGCTTCCATGTACTGAAACAGTTTTTAATTATATTGCAATAAATTATTATGTGACAATCATGATGGCACCACAAACCATGTTAGAACTGTTTACACAAAATTCGAAAATAAATGCAAATTAAAACCACATTTGTGATTTAGCTGGATATTTACTAACTGAAGCAAAATTGTGTGAATAAAAAAACCTGCAATGGTCAACCAATAAAAATTGAACCTTAGAAATAATATATAACAGGAGTGCATCATTATGCACTAGCTTCAGCTAATTTATTGCATTAAATTGTGTTAACATTATACTACCATCATTTGCCTTAATTTGTTCATTACAGTAGATTTCAGTAAAGATATGAAATCAGCAGATGACGAATAGAAGTGATAACACATACATCAACAGTACAAACATTTTATCAATCTATGAATTATCCTAGCAACAGCAACTCGTTTATTATATGTAAATTATTAATAATCTAAAAAAGTATTCTAAATATCAAGAGAGTTAGTCATAGATCTCATCAATAACAAGCTTACATACGAAGGCAGGCAAGCTTTCATGATAACTGAGGAACAGAATAACCTACTGATTAAAGCAAAAGATATTGGAGAGGTCCTTGTGGTGTGAAATTCAGCCCCTTTTTAAGTATGGATGAGGTAGCATCATCAATTACTTTCCCTGTACAGTTAATGACCGTACTCTGTAGTTCTTCTTGCGGTGGTTTGGCCGCAAGGCGTTCGTATTTTGCAGTTTGTCGGCAGGTAGCCGACTGCCAAGCACTGTTGGCTTGAGACTAACTAACTGCATTTACCCACTCCCGTGAATCAGGGGAGAGTGTGATTATTTGAACAGGGGTACATAAAATTTGTGAAATATTTAAATTAGCTCTTTTTATTTTACTGTACCCCTTCAAGTTGTTTCTCCCCTACAGCACCACCAAGTTTAGAAGTTGTGAGCTGTCTTGATTTGGTCTCCACTTTGTAGGTAAAACATTTATTATGTTTGTGAAAAATGTATAATTTGACAAAGTATCAGAAGTAGTGATTAGTTAATTCTCATTTTCAGTTCATTTTTTATGCTGAAGTTTCCAATTATTTTATTCCACATTTCCACAACATTTTCTTTATTTTATATCTTATTGTTGTCATATTTTGCATCTCCTTGAGAGCTTATCCCTATATCTAAGTGAAGATAATGAAAACATTTGATTTCTCGACAGTTAATAATTTTTTTAAATTATCACACTAAGTTTGTTCCTCATTTTTGTGCCTAATAATATTTTAGAATGTCCATCACTCGGAATTTGTTTTAAGTGCTTTTTATAATAAGATTAAGAAATATATTTTACACATACAAACTGAAATCCTTTACTATTGAATTTTTATGATATTCGTTGAAACATTTTTTGTATGAATTCTTAAATTTACCTTTTTTATATTTCTGTAAGTGAACTTCTCGACTTCACAGATTTTACACATCTTACATTAAATCTCTTCCATTTATTGAAGTAATTTATATTAGATGTAAATAAATGATTATGTAACAAATTCAATGGCACCACAAATCATGTTAAACTGTTTATGCAAAAATCTAAAAAAATGTAAATTAAAGCCAGATCATTTTCTACTGAAGGTAGAAGAATCAACAAATGTTTTCAGAAAGAATTCTTCCAAAATTGAAGATTATCTAGACAAAATCACCAAGATAACATTAAAACACATAAAAAAGCTTAAATATTGGCAAAAAATGCTAATAATCTTTGTTGCATAAAACTGTTTGAGATTTAAATTTTGAGAAAAAGATAATGGTAATAATCTTCGTTGTGGAGCTTAATATGTATATATATAGTGTATCGTTATGCACTTCCTTCATACATACAAATGAAAGCAGTTCAACTATAATTCTGTATGACCAGCAAAATTTACAGGTGTGAAAAAAATAAGTATAACTAGTGAGAGTCCTATTAATTTCTTCACGGAAATAATTTCTGACGAGATGTTGGAACACATTGTGTTTCAAAATAATCTGTATGCTCTTAAGAGTGGCAAATTCAATTTTGGACTGACAGTTCCTGACCTGAAAACATTTCTAGGTGTGCACTTAGCGATGACATACATCAAATACCCTCGTGTGAACTGAGGTTTTCCTGGAGTACAGAAATTTTGAAAATTTCTCGGATATTCAACCACTTAACGTCGTCCAAAAGGCGCCATATTTCGGCAAGCCGACTTCTAGCCATCTTCAGGCGTTCTTGGTGTCTGATTGATCTCTGATGGATGCTGACTTTATATAATCTCCACCCCTCTCCTGCAACCTCCGTCTGGACGCTTCCGAGCGGTACTCGGCCGGTGGTGGGGGAAGGGCGGCGTTGGGTTGCGGGGGAAGCGCGGCGCCCCGTGACAGATCATGGGCCACAGTCCTTCCGCGGCTACGGCCGCTTACGGAACTTTGCCGTCGTGGTGACAATGCTTCTTCTTCTACAAGTGTCCTGACGGGAGCGGATTTCCATGTAGACTGTAGTTGTGTTTTAATCATGCTTAAAGCTGGATCCCAGGCTTTGCTTGGCTGGAAAACGCTGTCTTTATTTATTAGTTCGTCATGCAGCCGAATCTCCACTGCCTTTTTGAGGATACAGCCCCAGAAGGTGCTCGATTGCTGTAACGCCTTTGTGCCATCGTAGGTCATGTCATGAGCATGTGAGATACAGTGCTCTGCCACAGCGGACTTGGTCGGCTGTGCGTTGTCTGCGTGGCGTTTATGTTCACTACATCTCTCCTGTACCGTCCGGATGGTCTGGCCAACATACATTTCCACGCACTGGCAAGGGATGCTGTAAACTCCCGGTTTCCGGAGTCCTAAGCCGGCCTTGACTGATCCTAATAATGATTTCGTTTTGGATGGAGGGCGCAACACGCACTTGACATTATATTTTCTGAGTATTCTGCCGATCTTTGCCGATGTGTTCCCGACATATGGTATGATCGCTGTCGCAACAGGTTTGCTTTCGTCCTCGAAAGGCTGCGGTCTCGGCTTCTTCGGTCTTAAAGGCCGTTTTATCTGCCGGTGTTTGTAACCGTTCGTGCGGAACACGGCCTGCAAAAGCTGCAATTCAGCCGCTAGGATGTCACCAGTTGCTCAAAACACCATCTCGCTGAGAAGCAGGATGACAGCTGGAGGCATGCAGGTACAAATCTGTATGTGCCGGGTTACGGTAGACGCTATGTCCTAGTGTGCCACATAGTCTTCGCTTGACGAGCACATCCAGAAATGGAAGCTGGTTGTTTTCTTCTACCTCCATCGTGAACTTGATATCCTAGTACAGCGAGTTCAGATGCTGCAGAAAGGCTTGGAGGCGTTGTCGTCCTTGCGGCCAGATTACGAGTGTATCGCCTACATATCGAAAAAGGCAAGAGGGCTTGTAGGCTGCCGACTCGAGCGCTTCTTCTTCAAAAGCCTCCATAAACATATTGGCCACTATTGGTGGTAGCGGACAGCCCATCGCTACTCCATCAGTTTGTTCGTAGTAGTTCCCATCGAAAAGAAAGTATGTTGAAATAAGTACGAATTCGAAAACATTCGTTACTGTTGGTGGGAATTTTTCTCCTATGAGGCTTAGGGAGTCTCTTAGACGTACCATGGTAAACAGGGATACCACATGAAAGCTCACCATGAGGTCTTCTTGACCCAGTCGGAAGTTCTGGACCTGCAGGACGAAATGCTTTCTGATGTGGTGCTGACATTTGCCCACAGCTCCCGAACTTCCAACTGGGCCATGGCAATGGCAATGCTGCGGACAATAGAAGAAGAAATGCACCGTTATGTTTTGTTGGGCCAGAGTCTTCTTTCCTGTTTGTTAGGTATTGAACAATCTTTTTCAGAACAGGTACACCTAATGTTATGAGCAAATTTCCACCAGTTTTTTATCTCTCTTTCTTTTTTGAGCATCAGTTAAAAATGACCTGTAGTATGTAACTCTTCATAATTATGTCTAAATTTTATTATTTTTGGTATAATTTTACCACTAGGTAGCAATTTGTAATCAATACTGAAATTATTCATTTATGTAACTAAAAATTATTATGAGACTTTTTTTTTTTAGTCCTCACCTACTTTCACCAACATCCAAACCCATTCCCAATTTTCTCTCTCCATACATTATGCCTCTAACCGTTGTTGCTAATAATTTTTTTCCAAGTGATGCATCTTCAGCAAACATTCTCTATTCTGTAGCTAGCTAAAGTTATTCATCAGCTTGATATTTAGTTTCTAAATCTTCATTATCTCTGTAAGCAATGTCATGTTTTTTGTATGCTTCTTCTAAGAAATTTGTAATCTTATCACCACATTCTAGTCATCCATCTAGTTTAGTGAACAGTTTGCATTACAAACTTCCTGGCAGATGCATCTCTGGCATTGGAAATGATTTAAAATCCAATTTATCAACCGTTTCCCTGTTTTTCAGGTTTCCAAAAAGTGTGTGGCAAGCTATTAAAAATCTAATCATATATGATATTAATTTTTGATTATTGGTAATGAAGTCACAAAATATTTTTTGTTAACATTTGCATTATTCCTATGTTTTTGTTATGATGATTTTTATTTGCAGCTAATTCATCTTCATGATTTACTGCTTATGTGTCGATTAATTCACACATCAGGTATATTTAATTGGTTTAGCTATATATTTTTGATCAAACCTTCACCTTTTTTAATCTGATTCTGAAGAATCTAAAATAGATTATGCTTCTTTTAATTTCGCGAAATGGATGTCATCAATGTCTTGTATCAAAATTGTTGTATTTAATACCTTTACTTGGTTTTATTTGATCAAGATTCTTAACAGAATATAGCGCTCCTGACTGGGACGAAATATGTGCATAGTTCGATAAATCAGTAACGTCATATTTTCTGCCTATATGATCCATATTATTGTGTTTTTTTTAGTTGAAAGATTCGCCAGTACATCTGTAGCATTGCATATATTTTCACCAATAGTTCATTTATGAACCAACATATTTAAGATAACCAATAGGTCTCAGTCCAAAAATTTTATTTTCAGTGTGACTGATACATTTGAATAACGTTCCACTTAGCTTTATTTCCTTAAAGTTTTGGTCTTTACCATTATTTTTTGTTCTTTTTCTCTTCTTCAGTTCTTATTCAATGTATCTTGTATTTCAGATTCACTTAATTTATAAGCATATTTTTATTGGTGGTATGGCATTAAATTCTTCTAAATAATGGTCATAAAGGAACTTTTGTTTTTCAACTTCTAAATTTTCTTGAATAGCTTTCAGAATGTTGTCATCTAATCCTTCTTCACTTCCTTGTGTTACCATGCTGATATTCATTTTTATAGTTTTCATATTCTCTTCTTGGTTGATTTTCCATTGTGTAAATTCTTCTTTTTATTCCTTCTTTTTCTTTTTGTTTCATCTAGCTTTTTTACTAATATATGAGTCATATTTTGCAAACATTTACTGTAAATAAAAAGCATTAATAAATCATCTCTAATGTATGATGGGTGATGTAAAAAATCTTGAATTTGATTTCTGTAGTTTCCTCTGTTAGGTTTTCTAGTCATTTCTGTCATAAAAATTCAAACTGACCATTATTCCAGCATTTACTACAATATTCTTTAAAATAGTGAAATTTATAGTCACCAGTATCAAACTCATGGTAAATATGATTTAAATTTGTATCTTCTCTACTAAATATTATTAATAAATTTATGTTATCTCTCACTAATTGTTCTGGTATTTTTGAGTTTATCTGAGCTAAATAAAAACAATTTTTTCCTATGTGTCAGCCTGTAGTAAAATATTCTCTAACAACATCCTGATTTTTGAGAATGAAATCATACAATACTACGAGCATATTACCTTGTTGTTCATCTAATAGTATAATTTCTTCATTATTCTCAATAGAAGTAGTAATGTTGTCATTATTTTTATCTTCCATTTTTACACATTTTTGTAAATTCTTGATATTTTGGCTCATCTAAAGATTTCGTTGGACTAAACCTAAAAATGACTGATTTTATTCTCTTTCAGTCACCACAAAGCGAGAATATAAGTATCAATCATTAATGCTGCTTCTTCACATCACCTTGAAATTGTTAATGCACATTGAACAGAATTAGGTAAGAGCTTGCCATGATTATTTTTCGATTTCTTATTTGGAATTTCGTTTTTGATTACCAATCTGTTTTCATTTCATTAATAATATTTTTATGGGTAGTAAATGAGTTATATGTCTCAGTTGAGTGGTAAGTCATTCGTTCTCAGAAAAAGATTGTCTGTATCTGTATGAACTAGCTGTGGTAATCTCGCACTAGATGGTTTTTATACGATACTTTTCATTCATAAAGTTATATAAAATGTATTGTTATAGAGAGACAGTATTAATTCATACTGGTCAATATAATTTGAAAAACTTAGAAAAATTTATTTATCCGAAAAACAAAAAAATTTCCATATTGAGACAGTTAAATTTTTAAATAAATTTATTAGTGAAAGCAATGTTACATTTACATGGATATAAATGCTAGTATCAATGTGTGTTTGGACTTAGTTGCAAACTAATCTTGCTAATGAAAAGACTGTTGCTAATGATGTTCCTAAAATAACTCTATTTGAATTAGTCAACAAAAACATTTAATTTGAATGAGGTTCTGTTGATCGAGGTCCAAGCTAACTGCCTGACAACTGCGATCTGTTTCTTTCAACCGCTACTTACTGTTGTCGCCACCTATCGTCGAACGGCAGAAGCAAAGTTGTACACCTTGTAACTGGAATTGTACTCAGAATTTTGTGACATGCTAGTTAATTTATTTCCATCAAAAAAGCATTTGAAATTACTCACTTTTTTAAAAAGAAAATATTGATGAGTGTAATTCACATTTTAAATAGCTCTGACAGCCATTTTATAAATAAAATAAAATAATTTACAATTTAGCTGATAATATTCAGGTTATTTACTTTATTTAACAGTTTTTATAATTTTTAAAAGAATCCTACCTACTCACCAGTAAATAAGATGAGCCCAGATCAGCTGCATGAGTGTCTACTACACTACTGACCGAACTACTTCACTTTCGTGGTGCTTTGCTGCTTATGATCCATATATGAGATGTGTATGAGCTACGTTTAAAACTTTAGAGCCCTTTTTTTCGGAATTTACTGCGTTATGCGCTGTAACATTTTTATGTATGGGCGCCCTTAAGGTAGACTAGTAACCCACAAAGTCTCATCCCGAACTGAATCTCAGATCTTGGAAGGTCTCCTTGCCAGTAGCCAAATTGAAATTTTACATATAATTGTTTTTTTTTTTTTTTTGAGTTCGTACTAGTGATTTGCGAACGTTTGTTTTGCTATCTGTGCAATAACGCTTCAATAGCATCATTTCATTAGTCATCGGTTTGTGATGCTCTTAATTCATGTCAGATACATGTGAATTACAGTGTGACGCCTATATAGTCAAATAATTAATACTCAGTATCTTTTATAGCAGGTGAAACTGGTTTGCAACGAACTTATTACTTAACTCGCTGTAACATATAAAACAAGTGTAGTGACTGTCACTTGATTTGCATAGCAGATGGTAATACGAGGGTTGCAACTTTAATAGTTGCAACTATTTATTTATAGCTTGTACAAATAGATACGTGTTTCAAAGTTTTACCGACCTTCAAAGTAGTCACCAGCATTATGTATAACCCGTTGCCAGCAATGTGGAAGTCGTAGGATACTCTTAGCAGTGCCAGTCACGTTCACAGTTCGAGTGGCTCGGTCTATCGCCTGACGAATTTGTAACAGTTCTGAAGCGAATGCCGTGAAGCGTTTCCTTCAGTTTAGAAATCAAGTTGAACTAACGAGGGCTTAAGTCAGGGGAGAGCAGTAGATGGTATACCAATTAGCAGCACCATCAGTCAAACAAAGCAGTAACAGCTTGCGCTGTCCATGCTTGAGCAGTGTCCTGCAGGTCCTGCAGAATGTGCCATCACTTCTGTCTCTATGCTGTTCATTTTGTGAACACAACCTACGACTTAAGCCCTCGTAAGTTCAACTCGATTTCTAAACTGAAGGAAACACTTCATGGCATACGCATCAGAACTGCTACAAATTCGTCAGGCAATAGACCGCGCCACTCGAACTGTCAACACAACTGGCGCTGCTATGAGTATCCTTCGACTTCCACATCGCTGGCAGCGGGCTATACACAGTACTGGTGACTACTTTGGAGGTCAGTAAAACTTGAAACACGTATCTATTTTCTACAAGCTGTGTATAAATAGTTACCAAAGTTCCAAATTTCGTATTTGATTGTCAGCAGACTTATTGTAATTACCACAAGAATGAACGCTGTGTCTACTTGGTGCTCATGAGACAGGTGCTTCGTGTATGACTGACAAAGTATATGTCTGTGCCTACAGTCGCAAATTATTTCAATTCCGATTGTAGATTTTCTTTTCCAGTACTGCATAGTCACTACTCGACCACCAATATGCTGTGAATATGATTCGTATATTAGAATGAGCAGAGTGGCGGAGGTTTTCTTTAAAAATTTTGCAATTTTTTGTCCCATACTCTGCTTGTGCTTAAGCGAAAGGTGAGGCGGTGAAGCAGGGCAGAAGTTTCTTATCAGAAGGTAATGTATAGTGTATGCTTGCTCGCGGAGCAGGATGGTATATGGAGAGCTTAATCAGAGTTGTTGACCACAAGAAGCATAGTCGACCCCACCTTATCATTACTAAGGTAATTAGCTATAGAGTTAATGCTTCATCACTGACGTCATTCAGACCACGTGGACAGCGTAATACCACCGCATTCACTGATCACCCATACCATTCTGAACATAAACTTGTTACTATCAACTGCTCGCAACGATTACAATTTAATTGGTACTGATGCTTGACAAGAAAGGTGAAAAGTGCCTTATAAATGTGAATTTCTACTTGGAATACGTCTAAGACTGAGGTCCAAAATAACGATAAGATGTTAAGCAAACGGAGCGAAGGCCAAGGCCTCTATTTATTTTCTCAAGTTCTTGCAGTTTGATCTTAATTAATTCCTTATAGATGCGTAGTAACGGGCTCTTTCGGCTATCAAAATTATGCATTTGTATCATCGAAGTTTTTTGCTTTGATAATCTATTACCTTAATTGCTTCGATAATCGATTACCTTACGTAATACTCCATGTTGTGTTGAATGCGACTCTGACCGCGGCGTTAATTTGACTTTCAGACCACCATCTGACGACTTACGGAATGAGGTCTGAACTGTTCTGACAATTGTGTTACCTGTGTCCTGAATTCTGGAGGAAGTTGTGGCATCTGGCACTCTGTGCTGAATGCAGATATGCAGAGAGATCTTCACTGCTGTAAGTGGTACTATCCCTTGCTGCAAGTTCACCATACTGTAATTAGTAACATAGCAAAAGGCTCATTCCGATGAAAGACCCAATGTCCGAAGGTCCTAAACCAAGAATCTGTTGACAGTACTAACGCACAAAAGGAACAGACTGAGACGTGGCAGTGTAATGTTGTAACACTGCTACCCATCCGAAGATGGTGCGAGATGTGGCGCACCGAGAAGGACAGCTAGGCTTAGGTGGAGTAGTTATGTTGAGACAGGCTGTACCGTGTGGGAAGGTGGCAGTAGGGACCACGTGTGTTCAGAGAGGGAGAAGACCCATGTCCGTCCGACAACGTAGTGCTAAACCAATTCTCAGTTGCCACCAAATGAGATATTTCTCAGATTCCAGGAAGTGCAAGAACTGTGAGTAGGAGACTTACCGATAATGGACTTTTATGCGAAGTGTTGCTATAATGCAACGCTTGACTTTTTATCAGAAGACCCACCTCATGGGTTTTGCAGGAGGGCATATTGAGTTTGATTGGAGCAGAGGTGTATTTTCTGACGAGAAAATATTTTCTGTCGTTACCAGTGCTCAATTACAGAGGAGATGTCAATAGATTGATTGTATATAGTATCGTAAATGCAGAAGTTTTCTATCTGTGATACACAATAGTATGCCCTTGCTTTCCTAGTTTTTCCCCAACAAATGATAACTATTAGAAGTGATCTAGATGTTTATGATGTTAATGGAAAGACTGAATAAATAAAACATCATAGAAACATCACCTACAAAGAATGAGTGCAGAGAGGATCCCACATCTAACCATATTGTACCAGCCAAGAGGGAGGAGGGACGCAAGAAGTCACAGAATGAGGTGGCAGTGAAAAGTGAAGACGGAACAAACCGAAGTGACTAAGTCTTGAAGTTCAGAAGAAGGAGAAGAAGATCGTAAATGCGAATGTTTTAGTTAAAGCTTCCTTTACTTTATTGTAGTGCATGAGCACTCTTATAAATTATGTTTCCGTTCATTTATAGATGCACCTGTTTCAGCTTGCGTTTGTCAAATAAATTAATTTGCGAGGGGTTTGCTTATCAGCAAACGATTTTAATATTACTATGTGTACTGGCCATGGGGAGAGCGCTTCAGTCCATAGTATCTTATGGAATGGGATAGAAGCGGATACTTTTCTGTTGGCATTTGGGATTACATCTCGGCTTGGTAAATAGGGCGCCTGTGGAAAACTGATGCCATCCTCAACAGTTAGGCCTGAGTTAGTATTCTAGAAGACATAGTGAAGATAAGCGATGAGCTACTGTAACTTCAATGAGACCTCTGTTTCCAGCAGATTTGAACAGGAAATAACATAACGGTTTTCGATAGTTTTCATATAGTCACCATTTCATTTCCTAAAGACTACAATTTGTCATAACAACCATGCTACTCTGTTATTTAGTATTCTCCTGATGTCCCCAGTATGGTTATTGCATTTTTGTCTAGTCATGATGCCCTGAAATTAGTTTCCTCTCTCTCCCTCATAGCTTCTAATCTCATAAGTTGCTGCTAAATACATTCATGAGAAGGGGGATATGTCAGAAATGTAACGAATGAGTTTCCACCTTCTTTTACTTAATTCATTTGCCTTCTTTGTTCCTTGTCGCGTATTCAGATATTTTACAGTTTTCACCCACATTTATCTGTTCTTTGTACTCTGCAAATAAATTACTGTTGCTTCAAGCCGAACCTCTGCTTGAATCCTCAGGTTTCATAGAGATGTAAATCACGTACAGTAGATTTTGCATTGGAGCTGCGTATTTCCTCTGATACTCTGAATTGTTGGAATGTCTCAACCATAAATGTTTCCTTTGTTAATACTATTTTTCTGTTCACTTGTCTTAACTTCTGATATGACTACTGCACTAGTTCCGTGATAGTTGAACAGATCGGCTTGATTAACTTTAGTACCCAATGTTTTCACATCTATGTTGACCTCTTCAGTCTTTTTTCCGAATTCGCGACAGCTATTACGTGATATTCCTCAAATTTTCTTATACAGCCCGACTGCTTAACTGAGTGGTAACGTCTTTGCCTCCCATGCAGCGGGCGCGGATTCGATTCACGGTCGCATTTGAGATTTTCTCCGCTCGTGGCCTGGGTGTTACGTGGCCCTCATCATCATTGACACACAGGTCGCCCAATGTGGCGTCACATGAAATAAGACTTGCGACCTGGCGACCCAGTTTCCCCGCGTGGGGACTCCGGCCATTTCGTTTCATTGTCCTCGTACAGCTGGTGCTTGTTACTCCACCGAGAGATTGACTTCACAGCGCTGTCGCAACGCAGAAGTTAGAATTGAAGGACGTTTTATACATCTCATTTCGATACCACATCATTCGTATCTGATTCAGCCGATTGGTCTTAAGGTGCCTCTCAGCAGGCTACGACTCTCATCATATGTAGGGACTCGGCAAACCGCGTGCCTCATCGGCTGTTTAGCCTAGATCTCTCAGCTACCACAGGAGCTGAATTCTTAAATGCTGTAGAAAATACGAACACACTGTGCCAGTCATAAATATATTTTTTTAAATAATACACTTCGATTAAATAACTAGGTAACACTTTATTTACAGGAACAGAGCTCCATCCATCAAAGCAGAGCTCTTGATAACTGGTTTCAGGGACAAGACAGGACAAAGCTAATCGCGTTCGTCCCACGATCGCCGGATTCCAACCCTATAGACAGTATGTGAGTGGAGCTTATCGACGTCATTGCCATGTGGACCTACAAACGAAGGAAACCACTGCCGCCAACATTTGGCGAACTAGCGTGTGCATGACCGAAAGAGTCTGCACCACATGAGAAATCTGTGATGCTATGTAGGTGATGGCATAGTGTGTACAATGCAGAAGGTAAAGGGAGTAGAGGTGATGTTTAACAAGTCAAAACCCGACCTGCTGCAGCAGCCATCTGCAGTTGATGGCCACAGAGGGCCGCAGGTCAATCATAAAATCGGTGTGCAGGCAGATTAAGGCATCGCTCACAGTGAGCAAGTCAACGCTCCACTGAGGCGGGCACTTTACGTACATTAAGAGATCCGCTTTTCCATGGATCGCCACCTACGCAAATCCCACCCAGTTATTGTCAGCACTTTCAAGGCAGAGGACCAAATTGTCTGGAAAGGCGGTGCAGGAATATCGATGTCCACCATGGGACATCGCCTTCAGTCGTTGTAGTAGTCCACATAACAATGGTTCTAGAGCGAAAGCGTACAGCACTGCACAACACGTGATAGAATCAGTTGTGTGAGCCTGCTATTATACAGGACCTAGGATGTTGCGCTGTGCAGGAAACGTATGACCACTTCAACAATGGTGGCTGTGTAACCTATATGACGGATATGTGTCTGAGGAGGCCTACGGTGCAGGAAAATGTTGAGCTCAAATGAGAGCAATCATACCCCTATAACGACAGAGCGCTGTCCAAGTGTTGCATGCTCCACCTAGTGACACCTGATCGTAGGACATGGCATAACGAGCCGTTCTCTTAAGGTACACCGCCAAAAAAAGTGTAAAGAACTTCATGTCGCTATTTAGCACGGTCAAGAGGAGACAGTCTCTGATAGTATGGACACTCTGGTGGTTCGTGAATGGGACAACAGGGCCCTCTACAAAGGCAACGGGGAACCTCACCGTGGTGGACATCAGTTCAGTCCATTTGGGTGCTAAGAGATGTCGGAGAGCTTGATAAAATTCGAGGGTATGCCGTCAGATGACATATTAGCAGCTCTCACTAGGATGGGATCAAGGACTTCGGCTTCCCTTACTCATGCCTCTATATGAACACGCGCCAAGAGACTTCGTCAATGACAGCTCGTAAATGGGGTGCACAATGCTCGTGAAGGGCGAGTCCAAAGCCACATTAGGTGTCATATTAGCTGCCTTCGTCATTAGTGAAGCGTCGAATCAGGGGATGGCGCCGTTGCCGCCTGTTGCTAGAAGGTGATACATCAATGGAGCTTCCAAACGCATATTGTCACAAGAGTGCCTCACACTAGCATCCCTTCAAGGTGGCAGCGAGTGAGGGCTCCAGCCTGTGTTTTGGCACAGTTCACTATTGTACATTGTTCAGGTGAAAAAGCATCATAGAGCAGTCCCTCATCACTCGATAGAAAAAGTTCAGGGATTGCTTCCTCCAAGCTTTCATAGGCCATCAAAGTCAAATAGAGTTCAGCTTTTGCACACAACAGCCACCATTACAACGTAGACAATTAAGAGCCATGGCATTGGCGACATGAATACCAAGTCACATCGATAAGTTGCAAATAGTCAGGAGACACCAGTAGGGCCACATTCAGCTTCCAAACACCCCTCCATTCCAAACCATCTGGTGGTCGAGTGTGACAGTGCGGGTATATGGCGCATGATCGGAAAAACCGACAAACTGTTGTGGGCCGGCCGTGGGGATCCAACGGACGTCCAGCACGTCCGAGTCCTCCGATCGGTCCTCACCGGTGGCCAATCCAGTTACTGCTGGCACTGAGGCTGACTCTTCGCCTGTGGTCGAGTGGGAGGTCGCGCCGGGGTGAAGCAGGTGGCGCAAGACTTCCCAGGCGGCCGCACGTAAGGTCTTTCCGGTTTGTATGACAAACAGGTTCCAGGTGCTGCCTGTGGCTGGCACTGTCGCTGAGCCACATGCTGTCGCCTGTCCTGTTTCAGAGGAAACCACACAGTCTGCAAGATCCAGGCAATCGCAGAGGGTGGGATTATTGGTAGTTGGGGGCTCCATCGTTAGGCACGTTATGGGGCCCCTTAGGGACTTGGCCGACAAGGAGGGTAAGAAATCCAATGTGCACTCTGTGTGCATACTGGGTGGTCATTCCAAATGTGGAAAGGGTCCTGCTGGATGCCATGAAGAGCACAGAGTGCAGCCAACTGCAGGTGGTTGCTCACGTCGGTACCAATGATGTGTATCACTTTAGATCAGAAGGGAATCACTCTGGTTTCGAGCGGCTAAGAGAAGTGGTAAAGGCTGCCAGTCTTGCTTGCAAGATGAAAGCAGAGCTGACCATTTGCAGCGTAGTCGACAGGACCGATTGCGGACCTCTGGTACAGAGCCAGGTGGAGGGTCGGAATCAGAGGCTCAGACGGGTCTGCGACCGTGTAGACTGCGGATTCCTCGAATTGCGGCAAAGGGTGGTTGGGTTTCAGGTTCCGCTGCATAGGTCAGCTGTCCACTATACGCAGGAGGCGGCTACACGTTTATCAGTGGATGTTTGGCGTGGACTGGGCGTGTTTTTAGATTAGAGTGCCTAAGGAAAACATAAGAATGGCTTCGGTCACAAAGGGAGCAGGCTGAACACCAGAAGAACGTAGATAAAGGAACCACTGGCATAACAGTTGTAAATTGTCGTAGCTGTGTTTGGAAGGTACCAGAGCTCCAAGCGCTAATAGAAAGCACTGATGCTCAAATCGTTATAGGCACTGAAAGCTGGCTAAACCTGGACATAAGCTCAGCCGAAATTTTTGCAAAGAACCTAACGGTGTTCCGAAAGGATAGGCTAAACACGGTTGGCGGTGGCGTGTTTGTTGCTTTAGAAGTAGTTTAACTTGAAGTAGATACTTACTGTGAGTTAGCATGGGCAGAGGTCATTGATGGCAACCGGAATAAAATAATAATTCGATCCTTTTACCGACCTCCCAGTTCAAATGATACAGTTGCTGAAAGGTTCAAAGAAAACTTGAGTTTGATTTCAAACACGTACCCGACTCGTACGATAATAGTGGTGGTGACTTTAATTTACCCTCGATATGTTGGCGGAAATACATGTTTAATTCCGGAGGTACGCATAAAATATCATCCGAAATTGTGCTAAACGCATACTCTGAAAATTATTTCGAGCAGTTAGTTCATGAGCCCACGCGAATAGTAAACGATTGTGAAAACACACTTGACCTCTTAGCAACAAATAATCCTGAGTTAATAACGAGCATCAAAACCGATTCAGAGATTAGTGAACACTGGGTTGTCATAGCGAGATTGAATATTGTACTCCCCAAACACCCGACAAATAAACGAAAAATATACCTATTCGAAAAAACAGATAAAAATTCATTTGACGCCTTCCTTAGAGACAATTTCCACTCATTCCAAATTAATAATATAAGTGTAGACCAGATGTGGCTTAAATTCAAAGAAATAGTATCGGCAGCAATTGAGAGTTTTATACCAAATGAATTAACAAACGACGTAGCTGATCCTCCTCCTTGGTACACAAAACGAGTTAGAACACTGTTGCAGAAACAACGAAATAAACATGTCAAATTTAAAGAGAAGCAAAATCCCCAAGATTGGCGATCTTTCACAGAAGCTCGAAATTTAGCGCGGACTTCAATGCGAAATGCCTATAATAGTTTCCACAATGAAACGTTGTCTCGAAACCTGGCAGAAAATCCAGAGAGATTCTGGTCGTATGTGAAGTATGTTAGCGGCAAGAAACAATCAATGCCTTCTTGGCGCGATAGCAATGGAGATATTACCGAAGACAGTGCTGCCAAAGAAGGGTTACTAAACATAGTCTTCCGAAATGCCTTCACAAAAGAAGACGAAGTAAATATTCCAGAATTCGAATCAAGAACAGCTGCCAACATGAGTAAGGTAGAAGTAAATATCCTCGGAGTAGTGAAGCAACTTCAATCATTTAATAAAAGCAAGTCTTCTAGCCCAGACTGCATACCAAGTAGTTTCCTTTCGGAGTATGCTGATGAATTAGCTCCATACTTAACAATCATATAAAACCGTTCTCTCGACGAAAGATCCGAACCCAAAGACTGGAAAGTTGCACAGGTCACACCAATATTCAAGAAAGGTAGTATGAGTAATGCACTAAATTACAGGTCCATATCGTTAACGTCGATATGTAGCAGGATTTTGGAACATGTATTGTGTTTGAACATTATGAATTACCTAGAAGAAAACTGTCTATTGACACACAGTCAACATGAGTTTAGAAAACATCGTGCCTGTGAAACACAACTACCTCTTTATTCACATGAAGTGTTGAGTGCTGTTGACAAGGTATTTCAGATCGATTCCGTATTTCTGGATTTCCGGAAGGCTGTTGACACTGTACCACACAAGCGGCTCGTATTGAAATTGCGTGCTTATGGAATATCGTTTCATTTATGCGACTGGATTTGTGATTTCCTGTCAGAGAGGACACAGTTCGTAGTAATTGACGGAAAGTCATCGTGTAAAACAGAAGTGATTTCTGGCGTTCCCAAAGGTAGTGTTATAGACCCTTTGCTGTTTCTTATCTGTATAAACGATTTGGGAGACAATCTAAGCAGACGTCTTCGGTTGTTTACAGATAACGTTGCCGTTTATCGAGCAATAAAGTCATCAGAAAATCAAAACAAACTGCAAAACGGTTTAGAAAAAATATCTGAATGGTGCGAAAAGTGGCAGTTGACCCTGAATAACGGAAAGTGTGAGGTCGTCCATATGAGTGCTAAAAGGAACTCATTAAACTTCGGTTACATGATAAATCAGTCTAGTCTAAAAGCCGTAAATTCAACTAAATTCCTAGGTATTACAATTACGAACAACTTAAATTGGAAGGAACACATAGAAAATGTTGTAGGGAAGGCTAACCAAAGACTGCGTTGTATTGGCAGGACACTTAGAAAATGTAACAGACCTACTAAGGAGACTGCCTACACTACGCTTGTCCGTCCTCTTTTAGAATACTGCTGGGCGGTGTGGGATCCTTGCCAGATGGGACTGACGGAGTATATCGAAAAAGTTCAAAGAAAGGCAGCACGTTTCGTATTATCGCGAAATAAGGGAGAGAGTGTCACAGATATGATACAGGATTTGGGCTAGAAATCGTTAAAAGAAAGGCGTTTTTCGTTGCGACGGAATCTTCTCACGAAATTCCAATCACCAACTTTATCCTCCGAATGCGATAATATTTTGTTGACACCGACCTACATAGAGGGAGGAACGATCACCACCAAAAAATAAGGGAAATAAGAGCTCGTACGGAGAGATGTAGGTGTTCATTTCTTCCGCCCGCTTTACGAGATTGGAATAATAGAGAATTGTTGAGGTGGTTCGATGAACCCTCTGCCAGGCACTTAAATGTGATTTGCAGAGTATCCATGTAGATGTAGATGTAGATGTGGAAACTTACTTTCAGCCAGTCAGGTACCTCCCGCTAGTGAGCGTGAGATATAAATGCGATCAAGGCGAGTTGAAGAATATGTGATCTAGTGCACGAAATTAGGACAGTAGCCATGAACATGTTACCACATATCCACAAATTGGAGGTGGTCCATGATCGTGGCAAGCTCTGTGAAAGGTGAATGTCACAGCAACTAGTCTTTGGGATGGAGGATGGAATTAAAGCCACCACCCAGCACCAATGTATCTTGATGACTCAAGAAAAGAGGTAAGACCAGGTGGCATACGAATACATTTCTTACGCTCCCACAGTGACTTTTGTATCTGGACGTTTTGTTTTGTATTGGAATGAGATTGGCCATCAATCGACCCCGTCCCACCTGCGCGGAAAGCAGAGGTTGGTACGACACTACAGTCGGCATCCATCGCAACTGTAAGATCGCTTCTCGGGTTTTGACAGGCGGGAAAGGGCGTCATTTCCTCCAGCAGTGATGGAGAGGGAATCTGAAGACTCGCTTCCCCGTCAGTGACTTTCAACTATGGCAAAACGGAAGGTATCTAGGCAGGTGCATCCAACACTTTCGCTACAGTGGCTAGGTGACAAGGAGCACTAAATATGTTACGGATGGTGCGCCATCTCCTACTAGCGTCTGAATCAGTCGTCTGCAGAGGAAAGTCGATCAGACGTGGCCCTCGTGGTCGTAGCCTGCACAAGTTCGTTCTGACTGTCGTAAATTATGATCACCCACACGCCTCAATCGTCAAATAAGAAGGTACATGCTTTGTCAGTTCAAGTTTGATCTGATGCACGCTACTTAAGACCGTTTTTCTGCGACGTGACTGATGCCATTTCCGTACGAACAGAAAGCAGAAACGAACAAGTCTTCCGGTAACTCAGAGGGAAGTTCAGAAACATGCAGGGTGTGGAGGCCGAAATCTGAGTGATCAACTGAAATGGCTCCAACGTGCCCATCAATTTGCTGAACTTCAGTTCTTGGGAGAAACGCCACACGACATCAGCTCAAAGTTCTTCAGTCTGCAGTTTGAAATACATGATGCTGCTTTTGATGGTCAAGTGAATTCCTACAACACCTTCAGGCAGGAGATGAAGTTTGTCACATTCGAACTGTTCCACTTCACACGCTCGAGATCATGCATGTTCCGTATGAAAGGTGATCTTTATAGTCGAATGGTGGTAAGAAACGCCATTGTGGGTCAGAACATGAAGACAGCGACGTGCACCGCTCGCTAGTATCTGAATAAAGACATGCCTGCAAAGTGCTCCTCATAGTGCCTTTTAGGTCCGCTTCGTGTCGCGGCTATGAGCCGACTTCCAGTAGGCCACGAGCAGATAGAGCTCTGCAGTGTCTAGCGAAGAATGGCAGCACGTCCTCCATATGCTTCAGCATCCTGCAGCGTTGTCAGGTCGTGTATATGGTCAGACAGAATTGTGTAGGGCAGGCAGTTATATTGGCCACCTTAAGAGACCGACGCCGATTTAGTCTCTGCTGCGGGCAGTCGGCGGCCGTGTTTTATTTCTCAGACTGTACATCGTCACCCACTTAGTGCGCTAACCAATAATTGCAAATTCATCAGATTCTGAAACTACTGGCCACGGTGGAACGTTCGCTCAATATATCACAGGCTGGCCTCTTGCCAGGTTAAGTGTTTGAACGAGCATCACGAGCTGACCCAAGACTTCAGTCTGTCGGTACCTCTAACTGTCTTTTCCAAACTCCAAGGAGACCTCCTTCCGCCAGTATCAGGACTTATATCCCTGGGAAAAAGAGCAATTATGGCCACAGGCTAAGGAAATTTTCAATAGCAAAATTTTCAGTGTGTTGCAGAATGTGAGAAAGACATTTTTCGCGTTGAAGATTTGATTCGTGTACGGTGGGTCCTATTCGCAAAAAGTGCACTTCTGTATCCAGCTCCCAAATAGGCACTTTTAAATCTTACGACGTTTCATTACAACGAACATATAGCTGTGGAGTGGAAAATTAATTTTCGAAAAGAAATAGCAGTTAATTGCAACAAACTGTGGACAATCAAAATGTTTCCATTCCAAGGGCATTTAGTCCAGAATCGGTATGCCAGTCAGGAGATCGTTGTGAGCATTGAGGCAATCATCCCACCGATGCACCAGGTTGAAGATACCCATTTGGCCAAAGACTGTGTCCTGCTGCATGAAGAAGTCTGTAACTACTTGCTGCATATATTTGTCCGACAGGAATCGTCGACCCTACAAAGCATGTTTTAAGGGACCGAAGGTGTGATAATTGTACAGGGAGAGATTTGGACTATAGGGCAGGTGCTCAAGGGAATCCCATTTGAATTGAAGTAGTTTGTGCTGACTTCCTAGATCGACTGGCGTCTTGTGTCGAATGGTGACCAACACAGAACTTGGCTCACCATTCCACACATGTGCTGCCCCAAACACATTTTTTTTTCCTCTTTTAGGACCAAACGCTTTGTTCATTGTTCCCTAAGCTTAGACACTACTTATTCTAACTTAAACTAACTTGCGCTAAGGACAACACACACACCCATGCCTGAGGGAGGACTCGAACCTCCGCCGCGGGGAGCCGCGTGGACCGTGACAAGACGCCTGAGACCGCGCGGCTACCCCAAGCGGCAAACACTTTCTTCAGGCTCTGATGGACGTCTACCAGTGATTGTTCTTCCATATCCAAGAAAAAACTGACAGCACGTTGGTCCTGTTTGGACGCATTTGGTAATAACATCGCCATAGTTCTCGTTTCTGCATTCAGCGCACTCCCTACGTGTGGGTGCTTATATACCTACATCGGAGTCGCACTATGTTGCATATGCGCTGCAGCAAGGTCCTCAAACGGAAACTTTTTGATCGCCCTTAATAGTTACCGTATCGAGAGACAATACTAATTACACATTGCATTCAATCAAGTGTAGTTTTTACCTGTCTGTATGTGAAGGCTAATCTAATGAACAACTGCAGGACTCTCGATACGGTGTTCACTAATATAGAGACAGATTCGCGAGTAACTTTTGTGTATATAACATAAATATTTCGTTAAAATTGGCTGCACTAAGATGACGTTTGTCGGTAAATCGTGCCTCCGACAAATTTCCTGTCACCTGCTGTTATGTCGTTTTAAGTTATATTATAATTTGGAGTTAATGTTCAGTTAGCTATCGTTGTTCTCCAAGCTATAATCATAATTCTACGCAGTGGCCCGTGCAAAACAAAGTTATCATTACGCCACACAAGTCGTCCTCCTGTAGTTATTAACTTTTAAAAGCCCCAAGCCGGAAGAGAGCGGGGAAAATGGGGTTCAGGGTGTGTCGTTAATAACGTAAATAAAAACGCGACAAAATGTCGCAGAATACATAAATAAATTAAACAACTATAATTTGACTGGTATTCATCGAAACAAATGTTGATCTACAAATGAGACACACTGGATTGTAACCCTCATGAAAACCGAACAATACAAAACTATTTTACCTGCAGCCGCACGCAACTTGAAATTAGAGAAAATACGAAAATTAGCGTAGACTAAAAAATTGTAAAATAAACGTGGATGAGGCACAATCAGTACATTCTTTAAAAAAATAATAATTACATCCGCTGAATATGTCTACAGGAAACCGAGTTCAGCAACATGGTTGAGCCTGCCTCGTACACACACTATGTGATCGAAAGTATCCGGACACCTCCAAAAACTTACGTTTTTCATATTAGGTGCATTGTGCTGCCACCTACCGCCAGGTACTCCATATCAGCGACCTCAGTAGTCATTAGACATCGTGAGAGAGCAGAATGGGGCGCTCTGCGGAACTCACAGACTTACAGCGTGGTCAGGCCATTGGGTGTCACTTGTGGCATATATCTGTGCGTGAGATTTCCACACTCCTAATCATCCCTCGGTCCACTGTTTCAGATGTGATAATGAAGTGGAAACGCGAAGGGACACGTACAGCACAAAGGCATACAAGCCGACCTCGTCTGTTGACTGACAGAGACCGCCGACAGTTGAAGAGGGTCGTAACGTGTAATAAGCAGACATCTATCCGGACAATGACACAGGAATTCCAAACTGCATCAGGATGCATTGCATGTACTATGACAGTTAGGCGGGAGGTGAGAAAACATGGATGTCATGATCGATCGGCTGCTCATAAGCCACACATCACCGTGGTAAATGCCATCTACGCTTCGCTTGGTGTAAGGAGCGTAAACATTGGACGATTGAACAGTGCGAAAACGTTGTGTGGAGCGACGAATCACGGTACACAATGTGGCGATTCGATGGCAGGGTGTAGGTATGGCGAATGCCCGGTGAACGTCATCTGCAAGCGAGTGTAGTGCCAACAGTAAAATTCGGAGGTCGTGGTGTTATGGTGTGGTCGTGTTTTTCATGGAGGGGGCTTGCACCCCTTGTTGTTTTGCGTGGCACTATCACTGCACAGGCCTACACTAATGTTTTAAGCATCTTCTTGTTTCCCGCTGTTGTAGAGCAATGTAGGGATGGCGATTGCATCTTTCAACACGATTGAGCTCCTGTTCATAATGCACGGCCTGTGGCAGAGTGGGTACACGACAATAACATCCCTGTAATGGACTGGCCTCCACAGGGTCCTGACCTGAATCCTATAGAACACCTTTGGGATGTTTTGGAACGCCGACTTTTTGCCAGGCCTCACCGACCGATATCGATACCTCACAATGGGCTGCCATTCCCCAAGCAACTTTGAACGTATGCCTGCGAGTGTGGAAGCTGTAATCAAGGTTAAGGGTGGGCCAGCACCATATTGAATTCCAGCATTACAGATGGGGGGCTCCACGAACTTGTAAGTCATTTTTAGTCAGGTGTCCGGATACTTTTGACCACATAGTGTATTATACAAATTTGCGCGTTAGAAGGAACTAAAACACGAAAGGCTCAAACGCAGAGATGGTGCAGATACACGCTGCTGAACCGCAGTTACTGATCTTAGTAATCATCATTCTATTCACTTTAAGCGTCTGGAACTGTCAACTGTCAACGCTCACGCGCAGAGAGGAAGAGTTTGTTTGGCCAGCCTATGCGACAGAAGACGGTGTCTTTCAGTTATGAGCAGGGACGTTCATCACGTACCTTATTCAGCTGACTCACAGCCCCGCCTTGAGAGAGTACGCTCAGCTCCTTCTCAAGGTTCGATACGTAGCCGCTGTTCACAATCGGATGAAACTAAAACACTTTCGCAAAATCAAGCGCTCGATTAAAGCAACGAATTCACGAAGAAATCGATACAATATCGAAGTAATGCTAGGCAACAGTACAAGCCGCTTCAGGCGATGTTGTATTGTTGAGGACCTGCTCCTAGAACGATGTTGAGCCCCTGCGGCGTAACTTGAGGACACTCCTCACAGTGTCTTACTGTTCATACAAATTTTATTTCTAGATCAGAATACTGATACAAAGGGGAAAAGTATGTTGTTACTACTTGAACCAGTGAAGAAGCATGAGCTAAATTTAAACGTTTATCGGTAAATCTCTATTTTTTCGCTAAGAATTATCTAACCAAACATTTGTTTCCTTACGAGTAGTAACATTTGGGAGCATCAGAAATAGATACGCCAATAATTTTACAATAATTATCTGCTGTTAATCAGAAGAGCATCAGAAACAGATGGGCCAATAATTTTTTAATAATTATTTGCTGTTGTTCAGTGAGTCTTGTATGGAATAAAATATTAGTGGCTACGTACAGCTTCAGCTGAAGTACGACGCTGTTTGTATACTTGTCTTCGATCACAACGACATATTCTACATTCTACATATTATTTTCCAATGACGAAAACCGGGCGCACTGAAAGTGTGGCATTGCGAATCGCATTGTCTGTTACGCAGTTGCAAGAGACTCCTTGCTGCTCTCTGTGTCCACTACACCTAAAGGACGATTCCCCCAGGAGAAGTTGCCATCTGTCATCTCTGTATTCGCAGGCATCAGGCCCAGTCGCAAGTTGTACGATGTGCTGGTCGTAAAAATCACGCACCAACCTGTGAATTAATAATGACAGTCGCCATAAAATTTGACGTAAGCATTCAAAATAACTTCGGTGCCGTCCGAAGAGCGAGGTCCACTGGCAAAGAGGGTACCTCGTTGACGGAGGCAACAGTAAGCAGTAAATAGTGTCTCTGCATCCCGAGTGTCCTAAATCTGTCACGCTTTAGTTGTTTCCAGGCTTAGACTGCTAAATCAGATCTGCCTTTGATATTGTGGATAATGTCACCAGTGACATATGACCGTATTCCATTGCCAAACGTCTGTGACAAATCCTTATAAAAGCTGGGACCACGTTCATTTATAAGAGATAACATAAAAGAAGCCGAGTATACTGTCAAAAATTATAGGAAACGTCTTGTACAAGATAAGTGACAAATATTGGGACTTAAAAAGATGTTGTAATTTCCTACTTGTTCTCTCACTTGCTGATAGCTCCACAAGCCTGTCTGAGTAGCTGTAATTCTGTGTGCTGAGCGTGTGTGTGGGAACATGTTTAGCCTCATGTCAAATTCCCGACACTTTAGCACAACAAAATGTACAAAAAAGGAATTTCGGAATTGGCAACACGGAAAAATTAACAATGCAACATAAATAAAATAGGATGGTAAACGCCTGACTAGTTTGTATAGTGCAGTTTACCTAAAGGCGGTCAACTTTATGAAAAGTTAGTGCAGAGATATTCTTGTGAATGTGGGTGGGGACTGAAGGTAGGTGTGCTGAGATTACGCAAGGATCATAAGGTGCTGTAGTATTCGTTTATTGTTAAAATTATGTTTTTCACATGAATAATACGAGGGCGGTTCAGAAAGTAACCTCCGATCGGTCACAGTGCGGGTTGTGGGGGGAGTAGCGACGCCATCTGTGCGTTCACGCACTCAACAGGTCAGTCGGTATCAAGCCGTGGTCGAGTGAACGTCGTACCTGCGCTAGTTTAGTTTTTGTGGCAGTTTGAAATGTGTGCTGCAATAGAAAACCCCGCCAAATGTGAAGTGCGTGCTGTCATAAGGTTTTTTACAGCCAAAGGATATTCTGCAGCAGCTATTCATCGTGAGCTTTGTGCCGTGTACGGACCAAGAGTTATGAGTGAAGGAGTTGTCCGTGAATGGGTACATTTATTTAAAAGTGGACGAGAAAACGTTCATGATGAAGAGAGGAGTGGTAGACCATCATTGGTGACTGACGAACTCGTTCAGACAGTTGATGCAAAAGTTCGTGAAAATCGACGTTTCTCAATGTCGGAGTTGTCTACTGGTTTTCCACAGATTTCTAAGACTCTCTTGTACGAGATAGTGACAGCAAGATTGGGTTACCGTAAGTTCTGTGCACGATGGGTGCCCAAAATTCTTACCGACCACCACAAAACTCAAAGAATGGCCTCTGCATTAGATTTTCTGTCACGTTATGAGGACGAAGGAGAACCATTGTTAAACAGAATCGTGACCGGTGACGAAACCTGGATTAAGTACGTGAACCCTGAGACAAAAGAGCAATCAAAGATGTGGGCACATTCAAATTCGCCTACCAAACCAAGAAAAGCCTCGCAAGATTTTTCTGCCAGAAAACTGATGGCAACGGTGTTTTGGGATGCCAAAGGGGTGTTGTTGGTTGAATTCATGGAACGTGGTACGACCATTAATCAAGACGTGTACTGTGAAACAATAAAAAAGTTACGACGGGCTATACAGAACAAACGCCGTGGTATGCTGACTTCCGGTATCGTTTTTTTTTGCACGATAACGCCCGTCCTCACTCTGCTCGCAGAACAACGGCCCTTCTTGAGTCCTTCAAGTGGGACGTAATCAACCATACACCTTACAGCCCAGACCTGGCGCCAAGTGATTATCACCTCTTCATGCATTTGAAGAAATGGCTCGGGTCACAGCGGTTTGATGACGACGAAGAGCTCAAAGATGCGGTCACAGGCTGGCTCCAGGCACAAGCGGGTGATTTTTATGCAGAAGGAATTTCAAAGCTTGTGAAGAGATACGATAAGTGCCTCAATCGCTATGGAGACTATGTAGAAAAATAGTGCAAAGATGTAGTTGTAAGATGTATATATTAAAATATTTTTATTTAACTTGGTGTATTTTTTTAAATCAACCGGAGGTTACTTTCTGAACGGCCCTCGTATTTTTGTTTTCTTTGTCTTTCCGGGAAAGGCAAAGGCCCCGAGATCGAGTGTCGGTCCAGCACACAGTTTTAATGTGCTAGGAAGTTCAATATTTTTGTTAATTTTGTTCTTTGGTTTATAATTTCATGAAAGTTTTAGAGTGAGCGTTGCACGTAGCTTTTCAAGTGTGAGTGATAGCATCAGTAAAAATACTTGTTCTATAAGTTTGTTTGTCACTGCTAAACAGAACGTAATAGACGATGACTGCGCAGTTTCTGTATGATGCATTTTACCGAACAAATGTAAACTTCATTGGGCCGTACTGCTCATCATCTCCTTCCATCTCTCAGATCGCGGTGCTGCACATAATGCGTCGAATAAGCTATGTTAGACTAAAGTTGTAGACGTCGTAGCCATCTGCACCGGCAACTGTTAGCAAACTTGCTAATCATCAGCAAACTTCTGTCTAAATCTTACCATATGTTTGACATTCGATACTGATGAACGTACTTTCGTAGATACTGGATGCAGATGCGATGCAAGTTACTTATATGCCCCATAAAATAATTTCCTGAGGCTTGCCCACTCTTAACATTGTTTTAACTCTTTTCATAGGCTCCGCGGAATGCAATGAATTTCTAAGCGGTTCGTGTACTTGTTTTTTAAATCCACAAACAAGTAGGAAACCTCCATTACCACTGGTTTTGCGTCCTTCCATCATCATCACTGCAGTTTGATCATGTAGGAATTTTAACTACAGCTTCGAGAAAGAGAGTAGTAATCGCAGGACATTTATATTGGGACAAAGAATAAGAGTGCAACAGTGAATAAATTTGCAAGATCCTCACAAATGCAAGCAAAAGTACAGGCCAACCAGTTTCACTACCAGGACGGCCCAACATTTTGTATTGCATCTCCATTTCTGCGCAATAATCTTGGAGACCTTCTAAACGCGCTGTGTATGTACAACAATACGATTACATCTTTGGAGCTATGTATATGTTTAACGTGGGGTTAATTTCTAAAATTCCAAGTGCCGGAATGAATCTCTTCAGCCATACAATCCCCCTCCCCACTCCCAGCAATAAAAATCACATACACACACACACACACATACACACACACACACACACACACACACACACACACACACACACACACACGCACACACACACATACACACACACACACACACAGTACATCACTCCATGTACCTTCCCATAGCATCACGTTGGTCGCCCATTGCGACATTTACTGGTGTCGGCGCAGCGGCAAATAAATCAAGTTGTGATTCAACACTCGTGTACTATTTCGAATCACCGGTGCCGACTTGTTCCAGTGAGTTCAAGAAAGGTCCCTTGGTAGGTGCTGGAGGGCGTTTCCAGCAGAAATTAAGACGTGGTTAGATGTCAATTGGTACAGATCAGATGTTTGAATACCGTCGTGTGTTAGATGTGCTGAATAGCCAACAAGAAGTTAAAGAAAAATGTTATTATTATTCTTCACTCTGTGCTCTCAACTCACTTTTTTTAAGGTTGTGCTTTTCAAGGATGTCCGTTATACATAGTCTAACGAAAGTAGTTTCGCCACTTAAATCCATATCATCTAATAATTTGATGTTAATTTCAGCTATAGGATAAAAGTACTTCTGTAGTATTGGAAGTATTTTGATGTCTCTAGAATTTGAAACATCTGTAAATGTACACTACATAGGGCATCATTATAATCTGTTTTAAGATTATTTTTATGTATTTACATGTCCTTGGACCGTACAGTACAACATCGGACATGTAACATTCGATACAGAAATAATTACTTGTTCAAACATAGAGTAGGATGGTATTAAGCGATGAAATCTGAAAAATACGGCGCAGTCTCATTCTTTACGATAGCCTCGCAGTTATTTTACCCATCGCGAAACTCCCTTTTCGAGAAAGAAACTGAAAAAAACGGCCACGTGTTTTTTGAACTGATTTGTCCAAAGGTAAGAAGTAAAATAGGTTATAGAAATATTTGACACACGTTCGAATGGTGCTGTAAATCATGTAAGGCAAATGAAGAATGCTTAATGTGTTTCTACTCTATTTTGTATCTTACTTTCGTAAAAATCATTTTCCAAAGTATCTGACCACTTTTTCAAAAACATTAATTTTCAAGTTTTGCTCAGAAGACATGAAATATATTTATAGAGTGGTGTTCTATAAACAGGATACAGACGAAATGAAAGCAACGAAGTTTCAATTTATACCATAAATTGATATTTATTTATTCAACACGAACGAAAAGTATTCAAAAATGTCTACATTACTAACTTTTATGTGCGAAAGAGGTAGGCCCTGAAGTAATCTACGTCTTCACACTCCTTTGTATAGCTAGCTGCTATTATCCCCCAAAAGCACTTTTTTCCTGATTACTGATTACTTACAAGCAGCTAAACCTTCTTTGTAAAATTAGACACCATGGTCGTTAATTTGATACCACATATTACTATTTCCCTGCTACTCATGTGGTTATGAAAATTCAGAGTAAACTCCGTTTGACAAAGGGAGGTCACGACGTTGGTATCAAGGATTTACTTCAAACTTTGTATACCTTTAGTACACCTTTAAAACAACATGCCGTGCAAGTAGTAAGGTGCGCCACTTAGGCAGCTGCGACGAAATCGGAAGAGAAGTTTTACGCTTCCGTTATGTAACTGATGTATCTATGCGAAAGGGATGGTTATAAGCAGTCATTGTGGCGAAGGGTCGTGGAGGAGGTGACAATTCTCATCCTGCTATTTTTTTTAACGGCGGTCTCATTATTTAATTTATAACATTTTAGAGTTAATATAATGAAAAAACATACATTTTCATGAAGTTATAGCGAATTTCATATGTTATTTAATTATTTATTGTTTTCAATTACATTTTCAAGGGCGAGGGACAGGCTTGGAAGGTCAATTCAAACCTCGATAGATCATGACGCGAATCGCACTATTCAGTAATACAGTAAGTCACAATGTGCCAGACCACAGGAGTAATGTACAATTACTCGCCGGATGAGCGCTTGAAATCGCACGTTGCACGGTGGCGTTTGTGATACAGACATGGAAAACATAAATTGAAATGGCATCTGCCATATCGAATGAATGAAGCTTCACCGCCTTTACAGGAAATGTACAGTGTTTCTATGGGAAAACACACTTCGCTCATATTTTGAAATAATTCATTTTGTTGCGGTAGTATAGATTAAAAATTAAGTTTGAGCGCCAGCCGAACCGTCGGCTCATACACGTTCGTCTTTCGAGGCTCGAATGCGAACCACTTTTTTTAATCTCATTTTGTCCTCGTTCATTGCATTTGTTCGGGGGGGGGGGGGGGGACGTTCCATGACATCCGTTTAAGTTCATCGTTATACATTGACTCATTTTTTTTTTTATTACATAGGGCAGCTATCCCTCTGACTGAACACGCTGAGCTACCGTGTCGGCATAACCACTTGATCAGGATGAACTCTAACACGCGGTACCTACTCACAAACACATCAGTTCCATAATAGTCGCGTAAAACTTCTCTTGCGTTTTTCTCGGAATTGCCACGGTAGTGCCCTTACTTCTTGCACATCATGTTGTTCTAATGGCCTTCTAAAAGTGTGCAAAGTTTGAAGTAAATCTGTGATCTAAACGTCGTGGCCTCCCCTTGTGAAAGAAAATGCCCCTACTGCAGCACAAAAACGACGAATTTGCCCTGGGAAGAGATAGGAATGTAAAAGAAGGGAACTAGCTTTTCGACTTATTTGGCAGTTACAAAGGTGTTTAAATAAAAATATCTTGACATATTCACACCTTCTCACTTGTTAGCATTAACACCCATGTTATGTAATATAATGCATCTGACACGTCTACTCGTGCAAGATTACTATAATTTGGTTTTAAGTAAAAATTGAAATTAATCTCTGCAAAAAAACCCTGTTAAAATTAACTAGTAGCATTATTTAAACACCTGCTTACTTCAACATACTTCTTATTTCATGACCAGTATTTTGAACAAGTGGACGGTTTCGCCATGGGAAGCCCTCTGTCTTCTGTGGTGGCCAATTATTTTATGGAGGACTTTGAAGGAAAAGCACTACAGTCAGCCACTCTCAAACCCTCTTGTTTTTGCGACATGTGGATGATACATTTGTGGTGAATCCACATGCACTTGATACGCTGCCTACGTTTCTTCAGCATCTCAATTCACTCCATCCGGCTATAAACTTCACGACGAAAGTGGAAAAAGAGGGTACTTTACCTTTTCTTGATGTTTTGGTACGAAAGGAAAGCAAATAGAATCTTGTTACACAGATACATTCAGGCCCAGGCGAGTTCAATCTGTGGAGCAGAATGAAGAAACGAAGCTAGCTCTTTATTCGCACGAAGTAATGGCCGCTATCGACAGGGGATCTCAAGCTGATTCCGTATTTCTAGATTTCCGGAAAGCTTTTGACACCGTTCCTCACAAGCAACTTCTAATCAAGCTGCGGGCCTATGGGGTATCGTCTCAGTTGTGCGACTGGACTCGTGATTTCCTGTCAGGAAGGTCGCAGTTCGTAGTAATAGTCGGCAAATCATCGAGTAAAACTGAAGTGATATCGGGTGTTCCCCAGGGAAGCGTCCTGGGACCTCTGCTGTTCCTGATCAATATAAATGACCTGGGTGACAATCTGAGCAGTTCTCTTAGGTTGTTCGCAGATGATGCTGTAATTTACCGTCTAGTAAGGTCATCCGAAGACCATTATTAGCTGCAAAGCGATTTAGAAAAGATTGCTGTATGGTGTGGCAGGTGGCAGTTGACGCTAAATAACGAGAAGTGTGAGGTGATCCACATGAGTTCCTAAAGAAATCCATTGGAATTCGATTACTCGATAAATAGTACAATTCTCAAGGCTGTCAATTCAACTAAGTATCTGGGTGTTAAAATTACGAACAACTTCAGTAGGAAAGACCACATAGATAATATGGTGGGGAAGGCGAGCAAAAGGTTACGTTTCATTGGCAGGACACTTAGACGATGCAACAAGTCCACTAAAGAGACAGCTTACACTACACTCGTTCGTCCTCTGTTAGAATATTGCTGCGCAGTGTGGGATCCTTACCAGGTGGGATTGACGGAGGACACCGAAAGGGTGCAAAAAAGGGCAGCTCGTTTTGTATTATCACGTAATAGGGGAGAGAGTGTGGCAGATATGATACGCGAGTTGGGATGGAAGTAATTAAAGCAAAGACGTTTTTCATCGCGGCGAGATCTATTTACGAAATTTCAGTCACCAACATTCTCTTCCGAATGCGAAAATATTTTGTTGAGCCCAACCTGCATAGGTAGGAATGATCATCAAAATAAAATAAGAGAAATCAGAGCTCGAACAGAAAGGTTTAGGTGTTCGTTTTTCCCGCGCGCTGTTCGGGAGTGGAATGGTAGAGAGATAGTATGATTGTGGTTCGATGAACCCTCTGCCAAGCACTTAAATGTGAATTGCAGAGTAATCATGTAGATGTAGATGTACACACCCACCACTTTGGCTTTTTTCCGTATTTTGGTGCCATGTCGTCAAGAATAGGAAGAGTCCTCGGAAGATATGGAATTAAGTGCGGTTCTCAGCCACCTGCTAAATTGGGAAACCTGTTGGGTTCGGTTTAGAATTATCTTGGCCTGAGGAATCGTGGTGTGTGCAAGATTCCTTGTCAATGTGGGGCAGCGTATTTAGGTCAGACATGATGCACAGTACAAGAACGTTGCGATGAACATCAGCGTCATTCACGCTTTCGTCAACCGGAGAAGGCGGCAATTGTGGAACACAGTTTGAATACGGGACATCGCATGATTTATGAAAAGACACAAGTTTTCTCCCCGGCTCAATTTTTCTGGAATTGCGTCTTTAAGGAAAGCAGGTCTGAACCACCTGAAGATGTCGGACAGTTGCTCTGAGGAAACACCGTGGAATTTGCACATCGTCATCCGGCGGCAAACCCGTGAAGACTATTTACAATAGACATATTGCTTGCTACAAATTTAATTAAGGAATAAATATACTGAGAAACAGTGGTTAGAATACCCAGTTCCTTCAACAGCTTTCTTGAATTTACACCACAAATGTTTCTTACTACACGCTTTTGCACTTTCGCTCGGTTTGTCGAGTTACCCCAGGTTATGATCCCATGTGACATAATAGAATGAAAGTAAGCAAAGTATGCAAGTTTTTTACTTTATATCTCCTATGTCTGACATTATTCGCACTGCAACTACTCATACAGACTTGTTTAGGTGCTTCAGCAATTATGTGGTACGTTTTTAAACTCGACATATCATCGAGTTGTAATCCCAGAAATTTAACACCGTCAACATCTTCGATCTGCATGTCTTCATCTGTTATACACACACTGGAATGAAATCTCTTACATGTTCTGAACTGCATGTAGTGGGTCTAATCATAGTTTCAGGATAGTGAATTAAGCATTAAACCATTTATTCATGTCGTTGAAAATTTCATTAGCAGCCATTTCTAAATCTGTACTTCACTTCCTATTTATTGTAATGTTTGTATCATCTGCAAACAAAACAAACTTAGCATTTGGCAATGTAACAGGCAAGAGGTCATTGACGTATGCAAGAAAAAGCAAAGGTTCCAAGAACCCCAAGGCGGTCGCCGCTCTGTGGCAGTTTCGTGCTTCGCTACCACAGGGCCCCAACCTTTGCACCATTCTTTCCTTTCCGTGCTGCATGTCTATCCTCTTGCTTTTCTTTTTGCCCTCCCTTGGGGGACAAGTCTGGGGTGGTTTTCGGAATATGCTCCGCATTTTCAGTGGTTGGCATCAGAACAATCTCACCACTGTTTTTCGTTCCTTATTTCTTTCTTCGTTCACGTCCTTCTATCTCTCCTCCGCTTCTGCGTTTCAGGTTCTTATTTTCTTCTTCCTCCTTGTGCGCTCCTGAAGGCGGGCCCACACGTATGAGGTATGGCAGGTTACTAGGTAATGTGTGATTCCCAGTCCCAGGTCGCACGTGGTTGTCTGAGCTGTTCCCTCCCCAAATTTCCGATTGGTTCCTCTGTCAGGTGTCTGAGAGGTGTGCTCTGAGGTGTGAGCAATCACATAAGGCAGGTGAGCCCCTCTCTGGGGGATTGGGGAGGGGGGAGGGCGCCCCAGTTGGTAGGTGCACGCCATCGGTGCTGCTAGCAGTCATGGGGGATATTCTCACAATGAGCCAATCATCATCTTCGCAGTCCACGTCTACCAAACGTAAACAAAATGTAGCTCCCGATTTAAAGACTCTCCTAGTTGCGCCATGGTTTCTCATGGTTTCATGTACTGACGACGGTCAGTCCTTTGCAATGGTAAATCCGTTTCTTATTCTGAAAGGTGTTGATGCAAATGCTGGCACTGTGATCCTGCTCTCGTTTATGCAGTGGCACTTCTGATTCTCAAGCACAATTGATTGCCACTTCGCCTCTCCACAGCTATCCTGTACATGTCGAGTCCCATAGAACTACGATTGCTTCACATGGTGTTATTTACATTAGGCTGCCTGATGGTCTGACTGTGACATAAATCCAAACGTAAGTTCTAATCTGGGTAAAATTGCCGTCAGTCAGGTGATGAAAATGGTAGACGCAGCCTTAGTGTCCGCATGCACTCTTTTTCTCACTTGTAATAGATTGCTGTTTCTGTCAGAGATAAAATCAGGCTATGACGTTACCACGGTCCGACCATACATCCATATCCGGTGCACTGCTATCGTCATTTCAACCACACTCGAATGTCTTGCCAACACCCAGATAAATGCGTAACCTGTGGCAGAGATGTGCACGAGGGTGATTATCCTCCTCCTTCTACCAACTATATAAGCTTCACTGGCGATCATGCCGCCTCCTCTCTAGATTGTCCCACGTATCTCGATGAGTGTGCTGTCCAGATCTGGGTAAAGGAAAAAGGGCCTTACCCTGTCGCTCGCAAGTTA
The DNA here is from genome assembly GCF_023864275.1 of Schistocerca cancellata. Taxonomy (NCBI): domain Eukaryota; kingdom Metazoa; phylum Arthropoda; class Insecta; order Orthoptera; family Acrididae; genus Schistocerca; species Schistocerca cancellata. Next base: position 572,826,459 of record NC_064632.1, read on the forward strand.
TTGGCTAGTCGCAAACCCTGCATTCTATCATCTGGCAGTTGCAGTACTGATCTTGCTACGTCTCACTCCATGAAGGACGTGGCCACACAGATATGTAACCTCAAATTCAGCACTGTGGTTGTGAAATCGCCCAGTGTCATGGTAGCATCGCTGTCTCCTCATCTAGCTGCGAAACAAGACACCAGACATTCGCCTCCTGGGGCGCAGTCACCTGCTACACAACTGGCAGGCCAGAAAGGGCAGAAGGAATACTCCCACAAAGATGTCCTATGTTCCTCCAGCCAATCAACATCTGAGTCTTCCTCTGTCAACGAGAAAGGCTCTAAGAAGTCGAACGTAGGCAAAAGATCTTCTCCTTTTCTGACTTGGATATCCTCTTTGACGGTGTCGCTATGAGATACCCTCACCCGGAAGAACTCCGTGTTGCCAGTGCACACAACCTAACGTTTTTCTGCTCTGAACTCCACAGATCGACAGAGAGAGAATGCCGCCGCCTCAGTAGGTGTCATGCAGCAGGATCTTGCAGCCTCTGAATCCTGTAGCAGTGAGCCTTTGGAAGCTGGGACTCGACAGCCACCGAGGTGACACTGATCATTTTTTTCCCTCCTCGCCTTTCCACCTTATGACTGTCTTTCAATGGAACATTCATGGCCTTCGATCAAACAAAGAGGATTTACAGCTGCTCTTAGAACACATGTTATCTGCCTCTAGGAAACAAAACTTTCAGCACTCGCATTTCTTCCTTGTCCACTTTGAAGTTCCCCCTGAGGATGGCATTCCATCTCATGCGAAAGTCATACTACTGATGTGAGATGACGTATATAGTAAACCCATCTCCCTGACTACCTGCCTTCAAGCTGTTGGAGATCGCCTTTTCCTTCCTTGCTTGACCTTTTCCTTTTGTACCGTTTACACCCCTCCATCATTCGATGTCATCAGGGCAGTTTTCCTCCAGCTTATTGGGCGGCTACGTCACCTCTTTCTGCTGCTTGCTGACTTTAAGGTGGAACCCTTTGGGGTTCTCCCAGAACCTGTAAGAGAGGTGCCCTCTTGGCTGACCTTCTCAATCAACCTAACCTCCTCTGCCTTAACATAGGAGCACCCACGTTCCTTTCAGACTCCAGACATACCGATTCCCATTTGGACCTATCCTTCTACACTGCTCAGCTTGCCCATCATCTCGACTGGTCTCTTCTCTCTGACACAAATTCGAGCAGCCATTTCCTGTCTTCTATCCATTTGCTGAGTCCCACCCCACCTACGTGCACGCCCACATGGCAGCTTAATAAGGCTCACTGGAGACCTAACTTCTCCCTGGCGACCTTCGACGAACAACATTTCCCCAGTTGTGACGACCAGGTAGAATATCTTACAAACGTTATCCTTACTGCCGCAGAATGTTCCATTTCTCGCACTTCCTCTTTACCACGTGGTGTTCCGTTCCCGTGGTGGACTGAGGAGCACTGAGATTTAATTCGCACATAGAGACGTTCTCTCCACGTTTTTAACTGTCATCCTACGATGTCAAACTACATTCATTATAAATAGTTGCGTGTACAGTGTCGTTGCGTTATCCGGGATAGCAAAAAAACTAGTTGTAATCAATTTTATAGTTCTTTTAATAGTTCCACTCCCACTTCTGTCGCGTGGGCCAACCTCCAATTGCTGCCTGGCACCAAGATCCATCTCCAACTTCCGGCCAGAAAGTAGCAGACGATGTTATCGTTAACTCTATTGCTATCTTCCACACCTTGGGCCGCCATTTTGCGGAGATTTCGAGGCACTCCTACTATTACCCTGTCTTTCTGCATCGGGAACGAGTGGAGGAAGCTCGGGTGATATCCCTGTCTTTTCAGAATCGTGAGTGCTACAATGCCTCCTTTACTATGAGGGAGATAGATGACGCTCTCACTTCATCCTGATCCTCTAACCCAGGGCACATTCAAGTGCTGCAGCACCATTCTCTTGTACGCAAGCACTATCTGCTTCATACACACAACCGCATCTGGGCAGAGGGTACACTTCCCAGATTCTGACGTAAAGCCACAATCATACCCATACTTAAGCCTGGTAAGGACAAACACCTTCCTTCTAGCTACCACCACATTTCTCTCACTAATTGTGTTTGCAAGGCAGTGGAACATATGATTCATGCCTGGCTGGTATGAAGGTTCGAGTCTCGCAATTTTCCAACCACTGCACAGTGTGGATTTCGAGCGCGCTGTCCTGCAGTTAACCATCTTGTCACTTTGTTCCCCCACTTCACGAACGGTTTTCTCTCGACATCCTATACTATAGCCGTGTTTACCGATTTGGACGAAGCCTATGAGACCTGCTGGAGGACTGGTATCCTCCATACTCTCTACAAGTGAGGCATCCATGGCTGCAGGCCCCATTTGCTTCAGAAAAGATCGAGTTTTCAAGGTATATGGGTTTTAACTTGTCGGACACCTTTATCCAGGAGAATGCTTTGCCTCAGCGTTCCATCCTGAGCGTGGTCTTCTTTGCTATCGCCATTAACCCTATATTGGCCTGTATCCCACCAGGTGTGTCTGGCTCCCTTCTCATTGACGATTTATCTACATATTGCAGTACACCACGGACTTATCTCATTGTACGGCGACTTCAGCGATGTCTCGATCGTCTTCACTCGTGGAGCGTCGACAATTGCTTTCGCATCCCCAGAGACAAAACCGCTTGTATGAATTTTTGGCGACGCAATTGGTTTTTCCAAAAAAATGGTTCAAATGGCTCTGAGCACTATGGGACTCAACTGCTGAAGTCATTAGTCCCCTAGAACTTCGAACTAGTTAAACCTAACTAACCTAAGGACATCACACACAACCATGCCCGAGGCAGGATTCGAACCTGCGACCGTAGCGGTCTCGCGGTTCCAGACTGCAGCGCCAGAACCGCGTGGCCACTTCGGCCGGCTGGTTTTTCCATCTTCACATCTTGGGCCTGCTGCTCTTCTGTTCATTGAAACTACAAAATTCCTGGGGCTCATGTTCGATAGGAAGGTTTCTTGGTCCTCTCACATATCTTACCTGGCAGCCCACTGTTTGTGGTTCAAAAAAATGGTTCAAATGGCACTGAGCACTATGGGACTTAACAGCTATGGTCATCAGTCCCCTAGAACTTAGAACTACTTAAACCTAACTAACCTAAGGACAACACACAACACCCAGTCATCACGAGGCAGAGAAAATCCCTGACCCCGCCGGGAATCGAACCCGGGATCCCGTGCTCGGGAAGCGAGAACGCTACCGCGAGACCACGAGCTGCAGACTGTATGTGGTTCCTGAGTGTCAAATGCGTCCTCAGTGGTACTTCCTGGGAAGCAGATCGAACCACACTCCTCTGTTTGTACCGGTCTCTTATCTGTTCGAAACGAGACTATGGGTGTCTCTTTTTATGAATCTGCACGCCCATCCCTCTTATGCCATCTCAACACTTATCACCATCGTGGTATCCATTTGGCCAGTGGCCTGATCGAGAGTCTGCATGCAGAAGTGGCTGAACTACTGCTGTCCCACCACCGTGACTTTTTCCTTAACAGATATGCATTCCGTTTGTCTGCTACCCATGACCACCCATCCTATACCTCCTTCTTCGATGATTCCTTTTTCCATCAGTATGGGGCACGTTCCTCTTCTCTGTTACCTCCTGGAATTCACTTTTGGCTCTTGCTCAGGCAGCTTAACTTTTTGATACCTGCAACTTTCCTGGTGGGTGTGAATCACCTTGGCTTTGTGAGATGGGATGTGTTTGCCTTGGCCTTCATTCGCTTCCTAAGGACACTACTCCAACCTTGGTCTATTGCCTTCAGTTTCATGACCTTTGCATGGAACTTCGCAACAGTAGCTTTGTGTACACTGATGGTCATTGGGCTGTCTTTGGTGTCGGATGTGCCTTCGACATTGGCACCAATGGACGACGTGTGCGGTGTCCCCTATTCTTTCTCTGCTTTGGTGTTTGAAGTAGCTCTGTTTGTTCTTCCTCCCTATGCACTCCTGACAGCTGGCCTGCGTGTCTGATGCATAGCAGGTGACTGTATAACGCGTAATTGCGAGCCCTGGGTCGACAGGTAGGATTTGTATGGCCAGGCCCAGGGAGAGGTGATTGCCTGAAGTGTTACATACTCAAATTGCCAATTGCTCCCTCTTTCAGGAGTTTGGGAGGTGTGACCTGAGGTGTGAAAAATCACCTAAGGCAGGTGATCCTCAGAGGGGGTGCCCCCAGTTGGAAGGAGCGTGCCATTAGAGATGCTGGTATTCGTGGGAGATTTTCTTACAATCAGCCAATCACCTTCTAAGAATTGGTCTAAATCCTTTGCTAGGGTTAATCTGTTTCATTCAGAAGGACGTTGAGGCAGTTGTAGCCACTTTCAAATCCTGCTCTCGTTTAAGTAATGGCACTTTGCTTTTGAAGACCAATTGCTATATTAAAGGCCAACAAATGTTTGCAACTTTCGTCCTCCGTGGCTGTTTCATTCAGAAGGACGTTGAGGCAGTGTAGCCACTTTCAAAACCTGCTCTCGTTTAAGTAATGGCACTTTGCTTTTGAAGACCAATTGCTATATTAAAGTCCAATAAATGTTTGCAACTTTCGTCCTCCGTGGCTATCCTGTTTTTGTCGATGTGACTAAATGCTGAATTCTTCACATGTTGTTATTTACACGAGGCTACTCTATGATCTGACTGAGGGAGAAATCCAAACTTACTGCGATGATCAGGGCGTCACTGCATCCCATCGGGTAATGAAAAAGGTTGATGCAACTTTAGCGTCTACATGCACTCTTTTCCTCACATTTCATAGAACAGTACTTCCATCGAATATCAATGCAACTCAAACTGTACATTCCAAACCCTATGTACTGTTGCCAGTGTCAACGTTACAACCACATTCGAATGTCCTGTCAAAACATGGTCAAATGTGTTACTTGTGGCAGCACTGCATGAGGGAAATTACCTGCCTTCTCCCAGATGTATCAGTTGCAGTGGCGACTATACAGCCTGATCCCAGGACTGTTCCATGTATCTCGATGGGCAGGCCGTCCAGGAGATCTGGGTGCAGTGGGAAAAAGTGCCTTACCTTTGACATGCCCCACAGGCGTTAGCTGGGTTAGGTACCAGGGAAAACATCAGACAGTGCCCAAAGGCCAATACGTTGAGTATGTGGAAACTGTGGGGGAGTACAGGCAGACACTGTTTCTCTAATGAAAGCTTTTTTTACATTTAAAATTTTACAGCTTTATTAACTTGAATTTAAAATACTAAGTGAACATTCGTTAACATGTACAGCAAAATCCTCACTACAGTTTCTTAATGAAAGTTCCTGAAGCATTATTTAACCAACAGTCTTCCTTTCTTTCACTGGTGCCATGTCCTGCGAAGACGCAGGGTCGGCGTTGTTAGGAACAGATTTGGCAAGGTTAGTGGAAAGGGGTGGCAGGATGCCCTTCCTGCCGCCACCCCATGATGTCACAGTAGGTCTCTCAGGACAGATTCTGGAAACTAAAGAACTTATGATGGGCTGCAGTGATGTGGATCTGGGATTAAAAATATTTGATGAGGTTAGCCTTAGGGGTACTGTTTGAGAGGGCCTGTGGTTCACTATTGGGATGAAGCTATTTGATGAGTTGAAACACCAAGGGGCTTGCATTACCTAACAGGAAGGAATGGTGCTGCATATTATCTGTCGTTTTACAGAAGCAGAAATGTTAGTCAAGCTGGGTGTAGTATCTGCCTGATTTATTCAATTGTACTGCAGAGGCTACACGTGCTTATGAGCATGACTTGGGACAGGGTGAGATGGATAGAGGAGATGAATATAGCGAGGGGGAAGAGGAAATGGACACTGGGGAAGAATGGAATTTGTATGGGGCAGGTGGGAGGCGTCTGTAGAGGGGAAGAAGGCAAGTGGAAAAGGAAAAGGGGAGGTGGAGATGGAAGAGGAGTAGATGTGATTAGAGGGAGGGGTCAGAAGATGTGGTCAGAGGGAGGGCATCGGAAGATGTAGTCAGAGGGGGCTGGTAGAAAGATTTGGTCAGAGAGAGAGGATGGAGGATATGGTCAGAGGGCGAGGAGGAAGATAACGTGGTCAGAGAGAGTGAGTGGTGGAAAAAGACAAAGGGGGGATGGAGGAGGTGGACAGAAAATGTTGGGAGGAGGAGATAGAGAGAGAGGGGAGGAGCCATCTTGTGCATGTAGCATTGGCAAGACATGCAGAAGCTACAGCTGTTGATGGGCACAGTTTAGCAGAGAGAGGGGGGAGAATGAGCTGGACATAAAAATGGGAGAGGAGGTGATGAACAGGGAGAAGGGGCGAAGGAGATGGACAGACAGCTTGGAGAACTGGGGGTAGACAAAGAGAGTGGGGTGGGGACATATACTTTGAGAGGGGGGAAATGCAGGAAGCAGGTTGAGGGAGTAGAAGGTTTGTAGATAGGTGGAAAAGGAGCAGGAGCATATGGACAGAGTGAGGAGAGGAGAATGTAGACACATAGTGGGGGAAGAGCATGTGGTTGGAGAGAGGGACTGAGAGGAGATGGATGAAGAGGTATGGTGAAGAATATGGAGAAACAGCTTGGGAAGGACGAGATGGAAATACAGAGCTGGAACGATGAGGTGAGGAGAGAGATAGGAGGGAGGAAGAGGTGAACATAGAGAGGGAGGTAGAATAGGAGATGTCTGCAATATACAGAAGGTCCAGAAAAATTTACACTCTTTCATATTCAATATCTTTGAAACAAAATGACACATCATATCAATTTTGCTTGGTAGTGTAGTCCATTGTTTTCTCAACAGATCTCGCACGCGTTTTCCAGCACATGACAGTGCAGCAATGAATGATGATGATTGTCAGTTGAGCAATGCAAGGCCATACTGAATTAATACTGGTAGTATGGAAACATGATGGAGGTACAACAGCAATAGTATAATGTGTACAGAACTGCCACCAACATGTACAACAGTTCATCATATTTGTGATAAATTTGAAGCCAACAGTACTGTTCAGGATGTGCGTTAAGAAAGGTCTGGCCCATCGAAAGCATCAACAAATCCAGCTATTAGCAATTCTGTGTTGGAACATTTTACTAGGTGAACTAAAAAATCCGTGAAGCAAGGTACATGTGAAAGTGGGGTAAGCTAATAAAGGGTACAACGAATTCTGAAGGCTGTAAAGTGGAAAGTGTAGACTGCAAGATTGCTGCACGCTGTGAACGACGACGACCTGTATCGAAGGATGGTGTACTAAGAGTGATTTGAAGGCATGATTCGTGAGGATGAACGGTTTGCAGGGATGGTTTTCTGGTCTGCCAAGGAGCAATTGAAACTGCACAGTACTGTAAACCTCCACAGCCATGTGCAATGGGCTCCTGAAAATAATCAACTTCAAGTGGACGAATATGTTAGTCCACTGGTTGTTAAGGTGTAGTTTGGTCTGTCATCATGTGGTTTGATTAGCCCAGTTCTTCTTTGAACATATCCTAACTGGTGAGGTGTATCTTCATATGCTGCAAACACCTGATTTATCTGCCAACTGAGAGGTGTTTGGAATGAAAGATTTTACCCACAGCAAGATGGCGTTCTGCCTCACTACCACAGAGATGTCAGAGCCTACTTGGATGAAAATCTACCTTGAGAATGGATAGGTTGTAGAGGAGCTGTTGAATAGCCACAGAAGCCTCCAGATCTTACCCCTCTTGACTTTTACCTTTTGGGAATATTGAAGAATGAAGTTTATCCACAGAAGGCATTTACACTGAATGAGCTACGAGAAACCATCGAGACGTCCTGTGTGGCTATCACATCAGCAACATTTCAGCGGCATTGGCGTTCTTTGGCTGCTAATAGGGAATCACTTTGAACACATAAAATAACCTTCTGCCCAAGCAATAATTGTAACTGTATGTCATTTTGTTCCATTGATATCGGCTATCAAAGAGTGTCACGTTTTTCTTGATCTCACAGTGTTGCCAAATGCATACACAAGCAAAGCTGCAAAAAAAGTATGGTATTATTAATAAATTATTGTTAGGTGTTTCTTAATCTGGTTGCCTTAAATTTCTGATCATGGCTAATTTTCCTTGTGACAAGTGCTGTGTGCTTAGTAAGAAAGTTCAATAACAGCGACTATCTGCTGTGGCGGTGGTTTCTCTTCCTGTCACCTTTATGTTGGATGTCAAGTATACTTGGCGAACGCAATAGAAGTAAAAATTCTTGCTACCTTTAGCCTTATAAACTGCTCAAAAATGGTATAGCTTGCGTTTCTATGAGCACGTGTGTGCTTAAATACAAGGGGTGTAGGAATGAAAGAACAAGTCTTCTGAATAACCAAAGTAAACCTACTCTGTCTTCCTAGGTCAGTCGTTGTATGAGAAGGGTTTCTGCGATTACACAGTGAAAGCTACACCTTGTTCTTAGCATACTCAGTAGGATTCCTGTGAGCAGATACTGCAGTTCATTCCATTCACTGGATTCCCGGCATCTGGAAGAAGATGTTCACGAGGCAGGCGTGGTGTGCTCGTGCATTATCGCCTTGGAAGATCTGGACAATAGGCTGGAGGATACTATCGAAGTAGTGAACAGCCCTCCAATTAGTGAGGAGCATCATCCAGCCTATGTAGACGCTACTGGCCAAAACCTGCATGCTTCAGATGTGTACTGGAACCTGGCCACGTCCACTCCCAACTACCATGGTCATCAGGGCTAGAGAACGCTAACTGATCGAGTTTCCGTTCTTGGAGTTCCTTCACTCACGTTCTTCACTCACTACAGTCCGGGGGAGAGTGAGCATGGTTCATGATCTGGTTTTTAATGGATAGCTAGAGGCCAAACCGATCGCCTGGAGACGATTGCATACTGTCTTGTGTGGACACAACCTTCACAGATGCCTCTAGAAAGCCAGTGCAAAGCACTTCTGCATTCTCCTCGGTGTAGCTAGGAGCCACAGGTTATAGCTAGGAGGCAGCAGATAGGACCTTTATGAGTGCAGGGACTATGAAGAGGCAGATGTTCAGTGTTTTGCATCTCATGTTAGTTGCCAAATGTTCGAATAATGCCGCTATGTGTATACCAGTTCGATGACCAGCTTCCCATACTGATAACTCATCTTGCCATAAAGTGACATGGTGTGCATGGACTAAGCTTCTTGATTTGACACACAGTGCACTAAAGTCAACTGCACTGAGAATAAATATTAACTTTGTCCTACAGAACATTGGTGGCTCTCTTATCATTGGTTGATTTTCATCGCGTTTACTTGAACTTGCCCTTAACAAAGCAGCTGCCTCGTTGATAAGTGATCTTCTCTGAAGTTGTGTTTGTGACTTAAATGTGGACATTATACAAGTATTACCAATTTGCAAGAAAACTATGTATTTCACCTCTTATTTGAAGTGGTGTCGACTCAGGACAAAATGATCAGAGGGATTTCCTTCACGGATTTGGTGTATTGATGGAGCCTAGTTGATTCAGGCGCCAGGGATGTGTCCTTCTTAAGAGATCTCGAGTTGGGTCAGTGCTGTATATTGAGAGCGTCTTATTGAATACATACAGTGAACTCGGTTTTCAGAGTGTCCTGCTCAGAAAGTCAAGCATCCAGTCTCGAGGCCTGGTGAGTTAGTGTCTGGTTCTCATGATGTCATAAACACCATCATAATGTTCACGCCCTAAGTGGTAAGATACAGTCCTGCGATGTCCGACAATATGTAATGGATACACTGCCTGGGTTGCTAGTTAGCTCTCAACGGGATTTGTGAAGAAGGGACTTAAGTCACAACTGCTGCATTCGTTGCGGCCCTGTCACATAACGCAGGATCCGAAGGCGATGTGTCCAGAAACTCGGAGAAAAATCCTGTCTCTCCACCGAAGAGGGCTTCATGTTACAACCATACCACGTACAGCGTTACTTTATAGTCGGTAGAGCCTACATGAAGTATCATAGCCATAATTTTGATTGGTCTTGGGGTAACAGATTTACTGTGTGCGAAAAATGTCATTTTTCTTGGAGTGTGATCGCTCATCTCCGGATAAAGTCGCTCTACGTGTGCTACACTGAGAAGACAAAAGACATGGGATACCTCCCTACATCATGTCGGACCTCCTTTTGCCTAGCATAATGCAGTGGGTGAAAGTCCCCAGCAGAAATACTGAGCCATTGTATCTCTACAGCTGTTCATAATTGTGAAAGTGTTGTCGGTGCAGAATTTTGTGCACGAACTGAGCTCTTGATTATGTCTCATAAATGTTCTATGGCATTCATGTCGGGTGATCTGGGTGGACAAATCTTTCTCTTGAATTATCCAGGATGTTGTTCGAACCAGTTGCGAACAACTGTGGCCATTGACATTGTGCAATGTTATAGAGAAAAATCCCATGGTTGAAAGGCTGCAAATGGTACCTAAGTACCACAACATAACAATTTCGAGTCAATTATCGGTTCAGTTGGACCAGCGGACCCAGTCCATTCCGTGTAAACACAGCTGCCACCATCTTGCACAGTGCCTTGTTGACTAACCTGATCCATGGTTTCGTGAATTCTGCACCACACTCGAATGGTGTCACCAGCACTTACCAACTGTAGTCGGAACTAATATGAGCAGGCCCCGGTTTTTCGGTTGTTTAGAGTGCAACCAAAATGGCCATGAGGCTTGGAGAAGCGTGGCAGGGGACGTGAAGCTGTTAGCAAAGGCCCTCGTGTCGGCTGTCTGTCTGCTGCCACAGTCCATCAGTGCGAAATTTCGCTGCCCTGTGCCAATGGATATGTCCCACATTGAATTCGGCAGTTACTTCAGTGTTGTTTGTCTGTTAGCACCGACAGCATTGCGAACGTCGCTGTTCTCGGTCATTACGTGAAGGCCATCGGCAACTGCGTTGCCCGTGATGAGACGTAATGCCTTGAAATTTGATATTCTCGGCACGCTCTTGACACTGTGGATCTAGCAATACTGAATTCTCTAACGATTTCCGAAGTAGCATGGCCTATGAGTCTAACTCCAACTACCAGTCCCTGTTGAGAATCTGTTAATTCAGGTCGTACCTCCTTAATCACATAGGCAACCTTTTCACATGAATCACCTGAGTACAAATGAGAACTTTGCCAATGCACTGCCCTTTTATACCTTGTGTACGTTGTACTACCGCCATCTGTATACGTGCATATCACAATCCCTTGAGTTTTGTCACCTCAGTGTAATTTAAAATGACTCTGTTAACACTGCTCGGCTGCTTAAAGCCAATGAAGATTTTTCCCGCTGCTTCTACTTATCCTTGTTCGGTTGTTGTGTGAAATTTTAGTTGAAAGCTGGCAGAATTGATTCATTCTTTTGCACTCATCAGTTTCGTTATCAGTTCACTGGTACGATTCACACTTCTTCCTTTGATTTATTCTTAAGCCCTATCAATAGATCTTCGTCGATCTTTGCAAAACTTAACCCTAGAATTTTTCTCCTTCATTTTCGTTCAACACTTCAACATAAACGTTAAACAAATCTGCTGACACAAAATATCATGCAGCCATTCGGAGGCCAATCGCAGAGCGAACTAATTGCATGTAACACTATTTTTAGTTATTATCGGTGTTAGGGATGTAAGTTAATCTTAAGTACACTCGATATTTTGCCGGTTGAGTGGCGATTTTAGACTTAAAGTGAGACCGTCAAAGCTAATTACTATGGCAGCTTTGGCCATACACAGCCACTGATAAGTCGGTGGGAACGGTCATCTTGTGTTCTGTATGTTCTCTAGGGCTTTTGTAATTTGAGGATGAAGACAGGGAATTTTACCTGGTACTACGCATAACAGGATAATGGCACCATTGATGTATCAACCTTTAACTAAAAGAAACTGAAGTGTAGTATCAGACGCCTGCATATAAAGACCGTTACAATAACGATACTAGAAAACTAATGTAGTTAGCGATTACATCTTGTCACATAACACATGACAGGTTTTGATTAGAACTCAGTAGCCCATATAGGTTGTAGTAAATACAAACATGTGTTCTGTCAGTGTATTCTTCTTTGACAAGATATTAACTGCAGTTCCAAAAAAGTATATGGTTGCATCGAAAAAACTGCAGTTGCTCACATACCACGATATATAAAAAAGTTTAGGGTATTAAGTGCATGACACATTGTGTGTCTCTTCCGCATCAACATTTCTAAAAAATGTCACTTCAGTATGTTGAAAAGGTCATGAACTACGACACATGTTATGACCAGATCATCCACGTCGCATGTGGAATTGAGTGTACCATGTGACGCTCCCATAGAGATACAAACCAATATGTCGAGAATAGAAATAATTTTTTTGTCTTCAACATTAAGACTATTTCGATATGTTATCTAAATTTGATAAGTAGCAATGTATGGCCTGAAATGGACCAAAGTCTACAGAATGCGTTTTTACCATTGTAAACTCTTAAGATTTCGTGTATTGTGTGTTGACTTTGACGGATAACAATAACTGTGATAACGAGCGAAAAGAATTCCAATTAATCGTCGCATCAAGTTGTCAGTTGAAGAGATGTGAAAAAACCTTTACGGAATAGTTTCCTCAAAATCAGATGAAGTATTTCACAGTGGCCAGGACGTTCGTTCTAGCACTTTACAGACAGTTCGTATGTATATGTGTATGTACTGCTGGAGGACACCTCGTGTCACACTCTGTGCTTGTGAGTAGTTGCTCGAATATTCAGAGCGGCAGGCAGCAGCGAAGAAGTTCGCCGCCGCCAGACAGCAACGCGATACCTGGCGCGAACTGCCACTGGGGTGTCTCCATGGCAACCTTGCTGCTGCCATTAAGTATTCGGAACGGAATTTTCCTTTGGGAGATGGTTGACAATTATCACGTGAAACTGTTTGACGAGCACGAACTGTACTATAAATCACGAGGTGCCCTGCTGCAGAGGGAAACTCTGTGAAACACCTGTTGCTTGCTGCTGCTAAAATTTCCGCGCAGAGTACTCTAGCGGGATCTAACGCTAACACAGTGGATTCCCGCGAAACGATCCGCTTAACAAATTCGTAATGTCGATCATCGTTGTGACGTCTGCCACTGACGGAAACTACAAGAACAACAACAAAGTGCCCAGACGGACCCGAGGGATCCATTTATTTACGGTTGTCTACGCGCACAGAGAGTGTAGTCGTCGCGCAGTATCTGCCTGTTGGCGCCCGGCCTCCGCGCGCCCACGCTGGTGTGTACGCAGGCGCGACACCGGCGGCTGGGCCTCCGCCTCCCGCGCCGCAGCTCCCAACTGCTGCCGGAGGCGGACGAGGAGCTGCTGGGGGCGTTGGCGGCGGCGGGGGTGGCGAACCGGCCTCGGAGACCCGCGCGTATCTTTCGCCTGCGGTAGCGCCGCCGCGGCCTCCACCTGGTGCGCGGAGCCTTGCCGCTGCTGGAGGATGAGCTGCGGGGGGCGGCGGCGGGCCGGCCACGACGACGCTGACGTCGCTTCCCCTTCCGGTGCGGCACCTCTGAAGCGCTGCGGGCTGGGGGTGCGGGGGCGAGCGGAGGGGCCGCCGTTACCTGCGAGACGAGGACAACGTTTTGTGACGTCACGACAGCTGATGAGGCATTGAGGCAAATAGAAATGTGTGATAAATTTGCACTCTAGGAGAGAATTTTGTTGTTAAACTCCGTCATTGATGGTGAAGTGGTATTTGCGCTGTTTTTTTTTCGAATTTGCTAACTGTTTTAATGCACAGTTATTAGGCTCTTTAAGAGATCAGTGACGCTGGCTTCTTAATTGTGGACATAGACTACCAACATGACGATTCAATTCAAAAAGGAAAAGAAAACCGAGTATGTCTCATTCTAATATTCACTGACGGGATTTCGTGGCAGGTTTCACACAACGCTGCAGTATCAATAACTCTGAATAAATCGGTTTAAATGTGAGGAAAATGTAGACTACCTTGTTGACATGTTTCAAATAACAGGGAAATGTTGTTAAACATCGCGGTATCAGACAGTCTCCCTGGCATAGTGGTCTTTGGTGGGCACCAGAAGTGTTAAACTCAGAAGAGTTTTCCTGGGGCCACTCAATAGCAATTATGGACGTGTGGGGTGACGCATTGTCCCGCTGGATTAGCCCCGTCAAACGGAGTTCACAATAGACATGAATAAATGCAGAGAGATGTAGTTAGCGGATGTACGAAATGTTTTTGGGTATGTGGGGGGTTGGGATGGCTGAAGAAATGAATGCCTTCACCACTGTAATCTCCTGTGGACAAAAACTACCTAGAATATATGGCTAACAGTTAAGACTAAACTGTATGGAGTTAGTAAGACTCACCCCTACTGACTGCATTAGCTCCTCCTCCATCATTCTGCAGTACATCTTGAAACACTCGTCCAGAAACAGCTCACGTTCCTGTAGACGAAGGACTGTATCAGCTACAGACTAACCAATATCTAACTGTGCTTCTAGATTTAATGTTAATAGATTTTATAGCATCATTATCAGCTTTGAACGAACTGCAACTAGCACATGCGCCATAAGAATCTGCAACTATGAGTTACAACACAAGTCCAGAGAGGTAGTGATACTCACGTCTGATGACTCTATAGACAGCTCATCCGCCAGTCCGCTGTAGACTGCGTAGAAATCCTGCAGAAAGATCTGCCACTCCTGTAAAGAAATGGGTTTATTAGCTACATAGCAGCGAACACCTGACTCTGAATGTAGATTTAACATGGGAAAATTTCCTTAAAATTGGACTATGTCGAGCCGGCCGGGGTGGCCGAGTGGTTCTAGGCGCTACAGTCTGTATGTATCACAGATGTATGTAATGTCCTTAGTTTAATTAGGTTTAAGTAGTTCTTAGTTCTAGGGGACTGTAAACCTCAGAAGTTAAGTCCCATAGTGCTCAGAGCAATTTGAACCCATTTTTTGGACTATGTCGATATTAAGAACACGTGTTTGCATCTTAATCTCAATTTTCGTTGGGACTTTTCAAATCGATACCACGTCAACGGTTCGTGATGCTTGCAAATAGCATCAAGCAGCGCTGTACCGTTTAACTTGTGCCCACTGCTGATCGACGTGTAATAATGTTCTTAGCTGCTTATGTATTGAAGAGTATACTTCACATATTTGTATCAATATACTTCAGACACAGGTGTTGATTTACGCAGATTACTGGAATATTACAATTTAAATTTGTTTTTGGATTGCTTACACACAGAGACACAACAATGAGCTTCAACCTCAAAATGAATAATATATATCAGAGGCAAGTTCCTGAGATGACGAAGACAGCTATAAAATGGACGAAGATATTTCATACTCTTTTTATGTGAGAAAATTATCTACATATTACTATTAAACACCAGAGTTTGGTAACATATATCAAGGTACAAACGTTTTCTCTAGGCAACTACAGTCGGCTGTAGATATACATTAGGGTCCAAAATTAAGGCAATAAACCACCTTTTCCCCGCTCTGTGCCTAATTCACCATATAATCATACAAACAAGGGACAACCACGCGAAATATGACGTCAGGGCTCCTATCAAACGGGATAGTCTTAGCCGGGTAGTCTCACATCCACACTCGGTGTGCACACAGTCACAGACGGTGCAATATGGCACAGAGAAGAAGCCTAGTAGGGTCTCTGCGGTGGAGGGCCATGGGAAGAATGGAAGCAGGACAGTCGCAAACTGATGAGGCCCAATGGCTTAATGTGAATCAGATGGGCGACAGTTTATAGAGATCGAAACTGTATCCCAAAGACTAGGGCAGGGCGGACCTCGTGTTACATGAGAAAGAGAGAACCATTGTTTGGCTGCACGGCAACTGGCATCTGACCTCGCAGTGTCCACTGTACGTGTTGTATCGAGGCAAACGGTGTGGAGAAGGTTTCGGAAGAGTGTCCTTTATTGTCGGAGACCGGCAGTATGTGTACCTCTGACGCGTCTTCTCCGAAGGGAACGTCTAGAGCAGAGCAGTGAAGACGCCACCTGGACGGTCGAACAGTGGTCCAATGTTCTTTTCGCAGATGAGTCCCGATTTGGTGTGGAGAGTGATTCTCGACCAATTTGCATCTGGAGGGAACGCAGAACACAATTTCGTGACTTAACCACTGTAGAAGAGACTGATATCGAGGATGATCCCTAATGTTGTGGGCTGGGATTACGTTGACAATCGAACACCACTTCATGAAATGGTACGGTTAAATCTGCAGTTTTTAACTGTTCTCAGGTATCGTGAGGAGACCTTGGGACCTCTTGTGCAATTGTTGCGAGGTGCTGTGGGCGCAGACTTCGTATTGCTAGTCAGTAACGATCGACTTCATTGAGTACGGGTGGCTGATGTTTCCCTGGAAACGGAAGATACTGCACGCATGGCGTGGCCTGCTCACTCTTTCGATTTGAAGCCCATAAAACGCGTCTGGAGTGCACTGTGGATACGGGTTGGTCAGGAGAGCTCAGTCTCCTTGAACCTTGATTAGCTGTGTATATGTCGCTAGGGAAGCTTGGCTAGGTGCAGAAGCAGTAACAGCTAATTGCCGTCTGATGTAATGCCTGTGTTATTCTGTATAAAGCCGTTGGACGGGACGATGGAAACACTGAGAGAAGTTTATGATATTCTAGACAAGCCTGCAGGTTGCTTTGTCGTCTCTGACCACGAACGGAACCAGTGCTATATCCTCAGTACGTTGCAGACGTCAGTCGTCGTAACAACAATGTTATATCGTAGTTAAGTGAATCCGAATGTGGACAAACTGTTGGTGCTCCTATGATGGCTGCTTCCGTAGCCAAGGTAGCCAAAGTGTTCAGTGTTTCAAGAGACACCATGTCGAAGATTTGTAGCGTGTACAGGGAAACGAAAAAAACCACCATCCGCTAAGTCAGAATACAGACGAAAGCGTGTGTTGAGTGATCGTGACATACGGTCATGGAGTGAATTGTGACGAGCAATAGGAAGAGTCAGCAGCAAAAGTCACTGCATAACCGAACGTCGCATTCGCGAAGCCCATCTGCACCAAACAACACTAAGGAAGCTCCATTAGCAGAGAATTTCAGGGCTAACTGGAATTCCAAAACCACTCAACAAGGACAAAAATCCGGGTAAGAGGAAAACGTGGTGCCAAAGACATAAGACCTGTACTGTGGAGCAATAGAAGAAAGTCACCTTGTCGAATCAGTGATGTTGTACAATGTTTCCAACTTCTGGCCGAGTTTACGTCCCAAGAGCGAAACACGACGGTGGTCTGGAGATGTTTGGGGCAGCAGTATCGTGGTATTTCATGGGCCCCTGCGGTCACTATACAATGTCGCATTAATGTTCATGGCTATATGAGCATTTTGCTGATTCCCTGGTACAACGTCTGTTCCCCAATGGTGATGCTGTGTTGAAAGACATTGGGTCCCCAGTTCAAACTGTTTCCGTCGTCCAGGACTGGTTTTCTTTTCCACGGGGATGAACTGTCGCATCTCCCTGGCCATCACAGTCAAGAGGCCTCAATATTATCGAACCTTTGTGATCTACTTCGGAGAGTCAGGTGCTAGATTGCTATCCACCTGCATCGTTGTTACCTGAAATTGCCGCTATTTTGCAGGAATAATGATATAAGACTCCTTGAGAGCCATACAGACTGCATAGTCATCCATTCCGACACGTCTGGAGGCTATTATTTACCTACAATGGGTTTTCTGTGTTAGACGTGGCAATGTGTTCCCATACTTCTTGCATCCCCTGTACAGAGGGTCTGCCCCCAAACGCTGCTAACGTTCTGGAGCGACAACAAAGAAGAGCCTCACCTGCTGCATGACCGCCACTGGGTCTGGAGGGGCGCCCTCCGCCTCCTGCTGGACGTTCTCCTCCTCCTCCACCTCCAGCTGCACGTTGTCCTCTTCCTCCTCCTCCTCAGTGCTGCCGCAGCAGCACAGCCACCGGAGGACTCTCCGCCACATCTGTGCGTACAAGAAGTATATTAGGTACTATCGTTACCCTCACCTTGGATACAGCAGTGTCTCTCACTCCCAGTACAAACTGATACTGTCCAAAAATTGTCTTACGAGAAGATCATCCGCTCTGCACTGAAACTAGAGACGCCCTGACAGAAACTCTAAGGTTCACATTATATAGCTATCAATACCAGAAACTAAATATTAGTCAGATAGGCGAATGTTACAAAATTTTTCACTACAAAGTGTATTTTTTGTAAACATATTACACAGGAAAATTTGCTTTTTATAGGTAGTATCTCTTATCTGTCTGCGAAGAACACTCATGAGCAGACTAGTAACACGTATTGCTTTCAGACTTCACAATGGGCTAACAGATATGTGTTCAATTGGTCGGTCCAAGTTGTTGTCTAGCGTAGGATTTCTGGCTGTCAGAGCCAAAGCCTTCCATGCAGTATCACATTTCATATGAACAAGATGAAGTAGCTGAAGGATGACTTCATAAAGTAGTGTTAGGGAAAAACGACAGATGCTACCACGCAGCTCCGACGAACGTGTGGTTTTCGCCACCCACTGAACTTACTTGTGTTCTCATTGGCTGCTGTAATAGAAGATCCAAGGATTACCCTCTGGTCTGCGTGCCAGAACTCTCACTTTCGTTTGCTCATTATGCTAAATTAACATTCATACCCTGTTTATAATAAAATTTGTATAACTCCTTTATATTGAGCTATCATTACATTGTCAAAACACTATATTACTATTAACTTGTCAGAAATATTTGAATAAGTAGAAAGAGACGAATCACTTCGCCTGTCATACAGGCAGCACCTCAAGGATACGACAATGAAGGTGGAAGCAAGAAATAGTATCCTTTCGAGGATCACTGGTAGTAGGGAGGGCACCCAACCACAAACCCTCAGAACGACGACACTAGCAACATTTCAAAGTGCTGCAGAGTATGCATGTCCAGTCTGATATAAGTCTATCCAGGCAAAGTTCACAAGGCACTAATAGATATGGGTAGTGGTATTCCTGGATGTTTGAAACCTACGCTACTTGTAAGACTCTACAGCTCTCAGCTGTAGCGAACCAGATGTTCGTTGTGACTTAGCTGCCACTGCGGAGAGAACTAATCAGGTTTCTCAGGAAAAAAATAATGTAAGCACAATAATAAAGAAATCAAAGGTAAAATTTAAGTTAAACTAAAAATTCCATATAATGAAGTTCATTAGATCTCTTCTTTTTTAAACAAATTAGAATTGCTTGCATTATTGAGCTTCTTCAGGAGGGACTCCATTTAAATAGGGAAAATTTTTATACCAATAACATGTTATATGTTATAAATAGACAACATTGGTAGCAAAAACAGTATTATTCCAGTGATGGAGTTGTTAAAGATATATATATTTGAAAAAAGGAATAAAATTATTTAAATGAAAAAGACAGAATATTTGCAACTATAAAAAATTAAAAAAAAAGTATGCTCCAAAACACTGGTGAGAAAAACAGAAATACAAAACTTATTCTCATGAACAACAAAAAAGGCTTAACAGAATTTTTAAAAAACGTAAGTCTACATATATGAATATTTACGTAATAATTATAACTTTGTACAAACAATATTAGCTACAGAAGAAAGGAAGCGTTTATTATATTTAATGAAGGCTGGTGTATTCGAGATATTTTTCAAATTTCTGACTTTCTAATTCTGATTCATGATTCTCAAAAGTATGAATTAAAAAAGAGAAATAGAAAGGTAGTAGTTTTAGAAAATAGAGACTACAAGAAAAAAGTTACTTCTTTGTATAATTGTTTTAAAGAAATTCCCAATACAAATTTTATTTTTATGTTAGAAAATGTAGAAAAATTGTTTTAATTGAAATATCCTTATGGCACTGTTTCATAATTTTCTAGAACTACTCATTTACTATATTAAAATGAGAATTCTTCCCTAACTTACTTGTTGATTAAGTTTTTAGCTTAAAATCGCTGGTTATCTGCCTGTACTCTAATTGTATCTTTCCTTTCACTTCATTCTCAAGTTCTTCAATCATATATTTGCCATTCAACTTTTGAATATACTTATATTTTAAAGTAAACCCCTTCATCTTCATCACTGAATTTTTATCATTTGTCTCAAAATAGTAACTTTTAGATCCAGTCGATGTTGAGATTTTAATCCACTTGTCTCCTAACTTATCAGTCCATTCATCCAGCATACAACCTTTTTCCACAGTATCTTTGCCATCATCTATATACTCTATATTATCCTGTCTCTGTCAAAATACATAACTGACTCTCCAAGTTTATCTAACATATCGAACAACCTAAGCCTTATATGAGAATGCAGGCTTTCTTGGCGAATCTCAATGATAAAATCTTCTTGGGTTGACAGCTGAGTCAATGCATTGTTCTTCAGCAAAGTTTCAGCAAGTTTCTTACTTGCCATTGTCACCTGAAGATGGCAAGTTGGTGAAATGTTGCTGGAGAACAACGCATTGACTCGGCTGTCAAACTGAGAAGATTTTATCAGCCTGAGCCTTCTATTTGATATAGTGAATGGTGTCATAAAAATATTTACAGCAGTGTTATTTTCTATATAATAACCTTTGAAATTACTTTTCGTCTGAGGCATATTATCATTAATAAAATTTATGTCAATATTGTCTAATCAATCGTCCAATTATATCTCATAAAACTGTTGTTAATCTGTAATATTCTCAGTTTTACTCATATTTTGTCATTGTCTAAACTTTCCCCACAATGAATTTAGACATATCTTAGCAACAGTATTTTATTCTGGATTTTCTTTATCTTATCACGATCCAATGCAATATCCAACTGTCTTTCTCTGTTTTGATGTATACCTCATTAGGTTCAAAGTCATCGGGACTGGTTGCTAATTTTATTTTCATAAAGTGTTTTACATAATTTTTAAACAACATGTTGCTTTTATTTCTAAAACCACACACTTTATTGATACTTAACATTTTATATCACTTTTCCACAACTTTCTTTACTTCATCAGATGTCGAAGTTCCAATAAAACGTCTTACATCATCATTGTGATTACTTTCATTTATTTTTTCTTCTGCACATTTGACACATAAGTAAAAGAGCAGTTTTTCATTTCCATTGATCTTTATCTCTTTTGGCAAAACTTGATTCTACGCTCCTCTAGGTGCCAACACTTTCCATTTTATAAATCTGGACCTTTTTAGTAGAATATCTTCATTTATAAATTTTTATTGGATGGCACTCAGGATAATAATCACGATATTTCACAGGTGATTAAAGTCTACACTCATCAATGTATGAGAGTCGTCCAATAAGTAATTCCCCATGTTTTTTTCTCAGACCATATTTATTATTGAGAGTCAGAATTTGTTGAAAGTATACATTAATATGTGTTGTTCATGTCCTATTTTTCTAGATAGTCTGCATCACCTTTTCTGGCCATATGCCAACGTTGTTGTAGAACATGTATTCGCTGCTGGTAAAAGCTCTTGTCCTGTAGCTTCAGTCATGTTTTCACTGCATGACTGACACTCTTGTCATCTTCGAAGTGTGTTCCCCATAGAGAATCTTTAAGTGGCCCAAGGACGTGGATGTCTAATGATGCCAGGTCGGGATTGTAGGGTGGATGAGGCAAAGATGTCTAACCCAATTTGGCGATGTGTTCCCGGGTTCTCAGACTTGTGTGTGGGAGTGCATTATCGTGTTGGAACAAGAGTTCTGCAGTATTCTTGTTCGACTGAACACGTTGGAAACGATTCGTGGGTTTATTCAGAGTCTTCATGCCTCGTAATTGATGAATGACACTCTTGGAATCAGATCCAGGAGAATGATGCCATCGGAATTACTGGAGAATGTCACCATGATTTTTTTGGGGGATGGGGTTGTCTTGAATTTCTTCTTTTTTGGTGATTGAGGGTGATACTACTCCATGGACTGCCTTTTTGTTTCGGGCTCAAAGTGGTGCACCCACTTTTCGTCCCCCTTAACTATCTATGATATAAAGGCCTCTCTGTTGGTCTCAAAACACTCCAACAATTGTGATGAAATGGCCTTTATTTGAATTCTGTGGTCCACTGCGAGCATTAGTGGAACCTATCATGAGCAGCTCATCTGAGAGTCTCGATCATTGCAGATGCACTTTCAATGCTGACCAACAACTTTAGATGCAATTGCAGAATCGTGATGCGCCGGTCAGCACGAATAATGGCATCTACAGATTCAGCATGTCTGGAGCAATGACTGTGACAGGACGTCCTGAGCGTGGCTGATGATGGAGCTCTGCTTCTGCATATCCTGAGACTGGAATTTTGTTTACCCATCAACCAATTGTACTTCTATCAACTACAACTTTGCCATACACTGCACAAAAACGTTTAAGAATGTTCATCATGGTTTCTTTTTCTGCACAGAAGAATTCAACAACAGCATGTTGCTGTAATGTGAGTTATATGAAGACGCCATTTTGACCCTGTAGTACAGCTCTGCCATCTGGCAGAACATTTCGAAACTTCACTGGTGCACAGAACCAACATGAAATGTGAAGCACCATCAACGACGATTGTCTAGGTATATTAATTGCTTTTTAAAAAATGTGGAGCATTACTTATTGAACGGCCCTCATATTTTATTGTCATGATAATATCGTTTGTTTAT
Organism: Schistocerca cancellata; assembly: GCF_023864275.1. Lineage (NCBI taxonomy): Eukaryota > Metazoa > Arthropoda > Insecta > Orthoptera > Acrididae > Schistocerca > Schistocerca cancellata. Next base: position 572,849,057 of record NC_064632.1, read on the forward strand.
CTCTTAATTTTATGGTATTAGTTTGACAACCATAAAAGGCACCTTTTGGATTCAAAGTGTCATTAGGTTTAGGCAACTTATTTTAATTTATGAATATTTTAAACTGTACTTCTCCACATCTCCACTAAATTCTCCAGTATTTTGTATATTTGTGCTTCTTATTAATGTCTTCTGATACAGGTCATTTATCGATTCTTTATTTATACTGGTAACCATTTCAGTTTTAAAACATTTTTACCACCATTCCAGAAATAACTATGATATTGGTAAACAGAATTGTTTTCTTTATCAAGGACATCTACTTTTGCTCTGTATATACTTACTTCACTACGATTATGAGCATGTTGAGTGCTATTATTGTTTAAACAGTTTAGCAATAGACTCTTTGCTATAGTTTTACTTCTGCTCTTTATTCTATACAGCAATTCGTCTATTAGAGAAATATTTAGATCAGTATACAGCCATGAAAACTCTAGCAATTGTTAAATAACATAGTGGATCGATATCAGCTAATTCAATGAATTGTTTTCCTATTTATAAACAATCTCTTCTCAACATATCTACATCAGAATTGCAGTATTCATTCATTCCTTTCCTCATATTGGATACATATTTTCCTTTAACTTTTGCCTATCCCATTTGAGACATATTTCTCTATCTCTGGTTTCATAGATTCAATACAATAATATTTGACATCTCCAATAAATGCAATTTAATTTTCATTTTCTTGGGTATTGAATAAATGTTTGAAGTATAATTTCTTCAATTCCTTTAAACCAATTATTTTTGGAAAGCTACTAAGTTGCCCTTGTACAAAATGGGTTCTATTTATAATTTGTATTTCTAAATGCTTTATCTACAATAACAGCAGTTTAGTTCTTGTGTAGACTATATTGTTTTTATTGTATTTTCAACACAGCACTTCGTAATTGATTACACAGCATATTGGTTAGCGCCTTTTGTAACGTATATTTATGCTATACTTTAATTTTCTTAATCCCACATGCAGTTAGATCTCTACCGAAGATATTATTGATGTGATATGCTAGAGCAACTGTTATTACTGTAGGACAACACAGATTATCATTATTATGAATTCTTGCAGTACACCTTTCAGTCATTTTGTCATCACCTAAATTGATTATTTTATTACCTCTACTGCTAGGAGATGCTGACGTCTGAATATTAAGTGTGATACCTGCTGTACAAAGATACTCATCTGATGATAATATATCTCTGATTTTATTGCACATAAATGGTTCAAATGGCTCTGAGCACTATGGGACTTAACATCAGTCCCCTAGAACTTAGAACTACTTAAACCTACCTAACCTAAGGACATCACAAATATCCATGCCTGAGGCAGGATTCGAACCTGCGACTGTAGAGGTCGTGCGGTTCCAGAACGGAGCACCTAGAAACACTCGGCCACTCCGGCCAACTATTGCACGGAACTTTAACCAATAGCTTAGCAGTATCTGATGATTTATATCCTGTAAAAGTTGGAAGTTAGTTCTCTCTTTAGCTACTTGTACCATAGGAAAAAGCACTTTAGTTACATAATCTTTTTCTCATAAATGGTGCCAAGTTTATTAATATCAGCGTCTTTAGAGACGTTTTTGTAGTCAAGAGAATGAGCTTTGAAATTTTCATTGTTGTTAAATAACTCATTTTGCGGTGGTTTTGTCTCTTTTCCTTGCATGAATAGTTTACTACTGAACGTTGTCATCAAAACTCTAAAAATAATTTATATTTTGCACATTACGCTCTTGATTCAAGTCTGGGAATAATTCATTCTGAGAAGGAAACTCCAGCAACATAATAGAAATAACCAATTCCGATTTCTTTAATTTTGTGTAGCCACTAACAGCACCATTTTTAGCTAAAGCTCTAAGTCAGCTAATTTCATGGTCTTGAGATTAATCAAAAGAGGGATCAATGAATTACATGAAATAATTAACTGAATAAAATTAGCCATTATTAGCTTACTATATTGCTTTAAATTATTTCTCGTACAACACAAAGAAGTTTAGAAGTTGTGAACTGCCTCAATTTGGTCTCCCTTCATCTAGGTAAAAAAAATTTTGTGGTTTGTGAAAATCGAATAATTTGATAAAGTAGCAAATGTAGTGATTAATTAAGTTTCATTTACAGTTAATTTTATATGTTCAGCTTACAGTAAATATTTCTTGTGACTTTTTCAATTATCTCTTTTCCACATACACTGGCTACTTTTCTTTTATTTCCAGCTTCTTGTAGGAAAATCTTTTATCCATCTCCTTGAGAGCTTATCACTAGCTGCAACATTTAATTAATACTTTTTGTAGAATTACCACTCAGTGTGTTAATCATTTATCATTACTAATAATATTTTAGAATGTTCATCACACAGAATTCGTTATAAGAATTTTTGTAATAATATTCAGATACACAATTTCCACAGATGCACTGAAATCCTTTACCATTCAATTTTTTATGATATTCATTAAACGTTCCTTGCATGATTTCTTATATTTCTTATATTTGTGTGAGTGAAAGTCATTTCATAAAGTTTACTCTGCTTGTAATTAATTGCTTCCATGTACTGAAACAATTTTTAATTATATTGCAATAAATTATTATGTAACAATCATGATGACACCGCAAACCATGTTAGAACTTTTTATGCAAAATTCGAAAATAAATGCAAATTAAAACCACATTTGTGATTTAGCTGGATATTTACTAACTGAAGCAAAATTGTGTGAATAAAAAAAACTGGCAATGGTCAACCAATAAAAATTGAACCTTAGAAATAATATATAACAGGAGTGTATCATTAAGCACTAGCTTCAGCTAATTTATTGCATTAAATTGTGTTAACATTATACTACTATCATTTGCCTTAATTTGTTGATTATAGTAGATTTCAGTAAAGATATGAAATCAGCAGATGACGAATAGAAGTGATAACACATACATCAACCGTACAAACATTTTATCAATCTATGAATTATCCTAGCAACAGCAACTCGTTTATTATATGTTAATTATTAATAATCTAAAAAAGTATTCTATATATCAATTGAGTTAGTCATAGATCTCATCAATAACAAGCTTACATACGAAGGCAGGCAAGCTTTCATGATAACTGAGGAACAGAATAACCTACCAATTAAAGCAAAAGATATTGGAGAGGTCCTTGTGGTGTGAAATTCAGCCCCTTTTTAAGTATGGATGAGGTAGCATCATCAATTACTTTCCCTGTACAGTTAATGACCGTACTCTGTAGTTCTACTTGTGGTGGTTTGGCTGCAAGGCGTTCATATTTTGCAGTTTGTCGGCAGGTAGCCGACTGCCAAGCACTGTTGGCTTGAGACCAACTAATTGCATTTATCCACTCCCATGAGTCAGGGGAGAGTGTGATTATTTGAACAGGGGTACATAAATTATGAGAAATATTTAAATTAGCTCTTTCTATTTTACTGTATCCCTTCAAGTTATTTCTCCCCTATAGCACCACCAAGTTTAGAAGTTGTGAGCTGTCTTGATTTGGTCTCCACTTTGTAGGTAAAACATATATTATGTTTGTGAAAAATGTATAATTTGACAAAGTAGCAAAAGTAGTGATTAGTTAATTCTCATTTTCAGTTAATTTTTTATGCTGACGTTTCCAATTTTTTTCCACATTTCCACACCATTTTCTTTATTTTATATCTTATTGTTGTCATATTTTGCATCTCCTTGAGAGCTTATCCCTATATCTAAGTGAAGATAATGAGAATATTTGATTTCTCGTCGGTTAATATTTTTTTTCAATTATCACACTCAGTTTGTTCCTCATTTTTGTGCCTAATAATATTTTAGAATGTCCATCACTCGGAATTCGTTTTAAGTGCTTTTTATAATAAGATTAAGAAATATATTTTACACATACAAACTGAAATCCTTTACTATTGAATTTTTATGATATTCGTTGAAACATTTTTTGTATGAATTCTTAAATTTACCTGTTTTATATTTCTGTAAGTGAACTTCTCGACTTCACAGATTTTACACATCTAACATTTAATCTCTTCCATTTATTGAAGTAATTTATATTAGATACAAATAAATTATTATGTAACAAATTCAATGGCACCACAAATCATAATAAACTGTTTCTGCAAAAATATAAAAAAATGTAAATTAAAGCCAGATCATTTTGCTACTGAAGGTAGAAGAATCAACAATTGTTTTCAGAAAGCATTCTTCGAAAATTGATGATTATCTTGATAAAATCACCAAGATAATATTAAAACACATAAAAAAGATTAAATTTTGGCAAAAAATGCTAGTAATCTTTGTTACATAAAACTATTTGAGATTTAAATTTTGAGAAAAAGATAATGGTAATAATCTTCGTTGTGGAGCTTAATATGTATATATATATAGTGTATCGTTATGCACTGCCTTCATACATACAAATGACAGCAGTTCAACTATAATTCTGTATGACCAGCAAAATTTACAGGTGTGAAAAAAATAAGTATAACTAGTGAGAGTGCTACTAATTTCTTCACGGAAATAATTTCTGACGAGATGTTGGTACACATTGTGTTTCAAAATAATCTGTATGTTCTTGAGAGTGGCAAATTCAATTTTGGACTGACAGTTCCTGACCTGAAAACATTTCTAGGTGTGCACTTAGCGATGACATATATCAAATACCCTCGTGTGAACTGAGGTTTTCCTGGAGTACAGAAATCTTGAAAATTTCTCGGATATTCAACCACGCAACGTCGTCCAAAAGACGCTATATTTCGCAAAGCCGACTTCTAGCCATCTTCAGGCGTTCTTGGTGTCTGATTGATCTCTGATGGATGCTGACTTTATATAATCTCCACCCCTCTCCTGCAACCTCTGTCTGGACGCTTCCGAGGGGTCCTCGGCCGGTGGTGGGGGAAGGGCGGCGTTGGGTTGCGTGGGAAGCGCGGCGCCCCGTGACAGATCATGGGCCACAGTCCTTCCGCGGCTACGGCCGCTTACGGAACTCTGCCGTCGTGGTGACAATGCTTCTTCTTCTACAGGTGTCCTGACGGGAGCGGATTTCCGTGTAGACTGTAGTTGTCTTTTAATCATGCTTAAAGCTGGATCTCAGGCTTTGCTTGGCTGGAAAACGCTGTCTTTATTCATTAGTTCGTCATGCAGCCGAATCTCCACTGCCTTTTTGAGGATACAGCCCCAGGTCATGTCATGGCCATGTGAGATACAGTGCTCTGCCACAGCGGACTTGGTCGGCTGTCCGTTGTCTGCGTGGCGTTTATGTTCACTACATCTCTCCTGTACCGTCCGGATGGTCTGGCCAACATACATTTCCCCGCACTGGCAAGGGATGCTGTAAACTCCCAGTTTCCGGAGTCCTAAGCCGGCCTTGACTGATCCTAATAATGATTTCGTTTTGGATGGAGGGCGCAACACGCACTTGACATTATATTTTCTCAGTATTCTGCCGATCTTTGCCGATGAGTTCCCGATATATGGTATGATCGCTGTCGCAACAGGTTTGTTTTCGTCCTCGAAAGGCTGCGGTCTCGGCTTCTTCGGTCTCGCTGAGAAGGAGCATGAGAGCTGGAGGCATGCAGGTACAAATCTGTATGTTTGGGTTAAGGTAGACGCTGTGTCCTAGTGTGCCATCTAGTCTTCGCTTGACGAACACATCCAGAAATGGAAGCTGGTTGTGGTAGCGGACAGCCCATCGCTACTCCATCAGTTTGTTCGTAGTAGTTCCCATCGAAAAGAAAGTATGTCGAAATAGGTACGAATTCGAAAACATTCGTTACTGTTGGTCGGATTTCTTTCTCCTATGAGGCTTAGGGAGCCTCTTAGACGTACCATGGTAAACAGGGATACCACATGAAAGCTCACCATGAGGTCTTCTTGACCCAGTCGGAAGTTCTGGACCTGCAGGACGAAATGCTTTCTGATGTGGTGCTGACATTTGCCCACAGCTCCCGAACTTCCAACTGGGCCATGGCAATGGCAATGCTGCGGACAATAGAAGAAGAAATGCACCGTATTGTTTTGTTGGGCCAGAGTCTTCTTTCGTGTTTGTTAGGTATTCAACAATCTTTTTCAGAACAGGTATACCTAATGTTATGAGCAAATTTCCACCAGTTTTTTATCTCTCTTTCTTTTTTGAGCATCAGTTAAAAATGACCTGTAGTATGTAACTCTTCATAATTATGTCTAAATTTTATTATTTTTGGTATAATTTTGCCACTAGGTAGCAATTTGTAATCAATACTGAAATTATTCATTTATGTAACTAAAAATTATTATGAGACTTTTTTTTTAGTCCTCACCTACTTTCACCAACATCCAAACCCATTCCCAATTTTCTCTCTCCATACATTATGCCTCTAACCGTTGTTGCTAATAATTTTTTTCCAAGTGATGCATCTTCAGCAAACATTCTCTATTCTGTAGCTAGCTAAAGTTATTCATCAACTTGATATTTAGTTTCTAAATCTTCATTATCTCTGTAAGCAATGTCATGTTTTTTGTATGCTTCTTCTAAGAAATTTGTAATCCTATCACCACATTCTAGTCATCCATCTAGTTTAGTGAACAGTTTGCATTACAAACATCATGGCAGATGCATCTCTGGCATTGGAAATGATTTAAAATCCAATTTATCAACCGTTTCCCTGTTTTTCAGGTTTCCAAAAAGTGTGTGGCAAGCTATTAAAAATCTAATCATATATGATATTAATTTTTGATTATTGGTAATGAAGTCACAAAATTTTTTTGTTAACATTTGCATTATTCCTATGTTTTTGTTATGATGATTTTTATTTGCAGCTAATTCATCTTCATGATTTACTGCTTATGTGTCGATTAATTCACACATCAGATATATTTAATTGGTTTAGCTATATATTTTTGATCAAACCTTCACCTTTTTTAATCTGATTCCTAAGAATCTAAAATAGATTATGCTTCTTTTAATTTCGCGAAATGGATGTCATCAATGTCTTGTAGCAAATTGTTGTATTTAATACCTTTACTTGGTGTTATTTGATCAAGATTCTTAACAGAATATAACGCTCCTGACTGGGACGAAATATGTGCATAGTTCGATAAATCAGTAACTTCATATTTTCTGCCTATATGATCCATATTATTGTGTTTTTTTAGTTGAAAGATTCGCCAGTACATCTGTAGCATTGCATATATTTTCACCAATAGTTAATTTATGAACCAACATATTTAAGATAACCAATAGGTCTCAGTCCAAAAATTTTATTTTCAGTGTGACTGATACATTTGAATAACGTTCCACTTAGCTTTATTTCCTTAAAGTTTTGTTCTTTACCATTATTTTTTGTTCTTTTTCTCTTCTTCAGTTCTTATTCAATGCACCTTGCATTTCAGATTCACTTAATTAATAAGCATATTTTTATTGGTGGTATGGCATTAAATTCTTCTAAATAATGGTCATAAAGGAACTTTTGTTTTTCAACTTCTAAATTTTCTTGAATAGCTTTCAGAACGTTGTCATCTAATCCTTCTTCACTTCCTTGTGTTACCAGGCTGATATTCATTTTTATAGTTTTCATATTCTCTTCTTGGTTGTCTTTTCCATTGTGTAAATTCTTCTTTTTATTCCTCCTTTTTCTTTTTGTTTCATCTAGCTTTTTTACTAATATATGAGTCATATTTTGCAAACATTTACTGTAAATAAAAAGCGTTAATAAGCATTAATATATGATGGGTGATGTAAAAAATCTTCAATTTGATTTCTGTAGTTTCCTCTGTTAGGTTTTCTAGTCATTTCTGTCATAAAAATTCAAACTGACCATTATTCCAGCATTTACTACAATATTCTTTAAAATAGTGAAATTTATAGTCACCAGTATCAAACTCATGGTAAATATGATTTAAATTTGTATCTTCTCTACTAAATATTTTTAATAAATTTATCTTATCTCTCACTAATTGTTCTGGTATTTTTGAGTTTATCTGAGCTAAATAAAAACAATTTTTTCCTATGTGTCAGCCTGTAGTAAAATATTCTCTAACAACATCCTGATTTTTGAGAATGAAATCATACAATACTACGAGCATATTACCTTGTCGTTCATCTAATAGTATAATTTCTTCATTATTCTCAATAGAAGTAGTAATGTTGTCATTATTTTTATCTTCCATTTTTACACATTTTTGTAAATTCTTGATATTTTGGCTCATCTAAACATTTGGTTGGTGTAAACCTAAAAATAACTGATTTTATTCTCTTTCAGTCACCACAAAGCGAGAATATAAGTATCAATCATTAATGCTGCTTCTTCACATCACCTTGAAATTGTTAATGCACATTGAACAGAATTAGGTAAGAGCTTGCCATGATTATTTTTCGATTTCTTATTTGGAATTTCGTTTTTGATTACCAATCTGTTTTCATTTCATTAATAATATTTTTATGGGGAGTAAATGAGTTATATGTCTCAGTTGAGTGGTAAGTCATTCGTTCTCAGAAAAAGATTGTCTGTATCTGTATGAGCTAGCTGTGGTAATGTCGCACTAGATGGTTTTTATACGATACTTTTCATTCATAAAGTTATATAAAAATGTATTGTTATAGAGAGACTGTATTAATTCATACTGGTCAATATAATTTGAAAAACTTTGAAAAAATTATTTATCCAAAAAACAAAAAAATTTCCATATTGAGACAGTTAAAATTTTAAATAAATTTATTAGTGAAAGCAACATTACATTTACATGGATATAAATGCTAGTATCAATGTGTGCTTGGACTTAGTTGCAAACTAATCTTGCTAATGAAAAGACTGTTGCTAATGATGTTCCTAAAATAACTCTATTTGAATTAGTCAACAAAAACATTTAATTTGAATGAGGTTCTGTTGATCGAGGTCCAAGCTAACTGCCTGACAACTGCGATCTGTTTCTTTCAACCGCTACTTACTGTTGTCGCCACCTATCGTCGAACGGCAGAAGCAAAGTTGTACACCTTGTAACTGGAATTGTACTCAGAATTTTGTGACATGGTAGTTAATTTATTTCCATCAAAAAAGCATTTGAAATTACTCACCTTTTTAAAAAGAAAATATTGATGAGTGTAATTCACATTTTAAATAGCTCTGACAGCTATTTTATAAATAAAATAAAATTATTTACAATTTAGCTGATAATATTCAGGTTATTTACTTTATTTAACAGTTTTTATAATTTTTAAATGAATCCTACCTACTCACCAGTAAATAAGATGAGCCCAGATCAGCTGCATGAGTGTCCACTACACTACTGACCGAACTACTTCACTTTCGTGGTGCTTTGCTGCTTATGATCCATATATGAGATGTGTATGAGCTACGTTTAAAACTTTAGAGCCCTTTTTTTCGGAATTTACTGCGTTATGCGCTGTAACATTTTTATGAATGGGCGCCCTTGAGGTAGACTAGTAACCCACAAAGTCTCATCCCGAACTGAATCTCAGATCTTGGAAGGTCCCCTTGCCAGTAGCCAAACTGAAATTTTACATATAATTGTTTTTTTTTTTTTTTGAGTTAGTACTAGTGATTTGCGAACGTTTGTTTTGCTATCTGTGCAATAACGCTTCAATAGCATCATTTCATTAGTCATCGGTTTGTGATGCTCTTAATTCATGTCAGATACATGTGAATTACAGTGTGACACCTATATAGTCAAATAATTAATACTCAGTATCTTTTATAACAGGGGAAACAGGTTTGCAACGAACTTATTACTTAACTCACTGTAACATATAAAACAAGTTTAGTGACTGTCACTTGATTTGCATAGCAGATGGTAATACGAGGGTTGCAACTTTAATAGTGGCAACTAGTTATTTATAGCTTGTACAAATAGATACGTGTTTCAAAGTTTTACTGACCTTCAAAGTAGTCACCAGCATTATGTATAACCCGTTGCCAGCAATGTGGAAGTCATAGGATACTCTTAGCAGTGCCAGTCATGTTCACTGTTTGAGTGGCTCGGTCAATCGCCTGACGAATTTGTAACAGTCCTGAAGCGAATGCCGTGAATCGTTTCCTTCAGTTTAGAAATCAAGTTGAACTAACGAGGGCTTAAGTCAGGGGAGAGCAGTAGATGGTATACCAATTAGCAGCACCATTAGTCAAACAAAGCAGTAACAGCTTGCGCTGTCCGTGCTTCAGCATTGTCCTGCAGGTCCTGCAGAAAGTGTCATCACTTCTGTCTCTATGGTGTTCAATTTGTGAACACAACCTACGACTTAAGCCCTCGTAAGTTCAACTCGATTTCTAAACTGAAGGAAACACTTCATGGCATACGCATCAGAACTGCTACAAATTCGTTGGGCAATAGACCGCGCCACTCGAACTGTCAACACAACTGGCGCTGCTATGAGTATCCTTCGACTTCCACATCGCTGGCAACGGGCTATACACAGTGCTGGTGACTACTTTGGAGGTCAGTAAAACTTGAAACACGTATGTATTTTCTACGAGCTGTATATAAATAGTTACCACTATTAAAGTTCCAACCCTCGTATTTGATGAGTGTCAGCAGACTTATTGTAATTACCACAAGAATGAACGCTGTGTCTACTTGGTGCTCATGAGACAGGTGCTTCGTGTATGACTGACAAAGTATATGTCTGTGCCTACAGTCGCAAATTATTTCAATTCCGATTGTAGATTTTCTTTTCCAGTACTGCATAGTCACTGCTCCACCACCAATATGCTGTGGATGTGCTTCGTATATTAGAATGAGCAGAGTGGTGGAGGTTTTCTTTAAAAATTTAGGAATTTTTTGTCCCATACTCTGCTTGTGATTAAGCGAAAGGTGAGGCGGTGAAGCAGGGCAGAAGTTTCTTATCAGAAGGTAATGTATAGTGTATGCTTGCTCGCGGTGCAGAATGGTATATGGAGAGCTTAATCAGAGTTGTTGACCACAAGAAGGATAGTCGACCCCACCTTATCATTACTAAGGTAATTAGCTATAGAGTTAATGCGTCATCACTGACGTCATTCAGACCACGTGGACAGCGTAATACCACCGCAGTCACTGATCACCCATACCATTCTGAACATACACTTGTTACTATCAACTGCTCGCAACGATTACAATTTAATTGGTACTGATGTTTGACAAGAAAGGTGAAAAGTGCCTTATAAATGTGAATTTCTACTTGGAATACGTCTAAGACTGAGGTCCAAAATAACGATAAGATGTTAAGCAAACGGAGCGAAGGTCAAGGCCTCTATTTATTTTCTTTAGTTCTTGCAGTTTGATCTTAATTAATTCCTTATAGATGCGTAGTAACGGGCTCTTTCGGCTATCAAAATTATGCATTTGTATCATCGAAGTTTTTTGCTTTGATAATCTATTACCTTAATTGCTTCGATAATCGATTACCTTACGTAATACTCCATGTTGTGTTGAATGCGACTCTGAACGCGGCGTTAATTTGACTTTCAGACCACCATCTGACGACTTACGGAATGAGGTCTGAACTGTTCTGACAATTGTGTTACCTGTGTCCTGAATTCTGGAGGAAGTTGTGGCATCCGGCAGTCCGTGCTGAATGCAGATATGCAGAAAGATCTTCACTGCTGTAAGTGGTACCATCCCTTGCTGCATGTTCACCATACCATAATTAGTAACATAGCAAAAGGCTCATTCCGATGAAAGACCCAATGTCCGAAGGTCCTAAAACAAGAATCTGTTAGCAGTAGTAACGCACAAAGGGAACAGACTGAGACGTGGCAGTGTAATGTTGTAACACTGCTACTCATCCGAAGATGGTGCGAGATGTGGCGCACCGAGAAGGACAGCTAGGCTGAGGTGGAGTAGTTATGTTGAAGCAGGCTGTACCGTGTGGGAAAGTGGCAGTAGGGACCACGTGTGTCCAGCGAGGGAGAAGACCCATGTCCGTCCGACAACGTAGTGCTAAACCAATTCTCAGTTGCCGTCAAATGTGATATTTCTCAGATTCCAGGAAGTGCAAGAACTGTGAGTAAGAGACTTACCGATAATGGACTTTTATGCGAAGTGTTGCTATAATGCAACGCTTGACTTTTTATCAGAAGACCCACCGCATGGGTTTTGAAGAAGGGCATATTGAGTTTGATTGGAGCAGAGTTGTATTTTCTGACGAGAAAATATTTTCTGTCGTTACCAGTGCCCAATTACAGAGGAGATGTCAATAGATTGATTGTATATAGTATCGTAAATGCAGAAGTTTTTTATCTGTGATACACAGTAATATGCCCTTGCTTTCCTAGTTTTTCCCCAACAAATGATAACTATTAGAAGTGATCTAGATGTTTATAATGTTAATGGAAAGACTGAATAAATAAAACATCATAGAAACATCACCTACAAAGAATGAGTGCAGAGAGGATCCCACATCTAACCATATTGTACCAGCCAAGAGGGAGGAGGGACGCAAGAAGTCACAGAATGAGGTGGCAGTGAAAAGTGAAGACGGAACAGACCGAAGTGACTAAGTCTTGAAGTTCAGAAGAAGGAGAAGAAGATCGTAAATGGGAATGTTTTAGATAAAGCTTCCTTTACTTTATTGTAGTGCAGAGCACTCTTATAAATTATGTTTCCGTTGATTTATAGATGCACCTGTTTCAGCTTGCGTTTGTCAAATAACTTAATTTGTGAGGGGTTTGCTTATCAGCAAACGATTTTAATATTACTATGTGTACTGGCCATGGGGAGAGCGCTTCAGTCCATAGTATCTTATGGAATGGGATAGAAGCGGATACTTTTCTGTTGGCATTTGGGATTACATCTCGGCTTGGTAAATAGGGCGCGTATGGAAAACTGATGCCATCCTCAACAGTTAGGCCTGAGTTAGTATTCTAGAAGACATAGTGAAGATAAGCGATGAGCTACTGTAACTTCAATGAGACCTCTGTTTCCAGCAGATTTGAACAGGAAATAACATAACGGTTTTCGATAGTTTTCATATAGTCACCATTTCATTTCCTAAAGACTACAATTTGTCATAACAACCATGCTACTCTGTTATTTAGTAATCTCCTGATGTCCCCAGTATGGTTATTGCATTTTTGTCTAGTCATGATGCCCTGAAATTAGTTTCCTCTCTCTCCCTCATAGCTTCTAATCTCATAAGTTGCTGCTAAATACATTCATGAGAAGAGGGATGTGTCAGAAATGTAACGAATGAGTTTCCACCTTCTTTTACTTAATTCATTTGCCTTCTTTGTTCCTTGTCGCCTATTCAGATATTTTACAGTTTTCACCCACATTTATCTGTTCTTTGTACTCTGCAAATAAATTACTGTTGCTTCAAGCCGAACCTCTGCTTGAATCCTCAGGATTCATAGAGATGTAAATCACGTACAGTAGATTTTGCATTGGAGCTGCGTATTTCCTCTGATACTATGTATTGTTGGAATGTCTCAACCATAAATGTTTCCTTTGTTAATACTATTTTTCTGTTCACTTGTCTTAACTTCTGATATGACTACTGCACTAGTTCCGTGATAGTTGAACAGATCGGCTTGATTAACTTTAGTACCCAATGTTTTCACATCTATGTTGACCTCTTCAGTCTTTTTTCCGAATTCGCGACAGCTATTACGTGATATTCCTCAAATTTTCCTATACATCCCGACTGCTTAACTGAGTGGTAACGTCTTTGCCTCCCATGCAGCGGGCGCGGATTCGATTCACGGTCGCATTTGAGATTTTCTCCGCTCGTGGCCTGGGTGTTACGTGGCCCTCATCATCATTGACACACAGGTCGCCCAATGTGGCGTCACATGAAATAAGACTTGCGACCTGGCGACCCAGTTTCCCCGCGTGGGGACTCCGGCCATTTCGTTTCATTTTCCTCGTACAGCTGGTGCTTGTTACTCCACCGAGAGATTGACTTCACAGCGCTGTCGCAACGCAGAAGTTAGAATTGAAGGACGTTTTATACATCTCATTTCGATACCACATCATTCGTATCTGATTCAGCCGATTGGTCTTAAGGTGCCTCTCAGCAGGCTACGACTCTCATCATATGTAGGGACTCGGCAAACCGCGTCCCTCATCGGCTGTTTAGCCTAGATCTCTCAGCTACCACAGGAGCTGAATTCTTAAATGCTGTAGAAAATACGAACACACCGTGCCAGTCATAAATACATTTTTTTAAATAATACACTTCGATGAAATAACTAGGTAACACTTTATTTACAGGACCAAAGCTCCATCAATCAAAGCAGAGCTCTTGATAACTGGTTTCAGGGACAAGACAGGACAAAGCTAATCGCGTTCGTCCCACGATCGCCGGATTCCAACCCTATAGACAGTATGTGAGTGGAGCTTATCGACGTCATTGCCATGTGGACCTACAAACGAAGGAAACCACTGCCGCCAACATTTGGCGAACTAGCGTGTGCGTGACCGGAAGAGTCTGCGCCACATGAGAAACCTGTGATGCTATGTAGGTGATGGCATAGTGTGTACAATGCAGAAGGTAAAGGGAGTAGAGGTGATGTTTAACAAGTCAAAACCCGACCTGCTGCAGCAGCCATCTGCAGTTGATGGCCACAGAGTGCCTCAGGTCAATCATAAAATCGGTGTGCAGGCAGATTAAGGCATCGCTCACAGTGAGCAAGTCAACGCTCCACTGAGGCGGGCCTATACCAATACACATTGCTCGCAATTTACGTACATTATGAGATCCGCTTTTCCATGGATCGCCGCCTACGCAAATCCCACCCAGTTGTTGTCAGCACTTTCAAGGCAGAGGACCAAAAGGTCTGGAAAAGCGTTGGAGGAATATCGATGTCCACCTTGGGACATCCCCTTCAGTCATTGTAGTAGTCCACATAACAATGGTTTTAGAGCGAAAGCGTACAGCACTGCACAACACGTGATAGAATCAGTTGTGTGAGCCTGCTATTATACAGGACCTAGGATGTTGCGCTGTGCAGGAAACGTATGACCACCTCAACAATGGTTTCTGTGTATCCTATATGACGGATATGTGTCTGAGGAGGCCTACGCTGCAGGAAAATGTTGAGCTCAAATGAGAGCAATCACACCCCTATAACGACAGAGCGCTGTCCAAATGTTGCATGCTCCACCTAGCGACACCTGATCGTAGGACATGACATAACGAGCCGTTCTCTTAAGTTACACCGCCAAAAACAGTGTAAAGAACTTCATGTCGCTATTTAGCACGGTCAAGAGGAGTCAGTCTCTGATAGTATGGACACTCTGGTGGTTCGTGAATGGGACAACGGGGCCCTCTACAAAGGCAACAGGGACCCTCACCGTGGTGGACATCAGTTCAGTCCATTTGGGTGCTAAGAGATGTCGGAGAGCTTGATAAAATTCGAGGGTATGCCGTCAGATGGCATGTTAGCAGCTCTCACTAGGATGGGATCAAGGACTTCATTCTGGAAACATCCCCCAGGCTGTGGCTAAGCCATGTCTCCGCAGTATCCTTTCTTTCAGGAGTGCTGGTTCCGCAAGGTTCGCAGAAGAGCTTCTGTAAAATTTGGAAGGTAGGAGACGAGATACTGGCAGAAGTAAAGCTGTGAGGACCGAGCGTGAGTCGTGCTTCAGTACCTCAGATGGTAGAGCACTTGCCCGCGAAAGGCAAAGGTCCCGAGTTCGAGTCTCGGTCGGGCACACAGTTTCAATCTGCTAGGAAGTTTCATATCAGCACACACTCCGCTGCAGAGTGAAAATCTCATTCTTGAAATAATCCTGAGTTAATGAGCATCAAAACCGATTCAGAGATTAGTGAACACTGGGTTGTCATAGCGAGATTGAATATTGTCTCCCTAAATCCCCGAAAAATAAACGAAAAATATACCTATTCAAAAAAGCAAATACAAATTCACTTGACTCCTTCCTTAGAGACAATTTCCACTCATTCCTAATTAATAATATAAGTGTAGACCAGATGTGGCTTAAATTCAAAGAAATAGTATCGGCAGCAATTGAGAGTTTTATACCAAATAAATTAACAAACGACGGAGCTGATCCTCCTTGGCACAGAAAACGAGTTAGAACACGAAACAACGAAATAAACATGTCAAATTTAAAGAGAAGCAAAATCCCCAAAATTGGCGATCTTTTACAGAAGCTCGAAATTTAGCGCGGACTTCAATGCGAAATGCCTATAACAGTTTCCACAGTGAAACGTTGTCTCGAACACTGGCAGAAAATCCAAAGAGATTCTGGCCGTATGTGAAGTATGTTAGCGGGAAGAAACAATCAATGCCTTCTCTGCGCGATAGCAATGGAGATATTATCGAAGACATTGCTGCCAAAGCAGTGTTACTAAACATAGTCTTCCGAAATGCCTTCACAAAAGAAGACGAAGTAAATATTCCAGAATTCGAATCAAGAACAGCTGCCAACATGAGTAAGGTAGAAGTAAATATCCTTGGAGTAGTGAAGCAACTTAAATCACTTAATAAAAGCAAGTCTTCTGGTCCAGACTGTATACCAATTAGGTTCCTTTCGGAGTATGCTGATGCATTAGCTCCATACTTAACAATCATGTACAACCGACGAAAGATCCGTACCCAAAGACTGGAAAGTTGCACAGGTCACACCAATACTCAAGAACGTGTAGTATGAGTAATGCACTAAATTACAGGTCCATATCGTTAACGTCGATATGTAGCAGGATTTTGGAACATGTATTGTGTTTGAACATTATGAATTACCTAGAAGAAAACTGTCTATTGACACACAGTCAACATGAGTTTAGAAAACATCGTTCCTGTGAAACACAACTACCTCTTTATTCACATGAAGTGTTGAGTGCTGTTGACAAGGTATTTCAGATCGATTCCGTATTTCTGGATTTCCGGAAGGCTTTTGACACTGTACCACACAAGCGGCTCGTATTGAAATTGCGTGCTTATGGAATATTGTTTCATTTATGCGACTGGATTTGTGATTTCCTGTCAGAGAGGACACAGTTCGTAGTAATTGACGGAAAGTCATCGTGTAAAACAGAAGTGATTTCTGGCGTTCCCCAAGGTAGTGTTATAGACCCTTTGCTGTTTCTTATCTGTATAAACGATTTGGGAGACAATCTAAGCAGACGTCTTCGGTTGTTTACAGATAACGTTGCCGTTTATCGAGCAGTAAAGTCATCAGAAAATCAAAACAAACTGCAAAACGGTTTAGAAAAAATATCTGAATGGTGCGAAAAGTGGCAGTTGACCCTGAATAACGGAAAGTGTGAGGTCGTCCACATGAGTGCTAAAAGGAACTCATTAAACTTCGGTTACATGATAAATCAGTCTAGTCTAAAAGCCGTAAATTCAACTAAATTCCTAGGTATTACAATTACGAACAACTTAAATTGGAAGGAACACATAGAAAATGTTGTAGGGAAGGCTAACCAAAGACTGCGTTGTATTGGCAGGACACTTAGAAAATGTAACAGACCTACTAAGGAGACTGCCTACACTACGCTTGTGCGTCCTCTTTTAGAATACTGCTGGGCGGTGTGGGATCCTTGCCAGATGGGACTGACGGAGTATATCGACAAAGTTCAAAGAAAGGCAGCACGTTTCGTATTATCGCGAAATAAGGGAGAGAGTGTCACAGAAATGATACAGGATTTGGGCTAGAAATCGTTAAAAGAAAGGCGTTTTTCGTTGCGACGGAATCTTCTCACGGATTTCCAATCACCAACTTTATCCTCCGAATGCGAAAATATTTTGTTGACACCGACCTACATAGAGGGAGGAACGATCACCACGAAAAAATAAGGGAAATAAGAGCTCGTACGGAGAGATATAGGTGTTCATTTCTTCCGCGCGCTTTACGAGATTGGAATAATAGAGAATTGTTGAGGTGGTTCGATGAACCCTCTGCCAGACACTTAAATGTGATTTGCAGAGTATCCATGTAGATGTAGATGTAGATGTGGAAACTTACTTTCAGCCAGTCAGGTACCTCCCGCTAGTGAGCGTGAGATATAAATGCGATCAAGGCGAGTTGAAGAATATGTGATCTAGTGCACGAAATTAGGACAGTAGCCATGAACATGTTACCACAAATTGGAGATGGTCGATGATCGTGGCAAGCTCTGTGAAAGGTGAATGTCACAGCAACTAGTCTTTGGGATGGAGGATGGAATTAAAGCCACCACCCAGCACCAATGTATCTTGATGACTCAAGAAAGTGAGGTAAGACCAGGTGGCA
Organism: Schistocerca cancellata; assembly: GCF_023864275.1. Lineage (NCBI taxonomy): Eukaryota > Metazoa > Arthropoda > Insecta > Orthoptera > Acrididae > Schistocerca > Schistocerca cancellata. Next base: position 572,867,252 of record NC_064632.1, read on the forward strand.
TACGAATACATTTCTTACGCTCCCACAGTGACTTTTGCATCTGAACGTTTTGTTCTGTATTGGAATGAGATTGGCCATCAATCGACCCCGTCCCACCTGCGCGGAAAGCAGAGATTGGTACGACACTACAGTCGGCATCCATCGCAACTGTAAGATCGCTTCTCGGGTTTTGACAGGCGGGAAAGGGCGTCATTTCCTCCAGAAGCGATGGAGAGGGAATCTGAAGACTCGCTTCCCCGTCACTGGCTGTCAACTATGGCAAAACGGAAGGAATCTAGGCAGATGCATCCAACACTTTCGCTACAGTGGCTAGGTGACAAGGAGCACTAAATATGTTACGGATGGTGCGCCATCTCCTACTAGCGTCTGAATCAGTCGTCTGCAGAGGAAAGTCGACCAGACGTGGCCCTCGTGGTCGTAGCCTGCACAAGTTCGTTCTTACTGTCGTAAATTATGATCACCCACACGCCTCAATCGTCAAATAAGAAGGTACATGCTTTGTCAGTTCAAGTTTGATCTGATGCACGCTACTTAAGACCTGATAGGTCCGCCGCTTTTCTGCGACGTGACTGATGCCATTTCCGTACGGTCAGAAAGCAGAAACGAACAAGTCTTCCAGTAACTCAGAGGGAAGTTCAGAAACATGCAGGGTGTGGAGGCCGAAATCTGAGTGATCAACTGAAATGGCTCCAACGTGCCCATCAATTTGCTGAACTTCAGTTCTTGGGAGAAACGCCACACGACATCAGCCCAAAGTTCTTCAGTCTGCAGTTTGAAATACATGATGCTGCTTTTGATGGTCAAGTGAATTCCTACAACACCTTCAGGCACGAGATGAAGTTTGTCACATTCGAACTGTTCCACTTCACACGCTCGAGATCATGCATGTTCCCTATGAAAGGTGATCTTTATAGTCGAATGGTGGTAAGAAACGCCATTGTGGGTCAGAACATGAAGACAGCGACGTGCACCGCTCGCTAGTATCTGAATAAAGACATGCCTGCAAAGTGCTCCTCATAGTGCCTTTTAGGTCCGCTTCGTGTCGCGGCTATGAGCCGACTTCCAGTAGGCCACGAGCAGATAGAGCTCTGCAGTGTCTAGCGAAGAATGGCAACACGTCCTCCATATGCTTCAGCATCCTGCAGCGTTGTCAGGTCGTGTATATGGTCAGACAGAATTGTGTAGGGCAGGCAGTTATATTTGCCACCTTAAGAGACGGACGCCGATTTAGTCTCTGCTGCGGCCAGTCGGCGGCCGTGTTTTATTGCTGAGACTGTACATCGTCACCCACTTAGTGCGCTAACCAATAAAATTGCAAATTCATCAGATTCTGAAACTACTGGCCACGGTGGAACGTTCGCTCAATATATCACAGTCTGGCCTCTTGCCAGGTTAAGTGTTTGAACGAGCATCACGAGCTGACCCAAGACTTCAGTCTGTCGGTACCTCTAACTGTCTTTTCCAAACTCCAAGGAGACCTCCTTCCGCCAGTATCAGGACTTATATCCCTGGGAAAAAGAGCAATTATGGCCACAGGCTAAGGAAATTTTCAATAGCAAAATTGTCAGTGTGTTGCAGAATGTGAGAAAGACATTTTTCGCGTTGAAGATTTGATTCGTGTACGGTGGGTCCTTTTCGCAAAAAGTGCACCTCTGTATTCAGCTCCCAAATAGGCACTTTTAAATCTTACGACGTTTCATTACAACGAACATATAGCTGTGGAGTGGAAAATTAATTTTCGAAAGGAAATAGCAGTTAATTGCAACAAACTGTGGACGATCAAAAAGTTTCCATTCCAAGGGCATTTAGTCCAGAATCGGTATGCCAGTCAGGAAAGATCGTTGTGAACATTGAGGCAATCATCCCACCGATGCACCAGGTTGAAGACTGTGTCCTGCTGCATGAAGAAGTCTGTAACTACTTGCTGCATATATTCGTCCGACAGGAATCGTCGACCCTTCAAAGCATGTTTTAAGGGACCGAAGGTGTGATAATTGTACAGGGAGAGATCTGGACTATAGGGCAGGTGCTCAAGGGTCTCCCATTTGAATTGAAGTAGCTTGTGCTGACTTCCTAGATCGACTGGCGTCTTGTGTCGAATGCTGAACAACACAGAACTTGGCTCACCATTCCACAGATGTGCTGCCCCAAACACATTTTTTTTTCATCTTTTGGGACCAAACGCTTTGTTCATTGTTCCCTTAGCTTAGACACTACTTATTCTAACTTAAACTAACTTACGCTATGGACAACACACACACCCATGCCTGAGGGAGGACTCGAACCTCCGCCGCGGGGAGCCGCGTGGACCGTGACAAGACGCCTGAGACCGCGCGGCTACCCCAAGCGGCAAACACTTTCTTCAGGCTCTGATGGACGTCTACCAGTGTTTGTTCTTCCATATTCAGGAAAAAACTAACAGCACGTTGGTCCTGTTTGGACGCATTTGGTAATAGCATCGCCATAGGTCTCGTTTCTGCATTCAGCGCACCCCCTACATGTGGGTGCTTATATACCTACATCGGAGTGTAACTGTCTTTTCCAAACTCCAAGGAGACCTTGCATATGCGCTGCAGCAAGGTCTTCAAACGGAAACTTTTTGATCGCCCTTAATAGTTACCGTATCGAGAGACAATACTAATTACACATTGCATTCAATCAAGTATAGTTTTTACCTGTCTGTATGTGAAGGCTAATCTAATGAACAACTGCAGGGCTCTCGATACGGTATTCACTAATATACAGACCGGTTCGCGAGTAACTTTTGTGTATATAACATAAATATTTCGTTAAAATTGACTGAACTAAGATTATGTTTGTCGGTAAATCGTGCCTCCGACAAATTTCCTGTCACCTGCTGTTATGTCGTTTTAAGTTATATTATAATTTGGAGTTAATGTTCAGTTAGCTATCGTTGTTCTCCAAGCTATAAACATAATTCTACGCAGTGGCCCGTGCAAAACAAAGTTATCATTACGCCACACAAGTCGTCCTCCTGTAGTTATTAACTTTTAAAAGCCCCAAGCCGGAAGAGAGCGGGGAAAATGGGGTTCAGGGTGTGTCGTTAATAACGTAAATAAAAAGGCGACAAAATATCGCAGAATATATATATAAATTAAACAACTATAATTTGACTGTTTTTCATCGAAACCAATGTTGATCTACAAATGAGACACACTGGATTGTAACCCTCATGAAAACCGAACAATACAAAACTATTTTACCTGCAGCCACACGCAACTCGAAATTAGAGAAAATACGAAAATTAGCGTAGACTAAAAAATTGTTAAATAAACGTGGATGGTTCACAATCAGTACATTCTTTAAAAAATAATAATTACATCCGCTGAATATGTCTACAGGAAACCGAGTTCAGCAACATGGTTGAGCCTGCCTCGTACACATACTATGTGATCGAAAGTATCCGGACACCTCCAAAAATTTTCGTTTTTCATATTAGGTGGAGTGTGCTGCCACCTACCGCCAGGTACTCCATATCAGCGACCTCAGTAGTCATTAGACATCGTGAGAGAGCAGAATGGGGCGCTCTACGGAACTCACAGACTTAGAACGTGGTCAGGCCATTGGGTGTCACTTGTGGCATATGTCTGTACGTGAGATTTCCACACTCCTAAACATCCCTCGGTCCACTGTCTCAGATGTGATAATGAAGTGGAAACGTGAAGGGACACGTACAGCACAAAGGCATACAAGCCGACATCGTCTGTTGACTGACAGAGACCGCCGACAGTTGAAGAGGGTCGTAACGTGTAATAAGCAGACATCTATACGCACAATGACACAGGAATTCCAAACTGCATCAGGATGCACTGCATGTACTATGACAGTTAGGCGGGAGGTGAGAAAACATGGATGTCATGATCGATCGGCTGCTCATAAGCCACACATCACTGCGGTAAATGCCATCTACGCTTCGTTTGGTGTAAGGCGCGTAAACATTGGACGATTGAACAGTGCAAAAACGTTGTGTGGAGCGACGAATCACGGTACACAATGTGGCGATCCGATGGCAGGGTGTAGGTATGGCGAATGCCCGGTGAACGTCATCTGCAAGCGAGTGTAGTGCCAACAGCAAATTTCGGAGGTGGTGGTGTTATGGTGTGGTCGTGTTTTTCATGGAGGGGGCTTGCACCCTTTGTTGTTTGGCGTGCCACTATCACTGCACAGGCCTACACTAATGTTTTAAGCACCTTCTTGTTTCCCACTGTTGTAGAGCAATTTGGGGATGGCGATGGCATCTTTCAACACGATAGAGCTCCTGTTTATAATTCACGGCCTGTGGCGGAGTGGTTACACGACAATAACATTCCTGTAATGGACTGGCCTCCACAGGGTCCTGACCTGAAACCTATAGAACACCTTTGGGATGTTTTGGAACGCCGACTTATTGCCAGGCCTCACCGACCGATATCGATACGTCTCAATGGGCTGCCATTCCCCAAGCAACTTTGAACGTATGCCTGCGAGTGTGGAAGCTGTAATCAAGGTTAAGGGTGGGCCAGCACCATATTGAATTCCAGCACTACAGATGGAGGGCGCCACGAACTTGTAAGTCATTTTTAGTCAGGTGTCCGGATACTTTTGATCACATAGTGTATTATACAAATTTGCGCGTTAGAAGGAAGTGAAACACGAAAGGCTCCAACGCAGAGATGGTGCAGATACACGCTGCTGAACCGCAGTTACTCATCTTAGTAAGCATCATTCTATTCACTTTAAGTGTCTGCAACTGTCAAGTGTCAACGCTCACGCGCAGAGAGGAAGAGTTTGTTTGGCCAGCCTATGCGACAGAAGACGGTGTCTTTCAGCTGTGAGCAGGGACGTTCATCACGTACCTTATTCAGCTGACTCACAGCCCCGCCTTGAGAGAGTACGCTCAGCTCCTTCTCAAGGTTCGATACGAAGCCGCTGTTCACTCTCGGATGAAACTAAAACACTTCTTTCGCAAAATCAAGCGCTCGATTAAGGCAACGAATTCACGAAGAAATCGATACAATATCGAAGTAATGCTAGGCAACAGCACAAGCCGCTTCAGGCGATGTTGTATTGTTGAGGACCTGCTCCTAGAACGATGTTGAGCCCCTGCGGCGTAACTTGAGGACACTCCTCACAGTGTCTTACTGTTCATACAAATTTCATTTCTACATGCAGAATACTGATACAAATGGGGAAAACCATGTTGTTACTACTTGGACCAGTGAAGAAGCATGAGCTAAATTTAAACGTTTATCGGTAAATCTGTATTTTTTCGCTAAGAATTATCTAACCAAACATTTGTTTCTTTACGAGTAGTAACATTTGGGAGCATCAGAAATAGACACGAAATTATTTTACAGTATTTATCTGCTGTTAATCAGAAGAGCATCAGAAACAGATGGGCCAATAATTTTTTAATAATTATTTGCTGTTGTTCAGTGAGTCTTGTATGGAATAAAATATTAGTGGCTACGTACAGCTTCAGCTGAAGTACGACGCTGTTTGTATACTTCTCTTCGATCACAACGACATATTCTACGAAACGTTACTCGGAAGTTATTTTCCAAAGACGAAAACCAGGCGCACTGAAAGTGTGGCATTGCGAATCGCATTGTCTGTTATGCAGTTGCAAGAGACTCGTTGCAGCTCTCTGTGTCCACTACACCTAAAGGACGATTCCCCCAGGAGAAGTTGCCATCTGTCATCTCTGTATTCGCAGGCATCAGGCCCAGTCGCAAGCTGTACGATGTGCTGGTCGTAAAAATCACGCACCAACCTGTGAATTAATAATGACAGTCGCCATAAAATTTGACGTAAGCATTCAAAATAACTTCGGTGCCGTCCGAAGAACGAGACAAAGAGGGTACCTCGTTGACGGAGGCAACAGTAAGCAGTAAAAAGTGTCTCTGCATCCCGAGTGTCCTAAATCTGTCACGCTTTAGTTGTTTCCAGGCTTAGACTGCTAAATCAGATCTGCCTTTGATATTGTGGATAATGTCACCAGTGACATATGACCGTATTCCATTGCCAAACGTCTGTGACAAATGTTTATAAAAGCTGGGACCACGTTCATTTATAAGAGATAACATAAAAGAAGCCGAGTACACTGTCAAAAATTATAGCAAACTTCTTGTACAAGATAAGTGACAAATATTGGGACTTAAAAAGATGTTGTAATTTCCCATTTGCTCTCCCACTTGCTGATAGCTCCACAAGCCTGTCTGAGTAGCTGTAATTCGGTGTGCTGAGCGTGTGTGTGGGAACATGTTTAGCCTCATGTCAAATTCCCGACACTTTAGCACAACAAAATGTACAAAAAAGGAATTTCGGAATTGGCAACACGGAAAATTTAACCATGCGACATGAATAAAATAGGACGGTAAACGCCTGACAAGTTTGTATAGTGCAGTTTACCTAAAGGCGGTCAACTTTATGAAAAGTTAATGCAGAGATATTCTTGTGAATGTTGGTGGGGACTGAAGGTAGGTGTGCTGAGATTACGCAAGGATCATAAGGTGCTGTTATATTCGTTTATTGTTAAAATTATGTTTTTCACATGAATAATATTTTTGTTTTCTTTGTCTTTCCGGGAAAGGCAAAGGCCGCGAGATCGAGTGTCGGTCCAGCACACAGTTTTAATGAGCTAGGAAGTTTCAATATTTTTGTTAGTTTTGTTCTTTGGTTTATAATATCATGAAAGTTTTAGAGTGAGCGTTGCACGTAGCTTTTCAAGTGTGATTGATAGCATCAGTTAAAATACTTGTTCTATAGGTTTGTTCGTCACTGCTAAACAGAACCTAATAGACGATGACTGCGCAGTTTCTGTATGATGCATTTTACCGAACAAATCTGAACGTCATTGGGCCGCACTGCACATCATCTCCTCCCATCTCTCAGATCGCGGTACTGCACATAATGCGTCGAATAAGCTATGTTAGACTAAGGTTGTTGACGTCGTAGCTATCTGCACCGGCAACTGTTAGCAAACTTGCTAATCATCAGCACCCTTCTGTCTAAATCTTACCATATGTGTGACATTCGATACTGATGAACGTACTTTCGTAGATACTGGATGCAGATACGATGCAAGTTACTTATATGCCCCATAAAATAATTTCCTTAGGTTTACCCACTCTTAACATTGTTTTAACTCATTTCGTGGGCTCAGCAGAATACAATAAATTTCTAAGCGGTTCGTGTACTTGTTTTTTAAGTCCACAAACAAGTAGGAAACCTCCACTACTACTGATTTTGCGTCCTTCCATCATCATCACTGCAGCTTGATCATGTAGGAATTTTAACTACAGCTTCGAGAAAGAGAGTAGTAACCGCAGGACATTTATATTGGGACAAAGAATAAGAGTGCAACAGCGAATAAATTTGCAAGATCCTCACAAATGCAAGCAAAAGTACAGGCCAACCAGTTTCACTACCAGGACGGCCCAACATTTTGTATTGCATCTCCACTTCTTCGCAATAATCTTGGAGAGCTTCTAAACGCGCTGTGTATGTACAACAATATGATTACATCTTTAGAGCTATGTATATGTTTAACGTGGGGTTAATTTCTAAAATATCAAGTGCCGGAATGAATCTCTTCAGCCATACAATCCCCCTCCTCACTCCCAGCAATAAAAATCACATACACACACACATACACATGCACACACACACACACACACACACACACACACACACACACACACACACACACACACACAGTACCCCATGTCCCTTCCCATAGCATCACGTTGGTCGCCCATTGCGACATTTACTGGTGTCGGCGCAGCGGTAAATAAGTCAAGTTGTGATTCAACACACGTGTACTATTTCGAATCACCGGTGCCGAATCGTTCCAGTGAGTTCAAGAAAGGTCGCTTGGGAGGTGCTGGAGGGCGTTTCCAGCAGAAATTAAGACGTGGTTAGATGTCAATTGGTACAGATCAGATGTTTGAATACCGTCGTGTGTTAGATGTGCTGAATAGCCAACAAGAAGTTAAAGGAAAACGTTATTATCCTTCACTCTGTGCTCTCACCACCGTTTTTATCGGCATTGTCAGAAAAAAATTCCAGTCACTTTTTTTAAGGTTGTGCTTTTCAAGGATGTCCATTATACATAGTCTAACGAAAGTAGTTTCGCCACTTAAATCCATCTCATCTAACAATTTGATGTTAATTTCAGCTATAGGATAAAAGTACTGCTGTAGTATTGGAAGTATTTTAATGTCTCTAGAATTTGAAACATCTGTAAATGTACACTACATAGGGCATCATTATAATCTGTGTTAAGATTATTTTTATATATTTACACGTCCTTGGACCGTGCAGTACAACATCGGACATGTCACATTCGATACAGAATTACTTGTTCAAACATAGGGTAGGATGGTATTAAGCGATGAAATCTGAAAAATACGGCGCAGTCTCATTCTTTACGATAGCCTAGCAGTTATTTTACCCATCGCGAAACTCCCTTTTGGAGAAAAAGACTGAAAAAACGGCCACATGTTTTTTGAACTGATTTGTTCAAAAGTAAGAAGTAAAATAGGTTATAGAAATATTTGACACACGTTTGAATGGTGCAGTAAATCATGGAAGGCAAATGAAGCATGCTTAATGTGTTTCTAATCTATTTTGTATCTTACTTTTGGAAAAATCATTTTCCAAAGTATCTGACCACTTTTTCAAAAACATTAATTTTCAAGTTTTGCTCAGAAGACATGAAATATATTTATAGAGTGGTGTTCCATAAACAGGATACAGATGAAAAGAAAGCAACGAAGTTTCAATTTATACCATAAATTGATATTTATTTATTCAACACGAAAGAAAAGTATTCAAAAATTTCTACATTAGTAACTAATGTACGTCTTCACACTCCTAGCAGCTATTAGCCCCAAAAAGTACTTTTTTCCTAATTACTGATTACTTACAAGCAGCTAAACCTTCTTTGTAAAATTAGACACCATGGTCGTTAATTTGATACCACATATTACTATTTCCCTGCTACTCATTTGGTTATGAAAATTCGGAGTAAACTCCATTTGACAAAGGGAGGTCACGACGTTGGTATCAAGGATTTACTTCAAACTTTGTATACCTTTAGTACACCTTTAAAACAACATGCCGTGCAAGTAGTAAGGTGCGCTACTTTGGCAGCTGCGAGGAAATCGGAAGAGAAGTTTTACGCTTCCGTTATGTAACTGATGTATCTATGCGAAAGGGATGGTTATAAGCAGTCATTGTGGCGAAGGGTCGTGGAGGAGGTGACAAATTTCATCCTGCTATTTTTTTAACGGCGGTCTCATTATTTAATTTATAAGATTTTAGAGTTTATATAATGAAAAAAACATACATTTTCATGAAGTTATAGCGAATTTCATATGTTATTTAACTATTTATTATTTTCAATTACATTTTCAAGGGCGAGGGACAGGCTTGGAAGGTCAATTCAAACCTCGATAGATCATGACGCGAATCGCACTGTTCAGTAATATACTAAGTCACAATGTGCCAGACCACAGGAGTAATGTACAGTTAGTCGTTGGATGTGCGCTTGAAATCGCACGTTGCACGGTGGCGTTTGTGATACAGACATGGAAAACATAAATTGAAATGGCATCTGCCATATCGAATGAATGAAGCTTTACCGCCTTTACAGGAAATGTCCAGTGTTTCTATGGGAAAACACACTTCGTTCATATTTTGAAATAATTCATTTTGTTCCGATAGTATAGATTAAAAATTAAGTTTGAGCTGCGAGCCGAACCGTCGGCTCATACACGTTCGTCTTTCGTGGCTCGAATGCGAACCACTTTTTTTTAATCTCATTTTGTCCTCGTTCATTGCATTTGTTCGGGGGGGGACGTTCCATGACATCAGTTTAAGTTCATCGTTATACATTGACTGATATTTTTTTTATTACATAGGACAACTATCCCTCTGACTGAACACGCTGAGCGACCGTGTCGGCATAACCACTTGATCAGGATGAACTCTAACACGCGGTACCTACTCACAAACACATCAGTTTCATAATAGTCGCGTAAAACTTCTCTTGCGATTTTCTCGGTATTGCCACGGTAGTGCCCTTACTTCTTGCACATCATGTTGTTTTAATGGCCTTCTAAAAGTGTGCAAAGTTTGAAGTAAATCTGTGATCTAAACGTCGTGGCCTCCCCTTGTGAAAGAAGATGCCCCTATTGCAGCACAAAAACGACGAATTTGCCCTGGGAAGAGACAGGAATGTAAAAGAAGGGAACTAGCTTTTCGACTTATTTGGCAGTTACAAAGGCGTTTAAATAAAAATATCTTGACATATTCACACCTTCTCACTTGTTAGCATTAACACCCATGTTATGTCATATAATGCATCTGCACGTCTACTCGTGCAAGATTACTAAAATTTGGTCATCATCATCATCATCATTTAAGACTGATTATGCCTTTCAGCGTTCAGTCTGGAGCATAGCCCCCCTTATACAGTTCCTCCATGATCCCCTATTCAGTGCTAACATTGGTGCCTCTTCTGATGTTAAACCTATTACTTCAAAATCATTCTTAACCGAATCCAGGTACCTTCTCCTCGGTCTGCCCCGACTCCTCCTACCCTCTACTGCTGAATCCATGAGTCTCTTGGGTAACCTTGCTTCTCCCATGCGTGTATCATGAGCCCACCATCTAAACCTGTTCGCTCTGACTGCTACATCTATAGAGTTCATTCCCAGTTTTTCTTTGATTTCCTCATTGTGCACACCCTCCTGCCATTGTTCCCATCTACTAGTACCTGCAATCATCCTAGCTACTTTCATATCCGTAACCTCAAACTTGTTGATAAGGTAACCTGAATCCACCCAGCTTTCGCTCCCATACAACAAAGTTGGTCGAAAGATTGAACGGTGCACAGATAACTTAGTCTTGGTACTGACTTCCTTCTTGCAGAAGAGAGTAGATCGTAGCTGAGCGCTCACTGCATTAGCTTTGCTACACCTCGCTTCCAGTTCTTTCACTATGTTGTCATCCTGTGAGAATATGCATCCTAAGTACTTGAAACCGTCCACCTGTTCTAACTTGGTTCCTCCTATTTGGCACTCAATACGTTTATATTTATTTGTCACTGACATTACTTTCGTTTTGGAGATGCTAATCTTCATACCATAGTCCTTACATTTCTGATCTAGCTCTGAAATATTAGTTTGCAAACTTTCAATCGGATCTGCCATCACAACTAAGTCATCCGCATATGCAAGACTGCTTATTTTGTGTTCACATATCTTAATCTCACCCAGTCAGTCTATTGTTTTCAACATATGATCCATAAATAATATGAACAACAGTGGAGACAGGTTGCAGCCTTGTCTTACCCCTGAAACTACTCTGAACCATGAACTCAATTTACCGTCAACTCTAACTGCTGCCTGACTATCCATGTAAAGACCTTTAATTGCTTGCAAAAGTTTGCCTCCTATTCCATAATCTTGTAGAACAGACAATAACTTCCTCCTAGGAACCCGGTCATATGCCTTTTCTAGATCTCTAAAGCATAGATACAATTCCCTGTTCCACTCATAACACTTCTCCATTATTTGCCGTAAGCTAAAGATCTGGTCCTGACAACCTCTAAGAGGCCTAAACCCACACTGATTTTCATCCAATTGGTCCTCAACTAATACTCGCACTTTCCTTTCAGCAATACCTGAGAAGATTTTACCCACAACGCTGATTAAAGAGATACCTCTGTAGTTGTTACAATCTTTTCTGTTTCCATGTTTAAAGATTGGTGTGATTACTGCTTTTGTCCAGTCTGATGGAACCTGTCCCGACTCACAGGCCATTTCAATTATCCTGTGTAGCCATTTAAGACCTGACATTCCACTGTATTTGATGAGTTCCGACTTAATTTCATCCACCCCAGCCGCTTTATTGCACTGCAATCTATTGACCATTTTTTCCACTTCCTCAAATGTGATCCTATTTCCATCATCATTCCTATCCCATTCTGCCTCGAAATCTGAAACATTACTGATCGCATTTTCACCTACATTGAGCAACTCTTCAAAATAGTCCCTCCATCTGCCCAAGGCATCCACAGGATTCACCAGCAGTTTTCCTGACCTTATCAAAATACTTGTCATTTCCTTCTTACCTCCCTTTCGAAGACTGCTAATTACACTCCAGAATGGTTTTCCAGCAGCTTGACCCATAGTCTCCAACCTGTTTCCAAAGTCTTCCCACGATTTCTTCTTGAATGCTGCAATCATCTGTTTGGCTTTGTTTCTTTCTTCAACATAACTTTCTCTGTCTACCTGGGTTCTGGTATGTAGCCACTTTTGATACGCCTTCTTTTTCCTTTTACAGGCTGCCTTGACTGTATCATTCCACCAAGCTGTTTGCTTCATCCTACTTTTACACACTACTGTTCCAAGACATTCTTTAGCCACTTCTAGTACTGTGTCCCTGTACCTTGTCCATTCCTTTTCCAATGACGGTAATTGACTACATTCAACTAACTGGTACCTTTCTGAGATCGCTGTTATGTACTTGTGCCTGATTTCCTTATCCTGAAGTTTCTCCACTCTTATCCTCCTACATATGGACCTGACTTCCTGCACTTTCGGCCTCACAATCCCAATTTCACTGCAGATTAAATAATGATCAGTGTCATCAAAGAATCCCCTGAATACACGTGTGTCCCTCACAGCCTTCCTGAATTCCTGATCTGTTATTATATAGTCAATGACAGATCTGGTTCCCCTGCCTTCCCAAGTATACCGGTGAATGTTCTTATGTTTAAAAAAGTAGTTTGTGTTTACTAAGCCCATACTGGCACAGAAATCCAAGAGCTGTTTTCCGTTCCTGTTGGCCTCCATATCCTCTCCAAATTTACCCATAACTTTTTCATACCCTTCTGTTCGATTTCCAATCCTGGCGTTAAAATCACCCATGAGCAGAACACTGTCCTTGTCCTTTACTCTAACAACTACATCACTGAGTGCCTCATAAAAACTATCCATCTTATCTTGATCTGTCCCTTCACAATGCGAATATACTGACACAATCCTAATTTTCTTGCTAGACACTGTCAAATCTATCCAGATCAGTCGTTCGTTTACATACCTTATTGCAACTACGCTGGGTTCCATTTCTTTCCTGATGTAAAGCCCTACACCCCATTGTGCTATTCCTGCTTTGACTCCTGACAGGTAGACCTTGTATTCTCCCACTTCCTCTTCTTTCTCACCCCTTACCCGAATGTCACTAACAGCTAAAACGTCCAGCCCCATCTTACTTGCAGCCTCTGCCAGCTCTACCTTCTTCCCAGAGTAGCCCCCATTGATATTAATAGCTCCCCATCTCATTACCATTTGTTTGCCAAGTCGTATCTTAGGAGTCCCTGGTTTGTCAGTTAGAGGTGGGACTCCGTCACCTCCAAAGGTCCGAGGCATTTTGCTCTGATTGTTGCCAGCATCATATTTAAAGTACCAGGGAAGCAGGTTGCTAGCCTTACTTGCCCCCCTAACGGCTGAGGGACTAACCGGTGGATTTGGTAGTCTTTGCTGTATGAGCACAAAGGTGACCACGACTCAGAATATGTCCGAGATGCCCAGCCTTATTCCAAAGTAACTGGTATCCCGACTGTCAGGACCACTTACTTGGCCACTCATACATTGCCCATGGTTCATGAACTAGGACATGACTACAGGAACCCACACCATGAACCACTAAAATTTGGTTTTAAGTAAAAATTGAAATTAATCACTGCAAAAAAAAACCCTGTTAAAATTAACTAGTAGCATTATTTAAACACCTGCTTACTTCAACATACTTCTTATTTCATGACCAGTATTTTGAACAAGTGGACGGTTTCGCCATGGGAAGCCCTCTGTCTTCTGTGGTGGCCAATTATTTTATGGAGGACTTTGAAGGAAAAGCACTACAGTCAGCCACTCTCAAACCCTCTTGTTTTTGCGGTATGTGGATGATACATTTGTGGTGAATCCACATGGACTTGATACGCTGCCTACGTTTCTTCAGCATCTGAATTCACTCCATCCGGTTATGAACTTCACGACGGAAGTGGAAAAAGAGGGTACTTTACCTTTTCTTGATATTTTGGTACGAAAGGAAAGCAAATAGAATCTTAGGACATAGATACATTCAGGCCCAGGCGAGTTCAATCTGTGGAGCAGAATGAAGAAACGAAGCTAGCTCTTTATTCGCACGAAGTAATGGCCGCTATCGACAGGGGATCTCAAGCTGATTCCGTATTTCTAGATTTCCGGATAGCTTTTGACACCATTCCTCACAAGCGACTTCTAATCAAGCTACGGGCCTATGGGGTATCGTCTCAGTTGTGCGACTGGACTCGTAATTTTCCCTTAGGAAGGTCGCAGTTCGTAGTAAGAGACGGGAAATTATCGAGTAAAACTGAAGTGATATCGGGTGTTCCCCAGGGAAGCGTCCTGGGACCTCTGCTGTTCCTGATCTATATAAATGACCTGGGTGACAATCTGAGCAGTTCTCTTAGGTTGTTCGCAGATGATGCTGTAATTTACCGTCTAGTAATGTCATCCAAAGACCAGTATTAGCTGCAAAGCGATTTAGAAAAGATTGCTGTATGGTGTGGCAGGTGGCAGTTGACGCTAAATAACGAAAAGTGTGAGGTGATCCACATGAGTTCCTAAAGAAATCCATTGGAATTCGATTACTCGATAAATAGTACAATTCTCAAGGCTGTCAATTCAACTAAGTACCTGGGTGTTAAAATTACGAACAACTTCAGTTGGAAAGACCACATAGATATTATGGTGGGGAAGGCGAGCAAAAGGTTTCGTTTCATTGGCAGGACACTTAGAAGATGCAACAAGTCCACTAAAGAGACAGCTTATACTAAACTCGTTCGTCCTCTGTTAGAATATTGCCACGCAGTGTGGGATCCTTACCAGGTGGGATTGACGTAGGACACCGAAAGGGTGCAAAAAAGGGCAGCTCGTTTTGTATTATCACGTAATAGGGGAGAGAGTGTGGCAGATATGATACGCGAGTTGGGATGGAAATCATTAAAGCAAAGACGTTTTTCGTCGCAGTGAGATCTATTTACTAAATTTCAGTCACCAACTTTCTCTTCCGAATGCGAAAATATTTTGTTGAGCCCAACCTGTGTAGGTAGGAATGATCATCAAAATTAAATAAGAGAAATCACAGCTCGAACAGAAAGGTTTAGGTGTTCGTTTTTCCCGCGCGCTGTTCGAGAGTGGAATGGTAGAGAGATAGTACGATTGTGGTTCGATGAAGATTTGGTCAGAGAGAGGGGATGGAGGATATGGTCAGAGGGCGAGGAGGAAGATAACATGGTCAGAGAGAGTAAGTGGAGGAAAAAGACAAAGGGGGGATGGAGGAGGTGGACAGAAAATGTTGGGAGGAGGAGATAGAGAGAGAGGAGAGGAGCCATCCTGTGCATGTAGCATTGGCAAGACTTGCAGAAGCTACAGCTGTTGATGGGCACAGCTTAGCAGAGAGAGGGGGGAGAATGAGCTGGGCAGAAAATGGGAGAGGAGGTGATGAACAGTGTGAAGGGGCGAAGGAGATGGGCAGACAGCTTGGAGAACTGGGGGTAGACAAAAAGAGGGGGGTGGGGACATATACTTTGAGAGGGGGGAAATGCAGGACGCAGGTGGAGGGAGTAGAAGGGTTGTAGATAGGTGGAAAAGGAGCAGGAGGATATGGACAGAGTGAGGAGAGGAGAATGTAGACACATAGTGGGGGAAGAACATGTGGTTGGAGTGAGGGACTGAGAGGAGATGGATGAAGAGGTATGGTGAAGAATATGGAGAAACAGCTTGGGAAGGACGAGATGGAAATACAGAGCTGGAACGATGAGGTGAGGAGAGAGATAGGAGGGAGGAAGAGGCGAACATAGAGAGGGAGGTAGAATAGGAGATGTCTGCAATATACAGAAGGTCCAGAAAAATTTACACTCTTTAATATTTAATATCTTTGGAACAAAAGGACACATCATATCAATTTTGCTTGGTAGTGTAGTCCATTGGTTTCTCAACAGATCTCGGCGCGCGGGATATCCAGCACATGACAGTGCAGCAATGAATGATGATGATTGTCAGTTGAGCAATGCAAGGCCATACTGAATTAGTACTGGTAGTACGGAAACATGATGGAGGTACAACAGCAATAGTGTAATGTGTACAGAACTGCCACCAACATGTACAACAGTTCATCATATTTGTGATAAATTTGAAGCCAACAGTACTGTTCAGGATGTGTGTTAGGAAAGGTCTGGCCCATCGAAAGCATCAACAAATCCAGCTATTAGCAATGCTGTGTTGGAACATTTTACTAGGTGAACTAAAAAATCCGTGAATCAAGGTACATGTGAAAGTGGGGTAAGCTAATAAAGGGTACAACGAATTCTGAAGGCTGTAAAGTGGAAAGTGTAGACTGCAAGATCGCTGCATGCTGTGAACGAAGACGACCTGTATCGAAGGATGGAGTACTAAGAGTGATTTGAAGGCATGATTCGTGAGGATGAACGGTTTGCAGGGATGGTTTTCTGGTCTGCCAAGGAGCAATTGAAACTGCACAGTACTGTAAACCTCCACAGCCATGTGCAATGGGCTCCTGAAAATAATCAACTTCAAGTGGACGAATATGTTAGTCCACTGGTTGTTAAGGTGTAGTTTGGTCTGTCATCATGTGGTTTGATTAGCCCAGTTCTTCTTTGAACAAATCCTAACTGGTGAGGTGTATCTTCATATGCTGCAAACACCTGATTTATCTGCCAACTGAGAGGTGTTTAGAATGAAAGATTTTACCTACAACAAGATGGCGCTCCGCCTCACTACCACAGAGGTGTCAAGGCCTACTTGGATGAAAATCTACCTCGACAATGGATAGGTTGTAGAGGAGCTGTTGAGTAGCCACAGAAGCCTCCAGATCTTACCCCTCTTGACTTTTACCTTTTGGGAATATTGAAGAATGAAGTTTATCCACAGAAGGCATTTACACTGAATGAGCTACGAGAAACCATCGAGACGTCCTGTGTGGCTATCACATCAGCAACATTTCAGCGGCATTGGCGTTCTTTGGCTGCTAATAGGGAATCACTTTGAACACATAAAATAACCTTCTGCCCAAGCAATAATTGTAACTGTATGTCATTTTGTTCCATTGGTATCGGCTATCAAAGAGTGTCACGTTTTTCTTGATCTCACAGTGTTGCCAAATGCATACACAAGCAAAGCTGCAAAAAAAGTATGGTATTATTAATAAATTATTGTTAGGTGTTTCTTAATCTGGTTGCCTTAAATTTCTGATCATGGCTAATTTTCCTTGTGACAAGTGCTGTGTGCTTAGTAAGAAAGTTCAATAACAGCGACTATCTGCTGTGGCGGTGGTTTCTCTTCCTGTCACCTTTATGTTGGATGTCAAGTATACTTGGCGAACGCAATAGAAGTAAAAATTCTTGCTACCTTTAGCCTTATAAACTGCTCAAAAATGGTATAGCTTGCGTTTCTATGAGCACGTGTGTGCTTAAATACAAGGGGTGTAGGAATGAAAGAACAAGTCTTCTGAATAACCAAAGTAAACCTACTCTGTCTTCCTAGGTCAGTCGTTGTATGAGAAGGGTTTCTGCGATTACACAGTGAAAGCTACACCTTGTTCTTAGCATACTCAGTAGGATTCCTGTGAGCAGATACTGCAGTTCATTCCATTCACTGGATTCCCGGCATCTGGAAGAAGATGTTCACGAGGCAGGCGTGGTGTGCTCGTGCATTATCGCCTTGGAAGATCTGGACAATAGGCTGGAGGATACTATCGAAGTAGTGAACAGCCCTCCAATTAGTGAGGAGCATCATCCAGCCTATGTAGACGCTACTGGCCAAAACCTGCATGCTTCAGATGTGTACTGGAACCTGGCCACGTCCACTCCCAACTACCATGGTCATCAGGGCTAGAGAACGCTAACTGATCCAGTTTCCGTTCTTGGAGTTCCTTCACTCACGTTCTTCACTCACTACAGTCCGGGGGAGAGTGAGCATGGTTCATGATCTGGTTTTTAATGGATAGCTAGAGGCCAAGCCGATCGCCTGGAGACGATTGCATACTGTCTTGTGTGGACACAACCTTCACAGATGCCTCTAGAAAGCCAGTGCAAAGCACTTCTGCATTCTCCTCGGTGTAGCTAGGAGCCACAGGTTATAGCTAGGAGGCAGCAGATAGGACCTTTATGAGTGCAGGGACTATGAAGAGGCAGATGTTCAGTGTTTTGCATCTCATGTTAGTTGCCAAATGTTCGAATAATGCCGCTATGTGTATGCCAGTTCGATGACCAGCTTCCCATACTGATAACTCATCTTGCCATAAAGTGACATGGTGTGCACGGACTAAGCTTCTTGATTTGACACACAGTGCACTAAAGTCAACTGCACTGAGAATAAATATTAACTTTGTCCTACAGAACATTGGTGGCTCTACGTAGCATTTTTCTGTGGTCAAAAGAGTATCAAGAAAGAGGCTGGTGGTCAGCAAAACTCAAACATACAAACAATGAGAGTAAGATAAAACGTTTTTCTTTTTGAGCATTTTATATTAAAATCTCTTATCATTGGTTGCTTTTCATCGCGTTTACTTGAACTTGCCCTTAAAGAAGCAGCTGCCTCCTTGATAAGTGATCTTCTCTGAAGTTGTGTTTGTGACTTAAATGTGGACACTATACAAGTATTTCCAATTTGCAAGAAAACTATGTATTTCACCTCTTACTTGAAGTGGTGTCGACTCAGGACAAAATGATCGGAGGGATTTCCTTCACGGATTTGGTGTATTGATGGAACCTAGTTGATTCAGGCGCCAGGGACGTGTCCTTCTTAACAGATCTCGAGTGGGGTCAGTGCTGTATATTGAGAGCGTCTTATTGAATACATACAGTGAACTCGTTTTTCAGAGTGTCCTGCTCAGAAAGGCAAGCATCCAGTCTCGAGATCTGGTGAGTTGGTGTCTGGTTCTCATGATGTCTTAAACACAATCATAATGTTCACACCCTAAGTGGTAAGATACAGTCCTGCGATGTCCGACAATATGTAGTGGATACACTGCCTGGGTTGCTAGTTAGCTCTCAACTGGATTTGTGAAGAAGGGACTTGAGTCACAAGTGTCACAACTGCTGCATTCGTTGCGGCCCTGTCACATAACGCAGCATCCGAAGGCGATGTGTCCAGAAACTCGGAGAAAAATCCTGTCTCTCCACCGAAGAGGGCTTCATGTTACAACCATACCACATACAGCGTTACTTTATAGTCAGTAGAGCCAACATGAAGTATCGTAGCCATAATTTTGATTGCTCTTGGGGTAACAGATTTACTGTGTGCGAAAAATGTCTTTTTTCTTGGAGTGTGATCGCTCATCTCTGGATAAAGTCGCTCTACGTGTGCTACACTGAGAAGACAAAAGTCATGGGACACCTCCTTACATCGTGTCGGACCTCCTTTTGCCTAGCGTAATGCAGTGGGTGAAAGTCCCCAGCAGAAATACTGAGCCATTGTATCTCTACAGCTGTCCATAATTGTGAAAGTGTTGTCGGTGCAGAATTTTGTGCACGAACTGAGCTCTTGCTTATGTCTCATAAATGTTCTATGGCATTCATGTTGGGTGATCTGGGTGGACAAATCTTTCTCTTGAATTATCCAGGATGTTGTTCGAACCAGTTGCGAACAACTGTGGCCATTGACATGGTGCAATGTTATAGAGAAAAATCCCATGGTTGAAAGGCTGCAAATGGTACCTGAGTACCACAACATAACAATTTCGAGTCAATTATCGGTTTCGTTGGACCAGCGGACCAAGTCCATTCCGTGTAAACACAGCCATCACCATCTTGCACAGCGCCTTGTTGACTAACCTGATCCATGGTTTCGTGAGTTCTGCACCACACTAGAATGCTGTCACCAGCACTTACCAACTGCAGTCGGAACTTGTATGAGCAGGCCCCGGTTTTCCAGTTGTTTAGAGTGCAACCTAAATGGCCATGAGGCTTGGAGAGGCGTGGCAGGGGACGTGAAACTGTTAGCAAAGGCACTCGTGTCGGCTGTCTGTCTGCTGCCACAGTCCATCAGTGCGAAATTTCGCTGCCCTGTGCCAATGGATATGTCATACATTGAATTCGGCAGTTACTTCAGTGTTGTTTGTCTGTTAGCACCGACAGCATTGCGAACGTCGCTGTTCTCGGTCATTAAGTGAAGGCGGTCGGCAACTGCGTTGTCCGTGGTGAGAGCTGATGCCTGAAATTTGGTAGTCTCATCACGCTCTTGACACTGTGGATCTAGCAATATTGAATTCTCTAACGATTTCAGAAGTGGCATGGCCTATGAGTCTAACTCCAACTACCAGTCCCTATTCAGAATCTGTTAATTCACGTCGTACCTCCTTAATCACATAGGCAACCTTTTCACATGAATCACCTGAGTACAAATGAGAACTTTGCCAATGCACTGCCCTTTTATACCTTGTGTACGTTGTACTACCGCCATCTGTATACGTGCATATCACAATCCCTTGAGTTTTGTCACCTCAGTGTAATTTGAAATGACTCTGTTAACACTGCTCAGCTGCTTAAGGCCAGTGAAGATTTTTCCCGCTGCTTCTACTTATCCTTGTTCGGTTGTTGTGTGAAATTTTAGTTGAAAGCTGGCGGAATTGATTAATTCTTTTGCACTCATCAGTTTCGTTATCAGTTCACTGGTACGATTCACACTTCTCCCTTTGATTTATTCTTAAGCCCTATCAATAGATCTTCGTCGATCTTTGCAAAACTTAACCCTAGAATTTTTCTCCTTCATTTTCGTTCAACACTTCAACATAAAAGTTAAACAAATCTGCTGACACAAAATATCATTCGGAGGCCGATCACAGAGCGAACTAATTGCATGTAACACTATTTTTAGTTATTATCGGTGTTAGGGATGTAAGTTAATCTTAAGTACACTCGATATTTTGCCGGTTGAGTGGCGATTTTAGACTTAAAGTGAGACTGTCAAAGCTAATTACTATGGCAGCTTTGGCCATACACAGCCACTGATAAGTCGGTGGGAACGGTCATCTTGTGTTCTGTATGTTCTTTAGGGCTTTTGTAATTTGAAGATGAGGACAGGGAATTTTACGTGGTACTACGCATCACAGGATAATGGCACCATTGATGTATCAATCTTTAACTAAAAGAAACTGAAGTGTAGTATCAGACGCCTGCATATAAAGACCGTTACAATAACGATACTAGAAAACTAATGTAGTTGGCGATTACATCTTGTCATATAACACATGACAGGTTTTGATTAGAACTCAGTAGCCCACATAGGTTGTAGTAAATATAAACTTGTGTTCTGTCAGTGTATTCTTCTTTGACAAGATATTAACTGCAGTTCCAAAAAAGTATATGGTTGCATCGAAGAAAACTGCATTTGCTTCCATACCTCGATACATAAAAAAGTTTAGGGTATTAAGTGCATGACACAGTGTGTGTCTCTTCCACACCAACATGTGTAAAAAATGTCACTTCAGTATCTTGAAAAGGTCATGAAATACGGCACATGTTATGGCCAGATCATCCACGTCGCATGTGGAATTGAGTGTAGCATGTGACGCTCCCATAGAGATACAAACCAATATGTTGAGAATAGAAATAATTTTTTTGTCTTGAACATTAACACTATTTCGATATGTTATCTAAATTTGATATGGAGCAATGTATGGCCTGAAATGGACCAAAGTCTACAGAATGCGTTTTTACCATTGTAAACTCTTAAGATTTCGTGTATTGTGTGTTGACTTTGATGGATAAAAATAACTGTGATAACGAGCGAAAAGAATTCCAATTAATCGTCGCGTCAAGTTGTCAGTTGATGAGATGTGAAAAAACCTTGACAGAATAGTTTCCTCAAAATCAGATGAAGTATTTCACAGTGGCCAGGACGTTCGTTCTAGCACTTTACAGACAGTTCGTATGTATATGTATATGTGCTGCTGGAGGACACCTCGTGTCACACTCTGTGCTTGTGAGTAGTTGCTCGAATATTCGTAGCGGCAGACAGCAGCGGAAAAGTTCGACGCCGCCAGACAGCAACGCGACGCCTGACGTGAACTGCCACTGGGGTGTCTCCATGGCAACCTTGCTGCTGCTATTAAGTCTTCGGCACGGAATTCTCCTTTGGGAGATGGTTGTCAATTATCCGCGCAGAGTACTCTAGCGGGATCTAACGCTAACACAGTGGATTCCCGCGAAACGATCCGATTAACAAATTCGTAATGTCGATCATCGCTGTGACGTCTGCCACTGACGGAAACTACAAGAACAACAACAAAGTGCCCAGACGGACCCGAGGGATCCATTTATTTACGGTTGTCTACGCGCACAGAGTCTGTAGTCGTCGCGCAGTATCTGCCTGTTGGCGCCCGGCCTCCGCGCGCCCACGCTGGTGCGGACGCAGGCGCGACACCGGCGGCTGGGCCTCCGCCTCCCGCGCCGCAGCTCCCAACTGCTGCCGGAGGCGGACGAGGAACTACTGGGGGCGGCGGCAGCGGGGACGGCGAACCGGCCTCGGAGACCCGCGCGTAGCTTCCGGCGGCGGTAGCGCCGCCGCGGCCTCCACCTGGTGCGCGGAGCGTCGCCGCTGCTGGAGGATGAGCTGCGGGGGGCGGCGGCGGGCCGGCCACGACGACGCTGACGTCGCTTACCCTTCCGGTGCGGCACCTCTGAAGCGCTGCGGGCTGGGGGTGCGGGGGCGAGCGGAAGGGCCGCCGTCACCTGCGGGACGAGGGCAACGTTTTGTGACGTCACGACAGCTGATGAGGCATTGAGGCAAATAGAAATGTGTGATAAATTTGCACTCTAAGTGAGAATTTTGTTGTTAAACTCCGTCATTGATGGTGAAGTGGTATTTGTGCAGGTTTTTTTTTCAAATTTGCTAACTGTTTTAATGCACAGCTATTAGGCTCGTTAAGAGGTCAGTGACGCTGGCTTCTTAATTCTGGACATAGACTACCAACATGACGATTCAATTCCAAAAGAAAAAGAAAACCGAGTATGTCGCATTCTAATATTCACTGACGGGATTTCGTGGCAGGTTTCACACAACGCTGCAGTATCAATAACTCTGAATAAATCGGTTTAAATGTGAAGAAACTGTAGACTACCTTGTTGAAATGTTTCAAATAACAGGGAAATGTTGTTAAACATCGCGGTATCAGACAGTCTCCCTGGCATAGTGGTCTTTGGTGGGCACCAGAAGTGTTAAACTCAGAAGAGTTTTGCTGGGGCCACTCAATAGCAATTATGGACGTGTGGGGTGACGCATTGTCGCGCTGTATTAGCCCAAGTCAATCGGAGTTCACAATAGACATGAATAAATGCAGAGAGATGTAGTTAGCGGATGTACGAAATGTTTTTGGGTACGTGGGGGGTTGGGACGGCTGAAGAAATGAATGCCTTCACCACTGTAATCTGCTGTGGACAAGAGCTACCTAGAATATATGGCTAACAGTTAAGACTAAACTGTACGGAGTTAGTAAGACTCACCACTACTGACTGCATTAGCTCCTCCTCCATCATTCTGCAGTACATCTTGAAACACTCTTGCAGAAACAGCTCACGTTCCTGTAGACGAAGGACTGTATCAGCTACATACTAACTAACATCCAACTGTGCTTCTAGATTTAATGTTAATAGATTTTATGGCATCATTATCAGCAGTGAACGAATTGTAACCAGCAAATGCACCGTAAGAATCTGCAACTATCAGTTACAACACAAGTCCATAGAGGTAGCGATACTCACGTCTGATGACTCTATAGACAGCTCATCCGCCAGTCCGCTGTAGACTGCGTAGAAGTCCTGCAGAAACATCTACCACTCCTGTAAAGAAAAGGGTTTATTAGCTACACAGTAGCCAACACATGACCCTGAATGTAGATTTAACATGGGAAAATTTTCTTAAAACTGGTCTCTGTTGATATTAAGAACACGTGTTTGCATCTTAACCTCAATTTTCCTTGAGACTTTTCAAATGGGTACCATGTCAACGATTCGTGATGCATGCCAATACCACGAAGCTGCAATGTTCCATTTCACTTGTGCCCACTGCTGATCGACATGTGATAATTATCTTAGGTGTTTATGTATTGAAGAGTATAGTTCACATATTTTTGGTTTACTTACAGAGACACAAGAATTGAGATGACACCTACCAGTATCTCTGCGGTGGAGGGCCGTGGGAACAATGGTAGCAGGACAGTCGCAAACTGATGTGACCCGATGGCTTAATATGAATTAGATGGACGGCAGTTTATAGAGATCGAAGCTGTATTCCGAAGACCAGAGCAGGGCCCATCACGTGTATCATGAGAAAGAGAGAACCATTGTTTATCTGCACGGTAACTGGCATCTGACCTCGCAGAATCCACTGCACGTGTTGTTTCGAGGCAAACGATGTAGGTTTCGGAAGAGTGGCCTTTATTGTCTTAGAACTGCTGTATGTGTATCTCTGACGGGTCTTCACAAAAGGGAACGTCTAGAGCAGAGCCGTGAACACGGTCGAACAGTGGTCCAATGTTCTTTTCGCAGATGAGGCCCGATTTGGTGCGGACAATGATTCTCGACCGATCTGCATCTGGAGGGATAGTGGAACACGATTACGTGACCCACGCATTCTGGAAGAAACTGATATCGAGGATGATCCCTAATGGTGTGGGCGGGGATTACGTTGACAACTCGAACGCCTCTTCTTCATGAAATTGTACAGTTAAATCGGCAAGGTTTAACTGCTGTCAAGTATCGTGAGGATATCTTGGGACCTTATGTGCGGATGTTGCGAGGTACTGTGGGCCCAGACTTTTTATTGCTGGCCGATAACGATCGACTTCATAGAGCACGGGTGTTTGATGTTTCCCTGGAAACGGAAGATATTGCACGCATGGTGTGTCCTGCTCGCTCTCCCAATTTGATTCCCATAGAATACGTCTGGGGTGCACTGTGGATACGGGTTGCATTACCTCAGCATCCGCCAACCACTCACCAAGACCTGCCAGCAGCTGCAGGAAGAATGGGCGTTCTTGCCTCAACATGAGACTGAGAGCATCATTCACGGCATGCCCCATCGTTTGTATGGTATGTGTTGGCTCCAGAGGTGGTCACATCCCACACTGAGCACATTAACCAGTCATCGGAATGTGGGTGCAAATCCGTTAAGTTGGAAAACACGAAGAACTTTTTGTGTACCATTATGCATATTGCAGTTGTTTACGATCTGTGGTCTTTATGTTGTTTCTACTATTGTATGACTTGATTATACTGTTTTGTGGCAAAATAATCGCAACCTCGCAAAATTTCGGTTTGTGGCGTTAATTTTAGACATCAGTGTACTGTCTGATCAGATTAATCGGCTATCCGCACGTAATAAGGAACTGACCAGTAGAGGTCACGTGAAGGGGACCCACCAGTACAGAAGGAGGTGGGGAGTGTCAAGTAGTCAGTAGACAAGTGGTAACAGCAGGATGGTCGATCAGGAGAGCACAGTCTCTTTGAACCTTGATTAGTCACTGCATATCACCTGAGTTGGGACCTTTCATGCATTTTGAAGCATCCCAGGTGGACTGCTGGAGATGTAACCGTCAAGTGGGATCACGAAGGAGCGGTCACAGCTAAACTAGGACCATACAGACGTAGGGTACTGACGGACAGGGACCGCCGACCATTACGGAAGGTGAATGTAAAATATCGCCTGATGCTGGCGGAAGGAACTACTCGTGTCTTCCAGACTTCTACCAGTGCCGCTGTTAGTTGAATGGCTGTGCGTAGAGCATGTAAAAGGAATGGGGAACAGTGGTCGGACAGCTGCTCGTAAGCCACGCGTGTTCTGCAGTCGGTGCTGGGCGACGCTTGAGGTGGCGTACAGAGCTAAGCCACAGGGCAGTGGACGACTGCAAACAAGTGATTTGGAGTGATGGCTCACGCTGTACCCAGCGGGGATCTAATGGGAGGGTTTGGATTTGGCGAATGCCTGGAGAACGTTACCAGCCATCGTCTGCACCCTGTTATAAAGAACCATATGTGAGCCGTTTGTATGTGGAAAATAATATTACCGAAATCGCGTGATCTGACAGTCTTAATCGAACCCAGTGGAGCACGTTTGTGATGAGTTGGAAAGTGAACTTCGCTCCAGACCCGAGTGTCCAGTATCACTACCACTCATGTCCCAGGTCCTGAGGAAGAATTGTCTGCTGTTTCTCTACAGACGTTCATGTATCTCATTAAAAGTGTCCCGTAGCAGAGCTCAAGACATCATAAAGGAGAAGTGTCGATACACCACATGTTAATGTCCACTAATGCGTGTCCGGTTACTTTTGATTCGATTTTGAACATGCTTTAGAAACTATATAACGAAATTACACTCTATTTAGTAATGGTCAATACAAAGTTATGCCTTGCTAACCTCAGCTGTTCTTAAAAACCTCAAAGGGCTGTCGTCTCTACATTCATAGCGGCAGGGAGAGGACAGTGAGGTTCACGTAAAGGATCTATCTGTCTTCTAGCTGTTCGTTTGAAAACTGGTAAGAGACTGACTTATTCTTTGTGGGTGTAAAGTGCCATCCCTTGCTAAACTTCGACCAAACTTCCAGGATATGTTTGCACAATGTTTCACTATAAACTTTAACATTTACTGCTGTGTAACTGTACTTCTCTTTTCATGGACTGTTATATGCCGTTACTAATACGTTAGTTGCATTAAAGAAGGAGGTATTTGATTTTATACCACGATAAATAAAAGCACTTAGAGATATAACCAGGCGGGAATAAACCCGCTCCTAATGTATTTCAGCGATAAGTGAATTTCGGTTGCTAAAATTTTGGGCTATCAAAATTTGGTGCATCCCTATGTGTATATTCATTCTTATGTGGGTGCAGTCACTGACGACCTCTACGTGATAGGCGAAAGATCGTTTCGCAAGTCGGTTTTCCAGTTACTTCAGACCATGAGCACAGTGTTTTGTTAGAATGCATGGCTGCTTTTCTAAGAACTAATTTTCATTTCCAGAGTATTTTTCAAAAACCAAGTGACATTTCATTGCTAACGTCACATACGAAATAGTTATATTAGATAGGAGAGCTATAATTCGTGAGTGACTAAATCTGTAGGTGGATGGCGTGGCTGAAGGTCCTGCATTGCCGGATGGACAAAATGCCTGTACTCTCGAGCGCTAGCCCTTTAGGGCCACTGACTATGAGCATCATAAACCCAGTGATTCGAAATCTCCAAGGTAGTTGTGGGATCCCGATACACCAAAATCCTCACACTGTCAAGTTCTAACATGTATCGGTAGACAATTCCCTTTCTTATAAGATATATAAAAATATCTTTTTTACATCAATCTGCAGCCAAATGCGATATCTGAATGAGGCGAAACCCCCACCGTAATCTGATGTTGTACACAGAACAGAGGTAGCTTGACTACTATTTGCTTTGCACGCTTATACTGAAAAGCCAATATTTTGAATATCGATGCATGTAGCCCACATCATAGCAGTTGTCATTTGATCGTGTTGGGGTTTTAGAGTTAACTGTGTATATGTCACTAGAAACAGATTCAGAAGCAGTAACAGCTAATTGCGGTATGATGTAATGCCTGTGTTGTTCTGTATACAGCAGTTGGACGGGACTATGGAAACATTGAGAGAAGTATTATGATGTATCATGCAGCGTAACTTGCTGTGACAGTGCGAGAGAGAGACAAAGATATTGTTTATTACTCTGTGGCGGTCAGCGCTCACATAATTATTCTTAGGATATAGTTTTTTTGTTTTGTTCTTGTTAAGAGTAATTTTGAGGAGAGGAGAGCCATTCTTGTGATGTAAAAATCGACGCCATTGCGAGTTTGTGATTCATATTGTAAAATATAAGTGCATATGGAAGGAAATCAGTTAATAGAACAATAAAAATATTGTTCATTTCAAGAAGGTACGTCTTATTATACACCCAGCGATATACTGCTATTGTGATCTACTAATATCCCACAGCTGAGAACAGTTCCGACGGGAGCGTTCAGTTCTAGTGAAATAGTTCGATGATTTCTTCGGAAAAGAAGTCACTTCATGGATCATTCAAATCCACAATAGTAACTGGACGTTTCTCAGAACTGAAAGCAATCTGATTGCTATGCAACAGAGCCCCGAAGAATATTTCTCCGTACTTTGGTTACCACTTTCAGCTCAACACGGTATCTGCAGCATCTGGAGCAGATTTCTACAACAGCGGAAGAGTGTAATTGCTATCAGTTTCACACACCGCCCTGTGTACGCTGTATGTATTTACCCACAACAGTGAACAAACAGTTACTCACACACATAGAAGTCAATACTAGGTGGTGTGGAGAACCATTTCAGTATAAAGGCTCTGTAGAGCTAAATAGTAATTAGCCTTGTAATAACAGGAGTCTTTATAAATGGCGACCGTGACAGGACACGATCCTGATACAACACTCATAGTGAACATGAAATATAACCATGTTAGTCATTTAGTAATTAATGTTTCATTGTGTGTATATATGTCTAGTTCTATAGAGTAACTACATTATGGTCCTTTGTATGTTTCATGCTAACTGAACGTGCGGGAGTATCTTGTGAAGAGAACGAGTACGCCGTCCCAGCAGCCGAGCAGAAACTTCTAAAAGGCCAGAACATTTGAATTACTAGCTTTCTTGAGCATTTATGCATTTAGTTACCTTTCAGCTATTAATTTTCTAAGTATAAATAGTGTTGCTATATTACTTTTACTAGAATTCCTGTATTTCAGTTGATATAGTAAGACAATATTTTATGTGTTATCTATGTACTGTGTTTGTGTCACATTGTAAAGTGTACATTGACAGCATTAGGACATTAACGTTTTTTTGCGTGTGTAAAAGTTCAATAGTCACTTTTGTAGGACTTATTTAGAGGAGAAACTGTCAATTGCTCATTTACATGGTGATAACTAGATCTATGTTCAAAGGCAATAAGCAAGCACGCATCACAATGCCACAAAATGAATTAAATAGTGTGAATGCATCGTCAACTAGTGCCACAGAATTTAATACCGCCGTAGTTAGCGATATGTCGATTACGGCTGAGCAACCAGCAATAATTAATGCGCTCACGCCGTCGACACAAACGGTTGCTAGTTCCGACATTCATATGTCGAAAGAAGTCCAGAGAAATATGCAGCAACCAACAAACAACATGAATTTCATCTCTGACACAGACGCGTGCGAAAACGAAATGACTGTACCGAAAATTGTGTCGGTACAATCCTCATTAAGCCCAGTGCAATCGCCAATTGCTGAGAATACCGATTTGTTATCCCAGCTGATGTCAAGTTTGACTGTCATAACACAAGGGATTAAGGCATTGGAAACATCGCAATCTAATTTTGCAAACGACGTGAATCGTAGATTCCAAGTATTGGAGAGTGCGCAATTTAATTTGGCTCAGGAGCAATCTAATAAACTAAAAGAAATAAATGATAAGATTACTGAAAAATTCCAGAGTTTGGAAACAAAGCAGAGTCACTTGATTACCAGTCAGGCACAACTCATAGTTACACAAGAACAACAGTATCAGGAATTAACAAACAAATACAAAGACATCTTATGTCGTCAAGATACACTAAATCATCAAGTGCAGGAAGTTATTCATGTACAGAACACTATTGCGCAAGACGTGAATACAATTAAGCACGATAACGAGCAAGCTGTCATTGAGCTTACTCGGAGGATAGACACTCTCAGTCTCGAAGGCGAGAAACACATAGAGAAACTTTTCAATGAACATAAGATCGCATTCTCTAAGGACATTGAAGATTGGGCGAAAGAGCAAACCGAGACAGTGCGAAATTATGTTGACAAAACCTTGAAAGAAACGGTTTCTAACGTGCAAGTTAACAACGAAGCTGCACAAAAACAACTTAAGGTAGAAGTTAAAGAGATTAAGGAGAATATAGGAGATGAATTTCCTGCTTGGAAAGCAAAGATAGAAAATACATTAAAAGCATGCCAGCAAGGTCTAGTTAATACTAGAGGGGCACATACTACTTGCAGTTTATCAAAGGCAGACATTATTCCTGATGAAACCAGTGAAACCGAATCCATGCAACAATATCCATGTATTGGTGCATATTTACGTAATCAACCAGAAACAGATGATCGAGATTATCATTCGCCGCGAAGTAGCCACCAGAATACACCTGTGACCATGAATGAAGAAAAAATGCCTAAATATCGTCAATTCCAGATATTTATTCCCGAAAGGAAGTCGATCAATCCCGTGGTATTTATCAAGCAATTTAAAGGGATATTGCCGCAAATGTGGACTGAGCAACAAAAAATTATGTACGTTGCAGGATTCATACATGGAGATGGATCGATGTGGGCGTCAGAAGCATCCGATTGGTGTCAAGATTATGACCAATTTGAACGCGCTTTCTTGCACAAATACTGGAATAAGGGAGTACAAGAAAGACTACGTAAGGAAGTTTTTGACCCACAACCTTTTTCTTTCAAAAATGGATCTTTAAGAAAGTATTTCGAGAAGTATATAAATAAAAGTAAATACTGGAATGAACCAATCCCGACGCAGGATGTCATTCGAATATTAAAGGGCAAACTTCCACTTGAAGTTAAGGAAAAACTTCTACATGTGCCTGAACAACATGTGGAAGATTTTCTAGCCACATTGGATTCAATAGACATTCTGTTCGAAGAATCACGTGTGCGCTATAACCAGCCAAGTTACCAACCTAACAAATATAATAGTAACAACAAACAGTATGGAAACAAACCTTTTGCACACAATTCACCAAACCCACAGGTGAATTATTTCCAGAAAAACGTGAAATTTGGTAACGAAAATCCCGACCAGTGTAATCATGACCAACAATGTGAAAAAACATATAAACGGAAATGGAGGAAGAATAATAAGAAGAGGAAAGGATACTATCAAGAAGGGAATTATCAGCAAAAACGCCGATATCAGCAACCAACCCAAGAATATCACAACCAACCACAAACTTCAGGTTGGATACCAAATGATAATGCAAATGAATGGAGAAATCAACCACCAATAATAACCGACGTAACGGAGCAGAGATCTACTAATAATGGACGATCGTCAAACTAAACTCGACTGTCAGAAGCCCCGA
Source organism: Schistocerca cancellata (assembly GCF_023864275.1). Classification (NCBI taxonomy): domain Eukaryota; kingdom Metazoa; phylum Arthropoda; class Insecta; order Orthoptera; family Acrididae; genus Schistocerca; species Schistocerca cancellata. The sequence goes on from NC_064632.1 coordinate 572,898,481, forward strand.
CGGTGCAGTCGAGGAAGTTTTCAGGGGCGAAAATTCAAGCGTCAATTTCTTTCGGTACAATGATGGCAAATTATTAATAGAAGAACTTCAGAAAGATATGATGCCTTGTCAAGAGGAACATATCACTGAACCTGTTGCGAAAATTCAGGCGGCAATTGAAGGCATTACTGTGCAAGTTACTTTAGATACAGGAGCAGCAGTAAATGTCGTTTCTGAGAAGTTATTTCAAAGAATACTCCAAAAAGCAAATCCACCGGTTTTTCCTGTGCAATGTTGTAGAATTGTAGGTCCTACTGGTCATAAGTCTTCTCAGGTTAAAGTGCAGACTCAACTCCAGTTAGATATAGGAAATGTAGCTATAAATTGCACGTTCCTTGTAATAGAAAAATTGGTTGAGGACTGTATCCTGGGTATAGATGAATTTAGAGAGAGAAATTGGCATATCGATTTTTCTCTAGGCCGTGCCAGTTTTACAATAATGGATCAGAAACATCAAGTGAATCTTCTCAGGGAATATAGTACCCATGGAAAGTATTGTCAGGGACGAAAGCTGCAAATAAAGTGGATACATAGCAAACCTGTACGGTATTACCAAATTAATTACTTGCAACCAGTTTTAAACCCTGAAGATACGGTATATGAAAAGGTACAAGAACCTGAATATTTGCAACAACACCAAAGAAAGCAATTATATGATCTTCTACAGGAATATCATGAAGTCTTTCAAGAAAGACCTGGTGTAATCAAGGGATACACATGTCATTTAGATGTGATACCACACCAAGTTTTCTGCCGTATTTCTTATCCAGTACCGTGGCACCAACGAAAGGCAGTTGATGCGGAAATCCACCAGATGCTTGAATGGGATCTGATCGAACCTTCGACGAGTCCATACTGTAGTCCGCTTCATGTTGTCTCGAAAAAGGGAGGAAAAGTTCGTCTCGTGCTAGACGCACGGCAGATAAATAAGATTATCGTGCCCGTGCGAACTCATCCGGAAAATATCGATGAGCTAATTCAAAAGTTCGAGGGGATGAAATACTTAACAAATATTGATTTGAGAAGTTCATTTTGGCAGGTGGCTCTAGACGAACCATCAAAAAAGTACACCGCATTTGTACATGCAGGTAGAAGCTATCAATTTAAGGTTTTACCTTTCGGGTTAAACGTGAGCTCAGGAGTTTTTATAAATGCTCTAGATTATGCATTGGGACCTGCACTTCGAAGCAATTTAACTTTGTTTGTGGACGACATGCTCATAGCTACGACCACATGGGAGGAGCACGTTGATTTATTGAGAAGAGTGTTAGAACGTTTCAAGGAAGCAGGCATAACCGCAAATCTGCAAAAGTCCCACTTTGCTCGAGATAAAATCAAATTTTTGGGTCATCTTATAAATGGAAAAGGCATCTTACCGGACTCCGAGAAACTAAAGGCAATCAAAAACTTTCCACTTCCAACAACAAAAAAGCAGTTAAAGGGCTTCCTCGGAGTTGTCTCTTTCTCCAGGCGTTTCATTCACGACCACTCTATTAACGCAGAACCGTTGTACAGCTTGTTGCGCAAAAATAGTCCGTGGGTGTGGACGCAACAATGTCAGAATGCATTTGAAGCAATAAAACATGCCTTAGTCAATTCACAAATATTATATCATCCAGATATGAGCCAAGAATTCGGTTTAATGGCAGATGCTTCGGAAATTGGAATAGGTTCATGCCTCTTCCAAGTAAGGATGATAGACAGAAAATCAACTTTCTGTCCAATAGTCTTTGCTAGCCGACTCTTAACTGCTTGTGAAAGAACATATACGACTACCGAAAGGGAAGCATTGGCCGTTGTCTGGTCATTTAAGAAATTTTACTATTACTTATATGGAGCGAAGACAACAGTATACTGTGACCACAAAGCGTTAAGTTTTTTGCAAACATGTAAATTATTACATCCAAGATTAGCAAGATGGACGCTCTCACTCCAAGAGTTTCAATTTGAAATTAAATACGTAAGCGGACAGGATAATTTCATCGCTGATGCACTGTCTAGAATGCCAGATGGAGATTTGTCAACTATCAACATCACGGACAATCCGTCCGAATTTAATGTTCTTATAATGACTGATAGAATATATAGGAAACATTTTCTTGACATGTGTAAGAACATGGAAAAACTGCAGAATGAAGATCCTCGTTGGCATTCAATAAAGGAAACTTTAGCAAAGCCTGGAAACGATGATCTGAAGAGACTGTACAAAGTTGAGAACGACGTCTTATTCTTCAAAGGGCATCTTGATTCAGATAATTGGAAGGTGTGTATTCCCGAGAAGAATGAGAATGACTTAATTTTGCACACGCACATCACTTGGGGACATTTTGGAGTATTAAAGTGTGCTCGGAAGATTCAAGCATATTGCTACTTCCCAAACATTCGCAGGAAAGTGCACAGACAGTTAAGGAAATGTAAAATTTGTCAGCTAGCCAAACCAGGAAATTTTTGTGTGAAAGATTTCCTACATCCTATTATACCCACTAAACCGCTGTCAATCATTTCGGTCGACGTCTGTGGTCCTCTACCATCATCAAAGGAAGGATGCAAATATATTGTAGCTTTTCTTGATATATTTACTAAGTATGTCAAACTTTATCCGTTAAAATCAGCTACTGCTGCATCCATAGCCAAGAAGCTGGTCAAGGATTATATAGTCAAGGTTGGCAAACCAGAGGCTATTCTTTCTGACAATGGGTCAATGTTCACTGGATTTCGTTGGAGGCAAACATTAGCCAGTTGTGATATAAAACAAATTCTAACATCAGTGTACCACCCTTCGGCGAATCCCGTGGAACGAATTTTTCGTGAATTAAACCGGTTCATGAGAACATATTGCCACAACCAGCAACCCAAATGGATCGATTATCTTCACGATTTTCAGGAAATTGTAAACAATATGCCACATACTACAACGGAATACACCCCATATGAACTGATGTTTGGAAAACAGGAACAGAATGACTGGATTCGACCAATTCCTAAAGTAGCTATTAACAAAATAGACCTACAAAATAAAGTACGACAATCCTTACTTAATATAATGGACAAGGCAAGAAAAAGGAAAATATATTTTGACAATCGACTTGGAAAAATAAAAACATATAAAGTAAAAGACCAAGTTTTAGTAAAAACTCATCCTAAGGCTTCACTTATACAGAGGAAGAACACAAAATGGCAATTACTGTATCAAGGACCATTTGTGATTACCAAAATACCCCATCCAGGAACTTATGTTTTGAAGAATGTGAAGAATGGAAGGGTGAAAGGAATGTATCCTCATCACTTGTTAAAGCAATTTCATGATGACTGAAGATTCTGAAGATTGAAAATACTATTCTTATCAAATAATATTGATTACAAAATTTTCATTAAACCTATGAATCATACTTAGGATAGTTTCTTTTTTTTTGCAATTTAGTAGTTAGTTTTTCTTTTCAGGCATAATGTACGAGAGATATGCAGACATTATGTATTTGTTTTCCACTGTAAAGATAAGTTTTCTTTTCAGTATGCAGAGAATTTAGCTATAGTATGAATGATTTCTTTTTAAAAATTTTTTAATTTTTATTTAGTTGATAGTAACTTCAATCAGGTTTCACAATGCATAATGACCATGGGTTAGTAACTCAAATGAATCTGGTCTATGGCAAGATATTTTTTTCTTATGTCAATTTAACAATCTCAATGTATGTTTGTATTTGTTTTTTTTACTCGCTGAGCTGAAGTCATGCTGTTCGGAAGGGGTAACCCGTTCTCAGTTTTAAAAGGACGCATATCACTTTGTTTCAATCTTTTGTGATGAACATTGTCTTTAGAATTGTACTATTGTTGTAACATACCTGTGTATGTAAATTATGTTGTATCAATTGTTGCTCGCGAAGTTACCAACTGAGCGAATGCCTTTCAGTTACAAGCACATCAACAAGTGTTAAAGTCCATCTGAAGGATGACGAGCATAAGTTGACACGGCAGCTCCAGTTGGATTTGTGTATAGTGCATTCTAGGGTTGTTGATAGAAATGAAGAACACCTTACGACTTCCGAATATTTCGAATTCAGGACAGAGAATTAGAAAGAACTTTAATCTTAGATTCTATTTCAGCTCAGCATAGATCAAACACCTTTTCCACGGAACTTACACTGACTCTTATTTTCATGTTAACCATATGCGGAAAACCATAATACCCACGAGGAGACAGTGAAATGGGAATAGAATGCAATCAGTTACCCGGAGATGACTGATAGAAGGGAATCGTAGATGGACGTAAATCAACGCGTCGACGGTTCACCTCAAGACACAGAAGATTAACAGTGTTGTGTTTCTTTTGTGAACAGTGTTTAAATTCATTCAACAAAAAAAAATCCATATTGTAAATATTTTTTTTATTTTCCATTGTAATTCAATTAATTATCTTTGCAAATGAGAAATACGAGGATGGTAAATCTACCCCGAGGTTTTCCTTGGTTTTCCTTTGTGGGGCTTGGCCGAATGGCTAGATTATCCGTTTGAGACATCCCAAGGCGAGTGACAGAAGCTTTGAGTGATGATGAAAAAGGTTTCTGATCACATCTCATGCCATCATCGACAAATGAATAAAAGCAGCATGTAAGCTATGCATATATGCTGCATCAGGAATTCAGAACAGCCTTTGTCAGCAGTATATGCACCCAAATCTATAATTTACATTTAGATAGTCATTCACTAATACCAAATATCATAAGAAATACAGTGGACATTAATACTCTAGTGGACTTTAATACAGCGTCATAAACAATCATCGATATAGTGTTGTGTGAACGCTCGTGTTTGTTTTTGCCCAAAAACGTTCGTGCACAAGAGGGGCATATATGATGTATCATGCAGCGTAACTTGCTGTGACAGTGCGAGAGAGAGACAAAGATATTGTTTATTACTCTGTGGCGGTCAGCGCTCACATAATTATTCTTAGGATATAGTTTTTTTGTTTTGTTCTTGTTAAGAGTAATTTTGAGGAGAGGAGAGCCATTCTTGTGATGTAAAATTCGACGCCATTGCGAGTTTGTGATTCATATTGTAAAATATAAGTGCATATGGAAGGAAATCAGTTAATAGAACAATAAAAATATTGTTCATTTCAAGAAGGTACGTCTTATTATACACCCAGCGATATACTGCTATTGTGATCTACTAATATCCCACAGCTGAGAACAGTTCCGACGGGAGCGTTCAGTTCTAGTGAAATAGTTCGATGATTTCTTCGGAAAAGAAGTCACTTCATGGATCATTCAAATCCACAATAGTAACTGGACATTTCTCAGAACTGAAAGCAATCTGATTGCTATGCAACAGAGCCCCGAAGAATATTTCACCGTACTTTGGTTACCACTTTCAGCTCAACACGGTATCTGCAGCATCTGGAGCAGATTTCTACAACAGCGGAAGAGTGTAATCGCTATCAGTTTCACACACCGCCCTGTGTACGCTGTATGTATTTACCCACAACAGTGAACAAACAGTTACTCACACACATAGAAGTCAATACTAGGTGGTGTGGAGAACCATTTCAGTATAAAGGCCCTGTAGAGCTAAATAGTAATTAGCCTTGTAATAACAGGAGTCTTTATAGTATGTGCTATTCTAGACAAGCCTGCAGGTTGCTCTGTCGTCTCTGACCACGAACGGAACCAGTGCTATATCCTCAGTACGTTGCAGACGTCGGTCGTCGTAACAACAATGTTTTATCGTAGTTAAGTGAATCCGAACGTGGGCAAACTGTTGGTGCTCCTATGATGGCTGCTTCCGTAACCAATTTAGCCTAAGTGTTCGGTGTTTCAAGAGACACCATGTCGAAGATTTGTAGCATGTACACGGAAACGAAAAAAACCACCATCCGCTAAGTCAGAATACAGACAAAAGCGTGTGTTGAGTGATCGTGACATACGGTCATGGAGTGGATGGTGACGAGCAATAGGAAGAGTCAGCAGCAAAAGTCACTGCAGAACCGAACGTCCCATTCGCGAAGCCCATCTGCACCAAACAACACTAATCAAGCTCCATTAGCAGAGAATTTCAGGGCTAACTGGAATTCCGAAACCACTCAACAAGGACAAAAATCCCCGTAAGAGGAAAACGTGGTGCCAAAGACATAAGACCTGGACTGTGGAGCAATAGAAGAAAGTCACCTTGTCGAATCAGTGATGTTGTACAATGTTTCCAACTTCTGGCCGAGTTTACGTGCCAAGAGCGAAACACGACGGTGGTATGGAGATGATTGGGGCAGCAGTATCGTGGTAGTTCATGGGCCCCTGCGGTCACTATACAATGTCGTATTAATGTCCATGGCTATATGAGCATTTTGCTGATTCCCTGGTACAACGTCTGTTCTCCAATGGTGATGCTGTGTTGAAAGACATTGGGTCCCCTGTTCAAACTGTTTCCGTCGTCCAGGACTGGTTTTCTTTTCCACGGGGACGAACTGTCGCATCTCCCTGGCCATCACAGTCAACAGGCCTCAATATTATCGAACCTTTGTGATCTACTTCGGAGAGACAGGTGCTAGATTGCTATCCACCTGCATCGTTGTTACCTGAAATTGCCGCTATTTTGCAGGAATAGTGATATAAGATCCCTTGAGAGCCATACAGACTGCATAGTCATCCATTCCGACACGTCTGGAGGCTATTATTTACCTACAATGGGTTTTCTGTGTTAGACGTGGCAATATGTTCCCATACTTCTGTTCATCCCCTGTACAGAGGGTCTGCCCCCAAACGCTGCTAACGTTCTGGAGCGACGTACAAAGAAGAGCCTCACCTGCTGCATGACCGCCACTGGGTCTGGAGGGGCGCCCTCCGCCTCCTGCTGGACGTTCTCCTCCTCCTCCACCTCCAGCTGCACGTTGTCCTCTTCCTCCTCCTCAGTGCTGCCGCAGCAGCACAGCCACCGGAGGACTCTCCGCCACATCTGTGCGTACAAGAAGTATATTAGGTACTATCGTTACCCTCACCTTGGATACAGCAGTGTCTCTCACTCCCAGTACAAACTGATACTGTCCAAAAAGTGTCTTACGAGAAGATCATCCGGACTAGAGACGCCCTGACAGAAACTCTAAGGTTCACATTATATAGCTATCAATACCAGAAACTAAATATTAGGCAGATAGGCGAATGTTACAAAATTTTTCACTACAAAGTGTATTTTTTGTAAACATATTACACAGGAAAATTTGCTTTTTATAGGTAGAATCTCTTATCTGTCTGCGAAGAACACTCATGAGTGGACTAGTAACACGTATTGCTTTCAGACTTCACAATGGGCTAACAGATATGTGTTCAATTGGTCGGTCCAAGTTGTTGTCTAGTGTAGGATTTCTGGCTGTCAGAGCCAAAGCCTTCCATGCAGTATCACATTTCATATGAACAAGATGAAGAAGCTGAAGGATGACTTCATAAAGTAGTGTTAGGAAGAAACGACAGATGCTACCACGCAGCTCCGACGAACGTGTGGTTTTCGCCACCCACTGAACTTACTTGTGTTCTCATTGGCTGCTGTAATAGAAGATCGAAGGATTACCCTCTGGTCTGCGTGCCAGAACTCTCACTTTCGTTTGCTCATTATGCTAAATTAACATTCATACCCTGTTTATAATAAAATTTGTATAACTTCTTTATATTGAGCTATCATTACTTTGTCAAAACACCATATTACTATTAACTTGTCAGAAACATTTGAATAAGCTGAAAGAGACGAATCGCTTCGCCTGTCATACAGGCAGCACTTCAAGGATACGAGAATGAAGGTGGAAGCAAGAAATAGTATCCTTTCGAGGATCACTGGTAGTAGGTAGGGCTCCCAACCACAAACCCTCAGAACGACGACACTAGCAACATTTCAAAGTGCTGTTGAGTATGCATGTCCAGTCTGGTATAAGCCTACCCAGACAAAGTTCACAAGGCACTAAAAGATATGGGTAGTGGTATTCCAGGATGTTTGAAACCTACGCTACTTGTAAGACTCTACAGCTCGCAGCTGTAGTGAACCAGATGTTCGTTTTGACGTAGCTGCCAATGCGGAGAGAACTAATCAGGTTTCTCAGGAAAAAAATAATGTAAGCACAATAATAAAAAAATCGAAGGTAAAATTTAAGTTAAACTAAAAATTCCATATAATGAAATTCATTAGTATAAGCTTTCAATGTCTTTAATCCATTTTATCTCAATTCAACATGTCCATCTTCAAAAAATTAAAAATCTGAATTGTTATTGATTTCAAATATCTGTTAAGTAAAGGAATCTTAAACTCTTTATTAAGCACAGTCTAGTTTCATCTGAACATCTGGTATTGAAATATCTGTATCCAGTATTGTTATCCACCCCTTTACTTTTAGATCTCTATTTTTTTAAACAAATTAGAATTGCTTGCATTATTGAGCTTCTTCAGGAGGGAGTCCATTTAAATAGGGAAAATTTTTATTGCAATAACATGTTATATGTTATAAATAGACAACATTGGTAGCAAAAACAGTATTATTCCAGTGATGGAGTTGTTAAAGATATATATATATTTGAAAAAATGAATAAAATTATTTAAATGAAAAAGACAGAATATTTGCAACTATAAAAAGTTAAAAAAAGAATTATGCTGCAAATCTCTGGTGAGAAAAATAGAAATACAAAACTAATTCTCATGAACAACAAAAAAGGCTTAACAGATTTTTTTAAAAACGATAGTCTACATATAAAATATGAATATTTACATAATAATTATAAGTCTGTACAAAAAATATTAGCTAGAGAAGAAAGGAAGCGTTTATTATATTTAATGAAGGCTGGTGTATTAAAGATATTTTTCAAATTTCTGACTTTCTAATTATGATTCATGATTCTCAAAAGTATGAATTAAAAAAGAGAAATAGAAAGGTAGTAGTTTTAGAAAATAGAGACTACAAGAGAAAAGTTACTTCATTTAAATAATTGTTTTAAAGAAATTCCCAATACAAATTTTATTTTTATGTTAGAAAATGTAGAAAACTTGTTTTAATTGAAATATCCTTATGGCACTGTTTCATAATTTTCTAGAACTACTCTTTTACTATACTAAAATGAGAATTCTTTCCAAACTTACTTGTTGATTAAGTTTTTAGCTTAAAATCGCTGGTTATCTGCCTGTACTCTAATTGTATCTTTTCCTTCACTTCATTCTCAAGTTTTTCAATCATATATTTGCCATTCAAGCTTTGAATATCCTTATATTTTAAAGTAAACCCCTTCATCTTCATCACAGAATTTTTATCATTTTTCTCAAAATAGTAACTTTTAGATCCAGTCGATGTTGAGATTTTAATCCACTTGTCTCCTAACTTATCAGTCCATTCATCCAGCATACAACCTGTTTCCACAGTATCTTTGCCATCATCTATATACTCTATATTATCCTGTCTCTATCAAAATACATAACTGACTCTCCAAGTTTATCTAACATATCGAACAACCTAAGCCTTATATGAGAATGCAGGCTTTCTTGGCGAATCTCGATGATAAAATCTTCTTGGGTTGACAGCTGAGTCAATGCATTGTTCTTCAGCAAAGTTTCAGCAAGTTTCTTACTTGCCATTGTCATCTGTAGATGGCAAGTTGGTGAAATGTTGCTGGAGAACAACGCATTGACTCGGATGTCAAACTGAGAAGATTTTATCAGCCTGAGCCTTCTATTTGATATAGTGAATGGTGTCATAAAAATATTTACAGCAGTGTTATTTTCTATATAATAACCTTTGAAATTACTTTTTGTCTGAGCCATATTATGATTAATAAAATTTATGTCAATATTGTCTAATCAATCGTCCAATTATATCTTATAAAACTGTTGTTAATCTGTAATATACTCAGTTTTACTCATAATTTGTCATTGTCTAAACTCTCCCCACAATGAATTTAGACATATCTTAACAACAGTATTTTATTCTGCATTTTCTTTATCTTATCACGATCCAATGCAATATCCAACTGTCTTTCTCTGTTTTGATGTGTAACTCATTAGGTTCAAAGTCATCAGGACTGGTTGCTAATTTTATTTTGATAAAGTGTTTTACATAATTTTTGAACAACATGTTGCTTTTATTTCTAAAACCACACATTTTATTGATACTTAACATTTGATATCACTTTTCCACAACTTTCTTTACTTCATCAGATGTCGAAGTTCCAATAAAACGTCTTACATCATCATTGCAATTACTTTCATTTATTTTTTCTTCTGCACATTTGACACATAAGTAAAAGAGCAGTTTTTCATTTCCATTGATCTTTATCTCTTTTGGCAAAACTTGATTCTACGCTCCTCTAGGTGCCAACACTATCCATTTTATAAATCTGGACCTTTTTAGTATAATATCTTCATTTATAAATTTTTATTGGATGGCACTCAGGATAATAATCATGACATTTCACAGGTGATTAAAGTCTACAGACATCAATGTATGAGGGTCGTCCAATAAGTAATTCCCCATGTTTTTTTCTCAGACCATATTTATTATTGAGAGTCAGAATTTGTTGAAAGTATACATTAACATGTGTTGTTCATGTCCTATTTTTCTAGATAGTCTGCATCACCTTCTATGGCCATATGCCAACGTTGTTGTAGAGCATGTATTCGCTGCTGGTAAAAGCTCTTGTCCTGTAGCTTCAGTCATGTTTTCACTGCATGACTGACACTCATGTCATCTTCGAAGTGTGTTCCCCATAGAGAATCTTTAAGTGGCCCAAGGACATGGAAGTCTGATGATGCCAGTTCGGGATTGTAGGGTGGATGAGGCAAAGATGTCTAACCCAATTTGGCGATGTGTTCCCGTGTTCTCAGACTTGTGTGTGGGAGTGCATTATCGTGTTGGAGCAAGATTTCTGCAGTATTCTTGTCCGACTAAACACGTTGGAAACGATTCGTGGGCTTATTCAGAGTCTTCATGCCTCGTAATTGATGAATGGCACTCTTGGGATCAGATCCAGGAGAATGATGCCATCAGAATTACCGGAGAATGTCATCATGACTTTTCTGGGGGATGGGGCTGTCTTGAATTTCTTCTTTTTTGGTGATTGAGGGTGATATCACTCCATGGACTGCCTTTTTGTTTCGGGCTCAAAGTGGTGCACCCACTTTTCGTCCCCCTTAACTATCTATGACATAAAGGCCTCTCTGTTGGTCTCAAAACACTCCAACAATTGTGATGAAATGGCCTTTATTTGAATCCTGTGGTCCACTGCGAGCATTAGTAGAACCTATCATGAGCAGCTCATCCGAGAGTCTCGATCATTGCAGATGCACTTCCAATGCTGACTAACAACTTTAGATGCAATTGCAGAATCGTGATACGCCGGTCAGCACGAATAATGGCATCTACAGAATTCAGCATGTCGGGAGCAATGACTGTGACAGGACGTCCTGAGTGTGGCTGATCATGGAGCTCTGCTTCTGCATATCCTGAGACTGGAATTTTGTTTACCCATCACCCAATTGTACTTCTATCAACTACAGCCTTGCCATACACTCCACAAAAACGTTTAAGAACGTTCATCATGGTTTCTTTTTCTGCACAGAAGAATTCAACATCAGCATGTTGCTATAATGTGAGTTATATGAAGACGCCATTTTGACCCTGTAGTACAGCTCTGCCATCTGCCAGAACATTTCGAAACTTCACTGGTGCACAGAACCAACATGAAATGTGAAGCACCATCAAGGACGATTGTCTAGGTATATTAATTGCTTTTTAAAAAATGTGGGGCATTACTTATTGAATGGCCCTCATATTTTATTGTCATGGTAATACCATTTGTTTATCTCTTAATTTTATGGTATTAGTTTGACAACCAAAAAAGGCACCTTTTGGATTCAAAGTGTCATTAACTTTAGGCAACTTTTTTAAATTTATGAATATTTTTAAACTGTACTTCTCCACATCTCCACTATTTTCTCCGGTATTTTGTATATTTGTGCTTCTTATTAATGTCTTCTGATACAGGTCATTTATCGAGTCTTTATTTACACTGGTAACCATTTCAGTTTTAAAACATTTTTACAATTTTTTTACGATTACGAGCATGTTGAGTGCTATTATTGTTTAAACAGTTTAGCAATAGACTGTTTGCTATAGTTTTACTTCTGCTCTTTATTCTATACAGCAATTCGTCTATTAGAGAAATATTTAGATCAGTATACAGCCATGAAAACTCTAGCAATTGTTAAATAACATAATGGATCTATATCAGCTAATTCAATGAATTGTTTTCCTATTTCTAAACAATCTCTTCTCAACATATCTACATCAGAATAGCAGTATTCATTCATTCCTTTCCTCATAATGGATACATATTGTCTGTTAACTTTTGCCTATCCCATCTGAGACATATTTCTCTATCTCTGGTTTCATAGAGTCAACACAATTATATTTGACATCTCCAATAAATCCTATTTAATTTTCATTTTCTTGGGTATTGAATAAATGTTTGAAGTATAATTTCTTCAATTCCTTTAAACCAATTATTTTTGGAAAGCTACTAACTTGCCCTTGTACAAAATGGGTTCTATTTATAATTTGTATTTCTAAATGCTTTGTCTCCAATAACAGCAGTTTAGTTCTTGTGTAGACTATATTGTTTTTATTGTATTTTCAACACAGCACTTCGTAATTGATTACACGGTATATTGGTTAGCGCCTTTTGTAACGTGTATTTATGCTATACTTTAATTTTCTTAATCCCACATGTAGTTAGATCATGCTTAAAGCTGGATCCCAGGCTTTGCTTGGCTGGAAAACGCTGTCTTTATTTATTAGTTCGTCATGCAGCCGAATCTCCACTGCCTTTTTGAGGATACAGCCCCAGAAGGTGCTCGATTGCTGTAACGCCTTTGTGCCATCTTAGGTCATGTCATGAGCATGTGAGATACAGTGCTCTGCCACAGCGGACTTGGTCGGCTGTGCGTTGTCTGCGTGGCGTTTATGTTCACTACATCTCTCCTGTACCGTCTGGATGGTCTGGCCAACATACATTTCCACACACTGGCAAGGGATTCTGTAAACTCCCGGGTTCCGGAGTCCTAAGCCGGCCTTGACTGATCCTAATAATGATTTCGTTTTGGATGGGGGGCGCAACACGCACTTCACATTATATTTTCTGAGTATTCTGCCGATCTTTGCCGATGTGTTCCCGACATATGGTATGATCGCTGTCGCAACAGGTTTGTTTTCGTCCTCGAAAGGCTGCGGTCTCGGCTTCTTCGGTCTTAAAGGCCGTTTTATCTGGCAGTGTTTGTAACCGTTCGTGCGGAACACGGCCTGCAAGAGCTGCAATTCAGCCGTTAGGATGTCACCAGTTGCTCAAAACACCATCTCACTGAGAAGCAGGATGACAGCTGGAGGCATGCAGGTACAAATCTGTATGTGTCGGGTTACGGTAGACGCTATGTCCTAGTGTGCCATCTAGTCTTCGCTTGACGAGCACATCCAGAAATGGAAGCTGGTTGTTTTCTTCTACCTCCATCGTGAACTTGATATCCTGGTACAGCGCGTTCAGATGCTGCAGAAATGCTTGAAGGCGTTGTCGTCCTTGCGGCCAGATTACGAATGTATCGTCTACATATCGAATAAAGCAAGAGGGCTTGTAGGCTGCCGACTCGAGAGCTTCTTCTTCAAAAGCCTCCATAAACATATTGGCCACTATTGGTGGTAGCGGACAGCCCATCGCTACTCCATCAGTTTGTTCGTAGTAGTTCCCATCGAAAAGAAAGTATGTTGAAATAAGTACGAATTCGAAAACATTCGTTACTGTTGGTCGGATTTCTTTCTCCTATGAGGCTTAGGGAGCCTCTTAGACGTACCATGGTAAACAGGGATACCACATGAAAGCTCACCATGAGGTCTTCTTGACCCAGTCGGAAGTTCTGGACCTGCAGGACGAAATGCTTTCTGATGTGGTGCTGACATTTGCCCACAGCTCCCGAACTTCCAACTGGGCCATGGCAATGGCAATGCTGCGGACAATAGAAGGAGAAATGCACCGTTATGTTTTCTTGGGCCAGAGTCTTCTTTCCTGTTTGTTAGGTATTCAACAATCTTTTTCAGAACAGGTATACCTAATGTTATGAGCAAATTTCCACCAGTTTTTTATCTCTCTTTCTTTTTTGAGCATCAGTTAAAAATGACCTGTGGTATGTAACTCTTCATAATTATGTCTAAATTTAATTATTTTTGGTATAATTTTGCCACTAGGTAGCAATTTGTAATCAATACTGAAATTATTCATTTATGTAACTAAAAATTATTATGAGACTTTTTTTTTTAGTCCTCACCTACTTTCACCAACATCCAAACCCATTCCCAATTTTCTCTCTCCATACATTATGCCTCTAACCGTTGTTGCTAATAATTTTTTTCCAAGTGATGCATCTTCAGCAAACATTCTCTATTCTGTAGCTAGCTAAAGTTATTCATCAGCTTGATATTTAGTTTCTAAATCTTCATTATCTCTGTAAGCAATGTAATGTTTTTTGTATGCTTCTTCTAAGAAATTTGTAATCCTATCACCACATTCTAGTCATCCATCTAGTTTAGTGAACAGTTTGCATTACAAACATCATGGCAGATGCATGTCTGGCATTGGAAATGATTTAAAATCCAATTTATCAACCGTTTCCCTGTTTTTCAGGTTTCCAAAAAGTGTGTGGCAAGCTATTAAAAATCTAATCATATATGATATTAATTTTTGATTATTGGTAATGAAGTCACAAAATTTTTTTGTTAACAGTTGCATTATTCCTATGTTTTTGTTATGATGATTTTTATTTGCAGCTAATTCATCTTCATGATTTACTGCTTATGTGTCGATTAATTCACACCTTAGGTATATTTAATTGGTTTAGCTATATATTTTTGATCAAACCTTCACCTTTTTGATCTGATTCCTAAGAATCTAAAATAGATTATGCTTCTTTTAATTTCGCGAAATGGATGTCATCAATGTCTTGTATCAAATTGTTGTATTTAATACCTTTACTTGGTGTTATTTGATCAAGATTCTTAACAGAATATAACGCTCCTGACTGGGACGAAATATGTGCATAGTTCGATAAATCAGTAACGTCATATTTTCTGCCTATATGATCCATATTATTGTGTTTTTTTAGTTGAAAGATTCGCCAGTACATCTGTAGCATTGCATATATTTTCACCAATAGTTAATTTATGAACCAACATATTTAAGATAACCAATAGGTCTCAGTCCAAAAATTTTATTTTCAGTGTGACTGATACATTTGAATAACGTTCCACTTAGCTTTATTTCCTTAAAGTTTTGTTCTTTACCATTATTTTTTGTTCTTTTTCTCTTCTTCAGTTCTTATTTAATGCATCTTGTATTTCAGATTCACTTAATTTATAAGCATATTTTTATTGGTGGTATGGCATTAAATTCTTCTAAATAATGGTCATAAAGGAGCTTTTGTTTTTCAACTTCTAAATTTTCTTGAATAGCTTTCAGAACGTTGTCATCTAATCCTTCTTCACTTCCTTGTGTTACCAGGCTGATATTCATTTTTATAGTTTTCATATTCTCTTCTTGGTTGTCTTTTCCATTGTGTAAATTCTTCTTTTTATTCCTTCTTTTTCTTTTTGTTTCATCTAGCTTTTTTACTAATATATGAGTCATATTTTGCAAACATTTACTGTAAATAAAAGCATTAATAAGCATTAATGTATGATGGGTGATGTAAAAAATCTTCAATTTGATTTCTGTAGTTTCCTCTGTTAGGTTTTCTAGTAATTTCTGTCATAAAAATTCAAACTGACCATTATTCCAGCATTTACTACAATATTCTTTAAAATAGTGAAATTTATAGTCACCAGTATCAAACTCATGGTAAATATGATTTAAATTTGTATCTTCTCTACTAAATATTTTTAATAAATTTATGTTATCGCTCACTAATTGTTCTGGTATTTTTGAGTTTATCTGAGCTAAATAAAAACAGTTTTTTCCTATGTGTCAGCCTGTAGTAAAATATTCTCTAACAACATCCTGATTTTTGAGAATGAAATCATACAATACTACGAGCATATTACCTTGTCGTTCATCTAATAGTATAATTTCTTCATTATTCTCAATAGAAGTAGTAATGTTGTCATTATTTTTATCTTCCATTTTTACACATTTTTGTAAATTCTTGATATTTTGGCTCATCTAAACATTTGGTTGGACTAAACCTAAAAATGACTGATTTTATTCTCTTTCAGTCACCACAAAGCGAGAATATAAGTATCAATCATTAATGCTGCTTCTTCACATCACCTTGAAATTATTAATGCACATTGAACAGAATTAGGTAAGAGCTTGCCATGATTATTTTTCGATTTCTTATTTGGAATTTCATTATTGATTACCAATCTGCTTTCATTTCATTAATAATATTTTATGGGTAGTAAATGAGTTACATGTCTCAGTTGAGTGGTAAGTCATTCGTTCTCAGAAAAAGATTGTCTGTATCTGTATGAGCTAGCTGTGGTAATGTCGCACTAGATGGTTTTTATACAATACTTTTCATTCATAAAGTTATATAAAAATGTATTGTTATAGAGAGACAGTATTAATTCATACTGGTCAATATAATTTGAAAAACTTTGAAAAAATTATTTATCCGAAAAACAAAAAAATTTCCATATTGAGACAGTTAAAATTTTAAATAAATTTATTAGTGAAAGCAACATTACATTTACATGGATATAATTGCTAGTATCAATGTGTGCTTGGACTTAGTTGCAAACTAATCTTGCTAATGAAAAGACTGTTGCTAATGATGTTCCTAAAATAACTCTATTTGAATTAGTCAACAAAAACATTTAATTTGAATGAGGTTCTGTTGATCGAGGTCCAAGCTAACTGCCTGACAACTGCGATCTGTTTCTTTCAACCGCTACTTACTGTTGTCGCCACCTATCGTCGAACGGCAGAAGCAAAGTTGTACACCTTGTAACTGGAATTGTACTCAGAATTTTGTGACATGCTAGTTAATTTATTTCCATCAAAAAAGCATTTGAAATTACTCACCTTTTTAAAAAGAAAATATTGATGAGTGTAATTCACATTTTAAATAGCTCTGACAGCCATTTTATAAATAAAATAAAATTATTTACAATTTAGCTGATAATATTCAGGTTATTTACTTTATTTAACAGTTTTTATAATTTTTAAAAGAATTGTACCTACTCACCAGTAAATAAGATGAGCCCAGATCAGCTGCATGAGTGTCTACTACACTACTGACCGAACTACTTCACTTTCGTGGTGCTTTGCTGCTTATGATCCATATATGAGATGTGTATGAGCTACGTTTAAAACTTTAGAGCCCTTTTTTTCGGAATTTACTGCGTAATGCACTATAACATTTTTATGAATGGGCGCCCTTGAGGTAGACTAGTAACCCACAAAGTCTCATCCCGAACTGAATCTCAGATCTTGGAAGGTCCCCTTGCCAGTAGCCAAATTGAAATTTTACATATAATTGTTTTTTTTTTTTGAGTTAGTACTAGTGATTTGCGAACGTTTGTTTTGCTATCTGTGCAATAACGCTTCAATAGCATCATTTCATTAGTCATCGGTTTGTGATGCTCTTAATTCATGTCAGATACATGTGAATTACAGTGTGACACCTATATAGTCAAATAATTAATACTCAGTATCTTTTATAACAGGGGAAACAGGTTTGCAACAAACTTATTACTTAACTCACTGTAACATATAAAACAAGTTTAGTGACTGTCACTTGATTTGCATAGCAGATGGTAATACGAGGGTTGCAACTTTAATAGTGGCAAATATTTATTTATAGCTTGTACAAATAGATACGTGTTTCAAAGTTTTACTGACCTTCAAAGTAGTCACCAGTATTATGTATAACCCGTTGCCAGCAATGTGGAAGTCATAGGATACTCTTAGCAGTGCCAGTCATGTTCACTGTTCGAGTGGCTCGGTCTATCGCCTGATGAATTTGTAACAGTTCTGAAGCGAATGCCGTGAATCGTTTCCTTCAGTTTAGAAATCAAGTTGAACTAACGAGGGCTTAAGTCATGGGAGAGCAGTAGATGGTATACCAATTAGCAGCACCATCAGTCAAACAAAGCAGTAACAGCTTGTGCTGTCCGTGCTTCAGCAGTGTCCTGCAGGTCCTGCAGAAAGTGTCATCACTTCTGTCTCTATGCTGTTCATTTTGTGAACACAACCTACGACTTAAGCCCTCGTAAGTTCAACTCGATTTCTAAACTGAAGGAAACACTTCATGGCATACGCATCAGAACTGCTACAAATTCGTCGGGCAATAGACCGCGCCACTCGAACTGCCAACACAACTGGCGCTGCTATGAGTATCCTTCGACTTCCACATCGCTGGCAACGGGCTATACACAGTGCTGGTGACTACTTTGGAGGTCAGTAAAACTTGAAACACGTATGTATTTTCTACGAGCTGTATATAAATAGTTACCACTATTAAAGGTCCAACCCTCATATTTGATGAGTGTCAGCAGACTTATTGTAATTACCACAAGAATTAACGCTGTGTCTACTTGGTGCTCATGAGACATGTGCTTCGCGTATGACTGACAAAGTATATGTCTGTGCCTACAGTCGCAAATTATTTCAATTCCGATTGTAGATTTTCTTTTCCAGTACTGCATAGTCACTGCTCCACCACCAATATGCTGTGAATGTGCTTCGTATATTAGAATGAGCAGAGTGGCGGAGGTTTTCTTTAAAAATTTTGCAATTTTTTGTCCCATACTCTGCTTGTGATTAAGCGAAAGGTGAGGCGGTGAAGCAGGGCAGAAGTTTCTTATCAGAAGGTAATGTATAGTGTATGCTTGCTCGCGGTGCAGAATGGTATATGGAGAGCTTAATCAGAGTTGTTGACCACAAGAAGCATAGTCGACCCCACCTTATCATTACTAAGGTAATTAGCTATAGAGTTAATGCGTCATCACTGACGTCATTCAGACCACGTGGACAGCGTAATACCACCGCATTCACTGATCACCCATACCATTCTGAACATACACTTGTTACTATCAACTGCTCGCAACGATTACAATTTAATTGGTACTGATGCTTGACAAGAAAGGTGAAAAGTGCCTTATAAATGTGAATTTCTACTTGGAATACGTCTAAGACTGAGGTCCAAAATAACGATAAGATGTTAAGCAAACGGAGCGAAGGTCAAGGCCTCTATTTATTTTCTTTAGTTCTTGCAGTTTGATCTTAATTAATTCCTTATAGATGCGTAGTAACGGGCTCTTTCGGCTATCAAAATTATGCATTTGTATCATCGAAGTTTTTTGCTTTGATAATCTATTACCTTAATTGCTTCGATAATCGATTACCTTACGTAATACTCCATGTTGTGTTGAATGCGACTCTGAACGCGGCGTTAATTTGACTTTCAGACCACCATCTGACGACTTACGGAATGAGGTCTGAACTGTTCTGACAATTGTGTTACCTGTGTCCTGAATTCTGGAGGAAGTTGTGGCATCCGGCAGTCCGTGCTGAATGCAGATATGCAGAAAGATCTTCACTGCTGTAAGTGGTACCATCCCTTGCTGCATGTTCACCATACCGTAATTAGTAACATAGCAAAAGGCTCATTCCGATGAAAGACCCAATGTCTGAAGGTCCTAAAACAAGAATCTGTTAGCAGTAGTAACGCACAAAAGGAACAGACTGAGACGTGGCAGTGTAATGTTGTAACACTGCTACCCATCCGAAGATGGTGCGAGATGTGGCGCACCGAGAAGGACAGCTAGGCTTAGGTGGAGTAGTTATGTTGAAGCAGGCTGTACCGTGTGGGAAAGTGGCAGTAGGGACCACGTGTGTCCAGCGAGGGAGAAGACCCATGTCCGTCCGACAACGTAGTGCTAAACCAATTCTCAGTTGCCGTCAAATGTGATATTTCTCAGATTCCAGGAAGTGCAAGAACTGTGAGTAAGAGACTTACCGATAATGGACTTTTATGCGAAGTGTTGCTATAATGCAACGCTTGACTTTTTATCAGAAGACCCACCGCATGGGTTTTGAAGAAGGGCATATTGAGTTTGATTGGAGCAGAGTTGTATTTTCTGACGAGAAAATATTTTCTGTCGTTACCAGTGCTCAATTACAGAGGAGATGTCAATAGATTGATTGTATATAGTATCGTAAATGCAGAAGTTTTTTATCTGTGATACACAGTAGTATGCCCTTGCTTTCCTAGTTTTTCCCCAACAAATGATAACTATTAGAAGTGATCTAGAAGTTTATGATGTTAATGGAAAGACTGTATAAATAAAACATCATAGAAACATCACCTACAAAGAATGAGTGCAGAGAGGATCCCACATCTAACCATATTGTACCAGCCAAGAGGGAGGAGGGACGCAAGAAGTCACAGAATGAGGTGGCAGTGAAAAGTGAAGACGGAACAAACCGAAGTGACTAAGTCTTGAAGTTCAGAAGAAGGAGAAGAAGATCGTAAATGGGAATGTTTTAGATAAAGCTTCCTTTACTTTATTGTAGTGCAGAGCACTCTTATAAATTATGTTTCCGTTGATTTATAGATGCACCTGTTTCAGCTTGCGTTTGTCAAATAACTTAATTTGTGAGGGGTTTGCTTATCAGCAAACGATTTTAATATTACTATGTGTACTGGCCATGGGGAGAGCGCTTCAGTCCATAGTATCTTATGGAATGGGATAGAAGCGGATACTTTTCTGTTGGCATTTGGGATTACATCTCGGCTTGGTAAATAGGGCGCCTGTGGAAAACTGATGCCATCCTCAACAGTTAGGCCTGAGTTAGTATTCTAGAAGACATAGTGAAGATAAGCGATGAGCTACTGTAACTTCAATGAGACCTCTGTTTCCAGCAGATTTGAACAGGAAATAACATAACGGTTTTCGATAGTTTTCATATAGTCACCATTTCATTTCCTAAAGACTACAATTTGTCATAACAACGATGCTACTCTGTTATTTAGTATTCTCCTGATGTCCCCAGTATGGTTATTGCATTTTTGTCTAGTCATGATGCCCTGAAATTAGTTTCCTCTCTCTCCCTCATAGCTTCTAATCTCATAAGTTGCTGCTAAATACATTCATGAGAAGAGGGATGTGTCAGAAATGTAACGAATGAGTTTCCACCTTCTTTTACTTAATTCATTTGCCTTCTTTGTTCCTTGTCGCCTATTCAGATATTTTACAGTTTTCACCCACATTTATCTGTTCTTTGTACTCTGCAAATAAATTACTGTTGCTTCAAGCCGAACCTCTGCTTGAATCCTCAGGATTCATAGAGATGTAAATCACGTACAGTAGATTTTGCATTGGAGCTGCGTATTTCCTCTGATACTCTGTATTGTTGGAATGTCTCAACCATAAATGTTTCCTTTGTTAATACTATTTTTCTGTTCACTTGTCTTAACTTCTGATATGACTACTGCACTAGTTCCGTGATAGTTGAACAGATCGGCTTGATTAACTTTAGTACCCAATGTTTTCACATCTATGTTGACCTCTTCAGTCTTTTTTTCCGAATTCGCGACAGCTATTACGTGATATTCCTCAAATTTTCCTATACATCCCGACTGCTTAACTGAGTGGTAACGTCTTTGCCTCCCATGCAGCGGGCGCGGATTCGATTCACGGTCGCATTTGAGATTTTCTCCGCTCGTGGCCTGGGTGTTACGTGGCCCTCATCATCATTGACACACAGGTCGCCCAATGTGGCGTCACATGAAATAAGACTTGCGACCTGGCGACCCAGTTTCCCCGCGTGGGGACTCCGGCCATTTCGTTTCATTTTCCTCGTACAGCTGGTGCTTGTTACTCCACCGAGAGATTGACTTCACAGCGCTGTCGCAACGCAGAAGTTAGAATTGAAGGACGTTTTATACATCTCATTTCGATACAACATCATTCGTATCTGATTCAGCCGATTGGTCTTAAGGTGCCTCGCAGCAGGCTACGACTCTCATCATATGTAGGGACTCGGCAAACCGCGTCCCTCATCGGCTGTTTAGCCTAGATCTCTCAGCTACCACAGGAGCTGAATTCTTAAATGCTGTAGAAAATACGAACACACCGTGCCAGTCATAAATACATTTTTTTAAATAATACACTTCGATGAAATAACTAGGTAACACTTTATTTACAGGACCAAAGCTCCATCAATCAAAGCAGAGCTCTTGATAACTGGTTTCAGGGACAAGACAGGACAAAGCTAATCGCGTTCGTCCCACGATCGCCGGATTCCAACCCTATAGACAGTATGTGAGTGGAGCTTATCGACGTCATTGCCATGTGGACCTACAAACGAAGGAAACCACTGCCGCCAACATTTGGCGAACTAGCGTGTGCATGACCGGAAGAGTCTGCGCCACATGAGAAACCTGTGATGCTATGTAGGTGATGGCATAGTGTGTACAATGCAGAAGGTAAAGGGAGTAGAGGTGATGTTTAACAAGTCAAAACCCGACCTGCTGCAGCAGCCATCTGCAGTTGATGGCCACAGTGTGCCTCAGGTCAATCATAAAATCGGTGTGCAGGCAGATTAAGGCATCGCTCACAGTGAGCAAGTCAACGCTCCACTGAGGCGGGCCTATACCAATACACATTGCTCGCAATTTACGTACATTATGAGATCCGCTTTTCCATGGATCGCCGCCTACGCAAATCCCACCCAGTTGTTGTCAGCACTTTCAAGGCAGAGGACCAAAATGTCTGGAAAAGCGGTGCAGGAATATCGATGTCCACCTTGGGACATCCCCTTCAGTCGTTGTAGTAGTCCACATAACAATGGTTTTAGAGCGAAAGCGTACAGCACTGCACAACACGTGATAGAATCAGTTGTGTGAGCCTGCTATTATACAGGACCTAGGATGTTGCGCTGTGCAGGAAGCGTATGACCACCTCAACAATGGTTTCTGTGTATCCTATATGACGGATATGTGTCTGAGGAGGCCTACGCTGCAGGAAAATGTTGAGCTCAAATGAGAGCAATCACACCCCTATAACGACAGAGCGCTGTCCAAATGTTGCATGCTCCACCTAGCGACACCTGATCGTAGGACATGACATAACGAGCCGTTCTCTTAAGTTACACCGCCAAAAACAGTGTAAAGAACTTCATGTCGCTATTTAGCACGGTCAAGAGGAGTCAGTCTCTGATAGTATGGACACACTGGTGGTTCGTGAATGGGGCAACGGGGACCTCTACAAAGGCAACAGGGACCCTCACCGTGGTGGACATCAGGTCAGTCCATTTGGGTGCTAAGAGATGTCGGAGAGCTTGATAAAATTCGAGGGTATGCCGTCAGATGGCATGTTAGCAGCTCTCACTAGGATGGGATCAAGGACTTCATTCTGGAAACATCCCCCAGGCTGTGGCTAAGCCATGTCTCCGCAGTATCCTTTCTTTCAGGAGTGCTGGTTCCGCAAGGTTCGCAGAAGAGCTTCTGTAAAATTTGGAAGGTAGGAGACGAGATACTGGCAGAAGTAAAGCTGTGAGGACCGAGCGTGAGTCGTGCTTCAGTAGCTCAGATGGTAGAGCACTTGCCCGCGAAAGGCAAAGGTCCCGAGTTCGAGTCTCGGTCGGGCACACAGTTTCAATCTGCTAGGAAGTTTCATATCAGCACACACTCCGCTGCAGAGTGAAAATCTCATTCTTGAAATAATCCTGAGTTAATGAGCATCAAAACCGATTCAGAGATTAGTGAACACTGGGTTGTCATAGCGAGATTGAATATTGTACTCCCCAAATCCCCGAAAAATAAACGAAAAATATACCTATTCAAAAAAGCAAATACAAATTCACTTGACTCCTTCCTTAGAGACAATTTCCACTCATTCCAAATTAATAATATAAGTGTAGACCAGATGTGGCTTAAATTCAAAGAAATAGTATCGGCAGCAATTGAGAGTTTTATACCAAATAAATTAACAAACGACGGAGCTGATCCTCCTTGGCACAGAAAACGAGTTAGAACACGAAACAACGAAATAAACATGTCAAATTTAAAGAGAAGCAAAATCCCCAAAATTGGCGATCTTTTACAGAAGCTCGAAATTTAGCGCGGACTTCAATGCGAAATGCCTATAACAGTTTCCACAGTGAAACGTTGTCTCGAACACTGGCAGAAAATCCAAAGAGATTCTGGCCGTATGTGAAGTATGTTAGCGGGAAGAAACAATCAATGCCTTCTCTGCGCGATAGCAATGGAGATATTATCGAAGACATTGCTGCCAAAGCAGAGTTACTAAACATAGTCTTCCGAAATGCCTTCACAAAAGAAGACGAAGTAAATATTCCAGAATTCGAATCAAGAACAGCTGCCAACATGAGTAAGGTAGAAGTAAATATCCTCGGAGTAGTGAAGCAACTTAAATCACTTAATAAAAGCAAGTCTTCTGGTCCAGACTGTATACCAATTAGGTTCCTTTCGGAGTATGCTGATGCATTAGCTCCATACTTAACAATCATATAAAACCGTTCTCTCGACGAAAGATCCGAACCCAAAGACTGGAAAGTTGCACAGGTCACACCAATATTCAAGAAAGGTAGTATGAGTAATGCACTAAATTACAGGTCCATATCGTTAACGTCGATATGTAGCAGGATTTTGGAACATGTATTGTGTTTGAACATTATGAATTACCTAGAAGAAAACTGTCTATTGACACACAGTCAACATGAGTTTAGAAAACATCGTTCCTGTGAAACACAACTACCTCTTTATTCACATGAAGTGTTGAGTGCTGTTGACAAGGTATTTCAGATCGATTCCGTATTTCTGGATTTCCGGAAGGCTTTTGACACTGTACCACACAAGCGGCTCGTATTGAAATTGCGTGCTTATGGAATATTGTTTCATTTATGCGACTGGATTTGTGATTTCCTGTCAGAGAGGACACAGTTCGTAGTAATTGACGGAAAGTCATCGTGTAAAACAGAAGTGATTTCTGGCGTTCCCCAAGGTAGTGTTATAGACCCTTTGCTGTTTCTTATCTGTATAAACGATTTGGGAGACAATCTAAGCAGACGTCTTCGGTTGTTTACAGATAACGTTGCCGTTTATCGAGCAGTAAAGTCATCAGAAAATCAAAACAAACTGCAAAACGGTTTAGAAAAAATATCTGAATGGTGCGAAAAGTGAGCAAGTCAACGCTCCACTGAGGCGGGCACTTTACGTACATTAAGAGATCCGCTTTTCCATGGATCACCACCTACGCAAATCCCACCCAGTTATTGTCAGCACTTTCAAGGCAGAGGACCAAATTGTCTGGAAAGGCGGTGCAGGAATATCGATGTCCACCATGGGACATCGCCTTCAGTCGTTGTAGTAGTCCACATAACAATGGTTCTAGAGCGAAAGCGTACAGCACTGCACAACACGTGATAGAATCAGTTGTGTGAGCCTGCTATTATACAGGACCTAGGATGTTGCGCTGTGCAGGAAGCGTATGACCACCTCAACAATGGTTTCTGTGTATCCTATATGACGGATATGTGTCTGAGGAGGCCTACGCTGCAGGAAAATGTTGAGCTCAAATGAGAGCAATCACACCCCTATAACGACAGAGCGCTGTCCAAATGTTGCATGCTCCACCTAGTGACACCTGATCGTAGGACATGGCATAACGAGCTGTTCTCTTAAGTTACACCGCCAAAAAGAGTGTAAAGAACTTCATGTCGCTATTTAGCACGGTCAAGAGGAGACAGTCTCTGATAGTATGGACACTCTGGTGATTCGTGAATGGGACAACGGGGCCCTCTACAAAGGCAACGGGGACCCTCACCGTGGTGGACATCAGTTCAGTCCATTTGGGTGCTAAGAGATGTCGGAGAGCTTGATAAAATTCGAGGGTATGCCGTCAGATGACATATTAGCAGCTCTCACTAGGATGGGATCAAGGACTTCGTCATCCCTTACTCATGCCTCTATATGAACACGCGCCAAGAGACTTCGTCAATGACAGCTCGTAAATGGGGAGCACAATGCTCGTGAAGGGCGAGTCCAAAGCCACATTAGGTGTCATATTAGCTGCCTTCGGCATTAGTGAAGCGTCGAATCAGGGGATGGCGCCGTTGCCGCCTGTTGCTAGAAGGTGGTACATCAATGGAGCTTCCAAACGCATATTGTCACAAGAGTGCCTCACACTGGCAATCCTTCAAGGTGGCAGCGAGTGAGGGCTGCAGCCTGTGTTTTGGCACAGTTCCCTATTGTACATTATTCAAGTGAAAAAGCATAATAGAGCAGTCCGCCATCACTCGATAGAAAAAGTTCAGGGATTGCCTCCTCCAAGCTTTCATAGGCCATCAAAGTCAAATAGAGTACAGCTTTTGCACATAACAGCCACTATTACAACGTAGACAATTAAGAGCCATGGCATTGACGACATGAATACCAAGTCACATCGATAAGTCGCAAATAGTCAGGAACACCAGTAGGGCCACATTCAGCTTCCAAACACTCCTCCGATCCAAACCATCTGGTGGTCGAGTGTGACAGTGCGGGCATATGGCGCATGATCGGAAAAACCGACAAACTGTTGTGGGCCGGCCGTGGGGATCCAACGGACGTCCAGCACGTCCGAGTCCTCCGATCGGTCCTCACCAGTGGCCAACCCAGTTACTGCTGGCACTGAGGCTGACCCTTCACCTGTGGTCGAGTGGGAGGTCGCCCCGGGGCGAAGCAGGTGGCGCAAGACTTCCCAGGCGGCCGCACTTAAGGTCTTCCCGGTTTGTATGACAAACAGATTCCAGGTGCTGTCTGTGGCTGACACTGTCGCTAAGCCACATGCTGTCGCCTGTCCTGTTTCAGAGGAAACCACACAGTCTGCAAGATCCAAGCAATCGCAGAGGGTGGGATTATTGGTAGGAGGGAGCTCCAACGTTAGGCACGTTATGGGGCCCCTTAGGGACTTGGCCAACAAGGAGGGTAAGAAATCCAATGTGCACTCCGTGTGCATACTGGGTGGTCCTGCCAGATGCCATGAAGAGCACAGGGTGCAGCCAACTGCAGGTGGTTGCTCACGTTGGTACCAATGACGCGTATCACTTTAGATCAGAAGAGATTCCCTCTGGTTTCGGGCGGCTAACAGAAGTGGTAAAGGCTGCCAGTCTTGCTTTCAAGATGAAAGCAGAGCTGACCATTTGCAGCGTAGTCGACAGGACCGATTGTGGACCTCGGGTACAGAGCCAGGTGGATGGTCTGAATCAGAGGCTCAGACGGTTCTGCGACCGTGTAGACTGTGGATTCCTCGAATTGCGGCAAAGGGTGGTTGGGTTTCAGTTTCCGCTGAATAGGTCAGCTGTCCACTATACGCAGGAGGCGGCTACACGGGTATTGGCAGGACACTTAGAAAATGTAACAGACCTACTAAGGAGACTGCCTACACTACGCTTGTCCGTCCTCTTTTAGAATACTGCTGGGCGGTGTGGGATCCTTACCAGATGGGACTGACGGAGTATATCGAAAAAGTTCGAAGAAAGGCAGCACGTTTCGTATTATCGCGAAATAAGGGAGAGAGTGTCACAGAAATGATTCAGGATTTGGGCTAGAAACCGTTAAAAGAAAGGCGTTTTTCGTTGCGACGGAATCTTCTCACGAAATTCCAATCACCAACTTTATCCTCCGAATGTGAAAATATTTTGTTGACACCGACCTACATAGAGGAAGGAACGATCACCACGAAAAAATAAGGGAAATAAGAGCTCGTACGGAGAGATATAGGTGTTCATTTTTTCCGCGCGCTTTACGAGATTCGAATAACAGAGAAGTGTTGAGGTGGTTCGATGAACACTCTGCCAGGCACTTAAATGTGATTTGCAGAGTATCCATGTAGATGTAAATGTAGATGTAGATGTGGAAACTTACTTTCAGCCAGTCAGGTACCTCCCGCTAGTGAGCGTGAGATATAAATGCGATCATGGCGAGTTGAAGAATGTGTGCTGTAGTGCACGAAATTAGGACAGTAGCCATGAACATGTTACCACATATCCACAAATTGGAGGTGGTCCATGATCGTGGCAAGCTCTGTGAAAGATGAATGTCACAGCAACTTATCTTTGGGGTGGAGGATGGAATTAAAGCCACCACCCAGCACCAATGTATCTTGATGACTCAAGAAAAGAGGTAAGACCATAAGACCACCTCTGTAAAGAGGTAGGGCGTCCCCTTGGCCTTCCGAGATTGATGCGTTTTCCGACGTCGGTTTTCCGTCCCATGCGGCCATCCTGAGGAGACAGTCGTCAGGTGGCATACGAATACATTTCTTGCGCTCCCTCAGTGACTTCTGCTTCTGAACGTTTTGTTCTGTATTGGAATGAGATTGGCCATCAATCGACCCCGTCCCACCTTCGCGGAAAGCAGAGGTTGGTACGACACTACAGTCGGCGTCCATCGCAACTGTAAGATCGCTTCTCGGGTTTTGACGGGCGTCATTTCCTCCAGAAGTGATGGAGAGGGAATCTGAAGACTCGCTTCCCCGTCAGTGGGTGCCAACTATGGCAAAACGGAAGGAATCTAGGCAGGTGCATCCAACACTTTCGCTACAGTGGCTAGGTGACAAGGAGCACTAAATATGTTACGGATGGTGCGCCATCTCCTACTACCGTCTGAATTAGTCGTCTGCAGAGGAAAGTCGAACAGGCGTGGCCCTCGTGGTCGTAGCCTGCACAAGTTCGTTCTGACTGTCGTAAATTATGATCACCCACACGCCTCAATCGTCAAATAAGAAGGTACATGCTTTGTCAGTTCAAGTTTGATCTGATGCACGCTACTCAAGACCTGATAGGTCCGCCGTTTTTCTGCGACGTGACTGATACCATTTCCGTACGGTCAGAAAGCAGAAACGAACAAGTCTTCCTGTAACTCAGAGGGAAGTTCAGAAACATGCAGGGTGTGGAGTCCGAAATCTGAGTGATCAACTGAAATGGATCCAACGTGCCCATCGATTTGCTGAACTTCAGTTCTTGGGAGAAACGCCACACAACATCAGCCCAAAGTTCTTCAATCTGCAGTTTGAAATACATGATGCTGCTTTTGATGGTCAAGTGAATTCCTACAACACCTTCAGGCACGAGATGAAGTTTGTCACATTCGAACTGTTCCACTTCACACGCTCGAGATCATGCATGTTCCCTATGAAAGGTGATCTTTATAGTCGAATGGTGGTAAGAAACGCCAATGTGGGTCAGAACATGAAGACAGCGACGTGCACCGCTCGCTAATATCTGGATAAAGACATGCCTGCAAAGTGCTCCTCATAGTGCCTTTTAGGTCCGCTTCGTGTCGCGGCTATGAGCCGACTTCCAGTAGGCCACGAGCAGATAGAGCTCTGCAGTGTCTAGCGAAGAATGGCAACACGTCCTCCATATGCTTCAGCATCCTGCAGCGTTGTCAGGTCGTGCATATGGTCAGACAGAATAGTGTAGGGCAGGCAGTTATATTAGCCACCTTAAGAGACCGACGCCGATTTAGTCTCTGCTGCGGCCAGTCGGCGGCCGTGTTTTATTTCTGAGACTGTACGTCGTCACCCACCTAGTGCACTAACCAATAATTGCAAATTCATCAGATTCTGAAACTACTGGCCACGGTGGAACGTTCGCTCAATATATCACAGGCTGGCCTCTTGCCAGGTTAAGTGTTTGAACGAGCATCACGGGCTGACCCAAGACTTCAGTCTGTCGGTACCTCTAACTGTCTTTTCCAAACTCCAAGGAGACCTCCTTCCGCCAGTATCAGGACTTATATCCCTGGGAAAAAGAGCAATTATGGCCACAGGCTAAGGAAATTTTCAAGAGTAAAATTGTCAGTGTGTTGCAGAATGTGAGAAAGACATTCTTCGCATTGAAGATTTGATTTGTGTTTGGTGGGTCCTTTTCGCAGAAGGTGCACCTCTGTATTCAGCTCCCAAATATGCACTTTTAAATCTTATGACTTTTTATTACAACGAACATATAGCTGTCGAGTGGAAAATTAATTGTCGAAAAGAAATACCAGTTAATTGCAACAAACAGTGGACGATCAAAAAGTTTCCATTCCAAGGGCATTTAGTCCAGAATCGGTATGCCAGTCAGGAGATCGTTGTGAGCATTGAGGCAATCATCCCACCGATGCACCAGGTTGAAGATACCCATTTGGTCAAAGACTGTGTCCTGCTGCATGAAGAAGTCTGTAACTACGTGCTGCATATATTCGTCCGTCAGGAATCGTCGACCCTTCAAAGCATCTTTTAAGGGACCGAAGGTGTAATAATTGTACAGGGAGAGATCTGGGCTATAGAGCAGGTGCTCAAGGGTCTCCCATTTGAACTGAAGTAGCTTGTGCTGACTTCCTAGATCGACTGGCGTCTTGTGTCGAATGCTGACCAACACAGAACTTGGCTCACCATTCCACAGATGTGCTGCCCCAAACACATTTTTTTTTCATCTTTTGGGACCAAACGCTTTGTTCATTGTTCCCTTAGCTTAGACACTACTTAATCTAACTTAAACTAACTTACGCTATGGACAACACACACACCCATGCCTGAGGGAGGACTCGAACCTCCGCCGCAGGGAGCCGCGTGGACCGTGACAAGACGCCTGTGATCGCGCGGCTACCCCAAGCGGCAAACATTCTTCAGGCTCTGATGGACGTCTACCAGTGTTTGTTCTTCCATATCCAAGACAAAACTAACAGCACGTTGGTCCTGTTTGCACGCATTTGGTAATAACATCGCCATAGTTCTCGTTTCTGCATTCAGCGCACCCCCCCACATGTGGGTGCTTATATACCTACATCGGAGTCGCACTATGTTGCATATGCGCTGCAGCAAGGTCTTCAAACGGAAACTTTTTGATCGCCCTTAATAGTTACCGTATCGAGAGACAATACTAATTACACATTGCATTCAATCAAGTCTTGTTTTTACCTGTCTGTATGTGAGGCTAATCTAATGAACAACTGCAGGACTCTCGATACGGTATTCACTAATATACAGACCGATTCGCGAGTAACTTTTGTGTATATAACATAAATATTTCGTTAAAATTGGCTGAACTTAGATTATGTTTGTCGGTAAATCGTGCCTCCGACAAATTTCCTGTCACCTGCTGCTTATGTCGTTTTAAGTTATATTATAATTTGGAGTTAATGTTCAGTTAGCTATCGTTGTTCTCCAAGCTATAATCATAATTCTACGCAGTGGCCCGTGCAAAACAAAGTTATCATTACGCCACACAAGCCGTCCTCCTGTAGTTATTAACTTTTAAAAGCCCCAAGCAGGAAGAGAGCGGGGAAAATGGGGTTCAGGGTGTGTCGTTAATAACGTAAATAAAAACGCGACAAAATGTCGCAGAATATATAAATAAATTAAACAACTATAATTTGACTGTTTTTCATCGAAACCAATGCTGATCTACAAATGAGACACACTGGATTGTAACCCTCATGAAAACCGAACAATACAAAACTATTTTACCTGCAGCCACACGCAACTCGAAATTAGAGAAAATACGAAAATTAGCGTAGACTAAAAAATTGTAAAATAAACGTGGATGAGGCACAATCAGTACATTCTTAAAAAAAATAATAATTACATCCGCTGAATATGTCTACAGGAAACCGAGTTCAGCAACATGGTTGAGCCTGTCTCGTACACACACTATGTGATCGAAAGTATCCGGACACCTCCAAAAACTTACGTTTTTCATATTAGGTGGATTGTGCTGCCACCTACCGCCAGGTACTCCATATCAGCGACCTCAGTAGTCATTAGACATCGTGAGAGAGCAGAATGGGGCGCTCTGCGGAACTCACAGACTTAGAGCGTGGTCAGGCCATTGGGTGTCACTTGTGGCATATGTCTGTACGTGAGATTTCCACACTCCTAAACATCCCTCGGTCCACTGTTTCAGATGTGATAATGAAGTGGAAACGTGAAGGGACACGTACAGCACAAAGGCATACAAGCCGACCTCGTCTGTTGACTGACAGAGACCGCCGACAGTTGAAGAGGGTCGTAACGTGTAATAAGCAGACATCCATCCGGACAATGACACAGGAATTCCAAACTGCATCAGGATGCACTGCACATACTATGACAGTTAGGCGGGAGGTGAGAAAACATGGATGTCATGATCGATCGGCTGCTCATAAGCCACACATCACCGCGGTAAATGCCATCTACGCTTCGCTTGGTGTAAGGAGCGTAAACATTGGACAATTGAACAGTGGAAAAACGTTGTGTGGAGCGACGAATCACGGTACACAATGTGGCGATTCGATTGCAGGGTGTAGGTATGGCGAATGCCCTGTGAACGTCATCTGCAAGCGAGTGTAGTGCCAACAGTAAATTTCGGAGTTGGTGGTGTTATGGTGTGGTCGTGTTTTTCATGGAGGGGGCTTGCACTCCTTGTTGTTTTGCGTGTCACTATCACTGCACAGGCCTACACTAATGTTTTAAGCACCTTCTTGTTTCCCACTGTTGTAGAGCAATGTAGGGATGGCGATTGCATCTTTCAATACGATCGAGCTCCTGTTTATAATTCACGGCCTGTGGCGGAGTGGTTACACGACAATAACATCCCTGTAATGGACTGGCCTCCACAGGGTCCTGACCTGAATCCTATAGAACACCTTTGGGATGTTTTGGAATGCCGACTTATTGCCAGGCTCACCGACCGATATCAATACCTCTCAATGGGCTGCCATTCCCCAAGCAACTTTGAACGTATGCCTGCGAGTGTGGAAGCTGTAATCAAGGTTAAGGGTGGGCCAGCACCATATTGAATTCCAGCATTACAGATGGAGGGCGCCACGAACTTGTAAGTCATTTTTAGTCAGGTGTCCGGATACTTTTGATCACATAGTGTATTATACAAATTTGCGCTTTAGAAGGAACTAAAACACGAAAGGCTCAAACGCAGAGATGGTGCAGATACACGCTGCTGAACCGCAGTTACTCATCTTAGTAATCATCATTCTATTCACTTTAAAGTGTCTGGAACTGTCAAATGTCAACGCTCACGCGCAGAGAGGAAGAGTTTGTTTGGCCAGCCTATGCGACAGAAGACGGTGTCTTTCAGCTATGAGCAGGGACGTTCATCACGTACCTTATTCAGATGACTCACAGCCCCGCCTTGAGAGAGTACGCTCAGCTCCTTCTCAAGGTTCGACACGAAGCCGCTGTTCACTCTCGGATGAAACTTAAAACACTTTCGCAAAATCAAGCGCTCGATTAAAGCAACGAATTCACGAAGAAATCGATACAATATCGAAGTAATGCTAGGCAACAGCACAAGCCGCTTCAGGCGATGTTGTATTGTTGAGGGCCTGCTCCTAGAACGATGTTGAGCCCCTGCGGCGTAACTTGAGGACACTCCTCACAGTGTCTTACTGTTCATACAAATTTTATTTCTACATTCAGAATACTGATACAAATGGGGAAAACTATGTTGTTACTACTTGAACCAGTGAAGAAGCATGAGCTAAATTTCAACGTTTATCGGTAAATCTGTATTTTTTCGCTAAGAATTATCTAACCAAACATTTGTTTCTTTACGAGTAGTAACATTTGGGAGCATCAGAAATAGATACGCCAATAATTTTACAATGATTATCTGCTGTTAATCAGAAGAGCATCAGAAACAGATGGGCCAATAATTTTTTAATATATATTTGCTGTTGTTCAGTGAGTCTTGTATGGAATAAAATATTAGTGGCTACGTACAGCTTCAGCTGAAGTACGACGCTGTTTGTATACTTGTCTTCGTTCACAACGACGTATTCTACGAAAAGTTACTCGGAAGGTATTTTCCAAAGACGAAAACCGGGCGCACTGAAAGTGTGGCATTGCGAATCGCATTGTCTGTTACGCAGTTGCAAGAGACTCCTTGCTGCTCTCTGTGTCCACTACACCTAAAGGACGATTCCCCCAGGAGAAGTTGCCATCTGTCATCTCTGTATTCGCAGGCATCAGGCCCAGTCGCAAGTTGTACGATGTGCTGGTCGTAAAAATCACGCACCAACCTGTGAATTAATAATGACAGTCGCCATAAAATTTGACGTAAGCATTCAAAATAACTTCGGTGCCGTCCGAAGAACGAGGTCCACTGGCAAAGAGGGTACCTCGTTGACGGAGGCAACAGTAAGCAGTAAATAGTGTCTCTTCATCCCGTGTGTCCTAAATCTGTCACGCTTTAGTTGTTTCCAGGCTTAGACTGCTAAATCAGATCTGCCTTTGATATTGTGGATAATGTCACCAGTGACATATGACCGTATTCCATTGCCAAACGTCTGTGACATATCTTTATAAAAGCTTGGACGACGTTCATTTATAAGAGATAACATAAAAGAAGCCGAGTACACTGTCAAAAATTTTAAGAAACGTCTTGTACAAGATTAGTGACAAATATTGGGACTTAAAAAGATGTTGTAATCTCCCACTTGTTCTCCCACTTGCTGATAGCTCCACAAGCCTGTCTGAGAAGCTGTAATTCTGTGTGCTGAGCGTGTGTGTGGGAACATGTTTAGCCTCATGTCAAATTCCCGACACTTTGGCAGAACAAAATGTACAAAAAAGGAATTTCGAAATTGGCAACACGGAAAAATTAACAATGCGACATGAATAAAATAGGATGGTAAACGCCTGACATGTTTGTATAGTGCAGTTTACCTAAAGGCGGTCAACTTTATGAAAAGTTAATGCAGAGATATTCTTGTGAATGTGGGTGGGGACTGAAGGTAGGTGTGCTGAGATTACGCAATGATCATAAGGTGCTGTAGTATTCGTTTATTGTTAAAATTATGTTTTTCACATGAATAATATTTTTGTTTTCTTTGTCTTTCCGGGAAAGGCAAAGGCCCCGAGATCGAGTGTCGGTCCAGCACACAGTTTTAATGTGCTAGGAAGTTTCAATATTTTTGTTAATTTTGTTCTTTGGTTTATAATTTCATGAAAGTTTTAGAGTGAGCGTTGCACGTAGCTTTTCAAGTGTGAGTGATAGCATCAGTTAAAATACTTGTTCTATAGGTTTGTTCGTCACTGCTAAATAGAACGTAATGGACGATGACTGCGCAGTTTCTGTATGATGAATTTTACCGAACAAATCTAAACGTCATTGGGCCGCACTGCACATCATCTCCTGCCATCTCTCAGAACACGGCGCTGCACATAATGCGTCGAATAAGCTATGTTAGACTAAAGTTGTTGACGTCGTAGCCATCTGCACCGGCAACTGTTAGCAAACTTGCTAATCATCAGCAAACTTCTGTCTAAATCTTACCATATGTGTGACATTCAATACTGATGAACGTACTTTCGTAGATACTGGATGCAGGTACGATGCAAGTTATATATATGCCCATAAAATAATTTCTTTAGGTTTGCCCACTCTGAACATTGTTTTAACTCATTTCGTAGGCTCAGGGGAATACAATGAATTTCAATGCGGTTCGTGAACTTGTTTTTTAAATCCACAAACAAGTTGGAAACCTCCATTATTATTGGTTTTGCGTCCTTCCATCATCAAAGCAGCTTGAGAATGTGGGAATTTTAACTACAGCTTCGAGAATGAGAGTAGTAACTGCAGGACATTTATATTGGGGCAAAGAATAAGAGTGCAACAGCGAATAAATTTGCAAGATCCTCACAAATGCTGTAACGTCCCCTTAGAACAATTTATACAAGACTGTGCTTAACCTGACACACAATAATTTTAGCGCAACGCAATCTGACTATCAAAAATCCCTGCAAAAGAATGGCCCTGAGTAACATTAAACTATACCTTTCAGAAATCACTTACCTCACAAAAATCTTCGTTACTCGAACTACTGCAATACAGCGAGCGCCACTCCTGCAGCTTAATATTCATAATTGACATCCAGTATTACAAATTATCAAAACTCCGCCATCTCTCTCCCCACATCCACCACTGCTGGCGGCTCACCTCCAACTGCGCAACGCTACGCGCTGTTCACATCCAGCTGCCGCTCTACAATGGCAGACAACAATGCAAACTAGCCACAGACTGCACACAGCACAGCCAGTGATTTTCATACAGAGAGCGCTACGTGGCGTTACCAATATAAGAACCTAAACAGCCTACTTACATAAAGAAAACATAAACAGCCTACTTACAATGCAAGCAAAAGTACAGGCCAACCAGTTTCACTACCAGGACGGCCCAACATTCTGTATTGCATCTCCACTTCTTCGCAACAATCTTGGAGAGCTTCTAAACGCGCTATGTATGTACAACAATACGATTACATATTTGGAGCTATGTATATATTTAACGCGGGGTTAATTTCTAAAATTCCAAGTGCCGGAACGAATCTCTTCAGCCATACAATCCTCCTCCCTTCTCCCCAGCAATAAAAATCACCACACACACGCTCACACACACACAAACACACACGCACACACACACACACACACACACACACATAACCCCACCCCATATCCCTTCCCATAGCAGCACGTTGGTCGCCCATTGCAACATTCACTGGTGTCGGCGCAACGGCAAATTTATCAAGTTGTGATTCAACACACGTGTGCTATTTCGAATCACTGGCGCCAACTTGTTCCAGTGAGTACAAAAAAGGTCCCTTGGGAGGTGCTGGAGGGCGTTTCCAGCAGAAATTAAGACGTGGTTAGATGTCAGTTAGTACAGGTCATATGTTTGAATACCATCGTGTGTTAGATGTGCTGAATAGCCAACAAGAAGTTAAAGGAAAACGTTATTATTATCCTTCACTCTGTGCTCTCACCACCATTTTTATCAGCATTGTCAGAAAAAAATTCGAGTCACTTTTTTTAAGGTTGTGCTTTTCAAGGATGTCCATTATACATAGTCTAACGAAAGTTGTTTCGCCACTTAAAGCCATATCGTCTAATAATTTGATGTTAATTTCAGCTATAGGATAAATGTACTGCTGTAGTATTAGAAGCATTTTGATGTCTTTAGGATTTGAAACATCTGTAAATGTACACGTATATAGGGCAGCACTATAATCTGTTTTAAGATTATTATTATATATTTACACGTCCTTGGACCGTGCAGTACAACATCGGACATGTCACATTCGATACAGAAATAATTACTTGTTC
Source organism: Schistocerca cancellata (assembly GCF_023864275.1). Taxonomy (NCBI): domain Eukaryota; kingdom Metazoa; phylum Arthropoda; class Insecta; order Orthoptera; family Acrididae; genus Schistocerca; species Schistocerca cancellata. The sequence goes on from NC_064632.1 coordinate 572,935,667, forward strand.
AAACATAGAGTAGGATGGTATTAAGCGATGAAATCTGAAAAATACGGCGCAGTCGATTCTTTACGATAGCCTAGCAGTTATTTTCCCCACCGCGAAACTCCCTTTTGGAGAATAAAACTGAAAAAACGGCCACGTGTTTTTTGAACTGATTTGTCCAAAAGTAAGAAGTAAAATACGTTATAGAAATATTTGACTCACGTTTGAATGGTGCTGTAAATCATGTAAGGCAAATGAAGCATGCTTAATGTGTTTCTAATCTATTTTGTATCTTACTTTTGGAAAAATCATTTTCCAAAGTATCTGACCACTTTTTCAAAAACATTAATTTTCAAGTTTTGCTCAGAAGACATGAAATATATTTATAGAGTGGTGTTCTATAAACAGCATACACATGAAAAAAAAAAAACAACGAAGTTTCAATTTATACTATAAGTTGATATTTGTTTATTCAACAAGAAAGAAAGTATTCAAAATTTTCTACATTAGTAACTTTTATATGCAAAATAGGTTGTCCATGAAGTAATGAACGTCTTCACACTCCATTACGTAGCTAGCAGCTATTATCCCACAAAAGCACTTTTTTCCTAATTACTGATTACTTACAAGCAGCTAAACCTTCTTTGTAAAATTAGACACCATGGTCGTTAATTTGATACCACATATTACTATTTCCCTGCTACTCATTTGGTTATGAAAATTCGGAGCAAACTCAGTTTGACAAGGGGAGGTCACGACGTTGGTATCAAGGATTTACTTCAAACTTTGTACACCTTTAGTACACCTTTAATACAACACGCCGTGCAAGTAGTAAAGTGCGCTACTTTGGCAGCTGCGAGAAAATCGCAAGAGAAGTTTTACGAGTCCGTTATGTAACTGATGTATCTATGCGAAAGGGATGGTTATAAGCAGTCATTGTGGCGAAGGGTCGTGGAGGAGGTGACAATTCTCATCCTGCTATTTTTTTTAACGGCGGTCTCATTATTTAATTTATAACATTTTAGAGTTAATATAATGAAAAAACGTACATTTTCATGAAGTTATAGCGAATTTCATATGTTATTTAACTATTTATTATTTGCAATTACATTTTCAAGGCCGAGGGACAGGCTTGGAAGGTCAATTCAAACCTCGATAGATCATGACGCGTATCACACTATTCAGTAATATAGTAAGTCACAATGTGCCAGACCACAGGAGTAATGTACAATTACTTGTTGGATGTGCGCTTGAAATCGCACGTTGCACGGTGGCGTTTGTGATACAGACATGGAAAACATAAACTGAAATGGCATCTGCCACATCGAATGAATGAAGCTTTACCGCCTTTACAGGAAATGTCCAGTGTTTCTATGGGAAAACACACTTCGCTGATATTTTGAAAAAATTCTTTTTGTTCCGAGAGTATAAATTAAAAATTAAGTTTGAGCGGGAGCTGAACCGTCGGCTCATACACGTTCGTCTTCCGAGGCTCGAATGCGAACCACTTTTTTCAATCTCATTTTGTCCTTGTTCACTGCATTTGTTCGGGGCGGACGTTCCATGACATCAGTTAAAGTTCATCGTTATACACTGACTCTTTGTTTTTTAATACATAGGGCAGCTATCCCTCTGACTGAACACGCTGAGCTACCGTGTCGGCATAACCACTTGATCAGGATGAACTCTAACACGCGGTACCTACTCACAAACACATCAGTTTCATAATAGTCACGTAAAACTTCTCTTGCGATTTTCTCGGAATTGCCACGGTAGTGCCCTTACTTCTTGCACATCATGTTGCTTTAATGGCCTTCTAAAAGTGTGCAAAGTTTGAAGTAAATCTGTGATCTAAACGTTGTGGCCTCCCCTTGGGAATGAAAATGTCCCTATTGCAGCTCAAAAACGGAATATTTGCCCTCGGGAGAGTCAGGAATGTAAAAGAAGGGAACTAGCTTTTCGACTGATTTGGCAACTTCAAAGGTGTTATATAAAAATATCTTGACATATTCACACCATCTCACTTCTTAGCGTTAGCACCCATGTTATGTAACGTAATGCATCTGACGCATCTACTAATGCAAGATTACTAAAATTTGGTTTTAAGTAAAAATTGAAATTAATCACTGCAAAAAAACTGTTAAAATTAACTAGAGTAGACGGCCATTGTTGATTGTGGATGCATTTTTCTTAGCGGTGAAACTGAGTTACAGAGAAACTCTGTAAAAGTTAGAGAAGATTACATCTTATAATACCACCACCAGTTCTGCGGCTCCGGTATTTTTTTATCTGCGGGCGAAATGGAATCGTAGCTTGGCGACTGTGGCCAGATCATTTAAGGTTCCGCACTTGCATTCGAAGTTTACAAAACGCTTCCTGGTGGTCGGCAGTTAATCTCAGGGGCGCTGTAGCAAGTTGAAGATGAATAAATGGAAGATCCGTTGGCTGCAAAAATAATACATTTCATGTATCTTACATCTATTAGGAGAACTGTCAAAATGAGACTCATGAGACTTAACTAATTTACATAAATTTAATTACAAATGCTTCTTAAGGTACACTTAAATCAGGTTTGTCTATACAAAAGAAAGCTTAGTCACTGGGAGTAGTTAGACAGATCAGAGCAGGAACGCTTTTCACTTACTTTCGAAAACAAAAAAGTTTTATATTCGATCGCAATCATCTACAGGCCGACTGCCGCTATAGCTTTGAAATGTTATTTCTGAAATAATATTTCACAAAATTAATGTGCTTAAGTTATTTAAAGTAAAAAAATAGATTAGTGCGCACTTTTGCGCTTACCGTCGTTTTTGCGATGTTACATTTACATAAAATTGCGTGGGAATGTCCTCCCAAGAATGAGATGATTGTCTCGGGTATAGAACAAGGCAGAAAGCATAACGTAAAACACTTGAATATAATACTTGCTTTCTTGACCATTTGCCAAAAGATAATCAAAATATGTAAATATATACAGAAAACTGGAACCGTTAATATTTACAGAATTAGTACACTGTCAGAATGGAACATAGTTATGCAGTTGTAATAAATTTATCATATACAAGATACCTAATCATGACTGTTGTGGCCAAGTGGTGTCAAAAGTGAAAACTAATAGACACTTTTACTTGAGCTAGTCTAACGTCCCTGTTAAGAAAATCACCTCTAGAGGAGGAGGAGTTGCCTATCAAAAAGTCTTTCAGATTCTGTTTAAACTGTGCTTTATCTGAAACCAAGTTTTTAATGGTTGCTGGCAATTTGTTGAAAATGTGTTCCTGAAAATTGGACTCCATTTACGACCAAGGTAGGTAATTTTAGGTATTTATGTAGATTTTTGTTCCTAATATTGATACTAAGTGTTGTGCTGTTGAGTGGTAATAGACATGAGAACGTATATGAGTTTGACAAGTTACGTAGCAAGAGAGGTAGATTGTTGAGCAGCCTTGCAATTTTACTGAGATGCCGCGACAAGCAAACCATCCTTACGTTTGCTAAATTTGAACAGTGTATAAATTGTGCGGTTGCTATTAGAATTAAACGACGGGAGAGAAAGAATGCGCTATACGCGTCAGCAATAGTGCTTAGTGTCCAGACAATTACTACCACTCCATCTGAAGATTTCAGCGAACCTTTCAGAGGTATCTAGGAACTGGGTAGACAGCGACTCTTGGACACTGGCTGACTGGACTTAACGACAAGCTAAGGTTTGTCAGATGACTAAATACGATCGACTCGTAGCCCGAATGTAAGAAGACATGCCAAGAAGACGTACCATGTTTTATCTCACGGAGAAGACTTTTGACGACGCTGTAGTTTCGGTGCTAGAGAAGAGTCTGAATTTGGCACCTACACCAGGGACCATTCCGATCCGAGATGTGGTTAGTGCAATTGAGCAGGCTGCTTCGAAACTTCCTAAGGATGCTGCCGAAGAGATTAGGCGTGACAGATGCCGCATCTTGACACATCTTCACCTAAGAAGTCCAACTTCAAAATCACCTCAGCCGAAAGAAATGCTCTACGAGAATTAAGAGAAGACCAAGACATTGTCATTTTACCTGCTGACCAAGGAATTGCTACTGTTCATCTCTCACGCACAGAATAAACATCAAGATATACCAACTGCTCGACGATCCTGCATATAGTAAATTAGAAAGTGATCCGGCGGGTAGGATCCAGAGAAAGACCTTGGAACTCATCAGGAAGAGCTCAGCCCCATTCCAGTGCAAGTCGCTAAGGGCTGCAGTTCCTCCTGGGCTCTTCGGCCTACCCAAGATGCATAAGAACGGGGTGCCCCTCCGTCCCATTGTAAGTAACATAGGAGCACCTACTTATTTTGTTGCCAAATACCTGACATCACTATTGGGACTTCTCGTAGGCAAGTCCTACCATCATATTCGAAACTCTGAAGATTTCATAGGTCGCCTGAAAACTCTTAGATTGCAATCGTCGGATCTCTTAGTAAGTTTCGATGTTGTGTCTTTATTTACAAAGGTGTCCTTGCAGGGCCCTTTGGAGCTCACTAGCAACATGTTTGAGGAGGACACAGTTGCATTATTCAAACACGTGCTTACTTCAACATACTTCTTATTTCATGACCAGTATTTTGACTAAGTGGACGGTGTCGCCGTGGGAAGCCCTCTGTCTCCTGTGGTGGCCAATTATTTTATGGAGGACTTTGAAGAAAAAGCACTACAGTCATTCACTCTCAAACCCTCATGTTTTTGCGGTATGTGGATGATACATTTGTGGTGTAGCCACATGGACTTGATATTCTACCTACGTTTCTTCAGCATCTGAATTCACTCCATCCGAATATAAACTTCACAACGGAAATGGAAAAAGGTGGTACTTTACCTTATCTTGATGTTTTGGTACGAAGGAAAACAGATAGAATCTTGGGACACAGCGTATATCGCAAGCCAACGCAGACAGATCTGTATCTGGAGACCACAAGATGCCATCATCCAGGACACTGCGGTAGTGCATTACTTACGTTAGTCCACATGTGGTATCTAATCCTGAAAGTCTGTCGAGTGAAATACAACATTTCAAAACAGTGTTCCGACAAAACGGTTATTCTGATAGACAGATACGTAATGCATTCAGACCCAGGCGAGTTCAATCTGTGGAGCAGAATGAAGATACGAAGACACCCACCACTCTCACCTTTTTTTCCGTATTTTGGTGCCATGTCGTCAAGAATCGGAAGAGTCCTCGGAAGATATGGAATTAAGTGTGTTTGTCAATCATCTGCAGAATGGGAAAACCTGTTGGGTTCGGTTAAGGATGATCTTGGCCTGAGGAAGTGTGGTGTGTACAAGATTGCGGAACACTGTCTGAATACAGGACATCGCATGATTTATGAAAAGACGCAAGTTTTATCCCCGGCATCATCTTTCTGGAATTGCGTCATTACGGAAGCAAGGTTGAACCACCTGAAGATGTCGGACAGTTGCTATGGAATTTGCACGTGATCCGGCGGCACAGCCGTGAAGACTATTTACAACAGACATATTGCTTGCTACAAATTTCATTAAGGAATAAATATACTGAGAAACAGCGGTTAGAATACCCAGTTCCTTCAACAGCTTTCTTGCATTTACTCCACAAATGAGTCTTACTACACGCTTTTGCACATTTGCTCGGTTTGTCGAGTTACCCCAGGTTATGATCCCATATGACATAATAGAACGAAAGTAAGCAAAGTATGCAAGTTTTCTTACTTTAAATCTCCCATGTCGGACATTATTCACACTGCAACTACTCATACAGACCTGTTTAGGCGCTTCTGCAATTACGTTGTATGCTCTTTGAAACTCGATATATTATCGAGTTGAAATCCCAGAAATTTAACAGCATCAACATCTACGATGTGCATGTCTTCATCTGTTATACACACACATTGGAATGAAATCTTTTACACGTTCTGAACTGCATATAGTGGGTCTTTTCACAATTTCAGGATAGTGAATTAGCATTAAACCATATATTAATGTCGTTGAAAATTTCATTGACAGCCATTCATAAATCTGTACTTCACTTGCTATTTGTTGTAATGTTTGTATCATCCGCAAACAAATCAAACTTAGCATCTGGCAATGTAACAGACAAGAGGTCATTAACGTATGCAAGAAAAAGCAAAGGTTCCAAGAACACCAGGGGGTCGCCGCTCTTTGCCAGTTTCGTACTTCGCTACCACGGGGCCCCAGCCTTTGCAGCATCTTTTTCCTTCCGTGCTGCATGTCTATCCTCATGCTATTCTTTTTGCCCTCCCTTGGGGGACATGTCTGGGGTGGATGTGTTGCGCATTTTCAGTGGCTGGCAACAGAACAATCTCTCCACTGTTTTTCGTTCCTTATTTCATTCTTCGTTCACCACCTTCTATCCCTCCCCCACTTCTGCGTTTGAGGTTCCCCTTTTTCTTCTTCCTCCTCCTGCGCTCCTGAAGGGGGGCAGGAGGAGGAATGGCAGGTAACTAGGTAATGTGCAATTCCCAGTCCCGGGTCACTCGTACTTCCTGGTACAGGCCAGGCCCTGGGAAGGGGTGGTCGCCTGAGCTGCTCCCTCACCAAATTGCTGATTGGTCCCCCTGTCAGGTGTCTGGGAGATGTACTCTGAGGTGTGAACAATCACATAAGTTGGGCGCACTAGTTGGAAGGTGCACTCCATCAGAGCTGCTGGCAGTCACGGGAGATATTCTCAGAATGAGCCAATCATCATCTTCACAGTCCACGTCTACCAAACGTAAACGGAATGAAGCTCCTGAGTTAAAGACTCTCCTAGGTGCGCCATAGTTCCTCATGGTTTCATGTACTGAAGACAGTCATTCCTTTGCAACGGTAAATCCGTTTCTTATTCAGAAAGGTGCTGATGCAATTTGCTGGCACTGTGATCCTGCTCTCGTTTATGCAATGGCACTTCTGATTCTCAAGCACAACTGCTTGCCACTTCGCATCTCCACAGCTATCCCGTTCACGTCGAGGCCTATAGAACTCTGATTTCCTCACGTGGTGTTATCTACACTAGGCTGCCCCATGGTCTTACCGAGGCAGAAATCCAAACGTACCTTCTGATCTGTGTAGAACTGCCGTCCATCAAGTGATGAAAATGGTAGATGCAGCCACAGCGTCCACATGCACTCTTTCTCTCTCTTTTAATAGATTGTTGCTTCTGTCAAAGATCAGAGCAGGCTATGAAGTTGCCACATTCCGACCATACATTCCAAACCCGGTGCACTGCTATCATCATTTCAACCACACTAAATTGTCTTGCCGACACCCAGCCAAATGTGTAACCTGTGGCAGGGATGTGCACGAGGGTGATTGTCTGCCTCCTCCTCCCAACTGTATCAACTACAATGGCGACCATGACGCGTCCTCTCTAGACTGTCTCATGTATCTCGATGAGTGGGCTGTCCAGGAGATCTGGGTAAAGGAAAAAGGGCTTTACCATGTCGCTCGCACATTATTGGCTAGTTGCAAACCCTGCATTCTATCATCTGGCACTTACAGTAGTGTCCTTGCTACGTCTCGCTCCATGAAGGACATGGCCACACAGATATGCGACCTCAAATTCAGCACTGTGGTTGTGAAATCGCCCAGTGTCATGGTAGCATCGCTGTCTCCTCATCTAGCTGCGAAACAAGACACCAGACATTCGCCTCCTGGGGCGCAGTCACCTGCTACACAACTGGCAGGCCAGAAAGGGCAGAAGGAATACTCCCACAAAGATGTCCTATGTTCCTCCAGCCAATCAACATCTGAGTCTTCCTCTGTCAACCAGAAAGGCTCTAAGAAGTCGAACGAAGGCAAAAGATCTTCTCCTTTGCTGACTTGGATATCTTCTACGACGGTGTCGCTATGAGATACCCTCACCCGGCCGAACTCCGTGTTGCCAGTGCACACAACCTAACGTTTTTCTGCTCTGAACTCCACACATCGACAGAGAGAGAATTCCGCCGCCTCAGTAGATGTCGTGCAGCAGGTTCCTGCAGCCTCTGAATCCTGTAGCAGTGAGCCTTTGGAAGCTGGGACTCGGCAGCCGCCGAGGTGACACTGCTTCATTTTTTTCCCTCCTCCCCTTTCCACCTTATGACTGTCTTTCAATGGAACATTCATGACCTTCGATCAAACAAAGAGGATTTACAGCTGCTCTTAGAACACTTGTTCTCTGCCTCTAGGAAACAAAACTTTCAGCACTCGCATTTCTTCCCTGTCCACTTTGAACTTCCCCCTGAGGATGGCATTCCATCTCATGCGAAAGTCATACTACTGATGTGAGATGATGTATATAGTAAACCCATCTCCATGACTACCTGCCTTCAAGCTGTTGGAGATCGCCTTTTCCTTCCTTGCTTGACCTTTTCCTTTTGTACCGTTTACATCCCTCCATCATTCGATGTCATCAGGGCAGTTTTCCTCCAGCTTATTGGGCGGCTACGTCACCTCTTTCTGCTGCTTGCTGACTTTAAGGTGGAACCCTTTGGGGTTCTCCCAGAACCTGTAAGAGAGGTGCCCTCTTGGCTGACCTTCTCAATCAACCTAACCTCCTCTGCCTTAACATAGGAGCACCCACGTTCCTTTCAGACTCCACACATACCGATTCCCATTCGGACCTATCCTTCTACACTGCTCAGCTTGCCCATCATCTCGACTGGTCTCTTCTCTCTGACACAAATTCGAGCAGCCATTTCGTTTCTTCTATCCATTTGCTGAGTCCCACCCCACCTACGTGCACGCCCACATGGCAGCTTACTAAGGCTCACTGGAGACCTAACTCCTCCCTGGCGACCTTCGACGAACAACATTTCCCCAGTTGTGACGACCAGGTAGAATATCTTACAAACGTTATCCTTACTGCCGCAGAATGTTCCATTTCTCGCACTTCCTCTTTACCACGTGGTGTTCCATTCCCGTGGTGGACTGAGGAGCACTGCGATTTAATTCGCACATGGAGACGTTCTCTCCACGGTTTTAACCGTCATCCTTCGATGGCAAACTGCATTCATTATAAATAGTTGCGTGCACAGTGTCGTCCCATTATCCAGGATAGCAAAAAAACTAGTTGTAATCAATTTTATAGTTCTTTTAATAGTTCCACTCCCTCTTCTGTCGCGTGGGCCAACCTCCAATTGCTTTCTGGCACCAAGATCCACTCCACTATTTCCGGCCTGACAGTAGCAGACGGTGTCATCATTAAATCTATTGTTATCTCCCTCACCTTGGGACGCCATTTTGCGGAGATTTCGAGGCCCTCCCTCTATCACCCTGTCTTTCTCCATCAGAAACGAGTGAAGGAAGCTCGGGAGATGTCCTTGCCTTCTCAGAATCGTGAGAGCTACAATGCCTCCTTTATTATGAGGGAACTCTCACTTCATCCTGATCCTCTGCCCCACGGCACATTCAGGTGCTGCAGCACCTTTGTCTTGGCACAAGCACTATCTGCTTCATACTTACAACCGCACCTGTTCAGAGGGCATGCTTCACAGACGTTGACGTAAAGCCCTATCATACACATACCTAGGCCTGGTAAGGACGAACACCTTCCTTCCTACTACTACCCCATTTCTCACACTAGCTGTGTTTGCAAGGTGGTGAAGTCTCGCAATTTACTAACCACTGCACAACGTGGATTTCGAGCGCGCCGTCCTGAATTTGATCATCTTGTCTCTTCATACACCTATGTTATCAACGGTTTTCTGTGGACATCCCATACTATGGCTGTGTTTATCGATTTGCAGAAAGCCTATGACACCTGCCGCAGGACTGGTATCCTCCATACTCTACAAGTGAGGCATCCAGGGCTGCATGTCCCATTTCCTTCAGGAACTTTTAAAAGACTTAGTTTTCAAGATATATGGGTTCTGACTTGTCGGACACCTTTATCCAGCAGAATGCGTTGCCTCAGTGTTCCATCCTGAGCGTGGTCCTCTTTGCTATCGCCATTAACCCTATATTGGCCTGTATCCGACTGGGCATCTCCGGCTCCCTTCTTGTTGATGGTTTTGCTACCTATCGCAATACACCACGGACTTGCCTCATTGAACGGCGACTTCAGCGAAATCTCGATCGTCTTTATTCGTGGAGCGTCGACAATGGCTTTCATATCTCCAGTGACAAAACCGCTAGTATGAATTTCTGACGGCGCAATTGTTTTTTTCCATCGCCTGTTGCTCTTCTGTTCGTTGAAACTACGAAATTCCTGGGGCTCATGTTCGACAGGAAGCTTTCTTGGTCCTTCCACATGTCTTACCTGGCAGCCCACTGTATGTGGCCCCTCAGTGTCGAATGTGTCCTCAGTGGTACTTCCTTGGTAGCAGATCGAACCACCCTCCTCCGTTTGTACCGGTCCCTTGTCTGTTCGAAACGAGACTATGGGTGTTTCGTTTACGCATCTGCACATCCATCCCTCTTACGCCGTCTCAACACTAATCACCACCGTGGTATCCATTTGGCCAGTGGCCTGATCGAGAGTCTGTATGCAGAAGTGGCTGAACTACTGCTGTCCCACCACCGTTACTTTTTTCATTGGCAGAAATGCATTCCGTTCGTTTGCTATGCATGGCTACCCATCCTACGCCTCCCTCTTCGATGACTCCTTTGACCATCAGTATGGGGCACGTCCTTCGTCTCTGTTACCTCCTGGAGTTCACTTTTGGCTCTTGCTCCAGCAGCTTAACTTCTCGCTACCTGTAACTTTCCTGGTGGGTGTGAAAAACCTTGGCTTTGTGCGTTAGCCTGTGTTCACCTTGGATTTCATTCGCTTCCTAAGGACACTACTCCTGCCTTGGTCTATTGCCTTCAGTTTCAAGACCTATGCATGGACCTTCGCAGTAGTAGCTTTGTGTACATTGATCGCTCTTGGGCTGTCTTTGGTGTCGGGTGTGCCTTCCTCATTGGCACTAACGGACAATGTGTGGGGTGTCCCCTATTCTTTCTCTGCTTTGGTGTTTGAGGTACCTATGTTTCTTCTTCCTCCCTATGCACTCCTGAAAGCAGACCTGTGTGTCTGATGCATAACAGGTGACAGTGTAATGCGTAATTGCCAGCCCTGGGTCGATGGGTAGGATTTGTTTGTACCCCCTGGTACAGGCCAGCCACAGGGAGGGGTGATTGCCTGAAGTGTTACATTCTCAAATTGCCAATTGCTCCCTCTTTCAGGAGTTCGAGAAGTGTGACCTGAGGTGTGAAAAATCATCTAAAGCAGGTGATCTTCCCTCTGCGGGGGAGGGGGGATCAGGGCTCAGTTGGAAGGAGCGTGCTATCGGAGATGCTGGCAACCATGGGGAATTTTCTTACAGTGAGCCAATCACCTTCTCAGACTTAGTCTAAATCCTTTGCTAGGTGTTGAGGCAGTTGTAGCCCCTGTGTAAGAATTAACCTACAATAATTGTACACAGCTACGGTCTCACCATGCCAATTTTAGACAAAATAGCAGTATTCTGTTTTTGTCAAGGCGACTAAATGCACAATTCTTCACATATCATTATTTATACTAGGATGCTCCCTGATCTCACTGAGGGAGAAATCCAAACTTACCTCTATGATCAGGGTGTCACTGCAGCCCATTGGGTAATGAAAAAGGTTGATGCAACTTTAGTGTCTACGTGCACTCTTTTCCTCACATTTGAATAGGTAGTACTCCCATCAAGGATCAAAGCCAGTCATACTGTACATTCCAAATCCTGTGTACTGTTACCAGTGTCAACGTTACAACCGCATTCGAATGTCCTGTCAAAACATGGCCAAATGTGTTACTTGTGGCAGGGATGCTCATGAGAGGAATTACCTGCCTCCTTCTGCCAGATGTATCAATTGCAGTCGTGACTATGCAGCCTGATCCCAATACTGTTCCATGTATCTCGATGACCAGGCTGTCCAGGAGATCTGGGTGCAGTGGGAAAAAGTGCCTTACCTTTGACGTGGCCCCACAGTTTCAGATACCAGGGAAAACACCAGACAAGGTCCAAAGGCCAATACCTTGAGTACGTGGAAGCTGTGGGAAGTACGGGCAGGCACGTCTTCCCTAATAAAAGCATTTTTTCCATTAAAAATTTTACATCTTTATTAACATAAATTTAAAATAGTAAGTGAACACTCTTTATCATGAACAGCAAGACCCTCAATACAGTTTCTTAATGAAAGTCTCTGAAGCATTATTTAACCAACAGTCTCTTGAATAATAAAAGATCAAAGAACAGCTCTCAGGATCAATTTACAACGCTTAAAACTCAAAACCCCTTCTTAAAAAAGGAAAAGAAAATACAAATTGCATAATGCAAGATTTAATAAAAGATTCTAATGCCACATGGGAGTACCAAAATTTCTCCTATATCACCTGTGATCTCTAAAGGCAATAAAATATTGCGCACTAAATTTGAATTAAAACAACAACTGAAATGCAATAAAATCTGATTACTATCTACGTACACCCAATCCCCGTAGCCTTTACAATGTTCAGTGTTTCACGAAATATTTTTCTTCCTTTTAAACTCTTTACAACATTAAAGTCCCTACATGTGATGCATACAACACCCAACGAATTACGCCAAATAATTAAGCATAGATGATACAATTAACCAGGTACGTAAATCTTTTCATTTCGAAATAAATAAAAAAACACATAAATCAACTCTTAAGCTCAGTGGTTACATCCGTTAAAAAATAATATACAATACATATCTTTTGATTTCGTAGTGGTCATGCGCTGTTGTCCTTCAGGATCACATGCGGTATGGGAAAGATTTTCCACGATACACAAAACGTTGACAAGGAGCAACCAACTTACACAAATTGCATACTGGGATTATACGTCGATATGGATGTGGCTCGCAAATATAAAACGGGCAAGGGAGTAGATGCGGTACTACTGAACACTTCGACTATATCACACTGCACCAAACAGCAGTACAGTGGGGTACACAAGAGACAAAACAACAACTGTGGCAAGGCAACCCCAGCAACGGCAGTAAGAAAATATTTGGGGTTTAAACTCTTGGGAGGGCCACACCAAACCACAGAATGATGTCCCAAGCTAAATTATGAAAGTACTATTGGCGATTTCGTCACCACAAGTGGAATTGTAAAATACCATAAGAAGTGAACTGCAATTAACACGATTCATAATTGTCCAACTGAAAAGCTCCACAGTCAACCTTTCCATTGCTACTAACACTTATCAGTACCTCCAAAGTTCACTCATGGCCACTACCTGAGGGTCAAATTACTCGTTGTAACTGTAGATAACAGAGTTTAAATGCTGGGGGCCAACGTAGGTTTCTTAATAAGACAAGCAAGACAAGACTTGGATCTGCCTTTGATCCAAAACAGTCATCTACTCTAAAGCAGCTAAATAGATGACAATGCCGATATCAATGCTCTTGTCCCAAGCAGCACTCTAACTAGAGACTGCAGTACCGAAACATAGCTTACACCACTCACAAGTCTGATATACGCACCACAAACGTGCACCTTTTTGGAATTCTTATGTCCACCTCATACACCAAACTTTCCGTATTTCTTCGTCGGGATCCAATAGCAGAACCAATAAATCGCTTCTCAGACTTTGAATGACCACCCGATGACCGCCATTGTCACGACACCAGACCGCGACACTAGGATCTTCGAGCACGCGGCATTCCATCGCCAACTAACAGCTTCCACAGGGCCCACCGACCAAGCGGCCTTGCCCTCCAATACTGACGTCGCTCCTAACGCACAGTCCAGAGTTAACTCCCAGAAACCCCCTTCTTCCTCGTTCCTTCACGTAGTGGAGTGCAGAGTGCCAACTCGCCAAAGATATGTGGCGACCAGAGACTCCAGTCCGATCTCGATCTTCACATCGCGGCGAGTACTGAGAAGGCGGGTGATTCCAAAAACAAAAGAAAGCAAAAAAGATAAGTAAATAGCTAGCTGTACTGGCTCAACCCCATCACTCACAAGTTGGTGGTTGGTCGAAAGCCCTGCATTTTACCAACTGGCACTTACAGTACTGTTCTTGCTACACCTCACTCCACGAGGGACACAGTCACGCAGACTTGCGACCTCAAATTCAGCACTACAACTGTCAAATTACGCAGTGTCATGGTAGCATCCTTGTCTGCTTCTCCTCCAGCTGTATAACGAGCTATCAAGTCTGCGCCTCCAGTGCAAAATCACTTGCTACACAACTAGTAGTACAGAAGGAATGCTCCGGTGAAGACCTTTTATCTCCTTCAAGCCAACAATCATCTGTATCTTGATCTGCTAACCGCGAAGACTCTAAGAAACCAAAGAAAGGCAAACGGTTTTCTCCTTCCGTGACCCAGAGAGCTTCTCCAGCAGTTTCGCTATGTGATACCCTCACCTCCCTGTGCACTCGGCCAACCGTTTCTCTGCCCTGGAATCCACAGGCCAACCAAGAGAGACTGCTGACACCTCTGTAGATCTCGTGGAACAAGATCCTCCAGCCTCAGCACCCTGTAACAGTGAGTCTTTGAAGGGTGGTACTTGACAGCATTGAGGTGGCAACCCTTTATTTTCTTCCCTCCTCCCCTTTCCCCGTGTAGACTCTCCTCTAGTGGAACGTTTGCAGCACTCTGTCCAACAAGGAGGAATTATCGCTGCTTTTGGAATAGCAGCGTCCTCTTGTTTCCTGCCTCCAGGAAATAAAATTGCATCCTCGTGATTGCTTAGACCTTTCGCATTTCTTTATCATCTGCTTCGACCTTCCCTCCAAGGTCGGCCTTCCATCTCATGGGGGAGTCACGTTGCTCATTCGAGATGATGTTTATAGTCAGACCATCTCGCTGAACACCTAGCTACAGGCTGTTAGTCTTCATTTTCCTTCTACACTTCACATTTCTCTTTGTAACGTCTACTTTCCTCCATCATTCGGTGTCACCAGGGCATACTTCCTCCAGTTTATTGGTCAACTCCATCACCATTTTTTTCTGCTCAGTGACTTTAATGCACACCATCCCCTTTTTGGCCCTTCCAGGCTGCTATTTTATGGAGATTTCGAGCTCCACTCACTATCACACTACCTTCCTCCACTGGAAACGATTCAGGAAGCTTAGGTGATACCAATGTCCTTTCAGAATAGTGAATGCTACAACGCCATCTTTACTATGTGGGAGCTAGGTCATACTCTCAGTTCATTCCAATCTTCCACTGCATGGCCTGACAGTGGTCACATTCAGATGTTGCCTCACCTTTCTCTTGTAGGCAAGCACTTTCTCCTTTGTACGTACAACTGCATCTGGGCAGAGGGCACGTTTCCCAGAGGTCACTGCCATACAAATATCTAAAGTAAGGACAAATACCTTCCTTCTAGATACCACCCCATTTCTCTCACCAACTGTGTTTGCAAGTTAATGGAATTTCCCTTCGACACGATCTGTTTGGCCACCATAATTAAATTCGACATTAATAGTTTCCACAAATTAGATTCACCAACGAGACTTCTTCCCCAAAGTAATAGATAATGTCATATGCTGATGCCTACAACTCCATCGTCTCTTCCTGTGAATAACACAATGGTTCATCGGATGATACCTCCCATATCGGCGTCTCCGGACTACGTGGGGGCGATGAAGTGTTCATCTCCTCCTTCACAGAGAAACAATGCCTGCATGACGTTCTCCTCAGCAGATACATGTACCTTTTGTCTATCATGCCCGGCCACAAATCCTATGCCTCATTCTTTGATGACTCCTTTGGCCACTAGTATGGGGTGTGTCCTTTTTCTCTGCTTCCTCTTGGAGTTCATTTTCAGCTATTGCTCTGGAAGCTTAACTTCATGCTACGTGACACTTTCCCCATGCCTATGAACCCTTCACCATCTTGCCTTTATGTGGCAGCCCATGTTCGCTATGGACTTCATTCACTTCCTAAGGAAACTTCTCCAGCTTCAATCTATCACTGCAAGTTTCTCGAGCTTTTCACAGATCTTAGTGATAATACCTTTGTGTACACTGATGGCTCTCAGACTGACTGTGGTGTTGGGTGGGCCTTCATCAGTGGTACCGACATTTTTCGGTACTGGCTTCTGGAACTTGCTCAGTATTTACAGCAAAGCTCTTCACCTGTATAGGCCATGCAGCACATCCAGCAACCTAGCTGTTTCAGTTGCGCCATCTGCCTCGACTCTCTCAGTGCCCTTCAAGGTCTCTTTGTGCTGTACACCATCCATCCCTTAGTTCAATGGATCCAGGAAAGCTGTAACTTGCTCACTCTTGATGGAGCCACTTTGATGTTTATGTGGGTTCCTAGTTACATTGGTCTGACAGGAAATGAGGTCACTGACGCTGCTGCGAAGGCTGCAGTCCTCATAGCTTGGTCCGCTAGTTCTTCCATTCCTTCTGATGATCTTTGTGTTACCATCTATCAGCAGGTGGTGTCACTTTGGCACAACCACTGTTCTTCCCTTCGTGGGAACAAGCTATGGGAAATAAAACTCTCCCAGCAGTTTGGCTGACCTGTCTTGGCTCTCTCCACATGAGGAGATCATATTAGGTAGGTTGCATATTGGGCACTGTCTTTTTAGTGATCACCATATGTTAAGTGGTGATCTCTCACAACTTAATGCTCACTATCATCAACCTTGATAGTTCACCATTTCCTGACCCAATGCCCTTTTTTTTAAACTGATTATGTTCTAATGTATGTTTGCCATCTGAGTTATTGGCTTTTTTAGTGAACAATGAACAGGCTGTTGACTGTATTTTACTTTTTATCTGTCATAGCAATGCAGTGAAGGACATTTAATCTGGGACATGAGATTCTTTAATCAGAAAGAGGGAGGAAAATGTTGGAGGAAATGCTACTATGTTGTGATAGACAAAAATTTGTGCCAGACCGGGACTAAAAACCTGGATCCCTTGCTTGTTGTAATCAGTCAGTGTTTAACTTCATTTTGGTTTATCTAATTACACCTCTAGCCTGTCTCAAACATTCACTGCCACTAATGGTTCTTCCCACTTCCTACAAATGCTGCTACCTGTGATTCCCCCACTGTGTGTGTGGGAATACTCATGGAGGACCATGACCTAACCAGCAATAAAGATTTATAACAATCTACCAAATTCAATAAAATGAAATCTACTAATGTTGTGTCAGCAGGGATACAATCAGAGTATGCAATAACATGAAATAAGATATCATAACCATTGTTCAGAAATGGGGAACCTACTATGGAATTATTATGTTGTGAGAAATGGGAAGTTGAACCAAACCATTTCTCAAACACAGAACATGTGCTTAATTTGAGCAGTTACCTAAACAATTATGCTGTGAGAGCATGCCTCCATGCTTGATTCAGACTATCATTGACGCTAATGTTTCCTTCTATTAGTTTGGGGCACTACAACCGGAGGTCCTTCCAGACAGTATGTAGGAAGAACACCACTGGAGTGACTGGGTTAGGTGGATAATCATTTTTGCAACCACAGGGATGTATATAGACTGCATTAATTTCATAGAGTGAAAGAAATGGTGTCAGTGGTAATGAAGATAGGATGATATGAAATTAGATACCTGAAAACTACGCAGAAACCTGAACCAGCAATGTAGTGAATGTGTCATAATAAATGAGCTTGAGCCAGACTGAATCTTAAAGGTACACATAATGCTTATGACCAGACTCTCTAACTCATAGTTTGTATTAACACACGCCTTGTTACACTTTAAATTTTCAGTGTCATTAATCAGGGGTATTCCTAGAGCGTCCGCAGCTCGTGGTCTCATGGTAGTGTTCTCGCTTCCCTAGCGCAGGGTCCCTGGTTTGATTCCTGGCGGGGTCAGGTGTGTTGTTGTGTTGTCTTCATCATCATCATTCATCCCCATTATGGTTGGAGGAAGGCAATGGCAAACCACCTCTGCTAGGACCTTGCCTAGTACAGCAGTGCGGGTCTCCTGCATCGTCCCTTACACTCTGTCAAGGAGTATGGGACTTCATCATCATCACTCCTACAGCATGTACAACAACAGCATCACTAGGAGAAAGAATTTCTTTACATTCCCTTGATTTCAATGAATTTGATCAAATGATATAGTCCCTCACATCTGACTAATACATAGTTCCTCACCAAATCTATTCCATCTGTGTTTGCTATATTCCCATGAAAGAATCTCAGGTGGTGATGACCAGAAATAGGTCTAATTGCAAAGATTATCAGCGACAATGAAAGTCTAAGCCAGCTCTGGGGATGTGTTCCGATGGTCTAATGGTTAAGTTGGCTTCTTACAAGAAGTGGGATGTCCAGGTTTGAGTCCTTATTTGGTGCAGATTATAGTTTATGAGAGTAAACTCACTGCACAGTAGTTTCATCATTTCTAAAGGGTTTCCACTGATATCATTTCATGTTATTGCATATTCAGTATCATTGCCACTGATGTTATTCATTTAATTACAGTTTATTTAATTCACTTAGTACATATCCCTGTATCAGGGCAAGCCATAGTTGCCCATTAAATCTATTACCCATTGGTGCTATTCTCATTCACCTCACTGCAGAAACCACTGGCAGTACCATTAAAAAGTAGTAGAAAGATCTCCATGGATGAACAAAGCTTGTGATGAATCTGGAGACATGCTTGGACAACAAAAGAGCCAAATTTGAATCCTGGTGTTGCACAAATTTTCATTTGCTACAACAGATTCATTACACTGCACATTCTGCATTTGTGATTGATAGTAACTGATACTGTTCTGCGTCAGCAAAACTTCTGTGTTGCATCCCTAATGATTACATCCATTTCATTGTAGTGAATTTCATTCATTTGGGAATATGAGTATATCTCGAACAGAGGAAGGAGCAGTGTTGACAATATGCGTGAAATCAGACACACTTCACAAGTTTATGGCTGTGCCTGCAGAACAGAGCAACACAGGGAGCACTTGGCACTAGAGGATGATCTGTGATTCACTGGCAGATGGGCTCTAATAATTGACTCATTGTAAAGTCAATCACCACAATAAGTGCATAAACCTTACCTTGCAGATACACCTGCCCATTGCAATGGAAGTGTGAAAGAAAGTACTTCACAGAGGAAGCTTGGTTCAGTTGGTGAAAGGTATGAATGTTTAATGGGCAGTTCAGATCTGAAAGAAATATTTGATATGTCAGTTATCAATGGAATTTTCATAAACTGTGTAAAATGTATTCAGTGTAGCAAAATTGGTCTGGAACTCTCTGTAAAAAATCACATAGGACTTGCTAGTGAAATGGGATTGAAGTGTGCTAAGTGTTCATATATGACCACCTTTTGGAACAGTCTTGGAGTAACTCCAAATGAAGAACATAATACTAAAATCTAAGAACACAACATTAGATTTGTTTATGCCTGTCATACAGTTGGTAAGGGTGCTAGTGCTAGTGGAGATGCAGTTTTCTGTGACATGATGAATCTTCCAAATCCCCCAACCAGGTTTATGAACTATAATAGATTTATAGGTTCTAAAGTAAAAGTTGTCAGTATAGAATCTCTCAAGAAAGCTGTGGAAGAGACAGAGATACACTGAAGTGCCAAAGGAACTTGTATAGGCATGATATGCAAACAGGCAGAATACAGCACTGGAGTCGGCAATGCCTATATAAGACAACAAGTGTCTGGCATAGTTGTTAGATCAATTATTGCTGCTACAATGGCAGGTTATCAAGATTTAAGTGAGTTTGAATGTGGTGTTATAGTTGGTGCACAGATGATAGGATACAGCATCTCCGAGGTACCGATGAAGTGGGGGTTTTCCTGTATGATCATTTCATGAGTGTACTGTGAATATCAGAAATCCAGTAAAGCATCAAATCGCTGTGGCCGGAAAAGATCCTGCAGGAACAGGACCAACGATGGCAGAAGGGAATCGTTCAACATGATGGAAGCGCAACCCTTCCACAAATTGCTGCAGATTTCCATGCTGGGTCATCAACAAATGTAAGTCTGTGAAACAGACAATAAACCATAATCACTATGGGCTTTCGGAGCCAAAGGCCCACTCATGTACTCTTGATGACTGCACAACATAAAACTTTACACCTTGCCTGTCAATGCTGATATTGGGCTGTTGGTGACTGGAAACACGTTGGCTGATCAGACGAGTTTCATTTCAAAGTGTATCGAGCAGAAGGACGTGCACAGGTATGAAGACACTCATGAATGCATGGATGCTGCATGTCAGCAGGGGACTGTTCAGGCTGGTGGAGGCTCTGTAACAGTGTGGGGTGTGTGCAGTTGGAGGGATATGACACCCCTGATAGGTCTAGATAAGACTCTAACAGGTGACAGGTACATAAGAAGCATCATGTCTGATCACTTGCATGGTGCATTCCAACAGACTTGGGGAAATTCCAGCAGGACAGTGTGACAGCTCACACATCCAGGAACACATCTGCGACACCTCGCAACGTGTTGTTGAGAAGAAATCTCCACCCTTCCTACTCTTACAGATTTATGGACAGCCCTGCAGGATTCATGATGTCAGTTCCCTCCAGCATTAATTCAGACAGTAGTTGAGTCCATACCACAATGTGTTATGGCACTTCGGCATGCTCGCCGGGGCCCAACACGATATTAGGCAGGTGTACCATTTTCTTTGGCTTTACAGTGTGACTGCAGCATTCGATCATACCAACGATAAATGGAGACACACATCTCTTCATGGTATAGTATCTGCCACTAGTACATATTCTGGGGAAGCTTCAGATGTAGTAGTAATATTTAAATATTGTAGGTGTCCACAAAAAATAAAGGTACACATGAAAATAATTGCACTGTGAATTATAATGGCAGTAGAGGAGGAATGGAAGTGGCTGGCGTTGCTAGTATATTGCAACATTCTGCTGCATAAAGTGTGATACATGAATTACCTTGGTGATGATGGTCTTAAAAGTTTCATACATATTCCAGAACTGAAGCTCTATGGTGAATCAAAATTTTTGAAAATCCTCATTTTAAGTTGTAGCCACTACTCCAATAAATAACCTGTAACCTAGCTCAAATACTTCCTGAGAAAACATGTTTTTATAAGTGCTACATTAACACTGGAAATATAGGGCTTGCCAGAGTCCCTTAAAGAAAAATGACACAGAGGCCAGTGAACAAGAGCTTGTAGCTTTATTTCAGAAGTATTTCCCAGCACTGTTGTCCTCTTGCCATACTGTAAGTAAGTAAGCAGTGAATAACCATTATGTAAAATTCCTCTTGATAGCCTTATTTGGGGTGAATAATTTTGCCTGTCAGAGCATTATTTAACTCACCAAAAATTGTGAACTTGTTAGGGTGACTGAGGAAGTCCCATTAGAATCCGTGAAAGAGTTCTTTGACTGCATTTGCTGCATGATGTGTTGCATTATCATGGAGCAGAATGATCCCATGTGTGAGCTGTTGTGGTCCTTTTGTTTTGATCCCTTTGGAAAGGTGGTTAAGGTTTGTATAACTGCACATTCAACATTGTCCCATGCTGCAGGAAATCTGTAAATAGGAGACACTATTGACCAAAGATAGAGATAAACACAACATTCCCACATTTGTGTGGATGGCCATTGATTTTTTGGGTTGCAGCAAATCTGGATGCTTCCACTGGAGATTGCCATTTTGACTCAGATGTGCAGTGACACCATGTCTTGTCTACAGCTTGTACCCATGACAAGAGTTTTTTCCCTCCATTGGCCTCAAGGTTGGTTGGATTGTGGGTTTAAAGGGACCAGACTGCTATGGACATCGGTCTCTCGTTGGCCTAGAGCTGCATGTGTTCAGGAGAGTTCCATCTGACATGCTTCCTCTGTTGATCAAAGATGGTAAGGCAACAACTGGATGTACACTTTGCAAATTTTCAGTCTGTCCTTAATAATGGCATGAACTCTTCTGCAACAATGGTTGGCAGTGTTGAATAACAAGGGAATCCACTGGCTAAATGCAGTTTGGTGTTGCAGATTGTGCATCATTACTGAAAGACTGGACTTGTATTTGGGAGGACAATGCTTTATACCCATGTCTGGCCATCTTGATTTAGGTTTTCCATGATTTTCCTAAATTGCTTCAGGCAAATGCCAGGATGGTTCCATGGCCGATTTTCTTCACCATTCTTCCCTAATCTGATGGGATCAATGACCTTGCTGTTTGGTCCTCCCCCCCCCCCCAAATCGACCAGTGAAAGATGTCAGCCAGTCCCTCAGATACTTGTGCTGTGCCTTGACCCAGTAAATAACCTTTGGCTCTATATATCTTTAAGAAACATAGTTCTGTACCAGCACCATACTCTTCTGATTTTGCACTGGTAGTGAACTACTTTGCGGAATGAATCTTTCACCCTGTTCACAATTTTAATCTGACAAGAAGTTTCTGGTAAAGTGTTTCTTTTGATGACTTATCCTTTCCACTACATAAATTTTAAAATAAATTTCTTTTACTTTTTTGATAACATAAATTTTGTATTATTTCAAAATACAATAAATTTTTACTACTATGTTTTCTATGTAAAACCATTCATGAAGCTTTGGTTTAAAGTGGTACCACTAAAAAATGTTGATGCTTCCAAAATGACCACTGCATTCAGAAAACTGAGTTGTCTTTCTCTATACCTCTTTCAGTTTATCTCACATCACTAGAAGCATTTGAATTGCTTTTGTAATGTTTAAAAAGACAACTGTCAGAAATGTTACAGAACATACTGTTGAGAATGAGTTAGATTGACAAATGCTCATAGTGTAAATGCTAGTGCCTGTTCTTGTATTATTAAATCTACTTAGAGTTATGAAGTGTGATCCACATTAGCATATTCAACCACTGTCAGATATTGAGTGGATATATGGTGTGTCAAAGCTAATTTGCAATACGCATTGTGATATGACAGCATTAAACCTCATTACATTGTGGCTTCTTTACTTCCTTCCTTTATGCAAGTAGGAGGATTCTGTTATATTTGCAGGAGTCATACATGTAATGTGATAAAATATCTGTTTTCTACAGGAATATGTTACATGAAGCATTAAAAAAAAAGTGCCATGTATATACTTCACACAGGAATAAACACAACAGCTTATGCATACTCATTTCTAAACAAGTGTATTACTTTCTTTAGACTGTTGTTTCTGTATTAATTAAATGTACTGATTGTGCAATAAAATAAAAAGATGACAGGTTCAGGAAATAAAAAGTTGTAGCAGGTTTATATGTAAGAAATGAACAACAGCTGGTTTGAAGTATTAAATTGTTAAGTCATATTTTTGGATTTAGGAACTAGAAGCACTGTTTCAATAATGACACAATTATTTTAAATATAAAGTTCCAGTAATACATGTACAAATCTTTCACAGACCATACTTTCTTAGTTAGAACATTGTAAGGAATAGATACCTAATATAGTTGATCAAGAATTTTCATTCCTATTTTGCAAGAAATTCTTACATTCCTCCAACCCTCCAGTCTATGAAAATAATACAAGTTGCCCCTTGCCTCCCCTCCCCCCCCCCCCGCCCCAACCCCACACCAAAGTTCACATATTGGGCATGCTCTTACTGATGGCACACTAATTTGAAACCAAGAGAAAATCGTAAAAGCATTCAAAGATTTCTATAAATGTGTATATAGTTAAAGAGAGAAATTTAAAAAAAAAGTAACCAATACTTACCACACCACTGTAGATCAAAATTTATCTTCATAAGAGCTTCCACATCTTCATGATTACTCTGCCATTCACAATAAAGTGCCTGGCAGAGGGTTCAGCGAACTACCTTCAAGCTGCCACTCTACCCTTCCACTCTCAAATGGCGTGTGGGAAAAACGAGCACTTAAATTTTTCTGCATGAGTCCTGATTTCTCTTATTTTATTGTGATGATAATTTCTCCCTATATAGGTTGGTGCCAACAGAATGTTTTTGGAGTCAGAGGAGAAAACTGGTGATTGAAATTTCATGAATGATCCCATCACATCGAAAAACGCCTTTGTTTTAATGATTGCCTCTCCAATCCACATAAAATGTCAGTGGCACTATCACGATAATACAAAATGAGCTGCCCTTCTTTGTACTTTTTTGATGTGATCCGTCAGTCCTACCTGTTATGGATCCCACACCACAGAGCAGTACTCCAGAATAGGTCGGAAAGGTGTAGTGTAAGCAGTCTCTCTAGTAGACCTGTTGCACCTTCTAAGTGTTCTGCCAATCACAGTCTTTGGTTTGCTCTAGCCACCACATTATCTAACTGATTGTTCCAATTTAGGTTATTCGTAATTGTAATCCCCAAGTATTTAGTTGAATTTACAGTATTCAGATTTGTGTGACTTACCACGTAATCGAAATTCAGCCGATTTCTTTTAGTACTGATGTGAATGACTTCACAGTTTTGTCAATTGCTGCTTTTTACACCATACAGATATCTTACATAAATTATTTTGCAATTCGTTTTTGTCATCTGATAACTGTAAAGGTGGTAAATGACAGCATCATCTGCAAACAATCTAAGGTGGCTACTCAGATTGTCTCCTGTGTCATCAGGAACAATAGAAGCTCTAACACTTCCTTGGGCAGCTCTGGATATTACTTCTGTTTTACTCAATGTCTTTCCATCTATTACTATGAACTGCGACCTTTCTGACAGGAAATCATGAATCCAGTGAACATTCCATGGGCATTCAAGTTGGTTAGAAGACACTTGTGAGGAATGGTGTTGAAAGCTTTCTGAAAATCTAAAAATATGTAATCAATTTGACATCCCCTGTCAATAGAACTCATTACTTCTTGAGTATAAAGGGCTAGCTGTGTTTCACAAGAATGATATTTTGTGAATCTGTGCTGACTATGTGCCAATAAATCATTTTCTTTGGGGTAATTCATAATGTTCGAGCACAGTATACATTCCAAAACCCAACTGAAAATTGACATTAGTGATATGGGCCTGTAATTCAATGGATTACTCCTACTTCCCTTTTTGGGTATTGGTGAGACTTGAGCAATAGGTATGGATCTTTCTGTGAGTGAATGTTTGCATATAATTGCTAAATATGGAGCTATTGTATCAGCATACTCTGAAGGAACCTGACTGGTATACAATCAGGACCAGAGGCCTTGCCTTTATTAAGTGATTTAAGCTGCTTTGCTACACTGAGGACTGTACTTCTGTGTTTCTCGTCTTGGCAGTTGTTCTTGATTGGAATTCAGGAATATTTACTTAGTCTTCTTTTATATCAGCACATTATTGGACAGTTAGGCTACTGGGCCTCATTTCTTGAAAATGATCAGAACCATTATCTATTTAACTTCCCAGCATTAAAAGTTACGAGAAGTCTGGATTCACATTTTCTTTACAATGAGATATTCAAGGGATCCATATCAATTTTAGTTATTGTGAAATCTGAACTAATTAACTCATTTGCAAAATCAGCATTTAACCTAATCAGAAGGTTAACAGAGCCAAGTAGTGAGATCAGTGATAATGCACCACATAACTCTGATTTTAGCTTCAAAACAGTGTAGAAGTGGATTGCAACATCATTTAGTTGTAACTTGTTAATACACTAAATGTAAGTGATTTGAGTTTTCAGTAAAATCAGTTTTACAGAAGGCTGTATTAAAAAAAATCAGTATTGATATAAATCCTATCTTCAAATCTTTGATGTAAGTCTTTATGGGCATGAGAAAATTTTGTAATAATATTAACAGTGGCAACACAGTTGACTCCATTTGCCATGGAGAGTCTATTGAAGTGTATATGCCATTTCCAGAAAGTCTCTTGAATGCCAGTATAAAATGACTACTTCACAACAGCTATAAAATTGCTACTTTATTCCTTCTCAATACCATATACTTAAACAATTATGAATTCACTGGACTGAATTTCTGAAAACTTCTCATCTTTAGATTGTTTATTCCAAAAACAGACAGATTCTTCTAATACCAAGTTAGCACTTTTATGTGATGATGGAGCAGGTTTTTCTTTTTCTTTACTTGTTTTTATGTTCTGGCAGAAGTTTCAAGGCAAGCATTCACAAGTGAAATTTCTTTGGACATGACTAACTCTTTTTTTAGGGACAACACAAAGAGAATGTAAGCAAGGCTTCAGGAGTCACAAATAACTCAGCCTGGAGATCATACTCATGAGGACACAAGGGAATGCAATTACTAGCAGACACTAGAACCAAGTTGAAGCTACAGAATCAGTAGAGGGCACAGGACAACATTTATGAATGTGACCTGAAACTGCAGTAGGAACATTATTTTCTGAAACAACACTTTCATTCTCAGATGTCTCAAAAGGCTGGTTTGTCACAGCAAATATGCTTCACCAAATGTTTCATTTTTATTGCCTTAATATGTTGTAAAACAGTTTTGAAGTTGAAAAGATCTGCAATGTAGAAGTAATTATAACGTGTTTTATTAAACCAGATGACATAACTCAACAGCTTTGGTGTCCACTCAACCTAAACAAAACTTTTTTCTTTCTGTGTCACTAAAACAACTGCTAAACTAGGATTAATCAAAAACAAAACAAATTGCTTTACAGAGTAAATACTTACAACTGTTATGGATTATTTGGCTTCCAAAAAGTCTCTCGATAATTGACAACCGGAAGAACTGTTATTTAACATGTTTATTAAAACACAAGTTGGAAGGACTTTTAACAAAATTAATCTCATGCTTGAACTGAAAATATCAACAAAATTCTGAATGCTAAACAAAAAATGACAGCACAAGTGGTGGACAGGGCAGTAGCAATGGCAATAACTTTGTAGATGACCATCAGACTTCAGCAGGTGGATTAACTGCTGGTTGTGGCCAGAGCAAACTCTTAAAAATTGGTCACATGGATGGCTACAACTTTCATACTGGCTGATTGCCTTGTTGATGCATAGATAACATTGTCTAATTGGTATGTGCTGTTGCCTGGTGCTTGCATCAGTTGCTGGCTTGGTGTGGCTGCTGGCTGACTTCTCATAGTGGTATGTAGGTTGACAGCTGGTAGTGCAGAGTAATTGGTCATGGGCTTTTAAATGGTGCAGCTCACAGTTGCTCTGCTGTTGGCACTTTGCCACACTTTATGGAGGGCATGCCACAGCAGCTACACCTCCCAACCTCCAGGACAGAGGAGACTCTGGAACAGATGATGGAGGTAGAACATTACTTAGGGATGTGGCACGTCTTCTCTAATGAAGCTGATTAGTGTGTAACCAGTGCCTGGACCCATTGACACACTGAATGGTAGCCAGGATCCACATTGGCCCAGACAGGGTCATGTAACAGTGGCACCAAGGGTGGGAGCAAGTAGTTGTTGGCAGTATGGGATGTATATACAACTGGGATAGAAAAGGGAGAGTGTGTAGGCATTTTGTGGGATACAACCTCTCGTGGGGTAGCCCTTGTAGGGTGATAAGCCATCTTGGTTTAAAAAGTCTGAATGAACCGTTGGCAAGGCCATTAGATGTCAGATGGAAAGGAGCTGTGTGTACCAAGGAGATTCTGTTAGCTATACAAAAGTCTTTGAACTCTACAAAGGTAAATTGTGGCTCTTCACAGGGTTTCGGGAAGCCCTTCTAAAGAAAAAATATGTGCCAATACTTGGATAGTGGAGATGATATGTAGGAAACAAAAGGGAAACCAGACCAGGTGTTGACCACTATAAATCAGGAGGACTCTATGAAGGGCCCAGCAAAATTGAGGTGCATCCTGGACCATGAGGTGGAGGGGGTAGGCCAAATAAAATACCTGCATGCTGGGGAGGCCTGCTGGCTTTCTCAGGTTGAACACTCCAAGACTATAGTAGATATGGCTGCTTCCATCCCCCTCCAATACAGATGATGTTGTGGCAGCTGATTGCTAAGGACAGCCCCCAATGGCCCTGGTGTAAAAGGCTGAGGGCTCTCTGCTGGAGACAGCCATAGAGGACCATCCACATGCAACCATTGACAGAGCAGCAGGACCCCTTGGAGAGCAGAGAACTCAAGGCATCTACTCCAGTAGCCTTGGTGGTCAACAACCTCCAGCTGCCTCTGATTCACTGGCAACCTGTAAATAACATACTTCTTGACTTTGTTGAAGACTGTATCCTGAGCCATGTGCAGAATGGGTGGAATCAAAGGGGAAGGTAGCAACAGCCTCTTCTGCTACTGCATTCAGGTGAAAACAGATGTCAGGATCTATTTCAAATATAGGATCTGCAACCAGGAGCAGATGGGGAAAAAACCACATTAGCATGTTGAGTGGACAGTCTGAATCATGTCATAGGAATAACTGGAAAAGAAGAGGGCCCATTGCTGTAGGTGCCAAGCTGTTGCCATAGGTACTGCCACTGAAACCTGAGAAAGAGGGAAGAGGTATTTGTGATTGGTAAGCAGAGTAAACTGTCAGCCATACATAGAATCGTGAAACCTCTGGGTGCCAAAAATTATCACCAGGTCTTCTTCCTCAGTTTGGCTATAGTTTTTGTGGGGGTGGTTGAGCAACCTCAATATGAATACAATAGGGTGTTCTATGCTGTTAATGATATTAGACAGCACTACCCCCATCCTGGCTTGGAAGGTTCATAGGCAACGAGACACATTAGCTTCAGGAGGCCCTGCTTCCAGGTCCAGAAAACCATACTACACTGATCTGACTACTTCCATGGGACATTCTTCCTGAGCAGTCAGTGTAAGGGCTCTGCCACTCCTACTGCATGAGGGATAAAATGGT
Source organism: Schistocerca cancellata (assembly GCF_023864275.1). Taxonomy (NCBI): domain Eukaryota; kingdom Metazoa; phylum Arthropoda; class Insecta; order Orthoptera; family Acrididae; genus Schistocerca; species Schistocerca cancellata. The sequence continues at coordinate 572,964,282 of NC_064632.1, forward strand.
GATGATAACAGATCTGCCACAAAATTAATGTCAGTTGCGCAAAATGCCTGGCATTTTGCCAGGGAACCAGCAACTTATGGACTGCTTTGACATTGGTAGACATGACATGGACTAAGTATTCTACTTCCTTGACAAATAATTCACATTTATCGAGGTTGCAGTGCAAATTTACCTTCCAGAACATTCAAAACAAGACCTCTAAAGTGGTCATCATCCACAGCACTTTTCTCTGTGACCAAGATGTCATTGAGGTGATTAAACAAGCTGGGTATTGGGCTAGTCAGTTGTTGCAGATACTGCTGAAAAATAGCTGGTGCACTTGGAATTCCAAATGGTGAACTGTTTTAATGAAAAAGGCTGAATGGCATGTCAATCATCAACAGTTCCTTAGACACATCATCTTTCAAGTCATACTTCACAAACACCTTGCCCTCCTTCTAGGTTTGCCATAATATCCTTTGACTTTGATAGTGGGTTCAAGTCCACATCCATCTGGGAATTGATGGTAGCCTCATAACTGCCAAAGATGCAAAGCACTTTATTGAGTTTTTCCACAAGGACAAGGAGTGTTGTACATCTGCTGTTGAGAACAGGTGCTGGAATTGGAGTTCCTCAGGAAGCCTGTCCCAGAGGGGAAAATGTGCAGTCTGGGTTTTGCAGAACTTAGGAAATGCATAAGGCAGCATGGTGATGTGGGATTCAAAGTTGTTGAAGATTCATATGGATGTCACGTGTGGTGGTTGAAACATCACCCCCAATGAAGAATCTCCAGGTTGACGATGAACCAGGACCACCAGGAAGGAGTTTGAAGTGGCAGTCACTTGGGCCCCAGTCTTGTGATTCTACTTCTATTGTGTTGAGTAATTTTAGGGTTGCCTATCCGGAAGCCCATGGTGGCAGATGTTTTGGCCACCTTACACTCATTTGTCATTAGCAATGTGGGAATAGCAGTTGCTGTTGTGCAACACATTTGGCAACAAACTCTGTTGACCCTAGGATGCCACCTCATTTTCTTCCTTTGCACCTAAGTTTTATTGCTTTCTAGACATTTTTGTTTGCGTCTATAGCATTTGTGCTTGTGGAAATTTCTATTTCAGATCTATGCTTTCCACTTTTGTTTACTTTACTTGTTTGTGCTGCCGCATATTGATTTAGGGTTAATATTTTTTGCTTTACTACATCTAACCACCTCCCCAACTCCATACACATGCCTGCATTGCAATTAGCATCATCAAAATTGCAGTTACCTTTGGCACCAACACTTGATGTAACACAGTTTCTTCATTTGTAGATGCAATGAATGACACAGCTTACTGAGATAAGGGGCTTCATTCAAATGCAGTGAGACTTGCCATCAGATGCATGAACTATGTCAGTGCCACAACTCATGCAGCCATCATTGGTGCCTCTGTTTCACCCACTGGAAGAGGACAGGGATGACTTGGTTGAGTACTTGACTCAGTTTGAAGCTCATCTATCTGCACATGAAGTACCAGCTACAGTTAAACAATCTTTTTTCTTATCAATGGCCAATGTGTCAGTCTATGCTCTAAATTATTCCCCATTTTGCAGCCAGAACTTGTGACCTATGACAAATTAGTCCAGGCTATGAATAGATATCATCACAAGAACTTTCAAGTGGTAGCTGCCAGGTTTAAATTTTTCAAACTAGGGAAACAGTCAAAACAAACTTATAAATGGTGTGTGACAGATTTGCAAGGGCTTACTAGGCAGTGTAAGCTTAAATGTGGCAGTGGCAAGCCTTATAGTGATATCATGATATGTGATGTGTGATGCCATTAGGCAGTACATGGCTGATAATAGAATATGAAAACAGATTCTCACTTATCCCAACCCTTCCTTGCAGCAAGTTTTGCGACTTATTGACTATCAGTATGCCTATGACAGTGCTGTAGACAGTTTTCATTCATTGACGTTTGTGCTGTAGCGTCAAGCAATAACACTGAGTGAGGGCATAAACAAACCACTTGCAATTTGAATTCTCTGTGGGCCACTCAGGCTCAATGTAGGTAGCCACCTAGACAGGCAGGCCGACGTGGTACTGGTGTGAAGTGCTGCTTCTCAGTGCAAAAGTGTCACTTATGCTCATTATGAAACAAACTTGTTCATGTGTATAGACCAGAGATGTTCAAGTGGCAGGCTTACAGAAAGATAAGGTTCCCTCTCCTAATATGAACCCACAGAAACCAAACTTCGCTGTACATATGGTGCATTCTGACCTAAACACAGCTTCTAGTGTTGAACAGATGTGCATTAGTTGACAATTCAAGCAATCAGTTGCTCTTCTTGGTGCAATGCCTCTGTAATGAACTCTCTGTGGATCTTGCAATAACTAGTCAAACTATTAAGTTGCAATTAAATATGTGTACCTTGGTTTCTTTGCTCTATCGCAATACTTAAGAACTTCTTGGCAAGCCCAAGATGCAGACATGACACACTAAGCTTACAGTATATAACAGACAAGAAATGCCCATGCTAGGTTATTACAGCCTTCTTGTGATATATCAGAATTTGTAGAAGACTGATATTTTGACATATTTTTGCCTTGACTTGATTGGGTTGCATGAGGTAGACAACATGTTGTCAGTTACTAAGGTTGATTCAAATGACAATATTGCTCATTTTTTTTCTCAATTCAAAGACTTGTTTGCTGTTGGCTTAGGCAAAACTTCTAATTTTTTTATGACTGTGACCATGAAAGTCAGTGCACAGCCTCACTTCTTCAGGGCTTGCGATGTACCCATGTGCTCTGTGAACAGGCTGCCCAGGAATATTCACAGTGGCAGGGCAGCAGTGTTACTGCACCCTTCACAGCCAGTGAGTGTACATCTCCTTAGTACTCATCAACAAGCAAACTGCTTATTTGTGGAGATATTATGGCAACATTGCACCATCAAACAGTGACTGGTTCATTTCCTTTACCTCAATCTGATGAATTTAATGACCATTTGGGAGCTGGTCGCTACTTCTCTAAGACTGATTTACATGATGCTTGCCACCAGATGCCTTTAGATGAACAGTCACAGCAAGTGTCTGTTACTAACATACACAGGGGTCTCTTCAAACTTCAAGTGCCTTTTAGCAGTCCACTGCACCAGCAATTTTCCAGTGGTATTTGGAAAAATTAGCAGCATTTGTGCATCTGAGCACCAATTATTTAGGTGTATAGTGGTATCAGGTAGCATAGCAGTTGAACACCTTAATAACTTGTGCTCCCTGTTCCATGTGTTATCAGAGGTAAGGATAAATGCAATAGACACAAGTGCATGTTTTTTCAAACTGAGACTGCATACTTGAGGCATGTAATTAATTCTCAGGATGTTAATCTAGAGTGTCACACTTGCAGGCCATTCATAACCTCCAATTTCCAAAGAATGTTACTGAATTTGACAGTCCTAGGGAAGCTGATGTATTACATCCACTTCATTCTGACTGCAGCTCAGATTCTAGCACAATTGCATTGCCTTTGCCACAAGACTTGCACAAAAGACCCCTTGCACACTTATAGTGGATGCTTTTTCATATGGCACTGGTGCAGTATTCTCACAGATGATTGGTTCTGCTGACAGACCAACAGCCTTTGCTTCCAAACTGCTTAAAAAAAGCTCAGAGCAGCTGTCCACAGATAGAGAAGGAGGCTCTTGGTGCAATCTATGGAGTGACTAAATCTCATGTGTATATGTATGGAAGGAAGTTCTATTGGTCACTGACCACAAGCTTTTGCAGTCACATTTCAACCCAGCCAAACGCATTCAAAATCACAGTGCACAGAAAATGACCTGGACAGAGAAATGGGAGAGGAGATGATGAACAGGGAGAAGGAGTGAAGGAGATGGACAGACAGCTGGGAGAGCTGGAGGTATACTTTGAGAGGGGGGAAATGCAGGAAGCAGGTGGAGGGGATAGAAGGGCTGTGGATAGGTGCAAATGGGGCAGGAGGATATGGACAGAGTGAGGAGAGGAGAACGTTTACACAGAGGGGGGGGGGGGGGAAGAAGATGTGGTTAGAGGGAGGGACTGAGAGGAGATGGATGAAGAGGTGTGATGAAGGATATGGAGAAACAGCTTGGGAAGGACGGGATGGAAATACAGAGCTGCAACAGTGTGGTGAGGAGAGAGGTAGGAGGGAGGAAGAGGTGAACATAGAGAGGGAGGAAGAAGAGGAGATGACTGCAATATACAGAGGGGTCCATAAAAATTTAGACACTCTTTCATAGTTAATATCTTTGGAACAAAATGACTCATTGTAGCAATTTTGCATGGTAGTGTAGTCCATTGGTTTCTCAACAGATCTCGGTGCATGTTTTCCAGCAGATGACAGTGCAGCAATGAATGATGAAGATTGTCATTTCAGCAATGCAAGGCCATATTGAATTATTACTGGAAGCACAGAGACATGATGGAGGTACAACAGCAATAGTGTAATGTGTACAGAACTGTCACCAACACATACAGCAATTTATCATATTTGGTATAAATTTGAAGCCAATGGTACTGTTCAGGATGTGTGTTAGGAAAGGTCTGACCGATTGAAAGCATCAACAAATGCAGCTTTCAGCAATGCAGTGTTGCAACATTTTACTAGGTGAACTCAAAAATCTGTGAAGCAGGGTGCATGTGAAAGACAGGTAAGCTGTAAAGTGGAAAGTTTAGACTTCAAGATCGCTGCACACTGTGAATGAAGACGACCTGTATCGAAGGATGGAGTGCTGAGAGTGATTTGAAGCCATGCTTCTTGAGGATGAAAAGTTTGCTGGGATGGTTTTCTGGTCTGACGAGGAGCAATTCAAACTGCACGGTACTGTAAACCTCCACAGCCATGTGCACTAGACTCCTGAAAATCCTCAACTTCAAGTGGATGAACATGTTAGTCTACTGGGTGTTAATGTGTGGTATTGTCTGTCATCATGTGGACTGACTGGCCCAGTTCTTCTTTCAAGATATCGTAACTGTTGAGGTGTATCTTCATATGCTGCAAACACCTGTTTTATCTGCCATCTGAGAGGTGTTTGGAATGGAAGGTTTTATCTACAACAAGATGGCGCTCCACCTCACTACCACAGAGATGTCAGAGCCTAGTTGGATGAAAATCTACCTGTACAATGGATAGGTTGAAGAGGAGCTGTTGAGTAGCAACAGAAGTCTCCAGATCTTACACCTCTTGACTTTTACCTATTGGGGATATTGAAGAATGAAGTTTATCCACAGAAGCCAGATACACTGAATAAGCTACGAGAAATCATCAAGACGTCCTGTGTGGCTATCACATCAGCAACACTGAGAGCTATAGTTCGCTCATCAGTTCAGCGGCGCCGACGTTATTTGGCTGCTAATAGGGAATAACTTTGAACATATAAAAGAACCTCCCCCCCAAGCAAGAATTGTAACGGTATGTCATTTTGTTCGGTTGATATCGGCTATCAAAGAGTGTCACATTTTTTTTTTACCTCGGTGTGGATGTCAAATGCATACACAAGCAAATCTGCAAAAAAAGTCTAGTATTATTAATAAATTATTGTTAGTTGTTTTTTAATCTGGTTGTCTTAAATTTCTTATCATAACTAATTTGCCTTGTGCCAAGTGGTTTGTGCTTAGTAAGAAAGCTCATTAAGAGCGACTATCTTCTGTGGCAGTGAATTCTCTTCCTGTCACCTTTATGTTGGATGTCAAGTGTACTTTTGTGAATACAACAGAAGTAAAACTTCTTGCTATCCTTCTCTTTATAAACTGTTAAGAAATGGTATAGCTTGCGTGTCAATGAGCACACGTGTGCTTAAATACAAGGGGAGCAGGAATGAAGGAACAAGTCTTCTGAATACCCAAAGTAAATGCACTCTGCCTTCCTAGGTCATTTGTTGCATGAGAAGGGTTTCTGATATTACACAGTGAAAGCTACAGCTTGTTCTTAGCATACTGGGTAGAATTTTTATGAGCAGATATTGCAGTGCGTTCTATTCACTGAATTCCCAGCATCTGGAGGAAGATGTTCACAAGGCAGGCGTGGTGTGCTCGTGCATTATCGCCTTGGAAGATCTGGACAATAGGCTGGAGGATACTATCGCAGTTGTGCACAGCCCTCCAATTAGTGAGGAGCAGCATCCAACCTATGTAGACGGTACTAGCCCCTGCACATGACTGACGCCCCCTCCCCCAGAATCATCTTACAGGACTGCATGCCTCACAAGTGTGCTGGAACCTGGCCACATCCATTCCCAACTACCACCATTCTTGGTGTACCTTCACCCACATTCTTCCCTCACAACAGTCCAGGGGAGGGGGAGGATGGTTCATGATCTGGTTCGTAATGGACAGATAGAGGCCAAGCCGATCGCCTGGAGATGACTGCACACTGTCTTGTGTTGACAGAGCCCTCACAGATGCCTCCAGAAGCCAACGCGAAGCACTTATGGATTCTCCTTGGTGTAGCTGGGAGCCACAGTTTATTGCAAGGAGGCAGCAGCTAGGACCTTTGTGAGTGCAGGGACCATGATGATCAGATGTTGAGTGTTTTGCATCTCGTGTTAGTTGTCTAATGTTTGAGTAATGTCGCTATGTTCACGCCAGTTCGACGATCAGCTTGCCATACTGATAACTCCTCTTGAAAGTAAAGTGACCTTACGTGAATGACTTCTTGATTTGACACACAGTGCACTAAAGTCAACTGCACTGAAAATAAATATTACCTTTGTCCTACAGAACATTTGTGGCTGTACGTAGCATTTTTCTGTGGGCAAAAGAGTATCAAGAAAGAGGTTGGTAATCAGCAAAAATCAAAGTATACAAATAATGAGAGTGAGATAAAACGTTTTACTTTTCGAGCATTTTACATCAGGATCTCTGATAATTGGTTGATTTTCATCGCGTTTACTTGAATTTGCCAATAAAGAAGCAGCTGCTTTCTTGATAAGCGACTGCACGAAAGTAAGCTTTGTCACATAAATATAGACCTTATACAAGTGTTTCCAATTTGCAACAAAGCTATCTATTTCACCTCCTATTTTAAGCGGTGTTGACTCAGGACAAAATGATCGGCGGTATTTTCTTCACTGATTTGGTGTATTGGTGCAGTCCAGTTGATTCAGGCGCATGGGACGTGTCCTTGTTAACAGATCTCGAGAGGGATCAGTGCTGCATATTGGGAGCGTCTTATTTGAATACATACAGTGAACTCGTTTTGCAGCGTGTGCTGCTCAGAAAGTCAAGCATCCAGTCTCGAGACCTGGTGAGTCGGTGTCTGGTTTTCATGATGTCATAAACACAATCATATTGTTCACGCCCTAAGTGGTAAGATACAGTCCTGCGATGTTCCACAATATGTAGTGGATACACTGTCTGGGTTGCCAGTCAGCTCTCAACAGGATTTGTGAAGAAGGGACTTAAGTCACAAGTGTCACATCTGCTGCATTCGTTGCGGCCCTGTCACATAACGCACCAGAGTGTCCAGACACTCAGAGAAAATCCTGCGTCTCCACCGAAGAGGGCTTCATGTTATTACCATACCACGCACAGAGTTACTTTATAGTCGGTAGAGCCAACATGAAGAATCATAGCCATAATTTTGATTGCTCTTGGAGTAACAGAATTATTGTGGGCGAAAATTGTCGTTTTTCTTGGAGTGTGATCGCTCATCTCTGGATAAAGTCGTTCTATGTTTGCTACACTGAGAAGACAAAAGTCATGGGATACCTCCTTACATCGTGTCGGATCTCCTTTTGCTCAGCATAACGCATTGGTTGGAAGTCCCCAGCAGAAATACTGAGTCATTCTACTCTACAGCCGTCCGTAATTGTGAAAGTGTTGTTGGTGCAGAAGTTTCTGCACGAACTGAGCTCTTGACTATGTCTCATAAATGTTCTATGGCATTCATGTCGGGTGATCTGGGTGGACAAATCTTTCTCTTGAATTATCCACGATGTTGTTCGAACCAGTTGAGAACAACTGTGGCCATTGACATGGTGCAATGTTATCGATAAAAATTCCATCGTTGAATGCCTGCAAGTGGTCTCCAAGTACCACATCCTAACAATTTCCAGTCAATTATCGGTTCTGTTGGACCAGTGGACCCAGTCCATTCCGTGTAAACACAGCCCACGTAGCTATAGATCCACCACCAGTTTGCACAGCGCGATTTTGACTACCTGGATCCATGGTTTCGTGGGGTCTGCACCACACTCAAATGCTGTCATCAGCTCTTACCAATTGAAATCGGAACTCACATGGTCCGGCCCCGGTTTTCCAGTTGTCTAGGGTGCAACCAAAATGGCCACGAGCTTTGGAGAGGTGCAGCAGGGGGCGTGATGCTGTTAGCAAAGGCACTCGTGTCGGCTGTCTGCTGCCATTGCACATCAGTGCGAAATGGTTCAAAATGGTTCAAATGGCTCTGAGCACTATGGGACTTAACATCTGAGGTCATCAGTCCCCTAGAACTTAGAACTACTTAAACCTAACTAACCTAAGGACACCACACACATCCATGCCCGAGGCAGGATTCGAACCTGCGACTGCAGCGGTCGCGTGGTTCTAGACTGAAGCGCCCAGAACCGCTCGGCCACACCGGTGGGCCATTAGTGCGAAATCTCGCTACCCTGTCCTAACGGATATGTCCCACATTGATTTTGGCAGTTATTTCAGGGAGTGTTGCTTGTCTGTTAGCACCGACAGCTATGAAAACGCCGCTGCTCTCAGTCATTAAGTGAACGCCGTCGGCAACTGCGTTGTCTGTGGTGAGAGCTGATGCCTGAAATTTGGTAGTCTCGGCACGCTCTTGACACTGTCGCTCTGGCAATATTGAATTCTCTAACGATTTCCGAAATAGCATGGCCAATGCGTCTAGCTCCAACTACCAGTCCCTGTTCAGAATCTGTTAATTCACGTTGTACCTCCTTAATCACATAGGAAACTTTTTCACATGAATCACCTGAGTACAAATGACAACGTCGCCAATGCACTACGTTTTTATACCTTGTGTACGCCGTACTACCGCCATCTGTGTACGTGAATATAAAGATCACATGAGTTTTGTCAACTCAGTGTAATTTAAGGCCAATGAAGATTTTTCCCTGCTGCTTCTACTTATCCTTGTTTGGCTGTTGTGTGAAATTTCAGTTGAAAGCTGGCAGAATTGCTTGATTCTTCTGCACTCTTCAGTGTTTCATTGTCAGTTCGCTGCTACGATTCAGACTTCTTCCTTTATTCTTAAGCCCTATCAATAGATTTTCGTCGATCTTTCCAAAATTTAACCCTAGAATTTTTCTTCTTCAGTTTTGTTCAACACTTCAACATGAAAGTTTAAAAAATGTGCTGGCACAAAATATCCTGCAGCCTGATCACAGGGCGAATTAATTTAATATAACACTATTTTTAAATACTATCGCTTTTAGGGATGTAGGTTAATCTTACGTACACTCGATATTTTGCCGGTTAAGTGGAGTATCTAGAGTTAAAGTGAGAACGTCAGAGCTAGTTACTAAGTCAGCTTTGGCCATACATATCGAGTAATAAGTCAGTGGGAACGCTAATCTTGTGTTCTGGATGTTCTCTAGGGCTTTTATAATTTGAAGATGAGGACACGTAATTTTACCTGGTACTTCGCATCACAGGATGATGGCACTGTGGATGTATCATCTTTTAGTAAAAGAAACTGAAGTGTAGTATCAGACGCCTGCCTATGAAGACCGTTTCAATACCGATTCTAGAAAACTAATTTGGAAGCCGATGTCGTGACACATAGCTGTAAAGCATTAAAAGGTTGTAACTGAAAGGGTCACAAGATGTAGTTAGCGATTACATCTTGTGACATAACATATAACAGGTTTTGATTAGAGCTCAGTAGCCCACATAGGTTGTAGCAAACATAAACTTGTGTTCTGTCACTGTATTCTTCTTTGACAAGATATCAACTGCAGTTCCAAAAAGGTATCTGGTTGCATCCAAAAAAGTGTAGTTGTTCCCATTCCTTGATAGATAAAAAGTTTAGGCTATTAATTGCATGGCACATTGTGTGCCTCTTCCACACCAACATTTGTAAAAAATGTCATTTCAGTATCTTGAAAAGGTCATGAAATACGACATATGTTATGACCAGATCATCCACATCGCATGTAGAACTGAGTGTACCATGTGACGCTCCCATAGATATACAAACCAATATGTCGAGAATATAAATAATTTTTTTGTCTTGAACATTAACAGTATTTCGATATGTTATCTAAATTTGATATGTAGCAACGTATAGCGTGAAATGAGCAATGTCTACAGAATGCGTTTTTATCATTGTAAACTCTTAAGATTCCGTGTATTGTTTGTTAATTTTGATGTATAATAATAACTATGATGAACAGCGAAAAGAATTCCAATTTATCGTCGAGTGAAGATGTCAGTTTATGAGATGTGAAAAAACCGATATCTTTACGAAATAGATTCCTCAAAATCAGATGAAGTATTTCAGAGTGGCCAGCACGTCCCTCTAGCGCTTTACAGACAGTTCGTATGTATATGGGCTGCTGGAGGACATCTCGTGTGACTCTCAGCGCTTGTCCGCAGCTCGTGGTCGTGCGGTAGCGCTCTCGCTTCCCGCGCCCGTTTTCCCGGGTTCGATTCCCGGCGGGGTCAGGGATTTTCTCTGCGCGTGGTGACTGGGTGTTGTGTGATGTCCTCAGGTTAGTTAGGTTTAAGTAGTTGTAAGTTCTAGGGGACTGACGACCATAATAAATGTTAAGTCTCATAGTGAAACTTCCTGGCAGATTAAAACTGTGTGCCCGACCGAGACTCGAACTCGGGACCTTTGCCTTTCGCGGGCAAGTGCTCTACCATCTGAGCTACCGAAGCACGACTCACGCCCTGTCTCACAGCTTTACTTCTGCCAGTATCTCGTCTCCTACCTTCCAAACTTTACAGAAGCTCTCCTGCGAACCTTGCAGAACTAGCACTCCTGAAAGAAAGGATACTGCGGAGACATGGCTTAGCCACAGCCTGGGGGATGTTTCCAGAATGAGATTTTCACTCTGCAGCGGAGTGTGCGCTGTCTCATAGTGCTCAGAGCCATTTGAACCATTTTTGAACTCTCAGCGCTTGTGAGTGGTTGCTCGAATATTCAGAACGGCAGGCAGCTGAGGACAGACGCCGCCAGACAGGGACGCGACGCCTGACGCAAACTGCCAGTGGGGTGTCTCCATGGCAACCTTGCTGCTCCCATTAAGTTTTCGGGACGGACTTCTCCTTTGGGAAATGGTCGTCAACCACCACGTGGGACTGTTTGACGAGCACGAACTGCACTATAAAACACGAAGTGCCCTGCCGCAGAGGGAGACTCTGTGAAACACTTGTTGCTTGCTGCTGCTAAAATTCCCGCGCAGAGTACTCTAGCGGGATCTAACGCTAACACAGTGGATTCCCACGAAACGATTCGATTAACAAATTCGTAATGTCGGCCATCGGTGTGACGTCTGCCACTGACTGAAACTACAAGAACAACAACAGAGTGCCCAGACGGACCCGAGGGATCCATTTATTTACGGTTGTGTACGCGAACAGAGTCTGTAGTCGCGCAGAATCTGCCTGTTGACTCCCGGCCTCCGCGCGCCCACACTGGTGCGGACGCAGGCGCGACACCGGCGGCTGGGCCTCCGCCTCCCGCGCCGCAGCTCCCAACTGCTGCCGGAGGAGGACGAGGAGCTGCTGGGGGCGGCGGCGGCTGCGGGGACGGCGAACCGGCCTCGGAGACCCGCGCGTAGCTTCCGGCGGCGGTAGCGCCGCCGCGGCCTCCACCTGGTGCGCGGAGCCTCGCCGCTGCTGGAGGATGAGCTGCGGGGGGCGGCGGCGGGCCGGCCACGACGACGCTGACGTCGCTTCCCCTTCCGGTGCGGCACCTCTGAAGCGCTGCGGGCTGGGGGTGCGGCGGCGAGCGGAGGGGCCGCCGTCTCCTGCGAGACAAGGACAACGTTTTGTGACGTCACGACAGCTGATGAGGCATTTAGGCAAATGGAAATGTGTGGTAAATTTCTACTCTAGGTGGGAATTTTGTTGTTAAACTGCTTCATTGAAGGTGAAGTGGTATTTGTGCAGGTTCTTTTCAAATTTGTTGACTGTTTAAATACACAGTTATTAGGCTCTTAAAGAGGTCAGTGACACTAGCTTCTTAATTCTGGATATAGACTACCAACATGATGAAACAATTCAAAAAGAAAAAGAAAACCCTGTATGCCTCATTCTCATATTCACTGACTGGATTTAAAACGAAAAGTTCAGAATGTGTTGGAAATCGACATCATTGTGTGTTATTAGTTTCGATTCATGTCAGTGGGGCAAGTGACCTTAATACGCAGACCGTTCCCAAACTGAGTTTTTTTGCAGTGGCCAACAGAACGATTAGTTTTTGGAGCTTAAGCAAGCAGACGAATGAATCAGAGGACAGACGGGAAGTCGTAATAATTATGATAGAGAAACTGAAATGGAGGTGTGCGAGAAATGTTGTTAGCGGATGTACGTAATGCTTTTGGGTACGTGAGGGGTTGGGGCGACTGAAGAAATGAATGCCTTCACCACTGTAATCTGCTATGGACAAAAGCTATCTAGAATATATGGCTAACAGTTAAGACTAAACTATACGGAGCTAGTAAGACTCACCCCTACTGACTGCATTAGCTCCTCCTCCATCATCCTCCAGTACATCTTGAAACACTCGTCCAGAAACAGCTCACGTTCCTGTAGACGAAGGACTGTATCAGCTACAGACTAACCAATATCTAACTGTGCTTCTAGATTTAATGTTAATAGATTTTATAGCATCATTATCAGCTTTGAACGAACTGCATCTAGCACACGCGCCGTAAGAATCTGCGACTATGAGTTACAACACAAGTCCAGAGAGGTAGTGATACTCACGTCTGATGACTCTATAGACAGCTCATCCGCCAGTCCGCTGTAGACTGCGTAGAACTCCTGCAGGAACTTCTGCCACTCCTGTAAAGAAAAGGGTTTATTAGCTACGTAGCAGTGAACACCTGTCTCTGAATGTAGATTTAACATGGGTAAATTTCCTTAAAATTGGACTATGTCGAGCCGGCCTGGGTGGCCGAGCGGTTCTAGGCGCTACAGTCTGTATGTATCACAGATGTACGTGATGTCCTTAGTTTAGTTAGGTTTAAGTAGTTCTAAGTTCTAGGGGACTGTTAACCTCAGAAATTAAGTCCCATAGTGCTCAGAGCCATTTGAACCCATTTTTTGGACTATGTCGGTATTAAGAACACATGTTTGCATCTTAATCTCAATTTTCGTTGGGACTTTTCAAATCGATACCACGTCAACGGTTTGTGATGCTTGCAATAGCATCAAGCAGCGCTTTACCGTTTCACTTGTGCCCACTGCCGATCGACGTGTAATATTGTTCTTAGCTGCTTATGTATTGAAGAGTATACTTCACGTATTTGTATCAATATGCTTCAGACACAGGTGTTGATTTACGCAGATTATTGGAATAATACAATTTAAATTTTTTCTTTCTGTCTGGTGTTCGTCTGTACTCTTCTTTTCTGTAGTGTTGGTTGCCTAATTTGTGTTCTGTAGTGCCTGGGTGGGGGGGGGGGGAGGAGTCTCCTTCCCCTTGGGTTTTTATCTGCTCCGCGACTTTATGTCTCGCCTGTTTTTGGAATGGGGGACTGATGACCTTAGCTGTTTAGTCCCCCTTAAACATCTGAACAACCACCACCACCACAATTTAAATTTGTTTTTGGATTGCTTACAAACAGAGACACAAGAATGAGCTTCAACCTCAAAATGAATAATATATATCAGAGGCAAGTTCCTGAGATGACGAAGACAGCTATAAAATGGACGAAGATATTTCATACTCTTTTTATGTGAGAAAATTACCTACATATTACTATTAAACACCAGAGTTTGGTAACGTATATCAAGTTGCAAACGTTTTCTCTAGGCAACTACAGTCAGCTGTAGATATACACTAGTGTCCAAAATTAAGGCAAGAAACCACTGTTTCCCCGCCCTGTGCCTGATTCACGATATAATCATACAAACATCGGAGAACCACGCGAAAGATGACGTCAGGGCACCTATCAAACGGGATAGAGTTTGCCGGGTAGTCCCACATTCACAATCGCTGTGAAAACACAGTCATAGACGGTGCAATATGGCACAGAGAAGAAGCCTACTAGGGTCTCTGCGGTGGAGGGCCGTGGGATGAATGGAAGCAGGACAGTCGCAAACTGATGTGCCCCAATGGCTTAATGTGAATCAGATGGGCGACAGTTTATAGAGATTGAAGCTGTATTCCGAAGAACAGAGCAGGGCCCATCACGTGTATCATGAGAAAGAGAGAACTGTTGTTTGTCTGCATGGCAACTGCCATGTGACCTTGCAGCATCCACTGCACGTGTTGTATCGAGGCAAACGATGTAGGTTTCGGAAGAGTGGCCTTTATTGTCGGAGACCGGCAGTATGTGTACCTCTGTCGCGTCTTCTCAGAAGGGAACGTCTAGAGTAGAGCAGTGAAGACGCCACCTAGACGGTCGAACAGTGGTCCAATGTTCTTTTCGCAGATGAGTCCCGATTTGGTGTGGAGAGTGATTCTCGACCAATTTGCATCTGGAGGGAATGCAGACACAATTTCGTGACTTAACCATTGTAGAAGAGACTGATATCGGGGATGATCCCTAATGTTGTGGGCTTGGATTACGTTGACCCTCGAACACCACTTCATGAAATGGTACGGTTAAATCTGCAGGTTCTAACTGCTCTCATGTATCGTGAGAAGACCTTGGGACCTCTTGTGCAATTGTTGCGAGGTGCTGTGGGCGCAGACTTCGTATTGCTTGTCGGTAACGATCGACTTCATTGAGTACGGGTGGCTGATGTTTCCCTGGAAACGGAAGATATTGCACGCATGGCATGGCCTGCTCGCTCTCCCAATTTGAATCCCATAGAATGCGTCTGGAGTGCACTGTGGATACGGGTTGGTCAGGAGAGCTCAGTCTCCTTGAACCTTGATTAGCTGTGTATATGTCGCTAGGGAAGCTTGGCTAGGTGCAGAAGCAGTAACAGCTAATTGCCGTCTGATGTAATGCCTGTGTTATTCTGTATAAAGCCGTTGGACGGCACTATGGAAACACTGAAAGAAGTTTATGCTATTCTAGACAAGCCTGCAGGTTGCTCTTTGTCTCTCACAACGAACGGCACCTGTGCTATATATTCCATACGTTGCAGATGTCAGTCCTCGTAACAGCAATGTTATACCATAGTTCAGTGAATCCGAATGTGGGAAAACTGTTGGTGCTGGTATTGCGGGTGCTTACGTAGCCGAGGTAGCCGAAGTGTTCGGTGCTTCAAGAGGGACCATGTCGATGATTTGCAGCGTGTACAGGGAAACGAAAAAAAAAACAATCATCCGCTATGTCAGAACACAGACGAAAGCGTGTGTTGAGTGATCGTGACATACCGTCATGGAGAGGATTGTGACGAACAATAGGAAGAGTCAGCAGCAAAAGTCACTGCAGAAGCGAACGTCGCACTCACGAAGCCCATCTGCACCAAAACAACAGTAATCAAGCTCCATTAGCAGAGAATTTCAAGGCTAACTGGAATTCCAAAACCACTCAACAAGGACAAAAACGCCCGTAAGAGGCAAACAGGATGCCAAACACATTAGACCTGAACTGTGGAGCAATAGAAGGAAGTCACTTTGTCGAATCAGTGATGTTGTACAATGTTTCCAACTTCTGGGCGAGTTTACGTCCCAAGAGCGAAAAACGACGGGGGTTTGGAGATGATTGGGGCAGCAGTATCGTGGTATTTCATGGGCCCCAGCGGTCACTATACAACGCCGCATTAGTGCCCATGGCTATATCAGCATTTTGGCTGATCCCCTGGTACAACGTCTGTTCCACAATGGTGATGCTGTGTTCAAAGACATCAGGGCCCCTGTTCAAACTGTTCCCATCGTCCAGGACTGGCTTTCTTTTCCACGGGGATGAACTGTTACATCTCCCCTGACCATCATGGTCACCAGGCCCCAATATTATTGAGCCTTTGTGATCTACTTTGGAGAGACAGGTGCGAGATTGCTATCCACCTGCATCGTTGGTACCTGAAATTGCCACTATTTTGCAGAAAGAATGGTATAAGACCCCTTGAGAACCGTACAGAATGCATGGTCATTCTTTCCCAGACGACTGGAGGCTATTATTCACTGACAATGGGCTTTCTCTGTTAGGTGTGGCAATGTGTTCCCATATTTTTGTGCATCCCCTGTACAGTGGGACTGACCCCAAACACTGCTAGCATTCTGCAGTGACGTACAACGGCGAGCCTCACCTCTTGCATGACCGCCACTGGGTCTGGAGAGGCGCCCCCCGCCTCCTGCTGAACGTTCTTCTCCTCTTCCTCCATCTGAACGTTGTCCTCTTCCTCCTCCTCAGTGCTGCCGCAGCAGCACAACCACCGGCGGACCCTCCGCCACATCTGTGCGTACAAGAAGTATATTAGGTACTGTCGTTACCCTCACCTTGGATACAGCAGTGTCTCTCACTCCCAGAACAAACTGATGCTGTCCGAAAAGCGTCCTACGAGAAGATAATCCGCTCTGTGCACTGAAACTAGAGACACCTTAACAAAAACTCTGGATATGCCGAGTCGCAGATAGGCACAACAAAAAGACTCGCACAATTATAGTTGTCTGAGACTGCAGTCGTGTGTGTGTGTGCGTGTGTGTGTGTGTGTGTGTGTGTGTGTGTGTGTTGTTGTTGACAAAGGCCTTAGGTTATAGAGCTATGAACATTAGAAACTGAATATTAGACAGATAGCCGAATGTTACAACATTTTTCACTAGAAAGTGAATTTTTTGTAAACATATTACACAGGTAAATTTGCATTTTATAGGTATAAACTCTTATCTGCCTGCAAAGAGCACTCATGAGCAGACTAGTAACCCGTATTGCTTTCAGCCTTCACAGTTGACTAAACAGATATGTGTTCAATTGGTCGGTCCAAGTTGTTGTCTAGCGTAAGATTTCTGGCTGTGGGAGCCATAGCCTTCCATCCTGTATCACATTTCATGTGAAAAAGATGAAGTAGCTGAAGGATGACTTCATTAAGTAGTGTTAGGAAGAAACGACAGATGCTATCAGGCAGTTCCGACGATCGTGTGTTTTTTGCCAGCTACTGAACTGACTTGAGTTCTCATCGTCTGTTTTAACAGAAGATGGAAGGTTTACCCTCTGGTCTGCTCGCCAGAATTCTCACTTTTGTTTACTAATAATGCTAAATTAACACTCACACCCTCTTTTTAATAAAATTTGTATAACTTCTTTATTACAATGTCAAAACGCCGTTTTACTATTAACTTGTCAGAAACATTTGAATAACTAGAAAGAGAAGAATCACTTCATCAGTCATACAGGCAGCACTGCAAGGATACAAGAATGAAGGAGGAGGGCAGAAATAGTATCCTTTCGAGGATCACTGGTAGTAGAGAAAGATCCCAACCACAAACTCTCAGAACGACGTCACTAGCAACATTTCAAAGTGCTGCAAGGTATTCATATCCAGTCTGGTATAAGTCCATGCACGCAAAGTTCACAAGTCACTAAACGATATGGGTAGTGGTATTCCAGGATGTTTGAAACCTACGCCACATGTAAAACTTTTCAGCTCTCAGCTGTAGCGAACCAGATATTCCAGTGTGGATAGACCTAATCAGGTTTCTCAGAAAAAAATACTGTGGGCAGAATAATAAAAAAATCTTGAAGGTAAAATTTCAATTAAACTAAAAATTTCAAATCATGAAATTCATTAGTATTAGCTTTCATTTCCTTTAACGCATTGTATCTCAATTTAACCTGTGCATCTTAAAAAAATTAAAAATCTCAGTTGTTAGTAATTCCAAATATCTGTTTGGTAAAGTAGTCTTAAACTCGTTATTAAGTACCATCTAATTTTTTCTACACATCTGGTGTTGAAATATTTGTATCCAGTAGTGCTATCCAAAACATTTACTTCTAGATCACAAATTTATTTAACAAATTAGAATTGCTTGCTTTATTGAGCTTCTTCAGAAGGGTCTCCATTTAAACAGAGAAAATTTTTATTACAGTAAAAAGTTATTTTAAAAATAGACAACATTGATAGTAAAAACATTATTATTCTAGCTATGGAGTTGTTAAAGATATATATTTTTTCAAAAAAGAACGAAATTATTTAAATGAAAAAGAAAAAAGTATTTGCAACTATTGAAAGTTAAAAAAAGAACTGTGTTTCAAAACTCTCATTGGAAAAACAGAAACAAAAAAAATTATTCATGAAGAACAAAAAAAGCTTAACAGAATTTTTAACAACCGAAAGTCTACATACAATATACGAATATTTATATAATAATTATAACTTTGTACCAAAAATATTAGCTACAGAAGAAAGGGAGCATTACTTATATTTAACGAAGACTGATGTATTAAAGATACTTTTCAGATTTCTTACTTTCTAATCCTGATTTTGATATTTTTCGTGATTCTCAAAACAATGAATTAAAAAAGAGAAATTGAAAGGAACTAGTTTTAGAAAATAGAGAATACAAGAAAATAGTTACTGCATTTATATAATTGCTTTAAAGAAATTCCCAATACAAATTTTATTTTTACATTAGAATATATAGACAATTTTTTTAAATTGAAATATCCTTATGGCACTGTTTCATAATTTTGTAGAACTACTCATTTACTATAGTAAAATGAAAATTCTTTCTTAACTTACTTGTTGATTAAGTTTTAGGCTTAAAGTCGCAGGTTATCATCTTGAACTCTAATTGTATCTTTTCTTTCACTTCATTCTCAATTACTTTAATCATGTATTTGCCATTCAACTTTTGAATATCCTTATATTTTAAAGTAAACCCCTTTATCTTCATCACAGTACTTTCATCATTTTTCTCAAAATAGTAACTTTTAGATGCAGTCGATGCTGAGATTTTAATCCACTTGTCTCCTAACTCATCAGTCCATTCACTTAGCATACAACCTGTTTCCACAGTATCTTTGCCATCATCTATATACCCTATACTATCCTGTCTGTATCAAAATATATAACTGATTCTCCCAGTTTCTCTAACATAGCAAACAACCTTAGCCTTATATGAGAATGCAGGCTTTCTTGGCAAATCTCGATGCTAAAGTCTTCTCAGGTTGACAGCCGGGTCAATGCGTTGTTGTCCATCAAAGTTTCAGCAGTTTTCCTACTTGCCATCTTCACTTGTAAGTGTTGCTGGAGAACAACACATTGACTCGGCTGTCAACCCAAGAAGATTTAATCGACCTAAGCCTTGTATTTGGTATAGTGAATGCTGTTATAAAATATTTATAGAAGTTTTATTTTCTATATAATAATCTTTGAAATTGATTTTCATCAGAGCCATATTATCATTAATAAAGTTTATGTCAATATTGTCTAATCAGTTGTCCAATTATATCTTATAAGTCTGTTGTAAAACTGTAATACACTCAGTTTTACTCATATTTTGTCAGTGTCCAAATTTTCCCCAAAATGAATTTAGACATATCCTAACAACAGTATTCTTTTCTGGATTTTCCGTTATCTTATCAGGATCTAATTCAGTATCCAACTGTCTTTCTCTGTTTTGATATATAACTCATTGAGATTCAAACTCATGCGGACTGGTTGCTAATTTTATTTTCATGAAGTGTTTTCCATAATTTTTAAACAACATGTTGCTTTTATTTCTAAATTTTTGATTTTATTGATACTTAACACTTTATATCATTTTTCCACAGTTTTCTTTACTTCGTCAGCTGTCCATTTTCCAATAAAATGTTTTTCATCATCATTGTGATTACATTTATTTATTTTTTTCTTCTACACATTTGGCACATAAGGAGGAGAAGTATTTTTTAATTTTTATCAGTCTTTATCTCTATTGTCAAAACTTGATTCTACGCTCCTCTAGGTGCCAACACTTTCCATTTTATAAATCTGTATCTTTTTTAGTATAATATTTTGGACTATAAATTTTTGTTCGATGGCACTCAGGATAATAATCATGATATTGCACAGTTGGGTAAAGACTACAGACATCAATATACGAGGGTCATTCAATAAGGAATTTCCCACGTTTTTCTTCTCAGCACATATTTATTTTTAAGAGTCAGAATTTGGTGAAAATATACATCAATATGTGTTGTTTGTGTCCTATTTTTCTACATAGTCTCCATCAACTTCTATGGCTGTACGCCATTGTTGTTGCAGAGCATGTATTCGCTGCTGGTAAAAGCTCTTGTCCTGTAGCTGCAGCCATGTTTTCACTGCATGACTGACACTCTCGTCATCTTCGAAGCGCGTTCCCCGTAGAGAATCTTTAAGTGGCCCACAGAGATAAATACAGAACCACGTTAGAACATTTTATTTCGGTTGTTCCAATGTGATACATGTACCTTTATGAACTTATCATTTCTGAGAACGCATGCTGTTAAAGCGTGATTACCTGTAAATACCACATTAATGCAATAAATGCTCAAAATGATGTCCGTCAACCTCATTGCTTTTGGCAGTACGTGTAACGACACTCCTCTCAACGAGTAGTTCGCCTTCCGTAATGTTCGCACGTGCATTGACAATTCGCTGACGCATGTTTGTCAGGCGTTGTCGGTGGATCACGATAGCAAATATCCTTCAACTTTCCCGACACAGAAAGAAATCCGGGGACGTCAGATCCGGTGAACTTCGACGACCAATCCACCTGTTATGAAATATGCTATTCAATACTGCTTCAACCGCATGCGAGCTATGTGCCGGACATCCATCATGTTGGAAGTACATCACCATTCCGCAATGTAGTGAAACATCTTGTAGTAACATCGGTAGAACATTACGTAGGAAATCAGCATCCATTGCACGTTTTACATTGCCATCGATAAAATGGGGGCCAATTATCCTTCCTCCCATAATGCCGCACCATACATTAACCCGCCGAGGTCGCTGATGTTCCACCTGTCACAGCCATCGTGGATTTTCCGTTGCCCAGTAGTGCATACTATGCCGGTTTACGTTACCGCTTTTGGTGAATGACGCATCGTCGCTAAATACAACGCGTGCAAAAAATCTGTCATCGTCCTGTAATCTCTCTTGTGCCCAGTTACAGAACTGTACACGACGTTCAGAGTCGTCGCCATGCAATTCCCGGTGCAGAGAAATATGGTACAGGTGCAATCGATGTTGATGTAGCATTCTGAACACCGACATTTTTGAGATTCCCGATTCTCGCGCAATTTGTCTGCTACTGATGTGCGGATTAACCGCGACAGCAGCTAAAACACCTACTTGGGTATCATCATTTGTTACAAGTCGTGGTTGACATTTCACATGTGGGTGAACACTTCCTGTTTCCTTAAATAACGTAACTATCCGGCGAACGGTCCGGACACTTGGATGATGTCGTCCAGGATACCGAGCAGCATATATAGCACACGCCCGTTGGGCGTTTTGTCACAATAGCCATACATCAACACGATGTCGACCTTTTCCGAAATTGGTAAACGGTCCATTTTAACACGGGTAGTGTATCACGAAGCAAATACCGTCCGCACTGGCGGAATGTTACGTGATACCACGTACTTATACGTTTGTGACTATTACGGCGCCATTTATCACAAAGCGAAAAAAGTGGTCCAACTAAAACGTTCATATTCCTTTACGTACTACACAAATATGAAATATAAATGGCGGTTTCTATTTTTAAAAAATGCAGTTGATATCCGTTTGACCTATGGCAGCTCGATCTAGCGGGCCAACCATAGCACCATCTGGTTTCCCCCTTCAAGCTAGACGAGTTTCGTTCTATTTAGTTTTTTCGTTTGATGCTTATTTCGTGACGTATCTGGTCTGGTCACTATCTATGGACCACCCTGTAGAGTAAAATGCAGCCCATTGCATATCAAATGGTTCAAATGGCTCTGAGCACTATGGGACTTAACATCTGAGGTCATCAGTCCCCTAGAACTTAGAACTACTTAAACCTAACTAACGTAAGGACATCACACACATCCATGCCCGAGGCAGGATTCGAACCTGCGACAGTAGCGATCTCGCGGTTCCAGACTGAAGCGCCTAGAACCGCTCGGCCACACTGGCCGGCCATTGCATAGCATTCATTAGCAAAATCATTACTGTAAAGTCTTATGGTGACATAACGAAGATCCATATCGTCCAGTATACAGTTTTCTAGATAGTATATTCGTATAGCTCAAATCCATTGTACACACACCTATGATACTCAAATAATTTATGGGAATACAGCCAGGTGACATCTTCGACAACCGATGATATTTCTGCAGGTGCACACCATGTCATTTTCAATGTACAACTGTAACAATAAAGCACTGTAAGAGGAAATTTAAACCCCTGTATGCACGGCATACGCCGAAAGACACACACACACACACACACACACACACACAACATAAACACTAGTGCCACCGCAGAACCAAATATGAGCAACTTCACAATTTATCGATAGTGAATATTAATTACAAACATGAGAGGATGCATTAACTTTGTCTGGCTTTTTGTTTGACTAGGAAGAGAGTTGGTTTCCAAGCAATATTTAACCAACAACTTCCATCACTGTTTATAATATCACTTGCTAATTTAATTCCAACTGCCTCCTTAATAGCACTATGCTAATAGCTGGAGGTGCATGCCAGGATCTCTGCGTCGTTAAATTCCATAGAATGACCGGTGCCAAGTCAAAATTCTGCAACAACCAATTTACTTGGCTGTTGTAAGTTTATGCTCAGCACACTGACCTCCAAGATACTGACAATCTGACCAACATATGAGACATCACAGCTGCAAGCAATACGGTAATCAGCCGCCTTACGCAAACAAAATGCATCGTTTACGTACCATAAAAATGCTCTAATCTTAAGGTGCTAGTCGAAAAATACATTCCACTTCATGTTCCCATAGAATACGGTCAAAAAGGCAAAAAGGGCTTACATTTTGCCATCACCAAGTTACTTTCATCAACCACTCGATTCATAGTTGGTAGATGGTGTGATGCACGTTTGATTTGTTTCATTACAACGGCTCTGGCGAAAGATGGCTTCGTGGTGGGCTACCTCAATGGCAAACTTTCAGGATATGCGATGGTGTCGCTCTATGAACCAAGATATGAAGTAGCCCTCCATGCTAAGCCAGATGGTGAAAACTATCAGTCTGAAGATACGAATCACTGTGAGTTGGCTGTTTATAATAGGCATGTTACCACAAAGCATCAACCACTCTTCTAACCAACACATCAAGTAAGGGAAAGCAGGCATCCTTATCTACCTGCACTGTAAACCGAATATTCAATTGTATTGAAATCAGATGTTATAAAAAGCCGTTTAAATTGTCACCTCCATTAGACCATACAGCAGAAGTATCGTCTACACACAGAAGATTTCAGCTCCACCGACACTGCAGGAATATTTTTCGAAATCTTCCATAACCAGACTGGCAATAATATGCCACAAAGAACCCCCCAACGCAACGTCATCTGTCTAATCATAGACATTGTCATTGAATTAGAAGTGAGAGGAAGTCAACACATCACGAAATACGTTTGTTGATTCAGCACCAGACCTAGCCTCAGTTAACCATAACGAATCAGACAGAGCAACTCGGGCGAAGAGAGAGACCACATCAGATCTTTCTAAAACGTTACAGTAATTCGAATAGACTCGAAAAAGACAAAAAGAAACAAACGACGAACCAGGAAAGAATTATCGGAATGGGATGGAAATCAGTGGATGTGATATGCTTGTACGGGCAAACAAATGATTAAAATTTCAGAAAAATTGTTCGATTTATTCAAGAACAATGGTTTCACATACTGAGCAAGTCAATAACGTGTCGGTCCTCCTCTGGCCCTCGTGAAAGCAGTTATTCGGCATGATATTGATTGATAGAGTTATTGGACGTCCTCCTGAGGGAAGTCGTGCCAGAATCTGTCCAGCTGGCGTGCTAGATCGTCAAAATCCCGAGATAGTTGAAGAACACAGCCCGAATTGCTCCAGACGTTCTCATCTGAGGAGAGATCCAGCGATGTAACTGTCCAAGGTAGGGTTTGGAAGCGCGAAGACAAGCACCAAAAAATCTCGCCGTATGCGAGCAGGCATTATCTTGTTGAAAAGTAAGCCCAGTATTGTTTACCATGGAGGACAACAAAACAGGGCATGGAATATCGTCGACCTACTTCTGTGCTGTGAGGGTGCCACTGATGACAACCAAAGGGCCCTTGCTATGAAATGAAATGGCACCCCAGACTACCATGACGGGGACAGTCAAATTGGTGTACCACCACTGTCGTGTCCAGACACGTCTTCGTTGGCTGTAGGGGCTCAGTTCAAAGAGGGACTCATCACAGAATTATAACTCCGCTCCAGTCAGTGAGATTCCACATCGAAGGCGCGTCTTGAGATGTCCCAGACAGTGGTGGCATACCAACTTGCCATACTGCCTGACAACAGGGATGATGATCTCGGGTGTCATTTCTTTTCATATCAGTATCTCTCTGGATGTCACAAGTGGCACCCTTGCAGCACAGCGGTACATCAAGATATTCTATGCCCCATTTTGTAGCCCTTCATGGCAAGCCATCCTGGGCTTACACTTCAGCAAGATAATGCCTGCTCGCACACGGCGAGGGTTTCTACTGCTTGTCTTCGCGCTTCTGAAAATCCACCTTGGCCAGTAAGGTCGCCGAATCTTTCGCAGGTTTAGAGCGTTTGGAGTATTATGGGGAGAGCCCCCAGGCATTTCAGCATCATGCCGATTTAAAGCCACAGTTGAACAGATTCTGGCACACTACCCCTCAGATGCACATCCAATAACTATCATTGAATTGCAAGTCGAGTAACTGCTTGCCTATGGGCCAGAGGTGGACGAACATGTTACTGAGTTGTTCAGTTTATGAACTCATTCCCTTAAATAAATTATTCAGTTGATGTGAAATTATAATCATTTGTTTTTCTGTACATGTACACGACATCTACCGTTTCCGGTCCATTTGGGTGATTCCATCGTGGTGCATCGCTTTTTATTGATTTTATTTTATTGCCCTTTTAGAGTGTATAACAACACGGAGATGTGACTTGCAGTCCTAGCTGTTGGGGTAGCGTTGTTAAGAAAGCAGCTGAGATTAAATTAACAAATTACTTTTGGAATGGAGAGGGGGATTTCTGCTTATATTTTACTTGGAACCCAGCTCTTACTGGTTAAACAACAGCCGGGCAGAGTTAATTCTATCTCACCCTTTCGTAATTAACATCCACTATCGATAACTTCTGATGTTGGTTATCTTTTTTCCGTAGAGTTTACAGTGTGTGTGCATGTGGTCTTGCACAGCATTTTCCTGTTGCATTTGTCCCTTAAAAATGACGGGGTGTTCACCTGTCCACATATCGACGGTTGCTAAAGACATCACTCAGCCACATTCACGTCAGTCGTCGTGTGACACAATGCCCAGTCGCTGGGCGGAGAAAATCTCCGGCCCAGCCGGGAATCGAACCCGGGCCCTTAGGATTGACATCTGTCGCGCTGAACACTCAGCTGCCGGGGGCGGACATTCACGTCAGTTGTTTGAACGCTTTCATGCTTTCACGCTTTCGTGGTAGGCTAATTTGAATCTCTTAGTCTGACAACCTTGCGGGAAACGTATCAAAGAGTTCTTACAATGAATTTGAGAACGTGTGCCCATTCGCAAATTAGTATGTAAATCTCTAATTTCACCATGTAAATTCATTTTATATAATGTACGGTACTTGTAGCTCTTTCTGTGTTGACTATGACGTCGGATATTCCGTGAATCTCTAATTCTATAAAAATTCTCTAAGAATTCCGAAAAATGTCGCAGGTTGTAAGAAAGGTCTAAATGAATCTCAGTTCGAATAACGTGTAGCGATGTGTACTATCAAGAAGTTATTTAGACTGGAGAGCGACGGTCTTCTGACACATAACTTAATTTCAGCTGGAACGCGCCGGATCTGCGTTCTGGTACCTTCCATGGAAGTTTAATTGAACTCACTGCCAGTCCATTTCTTCCTTTCCGTCAAATGTGATATTTCTCAGTTTCCTGGAAGTGTAAGTACTGTGAGTACGAGGCTTAACGAAAATGCACTTTTATGCCGAAGTGCTGCTCTAATGCAACGCTTGACTTTTTATCAGAAGACCGGCCGCGTGGGTTTTGCAGTGGGGCATATTGAGTTTGACTGCCGCGGAGCTACGTTTTTTGACCAGAAAATATTTTCTGCCGTCACCAATGCTCAATTTCAGGTGAAATGTCAATAGTTTGATTGTATATACTAGGTCTACAGCTTTGCTTCCACCGTTGTTTTTTTTTCTCGAAGTTCGGGACTTTATTGTGAATAACTTACAAAAAATTTACGAATCAAAGTATTGGCCATCGTTGGCCACTGCTTTCTCCTAGCCTTAGGGCAGCATACGAATCCCGCAGTGTATAAACTGGGCATCTTTTGAGGGGAGCCACGAATCTATCCAATTTTGCACTTGTTCATATGACCACAGGTGCTAGTCATCTAGGTCGTGTGCCATACATCTAGAAAGGTGGCTGTCAGAGGGAGGAATATCTGGAGAATATAGAGGGTGGGGTATAACTTCCCATTTCAACGTTTCCAAGTATGTTTTGACGGGGTTTTCGACATGGGGTCGTGCACTGTTATGCTGCAAAATCATTTTTTCATGTCTATCGCTGTAGTGTGGCCGTTTGTCTTTCAGTGATATGCTCAAACACATCAATTGCTTTCGGTAAAGATCTCCTGTGATTGTTCCCGTCGGTTGCAGTAGCGACGAAAGCTTCCTCTCTTTGACAACCATGCCTGCCATC
The DNA here is from genome assembly GCF_023864275.1 of Schistocerca cancellata. Classification (NCBI taxonomy): domain Eukaryota; kingdom Metazoa; phylum Arthropoda; class Insecta; order Orthoptera; family Acrididae; genus Schistocerca; species Schistocerca cancellata. Next base: position 572,991,202 of record NC_064632.1, read on the forward strand.
AACGTCAAAATCTCCATTCTTGAAGCATGGAAACCATTTTCTGCGAAGTTCTGTCACTAACAGGCGTCTCATCATAGGTCTTACCCAGCTTTTTATCAGCCTCAGCCGCAGATTTCTTCATATCAAAGCAGAAAATTAAAACCTCCAGCAGATGACGAGAATAGGGCCCATAAGTTGACGTATTCAGTCGAAAATAACTTTATGATGAAATCAAAAATCGACTAATATTTTAATGTAGTTATGTTCTCAAATATCTAAGCTTACTGTATGACACTTACGACGAACGTCTTGCAACACTACTTTCCACTACTGCCGTCTTTTGCAAAACGGTGGAAGCAAAGTTGTATACCTAATAGTACTGCAAATGCAGTCAGTTCCTTCATCTCCTAATTTATGGTCTAGCTCCATTTTTTTTTCTCTTTGCTCTTACATTCCATGTGGCAATTTTCATCCTATCTATGATACACAATCGTATGTCCTTGACTTGCCTAGTTTTTCTCCAAGAAATGATACTAATAAGAGTGAACTAGATGTTTACGATATTAATGGGAAGATTGTTAATGGAAAGACTGAAAAAATAAAACATCATACAAACATCACCTACAAAGAAAGAATGCAGAGAGAATCCCACATGTGACCATACTGTTCAACCAAGAGGAAGGAGGGACGTAGGAAGACCTAGAATGATGTGGCAGTAAAAGGTGAAGACGGAACAAACCCGAGTGGTAACGTCTTGAAGTGCAGAAGAAGAAGAATATCGTAAATGTGAATGTTTTAGATAAAACTGTATTTACTTCATTGTAGTGCAGAGCACCCTTATAAATTATGTTTGTTTTATAGCTACACCTGTTTCACCTTGTATTTCTCAGATAAATGACTTTGTGAGGGGTTTTCTTAGCAGGCAAACAGTTTTGATATTACTATGTGTACTGGCCATGGGGAGAGCGCTTCAGTCCAAAGTACCTTGTGTAATGCGAGAGAATCGGACACTTTTCTGTTGGCGTTTGGGATTATATCTCGGCTCGGTGAACAGGACGCCTGTGGAAAACAGAGGCCATCCTCAACAGTTAGGCCTATATTAGTATTCTAGAATACATAGTGAAGATAAGCGTTGAGCTGCTGTAACTTCAAAGAGACCTCTATTTCCCGCAGATCTGAACAGGAAATAACATAACAGTTCTCGATAGTTTTCAAATATTGACCCTTTCATTTCCTAAAGACTACAACTTGTCGTAGCAACAATGCTACCCTGTCATTTAGTATTCTCCTGATGTCCCCAGTATGGTTATTGCATTTTGTTCTGGTCACGATGTCCTGAAATTAGTTTCCTCTATCGCCCTCATAGCTTCTAGTTCCACAAGTTGCCGCTAAACACATTCATGAGAAGAGGAATGTGACAGAAATGTAATGAATGTGTTTCCATCTTCTTTTATTTTATTAATTTGCCTTCTTTCTTCCTTGGCTCGTATTCAGATATTTTAATGCTTTCACCTACATTGTTCTGCTCTTTGTCCTCTGCAAATAAATTACTGTTGCTTCAAGCCGAACTTCTGCTTGAATCTTCATGATTCATAGAGATGAACATCGCGTGCAGTAGATCCTGCATTGGAGCTGTGTATTTTCTCTGATACGTTGAATTGTTGGAATGCCTCAACCATAAATGCTTGCTTCGTTATTACTATTTTTCTAATCACCTGTGTTAGGCATCTGGTGATATAATTTCTGGACTACTTCCGCGATAGTTGAACAATTCGGTTTGATTAGCTTTAGTACCCAATGTTTTCACATCTTTGTCGATTCCTTCAGTCTTCTTTCTAAATTCGCAACAACTACTACGTCATGTTCCTCCAATTTTCCTGTACAGTCCGCCTGCTTAACTGAGTGGTAACGTGTTTGCCTCCCATGATGCGGGTGCGGCTTCGAATCCCGGTCGTATTGGAGATTTTCTCCTCTCGTGCCCTGGGTGTTGTGTGGCCCTCATCATCAACGACACACAGGTCGCCCAATGTGGCGTCACATGAAGTATGACTTGCGACCCGGCGATCGAATTTCCCCAGTTGGGGCCTCCGGCCATTTCATTTCATTTTTCTCGTACAGCTGGTGCTTGTTACACCACCGAGGGAGTGTTATTGCACAGCGCTGTCACAATGCAGAAGTTAAAATTGTCTGATATTTTACACATTTACACATCATTCGCATCTGATTCAGCCGATTGGTCTTAAGGTGCCTCTCAGCAGGCTACGACTCTCATCATATGTAGGGACTCGGCAAACCGCGTCCCTCATCGGATGTTTAGACTAGATCTCTCAGCTACCACAGGAGCTGAATTCTTAAATGCCGTAGAAAACACGAACACAGCGTGCCAGTTGCAAATATTTTGTTTAAAATACACGTGGATGAAATAACCAGATAGCAGTTTGTTTGCAGGATCGCATTTCCATTCATCAAAGCATAGCTGTCCAGGACTGGTTTCAGGGTCAAGACACGACAAAGATAATGGCCTTCGTTCCACGATCGCCGGACGTCAACCAGATAGAGAGTATGTGAGTGAAGCTGTCGACGTCACTGCCATTTGGACCTACAAACGCACATCGCAATCGGACGAATAGAGAAAACGAGCGCTGGGAGATAAAAAAAAAGACGCCACGTACTTAGCTGAATCAAGGCTACGGCGCCTTTGAGAAATCCTACGTAAATTGACGTCGGATGGGTTCGTAGTTGGAAGTAAACTCTTCCGCAAGAGCCAAGCAGTCGATCGCCTGATAATCAGTCAAGCCTTGCTTTCACCAGTCCATAGGATTAAACGTCCCTTATCTTTCAGTCTCCTTCTCACAATTCTTACACTGCCAGGAAGCTGAGAAATTCACCCAGTTAACGGCAACCGAGGAACGGAGAAACGGATAAGGGTGGTCCACTGATAGTGACCGGGCCAAATACCTCACGAAATAAGCATCAAACGAAAAAACTACAAAGAACGAAACTCGTCTAGCTTGAAGGGGGAAACCAGATGGCGCTATGGCTGGCTCGCTAGATGGCGCTGCCATACGTCAAACAGACATCAACTGCGTTTTTTTTAAATAGTAACCCTCATTTTTATTACATATTCGTGTAGTACGTAAAGAAATATGAATGTTTTAGATAGACCACTTTTTTCGCTTTGTGATAGATGGCGCTGTAATAGTCACAAACGTATAAGTACATGGTATCACGAAACATTCCGCCAATGTGGACGGTATTTGCTTCGTGATACATTACCCGTGTTAAAATTGACCGTTTACCAATTGCGGAAAAGGTCGATACCGTATTGGTGTAGGGCTATTGTGATCAAAATGCCCAACGGGCGTGTGCTATATATGCTGCTCGGTATCCAGGACGACATCATCCAAGTGTCCGGACCGTTCGCCAGATAGTTACTTTATTTAAGGAAACAGGAAGTGTGAAACGTCAAACACGATCTGCAACAAATGATGATGGCCAAGTAGGTGTTTTAGCTGCTGTCGCAGCTAATCCGCACATCAGTAGCAGACAAATTGCGCGAGAATAGAGAATCTCAAAAACGTCGGTGTTGAGAATGCTACATCAATATCGATTGCACCCGTACCATATTTCTATGCACCAGGAATGGCATGGCGACGACTTTGAACGTCGTGTACAGTTCTGCCACTGGGCACAAGAGAAATTACGGGTCGATGACAGATTTTTTGCACGCCTTCTATTTAGCGACGAAGCGTCATTCACCACAAGCGGTAACGTAAACCGGCATAATATGCACTATTGGGCAACGGAAAATCCACGATGGCTGCGACAAGTGGAACATCAGCGACCTTGGCGGGTTAATGTATGGTGCGGCATTATGGGAGGAAGGATAATTGGCCCCCATTTTATTGATGGCAATCTAAAAGGTGCAATTTATGCTGATACCCTACGTAATGTTTTACCGATGTTACTACGAGATGTTACACTGCATGACAGAACGGCGATGTACTTCCAACATGATGGATGTCCGGCACATAGCTCGCGTGCGTTTGATGCGGCATTGAATAGCATATTTCATGACAGGTGGATTGGTCGTCGAAGCACCATAACATGGTCCGCACGTTCACCGGATCTGACGTCCCCGGATTTCTTGCTGTCGGGAAAGTTGAAGAATATTTGCTATCGTGATCCACCGACAACGCCTGACAACATGTGTCACCGAATTGTCAATGCATGTGCGAACATTAAGGAAGCCCAGCTATTCGCTATTGAGAGGAATGTCGTTACACGTATTGCCAAATACATTGAGGTTGACGGACATCATTTTGAGCATTAATTGCATTAATGTGGTCTTTACAGGTAATCACAATGTAACAGCATGCCTTCTCAGAAATGATAGCTTTACAAAGGTGAGGCATATGTCTGTGACTATTAAAGCGCCATCTATCAAAAAAGCGAAAAAAGTGATCCAACTAAAAGATTCATATTTCTTTACGTACTACACGAATATGTAATAAAAAAATGGGGGGTTCCTATTTAAAAAAACACAGTTGATATCCGTTTGACATAGGGCAGCGCCTTCAATCCGTCCAACCATATGTTTCCCCCTTCAAGCTAGACAAGTTTCGTTCTTTGTAGTTTTTTCGTTTGACGCTTATTTCGTCAGATATTTGGCCTGCTCACGATCAATGGACCACTGTGTATATATATTGTGTGTGTGTGTGTGTGTGTGTGTGTGTGTGTGTGTGTGTGTGTGTGTGTGTGCTTCGTGTTTGCGCATTGTATCAGTAGATACGACTAAGCCTTAAAAACCAAGTAACAACAGAAATTGCGTTTAATATCACTGTAAAATATTTTAATGCAAGTTACAAAGTTCTTCTCATGCCCTGCATGTTACTTTAACAAAATTCTTGGCGGATGTTCTACGTCTGACACAGCCGGCCGGGGTGGCCGAGCGGTTACAGGCTCTACAGTCTGGAACCGCATGACCGCTGCGGTTGCAGGTTCGAATCCTGCCTCGGGCATGGATGTGTGTGATGTCCTTAGGTTAGTTAGGTTTAAGTAGTTCTATGTTCTAGGGGAATGATGACCTCAGAAGTTAAGTCCCGTAGTGCTGAGAGCCATTTGAACCATTTGAATTCTGTTTGAGATGGTTCCAGTATACAGAACTTTATCACACACCGGAAATAGACTACGATTTAAAAAAGTTAGGCATCTAGGGTCTCTAACTTGCGAATTTTTTTCTACATTGCGTGGCTTTCAGCACTTTTTTTCCTCGGCCTGTGGGATGAAGCCCATGAAAGATATCCACACAAGTGCAGAAATACGCGTGCGTCGTCTCGAAATAAAGGGGAATACCATTGGGGATCGTATTATCAAAAAATCAAAAATAGTGCATCAGATCAACTGCTCAATGCAGGGACATTCAAACTGCACAGTGGGTCGTAGAAAGCACTCCAAAAGAAGTAGGAAAGGTATTGCATATATCTCGGATTATCGACAATGGCTCAATGTCGTACGTTCGCTTAGCGCAAAAATCGAGAATTCACTTCTCACCAGTGGCCAAAAATAAATAAATAAATAAATAATGTAACTGCAAAGCAGTGGAACCAATTCAGAGAGTGACACTTCGCTTGCCCTTAGTACACGCCACCCAGGAACAACTTCGTTTGTTTTGATATTCTTTCAGGAGCAGCACATGTGAGGAATGCCAGAATTCGCTGGACCATGCGCCAGATGTCTACTGCTGGGCCACCAGCGAAACGATGTTCGTCAATGTCTAGCATTCCACACGTCACGCAAAATGGGGAATCAGCGAGGTGAACTTGACGGAGACAACAGCTGTTCAGTTTTTCCCGTTGACGGTGACAGGCTATGCAGAGCGTGCAGCAGTGTAAATAAAATGGCCTCTCACCAGCTGCCATAAATTGCGCCACATGTAGTGTGAGTACTACTTTATCTCGTTTGGGGCACAGGCCAGTTGCATCTCAGTGTAGACAGCCTTAGTCAATGAAAAGTACACGGGCACGAAGAGGCAGAAAGGTAGCTGTGCTTCAGGAAAGAAAAAAAAAAAAAAGAGTTCGATGTGATAGAAGGTCACTGGGATGTCCGACAACGCCACTGGAAGAGCTAACGAGGCTTACACATATGCATCAAGCAGTACGCTGGTAAGGCCCGTCGAGCAACGCCGCTACATCGTCGACTGTCAACTGACAAAAAGGGTCCGAGGCTAGTTGGATCATGGTAAAGACACAGAGCCCCTTGACCCTGGAGAAGGGCGTGGGACTCATAGCGGACTTTGCTCATTCCGTGGCTAACAGAGGGACCCATTTCAGCTAACATTCAGTGAACTAGGACGGCAGGACTGGAAGTGTTCGCACCACGTGAGGGATCCACGATGCTATATAGGTGATGACATAGTGCGTACGTTCAGAAGGTAAGGGGAATGGAGGTGATGCATATGTTGCAGAAGGTAAAGGGAGTGGAGGTGATGTTCAATAAATCAAAACCTGATATGTTGCAGTAGCCATCTGCAGTTGATGGCCACAGATCGCCGCAGGTCGATCATAAAATCAATGTCACGGCAACTTTAGGTATCCCTCATACTGAGCGAGACTACGTTCCACTCAGGCAGGCCTGTACTGATTTACATGGCTTGCAAATTTCGTGCATTAAAGGATCCAACCGATGTCTTGCCATAGGTCGTCACCTACGCAATTGCCACCAGGGTATTGTCGGCACTTTGAAGCCAGAGGACCAAATCGTCTGCAAAGGCGGTGCAGCAAAACCGATGTCGACTTAGTGACATCACCTTCAGTCGTTATAGTAGACCACATAACAAGGGTTCTTGAGCGAAACCATACAGCAGCGCACAACACCTGATGGGATCGGTCGTGTGAGACTACCATTATACAGCACCGGGGATGTCGCGTCATGCAGGAAGCGTATAACCATCTGAATAGTAATTCCTGTGTATTCCATATGAAGGGGAACAGCAGTTAGAAAAGAATGATGGACCCGATCAAAAGCCTGGCTGAAGTCTGAGGATGCCTAAAATGCAGGAAAATCTACATCTACATCTACATTTATACTCCGCAAGCCACCCAACGGTGTGTGGCGGAGGGCACTTTACGTGCCACTGTCATTACCTCCCTTTCCTGTTCCAGTCGCGTATGGTTCGCGGGAAGAACGACTGTCTGAAAGCCTCCGTGCGTGCTCTAATCTCTCTAATTTTAAATTCGGGATCTCCTCGGGAGGTATAAGTAGGTGGAAGCAATATATTCGATACCTCATCCAGAAAAGCACCCTCTAGAAACCTGGACAGCAAGCTACACAGCGATGCAGAGCGCCGCTCTTGCAGAGTCTGCCACTTGAGTTTGTTAAACAACTCCGTAACGCTATCACGGTTACCAAATAACCCTGTGACGAAACGCGCCGCTCTTCTTTGGATCTTCTCTATCTCCTCCGTCAACCCGATCTTGTACGGATCCCACACTGATGAGCAATACTCAAGTATAGGTCGAACGAGTGTTTTGTAAGCCACCTCCTTTGTTGATGGACTACATTTTCTAAGGACTCTCCCAATGAATCTCAACCTGGTACCCGCCTTACCAACAATTAATTTTATATGATCACTCCACTTCAAGTCGTTCCGCACGCATACTCCCAGATATTTTACAGAAGTAACTGCTACCAGTGTTTGTTCCGCTATCATATAATCATACAATAAAGGATCCTTCTTTCTATGTATTCGCAATACATTACATTTATCTATGTTAAGGGTCAGTTGCCACTCCCTGCACCAAGTGCCTATCCGCTGCAGATCTTCCTGCATTTCGCTACAATTTTCTAATGCTGCAACTTCTCTGTATACTACAGCATAATCCGCGAAAAGCCGCATGGAACTTCCGACACTATCTACTAGGTCATTTATATATATTGTGAAAAGCAATGGTCCCATAACACTCCCCTGTGGCACACCAGAGGTTACTTTAACGTCTGTAGACGTCTCTCCATTGATAACAACATGCTGTGTTCTGTTTGCTAAAAACTCTTCAATCCAGCCACACAGCTGGTCTGATATTCCGTAGGCTCTTACTTTGTTTATCAGGCGACAGTGCGGAACTGTATCGAACGCCTTCCGGAAGTCAAGAAAAATAGCATCTACCTGGGAGCCTGTATCTAATATTTTCTGGGTCTCATGAACAAATAAAGCGAGTTGGGTCTCACACGATCGCTGTTTCCGGAATCCATGTTGATTCCTACATAGTAGATTCTGGGTTTCCAAAAACGACATGATACTCGAGCAAAAAACATGTTCTAAAATTCTACAACAGATCGACGTCAGAGATATAGGTCTATAGTTTTGCGCATCTTCTCGACGACCCTTCTTGAACACTGGGGCTACCTGTGCTCTTTTCCAATCATTTGGAACCTTCCGTTCCTCTAGAGACTTGCGGTACACGGCTGTTAGAAGGGGGGCAAGTTCTTTCGCGTACTCTGTGTAGAATCGAATTGGTATCCCGTCAGGTCCAGTGGACTTTGCTCTGTTGTGTGATTCCAGTTGCTTTTCTATTCCTTGGAAACTTATTTCGATGTCAGCCATTTTTTCGTTTGTGCTTAAGTGAGGGCAGTCAGATTAAAGAAGTGGGAGAGCGCTGTCCAAATGTTGTTTGCTCTGTCTGGCGACGCCTAATCGTGGGACATGACGTAACAGCCCACCCACTTAAGATGCACTGCCAAAAGGTTGCCCCACATGTTGCTATTTTTCAGAGTCAAGAGGAGATAGTCCCTGCTGTATGGATACTCTGGTCGTTTGTGAATAGGGCCCTCTAGAAAGGCATCAGTGACCTTCACCATGGGGGACGTCCGTTATCCATGTGAGTGCTAAGAGATGTCGGAGAGCATGGTAAAATTCGAGAGGATTCCGTCAGGGCCAGGTGACTTGTTAGCAGCTCCAGGTTGGATAGCATCTAGGACTTCGTCTTCTGTTACTCGTGCCTTGATTGCCAATACCACTTCCTCTGGTATCATGCTGAACATGAGCCAAGAGAATTCTTCAATAACAGTTCGTGAATAGGGAGCATAATGAGCGTGAAGGGAAAGTCTAAAGCCACAATGGGTGTTATATTGCAGGCCTTTCTCATTAGTGATGGTTCGAATCAGGGCATGTTGTGATTCGTTCAGGTGAAACAGGCACCGTAGGGCAGTCCCTCAACACTCCATAATAAAGTTCAGGGATTGTCTCTTCCAAGCTGCCGAGTCTCTGTCTCATGCCACCAATACCCAACGGAGGGCAGCTTTTGCACCGCACAGGCACCATGATAATGTAGACAGGTAAATGCACAGCACTGGCGACACGAATCCCAGGTCACATCGACAAGCGGCCAACAGTCGGGAGACACCAGTAGGGCCACATCCAGTTTCCAAACACCTCTCCGTGCCAAACCCTCTGGCGGCTGAGTGCGACCGTGGAGATATATGCTGCATGATCGTAAAAAGCGACAGGCTTACTCTCAGCCAGTCAAGTAGCCTCCACCAGTGAGCGCGAAATATAAAATCGATCAAGGTGACTGGAAGAAGGTGCAGCATTGTGCATCAAACCAGGGCAGTCGCCATGAGTCCATTCCGACATGTTCGCAACTTGTAAATGGACGACGATCGTGGCAAGCTTTGTGCGATGTGAATGTCACAGCACCTGATCTTTGGGGTGAAGGATGGAATCAAAATCACCACCAAAGACCATGAAAAGAGGTAAGACTACCTCTGTAAAAAGGCAGGGTGTCCCCTTCACCTTCCCGATCCTGAAGGAGCGTAGTTGTTAATAACTCAGACAGCGAAGAATGTCAGAACCATACTCTTCTCATTCGAGAGATATTTGACGTCGTCGATGAATAATCCTTCATAGGTAAAGATCGCAACGCCGCTACTGGTATCTGATGCATGGGAGACGAAAGTAATGTACCTAAATGGGTTAAGAAAACCATCAATATGCATATCTAGTAAAAGGACCAAGTCTACTTCCGCCACATGAAGTGCATTATGCTGCATTGTCTGTCAGTGTGGAGCACAGAAAGTATTGACACTGATCGTAGTTAGATGATATATGTCTGCTCTGACAATCCTGCTTTCGAGGTATCCACTGGCATCCAGCCAGGGCAGATCGCACAAGACAGTCAAAGCCGGAGCAGTCACTATGATGTGGTAGTGGGGGGCACAACCAGCGGAACATGCCCACCCACGATATTCACAGGCAGTCCTGATTCCTCCTCTACATCATCTACCCAAGAAACAGAAGAAGCACCAGTGTGTTGTCCATGTGTAGAATCATCAGGACGTCACATCATGCAGGTGACATCCAGAGTTGGCTTGTCAACGGAGGTTGCAGGCAGTAGAGAGGAAGGTGTCCCAAGCTGTGGAGGACAAACCCCACTAAGGTAGGTGTGGAAGGAGGCATGCTCAGCAACAGGTGTTCCGAGATTGATAAGTTTTCCGATTCGGTTTGCCACCCCATGTGGCCATCCTGAAGAGACAGTCATCAGGCGGCATACGACTGTGTTTCTTACACTCCCTCAGGGACTTTTGCTTGTGAACGTTTTATTCCATATTGCAATGGGATTGGCCATCAACCGGCGCTGGGCCAACTGGGAGCAAAACAGAGGTTAGTACAACGCTTGAGTCGACGTCCATCGCAACTACAAGATGACTTCTCAGGTTCCGACAGGTGTGTGAGGGCGTCATTTCCTGTAAAGGTGATGGAGAGGGAATCTGAAGACTCGCCTCCCCGTCAGTGTCTGTCAACAGTGGTAGATCGGAAGGAATCCAGGCAGGTGCATCCGACACGTTCGCTACAGTGGCGTAGGCGACAAGGGGTGTCACTGGTGGTGCGCCATTTCCTACCAGCATCTGAATCAGGCGTCTGCAGGGGCAATTGGACCAGATGTGGCCTTCGTGGGCACAATGGGCACAAGTTCGGTCTGATTGTCGTACATTATGATCGTTCACAAGCCACAATCGTCAAATAAGAAAGTGCATGCTTTGTCAGTTCAAGTTTGATCTGATGCACGTTACTTAAGACCTGATAGGTCCGTCATTTTTCTGTGATATGATTGATGCCATTTCCATAAGGTCAAAACGCAGATACGAACACTTTTTCCAGTACCGCAAAGGGAATTCCACAATCATGCAGGGTGCGGAGGCCAAAGTCTTCAGTTATCAATGGAAACTGCTCCAATGTGACCATCAGGTTGTTAAATTTCAGTTCCTGGGTGAAACGCAACACCATATAAAAAAAAAATGGCTCTGAGCACTATGGGACTCAACTGCTGAGGTCATTAGTCCCCTAGAACTTAGAACTAGTTAAACCTAACTAACCTAAGAACATCACAAACATCCATGCTCGTGGCAGGATTCGAACCTGTGACCGTAGCGGTCTTGCGGTTCCAGGCTGCAGCGCCTTTAACCGCACGGCCACTTCGGCCGGCAAACAACACCATATCAGCACAAAGCTCTTCAGTCTGCAGTTTGATGTACATGATGCTGCTCTTGATGGAGAAGTGAATTCCAACAACACTTTCGGGTACGGGACGAAGTTCGTCATGTATGAACTGCTTGACTTCGTGCGCTCGAGGTGATGCGTGTTCCGTTTGAAAGGTGATCTGTATAGTCGCACGGTGGTAAGACAACGCCATTGCATATCAAAACATGAAGGAAGATAGCTACGTGCACCGCGTGCTGATGTGTAAAGGAAAACGCGCCTGCAGAGCGCTCCTCACAGTGCCTAGCACGTCCGCCTCATGTCGCGGCTGTGAGCCGACTTCCACCAGGCCACGAGCGGGTACAGCTCTTTAGCGTCTAGCGAAGAATGACAGACAACAGGTCCTCCATACAGCGTTGCCAGGTCACGCATATGGCCAGGCAGAATTCTGTGGGGTGGTCCATTTTATTGGCCACCTTAAGAGACTGACGTCGATTTAGTCTATGCTGCGGCCCGCCGGCGGCCGTGTTTTATTTCTGAGACTTTTATATCGTCACTCACTTAGTGCGCTAGCCAATGTTTGCAAATTCATCAGATTCCGAAACTGTCAGCCAGGTTGAAACGTTCGCTGTACTGGAAGACTTAACTCAGGTCTGAATACACCACTGGCTGCCCTCTTGCGAAGCAAGTGTTTGAACGAGCATCATGGGAAACCCAAGGCTTCAATCTCTCGATGCCTCTATCTATCTTCCCCATTTATTGCATCAGTCTCAGGACTTATATCCCTGAAAAAAGAGCAATTGTGGCCACAGGCGATGATCATTTTCAAGAGCTAAATTGTCAGTGTGTTGCAGAATGTAAGAAAGACATTCTTTGCGTTGAAGATTTGATTTGTGTTTGGTGGGTCCTTTTCGCAAAAGGTGCACCTATGGATTCAACTCCCCAATAGGCACTTTTAAATCTGATGACGTTTCATTACAACGAACGTATAGCTGTGGAGTGGAAAATTAATTGTCGAAACTAAATAGCAGTTAACTGCAATAAATAGTGGACGATCAAAAGGTTTCCATTCCAAGGGTATTTAGTCCAGAATCGGTATACCAGTGAGGCAAAATCGTGGTGAGAATTGAGACAATGATACCACCGATGCACAAGACTGAAGACAACCATTTGGTCAAAGACTGTGTCCTACTGCATGAAGAAGTCTGTAACTACGCGCTGCATATACTCGTCCGACGGGAATCGTCTACCCTTCAAGGCATTTTTTAAGAGACTGAAGGTGTGATAATTGCACAGGGATAGATCTGGACTATAGGGCAGGTGCTCGAGTGTCTCCCACTTGAACTGAAGTAGCTTGTGCTGACTTCCTAGATCGACTGGCGACCAACATAGAACTTGGCTCACCATTCCACAGACGTGCTGCCCCAAACACATTCTTCATGCTCTGATGGACATCTGCCAGTGTTTGTCCTTCCACATCCAAGAAAAGAACAGCAGGATGTTGGTCCTGTTTGGACGCATTTGGTAATAATGTCGCCATTGTTCTCGCTTCTGCATTGAGCGCACACACGTCGAAAGACACGAACGCCGCAGTAATCCCTTGCCTACATGTGGGTGCATATGTACCAGCATCGGAGTCGCACTAGGTTGCATATATGCTGCAGCAGAGTCCTCATACCGAAACATTTTGATCGCCTTTCATAGTTACTGTGTCAAGAGACAATACTAATTACACATTGCATTCAATCAAGTCTAGCTTTTATCTGTCTGTATGTGAAGGCTAATCTAAACAGCAACTGCAGAACTTCCGATACGGTGTTCACTAATATAGAGACAGATTCGCGAGTAACTTATGTCTATATCACATAAATATTTCGTGAAAGTTGGCTGAACTAAGATATGTTATTCGGTAAATCGTGCCTCCGAGAAATTTCCTGTCGTCTGCTGCTTACGTCGTTTTAAGCTATAATTTGGAGTCAATATTTAGTTACCTATCGTTCTTCTCTAAGTTATAATCATAATTCTACGCAGTGGCGCGTGATAAACAAAACTGTCACTACTCCATCCAGATCGTCCGGCTGTAGTTATTAACTGTTAACAGCGCCAAGCCGGAAGACAGAGTGGAAAATAGGGTTGTGAGAGGGTCGTTAATAACGCAAATAAAAAGGCGACAGTATGTCGCAGAATATGTAAAATAAATTAAACAACTATAATTACGTCTCCTGTTGCGAACAACGGGAAAAATTTGACTGTTTTTCATCGAAACCAATGTTGAACTACATGTGTTGCACACTGGATTGTAACCCTCATGAAAACCGAACAGTACAAAACCATTTTACCCGTAGCCACGCGCAGTTCGAAATTAAATTAGAGAAAATACGAAATTTATCGTAGACTAGAAAATTGTAAATAAACGGTGATGCGACACAATCAGTACAGTCTTAAAAAACAATAATGCGTTGAATATATCTACAGGAAAAAGAGTTCAGCAACATGGTTGAGTCAGTAATCTCCAAGAATGATTGTCTATCGAAGTCGCGGGGTCCAAACTATACATGTGTTGACTGTGGTGCTGCAAAGTCTGTAAAACTTCCTAAGAGGAGTGTCGATGCTGAAATACCGTTGCGGTTTCATTGCGGAGAGTACGGGGAATGAACGAGTATCAGGAAAAATGCGTGGTTCGACTCTTCCAAGTTATCCATTCAGACGAGCGTAAATTCTTGTATCGTGCTGGATTCGAGACTACACGTTGCAAGCGACAGCATCAGAAACTGAGTTATCTGCAAATACCGTGTGTGACTAGTTCGGGTTTTGCCGAGAAGTCTGTTACGTGGTAGTGACCAATGATAGTGCACCAACTGGTGCAGCGAATATACAGGGTGTTTCAAAAATGACCGGTATATTTGAAACGGCAATAAAAACTAAACGAGCAGCGATAGAAATACACCGTTTGTTGCAATATGCTTGGGACAACAGTACATTTTCAGGCAGACAAACTTTCGAAATTACAGTAGTTACAATTTTCAACAACAGATGGCGCTGCGGTCTGGGAAACTCTATAGTACGATATTTTCCACATATCCACCATGCGTAGCAATAATATGGCGTAGTCTCTGAATGAAATTACCCGAAACCTTTGAGAACGTGTCTGGCGGAATGGCTTCACATGCAGATGAGATGTACTGCTTCAGCTGTTCAATTGTTTCTGGATTCTGGCGGTACACCTGGTCTTTCAAGTGTCCCCACAGAAAGAAGTCACAGGGGTTCATGTCTGGCGAATAGGGACGCCAATCCACGCCGCCTCCTGTATGTTTCGGATAGCGCAAAGCAATCACACGATCATCGAAATATTCATTCAGGAAATTAAAGACGTCGGCCGTGCGGTAAGGCCGGGCACCATCTTGCGTAAACCACGAGGTGTTCGCAGTGTCGTCTAAGGCAGTTTGTACCGCCACAAATTCACGAAGAATGTCCAGATAGCGTGATGCAGTAATCGTTTCGGATCTGAAAAATAGGCCAATGATTCCTTTGGAAGAAATGGCGGCCCAGACCAGTACTTTTTGAGGATGCAGGGACAATGGGACTACAACATGGGGCTTTTCGGTTCCCCATATGCGCCAGTTCTGTTTATTGACGAAGCCGTCCAGGTAAAAATAAGCTTCGTCAGTAAACCAAATGCTGCCCACATGCATATCGCCGTCATCAGTCCTGTGCACTATATCGTTAGCGAATGTCTCTCGTGCAGCAATGGTAGCGGCGCTGAGGGGTTGCCGCGTTTGAATTTTGTATGGATAGAGGTGTAAACTCTGGCGCATGAGACGATACGTGGACGTTGGCGTCATTTGGACCGCAGCTGCAACACGGCGAACGGAAACCCGAGGCCGCTGTCGGATCACCTGCTGCACTAGCTGCGCGTTGCCCTCTGTGGTTGCCGTACGCGGTCGCCCTACCTTTCCGGCACGTTCATCCGGCACGTTCCCAGTCCGTTGAAATTTTTCAAACAGATCCTTTATTGTATCGCTTTTCGGTCCTTTGGTTACATTAAACCTCCGTTGAAAACTTCGTCTTGTTGCAACAACACTGTGTTCTAGGCGGTGGAATTCCAACACCAGAAAAATCCTCTGTTCTAAGGAATAAACCATGTTGTCCACAGCACACTTGCACGTTGTGAACAGCACACGCTTACAGCAGAAAGACGACGTACAGAATGGCGCACCCACAGACTGCGTTGTCTTCTATATCTTTCACATCACTTGCAGCGCCATCTGTTGTTGAAAATTGTAACTACTGTAATTTCGAAAGTCTGTCCGCCTGAAAATGTACTGTTGTCCCAAGCCTATTGCAACAAACGTTGTATTTCTATCGCTGCTCGTTTAGTTTTTATTGCCGTTTCAGATATACCGGTCATTTTTGAAACACCCTGTAGTTGTAGAAGTAGACGAATCTCATACAGCTAGACGAAAGAACCAGTGAAGGACGACCTTCCAAAAGTGAAATAGATCACATTTGGGTATTCGGTGGAATAGAAAGACAGTCCTGGAAGTGTTTTGTTCTCAGAGTATTGTACCCAGACAAGGTCACTTTAGTGGGTCTCATAAAACGCTTAATACTGCCTGGTACAAAAGTTATAACAGACGGGTTTCTGTCTTAAAAGAATCTGAAAGCTGAAGGACTCGACCACGTATACGTGAACTATTCTGTGGAGTTCGTGTCTTCGGATGACCCCAGTATCCCCACCCAGAATACTGAGTGGCTGTGGGAATCTGTTAAGTCTTCCATAAAAAGAGAAGGCCATCTCGGACTAAGGGACGAACTGTACTTGTTTCAGTATCTCTACATCCACAACTTGCGTTTGCAGGGGAAAGTTAACTCATGCGACACTCTACCGATATTCCTGCATGATATTGGCAGAGTTTACCCGCGCTGTGAGAAAAAGGGAATTGTCCCTGTAGCATAATGATCGATTTACTATCTCACACTCGATATGTATCGTTAGGACCCCGCGACTTCGATAGGCGATCATTCTTGGAAATTACACTGCCTCGTACATATTACACAAATTTGCGCGCTAGAGGGAACTAAAATACGAAAGACTCAAACGCAGAGATGGTGTAGGTACACGCTGCTGAACCGAAGTTACTGATCTTAGTAATCATCATTATATTCACTTT
Source organism: Schistocerca cancellata (assembly GCF_023864275.1). Lineage (NCBI taxonomy): Eukaryota > Metazoa > Arthropoda > Insecta > Orthoptera > Acrididae > Schistocerca > Schistocerca cancellata. The sequence goes on from NC_064632.1 coordinate 573,007,825, forward strand.
AAAGTGTCTGGAACTGTCAAGTGTCAACGCTCACGCGCAGAGAGGAAGAGTCTGTTTGGCCAGCCTACGCGACAGAAGACGGTGTCTTTCAGCTATGAGCAGGGACGTTCATCACGTACCTTATTCAGCTGACTCACAGCCCCGCCTTGAGAGAGTACGCTCAGCTCCTTCTCAAGGTTCGATACGGAGCCGCTGTTCACTCTCGGATGTAACTAAAACACTTCTTCCTCAAAATCAAGCGCTCGATTAGAGACACGAATTAACGTCGAATTCGATACAATATCGAAGTAATGCTAGGCAACAGCACAAGCTGCTTCAGGCGATATTGTATTGTTGAGGGCCTACTCCTAGAACGATGTTGAGCCCCTGCGGCGATAACTTGAGATCACTCCTCACAATGTCTTATTCTTCATTCAAATTTTATTTCTACATTCAGAATACTGATACAAATGGAGAAAACTACACTGATACTACATGAACCTGTGAACGAGCCTGTGCGAAATTTAAACGTTTGTCAGTAAATCTGTATTTTTTCGCTAAGAATTATATAACCAAACATTCGTATCTTTTCGAGTAGTAACATTTGAGAGCATCAGAAATAGACAAGCCGATCATTTTATAACAATTATTTGCTGTTAATCAGAAGAGTATCAGAAACAGATGGGTCAATAATTTTATAATAGTTATTTTTTGTTATTCAGTGAGTCTTGTATAGAATAAAATATTAATGGTTATGATCATCTTCAGCTGTTTCTGTATTTGTCTTCGACCACAAAGACATATTGCACGAAAGGTTACTCGGGAGTTATTTCCCAAAGACGAAACCAGGCACACTGAAGGTGCGGCATTGCTATTCGCATTGACGGCTAGGCACTTGCAAGAGTCTCCTTGGTGCTCTCTGTGTCCACTTGACCTAAAGGACGGGTTCGCGCACTGAGAAGTTCCCATCTGTCATCTCTGTGTTCGCAGGCATCAGGCCCAGTCGCACATTGTACGCTGTGCTGCTCGTAAAAATCACACACCAACGTCTGAATTAATAATGTCAGTCGCCATGAAATTTGACGCAAGATTTGAATATAACTTCGGTGCCGTCCGAAGAACGAGGTCCAGTGGCAAAAATGGTACCTCGCGACGGAGGGAACAGTAACCACAATCGCTGCCAGATGCAGCGAAAAATTCGAGACGTTGTTGTAGACACACATTCAAGAGTTCCACTCGCCACCGCTGCAGGATGGTTACTTACGTCAGAGCGGACTGCCGCTCTCCACAGTCTGCAGTCATCGCCGAAGACGACAGGGTCGCCTCACTGGAGGACGTAATCAGGATTTTGTCAAAGGGTGGTGGGAGGGTGGGGGAGTTGGGGTGGAAGGTCCGATTAGCTAAAGAGGAAATTAAAAAGTCTCATGTTTTTCCGTTTATTCTGAAAATTTCCACCAAGAACGATAAACCATTTTATTCGACAATGATCTCGGGGTGTTCACCAAGCAGAGATATGATCTCGTAACTGATTAATGCTGTATTTTGGTAAGCCACTAAGAAGCAGTTATGCTCCAATCTCCCTTCACCATCCCAAGTCATTTAACGCTCTTCTGCTTTCAGTCTGGATCTGAGCTGAGGAAGTGATCAGATATATTCGAATGCTAATTTTTTTCGACACCCTCAGTATTAGCGACAGAGCTTTTGGTATAAAAATATCTCTGTTCGACAGAGAAGCTAGAAGAATTTTTAGTGGCGAAAGTGCGTGGGGTTCCTACTGCATATTTTTCTTTTGTTTCCTTTATTGCTTCCTTAATATATAGATTGAATAACAACGGGGATAGGCTACAACCCTGCCTCACTCCCTTCCCAACCATTGCTTCCCTTTTTTGCCGCTCGACTCTTATAACCGCCATCTGGTTTCTGTACAAATTGTAAATAGCCTTTCGCCCCCTGTACTTGACCCCTGCCATCTTCAGAATTTGAAAGAGAATATTCCAGTCAACATTGTCAAAAGCTTTCTCTAAGTCTACAAATGCTAGAAACGTAGGTTTGCCTTTCCTTAATCTACTTCCTAAGATAAGTCGTAGGTGAGTATTGCCTCAAGTGTTCCAACATTTCTACGGAATCCAAACTGATCTTCCCCGAGGTCGTCTTCTACCAGTTTTTCTATTCGTCTGTAAGGAATTCGTCTCAGTATTTTGCAGGTGTGACTTATTAAACTGATAATTTGGTAATTTTCACATCTGTCAACATCTGCTTTCTTTGCGATTGGAATTACTATATTCTTCTTGAAGTCTGAGGGTATTTCACCTGTCTCATACATCCTGCTCACCAGATGGTAGAGTTTTGCAGGACTGGCTCTCCCAAGGCTGTCAGTAGTTCTAAAGGAATTTTGCCTCCTCCCAGGGCCTTGTTTCTACTTAGGTCTTTCAGTGCTCTGTCAGACTCTTCACGCAGTATCATATCTCCCATTTCATCTTCATTTACGTCCTCTTCCATCTCCACAATATTGCCCTCAAGTACATCGCCCTTGTATAGACCCTCTATATACTCATTCCACCTTTCTGCTTTCCTTCTTTGCTTGCAACTGGGTTTCCATCTGAGCTCTTGATATTCAAACAAGTGGTTTTCTTTTCTCCAAAGGCCTCTTTAATTTTCCTGTAAGCAGTATCTATCTTACCCCTAGTGAGATAAGCCTCTACATCCTTACATTTGTCCTCTAGCCATCCCTGCTTAGCCATTTTGCACTTCCTGTCGATCTCATTTTTGAGACGTTTGTATTCCTTTTTGCCTGCTTCATTTACTGCATTTTTATATTTTCTCCTTTCATCAATTAAATTCAATATTTCTTCTGTTACCCAAGGATTTCTACTAGCCCTCGTCTTTTTACCTACTTGATCCTCTGCTGCCTTCACTACTTCATCCCTCAAAGCTGCCCATTCTTCTTCTACTGTATTTCTTTCCCCATTCCTGTCAATTGTTCCCTTATGCTCTCCCTGAAACTCTGTACAACCTCTGGTTCTTTCAGTTTATCCAGGTCCCATCTCCTTAAATTCCCACCTTTTTGCAGTTTCTTCAGTTTTAATCTACAGGTCATAACCAATAAATTGTGGTCAGAGTCCACATCTGCCCCTGGAAATGTCTTACAATTTAAAACCTGGTTCCTAAATCTCTAAAAAAATGGTTCAAATGGCTCTGAGCACTATGGGACTCAACTGCTGTGGTCATAAGTCCCCTAGAACTTAGAACTACTTAAACCTAACTAACCTAAGGACAGCACACAACACCCAGCCATCACGAGGCAGAGAAAATCCCTGACCCCGCCGGGAATCGAACCCGGGAACCCGTGCGTGGGAAGCGAGAACGCTACCGCACGACCACGAGATTCGGGCCCTAAATCTCTGTCTTACCATTATGTGATGTGATACCTTCTAGTATCTCCAGGCTTCTTCCATGTATACAACCTTCTTTCATGATTCTTGAACCAAGTGTTAGCTATGATTAATTTATGCTCTCTGCAAAATTCTACCACACGGCTTCCTCTTTCATTTCTTACCCCCAATCCATATTCACCTACTATGTTTCCTTCTCTCCCTTTTCCTACTCTCGAATTCCAGTAACCATGACTATTAGATTTTCGTCTCCCTTCACTACCTGAATAATTTCTTTTATCTCATCATACATTTCATCAATTTCTTCATCATCTGCCAAATGTGTATGTAATCTATTCCGTGTCCTACTTTTAGAAAAATAATTTTCCAAAGCAATTGACCATTTTTTCAAAAATATTAATTTTCAAGTTTGGCTCAGAGGCATGAAATATATTTATAGATTTATGTTCTATTATAAACAGTATGCAGATGAATAGATGTACTATAAGCTGATATTTATCTATTCAACATGAAAGAAAGTATTCAGGAATTTCTACATTAGTAACTTTTATATGCAAAATAGTTAGGCCCTGAAGTAATGAATCTCTTTACATTCCATTATACAGCTAGCAGCTATTATGCCTTAAAGAACTTTTTTTCCTAATTACTGAGTACTTACAAGCAGCTAAACCTTCTTTGTAAAATTAGACATCACGCTGGTTAATTTGATACCACATTTATCTATTTCCCGCTATTCATTTGGTCATGAAAATTCGGTGTAAACTCTCTCTGACAAGGGAAGGCCATGACGTTGGGATCAAGGATTCACTTCAAACTTTGTGCAGCTTTATTACGCCTTTAAAGCTAGGCAATGCGCAACTAATAAGGTGCAACCGGAAGAGAAGTTTTACGCGTCTATTATGTAACTGATGTATGTATGCGAAAGGGGTGGTTATAAGAAATCATTGTGGTTAGGTCGTTAACGTTCGCGCTTTTCGAAGCCTCGTGGACGAGGCGACACAGTTCGAATCGTCCTCCAGTTTTTTCATCAGCGGTCACATTATTTGACATCTGAGAAGTAATATAATGAAAAAAAAACTGTGGTGTCACCGCCAGACACCACACTTGCTAGGTGGTAGCTTTAAATCGGCCGCGGTCCATTAGTACATGTCGGACCCGCGTGTCGCCACTGTCAGTAATTGCAGACCGAGCGCCACCACACGGCAGGTCTAGAGAGACGTACTAGCACTCGCCCCAGTTGTACGGACGACTTTGCTACCGACTACACGGACGAAGCCTTTCTCTCATTTGCCGATAGATAGTTAGAATAGCCTTTAGCTAAGTCCATGGCTACGACCTAGCAAGGCGCCATTAACCATTTCTAGAGAGAGTCTCACTTGTATCATCAAGAACGCTGTATACAAATGATGGATTAAAGTTAGGTATTCCAGCAGCTACGTACTTTTCTTTATAGCATTCATTACGTATCCTGTTTCAGACCTAACGCCAGCCGGCGTGTGTAAACGCGTGCCTTTCGGTTACCCGTCACTGTGGACTGGCTGTCTTGTCAGTCCACTACAAAAACCACATGCAATTTCATGAAGTTATAGGGAATTTCATATGTTGTTTGACTATTTACTACTTTCAATTAAATTTTCAAGGACGAGGGACTGGCTTGGAAGGCCCAAGTCAAACCTCGACAGGTAATGACGCGATTGACGTTATTCAGTAATATAATAAGTCACAATGTGCCAGACCACAAGAGTACTGTACTATTACTCGTCGGACGTGCTCTCGACGTCACACATTGCAGGATGGCGTTTGTCATCCAGACATGGACAACATAAATTAAAACGTTATCTACCACATCGAATGAATGAAGCTTTCCCGCCTTTACACGGAATGTCCAGAGTTTCTAAGGGAAAACATATTTCGTTGATATGTTGAAAAACTTCTCTTTGTGCCGATAGTATAGATTAAAAATTAAGCTTGAACGGGAGCCGAACCGTCGCCTCATACACTTCGCCTTCTGAGGCTCGAACGTTAACCATATTTTCTTTTTTTTTTAATCTCACTTTGTTCGTCATTGTTCGTCGCATTTGTTCGGGGCGAACATCCCATGACACCCGTCCATGTTCTTCGTTTTTCGGTCTTTTTACTGCAGAGGACAACTATCCCTCTGACCGATCACGCTGAGCTACCGTACCGGCATAACCACTTGATCATGATGAACTCTAACACGCAGTACCTACTCAGAAATACATCAGTTACGTAACAGACGCGTAAAACTTCTCTTGCGGTTTTCTCCGAATTGCCACCTTACTACTTACACTACTTGCATCTTACTACTTACACATTATGTTGTTTTAATGGTCTTCTAAAAGTGTACAAAGTTCGCAGTGAGTCTGTGATCCCAACGTCGTGGCCTTCTGAATGAAAATGCTTGCAGAACAAAAAAGTCGACTTTATCCTTGGGAGAGTTAGGAATGTAAAAGAAAGGAACTAGCTTTTCGACTTATTTGGCGGCTTCAAAGATGTTTAAATAAAAATATTTCGACATATTCGCGCCTTCTCACTTGTTAATACTAGTACCCTTGTTAGGTAATAAAATCAAGCGCCAAAGAAACTGGTATAGGCATGCGTATTCATACAGAGACATGTATAGTGGTAGAATACGGCGCTGCGGTTGGCAACGCCTATATAAGATAACAAGTGTCTGGCGCAGTTTTTAGATCGGTTACTGCTGCTAAAATTGCATGTTATCAAGATTTAAGTGAGTTTGGACCAACGACGACTGAAGAGAATCGTTCAACGTGACAGAGGTGGTACCCTTCCGCAAATTGATGCAGATTTCAATGCTGGACCATCAACAACTGTAAGCGTGCGAACCATTCAACGAAACATCTTCGATATGGGCTGTCGGAGTCGAAGGCCCACTCGTGTACCCTTGATGACTGCATGACACAAAACTTCGACAATGGACTGTTGATGATATTTGCCTGGTCGGACGGGTCTCGTTTCAAATTGTATCGAGCGGATGGACATGTACAGGTATGGAGACAACCTCATGAATCCATGGACCCAGCATGTCAGCAGGGGACTGTTGAAGCTGGCGGAGGCTCTGTAAAGGTATGGGGCGTGTGTAGTTGAAGTGAAATGTGACGCCTGACACGTCTAGATACGAGTCTCACCAGTGACACGTACGTATGCATCCTATCTGATCACCTGCATCTATTCCTGTCCATTGTGCATTCCGACGGACTTGGGCAATTCCAACAGGACAATGCGACATCCCACACGTTCAGAATTGCTACAGAATGGTTCCAGGTACACTCTTCTGAGTTTAAACACTTCCGCTGGCCACCAAACTCCCCAGACATCAACATTATTGAGTATATCTGAGATGCCTTGCAACGGTCTGTTCAGAAGACGTCTCCACCCGTCGGATTTATGGACAGCCCTGTAGGATTCGAAGTGTCATTTCCCTCCAGCACTACTTCAGACATTAGTCGAGTCCACGGCGTGTTGCTCACTTCTGCGTACTCGCAGGGCTCCTACGCGATATTAGGCAGGTGTACCAGTTTCTTTTGTTCTTCAGTGTATAGTGCATCTGACGCGTATACTCACGCAAGATTACTAAAATTTGGTTTTACGTAGAAATTGAAATTAATCACCGAAAAGAAAACTGTAAAAATTAACTGGAGCAGATGTCCATTATTGATAGTGGATGCATTTTTACTAGTGGCGAAATTAAGTTACAGGGAAACGCTGTAAAATTTAGAAAAGATTACATCTTACAACATCACCACCAGTTTTGCGGCCCCGGTATCTGTCACCTACGGGCGAAATGGAATCGTAGCTTGTGGACTATGACCACATCATTTAAGATCCCGTGCTTGGATTGAGGTTTGCAAAACCGTTCGCGATGATCGATAGTTAATATCATGGACGCTGTTGCAAATGAGTAACTGGCAGAATACTAATTGCATTCGGCCATTGCGTCTCCACGAAACGATCCGCTAAGTTCGTATTGGTCGTTGGCTGCAACAATAAAACATTTCTTGTATATTACATCTATTAGAACTGTTAAGATGAAAACTCATGAGACTTAGCTAATTTACATTAATTTAATTACGAGTACTTCTAAAGGTACACTTACATCATTTTTGTCTACACAAAAGAAAGAGTAGTTACTGGTACGCAAGGACTGCAGCTATAGTGCGTCCTATCAGTAGGAAAGCTAACTGACAAGCGAGAGAGATGAGAGCATGAACGATCTTCACTTAGTTTCTAAAACAAAAATGTTCTGTAATCGATTGCAATCAGCTGACTGCCACTACAGCTTTGAAATGTTATTTATGAAATAATATTTCTAAAAATTAACGTGCTTAGGTTATTTATATATGAAGTCATTTACAATAAAAAATAGATTAGTGAGCATTTTTGGTTTCCCGTGGTTTTTGCGAAGTTACATTTATATAAAATTATGTGAGTCTGTCCATGTAATGCTTCACATCGTGTCAAGTTAAGTAACATGAGACATGCACGTCGTGTAAGATCAGATTACATTTGATTCAGTTTTCGTTCCATAGACCCAAAAATGAGATGATTGTCTTGGGTGTGGAACAAGCCAGAAAGTATAACACAAAACACTTGAATATGATACTCACTTCCCTGACCATTTGTAAGTAGATAATCAAAATATGTGAATACATTACAGTAATTCCCCCCCGAGGGGTTCACCAGCCTTTGCAGCATCTTTTCCCTTCCATGATAAGTGTCTACTCTTGCTGTTCTTTTTCCCCTCCCTTGGAAAACATTTTTGAGTTGTTTTTGGAAATATGTTCTGCATTTTCGGTGGTCTATATCAGAATACTGTCCGCTGTTCCTTTTTTATTTCTTCGTTCACCTTCTTCTAACCTTCCTCCGCTTCGGCGTTTGAGGTTCCTCTTTTTCTTCTTCCTCCCTGTGAACTTCTGAAGGCTGGCCCATGCGTCTGACGCCTAACAGGTGACTGGGTAACGCGTAATTCTCAGTCCTGGGTCGACAGGTTTCGCACGAACCCCCTGGTAAAGGCCTGGCCCAGGGAGGGGTGATTGCCTGAGCTACTACCTTCCCAAATTGCCGATTGTTGCCTCTGACAGGTGTTCAGGAGGTGAGACCTGAGGTGTAACAACCCCCTAAGGTGGGTGCGCTCCCTTCTGAACGGAGCCCCCAGTACCAAAGAGCGCGAGTTGGGGGCACTGGCTATCATGGGGGATTTTCTCGTAAAGAGCCTATCGTCTTCAAAGTCATTGGCTACGAAACGTGAATGGAATGAGGCTCCTGGTTCAAACACCCCCCCAGCTGCACCACGGTACCTCATGGTTTCACATACTGAAGATGGTCAGTCCTTCGCTATGGTAAATCGTATCATTATTCAGAAAGGTGTTGATGCACTTGCTGGCCCTGTAAATTCCTGCTCTCGTTTAGGCAATGGTATTTTGTTTTTGGAAACTACTTCTGATTCTCAAGCACAACATATGCTTGCAGCTTCGCTCCTCCATGGCTATCCTCTTCGTGTCGAAGCCAATCGAATGCTGAAATCTTTCCCTGGTGTTATTCACACACGGCTGCTCGAGCGTCTGACAGAGGCACAAATCCAAACGTACCTTTCTGATCAGGCAGGGTGTCTTTGCAATCCATCAGGTGGTCAAAAAAGTAGATGCCTCCTTAGTTCCCACACGCACTCTCTTCCTCATCTTTGATAGACTGGTTCCTCTGTCAAAGATCAAAGCAGGTTATGGAGTTATCACAGTCAGATCTCATATTCCAAACCTGATGTGCTGCTATCAGTGTCATCGTTACAACCACGCTCGATAGTCCCATCAACAAGCAGCCAAATGTTTAACCTATGTTATGGATGCTCATGAGGGCGATTGTCTGCCTCCTTCTCTCCACTGCATAAACTGCAATGGCGACCATGCCGCCTCCTCCCACAATAGCCTCATGTACCTCTATTAAAGGGCTGTCCAGGTGATTTGGGTGAAGGAAAAAGTATCTTGCCCAGTCGCTCACAAGTTGTTGGCTAGTCGGAAACCCTGCACTCTAGCATCTGGCACCTACAGTACCATTCTTGCCACATATCGCTCCACGAAGGACATGGCCACGCAGACATGCAACCTCAGATTTAGCAATGCAGTTGTGAAACTGCCCAGCATCAAGGTAACGTCCCCGTCTCCTCCTCCAGCTGTGCAACAAGCCACCAAACTTTCGCCTGAAGGGGCGAAGTGACTAGGTACACAACCAGAAGACTGGAAAGAAGAGAAGGAATACTCCCATGAAGACATCTGTCATCCCTCCAGCTAACCAATATATGAGTCTTTCTCTCCCTACCAGAAAGGCTCCAAGAGGTCAAACAAATGCAAATGGTCTTTTCCTGCATCGACTCGAAGATCCATTTCGACAGTGTCGCCATGTGATAATCTCACTGGCCCGACCTCCATGTCACCGGTGCGCACCACCTACCGTTTTTCTGCCGTGAAATCTGCAGGCTGACAGCTGGAGAATGCCGACACTTGCCGACACTTCTGTAGACCTCAAGGAGCAGGATCCTCCCGTCTCTGTGCCCTGTAGCAGCAAGTCTCTGAAGGGTGGCACTTGGCGGCCTCCAAGGTGACATCCCTTAATTTTTTTCCCTTCTACGCTTTCCCTATCATTACTCACCTCCAATGGAACGTTCGTGGCCTTTGATCCTACAAAGAGTATTTATGGATGCTCTTTAAATTGCAGCATCGATTTGTTCTCTGCCTTCAGGAAACAAAGTTGCGTACTCACGACCCTTTTGAGCTCTTGCATTTCTTCCCAGTCCGTTTTGACCTTCCCCTAAAGGACAGCATTCCATCTCATGGGGGAGTCATGCTGCTCATATGTGATGACTTTCATAGCTAACCCATCTCCCTGCTTACTGCTTTCAAGCTGTTGCAGCTCGCCTTTACCTTCCTCACTTAACCTTTTCCCTTTGTATCATTAACATCCCTCCATCATTCGATATCACCAGGGTAGACTTCCTCCAGCTTATTGGGCAGCTTTCTGCTGCTCGGTAACTTTAATACCCGCCATCTCTTTTAGGGTTCACCCAGCACCTGTCAGAGAGGTGCCCTTTTGTCTGACCTTCTTAATCAACTTAGCCTCTTATGCCTTCACACAAGAGCACCCACATTCTCTTTCAGACTCCACACACACCTATTCCCATTTGGACCTATCCTTCTACACTGCCCAGATTGCCCGTCGTCTCGACTGGTCCGTTCTCTCTGACACATATTCGAGCGACCATTTCCCCTGTGGTATCCAATTGCTGACTTCTACTCTGTCTATGTAAAAACCAAATTCGAGCTTTCTAAGACCGAATGGAGGCTTTACTCCACTATTGTAACCTTAGAGACACAAAATTTTCCCATCTGTTATGGCCAGGTAGAGTACCTTACAGACGTTATCCTTACAGCCACAGAACGTTCCGTTCCCCACACTTCCTCTGTTCCATGCCTCATCCTGGTGCCTTGGTGCAATGAGGTGTGCCGCGATGTAATTCGTCCATGGAGACGTGCTCTTGGCGTTTTTAACTGTCATCCTATGATCTGCAATCATTGCACGTCGTCATCGCGTTCTTCGGGATAGCAAAAAAGGTAGTTGGATTTCATTTCATTCACTGGTTATTTTGAAAGTTCCACGTCCTCTTCCATTGTGTGCGCCAACCTCTGATGGCTCTCTGAGACCTAGATCCATTCCCCAGTAGGTCTGATAGTAGCACACGAAGTTATCATGGACCCTATTGCTATCTCCAAGACCTTGGGTAGCAACCTTGCAGAGATCTGGAGCTCCTCCACTATCACCCTGCCTTCCTCCATCGAAAATGAACAGAGGAAGCTCGGGTGAAACCCTTCTCTTTTCAGAATCGTGACTGGTACAGTGCCAGCCGGCCGCTGTGACCGAGCGATTCTAGGCACATCAGTCGGGGATCGCGCTGCTGATATGGTCGCAGATTCGAATCCTGCCTCGGACATTGATGTGTGTGATATCCTTAAGTTAGTTAGGTTTAAGCAGTTCTAAGTCTGGGGGACTGATGACCTTAGATGTTAAGTCCCATAGTGCTTAGAGCCATTTGAACCATATGTGCAACTGCCTCTGGGCAGAGGGCACATTTCCCAGACGCTGGCATGGAGCCATTGTCATACCCATACCTAAGTCCGGTAAGGACGAACACCTTCCCTCTAGCTACCGCCCCATTTCTCTCACCAGCTGTGTTCGCAAGGTGATGGAACGTATGATTCATGTCTGGCCGGCATCGTGGCTTGAGTCTCACAATTTGCTAACCACTGCACAGTGCTGCTTTCAAGCTCGCTTTTCTGCAGTTGACCATATCGTCACTTTGTCCAACCATGTCATGAATGGTTTTCTGCAGAAATACGAGACTGTGGCCGTGTGTTTCGATTTTTGGGAAAGCCTCTGTCTCCTGCTGGAGGACTGGCATCCTCGGTACACTCTGCACATTGGGCTTCCGTGGTCACCTGCTCCATTTCCTTCAGGAATTTTTAAAGGGCCGAGTTTTCAAGGTATGTGTGTGTTCTGAATTGTCCGACACCTATGCCTAAGGGTTCCGTCCTGAGCGTCGTCCTCTTTGCTATCAGCATTAGCCCTATAATAGCATGTCTCCCGCTGGGCATCTCCAGCTCCCTTTTCGTTGACCATTTTGCCATATATTGCATCCCTCCATGGATTTGTCTCATTGACAGGCGTCTTCAGTATGGTCTCGATCGTTTTTACTCAAGGAGAATTTACAATGGCTTTCGTTTTTCCACTGACAAAACCATTAGTATAATTTTCTGGTGGTGCAATTGGTTTCTTCCACTGTCTTTACATCTTGAACCTGTTGCTCTTCCGTTCATTGAAACTACGAAATTCCTGGGGCTCATACTCGATAGGAAACTTTATTGGTCCTCTCATGCGTCTTACCTGGCAGCCCAATGTATATTATCCCTCAATGTCCTACATGTCCTCAATGGTACTTGCTGGGGTGAGATCGAACCACCCTCCTCCGTTTGTACCAATCCATTGTCCGTTCGAGATAACACTATGTCCATCCCTCCTTCACTGTCTTAATACTATCCATTATCGTTGCATCTGTTTGGCCACCGGTACCTTTTGTACCAGCCTGACTGAGAGTCTGTATGCAGAAGCTGCTGAACCACCACTGTAGTTCTGCCATGACTTTCTCCTCAGCAGATAGGCATGCCATTTGTCTGCCATGCATGGCCATCCATCATATATGCTCATCTTCGATGACTCCTCTGATCAGCCGTGGAGGATTAGCCTAGCAATTTAAGACGCTGCAGTCATGGACTATGCGGCTGGTCCCAGTGGGGGTTCGAGTCGTCCCTTAGGCGTGGGTGTATGTGTTTGTCCTTAGGATAATTTAGGTTCAGTAGTGTGCACGCTTCGGGACTGATGACCTTAGCAGTTAAGTCCCATAAGATTTCACGCACATTTGAACATTTTTGAACTCCTCTGATCGCCAGTATGGGGTGTATCCCTCTTCTCTGTTACCTCCTGGAGTTCGCTTTTGGCTCTTTCTCCAGCAGCTTAACTTCAGGTTACCTTCACCTTTCCCAGTGCATGCGAAACATTCACCACCTTGGCTTTGTGCACTGGTCCATGTTCTCCTTGGTCTTCATTCACTTCCTAAGAACACTACTCCAGCCTTGCTCTATTGCCTTCAGTTCCACGACCTTCACATGGAATTTCATGATAGTACCTCTGTGTTCACTGATGGCTCTCAGATTGACTGTGGTGTCAGATGATGGTGATGATGATGTTTGGTTTGTGGGGCGCTCAACTGCACAGTCATCAGCGCCTGTACAAAGTCCCAACTTTCTCACAGTCCATTTTTTTTACCCAATCCAATCTAGCCACTGTCACGGATGATGATAATGATGCGATGATGATGATGATGATGATGATAATGATAATGAAAATAAAAAGATGAGGACAACACAAACACCCAGTCTCCAGGCAGAGAAAATCCCCAACCTGGCCGGGAATCGAACCGTGGTGTCGGATGTGCCTTCGTCATTGGCACCAACATTTTTCGGTATAGCCTTCTGGAACACTGCTCAGTACTTACAGCTGAGCTTTTTGCCCTGTATTGGGCATGCAGTGCATCTGGCGACACAGGCTTTTCATTTACGTCTCTCAGTACCCTTCAAAACGTCTGTGTGCTGTACACCATCCATCCCTTAATACAACGGGTCCAGGAAAGCTGTCACTTGCTCACTCTTGATAGAGCCACTGTGACGTTTATGTACGTTCCTGGTCACGTCGGTCTGGCAGTAAACGAGGCTGCTGACGCTTCTGCCAAGGCTGCAGTCCTCGTACCTCGGCCTGTTACTTTTTATATTCCCTCTGATGACCTCTGTCAACAGATAGTGTCACTTTGGTATGCCACTGGTCCTCCCTTCGTCGGACATGCTCGAGGTTATTGAGCCTCTCCCAGCAGCTTGGACGACCTCTTCTCCCTCTGATGACCTCTGTCAACAGATAGTGTCACTTTGGTATGCCACTGGTCCTCCCTTCGTCGGACATGCTCGAGGTTATTGAGCCTCTCCCAGCAGCTTGGACGACCTCTTCTCACCCCTCTCGATGCGATGAGATTATTTTAGCTGGGTTGCGTATTGAGCACTGTTTTTAGCCATCACCATTTGTTAAGTAAGGCTCCCTCACCACTTTGTGCACACTGCGCTCGACTTTTGACTTTCCGCCATTTCCTAATGGAATGCCCTTTTTTTAACCGCTTACGTTCCCCTTTATGTCTGGGTTACTGGCTTTTTAGCGAACGACGCGTGGGCTGTCGACCACGTTTTACTTTTTATCCATCATAGGAATCTGGCGAAGGCCATTTAATTTTTATTTCTGGACCTCCGTTTCTCTATGGCGTATTTTGTAGACCTTTCTCCACGTCCATGGTTCAAATGGCTCTGAGCACTATGGGACACAACATCTTAGGTCATAAGTCCCCTAGAACTTAGAACTACTTAAACCTAACTAACTTAAGGACATCACACACACCCATGCCCGAGGCAGGATTCGAACCTGCGACCGTAGCAGTCCCGCGGTTCCGGACTGCAGCGCCAGAACCACTAGACCACCGCGGCCGGCTCTCCCTCTCCACGTCCATGTTTTAACTGTCTTCTCTTTCGTTGATTTGGATACTGTGTAGTCGTTTTTCACTCCTCTCTTTGCCTTCGTGTTCTACAGTTTTGACACTGCGTGTATGACCCTAGTTGTTTTTGCGTCTTGAAACAAAACAAAACAGACAATCAATCATAACAGTAAACTGCAACTTCTAATGTTTACAGAATTAATACCCTGCCAGAATGAAACATAGTTATGCTCTTGTAATAAATTTGTATCGTACACAAAATATCTAATCTTGACTGTTGTGACCAAGTGCTGTCAAAAGTGAAATCCAACAGACATTTTTACTTAAGCTGGCCTAACAGTCTCTTTTAACAAATTCGTCTCTAGAGGAGGAGGAGTTGCCCATCAAAGTCTTTCAAACTGTGCTTTACCTGAAATCAAGTTTTTACTGGTTGCTGGTAATTTATTAAAAATGCGCGTTCCTGAATATTGGACCCCTTTTTGGACCAAGGTAAGTGATTTTAGATCTTTACGTAAATTCTTATTCTTAGTATTCATGCTATGTATTGAGCTATTGCTTGGTAACAGGCGTATTACTTACAACAAATTTCAAAACGGCTCGAAGCACTGTGGGACTTAACATCGGAGGTCATCAGTCCCCTGGACTTAGAACTACTTAAACCTAACTAACCTTACATCCGAACACCTGCCCGCGACACAGGGCCAGGGCAGCCTGACCCAGACGACCCACAGCTCTGCTTGCATACCGGTGCTCGTCACGCTAGAGAAGACGACGTGGTTACGAGGCCCACGAGAAAGGCAGGCCGCGGCGCTCCGTCCCGAACTCGCTGGCTCGCTCAGCTCAGCAGACAAAAAGCTTTCCTGAACCTGTTAACTCGGGGCTGGGCGTCTACGTACCTACGAGAATTGCATCTTCTACTGGAATCTGCTATTATGTAGTCTCACTGATTAACAGTACTGCAACAAAATTTAAGATCAATACTCAATATAACAGCTTTTTAATAGCATTTAGTCTCTTCTGCTTAAGAGTCATCATTTCATACAAGAACTGGTGCCTTATGCAACTAATAAAGATTTTTATTTTATTATACGCATATGCGCGGTACAGCCGTAACGAATTATAAGTAGGCCTATGGAGTTCCGATCATCGTAGGACTAATAACAGAAAGACTCCATAATACCGGATTCCAGTAGAAGATGCAATTCTCGTTTGTACGCACACACACATAGTTACCAGGTCATAGGTGTAGAAACGTAGTTTGTCTTCTGAGTTGAGCTAGCGCGGGCCTACGTTCGCGAAGGACGCGCCGCGACCTGCCTTTTCTCGTAGGCCTCGGAGTGGTTACTGCTTACGTCATCAAGTGCGGTTGCGAGGCGGCCCCAACGTCAGAACTGATAACGGTTGAAATTCGCGTCGGCCGAAATAGCTCAGTTGGGAGAGCGTTAGACTGAAGATCTAAAGGTCCCTGGTTCGATCCCGGGTTTCGGCACGTATTTTTTATGCGATTCAAAACGGCTACTAACCGTACCCCTCTCGCACTCCACAAAAACCGAGTGCAGCGTACGTACAACAGTGAGACCTGTCACAATACAAAGTATGTAAACCGCACTTCCCTGTAAAAGATCTGCATGTGCCCTATCTCTCTCTTTCTCGCCATTCCTCCAAAAAAGATTTACTAACCTGTCACGATATAATATATTTTACTGACATCCATTAAATGTGTTTGTGTGCCAAAATGTAACATCTTCCCAGCTCATGTTTCACGTATAGGCTTCACTGCCTTACATAATGTAATCCTGCCCGAGGCAGGATTCGAACCTCCGACCGTAGCAGCAGCGCGATTCCGGAATGAGGCGCCTAGAATCACTCGGCCACAGCGGCCGGCAACAAATTTCATTAAGGATTAAATATACTGAGAAAGAGTGGTTAGAATACCCAGTTCCATCAACAGGTTTCTTGAACTTACACCACAAATGAGTCTTATTGCACGCTTTTGCACTCTAAGAACTTTTGCTCGGTTTGCTGAGTTACCCCAGAATGTAATCCAGTACGACATAGTAGACTGAAAGTAAGCAAAATACGCAAGGTTTTTTTTCTGTTACTTCTGTATCTGCTATGTCTGACATCATTTGCACTGCAAATACTCGTACAGACTTGTTTAGGCGCTTCGGCAATTCTATGTACACCCTTCCGAACTGAATTTATTGTGGAGTTGTAATCCCAGAAACTTAACTCTGTCAACCTCTTCGGTCTGCATGTCTTCATATGTTATACACACACTAGAATGAAATCTCTGACGTGTTCTGAACTGCATGTAGGGGTCTTTTCACAGTTAAGGGACAGTGAATTAGCTTTAAACCATTTATCAATCTCAGTGAAAATTTGATTAACAGCAATTTCTAAATCTGTACTTGACTTGCTATTTATTGTAATATTTGTGTCATCTGCAAAAAAACAAACTTAGCATCTGGCAATGTAATATGCAAGAGGTCTTTAACGTATGTAAGAAAAAGCAACGGTCCCAAGATGCAGCTTTGAAGTCACACACCGTCACGTCATCCAACATAACATTTGTGATGTCGTGCAGTATGACATAACGTATCATTAAAGTTCAAGGTGCATTCAACCCCACTTTAGGATACTTCCTACTAGAGATGAACCCCCACTCTCGGATACCTCCTATTGTAGATGCATTCGATTCTTTGAAACCACATAAATTTGTCTATTTGTTCTTAGACTCCTCACCATACATGTAACAGTAAGTGGTTGGAAGACAGCTTACTATGCTGGGGAAGTAGGATCAATTCATAAAAGAGCACAGATATATCAAGATGTTACGATTTACACTAAATGTCCTTGAAGCAGCCAGATAAATTGAAAAGTTAGTTCCTCCTTTTACAACCATAACTTTGCCCAGGAATACGCCCTTTTTGTGCTATGATATACCCATTTGTACCCCCCGGGTGCTCGCAACTCTTTGATGAGTTCATGCTTGGCTACCACGGGGCCCGAGTCCTTACAGCACTTTTTCCCTTCCGTGCTGCATGTCTATGCTCCTGGTTTCTTTTTCCGCATCCCTGGGAAAAGTGTCTGGGATATTTTTGGGAATGTGTTCTGAATTTTCAGTAACCTGACATCAGAAAAGTCCCTCCACCGTTTTTTCCCTCTTTCTTCATTCTCCACCTCCTACCCTTCCTCCTCTTCGGTGTTTGAGGTTCCTCTTTTTATTCTTCCTCCCCATGCACTCCTGAAAGCTGCAGAAATGTCTGAAGCACAACAGGTGACTGTGTGACACGTAATTCCCTGCCTCGGTTCGACAGGTTGTGTTTGCAGGCAAGCCTAGGGAGGGGTGACTGCCTGAAGTGTTACATTCCCAAAGTGTTGTGCCCCCCTCTGAGGAGAGACCCAGTCGGAGAAGCGCGCAGAAGCGCACCATCAGAGACACTGGCAGTCATGGGAGATTTTTTCGTAATGAGCCAATCACCATCTCAAACTACGTCTAAATCCTTTGCTAGGGTTAGTCAGTTTCATCCAGACAGGTGTTGAGATAGTTGCAGCCCCTGTGAAATCCTGCTCTCGTTTACATAATGGCACTTTGCTTTTGGAGACCAATTGATATATTAAAATCCAACAAATGCTTGCAGCTTTGCTCCTCCATGGCTATCCTGTTTTTGTTGATGCGACTGAAGGCTGAATCCATGTGGCGTTATTTACACTAGGCTGTTATTTACATTAGGCTGCTCAGTGGTCTCACTGAGGGTGAAATCCAAACTTACGTCTCTGATCAGGTTGTCAGTGCAGTCCACTGGGTAATGAAAAATGTTGATGCAACTTTAGTGCCTACATGCACTCTTTTCCTCAAGTTTGATAGAGTAGTGCTTCCATCAAAGATTAAAGCCAGTCCGACAGTACATTCTAAATCCAATGTGCTGTTACCAGTGTCAATGTTACAACCATGGCTCGCTCCAAGAAGGACATGGCAATGCAGACTTCTGACCTGAAATTCAGCACTACAGATATCAAATCGCCCAGTGTCATGGTAGCATCCCTGTCTCCTTCTCCTCCAGCTGTAGAACAAGCCACCAAATCTTCGCCTCTGGCAGCGAAATCACCTGCTACACAACTGGCAGGTCAGAAAGGACAGAAGGACTACTCCCGTTAAGATTTTTTATGTGCCTCCAGCCAACAATCATCTGAGTCTTCATCTGTCAACCGCAAAGGCTCTAAGAAATGAAGGCAAACAGTCTTCTTCTTCCGTGACTCAAAGATCCTCTTCAACAGTGTCGCCATGTGGTACTCTCACCTAGCCGACCTCCGTTTCGCTGGTGCACTCCGCCAACCGTTTTCCTGTTCTGGAATCTGCAGGCCGACCAAGAGAGACTGCCAGTACCCCTGTTGATAATGTGGAACAGGATCCTACAGCCTCTGCATCTTGTAGCAGCAAGTCTTTGAAGACTGGCACTTGGCAGCCATCGAGGTGACAACCCTTCATTTTTTTCCCTCCTCCCCTTTCCCCATGATTACTCTCCTCCAGTGGAACGTTAGCAGCATTTGATTCGGGTAACAGACCCCAACAGGTACCCCCAGTGTTAACATAAAAGACGTGTTATCTACTGACGCAAACGCGATTGCCGAGCACTTTGCTCGAGGCTATGCGTCTGAGAATTACCCCCCAGCCTTTCTTACTCTCAAACTGTGGCTGGAAGGGAAAGTCCTCTCATTCACTACAGGCCACAGTGAATCCCATAACGCCCCCTTTACATAGGGGGATCTCCTCAGTGCCCTTGCACATTGCCCTGACACAGCTCCTGGGCCAGATCGGATCCACAGCCAGATGACTAATCATCTTTCGTCTGACTACAAGCAACACCACCTCATCATCTTCAACAGGATCTGGTGTGATGGCGTCTTTCCATCGCAATGGTGGAGAGCACCATCATTCTGGGTCTTAAATCCGGTAAAAACCTGCTTGATGTGAAAAACTATCGGCCCATCAGCCTCACCAATGTTCTTTGTAAGCTACTCGAATGTATGGTGTGACGGCAGTTGGGTTGGGTCCCGGAGTCACGTGGCCTACTGGCTCCATGTCAGGGCGGCTTCCAACAGGGTCGCTCTACCACTGATAATCTTGTGTCCCTCGAGTCTGCCATCCAAACAGCCTTTTCCAGACGCCAACATCTGGTTGCCGTTTTTTTTACCTATGTAAAGCATACGACACGAGTACTTTCCGTGTCCAAATTGGTGCCTCCCATAGTTCCCCCTGTATTCAGGAGAATGGAGTCCCACAGGGCTCTGTATTGAGTGTCTCTCTATTTTTAGTGGCCATTAACGGTCTAGCATAAGCTGTCGGACCCTCTGTCTCACCTTCTCTGTATGCAGACGAGTTCTGCATTTCGTACTGCTGCTCCAGTACTGGTGTTGCTGAGTGTCGCCTACAGGGAGCCATCCACAAGGCACAGTCATGGGCTCTAGCCCATGGTTTCGATTTTTCCGCCATGAAGACGTGTGTCATGCATTTCTGTTGGCATCACACCATTCATCTGGAACCAGCACTTTACCTTAATGAAGATCCACTCAATGTCGTAGAGACATATCAATTCTTAGGTCTGGTTTTCGATGCTCGTTTGACTTGGCTTCTTCATCTTCGTCAGCTTAAAGGGACGTATTGGCAGCCCTCCACTGCCTGAACAATACCAACTGGGGTGCAGATCGCTCCACGCTGCTGCAGCTCTACAGAGCCCTTGTTCAATCTCGCCTTGACTGTGGGAGTGTGATTTATGGTTCGGCGGCGCCCTCACCATTGCGTTAGCTCGACGAATTGCACCATTGCGGTGTTCGACAAGCGACAGGAGCTTTTAGGATGAGTCCGATGAAAAGCATACTGGTGGAGGCTGGAGTCCCTCCATTGAAGATCAGACGTGCACAACTGCTCGCCAGTTACGTGGCACACATTCATAGCTCTCCTAAACATCCTAATTACGATCTTCTTTTCCCAACCATGGCGGTTCACCTCCTGCATAGGCGGCCCAGGCCAGGGATAACGATTGCGGTTTGCATGCGATAGCTTCTGTCTGAACTGAAGTCCTTCCCTTCAACACCTCTCCTCAAGGTCCATTCACGTATACCTCCATGGTGTAGCTGCAGGCTGAAGCCTCGCCTGGACCTTTCAGGTGGCCCTAAGGACTACGTTAACTCTTCCTCTCGATTCTTGAAGTGTTCTGGGGCTCTGCAGTGATTTACACCGACGGCTAGATGGCTGATGGTAATGTTAGCTTCGCCTTTATCGACAGAGGCCATATTGAACCAGCATTCCATGCCCAGTGGGTGCAGTGTATTCACTGTAAGGCTGGTGGCCATATCTCGTGCACTTCAGTATATCCGTCCATGCCCCGAGGAATCGTTTCTTCTGTGTACTGACTCCTTGAGCAGCCTACAAGACATCGACCAGTGCTACCCTCGCCATCCTTCGGTGGCGTCCATCCCTGAGTCCATCTATGCCCTGGACTGGTCCTGTCGTTCAGTGGTGTTTGTGTGGACTCCAGGACACGTCAGCATTCCAGGTAATGAACTTGCAGACAGGCTGACCAAAGAGGCTATGCAGAAACTGCTTCTGGAGATAGGCATCTCTGAACGTGACCTGGGTTCTGACTTATGCCATAGGGTTTTTGGCTTTGGTACACGGAATGGCATAACAGTACGCACAACAAACTGTGTGTCGTTAAGGAAACTACGAATGTGTAGAAGTCTTCCATGCAGGCCTCTCGCAGGGCATCAGTTGTCCTCTGCTGGCTGTGCATTGGCCACGTTTTGGCGACCCATGGTTACATCTTGCACCTCGAAGACCCGCCGCCTCAGTTTTGGTGCAGCGCCTGGTTGACAGTGGCCCATATCTTGGTGCACTGTCCCACTCTGACTGCCCTGCGACGAAATCTTGCCACTCATTTTATCTGACAACGCCTCATTGGCTGATTTAATTTTACCTTTTATTCATAAGGGTGGGTTTTATAATTTGATCTAAATTTTAGTGCATGTCCTTTGTCCCTCTGTGTCCTCCCCCTAGTGCTTCTAGGATGGAAGTTTTAATGTGTTGCAGAGTGGCTGGCTTTTCCTTTTTATTCTCATGGTCAGCCAGCCACTGTAATGTGCTTTCTTGTTTTACTGTCTTCTGTTTCTAGCGCCTCTCTGTTGTTTCCTTGTCCTCTTTTGTTCCTTTTAGTGTTCGTTGCCTTTCCTTCGTTATTGTGGTTTAGCCTTTCTTTCCGTTTTGTGTTATACGTCTTGTCGGTTTTATTCTCACACTTGTGGCATTGTTTCATTAGGAACAGAGGACCGATGACTCCATAATTTGGTCCCTTCCCCCGTCTTTTTAAACCAACCAACCAATCGGGCGGATACACATGCCATTTGTCTGCCATGCCCGGCCACCAATCCTATGCTTCATTCTCCAATGACTCCCTTGACACCAGTATGGGGCATGTTCCTCTTTTCTGCTGCCTCTTGGAATTCGTTTTCAGCTGTTGCTCTGGCAGCTTAACTTCATGGTACTTGATACTTTGCCAATGTGTGTGAACCCTTCACCATCTTGCCTTCATGTGGCAATCTGTGTTCACCTTGGGCTACATTCACTTCCTAAGGAAATTTCTCCAGCTGTAATCTACTGCTGTGAGTTTCTCAATCTTCACATGGAACTTAGGGATAATATCTTTGTGTACACTGATGGCTCTCAGACTGACTGGAGTGAGGTGTGCCTTTGTCATTGGTACCAACGTTTTTCGGTATCAGCTTCTAGACCACTGTTCAGTATTTACAGCAGAGCTCTTCACTCTGTATCAGGCTGTGCAGTACATCTGGCAACACAGACTTTAATTGTGTCATCTCCACTGTTTCTCTCAGTGCCCTTCAGAGTCTCTGTCTGTGCACTGTACACAGCCCATCCCTTAGTGCAATAGGTTCAAGAAAGCTTCCACTTGCTCACTCTTGAGGGAGCCTCTGTGAGTTAGTGGGTTCCAGGTCACATTGCTCTGACAGGAAATGGGGCTGCTGATGCTGCTGCCAAGGCCACACTCCTCCTACCTCAACCAACTTGTTCTTCCATTCCTTTTGATGATCTTAGTGTTGCTACCTGCCAGCAGGTGGTGTCACTTTGGCATAACCACTGGTCTTCCCTTTATGGGAACAAGCTCTGGGTAATTAAAACTCTCCCAGCAGTTTGGCTGACCTCTTCATGGCCCTCTCGTCATCAGGAGATCATATTAGCTAGGCTGCAAATTGGGCACTGTAGTTTTAGCCATCACCATTTAAGTGGTGATCACCCACAACTTTGTGCTCATTATCATCAGCCCTGACAGTTCACCATTTCCTGGCCAAATGCCCTTTTTTTAACCACTTACATTCTAATGGATGTTTGTCATCTGAGTTATCAGCTGTTTTAGCAAATGACGTGCAGGCTATTGACCGTCTTTTACTTTTTATCCGTTGTAGCAATATGGTGAAAGACATTTAATCTTTACTCTTGGACCACTGTTGTCTCTACAAAGTATTTTGTGGACCTATCTGCAAGAGGAAGCCCTTGTTCTTAGCTGTCTTTCCTTTCATCGATTAGCTGCAACATGTAGTCACTTTGAACTCCTTTTTTGCATTCGTGTTCTAAAGATCTGACCTGGGAGGGCATAAGCTTATTTGTTTTTGCACCCTAAAAGAAAACATAATAAAAACAAAGTCAAGTCAAATCAGAGCATTTGTCCATGAAAGTCAGAGGTCCCAGAGTCTCTGTCTGTTACACAGTTTTAATCTGCCAGGAAGTTTCAGCGTCCCTGCAGTTTGGCAGCTCTATGGGATATAATCTTCAATGAATGACTTTAGCTGAAATTGGCATACATTAAGAAACTAGTGGGCTCTTCTTCATTGAACTGAGGCCTTATCAATGCTACATGCAGTGTTATATAGTATTAGGGCAATGTTTTGGGTGGAGGGGTGTTTAGTATAACATCCATTTATTTCTATCTGTAACTATTCTACCTATGTATTTTTCTCTCAACTCTGCCTTCCGTTTGGCTCCTGTCTCAGGCTTATTCACACCTATCAGGATGAGGTTTGCTGTCCATGATCCTCAGAAGTGTGTCCCTGAGATTCTGGGGTCTGATTTACATGCCCTTCATTTATAATCTTGCCAACCTATTTCTACTTCAAGGGAAAAACTAATAGTTCCAAAAACTAGGATTTTTTTGTACTTTTATTTGCAGAAAATATCAGGATATTCTGCATGATAGCCAACACATTTGCAATGGTTCAAATGGCTCTGAGCACTACGGGACTTAACATCTGAGGCCATCACTCCCCTAGAACTTAGAACTACTTAAACCTAACTAACCTAAGGACATCATAGACATCCATGCCCGAGGCAGGATTCGAACCTGAAACCGTAGCAGTCACGCGGTTCCAGACTGAAGCACCTAGAACCGCTCGGCCTCTGCAGCCAGAAACACATTTGAACACTATATTTGTTTATAAATGAAAATTATGTTGTTACAATTTTGTATTGCCACCATTTAAGTTTTCCTTGCCTACCAAACTACATTCACCACAAAAACTAATTTTATATTTGTCATAAAAGTACTTACATTTGACTAATTAACTGTTCCAGGTCAGCAAACCGAGTAACTGAAAAGACAAGAAATGGATAATTCTGGGCAAATATGTCACACTATTCAACATGCGCAAACAGAATCTGCATAAAAGATTAATTTTTTCAGCCCACAGACTCTGAAAGGAAAGAAAGATAGAGGGAATAATTTTGAATGGAATGAAACTCACTTTCCTTTCCATGTAATAAAAATAGGAAATATTTGCACTTACCAGGTGCTCACAGATCTAAATGTGAAGACTGTAAAAATGTTAAGTTGTGGGACCAGAGATCTTTAATTGGAAAGAGGGTGGAAAGTGTTGGCAGAAATGCTACTAAGTTGTGACAGATAAAAATTTGTAATAGACTGGGACTAAAAAACTTGGATCCCCTGCTTGTTGTAATCAGTCAGTGTTTAACTACATTCTGCTTTATCTGAGCACACCTCTTGCCTGACTCAAACCTGCACTGCCACTAATGCTTCCTCCCACTTCCTCCAAACACTGATACCTATGATTCCCCCACTGTGTGTGCGGGAATACTCATGGAGGACTCTGATCTACCCAGCAATAAAGATACATAACAATCTACTAAATTCAGTAAAATGAAATCTTATCATATAGAGTCAGCAGGGATAAAATCAGAGTATGCAGTAACATGAAATAAGATCATAATAATTGTTCTGAAATAGAGAACCTACGACGGTATTAATATGTTGTGAGAAATGGAAAGTTGAATCAAACCAATTCTCTAACCCAGAATGTCTGCTTATTTTGAGCATTACCTAAAATATTATGCTGTCGGAACATGCCTCCATGGTTGGTTCAGTCTGTCATTGATGCTAATGTTTCCTTCTATTAGTTCTGGGCTCTATAATCAGAGGTCCTTCCTGACAGTATGTAGGAATAAGTGACTGGGTTTGGTGGACAATCATTTTTATAGCCACAGGGATACATATAGACTGCATTAGTTTCACTGAAATGAAAGAAATTGTGTCAGTGGTGATGAGGATACAATGATATGAAACTAGATACCTGAAAACTATACAGAAAGCTGAACCAGCAATGTAGTGAATATGTCACAATAAATGAGCTTGTGCCAGACTGAAACTTGAAACTTAGTGGTACACACCATGCTTATGACTTGATTCTCTAACTCGTAGGTTGTATGAACACACATCTTTTCACACCTTAAATTTTCGGTGTCATTAATCAGAGTTGCTTCTACACCATGTACAACAATAACATCATTAGGAGAAATAATTTGTTTGTAGTCCCTTCATTTCAAGGAATTTGATCCATTGATATAGACATCTGGCCACATCTATTCCATCTCTGTTTGCTATACTCCCATGAGAGTATGACCAGAAGTAGGCCTTATTGCAGAGATCATCAGTGACAATGAAAGACTGACCCAGTTCTGGGTATGTGCTCAGATGGCCTAATGATTAAGTTGGCTGCTCACCAGAAGTGGGATATCCAGGTCTGAGTACATATTTGGTGCAGATTGTAGTTTATGAAGTAGAATCATTGCACAGCAGGTTCAAAATTTCTAAATGGTTTCCACTGACATCATTTCATGTCATTGCATATTCAATATCATCCCCACTGATATAATTTATTTCATTTCAGTCTATTTAATTCACATAGTAAATATCCCTGTATCATGGCAACCCACAGTTGCCCATTAAATCTGTTACCCATTGGTGCTATTCTCATTCACATCATTGCAGAAACCACTGGCAGTAGTGTTAAAAAGTAAAAGAATAAAGAAATCTTGTGCTAAATGTGGAGACTTGCTCCAACAGCAAAAGAGCCAAATCTGAATCCTGGTTGGCACAAATTTTCATTTGTAACAATAGATTCATTATACTGCAGGTTCTGCATTTGTTAATGGTTGTCACTGATTTTGTTCTGTGTCAGCAAATCTTATCTGTTGCATCCCTAGTGATTCCATCCAATTCCTTTTAGTGAATTTCATTTATTTAGGAACATGAGTATAGCTTGGATAAAGGAAGGAGCAGTGTTGGCAGCATGCATGCAACCAGCCACACTTCAAAAGGCTCTGGGTGTACCTGCAGAACAGAACAACAGAGGGAGAGCTTGGCACTTGAGAATCATCTGTGACTGACTGGTGGATGGCCTCTGACTCATTTAAAAGTCAATGACCAAGTTATCAGGGGCATTATGGGGCTCTGGAAAGATTCAAAATCATGAAATGTTCAATTTTTAATTTTTTGCATTTTAAAAACCTAGACTTTCCTCTTTCAGTTGATACATAAATTATTCAGTTCAGAGGAAAACAACTATTTTCAAAACATTTTTGAAATATATTCTGCATTGGAGTGCCTCATGAGGCACTGTTACACTGCTGTCAAATATTATATTCATGAGTCTACATCATGTACATTTTAATAAGTGTTACAAAATAAGTGTTGTGGCTAGGCTGTGATAGTTTAACACATATATCACCCACTGAATTGTCATGTGTTTCATGTTGTGTTTGTAATTCTGAAAATATTCGTAGTGAATTCAGTTCATTGAAGTCTCTATTTTATTGAAGGATAATCATGGATAAAAACAAAGTGACTAGAAGTCCTCTGAAGGCTTTTAATAAAAGAAGAAATATTGGGAAACCAAACGTAGGTGTTATTACTATAAACAATAAAGATGATAACCAAGTCCATGAACCTAACCTTGGTACACCTGCACATTGCAATGAAAGTGAGAAAGAAAGTACTTTGCAGAGGGAGCTCAGTTCATTTAGTGAAAAGTATGAATGTTTTATGTGCAATTCACATGTGAATGAAATATTTGATATGTCAGTTCTCAATGGAAGTTTTGCAAACTGTGTAAGATTTATTCAGTGTAGTGAAGTTGTCTGGAACTCCCTATAAAAAATTATGTAGGATTTACCAGTGAAATGGAACAGAAGTGTGGTAAGTGCTCATACATGACCACCTTTTGGAATGAACACAACATTAGATTTGTCTATCCCTTGCATACAATTGGTAAGGGTGCTACTGCAGGCGCAGTTTTCTGTGGCATGATTAATCTTCCAAATCCCCCAACCATATTTATGAACTATAGCAGATTTATAGAGTATAAAAGTAAAGGATGTCTATATAGAATCTATGAAGAAAGCTGTGGGAGGGGCAGTAATACACTGAATTGCCAAAGAAACTGGTATAGGCATGCGTATTCAAATACAGAGATATGCAAACAGGCAGAATATGATGCTGTGGTCCACAACACCTATGTAAGACAACAAGTGTCTGGAGCAGTTGTTAGATCAGTTACTGCTGCTACAATGGCAGGTTATCAAGATTTAAGTGAGTCTCACCATTTCATGAGTGTACCATGAACATCAAAAATCCAGTCGGAAAAGATCCTGCAAGAATGGGACCAATGATGACTGAAGATAATCATTCAACATGATGGAAGTGCAACCCTTCCACAAATTGATGCAGATTTCAATGCTGGGCCATCAACAAGTGTCAGTGCATGAACCATTTAACGAAACATCAGCAATATAGGTTTCAGACCTGAAGGCTCACTCTTGTACTCTTGATAACTGCCCGACACAAAACTTTGTGGCTCACATTCACCCATCAACACTGAGACTGGATTGTTGGTGACTTGAAACATGTTACCTGGTTTGACAAGTCTCATTTCAAATTGTATCAAGCAGATTGACGTGTACAGGTATGGAAACATCCTCAGGAATCCATAGAGTCTGCATGTGGGCAGGAGACTGTTCAAACTAGTGGTGTTGTAATGGTGTAATGGTGTTGGGTGTATGCAGTTGGAGTGATATGGGGACCTCTGATATGTCTAGATACAACTCTGACATGTGACATACGTAAGCATCCTCTCTGATCACCTGCATCCATTCATGTCCATTGTGCATTCTGATGTACTTGGGCAATTCAAGCAGGACAATGCAACAGCTCACACATCCAGAATTGCTACAGACTGGCTCCAAGATCACTTAAACATTATTGAGCATATCTGGGATGCCTTGCAAAGTGCTGTTCAGCAGAGATCTCCACCCCTCATACACTTAACAGATTTATGAACAGCCCTGCAGGCTTCATGGTGTCAACTACCTCCAGCATTACTTCAGACGTTAGTTGAGTCTGTTCCACATCATGCTGCAGCACTTATGCATTCACTCAGGGGCCCTACATGATATTTGGCAGGTGTACCAGTTTCTTTGGCTCTTCATTGAGACTGCAGTATTCAATGTTACCAGCGATAAATGGAGGCACATATCTCTCCACATCTCTCCACGGTGTAGTATCTACCTTCAGTATGTATACAGTGGAAGTTTTAAATGTAGCAGTAATATCTAAATACTATAGGTACCCATAAAAAAAAACAAATCTTATAATTATATTTTTCTGAGACATTTAAGTCTCTTCTTTATCTGTGATAATGACTGAAGCAGAAGAAATAGATTAAAATTTGTGCTGCGGCCAGGACCTTTTTCTTTTCCCCAGGGGTGTTGGGTCACGGGCTGGAGGAAGCAGGGGAGCAGGGGTCACAACCTGAGGCCTGGCCGCCATGTCTCCCTCCTCCCTTTTCTGGGGATGTGGTCCAAGGAGTGAAAGGGAGTTTCTTATTTTTTATTTATGGTTTTTTCAACTTTTTTATTTGAGGTGGTTTTTGTGTCTATTGATTTTTATTTCTTTCATAGGTGCTACACACAACAAGCAGAAACTAAAGGTACCATTAAACACATCAAAATATAAAAAACTGCTCCTAACACCATCTAGAGTAAAAGAGTTCACTGGAAAAAGAAAGAAAAGGAAACGGGACCCTGAAACGGCCCTGTTGGCGTGTATCCAGGTTGGATTCTCGCTAACCTAAAAACTATATATTCTCCCCTGAATACATAGAACATTAGTTCCTGAATGTTGAGCTACCTCCTCATTTGAGTTCTCATACCCAGAACACCCCAACTAGCCAGAGGGTCCATGAATAATGAACCCAAGTAATTGCAAAACATGTTCTATATTTCACATCTCACCACAAGATATCATGTTGCTCTTGCAGTATGTACCAGAAGTCTGTGATGTTCTTGTCATTGGTGTGAAACAAATAATATGTCGCCATCCCCTTTATTCAGTTTACGGCATTGTTCCTGGCAGTGGGAAAGTATACTTCATCCGGGAATAATAGGTCATCAGCTTTGATTGTCGTGTGTGCCATATGCAGTAAAAGGGCCAGCATTTTCCTCATTAGAAGCAAACAGTCTATTGCCATGCAACAAACCAAATGGTGCTCATCAGAGTCGATGACTGTGCAGTGGGGGCATATCGGTGTGTCTACCAGATGAATAGAGCACAGTCATTGGTGGGTCAGGAATTTGATGTTCACCATTGCATACCACAATGCTTGTACCTCTCTAAGGAGAGAGGGAAGATGGACCGCTCTCCATTTTCTCTGCCACTGTACCACCAGGTTCTTCCACTCGGCAACACTGTGAGATTGTTGCTGAAAGAAGCTTCAATATATGTCTTTCATTGTTGGCAGCATGGTCTCCAGCAAACTGTCCTGAACGTAACTGTAATCGATGAAGAAGTCCCGAAGATGTGCGAGTGGTACCATGATGTGGCCTACATTGACTGGTGGACAGAGTGAATGGGGAGCCACTTCATTGATCACAGCACTCATTAAGGTGATGTGCTCAGTTCTCCAACAGCATTGCATCGTACTAAGAAATAGCGCATGTGCCATGTTCTTCACGTTTACAAGTCTGATGCCTCCACCTCTCGGTGGCAACATCAAGGTATTGTAGCGGATATTGAAGAGGTGGTCAGGACTTACAAATTGTCCAAAGGCCAACTGTAGTCTTGATGCTATCGTGGAGGGCAACAGCAGTATGTATGCCAAGTGACTTATTTTTGGTGGCAAATAGATGTTGGCATAATGTGTGCACTGGAACATAACTATGGCACACAGAGCATGTTGTTGTACCAATGTGTGAATCTGTTGCAGTAGCCATCGATAATTATCTGCCACTGTACATTGTATGTTTCCATGGAATATCACTCCCAAACACTTTAGAGTGGGGACCTTGGTGGTGGGCACTGCTGTCCCTGGTGACAGCCCTCTGCCTACTTCCATACATTGGGTCTTTCGTAGGTTGATGACACTACTCACCACTGCTACACACTGCTGGAGCCATTCCAGTGCCGCCTGGATTTAGTCTCCTGACTTGACCAAAAGAACGATGTCATCAGCGTATGTGCAGCATTGTAAAGATGCGGTCTGTAGTTGGACGCCTTCCGGTTGTCGTCAGAGGCCGTGTAGTGCAGATTCAAGAGCAGCTGCAAATAAGATGGCCAAAAGGGGGCAACCCTGCAGCACTGAGCACTGGATTGTGAAAGGTTCTGAGCTAACACCATTCACCAAGACTCTTGAGTTCACACCATTAATCAACCTCAAGAACATGTCCACAAACATGAGGGGGATTCTCATCCATTCCATGATCCCTCATAGGAACACATGGTCCACTAATTTGAAAGCATGATCAAAATCCACTGCCATGAGGGCTCCACATAATCGACATGCCAGTATCAATGCTATGTCATCCTTGTATGCCCCTAGCACTGTGTGTTTATTGCTCTTCCCACCTAGACATGTTTTATCTAAATGTATTTTGTCCTTCATTGCCACTTGAAGGTGAGCATGGAGGATACGTGCAAAGATTTTATAGTCTCTGCTCGATAATGTCAAAGGCCGGTAGTCTTATGGTCTATGATCACTATTTGGTTTTGGAGCGGGTATCATGATACCCTGTGTGAACACAGTAGGGACACTTAAGGAAGGTGTTAAGAGTTCATTGTACATCTGTACGCACGTTGGTCCCATCAGAGGAACAAATGTGTGTTGCAACTCAAGAGAGAGCCCATCTGGTCCAGGGGATTTGTTTAATGCGCCACACTTTAGGGCAGCGTCCAGATCATCTATAGTGATTTCAGCCATAAGTCCATCCACTTCAGTGGGATGCTCATTCGCTGGCATTTCCTGAAGCACGTCTGTCAGTCCTGCTCTGTCCAGCTTGTCCTCCACATACAGACTGTGGTAGTGGTGAGCAAAAGCACATGCAATATCCTTCTGTAATGTGGCCATGATCCATCGGTCATTTCAACATCCCATAATCCCATATAAGTGTACATAGCCACTGCCTTCTCTCTCTCAGTATAAAGTGGAATGACGGCCATTCATTGCATAATTCATCGAGCATCCTCACACATTACTTTAACTCCTTCCATCTTCACTGTTGTAAGATGCTGCAGTTGTGTTTTGATATGTTGGACAGCCTGCTGATGGCTGGGAGATGGTGGTTGTTTCAGCAACTCACATAGGAGTGTGAAATAAAATTTGAAAGTCACCCATTGCCAATGTGACTTATCTTGGTCATATCATATGAACGTTTTATGCAAAGTTGGTTTGATGCAGCAGAACCACCATTTAAGTGTTGAATCATATGAACATTGATGTCGTTGACATTGTCACCATATGACTTCAACCTCCTGTAAACAATTCTCATCCTGCAGGTGGGTAACATTAAGCATCCACGGGCCCCTACTGCACCATGTCATCTGTCTTGGCAGAGTGATGGTGCAGATGTAAGCCTGGTGGTCTGTAAAGGCAGTAGGCCAGACCTCGGCATCAATCATCACCTGGCATAGCCCATGTGACACATACACCCTGTCTAGTCGACTAGCTGAGTGGCTTGTAAAGTACATATGTCTGCGGCTGTCGCTGTGCATCGTTTTCCAGGTGTCATGCAGTGCAAGATCCCGAACCAGCATCTGTAATGCTGGGCAAGGAAGAAATTATGGTCATTGGTCCAGGGGAAGCAGAATACAGTTGAAGTCGCTGCCGACAATATAATTTTCTTGATATCCTCGAAAATGCGGTAATATTGCCTCTGTGTAAAAAGTTGTGCATTTGTGTCTCTTGTTTGAGCCAGACAGTGTGTAAACATTCACCAAGCATACATCCCCTACAGTCAGGGCAACACCAAGGGTTGATGGTAACTATTCCACATCTTCTGCTACTATTCCTTCTTGTAACAGTGTGGCTGTGCCACCGCTATCATCGTAACCTGTTGAACGATAGATGTCATAACTGTAAAACTCAACCGGGCATCGTTTCGTACCTCATGCAGAAAAAGTATGTCGATGTCCCCTGCCTGCAGCATATCTTGCAGCATTTGTGTTTTTACTAAGGTGCAAATACCATTGATGTTAACTGTACCAATACGAGAGATTTGTGACATCTTATCGGTTGTGCACTGCTGGGAAGTCATACATCTACTAATCGGCCATCGGCAGAGCATTCTTCCTGGACATGGACCACACAAAATGGCCTCATTGGCCACCATGGGCTAGGTTCCCTCCCAACCCATTTTCGGTGGAAGCCAATGATTAAATGTCAGCCTCCTGCATCTCATCAGTTTGTTCCATTTCTTGCACCCAATCTACTAATGCATAGACGAGGGCTCTTGCTGGTAACAGGATTTCATCTGCAGGTGGGATCTCATCCTGTTGCATATCAGTATCCATTGTGTCTCTTTGATGTGGCAGCTTCTCCATGGTTTGTGGCACTGACACTGTGGATGTGATGTTGTCCTGGCCTGGTGGTGGTAAGAAGTCTTGATCATTCCCAGTGTCTTGTTTGTTGCCTTGGTTGTGGTGCTCATCTTCTATGGACAGCCATCTCTTCTTTTGTTTCTGTTTTCGTAGTGCAGCTTCCACATCTGCTGATGGATGCTCTTCAGTGCGATCCTCTTGCAGATCCGCTTCCGTATCTGAAGATGGGTTCGACTGGAGCATGGTAGGACCGTGGCTCTGCAGCTGTTGTGGGGTGTTTGGCTAGTGGTGTGATGAGACCATTTGCACCATCAGTGACGTGGGATCAGGGGCGATACTCGCAGATTCTACAGGAAACAGCTTG
Source organism: Schistocerca cancellata (assembly GCF_023864275.1). Taxonomy (NCBI): domain Eukaryota; kingdom Metazoa; phylum Arthropoda; class Insecta; order Orthoptera; family Acrididae; genus Schistocerca; species Schistocerca cancellata. The sequence continues at coordinate 573,040,963 of NC_064632.1, forward strand.
TCATGCATGCCACCCATGTCGTTCTGTAGCGCTTCCATGTACATAATAGGCAGCTATGTCATCTGCTGTGGCGGGTTCTGGGTGTCCCGAAGTAGCTGTACTAAATGTTGCTGAAGACAGTGAGTTCATACATGGCGTTCCTGCCCACAGCCAGAGCAAGTTTTCTGTTGACCATTATATATAACAATGGCTCAACAGCCACCTATTGTCAAATAAGATGGTATGTGCTTTTGGAGTTCAATTCTTATTTGGCACACTCCATTGAGAATGGGATACATCTCGAAGGTGGTCCATTTCTCTGCAGCATGATTGAGGACCATGCCACAAGGGTGAATTGCTGTGATAAGCATGTCTGCATGCACTTCGAACGGAAGTTCAAATATACGTACCATTCTCACTCCGAGACCAGCACGATCAACAGAAACCGCACCCACATTCCCGTTGGTGTGGTAAAAGTGGTAACTGTCAGTGGATCGACAAATAAGTCTATTGCACCATGCCATGTCTACGAGTTTTACATATATGACACTGGCTACTATTGATAGGTGAATTCATATCAGCTCCCGGGGATCTAGTTTCACCACTTCGCACATGAAATGTTTGGTTTCATGTGCTTTTGGTCTTGTGTATTGTGCATTGAATGTGAACTTGATAGTCACCTTCCAGTCAGAAAGAGCCATTGTGATCTGTAGTAATCAGTACACTACTATGTGAAGCCTCACAGATGTAAACAAAGCTCGCTCTAAACAGGGCCCAGCTGGTGTGCTAGGCACATCCGAGTCACTACAATGCCGAAGGCAGACTGTATTTGAACCAGGGTCTTCTTTCTTGCTAGGCAAAAATGCTAACCATTACACCACCACAGCACTGTGGTTAACATTGCTGCATAAATTACCCAATTTGAGTGCCCTTCCCAACACAAACTTCAGTTCACAGCTTCTGCTTATTTTTCCTTACACTGTCACTACTGTCAGGGCTCTCCAGCATTGGAATAGCACCCCAGCATTAGACTTAATGGGGAAGTCCTGTACCAGAGATGATCTTATAGATCTTATAATTATATTTTCCCTGAGATATTTAAGTCTCTTCTTTATCTGTCATAATGACTGAAGCAGAAGAAATGGATTAAAGTTTGTGCTGTGGCCGGGACTTAAATGTCTCAGGGAAAAATATAATTACAAGACCTATAAGATCACCTATGGTACAGGACTTACCCATTATGTCTAATGCTGGGGTGCTATTCCAATGCCGGAGAGCCCTGACAGTAGTGACAATGTAAGGAAAAATAAGCAGAAGCTGTGAACTGAAGTTTGTGTTGGGAAGGGCACTCAAATTGGGTAATTTATGCAGCAATGTTAACCACAGTGCTGTGGTGGTGTAATGGTTAGCATTTCTGCCTAGCAAACAAGAAGACCCGAGTTTGAATCCTGGCCACAGCACACATTTTAATCGATTTCTTCTGCTTCAAACAATATCACACAAAAAGGTACCCATGAAAATAATGTCACACTGAATTATAGTGGCAGTAGTGGAGGGATGGAAGTGGCTGGTGTTGCTAGTATATTGCAACATTCTGCTGTGTGTGATAAAGTGCAATGCATGAAATAATTTGGTGATAGTGATTCTAAAAGTTTCAAACATATTCAAGAACTGAAGCCCTAAGGTGATGACATTGTAGTGCATAAATTTGAGTGTATTCAACATGTACAGAAATGAATGGGATCAAGCATTCGGCGACTGAAAGCTTCAAACAAAAAACAAGAATTCAGTGATGGTAAGGGGTTGAATGGGAAGGGAATGGTAATTGACACTGTATTTGAAAAAATACAGAACTATTATGGAATGGCTATCAGGCAAAACACACACAGTGTCCGTAAAAAGAAGAATGGCATTTGGTCTGATATTTTTTTTTTTTTTTTTTTTCTACATCTGATGAAAGATCATTGCTTGTGTTCCAAAGGAGAGAACAGTTAGTGCAAGTACAACAAGAGATTGCTAACTGGTGAAGTGTACACTCGTAAACACAGACTGTCTGATGTGGTAATGGATGTGGTAAAAACTATTTTCAGACACATAGCAGCATCTGAACTCTGAAAAAAGTGTGTTCACGGAATAACTCAAAACCCCAATGAAAGTGTAAATAGTGTTATATGGTCCAGAATCACCAAGACTGTGTTTGTTGGAATAGAAACACTTCCTTTGGTGTATATGATGCTGTTGTTACTTTCAGTGATGCCAATGCTGTAAGATGCAAAGTATTTCAAAACATGGGAATGTATAAGGGTTTCAACATGATATGAATGATGCTTGCTGTAGGCAAAGAACATCTCCAGGCTGCTGACAGATGCTGTAAATAGCCTAGAAATACAAGCCAGAGTAAATGGGAGGAGACAAAGAAGAAGCTGGAGGAGAAGTTTACAGAAGATGAAGATAATCCAAGCTATGACATGGAATGATTACCAAAAGTTTTATTTTTTCATACAAATTAAATGGTTTCTCAGGACCTACCAAACCTCTTTGCTACAAACTTTCAGGAAAAGTTACACAGTCCCTTCTGCATAACTTAACAGACTTTTTCCAAAAACTTGTATACTGTTGAATTTATAAACAAAAAGTGGCGCAAAAACTGGTGAATTTTCATTACAATAGAAAAAATTAATCTCTAACACCTGAAATAAATTTTGTAAAAGTCCCTGTTTTAAGCTGTAGCAAATACTCCAACAAATAACCTGTACAGATTTGAGCTTCCTCGAATACCTTCTAAGAAAACACATAACTTCTAACCTATATTTTAACACTGGGAAGATAGGGCTTTCCAGAGCCCTTTAAAGAAAAATGATCCAGAGGCCAGTGAAAGGGAATTTGTACCTTTATTTCAGAAGTACTGCCCAACACTGTTGTGGTTCTTGTCATACTGCAACAAAAGGCAGTAAATGGCCATTACAAAAAATTCCTCTTGGTATCCTCATCTGAGGTAAATACACTCCTGGAAATGGAAAAAAGAACACATTGACACCGGTGTGTCAGACCAACCATACTTGCTCCGGACACTGCGGGAGGGCTGTACAAGCAATTATCACACGCACGGCACAGCGGACACACCAGGAACCGCGGTGTTGGCCGTCGAATGGCGCTAGCTGCGCAGCATTTGTGCACCGCCGCCGTCAGTGTCAGCCAGTTTGCCGTGGCATACGGAGCTCCATCGCAGTCTTTAACACTGGTAGCATGCCGCGACAGCGTGGACATGAACCGTATGTGCAGTTGACGGACTTTCAGCGAGGGCATATAGTGGGCATGCGGGAGGCCGGGTGGACGTACCGCCGAATTGCTCAACACGTGGGGCGTGAGGTCTCCACAGTACATCGATGTTGTCGCCAGTGGTCGGCGGAAGGTGCACGTGCCCGTCGACCTGGGACCGGACCGCAGCGACGCACGGATGCAGGCCAAGACCGTAGGATCCTACGCAGTGCCGTAGGGGACCGCACCGCCACTTCCCAGCAAATTAGGGACACTGTTGCTCCTGGGGTATCGGCGAGGACCATTCGCAACCGTCTTCAGGAAGCTGGGCTACGGTCCCGCACACCGTTAGGCCGTCTTCCGCTCACGCCCCAACATCGTGCAGCCCGCCTCCAGTGGTGTCGCGACAGGCGTGAATGGAGGGACGAATGGAGACGTGTCGTCTTCAGCGATGAGAGTCGCTTCTGCCTTGGTGCCAATGATGGTCGTATGCGTGTTTGGCGCCGTGCAGGTGAGTGCCACAATCAGGACTGCATACGACCGAGGCACACAGGGCCAACACCCGGCATCATGGTGTGGGGAGCGATCTCCTACACTGGCCGTACACCACTGGTGATCGTCGAGGGGACACTGAATAGTGCACGGTACATCCAAACCGTCATCGAACCCATCGTTCTACCATTCCTAGACTGGCAAGGGAACTTGCTGTTCCAACAGGACAATGCACGTCCGCATGTATCCCGTGCCACCCAACGTGCTCTAGAAGGTGTAAGTCAACTACCCTGGTCAGCAAGATCTCCGGATCTGTCCCCCATTGAGCATGTTTGGGACTGGATGAAGCGTCGTCTCACGTGGTCTGCACGTCCAGCACGAACGCTGGTCCAACTGAGGCGCCAAGTGGAAATGGCATGGCAAGCCGTTCCACAGGACTACATCCAGCATCCCTACGATCGTCTCCATGGGAGAATAGCAGCCTGCATTGCTACGAAAGGTGGATATACACTGTACTAGTGCCGACATTGTGCATGCTCTGTTGCCTGTGTCTATGTGCCTGTGGTTCTGTCAGTGTGATCATGTGATGTATCTGACCCCAGGAATGTGTCAATAAAGTTTCCCCTTCCTGGGACAATGAATTCACGGTGTTCTTATTTCAATTTCCAGGAGTGTATTTTGACACTCAGAGCATTATTTAACTCACCAAAAGTGGCATACTCACAGGAAGACAGTTTTGGACTTTACTGAGAGTGACTGAGGGAGTCCATTTCAATGTATTCAAGAGTTCTTTGACTGCATTTGCTGCAAGGTGTGTTGCATTATCATGGAGCAGAATGATCCCATGGGTGAGCTGCTGTGGTCCTTTTGTTGTGATCCCTTTGGAAAGGTGGTAAAGGTTTGTATCACTGCACATTCAACATTGTCCCATGCTGCAGGAAATCAATAAGGAGGAGACACTATTGGCCAAAGATGAAGATAAACACAGCTTTCCCACCCTTGTATGGATGGCCATGGATTTTTTGGGTTTGCAGCAAATCTGGATGCTTCCACTGAAGATTGCCATTTTGACTCACATGTGCAGTGACACCATGTCTTGTCTAAAGCCAGTACTCATGACAAGAGTTTATTCCCTTCCTTGGCCCAGAGCTGCATGTGTTCAGGAGAGTCCCATCTGACATGCTTCCTGCATTGATCAAAGATGGTAAAGCAACAATTGGATGTACACTTTGCAAATTTTTAGTCTATCCTTAATGATGGCATGAACACTTTTAACTCTTCTGCAACAATGGCTGCCAGTGTTGAATAACAAGGGCACCCACTGGCTAAATGCAATGTGATGTTGCAGATTGTGTATCATCAGCGAAAGACTGGACTTGCTTTTGGGAGGACAGTGGTTCAGACCCATGTCCTACCATCTTGATTTTGATTTTCTGTGAGTTTTTTCAGTTCCTTCAGGCAAATGCCAGGATAGTTCCTTTGAAAGTGCATGGCCGATTTCCTTCCCCATCCTTCCCTAAACCGATGGGACCAATGACCTCGCTGTTTGGTCCCCTCCCCCAAATCAACCAACCAGTGAAATATGTCAGCCATTCCCTCAAATACTTGTGCCATGCCTTGACCCAGTAAATAACCATTGACTCTATAAATCTTTAAGAAACATAGTTCTGTAGCAGCACCATACTGTTCTGATTTTGAATAGTTATTGGTACTGGTAGTGAACTACTTTGCAGAATGAATCTTTCACCCTGTTCACAATGTTAAACTGACAAGAAGTTTCTGGTAAAGTGTTTCTTTTGAAGACTTATCCGTTCCACTACATAAATTTTAAAATAAATTTCTTTTACTTTTTTGATGACATAAATTTTGTGTTGTTTCAAATAATAATAAAATTAAATTGCTACTACTATATTTTCTATGTAAACCATTCATGAACCTTTGGTTTAAAGTGGTACCACTAAAAATATGGTGCTGCTTCCAAAATGACCATTGCATTCAGAATACTGAGTTGTCTTTTTCTATACTTCTTTCAGTTTACCTCACTGGAATCATTTGAACTGCTATATTTTGTCATGCTTAAAAATATAACTGTCAGAATTGTTACAGAACATACTGTTGAGAATGAGTTAGATTGACAAATGCTCTCTTTAAAGAGATGTTCGTGGTGTACACACTGGTGTCAGTTGTTGTATTATTAAATCTACTTGGAGTTATGATGAGTGACACACACTAGCATAATGAAGCACTGTCAGATATTAAGTAGATATATGGTGTATTAAAGCTTATTTGCAATATGCATTGTACTAAGACCACTAAATCAGCATTAAACCACATTACATTGTGGCTCCTTTACTTCCTTCATTTATGCAAGTAGGAGGGTTATGTTCTATTCTTAGGAGTCATACATGTAGTGTGATCAAATATTTGTTTTCTACAGCAATTTGTTACATGTAGCATATATTACATAAATAGTATATATTTCACACATGAATAAAAATCAACAGCTTATGCATACTCATTTGTAAACAACTGTATTACTTTCAGTAGACTATTGTTTCTGTATGAATTAAGTGTACTGATTGTGCAATAAATTAAAAGGATGGAGCTTCAGCAAATAAAAAGCTGTAGCTGATTTATATGAAAGAAATGAACAACAGGTAGTATGAACTATTAAATTGTTAAGTCATATTTTTGGATTTAGGAACTAGATGCACTGTTTCAATAATGATACAATTATTTTAAATATAAAGTTCCAATAATAAATGTACAAATCTTGCACATACCATACTTCCTTAGTTAAGAACAGTGTAAGTAATATATGCCTAATATAGTTGATATAGTTGATCAAGAATTTTCATTTCTATTCTTAGATTCCTCCAACCCTCCAGTCTATGAGACTAATATAAGTTGCCTCTTGCTGCCCCTTCCCCCACCCCCAAAGCTCAGATCCTGGATATGCTCTTACTGATGGCACACTAACTTATAACCAAGACAAAATGGTAAAAGCATTAAAGGATAACTTTAAATGAGTATATAGTTAGAGAGAAAAGTAAAAAAAAAAAAAAAAAAAAAAAATGTAACCCATACTCAGCACATCACTGTTGATGAACAATTGTCTTCATAAAAGCTTCTACATCTACATCTCGTAGTTACTCTGCCATTCACAATAAAGTGCCTGGCAGAGAGTTCAATGAACCACCTTCAAGCTGACCCTCTACCCTTCCACTTTTGAACGGCATCCGGGAAAAACGAGCACATAAATTTTTCTGCATGAGCCCTGATTTCTGTTATTTTATCACGATGGTCATTTCTCCATATGTAGGTGGGTGCCAACAGAATGTTTTCACAATCAGAGGAGAAAACTGGTGATTGAAATTTCATGAGATGATACCATTGCCTTTGTTTTAATGATTGCCTCTCCAATCCATGTATCATCTCTGTGGCACTATCTCCCCTGTTTTATGATAATACAAAATGAGCTGGCCTTCTTTGTACTTTTTTGATGTCATCCATCAGTCCCACCTGTTGCGGATCCCATGTTGCACAGTAGTACTCCACAATGAGGCCAAAAGGCATGGTGTAAGCAGTCTCTTTAGTAGACATGTTGCACCTTCTAAGTGTTCTGCCAATGAATTGCAGTCTTTGGTTTTGCTCTACCCCCTACATTATCTATGTGATTGTTCCAATTTAGGTTATTTGTAATTGTAATCCCTAAGTATTTAGTTGAATTTACAATCTTCAGATTTGTGTGACTTATTGCATAATTGAAATTTAGCCGATTTCTTTTAGTACTCATGTGAATAACTTCACACTTTTCTTTATCCAGGGTCAATTGCCACTTTTTGCACCATACACATATCTTTTGTAAATAATTTTCCAATTTGTTTTGGTCACCTGATGACTTTACAAGACGGTAAATGACAGCATCATCTGCAAACAATCTAAGATGGCTACTCAGATTGTCTCCTATGTCATCAGGAACAATAGAGAGCCTTCCTTGTGGAACACTGGGTATTACTTCTGTTTTACGTGATGTCTTTCCATCTATTACTATGAACTGTGACCTTTCTGACAGGAAATCATGAATCCAGTCGATATTGCATAGGCATGCAAGTTGGTTAGAAGACACTTGTGAGGAATGGTCTTGAAAGACTTCTGAAATTCTAAAAATATGGAACAATTTGACATCCCCTGTCAACACAACATCTTGAGCATAAAAAGCTAGCTGTGTTTAACAAGAACAATATTTTCTGAATCCGTGCTGACTATGTGTCAATAAATCATTTTCTTTGAGGTAATTCATAATGTTCGAACTCAGTATATGTTTCAAAACCCTACTGCAAATTGACGTTAGTGATGTGGGCCTGTAATTTAGTGGATTACTCATACTTCCCTTTTTGGGTATTGGTGTGACTTGAGCAATTTTCCAGCCTTTAGGTATGGATCTTTCTGTGAGAGAGTGGTTGTATATAATTGCTAAACATGGAGCTATTTTATCAGCATATTCTGAAAGGAACCTGACTGATCTACAATCTGGACCAAAGGCCTTGCCTTTATTAAGTGATTTTAGCTGCTTTGCTACACCAAGGATATCTACTTCTATGTTTCTCATGTTGGCAGTTGTTCTTGACTGGAATTCCGGAATATTTTCTTAGTCTTCTTTTATATCAGAACATTATTGGTCAGAACCATTATCTGTGTAACTTATCTGCATTAAATGTTATGAGAAGTCTGGATTCACATTTTCTTTACAATGAGGTGTTCAAGGGATCCATATTACTAAAGTTATTGTGAAATCTGAACTAATTAACTCATCTGCAAAGTGAGCACTTAACTTAATGGAAAGGTTAACTGGGCCATGTAGTGAGATCAGTGGAAATGCACTAAATAAATCTGATATTAGCTTCAAAACATTGTAAAAGTGGATTGCAACATCATTTAGTTGTTAGTTGTTAATACACTGAATGTAAGTGATTTAAATTTTAAGTAAAATCAGTTTTAGGGAAGGCTGTATTCAAACAAATCACTATTGATATAAATCCTATTTTCAAATCTTTGACGTATGTCTTTATGGGCTTGAGGAAATTATGTAATAATATTAGCAGTGGCAACACAGTTGTTTCCATTTGCCATGGAGAGTCTATTGAAGTGTATATGGCACTTCCAGAAAGTCTCTTGAATGCCAATATAAAATGACTCCTTCACAAAAGCTATAAAATTGCTACTTGATTCCTTCTGAATACCATACACTTAAACAATTAGGAAGTCACTGGACTGAATTTCTGAAAACTCCTCATCTTCAAATTGTTTATTCCAAAAACAGTCAGATTCTTCCAATACCAAGTTAGCACTTTAATGTAATGATGAATCCAGTTCTTGTGGAGCAGGTTTCTTCTTTTTATTTATTTGTTTTATTTCCTGGCAGAAGTTTTATGAATATGGCCTGCAACTGCACAAGGAATATTATTTTCTGAAATAACTCTAATTCTCAGATGGCTCAAAAGGCTAGTCTGTCACAGCAAATATGCTTCACCAAATGTTTAATTTTTGTTGCCTTAGTTTATAGTAAAACAGTTTTGAAGTTGAAAAGGTTGGTATTATAGAAGTAATTATAAAGTGTTTTACTAGACCAGATGACATAACTGAACTGCTTTAGTGTCCATTCAACCTAACCAACCTTTTTTTTTCTTTCTGGATCACTAAAACAATTGCTAAACTAGGATTAATAAAAAAACTGCTTTACAGAGTAATACTTACAACTGTTATGGATTATTTGGCTTCCAATAAGTTTCTCAATAACTGACAATAGGAAGCACTGTTGTTTAACATGTTTATTAACACACAAGTTGAAAGGACTTTGAACCAAATTAATCTCATGCTTGAACTGAAAAGACCAACAAAATTCTGAATATTAAACAAAAGGTTAACTCCTCCTTGAAGTGTGCAGGTCCAAAGAACAAAGTTTATCAGTTCCTAGCAGCAAACTCAAAAGGCAATGTCACCACCCTGGTGTGTAATATGTCCTGTCTTGGTTCTGAGCCAAAGTCCATGCCTGGCACAGAATATGACACCTTGTCCAAGTTCAATAGTCATCACTGAAAATTCCTCCATGTCCAAAAGTGTCATGCTGAGCAGGACCTAGCTCTAGAAAGGCAATGTCAAATGTGGACTTGACAGTGCAAGTGGTGGACAGGGCAGCAGCAGTGGCAATAACTTTGTAGATGACCATCAGACTTCAGAAGGTGGATTAACTGCTGGCTGGGGCCAGAGCACACTCTTAAAAACTGGTCACACGGACGACTATAACTTTCTTACTGGCTGATTGCCTTGTTGGTGCATGGATAATGTTGTCTACATGGTATGTCTGTTGACAGGTGCTTTCATCAGTTACTGGCTTCATGTGGCTGCTAGTACTGCCTCCTGGCAACCTACTGCCTGTCTTCTTGTTGTGGTCTGTAGGTTGAGAGTTGGTAATGCGGAGTCATTGGTTGTGGGCTTTTAAATGGTGCAGCTCACAGATGTTCTGCTGTTGGCACATTACCACACTTTATGGAGGGCATGCCGCAGCAGCTACACACCTCCCCCCCCCCCCCCCCCCCCTCCAGGACAGAGGCGTCAGGGAGGAGGCAGATGTCAGTCCTCAACAGCGTCCATATAATCCAAGCCAATGAAGGCAGATACCAGCTGTGGTTTGACAATCATCATCCAACAAGCCAGTTGATGCTCCAGGATGCATTGGTGTGTCATCTTTCAGGATGGTGCAGTGTCACTAGCCACAGGTGGTGAGGAGACTCTGAAACACATGATGGACATAGAACATTACTTGAGGGTGTGGCACCTCTTCTATAATGAAACTAGTTAGTGTGTTACCAGTGCCTGGACTCATTGACACATTGAATGGTAGCCAGGATCCACATTGGCCCAGACTGGGTAGTGTAACAGTGGCACCAAGGGTGGGAGCAGGGAGTTGTTGGAAGTGTGGGATGTATATAGACAACCGGGATTGAAAGGGAGAGCATCTAGGCATTTTGTGGGATTCAACCTTTCAGGGGGCTAGCCCTGGTAGGGTGATAAGCCATCTTGGTTTAAAAAGTCTGAACAGAACTTTGGCAAGGCCATTAGGTGACAGAGGGAAAGGGGCTGTGTGTACCAAGGAGTTCTGTTAGCTATACAAAACTCTTTGAACTCTACGGAGGTAAATTGTGGGCTGTTGTCATGGTTTTGGGGAGCCATTCTAACGAAAAAATATGTGCCAATACTTGGATAGAGGAGGTGAGATGTGGGAAACAAAAGGAAAACCAGACCAAGTGTTGACCACTATACATCAGGAAATCAGGAGGACTCCATGAAAAGCCCAGCAAAATTGAGCTGTATCCTGGACCACAAGGTGAAGGAGGTATGCCAAGCAAAATATCTACATGCTGGGGAGGCCTGCTGGCTTTGGCAGGTTGAGCACATCAAAACCATGGTAGATATGGCTGCATCCATCCCCCTCCAATACAGACGGTGGTGGGGCAGCTGCTTGGTAAGGACAGCCCCCAATGGCCCTGTTGTAGAAGGCTGAGGGCTCACTGCTGGAGATAGCCAGGGATGACCACCCACATGCAACCATTATCCCCTCAGAGCAGCAGGAGCCCTTGGAGACCAGAGAGCTCAAGGCATCTACTCCAGAAGCCTTGGTGGTCAACAATCTCCAGCTGCTTCTGATTCATTGGCAACCTCTAAATAACATACTTCAAGACTTTGTTGAAGACTGCATCCTGAGCCATGTGCAGCATGGGTGGAATCAAAGGGCAGGGTAGTGACAGCCTCTTCTACTACTGCATTCAGGTGAAAACAGATGACAGGATGAATTTCAAATGCAGGATCTGCAACCAGGAGCAGATGGAGAAAAAAGCCACATTAGCATGTTGAGCTGACAGTCTGAATCATGTCACAGGAGTAAATGGAAAAGCAGAGGGCTCATTGCTGCAGGTGCCAAGCTGCTGCTGTAGGTACTACCACTGAAGCCTGGAAAAGAGAGAAGAGGTATTTGTGATCGGTAAGTAGAGTAAAGTGACACCCATACACACAGTCGTGAAACCTCTGGGTGCCAAAAATTATCACCAGGGTTTCTTCCTCAGTTTGGTTATAGTTTTTCTGGGAATGGTTGAGCAACCTGAATATGAATACAATAGGGTGTTCTATGCTGTTAATGACATGAGACAGCACTATCCCCACCCTGGCTTGGAAGGCTCATAGGCAACAAGACACATTGGCTTCAGGAGGCCCTGCTTCCAGGTCTGGAAAGCCCTATTGCACTGATCTGACCACTTCCATGGTACATTCTTCCTGAGAAGTCAGTGTATGGGTTCTGCCACTCCTACTGCATGAGTGATAAAATGGTGATGATAACTGATCTGCCACAAAACTGATGTCAGCTGCACGAAATGCCATGGAACTGGCAACTTCTTGACTGCTTTGACATTGGTGGACATGGGACAGATGCCCAAAGTGCTAAAGACATGGGTTAAGTATTCAACTTATTTGACAAAGAATTCACATTTATCAAGGTTGAAGTGCAAGTTTACCTTCCAGAACATTCAAAATAAGGCCTCTAATGTGGTCATCAGATCCATAGCAGTTTTCTCTGTGAACAAGATGTCACTGAGGTAATTAAACATGCTGGGTATTGGGCTAGTTATTCCTAAAAAAAGCTGGTGCACTTGCAATTCCAAATGATGAGCAGTTTTAATGAAAAAGGCTGAATGGGATGTTAATCATCAATATTTCCTTAGACACATTATCTTTAAGGTCAGCCTTCACAAACACCTTGCCCCCTAAAGATGTGCCAATATCCTCTGCCCTTGGTAGGAGATACAAGTCCACAACCATCTGAGAATGGATAGTAGCCTCAAAATTGCCAAAGATGCAGAGCAGTCCATTCAGTTTTTCAACCAGGACAAGGAGTGTTGCACATCTACTGTCCAGAACAGGTGCCAGCATTGGAGCTCCTCAGGAAGCCTGACCCAGAGGGCAAAAGGTGCAGTCTGGGTTTTGCAGAACCTGTTGTTGTTGTTGTTGTTGTGATCTTCAGTCCTGAGACTGGTTTCATGAAGCTCTCCATGCCACTCTATCCTGTGCAAGCTTCTTCATCTCCCAGTACCTACTGCAACCTACATCCTTCTGAATCTGCTTAGTGTATTCATCTCTTGGTCTCCCCCTACGATTTTTACCCTCCACACTGCCCTCCAATACTAAATTGGTGATCCCTTGATGCCTAAGAACATGTCCTATCAACCGATCCCTTCTTCTGGTCAAGTTGTGCCACAAACTTCTCTTCTCCCCAATCCTATTCAATACTTCCTCATTAGTTATGTGATCTACCCATCTAATCTTCAGCATTCTTCTGTAGCACCACATTTCGAAAGCTTCTATTCTCTTCTTGTCCAAACTATTTACCATCCAGGTTTCACTTCCATACATGGCTACACTCCATACAAATACTTTCAGAAATGACTTCCTGACACTTAAATCTATACTCGATGTTAACAAATTTCTCTTCTTCAGAAACGCTTTCCTTGCCATTGCCAGTCTACATTTTATATCCTGTCTACTTCGACCATCATCAGTTATTTTGCTCCCCAAATAGCAAAACTCCTTTACTACTTTAAGTGTCTCATTTCCTAATCTAATACCCTCAACATCACCCGACTTAATTCGACTACATTCCATTATCCTCGTTTTGCTTTTGTTGATGTTCATCTTATATCCTCCCTTCAAGACACCATCCATTCCGTTCAACTGCTCTTCCAAGTCCTTTGCTGTCTCTGACAGAATTACAATGTCATCAGCGAACCTCAAAGTTTTTATTTCTTCTCCACGGATTTTAATACCTACTCCGAATTTTTCTTTCGTTTCCTTTACTGCTTGCTCAATATACAGATTGAATAACATCGGGGAGAGGCTACAGCCCTGTCTTACTCCGTTCCCAACCACTGCTTCCCTTTCATGTCCCTCGACTCTTATAACTGCCATCTGGTTTCTGTACAAATTGTAAATAGCCTTTCGCTCCCTGTATTTTACCCCTGCCAGCTTTAGAATTTGAAAGAGAGTATTCCAGTCAATATTGTCAAAAGCTTTCTCTAAGTCTAAAAATGCTAGAAACGTAGGTTTGCCTTTCCTTAATCTTTCTTCTAAGATAAGTCGTAAGGTCAGTATTGCCTCATGTGTTCCAGTATTTCTACGGAATCCAAACTGATCTTCCCCAAGGTCGGCTTCTACTAGTTTTTCCATTTGTCTGCAAAGTATTCATGTTAGTATTTTGCAGCTGTGGCTTATTAAACTGATTGTTTGGTAATTTTCACATCTGTCAACACCTGCTTTCTTTGGGATTGGAATTATTATATTCTTCTTGAAGTCTGAGGGTATTTCGCCTGTTTCATACATCTTGCTCACCAGATGGTAGAGTTTTGTCAGGACTGGCTCTCCCAAGGCTGTCAGTAGTTCCAATGGAATGTTGTCTACTCTGGGGGCCTTGTTTCGACTCAGGTCTTTCAGTGCTCTGTCAAACTCTTCACGCAGTATCGTATCTCCCCTTTCATCTTTATCTACATTGCAGAACCTAGGAACATGGCAGCATGGTGACATGGGATTCAAAATTGTTGAAGATTCCTATGGATGTCACATGCTTGAAGCATCACCATCAATGAAGAATCTCCATTTTGCCGATGAACCAGGACCATCAGGAAGGAGTTAGAAATGGCCGTCACTTGGGCACCAGTCTTGTACTGCTATCTATATTGTGTTGAGTAATATTATGTTTGCCTATCCAGAAGCCTATGGTGGCAGACCTTTTGGCCACCTTCCACTCATTTGTCATTAGCAGTGAGGGAATAACACCTGCCATTGTGCAACACATCTGGTAACAAACTCTGTTGAACCTGGGATGCCACATAATTTTCTTCCTTTGTCATCTAATTTTTATGGCTATATGGACATTTTTGTTTGCTCCTACACCATTTGTGCTTGTGGAAGTTTCTGTTTCAGATCCATGCCTTCCACTTTTGTTTACTTTACTTGTTTGTGCTGCAGCATATTGATTTATGGTTAATATTTTTTGCTTTACTATGGCTAACCACCTCCCCAACTCCACACACATGCCTGCATTGCAATTAGCATCATCAAAATTGCAATTATCTTTGGCACCAACACTTGATGTAACACAGCTTCTTCAGTTATAGATGCAATGTATGACACAGCTTACTGAGATGAGGGGCTTCATTCAAATGCAGATGGCAGCCAGTGAGACTTGCCATCAGGTACATGAGCTATGTCAGTGCCACAAGTTATGCAGCCATCAATAGTGCCTCCATTTCACCCACTGAAAGCAGACAGAGATGACTGGGTTGAGTACTTGACTCAGTTTGAAGCTCATCTATCTGCATACAAAGTACCAGGTACAGTAAAACATCTTTTTTCTTATCAATGGCTAATGTGTCAGTCTACGCTCTGAACTATTCCCCACTTTGCAGCCAGAACTTGTGACCTATGACAAATTAGTCCAGGCTGTGAATAGATATCATCGCAAGAACTTTCAGGTGGTAGCTGCCAGGTTTAAATTTTTCAGACTAAGGAAACAGTCAGGACAAACTTATACATGGTGGGTGACAGACCTGTAAGGGCTTACTAGGCAGTGTAAGCTAAAATGTGAGTGTGGCTAGTCTTATAGTGATTTCATGATATGTGACATGTGACACCATTAGGCATAACATGGCTGATAATAGAATACGGGAACAGATTCTCAAATATTCTGGCCCTTCCTTGCAGCAAGTTTTGCAAATTATTGACTATCAATATGCCTATGACAGTGCTGTAGACAGTTTTCAATCATCAACATTTGTGCTGTAGCGCCTAGCAATAACACTGAGTGATGGCGTAAACAAGCCACTTCCAATTTGAGTTCTCAGTGGTCCACTCCAGCTCAATGTAGGTAGTCACGTAAACACCCAGGCTGTCAAGGTACTCTCATGAAGTCCTGCTTCTCAGTGCAAAAGTGTAACTTATGCCCATTATGAAACACAACTTGTTCTTCCTGTGAAAAGACCAGAGATTTCAAGTGGTATGCTCACATAAAAAGAAGGTTCCCTCTCGTAATATGCAACCACAGCAACCAAACTTCACTGTTCATATGGTGCATTCTGACCTAAACACAACTTCTAGTGTTGAACAGATGTGCAGTAGTTGACAATTCAAGCAATCAATATCTCTTCTTTGGTGCAGTTCCTCTGTAATGAACTCTTTGTGGACCTTGCGATAACTGGTCAAACTATTCAGTTGCAAATATATATGTATACCTTGGTTTCTTTGCTCTATCGCAATACTTATGAACTTCTTGTCAAGCCAATGCTGTAGACAACATACACTAAGCTTACAGCTTATAACAGACAAGACATGCCAGTTTCAGGTTCTTGCAGTCTTCCTGTCATATACCAGAATTTGCAGAAGACTGATATTTTTGAGATATTTGGCCTTGACTTGTTTGGGTTGCTTCAGATAGACAATGTGAAGTCAGTTACTAATTTTGAATTAAATGAAGGTGTTGCTCATTTGTGTGCTGAATTCAAAGACTTGTTTGCTGATGGCTTAGTCAAAGCTTCTAATTTTGTTATGAATGTGACCATGAAAGTCAATGCACAGCCTCACTTTTTCAGGGCTCACATTGTATGCATGTGCTCTGTGAACAGACTGCCCAGGAATTTTCACAGTGGAAGGACAGCAGTGTCACTGCAACCACCACATCCAGTCAGTGGACATCTCCATTAGTACTCGTCAAGAAGTCTTCAGGCAAACTGCATATTTGTGGAGAATTTATGTCAACACTGAACTCTCAAACAGTGACTGATTCATTTCCTTTGCCTCAACCTGATGAATTTAAACACCATTTGGAAGCTGGTCGCTACTTCTCTAAGACTGATTTATATGATGGCTGCCACCAGATCCCTTTATATGAAGTCACAGCAAGAGTCTGTTATTAACATACACAGGGGTGTCTTCAAACTTCTTCATGTCCCTTTCAATAGTGCATCTGCACCAGCAATTTTCCAGCACTATATGCAAAAATTAGCAGCATCTGTGCATCAAAGTACAAATTATTTAGGGGAATAGTGGTATCAGATAGTATAGCAGATGAGCACCTTAATAATTTGTGCACCCTGTTCCATGTGTTACCAGAAGCAAGGCTTAAATGCAACAGACACAACTGCACATTTTTTCATACTGAGACTGCATACTTGAGGCGTGCAATTAATTCTCAGGATGTTCATCTAGAGTGTCACACTTGCAGGCCATTCATAACCTCCAATGCCCAAGGAATGTTACTGAATTTGACAGTGCAAGGGAAGCTGATGTATTGCATTCACTTCATTCTGACTGCAGCTCAGATTGTAGCACCATTGCACTGTCTTTGCCACAAGACTGTACCGCTTGCATGCTTCCGGAAATGTCACATTTCCTTTTGACAACTAAGACACTTTGGTCAGTGATCATTGCCTCTTTAATTCTGATCCTTCCAAGCATGTAGTCTTGACAGTGGATGCTTTTTCACATGGCACTGGTGCAGTACTCTTGTAGGTGATTGGTTCTGCTGACAGACCAATAGCCTTTGCCTCCAAACTGCTTAACAAAGCTCAGAGCAGCTTTTGACAGATAGAGAAGGAGGCTCTTGCTGTAATCTATGGAGTGACTAAATTTCATCAGTATCTCCATGGAAGCAAGTTCATTTTGGTCACTGGCCACAAGCTTTTGCAGTCATGTTTCAGCCCAGTCAAGCCCATTCTGAATCACACTGCACAGAAATTCCAATGCTGTTCTTTCATGTTTCCACACTTCCAATACAAAATAATGTACAGGCCCACAGCAAAGCAAGCCAATGTGGACACACTTTCTCATCTTCCTTTTGGATCAGAGGCAGACGTTGATGCATCTAAAGCATCTTGTTGCCACAATGATGCACAGGACTCAGAAGTGCTGGACCAGTTTCCATCAGATCACTGGAAGATCACCCAGGCAATGGCAGTGCACCCGGATTTGCAGATTCTGTTGCACTACATCCATACTGGTTGGTTTTGCATTGTTAAACATATTGTTAGCCTGGTGGTTCACCAATACTTTACATGTTGGCATGACTTGTCAGTGCTACAGGGCGTCTTATTAATATGTACTGAATCTGAACAGTTGCATGTAGTAACTCCAGACACATGTTCTTAGTTTGCTTCATCAGGGTCACTGGGACATGGTCCACACCAAACAATTAGCTTGCTGACATTGCACATGGTCTGGTGTGGGCTCGCAAATAGAGTGGATGATGGCTCAGTGCCTCCTTGTGTGGGACATCAGACAGCTCCTCCTCAACAAAGTCTGAAGCTTCTTGGCAGCACTTGCATTTGTATTTTTCTCAATCCTACTGGAACACTTGTTGGCTGGTTGTAATTGAAAAATGTAGTAAGTTTCCTGTTTTGGTACCCATACACTCTACAATAGCACATGACATTTGTCAAGCCTTGCAACCCATATTTTACCTTGAGGGTCTACCAGAGTTATTTGTGACTGCCTGAAAAATTCAAAGATTCCTGTGCAGCCAAAAGAATTTGTCACATCAGAAGCACACTTTTTCATCCACATTCCAACAGAGAAGCAGAATGCTTTGTTCACACTTCTAAGCAGCAGATGAATAAACTATGCACCCATCACATAAGGAACCAAGCTTTGCTGCTCTTGTCATTCTACCACTCCCAGACTAATAGAGTTGGCACCTCCATACCTTGCTCCAGTAGCTACACCCAATGTAGTGCCCAGCACCTTCTCCACCCACTCAGGCAATGTACAAACCTAATGACTCAGTTTTTTATCTTTCAGATCATAAAGAGATCAGAAGAGCTGGGAATAGGCCATTGTCATGAAGATGCTTGGAAATTGCATGTTTTTGATACATGGTTCAGGAAGATTGCAGCAATGTCACCTGTAAATTGTGTGACTCTACTGCTGACTCTTTGTGCCCCGAGTGATGGCCTGCTGAGATGATGCAGTCTGCATCCTCTCTGGCTACTTGGTATTTGTATTTGTATTTCTTTATTGGTCCTGTAAATTGTGTTTAGGTACATATTTTGCACAAATGATGTAGGACAAGTCATGTTGGTACAGTATATACATCATCATACACATTGTTATTTTGAAAGGATAAATAATTAAAAATTATTCAATACATGTTGAATATTGATGGCACATTTAATACAATAAAATAAAATAAAATGATAGACTTATTAAGAATATTTGAGCAATTACACTACACTTTTCTGGTACTCTAAAAACACAGAAACAGAATAGAAGCAGTGGTCAAGCAAGAACTCTTTCAGTTTCACTTTAAACTTTTGTAAATTATGCATATGTTTCAAATAGGATGGCATGTGATTGTACAGCATTATGCCAGTATGATACACTCGTCTCTTACAAATGTTTGTACTTACTGTATTGACATGCAAGTGATGTTTCAGCTTAGTATCATGAGGGTGGTAATCATTGCATTGCCAGCTCCTGGCCCTGGGATGAGGGAGCTGGACCATACACCTCATTCATCTCCAACTGGGCAATGCTTCCCTCCATTCCATGGCTGGCCAGATGGCAGCCACAGCACTTCAAGATACCATTGCAGTTCCACCACCAGAAGACATTACACCATCACCAGATGCAGAGGCACACCCTCTGTCTTGTTTCCTGGCTGATTTTCAGGATGGTCACAAGGTGAATGCAGGCACACCCTCTGTCTTGTTTCCTGGCTGATGTTCAGGATGGTTACAAGGTGAATGACAGGGCATGATAAGGAGTTGGGCACCAGCCACAGATTTGGCTACTGTCTCCTCCTAGCTTCCAGCATCCATGCCATCATTGTTGCAGCAACCATTACTTAATGATGGTGAGGTGGTTTGATGGGAGAAGTGTAGTATCATAGGTTACTGATATTGCCAGTTGGTGCATTCAAGATTCCTTCAGGCACCACAACGGCACTTTGAACATCACTGTCAATGAAGAACCTCCAGGCTGCTAACCACTGAAACCCACCAGGATGGTAGTATAACTAGTGCCCAGCTGGAAACAAGCCTTTTACTTCTACTTCTAGTTCTGTGCTTCTACTGAGCTTTATGTGTTGCTAGTTGGTGCCAAACTTTACTCCAAGTTGTTGATAGACAGCTCTACCAGCAAACATTCAGTGTCTACAAATATATGCCTGTGTCAGGCCTCTGGTTATTGCTAGCCATGGCTGTAACAAATTGTTAACAATGCAGCAGTTCTTCAGAATAAGTTGAGTACAGCTATATTTATTCAAACTGAATTTGTGTCAACTAATCTTTTGCATGCGTGTCGAGATTCCTATGGTGATGGATCCACTGGCCACCTTCTACTCACTTGTCATTAGCAGCAAGAGCATAACAGTTGCTGTTATACAATGCAACACAACACTGCAGATATCCATAGAAGACCCCAAGGATGTAAATCACAACATTGTTAAAACTCTTAGGGGAAATGATGTGAGGGGGGACACCCCTGCCCACTCATATTTATCCCAGTCGATAATGGTGTCTGCTGAACCTGTGTGAATCTGCAAGGTGACCTGACCACTGCTGAGTTGCATGTCCAGCACCATTTGGGTGGTGGAATATGGGAGGACAGAGTGAATATACACAGCATCCGCATTGTCAAGATTGACCTAGTGTAGCTCCTGTTCACACTGACTGTCAGTGGACTATACACATGCCAGATATGGAAGAGAAAGACACTTCAGTCTTATTTTCATTTTGCCACATACTGCAGACTTGGTCAGACAGAAGCGACACTGCTGGCAGGGATGGTGAACAAAGCACCATACACAGGAGGGAAGGGGATGTGGATGACAGCCAGGGAGGGGGAGCTTCTTATACTATTTGCAAGAAAGATGAACAACAAAGCTGGATCTTGCATAGCCACTGAGGAGCAGAAAGATTGTTCATAGGGTCTGATGATGGAAAGGCATGCATCCAGCAAAGAGTCCTTAAGTTTGAGAAGATCTTGGCAGAGAGCCTCATTGGGTGAATGCTCCACCACTGTATCCCTAACTACTGGAACAAAAAAAGCTATACTCCAGGGAGAGGCCTTGAAGATGGGTAATCCATCCACAGTAGGTATCTCAGGATAGCTGAACTTATGATGGGCTGCAGTGATGTGGATCTGGGATTCAATGTATTTGTTGTTAGCCTTACAGGTGGTGTATGAGAGGGCCTGTGGCTCAGCACTGGGATGAAGCTACTTGCTGAGTTGAAACATGGATGGGCCAGCATTAGCTAACAGAAAGGCTTGGTGCTGCATATCATCTGTCCTCTTACAGATGCAGAAAAGTTATTCAAGCTGGGTGCTGTAGCAGGTCCAGGGCTTCACCTTCCAGTCAAAGGGTGGTGGCAAATGCCAGATATTGCACACCAACCAGTCACTCTGTGTTATCTGGCCTGAGATCAGAGGGAAGTCCAGCTGCACCACCACCAGTGTCTCATTGGGTTACTGCATCTGCTGGAGAAAGATGAGAACTGTGTGCATGAGGCCCAGGGTTCCTATTGCAGCTGCTAAGGAAAACAGCACCAAATGAATACTCACTGAGACAAGACACATGTATCACAGTCTTACTTTGTCACCAGTTAAAAGACTTCCAAAAATTGGGAGCAGGAAGCACTGTCATTTAACGTTTTTCCACAACACAATTTGGAAAGACTTTGAAAAAACTGCTGAATTAAAAAAGGAAACAAAATTCTCCTGAATATCCAAAAATGGTTAACTTCTTCTTGAAGTGTGCCGGTCCAAAGAATAAAGTTGGTCAGCTCCTATCAGGAAACACAAACAACACTTGGAACAAAAAATAGGTAAAGTCACTACCCTGGCATGTAATGACCTGCCTTGTTTCTGAGCTAATGTCAGTGTTAAGCACAGAATATGAAAATGTGAGTTGGTTCAATAGTCACCACTGAAAACATCACCAGATCTGAAAGTGTCATGCTGCATAGGACCCATCCCCAGAAGTGCAACATCAGAGGCAGATGACAATGGTGAGCAGTGGTCAGTGCAGCAGGTGTGGCAGTAACTTCAGAGACAAAACAAGTCTTCCGTTGAGGATGAACTACTGGTTGTGGCCAGAGCACAGTCTTTAATTGTGGCCACAAGTATGGCTCCAACTTCCTTACTGGCTAGTTCCCTTGTTGATGGACACTTGATGTAGAGGGGTGGTGCATATTGGTGCTGTTGTGTGTGCCAATTGGTGGTTTCTGGTGGCTGCTAGTATCACCCTCTGACGGCCCCCCAGCTGACTTCTTATTAAGGTCTGAAAGTTGGCTGCTGATAGTGCAGAGTCACAGGAGGTAATTGCTGTGGCTCACAGCTCACAGATGGTAGGTTGTCAGTGCTTTACAGAGGGTGCACAACAGCAACTTCTCCAAGACTACTTAAAATAACATATAAACAATAAAAAATATGAGCAGAAAAATCTTATGGCCTCAGGAAATAAAACAATGCTACTCAAAGCAGCTGCTTGCTGCTTTTCAACTGTTTCTGATAACTTAATTTCATTGATCTGAGAAGTTTCTTGAGCTGTTCGGTGGAGAACACAGGAAATACTTCTGCTAGAATTTCAAGTCAAGGACCAATTAACCTGACCTGCCAAGTTAACCTAATCCTCTCCTACTACTTTTCTTTAAGTATGATTATTGGTTGGTTGGTTAGTTGCTTGGTTGGTGGGATGGGACCAAACAGTGAGGTCATTGGCCCCTTTGAGACTGAATTCATGAAGCTGTTACATTTCCATCTGACTTCCATGATTTACCTATTTCTCAGTTTTCTAGAGGGCATATATTCCCACTTGCCAGTAAAGGCTGTATTTGGTTTATACATTCTCAAGAATTTCTCTATACATCAAAACAATCTAATTTTGCAATTTTGGACATTGGTGTGAAGGCTCACTTATTGACAAGGAATGTCTAGCATTTTTTTAGTAATATAATCTGAACACCAGTTGTTCAGCAGGTGCCTCACCTTCTACCAAATGAGTAATCCAGACAACATTAACTTTAGTTAGTCACTGAGTCTCTCCTGTAGGCAGTAAAATTGACAAATTGAAGTTCTGTTGTGTGCTGATGACTCAGTTTGTAAAAGCATTCATTCAGATTTTTTTCATATGGATAAAGTAATTTAAATTAAAGTTCTAATGCCTATTGATTTGTATTTTTTTAAAACTTATTACACCTTATATTAATAACATTTCTTGTAGGTGGCATTGGACAGCTTTCAAACACTTCAAGAACTTCATGGTATTTGATTACACTGTTGCACATGTATAAAGTAAATGATTTCAGTCCTTTATATTGACTGAAATTTAAAGATTCAAGCATAGCAATCTACTCAAATATCAAAAAATTCATGACATACTGTTGTGGCATAGAGTGCCATAAATATCGATATTTGTTCAGTGTATAAGTGTGCTATCTTTGAGGAGGGGGCTTTGGGAGGATGTTGGCTGCTAACGGCAGTTGGCCTCCGGACTTGTATCTGTGTAGAAGTGAAGTGCTAATAAATCTGTATCTGAGAGAATTCTAGTTGTTTACCTGCAACTATATCATATTTCGTCACTATCTTAATAATTTTGTTGCAAATAATTTTCGTAGTTTACACTTTGAATAACATTGTGGTAGCAATAAGAATTATTAACATTAAGAAGTGTTAATTATTTGTATTTAATCTGATTTTAGATTCAACTGCTCTGAGTGTTGTACACTTGTACACTCTGACATTGCATGTTACAAGGATAGAAAATGTGATAGACTAGGAATCAGTAATGAAGAAAAAGTTAAAAGCTCCAGATCAGATGATGACATTTCCAACACTGAAAATGAATCCAACAATAATCATGAAAGTTGAAGAACCATTATATTGGTTGTACTGTATGAATCTATGGAAGATCGTATGTAACATTCATAAATCAGAAATATTTCTGTGGGGAAACAGCTGGGCTTCTGTTACAAAGACATAATTAAGATAAACAGCTGGGCTTCTGATACAAAGACATAATTAAGATAAATTATAAGGATTTGAAGGAAAGTACTGTGACAATATAGGGTATTGTCTTTTGCCATTTTCACAAATTGTAATTTATATCAACAGGTCCTTGCAAAGTATCTTTTATAAAACTTTTGTAGAGTGTGTATTGGATGAAACTAAAAATACAATGTTTAAACATATATCCTTATGAAAGTAAGGTTTCTGTAAATGAAACTGCATTATTTTCTAAAAGTGTAGGTTTTGTATTGGATTTTTCAGTAAGACACAAATATAGAAACGCCACACTATTTCACTAAGTACATGCTCTTACACAAACAAAAGGCTAAGACACAGATGATATCATCGTAGCAAAGAACATAGGAAGGTAACTTACACTTAGGTACCACTGCCAACTTAACTATTAGATATAACAACTCCCCCACCTAAGACAGGGCAATGGCCTTGCTGCAGTGGATACACCGGTTCCCATCAGATCACTGAAGTGCTGTCAGGCATGGCCGGCACTTGAATGGGTGACCATCTGGGCTGCCATACACTGTTGCCATTTTTTGGGTTGCACTCAGCCTCATGATGCCAACTGAGGAGCTACTTGACCAAATAGTAGTAGCTCCGGTCAAAGAAAACCATCATAACAACCAGGAGAGTGGTGTGCTGACCACGCACCCCTCCTATCTGCATCCCCAGCTGAGGATGACACGGAGGTCAGATGGTCCCGATGGGCCACTTGTACCCTGAAGACAGAGTGCCATCTAAGACAGGGACAACTTAAGATTAAGTTTCTCAGGCTTTTTAATAATCTGGGAGCTATGGCGCAACATTGGAACATCCTGGACTCCTTGCTGAACAACTGGTGTCACAGCTGGTTCATTATTTTGCATGCCTACAGATGGCTCAGTTGCAATAGAGGTTGGTAATGGTTCACTCTCAGGAATGTAGTCTGTTTCAGAATCAGACTTGATATCCATTACATCATTATCATCATTATCTGTTGGCATTACATTACTTTCAGAAAAGGCACTCTCACCACCAGAAATGGATGACAAGTGTTAATCCACATGTTTCCCATGAATATGACCACTAAGATCTTTTACAGTGTACATAACATTTCATTTTTTTTGAAACCACACCATTTTCCCATGCATCACACATAATATCATTTCTCATGCATACAAAATCCATGACACTGAATATATGACTTTTCTCAATTATTAACTAGGGTTTGATCTTTGGCCAGATGTCAAATGATTTGGTTAAGCCTAATCGAGTCCTTAATACCTCCCAGATATAAGCATGGTTGGGCTTTGGCTTGTGAATGCACATTCTGCATCCTGATATGCAGGTAACCATGTATAAGGGGCATTCGAAAAGAAATGCAGCAGAGTGTGGAATGCACAAACCAGTGACAGGAGGGTAATATCATGGCATGTGTAGCAAGGTGTGGCTTTGACCAGAGTGTGGAAGTTCACAGCTCATTGCTAGAGGGCACACATGCATGTCACGTGACTATACAGAGCTAGCAGCAGCATGCACCAATCGTCTGACACTGCCAGTCGCATTGCAAACAGTGAGATGGAGGTGTCAAACAAAGAGCAAAGAGGTGTTGTTCATTTTCTGACAACAGAAGGAGTAGGAGGAATGGACAATCGTTGACGAATGTAACAAGTGTATGGCAAAAACTGCATGTCACTTGCAAGGGTCAAGGCATGGTACAAGTACTTCAGGGAAGGACAGGTGTCATTAGCCAATGATGCATGATCTGGAGCACCACACTGCATTACTGATAACATCGTCCACCTGGTGGATGCACTCATTACCCAGGACTGCTGAGTGACAGTGAAAATCACAGCTGCCATGGTCATATTGAGCATCAGAAGTGTTCACACCATCATTAAGGAATGGCTGCACATGCACAAAGTGTGTGCCCAATGGGTGCCCCACAGTCTTCAACCGCACCAGGAAGCATGTTTAATGGCCCACTGTCTTGCTCATCTGCAGCGATATGCTCAGGAAGCTATTGTGTTCCTGGCATGAGTGGTGGCTTGAGGTGATTCATGGTGTCATTATGTCAAACCAGAATCAAAACATCAAAGTCTCCAGTGGAAGCATCCAGGATCGGCACTGCCAAAAAAAAAAAAAAAAAAAAAAAAAAAAGCCAACGCCATCCACACGAGTGCAGGAAAGGTTATTCTGATATTCTTCTTTGACCAAGATGGCCCCCATCTGGTTCACTTCTGGTGGCATGGGACAACAGTGTATGCCCAGCGTTACTTGCAAACCTTGACCACCCTTTGCCAAGTGATCAAATCAAAATGACTGGGCAATCTCACCCATGGGGGTCATTCTGCTCCACGACAATGCAAAGCCTTATACAGCCAACATAGTCGTGGCACTCCTGCAGAAATTCAAATGGGAGGTTCTCAGCCATCCTCCAAACAGTCCAGACCGCTTTCACTGTGATTATGGCATTTTTGGTCCCTTTAAAAATGCTCTGAGGGGCAAACAATTCACCTCGGGGGAACAACGTCCAGCTGTATGTGCAGAACTGGCTAACATCACAGCCCCAGGAATTTTATGAGACAGCCATTCACCACCTTGTGTCCCAGTGGAACAAGTGTCTCAACAGCCAGGGTCAATATTTCTAACATACTGGTACCAGTTTCTGTAATTATGTCTCTGTCTCATTTCTTTTTGAATGCCCCTTATATACAATTTATCAAGGTTTGATGTTTCATCAAACATACTGGCTTTCAGTGCATGGTTAAAACTTAGGACATCTTGCTCAGATTAGACATTTGAATTGGAATGGTAAGGTGCAATGGTTAAATACCTAGTTCTATTTTCTACACAAAATAATGCAAAATCTGTAATAACTTATTGGTGCCCATTGTCTGCCACATTCACTTTAAGCCAGACTGAGCAAAGAAAGGGATTAATGCATCTACTAGAGCAGATGTGTTGGTCGAGGGAATATTGATTACTTCTGGCCACTTGCTATGGGCATCCACTGTGATTAGACACATGGTCTTACAAATCTCTGTGAAGTCAATATGAATCTTCTCCCATGGCTCTCTAGGCCATTCCAGTGGGTGGTAAGGGGCCTTGGCTAGAGCCCTACTGACTGTAGAACATACACTGCAAACAGCTGTGTTTCAGTCCAGGCCACCATACAAAGCTTCGAACTACAGACTTCATTTTAGTGATTCCCAAATCTCCCAAATGTGTTTCTTTTTAAATCTGAGGTCTTAGACTACTTGGGACTATAACTTTCCTCCCTTTAACAACACAGTTATGATATATAGAGAACTCACTGCAATGCACTGAATACTCTTCAAGAACATATGGCACCTTATTTGGCCATTGGTTATTTTTGACACAGTTCAACTAAACTGATAGTATTTTGTCTTTTTGGAAATTTCCTTAGCTGTAACAGGGGCACTAACAAGCATGAAGAAATTTACAGCCACTTCACAACCTTCAGGTTTAATCAGTCAAGGCAACAGCAGTCTTGATATACAATATTCATCAGTTTTACAATGTTTTATGTCATAATTACACTGAGATAAAAATTCAGCCTATCTTTGCTGCCTGTGATAGTCTATTAGGTACAGATCATACTTTTTTACACTCCATACAATGGCTCTAGCTTCATTATCCAAGCTACAATAATTTTGTTCTGCTTTGCTCCATGTGGAACTAGCAAACTAGAGGACTTTCTACTCAGGAAATACGTG
Organism: Schistocerca cancellata; assembly: GCF_023864275.1. Lineage (NCBI taxonomy): Eukaryota > Metazoa > Arthropoda > Insecta > Orthoptera > Acrididae > Schistocerca > Schistocerca cancellata. The sequence goes on from NC_064632.1 coordinate 573,068,529, forward strand.
AGAAAGAGGTGCATACATGTCTGACTCAGCAGTATCACAAGCTATAACTAGTGGCAATGACAGGTCATAATGATACAAAACTTCATGTGACAGCAACATACATTTAGCTTCTTTGAATGTTTTCATATTTTACATTCCATTCAAATTTTGGTTTGTTGCCATGTGACTTCAGAAGATGTAGAATTCTAGACAAGCTTGGTGTTGTTGACTTTGGGCTTTCCATGCAGCTTCTAATTTGCTGTCACAACTATTAAATCCACTGTTATCAATAATGTGACAACATTCCACCTCATTTTGGAAAAAAACTTACATCCCTCAATAATCACAGTTAGTTCTGGGTTGTTATACCCTTTCCATTAATACAAGTAAATGGAACAAATGTTCCACTGGTAGAAGCTTGTAATGTTTATAGTATCATCAAGATAGCAATATGTTTTCTAAGACCAACATGAAGGTTTTCCATTTTTGCTAGCAGTATAGCTCGGGCAGAAGCAACTCCAAAAGCAAGTCTAGTAAACTTACACAACTTCCAAGGAGTAACAGTGGTTTGCAGATCTTGAGATGGCTCATCCCTTTCTAATTGTAAATAGGCACTATTTAAGTCAAGTTTGGTGAATTTCTCACTCCTTCCTAGCTTAACAAAAATTTGATCTATTTTTGGCAAGGGATACTGAGGAATGACACAGTCTGGGTCCACAGTTACCTTAAAATCCCCACAGATTCTTAACTTTTGATGTTTAGACTTTAGCTTGATGAATGATTGGCACAATAGGTATCTGGCTTTGGCAAACTACTCATCTGACAACCTGACAAGGGTTTTTTCCTGGAACATGTCCTGTATTTTATTTTATACAAGAAGTTAATGAGCTAGGGGCATTGATCTGGCATGAAGGGCAATGGATTGAGCCCATTCTCTTAGCACTAGGGTATCATTGACACATTGTACAGTCCTTGACTTTTTTGTGAAAATCTCAGGATATGGCTTCACAAGCTTTTCTACAGAATCTGTCTCTGGGTTGAAAATGTCTAACTGTTTAACTTGGTATATTTTGACAATATTGTCCCAGTTAAGTGGAATGGATCTTAGCCAGTTCACCCCCCCCCCCCTCCTTCTCCTTACAGTGGAGCTGGCTGGTGACTGTACTACATATAGGGGCAATGAGTAGCTTACTTTTCCAACATCAACAGCAACATTACCTACATATACATAGCCCTTCACATGTCATACAAGTGGCATGCGCACCCTTATCCAAGTCAAATGGTATTTTATTTTCATCCACAACCTGCTCTACAACCCAGGCATCATTATCCATTTGCTCAATAATGCTAATTCTGTACACTGGAATTTGATTTGCTACAGTGGAACACACATCAATACTGTAACACTTCTTGCACATATTGACATTTTCTTCATCAAGAGCCCTTTTTTGGTACACACTTGATGCACTCTGCTTGAAGAAGCCTGATTATATCTTTGGCCAACCAATGCAGCATCAGTTACAACAGTCTCCATAACACTGCATTTCCTTGACATTTATTGAATGTCAGTTCATATTCTCCAGACAGTTTTGGTTTTTTCTTTTGTTTCTTTTTTTTCCTCAAATTGTTTCACTTCTTAAAACACAGACTAATCTATTCTATAGTGATTCTTGCAGATGATCTTTAAACTCACACTTTTGGGCCAAAGATTTCAACTGAGATATGTACTGTGAAATAGATTCTTCTGGATTAGTACATTCTAGAAATATCCATAAATGGCAAGAATCATTGTAGTGGAATGTTTCTTGTGTGAAATGTATAGTGCTCCCAAATCACTAAAGGTGCAGGCTCTATATGATCTTTCACTAATGTCACTATTTCATCAAAAGTCATCTCCTCTGGCTTCTGAGAGTATATTAGCTCCATAATAAGAGGTGAACATGCAAAATTCAATGAGACTCAGTAGGTAGTTCATTTGCAAATTGTCTAGAATCTTGTGCACAATGAACTTATTTTTCACAATACAGATATACACACCCCACTGTACTTGTTTCATGAACTCAGGCATTGTGATGGCACTGGGACTATTTACAGACACATTAATGTTCTTTGCTGCTTCCTTGTCCTCATGTTCATGGCTGGTGTCTGACGTGCTGCAGCCAACAACTAATGCAGGCTATTTTCTCCCTATGCAGTATTTCAGCAAAAATTTATTCACAGAGGTGCATACACTGATTTCTTCTTTAATTTCTCTTAATTTCTCATCACCAGTTCTTATGCTTTGTAGCAGATTGTTCAGTAATACATGGATATAAAGACCACACACTTTATTTCACTAACTACATGTTTGTACACACACAAAAGAGGACACAGATGCTAATATCAAAGCAAAGAACATAGAAAGGCACCTTACACTAAGTTACCTTGCTAACTTAATTATCAGATATAACAAAACACAATTGAAATAACAGGGCCTTCCATACAGTTAATAAACATCCCTATATAAATAAGTAATTTCAGGTTAATATTGTTGCAGAAGGAGCTAAGCAGCACAGTTGCTGTAGTGTAGTGGTTATGATAGTAGAGTGTTGCATGGAGGGTTGTGTGTTCAAAACTCACCTGAGCTGTAAAATTTTAATTTTGATATTCAGTTTGAGTACATTCTAGAAGTTTCCACAAATGGCAAGAAACATTTTACTGGGATGTTCTTTAGGTGTATATATACCGTGTGCATTCTGGCTGGAGGCAGTTCACTCTGCACTCATGTATGTGCAAGTGCTGAATGAATCTTCATTAAGTGAAGTTAGTGTTTATCATTCATCTACTTACACCTTCTTCTATGTGACATTATTCTGGTGGAGGCACTGGGTATTGGAACTTGTGATTATTGATGACACAGTGGCTACCATCAGGCCACGAAAGAGCTGCCATTTACATGGCGAGAAACTCGACTTTGAGCCATATTCAACAGATCACAATCTATCAGAGACAGAAGAAGAAGAGGAGGTTATGATGACAGCAACTGTGGGCTACCACATGAGACATCATTCTGGGATCTCTGGTGATGATAGCCAAGATTCAAACAAGTGGCTGAAGGTATATGAGCGTATAGCCAAATTTAACAAATAGGATAGCATGGTGTGTTTGGCTAACGTATTTTTCCACTTGGAGGGCACTGCCAAGCAACGATATAAGAAGAATGAAGAGAAGTTCACAAGCTGGGAAGTATTCTTGGTGGAACTGTGAAAGTATTTCGGCGATATACAATGACAGAAGTGCAAGGCTTTAGATAAATTAAAGTGCAGGGCATAGTGTCCAGGAGAAACTACAGCATCCTACATTCAAAATGTCTTGGAGCTGTGTAAAATAGTGGATCCTAGAATGAAGGAGGAAGATAAGGTTGCACATCTTATGAAGGGTGTTACTGAGGACCCGTATCAAGCCCTACTCCTGAAGGAGGTTTCGACAGCAGACGACTTCATAAAATAGAGCCAGTAAATCGAGACAATGGATCAAAAACGAATTACACACAAGAAGTTTGAACAGCTTCCAAACATTGTATTGATGTCTGTGATGGAGTAAGAAACTGATTTCATGAGTGTTCTTCATCAGTTAGTGAGAGAGGAAATTCAAAAGGCACTTTGAATGCACGGCAAGCAAAAAACTGAGATGTTTCAAGAGGTCATAAGGGAGGAAGTGGAACAGACATTGAACCCAGTCTCTTGTCCTTCATTTCCCTTTAAAAGGGTAAAAAAGTCGAGACCCAGGCAAAGTTACTATCCTACAATGCCTCATGAGGAACCTGTTTGGGCACCAAGGAAGACTGATGTCTGGATGATTCAGCATAACCAACCAGTATGTTTCGACTGTGGATGACCGAGACATGTGGTGCACTATTGTCGAGAAAGGCAGCGGTTATTTGATGACTCCCATGCCAGAAGACAGCAGACCGATCTTAGCTGACGCCAACTCTGGGACAACGAAGACGAACAAGAAGATGTGGGTGCAGAACGACGTAGGTCACCACCACCACAAATTAGCCGCTGCAGAGGATGCTCCCCAAAATGCTGATCAAGGTCTCCATCACCGGTTAGAAGCTCCAGCCGACCACCTAGCCATCACAACATGGAAAACTAAAGGGTGCGACCTTCCTTGGAGGTGAGGCCGCTGAAGAGAAAAATCCTCCACCGTCGATAGCTACAAAAATGATAGGAAACTACGTCAATATCCTCATGGATGGTCCAAGCTCTTGTGGACTCAAGAATCATATTCAGTCATTTTGGGGAAGTACCATCACTAGTTGCAGAAAACCGTCGACAGCAAAACATCTGTGCTGAAGGTGGCTAATGGGAAATATATAAACCTACAGGAAGACATGTCATTCATGTGGGTATAAGTGGCCATACACAGCCCTTATATTTCATTGTCTTACAAGAGTGTTGTAATGACATCATTCTCGGATGGGACATTTTGAAAGCTTCACAGGCAATTATAGATTGTGGTTGCTCAACGATTATGTTAGACGAGATGAGATACTGTGGACAGGAAGATGCACATCTGAGTGTGTGGAGACTATGTGTGCTGGATGAAGTGAACATACTAGAAAGGTAACTTTTATGTGTCATGCCATGCATCAACCCATGGATCTCATAGTCGAATGTAAGAGAAGCATACCACTGAAGAATAATTTGGTCATCCCAGCATTGGCCATCTCATTCAATAACAGATTCAGTGAATTGTGGACAGTTAACTGTCGCTGAGAACTGCAGATCCTTCCAAGATGCATGTGTGTAACAAACGCTGAGCCATTAATTGCAGAACAGCTGAGCATCACAGAAACCTCCCATGCCGAGTCTGTGGGCGAAATTAGTGCTACCAGTACAAGACAAGATCTTCTATTACCAGATCTCACTAAGGAACAACAGAAGAAGCTATTTGCCATTCTTCAAGAGTTCTCTGAACGCTTCAATCCACAGGTGAAGAGAAAATTAGACAAATCAATGGTAAAGCACTGGATTAGCACTGGAGACCATCAACCAATAAGCCAGAGAGCATAATGTGTCTCAGCAACAGAACTTCAAATAATTCACAGTGAGCTAGATAAAATGATGAAGAATGACATCATTCAGCCTTCTCAGAGCCCATGGTCGTCACCAGTGGTTCTGAAGGGGCTACGTTTTTCTCAACCATGAACATGTACTTGGGATACTGGCAAATCGAAATAGATGAGGCTGATCATGAGAAACTGCGTTCGTCACCCCTGAGGGCCTGTATGAGTTTAAGGTAATGCCATTTGGTTTGTGTAATGCACCGGCAACTTTTGAACGGATGATGGATAATCTTCTGAGTCACCTGAAATGGACAATGTGTCTTTGTTATTTAGGAGACATTATTGTGTTCTCACAGACATTTGATGAACACATCAAAAGACTGAGGGCGGTTCTTAAGTGTTTCCAACAAACCAGACTGAAACTTAATCCAAGAAGGTGTCTCTTTGGAGCAAAAGAAATCAGAATACTTGAGCACCTTGTGTCAAATGAAGGTGTGCAGCCAGACCCAGAAAAGATGAGATCTATAATGGAATTTCCTATTCCTAAAAGTATTAGAGATGTGAGAAGCTTCCTTGGATTATGTTCTTATTACTGCCAAATTATCAAAGACTTTTGAATCAGCCAGGCCACTCCAAGAGTTGTTAAAAGCCGATGCTAAATTTATCTGGGGTGGTGCTCAATAATATTCTTTCGATGTGCTGCAGAAAGCTCTGACAACTGATCCCGTACTTGGTCTGTATAATGAGAGAGCACCTACAGAACTACACACAGATGCCAGTGGGCATGGGATCGGTGCTGTTCCAATGCAGATTTCGGATGGAAAAGAGAAGGTTATAGCCTATGCTTCTAGGACACTTACAAAAGCTGAGAAACTATGCAACTACAGAAGGAGAATGTCTTGCTGTGATCTGGGCCATGTGCAAATTTTGACAGTATCTCTATGGAAGGCCATTCACAGTTGTTACAGACTATCATTCACTTTGTTGGTTGATAGGTCTTAAGGATCCAACAGGACAACTCGCCAGGTGGGCACTACGTCTTCAAGAGTATGCCATTACCATAGTGTAAAAAAGAGGAAGAAAAGACCAAAATGCTGACTGTCTCTCAAGAAACCCTGTGCAAGACCATCAAGACTTTGATGAAGATAGTGACTGTCTCACTGCACTCCAGGATCTCTCTGCTGAGCAGACGGAGGACACCAAGATATCTTAAATTATGCTTGCCTTAAATCGGTCAGAGGATGTGAAAGGACAATTTAAGGTAGTTAATGGATTACTTTGCAAGAAAAACTTTGGTGCATTTGGAAAGAGGTGGCTACCAGTGATTCCTAAACACATGCGCTTAGATGTTCTACAGAAATTCCATGACACACCTGAGGCCGGACATTTAGGATTTATTAAGACATAGGACAGAATCCGCAAGAGATTTTTCTGGCCAGATTTATTTAGGAGTGTCCGTTGTTATGTGTCATGCTGTTGAGAGTGCCAGAGGAGAAAGGCAGTTCCTCAGAAACCACCTGGCCAACTCATACCAATTCCACCAGCCGAAATGCCTTTCCAGCAGGTTGGGATTGACCTCCTCAGACGATTTCAAATGTCTGCTAGTGGCAATAGATGGGTTATTGTTTGCACTGATTATATGACATGCTATGTCATTACAAAAGCTGTGGAAACAGCCAAAGCATTCAAAGTAGCCAAATTCACTGTGGAAGACATTGTATTAAAACATGGTGCCCCATTGTCATTAATTACGAATCAAGAGAAAGTTTTTCAATCGAATCTTGTGACAGAGGTTGGTGCAACATTACTCATCACATGATGACTGCCTACCATTTGCAAACTAACAGGCTTACTCAATGCCTTAACAAGACATGCTATCAATGTTCATCAGTATTGAGCAGAGCAACTGGGATGAAGTGCTACCTTTCGTGATGTTTGCCTGCAATACTGCCAAGCAAGACACCACAGGATTTACACCATTTTTCCTGATGCATGGGAGTGAGGCAATGACAATGATGGGCACTGTGTTTCTGTTACATCCTGATGACGTGGACGACAACTACATCATCCAGGTGTTAAGCAGAACTGAGGAAGCTCAGCAGTTAGCTTGTCTCCACATGCTGCAGGCTCAAGAAAGCGATCGCCGAAGATATGACGAGAGCCACTGCCCTGTTGTCTACCAGCCTGGTGACTTCATCTGGATCTTCACTCCTGTTCAGAAGGTTGATCTCTCTGAACAGCTCCTCAGGCTCTACTTTGGACCTTATAAGTTTGTAAGACAGTTGTCTGATGTTACTTATCAAGTTGAAGATTTCAACCCTGACACAAGATGATGAAAAATCAGAGATATGGTCCATGTCCTTCGAATCAAGCCCTATAAGGATTCTGCAATCCAGGGTAAATTTGAAGCTCCAGTGACAGGCAACAAGCAGAAAGGTGATGAAGAGGCAAGGGAAGTTGTAAGTTGATCACTGCCAGGACATATATCAGTCATCAGGAGTCAGAGTATGCAGGACCGATGACTTGTTCCTGGACTAGAAGGATGCATTACCAAGGTGCTGTTGTCTTAAGGAGGGAGCAATCTCACAGAAGAAGCTGAGTAGCACTATTGCTGTAGTGTAGTGGTTATGATACTAGACTGTTGCCTGGAGTGTTGTGAGTTCAAAACTTACCTGATCTATAAAATTTTAATTTCTATATTTGGTTTGAGTACATTCTAGAAGTATCGACAAATGGCAAGAATCATTGTACTGGAATGTTCTTTAGCTGTATATATACTGTATGTGTTCTGGCCGGAGGCATTTCGCTCTGTGCTCTTGTATGTGCAACTGCTGAACAAACATTTGTTAAGTGAAGTTAGTGTCCATCATTCATCTACTTACACCTTCTTCTACATGACAATATAATAAGAGAAAGTTGAGATGGTAGACTGTAGTTTTTTCAACAATTATAGTTACAAAACTTAGAATAAAAGACAGTTTTTTGTAAATTGCCAGATGTGCTTTCTTCTGTATTATTGTATGATACTGATCCCATACCAAAAGTCAGCAGTTCAGTTTCTTTCTTTTGTTTGTTGATTTACAATGTACATGCCTAAATTTTCAGTGCTGCTCTGCAAAATCTGTAAAAGAAGTTCAGTGTTTATTCAGTTATGAATTTAAATATCAGTGGATATAAGAAATGAATATGTGAAAACGAAGTGGAGAAGACATTAATTAAAACTAATTATTTTTGCTTTGTTCAAAGATTACATGTGCTTAATTTCTTAAGGAAATGAGTGACATTTCACAAAATGTAATATGTTAGTGCTAATCAAAACAAATAATAGGCATGTAAGAGGTGAAGCAACTGCAATGTAAGTTCCAACTACAGTGTAAACAGATTATCAAGATGGGCTCAATATTATAAGGCATTTTGCTTTATATGGTAACTGCAGTAATTATTTATGTCAACCAATAATAACTGACAAATCAGTTACTCAAATATTTATTATGTCAGGAAACTTCTGACTGCAGAGGAACTGTGTGGATTTCTTACCATAACCATATTTTAGCGCCCCACCACTCAAATCCTGCATAGCACATTTGGCTTTTCCAGTCTCTCCTCTGTGAGAAGCAAAAGAATTCTTTCTTTCTCAGACTTAGTGATGGGAAGTTACAAAAGACAACATAATAATTCTTCAACAGTAACTAAAAGACAAGCTAGTTCTTACTGAACGATATGTCTCAGTTTGGCTAGCTAATATGGGAAGAGTGGAACACAAGACATTTGTATGACACTGAACCAAATTTACACTGTCACGTCAATGTGATTTTTCACAGAATGGACAACTCTATTCTACAACAGAAATTTCTAGTAATCAGAAGTGCCTAGGCAAAAAATTGTTTTATGTGGTAGTAGTAGTAGTAGTAGTAGTAAGAGTAGTAGTAGTAGCTTTATTCAGCTATAGATCTCTTTTTAAAAGGATATAGGACCTGTCAAAGTATTTACAAGTGTAAACCCATTTATAATAAACTAATTCATATACACATACATTTACAGACTTCTAGTTATAGACAATCATTAGGTTTACTCCTAGTATACAATACCTTTTTTACAAATAATTTATTAAATAATGTAATGCCACACTGTTCTCTCATATCCCATTATCAGTCACTGCACACACTATATACCCATTGTTTCATAACACTTCACTCACTACACAATCAAACACACACACATTGGTGATCTCTGGGCCATTTTCTGTACTGCAACTTCCCATTTGCCATCCTGAAAAACTGAGTCAGCATCCCTCTATAATGAGTGAGATGTTGAGCTCAGAAAGAGGAAGAGGTGTTAGTATTGTGCTATGCATAGCATCTGGGTAAGTTTTTCTAGGAAAGGAAAAAAAGAAGGAAAAAGACATAATGTGAAGTTGTTATGTGGAATTTTGAATGTTGAATGTTTTATAAAGCACTCCATCGTCAGGCCACGAGTGACCTACTGGGACCATCCAACCGCCGTGTCATCCTCAGAGGAGGATGCGGATAGGAGGGGCGTGGGGTCAGCACACCACTCTCCCGGTCGTTATGATGGGATTCTTGACCAAAGTCGCTACTATTTGGTCAAATAGCTCCTCAATTGGCATCACGAGGCTGAGTGCACCCCAAAAAATAGCAACAGCGCATGGCTGCTAGATGGTCACCCATCCAAGTACCGGCCACTCCCGACAGCGCTTAACTTCGGTGATCTCACAGGAACTGGTGTATGAACTGCGGCAAGGCCATTGCCTAATGTTTTATAATCATTATCATTATTTATTTATTTGTATAACATTTTTCTACACCCCATACTCTGTTTTATCTAAGTAATCCTTTAATGTATAAAATGTGTTGCATAACAGGTACATTTTAGCTAGCTTTTAAATAAGGGTATTTTTGCAATTTCTTTAATCTATTTTGGTAATTCATTGTGCAGTTTTATTCCTTGGTAAAAAATGCTGTTTTGAGTTTTATGTTTACTTTTTCTTGGTAAATGTAAGTTGAGTCTAGCTCTTGTTCCATGGTCATAACAGAGCTGTTTGTGCAGTAATTACCAATGTTATTTTTGATGTGTAAAACAGATTGGTAAATGTACTCACACAGAGCAGTTAAAATCCTGTGTTTTGAAGAGATTTTTACAATGAGCTCAACTACTACTTTTGGTTATTATGTAAATGAAGTAAAGCCACAAACATCTCTCCACTTAAGTCCACAGTAAAATCTTCTACTTTTTGTGTATAGAGTTAAAAACAATGGTTTTTAGATTAATATGTGTTCTCCCCCCCCCCCCCCCCCCCCCTCTGCAGGCTTCCTCATTCAATTCAAAGGAAACTGTTTCATAAAAGTATTTGATTGTTTCACATAGTCTGGTTCCACAGCACAGACTGATAATGAACTAGTTTTCTATTCACTATTGTTTTTAGTTATTGTGACACCTTGCAAATAAATAAACTACTGGGCATATTTTGAAACATTTGCAGTGAAGAATGTAGTCACTGGCCAGTTTTCATTTGGGAGCTTTTAGGTCACACACTGCTAAGTATGAAATTTAGCTAACATACTGAAATTGTCTTTAATGGTGGAAGGAAAGTGATGCCTTTTTCCATTTAGAGAAACTATGAGAGATGTGTTGGGAGTTATCTGCGTTGAAGTTGGCAGCTTTAGGCAATAAATGAGGGTATTGCTGCCTGCTATGCAACCCACAGAGCTGCTTCATGTCTCTCTTGTTTGTATGCTACCAATGCAGTCTGAAGCTGGAAATTAAAACTTACTGAAATGAAAAGACACTATGATTCTTGAGCTTATGATGATGATGACTGGATGTTTGTGGTCTACTCCCCAGTTTCTGGAAACTTTATGACAGGTGTAAAAGAGACCTGACTGCTAAATTCCTGTTACTTTCAAATGAACAACTGGATGTAGCCAAGGAGGACACGCTAGGATTTTCCTTAGCATGATGAACTATTTCCATTTCTTCAAAACAAGTTGTTTACCCCAGTGTAGAGTTCATCAACCTCTGCTGCACCATTGATTGTGGTTGAAGTCCTTTCAAATCCAGTATTTCTTCTGAGTACTCCTAAAGATGAATCAACTACTGCTTTGTGAATTTGAATAGTTCTATTAACACTGTTGTTGTTGTTGTTGTTGTTGTTGTTGTTATGGTCTTTAGTCCTGAGACTGGTTTGATGCAGCTCTCCATGCCACTCTATCCTGTGCAAGCTCCTTCATCTCCCAGTATGTAGTGCAGCCCACATCCTTCTGAATCTGCTTAGTGTATTCACCTCTTGGTCTGCCTCTACGATTTTTACCCTCCACACTGCCCTCCAATACTAAATTGGTGATCCCTTGATTCCTCAGAACATGTCCTACTAACTGATCCCTTCTTCTAGTCAAGTTGTGCCACAAACTCCTCTTCTCCCCAATCCTTTTCAGTACCTCCTCATTAGTTATGTGATCTACCCATCTAATCTTTAGCATCCTTCTGCAGCACCACATTTCGAAAGCTTCGATTCTCTTCTTGTCCAAACTATTTATCGTCCATGTTTCACTTCCATACATGGCTACACTCCATACAAATACTTTCAGAAATGACTTCCTGACACTTAAATCTAAACTCGACGTTAACAAATTTCTCTTCTTCAGAAACGCTTTCCTTTCCATTGCGAGTCTACATTTTATATCCTCTCTACTTTGACCATCATCAGTTATTTTGCTCCCCAAGTAGTAAAACTCCTTTACTACTTTAAGTGACTCATTTCCCAATCTAATTCCCTCAGCATCACCAGACTTAATTCGACTACATTCCATTATCCTCGTTTTGCTTTTGTTGATGTTCATCTTATCTCCTCCTTTCAAGACACTGTCCATTCCATTCAACGGCCCTTCCAAGTCCTTTGCTGTCTCTGACAGAATTACAATGTCATCGGCAAACCTTAAAATTTTTATTTCTTCTCCATGGATTTTAATACCTACTCCGAATTTTTCTTTTGTTTCCTTCACTGCTTGCTCAACATACAGATTGAATAACATCAGGGAGAGGCTACAACCCTGTCTCACTCCCTTCCCAACCACTGCTTCCCTATGTTAGCTTTAATAATTTGCAACTATTATTTGCATATGCACCATCTCAACCAAAGTTCCATTTTAGGTGCTCTTACAAAAAATGAATTTCTTCTGGTGGCATTACCAGTTTACCTTATTGTAATGTTAGTTTCTCAGCAGTAGAAACAGCAAGTTGAAATTTTTTATCCTGCTCCAAAAAGTGCAAACTGTCTGGACTCATTCTATAAAATTCATGGAATTTGTGTCTTTGCTGAGATATTTTGTGACATTTATACCATTTTATTGGTTTGTCAAGTACTTCCTTTTCTTTTCCAGTTTTCTTGAGTTTTAAGTAACAATAAGTCAAATTAATGCCCTTTTCTTAAGAGCTCATGACTGCAACTGAAACTGAAATAAACTGAAGTGTCAAGGAAACTGGTATTGGGATGCATATTCAAATACAGAAATATGTAAACAGGCAGAATATGATGCTGTGATCTTCAACACCTATATAAGACAACAGCTGTTGCAATTGCTAGATCATCTACTGCTGCTACATTGGCAGGTTATCAAGATTTAAATGAGTTTGAATGTAGTGTTATAGTCAGCATATGAGTGATGGGACTCAGCATCTCTGAGGTAGCTATGAAGTGGGGATTTTCCCATATGACCATTTCATGAGTATTTTGTGAATATCAAGAATCCAGTAAAACATCAAATATCTGACATTGTTGTGGATGGAAAAAGATCATGTAGGAATGGGACCAATGATGACTGAAGAGATTTGTTAAAAATGACAAAACTGCAACCCTTCCACAAATTGCTGCAAATTTGAGTGCTGGGCCACAACAAGGTCAGCATGTGAACCATTCCACGAAATATCATTGATATGAGCTTTCAGAGCCAAGAGTCCACTCATGTACACTTGATGACTGCATGATACAAAGCCTTACTCCTTGCCTAGGCCTGTCAACACTGATATTGGACTGTTGATGACTGTATTGAGTGGAAGGACATGTACGGGTATGGAGACCAACTCATGAATTCATGGACTCTGCAAGTAAGCAGGGGACTGTTCAAGCTGGTGGAGGCTCTGTTATGGTGTGGAGTGTCTGCAGTTGGAGTGATTTGGGACTCCTGGTACATCTAGACACGATTCTGACAGGTGACTCATATGTAAGCATACTGTCTGATTACCTGCATCCATTCATCTCCATTGTGCATTCTGACAGACTTGGGCAAATCCAGCATGACAATATGATGCTCTACACATCCAGAATTTCTACAGAGTGGTTCCAGAAACACCCTTCTGAGTTTACACACTTCTGCTGGCTACCAAACTTCCCAGGCATATCTGAGATGCCTGGCAACGTGCTGTTCAGAAGAAATCTCCACCCCCTCATACTCTTACAGATTTATGGACAGTCCTGTAGGATTCATGGTTTCATTTCCCTCCAGCACTACTTCAGACATTAGCCAAGTCCTCCCACATTGTGCTGCAGCACTTCTGATTGCCTGTGGAGGCCATACACAATACATACCAGTTTCTTTGGCTCTTCAGTGTGAAAATGTGACTTGTGCTGTTGTGCAGCTTGTCATATCATGAGTCATGTTAGTATTGTACCACACATTGTATCATCCCAACATGAACACAATTGTTGCTCTGACAAACATCATGTGACGTGATCTGTATTGCAACATTTTGTATCACATGTTCTATCACCTCAGTGACAACCAAACCAAACAAGTGGAACAGAAATCCTGATTTTGTTACATACATTAAATGCTATAAAGCTGTATTCAGGAAAATTGTACTTTCTGATAAAAAAATGATTAATAATAGACTCATCCTATGACACAGAAACAAGACAAAAGCAGTGTGGTCAGTTGTACTGTCAGAATCTTGAGCCAAAGTCAAAACTCAAGAGAGTCTGAAAATTAGATTTGAAAATGATATAGTATAAATGTATGTAAATTTCATAAGATTGCAAAAAATATATTTTAAACAATTTGAAAAACTGATCCAAAGAGATGAGGAAAATGAATTATTGTCTTTAAAAAACGAAATGTCTGGGTAGGACAAGTACATCTGTAATCAAGGATTTATTTGATGTTATTTATCTACCACTGTCAGTAATTATAAAACAATCCTTTGAGTAGGGATGCTTTACAAATGTATAAAAATATGCCAAGATAAGATTTCTGTGAGAGATGTATCACCCTATCTTTCTTCTGCCAGTCTTCTCTCAAGTGTCTGAAAAATTTCTGCAAAATAAATTAACAAATTTAATATTATGATGACATAATTTTTAGAAATCAGCTTGGATTCCCACAAAGAAAAAACACTATAAATGCGATCAATGATTTACTCAAAAGATATGCTCCACATTAGATAAGAATAGAAAGATCACGAGAATATACTGTGATCTAACAAAAGCATTCAGTCTAGTCATCCATTCCTTATTTCTACACAAATTACAGATATATGGAATCAGGCACACTGTATTACAGTGGTTCAGCTCTTCTTCAAAAGATAGAAAATAAAGAGTAATTGTTACTTTGAATTCAAACAATTATTTCTAACCTGAAAACCTATTTTCAAAGAAGCCCCACAAGGTTTGACATTAGATCCATACTTCTTCAATTTCTGCATACCACTTGCTACTGATATTCATTTAGTTTTATTTGCTGATGAAACATGATCTCTAATGAAAAATGAGATGTGCAAAATAAACCCAGAAAGTGTCAAAAATGCGCTAGAAAAACTTCAGCCTGGGTTATATTAAAATGGACTAAAATTGTATGAAACTAAAACCAAAATGATGCATTTAGAGACTACATCTTTAGAACAAAGTGAAATAAAAATAACATGCAATGACCAGAATATCACATAGGAAGACATTGTAAAGTTCTTGATACAAATTTAAATTTGAATGTACATGTTGACTACCTAGTAAATAAACAAATTAGCTGAGCATTTGCAATTTGTATTTTGCTAGGTGCCATAAACTTAGACTCCAGAAAGGTAATCTATAATTGCTGCTTTGAATTGGTTATTCATTACAGTATAATCTTTAGGGGACATTCAACAAATGTATCAAGGCTTCTAGTATTACAGGAGAAATTAATTAGGAAAATATTGTTGATGCTAAAAAATTAAAAATACTATTCATTCTCTCCCTTTGCATATGATAGGCTGTAATGTAGGAAAATAGGACAGTATTTAATAAAGAATAACATTCCAAACATGTTGGGGAACGTGATACTACAATGCACGTTTACGCTAAGTTAGACGGGTGCAAGAGCATAAACTGTAAGGTTGTTGGATTACTGTATTAATGAGAGTAAGTTCAGTTAACATGAACTGTGCTCAATTAATAAGTAATTTATGGAGATACTGAACTGCAAACTAAAACTTTGAAAGTATAATGTAAGTAAAAGCTCAGTTTGTTATTTGTAACAATATTGTGAAAAGGAAAGTTGCTACTCATTATATAGCAAAGATGCTGAGTCATAGATAGGCACAATCAAAAGACTGTCACAAATACTTGTGTAGCTTTTGACCAGTAAGGCTTCATCAAAATTATATGACAAACACACACACATACACACCATGCAAATGCAATTCATACACTCATGACAGCAATCTCAGGCAATTGGCAATGTGTTCCATCCACCTTCCAAGATTAGGGCACTACTCAGCTCTGTGAAAGATGATTTAAGGTTTAGAAAAGCTTGTATACACAAAATTCTGTGTCAACGTGGGAAGGCTTACATCAGCCATTCGATTCGCACAGTTCATGAGACGTGCATGGAACATCACCATACCACGAGGCTCCAACAGCCGGAAAAATTGTCAGTAGCAGAACATTGTTTAAACACAGGACACAGTATAAAATCTGAAGGAACTGTGATAGTTGCCAATGCTTCCAGTTTTTGGAATAATGTCTATAAAAAGGCAATTAAAATTAGGTTGGTGGATAGTTTAATTAATAAAGACAATGAGTTTCTTCTTAGCATCTCATGGTATCCTGTATTGTCCCACATCAAAACAAAATGTTCTTTGTTGTGAGCAGTCTGAGTGTTCAAAAATCATCTCTGAGTATGTTATATTGTTGCTGCCAGTGTTCTACTAAGGGTGGCATCACCTGCCCAGCCTTGGAGGGCAGCATGCATTGTGTACGAAATGGAGGCCTATATAAGGTGTTGATTTGCAGCCTGGCATCTGTTCTCAGTGTGACTCATCAGCAGAGGCAGCATTCTTCTGAAGATAGCAGCTGGAATGCCCAAAATATTAAATGAAGTTGATTTTAGGATCCAGTAACAAACCCGAAGAGACTTTCAAGTTGTCTTGCATTTTTAGAAGGTTTTTTTTTCACTATCTATGAGCAGAAATATTTTTTGCCTTTGGTGACATTAGATACAATGAACTACTGTGCTGTATGGTTTCATGGAAGTTCCTTAAACATAAATTGTGGAAATATTTGAGGAACTTTTGTGTTATATTTACAACTGCAAAGATAGGAAGTTAGATTTGTTGGTTTGCTATTGTAATTATCCTGATCTGTTGCCAGCATTTGAATGTAACTATTATAGTGAATGCATTGGCAAGATATGATATGAAAAGAGAATAGTAAGATCAAAATTTAAAACTTTAATAACACTTGTCTGTTAAGTATATTCAATGGTGAAAAATGGTGTGAACTGCAATAATGTCTGAAATGTATTGGAGAAGAGTACTGAACAAGTGTTGGATAATTATAATTTAAGAATTGATGCACTATGGTCAGAATATTTTACAATGTGGAGACATCAGGTTGAATACTTATGATTAAATATGAGAAGTTGACTGTGAATATAATGATACTACATTGAGGAAGATGTATATATGCTATGATAATGATATGAGGGATTTTCTTTATGTACTGATTAGATCTGTATGAGATATAGGTTGTGTTTTAGCATGTCAAAGATGATGATTATGATTAGGCAGCTATAAGTTAGAGAACTTTATTCTCTTCTGTGGCATGTGATCATGAATTGTGTCATATACTATATGTTTATACCAGGAAATTAGGTGAAGGAGTACACTAATTGGATCTGATGATTTTACGAGGGTCACTCCAAAAGAAATTCACACTATTTTTTTTAATCCATCTTTTATTCTACATGTTTGAAAGTTTTACAGTGTGTAGATACATCCTTTAGGAACAATATTTTCATTTCTCCACATAATTTCCATCCCTCTCAACTGCCTTATGCCATCTTGGAACAGGCAACTGTATACCCGCATAGTAAAATTATGGACCAACCTGTTGGAGCCACTGTCTGGCAGTGTGCATGAGGGAGTCATCATCTTCAAACCTTGTTCCATGAAGAGTATCTTTCAGTTTCCCAAAGAGATGATAGTCACATGGAGCCAGGTCAGGACTGTAAGGTGGGTGCTTCAGTGTTGTCCATCGGAGTTTTGTGATTGCTTCCATGGTTTTTTGACTGACATGTGGCCATGCATTGTCGTGCAACAGCAAAACATCCTACTTTTGCCAATGTGGTTGAACACGACTCAGTGGAGCTTGAAGTTTCTTCAGTGTCATCAATTATGCATCAGAATTTATGGTGGTTCCACTTGGCACAATGTCCACAAGCAAGAGTCCTTTGGAATCGAAAAACACCATAGCCATAAATTTTTCAACAGAAGGTGTGGTTTTGAATTTGATTTTATTGGGTGAATTTGCATAATGCCACTCCGCTGATTGCCTCTTCATCTGGTGAAAAATGATGAAGCCATGTTTCATCACCTGTCACAATTCTTCCACGAAATTCATCTCTACCATTCTCGTACTGTTCCAAAAGTTCACTGCATACCGTTTTTCTTGTTTCTTTGTGAGCCACTGTCAACATCCTGGGAACCCAGCTGGCGCAAACCTTTTTTAACACCGACACTTTCAGTATTCTGCAAACACTTCCTTCCCCTATCCCAATGTAGCGTGACAATTTGTTCACTGTGATGCGTCTGTCAAAAGTCAGCAATTCGTTAACTCTCTGCACATTGTCTGGAGTGTGTGCAGTACGAGGACTGCCGCTGTGAGGATAATCCTCAATATTGCCGTGCCCGCTTTCATCATGTAACCTGCTTGCCCACCGACTAACTGTATTGCGATCGACAGCAGCATCCCCATACACATTTTTCAACCTCTTGTGGATGTTTCCCACTGTCTCATTTTCACAGCACAGGAATTCTATGATAGCACGTTGCTTCTGATGAATGTATATAGTATAGCAGCCATCTTGAAGACATGCTGTGATGGTGCTACTCACATGAACAGGTTGAACTCAGTTTGAAAATAAGCAGGAAGGATGTATCTACACACTGTAAAACTTTCACACATGCAGAATGAAAACTGTATTTTTACAAAAATAGTGTGCATTTCTTTTGGAGTGACCCTCATATATCAGTGATGTTTTGAGATGATGAAAGTGATAGAACTGTTATTTATGGAAAATGTCTGGGTTGAAGTGATGTTGGTGACTGGCATTTTGTACTAGCTTAGTTTATTGTAGCAATCTACACTATTTAAATGGGATAATGCCCAAAGAGGAATTTGAGTATTTTTGTAACTGTAATGAAATGAGAGTAGTAGGTTTGTTGCAGAAGGGGGGTAGGGTGGGTTTATGGCTCTCCTTGTGTATAAAAAAATTTTGTTGCTAGTAAATAAATTTTCTGAAAGAGCAATAAGCACAATGGGACACTACTGACAAGAACACATTCTGTCATAGGAATTTGAAACTGGTGTGGGATTATACCTTGATTTTTATGCCATTAATTGTAAGATATGAAAGTTACAAGAATATTTTTCAGATTCATTTCAGAATGTATCATGTTGTCATAGTTGTATTTTGCCATGCATGAGATATATACATATACTTGAATTTTTTAAATACTCTAAGAAAATGAGAGAGGGAGTATGAAACTAAAATTAGAAAAATGTAAATTTGCAATGAAACAGTCAAAATTTCTTGGCCATTGCACAAGTGGAAAAGGGATTTTGCCTGATGGAGAAAAGATTGAGGCCACTGCAAAATTCCCAAAATCTTCGAATAAAATAGATTTGAAGTCATATTTTGGACTAGTGAACTTTTATTGAAAATAAGTGAAAACACAGGCACTTAATGCACCATGTTTAAATAACCTGTTAAGAAAAAATGCACTGTGGGATTGGTCTGATGACTGTCAATTAGCTTTTGAGGAAATTAAGAAAAAGTTGATAGAAAGTGAAATCCTTTATAGGCCTGATTTATCATTACCATTTTGATTGATGACTGACTGTTATGATTATGGTTTGGGGGTACATTTGTTCCAAGAAAGGAAATCAATGGGGAAATAGAACATCATTTTATAGCATTTGCAAGTAGAACCTTACAGAAACATGAGAGAAATTATATGATTACAGAAAAGGAACTTTTGGCAATAGTATGTGGATTCAAAAAATTTACAAATTATTTGTGGGCATGAAGTCAATGGCTATACATATCATAAAGCATTATCTTACATACAGGAATGTAAATTGTATCATGGGAGAATTAACATGTGGTCAATGTTCTTACAGCAGTGTAGATATACAGTTCATTTCATAAAAGTAATGGAAAATGTAATTGCTGATGCCCTGTCAAGAATGCCAGTGGGAAATGTAAATGATAGTAAAAATGATAGTCAAGGAAAGAATTTCAAAATTATGTACTTTAAAGATGTGAAAGAAGAAAATGAAATTATGAAAATTGTAGTCAATTGAGAAGATACCAAAATGGTGATGATCATTGGACGCTTCTTAAAAGTTATTTAGGGAAGAAAGGTCATGAGAACGTACAAATGTACTACCAAGTCTTCAAAGGTATTCTGTTTTATAGACAAAACCCAGACAGTGATTCATGGAAAGTCTGCTGGCCAGATTCTCACATCAATACATTAATAAAATATACACATGAAAGTTTCAGATACTGTGGTGCATTTAAATGTATTAAAAACATCCAAGAATGTATAAATTTTCACAACATATCTAGGAGGGCTAGAACTTTACTTACCAGTTGTGATTGATGTCAAAGAACAACAGTTAGTAACAAAACCAACAAGGGTCTTTTACAAAACGTGATACCTCATAAACAGTTGGATTTTGTGGGAATAGATTTGTATGGCCAACTTCCAAGAGCTAAAGGAGAGTTTCAGTATATTTTTGATGTTGTAGATTTCTTTTCAAAATACGTAAAATTTTATCCTTTAAAGAAAGCAACTAGCAAGAAAACAGCAACCAGATTTGTGAAAGACTATTTTATTAAAGTGGATACACAAAAAGAAATTATATCAGACAATGGGAGTCAGTTTACTTCAAAGTTTTGCAAGGGATTTGTAGAAGAATATAATATCAGACATATCCTACTTTCATCTTATTCACCAAAATGTAACCCAAGTGAGTGTTATATGAGGAAAATTGGAAGATTATGTAGAACTTACTGTCATAAGGATCACACTCACTGATTAAATTGTATCAATGATTTTGAAGATATTATGAATAGCTTACAACATACTACCACAGGATACTCTCCTTACAAGATCATATTTGATCAAAAGCCACCTTACTTAATTAAAAGACTTATAGAGTTTCCAGCATTTAAAAGCATAACAGCAGCTGAAAGAGAGGAAGTAGTTAGAAGAAACATGAATGACTATTATGAAAAAAGGAAGAGATGGCGTGACAAACACATAAAAAACACAGAATTCAAAGCTGGAGATCTAGTTTTGACAAAAAGTTACAAGAAGTCTAAAGCTCTAAATAATGAAATCAAAAAATTCTTTGATATTTATGTAGGACCATTTGAAATTGTTCATAACCCACATCCAAATGCATACAGACTTGTATATCCAAAGCTCAAAAGGTTATTTGGACTTAGGAATGTTACACAGCTAAAATTGTACAGACAACCTTAATTACCCATTTAGCATCATCATATGTGTTCTTTGATATTTGAAATACCATAGGAAATTTATTTGATATGCATCTTACATTACACAGTCAAGATTGTACTGTATACTTTATCAAACTCTATGGTGAGTGCTTTAACCCAGTGAAAGTGAAATAACTAATAAGAGGAAATTTGTTTTCATTTCTGTTATCACTGAATATTTGAACATTTTTTTGAATTCTTATATCCATCATGAATTACGAAGTAAACAGTGATTTGAGGAGCTGAAATAGTTGAAACTACATTCTGTGCACTATATAGTAAAGGCAAAATTTGGGGGTGAAAATTCCTCTCAGAAACTTTTTTTAGTAATTTTGACGTGAAATATAACAGGTAGTTTCTCAGATACACCATGTGGCATATGGTACCATGTTCCAGCCAGTGACTTCATATTTATTTTCTGGAATCACTCCTCTCCTACTATCCTATCTAGATAGTAAGTGCAATTAGGTTTCTTCTACTATCCTAGGGTATACAGTGTGCAACATGTAAGACACAAGACTATATTTTGACCAGTTAAGTGATATCCATTATTCTTATTAAGATTCAACATGTAGTAGTTTACCACTGTGTACCAGTAAAATGTAACAGAGTAAGAAAGATTTTTGTGGTAAGAGGGGGTAAGTTTTTATGCTGATTTTGTAAGCCATGCCTATGAAATGTAAGACAGGAGAATATATGTGATGCATGGACAAGAATTCTGTAACTTGATTTGTATCTCTCAGACCTTCCTCCTGAAAGAAAATACTGGTCAGAAATGATACATATTCATATGTGAGCATTTTTCGCACTTGGATGCTTGCATTCCATTTTGTCCATTTATTGATCTGAAATTTATAGTGACTTGATATAATATTTGTATACCATATTTCTATAATTTCATGTTTATGTATTAATTACATGAAATATGTCATTGACCTTACACTTTACATGTGCCTTGTCAATTGGAAGGAGAACATATGTGATGATTAGCCCAAAGAGGCATTCCACTTTATCTGTTAATTGATCTGAAACTTATGGTGACTTGATATGATATTTGTGTACCTTATTTCTATATTTTCATGTTTATGTATTAAATACTCTGTCTAGCAGAATGCTATTGTTTACCCTTTGTCATTCAGCCAATATGAAGTGTTGGGGTTAATTTTCGGGGACTGGGAGGGTGAAGCTCTGTCAAGTCCATTCTGTAGGGAATGCCAAACACACTTCTCCCTCTGGCGCCACAGTGAAGTACAGGAACAGTGGGGGTCCTGGGTAGGGGTGGGGGGGTTTCTTGTCTTTGGGGTCTGTCATCTTCTTCTTCTTCAGCTCCAACACTCCGAATCTTCACTTTCATTTCTTACTTCTCACCAGGGTACCAAGCTATCCTTCCCTCTGTCCACATGCATATGTCTCTATTGCTGAGACCCTTCTCATTTGCTGTGTCAGTTTTTGTCTTTGTGACTAAAGACTGTTACATAGGAGGATCCGGGAAACAAGTCAGCATTTCTGCATTATTAAGTAACCATAGTTTCAAAGATGTCACATGTACAGATAATTTTTTTTTGTAATTGATATATTACTCACTTATGTTTCATTTTGTTGTGTTTGGAACCCAAAATGGTGGAGAACCAAATTTCAAGAAATTTCTTGTATCATAAAGTGTAGTACCATATTATAAAAATGTTGAAACAGTCTGTGTACTGTGACTTAATCAATATTTGTACATGTAGTCCAAGTGGACTCTGTTGTGAATCGTCTTTTAGTTAGCCGCAGATGGAAATGTGTGGAAATGTGATTATTCAGCAATATATGTGAATATTAATATAAAATGCATAAACTAGTGTAATAGCACTTGAGAATTTTGTACTAGTTATATAATTTGAAATCCAAAATTACAATTTTACTTCATGTAGTTAATAAGAACACATTTTATGTGATATACTATCAAAGAACAAGTTAAAATTGCAAAATGAGATTTAACACACGAAATGTTCAAATATGATCAGTTGGAATTTTGCTGAATTGAATAATTATGTTCAAAACAATCAATTACACAATATATGATGGTGATAAAGAGTGGAATTTGTATCACATTCCAGGTTTTCCAACAAAGAACTTCTGACGAGCAAAGAACCATACTGAACTTCAGTTCAGTTCCCCTCATTACACATGGAGAAGAGTGAGCACTTTGGTATATTATGGTCTAATGCTGTGCATTACTAAGAAGAACTTGGTACACCGGCCTACAATAGGAGGTTGCCATCTAATATGGATTTTGAGTCTTGTAGTATGTGATAATAATGCTTGTTCCACAATGCATCAACAGTATTAAGAAAGAGTTATATACACCAGTGTCTCCCTTGCACTCAGGAGAACCTTGAGGCTCTAATAACAGACATAACTATTCAGAAACAAGACCAATTCAGCTAACTTCCATTAGATAATTTTTCTGATTGAAACAGATTTACCTCCTGTTCATGCTGAAATACAAGATACAGACAATCCTGTGAATTAACTTGTTGCTTCTTTGTGCTATTGATCAATATTTTGTATGATCCAGTTGAAACTGATACAAAGTAATTTATGATAATCTTACATATTTAATTGAAAACATAGTTAAGAGTTCATTGTGATGTATGTGTACACTTCATTTTGGAGATTAAGCAGAAATCTGATCTCGTACCATACGTAAATTGCCAATCCATCCAATTGATTGTAAAATGAATACTGTTACATGGATCTACCAGAAAAGGTTTCATTCAACTTTTAATTGCACAAATCCTTTTGTGGGTTGTTGAGACATAACAGTCCATTGAAACCTATTTAATGTGTATAAGTCCTGTAATTGGTAGGACCATTTAAGATTAACATAATTAGGTGAAATCTGGAACAAATGATCAAGAACATCGGCCAAAGTCATTTTTTGAAACGGAGATGGATTTGTGGCAAAACAATAACTAAATTAAATTCTGTAGTGTTTAAATGAAAAACCAACTGAGAGAATCAGAATCGATTAGAAAATTAAAATGTAATTAGCGAAAATGTTATAAGTGGCATGTAAACATAGGTAGTTCCTTAGGTATTTTGTCAATAATAAATAAAAGATCTATTTTGCCACACTCAATGGGAGACTTGGAAACATATATATTGGTAGGAACATTTTCCGATCCATGTATCTTTTGCATTTTATAAAAAATAGTAAAAGTGTTGTGAATATTTCATATTTTAACATTTTCACACTTCTAAAATGTTAAGTGCGTAAAATTTGATAAATGTATTTGCTCTATAAGTCCCAGTGCAACTGTTGAAATTTGTCATTAATGTTAAGACAACAGTTTTAGTTGTAATTTTGTTAAAAAACCCTTTATAACAAGAAAAATGATTGTCCAGATTTATATATAAAGGGGCAGCCATGTTGGCATGAGAGAGCAGTGTCTTATTAATTTCCGTGCAAGAAGCATGTAATGACTTAAGGAAGATGTATGTCAGTGTTGTAAGCATGTCAGTATAATTATGAAGTGACAGAATAAAAGTTCTGAAACTTAATGTTTGTATTTATTATTCATGGCATAACAACCATTTTCAGTCTCAAGCAGCAGCAGAGTTAAAGAAAATGGATTAATACACTATACAAAATTATATCATCATCATCATCATCATCATCATTTAAGACTGATTATGCCTTTCAGCGTTCAGTCTGGAGCATAGCCCCCCTTATACAGTTCCTCCACGATCCCCTATTCAGTGCTAACATTGGTGCCTCTTCTGATGTTAAGCCTATTACTTCAAAATCATTCTTAACCGAATCCAGGTACCTTCTCCTTGGTCTGCCCCGATTCCTCCTACCCTCTACTGCTGAATCCATGAGTCTCTTGGGTAACCTTGCTTCTCCCATGCGTGTAACATGACCCCACCATCTAAGCCTGTTCGCCCTGACTGCTACATCTATAGAGTTCATTCCCAGTTTTTCTTTGATTTCCTCATTGTGGACACCCTCCTGCCATTGTTCCCATCTACTAGTACCTGCAATCATCCTAGCTACTTTCATATCCGTAACCTCAACCGTGTTGATAAGGTAGCCTGAATCCACCCAGCTTTCGCTCCCATACAACAAAGTTGGTCGAAAGATTGAACGGTGCACAGATAACTTAGTCTTGGTACTGACTTCCTTCTTGCAGAAGAGAGTAGATCGTAGTTGAGCGCTCACTGCATTAGCTTTGCTACACCTCGCTTCCAGTTCTTTCGCTATGTTGCCATCCTGTGAGAATATGCATCCTAAGTACTTGAAACCATCCACCTGTTCTAACTTTGTTCCTCCTATTTGGCACTCAATCCGTTTATATTTCTTTCCCATTGACATTACTTTCGTTTTGGAGATGCTAATCTTCATACCATAGTCCTTACATTTCTGATCTAGCTCTGAAATATTACTTTGCAAACTTTCAATCGAATCTGCCATCACAACTAAGTCATCCGCATATGCAAGACTGCTTATTTTGTGTTCACATACCTTAATCTCACCCAGCCAGTCTATTGTTTTCAATATATGATCCATAAATAATATGAACAACAGTGGAGACAGGTTGCAGCCTTGTCTTACCCCTGAAACTACTGTGAACCATGAATTCAATTTACCGTCAACTCTAACTGCTGCCTGACTATCCATGTAAAGACCTTTAATTGCTTGCAAAAGTTTGCCTCCTATTCCATAATCTTGTAGAACAGACAATAACTTCCTCCTAGGAACCCGGTCATATGCCTTTTCTAGATCTATAAAGCATAGATACAATTCCCTGTTCCACTCATAGCACTTCTCCATTATTTGCCATAAGCTAAAGATCTGGTCCTGACAACCTCTAAGAGGCCTAAACCCACACTGATTTTCATCCAATTGGTCCTCAACTAATACTCACACTTTCCTTTCAACACAAAATTATAAGCTTTGTTAAATAATAATAATTTCACAATATGCTTGACTGTACAAATGAATTGGTTTGTACCTTAAGTGTCTAATTACACAAAAAGGTAATGGGAGGAAATTTTGACAAGGAGCAACAAGCTATGCTGTCTATGGGTAATGAATTCAATGTAATGTTACCAGATGATTAATATGCTAAGCAGCTACCCTTGTATAAGCTGAGGAACTTGCAATTATTGAAAATAAATGTTGGTGTGAATATGAATTATAATCAGTGACAGCATTATTGGCCCTTGACCATGCAGTTCAAAAGGAATGCTGTGTTGTCAGCTCACTGAAACTGCAGAGATAGCTTCTACATTATGTTCCTGCAATGACGCCTTCTAGACATTTCAACCATTACACACACACACACACACACACACACACACACACACACACACACACACACACACACACACACAAAAAAAAAAAAAAAAAAAAAAAAAACACTTTAAGCACACACAAATTATGATGGAAATCAGTTAATCATATGTTCATGCATGTAAAACATGATAGAATGCTCAAATATGGTGGAAGTTTACACAGTACGGAACATGGAAACAGACTGAATGCTGCTTGGTTATTTGGACAGCTGTCTACTGCACATCCCCAGCCTAGAGGCCGTAAGTGTTGCTGTGGACTGTAAGTACCTGTTTCAAGAATATTTCATACAAGTGAAGCCCTTTGCATTTCATCAGGAATAACAACAACACAAATCTTTCCCAGATGGCAAAGTGACCATAACAATTTTAAATAAGTTATTTTCCTAATGATAGCTTGTGGGTGGAAAGTATTTGCCATGTCATTTACATGCATGAAATGTCTTACACTATACCAGTTACTTTTTTGGAGTGATTCACTTAGATGACTGCTACTGGTATAATTCAGTTTAATGGAACATTGTACTGTGATGGAAACTAGTTATACTATATGCCAATTATTGTTATATGTGATACAGTTATCCAGTTACTATCATGATATGTAAAACTTCCTATACAAATGGCAAAGACTCATGTATGCTTGGTTACTGAAGGATGGAGGTAAGAGTGTACTATAAATGAGTGTACATATCAATGCAGAAGCAAAACAAATATATATTGCATTTGACATATTAGTGTACCATTACAATGTGAATGCTACTTGATGAATTAACAAAACAACTGAATCCACTGTAATCAGTAATTCACTTATTTAACATTTTGTCTTGTAAACTTTGGTTTCATGTAGACTACATGTGTCCCTAATGCTAGAGCTAGGCACTCTAGTTACTAAGCATCTGTATGTGTGACTGAGTTTTGCTACCTGAAACATGATTTCTTAAACTATACACTTCCACTATTTAGTAATAGAATTTCATAAGATGTTTAAGTTTTAAGTGTACCATGTTAAAAACTGTAAGGTTTAGCCACCCACTGCTCATTTAGATCTGTACATATTTCTGTAATTGTGATATTACTGAACTTTTAATAGTGAGGACTTTTTGTTATTTTACAGAAGGACAAAGCTTCTGAATAAAACTGAGAAGAAATGGGATACTGAAAGGTGATGTTTAAAGTGTAAGTTCATAGAGCAGAGGAAGACCTTTGAGAAAGCATTTATAAAAAGAAATGATTTGTAATTATGTTAAAGCAATTCTTTGTATGAAATATGTGTAATATAAGTAATAGAATGTAATTTCTCACCACTTTGTTTTATAAACAGATTGGTTGCCACAATAATTTTGTATATCATAAGCTTCCTATTCTGGTGCATACATGCCATGACAAAGTCTCGCCCA
Organism: Schistocerca cancellata; assembly: GCF_023864275.1. Lineage (NCBI taxonomy): Eukaryota > Metazoa > Arthropoda > Insecta > Orthoptera > Acrididae > Schistocerca > Schistocerca cancellata. The sequence goes on from NC_064632.1 coordinate 573,096,353, forward strand.
TAATTCTAATTAATTTATAGAGATATTGGACTACAAACTAAAATTATGTCAAATAAATGTAAAAAAAAGCCCAATTTATCATTCATGGAATTTATATGTAGAAAAGTGGTAGTAATCACAATACAGCCAGCTGTAAAGACACAGGATTTATGTTAGGAACAAAGCTACACTGTATTTGTGAAGTAATTGTTATTGATGTACATCCTGTATAGCTTTAATGTGAAAAATAACGTATCAACATGCTATTTCAGAAATATTGTAATGGGTTCATTCTCTTCAAAACTTCCTTATTGTAAAACTTCACACATCTCCTATAAATCAAATCAAGTGTCTTGAAACTGCATATAACAAGATGAATAAATCACACTTCAAATTGCACTTTAGCATGCAGCCACTGCAGTAAATTAAATGTAGAGAGCAGCACTTGACCTACATGAAAATTATTTTCAGTTCTGTTATTCTGGCTTTGACCTTCACAGTTCATCCCAGTTCACACTATCAACCACAAATACCACTATGGAGCAAATCTTGTGGCACTTTAGTGTAAGCATTCCTAGGTCTTTGAAGAAGATTCTGTAAAATATTCTCTTACCAAATCTATACAATATCTATCCTTTACATCTCTGTAGAATAAGTACTTTTTGGCCTTTAGCTAGATTTCCCTGGAAGATCACACCACAGTACAGTACTGACTGAAAATATGCTAACAGTACCATCTGCTGGATAACTCAATGAGAGAGACTTCTAAATGTAAATCAAGCAGAAATCAGCTTCTTCGTTAACTTTTGATACCTATCAGACTTTTATTTCCTTGGGTAGGTTGTTAAACAGTAGCATATTTCTTTGCCAAAATTAGATTCGTTAAATGGTAAAGCAGATGATTTTTTTCTTATAGCACTGTACTTGTGAATATCTCTGTTACTCTCAAACTAGTATGCACTGTTCATAAAAAAATTATAAGTGAATAAATGTCCTGTGGGGCTGTAGCTAATATTCCCAGCAGCTTAAAAAGATGTCTGCAAGATGTTTGTATGTGAACCCTATAAATAATTGCAATTACTATCGTTTGCGCAATGAATGCTTTCTGCCTAAGTGCAGAGTTATTCCATAATATTATTACATAATACATTAGTAAATGAAAATATACAAAATATGTTGGCTTACTGACTTCTGTATCCCTGAAGGTGGCAGTTATTCCTCTGGTAAGGTAATATTTATTTTCTTCAAAAGATGATTCCAAAATTAATACAAATCTTTCTTGAAGTAGGTGGTACTGGTTCTGATTTTCATGGATGTACTTCATATTAGGCAGTATGAATGAAATTCCTTGGAACAGATTCAAGATCAAGGTATTGCAGAACCATAATTTTCTGTCATTGGGGCATTAACAGAGAAGTCAGTTTCACACAGATATGTAATTATTAATGGTAAAGGTACATCAACTTTTGTGACAACTGATCAATATCATCATTTAAACTGGACCACGATTCTGATAGCAACATTAAATAAAATTTTTCTTCTGACAAAGCAGATTGTTTTTTCTGCTGACTTGATCAAAAGTCATGCAGTGACAATAAATGAGTTTTTAATCCACAGTTAATTTTTATTTTTGATCTGCTGTTCATTAGGAACATGTAGATATTCTCTCTTTTCAGGTGCTGTAAAACATCTCCAATAAATTGCCTCCAATAAATTTCTTTAATATCCAACAATGATTCAGATTCCCTGAATAGCCTGATTGTGATATAGAGGAAAGTTCAGAGATATTTGGGCTTCATAGCTTGCTGCAACTTGCTCTGTTGGAGGGTGTTTCCACTGCAGGTACATTGGAATGTCCACTGATGTGACAGTGTTTATGCACTTGTCCTGCATTGCTACTCTCTGAAGGATTTTATACGTACCATTTAGCATTAAAGAGATTAACCTTTCACGTGTTAACATTTCTGATTTAATTTGCTTCATGGCTGTTTCATGCTCACTATGGTGACTCTGTAGTCTGAACTTTCCTTCTGGCTAACCATTCACTTTACAAACTCTGCTGTCACAGAGTACAGGAACCATCTGCTTGTTCTGCCACCAATCTCTGCATCACTGCCATTGCCAGAGATCATAGACTATGTTCTACCTAGGTAGAGTGGGAGAGAAAAATTTCTCAACTATTTGAACCCCTTTCTCTTTTAAGGCACTCTTACTGTTGTTTGGAATGAAGCACATTTCAGGTTGCCATCTCTCTAGTAAATACTGCCTTATTTGTGTCAAACATTCCTTCAGACAATAAAAATTAGTAAATAGAAGTAATTCTACTTTTATTTTGCACACTTTTTTTAATGTTATGAAAAGAGGTATGTACATTTTGCAGGCCGTTGAGTGATCTTCATGGTTCCATGGAACATAGTATAAGAAACACTGGCTTGTTATAACTTTCTGCATACAGTTTTGTTGGTAAGAATAAAACTTGGTATGAGCTGAACTACATGCTCAACAAAAACTTAGTTTATCTTATAGAATATTATGATAAACACAACTAAATACCTTTGATAAGTGACAGAGGATCTCAACTGGTAATATTTAAAGATTTTATTATGTGCTCAGTAAATCTACAAAAAACTGACTCTGAAGGACGGGAATTTTGAAATTCAAAGTGTGATTGGCTAAGTATCCCATTACTACACAGGGGGTGACAGCCATGGATCACATCACCTTCTAAAAAATTTAAGAAAATGATGTAAGATGCAATACTGGGCTGCTGTTACTGACATCTGTGCAATCGCACTTGTTATAGAGTGACTTGATGATGTCATACATTAATCTGTCTGGGGAAACAACCTGAAGTAATGTTGAATTATGTAAGGGAGTAAGTACATTACATAAATATTGTGATACAACTTTTTAGTGTCTTTTTGGAGATATTGTCTGCCTCATATGAACTTTTACTTTTTAGACTTATGGTGATCATCCTTATTTCAGATGGCAATGGGACATTAATTTGTATTTCAGTAAATATCCTCTGTACTGCTTCTTCAGTGCAGGCTGTTGCTTCCTCTTATGAATTTTATGCAAAAAAATTTCACCTATTTTTAAAAATTAATTATTAAAAATATCTGCTACACATAACTGTCTTTTACAATGATCCATTTACTTTAACAAAAGTGATGCCATCATCTATGGTTTCCTTCTCTGTCTCTCTTTTAATCATATTCCATACTGATTTGCTTTTCTTATGTGGGCTGTCAGTTTCAGAAAAGATGTGCATACTCCTGTTTCTTAATATGTTACTGTACATTTTGTATGCTGAAATTATTTTTGGATCATTGCTTGTTCTGACTATTTTGTGCGTGATCTTTCTTTGTGAAGAGATTGATAGCTGTAGTGTTCCTTGGTTTCTTTAATAACTTCTGATTACTACAATTAATTATGCTTTTAGGAAAAGTACTTTCACAAATAGATACAAACTCATGTGTTGAACTTAGAGCTAGCAATATGTTTATTTCAAAGCCTGTTGTTGTTGTTGTTGTTGTGGTCTTCAGTCCTGAGACTGGTTTGATGCAGCTCTCCATGCTACTCTATCCTGTGCAAGCTTTTTCATCTCCCAGTACCTACTGCAACCTACATCCTTCTGAATCTGCTTAGTGTATTCATCTCTTGGTCTCCCCCTATTATTTTTACCCTCCACGCTGCCCTCCAATACTAAATTGGTGATCCCTTGATGCCACAGTACATGTCCTACCAACCGATCCCTTCTCCTGGTCAAGTAGTGCCACTAACTTCTCTTCTCCCCAATCCTATTCAATACTTCCTCATTAGTTATGTGATCTACCCATCTAATCTTCAGCGTTCTTCTGTAGCACCGCATTTTGAAAGCTTCTATTCTCTTCTTGTCCAAACTATTTACCGTCCATGTTTCACTTCCATACATGGCTACACTCCATACAAATACTTTCAGAAATGACTTCCTGACACTTAAATCTATACTCGATGTTAACAAATTTCTCTTCTTCAGAAACGCTTTCCTTGCCATTGCCAGTCTACATTTTATATCCTCTCTACTTCATCCATCATCAGTTATTTTGCTCCCCAAATAGCAAACTCCTTTACTACTTTAAGTGTCTCATTTCCTAATCTAATTCCCTCAGCATCACCAGACTTAATTTGACTACATTCCATTATCCTCGTTTTGCTTTTGTTGATGTTCATCTTATATCCTCCCTTCAAGACACCATCCATTCCGTTCAACTGCTCTTCCAAGTCCTTTGCTGTCCCTGACAGAATTACAATGTCATCAGCGAACCTCAAAGTTTTTATTGCTTCTCCATGGATTTTAATACCTACTCCAAATTTTTCTTTTGTTTCCTTTACTGCTTGCTCAATATACAGATTGAATAACATCGGGGAGAGGCTACAACCCTGCCTTACTCCCTTCCCAACCACTGCTTCCCTTTCATGTCCCTCGACTCTGCCATCTGGTTTCTGTACAATATGTAAATAGCCTTTCACACCCTGTATTTTATCCCTGCCACCTTTAGAATTTGAAAGAGAGTATTCCAGTCAACATTGTCAAAAGCTTTCTCTAAGTCTACAAATGCTAGAAACGTAGGTTTGCCTTTCCTTAATCTTTCTTCTAAGATAAGTCGTAGGGTCAGTATTGCCTCACGTGTTCCAGTATTTCTACGGAATCCAAACTGATCTTCCCCGAGGTCGGCTTCTATGAGTTTTTCCATTCGTCTGTAAAGAATTTGTGTTAGTATTTTGCAGCTGTGGCTTATTAAACTGATAGTTCGGTAATTTTCACATCTGTCAACACCTGCTTTCTTTGGGATTGGAATTATTATATTCTTCTTGAAGTATGAGGGTATTTCGCCTGTTTCATACATCTTGCTCACCAGATGGTAGAGTTTTGTCAGGACTGGCTCTCCCAAGGCCGTCAGTAGTTCCAATAGAATGTTGTCTACTCCGGGGGCCTTGTTTTGGCTCAGGTCTTTCAGTGCTCTGTCAAACTCTTCACGCAGTATCATATCTCCCATTTCATCTTCATCTCCATCCTCTTTCATTTCCATAATATTGTCCTCAAGTACATCGCCCTTGTATAGACCCTCTATATACTCCTTCCACCTTTCTGCTTTCCCTTCTTTGCTTAGAACTGGGTTTCCATCTGAGCTCCTGATATTCATGCAAGTGGTTCTCCTTTCTCCAAAGGTCTCTTTAATTTTCCTGTAGACAGTATCTATCTTACCCCTAGTGAGATAAGCCTCTACATCCTTACATTTGTCCTCTAGCCATACCTGTTTAGCCATTTTGCACTTCCTGTTGATCTCATTTTTGAGACATTTGTATTTCTTTTTGCCTGCTTCATTTAGTGCATTTTTATATTTTCTCCTTTCATCAATTAAATTCAATATTTCTTCTGTTACCCAAGGATTTCTACTAGCCCTCGTCTTTTTACCTACTTGTACCTACTTGATCCTCTGCTGCCTTCACTACTTCATCCCTCAAAGCTACCCATTCTTCTTCTACTGTATTTCTTTCCCCCATTCCTGTCAATTGTTCCCATATGCTCTCCCTGAAACTCTGTACAACCTCTGGTTCTTTCAGTTTATCCAGGTCCCATCTGCTTAAATTCCCACCTTTTTGCAGTTTCTTCAGTTTTAATCTACAGGTAATAACCAATAGATTGTGGTCAGAGTCCACATCTGCCCCTGGAAATGTCTTACAATTTAAAACCTGGTTCCTAAATCTCTGTCTTACCATTATATAATCTATCTGATACCTTTTAGTATCTCCAGGGTTCTTCAATGTATACAACCTTCTATCACGATTCTTAAACCAAGTGTTAGCTATGATTAAGTTGTGCTCTGTGCAAAATTCTACCAGACGGCTTCCTCTTTCATTTCTTAGCCCCAATCCATATTCACCTACTACATTTCCTTCTCTCCCTTTTCCTACTATCGATTTCCACTCCCCCATGTCTATTAATTTTTCAGTTGTCTTAACTATCTGAATAATTTCTTTTATATCATCATACATTTCTTCAATTTCTTCGTCATCTGCAGAGCTAGTTGGCATATAAACTTGTACTACTGTAGTAGGTGTGGGCTTCGTATCTATCTTGGCCACAATAATGCGTTCACTATGCTTTTTGTAGTAGCTTACCCGCATTCCTTCTTTCCTATTCATTATTAAACCTACCCCTGTTTGACTTTGTGTTTATAACCCTGTAGTCACCTGACCAGAAGCCTTGTTCCTCCTGCCACTGAACTTCACTAATTCCCACCATATCTAACTTTAACCTATCCATTTCCCTTTTTAAATTTTCTAACCTACCTGCCCGATTAAGGGATCTGACATTCCACGCTCCGATCCATAGAACGCCAGTTTTCTTTCTCCTGATAACGACATCCTCTTGAGTAGTCCCCGCCCGGAGATCTGAATGGGGGACTATTTTACCTCCAGAATATTTTACCTAAGAGGACGCCATCATCATTTAATCATACAGTAAAGCTGCATGCCCTCAGGAAAAATTACGGCAGTAGTTTCCCCTTGCTTTCAGCCGTTCGCAGTACCAGCACAGCAAGGCCGTTTTGGTTATTGTTACAAGGCCAGATCAGTCAATCATCCAGACCGTTGCCCTTGCAACTACTGAAAAGGCTGCTGCCCCTCTTCAGGAACCACACGTTTGTCTGGCCTCTCAACAGATACCCCTCCGTTGTGGTTGTACCTACGGTACGGCTATCTGTATCGCTGAGGCGCGCAAGCCTCCCCACCAACGGCAAGGTCCATGGTTCATGGGGGGGTTCAAAGCCTACCTCACTCAAATTTTTTAAGCTTTTGTTAAACCCTGAGTACTTTTGTCATTAGTGAGTCTCACTATTTTCTTTGAGTGTTTCTAAACTGTACATGGAGAAAAGCTACATAATATCACTACATGTGCATCCTGATCTGACAATCTGTATGCCACAGGATTAGCCTGTGTCTTTGACTTAAGCTTTTATGAATACAAAGAAAAGGATCCTAGTATTCTGAGCAACTTTTGTAGGGGCGATGATGACTCATACTAAATTATAAGTGACTAATAGCAACTATAGATCACTTTTTGTGTCAGATTTCCTCAAAAAGTTCACATGAATATTACCATAGGAATAAACCCTTCCTTCTAACAGACTGCACAAAAATCTGTCAAAATTTTTCAATGAAAATTTCTCAGTTACCCAGTAGGGACTTGTTCCACAATTCTGGCCATGTCAGGTATGGATGTGCATGGCTCCTTTATCAGTCCACATCTTAGGTTTGAAGAGTCCTCCAAAGTTCTCTGGGGAATAATGTGTGTAGGTCAAGAACAGCAACAGGTGAACCACCAAAGTTTTCCATATCTGAACTTTGTCTTATTACTGTGGTGTCATTTGATAACGTGACCCTCTGCTTGCTACTGTTAAGATAACATGCTATATACAGGGTAGTCATAAACATGTGCAAATTCAAGCAGCTCACCAGAGACAGTATCACTAAATGTGTGTTTTGTTTGGTTTCCTAAAACCAAACTAGAAAGTTACACAGAAACTGGACATGTGATGGCAGTAATGATCAAATTCAAGGCAAAAGCTGAGCAGTTTCATGGAGTGTCATCTAAGATTCTATATTACAAGAACAACTGACACTAATTGTATTTGACAAGGCATTTGAATATGCATGCACAATAGCCTGATTGCCTAATTTCATTGTTAATTAACTCAGAAATGGTGCAATGTATCAAATTTTTTCTTACTCAAACAATGGAAAATCCAGGATGGATCGTAACAATACCAGAGAAGGAAAGTTGCTACTTACCATATAGCGGAGATGCTGAGTCGTGTCAGGCACAACAGAAAGATTCATACAATTACAGCTTTTGGCCATTAAGGCCTTTGTCAGCAGTAGACACACATACACACACATGCACACACACTCTCACAAACGCAATTTGCACAAACATGATTTTTTCTTAAAGTTGTTTCTCAGCACAGTCTACCCGGCAACAACTTTACAAACTTTTCAGACTGTTTCCATCCACCATGTATATGGTAGTGGAATGCCCATAATGACACTTTGGTGTCTCTAGTAGAATTTTATGAGGTATAAATAATATTTCTGTTTGCTGATGACACTAGCTTGGTAGTAAAGGATGTTGTGTGCAACATTGGCTCGGCTTCATGACATAAATTCATGGCGCGTAGAAAAAAAACTAATGCTAAATCACAGTAAGACTCAATTTTTTACAGTTTCATACACAATTCAACAAAACCTGACGTATTAACTTCACAGATTGGGCATATGATTAGTGAAACTGAACAGTTCAAATTTCTACATGTTTAGATAGATACTAAGCGGTCATGGAAAGCCCATGTTCAGGATCTTGTTCAGAGACTTAATGCTACCATTTTTACTACTTGAATGGTCTCTGAAGTAAGTGATCATTTGACATGAAAATTAGTCTACTTTGCTTACTTTCATTCACTTATGTCATATGTTATTATATTTTGGGGTAATTCTTCCCATTCTAAAAGGATATTTTTGGCTCAGAAACAGACGGATCGGACAATAAGCAGTGTAAGTTCATGAACCTCTTGTCGACTCCTGTTATGAGTCTGGGTATTTTGACATTGGCCTCTCAATACATATAATCCCTACTGCCATTTCTTGTTAACAATATTAGCTTATTTCCAAGAATAAGCAATTGTCACCCAGTTAATACTCGACAGAAATCAAATGTGCATTTGGATCGGACTTGTGCAGAAAGGTGTGCTGCATCCATTTTCAATAAGCTACCATTCAAAAATCTTATCAGTAATACATGCATTTTCGAATCAAAACTGAAGAGTTTCCTCATGGGTCACTCCTTCTATTCTGTCAAGGAGAACCTTGAAAAATTAAGCTGTTTCTTGTTGCATTGTTGATTGCATTTACTTAAACTTATGGCTTGACTGACTTTTTTGGGTTCATAAACATTTGTTTTTTATCTTTTATTAATTTTATGTTGTAATTCATGTACTGACACATTCTGTGACCTTGGAGATTTGCTCCTCAATTTGGTCCTATGGAATTTGATGTTTAAATAAATAAATAAATATATCTAAAAACAAAGATGATGTGACTTACCAAATGAAAGTGCTGGCAGGTTGATAGACACACAAACAAACACAAACATACACACAAAATTCAAGCTTTTGCAACCAACGGTTGCTTCATCAGGAAAGAGGGAAGAGAGGGAAAGACGAAAGGATGTGGGTTTTAAGGGAGAGGGTAAGGAGTCATTCCAATCCTGGGAGCGGAAAGACTTACCTTAGGGGGAAAAAAGGACAGGTATACACTCGCACACACACACATATCCATCCGCACATACACAGACACAAGCAGACATAAATAAAATTATCCAAGGATTTGGCAAGACACATAAAATGCCAACAAGATATTTATTATTGCTTAGTTGAAGTGAGATAGTTGGAAGAAATATTGATTGCTCTGTACAGAAGCCTTTACAGAAGCTGAACTGAGCTGAAGTACTTTAGTCTTGTGGAGCAGGGACATGTGCCTGTAATTGGGGATCACTCGCTTATTCCAGTATTATAAATAGTTATTACTGTTATGTACATCAGTCTTTCAGGAAAAATATCTTAAACTATCTGTTCTACTGATTACAAAGATAACTTAAAAGGGATGCTAAAATCAGCATTGTACAAGATTGTGCTGGTTTCTTTGAAATACTTTATAATCAGAAGAGTGACTGATTTCCCCACTGAATTTTTTACACATGGCTAGGGGACTTCAACTTCACCTCTCTCACCCATTCCACACTCTCACCATATTATGCAATGTTGCAGCAAAGTGTAATTTTCCACTTAGTGAGTGAGATGCAGAAAAACTAAATCATTGGCAGATTAAAACTTTGTGCCAGACCGAGACTCAAACTAGGGACCTTTGCCTTTCACAGGCAAGTGCTCTACCATCTGAGATACCCAAGCATGACTCACACCCTGTCTGCACAGCTTTACTTCTGCCAGTACCTTGTCTCCTACCTTCCAAACTTTACAGAAGCTCTCCTGCGAACCTGGCAGAACTAGCACTCCTGAAAGAAAGGATATTGCGGAGACATGGGTTAGCCACAGCTTGGGGGATGTTTCGAGAATGAGATTTTCACTCTGCAGCAGAGTGTGCACTGATATGAAACTTCTGTAAATTTTTGAAGGTAGGAGATGAGATACTGGCAGAAGTAAAGCTGTGCGGACAGGGCGTGAGTTGTGCTTGGGTACCTCAGATGGTAGAGCACTTGCCCACAAAAGGCATAGGTCCCGAGTTTGAGTCTCGGTCCGGCAAACAGTTTTAATCTGTCAGGAAGTTTCATATCAGTGCACACTCCACTGCAGAGTGAAAATCTCATTCTGGATACATCATTGGTATCTTCCTGAGGTTTAGCTCGCAGCAGCTCCAATAGCCTCAGAAACTGCTATGTGCTGCATCCTATTTCTCATGAACAAACAGAATGGACTGTATTTCTTAGAGTGACCTGTGGGTTTTTAAAGTGCTTTGTGATGCTTCATTGATCTTAAGATAAACTGCTCCAGAAAGGGAGAAAGCTCTGTCGCATAATCTCCTGAGTCTCAACAGGTCCAGCTGCCTTCTCACTGTCTAGTGATATTAGTTCCTTTCATATTCCACTATCAGTCACCTCAGTGCCTTATTTGTCTCTTTGGTGTTGAGATGTTGGGTTATGGAATCTGAATTTTAGCCATTAGTAATCCCATAGATGTATTATGCCTCCAAGTGTAGTCCGAATCTTTGTACCAAGAGATGACTGATTGATGTTGACTGTTTTCTTACCTTTCTTAATATTTCTTCGAACACTTATATTTATTCATGTTGTAACATCCATATGGTCACTTGATTTCCTCCTCTGCTTTCATCTAAACAAACAGTTGGTGTCTATTGGCTGTCATGGTGTCTCAGAAGTTGTTGCCATGAGTCGGTTCACTGATAATTGGTGATTTTCAGAGGATACATTCAGAGGATTCTGAATTAATCCTCTTCCCTAGCCTATCTTTTCTAGTCAAGATTGTCTCCTAGCCTGTTGTTGTAAAAACTGAAAAGTCTCCATATTGTTGTAAAATATAACAAAATATATGTGCGCCACTCTCTGTTTTCTGTTAAGCATTCTGCCACAACAGCTCCTGAGACAGGTGGGGTATAAAAGCATCAGATAAACATCTTTGATGCTTACTTTCATCCAGAGTATTCCACATTTGGAGTCCACAGTAACATCATCAAATATTATTATTGTGTCTTCCAACAACAGCAATCAGGATGCAGATGACCAAGGTCAGACAACAACGTCAGAGAACACAAGGTTTATCGGCCTCCGTTCTGCTCACAAAGAATGGCGCTCCATGCAGCTGACACATCAACTGGCACCATGCACAGTCACATCTTAGACCTTAGGTGCATAATAGAACACACGTGGTACTCTCTCTGCTGTGTCAAAGTTTGAAACCAATGCAGAACAGTTTAGCCACATTACGAAGGGTAAAAAGCTGCCATTCTGTCATTACACGCCATGTGAAAGGGAGTCAACAATAACTGTTTTTCTCATTTATAGCTGAAAGCAAGGATCGATTAACTATTGAATGACTATTTGCATTATTATTTCACATGTAGTAGTAAAATTAATATAATTACCCTGTAATTCTGAATATTAATACAATCATTATAGTCTTTACATTTGGCCAGCAGAAGGGGGTAAGGAACAGTATGGAGCACTGCATTGGCATTTCTTTCTTTTTGAAAGTGACAGAATTATTGTTCTTTGGTGCATTTGTGTATTTGTTACACTACGAGTCATTCAGTTCACCACTTCCACAAGGGCACAAGAAAATTATCGTCTTGGCAAGAAATACATTTAGTTTTCTGATGATGCATCCACAATATTTATTTTTACATACAATTTATACATATAATGTATGACGAATGGGTAGTTTTTTATAGTGTAGTGATGTTAGACAGTTATTGTACAATCACACACAGATAGTAAAAACAGTTCTTTGATAAAAAGGATTTGACAGCTGTTTTGAATGAATTTACTTGATTAATTCTCTCTGGAATTTGTTGCACCTTAGTGTATAATGCTGCACCTGAATGATAAGCATTCTTTTGACAGAGTGTTGTGCTGGAACAGTTTACACAAATATTTTTCCTCGACCTAGTATGCTGCTCATACACAGCATTGTTTGGGATTAAGGCATCTTCATCATACATTTCCTTACAGGCAACATTCAAATGTAAATAGAGTGAAGAGGAAGAATATTTATATACCTAAAAATGGCTTACATGAGCTTCTGTTTCCTTATTTTTGTAGTATTGTAATTATTCTCTTTTGCTTCCAGAATTTTGTTAAGGCATGATGGGAATTACCACAAAAGATAACATTGCACCTTAACAGTGAGAGTATCTGGGGAGAATACACAGTGCTTACAATTTCAAGAGTTGCATTACTGGATAGCATACTTTAACTTCGAGAGTTGTGAGTTTAAGGAAGATAATAGGTGAGAGTCTTATTTTAGATTTCCTTGCAGGCAAAGGTATGGGAATTTGGTCTCAGTGATATTTTGAATTTGATGGTGATTATGTGAATTAGTGGCTTTCCTGCATTTTTATTTTTCTGGGTCTGAAGGTGCAAAGTAACAGTTTTTTGTGTAAGATAAGCTTGTTTCTATAGAGGTCCTTGGAAATTTAATCTCTGATGATGATGATGATGTTTGGTTTATGGGATGCTCAACTGCATGGTTATCAGCACCCAAATTTAATCTCTGATGACATCTGCAGAAGTGGTAATGCCTTCTCTGTTTTTTGATTCAATAAATAGACTGGTATCATCTGCAAATAGTATTGCTTCTGCATTCTTTATACACGAGGGCACATCATTAATGAGCTGTAGAAAAAGAAATGATACTAAGCCAGAAACCTGTGGTACACTGTGTAACGGTACGGATGGCTCTGAAAGGTACTTCTGTGTAGTGCTACTAAGCTTGTGTTTGACCTCTGCAGTGTGAAATCAATTACATAAATAAGATTTCAGTCACTTATTTGGTGCACCTTACATACCGTGACAGATAAGTTCATTTAGGGGAATGGAACAATCTATAACATCAAAAGCCTTTGTCTCATCCAAGAAAATATCTGCGATTTTGGAGTGTTTTTCAAATGAATCTATGATGTGGTCACAAGATTAAAAGTAGCAGTATCAGTGGAATTCAGTGCTCTGAAACAATTTTAGCTTATTTGATAATACATTATTCTGACTGAAAATGTTTGTTAACCAAGCTAGAAAGTGTTGTTGAGTTATTTTTGAGAAGCCAGATACAGTTTACAGATATATAATTTCACATTTCCTTGGAGTCTCCTTTCTTATCTAGAAGTATTACTTTAGCAGTTTTTAGAAGATCTGGGAAATTGCTCTCTGACAATGAAGAATTGTATATGTTGACTAGGAGTGTGAGAATAGAGTTTGCTAATTTCTTTATCATGTGCTCAAAGACGTTTATCCTAATGTCTGGATATCACATAAAATAAACGTTTGTGTTTTATAACTTTTTCTTAATTGGGTGCAGGTAATGAAATAATATCAAGGTAATAAGTGTAATATATCAGAAAACGCTGATTATACAGTACTGGCCATTAAAATTGCTACACCACGAAGATGACGTGCTACAGATGCGAAATTTAACCAAGAGGAAGAAGATGCTGTGATATGCAAATGATTAGTTTTTCAGAGCATTCACACAAGGTTGGCACCGGTGGCGACACCTACACCATGCTGACATGAGGAAAGTTTCCAACCGATTTCTCATTCACAAACAGCAGTTGACCAGCGTCGCCTGGTGAAATGTTGTTGTGATGCCTTGTGTAAGGAGGAGAAATGCGTCCCATCACATATCTGACTTTGATAAAGATCGGACTGTAGCCCATTGCAATTGTGGTTTATTGTATCGCCACATTGCTGTTTGTGTTGGTTGAGATCCAATGACTGTTAGCAGAATATGGAATCGGTGGGTTCTCCTGTAATACAGTAAGACCGTGCTGGATTTAAATGGCCTCGCATCGCTAGCAGTTGAGATGACAGGCTTCTTATCCGCATGGCTGTAATGGATCGTGCAGCCACGTCTTGATCCCTGAGTCAACAGGTGGGGACGTTTGCAAGAGAACAACCATCTGCATGAACAGTTCGATGATGTATGCAGCAGCATGGACTATCAGCTCGGAGACCATGGCTGCGGTTACCCTTGACACTGCATCACAGACAGGAGCGCCTGCGATGGTGTACTCAATGACAAACCTGGGTGCATGAATAGCAAAATGTCATTTTTTTGGATGAATCCAGGTTCTGCTTACAGCATCATGATGGTCACATCCATGTTTGGCGACATCACAGTGAACGCACATTGGAAGCATGTATTCGTCATCGCCATACTGGCGTATCACCTAGGGTGATGGTATGAGGTGCCATTGTTTACTCGTCTCGGTCGCCTCTTGTTCGCATTGATGGCACTTTGAACAGTGGAAGTTACATTTCAGATGTCTTACGACCTGGGGCTCTACCCTTCATTCGATCCCTGTGAAACTCTACATTTCAGCAGGATAATGCACGACCGCATGTTGCAGGTCCTGTACGGACACAGAAAATGTTCGACTGCTGCCCTGGCCAGTGCATTCTCCAGATCTCTCACCAACTGAAAACGTCTGGTCAATGGTGGCCGAGCAACTGGCTCATCACAATATGCCAGTCACTAATTATGATGAACTGTGGTATCATGTTGAAGCTGCATGGGCATCTGTATCTGTACACGCCATCGAAGTTCTGTTTGACTCAATGCTCAGGCGTATCAAGGCTGTTATTACAGCCAGAGGTGGTTGTTCTGGGTACTGATTTCTCAGGATCTAGGCACCCAAATTGCGTGAAAATGTAATCACTTGTCAGTTCTACTGTAATATATTTGTCCAATGAATACCCGTTTATCATCTGCATTTCTTCTTGGTGTAGCAATTTTACTGGCCAGTAGTGTATAAAAAAACTCTTGCAGTGACTTAAATATTAACATTCTGTCATCTTAAAATCTTCTTCATTCATGGAGCTTTCAATCCAAGGACCAAAGTATTTTTGAGAGATAATCTACATATACACTATGTGACCAAAAATATTTGGACACACATATGTAATGTTGAACGTACCACTAGATTCATGAGAGCCAGACAGGCCAGTATAAAAGAAATCAAAGAGTATTCTTGTGGTGGATGCAGGTTCTATACCCATTCCTGAGTTTGCAGTCCATTCTTCTACCGCAGCTTGCCATCTAGGTGACACTGGTACCTCCAATCTTCGGATATGTCGCTCTTGTCTGGGACAATGCAGCAGACACACACACATACATACTCACACACACACACACGCTAGTGGTCTGCAAATGCTTGAGAACCGTGTACTCCACCTAGCCCTACACATGCCACAATGTTTCCTGATTGGCGACCTTTCGCAAATCAGTGAATTACCCCACTGTCAAACGGCGCGTCCCTTTCATCAGAAGACAGAGCAGTCCAACAGCCAGCACATGCCCGAAATTTTCACACATTCTCTGGGAGTAAACACCACCCATTGAGTGACTAAGTCGCTGCTAGTATGAGAGGACATCATTAAATTAGTGTAACATCGACTAAGGACAACCAGAACCACAGACCGTCCGCCTTACCCAGTCACAGTTTGGGAGGAATAAGTTTAAGCGTTTGAACTCTGCCATAGTTCAGTATTTGAAGAAATCCCGTCATTTTCTACTTGTCAATAGGGAACCAGTGACAGCAGAATGCGTTGGTGAGAACTAAGTGACTTCAAACATGAACTGGCCATTAGATGTCACCTAAATAAAAAATACGTCAGGAACATTTCAGTCCTTCTAAAGCTGCCCAAGTCGACTGTTGATGATATGACTGTGGAGTGGAAACGCGAAGGAACAACCAAACCTAGACCAGGCAGACTTCAGGAACTGACGGGCAGAGACCTAGGAGCATTGCTGATGGATGTAGCGGAAGGAATCATTCGTGTGTTCCAAAGTGCACAGGGAATCCACCTAGCACAGTCACTGTGCATAGTGAGTTAAAAAGAACGTGGTAAATGCTAGGCAGCTTCTCATAAATCATACGTATTTGTATTCAGTGTTCCGTGACGTCTGAGCTGGTGCACAGAGAAACGTCATTGGATAGCGGACGGCTATAAACGGGCGATCTGGAGTGATTATCACGCTGCAGACTGTGACAACCCTTTGGAAGTGTTTGCGTTTGGCGAATGCATGGAGAACGCTACCTGCCATCATCTATAGCGCCAACAGTGAAGTAAAGGGGAGGTGTCGTTACGATATGGAGATGTTTTTCGTGGTGAGGGTTTAATCTCGTTATTGCGCTTAAATGTTCAAATGTGTGTGAATTTCTAAGGGACCGAACTGCTGACGTCTTCGGTCCCTAGACTTACACACTACTTACACTAACTTATGCTAAGAACAACACAAAAACACACACACACACACACACACACATGCCCGAGGGAGGACTCGAACCTCTAGCGGGAGGAGCCGCGCAATCCGTGGCATGGCGCCTCAAACCGCGTGGCCACTCCGCGCGGCTATTGTGCTTAAGAAAACACTGAATTCGGAATAATTTAAAAACACATTTTACAGTACTGCGTACTGCTCGCAGCAGAGGTACACCTCAGAGATTGTAAGTTCATGTATGAGCATGACAATGCACTCTGTGATTAGTGACATCTGTAAGGTTCTGGTAACGATTTGTGGACAGTGACAATATTGAACTGGACCGTTCAGTCCAGAGTCCCAACTTGAACGTGGTAGAAAGCTCTTGGGATGATTTAGAACGCCGACTTCGATCTAGATCCCAGCGTGCAAACCCACTACCTTCCCCGGTTCCTTCTTGAACAAAAATGGGCTGCATTCCTCCACAGACATTCAGTCAGATCACTAAGAGTGTCCCGAGCAGAGTTGAAGCCATCATGGAGCCGAAACGTATACAGACACCATATTTATGTTCTCCAGTAGGTGTCCAGATACATTTGATCAGACAGTGTATAGGCCCCTAATGCTCTTTATAATTCAATTCGTAATATTTAGATACAAATAAATACTCTTAAATAGAAGATCGTTCGCATCTTTTTGGCAACAATAGCACGCTTAGATTCAGCCTGTGAGTTCTCTGAGTTGCTTTCGATAAATGTATTTGCATATTGCTTTTGTATCTAATTCAGCTTTGCCAGTGGAATGGAACATTTTTAGCTTTCGAAATTACTTTCTTTCGACGCTATTAAATGCTGCGGAAGATTTCACCAATATATTAAAGAAGCCTTTACTGAAAATATTAAGATAAACTCAACGCTGTTTTAGAAGTCGTGTAGAAATGAATACCACCACCAGTCATCTCACTGAGATGTAGATTTCAACAAAATGACGTCCTGTATGGTATGTGTCATCTCTGATTTACAGTAAGTGCCATGTGGCACCAACCAATGACCTTTAGGCTGGCATATGTCTGAGTAGAAGTCCTCTCACCAGAGGTGTGCATGTCTTCCCTGCACGTTATTTTGCTATGCTCCGGCCGCACCATTGACGGTGACTTTGAATTCAGCTCAGCAGAAGTGAGTGCAAATAGAAGAGGAGGCGTTTGTGATTACGCTGTAAGTAAATTCCATACATGCCTCACTGGAGTCAAGCTCCATTGTGCGACGGACCACAAATCTCTGTTGACATTGTTTGTGTGGTATTGTCCAAAGTTTCTGTGCCTTAAGAAAGTCGTTGTCTCGCGTCGCTACCACAGCAGATAACGATGTCTTGTAGCATACTGCAGGGCGCGCTGGAGAAGCCACACCCTCTCTTAGCTTTGCAGCGCCACTGCACCGAACCGCCGAAATACGGCCGAGTCGAAGAAGGCTCACCCCAGTTTGTGATCGCTGATTATGACGACAGTGTTCTCTTAAATTGATCACAAGTGTATTTCATGTCTTAAGCTGAACGTGAATAGTTTTGTAAAATTGTCAGTATCTTTCTTTCTTTTGCTGGTGCCTCGTCCCGCAGTTGCGCAGGGTCGGCACGGTTAGAAACGGATTTGGCAAGGTTAGTTATAAGGGGCGGCCGGATGCCCTTCCTGCCGCCACCCCGTATCCCCCCGGAATTAGCGTACCTCAGCTGTCGGCGTCTACTGTAATCTATGGTGTAGTGTCAACGTGTTCAGTTGTCTGCGAGTCGTGTAACTGAGGCGGTGCGTGGGAACCAGCCCGGTATTCATCTAGCGGGATATGGAAAACCGCCTAAAAACCACATCCAGGCTGGCCGACACACCGGCCGACGTCGGTAATCTGCCGGGCGGATTCGATCCGGGGCCGGCGCGCCCACACGAGTCCAGGAAGCAGCACATTAGCGCTCTCGTCTAACCTGGCGGGTTTTGTAAAACTTTCAGTATGTGATACTTTAATATTCAAAGTTAGCTACAAATACTCGGAAAATTCATGTGGAAATGGATTAAACAACGTTAAGTAAATCTTCATACAATTCTTACAACAAAGTGAAGCAATGTTTCTTATGTTTCACTCCACCATCTCCCAGAACAATAAAAAAAACTCACACTTATACCAGACGATTGTAGCTTCGTCAGGTGATAACAAATGACGGCAAGAAATGGGGCCTAAGTTGATCATCTTTTAAGTGTGTTCGCCTGCCACTTGCATCTGTGTGCGAGCTGTGCACGTCTTTCTGATAATTACTGTGCTTTAATTTTGTTCTTCTCAATTAGTGTGTCCTGTTCCTTGTTGCACCATGTCTGAGCTGCCTCAGGAAATGCCTTAGCCGACCCTGCACAGTGTCAGGCACAGCAAAGTGAATGCCTGCTGCTCGGTGTTGGCCATTTGACATCATTACGGAGTAAACAAGCAGCTCTGTTGCTGACAGCTGCACCATAGCCCACACCATATCTAGGGATAAGAATGGTTGGACAAAGGGGTGTAGATGGAGGCCACAATTCGAAGCCTACAAAATAACAGGAGTGGAGCGCAATCCTTAGTTTTTATGCAACGTTGGTCCCAACATGTACAGCCTATGTGTCAATTTGTGTGCAGACACTGTTCCTGAGAGCGTCTCGCATGACTACCTTTCAAAATTGGTGGACGGACATTCTGATAATCAGGTCCATGTAGCAGCTGCAAGGTTTAAACTGTGGTGTCACCGCCAGACACCACACTTGCTAGGTGGTAGCCTTTAAATCGGCCGCGGTCCGTTAGTATACGACGGACCCGCGTGTCGCCACTGTCAGTGATGGCAGACCGAGCGCCGCCACACCGCAGGTCTAGAGACACGTCCTAGCACTCGCCCCAGTTGTACAGCCAACTTTGCTAGCGAAGCTACACTGACAAATACGCTCTCATTTGCCGAGACGATAGTTAGCATAGCCTTCAGCTACGTCATTTGCTACGACCTAGCAAGGCGCCATAGCATTTGATATTGAGATTATAACATGTACCGTCAAGAGCGATGTACACCAATTGTGGATTAAAGTTAAGTATTATATCAACTACGTACTTTATTTGCTACTATTAATTCCCTTAACTGTTCCAGACCTCACGCCAGCCTGCGTGAGCTTAACGCGTGCATTTCGCGCTCCTCTAGCTATACGGTGTTGACTCTTCTGCCAACACATCATAAACTTTTTCATCTGAAACAGCAGCCTGCTCAGGCAATAAAATGCTGGATCACAGAACTTAGATGTATCATAAGATACTGGAAGCTTAAGCGTTCTTGTGGAATTGCCTGTTGTGATGCCATGTTACATGGTGCAATCACACAGATTGTATCAGACGGACGCATTTGCGCTGCAGTTCTCGAACTACACGGCTCCGATTTGAAAACAATGCCCCAAAATTAAACCTTATCTTCGCTGTGTATCGAAATGAAGTGTACGGGTCGTTTTATTTACTAAAGCTACCCTGGAGAATCCTGCAGGGCTGTCCATAAATCTGTAAGATCTCCGCTGAACGGCACATTGCAAGGCATCACAGATATGCTCAGTGATGTTATTGTCTGGTGAGATTGATGGACAGCGGGAGCGTTTAAACTCAGAGGAGTGTTCCTGGAGCCACGCTGTAGCAATTCTGGACGTGCGGGGTGTCACAGTGTCTTGCTGGAATTGCCCAAGTCTGTCGGAATGTCGGAATGCACAGTGGATATGAATGGATGCAAGTTATCAAACAGGATGCTTAAGTACGTGTCACCTGTCAGAGTCGTATCTAGACATATCAGGCTGCAGTGCATACAGACACAGTGTCTTTCCCTTGAGTGATCCGAAGATGGTTGTAATTTAATTTATATTTTTGCGATCAAGACAGCTACAATATTTGTAAAAAAATCTTTAAAAATGTTTTAAAAATCAATAATGTTCATGTAAATCTTTGATGAAGTAAAGTGCTTGATACAGGACTCTTCGCCTCCCTTTTCCACGAAATGCTGGTATTAAAGTGTGCTTCAAGGGATGACTTCTGGAAGGAAGGAGTCATCCACGGTGGATTTAAGATTGGAAAAAATGGGAAGACTTTCGAGGGAATGTAGTTAACTTAAACCCACTTATGAGTACGGCACATAATCACCAGGCCCGTTACAACTGTAGATTTCTCTATTAGGTGACATAACTCGGAAACAAAAGTTGTTTACAGGCCAACATTGCTTTAAAAGGCTTTAAATAAACACTAATAGTAACTCGATGCAAATACAGTAATGTGTATATGGTTTCGACTAATTACAGCGACGTATAAACTCCCACGCTGTGGAACAGCTCCGCCGGCCAACCTGTTTAAATTCGTAATTACTGGCCGCACATTATACCGGTTCCACGAAGCCATTTCGCTTTCCGGAAAAATGCTCAAAGAGCAGTCATCCATTTCAGTGGAATTGTTTCGGGATCTCATTAAACGCAACTCTTTGTGTCCCTGGCGCTACCTATTCATTCTGCGCGTTTCCTTGAAAGCGCCGTTAATTAAAGAAATATAAAGCGGAAGCCATTCCCGTAGCTTTTTTTTCTGCTGTTCCAAAAATTCTGGTTCATCTCATTCCATTACACAAAATTCGACTTTTTTGTGCTGATTGTCAAGCGCTCTAGTTGACGTGTACGAAATTTTCATCATTCTAGAAGGTTATTCGTTAAAAATGGCACGATTTGTTGTTATTTCCGAGATAATTTGTCTATAATGTTCTGCCTTTTTTCCCACTAGTGCCTCCTCCTCCAAATACATACAGAGGTTTTAACGAACTGCCACAATTACAAACGGAACGAAACGCAAAGATTCCTCTCTTTTTTTCGCTTATTTCATCAGTTCTTTTTTTAAATAGACATTTTGCCTACGTACCTTTTATTAGATATGTGAGACATCTGATGACTGAAAAACCGTCCAAAGACATACAGAGCACAAAATGTGTAACAGATTTTAATCACTTAAAGTACTGTTATGTGGTGCAGAGGAAGAATGTGTAGAATAGTTGAAATATACGAATTCCTTCAGAAGAGCGTGTACTACACAATCGTCTGGTTACGTCACGGCTTCCACCTATATACATAAAACTGTAAATGATCATTTGTTCAAAATCTTAAATGTCTGGAAGTTCTTTGCCGACTGATTTTAAATTTTGACACAATGTTGCATTTGAATACACGTGTGTTTTTAGCGAAAATCTCGAAAAGATAAAAGATCTTGATCCGTGCACGTCTGATCTTACTGGATATGCTAATGAGCGATTGGCTCGACACACGATATGAAACGTAGCTGTCAAAAATGTCGAAATATTCTTGCGTGACTTACTTCAAATTTTATCATTCGAAAGGTTGTAACCCTATGTGTTTGCAGATTAACAGTCATACGAAATACTGTCACTGAAGCCACTATCTTCACTATCCTGTAACCAATGATCCAAACGATTTATCTATTCATGCTAAATTACAAATCATGGTTTCGTTTGGATCCACAATAAACAAACGTCAAGATCAGAGATAGAGAGAGGGTGAGGGAGAGAGATAGAGAGAAAGAGAGGGGAGGGGGAGGGGGCTGTTGGACAATGAGAGGAGGGAAAAGGAGATTAGAAAGAATATCATATTTCCATACCTATTTAGCAATTGTCAAGTACTGCTTGATTCCTAATAAATAAGATTTGGCCCAGTCGCTTGACATACACTCCTGGAAATTGAAATAAGAACACCGTGAATTCATTGTCCCAGGAAGGGGAAACTTTATTGACACATTCCTGGGGGTCACATACATCACATGATCACACTGACAGAACCACAGGCACATAGACACAGGCAACAGAGCATGCACAATGTCGGCACTAGTACAGTGTATATCCACATTTCGCAGCAATGCAGGCTGCTATTCTCCCATGGAGACGATCGTAGAGATGCTGGATGTAGTCCTGTGGAACGGCTTGCCATGCCATTTCCACCTGGCGCCTCAGTTGGACCAGCGTTCGTGCTGGACGTGCAGACCGCGTGAGACGACGCTTCATCCAGTCCCAAACATGCTCAATGGGGGACAGATCCGGAGATCTTGCTGGCCAGGGTAGTTGACTTACACCTTCTAGAGCACGTTGGGTGGCACGGGATACATGCGGACGTGCATTGTCCTGTTGGAACAGCAAGTTCCCTTGCCGGTCTAGGAATGGTAGAACGATGGGTTCGATGACGGTTTGGATGTACCGTGCACTATTCAGTGTCCCCTCGACGATCACCAGTGGTGTACGGCCAGTGTAGGAGATCGCTCCCCACACCATGAAGCCGGGTGTTGGCCCTGTGTGCCTCGGTCGTATGCAGTCCTGATTGTGGCGCTCACCTGCACGGCGCCAAACACGCATACGACCATCATTGGCACCAAGGCAGAAGCGACTCTCATCGCTGAAGACGACACGTCTCCATTCGTCCCTCCATTCACGCCTGTCGCGACACCACTGGAGGCGGGCTGCACGATGTTGGGGCGTGAGCGGAAGACGGCCTAACGGTGTGCGGGACCGTAGCCCAGCTTCATGGAGACGGTTGCGAATGGTCCTCGCCGATACCCCAGGAGCAACAGTGTCCCTAATTTGCTGGGAAGTGGCGGTGCGGTCCCCTACGGCACTGCGTAGGATCCTACGGTCTTGGCGTGCATCCGTGCGTCGCTGCGGTCCGGTCCCAGGTCGACGGGCACGTGCACCTTCCGCCGACCACTGGCGACAACATCGATGTACTGTGGAGACCTCACGCCCCACGTGTTGAGCAATTCGGCGGTACGTCCACCCGGCCTCCCGCATGCCCACTATACGCCCTCGCTCAAAGTCCGTCAACTGCACATACGGTTCACGTCCACGCTGTCGCGGCATGCTACCAGTGTTAAAGACTGCGATGGAGCTCCGTATGCCACGGCAAACTGGCTGACACTGACGGCGGCGGTGCACAAATGCTGCGCAGCTAGCGCCATTCGACGGCCAATACCGCGGTTCCTGGTGTGTCCGCTGTGCCGTACAGCCCTCTCGCAGTGTCCGGAGCAAGTATGGTGGGTCTGACACACCGGTGTCAATGTGTTCTTTTTTCCATTTCCAGGAGTGTAGAATATGGTTGTGGTATATCGTAACTTATTTCAACAGCCACGTTCGTGAGCGCATTTAAGTTGTTTATTTTAATTTTTAGAAGACAGATGCCGATATTCTAACAGATCATCCTCAGATCTTACATTCTGTGAAAAGGAATGAAACATAACGCTAAAACTACAACCGAAAATGACACTAAAGTAAAATAACGTATTAAAATGGCAGCTGTTACACCCTTGATGACCGTACGAACCGTTGGCGTTAAACAGTCCATCTGTGTAGGGGTGGAGAACACTGCCAAATACGGCTCGGCCTGCTGGTAGAAAGCGGTAGCCATTCCTGTTGTCTCTAGCATAATGTCATTGGTAACCAATGGCCGTGAAACTCGAATATATTGTGTGAAGAACGTCTGTTAGAAGCATAATTATCAGGAGTTTGGCCCTTGAGAAAACATCGAAGGATATATAAATGTTATAAAGAAGGAGATACATTACAAAAAACTGTGCAATGACAGTGCTCATTTAAATGTTGACTGCCCTCTGCAGGGCCTTCTGGTAAATGTAAACGTAGAAAGATGCTCGACAAGACTCCAGTTTGCTAACCAAGGAGACGATATACGTTCCACCATTAGTCATAGATATAAAGAGTTCCCACTGGCGAGAAGGATACTAGCTAGGAACCATAGAAACGATGTGGAATCGATAAGTACCGTCATCTGCCAACAGATGTACGTATCCACCTGCAGCTGTTATAACACGCTTACGTAATGCGTATTTCACGTAAATTAGTTGCTCATTATGTCATTACGTTTGCCCGTATATAATTGTTCTTTGTTTAAATGGCAGAGTCACTGCCTACAAGCACCGCACACACTACGAAATGGTTAATCACAAACCATCTTATTGTGAACACAGAGAAACCTGTTGTAATACACCTTCATACCACAAACAACAAACATCCGTTAACCCCCACCATAAATCAAATAAAGTTAGAAACTGTAAAATCAACAAAATTTCTAGGATTATGGATTTAGGACAGCATGAAGTGAGACACACACATCAAATGCATCAGCAAGAAGCTTAGCACAATATGCTATGGCATAAAAATACTTGCTAGGTGCGCAAAAAAAAAGAAACGCTAAAATATGTATTATGCCCAAGCGGAATCACTGCTGTGATATGGGGTAAGATTTTGGGGAAATTCGCCAGTAAGCAAAAGCTGTTTCATAACACAGAAGAGTATCATTAGGGAAATTGAAAATGCCACATACAGAAATTCTGCAAACCTCTTCTTAAAGTACTCCAGGTACTACCACTACCATGTTTGCACATTCTTGAGAAAACTATGTACGTAAAGAGAATTTCAGAAATTAAAAACCACTTAGTATGTAGAAATCAAGCAGTCCACGCGCACAACTCCAGGAAAAGTCATCCACCTCGAACACGCAAGCACAACTCTCAGACAAAATGGATCACTGCAAACTGGCAAAAGACTCTACAATAAACGTCCCCTCCACATCAAGGAAATAAAAGAAACACAAAAATTCAAAGTGGCTTTGAAAACATATTTAGAAGACTGGTATGAATATATGTTAACATAAATTTAGATTATTTCCCTTGGTAAATGAATATCTGTATACATTAAATTACTTCCTTTTTTATATTGTGTATCTGAAAATGCATTTGTTATCTATTGTACTGCATGTTATATTGTACTATTGTACAGGGTGATTCACGAAAATATGCAAATATTTTAACATGTTATTCTACAAGTAAGAGTAAAGAAAAATTTCATATTAGCATAGTTCCGCATATGTTTATTTATGGAGTTACGGCTAATAAAAGATTTTGCCTGAAATTTAGCAATTTCTCTAAAATGAAGCCATTGCAAAACTATATGAGGTTAAAGTAAAGCACGATTTCCATTTCTTTTGTTGTTAATGATTTGGTAACTCTAGTAAAACATGTCACAGACGTATTTCTGTAGTGGTTTTCCAGAACATCCATAGAAGCAAAGAAGTAATATCGTAAATTTTTCAATTTATTAACTACTTGGCCCAATTTGTTTCTTAAATTCCAGACAATTGCACGAAGTTTTCAACAGAAGTTGTGGAGAATTTAATTTTGGAACAATGATCGTAATAACATTAGCTGAAACTGAATGAATGTGTCAGATAATCTGCTTTTATTAATACCATAGCACACGTGAATTCATGTTAAGCTGGAAAAAACAAAGCTCGGTGTTAAGGAAGTTGTACAGTGTACATACAATTTCACAATTCATTCACAATAAATGTTCGAAAATGTCTCCACTGAGTTCAGTGCATTTAGCTGCAAGTGCATGAACAGATTTTGTGGCTCACAGTGTTGTTCTTAATTTCATTCATTGCATTCATAATGCGAGCAAGTGATGCCTCACGTGTACTGTCTGTGTCCTCATAAACATGAGTCAACTCTTCTACCCCTTCGACTATAAGTAGGAAGGAAGATAAGTATTTAATGTCCCATCGACGAGGAGGACGTTAGGGACGAAGCAGAAGTTTGGACTGAGGAAGGGCTGGAAAGTAAATCTGGTGCGCCGTTTCAGAGGAACCATCCTGGAATTTTCCTGGAACTATTTAGGTAAATAACAGAAAACCTGCATTTGGATGGCCCGATGGCGATTCGAACCGTCGTCCACCTGAATGCGAGTGCAGTGTGTTAACCGCTGTGCCATCTCCCTCAGTGGTGACATCCAGACTGACTAACAGTAAGGCTCAAACGATTTTCACCTCAGATACCGAAACTACAGCCTCACGGCTCCTAGCTAAGAAACCCCTGGCCACACTCACTTAGGGTTTCCGTCGTTTCTTCAAATCATTTCAAGCAGATCCGGATGTTTCGTTAAAAATTCCTCGAAAAATTTTCTTTCCCAGCATAGTTCAGCTGTGCTAGGACTTCGTCTTCTCTCGACCTGATGTCTCCCAGACGTAAGACTGCAAAGTTTTCTTCCTCTCACGTTTCACTGTTGTTTTAGTCAGAAATTTGTCCCGTTTGGCCAGCTCAGTGAAAAATGCGTGTGCCGTGGGGAAATTTATTTGCAGTCATTCCGTATATTTGGATTTCTAAACAAATTTCTTGCGGTGCCTGTTGTATACTGCTAACAAACGACGTACAGGAGGAGGAGAAGGAGGAGATTGGTGTTTAACGTCCCGTCGACAACGAGGTCATTAGAGACGGAGCGCAAGCTCGGGTGAGGGAAGGATGGGGAAGGAAATCGGCCGTGCCCTTTCAAAGGAACCATCCCGGCATTTGCCTGAAGCGATTTAGGGAAATCACGGAAAACCTAAATCATGATGGCCGGAGATGGGATTGAACCGTCGTCCTCCCGAATGCGAGTGCAGTGTGCTAACCACTGCGCCACCTCGCTCGGTAAACGACGTACAATTTCAGACTATACTGAGGTGAAAAAAAGTCATGGGATAACTCCCAACATCGTGTGGGACCTCCTTTTTTTGTCTGGGGTGGTACAGCAACTCGGCGTAGCATGGACTCAAAAAGCCGCTGGGAGTCCCCTGCAGAAATACCGAGCCACGCTGCCCCTACAGCCATCCATAACTGCGAAAGCGTTGCCAGTGCAGTATTTTGTGCACGAACTGACCTGTCGATTATGTTCCATAAGTGTTCAATGGGACTCATGTCAGGTGCATGGGTGGCCAAATCATTCGCCCGAGTAGTCTGGAACGTTATTCAAACCAGTAGACAACAACTGTGACCCAGCGACCCGGTGCACTGTCACCCACAAAAATTACATAACTGTTTGGGAACATGAAATCCATGAATGGTTGCAGATGCTTTCCAATTGGCCAAACGTAAGCATTTCTAGTCAATCACCGATTCAGTTAGACCGGAGGACCCAGTCCACACCATTATCGAGCAACCACCAGCTTGCACAGTGCCCTGTTGACAACTTGGGTCCATGGCTTCGTGGGGTCTAAATGATTCAAATGGCTCTGAGCACTATGGGACTTAACATCTATGGTTATCAGTCTTGAGGGGTCTGCACCACATTCGAACTCTACTATCAAGTATTTCCAACTGACAGCGGGACTCGTCCGACCAGTAGTCTACGGTCGAACGGATGTGGTCATGGACCAAGGAGAGGCGCTGCAGGCGATGTCTGCTGTCATAGTCCAATAACAGCAAATTTCGCCGCACTGCCGTAACGGATACGTTCGTCGTACGTCCCACCTTGATTTCTGAGATTATTTCGCGCATTGTCGCTTGTCTGTTAGCAGTGACAACATTACGCAAACGCCACTGCTCTCGGTCGTTAAATGAAGGCCGTCTGCCGCCGCACTATTCGTGGTGAAAGGTAATGCCTGAACTGTGATGTTCTCGGCACACCCTTTCCACTGTAAACCCTGGAATATTAAATTTCTTAATGATTTGCGAACCTGAAGGTCCCATGCGTCTGTCTCTGGTCTAACATTCAAAGTTTGCTAATCCACGCCGTGCGGCCAAAGTCACGTCGGAACAGTTTCACATGAATCGCCAGAGTGGAAATGGCAGCTCCACCAACGGATAGGCCTTTTACAACTTCTGTACGCGATACTACTGCCGTTTGTATGTGCGTATATCGGTATCCCATGACTTGTCACCTCAGCGTATATCTCAATATTTTGATTAGAAGTCCATAGAAAACTGAGATTACACGTTACATAAAGTCAACTGAGACTCGAACTCAGGACCTTTGCCTTTCACAGGCAAGTGCTCTACCACCTGCCAGCAAAAGGTAAAGGTCCCGAGTTCGAGTCTCGGTTCGACACACAGTTTTTATCTGTCAGGAATACATGCACACACTCCGCTGCACAGTGAAAATTTCATTCTGGATTCCAATATGATTCATCACTTACCGCAATCTGCAACGTTTACATATTTTACCACTGCGCGTTTTGGACCACTGTTAGTCTATCGTTGGGTAGACTTATTGGAGCAGATAAAACATGAACGGTTTCATCTTAAGGTTTCCTGGGCAACTTGTGGCACTGCCGTTCAACAGAAGGCAAAAAACATTTATTTCAGTAATTGATCGAAAACAGTGCAGCTACTTGGGTCTTTTCACTGTACAGGACACGGAACAGAACAGCAGGTTAAATGTAAACATTACGTTAATTTGCATAATTTTGATGAAAACGCAGTAGAATAGTTTAAGGTGGTGGGTGACAAAGAAGAATGCGCCAGAAATGGCGTTCAAAACCATGTGAAATTCGAAAAGTGTACCAGAAAATGGTGGGAGGTAATAACTAATTACTTAATTTGGTATCAAAGGCGGTACAATAGTTTAAGGAAATAGTGGTGACATGGAAAACCTCTTAACAAACGATAGGTTAAGTGCCGACAAATGGGCCAAACATTAGGGTAAGACACCCAGAGTACAGTGCCAAACATTAGATTAAGTTTATTTGCTCCATATAATTACTACTTACAAGACCTACATGTTTCCAAACAGCAGAGAATGATGAGCAAGAGAAATGCAACGCCCACAAGCAGATTTTTTATACATAAACAATACAGGGCTATTACAAATGATTGAAGCGATTTCATAAATTCACTGTAGCTCCATTCATTGACATATGGTCACGACACACTACAGATACGTAGAAAAACTCATAAAGTTTTGTTCAGCTGAAGCCGCACTTCAGGTTTCTGCCGCCAGAGCGCTTGAGAGCGCAGTGAGACAAAATGGCGACAGGAGCCGAGAAAGCGTATGTCGTGCTTGAAATGCACTCACATCAGTCAGTCATAACAGTGCAACGACACTTCAGGACGAAGTTCAACAAAGATCCTCCAACTGCTAACTCCATTCGGCGATGGTATGCGCAGTTTAAAGCTTGTGGATGCCTCTGTAAGGGGAAATCAACGGGTGGGCCTGCAGTGAGCGAAGAAACGGTTGAACGCGTGCGGGCAAGTTTCACGCGTAGCCCGCGGAAAATTGGCTCATGCGACAACTGGAGACCGACAGCGCCGACTTCATCTTTCAACAGGATGGTGCTCCACCGCACTTCCATCATGATGTTCGGCATTTCTTAAACAGGAGATTGGAAAACCGATGGATCGGTCGTGGTGGATATCATGATCAGCAATTCATGTCATGGCCTCCACGCTCTCCCGACTTAACCCCATGCGATTTCTTTGTGTGGGGTTATGTGAAAGATTCAGTGTTTAAACCTCCTCTACCAAGAAACGTACCAGAACTGCGAGCTCACATCAATGATGCTTTCGAACTCACTGATGGGGACATGCTGCGCCGAGTGTGGGAGGAACTTGATTATCGGCTTGATGTCTGCTGAATCACTAAAGGAGCACATATGGAACATTTGTGAATGCCTAAAAAAACTTTTTGAGTTTTTGTATGTGTGTGCAAAGCGTTTTGAAAATACCTCAAATAATAAAGTTATTGTAGAGCTGTGAAATCGCTTCAATAATTTGTAATAACCCTGTATACTCTTGAATTTCCTGCTATGAAACTCTTCCTCTGCTCCACCAGACCACCATCTTCTGTTACATCATGGAAGGGACGACACTGCCCTCTGGTAGCAGTACTGTGTACTAGGTCCAGACCTTGTGGTGAACACACTTGTTGGTGGTACTGTCTCTAATTGTTTGCGTAAAGACTGCATGCAAAATAATAAAGACTTATGTCCAGCACAGGACGAGTCCTTTTCCCACCAAATCCTTGGAAAAGGTGGGGGTCAGATGACTTAGGTTATTAGAGGTAGCCCAAGTGACCTACTTTACTGCTTCTAATTGTTTAAATAAAGACTGAAAATAAAGACTTATGTCCAGCACAGGTTGAGTCGTTTTCCCCTCCAGTGGCAGTCAGGTGACTTAGGTTAGTGGAGGTAGCGCAAGTGACCTATCTTCCCGCCATTTTCTTAGGTCAGTAGAGGTTGCATTGTCCTGATGAAATTTGAACCTCCCGGCAGGGGGCGTGGCAGTGGGGCGTGGCACTTTCCCACCAAAAGCCGCCATCTTGGGTAACGGTGCTTGCGTCATCTGCTGTCATCACGGCCGCCATTTTGAATGACGTCATCGCCGCCATCTTGGATACATCTGGCAACAATGGAGAGTGGGCTGGCGCCGCCCTTGTCCCCCTATTGTCGAGTACATGGGCACTGCAAACGGATATTTGCTAAAAGAGTCCACAACAATAAGCCTACCAGTGTTCCAAAAGGGACGAACAAAGTCAATACGCACTCGTTGCTATGGCTAAGCTGAAAACGTTTGTGATAGGGCCGACAGATTTTCAGCACAAGTGCAACACTGTGACAACATCTGTTCAATATGGGCATCCATGTCCGACCAAGCACAGTGCCGACGAGCTAACTGTTTTGTGTGTACAGTTCCCTAATGTCCTTGGCGGAGCAGTCGCAATGCTTGAGAAATAAGCACACGAAAATGTTCAGACTCATTTTGCAATAAAGTCACACTGTGCTGGACGAATAGGCTATGCCGACGAGCAAAATATCGGTGCACAAAAGAAATGTGAATGTTTTTCACCGAACGAGACCAAGCAGTACGGATGTAGTGCAACAAAAGGGTCAAGTCAGGTTCTGCTTCTGTGACCTGTGCAGTTTTCTTATGCTTCAGTAGGAAAGTCTGTAAAAGTTCAGTATTCTGCACATCGACCTGATAACAAGATGTGGCAGTAGCATCGAATTCAGCACCAGGACCAACAGGAAGACGAGAAAGAGCGTCAGCATTTGCATGCTTCGATGTGGGCCGGTACAATGTTTCGTACTGATACCGTAATAATAACGAAGCCCAACGTTCCAGCTTCTCAACCGTGCGTGGCGGAACAAGTTTGGACGGATGAACAAAGACTGAAGTGGCTTACGATCCGCCAC
The DNA here is from genome assembly GCF_023864275.1 of Schistocerca cancellata. Lineage (NCBI taxonomy): Eukaryota > Metazoa > Arthropoda > Insecta > Orthoptera > Acrididae > Schistocerca > Schistocerca cancellata. Next base: position 573,127,898 of record NC_064632.1, read on the forward strand.
TGGGTAAAACTGCAACATAAATTCTCGTGTCCGATTCCACTCCCGGGTTTGAGCAATGACGTCATACCTAAGGCAAGGAGGCTACGTATAGGCTACCTATGAAAGCAACGGATCATACTCGTGTACAAATGAATGTAGGATACGATAAGATTACAATCACATTCACACAGTTATTTTCTTAGTCATGAATTATATAGAAACGAACTGAAGATAACGGAAATAATTAAGAACAAGAAATAAAAAGAAATTTGCATGTCTGGCTAGAAGTATTCTCGTAATTTATGCAACTAGAAAAGCACAGAGAACCTTTAAATCGTATTACAGTAAAGCCCATGGTGAAGTTACAAAATAGCTTTAATTTTACAGTAATTATTGAATCTAACGGGAGAAGCGCAGGAAAGTAGGGGGTTTGGGCGAGAAGAAACTAAAATGTATCAGAAAAACTGGAAAATTAAATGAGTGACAGCAAATACGAAACAGTAACGTAAAATGTGGAGAAACCGACTCCCTAAATTCTAAAGGAAAAGCCAGTACGTGACAAACGAATATCTACAAAAAATAAAGAATGCTGTAATTGATAACTAGAATTAACATATGTAGGTAAATTAGCGTTGGAAGATGGCAAGTGCAGAAGGATACCAAAGGGTAAACGCAAAAACTGAACAACCCTAAATGTTTGTTGACCACTAATACTTACTGAGACTCCTTATCTAGCGGAATTTGCAAATACGCATCGCGTAAGTCAGTTTTTGAAAAATAGCGGCCTGCACCAAGCCTGTCCATTAATTCTTCATGACGAGACAAAGGGTAAGTATCAATTATTGTTTGTGGATTCGCAGTGGATGTAAAGCCAATGCAAACATAAAGTCGTCCCCCAGAAGGCCAGCCCACTGACTGGTATGTATACCAGCAATAATACCATTGCTTCGCCGTTCCTTAAGTTCACTTGCAACGTTGTCTTTAAGTGCATGAGGGATGGGACGCGCTCGAAAACACAGGTTCTGCATTGTCCTTGATTGTGATGTGAGCCACAAAATTATTTGCTATGCCAAGTCCATCACAAAATAAATCAGGGAACACCTCAATCAACTGTGTAACATTGTCTTTTGGGCAGAAAGCAGAAACAGAAAGCAAAAAACCCAATAATATTTTCACAGTCTCGCGAACGCAAAATGGTAAGTGTCATTGCACTGGTCTGAGACTGCAATGTGCTAGGCAGACTACATATACCAAGCACTAGAATGTCCCGACCGTTATACGCAGTAAGTTCCGTGCAAGACTGCTCATAAGTGGAACGATTAAGCACTGTGACAGAAACGCCAGTGTCTAACTGAAGTAGCACACAGTGTCCGACAATGGCCAAGCGCACAAACAGTTTGTTTGAGTGTCGTTGCACACCACTTGTTCAGGGTGAAGGCACATGCTGAATATGGTTATTATTAGTAGTGGTAGCTGCTTTAAAAAGAACTATATTCACTGAGTGAGAAGGTGCTCCGCGCTTACGAGAGCGAACACCGGTTGACTTCTTTTTCAGTTGCAAGCACGTAGACTGTACATGTCCTGGCTTCCAACAAGCAAAGCAAGTCACATTGTGCGAAGGCAAATTTTGTCTTTTATGTGAGGAAAAGCAGCGGGCATGCGATGAGACACAGACGTTGACACTTGTTTACTCTGGCTGCGTCACAGCGGCGGGTCTCAAGGTCGTACCTGATTTTCACTTTGAGTTACACTGCAAATGGGAGCTACTCTGTAAGTTTAGCACGGCACTATCACTCGGATCCTGATGTTCAGTAATTTGTAGCACTTGTGCTAAAGTGGAATCAGAATATTTGAGAATTTGTTCACGAATGCCGGCCGGGGTGGCCGAGCGGTTCTAGGCGCTACCATCTGGAACCGCGCTACCGCTACGATCGCAGGTTCGAATCCTGCCTCGGGCATGGATGTGTCTGATGTCCTTAGGTTAGTTAGGTTTAAGTAGTTCTAAGTCTAGGGGACTGATGACGTCAGATGTTAAGTCCCATAGTGCTCATACTCGTTTGACCCATTTTTGTTCACGAATCTTACTGTCTGGCACATTGTACGTAATGACATCACGAATCATTGCGTCACTATAGTAGAGCCCACAGCTACAGTGAAAACGACACTGTCATGTCAAACCCTGAAGCTGCGTGACCCACTGACGGTTAGTCTGTTCTGACTTTTTCCGCAATCTAAAGAACTTCTAACGAGCTGCCTCAACCAACACCTAATCGTCGTAATACTTAGTGAGGAGAAAGCTAGCAACTCTAGCCTACTAGTTGGAAATAACTTCTGAGCAAGGCGGTAAACTCCTGTGCCAGCCGTGGACAAGGAAAGTTTCACACTACCCTGCGTTTGATGTGTAGCACAATGAGCGACAAACTGAGCGTAGTACTCGTTCCATCCTCTTGTTGCTCATTGAACGCTTGGAATGGTGGAAAACAAGGAGGCGGTGCCGTGGATGGTGCTGGCTGTTGTGGTGGAGTTGATGCATCAGCGGGTTGGGCAGTAATGAGCTGCTGGACTACCCTCACCAACTGCGTCATTTGTTGGTTCTGAAACTGTATAAACTGCATTAGATCAAAGGCAGCAGCAGCCAGAAGCATAGGTGCAGGTGGTATAGGAGGAGGGTTAGAGGCAATTTTAACTAGAGGAGTGCCGCAACAAATTATAAGTAGAAGCAAGGAAAAATATATAATACAATTAGTAGCAATGCGTCTCTGAAAGAAAAGAGAGATGTATTGGTGACGTGCTTGTGCCGGAGTGGCGTAGAGCGAAGGAATCCGTGGCGCCAGATTTTGTGTCGGCTACTGTGGGAGTCAGCACTGACACAAATATGGAAGGGGAGAAGTTGTGGCAGCCGGTACCAGAAATCCAAATTCAACTGTACACTATTTTAAGATTAATTGAACACTTTATTTCTAAAAAGAAAAAGTTCGTGCTCTTCCTGTGCACCCTCATCGCTACCAGCGATGGGCGGCTGGTTATATCAGCGCTGACAGGGGGCGCTGGACTCTGTCTTAATGGAGGTGTGGCGCTGCCCGCTCTTTCCACTGATGCGCGGGTCAGTGCCCTCTTGATAACGTTTCGCGGCGCTGCGCTGATTGGTGTGCTGTCGATCCTTAGGACTGCACAGGTGCTGTAGGAAAGGGGTACCCATTAACACACCAGGACTGGATGGATTACCACTGGAATTTTACAGGATGTACCGGAAGCTGATGATACTCTACTGAATGACTAAATGTCAAGACCTCAAGACGCCAGAGGTGCTACTTCTAGCTGCCTTTGTGGAAGGTGTCATCATCTCAATCCGTAAACCTCATGGAAGATCACATGCTACGGACTGCCGCCTACTAACTTTGTTGAACTGTGGTATGAAAATCTTCGCGAGCCAATTGAAAGCTAGAAATCGGCGTACCACGTCTCGTTTTCTGTAAATGGATCAGGCATTGATGGGAGGGAATGTCTGCCACTCTCTGGCACGGATACAAACGCTGCTGGGTTCTGTTCAAGACTATATAGGTCTAAGGAAACCAGGAACATATAAAATCCAACGCCAGTGTGGGGTAGCCTACATTGGCCACACGTGTAGCACTTAAAGACAGGTGCAATAAAAATAGACGTCAACCAGAAAAATCTGCTATTGCTGAACACTGTCTGTACACGGAACACATTATGAACTACACGTAATGGGACTCCATCATTGAAGAAGCAGTCGAGATGTGTGTAACTAACAGGTTGGTTGGTTGGTTGGTTTAAAAGAGGGGGCAAGGGACCAAACTGCTAGGTCATCGATCCCTTGTTCCAAATAAAACGATGCCATAAGCGTGAGAATGAAACAAGCGCGACTGACAACACAAAACAGAGAGAAAGGACGACGGAAGGGCAACAAACACTTAAACGGACAAAAGGGACAAGAAAACCACAGAAACGCCAGAGGTTAAAACGACAAAACAGATAACCATGGCTGTCTGGGCATGAGAACAAAAAGGAGAAACCAGCCACTCTGCAACATATTAAAACCTCCACCCTAAAAGCACTAGCGTCGAGGACACAGAGGGATAAAGGACATGCGCTAAAACTTAGTTCAAATGATAAAACCGACCCTCACGAATAAAACGTAAAAGTACGAGGTGTGGCTAGAAAAAAACCGGACTAGTGCTGGTGAAACAATAAAACGAATGCAATAAGGCTGAAAGTCCCGTGGCCTGTCACGTGACTCTCGCTCCGCCTACTGCTCGAGTTTCATCTGCCTCCTGCACTCAGTCTGCCCGTGGCGTCTGTTTTAAGTAGTTGACGTTTTGTCTGTGCGTCGGAAAATGTTGAGTGTACAGAAAGAACAGCATGTTAACATCAAATTTTGTTTCAAACTAGGAAAATCTGCAAGTGAAACGTTTGTAATGTTACAACAAGTGTACGGCGATGATTGTTTATCGCGAACACAAGTGTTTGAGTGGTTTAAACAATTTAAAGATGGCCGCGAAGACACCAGTGATGACACTCGCACTGGCAGACCATTGTCAGCAAAAACTGATGCAAACATTGGAAAAATCGGTAAACTTGTTCGACAAGATCGCCGTTTAACAATCAGAGCAGTGTCTGAGTTAACAGGAGTTGACAAGGAAAGTGTTAGTCAGATTCTTCATGAAAGTTTCAACACGAACAAAGTGTGTTCAAAAATGGTTCCAAAGTGTCTCACAATTGAACAGAAGGAACGCCGAAGAATGATTTGTTCTGACATCCTGGAAAACATTGAAAGTGATCCCACCTTCTTACAAAATGTTATTACTTGCGATGAATCGTGGTTTTTTTACTTATGATCCCGAAAGTAAACGCCAATTGATGCATTGGAAAACTCCTGGATCTCCACGACAAAAAAAGCACGAATGTCAAAATCGAAATTCAAGGCAATGATGATTGTTTTTTTTTTTGACATCAAAGGGATTGTGCACATTGATTGGGTACCAGAGGGACAAACAGTGAATCAGCATTATACATTAGCGTCCTGGCTACCCTACGTGAGCGAGTACGGAGAAAACAGAACGATTTGTGGAGAAAAAAGTCATGGATCCTTCACCAAGACAATGCCCCAGCTCACAGTGCGTTGTCAGTGAAGACGTTTTTGGCAAAACACAACATTCCCATCTTAAATCATCCACCCTACTCACCTGATTTGGCCCCCTGTGACTTTTTTCTTTTCCCTGAAGTCAAGTCAGCTTTGAAAGGAACTAGATTTGAGACTGTTGAAGCAGTAAAAGAAAAAGCGACGGAAGTAATGCATGGACTTACCGAAAATGATCTGCAGCATTGCTATGAACACTGGAAAATTCGTATGGAGCGGTGTAGAGACCGAGGAGGAGAGTACATTGAAGGAGATAACATGAAATGTTTTTTTTTAGCATCAGTCCGGTTTCTTTCTAGCCGCACCTCGTAAATCAGCTAATGAGGCGTTGTCAGATAAAATTTGCTGCAACGAGTCCGGCAACCGGAGATTTCGTCGCAGGGCAGTCAAAGTGGGACAGAGCAGAAGAATATGGGCCACTGCCAACTGGGCGCCGCACGGACACAGTGGCGGGTCTTCACGGCGCAGGAGGTAGCCGTGGGTCACCCCTGGGTGGCCAATGCGGAGCCGGAACAGAACCACAGAGTCCCTGCGAGAGGACTATAACACATTCGTAGTCTCCTTAATGGCACGCAGTTTGTTATGCGTACTGAGACTATGCCATTCCGTCTCCCAAACCCGAAAAACCTGGCGGCGTAAAAACTAACACAGGTCAGTTAGTGGAATGCCGATCTCCATAAGCGGTTTTCGTGTAGCCTGTTTGTCCAGCCTGTCAACGAGTTCGTAGCCTGGGATTCCGACGTGTCCTGGGGTCCACACAAACACCTCTGAACTACCGGACCGTTCCAGGGCATAGATGGACTCCTGGATGGTCGCTACCAAAGGATGACGAGGGTATCACTTGTCTATAGCTTGTAGGCTGCTCAAAGAGTCAGTACACAGAAGAAACGACTCCCCAGGGTATGAATGGATGTGCTCAAGAGCACGAGATACAGCCACCAGCTCTGCAGTGAAAACTCTGCAGCCATCGGGCAAGGAATGCTATTCAAAATGCCCTCCATGGACATAAGCGAAGATGACGTGACCATCAGCCATCGAGATTATCAGTGGTAGAGCGACCCAGGCGGAAACCGCCCTGGCACAGAGCCAGTAGGACACGTGACTCCAGGAGCCAACCCAACTGCAGACACTCCATACGTTCCAGCAGCTTACAAAGAACGTTGGTGAGGCTGATGGGCTGACAGCTATCCACATCAAGCGGGTTTTTGACGGGTTCGAACACTAGTATGATTGTGCATTCCTGCCAGTGCGATGGAAAGACGCCATCGCACCAGATCCGATTGAAGATCACGAGTAGATGTCTGTTCAAACAAATTTCGGGCTTGCAGCCGGTCGTCGTTCAATACTTCGCACGATATTTCAACTGGGCACCTGCCAGTCATCTTCAGGTGAGCCGTCGCAGACTGGCGATAACGTCCTCCGCTCCGCAATATATAGCGTACTGTAACTATTCTGCGCATGCGTCAAAAAATTGATAGTTGAACCAACACTGCCCGCCGGCAGCGCCCTCGCTGGTGGAAAAGCGGAACTCAGTCGCCCTCTGCGTTGCTGTTTGCCACGGCCGTCGAAGCACTCTGTCGTCTTCGATTTGAGCGAATCGTGGAGATGATGGGATTCCGTGCACTGTCCAGCTGGTAGCCGCTGTCACGGTTTAACAGATTTTCTTTAATAATAGAGTCCCAGAAAGACGTTGCTGTGGACAAAATCATTGTTTTCTCATACTCCATTGAATGTCCAGTAGAAATAGAATGTTCAGCAATAGCGGACTTGCTTGGCTGCAAAAGGCGGGTGTAACGTTGATGTTCAGTGCAGCGTTCTTTCACGGTGCGTGTGGTTTGACCTATGTACGCCATACCACATTGGCACGGTATCTTGTAAATTCCGGCCTTTCGTAGTAACAGATTGTCCTTAACTGATCCCACAAAGTCCGCAACCTTCGATGGTGGGCGGAAAACCACTTTTACCTGAAATTTTCGGAGGATTCTTGCTATTTTAAACGAAGTGTTGCCAACGAAAGGAAGAAAAGCTAAAGATTGTTCCGGCATGTTCTCCTCTTTATTCATTTCCTGCTTCTTAGTTTTAACTGTTAGTGCCCTGTTAATCTGCCGGATGGAATACCCATTTTCACTGAATACTGTCTTTAGATGGGCGAGTTCTTGAGATAAGCTATCTAGATCTGAGACAGTATGAGCTCTATGAACAAGCGTTTTAAGCAAACTCATGGTTTGCGATGGGTGATGGCAACTCGATGCTTGCAGGTACAAATCAGTTGGAGGGGGTTTCCGGTAAACTGAATGCCCTAGAGAACCATCATTCTTCCTTCGAACCAGGACATCCAAGAAAGGCAAACAACCATCTTTCTCTATTTCCATGGTGAACAGGATGTTGCTATGAATGGAGTTGAGCTGATGTAGAAACTCCATTAATTTATCTTCTCCATGAGGCCACACTATGAAAGTGTCATCCACATACCGCCAAAAAACTGTTGGCTTCAGGGTAGCTGATTCAAGCGGTCTCTCTTCAAAATCCTCCATAAAGAGGTTGGCGACCAAAGGAGACAGGGGGCTACCCATGGCGACACCGTCAGTCTGTTCAAATTATTCTTGATTGAACATAAAATAAGTTGAGGAAAGTGCGTGCCTGAACAAAGCAGTGATATCAACAGGAAACATGTTACCAATCAGTGTCAAAGAATCTGCAAGAGGAACTTTTGTAAAAAGTGAGACCACATCAAAACTTACTAGAAGGTCCACACTGCTAAGACGAAGAGCCCCCAGTCTATTGATAAAATCAGCTGAGTTTCGTATGTGATGTGAGCACTTGCCTACGAAAGGTCTCAGTAAATTTTAAAATTTTAAAATCCACACGAGTAGATGTCGTTTGCGGTCAGACGAGAGATGTTTAATCATCTCGCTGTGGATCCGATCTGGCCGAGGAGCTGTGTCGGGGCAATGTGCAAGGGCACTGAGAAGCTCCCACTCTGTAAATGGGGCGTTATAGGGTGCACTGTGGCGTGTAGTGAACCAGAGAACTTTCCCTTCTATCCGCCGTTTGAGAGTGCGAAAGGCTGAGGGGTAATTCTCTGACACAGAGGCGCGAGTACAGTGCTCAGCAAAGTGCTCGGAAATCGCGTTTGCCTCGGTAGATAACGCGCTATTTATGGTAACACCGGAAATACCTGTTGGGGTCTGGTACCCAAAAACTCGATTGATCTTTGCCCGTACTTGGGAAGCTGACGTATGGCACCCAATGGTCGAGACATACCTCTCCCAACACTCCTGTTTCCGTCTTTTGATAAGCTGGTGAACGCGGGCACAGAGCCGTTTAAAGGCTATGAGGTGCTCCAGGAGACGGTGCCGCTTATGCCGCTGCAGTGCTTTCCAACACTCCTCAATTGCCTCAGCGACTTCTGGCGACCGCCAAGGAACTGTCTTTCGCTGTGGGCCTAAAGAACGAGGGATCGCGTTTTCCGCCGCAGAAACGATCGCTGTAGTTACTTGCCCAACCACTATCGATGTTACCATGTGGGGGAGATTCAACGGTGACAGCAAAGGTGAAAAAAAACATCCCTGTCTGCCTTGCTTAAAGCCTATCTGGGTAGGCGTCCGTGGGCCTGACGCCAGGGCAGTGACAGGGAGATGGGGAAGTGGTCACTACCACACAGGTCGTCATGTGCTCTCTAGTAGATAGATGGGAGAAGTCCAGGACTACAAACCGAGAGATCAATGGCCGAATATGCGCCATGTGCCACACTGAAATGTGTGCAGGCACCTGTATTTTAGAGGCAGAGGTCGAGTAGTGACAGTAAATTTTCGACATCTCTGCCTGGGCCAGATGCGAACCCACAAAGCGTTATGAGTGTTAAAATCTCCCAAAAGTAGGAAGGGTTTAGGGAGTTGATCAGCCAGTGCAGCCAATGCGTTCAGGGGTACTGCACCATCAGGAGGAAGATATACGTTGCAGACAGTTATTTCCTGCATTGTCCTTATCCTGACAGCCACAGCTTCAAGAAGGGTTTGAAGGGGCACAGGTTCACTGCATACTGAGTTTAGGACATAAACGCAAACTCCACCTGACACACTACTATAGTTGCTACAGTTCCTGTAATAGCCCTTATAGCCACAGAAGCAGGGGTCCACATTGGCGGGAATCAGGTTTCCTGGAGGGCAATGCAGAAAGCAGGTGTAAAGCTTAACAGTTGCTGTAGCTCAGCCAGGCAGTGGAAAAAACCGCCGCAATTCCACTGGAGGATGACATCATCTTGAGACTGGGAAAGCATGGAACATTCAATGAGACAGTTTGTGCCTCAGGGTCATCTGCTGCCACCGACTTATTGCCTGAGCAATCTATATCCATTGTGTCTGAGGGTCCAGCGAGATCTAGATCCTCAGCGGAAGCCAGAATCTTCACCTCATCTGTAGACACAAAGCTTGTAGGTATTGGTGGTGTTGGTGCCCCTACAATTCTCTTGGTCTTGGGGATCTTCTTTGAATTTCTCTCGCTGCTCCTTGGGTTTCCCCGGCTGGGAGGACTTCACTGATACAGTCTCCGGGACTGAGGATGAGTGTGAAGCCCTACGACCAGCTGGTTCTGGGCTCTTCAGCCACTGGCGAAAGGCATCTTTCCCACTAGCAGAAACTTGGGAAGGGAGTGACGCAAGGGACCCCTTCATCGTGAGAGGTGCCGGAGAAGACTTACACTTCTCCAGCGCAGAAGTGGGGACTGATATCCTCGATGGCGGGGGGGGGGGGGTGTTGTTCCCAAAGTAGGCGGTGCAGGAGGAGCAACAGGGAGGGAAGTGCCCCCACCATTAATGGGGCAAGTGTAGTCTTCCGGCTCTAAGAGGTGACTGGGGTTGGCAGAGCTGATGGAACTAGTACTGTTGTAGTGGCAGCATAAGACAATGTTGTATGTACAGGATGTAGGCGTTCAAATTTCCTCTTAGCCTCAGTGTAGGTCAGTCAGTCCAGGGTCTTGTACTCCATGATTTTCTTTTATTTCTGCAGAATCCTGCAGTTAGGACAGTAAGGCAAATGGTGCCCTCCACAGTCGACACAGAGGGGAGGCGGGGCACATGGAGTACTGGGATGTGATGGGCGTCCGTAATGTCGACTTGTGACGCTGGAAGTACAGCGGGAGACATATGGTCAAACTTCCAGAATTTAAAGCACCACGTCGGGAGAGGGATATAGCGCTTTACATCACAGTGGTATACGATCACATTGACCTTCTCGAGTAATGTATCACCTTCAAAGACCAAGATGAAGGCACTGGTGGCAACCTGATTATTCCTCAGACCCTGATGGACACGCTGAACGAAATGTGCACCTTGCCGCTCTAAATTGGCGTGCAGCTCATCGTCAGGCTGCAAGAGGAGGTCCCTGTGAAATATGATAGCCTGGACCATATTTAAGCTCTTAGGGGGCTTGATGGTTACAGAAACATTCCCCAGCTTGTCACAAGCGAGTAACGCCTGTGACTGGTCAGAGGATGCTGTTCTGATCAAGACTGACCCAGATCTCATTTTGGACAAGCCCTCGACCTGCACAAACTTGTCCTCTAAATGCTCAACAAAAGGCTGAGGCTTCATTGCCCCATCAGCTCTCGAACATACAAGGTACCGGGGTGAATAAGAGCTGGTGCCATCCTTAGCCTGACCCTCCGTCCATGGTGTGGCATGGGAGGGTAACGGTTTGGGGTCGTACATCTGTGTGTTGAATTGAGCCCACGAACGCTTAGAGACTGCTGGTGTTTGACAATGAGCAAGAGATGATGCAGTGCACTTCATCGCGTGTCGTCCGCCCTGATGCCACCCACTCTGACCAGGAGCCCTCCCCACGGGCGCCACCCAGCTGCAGCAAAGACCACCTGGCAGGATGGCCATTGCTGCGAGTCCCAATGTCCCACGGTGATGGGCATCTACTCCTTGGCAACGTGAGGAGTTAACGGCGCAGGAATCAGCAGAGCGATCCCTGTGTCGTCAGGGGGCTAGAACCAACAGGGTACATGGCGGCCCCACCACAACGGACTGGGTACCGTGTTAAATATAATGTGCAACCAAGCAAACAAGTCCACTATCATCGTCAGTGTAGAAAACTATACTGCACAGTTGATGGAAAAATACGCACTCAGGAGGGTGACCTCTCCCAACAGTTGGAGAACGAGCAGAAGTGCAGATCCACGTCGACGAAGGATGCGATAGGTTTCAGCGGATGATGGACACGATGCACCATGTGAGGCGCCCTTGCCCAGTTGACTCGCTCTTCGGGAAAATTTTGAAAAATGGAGGTGAAACCCTACAGGGGACCATCACATAAAGGCCGAAGCGTGTGAGACTCCTTTAGTCGCCTCTTACGACAGGCAGGACCTTCTATCAGCTTAATTAATAAGAGCAGGAGATTTCAACTCACTAAAGCATGGGAACCATCATTCGCGGCCACAGACAAACGATTGCAATGAGGTAACACAGAAGGGTAATCGAAGCCAGGATAGTTACGCAGGGCACCAATACCTACCCGCGCATTCACACGGCGTCGGTGACTGGAGGTTGCGCTTTTCCGGTGCCCTGCAAGCGTAGTCCGTGGGCCGCTACTTCGACTGGGGGCCCCGGATGCCGACGTCGTCTACGACAAGTGTATGAAGATGTTACAGCTTCGTCCTGCGCTTTTGTGTGAGCCAGCGCACAAACTGGCGTGCCACAACATTTTCATTTCATTCATCCCGTATTTAAGGACCTGCTGACCGGTATTTTAAAAAGCGGGTGGCAAATTCTACAATTTTACTTGTAACAGGACACATTGTTCCAAATTACTAGCCTAATTTGTTTTCCGTAATAAAACAAGGCTAATAACAATGAGCTACAAAGGAAATTAAATTAGCTTTAGGAAACGGATTGTTAAAATGATAAGGCTCGTAATTTAGAAAACAATAATAGAAAGATAGGAAAGCGACGATCTGCAAATTTTATTTTACTGTTAAAATATAACATATGCATTATGGTATTATGATCCACGTTGTTGGTATTCCAGGTGGGAGGGCCTCGGCAGAAACATCGAGCCTCTTCAACCTGAAATAGCACACAAAAGCCGGCCGGGATGGCCGAGCGGTTCTAGGCGCTGCAGTCTGGAACCGCGCGACCGCTACGGTCGCAGGCTCGAATCCTGCCTTGGGCATGGATGTGTGTGATGGCCTTAGCTTAGTTAGGTTTAAGTAGTTCTAAGTTCTAGGGGACTGATGACCTCAGATGTTAAGTCCCATAGTGCTCAGAGCCATTTGAACCAGCACACAAAGTTATGTCTTCTTATATTACTAAATAAAATTCATGTTGTGTGGCTGTGCGTGTGTTTGCTTGTACTGTTTAAGGGCTAGTACTACTTATAACTTATTTTAAGTGCTTATGTAAGGCATACCCTTCAGACTGTTTGTGTTTCTATATCTAGACGTAGCTGTAATGTTGTATGTGTGCTTTTATCTCGTATGTTTGTGTGCTTGATGCTGTTGCCGCGCTGTGGCCACACGGTTAGACGCGCCGTGTGAAGGGTTGCGCGGCCACTCACGCCGCAGGTACGAGTCCTCGGCCATGGATGTGTGTGTGTGTGTGTGTGTGTGTGTGTGTGTGTGTGTGTGTGCGTGCGTGCGTACGTGTTGTTCTTAGCATCACCAGTTTGGTCCGTTAGGAATTCACACACATTTTGAACACACACACACACACATACACATTTGATGCTGTTTCCCTTAACCAGCGCTGTAGGCGATAGGGGAGCCTCGGAACTTAAATTCCGAGCCTCATCTCCACGTATGACGTATTTCTTAGACGTAATGATTGTCTTGCTGCTCATATTAGTCACTTTCCTATGTATTATTTAGTTATCATGTTTAATGATGATGATGATGATGGTGATGATGATGTTTGGATTGTGGGGGGCTCAACTGCGTGGTTATCAGCGCCCGTACAAATTTCCAACCGTTGCTCTGTCCAGTCTCGCCACTTCAATCAATGATGATGAAATGATGAGGACAACACAAACACCCAGTCATCTCGAGGCAGGTGAATATCCCTGACCCCGCCGGTTATCATGTTTAAAGTGCAGCTTAGATACATAACCAAGGACGTCCTATGTCTCCTTTATATCTTATTTATTTCTTAGGTGCTCTGCTCCTTACGTTATGAATCTGATGCTGTTGTGTGCATGTTATTGTGGTCTGTAGCTGTGTCTGAATTTGTGTCCTCCCAAGGATCTTATTGTCTAGTTATGGTCTGTTTAGGATCTGCCGTATGGATTTCCTCGTCTATAGACGTCTTGCAGTGTTCTCTAAACCTTATCAACGTTGCTGCCTAGAGCACACCATTTTTCTCGGCGTCGTAACATTTGTTTGATATCATTACATTGTGTTACAGGTGTCACATGAGTGAGGATGTTGCAATGTAAAGCCACGTGTTCAGGAGATCCACATGTGCGTGTATCGCCCTGGCTAAGACCGAAGCGGTTCAAATGCGTCCATGGCTCCAGAAGTTGACGGGCAGCTGTCTCGTGAAAACATAGTACAGTTTACACAACACTTTCCGATGTAACGCTCATCGATGGTTGAATCAAATATTACGTCGGGAAAGCCTCAAACAGGACAAAGCTAGTTTTCAAGCGTCTCAATCTTCATGATGTCATACCTAGTAGAGAATGTGTTGTACAATGATACAACTTTGCAGCTAAATTCAGTGGTAAATATAGATAATGTCTGCAAAATGTGTTGCGAATAGAGTTTGTTAAATAAGAAGTAAATAAAGACATCATGCCGGACACTGTTTTTTTCTTAAAGAAACTCTGTGTTCTGCCTTACGGCACGTCTTTTCATGTGGAAGCCTCATCACAGAGGTCCACCGCATGAGCGTCTAGGGAAGTGAGTCCAGTGGTGGAGTGGTGGTTTCTCGTTGGCTTCCACTGATGATGAGAAAATGATAATGAGGACAACACGACACCCAGTCCCTATGCGGAGAATATCTCCGACCCAGCCGGGAATCGAACCCGAGCCCCCTTGCGTGGCAATCCAACGCGCTGACCGTTCAGACATGGGGCGGACTGACGCTGTAGAGTCACTATAAGAACAGCATAAATGTAGTAAGCGATGAACTTCTTTCAATTCTTGTGTGTATGTGGGGGGGGGGGGGGGGGGTTGTCAGCGAGAAATTGTGTATAGAGCCTGTTAGGAATGTACTGGGTGAAAATTTTGTGTAATTTGTGCACTTAGTTACACTGCCTCAAAACAATACACACAGTTTATAATTTTAATACTGGAATTACTGTGTTAAACATTGAATCTACTCTTAATGAGTAGATTTTGACAGAATTAAAAATTACTAAATTCTGACAGTAATTGTATGAAATACTGAGAATTAGATTTACGTCGTCCTTGGAAATCATTTGAAAAGAGATCTGCAACTGGTGGCCGTTTAGCAGTTTAGTCACATACACTGGTGTGCAAAAGTTAAGGATGGATGTAGCTTACTCACGATGTGTCACTGGCGAGCAATACAGATCAATGAGACACGAGCCATACATAGAAAGAACCGCTACAGTATAGTACAGAAAACAATTGAAAGAATTACTCATTGGGGTAAACAGAAACGACACTTTTGTTGAAAGACAGTAATAACTGTGAAGTCACTGCGTTTCATGATGGCCCTCTAGATATCGCAAATGGCCGAACGTGTGCGGTTACCAGGGACGGAAGTGCATCCTCTGCAGAGCGCTCCGATGCTGCATACAAGACGTAAGGAGTTGTTGTGGTAGGGCGTTTCATTTCTCCACCAGTGAGGTTGACAACTGCCAGATGGTCGTTGTTCTATGTGGACGTGCTGCAATACGCCACAGCAACGCATCCCACACGTGCTCGATGGCATTTCAGTCGGGGGAATGGACAGACCAGTCGGTTCACCGAATATCCTCTCGTTCCAAGAATTTCTCCACCTCTGTTGCTCGATGCGCTTGCGGACTTTCATTCATAAAAATGAAGTCACGGTCCATTGCACGCCTGAAACAGACTTGTATAGTGACAGAGTACAGTGTCACAGCAAAGTTCACTAGTGAATGTATGGTGTACACAGACTTGTAGGTCAGTACACCCACACAACAGTGCATGTCCCCACACCATATCACCTGCACCACCAAAATGAACGAGTTCGACAATGCCGGATATATTCTCACATGGCGGGAGATGGGAGCACGTCATGCATCCAGAAATGTTGTCTAAAATCATCGTTTTGGTGGTCCAGGTGTTATGTTGCACTCTGTCCTCAGGCCAAAAGTGGCCCATCGGGACCATCCGACCGCCGTGTCATCCTCAGATGAGGATGCGGTTAGGAGGGGCGTGTGGTGAGCACACCGTTCTCCCGGTCGTTATGATGGTTTTCTGCGACTGGAGCCGCTACTATTCGGTCCAGTAGCTCCTCAGTTTGCATCACGAGGCTGAGTGCACCCCGAAAAATGGCAACAGCGCATAGCCCCCCGGACGGTCACACATCCAAGTGCCGGCCACTCCCAACAGCGCTTAACTTCGCTGATCTGACGGGAAAGGTGCTATGTTGAGGGTACGTATAATGTTGTGTGGCTGTACTGATTTCCTAATGTCTGAGTGCGGTACACTCACTGGACAATGCTATTGCAATACAGGGTGAGTCAAAAAAGACTTTACAACCTTGGAATGAGAAATTTATTGAGATAACTTACAGAATCGGTAGATGTTTCATTTTGTAGCAAACTACCTCGAGTTTCCCACAAAACTGTCAAGCATCATTTTGGTTAGATGTGACTACGATAGGTGGTAATCAATTTCTTCCCACTCTCGAAATCGGGAGTCACTTGTTCAATGGCAGCTTCGAGTCGATTTTTCAGGTCGACTAAATTGTTTGCCAGGGGAGGAACATACGCACGGTCTATAGTGGAACCTCAGAGTAAGAAATCCACCGGTGTAAAGTCTGTGGAGCGAGGTGACCATGGGAAGCGATTATCGAGAAATCCTCGAGGATATGGGGTGCTGCACCATCTTACCGGTAGTAAACCATCCCATATAGACCATCTTCATCCATCTGCGTAATTAAAAAGTTTTCAAACACATCCAGATACAGAATACCAGTGACACACAGCGAGCACGCTTATCACCAGCGAAAGCAACCATTTTAAACTGTGCAGTACACTGGTGCTCCTGGTGGTGGAATGGTGTACTAATGCACAACGTGAATCATATTTAGTTGTAGAATTTTGGAACACGTATTGTGTTCGAGTACAATGACTTTTCTGGAGACTAGAAATCTACTCTGTAGGAATCAGCATGGGTTTCGAAAAAGACGGTCATGTGAAACCCAGCTCGCGCTATTCGTCCACGAGACTCAGAGGGCCATAGACACGGGTTCACAGGTAGATGCCGTGTTTCTTGACTTCCGCAAGGCGTTCGATAGAGTTCCCCACAGTCGTTTAATGAACAAAGTAAGAGCATATGGACTATCAGACCAATTGTGTGATTGGATTGAGGAGTTCCTAGATAACAGGACGCAGCATGTTATTCTCAATGGAGAGAAGTCCTCCGAAGTAAGAGTGATTTCAGGTGTGCCGCAGGGGAGTGTCATAGGACTGTTGCTATTCACAATATACATAAATGACCTGGTGGATGACATCGGAAGTTCACTGAGGCTTTTTGCAGATGATGCTGTGGTGTATCGAGAGGTTGTAACAAAGGAAAATTGTACTGAAATGCAGGAGGATCTGCAGCGAATTGACGCATGGTGCAGGGAATGGCAATTGAATCTCAATGTAGACAAGTGTAATGTGCTGAGAATACACAGAAAGATAGATCCTTTATCATTTAGCTACAAAATAGCAGGTCAGCAACTGGAAGCAGTTAATACCATAAATTATCTGGGAGTACGCATTAGGAGTGACTTAAAATGGAATGATCATATAACGTTGATCGTCGGTAAAGCAGATGCCAGACTGAGATTCATTGGAAGAATCCTAAGGAAATGCAATCCGAAAACAAAGGAAGTAGGTTACAGTACGCTTGTTCGCCCACTGCTTGAATACTGCTCAGCAGTGTGGGATCCGTACCAGATAGGGTTGATAGAAGATATAGAGAAGATCCAACGGAGAGCAGTGCGCTCCGTTACAGGATCATTTAGTAATCGCGAAAGCGTTACGGAGATGATAGATAAACTCCAGTGGAAGACTCTGCAGGAGAGACGCTCAGTAGCTCGGTACGGGCTTTTGTCAAAGTTTCGAGAACATACCTTCACCGAAGAGTCAAGCAGTATATTGCTTCCTCCTACGTATATCTCGCGAAGAGACCATGAGGATAAAATCAGAGAGATTACAGCCCACACAGAGGCATACCGACAATCCTTCTTTCCACGAACAATACGAGACTGGAATAGAAGGGAGAACCGATAGAGGTACTCAAGGTACCCTCCGCCACACACCGTCAGGTGGCTTGCGGAGTATGGATGTAGATGTAGATGTAGATATTTGAGGTTGTTTGCTACAAAATGACATCTGGCGATTCTGTACGTAAATTTCTATTTCATTCCATAGTTGTAAAGTTCTTTTTCACTCACCCTGTACAATATTCCTTCGCCATGTGTGTCTTGTTAGACCTGCATTAGTCCCTGACTTTTTTTTTTTTTTTTTTGAGGGCTTGGAACGAGTGGACATTCGGCGAAGGGACTGGCCTTTCCATTCCCTATCAAGCACGTGTGGGATGCGTTGGGCCTCTTTCGTAATGTCCAGGGGAACATAATGAATCGTAGCGACTTCCTTGTAAGTATTGTCTTTTATTTAAACCGTCATTTCTGTTCATCTCACTGCATTCTTCTTTCAGCTACCTTCTACACTGCACCGCACTATACCGTACTGTAGCAGTAAAATACCATGTGTGCTCCAAGTTCCATTGAGCTAAAATACAGAGTGTACATAAGTCCAGGATTACTTTCAATTATTTATTGCACAAGAACTAAACATTGTATAGATGTCATACATATTGCACTTTGAAGAGAAACTCTGAAAGTTTTTTTTTTACAAAAATTCGAAATGCGAACCATGAGTGACCAAGCAGACGTCAGTACAGTAATCGAATTCACTCGGTAATCGAAACTTAACACGCTTGTCTTTGTCGTCGTCATTGAGCTTCTGCACTAGCTCCAATTTGAATGGTTTCATAGACACCTTCTGTCGCAGGACTTTCCATACTGTCATTGGAGCCCTTTCGAGTTCACGGGATGTACGACGCACTGACTTCTTTGGACTCCTTCTGAATGTCTCTCGTACACGCTCCACATTTACTTCACTCTCACTGGGACGTCCGCTTCCCTTTGCCGGGCACAAGCAACCCGTCGTAACGAATTTGTTGTGCCAGTGGTAAACGGCCTTCCTTGTTAGTGGCTTCTTACCATACTTGGTTCTAAACATCCGTTGAATAGTGTTGTGTACATAGTTCCGCGTAGTGAGCGCGTACACAACTTTCCCAATAGAGCGCGCCCCACTAAGCACAACAGCGCAGGTGCAGCGCTCGTCCGTCTCCGCACTACGAGATGGCGCTGGCATAGAGACGGACCAAATTCTGCTTCCGCCGATCCGCTATTAATGTGTAATGCAGCCAATGAGATTGCTGCTAATGTAGAACCTTTTCTCCTCGCGGATCACACTCGCGCAGTGATACCTGAACGCGCGAGGTATTATAACGTGTGTACAGACCTCTGATTAGTCAGTCTGCATTTGTCTGCACCAGTCTGCATTAGTCTGCATTAGTCTGTACCAGTCTGTAGTCAAGTTTCAGTCTGTGCCTAATAATAAGATTATCATATTCCTGTACATAGCCATGAAGATAAATGAATAGACACTTTGCCAAGTATCAGAGATATGTGAGAATAAGATTACCGTACCAAGACCAAAGGAACTTCAGACTGTCAATTGTAAACAGCCTCCAGAATCAAGTCACGTAATGTCTATGTTATTTATTATTTTAATAAATGTGTGTTAAATTAATCAAGTTCTGTTTAAAGTTGGTCACCGTCAATCTGCTACTCTAAGCGTGCAAGTGGCATTTCTATCGTCTGACCTAACGGCAGAAGATAAACACGCCACGATAAGACCACGAGACATATTGCTGACACTCGCCTACTCCGTTAGAGCGACAAGTCAAATAATCTGATGGTGTGTGTACCGAAGGTCTTACAGTACGCACACCACAAATAGCTGTAGCACATTTGTTTTTGTCGAACTCCAACACACAGAAAGCTCGCTCTGCAACTGAACTCGCCATATTTACGACTAGCGCTGACTATCGGCAAATTACCAAACTACGCTGTGGCGGTAAACATGAATATGGGTTTCTCTTCAAAATGACATATGTATGCTATCTATACAATTTTTGGTTCTTGTGCAATAAATAATTGAAAGTGTTCCCGGACTGTATGTACACCCTGTACTTGGCAGTGACACGTCATACGAAAGTTACCTTCATTCCTAAGCTTTGCGCCAGCGTAGGTGGGGCTGGACAGCTAAAGAAAATGTAGAACTACTGCCATGGATCTCCACCATACTGTTGTATATTTAACAAACTCGTTACAGCCTTCTGGAAACACATTTTCGTCCAAATTAAGTACGCTGCAGAAGCTAGCGCCGGTGGAACACCCACTACTTCGTTAATGAGCGTAAAAGGTGACGCTGTATCGTTTCATATCGAAGATACGAAAAAAGGAAGTGCCGAGAATGGAACTGATATGGTACCGCGACCCAGGATACGTCCATAAGTTAGGTCTTGGTTTTACGTGCCACCAGCTAACGCCAGTTTCCAACGAAGTGCACGCAATGAACAGGCAGCGACTGTGTGACAAAGAAATCTACGTCATGAGGTTCTGAAACAATTTCACAGAATCGTACGCCAGCGCTTGGTGTACTGTTCAGGAAAAACAAGACGGTTTCACGGAACCGGTGTGACGTGCGAGCGGTGATTAGTAACTTAAACAAACAGTTCGCCAGGCTGTTCCATAACGTGGGTGGTGAGACGGTCTCAGAAACATCTGACGTAGTAGTATTTTTCGTAAGCGGGAATGGATTTGCATCGAATTATTATCAGTCTCTATCGCTTAATCGTATCCCCCTGTAAACAGCTTTTGTTTTAGTGTTTCTTTAACAGGTATAGCAGCAGTTATAATGAAGGACTGTCCTGCTGTTTCACTTCCGTTTCACTTAAAATAAGAACGGTGAACGTAATTTAAATGCGCTCCCTTTTATGTCCTTCTTTTCCGTTCTTTAACCCACTCGGGTCCCCTCCCCCCTCCCGGCCAGATGTTCTTGAATCCTTAACAAGATTTCGTGGAAGCGGGAAAGAAAGAGTCCTGAGAGTCTGGCTACCAACCTTTATTACGGGATTTTTGTGAACTTTCCGTGCCAGCAAATTACAGTTCCACAGAAAAGAGTCTCCATAATTGAAATTCACAATCTCCGTAAATGGAACAAGAGCGACGCAAAATGGCGCTTTCGCCATTATATGCGTCAGCCTCTTAACAATTTCCCTTTGTCCTCATTTTATCTTAAGGAGTTATATTAGCATGCATGCAGTCACCAGTGCATCTTTATATCCACTGATTTCCTTACTCACACACACTCACTCACTCACTCCCACAATTATTGTTATGTAAATTATTTGGCGTGTAATCACACCTAAACTTTGCAGCCGCTACGTGGAACATGTATGAGGACATAAAAACACAGGAAAACGCCACTGTTCCGCACATAAGTCATAAATACTGTAACGAGACCTGAGTGGAAAAATGGAAACACTGCAATCGTCAGATCAGTTACCTACAACTAAGTACTGTCTGGGAAAAGCTGAACATATATTCCTTCCGTTCTTGATAAGATTTAAAAGCGGTGAAAAAATTGGCAACCTGTTTTGAATGATCATAAACGTACAACGGCACACACCACAGAACGACAAAACGTTCTGCCATGCTACCAAAATATCAGTCAATTACAACTGCAGTCGGCCAACTCATACTAATACTTTAGTGTACAAATTTGTGGAATTATCGGATAGGCTTAATCATAGATAAACCAGGTAGCACACTTTGGTTCATTGTGCTGGCTGTTCTATTTAGTAATTGAACTAATAGTACAAGTAGAAACTTTAAGCACTGATTTACTGAAATGATGTCTTGTTACAATCAAATTCAAAACCCAGCCAATTAATTCTATAACGCTCACTTCGATAGTGAAAAAGGAACTAAATGAGTATCTCATACTTGCATTAATGGTGCAATTTAATAAATGGCATGCACAACACGAATTAGTGGATATCGATAAACATGAAAATAACTCTTAAATTCCTTTAAAATTAGTGTATTAGTGATCAACTTACAGTCGACCACAGTGTGATGAGGGTCGAGGTCCCTTTGTGTAGTCACAATGGTTGAATACGAAATAGGAAACCTTGCGTACGATCAACCACTTCGAGCAATCACAAACATACGAAACGTTCTCACCAATACTGCAGACACGCACCCATATCTAACTCCAGCCGAAACTTTTAGCCAAACTGAGCGTCCGTGAATGAGTGAGTACTTCGAATTTATTCGCAAGCACTGAGTCTTCACCGCCAGTGCTCTGATTGGCTGAAAAACTTCCAGAAACGTCAGACGAGACCACGCTACCGCCATACGTCTCGAAGAGACAACTCAAAGAATCTACAGTGCAAATATATTCTGATTACCGTAATATCTTTTCAAAGTATCAGCAAAGATAAGATCTCCAGCTGCTGTTGGAAAATTCTGTAAAATTTGAAGGTAGCCGTTTGACAGGAAAGTTTCATCACTTTCTCGTTATGGAATGAAGCAGAACTGGAATGTGCTCTGCACCAAACCAGCAACTTACTGAATGATTAAAAAGCGTTCTACACAAATGAAGACTACCTAATGTACAAAATTTGTGTTAAAATGATGATACCGATTTTAAAGGAATCAAGAGTAACTTCATGATTGAGCCTGTAGATTTAACGTTACACAAAATTAAATCATGGGAAGCTGTGTTCAAATTCAAAGGAGCAACGAGCTGATTAACGTAACAAAAACGTGAAGGAACAATTATTTAAAACATTAGCTAACAAAGTGAAAATTAATTAATGGCCCAAAAATTTGCTGTTAAGTTGTAAAATAAAATTATATAGTGAACATAAACCATACACAGAAAAACTGATTAAATTATTAACATAAAGTAATGACATTGATGATGATCAATGAACTTTCTCATGGCTCAAGTTAATTGTTTGAGTGGATACAACCGAACACCATGAGCCCATTAACACAGCGCCGAGAGCAGCGGCGTTTTGTAACGCCGGAAAGGCATATCCTCCTATTTCCATCTATTGTACTATAAATTTGTTTTCCTTATTTTTGTTACCTGAATATATGATATTTCTGTGTCTTTGCATATTGTAATTGTTTTACTATTTGCATATATATATTTATGCATTTATGTCGATGTATAATTGGTTTGTTTCGTAAATATTATTTGTATTTTTACGCTGGGTCTTGCCTAGGGAAGACTGCTATCGAACGATTACATCGATAGGTCGTGTGAAGAATCAAAGTTTAGGATCTTTGGTAGTGTTAACTCTGCCTCGTGGAGCGCGGGCAGAGAGGGAGAGGCTGGCGGGGGTAGTGCAGTGGAACAGGTGTGTTGTGTGACGCTCCCGCGAGTTGCCGCGTTTTCGGGGTTTGGCAGCATGTAATTGCGCTCGAATTGCTATGATAGTTTCTGACACGGTGTCGCGGACGGGAAGCATTAGCTGGCGCACATCAAGAGCCCGTTTCGCCTGGTGACCGGGTCGAGAAGGAGGCGCGCCAACATCCAGCTTCTGCAACAGCGACGGCCGACAATGAGTGACTGTCGCCACCTCCTCGATCGACGGCTTCAAACCTTCAATCAACCAACAAGGAAGACTGGAAGCACGTAAAGTTTTAGAACTGTATGGCAAACCTCAGCTTTTAAAATTGTTCCATATGTCTTGCAAAATTACAGCAACTTAGCATGAACCTTTGTTGCTCATTGTCCCAGTTGCATTACCAAGCAGGGTCCCTTCCTTTTCCGGAATGAACCCGAGTGTCGTTGAGATTCAAACGTCAGCATCATTTTATTTCACTGCTTTAATTTCAAAGTTCAGTTAAGGTATTCATAGCTGGCTACAGTATTTAGATTGCACAAGCACAAATTAAGAGTGCGAGTTTTGTTACCATATTTTAGCTTACCTGTGACTGCAGCTCAGCTTGGTACGTACTAAATTTTACTATTGTTAATTGTTCAGAATCATTTAATTCAAGTTCAAAGTTAAATCTCTTATTTCTAAATTGCGTAGATTCAAGTAGCTTTTGAAATGATTGTTGAGGTAGTCCAAGACTAACCGTATTTTACTGAATTTCGATGTGCTTCAGAAAGAAAGCTCACTATTAACTTCAGTCACTAAATTAACTTTCGATTTTCCTGTTTTATTAATTCTTTTGCTAAATTAAGTCAGAGTGTAGCGAAATTTATTACTTCTGACAAACTTTCAGTTTTCACACTACACGTGTCAACCTTCAATTGCCACGCTTCTAGTGCTAATTATATGTGTAATAACCTTTCTTTTTCAGTTGCTATAGTAATTGTCCTTAGGACTGGCGACCGTAATTTCCCCCAAATCTCAAATATCTAATTACCGCTAGTTGATTGTTAACGTAACGGCCGCACATTTACTTTCTTTATTAACTTTACCCCTTTTCAAAATTAATTTCCACCAGTTTCATTAGCATTTTTCCTTTCAATTAGATGTAACCCTTTCCTCCCTCTTTACCGACAGATTAACTTCGGTGACGATTGCTTTTCCCAAATTTCCATTAGGTACACGCGGTTTAAATTTTCACTGTCATTAAGGTCGATAAGTGAGGGGGAGGTTACAGTTTGCTTGGAGTCGTCAGTGCTACTATACAAGCAATACTGCGTGAAATAATCGCAGAAATCAATGTGGGACGTTCGACGAACGTATCCGATAGGACAATGCTGCGAAATTTGACCTTAATGGGCTATGGCAGCTGACGAGCGACGCAAGTGCCTTTGCTGACAGCACGACATCGCATACGGCGCCTCTCCTGCGCTCGAGACCATATCGGTTAGACCCTAGACGACTGGAAAACCCTGGCCTGATCAGATGAGTTGTGATTTCAGTTTGTAAGGGCTGATGACAGAGTTCGGATGTGGCGCGGACGCCACGAAACCGTAGGCCCAAGAAGTCATCACTCCACTGTGCAAGCTGGTTATGGCTCCATAATGGTGTGGACTGTGTTTATGTGGAATGGACTGGGTCCTCTGGTCCAACTGAAGCGATCGTTGTCTGGAAATGGTGATGCTCCGTTACTTGGAGACCGTTTGCAACCATTCATGGAATTCATGTTCCCAAACAGTGGTGGAAAGTTTATGGGTGATAATGCGCCATGTCATAGCGACCACAATTCTTGTGGACAATTCAAATGAATGATTTGGCCGCTCAGATCCTCCAACATGAGAATGCCATCGAACACTTATGGGACATAATCGAGAGGTCAGTTTGAGCACAAAATGCTGCACCGGCAACTTTTTCCCAATTATTGGCAGCTATAGAGGCAGCATGGCTCAATATATCTGCAGAGGACTTGAGAAGACTTTTTGAGTCAATGCCACGCCGAGATGCTCCTCTATGCCGGTCAAAAGGACGTCCAACACGATTTTAGTAGATATCCCTCGGCTTCTGTCACCTCAGAGTACAGGAAAATGAATGTGAATCAAACTTCTACATCTACATCTACATCCATACTCCGCAAGCCACCTGACGGTGTGTGGCGGAGGGTACCTTGAGTACCTCTATCGGTTCTCCCTTCTATTCCAGTCTCGTATTGTTCGCGAAAAGAAGGATTGTCGGTATGCCTCTGTGTGGGCTCTAATCTCTCCGATTTTATCCTCATGGTCTCTTCGCGAGATATACGTAGGAGGGAGCAATATACTGCTTGACTCTTCGGTGAAGGTATGTTCTCGAAACTTTGACAAAAGCCCGTACCGAGCTACTGAGCGTCTCTCCTGCAGAGTCTTCCACTGGAGTTTATCTATCATCTCCGTAACGCTTTCGCCATTACTAAATGATCCTGTAACGAAGCGCGCTGCTCTCCGTTGGATCTTCTCTATATCTTCTATCAACCCTATCTGGTACGGATCCCACACTGCTGAGCAGTATTCAAGCAGTGGGCGAACAAGCGTACTGTAACCTACTTCCTTTGTTTTCGGATTGCATTTCCTTAGGATTCTTCCAGTGAATCTCAGTCTGGCATCTGCTTTACCGACGATCAACATTATATGATCATTCCATTTTAAATCACTCCTAATGCGTACTCCCAGATAATTTATGGTATTAACTGCTTCCAGTTGCTGACCTGCTATTTTGTAGCTAAATGATAAAGGATCTATCTTTCTGTGTATTCGCAGCACGTTACACTTGTCTACGTTGAGATTCAATTGACATTCCCTGCACCATGCGTCAATTCGCTGCAGATCCTCCTGCATTTCAGTACAATTTTCCATTGTTACAACCTCTCGATACACCATAGAATCATCTGCAAAAAGCCTCAGTGAACTTCCGATGTCATCCACCAGGTCATTTATGTATATTGTGTAGCACTGAGATGTATGCTGTCCTACGCATTCCATCAAAACATAGTAAAGTGCAGCAACAAAGGAAACAATTTGTACACAAAGAAGAGTAAAATATTTCCATAGCGTCAATTAAGCAGTGAAATTAGTCTTCAAGCAAAAGAATTATTAAGATACACAAGTCAGGAAATCCCTCACAAGTAATAATTGATGTAGAACTTCCAGTCGATGAGGCACTCATCATTGGAATGAGAAGCAGCTGTACAACACAACCAAACAAAAAAGTACAATACAGAACAAGAGAAATCTAATCATCGTAACCAAAAGGAATGAAGTTGAAATTAAGATTGAACGACGCACTCTTCTTACTTCAATATGTTACAAGATATAAATAATATTCACAAAAAGACGAAATACGAAATAACAAAAACTGAAGCAGTTTTTAAGTATCACCAAGTATTTGGTAGTCTTTGACACTTCACCCTAACATACTGTGAAGGAATGATGTGTTATGGCCGTTTGCTACTTGTTACGACTTCTGCACCACTTGTTACGACAGATGGACACTTGTTAGCAGCAAACACAGTGGCTGCGCCAAAGACTGAAATGGCGTGGAGTTTTACAATTATTTATTTCTCCCTCGTCGCCGCTCGGCGCCCAATACGGCACGCCCAAGGATCCGCGTCGCCGTGAGGTCAGCTGCCGCCGCCTGCTGCACCGGTGGCTGGGAAGCCGTCAGTCGCGATGTCCGCGAGGTCCCGTCATGGACGGACCACGCGCCGTGGTGGCGGGGTTGCCGTTGAGTCCGGGCGTTAGTCTCCGGCGGCGCCTGGGACCGCGACCGCGCTGCGGCCGGTCCTGCTGGAAGTTCTCGCTGTAGTTAGTCAGCCACGGTGCCGACCGAACTCGGGCCGACCCCCAGAGCTGAAGTTGACATCTGGCGGCGAACGGATGACTCCTGCGGTCTGGAACAGACTTCCAGAATCGTCACCTACGAAGATTTAACATTCGGACACGGACCACGTCCGTCCTCAGATCCGAACTGCTTCCTAATGGCTTCTGTCCATTGCTGCCTGCACTCCACTATTTATATCCGGCAGGAGGACGTCTTTTACCCTCGGTGGCAGCTTTTTGTTATTACTCCCGCCGTATATTGCAGCGTAACTTAGCGTGCTGGCCTCACTTCCCCTTACTCAGCACTCTCCAGGCTTCGCTCGGCGCTCGGTCTGTGTGCGTCCTTGCGTCAGTCTGTTGGTAGACTGCAACTGTCAGCAAGGCTATCTGTGCCTGCTTACTTCGCAACGCCTCGGTCGCTGGCGTGTCCCTGTTTTGCCTTCTCCACTGCGTGAAGCAACGCTTACTACATGTGGCCGCAACAGATGGAATGTATCAAGTGTTCATACCAGACAAGCAAATGGTGGAACAACAAAATATGATTGAGCCTTATTATTGAGCTGTTTTGGGTGAACTCACTTTAAACGATGACACAGCACAGCCAACAAATTATATTGGAATTTAATATCCAACAGAAGACTCTAACTTCCAACATTTCTCACATAACTTCGTTTGTGTGGTTACTACGAATATCCTGCTCTGTTAACACTATAAAAAAATGGTTCAAATGGCTCTGAGCACTATGGGACTCAACTGCTGTGGTCATAAGTCCCCTAGAACTTAGAACTACTTAAACCTAACTAACCTAAGGACATCACACATATCCATGCCCGAGGCAGGATTCGAACCTGCGACCGTAGAGGTCGTGCGGTTCCAGACTGTAGCGCCTTTAACCGCTCGGCCACTCCGGCCGGCTGTTAACACTATAAATTTCTTTGTTTTGGACATAGAGGAGAATGGAAAAACACTAAAGTGATGCTTGTTTGCAGTTTCACATAGTCCCTTGCATACATGGGGTACTCTATCCAGCATAGGGAGGATACACCATATTAGCAAAGCATGTTGACATCGAGTGACGTCATTGGTTAACCATGTCACAGGTATTTTGGCAGTTTCTGTGACATGTCCCATACGACGCAAGTTTCATGCAGTATGTGGATGGACCCATAGGCATTGTATTCGTCACCGATTTCTTCATAATCCAGTTAGCAGCTCATCTGCACTGGTAAGTGATGTCAGCGCTTACAGCAGGTGAGTGCCTTTCTGACCGGCAATGTCTTGCACTTAGAGCACTTACAAGTGGAATACTCATCATCTCTTGCAGGTCTCTGATCAGCTGACAAGTTAGCCCATGCTCTGTGATCTGTGTGTCAAACCCAGTCTCCAAAATTGCATCTTGAAAGGCACGTGACGAAAACGAGAACAGTAGTAGGGAAATGGATATGCAAGGACAGCCTGCACTGTTGCCCGATTTCCGATGAAGTTAGACGATGATGTCAAGCAACATTTCCAAATTTGACTGGCACACCACCACCCACCCCCTCCGAACTCACAATCAAAGGTGCGGGACACAGCCCAATTGTCCAAAGTTGAAAAGTGGTGGGAAGTAAAATATGGTGGGAGCTACAAAAGTCCGAGATTGCGAACTAGGTGAACTATCCTAAGTGTAAATAACTAAAAGCCTAGATTAAAATGGTGATAAAATGTTAAAAAAAACGAGAGGGGCTCGTGTGCTATGCTCCTGGAAATTGAAATAAGAACACCGTGAATTCATTGTCCCAGGAAGGGGAAACTTTATTGACACATTCATGGGGTCAGATACATCACATGATCACACTGACAGAACCACAGGCACATAGACACAGGCAACAGAGCATGCACAATGTCGGCACTAGTACAGTGTATATCCACATTTCGCAGCAATGCAGGCTGCTATTCTCCCATGGAGACGATCGTAGAGATGCTGAATGTAGCCCTGTGGAACGGCTTGCCATGCCATTTCCACCTGGCGCCTCAGTTGGACCAGCGTTCGTGCTGGACGTGCAGACCGCGTGAGACGACGCTTCATCCAGTCCCAAACATGCTCAATGGGGGACAGATCCGGAGATCTTGATGGCCAGGGTAGTTGACTTACACCTTCTAGAGCACGTTGGGTGGCACGGGATACATGCGGACGTGCATTGTCCTGTTGGAACAGCAAGTTCCCTTGCCGGTCTAGGAATGGTAGAACGATGGGTTCGATGACGGTTTGGATGTCGCCTCGACGATCACCAGTGGTGTACGGCCAGTGTAGGAGATCGCTCCCCACACCATGATGCCGGGTGTTGGCCCTGTGTGCCTCGGTCGTATGCAGTCCTGATTGTGGCGCTCACCTGCACGGCGCCAAACACGCATACGACCATCATTGGCACCAAGGCAGAAGCGACTGTCATCGCTGAAGACGACACGTCTCCATTCGTCCCTCCATTCACGCCTGTCGCGACACCACTGGCGGCGGGCTGCACGATGTTGGGGCGTGAGCGGAAGACGGCCTAACGGTGTGCGGGACCGTAGCCCAGCTTCATGGAGACGGTTGCGAATGGTCCTCGCCGATACCCCAGGAGCAACAGTGTCCCTAATTTGCTGGGAAGTGGCGGTGCGGTCCCCTACGGCACTGCGTAGGATCTTACGATCTTGGCGTGCATCCGTGCGTCGCTGCGGTCCGGTCCCAGGTCGACGGGAACGTGCACCTTCCGCCGACCACTGGCGACAACATCGATGTACTGTGGAGACCTCACGCCCCACGTGTTGAGCAATTCGGCGGTACGTCCACCCGGCCTCCCGCATGCCCACTATACGCCCTCGCTCAAAGTCCGTCAACTGCACATACGGTTCACGTCCACGCTGTCGCGGCATGCTACCAGTGTTAAAGACTGCGATGGAGCTCCGTATGCCACGGCAAACTGGCTGACACTGACGGCGGCGGTGCACAAATGCTGCGCAGCTAGCGCCATTCGACGGCCAACACCGCGGTTCCTGGTGTGTCCGCTGTGCCGTGCGTGTGATCATTGCTTGTACAGCCCTCTCGCAGTGTCCGGAGCAAGTATGGTGGGTCTGACACACCGGTGTCAATATGTTCTTTTTTCCATTTCCAGGAGTGTATTTAATGTTCCTCCCATAACAGAGTAGCACATGAGGCAGAATAAGAAGGTTTATTTAATTGTTTAAACAATTTCAGATCCGTGCCAGAGGCCTGCAAGAGGTAACGAGTATTCCACTCTACTTGCAAAACATTGCCGGTCAGAAAGGCACTCACCTGCCGTAAGCGCTGACACCACTTACCAGTGCTCTGTGGCCTGGTTGCAATGCCAACAGCCACCAGCCGATGGGTTAGTACACCACTAGCTGCAGGTCACCCAGCTGCCGGCTGGTACGTTCTGCACAATTAAGGGTGCTGTCCGACTTACTGCATGACGTGAAAGAACAACTGACAGAGCACACCGTGAGACTGTACAGATGCGGCACCATATTCACCAGCAAGCGCTCGATGCTCCTGCAGGTAGCCACTTCCACAGGTGCTCATCCAAATGATGTACCCACACCAGTGCCCGCATCCTATAACTGGTGGCATATGCTGTAAGACAGCACTTAACAGACCATTTATAAGGCCTTAATCATGCTTCAATATTAGAAGTAGATAACAGCTATATCATGTGGTGAACAAGAGCATCTGTCATGCGTCTGCAGTCGCTACCTAACGCTTGGTCACACTGATATGAAGTTATTTTCAATCAGCAGGAGTCCGGCAACATGGAAATGCACTAATTGTACATCTCTGACTGACTACTGAAGCCGGCCGCGGTGGCCGTGCGGTTCTAGGCGGTTCAGTACGGAACCCCGCCACTGCTACGCTCGCAGGTTCAAATCCTGCCTCGGGCATGGATGTGTGTGACGTCCTTAGGTTAGTTGGGTTTAAGTAGTTCTAAGTTCTAGGGGACTGATGACCTGAGATGCTAAGTCCCATAGTGCTCAGAGCCATTTGAACCATTTTTTTGACTGCTGAAAAGTGACGTCATTTCTAGAAATATAAAATGCCAAGTCAACCTCAGGATGGACAAACATTCAGGTTTCTAGCGAGATACTCAAATAAGAAGTATTAGAACTTTTCCAATAACTTTCTGGCGATACACAGCTGTTACTAGCAATACGCACTAGCAAACCGACTCTTGCTAGCAGTCGTTTTTGCCAGAAATGCGGGAAAGCGTTTCTGTTTGTACCAAGACGTAAGGTTTATTCAGCTTGCTGAATAAACAGAGGCGATGTAGTCTGTACGTGAAACATCATTGTTTTTCACTAGTCCAGTCTTCTACAAGTCGAACAGACTATTCACTCATCTCTCAAACAAACGAATCTCAAATGGCAACTCTCCCATGTTCCAGGGGAATTTGCAATCTTTGCTGCTATCTGGTTAACAATTTTTACGTCTAAAGTCACAGTAAGATTACAATTCAGTGAAAATACATATTCTCCATGATAGATGATAGCATTATTCTTTAAGCAATACATATTTTTTCTGTAGGTAGACTGTGGTACAAATGAGGAAATGAAATTGTGCAGTAGCCGTATTCAAAGAGAGATGTAATTGGCCAGTATGGTAGTGCAAGTGGAAAACCTGTTTACCAGCACGTTTGTCCACCTTCGGTTTTTTGCTTTTGTTTTGCTTTAAAGCGCAAAAAACAACTGCAGTCATACGCGCCCAAGTCAAAATTGTAGAACACGAAGACAGAGAGGAGTTAAAAAGTGACTATACGTCAGTCCCAATTGACATAATAGAAAACAGATGAAAATAGGCACGTGGAAAAAGGCTAAATAAGACACCATGCAGAAACAGGTCAAAACTGAAAATTTAATGGGCTTCGCATATTGCTTTGGTGGATAAAATGTAAAACGTGGTCGACAGCCTGTGCGTCATTTGCTAAAACGGCCAATAATTCTGACGGCAAGCACAAGCGGGAACGTAAATGGTTGAAATGAAATGAAATGATCGTATGGAATTGTTCGACGGGAGGTCTTATTCGGGTTCGGTCGCCAAGTCCAAGTCTTATTTCAGTCGGCGCCACATTGGGTGACTTGCGGCCGATGATGAGGATGAAATGATGATGTGGACAACACCCAGTTCCCGAGCGGAGAAAATCGCCAACCCGGTTGGGAATCGAACCCAGGCCCAGTGCATGGGAGGCAAGCACACTACCACCCAGCTAAGCATATGGACACTTAAACGGTTGAAAAATGGGCATTCCATTAGTAAGTGGTGGACAGTTAAAACTTGGGCGCAATGTGTACAAAGTGGTCGGGTAGCGCCACTTATCAAATGACGATGGCTAGAAAGGCAGTGCCCAATACACAGCCTAGTTAAAATGACCTTCTCCCGGCAGGAGGACCGAGAGGAGGTCATCCAAGCCGCTGGGAGAGGCTTAATAAGCCGGAGCTTATTCCCATGAAGGGAGAACCATTGACGATGCAAAAAAAAATGGGTCAAATGGCTCTGAGCACTATGGGACTCAACATCTTAGGTCATAAGTCCCCTAGAACTTAGAATTACTTAAACCTAACTAACCTAAGGACATCTCACACACCCATGCCCGAGGCAGGATTCGAACCTGCGACCGTAGCAGTCCCGCGGTTCCGGACTGCAGCGCCAGAACCGCTAGACCACCGCGGCCGGCTTGACGATGCCAAAGGGACACCACCTCCTCTAGGCGCTACAGTCTGGAACCGCGCAACTACTACGGTCGCAGGTTCGAATCCTGCCTCGGGCATGGATGTGTGTGATGTCCTTAGGTTAGTTAGGTTTAAGTAGTTCTAAGTTCTAGGGGACTGATGACCACAGCAGTTAAGTCCCATAGTGCTCAGAGCCATTTGAACCACCTCCTCACAGACGGCAACACAAAAATGGCTCTGTGCACTAAGGGACTTAACATCTACGGTCTTCAGTCCCCTATAACTTAGAACTACTTAAACCTAACTAACCTAAGGACATCACACAACACCCAGTTATCACGAGGCAGAGAAGGACGGCAACACAGAGATCATTGGAGGGAATGTAGGAACTTACGGTTGCGGGCTGAGGTACGAGGACTGCAGCCTTGGTAGTAGCGTCAGCAGCCCCGTTTGCTGGCAGACCGACGTGACTGCCGGCACGGTAACTCAGCGTGATCGGTCAGAGAGCTGGTTGGCCTCTGTAATAAAAAAAAAAAAAAAACTAGTGGAAGGATCAACAAAAAGAAAAAAAAACGGATGTCATGTGACGTCCGCAACGAGCAAACACAACGATCAACAACGAACAATGTAAAAAAAAACCAAAAAAAAACCAACGTGTCCAGGAACCCACAGAAACGTCACAGCGGCTCCACCAAGAGTGAGCAAGTGACAGTTTTCCTAGACCCATTGCACTAAGGGATGGTCTGTGCACAGCGCACGTGAGTCTGAGCAGAGAACACAAGTGAAAAGGCTGAGTAGCCGTATGTACTACGTAGCCTGATACAGGGCGAAGAGCTCGGTTGTAAATACTGAGCAGTGTACCGGAAGCCGATATCGAAAGACATGGTCAGTCCGAGAGCCATCAGTTTGTACAAAGGTACTATCGCGAAGTTCTATGCGAAGGTCGTGAAACTGTAGGCGATAGACTGAGGCTGGAGTAATGTCCTTAGCAAGCGAATGAAGGCGAAGCTTAACATGAAACGCTTCACGAAGCCAAGGTGGTGGAGGGTTCCCACCCACCAGGAAGGTTGCAGGTAGTGTGAAGTTAAGCCGCTGCAGCAAGTCCCAAAATCGGACTCTAGGAGGTAACAGAGAAGAGGGATGCGCACCATACTGGCGATCAAAGGCATTATCAAAAAAGGAGACATAGGATGGGTGGCCACGCAAGGCAGACAAACGCATTCATGCCTGTTGAGGAGAAAGTCACGGCGGTAGAACAGTGGTACTTCAGCGGCTTCAGCATAAAGACACTCAACTGGGCTAAAGGCGCCCATGGCCAAACGGATGCCACGATGGTGGACAGTGTTGAGATGGCGTAAGAGGAATGGATGTGCAGACACATAAACAAAGCACCCATAGTCGAGTTTCGAACAGACAAGGGACCGGTACAAATGGAAGAGGGTGGTTAGACCGGCACCCCAGGTAGTACCATTGAGGACACATAAGACATTGAGGAACCAAGTACAGCGAGTTGCCAGGTACGACACATGGGAGGGCCAAGGAAGTTTGCTATCGAGCATCAGGAATTTCGAAGTTTCAAGGAGCAGAAGGGCAACAGACCGAAGATGTAAATATGATGGGAGAAACCAACTGCGTCGACAGCAATTCATACAGACGGTTTTGTGGAAAAGCGAAAGC
This sequence comes from Schistocerca cancellata, assembly GCF_023864275.1. Taxonomy (NCBI): domain Eukaryota; kingdom Metazoa; phylum Arthropoda; class Insecta; order Orthoptera; family Acrididae; genus Schistocerca; species Schistocerca cancellata. The sequence continues at coordinate 573,161,999 of NC_064632.1, forward strand.
CTTTGTCGGCGCTCCAGGAGTAAAGACCATCAAGACATCGCTGAAGACGCCGCTCAGTAAGAAAGGTCCGTGGAGAACTGCAACAGATGACAAAATCGTTAACAAAAAGGGAGCCAGAGACGCGAGGCGGGAAACAGGCCATTATAGGGTTAATGGCGATAGCACAGAGGACTACACTCGGGACGGAACCCTGAGGCGCACAGATAAAGGTGTCTGACAAGGCAGAACCCACAGGCACCAACTCGGTCTTTTAAAAATGTCTGAAGGAAACTGAGCAGGTTGCCACGTAAGCTCCACGTGTAAAGAGTACAGAGGATACCAGTTCTCCAGCAGGTGTCGTAGGCCTTCTCCAAATCGAAAAACACGGCCATAGTCTGGGATTTCCGCAGAAAACCATTCATGACATGGGTGGACAAAGTAACGAGATGGTCAACAGCATAACGCTGCGCTCGAAATCCACACTGCGCATTCAACAGTAAATTGCGAGACTCGCACCACCATACCAGCTGGGTATTTATCATATGTTCCATCACCTTGCAAACGCAGCTGGTAAGAGGAATGGGGCTGTAGCAAGAAGGAAGGTTTTTGTCCTTACCGGGATTAGGTGTGGGTATGACGGTTGTTTCACATCAGCGTCCGAGAAATGTGCCCTCTGCCCAGATGCGGTTGTACGTATTAAGCAGAAAGTGCTTGCCCACAAGAAAAAGGTACTGCAATATTTGAACGTGGATGGCGTCTGGCCCTGGGGCGGAGGATAGGGATGAACTGAGAGCATTATGTAGCTCCCTCATAGTAAAGGCGGCGTTGTAGCACTCGCGATTCGGAGAAGAGAAGGATATCGCCCGGGCCTCCTTCGCTCGGTTCCGACAGAGGAAGGCAGGGTGATAGTGGGAAGAGCTCGAAACTTTCGCAAAATGGCAGCCGAAGGTGTTGGAGCTAGCAATAGGGTCCACGATGACATCGTTTGCTACTGTCAGGCCGGAAATTGGGGAATGGGTCTTGCTCCCCGAGAGCTGTTGGAGGTTAGCCTACACAACAGAGGAAGAGGTGGTACCGTTAAAAGAACTTGTGAATGAAATCCAGCTAGTTCTTTTGCTATCCTGAAGAACGCGACGACACTTTGCACGCATCTGTTTATAATGAATGCAGTTTGCCATCGTAGGACGAATGTTAAAGAAGTGGAGAGCACGTCACCATGGTGAAGAGGAAGTGCGAGGAATGGAACGTTTTGCAGCAGTAAGGATAATGTTTGTGAGGTATTCCAAATGGTCATCACAACTGGAGAAACTTGTTCTTCAAAGGTCGCCAGGGAGAAGTAGAGGTGCCAGTTAGCCTTAGTAAGCTGCCATTTGGCTGTGCACGCATTTGGGGTCAGCGTCAGCAAATGGACAGCATATGCGAAATGGTCGCTCGCGTAGCTGTCAGGAAGAACAGACCACTCAAGACGATGGGCAAGCTGGGCGGTGCAGAAGGATAGGTCCAAATGGAAATAGGTGTGCGAGGAGTCAGAAAGAAAAGTGGGTGCTCCAGTGTTAAGGCAGAATAGTTTAAGTTGATTATGAAGGTCAGCCAAGGTGGAAACTCTCTGACAGGTCCTGGGGAACTCGAAACGGGATGATGTGCATTAAAGTTGCTGTTTGCAATATACATAAATGACCTGGTGGATGACATCGGAGGTTCACTGAGGCTTTTTGCAGATGATGCTGTGGTGTATCGAGAGGTTGTAACAATGGAAAATTGTACTGAAATGCAGGAGGATCTGCAGCGAATTGACGCATGGTGCAGGGAATGGCAACTGAATCTCAATGTAGACAAGTGTAATGTGCTGCGAATACACAGAAAGATAGATCCTTTATCATTTAGCTACAAAATAGCAGGTCAGCAACTGGAAGCAGTTAATACCATAAATTATCTGGGAGTACGCATTAGGAGTGATTTAAAATGGAATGATCATATAATGTTGATTGTCATTAAAGCAGATGCCAGACTGAGATTCATTGGAAGAATCCTAAGGAAATGCAATCCGAAAACAAAGGAAGTAGGTTACAGTACGCTTGTTCGCCCACTGCTTGAATACTGCTCAGCAGTGTGGGATCCGTACCAGATAGGGTTGATAGAAGATATAGAGAAGATCCAACGGAGAGCAGCGCGCTTCGTTACAGGATCATTTAGTAATCGCGAAAGCGTTACGGAGATGATAGATAAACTCCAGTGGAAGACTCTGCAGGAGAGACGCTCAGTAGCTCGGTACGGGCTTTTGTCAAAGTTTCGAGAACATACCTTTACCGAAGAGTCAAGCAGTATATTGCTCCCTCCTACGTATATCTCGCGAAGAGACCATGAGGATAAAATCAGAGAGATTAGAGCCCACACAGAGGCATACCGACAATCCTTCTTTCCACGAACAATACGAGACTGGAATAGAAGGGAGAACCGATAGAGGTACTGAATGTACCCTCCGCCACACACCGTCAGGTGGCTTGCGGAGTATGGATGTAGATGTAGATGTAGAAAGTCACCAAGCAGCAAAAATGGGGAGGTAGCTGCACAATAAGCTGAAGGAAGTTTGCTCTGCTGACACCGAATGATGGAGGGACATGAATGGTACAGAGGGAAAAAGTCAGATGGGGAAGGAAAAGGCGAAATGCAACAGCTTGAAGATGGGTAGTCAGAGAGATGGGTTGACTATGAATGTCATCCCATGTGAGCAGTATGACGCCCCCATGAGATGGATTACTGTCCTCAAGGGGAAGATCAAAACGAATTGGTAAGAAATGCGAAAGCTCAAAGCGGTCGTGAGGGCGCAATTTAGTTTCCTGAAGGCAGAGTACAAGGTAACACTGCGATGCTAAAAGCAGCTGTAAATCCTTTTTGTGTGGCCGAAAGCCGCGAACGTTCCATTGGAGGAGAGTCATGATGAGGAAGGGATGTAAGGGTGTCATTCGGCGGTTGCCGAGTGACAGCCGGTGAAGAGTCGCTACTACAGGGCACAGAATCGAGAGGATCCTGCTCCAAGGGGTCCACAGAAGCATCGGCTTGCTTGTGCAGTCGGCTTGTGTAATCCAACGCTGAAAACCGCTTAGTGGTGCGCACTGGCGACACGGACGCCAACCAGGCTAAGGTATCATGTGGCGACACTGTCGAAGAGGATCTTCGAGTTGTTGAAGGAAAAGACCGTTTGCCTTTGGTGTACTTCTTCAAGCCTTTCCGGTTGGAGGATGACGTGGGTGTTGTTTGGCTGGAGGGATGGAGGAAGTCTTTATGGGAGTACTCCTTCTGTCCTTTCCGGCCTACTGGTTGTGTAGCTGCTGGCTTTGCCCTGCGAGGAGAGAGCTTGACGCCTTGTTGCACAGCTGGACGGGAGGATGGCGATGCTACCTTGACACTGGGCAATTTCGCAACATCAGAGCTGAATTGGAGGTCGCATGTCTTCGTGTACAAGTCCTTCATGGAGTGGGGGGTAACAAGGACTATAGGTGCCAGACGGGAGAACATAGGGTTTGCGGCTAGGCAGTAACTTGTGGGCGGCTGGGTGAGGCACTTTTTCCTTTACCCAGATCTCTTGGGCAGCCCACTCAGCAGGATACACAGGACAATCCCGAGAGGAGACGGCGTGGCCCCCATTGCAGCTGATACAGCAGGGTGAAGGAGGCAGGCAATTGCCCTCGTGTGCCATCCCTTCCACAGGTTACTCATTTGGGTGGGTGACAACAAGACGTTCTAGTGTGGTTGAAACGATGACACTGGTAGCAGCAGATCTGGTTTGGAATGTACGGCCGGGCTGTGATAATTTCATAGCCTGCTTTGGTCTTGGACTGAAGCACCACTCTATCAAAGGTGGGAAAAAGACTGTGGGTGGGCACCAAGGAGGAATCTGTCTTTTTCATTACATGATGGACAGCAATGACACCCTGATAAAAGAGGTAAGATTGGAGTTCAGCCTCAGTAAGACCGTCGAGCAGCCTGGTGTACATTACGCCATGGGAAGAATTCAAAGTTCTATGGGCCTCAGCACGAACAGGGTAGCTGTGGAGATGTGAGGCAGCAAGCAGTTGTTGTGCATGAGAATCAGAAGTATTCTGCAAACGCAAAGTGCCATTCCGTGAATGCGAACAGGATTTCACAGAGCTGGCAGTTGCATCAACACCTTTCTGAGTAATAAACGGACACCATGAGGCACTGTAATGCAGCGGGGATGGTCTTTGAATCATTAGCCTCATTATATTTACGTTTCGTAGATGTGGATTGGGAAGATGATTGACTCATTGCGAGACAATCGCCCATGATTGCCAGCATCTCCAATGGCGCGCTTCTTCCAACTAGGGCCCCTTTTTCACAAGGGGGCATACCCGTCTTAGGTGATTGTTCACACCTCAGGTCACACCTCCCGCACACCTGACAAATGGGCCAGTCGGCAATTTGGGAAGGTTGTAGCTCAGACAATCACCCCTCCCTGGGCCTGGCCTGTACCAGGGGGTACATTACCCTACCTGTCGACACAGGGCTGGGAAATGCGCATTACCCAATCACCTGTTACGCGTCAGATGCGTGGGCAGGTCTTCAGGAGTGCACAGGGAGGAAGAAGAAAAAGAGGAACGTCAAAAGCCGAAGCGGAGGAACGAGAGGAGAAGGGAAACAAAAAAAGGAAAAGGGAGCGAAGAACAAAGGTGATATTGTTCTTACGTGAGCAACAGACAATGCAGAACATCCCCAATAACACCCTAGACATGTTCCCCAAGGGAGGAGAAAAGGAATAGGAAGAGGATAGACACGCAGCACGGAAGGGAGAAAATGTTGCAAAGGATGGGGCCCCGTAGCCAATCACGAACCCACCAAAGAGTGGCGAGCCCGCTGGGGGGTTGTCCTCCTTCTGTGTACAATATAGTGTCGACTTTGTGTTACATGAATTGAACAAGGCTTTGCTTGACGTGTTTCCTGAGGCATGTGGCATCAAATGTTTTCAAAATCGTCATCTGTTTTCAGAATGGTAGTTGGGATGTTTTCGATCATTCTGATAGAATGCATGGTAATCTTGAAGAGTTGATGAATGATAGTCAGTTTGTTTCCTGGAGTGCAACACAGAGGGCAGGACAAGAGGAAATTCGTGGCTGTACTTTACAGTTTGATGAGCATTCGTGACCAGCTCTTTCAGTTCAGACATTGCAGTGGGAACACCAAGTGATGAAATCGAATGTGCATTTGTGTGACTAGAATGTGTACGAAATGCTACCGTCCAGCAAGCAGTATTGGATGACTAATATAGTCCGGAAGTTCGGCGAAATTGAGAAGTCCTTTGCCTCTGATAAGGATATGCCGAAGAAAGGGTCAGAAACGTATGATTTCTGAACTGGTACGGCATTCTTCGCCTTTATCAGGTGAAATACATCCAGATGAAAACCTTTCCTTCTGAGTGTGACACATACACGCCAGACTAGTATATGGCAGTTAATTCGCTGCTTATGTCATTCCCACTTTTTAAATTTGTCACAAAATGTAGAATCCATTGTGTAATGCACAGTATTTTCCAACAACGGTTGCACTTTGTGAAGTCAAAGACCGACTCCAATCTGCGAAAGTCGCGACAAGGCTACTACTTTGTGACAGGAGAACCTGTGAGCCTGAAACTCAGTGTCACTGTAAGGAATGTGAAAATACACTCCTGGAAATTGAAATAAGAACACCGTGAATTCATTGTCCCAGGAAGGGGAAACTTTATTGACACATTCCTGGGGTCAGATACATTACATGATCACACTGACAGAACCACAGGCACATAGACACAGGCAACAGAGCATGCACAATGTCGGCACTAGTACAGTGTATATCCACCTTTCGCAGCAATGCAGGCTGCTATTCTCCCATGGAGACGATCGTAGAGATGCTGGATGTAGTCTTGTGGAACGGCTTGCCATGCCATTTCCACCTGGCGCCTCAGTTGGACCAGCGTTCGTGCTGGACGTGCAGACTGCGTGAGACGACGCTTCATCCAGTGCCAAACATTCTCAATGGGGGACAGATCCGGAGATCTTGCTGGCCAGGGTAGTTGACTTACACCTTTTAGAGCACGTTGGGTGCACGGGATACATGCGGACGTGCATTGTCCTGTTGGAACAGCAAGTTCCCTTGCCGGTCTAGGAATGGTAGAACGATGGGTTCGATGACGGTTTGGATGTACCGTGCACTATTCAGTGTCCCCTCGACGATCACCAGTGGTGTACGGCCAGTGTAGGAGATCGCTCCCCACACCATGATGCCGGGTGTTGGCCCTGTGTGCCTCGGTCGTATGCAGTCCTGATTGTGGCGCTCACCTGCACGGCGCCAAACACGCATACGACCATCATTGGCACCAAGGCAGAAGCGACTCTCATCGCTGAAGACGACACGTCTCCATTCGTCCCTCCATTCACGCCTGTCGCGACACCACTGGAGGCGGGCTGCACGATGTTGGGGCGTGAGCGGAAGACGGCCTAACGGTGTGCGGGACCGTAGCCCAGCTTCATGGAGACGGTTGCGAATGGTCCTCGCCGATACCCCAGGAGCAACAGTGTCCCTAATTTGCTGGGAAGTGGCGGTGCGGTCCCCTACGGCACTGCGTAGGATCCTACGGTCTTGGCGTGCATCCGTGCGTCGTTGCGGTCCGGTCCCAGGTCGACGGGCACGTGCACCTTCCGCCGACCACTGGCGACAACATCGATGTACTGTGGAGACCTCACGCCCCACGTGTTGAGCAATTCGGCGGTACGCCCACTATACGCCCTCGCTCAAAGTCCGTCAACTGCACATACGGTTCACGTCCACGCTGTCGCGGCATGCTACCAGTGTTAAAGACTGCGATGGAGCTCCGTATGCCACGGCAAACTGGCTGACACTGACGGCGGCGGTGCACAAATGCTGCGCAGCTAGCGCCATTCGACGGCCAACACCGCGGTTCCTGGTGTGTCCGCTGTGCCGTGCGTGTGATCATTGCTTGTACAGCCCTCTCGCAGTGTCCGGAGTAAGTATGGTGGGTCTGACACACCGGTGTCAATGTGTTCTTTTTTCCATTTCCAGGAGTGTAGGTACTTTAGATATAGACCTTGTGAGAGTAAATCTGTGAGAGTGTCTTGGTTAGAACGATGGAGCCATTGGGATGGAGATGTGATGTTCGTGACATTGGTCACAAAACTACAAAGGTTTTCTCAACGAATTCGATCACTTTACATCCAGCCTAAAGCAATCGCTTGTCTAAGGTCACGGTTTGTAGGTTGGCAGAAGGGATGCGAAAGCCTGGTACATACAACTGTCGCAAACAGTCGTGGACATTGCTGAATAATCCTTGTGACTGGTGAAAGCCACACCCTGCCGTATTAGATGAATGACGATTAGTACGAAAGGTTTGTGATCGAAGTTAATTGTCGACGCTGGGCACCATTTCGAAAGCGTCGTTGAAGATTTGAAGCGAGTTAAATTTTGTCAAATATAGACACTATATATTTCTATTGTGGCCAGAGAAATTACTTTCATCCGGCCGTAACTGTGGGTTCTTTGATTTCTCTGGGAGATGGCTCATCGTACTAGAACATATGAATATTAATTCAGTTTACTACATTAATGACTAAGAGACTTGCTTAACTCTGACACACTTGTTTGCCACAGGACTGCTGGACAATTTACAACTGTCACTAACTAGCAAAGCATCGCTTGATGTACTTAAATAACGAACTGTTCTCTTGAGGTACAATGTTCAACATTTGGTCCTACTCGATGATGTTGACTGCTGTAGCTGAGGCCTCTAACTGGGCAGAGCTCTTGCTCGTTCGACACTATATTGACCTCAGTGTGAGGGCACTGCTGTGGTGAGAGGGAGGTGTGGTCATTTGGAGCGCCTCCCATACGTCATTATGGGCTGCACCAAACTCTCCTTAATGTCTGTGGTATGGATTCGCGTTGTCGATTTTGCTGTGACACCGCAAGTTCTGGATGATACCACAATTTCCACAGGATTTCTAAATCATTTCTGATGAATGCAGGTGTTCTTCCTTGAACAAGGTCACTACCGATTTATATCGATATGAGTGCGAGCTGGTGCTATGTCTACAGTGATTTTGATACACACGATACGTTAAACTGTAATCATCTCTCTTATAAGCAAAAAGTCGTCTAGTGCTTGGGATACGTTTTGATTTTGCCATTTCGCTTAGAAATAATTGATTTTTTTTGTTGAAACGAGCGAATTTTGTGATGAAATCATTGAATTTTGCAACGAAATCAGTAAATTTTGTGTTGGAACCAGGAAATTTTCTGCTGAGATCAATGAATAATGCGGCTAATTCAGTGAATCTTACGTAAAAGTCAGTTCACATAGAAGGTCTTTTAGCAGTCTCATACAGCTTTCCACAGTAGCCTAGTCTCCGCAAGTCTTTTCATATGTGTATAATATACTGAAGCGCCAAAGAAACTGGTATAGGTGTGGGTATTCAAATACAGAGATATGTAAACAGGCAGAATACGGCGATGCGCTCTGCAACCCCTATATAAGACAACAAGGGTCTAGCGCAGTTGTTACGGGGGTTAATGCTGCTACAATGGCAGGTTATCAACATTTATGTGAGTTTGAACGTGGTGTTATAGTCGATGCAGGAGTGATGGGACACAGCATCTCAGAGGTGGCGATAAAGTCGGGACTCTCCCGTACGAACATTTCACGAGTGTACCGTGAATATCGGGAATCCGATAAAACGTCAAATCTCCGATACCACTGCGGCCGACAAAAGATCATGCAAGAACGGGACTAACGACGACTGAAAATCGTTTAACATGACAGAAGTGCAATTCTTCCGAAAATTGCTGTAGATTTGAATGCTGGGCCATCAAGTGTCAGAGCGAGAACCATTCAACTAAACATTATCGATAAAGCCCACTCGTGCACCCTTGATGACTGCACGACAGGAAGCTTTATGCCTCGCCTGGGCCAGTTAGCACCGACATTGGCCTGTTGATGACTGGAAACATGTTGCCTGGTCGGCAAATTGTGTCGTTTCAAATTTTTATCGAGGGGATGGACGTGTGCGAGTATCTAGACAACGTCATGAATCCATGGACCCTACACGTCAGCAGGAGACTGTACAAGTTGGTGAAGGCTTTGTAATGGTGTGGGGCGTGTGCAGTTGGAGTAATATGGGACCCCTGATACGTCTAGATACATGGGTGACATGTACATAATAATCCTGTCTGATCACCTGCATCTATTCATGACCATTGTGCGTTCCGAGGGACTTGGGCAATTCTTGCAGGACAATGCGACAACCCACATGGCAGAATTGTTGCAGGGTGGCTCCAAGAACACTCTTCTGAGTTTGAACACTTCCGCTGGCCACCAAACTCCTCAGACATCATATCTGGGATGCTTTGCAACGTGCTGTCCTGAAGAGTTCTTCACCCCGTCGTGCTCTTACTTATTTATGGACAGCCATGCAAGGATCATGGTGTCAATTCCGTCCAGCGCTACTTCAGACATTAGTCGAGTCCATGCCACGTCGCGCTGCGGGACTTCCGCGTGCTCGCGGGAGCCCTACACGGTATTAGGCAGGTGTGCCAGTTTCTTTACCTCTTCATTGTAGATGCACCCTGCCGCCACAGGCAATGTGTTAAAGCAATGAGTGACAATGGCAAGCAGGAGCACCAAGACTGTATTTACGAGATTGTTGTTACTGTGAACTACGTACACTCACAAACCATTAGAGCACGATAGGGCCAGTTATTCTGCTAGAATACAAGCGTGGAAATATGTGAACATCAGAATGGAAGAAAGACATCTCCAGTGGGAGTGTCTATAGCTACACAAAACAGAATGGTTGCACATAATACAGTGCATATAAACACCGTATTTGACCACAAATTTATGAAATTTTGGCGTGTTCCTTCTATAACTGCAGTGATAATCCGTAGCTTTACGTAGAGAAATCCCAACAATGGCTGTTATCGAAATGTGTGCGAGTACGTATGGCCATGAAAAAAAAGGTCTAAATGATAGACTTTCTGGCACAGCTTCCCATAGTTTCACCCAACAGTTGATCATAATAGAACACTTATCAGGAGCGTAATTTCTGATTATCTGTTAGGCACAAACTTGGTCTCGTAGCTGTCAGTGCATATGCTACCATTGTTGTTGTTGTGGTCTTCAGTCCTGAGACTGGTTTGATGCAGCTCTCCATGCTACTCTATCCTGTGCAAGCTTTTTCATCTCCCAGTACCTACTGCAACCTACATCCTTCTGAATCTGCTTAGTGTATTCATCTCTTGGTCTCCCCCTACGATTTTTACCCTCCACACTGCCCTCCAATACTAAATTGGTGATCCCTTGATGCCTCAGAACATGTCCTATCAACCGATCCCTTCTTCTGGTCAAGTTGTGCCACAAATTTCTCTTCTCCCCAATCCTATTCAATACTTCCTCATTACTTATGTGATCTACCCATCTAATCTTCAGCATTCTTCTGTAGCATCACATTTCGAAAGCTTCTATTCTCTTCTTGTCTAAAGTGTTTATCGTCCATGTTTCACTTCAATATATGGCTACATTCCACACAAATACTTTCAGAAATGACTTCCTGACACTTAAATCTATACTTGATGTTAACAAAATTCTATTCTTCAGAAACGCTTTCCTTGCCAATGCCAGTCTACATTTTATATCCTCTCTACTTCGACCATCATAAGTTATTTTGCTCCCCAAATAGCAAAACTCCTTTACTACTTTAAGTGTCTCATTTCCTAATCTAATACCCTCAACATCACCCGACTTAGTTCGACTACATTCCATTAGCCTCGTTTTGCTTTTGTTGATGTTCATCTTATATCCTCCCTTCAAGACACCATCCATTCCGTTCAACTGCTCTTCCAAGTCTTTTGCTGTCTCTGACAGAATTACAATGTCATCAGCGAACCTCAAAGTTTTTATTTCTTCTCCATGGATTTTAATACCTACTCCGAATATTTCTTTTGTTTCCTTTACTGCTTGCTCAATATACAGATTGAATAACATCGGGGAGAGGCTACAACCCTGTCTTACTCCCTTCCCAATAAGGAGTGATACTGGATACAACAGGCTTTTGACGAGGGAAAACTGAAGTTAATCATCGCACTTCTACTAGAGGCATATAGTGACACAGCATCAACTGTTTCGGTAGCGTATGTGGTTCATGGGGTCACTTAACCTCCTAACATCATGTAGCATGAACAACTAAATTTAGATTTTCTCCATAATTTACAGTTAAGTTTACCACTTTAGCTAATAAAAAACCATTAAATCTTCGTCAAAATCTGTAACTGACTTTTCTGTTACTGGATAGCTCTGAGCACTATGGGACTCAACTGCTGCGGTCATAAGTCCCCTAGAACTTAGAACTACTTAAACCTAACTAACCTAAGGACATCACACACATCCATGCCCGAGGCAGGATTCGAACCTGCAACCGTAGCGGTCGTGCGGTTCCAGACTGTAGCGCCTTTAACCGCTCGGCCACTTCGGCCGGCTCTGTTACTGGATGCGGAATGTCGTATTCTTATGGTCCCAGTGGACTGCAAGTGCTTGCGCGATCCAAATGGCGTTCACTATTGTGGGCGAGAGAGAGCGCTAATGTACTTCGCATACTTTGGCGGAAGTTGCCGAGGATTTCCGATACTGCTGCCCCTAATGACATGCGACTGAGCACTAGTTAGTACACAGGCACGCGGGTAGCGCAGCCAAGTGTGCGGTTGTGCGCAGACATTAAGGATGTCGGGTTCTTGTGTTCACTTGCTCATAGCCGGTGAATTTGCAGTTCGCGCGCATGCGCGATGAGCTTCGCTACGTCCAAAGCTGGCCAAAATTTATTCGAACGACTAATAATGACTAACGAATACAGATAAAAATCAATATTATTCGTAACATTCACTCACAGCCAACGAAGGGAAATTAGGGGAAAATCGTGTAGTCGGAAATTTTTATGCAATGGTAACATGAAGAGTTATGAACAACGCACTAAAGATCTCCACCTGTGGTGCTGGCCGTTGTGGCCGAGCGGTTCTAGGCGCTAGTCTGGAACCGCGCGGCCGCTACGGTCGCAGGTTCGAATCCTGCCTCGGGCATGGATGTGTGTGACGTCCTTAAGTTAGTTAGGTTTAAGTAGTTCTAAGTTCTAGGGGACTGATGTTCTCAGCAGTTAAGTCCCGTAGTGCTCAGAACCATTTGAACCACCATCTCCACCGGTGGGGCATGAGCATGGGGGCAAGAGGGCGTTTAATAGTCACTTCTTTATAATTTTCTTGAATAACTCGGCAACGGATGCCGCTAGTGAAAATGGTTTCCAAAACTAAATGAAACTGCATTAAATTTCCTACTAAAAGCGTCCTATTAATTTCTCATCTAGGGCTTTTTCTTGTTATAACGGAAGGAAAAATCTTAGATTATAGAAAACTATGTTTTAATGGTATAAATTAATTTTTATTGTCAAATGAAATGGATTAAGGACAAATATGAAACGTGTGTATAACGTATAATGGGAGTAGAGTCGTGTTGTTGTTGTTGTTGTGGTCTTCAGTCCTGAGACTGGTTTAATGCAGCTCTCCATGCGACTCTATCCTGTGTAAGCCTCTTCATCTCCGAGTTTCTACTGCACCCTCCATCCCTCTCAATCTGCTTATTGTATTCATTCCTTGATCTCCCTCTACAATTTTTACCCCCACGCTTCCCTCCAGAACTAAATTGGTGATCCCTTAATGCCTTAGAATGTGTCCTACCAATCGATCTCTTCTTATAGTCAGGTTGTACCACAAATTTCTCTTCTCCCCAATTCTGTTTAGTACCTACTCATTAGTTACGTGATCTACCCATCTAATAATCTTTTCTACTGCACCACATTTAAAAAGGTTCTATTCTCTTCTTGTCTAAAGTGTTTATCGTCCATGTTTCACTTCAATATATGGCTACATTCCACAAAAATCCTTTCAGAAATGACTTCTTGATACTTAAATATTTACTCGATGTTAACAAATTTATCTTCTTCAGAAATGCTTTTCTTGCCATTACCAGTCTACATTTTATATCCTCCCTACTTCGACCATCTTCCATTACTTTGCTTCCCAAATAGCAAAACTAATTTACTACTTTAAGTGTCTCATTTCCTAAGCTAATTCCTTCAGCATCGCCTGATTTAATTCGACTACATTCCATTATCCTTGTTCTGCTTTTGTTGATGTTCGTTTTATATCGTCCTGTCAAGACACTGTCCATTCCGTCAACTGCCTTTGCTGTCGCCGACAGAATTACAATGTCATCGGCAAACCTCAAAGTTTCAATTTCTTCTCCCTGGGCTTTAATTCCTACTCCAAATTTTTCTTTTGTTTTACTTTACTGCTTGCTCAATATACTGACTGAATAACATCGGGGATAGGCTACAACCGTGTCTCACTCCCTTCTCAACGACTGCTTCCCTTTCGTGTCCCACGCCTCTTATAACTGCCGTCTGGTTTCTGTACAAATTGTAAATAGTCTTTCGCTTACTGTATTGTACCCCTACCACCTTAAGAGTTTGAAAGAGAGTATTTCAGTAAACATTGTCAAAAGCTTTCTCTAAATCTACAAATGCTATAAACGTAGATTTGCCTTTCCTTAACCAAGCTCCCATGAGACGTCGTAGGGTCAGTATTGCCTCGCGCGTTCCCACATTTCTTCGGAATCTAAACTGATTCTGTCCGAAGGCGTCTTCCAAAAGTTTTTCTATTCTTCTGTAAAGGATTCGTGTTAGTATTTTGCAACCCTGACTTATTAAACTGATAGTTCGGTAATTCTCATACCTGTAAGCACCTGATTTCTTTGGAATTGGGATTATTATATTCTTCTTTAAGTCTGAGTGTATTTCGCCTGCCTCATACATCTTGCTCACCAGGTGGAAGAGCTTTGTCATTGCTGGCTCTCCCAAGGCTATCAGTAGCTCTAACGGAATATTTTCTACACCCGGGGCCTTGTTTCGACTTAAGTCTTTCAGTGCTTTGTCAAATTCTTTAAGTAGTATTGTATCTCCCTTCTCGTCTTCCTCTAGGTCCAGTTCCATTTCCATAATATTGCCCTCAAGTACATATCTCTATAGACTCCTTCCACCTACTTGCTTTCCCTCCTTTGCTTAGGACTGGTGTTCTATCCGAGCTCTTGGTATTCAATCCAAGTGGTTCTCTTTTCTCCAGACCTTCTCTTATTATTCTTAAACCAATGATCAAATTATGCTCTCTGCAAAATTCTAGTAGGGGGCTTCTTCTTTCATTCCTTTCCCCCAGTTCATATTCACCTACTACTTTTCCTTCTCTTCCTTTACCTACTATCGATTTCCACTCCCCCATGTCTATTAATTTTTCAGTTATCTTAACTATCTGAATAATTTCTTTTATCTCATCATATATTTCCTCAATCTCCTCTTCATCTGCACAGCTAGTTGGCATATAAACTTGTACTGCTGTGGTAGGTGTGGGCTTCGTGTCTATCTTGGCTACAATAATGCGTTAACTATGCTGTTCGTACTACCTTACCACGTTCCTTTTTTTTTTACTCATTATTAAACCTACGTCTGCATTAACCCTATTTGATTTTGTATTTACAGCACTGTATTCACCTTGCCAGAAGTCCTGTTCCTCCTGCCACTGAATTTCACTAATTCCCACTATATCTAACTTTAACCTATCCATTTTTCTTTTTAAATTTTCTAACTTACCTGCCCGATTAAGGGATCTGACATTCCATACTCTGATCCGTAGAACGCCAGTTTTCTTTCTCCTGATCACGACGTACTCCTGAGTAGTACCCACCCATAAATCCAAATGGGGGAGTATTTCACCTCCGGAATGTTTTACCCAAGAGACGCCATCATCATTTATCTATACAGTAGAGATGCATGTCCTCGGGAAAAATTACAGCTGTAGTTTCCCTTTGCTTTCAGCCATTTGCCATGCCAATGCAGCAAGACCGTTTTGGTTGATGTTACAAGTTCATATCACTCAATCACCCAGACTGTTGGCACTGCAGCTACAGGAAAGGCTACTGCCCCTATTCAGGAATCACGCGTTAATCCGTCCTCTCAACAGATACCCCTCTGTTGTGGTTGCACCAGTACGGCTATGTGTATCGTTGATGCACGCATGCCACACCACCCATAGCAAGATCCATGATTCATATGGAGGTGGTAGTGATTAGGTGGGGGGGGAACAGACTCGTATAAGCAATAAATTGTGTTCTGGGGATGTAAGATGGTGGAAGGGGTGAGGGTGGATAGTACTCGTAGATAAATGCGGTAAAGATGGCTGCAGGACTGTGGTCATGAACAACCCTGCTTAATAGGTCTCCAAACTGAAGAGCAAACAGGTGATTCCCCAGTCTCCCTACGCCACTGTGTCACAAGAAGCAATTAAGAGGTGTTTCACAAAACTATACCTACCGTTCACAACGCATCTCATGAATCACTTGGCACGCAGTGCGTAGACATGCTACCGGTCGTTTATAATCCACAGAGTGTATTATCCTTGTCTGGAATGTAGATGCACCCGTGGTTTGCTTCCTGGGACTTTAGTTCTTGTCGGAATTTTCAGATAATATTCAGACGCCCACCAATGCAGAAGGCATTTTTTCTTTCCCATTTTAGTTTTAACATTTTCCCTCTTTCGCAGACAGAGAAGCAACTTTCCTTCGACAGTGGAGTGATAGTCCTTTGTACACCATAAAATTTTCTGTTTACTACTTAGCAAAAAAAAAAAAAACTCTAGAAGACATTTCATTTCTTATATTGCGCAACGGCAGCCTGGAAATGATATATACTTTGTTCATTCTACTCTCATTACAAATTCTAACAAATGAATATTTCCCTTCTCATTTAAAAAAATGGAAAAAAAAACAAGCAAGACGACTCGCGAAAAAAAAAGTGGTCTGGGGGTAGCGTCTTTGACTTGTGATCAAAACGTTGTCGGTCCCGGTTTCGAAACCCGCCACCACCTAAATTTTGATTAACAATCAGCATTGGTGGCAGTAGACTTCCGACATAAGAACTCACCCTCATTCTGCCAACGGCATTGTCAAGGAGGGCGGAAATCAGGGGTTCAGTTTCTTAATAAAATAAAATAAAGGCCAAAAGTGACACACTTCCTTCCGACCACAGGAGCTATACACTACCCGTCGGGACATGGTCCTTATCCCAGCTTCTTACTAAAAATACGACAGCGCTTTACAGCTACTTGTGGATTTGGAGCAATCGGCACCCCGGTTCTCATAATCTGGGAATGTGCCATTAGACAAGATGTTAGAGACCAGGCCAGGATTGCATTTGGAAATGCAACAGTCTATTACATTAGTAAGGAATGAGAAACTGTGGCATAAGCTGAACTTGCTGACAGCTAAGATACCAGCTTATGAATTACAAGCCAACATGGCTGAGAGACAACCAAGAAAAGGCCATACATCATGATAACGAGAAGCGCCACGGCAAGACATCCACCTACAACAATCTTCTGGAAACAGTGAGAAGATGGCCTCGGGGAGGACCAGGAAGGTTTTATTGAGACCCTGATAGCTATCTCCCAATCTCTACATTTTGGGTGGCATAGCAGGGCAGCCCCTGTGAATCCTGAGTTGTACCTTAGCGCGCCGGGGGCTGACCATCCAGGCAAATAAGATATCGAGCTTGGTTCTACTACCAAGCACAGGAGTGTAGTCTACTGATGTATGGTACAGTGCTGTGTAGTGTTGTGTTATATAGTAGGGTAATCCAGAATCATAAATCACAAAATTTGTGATCACCAATGCACTATAGTATAATAGACCAGTATTTTGTGCGTTCTGGATTCCAGATGAACAGATATCTGTGCCATATGGCCAAATGGCAGTATGTAGATATGTCTGCCAGATGGACAAATGGTGGTATGTATACTGCTATTTATTTATTTTAGTTATTTTTATTACATTTCTTTTGATTTAGATATTATATGTATATTCCCTTACCCTCATTATACATTATAATGCTTAGTTATTACTAACACATTTCTAACACATTTGAAACTATGTTAAAATATTATGTGCTATATTCATAACAATTCGTGTGCAACATTCGGATTGTTCTTTTATACAGATAGCAGACTAAGAGAAAATACCATATAAATAAGTAAATATTCATAGCACTCACAATGCACTAAAAATTGCTTCATCATTCTACAATAAAGGTTGTTAGAAATAAGCAATACCAACTGTCTCTTTGGCTCTTTTGTTCATGGTTTAATAAACCACATATAAAAATATAGTTTACTTTCTATAATTTTAAACATAAAAGTATTGAAAGAAAATTAATTCCCATTCTAAAGTTTTCTTAGCGGGCGCTTATATTGACGCTAGTGGGGGAAAACTTGGGAGGGACTATCTGTTACCTGAATCCTCTCTGGGGTAATTGTCTGAGAAAGGTTGGGAACCACTGCAGTACACTAACAGTGACTGTAAATAATCTTCAAAAGAAACAGCTGTGGCTCCACAATAGCTGTAAAAACTTAAAATCATATCTAAAGGGTTGTTGACTGAAAGACGATCATACTCTTTAAGTAAATACGCTAAAACTATATAGCTGACTGTCGTTCGCTGTATTTCTTTCACTTGCTATGCAAATGCAGTTCAGGATCATTTATAGATTTCGAGCAGCAATTCTTAACAACACTACCTCTCTGCTGACTGGAGAATTTTTCCGAGGAGACCTTACAGCTCCTACGGGTAACACATGTTAAATTACCTTATGAACAACGACGTCTGCTCTGTGTACGAAACCGTTGGCGCACATATCATGTAAAAGTGTTATCAACCCGTTGTATGGCGTTAACTTTTTGGTATATTTGTAAGAGCACTGAATTATGCGTCGAAATCGGAGATAGCGAATTTTGTGCCAAAATCACCGAATTTTATGTCAAAAGAATTCATTTAGGTTTTCCGATGGATTAGTGAACAGATTTTTTAATTTAAAAAAAAAGTGGCAAATAGGAAACAACATGTGGAAGAACCTGCAGGTAATCATATATGAGCCATGGCGCCATATTTTTCTTTGCCTGGGTCTTGTCTGGCACACGTGGCCCAAGTTTTCTATCGATTTGCTGTTAGTTCAGTAAGCATCTTTTGTCGAAGTCGGCCTAGGAGGAGGTGCTGGCTGTGTGGTGTGTGTGTCTGGGTGGGAAGACAGTTAGTCTGAGACAACGGAGTTGCACGATTAGAGCCGAGTTGTTTTGTGACATCGGGTTCCTATGTGAGAGCTGAGTTGGGCTGTTTGAGCCAGGTTGATCTCGAAAGCCGCACCCGTCCGACACAGGAAACTGGCTGTTGGACGAGAGGTGTATGGGGCGTGTCGGTCGAATGGTTCAAATGGCTCTGAGCATTATGGGACTTAACATCTATGGTCATCAGTCCCCTAGAACTTAGAACTACTTAAACCTAACTAACCTAAGGACAGCACACAACACCCAGCCATCACGAGGCCGAGAAAATCCCTGACCCCGCCGGGAATCGAACCCGGGAACCCGGGCGTGGGAAGCGAGAACGCTACCGCACGACCACGAGATGCGGGCCGGCGTGTCGGTCGGTTGGTGGGGTCTGCCAGCTGGTGCGGCCCTCCGGCGGTGGAAAGGGGCAACTGTGTGGCCGTCCGACCTTTGGTCAGTGACACCGCAATTCATCGGTTGTACGGACTGCCGCTTCACGTTGCTCGTAGCGTAGTTCGTCTGCTTCACCCTGGACCGATCTGCCAGATACACCATCCGACTGTTTGTTGAAATATTACCATCTCAAAGCACCTCTTGCATCCATGCAGTGCCAAAATCTTACACAAGATGAGTAATAAGTGTGGCTTCGTTTGACTAGACTGAAAAGAGTAGCCTTGTACTCATATTTCTCCAAACTGTGGCCTCAAGATTTAAACTGCAAATTTCACCTGAACTTTTACGTATCTGGCACTTTTCATATTACTGTTATTGTTATTACTACTATTAAAAGCATGTTATATTTCTTCAAACTGTGGCCTTAAGGGGGGACACTCCCGAATGGGCTGCAAATGGTTCAAATGGCTCTGAGCACTATGGGACTTAACATCTGAGGTCATCAGTCCCCTAGAACTTAGAACTACTTAAGCCTAACTAACCTAAGGGCATCACACACATCCATGCCCGAGGGAGCCCGTGCTGCATTTTTGCTTTATCTTCACACTCGTAGTGCAACTGATCTATAAATGAGAGATAGCTTAAAATTCTTATACACAATTAAGGTCATTACCCAAAGCTTTCCCCAAAAAATCATTGAGATATTTATTATATTTTGGTACTGACAACAATGAAACGCCCGCTAAATCACGCAGGGCTGACAGGTAATTAGGATTGTGAAGAGGGCCAAGAGAGTTGTGGTCGGATTCATTTCACAATTGTAATTTATTATCATTTAGTTCACAAATCCACTTTTGAAAGCATTAAATTTGCTTCGCGGCTGAAGGCCTCCAAACAGATGCTTTAGAACAAGTTAAATTTTGAAAAGACATGACACACAGTTGTTGTTGTTGTTGTTGTGGTCTTCAGTCCTGAGACTGGTTTGATGCAGCTCTCCATGCTACTCTATCCTGTGCAAGCTTCTTCATCTCCCAGTACCTACTGCAACCTACATCCTTCTGAATCTGCTTAGTGTATTCATCTCTTGGTCTCCCCCTGCGATTTTTACCCTCCACGCTGTCTTCCAATACTAAATTGGTGATCCCTTGATGCCTCAGAACATGTCCTACCAACCGATCCCTTCTTCTGGTCAAGTTGTGCCACAAACTTCTCTTCTCCCCAATCCTATTTAATACTTCCTCATTAGTTATGTGATCTACCCATCTAATATTCTGCATTCTTCTGTAGCACCACATTTCAAAAGCTTCTATTCTCTTCTTGTCCAAACTATTTACCGTCCATCTTTCACTTCCATACATGGCTACACTCCATACAAATACTTTCAGAAATGACTTCCTGACACTTAAATCTATACTCGATGTTAACAAATTTCTCTTCTTCAGAAACGCTTTCCTTGCCAATGCCAGTCTACATTTTATATCCTCTCTACTTCGACCATCATCAGTTATTTTGCTCCCCAAATAGCAAAACTCCTTTACTACTTTAAGTGTCTCATTTCCTAATCTAATACCCTCAACATCACCCGACTTAATTCGACTACATTCCATTATCCTCGTTTTGCTTTTGTTGATGTTCATCTTATATCCTCCCTTCAAGACACCATCCATTCCATTCAACTGCTCTTCCAAGTCCTTTGCTGTCTCTGACAGAATTACAATGTCATCGGCAAACCTCAAAGTTTTTATTTCTTCTCCATGGATTTTAATACCTACTCCAAATTTTTCTTTTGTTTCCTTTACTGCTTGCTCAATATACAGATTGAATACCATTGGGGAGAGGCTACAACCCTGTCTCACTCCCTTCCCAACCGCTGCTTCCCTCTCATGCCCCTCGACTCTTATAACTGCCATCTGGTTTCTGTACAAATTGTAAATAGCCTTTCGCTCCCTGTATTTTACTCGTGCCACCTTTAGAATTTGAAAGAGAGTATTCCAGTCAACATTGTCAAAAGCTTTCTCTAATTCTACAAATGCTAGAAACGTGGGTTTGCCTTTCCTTAATCTTTCTTCTAAGATAAGTCGTAAGGTCAGTATTGCCTCACGTGTTCCAGTATTTCTACGGAATCCAAACTGATCTTCCCCGAGGTCACCTTCTACTAGTTTTTCCATTCGTCTGTAAAGAATTCGTGTTAGTATTTTGCAGCTGTGGCTTATTAAACTGATTGTTCGGTAATTTTCACATCTGTCAACACCTGCTTTCTTTGGGATTTGAATTATTACATTCTTCTTGAAGTCTGAGGGTATTTCGCCTGTTTCATACATCTTGCTCACCAGATGGTAGAGTTTTGTGAGGACTGGCTCTCCCAAGGCCGTCAGTAGTTCTACTGGAATGTTGTTTACTCCGGGGGCCTTGTTTCGGCTCAGGTCTTTCAGTGCTCTGTCAAACTCTTCACGCAGTATCGTATCTCCCATTTCATCTTCATCTACATCCTCTTCCATTTCCATAATATTGTCCTCAAGTACATCGCCCTTGTATAGACCGTCTATATACTCCTTCCACCTTTCTGCTTTCCCTTCTTTGCTTAGAACTGGGTTTCAATCTGAGCTCTTGATGTTCATACAAGTGGTTCTCTTATCTCCAAAGGTCTCTTTAATTTTCCTGTAGGCAGTATCTATCTTACCCCTAGTGAGATAAGCCTCTACATCCTTACATTTGTCCTCTAGCCATCCCTGCTTAGCCATTCTGCACTTCCTGTCGATCTCATTTTTGAGACGTTTGTATTCCTTTTTGCCCGCTTCATTTACTGCATTTTTATATTTTCTCCTTTCATCAATTAAATTCAATATTTCTTCTGTTACCCAAGGATTTCTACTAGCCCTCGTCTTTTTACCTACTTGATCCTCTGCTGCCTTCACTACTTCATCCCTCAAAGCTACCCATTCTTCTTCTACTGTATTTCTTTCCCCCATTCCTGTCAATTGTTCCCTTATGCTCTCCCTGAAACTCTGTACAACCTCTGGTTCTTTCAGTTTATCCAGGTCCCATCTCCTTAAATTCCCACCTTTTTGCAGTTTCTTCAGTTTTAATCTACAGGTCATAACCAATAGATTGTGGTCAGAGTCCACATCTGCTCCTGGAAATGTCTTACAATTTAAAACCTGGTTCCTAAATCTCTGTCTTATCATTATATAATCTATCTGATACCTTTTAGTATCTCCAGGGTTCTTCCATGTATACAACCTTCTATCACAGTTAAATTTAAAAATAAAGGTAAATCGTATACATATATGAGATCAGCATGCAGAGCGGCTGAAAGCCACCTGATGAAATCTTCAAAATTCCAAATATACTATGACGATTACTGAAGGCAGAAGGCTACAGTGTTTTAAGATGCTAACAGGGCTGATGTCCCGCAAGGCGCACGGAAGGAGACAAACAAACGCAATCAGATTGCTGAAGGTTCGCAAAGTTAATTTCTGCAAATTAAGGAAATATATATTGCAACAATCGGTAAAACAATACATTAAGTTTAAAAATTTTCTTTTTGAAGCACCAACTGCGGAAGGCCCACAATAACTTGTAAAATCTTTCAGAGGAAATTACAATAACCTTTCAAGAGCGGAAGGCAATAATTTTTGGACTTTGAGGACTCTGAGAACATGTTTCCAGAGCTGAAGGCCCACAGCTATTCTTGCCAATTTAAAAACATAAAATACACTTAAATTACAACAAAATTAACACTGCCAAAGGATAATTAAGAGAACGGCACTCAGGAGTCCCCAGTGGATCGGTCTGCCCTCGTTCACTTAGGCGAGTGAGTCCAACTACACTTAATTCGTGCGAACCCAACCAAGTGACGGTCGCGGACCGACCGACCAACCACTTGCTTGTCACGACGGAATACATGAGGACTCAAACACAAAAGCAGGCTCATGAAAGATCGGCGAGCTAAAGCGCGTCGTCCGGTTGGACGACCGAACGATGATCCACCAAGAGCGTGGTCCGGCTCAAGTGATGCGTGGCGGCAATGGTCGGGCGAGCCATGTCGACGCAGACCTCACTGTTGCCCCAACCCGAATGCACTAGTGCCACATTGCAAGTGCCCGACTGGCAGGTCCAGACTGCACTCCAGATGCGATTCAACTGACTGGCAGCCCAAACTCGCGATCCGAACTCCCTGTTCGAAATGGCTTACGGCAGACAACGACAGGGAAGTAATAGCAGTCGAGCGAAGATACTACGAGAGAGAATATGAGGTGCATTCAAGTTCTAAGGCCTCCGAAGTTTTTTCTCCAGACTGGAAAGAGATAGAAACATGCTCATTGTTTTAAAATGAGACCGCGTTCATTGTCAATATGTCCCAGAGATGGCAGCACCGTACAGCAGATGGAATTTTACCGCCAGCGGCGAGAATGAGAACTGTTTTAAATACTTAAAATGGCGACGTTTTCCTTACTTGAACAGCGTGCAATCATTCGTTTTCTGAATTTGCGTGGTGTGAAACCAATTGAAATTCATCGACAGTTGAAGGAGACATGTGGTGATGGAGTTATGGATGTGTCAAAAGTGCGTTCGTGGGTGCGACAGTTTAATGAAGGCAGAGCATCGTGTGACAACAAACTGAAACAACCTCTGGCTCGCACAAGCCGGTCTGACGACACTATCGAGAAAGTGGAGAGAATTGTTTTGGGGGATCGCAGAATGACTGTTGAACAGATCGCCTCCAGAGTTGGCATTTCTGTGGGTTCAGTGCACACAATCCTGCATGACGACCTGAAAATGCGAAAAGTGTCGTCCAGGTGGGTGCCACGAATGCTGACGGACGACCACATGGCTGCCAGTGTGGCATGTTGCCGAGCAATGTTGACGCGCAACGACAGCACAAATGGGACTTTCTTTTCGTCGGTTGTGACAATGGATGAGACGTGGATGCCATTTTTCAATCCAGAAACAAAGCGCCAGTCAGCTCAATGGAAACACACAGATTCACCGCCACCAAAAAAATTTCGGGTAACCGCCAGTGCTGAAAAACTTATGGTGTCCCTGTTCTGGGACAGCGAGGGCGTAATCCTTACCCATTGCGTTGCAAAGGGCACTACAGTAACAGGTGCATCCTACATAAATGTTTTGAAGAACAAATTCCTTCCTGCACTGCAACAAAAACGTCCGGGAAGGGCTGTGTGTGTGCTGTTTCACCAAGACAACGCACCCACACATCGAGCTAACGTTACCCAACATTTTCTTCGTGATAACAACTTTGAAGTGATTCCTCATGCTCCCTACTCACCTGACCTGGCTCCTAGTGACTTTTGGCTTTTTCCAACAATGAAAGACACTCTCCGTGGCCGCACATTCACCAGCCGTGCTGCTATTGCCTCAGCGATTTTCCAGTGGTCAAAACAGACTCCTAAAGAAGCCTTCGCCGCTGCCATGGAATCATGGCGTCAGCGTTGTGAAAAATATGTACGCCTGCAGGGCGATTACGTCGAGAAGTAACGCCAGTTTCATCGATTTCGGGTGAGTAGTTAATTAGAAAAAAAATCGGAGGCCTTTGAACGTGAATGCACCTCGAATATCTATACGTGCTGCCAGCGCCGCTCACGGTCAGGTAAAGCAGCAACTCAGCGACTGTAGTAATATAAATGAACGTAGTGGGGTGCAAGTACGTTAAAATCAGGGTGTAAAATACATGATGGCGGGAAGACAAGCCACGCACGGCTCAGACAATATTTATAATAGAAAAAAAAATTCTAGAAAAAAATAGTATAAAAAACGGAACCACTGACTGCATATCTTGGAAAAAGAGTCAGCGAACAGGCAATATTCGTATAAGTGTTTTATGCTTCCAGTTTCCTTCCCTGATGCTGATCTGTGAAAAAGACAAGTAATTTAATTTACCATAACAAAAATACTTAAAAATGTAGCTCAGATATCACCGACATCATCATCATGCTATGAATTTTTCAGGAAATAGTAGGCAATGAAGGTAGAGGAGGTCATTCTAAATATCTGTACTAATTTTTGTGAGTTTAACTTCAGTCATCTATGAGAAAAGTGTACCTGAATGATGAAAATTCAAGTTTTCGGTAAATCGCAAAAGAAGATTTACCACTACGCTCGTTTAGAACATTCCAGCTGCATACTCCAGTTGTCCTCCTGTTTCCTTATCCTACATATTCTTTCTCTTCATTCTTTTCTTTATCCTTGACTCCTCGGTAGCAGCTTCTACAGCTGTCTCTGCTTCGGTTAGCTGCCGTTTATCAATAGCAGTTAGAGCTGAAGCCATATTCCTTCCTGTCTGGATGTTCCATTTCTTCATAACATTAATCCTTGAAATTGCTCCATCATTTCTTGTTATTATTGCACCCATTACACCAGTCTTCAGTACTGTCAGCCCAACAAATACAGTTTTGAGCATTCTCTCCCATAACAGCTGTTGAAGCTTTCATTTGCATTCTGAGAGAGATCATATATACATTTCCTAAGTAGATTTTTAATTGCCAGATCCCTATACATAGGCCTAATTGCCTCCATTACAGCAAATGGTAAGGAATGCTTCTGGGTATATTGTATACCTGTAGCATTGCTCAACCAGTGCTTCCACCGTGAATCTTCCCCTTTTGTACACAAACCGTACTGTGGAGTTTCATCTGTTAAGACTCTGTAAAACCATGTTGCCCAAACAGCTCATCTCATGTTCTCCAAATCTCCAACATTTTTCCACATTGCTAGTCCATAATATTGAATCAAAGAGTCAATTTCACTTTTTGTAAGACGACCTGGACCACCTATGTGTTTTCCATCAGTCAGTTTTTCACCACTGAAGTCTTTACATAATTTTCTCAGTCGAGCTCCCATTCTTGTTTGTACATGTCCGACACAGTCAAGCTTTTCTGTCAGAGTGTCCCCATATGGTCTGTCATTAACAACAGTTGTGTCCTTTACAGTCTCCATCCACAAGGTAGCCCATACACCTCACACCATGACTCACCTCTGAGCTTCTAAAAATGTTTAGAACTCCTTTCGTTTCCATGTTTACACTTGGGCCATAAAAGTTCTTTACACAAAAATGGGTGCCAATAAATTTACTTGAACAACCCTGGCAGTGCTTTGTTAGACATTCATAATCAAGTATGTTACCACTTTCAATAAATGTGGCAGTTACAACCCCATTCAGAGAAGTATGACCTCTCTTCTGCCAAGATTCATCATATGCTGCCACAATGTCTGTATTCTCAGACAATGCTACTGCTTCTTCTGCTGCTCTTTTCATTGAATGTTCACTTACACCACATAAAGCATTACGTCTTAATTTATTGTATCTGTCAAACCTCAGTGGAGGTGCGGGCAAATCCATCACTGCACAAAAAGTCTGGGCAGCTCCCCTACCCCATCCAATACATCGCATTACATAAGAAAGGTGAATATTTACACTGTAATGTCGACTATCAGTTACTAGCGATGTCATAGTATCACAGTGCATCTTACACGAGTTACAGGCAATCACTAACCGACCTGAAAGACCCTTCCTTGCTGAAATATCCTCAGAAACGTCAATACTATCTTCACAATTACAGTACTTACAGTTAACAGCACTTTTCAAAAGTCTTGACAGAATATTTAGGTTCACAATAACATTTCCGTCGTTTTTGCTGCTCACAATACTACTAGGCTTGTTCTTATTACATTCAGAAAGCGAAAGTTTATGTCTGGAAGCACTGCCTGTAGACACAATTTCCACGGGCGACTTTTGAAGAAACTGATGTGTATTATTCGGTTGTGTTTGGAGGTGGTTCCAGCGAAACTTTCGTTTGGGGCTAAATTTGTTTACTCTCGGCATTTGTAGTCCAGGAAACACACACACAGAATCAAAACAGCACGCAGTAACTAAAAGACCAAACGTGTATGAAATTCCGAAATACTGTATTCTCAGATCTTTGTTTACATTCCAATCATAGCCATCTAGACATGCCTGTACTTTCGTTCTGGGAGTCAGTGCCTTTTCGAATACACCTGTGTTAGCGATCCGTAACTAACAACGGAAGAACAAAATAATGCATCACGTGTTCTGATGCACTTCAAACTGACAGATTGGTGTGGCCCCTGTGCAACATTACATTGAACCTCAATTTTAGAACGAATGGAAAATGATAATGCCCATAAACTATACTTTTTGAAATCAGCATAAAATGCTCTTTTCTATACACCAAGAAATTTTTTTTCAAAATTTTTGGTCATTTTCATGAGCATGTCCCCTTAAGATTTAAATTGTAAATTTCACCTGAACTTTTACATAGCTGGCTCTTTTCTATGTATGTTACACGTCTCCAAACTGTGGCCCTAAGATTTAAACTAAATTTCACCTGAACTTTTAAATAGCTAGCTCTTTTCTTATTATTACTATTGTTACGAGCATGTTTTATTTCCCCAAAGATTTAAACTGCAAATTTCACTTGAATTTTTACATACATATTTTTTTGCTCTTTTCTTCTTATTATTATTACAAGCACGTTATATTTCCCCAAACTGTGGCCTTAAGATTTAAATTGCAAGTTGCACCTGAACTTTTGCGTAACTGACCCTTTTATTATTATTATTAAAAGCATGTAATATTTCTTTTAAAATGTGGCCTTAAGACTTAAATTGCACTATCTATTTCCTTGATTTTAAGTTAAATTTTAACTGATCAATAAATTGCATGAAAACATAACCAGCTGATTTGTGGGCTCAGTCCTTCCCATTTTCCTTAACTCCCGATTGTCCAGTTCAATATAAATGTAAGTCCAAGAGAGAAGTACTTCGATTGCAAATCAGTAAGACAAGGATGTCGTCCTATTGCCCTACCGATGAAAACTGTACTTTCAAGAACCAAGAGCTACTGCAATATACCACTCAGCTCTTCAGTGACAACACCCGTCTTGTCGTCAGTCAATTCCACTTTATATGGTATGGCCAAAAGACTTTCATGTGCTTCCTAGATGATTTTAACCATTATTCCTCTTGCTATCACAGTGCTATTCTCCTTTTAGTAGAAACCCTTTTTCTGTCTTGATCCTATGTCTCAAAAGAAGAATATGGACAGTTAACCATGTAGATCCCTGCTAAATGCACCACAAGTTTCCTTCTCTAACGTGACAGACCGTTCTTTCTCTAATTTTTCATGAAAATCCACTTGGTCATAGATTTTAACTACCATAATATCATCACAAAAAGGTTATGTAATGGATGCAAGCCCATTTAACTTCTTGTTCCTGTGGATAGTACCATTTTTTGTATAATTTACGCTGTAAATATCCAATAATGACCACAAACCTAAGCACTCAGCAGCTGTGCTCATTTTCATCCCAGGACATTGAGAGATGCAAAGCTCTCTAGCGCAGGACAGTTGACACTTTGATCACCACAGAATTAAAGCTGCCCTGAGTTAGGCAACCAGAACCAGTCAGCACTTACTGCAAGACTGTAGCTGGTATCGCGCAAACTAAGTTGACACCTGGCGCAGAGGCTAATGGAAGCGACCGTAAAGGCATTTATTTCCCCTTTGCAGTCGCTCCCATCGACCACCACAACGAGTGTCAACTCAGTTTGCGCGAACAATACAGGTGAAGCACACAAGATGCTCACTAAGAGCGCCTCACTGCCACACCGAATGGTTTGGAGTACCCCACTGCACTGCATAACTCGGATACTGTACCAGCTAGTGTACCATCAGCATTAGAGATGGGGGCTCCGCTCCTGAACTGATACATAGAGTTGAAACTTTCAAAGGAGTGAACAATCAGTGATTCAGAAAAAAAGAACGGTAGCTCCAAACGTTTCCCACGGCAGAGAGAGAGAGAGAGAGAGAGAGACGGAGCATATCAGCGGCGCTTCTGCTGGTCACAGCACAGTGCACGCCACACAACACAGCCAGCGCCGGCCTCTGCCCTGCTTCTACCTTGGCTGCCTGCATTGTGCAGTGCCCCATTGGATTTTGTGTTTCACATATGCCGTGCCGTCTCTGTGCGTCGTCTGCCGCGTGCAGTGTCTGGCGCAGCTTAACTTAGCATCGCACTCTGTCGGCGATCGTTTCAGTCGCACGTCCTGCCCTCTGGGCAGTTTATGCGAGCAACAGGACAGAGAGCCTCCTAGCGGAGAACATAGGAACTACTTGCAACAACCTACTCGCAAGAGAACGGACGATTTGTCTCGGAGCAGGTGACTGGTGGCCATTCACCGCTCACCCCAGTCTCGGAACTCGCCCGCTCAACGCTCACCCCACCGTTCTCGACTCTAGCCAGAGCGTTGAGCAAAGCAACTCAGGTGTCAATCTGGTCTCTGCCGTCTTTGCTCACGCAGTAATACAGCTCGCGGCTCGACCTGCTCGACTCAGTGCTTCTGCATTGGAGTTCGTCTCTACTGGATATTGTTCTTCGTAGTAATACCGCTATGTATATTACATTACTATGTTATGTATACATCATTTATTTTTATTTTATTTTTATTTATTTAAACAGATCAGATTAGGTTCCTGACGACTCCTCTTACTATAGGATTTTTATTATGGACACTCGAATTTACGCTTTAATTACGAGCGAACTGATAAACGTTTCGCAAAATGTGATACACCAATATTTTCCTTGTTTTATTCTGCGTAAGGCTATATGCAGCACTTTCGTCTTACAGTATAATTTATATTTTTTTTCTCATTCTGGTACGGATTTTGCGATTTTAGGCGTGTTCGGAAGGAAACGTTCACTTTAAAAATACACTCCTGGAAATTGAAATAAGAACACCGTGAATTCATTGTCCCAGGAAGGGGAAACTTTATTGACACATTCCTGGGGTCAGATACATCACATGATCACACTGACAGAACCACAGGCAAATAGACACAGGCAACAGAGCATGCACAATGTCGGCACTAGTACAGTGTATATCCACCTTTCGCAGCAATGCAGGCTGCTACTCTCCCATGGAGACGATCGTAGAGATGCTGGATGTAGTCCTGTGGAACGGCTTGCCATGCCATTTCCACCTGGCGCCTCAGTTGGACCAGCGTTCGTGCTGGACGTGCAGACCGCGTGAGACGACGCTTCATCCAGTCCCAAACATGCTCAATGGGGGACAGATCCGGAGATCTTGCTGGCCAGGGTAGTTGACTTACACCTTCTAGAGCACGTTGGGTGGCACGGGATACATGCGGACGTGCATTGTCCTGTTGGAACAGCAAGTTCCCTTGCCGGTCTAGGAATGATAGAACGATGGGTTCGATGACGGTTTGGATGTACCGTGCACTATTCAGTGTCCCCTCGACGATCACCAGTGGTGTACGCCCAGTGTAGGAGATCGCTCCCCACACCATGATGCCGGGTGTTGGCCCTGTGTGTCTCGGTCGTATGCAGTCCTGATTGTGGCGCTCACCTGCACGGCGCCAAACACGCATACGACCATCATTTGCACCAAGGCAGAAGCGACTCTCATCGCTGAAGATGACACGTCTCCATTCGTCCCTCCATTCACGCCTGTCGCGACACCACTGGAGGCGGGCTGCACGATGTTGGGGCGTGAGCGGAAGACGGCCTAACGGTGTGCGGGACCGTAGCCCAGCGTCATGGAGACGGTTGCGAATGGTCCTCGCCGATACCCCAGGAGCAACAGTGTCCCTAATTTGCTGGGAAGTGGCGGTGCGGTCCCCTACAGCACTGCGTAGGATCCTACGGTCTTGGCGTGCATCCGTGCGTCGCTGCGGTCCGGTCCCAGGCCGACGGGCACGTGCACCTTCCGCCGACCACTGGCGACAACATCGATGTACTGTGGAGACCTCACGCCCCACGTGTTGAGCAATTCGGCGGTACGTCCACCCGGCCTCCCGCATGCCCACTATAGACCCTCGCTCAAAGTCCGTCAACTGCACATACGGTTCACGTCCACGCTGTCGCGGCATGCTACCAGTGTTAAAGACTGCGATGGAGCTCCGTATGCCACGGCAAACTGGCTGACACTGACGGCGGCGGTGCACAAATGCTGCGCAACTAGCGCCATTCGACGGCCAACACCGCGGTTCCTGGTGTGTCCGCTGTGCCGTGCGTGTGATCATTGCTTGTACAGCCCTCTCGCAGTGTCCGGAGCAAGTATGGTGGGTCTGACACACTGGTGTCAATGTGTTCTTTTTTCCATTTCCAGGGGTGTATATGGCATGTGATGTATTTGTATGAGGTTAATGAAATTTTAATACGTTATAGCCAAATATATTGTTAATGTAAATCTCAAGTTACAACATTTTCCGATCACCCAAAAAACCACGATAGTGCAAAATAAATCAATAATCAAAAACTTCGTCATATCGTGGAAATTTCAATAAACAATACAAAATTCGTACTCATTATCTGTGTTACTTCAAAATAGGATCAAATAAGATCAAAATACAGGTATAGTACTGGAATAAACCAAGTTTAAAGGGCAATGTGCCTACCATTTATTTTCCATTGTAAATGAGTGGTGAGTCATGAAAAAGAGCTAATTCATTTCAGGGAGTGAACAGTTCTGATCTGATCTCTGAAAAGAACAGTTTTGCCCATCTCTAATCAGCATAATGTGGTACTGCTTCTGGGTGCTGCATCATGCTATCCTGTGCATGTAGGTGCCAGGCTCAATGAGCAGCCTTGTCTTACGCCTTATCAATCCAAGCACTTCTCTTCTTATGATAGATTCTTCCACATGTTGTTATTTGCCCATCTTTCTGTACTTCGACTCGCGCCATCACCTTCGGAAAATATAAAAGTATATTTTATGCAGAACCAATCCGCAGACATAAAATTCATTGATTTTGACACAAAATTCACCGTTTTCGACACAAAATTGACTGATCTGAACTCAAAATTCGACATAAAATTCGCTGATTTCAACACAAAATTCAATGCTCTTTTATATGTACCTCACAGCTAACACCATACAACGCGTTGATAGGTCACTGCTGCTACAATGGCAGGTTATCAAGATTTAAGTGAATTTGTACGTGGTGTGCCGGTCGGCGGACGGGCGATGGGACACATGATCTCCGAGATAGACATGAAGTTGGGATCTTCCCGTACGACCATTTCACGAGTGTGCAGTGAATATCAGGAATCAGGTGAAACATCAAATCTCCGACATCGCTGCGGACGGAAAAAGAACCTGCTAGAACCGCATCAACGACGATTGAGTGAATCGATCAACGTGACAGAAGTGCACTCCTTCCATAAATTGTTGTAGATTACAATGTTGGGCCATCAACAGATGTCAGCGTGCGAACCATTCAACGAAATATCATCGATATGGGCTTTCGGAGGCGAAAACCTACTCGTGTACCCTTGATGACTGCGCAACACAAAGCCTTACGCCTCACCAGGGCCCGTCAACACCGACATGACTGGAAACATGTTGCTTGGCCAGACGAGTCTTGTTTCAAATTGTATCGAGCGGATGAACGAGTATGGAGAGAACCTCATGAATCCATAGACCCTGCATGTCAGCAGGGGACTTGTCAAGCTGGTGGAGGCTCTGTAATGGTGTGGGGCGTGTGCAGTTGGAGTGATATGGGACCCATGATACGTCTAGATACGACTCTAACAGGTGACATGTACATATGCATTCTGTCTGATCACCTGCATCCATTCATGTCCATTGTGCATTCCGACCGACTTGGACAATTCCAGCAGGACAATACGACACCCCACACATCCTGAATTGATACAGAGTGGCTCCAGGTACACTCTTCAGAGTTTAAACACTTCTGCTGGCCACCAAACTCCCAAGACGTGACCAATATTGAACTTATATGAGGTGCCTTGCAACGTGCTGTTCAGAAGAAATCTCCACCCCCTCGCAATGTTATGGATAGCCCTGCAGGATTCATGGTGTCAGTTCCCTCGACCACTGCTTCAGCCATTAGTCGATTCCATGACACGTCGTGTTGCGGCACTTCTGCGTGAGCCGGCCGGTGTGGCCGAGCGGTTCTAGGCGTTTCAGTCTGGAACCGGGCGACCGCTCCGGTCGCAGGTTCGAATCCTGCCTCGGGCATGGATGTGTGTGATTTCCTTACGTTAGTTAGGTTTAAGTAGTTCTAAGTTCTAGGGGACTGATGACCTCAGATGTTAAGTCCCATAGTGTTCAGAGCCATTTGAACCATTTGAACTTCTGCGTGCTCGCGGATGCCCTACACGGTATTAGGTAGGTGTACCAGTTTCTTCGCACTTTAGTGTACATCATTCATTCTCCGATGGGTGTCTATCGGTGTTTGTTCTTCGGCAGCCAAGAAAAGAATAACACTACGTTGGTTCTGTTTGGACGCATTTGGTAATAACGTCACCATAGTTCCCTTTCTGCCTTAACCGCACGCACGCCGAAAGACAAGAATACCACACTGACACCTTGGTTACATGTCGGTGACAATATACGCTGCAGCAACGTTCTCAAAGGGAAACTTTTTTATCGCCATTTATAGGCCGTGGCACGCATTCATTGTGGCTATGTGGTTAGTTATTAGGATGCTAATATTGATTTTTCCTTGTTCACTTTCAGATTCTGGGTTCAGCAATAACATTTGTATTCTTCTTTGTCACAAACATTTGACCGTTTCAGTCGAATACGTCGTGAATCCCGAGACTGTTGCTCGGCAGTGAAATTAAGGGTTTCATCCCCGAAGTCATAGATTAATTCTGCAGCGGAAAACAGGGGCGGATGGAATTCATTTTTGCCTCTAAATGAGTACCACATTTTACTGTAATTTATTTTTGTGGAGTTGTTTGTTTTTGTAATATTTTAGCACATTGGTAAAATTTTGCACAATCCTCTACTGAATACACCGAAGAAAAGTAAAAAGGGGGAAGGAGGAAGGTGAGTGACTTTCATCTCTCTCCCGCTACAGAGATATTGACTGAAAAAAGCAATATTCTAAAACTGACTGGCAATGTGTGATTCTCTCCTTTTCTCCAGTACCTGGATGCTCCCTGGAACAATCCAATATAAATATAAACACAATTCTTGGGTTTACTTAAGCAGCACGATATTTCGTTAAAGCGAATATTCGATAAGTATAGATCATTACTGTAGTTACTGCTACAAGACGAATGAAATTGTGAATATTGAGACCAGTGACGGATTTGGGGGGGGGGGGGGGAGGGAAGGGGGACACAGGGTCAAGTGTGATATTTCCAGACGGGGTTAGTATAAAAAATCAGTGAAAAAACAGTCTGTTTCGCGATGGTACTTTAATAAAATGACCGGGTTCGGCGTATACTTAGGCCATCTTCAGACAGCACCATCTGCTGAAGTTGACGATGTGTACAACAGCCTGTTGGTTCTGAGCACTATGGGACTTAACATCGGAGTTAATCAGTCCCCCCTAACAGCCTGTGACCTCAGTCATTTTATTAGAGTACCTTCTCGATATAGACTGTTTTTTCACTGATTTTATATAGATTATAGGACTGCTGCTTCCCGGAAATGTTATAAAAATTTTGTTAGTATAAAACATCGCTTGTTAGAACAGTGTATTAACGACCCACACATTTTGCAAGTATGTACTTTCAACTACGGCTTTTACATGGTCATAGCAGAGCTATTGCTGTTCCTATTCAGTATAATTTAAACAAGCAAGTTGGCAACGTACTACTTGTGGAACCACCGTGATCAGTTAAGTAATTGTTTGGAAGCATACGTTATTGTGTTTGCTTCCGGGTGTGCGTTTAACAGGAGACGATACAAGTGGGTCCAAATGAAAGAAGACACTTGATCATTTTTCTTTAAAAACTTAAAAGTGGAAGTGAAATTAATGTTGGAGAAGGGGCATCAGTTCCAGCGTTTGTGAACTGAGCTTCTACCAGTACGTAATTCCCCTGTAAGTAATGTGAGTGGCTTATGTGATGACGAGACTGATGTGAATGAACATAATATCGGTCATTTGTTGAACAAAAGTCCACATCTGACGGACGAGGAAATATTTCAATGGTTAAAGTGCATCTGTGTACCTTCTACCAAATTTTGTTTTCCGCAAGTTGCAGAAGGTAATAAAATGCGATAGTTCCAGACAAAATGGCTAGAAGAAAATGTGTGGATGGCCTGCAGCAACAAATTAAGTGGCGAATTTTGTAAAGCTTGCGTTCTCTTCGGTAAGGTGGAAGGAGAAAACAATTATGTAAACTTAGGAAGACTAGTGAATGAACCATTGAAAATGTATGAAAAAGCAACAACATTCAGCGAGAGAAAGAGTATCACACAATAAATATGGTTGCCTGGCATAACTTCCTGCATGTGATTGAATGAAAGTCAACGGATGTTTTAACAAGAATGGATGAGGTTAGAAAGAGAAGAGTGGACGAAAAGAGAAAAAAACCTAATGACGGTCGAGAATATACCCTTTCCGGGGCATAGAGATGATGGGTTATTGCTTAGTTAAGGCAGTTAGAAGACTGGAGTGAATGACTGGAATTTACTGTAAAGGGAAACCTTCGTGCATCACTGGAATTTAGAATGGACGTAGGCTATGAAATATTAATAAAACACCTGCAGTATTTCTCAAAAAATGTCAGTTTTTATAGCAGTAAAATATCACTAAATGATTCAGTAGATTGCTCTGTTGATGTTATTACTGGAAAATGGTTGATTCCACAATGGAATCCAAATTTGTCATATAATAGCAAATGGCACAACTGATATAAGCATCTCTGAACAATTATCGCTGTGCATACGTTTCTTTGATGTTGAGAGTACTGTTGTAAGAGAAGAATTTCTAAAATTCATTGCTGTTGCTGACCTGACGGACGAAAACTTATCAAACGCCGTGCTGCAGGGGATTAAAGCAAATGGCGCTGAGGTAGCTTATTGTCAAGGACAATCCTATGAAGCAGGAGCGAATATGGGAGGTAAATTTAAAGGAGTTTATGCAACTATATCACTGGGACAGTCATTAGAAATTTGCAGTCACTGTGCTAGTCACCGGCTCAATTTTGCACTGAGCAAAACCTGTAGTGCAAGCAACGTACGAAATGCTGTGCGTATAATTGGTTCAGTAGCGGACCCCATCAGAGAATGTGCTCAACGACTTCTCTTACTAGAGGAAGAAATACAGTCATCTCTACCAGCAGAAAATATTCACACAATAAAGGAACTGTTTGAAACACGTTGTCTAGAGAGTCATGACGCTGTCCTGCGCTTTCGAGGCATCGTTCCCACCCTAACTAATGCGCTACAGAAACTATGTAACATTCACAATAGGCGCAGTGTTACAGCGACTGAATTTTCTGCTGTGCTGTCATCAGAACTTACTGTAAGTTTATGTGTATTTGCCAAAGAGCTTGGGATAACATTGCTACTTGCTAGAAAACTGCAAGGCAAGGAAACTGATCTATTTCAAGCAAAGGAACCCTTGGAAGCAGCGAGCGACAGCTTCAAAGAACTTGGTCGAGACACTATTTTACGCTTCCATCTTGTGTTTAAGGCAGCAGAAGATTTGCTCAGAAATTTGTCACTGACAAAAATTCCTACAACAGCCCCACAGAAGAACTGAAAGAACGCGTGAACTGAGTCACACGATGAATTCTTTATAGAGTGACAATATGGATTACTTTTCTAGGTTTTCTTGGTAATGAACTGATCTAAGGATTCCCCAAAGCACGCCTTGAAGCTGTTGGTCATTTACAGAAACTAATACATTGCTGATGGGTCCATTAGCGAAGTGCTGAAGGGCGTCTAAATACACAAAAATGATTTGCCATGTTTCGGAGATTCGGAAGGTGAACTTATGAGTTGTGGAAAACACATGACCGCAAGTTAACATCTCCAGCAGAAGCTCCTAAAATTTCATCTTGCTTTCCAGACATCGCAGTCCTCCTTTAGCTCCTGTCGATTCTGCCCAACACTGCTAGCACAGTAAAAAGATCATTTTAGGAGCTGCGACGCATAAAAACTTACTGTATCTTCGTGGCACCATGGCAGAAAACCGACTGAATGGCTTAGCTCTGATGCACATCAACAGGAACATCAAATTTACAGCAGAAGAAGTGGTAGAAGTCTTCTGTCGAAAATATAAGAGCAGACCAACCTTGCAGTATTTTTGAGAGTACGTTATACAGGGTTATTACAAATGATTGAAGCGATTTCACAGCTCTACAATAACTTTATTATTTGAGATATTTTCAAAATGCTTTGCACACACATACAAAAACTCAAAAAGTTTTTTTAGGCATTCAAAAATGTTCGATATGTGCCCCTTTAGTGATTCGGCAGACATCAAGCCGATAATCAAGTTCCTCCCACACTCGGCGCAGCATGTCCCCATCAATGAATTCGAAAGCATCGTTGATGCGAGCTCGCAGTTCTGGCACGTTTCTTGGTAGAGGAGGTTTAAACACTGAATCTTTCACATAACCCCACAGAAAGAAATCGCATGGGGTTAAGTCGGGAGAGCGTGGAGGCCATGACACGAAATGCTGATCATGATCTCCACCACGACCGATCCATCGGTTTTCCAATCTCCTGTTTAAGAAATGCCGAACATCATGGTGGAAGTGCGGTGGAGCACCATCCTGTTGAAAGATGAAGTTGGCGCTGTCGGTCTCCAGTTCTGGCATGAGCCAATTTTCCGCGGGCTACGCGTGAAACTTGCCCGCACGCGTTCAACCGTTTCTTCGCTCACTGCAGGCCGACCCGTTGATTTCCCCTTACAGAGGCATCCAGAAGCTTTAAACTGCGCATACCATCGCCGAATGGAGTTGGCAGTTGGTGGATCTTTGTTGAACGTCGTCCTGAAGTGTCGTTGCACTGTTATGACTGACTGATGTGAGTGCATTTCAAGCACGACATACGCTTTCTCGGCTCCTGTCGCCATTTTGTCTCACTGCGCTCTCCAGCGCTCTGACGGCAGAAACCTGAAGTGCGGCTTCAGCCGAACAAAACTTTATGAGTTTTTCTACGTATCTGTAGTGTGTCGTGACCATATGTCAATGAATGGAGCTATGGTGAATTTATGAAATCGCTTCAATCATTTGTAATAGCCCTGTATTTGTATAAAAAGTTTATTTAACTTGGTTTGCTGTAATTAAAACAATAAAATTTGAATAAAACGGTTCAGTTGATTTAAATTTATTACAAAGACCACCTTGACCGTAGGAACCCCCCCACCCCCAGAACAATATTCCAATTCGGCCCCTGTGTGAGACGCCAACTCCAGATCAGTTCGTCCTCGACTTGTGCGAGTGCCGCGTGCTGCTGGCCTAATGATGTGGGGAGAGAGATGGGGCTACGGCCCTGCACGCCCTCGACTCCACTTGCCTCCCTCTCTCCATTCAGGGTGTCGAGCGCCTCATTTTTTGCCACTCCCGAGTTCCGGCTACACGCCACCTGTTGCGTTCTTCCCGACTAGGCGGCCGTGGCGACGCAGTATCGACGCACAAGTCGATACGTCGGCGCAGGGACAAGACCTTCAATGTGGCGCGGTCGTGACGTGGAAGTCGGTAACATTTTCATTTGCTCTGTCACCAGGCGCCGATCCAAGGGGCGGTGGGAGGGGGTATATTTACACACATACTCGCCAAGGAACCGCACGGTGCTCGGCGCAGGGTATCCTGTACCACTAGTAAACATTTCCTTCCATGCGTCACTCGCAAACAGGGCGAGGAAAAAAGAACAGTCTACATATCTCCGTACGAGCCCAAATTTCTCTTATCTTCGTGGTCGTTAGGCAAAATTTACGTTGGCGGCAGCAGAATCGTTCTGCAGTCAGCTTCGAATGCCGGTTGTCTAAATTTTTTCAATAGCGTTCTTCGAAAAGAAGAACAAACGCCTCCCATCCAGGGATTCCCATTTGAGTTCTCGGAGCATCCCCGTAACACTCGCATGTTTCTTCAACTTACTGTAACAAATGTAGCAACCCCCCTCTGAAATACTTTGATGTCTTCCTTTAATCTGATGTTGTGGGGATCCCAAACACTCAAGCAGTATTCAGAAACTGGTCGTACTAGCGTTCTATATGCGGTCTCCCTTGTAGATGAACCATACTTTCCTAAAATTCTCCCAAAGAATTGAAGTCAATCATTCGCGTTCGCTACTACAATCCTACCGAGCGAGGTGGCGCAGTGGTTAGACACTGGACTCGCATTCGGGAGGACGATGGTTCAATCCCGCGTCCGCCTATCCTAATTTAGGTTTTCCGTGATTTCCCTAAATCACTCCAGGCAAATGCCGGGATGGTTCCTCTGAAAGGGCACGGCCGACTTCCTTCCCCATCCTTCCCTAATCCGATGAGACCGATGAGCACGCTGTCTGGTCTCCTTCCCCAAACCAACCAACCAACTACAATCCTAACGTGTACCTGCTCCTTCCATTTCATATTGCTTTGCAACGTTACGCCCAGTACTTGAACTAAGTGACTGTCAAACAGGGCACTATCAGTACTGTATCTGAATATGAATGGAGGGATTGTTTTTCCTAACCATCTGCATTAACTTACATTCTTCTACATATTGAGCTAGTTGAAATTTGGTTTAAGCAGTCTTGTATCCTCTACAGTCATTCAACGACCACACGTTCCCATACACCACAGCATTATCGACAAAGAACAGCAGACTGCTTCTTTCCCTGTCCACCAAATAATTTATGTATACAGAGGGTAGTGAAGGTCGTACCACACTTACCTGCGAGGCTCCTGACGATAGTCTTGGCTCTGATGAACACTATCTGTCGAGCAAAACGTACTGGGTTCTGTTACTTAGCAAGTCTTAAAGCCACTCACACATCTGGGTACCTTAGTTAACAGTGGGGCATCGTGTCAAACGCTTATTCGGAAATCTAGGAATGGGGAAGCTGTCTGTTGTCGTACATCCATGGTTCACAGAATATGGTGCGAGAAAAGGGCACCCCTAGTACTGCACGGCCGATGCTTTCTAAAACCGCGTTGATTTCTGGCCGGAAGGTTTTCCATCTCCGGGAAATTTATTATATCCCAATTGAGACTATATTGAAGAATTCTGTAGCAAACCGATGCTAAGGGGGAAAGAAGAGAGGGTGACGGAGGAAAATATTGCTGAAATTAGGGATTTTTTTTTCCTCCGTACGGAAATGTGTTAGACAAACGAGGTTTGTTGCAATGAATGACGCATACATTGAAGTTATTATTGGTATTTTTTATTCTAAAATGTTAATTTCTTCACTGTGTGATTAGGATTTTCCCGAGGCATCTCTGAAAGGAGGTGGATCGACGGTTGTCGCTGTAACGCCTGTTGTGGTTGTCTCAGACGTGAAATTAACACATCATCCTGGTCCTTGTAGACGTAATTTTAGTTCACTGTAGGCATTTACAAATATATATATATAAGTGGCTGAATTATAGGTATTTCAAAAAAATGACCATTTTTGGACTGCTCTGTTTGGCCGAAAAAATACTAAATATCAACTAAAAAAATCGGCTACGATGAAATGAAAAGAGTTCAGTTTGCTTCAAGGGAGACCAAAAAATCCTTAAAATCGGATGAAAATTGTAGCGTGGGTGACGACAACCATGCCGAAAAACATGGTTCTGAGAAAAACGTGTTTAAAGTTTGACAAGCATTTATTACACAAAAAAGGGAACAAAGCTTGAAACTTGCGGGATATCATCGATGGCTAATCCATATACAGCTATCGCCCCGGCTAATGGATGGCCGCTTTCTGCTACTTTGACCTGATAAGCCCTAATTTTAGCCCTGAAAACCCTTTTCG
The DNA here is from genome assembly GCF_023864275.1 of Schistocerca cancellata. Taxonomy (NCBI): domain Eukaryota; kingdom Metazoa; phylum Arthropoda; class Insecta; order Orthoptera; family Acrididae; genus Schistocerca; species Schistocerca cancellata. The sequence continues at coordinate 573,202,331 of NC_064632.1, forward strand.
TCGCTGAGAGCATCGCCACTGGCGTCTCTATCTTCACAGAATCGGCGCATTTCATCCCCGATTTTGAAGGCCACTTACCACTTGCAGAAGTACAGTATGGCCTACATGTAATGGACATACGGTCAAATTTGAAGGAATGTTGACGATTTCGCTTCGGCTGGATATTACTTTTGGAGCGTTCTCCACGTGAGACTGTAGAAGCCTGCGTTCACATTGTGGTGTCACCGCCAGACACCACACTTGCTAGGTGGTAGCTTTAAATCGGCCGCGGTCCATTAGTACATGTCGGACCCGCGTGTCGCCACTGTCAGTAATTGTAGACCGAGCGCCACCACACGGCAGGTCTAGAGAGACGTACTAGGACTCGCCCCAGTTGTACGACGACTTTGCTAGCGACTACACTGACGAAGCCTTTCTCTCATTTGCCGAGAGATAGTTAGAATAGCCTTCAGCTAAGTTCATGGCTGCGACCTAGCAAGGCGCCATTAACCATATCTAGAGAGAGTCTCACTTGTATCATCCAGAATGCTGTATACAAATGATGGATTAAAGTTAAGTATTCCAGCAGCTACGTACTTTTCTTTACAGCATTCATTACGTATCCTGCTTCAGACCTAACGCCAGCCGGCGTGTGTAAACGCGTGCCTTTCGGTTACCCGTCACTGTGGACTGGCTGTCTTGTCAGTCCACCACACACATTTTGAGTAAAAGTGCCCAAACAACGCTCCAGCAAATCAGGTTCGCTCAGATCGGTGTAAATAGGAAGCCTGAGTGCGCAACCGCTTGCGTAACGCCGACGTTTGCCGTGCACGCTCCGTTTCAAACACTGACAGAATAGTTACTTTTTAGAATTTGCCCCTAATATTTTGAGAAATAATTCTTCAGTGTATATACATTCGAATTCCGTAATAACATTTTTTTATTTTTTTTCGACCTTCGCCCTGACGTTAAGGGGGGACGTTGGTGAAAAACACTCACTATTTTGAAAATTCATCAAATCCACAGTTTGGGAGATATGGCAATGAAATTTTGTACCACGCTTTACGTGAAAGTTATATATTTGCATATAAAATCCATTAATTATATATATTCAACTTTTCTGCATGAAATTTGAAGTTTTATTTTCAAAAAATAATGTATGTTCCTTTTTCTTAGGAAGTATTCAAGAGATTTCTACAAAAATTTATCTGTTTCATCTCTTTATACGTTGTAAGTTTCTCTCATGAGGTTTTTGGAATAGGTGAACTAGGAGAATTTTCATAATTTTTAAATTATATTTCCAGAAGTACAGCGTTATTACAAATGGTTGAATCGATTTCACACCTCTACAATAACTTTACTATTTGAAATATTTTCACAATGCTTTGCACACACATACAAAAACTCAAAAAGCTTTTTAGGCATTTACAAATGTTTGATATGTGCCCCTTTAGTGATTCGGCAGACATCAAGCCGATAATCAAGTTCCTCCCACACTCGGCGCAGCATGTCCCCATCAATGAGTTCGAAAGCATCGTTGATGCGAGCTCGCGGTTATGGCACGTTTCTTGGTAGAGGAGGTTTAAACACTGAATCTTTCACATAACCCCACAGAAATAAATCGCATGGGGTTAAGTCGGGAGAGCGTGGAGGCCATGACATGAATTGCTGATCATGATCTCCACCACGACCGATCCATCGGTTTTCCAATCTCCTGTTTAAGAAATGCCGAACATCATGATGGAAGTGTGGTGGAGCACCATCCTGTTGAAAGATGAAGTCGGCGCTGTCGGTCTCCAGTTCTGGCATGAGCCAATTTTCCGCGGGCTACGCGTGAAACTTGCCCGCACGCGTTCAACCGTTTCTTCGCGCACTGCAGGCCGACCCGTTGATTTCCCGTTACAGAGGCATCCAGAAGCTTTAAACTGCGCATACCGTCGCCGAATGGAGTTAGCAGTTGGTGGATCTTTGTTGAACTTCGTCCTGAAGTGTTGTTGCACTGTTATGACTGACTGATGTGAGTGCATTTCAAGCACGACATACGCTTTCTCGGCTCCTGTCGCCATTTTGTCTCACTGCGCTCTCGAGCGCTCTGACGGCAAAAACCTAAAGTGCGGCTTCAGCCGAACAAAACGTTATGAGTTTTTCTACGTCTCTGTAGTGTGTCGTGACCATGTGTCAATGAATGGAGCTACAGTGAATTTATGAAATCGGTTCAATCATTTGTAATAGCCATGTATAATTTTAAATTCATCCAAAATTCCAAGCACTTTGCCCCATATCTTAGTTTGCAATCAGAATTTCAAAATATGTGTACAAAATTTCATAGAATCTGAGGAAAAGGTACATAAACTTTAAAAAACAAACTTTTCAGGAAACGCAATTTAAAGTTCAACCTTTTCTCCTTATGTCACTTCTCCAGAAGGCACTACATTTGTACTCTGAGTGGTCTTTCCCTTCAAGGCTTCTCTTCTGGTATCTTATTGCCTGTCTTCTTTCCTTCACCAGGTCTTCAAATGAGTTTTCAGCTGCAGAGACGCGCTGTAAATCTATCCTTCTCAGGATGTCTTGAGTAAAATTTCCTATCTTGAAGCCCATTCTTTCTAATACCTTCATCCTCCCGACGTCCCCATCATTAAATGCAATAACTGCATCATAAGTCGCAATTCTGACAACTGTAGCAGATGCAACTGTGTTTTTAGTGCACCGTTTCCGTATGAGTGAATTTAGAGACTCATTTGGATTTTGGGTTTTGCCATGAACATACTTTATGAGAAGTGCAGGATCGGCCAGAAACCTGTAAGTGGGCTTGACAAGATCCAGGGTACAATTTGGAAGCCTCTACTTGTGAATGTAGGGGTTGTTATCACTCTGAGCTTGGCGTGCCAGGGAGGCCGCGTCACACTTTAATTTAATTTTCAGGCACTTCGGATGCGATTTCAACATTGAATCTTTGGGAACTTATTGTCCATGAGTTGTACTAACAAATAAAAAATAAATCGAAAGTTGACTTTTTTGGCCAATTTCATCAACGTCCCCCCTTAAGGATATAGGTCTGTCACTTTGCGGGTCCGTTCATTTACCTCACTTAAATACGAGAGTCATCTCCGCACTTTTGCAGTTTCTTGAGTGTTCGCGCAAGCTGAATTACGGGCCAACATCTGCAGCAAACCATACTCCGCAAGCCAGCTCACGCTCTGTGGCTGACAGCACTCCTGGTGCCACTAACTGATGCTTTCCTGCCCTGTTCCACTCGCGAATGTCACGTGTGAAGGATGACCGCAGGTAAGCCTCTGTGCTGGCTTTAATTCCTAGGATTTTCTCTTGGTGGTCATTACGCGAGAAGTATGTGGGAGGAAGTAGTATGTTGTTCGACTCTTCCCGGAAAGTGTTCCCTCAACATTTCAGCAGTAAAACTCTCCGTGACGCACGACGCCTCTCTTGTAACGTCTGCAAATGGAGCTGAGCGTTTCCGTAACGCTCTCTCGTCGTCTAAACGACCCCGTGACGAAACGCGCCGCTCTTCGTGGAATCTCCTATACCTGTTCTATCAGTCCTACCTGGTAAGGGTACCACCTTGAAGAACAATACTCAAGAATCGGTAGCACAAGCGCGTTATAAGCCACTTCCTCCGTGGATGAGGTACATTTCCTAAAAAAGATTCTTCCTAAGAATCGTAGTCTGGCATCCCGATCGTTCCATTTAAGATAGCTCTGGATAGTCACTCCTAAATATTTTAAGGTAGATACTTTTTCCAGCAGTTCCTCATTAACAGTGTAGTTGTACAGTAGTGGCTTTCTTCCATTTTTATGCACGATATGTTACATTTATTTACGTTCACGGTCAAGTGCCATACCGTTGAATCAATCCTCTGCGGGTCATTCTGCGAACTGCTACTCTCTTCTGGCGTTGCTACCTTATTATCTGCTAACAGCCTTAAAGAGCAGCCCACGATTTCCACTAGATTATTTACATACTTTGTAAACGGCTACGAAATTATCACTTTATTGGGGTACTCCGGAAAATACCTTCTAATTCGTTTATTTTGTTCCTTTAAGAGTGACATGTTGACTTCTATCTGCAAGGAAGTCTTGAATCTTGTCGCAAATCTGATCAGATACTCGACAAGCTCGTAATTTTTTCACTGAAATGCAGTGCTGAACGGTGTGCTCAAATGCCTTCTTTGTAATTCGGATCGGCATTCCATCCAGACCTGCTGACACATTCCTTTTCATCCATTTCAGTTGCTTCTCCGCCCCAGGGATGCCTATTACTGTGTCCTCCATACAGGAGTCTGCGCGAGTGTAGTGGTGCTGATGGCCGCCTCCCCGTAAAGGCAACAGTACTGCACTGAGCTCTGACGTAAACAAACTATTATCTTGTGACTCTTCAAGCTTTCCCAGCGGATGTGTTGTAAATACATAGATACGTGTTTCAAAGTTATACTGACGTTCAAAGTAGTCACTAGCATTGTGTATAACCGGTTGCCAGCGTTGTGGAAGTCGTAGGATACTCTTACAAGGGAACATCCCCATCGCACCCCCCCTCAGATTTAGTTATAAGTTGGCATAGTGGATAGGCCTTGAAAAACTGAACACAGATCAATCGATAAAACAGGAAGAAGTTGTGTGGAACTATGAAAAAAGTAAGCAAAATATACAAACTGAGTAGTCCATGTGTAACATAAGCAACATGAAGGACAATGTGAGCACCAGAGCGCCCTGGTCCCGTGGTTAGCGTGAGCAGCTGTTGAGCGAGAGGTCCTTGGTTCAAATCTTCCCTCGAGCGAAAAGTTTAATTTTTTTATTTTCAGACAATTATCAGAGTTCAGGCACCCACACATAATCAACTTCGCTCTCCAAAATTCCAGAACATGTTCAAATTTGCTTGGACATATACAGGATTTGACGGTCTACACACGGAAAAATTGGAAAACGTTAAAAAACATATGTTTTGACAGAGCACAGAGAAAACTGTGCGACTGTGAAACTGTTGCAAACATTTGTTGCAGTTTATGTGGCACACACTTATGTTTTCATCACTTTTTTGGGAGTGATTATCACATCCACAAGAAAACCTAAATCGGGCAAGGTAGAAGAATCTTTTTACCCATTCGCTAAGTGTGCGAGTTAGGTGGGTCGACAACATATTCCTGTCATGTGACGCGCATGCCGTCACCAGTGTCGTATAGAATATATCAGACGTGTTTTCCTCGATCAAATGTTTTCGGTTCCCATTAGAGAGGCACGTCCTTTCGTCTACTAATCGTACGGCTTTGCGGTGCGGTCGCAAAACACAGACACTAAACTTATTACAGTAAACATAGACGTCAATGAACGAACGGACAGATCATAACTTTGCAAAAATAAAGTAAGTAAACTTTTCGCTCGAGGGAAGACTTGAACCAAGGACTTCTCGCTCCACAGCTTCTCACACTAACCACGGGACCACAGCGCCGTTGTGCTCACATCATCCTTAATGTTACCTATCTTGCGCATGGACTACTCAGTTTGTATATTTTGCTTATTTTTTCATAGTTCCACACAACTTCTTCCTGTTTCCTCGATTGATCTGTGTTCAGTTTTTCAAGGCCTATCCACTGTGCCAAATTATAACTAAATCTGAGGGGGGTGCGATGGGGAGGTTCCCTTGTTAGCAGTGCCAGTTGTGTTCACAGTTCGAGCGGCGCGGTCTACTGCCCGACGAATTTGTAGCGGTTCTGAACCGAAAGGTGGGAAGTGTTCCCTTCAGTTTAGAAATCGAGTTGAGCTCGCGATGGCTTAAGGCAGGGGTGTACCGTAGGTGGTGTAGTACTTAGCAGCTCCGTCAGTCAAACAAATCAGTGTCAGCTTGCGCTGACGTGCTGGGGCATTGTCCTGCAAAATGATGGTCAGGTCCTGCAGAAAGTGTCATCACTTCTGTCTCTATGCTGTTCATTTTTGGAACACGACCTACGACCAGCTGTTACTGATTTGTTTGACTGATGGGGCTGCTAAGTGCGCGGAGCCCTTCCGAAAGTTATTTTGTATTTTCTCGACGTTGTGCCCCTTAGTTGGAGTCGGTGGTGGTGGTATGGACCCTCTATGCCAGAGAGTAACTTGCGGGTCAGCGAAGAGATCCTGGGTTATCAGCGTTAAGCCGTCGGCACACGGACCGTGCTGTCGAACGTTAACGTTGAGCGTGCCAAGTTCAACGTGCTGCTGAAGGCTCAGGAACGGTGCGACTTGTGCATACGGTACGTGGGCCCCAACGTGGTATACGCGATCGCAACGCGCTCCAGCGGCAGTTGAGGGATATTTCTAGTTCGTAAATCACACTGTTTACTCAACGGACGCGCGTAAAATTCCCACGTTAGCTCTATTAAAGCGCGCATTTCCTCCATCGTCCACGAAAAGGAAATTATCATGTCCAATCAATAAGGACACAGACTTATAAAAGTTCCATTACAAACAGTGCGGTACAAATTTGGAATACTTCTCCGCATAAGATGAACATTATTTCATCGTTCCCACATTTTAGTAAAACCCCAAGGTCAGCCTTACTTGGTCACTACCCAGTAGAAGAATCTTTGCGACATGTGAATTACGAAGCGTAAAAGAAAAAGGAACAAAGCTGTCCTGTAGATTACGCCAATCGAACAAAATCACCCCTCAAAGAAGGTGAATTTATATTTACATAACATCAAATTATAGCATTTACTTATATTAAACTAATAATAGAGTATCAGAACCTAATAAAAGCGCCAATGTTACGAAAAAAAAATTTGGGAGAGTTATGACGCGAACCACCACCCCAACTGACAATCATTAATGGTCAAAGACGCTACTCATTACGCTAATCCTACCACACAATCCTTGCATGTAATCATATTGTATTACCTGTCCTATAAACGTTAATCGTACATTATTATGTTACTAATTGAAATTTAATTATAACAAATTGTACCAAGGATAATACGTTTTGGGTGGATCTTCAGTGTGTCGCTGTCTTCAAATAGCCTTTTCTCATATTACGCAAGTTACAATAATTCTTTTGTAACGAATATGATGTTGCTCATTATTTTATTGGAACAAATCACACAACTAACAACGGATTTTCCAGTGATTCTCAATTTGCTGGTGCTCAGAAACGGCAAATATACACTCCTGGAAATGGAAAAAAGAACACATTGACACCGGTGTGTCAGACCCACCATACTTGCTCCGGACACTGCGAGAGGGCTGTACAAGCAATGATCACACGCACGGCACAGCGGACACACCAGGAACCGCGGTGTAGGCCGTCGAATGGCGCTAGCTGCGTAGCATTTGTGCACCGCCGCCGTCAGTGTCAGCCAGTCTGCCGTGGCATACGGAGCTCCATCGCAGTCATTAACACTGGTAGCATGCCGCGACAGCGTGGACGTGAACCGTATGTGCAGTTGACGGACTTTGAGCGAGGGCGTATAGTGGGCATGCGGGAGGCCGGGTGGACGTACCGCCGAATTGCTCAACACGTGGGGCGTGAGGTCTCCACAGTACATCGATGTTGTCGCCAGTGGTCGGCGGAAGGTGCACGTGCCCGTCGACCTGGGACCGGACCGCAGCGACGCACGGATGCACGCCAAGACCGTAGGATCCTACGCAGTGCCGTAGGGGACCGCACCGCCACTTCCCAGCAAATTAGGGACACTGTTGCTCCTGGGGTATCGGCGAGGACCATTCGCAACCGTCTCCATGAAGCTGGGCTACGGTCCCGCACACCGTTAGGCCGTCTTCCGCTCACGCCCCAACATCGTGCAGCCCGCCTCCAGTGGTGTCGCGACAGGCGTGAATGGAGGGACGAATGGAGACGTGTCGTCTTCAGCGATGAGAGTCGCTTCTGCCTTGGTGCCAATGATGATCGTATGCGTGTTTGGCGCCGTGCAGGTGAGCGCCACAATCAGGACTGCATACGACCGAGGCACACAGGGCCAACACCCGGCATCATGGTGTGGGGAGCGATCTCCTACACTGGCCGTACACCACTGGTGATCGTCGAGGGGACACTGAATAGTGCACGGTACATCCAAACCGTCATCGAACCCATCGTTCTACCATTCCTAGACCGGCAAGGGAACTTGCTGTTCCAACAGGACAATGCACGTCCGCATGTATCCCGTGCCACCCAACGTGCTCTAGAAGGTGTAAGTCATCTACCCTGGCCAGCTAGATCTCCGGATCTGTCCCCCATTGAGCATGTTTGGGACTGGATGAAGCGTCGTCTCACGCGGTCTGCACGTCCAGCACGAACGCTGGTCCAACTGAGGCGCCAGGCGGAAATGGCATGGCAAGCCGTTCCACAGGACTACATCCAGCATCTCTGCGATCGTCTCCATGGGAGAATAGCAGCCTGCATTGCTGCGAAAGGTGGATATACACTGTACTAGTGCCGACATTGTGCATGCTCTGTTGCCTGTGTCTATGTGCCTGTGGTTCTGTCAGTGTGATCATGTGGTGTATCTGACCCCAGGAATGTGTCAATAAAGTTTCCCCTTCCTGGGACAATGAATTCACGGTGTTCTTATTTCAATTTCCAGGAGTGTACATACAGGCTTGAAATGAATGCCAATATGGCGCTTCATAACTCTATACTGAAGGGTGACGGCGTGCGTGGTCAACGCTCAGACGCACGCTCAGAATATTTGACATGCCAGATATTGCTCTGCACGTTCGGAAAGACTCCCGAACGTGCTATTCCACGCTATGACGTCAGAAACTGGGCACGCTCAACGCTCAACGTTCGGATGCACGGTCCGCGTGCCGACAGCTTTACGAGGAAGATGGCGAGCCGGGGCTGGTGATGGGAACAGGACCGTATTTGTGTCGGTTCTGGGACAGCCTAACGGCAGTGTCAAAGTGGCGCAGGCGGACCTGTTTACCGCGACGTGTGCCCCTCCGTTGTTTACTTCACAGAGGTATTCGCGCGTGTTACGATCAACGATAGAATGGCCAATTCTTATCGTAAAACCACAATGAAGTTCACCTTGTCGAATTAATATGCGCGACCAAAGGCACTCGTCGTCTAACAGTTCCTACCTGACGAGGTGAAGATCCGCCGTGAAGACATGATTGCAATGAACCTGTCCATTGTTAGTAGCGTGGTTTACGTCAACGCACCTTGCGGCGAGACCTTAGAACGGACGAAAGACGCCCTCAAATAAAGAAATTCAGACGGCCACAATGGCCCATTAATTGTCGAACGTGCCGCTTTGCGACTATGCACGATCCGTACCTTCGAAATTCAGTTCGAAATGATAGAAGAAGACGTGATGACGGCAGTGCGCCCGTGTGGAACAGTACTCGGGCACGTAGCAGCGAAATGGGCACACTTCATTACGTATTCAGTTTTGAACTGAGTGCAGCAAGTCCGCATTGAGCTAAAGAAATATGTCCCATCCTAAGTCTCCAATTTCGGTTGCCGGGCCGTATTCGTACACGATGTTTAGCCAAAGATGAGTCGTGGAGGCGCCAAAGAAGGACATGTGCGAAATGAATGCGTCCAACGCCGAATTACGCAGCTGTGGACCAACGAAATCTCTCGCCTTCCGGCTATGACATCCCTTCCACACACCTGCACGGCGACAGTGAGACCCGAAGCCCTCCAGACAGCTGCAGAGAAACTTCCCACACGACCTTTCACAACCTGCAGAGACCAAGCGAGGCAAGGCCGACAGTCAGCAACAGCGACCGACCCCTCTCCCGGGGATCCCTGTGTCGGATGAAAATCTTGACAGATGTGAAGCTGATATGGTTCACATGTTATGCCCACTGCCGCCTTCGTTTCTGATAGTCGCGAATCCATCCCATCGTCCGACTCTGAACCGTATACCCCCAAACAGAGTGCAAGTTTCCTACTTTCAATTGTAATCCAGACTTTAATAAAAATGGCAAAGGTAATGTTAATCAGAACACTGGGAGGATTTGTGGTCTAAATAACAATAGATTTATTCATACTTACGAGGTGCATTCAAGTTCTAAGGCCTCCGATTTTTTTTCTAATTAACTACTCAACCGAAATCGATGAAACTGGCGTTACTTCTCGACGTAATCGCCCTGCAGATGTACACATTTTTCACAACGCTGACGCCATGATTCCATGGCAGCGGCGAAGGCTGGTGAATGTGCGGCCACGGAGAGTGTCTTTCATTGTTGGAAAATGCCAAAAGTCACTAGGAGCCAGGTCAGGTGAGTAGGGAGCATGAGGAATCACTTCAAAGTTGTTATCACGAAGAAACCGTTGCGTAACGTTAGCTCGATGTGCGGGTGCGTTGTCTTGGTGAACCAGCACACACGCAGCCCTTCCCGGACGTTTTTGTTGCAGTGCAGGAAGGAATTTGTTCTTCAAAACATTTTCGTAGGATGCACCTGTTACCGTAGTACCCTTTGGAACGCAATGGGTAAGGATTACGCCCTCGCTGTCCCAGAACATGGACACCATCATTTTTTCAGCACTGGCGGTTACCCGAAAATTTTTGGTGGCGGTGAATCTGTGTGCTTCCATTGAGCTGACTGGCGCTTTGTTTCTGGATTGAAAAATGGCAACCACGTCTCATCCATTGTCACAACCGACGAAAAGAAAGTCCCATTCATGCTGTCGTTGTGCGTCAACATTGTTTGGCAACATGCCACATGGGCAGCCGTGTGGTCGTCCGTCAGCATTTGTGGCACCCACCTGGATGACACTTTTCGCATTTTCAGGTCGTCATGGAGGATTGTGTGCACAGAATCCACAGAAATGCCAACTCTGGAGGCGATCTGTTCAAGTCATTCGGCGATCCCCCAAAACAATTCTCTCCACTTTCTCGATCATGTCGTCAGACCGGCTTGTGCGAGCCCGAGGTTGTTTCGGTTTCTTGTCACATGATGTTCTGCCTTCATTAAACTGTTGCACCCACGAACGCACTTTCGACACATCCATAACTCCATCACCACATGTCTCCTTCAACTGTCGATGAATTTCAATTGGTTTCACACCACGCAAGTTCAGAAAACGAATGATTGCACGCTGTTCAAGTAAGGAAAACGTCGCCATTTTAAGTATTTAAAACAGTTCTCATTCTCGCCGCTGGCGGTAAAATTCCATCTGCCGTACGGTGCTGCCATCTCTGGGACGTATTGACAATGAACGCGGCCTCATTTTAAAACAATGCGCATGTTGCTATCTCTTTCCAGTCCGGAGGAAAAAAATCGGAGGCCTTAGAACTTGAATGCACCTCGTACCATCACAAGACAAAAAATGGCTAAAGGAACGGCACAGAAACATTTTTATTTGACAAACGCTTTCACCAATATGCGGTCTGTGGTGAACAAAGTGATCAGCTGGGGTTCATTACACGACGCTAACCAGAATTAATCGCTCTACCTGACTTCATACATGTGAATCCGTGGTATGGCCCAAAAACTACGCTACCATTCCATAAAGAAAAATACGGTTCAAGAGAAGAGGGTGTTGAGAAGCGTGTATTGGAGCCCTACGCCGTAGTAGCGAATACTTTACCCTCCTGCTGCTCAGGGCGGCGCACAAAGTTGCGCTCGGCGACTGTACTCATGGACGGCAGCAATCTGTTATTAATGGCGCACGCCCATAGATATGCAAGTACGCGGTCTAGTGTTCAGCTAATTCAGAACGGAGGTACTTCCCTGTGAGCCTCTGAAACCCCGGTGGATTCCAGTGTGCAGGTGGACCCATTTGCTGGCCTGGAAAACCAATTTGACTCCGTGCCACGACTATGTGTGATGGAATATGTCAAATGTTTACATGCTCGACTAAAAACAAAGAAGTACACCCCCCCGCCCCCCCACCCCCCAATCACACGTGTGTGTGATGCTAGAAGCTGTACCTCTGACAGTTCAGATGGTGACTGCCACAGGCTCTAAGTGACACACCAGCAAAGGACACAAGTCTCACCCTTTAGGTTGAGACCTCCAGTTCCTTCCTAGCGAAGCGCGACTACTGAGTGATCTCCTCTCTCTCTCTCAGCTTTCCTCGCCAACTCGATAGTACAGCATATTTACATCTTCAGCCACTCCCACTGTAGCAAATGCCAATCACGAGCTGGAGCATGGCATTCGAAGCTGCGAGGGCGCCCCCTGCTCTGCATACAAAGATCTGACCTATCAGTGATATTAAAAATTAATTGGGAGAAGAGGAAAGAAAGATACAGCTTCGCAGCCTCTTTCCCATGCATTACGCCATCTCTTTGCTAAAGCATGATCTGTATGGGACCACATTCCCCCAATAAAAAGATCGTTATCTCCCCTGTTGCGTCCATTTCGAACTTTCCAAAGAACGGCCATAAACTCGCTAAAAGCCTCGTGCCTTCACAAATATGTTTTGTAGCAGAGTCTGGACGTCTGGGCACCAGTGGCCTGTCCCAGGCAAATTGACAGAAACACACAGTTGTCTCATTTGCTCCCTGCCTAACAAGGGCCCATCCTCTGCTTTATTGCCAGTCTTCAATGCTCTGCTCATTGCAGTGGCGACTCCTCGGCGCCAGTCAGCCTACCTGGATGCGGCCGCCGACCCACCGGCGCCATCCAACATGTCTGCACAATCAGACCCCAGAACTCGGCAGTCCGCAAATGTTTTCACCCTGGTTCCGCAGAAAAAACGCTCCCCTGGGTCCTCAGCTGCCATACGCTTATACTACAGTCGTTTAAATAGTCACCCTATTCCTTTGAATGCAGGTAAAGCTTACCACAATTCCTTCACTATAGCACACAAGCAAGAACATTAACTACTGCCAACCATTTCATCATATGAATAAAGTCAGATCATATCCAGGTATTGTTGTTGTTGTTGTGGTCTTCAGTCCTGAGACTTGTTTGATGCAGCTCTCCATGCTACTCTATCCTGTGCAAGCTTCTTAATCTCCCAGTACCTACTGCAACCTACATCCTTCTGAATCTGCTTAGTGTATTCATCTCTTGGTCTCCCCCTACGATTTTTACCCTCCACGCTGCCCTCCAATACTAAATTGGTGATCCCTTGATGCCTCAGAACATGTCCTACCAACCGATCCCTTCTTCTGGTCAAGTTGTGCCACAAACTTCTCTTCTCCCCAATCCTATTCAATACTTCCTCATTAGTTATGTGATCTCCCCATCTAATCTTCAGCATTCTTCAGTAGCACCACATTTCGAAAGCTTCTATTCTCTTCTTGTCCAAACTATTTACCGTCCATCTTTCACTTCCATACAATGCTACACTCCATACAAATACTTTCAGAAATGACTTCCTGACACTTAAATCTATACTTGATGTTAACAAATTTCTCTTCTTCAGAAACGCTTTCCTTGCCATTGCCAGTCTACATTTTATATCCTCTCTACTTCGACCATCATCAGTTATTTTGCTCCCCAAATAGCAAAACTCCTTTACTACTTTAAGTGTCTCATTTCCTAATCTAATACCCTCAACATCACCCGACTTAATTCGACTACATTCCATTATCCTCGTTTTGCTTTTGTTGATGTTCATCTTATATCCTCCCTTCAAGCCACCATCCATTCCATTCAACTGCTCTTCCAAGTCCTTTGCTGTCTCTGACAGAATTACAATGTCATCGGCGAACCTCAAAGTTTTTATTTCTTCTCCATGGATTTTAATACCTACTCCGAATTTTTCTTTTGTTTCCTTTACTGCTTGCTGAATATACAGATTGAATAACATCGGGGAGAGGCTACAACCCTGTCTCACTCCCTACCCAACCACTGCTTCCCTTTCGTGCCCCTCGACTCTTATAACTGCCATCTGGTTTCTGTACAAATTGTAAATAGTCTTTTGCTCCCTGTATTTTACCCCTGCCACCTTTAGAATTTCAAAGAGAGTATTCCAGTCAACATTGTCAAAAGGTAGGTTTGCCTTTCCTTAATCTTTCTTCTAAGATAAGTCGTAAGGTCAGTATTGCCTCACGTGTTCCAGTATTTCTACGGAATTCAAACTGATCTTCACTGAGGTCGGCTTCTACTAGTTTTTCCATTCGTCTGTAAAGAATTCGTGTTAGTATTTTGCAGCTGTGGCTTATTAAACTGATTGTTCGGTAATTTTCACATCTGTCAACACCTGCTTTCTTTGGGATTGGAATTATTATATTCTTCTTGAAGTCTGAGGGTATTTCGCCTGTTTCATACATCTTGCTCACCAGATGGTAGAGTTTTGTCAGGACTGGCTCTCCCAAGGCCGTCAGTAGTTCTAATGGAATGTTGTGTACTCCAGGGGCCTTGTTTCGACTCAGGTCTTTCAGTGCTCTGTCAAACTCTTCACGCAGTATCATATCTCCCATTTCATCTTCATCTACATCCTCTTCCATTTCCATAATATTGTCCTCAAGTGCATCGCCCTTGTATAGACCCTCTATATACTCCTTCCACCTTTCTGCTTTCCCTTCTTTGCTTAGAACTGGGTTTCCATCTGAGCTCTTGATGTTCATACAAGTGGTTCTCTTATCTCCAAAGGTCTCTTTAATTTTCCTGTAGGCAGTATCTATCTTACCCCTAGTGAGATAAGCTTCTACATCCTTACATTTGTCCTCTAGCCATCCCTGCTTAGCCATTTTGCACTTCCTGTCGATCTCATTTTTGAGACGTTTGTATTCCTTTTTGCCTGCTTCATTTACTGCACTTTTATATTTTCTCCTTTCATCAATTAAATTCAATATTTCTTCTGTTACCCAAGGATTTCTACTAGCCCTCGACTTTTTACCTACTTGATCCTCTGCTGCCTTCACTACTTCATCCCTCAAAGCTACCCATTCTTCTTCTACTGTATTTCTTTCCCCCATTCCTGTCAATTGTTCCCTTATGCTCTCCCTGAAACTCTGTACAACCTCTGGTTCTTTCAGTTTATCCAGGTCCCATCTCCTTAAATTCCCACCTTTTTGCAGTTTCTTCAGTTTTAATCTACAGGTCATAACCAATAGATTGTGGTCAGGTATAGCAACCAAGTAATAGCCGGCCGGTGTGGCCGTGCGGTTAAAGGCGCTTCAGTCTGGAACCGCGTGACCGGTACGGTCGCAGGTACGAATCCTGCCTCGGGCATTTATGTGTGTGATGTCCTTAGGTTAGTTAGGTTTAATTAGTTCTAAGTTCTAGGCGACTGATGACCTCAGAAGTTGAGTCGCATACTGCTCAGAGCCATTTGAACCAACCAAGTAATAAAGTTCAACTTCCCTAAGAACATTACGCAACATAACACCATATTGGAAGTGAGAGTGCCCTGCAATCTCTCAAGAGGTCACCAAATCGACACAAGAAGAAGAAGATGTCACGGATAGCAGAATCGGAGTCGTGCTTTCAGGATGAAACCGTGATACGCTCACCAGATGATACCCAGGAGGATGTCACGTGCGCAGTTCCTGGTACCCACCCCCATCACGGGCAGGACAACTTACTGTCTGACTCCGGAACACAGCAACGCTCTGAAGACCACAACACTGACTTTTCCTACACCACAAGCACAGACACCCTGATGAAGACAGCTGTTCCTGCATCAGGGCTGATCGGACCTGACTGCCCGATTTCGTGGCTGGCAGTCAGACGCTGTTCCTGAACCCCCAGCAGACAAAGAGAAACCACAGGCTGCACTGGTAAACAGGCATGATCAGGAGACAGACAGTGCTTAAACCCTACGACATTCGTTCTTGCCGATACGAGTGCGCACGGCAACGAGTTGACGATGCTGATGTACGAAATTACCACCATCAATTTAAGTATGAGCGGTTCCTACAGGGTGTTTCAAAAATGAACGGTATATTTGAAACGGCAATAAAAACTAAACGAGCAGCGATAGAAATACACCGTTTGTTGCAATATGCTTGGGACAACGGTACATTTTCAGGCGGACAAACTTTCGAAATTACAGTAGTTACAATTTTCAACAACAGGTGGCGCTGCAAGTGATGTGAAAGATATAGAAGACAACGCAGTCTGTGGGTGCGCCATTCTGTACGTCGTCTTTCTGCTGTAAGCGTGTGCTGTTCACAACATGCAAGTGTGGTGTAGACAACATGGTTTATTCCTTAGAAAAGAGGATTTTTCTGGTGTTCGAATTCCACCGCCCAGAACACAGTGTTGTTGCAACAAGACGAAGTTTTCAACGGATGTTTAATGTAACCAAAGGACCAAAACGCGATACAATAAAGGATCTGTTTGAAAAATTTCAACGGACTGGGAACGTGACGGATGAACGTGCTGGAAAGGTAGGGCGACCGCATACGGCAACCACAGAGGGCAACGCGCAGCTAGTGCGGCAGGTGATCCAACAGCGGCCTCGGGTTTCCGTTCGCCGTGTTGCAGCTGCGGTCCAAATGACGCCAACGTCCACGTATCGTCTCATGCGCCAGAGTTTACACCTCTACCCATACAAAATTCAAACGCGGCAACCCCTCAGCGCCGCTACCATTGCTGCACGAGAGACATTCGCTAACGATATAGTGCACAGGATTGATGACGGCGATATGCATGTGGACAGCATTTGGTTTACTGACGAAGCTTCGTCAATAAACAGAACTGGCGCATATGGGGAACCGAAAAGCCCCATGTTGCAGTCCCATCGTCCCTGCATCCTCAAAAAGTACTGGTCTGGGCCGCCATTTCTTCCAAAGGAATCATTGGCCCATTTTTCAGATCCGAAACGATTACTGCATCACGCTATCTGGACATTCTTCGTGAATTTGTGGCGGTACAAACTGCCTTACGACACTGCGAACACCTAGTGGTTTATGCAAGATGGTGCCCGGCCACATCGCACGGCCGACGTCTTTAATTTCCTGAATGAATATTTCGATGATCGTCTGATTGCTTTGGGCTATCCGAAACATACAGGAGGCGGCGTGGATTGGCCTCCCTATTCGCCAGACATGAACCCCTGTGACTTCGTTCTGTTGGGACACTTGAAAGACCAGGTGTACCGCCAGAATCCAGAAACAATTGAACAGCTGAAGCAGTACATCTCATCTGCATGTGAAGCCATTCCGCCAGACACTTTGTTAAAGGTTTCGGGTAATTTCATTCAGAGACTACGCCATATTATTGCTACGCATGGTGGATATGTGGAAAATATCATACTATAGAGTTTCCCAGACCGCAGCGCCATCTGTTGTTGAAAATTGTAACTACTGTAATTTCGAAAGTTTGTCTGCCTGAAAATGTACTGTTGTCCCAAGCATATTGCAACAAACGGTGTATTTCTATCGCTGCTCGTTTAGTTTTTATTGCCGTTTCAAATATACCGGTCATTTTTGAAACACCCTGTATGTTAAACTTCAATTGTTACGTGGCACGTTAAGAGCAGCAGGCGTTGATGTGGCCCTGTTACAAGAGCTACAGTAGGGGACTTGGCTCGATATTCATGGTTACGTCACCCTAGCCACCAACGGAGATAGTGGGGCAGCATTGGTGTAGAAGACGTCACTTATTTGCACCCTGCCCGAGGCCTAGTACTAACAGCACACGGGATTAGACTAGCGAATGTCTAAGCGCCATTTGATATAGACCAATGACGAGAGCGCTCGCAATTCTCTTCTGAAACAATCATGCCGATTTTCTGGGGCGATATTTCAACAGTGTTCCCACGAGCAAGAACCAATACCCAAATTTTGCCATTTGCCCCGAGCTGCGTCGCCTCACTCTCGTTGACACCTGATAAGTGGCAAGCGGCGAGCGACTGGGATGTACGTGCGAAACGAGCCACTCAGCCAGTCGACTGGGCTTTAGAAGTCCTGACTGCAGAAAGATAGCCTTCGATCTTCTCAGACCATACTATTTATGAATGTACGAGGGCAGTTCAATAAGTAACGCAACACATTTTTTTTTCTCGGCCAATTTTGGTTGAAAAAACCGGAAGTTTCTTGTGGAATATTTTCAAACATTCCCGCTTCGTCTCGTATAGTTTCATTGACTTCCGACAGGTGGCAGCGCTGTACGGAGCTGTTAAAATGGCGTCTGTAACGGATGTGCGTTGCAAACAACGGGCAGTGATCGAGTTTCTTTTGGCGGAAAACCAGGACATCTCAGATATTCATAGGCGCTTGCAGAATGTCTACGGTGATCTGGCAGTGGACAAAAGCACGGTGAGTCGTTGGGCAAAGCGTGTGTCATCATCGCCGCAAGGTCAAGCAAGACTGTCTGATCTCCCGCGTGCGGGCCGGCCGTGCACAGCTGTGACTCCTGCAATGGCGGAATGTGCGAACACACTCGTTCGAGATGATCAACGGATCACCATCAAACAACTCAGTGCTCAACTTGACATCTCTGTTGGTAGTGCTGTCACAATTGTTCACCAGTTGGCATATTCAAAGGTTTGTTCCCGCTGGGTCCCTCGTTGTCTAACCGAACACCATAAAGAGCAAAGGAGAACCATCTGTGCGGAATTGCTTGCTCGTCATGTGGCTGAGGGTGACAATTTCTTGTCAAAGATTGTTACAGGCGATGAAACATGGGTTCATCACTTCGAACCTGAAACAAAACGGCAATCAATGGAGTGGCGCCACACCCACTCCCCTACCAAGAAAAAGTTTAAAGCCATACCCTCAGTCGGTAAAGTCATAGTTACAGTCTTCTAGGACGCTGAAGGGGTTATTCTGTTCGATGTCCTTCCCCATGGTCAAACGATCAACTCTGAAGTGTATTGTGCTACTCTTCAGAAATTGAAGAAACGACTTCAGCGTGTTCGTAGGCACAAAAATCTGAACGAACTTCTCCTTCTTCATGACAATGCAAGACCTCACACAAGTCTTCGCACCCGAGAGGAGCTCACAAAACTTCAGTGGACTGTTCTTCCTCGTGCACCCTACAGCCCCGATCTCGCACCGTCGGATTTCCATATGTTTGGCCCAATGAAGGACGCAATCCGTGGGAGGCACTACGCGGATGATGAAGAAGTTATTGATGCAGTGCGACGTTGGCTCCGACATCGAGCAGTGGAATGGTACCGTGCAGGCATACAGGCCCTCATTTCAAGGTGGCCTAAGGCCGTAGCATTGAATGGAGATTACGTTGAAAAATAGTGTTGTGTAGCTAAAAGATTGGGGAATAACCTTGTGTATTTCAATGCTGAATAAAACAACCCCTGTTTCAGAAAAAAATGTGTTGCATTACTTATTGAACTGCTCTCGTACTATCAACCTCACAATATACGTCACTGTGCAGTCGGGGTCAGTGGAAACTTAACGTTGCCTACTTACAGGAACTGGAATGTTGACGAAAGGTCACGACCGTGTGCGAATCCTGCGAAAGATGCATCACACGAGACTCGTCCTTACCTCTGTGGTGGGTACAGTGTGTCAAGCCAGCACTACGCCTCGTGCTGGTCCAGTGTGGCAGGCTCCAAGACACGACAGAATTTTATTACATGATCCTCTAGGACCTTATGGAGCACCGTCCATCCCGAGAACGTCAGGTCGAGGTTCGACGCATCAAGTTAAGATTTTCACTCTACTCGGCGCTGCTTGGAAAGCATAGCTGTCCAATCGCGATGCCAAGACAGCATCACCAGTGAAACACACTCAGTGCCCTATGATGTCACACCGTCGACCAGAGTTGATCCGTTCATCAGATTTGCATGAATACCGACGGCTGGTATCACAGGCGGACATCACAGCAGCCTGCGAAGCTCATTATCGTCACTTCCACCGTGAAGACGATCCTAATGTTGAGGCATTGACGGAAAAATTACAGACGGTCCATCGTACTCCTGATTGCCAGGCGGCGAACTCTGTTTTAGCAATCATCTCCACTGAAGAAATCACTGACGCTCTCGCCAAAGGGGCCTTTCAGCCGACTACCAGGACCAGAATTAGGACTTTTATAGGGCCACGAAGGACTTAATGTTGATGCTATGGAGGAAAATGTACCGGGAACCACTGTCCCCTACGGCACCGTCGCTACTGGAACTCTGGAACGTCCGTCACCCCAAACCCTCTGGAGGCACGTGACTTTTCTGGAGACTAGAAATCTACTCTGTAGGAATCAGCATGGGTTTCGAAAAAGACGGTCATGTGAAACCCAGCTCGCGCTATTCGTCCACGAGACTCAGAGGGCCATAGACACGGGTTCACAGGTAGATGCCGTGTTTCTTGACTTCCGCAAGGCGTTCGATACAGTTCCCCACAGTCGTTTAATGAACAAAGTAAGAGCATATGGACTATGAGACCAATTGTGTGATTGGATTGAGGAGTTCCTAGATAACAGGACGCAGCATCTGATTCTCAATGGAGAGAAGTCTTCTGAAGTAAGAGTGATTTCAGGTGTGCCGCAGGGGAGTGTCATAGGACCGTTGCTATTCACAATATACATAAATGACCTGGTGGATGACATCGGAAGTTCACTGAGGCTTTTTGCAGATGATGCTGTGGTGTATCGAGAGGTTGTAACAATGGGAAATTGTACTGAAATGCAGGAGGATCTGCAGCGAATTGACGCATGGTGCAGGGAATGGCAACTGAATCTCAATGTAGACAAGTGTAATGTGCTGCGAATACACAGAAAGATAGATCCTTTATCACTTAGCTACAAAATAGCAGGTCAGCAACTGAAAGCAGTTAATACCATAAATTATCTGGGAGTACGCATTAGGAGTGATTTAAAATGGAATGACCATATAATGTTGATCGTCGGTAAAGCAGATGCCAGACTGAGATTCATTGGAAGAATCCTAAGGAAATGCAATCCGAAAACAAAGAAAGTAGGTTACAGTACGCTTGTTCGCCCACTGCTTGAATACTGCTAAGCAGTGTGGGATCCGTACCAGATAGGGAAGATCCAACGGAGAGCAGCGCGCTTCGTTACAGGATCATTTAGTAATCGCGAAAGCGTTACGGAGATGATAGATAAACTCCAGTGGAAGACTCTGCAGGAGAGACGCTCAGTAGCTCGGTACGGGCTTTTGTCAAAGTTTCGAGAACATACCTTCACCGAAGAGTCAAGCAGTATATTGCTCCCTCCTACGTATATCTCGCGAAGAGACCATGAGGATAAAATCAGAGAGATTAGAGCCCACACACAGGCATACCGACAATCCTTCTTTCCACGAACAATACGAGACTGGAATAGAAGGGAGAACCGATAGAGGTACTGAAGGTACCCTCCGCCACACACCGTCAGGTGGCTTGCGGAGTATGGATGTAGATGTAGATGTAGACCTGACAGCTATCGATCAATCACTTAACTGAGATTTTTAAGATTTCTAAGCGTCTCTTCGCGATGCGTTTCTGATGAGTCCTGCGTCAGGTTCTGTGGCGTACCCAGACATCCTTTAGCGGAGATGCTAATAAACATCAACGCTCTGTGATTATAGAGGCGTGACTGCTATCGCAACAGCCTGCCGATTACAGGGAGCCATCATTTCCGTCGATTTCGATCAGGCATTCGATAGGTTCAAATGGTTCAAATGGCTCTGAGCACTATGGGACTTAACATCTTAGGTCATCAGTCCCCTAGAACTTAGAACTACTTAAACCTAACTAACCTAAGGACATCACACAACACCCAGCCATCACGAGGCAGAGAAAATCCCTGACCCCGCCGGGAATCGAACCCGGGAACCCGGGCGTGGGAAGCGAGAACGCTACCGCACGACCACGAGATGCGGGCGGCATTCGATAGCGTGAGACACATCTTCCTGGCGAAGATGATGGAGCGGATGGCCTTCTCACCCGCCTCACCCTCGTAGTCATGTGCCTTCTTCGTGACGCTTCATCCACGGTGATGTTGAATGAACGGATGACGACATCAATATCGACCGCGCGGTTAGTCCGGCAGGGTTGCCCCATTTAAAAGGTCACGGACGTAATCGTACTAGAACCGCTCCTCTGAGGCCTGTAACTTCATTCATCAGAACACACATTCAAATGCCGCGCCTTTGAGGACGACCTCGTCTTTATCGTATCTACCAACGAGGAGGTTCAAGAGGCAACACGGTTGATCGAACAACATGGGAGCGGTGCAGGCGACAATATGAATGTCGCCAAATCATGCGCGATGACCACTGGAAGGGGACTCCCTGATGAAAGTGTCGCTCCGTTCGGAATAACGGAGACTCTACGTTGTCTAGGAACAGTAATTAACCGTGCTTCAACACGGAAACGCGCCACACAAGGTACATCGTCGTTACCGTTGAATACCAGACGCGACACGAACTCCATACCGTCGCTCTGGCAGATGCTGCACGCCCCGCTCCACTCTGCATGAGGTGTAATGAGGGCGACACAGGCGAACATCGCCTCCTCTGAGGCGCGGAGGCGGACGTATGTTTCCTTCTCGAGCAGAAACTGGCCCTTTATCCCCTGTGTACGGACAAGACGTATTTTCTACCATCACAGATACAGGCTGTCACCTGGATACAAGGTAGGGCCGTCCTTTATCTTTTCAGAAATGGGCTCAGAACGTGATCGATTTTTGGACGTGTTTGCTAACACGATACCAGAAAAGTCAATACGTTAAATACCGGTCCACTTTGGTAGCTACCCAGGGAGAATTTTTCGGACCCACCCCGCAGTTGGAAACTTCCTGGTGAAAGGGGTTGACGGACGAAGCTGTATTCTCATGACCATCAAAGGCTTTGCGTTCGTTTTCCGAAGGCATGTTCCAACCGGCGTCTTCAAAACGAGCGGTCTCTGTTTTTTTTTTTTTTCGTACACCAGGTTCATCTTTGAATTACATTTTTCCCATTTCCTATGTTAAATAAAGTAGTTTTAAGTTACCATTTTTATACTGTAGAACTAAAAAAGATCCAAACAAAATTGTTTCCTTAAATAAAATTAAAGCAATAACATCCCTCGGTCAATAAATGAAGTCTTTTGACCTAGGTTTAGGCACTACTACGAGTGCCTTCATCAGGAGTAAAACACTCGAACTAGCTTGTTACGTATAAAGCAAATATCAAGCCATAAAGACTTTAATCTGATGCTACCGTTGCTCGACATGTATGAGCGGCCCATAGTGGCTCGTCTTCTATGTTTTCTATTTTAAAATTTTGTGACTAAAGCTTTATCGATTGATATTTATTTTATACGTGACATGAGAGTTTGAGTGTTTTCCTTCTGATGAAGGCACTCTTAGTAGTGCCGAAGCCTAGATCAAAAGACTTCATTTTTGCGAACGACTGCTGTTATTGCTTTAATTTTACTTTGTAAACGGTCGCTGACAACGCAGCCATGTTCAAAACTTTATTGTTTCGTTAGTTACGTTTCCTGTATACTGCAATTTTTAGAGTAAGTGCTGTTTCGTGTAAAAACTATGATTATTATGTTCATATACATAAATTGTTTTATTATCAACATTCTTAACTGGAATATGGTATTTGTAATGCTGAGAAACCATTCTTAAAATTTCAGTTGCAAAAAAAAAAAAAAAAAAAAAAAGGAAAGAAAAAAGGTTAGGCGACAGCTTGCAATAAGCGAGAGATCCGGATTTTAGTCCCAGACCGCCACAAATTTTCACTGCCATCAATCATCCATTATACGGCTGATGGTTGTCCATGTTCGCAACTGAGAATACATTTCATGGAAGAATTATACATGAATATGAACTGCGGGAAAGAAACGAATGAGAAAGCCTCCTGGTATAATTTTGTACAGAACATAATTTAATCATCACTTGGTTTAAGAAACATGAAAGAAGGTTGTATATGTGGCGGAGACCTGGAGACACCTGAGGGTATCAGATCAATTATATAACGGTAAGATAGAGATTTCGGTACCAGATTTTAAACTGTAAGATATTTCCAGGAGTAGATGTGGACACTGACCATAATTTATTATTTATGAACTGCAGATTAAAACTAAATAAATTACAAAAGGGTATGAAGTAAAGGAGATGGATAAGTTAAAAGAGCCAGAGGTTGTTCACTGAGAGAGAGCATCAGGCAGTGATTAGCTAGAACAGGGGAAAGGAATACAACAAAGACGAATGGATAGCTTTGAGAGATGAAATAGTGAAAGCACCAAATGATCAAATACGTAAAAAGACAGGATCTAATACTAATTCCTGGATATTGCAGGAGATATTGAATTTCATTGGCGAAAGGAGAAAATATAAAATGTAAGTGAAGCAGGCGAAAGGGGATGCAAAAGTCTAAAAAAAAATGAGATGACAGGAAGTGCAAAATGGCTAAGCAGGAACGGCTAGAGAAAAAAGTACGGATTTAGAAGCACATTTCGCTAGGACAAAGATAGTTGCAGCCTATAGATTTAAGTGTTAGGAAGTCTTTCGAAAAGTATTTGTATGGAGTGTAGCCAAGTTCTTTCCAGTACCTCTTCATTAGTCACGTGATATACCATACGATCCTCAGTAATCTTCCGTACCACCAAATTTCAAAATCTTCTGTTCTCTTGTAATCAAAACCGTTTATCGTTCGTGTTTGACTTCCATAGTTGGCTACGCTCCGTACAAATACATTCCGAAAAGACTTCTTCACAATTAAATATATACGCTGCATCTACCGTTGTTATAGTGAAATGTGCTTCTATATCCTTACATATTTCCTCTGGCCGTTCCTGTTGAGCTACATTGCACTTCCTGTCAATCTAATTTTTTAGACTTTATGCATTCCCTTTCCTCTGCTTCACTTACGACAGTTTCATATTTTCTCCTTTCCACAATTCAATTCAATATCTCCTGGTTTATAGGCCTTGCCTTTTTACGTATTTGGTCATCGGCTGCTTTCATTATTTATTTGATAAAGCACTTGCCCTCGAACGGCAAAGGTTCAAGATTCGGGTCTCGGTCCAGCACGGAAGCACAGACTTTTGATCTGCTAGAAAGTTTCAACAATAACTATGACAACAATACAACAACCGTACTTACATGGGGTTTGGACTCATTATTATTTATCTACAAAATTAAAAGGAAGACAAAACCAACGATACAAACAATATATACTAAATTGCCAGCACCTTAATATAACCATCATAATCATCATCATCATTTAAGGCTGATTATGCCTTTCAGCGTTCAGTCTGGAGCATAACCCACCTTATACAGTTCCTCCATGATCCCCTATTCAGTGCTAACATTGGTGCCTCTTCTGATGTTATACCTACTACTCCAAAATCATTCTTAACCGAATCCAGGTACCTTCTCCTCGGTCTGCCCCGACTCCTCCTACCCTCTACTGCTGAATCCATGAGTCTCTTGGGTAACCTTGCTTCTCCCATGCGTGTAACATGACCCCACCATCTAAGCCTGTTCGCCCTGACTGCTACATCTATAGAGTTCATTCCCAGTTTTTCTTTGATTTCCTCATTGTGGACACCCTCCTGCCATTGTTCCCATCTACTAGTACCTGCAATCATTCTAGCTACTTTCATATCCGTAACCGCAACCTTGTTGATAAGGTGACCTGAATCCACCCAGCTTTCGCTCCCATACAACAAAGTTGGTCGAAAGATCGAACGGTGCACAAATAACTTAGTCTTGGTACCGACTTCCTTCTTGCAGAAGAGAGTAGATCGTAGCTGAGCGCTCACTGCATTAGCTTTGCTACACCTCTCTTCCAGTTCTTTCACTATGTTGCCATCCTGTGAGAATATGCATCCTAAGTACTTGAAACCGTCCACCTGTTCTAACTTTGTTCCTCCTATTTGGCACTCAATCCGTTTATATTTCTTTCCCACTGACATTATTTTCGTTTTGGAGATGCTAATCTTCATACCATAGTCCTTACATTTCTGATCTAGCTCTGAAATATTACTTTGGAAATTGTCAATCGAATCTGCCATCACAACTAAGTCATCCGCATATGCAAGACTGCTTATTTTGTGTTCACATATCTTAATCTCTCCCAGCCAGTCTATTGTTTTCAACATATGATCCATAAATAACATGAACAACAGTGGAGACAGGTTGCAGCCTTGTCTTACCCCTGAAACTACTCTTAACCATTAACTCAATTTACCGTCAACTCTAACTGGTGCCTGACTATCCATGTAAAGACCTTTAATTGCTTGCAAAAGTTTGCCTCGTATTCCATAATCTTGTAGAACAGACAATAACTTCCTCCTAGGAACCCGGTCATATGCCTTTTCTAGATCTATAAAGCATAGATACAATTCCCTGTTCCACTCATAACACTTCTCCATTATTTGCCGTAAGCTAAAGATCTGGTCCTGACAACCTCTAAGAGGCCTAAACCCACACTGATTTTCATCCAATTGGTCCTCAACTAATACTCGCACTATCCTTTCAATAATACCTGAGAAGATTTTACCCACAACGCGGATTAAAGAGATACCTCTGTAGTTACAATCTTTTCTGTTTCCATGTTTAAAGATTGGTGTGATTACTGTTTTTGTCCAGTCTGATGGAACCTGTCCCGACTCCCAGGCCATTTCAATTATCCTGTGTAGCCATTTAAGACCTGACATTCCACTGTATTTGATGAGTTCCGACTTAATTTCATCCACCCCAGCCGCTTTATTGCACTGCAATCTATTGACCATTTTTTCCACTTCCTCAAATGTGATCCTATTTCCATCATCATTCCTATCCCATTCTACCTCGAAATCTGAAACATTACTGATCGTATTTTCACCTACATTGAGCAACTCTTCAAAATATTCCCTCCATCTTCCCAAGGCATCCACAGGATTCACCAGCAGTTTTCCTGACCTGTCCAAAATACTTGTCATTTCCTTCTTACCTCCCTTTCGAGGACTGCTAATAACACTCCAGAATGGTTTTCCAGCAGCTTGACCCGTAGTCTCCAACCTGTTTCCAAAGTCTTCCCACGATTTCTTCTTGGATGCTGCAATTATCTGTTTGGCTATGTTTCTTTCTTCAACATAACTTTCTCTGTCTACCTGGGTTCTGGTATGTAGCCATTTTTGATACGCCTTCTTTTTCCTTTTACAGGACCTTTATAGGACCTTAATATAAGAACGTGAATTTTGTCATCATATTTTTGTTTGCTCGAACGTGTTGAGGATACCACTACAAAAAAATTTCAATTGTCAAAAAGCTGAAAAACCAATCAAACTGCCTTATTTACGTAATCCATGGTACGAATGTTGTGCGACAATTCCTGTTCGGAACTATGTGTTGGTAGACTCTTTCAAATGTAGTTCCAAATTACCGCCTCTGTCGAGAGTAAATAAAAGGACGTCCCACATTCAGGGCGACTACTGGTGTAGAGGTGCCCAGGGCTCCACGGAAGGGATTGCTCTGCAGGAAATTGAGCCCGCGTGGCTTGATCGTCTCGTGACGTAAATAAGAGATACAGGCCGTGGGTCGGGGGTTAACTGGCTCAATTTTCGGTTGCAAGTATTCCAGAGGTGTCCATCGTGGACAGGGTTAACTAGGAGATGTAGAGCGCAGTTCTAGGAAGCAGACTCAGGCGAGAGTTCGCAGGAAGTACCGCTAGTCTCGTAGCCTTGGTCGTCGGCATCTCTCCATGCGGCGCAGTTAGCGCTCGCGGAGGTCGTCTGCCGTCTGTTCCGTTGATGGATTGCTAGTGGCGCAATCGTAAACCTAGAACTTGAGAACGGGCTTTAATCTTTCTCCAGTAATTAATTTCCTGTCCGCCCCTCGTAGCTGAGTGGTCAGCGCGACGGAATGTCATAGCTAATGGCCCGGGTTCGATTCCCGGCTGGGTCGGAGATTTTCTGCGCTCAGGGACCTTGTGTTGTGTTGTGTTATCATCATCATTTCATCCCCATAGACACGCAAGTCGCCGAAGTGGCGTCAACTCGAAAGACTTGCGCCAGGCGAACAGTCTACGCAACGGGAGGCCCTAGCCACACGGAAAAAAAACCCTTAATTTCCTGCTAAATTTCATAAGTAGAATAGTTGCGTTCCAGTGATACTAAACTTCATCGTAAATAAACAAATGTTGTGAAAAGGTGGTACGCACTGTATTACATGCCATAATCAGAAGCCTCAGACTAAGTAATGTAATGTAAACACAAGAGACGTCACGTCAATACCAAGTAGACTTGGTGACTGTCTAAATTTGGCGACAAAGAGAATCTATGAGTTTCTTCACGTATGTCATATCTACTGGAAGCTATTCATTGATGATTAAATCCCGTACAGCTACCAGACTGCTGGGATGTTGATTGCTACGTTTCATCTACTGTGTCATAGAGTCCTAAGCATTTTCTATGGAATTAAGATCGGATGAATTAGTGGATCACCGGCCGCGGTGGTCTAGCGGTTCTAGGCGCTCAGTCCGGGACCGCGAGGCTGCTATGGTTGTTGGTTCGAATCCTGCCTCGGGCATGGATGTGTGTGATGTCCTTAGGTTAGTTAGGTTTAAGTAGTTCTGAGTTCTAGGGGACTGATGACCACAGATGTTAAGTCCCATAGTGCTCAGAGCCATTTGAACCATTTGAATTAGTGGATCAGTCGCTGTGTGACAGACTACCTAAGTGTTCTTCATGTGAGCAATGTACGCATGTAGTGCTGTGAAAACACCTGCTGCCATCTAGGGAGACGACAGTGATCACAGCATACTCACATGAAGATGTAGAAGATAGGGTAATACTTTGTCATCGAAAATGTTCAAATTGACATCCTGTTTCATGTTCACGGTAACCTGTATGACTGGGCCCAGGTCAAAGTACGAAAAATACCCCCAAAAACACCGCTGAACCATCCACCCACCATACAGGGATGGGATAAAAATAAGGAGACACCAAAAACCATGCCTAATACGGCGCAGGAAACCTGTTGAGATCCAAAACAGCTCCCAGTCGATTCAAAATGGATAGATACGGGTCCTGTATGATTTTCAAGTGAGTCTTATATGATTCTTCCGGCAAATTAGTGGAAAGTCCACATAATGGCGATGAATGTGGATAGCGACCACGCACTCTTCTCTCTGATGTAGACCGCAAAGGTTCAATAATACTGAGGTCTGCTGACTGTGGTGTGGAGGGAAGGTGCGAAAATTCAATCTCGTGCTCAAGAAACCAGTCACGGATGATGCGAGCTGTGTGAGAAGAGGGCCTTCGTCTTGGAATACAGCGTCTCCGTTGGAGAAGAAATGTTGTCCCTTGGGATTGACCTGATCACTCAAAGTAGTCATCTAATCCTTGCCGATTATGCGACCTTGCAGTGTACCTGCTGGATCCGTGGAATGCCGTAATATGTCTGTCTGAGTCATCACCAAAACCCGGCCACGTTCCACTGTTGGGACGTGAAGTCGACCAGAAGCTGAAAACAGTGTAGCACAGGACTCATCCGACAAAGCGACTTTCTACCACAGCTCCATAGTCTAGGTTTTACGGCTTCGGCACCAAGTTTTCATGTTACGAGCATGTTCACCATTGACGTGTGGTTTTGGTGTTCTAGCTCGCCCTGTAATTCTCTGCTTGTCTTTCCTCACAGTACTCTTCAATCACCGCCTACCACTATTGCTCAAAGCACACTTTCCTCCGCGTTGTGAGTTAGCGGATGGTGTCTTCCCGCTTTTCCTGTATCCTGACGATACTCAACTTCAGCATACTCTTTATCATTACTACATTGGGCTCTGAGCCTATATCCGCTCACGGAACCGCCTTACAATTCAACACCTGATTTCAGAATATATGTTTCACCATTATATGTGGTGCTTTTCTGTGTCTTTTCTATATCTCCAACAACTTTACAGACTTCCCATCTAGTATTTTCTTGCGTGTCAAGGAATGTGTACCCCTTCCTCTTCCTTAGAACACTGTACTCGACACTTTTTTTTTATCATCAGTCTACCGAGTGGTCTGACAGGGCCCACCACGAATTCGTCTCCTGCGAATATGTCTTCCATCCTACGTCCTCAATTATTTATCAGATGTATTCCAGTGTATGTCCTTCCCCGCAGTTTTGACCCTCTACATCTCCACATAGTACGATGGAGGTTATTCTCTGATGTTGCAGCGCACACCCTATCATCGTATTCCTCCTTCCTGTCGGTGTTTTCAGAATACTCCTTTCCTCACTGATTCTCTTCTTTCTTTACCTTATTAGAATACTTAATTTTTAAGATGCTTTTGTAGCACCACATCTCAAAACATTTCAATTCTCTTCTGTTCCGATCCTCTCACAGTCCACGATCCACTACTCTATAACGCTGTGTTACAAACGTAAATTCTCAGAAATTTCTTCTTCAAATTAAGGACTATGTTTGACACCAGGAGTCTTCGCTGTGATAGTCTAGATTTTATGTCCTCCTTACTTCGTACGTCATGGGTTATTTACGAGATTGTTCTAAATACCAACCGCATAGCAGTATTCTACCGATAACTTGCACAGTATAGTTCTGCAGATAAAGAGTGGAACTTATATCTTTAGAGAGCTGAAACTTTACAGTCAGACGTGCTGAAAACCAATAAGAAACCAGAAACTTGTCTATGAAGACTTTTACGTGAAAACTCTAAAAGAGAGGAAACTGGTAGTTGCACCCGAATTTTTTTCAATGAACACCGATGTCAATGATAAAACAAATTCCAGATTACCCTTGTACTAAGGTTTCAATACTCATAATCATATGTGCTTCTCATGTCTAGAAAATCAGCAAATATCTCTTCCACGGGTGTTTCACCATCTCTGTGCAAACAACAGATCACAATCGATGTTCTCTCAACCAAATAAAGACGGGAAATGAAGAATGGCAGTATACCTCACAGTCGAACAAGAGTCTTTTAGAACTCTCGGTCTCACTGGATGGAGAGAGAGAGAGAGAGAGAGAGAGAGAGAGACAAAGAGAGAGAGATACTTGTAATAGCTTGTCTCACTACAGCCCTGACGAGGAACTGTGACGTCACTGAGTACATAACATCACAGTCCAACAAAAGACTTCTGTCGCCAGTTTGTAGAACTCGTCACAAATGGACGAAATACTCAACCAAGACACTTCCTAGAAGCCGTTAAACGTATTTCCTGGGAGGACTGGCCCTTCTGGAGCAATAACGAAATACATGACTCCAGAATGAGATTTTCACTCTGCAGCGGAGTGTGCGCTGATATGAAACTTCCTGGCAGATTAAAACTGTGTGCCCGACCGAGACTCGAACTCGGGACCTTTGCCTTTCGCGGGCAAGTGCTCTACCATCTGAGCTACCGAAGCACGACTCAGGCCCGGTACTCACAGCTTTACTTCTGCCAGTACCTCGTCTCCTACCTTCCAAACTTTACAGAAGCTCTCCTGCGAACCTTGCAGAACTAGCACTCCTGAAAGAAAGGATATTGCGGAGACATGGCTTAGCCACAGCCTGGGGGATGTTTCCAGACTGAGATTTTCACTCTGCAGCGGAGTGTGCGCTGATATGAAACTTCCTGGCAGATTAAAACTGTGTGCCCGACCGAGACTCGAACTCGGGACCTTTGCCTTTCAAAGGCAAAGGTCCCGAGTTCGAGTCTCGGTCGGGCACACAGTTTTAATCTGCCAGGAAGTTTCGAAATACATGACTATTCATCACGGATGAAGGACTGAACAGTCAACAACAGTGTGCTTTCAAAAGCTCTAGATGTGCCAGCACTATCGGAAAGTGGTACTCGGTTAAGTAAAATGAGGCTCACGTATAGGGTGACAATTATTGAACTATAAGAAAAAAAAAACTTAAATTAGTTACAAACTACGGTGTACACACACTTCATTCAACTTGTGAACGTCACCACAGATATTTGGAATTAGGTTATGATATGTTCGATATCCATGCCATCATTGGCGGTGGTGTGGCGCAGACGAATAGCGAAATTCTAAATGACTCGCTGAAGTGTCGGAACATCGATGCTGTCGATGACCTCCTGAATGGCTGTTTCGGGGTTACTGGGGGTTTTCGCGCCACAAAAAGGAGTCGCACATGTGTTCAGATCCGGAGAATGTGGCGGTCAATTGACGCCCACGCCAGTGGCTTGTGGTTACCCCAGAGCGAGAACGCGGTCCTCAATGTGCCACTCCAGGACACCAGACACTATCCTGCTTCGATGGCATCGAGATTCATGAACCACATCTGGTCTACATCACGGGCATTTTGGACAATGGGGATGAAATCATCTTCCAAAACGTTCCAGTACCCTTCGGTAGTCACCGTGCCATGAAGGAATATCGCACCGATTATACCGTGACTGGACACTGCACATCACACACTCACCCGTTGAGGGTGAAGAGACTTCTCGATAGGTAATGCAGATTCTGAGTCTCCCCAAATGCGCCAGTTTTGCTTATTGAAGAACCCATCCAAAGGAAAGTGGGCGTCGTCGCTAAATCAAACCATACAGCGCATACTAAACCCCATGCCCCGCGACCAACCGTGCAGTTTGAACGTCGCAACGCAAACTGTTAAGAAGTTGTGACGATTTTATTTCATATGAGCAGTTGAACGGAATGGACAGTGTCTGGAAAGGAGGATATAAGATGAACATCAACAAAAGCAAAACGAGGATAATGGAATGTAGTCGAATTAAGTCGGGTGATGCTGAGGGAATTAGATTAGGAAATGAGACACTTACAGTAGTAAAGGAGTTTTGCTATTTGGGGAGCAAAATAACTGATGATGGTCGAAGTATAGAGGATATAAAATGTAGACTGGCAATGGCAAGGAAAGCGTTTCTGAAGAAGAGAAATTTGTTAACATCGAGTATAGTTTTAAGTGTCAGGAAGTCGTTTCTGAAAGTATTTGTATGGAGTGTAGCCATGTATGGAAGTGAAACATGGACGATAAATAGTTTGGATAAGAAGAGAATAGAAGCTTTCGAAATGTGGTGCTACAGAAGAATGCTGAAGATTAGATGGGTAGATCACATAACTAATGAGGAAGTATTGAATAGGATTGGGAAGAAGAGAAGTTTGTGGTACAACTTGATCAGAAGAAGGGATCGGCTGGTAGGCCATGTTCTGAGGCATCAAGGGATCGCCAATTTAGTATTGGAGGGCAGCGTGGAGGGTAAAAATCGTAGGGGGCGACCAAGAGATGAATACACTAAGCAGATTCAGAAGGATATAGGTTGCAGTAGGTACTGGGAGATGAAGAAGCTTGCACAGGATAGAGTAGCATGGAGAGCTGCGTCAAACCAGTCTCAGGACTGAAGACAACAATAACAACAACAACAACAGTTCAACAACTGTCCCCTCGTAGCAAAAACATTAGGCTGGTCAAAGCTACTATTTGACACTTCCCACTGCTGATACCTTCATACCTACATCCACAGGAAACTTTTATAGTTCGTCGTTCGTTGGCTTTATTATGATATGGTAGATGTTCACAACACCGCTTTCGAAAAAACTGAGGAAAACGCTGCATTGCTGTATATCCTAGTCCATATGAATCTGCCGATGGAGTTCACTCAAAAATTGTCCCTAAACGCGTCTAGAGATCGTGTACAAACATTGCACAGTACGGGATCCGAGACCGTGGCAGCGGCCGGCGAGTGTTGCTTCAACTGCCGGGTGAGACGGCAGGCAAAGTCCTGTTATGATTTCACAACAGTGACATGCTCCATTCTGCGGGATCCAAACACAAATGTGCACTCGGCCTCTCGTGTATAGACAGAGGAGAGCAAACAGAAGCTGTCGCCCGTCTAGAACAATAGTTGTACTTTCGCAA
This sequence comes from Schistocerca cancellata, assembly GCF_023864275.1. Taxonomy (NCBI): domain Eukaryota; kingdom Metazoa; phylum Arthropoda; class Insecta; order Orthoptera; family Acrididae; genus Schistocerca; species Schistocerca cancellata. The sequence goes on from NC_064632.1 coordinate 573,235,848, forward strand.
AATCTGTGTTTGTGTGACATCCAGCCAGTGGGCCTCGCGGTTCGTAAATAGAGGGCTCCGTCGATCATTTTCGCAGACAAAGAGAGATATAGCTCTCTAATCTCTCCGTTGTCAAAACTTCACTGAAGAGCCAAAATAACTGTTACACATGCCTCACATCGTGTAGGGCCCCCGCGACCACGCAGAAGTGCCGCAACACAACGTGGCATGGACTCGAATAATGTTTGATGTAATGCTGGAAGGAAGTGAAACCATGAATCCTGCAGCACTGTCCATAAATCCGCAAGAGTACGTGTTTAAACTCAGAAGAGTATTCCTGGAGCAACTCTGTAGCTATTCTGAACGTGTGGGGTGTCGCATTGTCCTGCTGGAATTGCCCGAGCCCGTCGGAATGCACAATGGACATGAATGGATGCAAGCTATCAGACAGCATGTTATCGACTAGATACAACCTGAAACGAGACTCCTCCGACCATGCAACACGATTCCAGTCATCAACAGTCCAATGTCGCTGTTGATGGGCCCAGGCGAGGCGTAAAGTTTCCTGTCATGCAGTCATCAAGGGCACACGCTCGGGTCTTCGGCTCCGAAAACCAATATCGTTGATGTTTCCTTGAATGGTTCAAATGTGCGTGAGTTCTTGAGGGACAAAACTGCAGAGCAAATCGGTCCCTAGACTTACACACTACTTAAACTAACCTATGCTAAGAACAACACACACAGCCATGCCCGAGGGAGGACTCGAACCTCCGGCGGGAGGGGCAGAGCAGTCAGTGACATGGTGCCTCTAACCGCACGGCCACTTCGCGCGGCCGTTGAATGGTTCGCACGCTCACACTTGTTGATGGCCCAGCATTGAAAACTGCTGCTATTTGCGGAAGGGTTGCACTTCTGTCACGATGAACGATCCTCTTCAGTCGTCGTTGGTCCCGTTCTTGCAGGAATCTATTTCCGGCCGCAACGATGTCGGAGATTTGATGTTTTACTTGATTCTTGATATTCACGCTACACTCGTGAAATGGTAGTACGGGAAAATCCCTGCATCATCGCTACCTCGGGGATGCCGTATCCCATCGCCCCAGAAAACAGGACAGAGATAATACCTCTCAAAACCAAACAGTTCTTTGGAAACAAAATTCCTGACTAGAATACACCACGAATCATTGAGCATTCTGGCTCCAAAGACATTCTAGAACTCTGAGCGGAAATGCTGTCTATACACCGACATATACTGGCCTTGTGAACAATAGCAAAGTACCTGTGTGCTGACCACCATTCCTAAACGTATATCATGCCCCATATTCCTAGTGACTGTGGAAACACTAGTTTTCACACCGCCTAAGTAACGTGACAATCCTGTACAATAGTATGTCATAGGCTGTATTCCCTCTAAGTATTGTCGCACCGGGTAAAATAAAGTCTGTTCTTATGTTTTACGCCGTCCGCGGTGGCCTAGCGGTTCTAGGCGCTTCAGTCCGGAGCCGCGCGACTGCCGCGGCCGCAGGTTCGAATCCTGCCTCGGGCATGGATGTGTGTGACGTCCTTAGGTTAGATAGGTTTAAGTAGTTCTAAGTTCTAGGGGACTGATGACCTCAGAAGTTAAGTCCCATAGTGCTCAGAGCCATTTGAAAACCTCCTGTTTACTGCTGTAACTTGAGAATGCCCGTGCCCGCTGCCATCTTCTCTCGCGAGGTCCAGAGTGTACGCCGCGTAGAAGGGATACATGCATTTGCATTTTAACAAATACCTTGTAGGGGGAGAGCTACGTATCCTACGATCACAAAGTTCACGACCACCTGACAGTTCGAGAAGTCCAACAAGAATCTGACGCGGAAATTGTCCCATTACGTGGAAAATTCATTATTCGCTGACTTCAAAGCATTCCAACATGAACACGGACGTGTAAGGCTGCATCTTCTTTATGAAGTATGTATGTCACGTGATGTCATTTAAAATTTGATGGAGGTGTCTGGTGTTAAGTATATACCATAAAACACGGATAGATTGTACGTTTTGCGTGACAAATTCGAAACGTATCAACGCTGTCAGCAACATGGTCTTCTTATGTAACACAGAATCGCCGATGTAATGTATAATGATATGTTATTCAACAGCCGATCCCATTTTTCAGTAACAGACAGTAAATCTTATATGTTTTCTGACTTCTGCAGAAGAGATACCGCTTTGCTCTCGTATTTCAACGATCGAGTTAGAAGTCCATTGGAGACGTCTGATGTCATTATACTGCACAAGTCCTCATGCAGTGCATATGGAGTATGCCGTATACTGCTGTTGCCATTACCGTTGAGATGGCCATATTCCAGACAGAACCACGTCACGCTGGAGGGTTCAAATAACAGTACTGTGCATTTATAGCAGCGCAAGGCTTTCTTCGTGCTGAGACAGCGTGCAAGAGGGCAACCATCTCAAGCTCCCTGTTTGTGGCAGGATGCACGGCTTCCATCAGATGGAGATGTTCGCAACTACACTCACGTTCAGAAAAAGCAGAACACCTTGAACGACTAGTCATATGACGTTTATATTCACATGGCATGTACATTGGTATCTTCTTCAGTAACAATTAGCATTTGAGTCACTTCTGTTCAGCACGTTTCTTGTTGCCTAGTAGGCACAGGGTCGGCCATGGACACAGATAACTTTTTCAGCGCGTGTAGGACGCGAATGGCGTCCTGTGGTATATCCATCCGTACTGCGATCAGCTGGTTACAAAGTTCAGCTGTGGTGGGTGGCATTGGCTCCAGTTCTCCACCCGTCATTTCACCATATCACACACATTTACGATCGACGATAAGTCTGGTGATCTGGCGGGGCAGGTCAAAAGACTGGCGTCCTGTGACACGAAGAAGACACTTGTTCATGCAGAAACATCAGCTCGGGCATTGTCTTGATGAAAAATGGAGTCTGGAGTGTTGCGCAGAAACAGTATTGCTACGGTCACAGGATATCATTCACGTAGGTCACACTGGTCACAGTGATTGTACCCAATAGCACTCCACACCATAAGGTCCTAAGCTGGCGCTGTGTGTCTTGTGCGAATGCAGTCACTGTGACGCAGCTCCCCTGTCTGCGGTGAACCAAAATGTGGCCATCATATTCAAGCATACAGAACCTAGAGTCGCTTGAAAACACTATCTGATGCCATTCCTGTCCCAAGTGACGTCGTTCCATGCACAATTGACGTCTAGCATGTTTCTGCGCATTCGCCAAAAGGTAGGTAGAGAGGTGGACGACATGCAAGTAACCCACGCCGTAATAAACGACGACGGACTGTCACCTCTGATAGTGTACGACGTGTTACACTGTTCCATTGTTGCGCCAGACGCAAGGAGGACGCAGGTATGTCCTGCAATACCATTTGGATGGGGTATCGATTTTCTCGGGGGATGGTTCAAAATGGTTCAAATGGCTCTGAGCACTATGGGACTTAACATCTGTGGTCATCAGTCCCCTAGAACTTAGAACTACTTAAACCTAACTAACCTAAGGACATCACACACATCCATGCGCGAGGCAGGATTCGAACCTGCGACGGTAGCGGTCGTGCGGCTCCAAACTGTAGCGCCTAGAACCGCTCGGCCACTCCGGCCGGCTCTCGGGGGATGGTCTGGGTGGTGCGATCTGACGCATCTCGTCATGTACTATGGCCTTCCGCGAACCACTCTGCACACACCCACTGCACTGTCGAAACACTTTGTCCCACCGATAATGCACCCTCTTTCAAACTCACTGATTTGACAGCACGGGCCGGCCGGTGTGGCCGAGCGGTTCTAGGCGCTTCAGTATGGAACCGGGCGACCGCTACGGTCGCAGGTTCGAATCCTGCCTCGGGCATGGATGTGTGTGATGTCCTTAGGTTAGTTAGGTTTAAGTAGTTCTAAGTTCTAGGGGACTGATGACCTCAGATGTTAAGTCCCATAGTCCTCAGAGCCATTTGAACCATATTTTTTTTTGACAGCACGGTTCACGCGTACGTCTGCGAGGCATCCTGCACGTCTACTTAATCCCCACTGATCCATTACATTCTGTTTATAGCGACAGCGAGAGTTTGCCGGCACATTTTACCCATAGGTGGAGGTGCGCTAGGATATCGATGTTGACCTTGATACCGGGAGCCAAAATGGTTGAAATACTAACCATTTCTGTAGAATATACTAATGCACATGTCCTGTGAATATGCTAGTCGTTTAAGGGACTCCGGAAAGACTCAAAATCAAGAAAAGTTCAATTTTTACTTTTTTTGCGTTTTCTGAATCTGCAGACTACTACCTTTTAATAGATATATAATTTATTCAATTCCGAAGATTAAAACTATTTTTAAATTTTTTAAAAATGTGTTCTACATGGGCGTGACCCACTGTGGCGCTGTTAAACTGCTGTCAAATGGTGTTATTATTAACGTCCGTGTTCATCAGGTACATTTTAGTGATGTGAGATAAAGTATGTGTTGTGGCTAACCTGTGATGGTTCAATATATATCGCTGGTGTGATTGTCGATTGTTTCATGTTTATTTACTCTGTCGTTATCTCGAAAATATTCGTAATTAATTCTGTTTCTTGAGTCTCTGTTTTGTTGAAGTATAATAATGAGTAAAAGTAAAGTTATTAGAAATCCTCTGAAGGCTTTTAAGAAAAGGAGAAATGCTGGAAAGCCAAAGGTATGTGTTATTACTGTAAATAATAACATTCTAACATGGTACGAGCGATGCTTGCTTTAGACAAGGAACGCCTTCGGGCTGCAGACAGGGCTGTAAAGAGTCTAGAAATACAAGCAAGAGTAAACAGGAGGAGGAACAAGAGGAAGCTGGAGGAGGAGTTTGCAGAGGATGAAGATAATCCATCCTATGGACCTGGAATGCACTAAAAAGTTAATCCAATCTTTGTCGCTCGATTCCCAAAACTTTTATTTTCTCAAACTAATTACATGTTTTCTAAGGATCTTCCAAACATATTTGTTTCAAACTTTCAGTAAATGTTACACAGTACCTTCTGCATAATTTAACACAGCCTTTTTCCAAAAAACTGTATATTTTTGAATATATAAATAAAAAATTGCAAATAAATGTTGTGAATTTTCATTACAAGAAAAAAAAATCATCTTTAATAACTGAACTAAAATTTTGTAAAATCCCTGTGTTAAGTTGTAGCCCATATTCCAATAAATAATCTGTAAAAAGTTGACCTTCCTACCTCAAATACTTTGTGAGGAAAGATGTAATTTATAAGCGTTATTTTAACATTGCAAGTATAGTGCGTTCCGGAGCCTCTTAAGGTTTTTTGAACACGAGTGTATTATTCGTGTAGGTGAAAGCGGCAGCGAGTCTCAGCGCCGGTGTGCGTTGCACTGTTAGGCCACGTGTTTCAAAAGACAGTGGAATTCGAGACACAGTGCTACAGATGGGAAAACTGCGAAAGAAAACAAGGTCGTCACATCCTCCTTAAACATCCACTGCAAGTGAATACACTGCTTGATGCTGCACAGTTCATGGTGGAAGGTACATTACATCAGTATTACTGACTTCTCTTCTATCCCAACCTCACTCGCTGATCGAGTAAAAAATACATACCTGAATCTACCCTATGTTTCCGAGAAAAATAGTCGTCTTTCCCACATTTTTGCGTCACATATTCGAGGAAAGCTGCGTGGCAAACTGACGTATTTGTAGAGAGCAGTTGACGGTTAAGTGCGCAATATTCTGTCTCAGCATTACAGTTTTCGACAGCAGTTTTAGTGTAGCAATTACTCACTGTGCTTGGTATTGCTACATTAAAATTAACAGCTCAAGAAGTATCTCAAGACACAAGTCTAAAGCAACAAAGTGCCGTGAACGCATACGACCTGCAGGAAGTGGTGTGCGCTGCACTGGTGCAAGAGTAGATCTGTGGTATTGTTTTGCTTAAGACAGTGGCAGCACTGAGATGCAGATGTGCTTTCCGTGATTTCGGTTACACTGTCATTCTAAGATCAATGAAAGTTCATTGCAAGATCGTGTCCCTACTCCAACAAGTGTTGCATGCTATAAATGTGGAATTCGAAAGATACAGAAAAAGGCTATCAGCGAAATACTGTCGGAGTCACTCCTATGTAATGATGCTATGCTTGGTACTCCCTCCAACCACTGACAAAGGTACCGTAGTATTCCACTGCATACACGTGCATATAGAGTGCACCCGGATTTCGAAATGTAATCTGCTAACGATGAAAATATAGCCCATCCAGTGAAGCAATGGAATCAGATGTCTGTAATAGGTATAGTTACCAAACGTCTGTTGGGGTTATTTAAGTAAAGTGATGCTATGTGTGATACTACCTTCCACCATTAACAAATGTGCCGTTACAACTACAAATAAATAAAACCACCTACAGCTATCCCTAAGATTTTATTTTATTTTGTCGCTACCAGTTTCAACGCTTCAGTGCATCATCTTCAGGATATTTTTGATGCGATACAGGTTGATATGATCCCCATGCATAACACAACTGATGTGCTATGCATGTGGAACATATCAACCTGTATTGCATAAAAAACAGCCTGAAGATGACGCACTGAAGCGTTGAAACTGGTAGCGACAAAATAAAATAAAATCATAAGGACGGCTGTAGGTGCTTTTATCTATTTGTCACGACAGTAAACGGCCGTCGTCCCAGAGACCTCCTGCTAAAAGGATGGACATAAAAAATATTACAACTACCGTCTTCCATGCCATATACGTGCCATACGAAACGTAATTCATCTAGGAAAAAAATATCCAGTAATCCAGAGAGGTAATGGAATGAGATGCATGTAACTTAATCACCAATCGTCTGTCAGGGCTGTCGATGGTACTCCCTCCCAGCATCAACAAATGTTCCATTAAAACTGTAGTCTTCCATGTCATATACATGCATATAGACTTCATTCTAATTTCGAAATGTAATTTGTCTACAAAGAAAAAAGTACCCAGCAATCTAATGATGCACTGGGATCAGTTGAGTGTAACATAAGTCCCAAACGACTGTCAGTGCTATTTCAGTATAGTGACGCTATGTAGGGTACCGCCTTCCATAATTAACAAATGTTCCATTCAAGCTACAGTCTTCCACATCATGTGCTCCCCTATACTGATTATTGAAATTTCTGTGCAGGATAAAATTTGAACAGCCCATTTCCATAGTTTTAAATCAGAGCTTAAGAAACCAGATTCTTTTTAACAGAGGGATCTTCATAGACACTTTTTTACAGAAGCGGTAGGAGTCTGGGACACAGTCACTGCCAGGAAGGTAGATTTCCGATGTTGTGTTGACTAGACGATTGAAATTCTAAGAAAATGAGCATAAGCTACAGGAAAAAGAAGTGTACCGACTGATAGCTGCTGTAGTATTTCAGTCAGTTGCCCCATCAGAAAAGACTTTTAACGTCAGCCATTTGTGTGTGTGTGTGAGTGAGTGAGTGAGTGAGTGAGTGTGTGTGTGTGTGTGTGTGTGTGTGTGTGTGTGTGTGTGTGTTGTTCACCTGTTTGTTATGATATGATTCGCATGTTGCAGCTGTAATCAGGCATGTTTCATTGCGGGACGAAACAGATAAGAACAGATGAAAAATATAGTCTACGACATACTATTGCACAGGACTGTCATGATACTTTTGAATGATGTGAAAACAAGTGCTTCCACAGTCGCTACAAATATGGGACGTGTTGTACGTTTAGGAAGGAGTAGTGAGCACACAAGTACTTTGCTTTTGTTCACAAGGCTTGTATGTGTTGGTTTGCAGAAAGCAATTCCCCTCAGCATTCAAGAATGTCTTTGAAGCCAGAATGCTTAATGCTTCATAAGATATTCTAGACAAGAATTTTGTCTACTAACAAGGGAACCTCCCCATCGCACCCCCCTCAGATTTAGTTATAAGTTGGCACAGTGGATAGGCCTTGAAAAACTGACCACAGATCAATCAAGAAAACAGGAAGAAGTTGTGTGGAACTATGAAAAAATAAGCAAAATATACAAACTGAGTAGTCCATGTTGAAGATAGGCAACATCAATGAGAGTGAGAACGCGGGAGCGCCGTGGTCCCGTGGTTAGCGTGAGCAGCTGCTGAACAAGAGGTCCGTGGTTCAAGTCTGCCCTCGAGTGAAAAACTTAAATTTTTATTTTTAGCACATGTTCAGATTTGCTTGGACATATGCAGGATTTGACGGTCTACACACGGAAAAATTTGAAAACGTTAAAAACATGTTTTGACAGAGCACAGGGAAAACTATGCTACTGTGAAACTTGCATTCATTTGTTGTAGTTTATGTGACAAACTCTTATGTTTTCATCACTTTTTTTGTCAGTGATTATCACATCCACAAGAAAATCTAAGTCAGGCAAGGTAGAAGAATCTTTTTATCCATTCGCCAAGTGTACAAGTTAGGTGGGTCGACAACATATTCCTGAAATGTGACGCACATGCCGTCACCAGTGTCGTATAGAATATAACAGACGTGTTTTCCTGTGGAGGAATCGGTTGACCTATGACCTTGCGATCAAATGTTTTCGGTTCCCATTGGAGAGGCACGTCCTTTCGTCTACTAATCGCACCGTTTTGTGGTGCGGTCGCAAAACACAGACACTAAACTTATTACAGTGAACAGAGACGTCAATGAACGAACGGACGGATCATAACTTTGCGAAAATAAAGAAAGTAAACTTTTCGCTCGAGGGAAGACTTGAACCAAGGACCTCTCGTTCCGCAGCGGCTCACACTAACCACGGGACCAAGGCGCTCCTGAGCTCAGACTATCCTTGATGTGACATATCTTCCACGTGGACTACTCAGTTTGTACATTTTGCTTATTTTTTTCATAGTTCCACACAACTTCTTCCTGTTTTCTCGATTGATCTGTGTTCAGTTTTTCAAGGCCTATCCACTGTGCCAACTTATAACTAAATCTGCGGGGGGTGCGATGGGGAGGTTCCCTTGTAAGAACTGTTTAGTTCTGAGAGGTATTATCTCTCTCTCTCTCTCTCTCTCTCTCTTTGCTGAGAAAGCTTTTAGCATTAACGGCAGAATGCTCTGGAAATAAACATATTACTGGAGACTGCAGCTGAAAGTTTTGACAACGGAGAGGTTAGAGAACTGTATCTCGCTCTGACTGTGAAAATGATCGACAGAGTTCGTTATTCACGAGTGGTGAGGACCGCTGGCTGCGTGTCACACTCTCTCTCTCTCTCTCTCTCTCTCTCTCTCTCTAACACACACACACACACACACACACACACACACACACACACACACACACACACACACACAGGTGTTGCAAAAGTATACTTGTTCCAGACCGTCAACAGCTTCTGTTTGCTGTTACCCATCTATATACGTGAGGACGAGTGCATACTTGTGGTTATGAGTATTAAAACCTTAGCCGCATTTGTAAGCTACAAAGGATGATCTGGAATCTGTTGTATCACTGAAATCGGTGTTTGTTTTAAAAAAATCAGAGTGGAACTACCAGTTTCTTCTATTTTCGAGTTTTCACCTAAAATTTTTCGCAGTTGAGATAGGTTTCTAGTTACTCAATGGTTTGCAGCACGTCCTACACTAAAGTTTAGGCTGTCTAAATATATAATTTACTCTGTTTATCTGCAGAATTGTACTATGCAGGCGACCGGTGGCATGCTGCTATGAGATTGATATTGAGAACAGTCGTAAATGGTCAGATATTCTGAGAAACCATGTGAAAATACATGAAATTCTGGTAATTTTCATATGCTACTAGACGATTTCAGCATAAAAATGTCGCAAATATCACCGTTTTCTGATGTGTAAAAACGGATATTGCAGCTGATATCGGTTTCGAGATTGGTATATTAATTGACGACTGACGAAGCATTTCTCGTAGACAGAGCTCTGAAAGCAAATATTCTTGTAATGCCAGAGTCTGGGCCGGCCGGAGTGGCTGTGCGGTTCTAGGCGCTACAGTCTGAAGCCGAGCGACCGCTACGGTCGCAGGATCGAATCCTGCCTCGAGCATGGATGTCTGTGATGTCCTTAGGTTAGTTAGGTTTAATTAGTTCTAAGTTCTAAGCGACTGATGACCTCAGAAGTTAAGTCGCATAGTGCTCAGAGCCATTTGAACCATTTTTTTGAACCAGAGTCTAGAGGTGGTCGCAACTCGTTGCAGCAAGCACGCCCGGCTGGAAGCAGAACTGTTAGCAGACGCCTTCGTGCTGGAGAAACCAGCCCAGCTTTTCTGCAGCAGTTCAGAGAGTGGCCCCTGTCCGCAGAGGGCATGACAATAACGCATCAGGCCAGTGCAGCGGGAGGGGTGGGGGGACAGTTTCTCCCTGAGCGCTGGCCGCAGTAAATGAGCGATCGACCTCGCTAGGGATATCTAGCACCGCGACTATATATGGTGCATGTGCTTGTGTTTTTGGGATATGTTTCTCTTCCCTGTACACGCATGAGTGCCTAGTGGTCGATAGCTGTATGCAGCAGTGATGATTTTGTATGGTGCAGGATATGAATTGTGTTTACTGTAGCGATGTAGCGATAAGGCGTTGTGGTAGAATTAAAAAAAAAATGGTTCAAATGGCCCTGAGGACTATGGGACTTAACTTCTAAGGTCATCAGTCCCCTAAAACTTAGAACTACTTAAACCTAACTAACCTAAGGACATCACACATATCCATGCCCGAGGCAGGATTCGAACCTGCGACTGTAGCGGTCGCGCCATTCCAGACTGTAGCGCCTAGAACTGCTCGGCCACCCCGGCCGGCTGTGGTAGAATTGTTTGTGGTGATATAGCCTAGTTGGAGATCGATTTCACTTCGGAAAATTCATGCTTTCTTCGACAGTGTCAGAGTAGTTGGTTGGTTGGTTTGGGGAAGGGGACCAGACAGCGTGGTCATCGGTCTCATCAGATTAGGGAAGGATGGGGAAGGAAGTCGGCCGTGCCCTTTCAGAGGAACCATCCCGGCATTTGCCTGGAGTGATTTAGGGGAAATCACGGAAAAGCTAAATCAGGATGGCCGGACGCGGGATTGAACCATCGTCCTCCCGAATGCGAGTCCAGTGTCTAACCACTGTTCCACCTTGCTCGGTGGTGTCAGAGTAGTCTAATTGACTAAGTGTCTTTGGCAATAGCTTGCATATTTCATGCTCTGTAGATAATTTTTTCGGGTTTTAACTATCAGTTTTCCTTCGATCTTCACAAAAACACATTTCCGCTGAAATTCTCGTAATTTGTCCGTCTGTAGAAAGTGGCGGACAGTGCTCCCATGCCAGCAAAGCAGCATTTTGGCAGGGAACTTAAGTAACAACCAATCAGGATGCTCCATTCAGAGGGAGTCCCATGACGTCAGAGAGTCACAAAACATCCTTTGAGGGAGAGCAAATGAGTCTCTGCAGACTGGTTCGAATAGTACAGTGGCAGAACAAGGCATTTAGGGAAAGTTCCTTGATGTCAGAGAGTCACGTAATATTTTGATTTTTCGACTGTTCAGAGACAAGTCCAAGGGCCTGCACCTTCTCATTTGGGCAGGTGGGATGCTGTCCCTCATACATCATTGTGGCTTTAGAGCACCTCCAGACCAGCAGTTGTAAGATATTGAAAATTCACCGAAAATGTCAGCCATTTTCTTTGTCTGTAGGACAATGCTCCGAATTCTAGGAGAACCTTTCATACATCTGATCTGATGTGCGTCTCTGTTTTCTTCACGATCTGTTGTGGATTTCGAAATATGTCATGAACTTTTAGATAAGTAATTGTCCTGATTTTCCTGCCTGTGTTTTCCATCTGTGCTTAGACGCCAATAATGTTTCCTCATTATCGAACTGTCCTTCGAAAAGTGAGGAAAATCAAAAACAAATGTCTTTTTCCTGCAAAATTCACAAGTTTGTAGGTGAAGGGACAGTCCTATGTGGAGGTACTATTTATTTTGAGTCCGACTGTTACTGGTTTCGAGTAGTATTGTGAATTTTTTCCAGGAGGATAACACCAGTTGTGTGAAATCGTAAATTTTGAGTCGTATTGCGATACTAGGCACTTGCTGTGTTGCACTTTGCATGTAGATGTGTAATTAGTAGTCATCTTTATTTCAGTTACCCATAAAAATAAGTAAAGTATACTAACCTAGCCATTCTCTCTGGCAGCTGGGCAGAGATTGATGGCTTACCCCTATTTCCACGGGAGGGTTGATAGTTGGCTGGGGTGGGTGACACTGTAGGAGTGGTGGCAGGCCAACAGTACCCTCTAGTGGATGTAGCGCAAACTAGCTCTGTTGGTCCCTGTACGTCGAGGTGAAAACACACATCTCTAAGTTTGGTTACTTGAGGTAGCCCATTTGAACTGTAAATAAATTAATTAAATGCCTACTTTCCTTTCCAGCACAGAATTACTGTTTCCCACCACAAATAATTAAAGTGCACTAACCTAATCTTGGTCTCAGGGAGCTGGACAGAGACTGACAATTTCCCACCCCTTCCTGGGGAGGGGTGGTGTTGGGGGAGGAGGGGTGCGGAGGAGGGGTGCGGAGCTACGTTAGTGGTGGTAGCCCAATTGTCCTATTTTCCCACCAAAATTTGAATTTCGAGCCGTGACATCAGTGGGACATTGCCACATCTGCAGCCGCCATCTTGGATCCGCCATCTTGAATACATTTAGCTTCAGTGCAAGCTGCACCAGAAACTGCCAAGCTCCACTACTCATGATTATTAGGTTGTCATCTTCCTTTCATACTGAATTACCCATTGTATATCCCCATATACTTCTTATATCTCTTCATCTGCTGCTTTGCGATGTTGACATGTATACCTGAACTACAGCTGTCGGCGATGGTTGCTGTCAAATCAGATGAGAATATCTCTTTCACTGAAACGTTCATAATATATAACTCTCTGAAATATGATGCTACTTCTTGCAGCGGTGTACCGTAGGTCTCTAGAAAAGCGTAGCGTTCCAAAGGATTGGAAAAGGGCACAGGTCATCCCCGTTTGCAAGAACGGACGTCGAACAGATGTGCAGAACTATAGACCTATATCTCTAACGTCGATCAGTTGTAGAATTTTGGAACACGTATTGTGTTCGAGTATAATGACTTTTCTGGAGACTAGAAATCTACTCTGTAGGAATCAGCATGGGTTTCGGAAAAGACGATCGTGTGAAACCCAGCTCGCGCTATTCGTCCACAAGACTCAGAGGGCCATAGACACGGGTTCACAGTAGATGCCGTGTTTCTTGACTTCCGCAAGGCGATGGATACAGTTTCCCACAGTCGTTTAATGAACAAAGTAAGAGCATATGGACTATCAGACCAATTGTGTGATTGGATTGAAGAGCTCCTAGATAACAGAACGCAGCATGTCATTCTCAATGGAGAGAAGTCTTCCGAAGTAAGAGTGATTTCAGGTGTGCCGCAGGGAAGTGTCGTAGGACCGTTGCTATTCACAATATACATAAATGACCTTGTGGATGACATCGGAAGTTCACTGAGGCTTTTTGCGGATGATGTTGTGGTATATCGAGAGGTTGTAACAATGGAAAATTGTACTGAAATGCAGGAGGATCTGCAGCGAATTGACGCATGGTGCAGGGAATGCCAATTGAATCTCAATGTGGACAAGTGTAATGTGCTGCGAATACATAGAAAGAAAGATCCCTTATCATTTAGCTACAATACAGCAGGTCAGCAACTGGAAGCAGTTAATTCCATAAATTATCTGGGAGTACGCATTAGGAGTGATTTAAAATGGAATGATCATATAAAGTTGATCGTCGGTAAAGCAGATGCCAGACTGAGATTCATTGGAAGAATCCTAAGGAAATGCAATCCGAAAACAAAGGAAGTAGGTTACAGTACGCTTGTTCGCCCACTGCTTGAATACTGCTCAGCAGTGTGGGATCCGTACCAGATAGGGTTGATAGAAGATGTAGAGAAGATCCAACGGAGAGCAGCGCGCTTCGTTACAGGATCATTTAGTAATCGCGAAAGCGTTACGGAGATGATAGATAAACTCCAGTGGAAGACTCTGCAGGAGAGACGCTCAGTAGCTCGGTACGGGCTTTTGTCAAAGTTTCGAGAACATACCTTCACCGAAGAGTCAAGCAGTATATTGCTCCCTCCTACGTATATCTCGCGAAGAGACCATGAGGATAAAATCAGAGAGATTAGAGCCCACACAGAGGCCTTCGACAATCCTTCTTTCCACGAACAATACGAGACTGGAATAGAAGGAGAACCGATAGAGGTACTCAAGGTACCCTCCGCCACACACTGTCAGGTGGCTTGCGGAGTATGGATGTAGATGTAGATGTAGATGTAGATGTAGATGTAGATGTAGAATCTTAGTCTCGTTACACCCCTTACTATTATTGTAGATATTATCCTACATCTGTCTAACAAAAATCCTTATCTTCTTTCCATTTCAGCTCACTGATCCCTACTATATCTAGATTGAACCATTGCATTTGTCTTTTCAGATTTTTTAGCTCCTGTATTATGTTCAAAGATATGATGTTCCACGCTCTGACTCATAGAATGTTGTTGTTGTTGTTGTTGTTGTGGTCTTCAGTCCTGAGACTGGTTTGATGCAGCTCTCCATGCTAATCATACAGTAAAGATGCATGCCCTCGAGAAAAATTACGGCTGTAGGTTCCCCTTGCTTTCAGCCGTTCGCAGTACCAGCACAGCAAGGCCGTTTTGGTTAGTGTTACAAGACCAGATCAGTCAGTCATCCAGACTGTTGCCCCTGCAACTACTGAAAAGGCTGCTGCCCCTCTTCAGGAACCACGCGTTTGCCTGGCCTCTCAACAGATACCCCTCCGTTATCCCATCGTTTGTTATTCAATGTTTTTCTCATGATCACCACCGCCTCGGCGGTCCCCTCCTGGGGATCCAAATGGGGACTAATTGTTAATCTTCTGCCAATGGAAAGATCATCATGACACTTTTCAGTTACCACATGTCCTGTGGAGGCACATTATGTGTCTTTGATGCAATGGTTTCCATTGCCTTTTGCAGCCTCATGCCATTAGTTACTCTGCCTATTAGGGGCATTTTCCCACCTGGAGTGCAAGAGAGTGCCCTGAACTTCTGCCCTGTCCTCTGCCCTCTTTGAAAATGAATCAATGTGGTCCCATACTCCAAGGAGCGTAGGGAATGATGCGGGAGATCCGCACTGCCGACTAGGCAAGGACCTAGCGGAGGTGGTTTGCCATTGCCTTCCTCCGACCGTAATGGGGTGAATGATGATGATGAAGACGACACAACAACACCCAGTCATCTCGAGGCAGTGAAAATCCCTGACCTCGCCGGGAATCGAACCCAGGACCCCGTGCGCGGGAAGCGTGAACACAACCGTAAGACCACGAGCTGCGGACTCTTTGAAAACAACCATAGACTATAATGAACTGAAATTGGTTGTGGAACATAAAGAATCTTGCTCCTCTGTCGTTCCTACTATGGAGACCGCAATGTTCTGTTCCTCTATCTTCTGTTCCTTGCCTCACTACAGTGTACCAATGCCCCGTGAGTATCAGACTTTCAGTTCCCTTTGCCTACTGAGCTTCTCATTCAACATCATCATCATCATCATCATCATTTAAGACTGATTATGCCTTTCAGCGTTCAGTCTGGAGCATAGCCCCCCTTATACAGTTCCTCCATGATTCCCTATTCAGTGCTAACTTTTTTGCCTCTACTGATGTTAAACCTATTACTCCAAAATCATTCTTAACCGAATCCAGGTACCTTCTCCTCGGTCTGCCCCGACTCCTACTACCCTCTACTGCTGAATCCATGAGTCTCTTGGGTAACCTTGCTTCTCCCATGCGTGTAACATGACCCCACCATCTAAGCCTGTTCGCCCTGACTGCTCCATCTATAGAGTTCATTCCCAGTTTTTCTTTGATTTCCTCATTGTGGACACCCTCCTGCCATTGTTCCCATCTACTAGTACCTGCAATCATCCTAGCTACTTTCATATCCGTAACCTCAACCTTGTTGATAAGGTAGCCTGATTCCACCCAGCTTTCGCTCCCATACAACAAAGTTGGCCGAAAGATTGAACGGTGCACAGATAACTTAGTCTTGGTACTGACTTCCTTCTTGCAGAAGAGAGTAGATCGTAGCTGAGCGCTCACTGCATCAGCTTTGCTACATCTCGCTTCCAGTTCTTTCACTATGTTGCCATCCTGTGAGAATATGCATCCTAAGTACTTGAAACCGTCCACCTGTTCTAACTTTGTTCCTCCTATTTGGCACTCTGTTTATATTTCTTTCCCACTGACATTACTTTCGTTTTGGAGATGCTAATATTCATACCATAGTCCTTACATTTCTGATCTAGCTCTGAAATATTACTTTGCAAACTTTCAATCGAATCTGCGATCACCACTAAGTCATCCGCATATGCAAGACTGCTTATTTTGTGTTCACATATCGTAATCTCACCCAGCCAGTATATTGTTTTCAACATATGATCCATAAATAATATGAACAACAGTGGAGACAGGTTGCAGCCTTGTCTTACCCGTGAAACTACTCTGAACCATGAACTCAATTTACCGTCAACTCTAACTGCTGCCTGACTATCAATGTAAAGACCTTTAATTGCTTGCAAAAGTTTGCCTCCTATTCCATAATCTTGTAGAACACACAATAACTTCCTCCTACGAACCCGGTCATATGCCTTTTCTAGATCTATAAAGCATAGATACAATTCCCTGTTCCACTCATAACACTTCTCCATTATTTGCCGTAAGCTAAAGATCTGGTCCTGACAACCTCTAAGAGGCCTAAACCCACACTGATTTTCATCCAATTGGTCCTCAACTAATACTCGCACATTCCTTTCAACAATACCTGAGAAGATTTTACCCACAACGCTGATTAAAGAGATACCTCTGTAGTTGTTACAATCTTTTCTGTTTCCATGTTTAAAGACTGGTGTGATTACTGCTTTTGTCCAGTCTGATGGAACCTGTCCCGACTCCCAGGCCATTTCAGTTATCCTGTGTAGCCATTTAAGACCTGACATTCCACTGTATTTGATGAGTTCCGACTTAATTTCATCCACCCCAGCCGCTTTATTGCACTGCAATCTATTGACCATTTTGTCCACTTCCTCAAATGTGATCTTATTCTCATTCAATATCCGCATAAACTCTTCCTATCTCTTCTTCTTCTGCTTTTTACGTTGTGATGGATACGTTATCTATTGTTGTTGTTAATGGTTTGCTGCCTGTTCTTTTGAGAATATTCATGATACTCAACTGTTCACATTAATCCACCTTTTTCCCTACCTTCCTAATCATAGCAAATCCTACTTGTGTTATACTATAAGCGGCGATCAAAAAGAAACCAGCTGGAGGCATAATTACAAAAACAACTACCTATACGTTAGAAGTACTGGCCCTGGCTGTTGAGACACTTGTCCCACTGTGGCACAAGGCGGTGAATGGCTGTCTCATAAAAAGTAGTGTGAAATCTTATCTGACTTAACTGCTAAGGTCATCAGTCCCTAAGCTTACACACTACTTAACCTAAATTATCCTAAGGACAAACACACATACCCATGTCCGAGGGAGGACTCGAACCTCCGCCGGGACCAGCCACCCAGTCCATGACTGCAGCGCCTAAGACCGCTCGGCTAATCCCGCGCAGCAGTCTCATAAAATTCCGGGGGCTGTGATGTTATCCAGTTCAGCAGGTACAGATGGTCGTCGTCGTCCGAGGTGAATCGTTTGCCCCTGAGAGCCTTTTTAAGGGGACCAAAACTGGCCCCCTTCTGATTCACTTCCTGCAGCACGGGACAACAGTGAATGAGTGAATGCCCAGCGTTACTCGCAAACCTTGACCACCGTTCGCCAAGCAATCAAATCAAAAAGAGCAAGCAATCTCACCCATGGGGGCATTCTGCTGCACGACAAGGCAAAGCCTCATACGGGCAACATAGTCGCGGCACTCTTGCAGAAATTCAAATGGGAGGTTCTCGGCCAACCTCCATACAGTCTGGACCTCCCTCCCTGTGATTACGCAATTTTTGGTCCCCTTAAAAAGGCTATGAGGGGCAAACGATTCACCTCGGACGACGACGTCCAGCTGTACGTACTGAACTGGTTAACATCGCAGCCCCGGGAATTTTATCGGACAATCATTCACCGCCTTGTGTCACAGTGGGACAAGTGTCTCAACAGCCAGGATCAATACTTCTAACATACAGGAAGTGGTTTCTGTAATTATGCCTCCGGCTCGTTTCTTTTTGAGCGCCCCTTATATTTTCTAACGCTGTTGACATTACCGTATGTGCGTCTGGCTAGAAATGTTTACATTCTTTCAATTTCACTTCACTGACGGCTATAGAAAGAGCCGTTGAATTTTGCTTTTCAGATTTTCTAAGTTCCTTGGTACATTCTAAAAATGGAAACAGATTCAAACACAAGCAAAAGAAAATGAACAATGAATGTCAAAACGAACACATTCACTGCTGCAGGGTGTGTAATAATTGTGCATAATAGTTATGTGTTGCTTATGGTTTTGCATAATAATTATGTGTTATTTATGGTTGATCAAAGCACCGATCCAGCAGAAAAATATGTAGAGGGTTATTATAGGTTATGTGAACATTTTAGGGACTTTGAGACAATATTCGGAAGCAGCAGCAGTCGAACAGGGATGCTGATGACCAGGGGAGTTTGTGCAGCAGCAGTCAGCACTTCGACAGATCAGCGACCGAGCAGACGGGCATGCTTCCAAGGAGAACAACGACCAGCGCAGCTCGCACATCAGCGGTCAGTGCTCCAGGAACTGTCAGCATACTGGACGCACGTCCATGACGTGTCTGGCGATGCGGAGGAGGACAACAGGGCAATGCCCCACCACGCCAACATTGAGGTAAAACAAGGTAAGCCGGCAGTTGTGTTGACATAGGTCACGTTTCTCCCCAACGTGACAAGCATAGATCAACGACTGAAGAGTCAGTCGCCACCCTAGAAGTTTCGCGACATTGGCAGAAACACCGAATAAATACTTCTGACAAAAGAGCATGAGGTGGTCCATGAGAGGAGAAAGAAGAAAAGAAGAAACGTCGCCTGGACGAACGGACCGATGCTTCGCTGCAAAGACTTAGCTGCTACCCTGCTCGACGAAAAAAGATGTCAGTACCGCGCCAATAGGTCAACGCGGAAGATCCATCGCAGATGTTACCAGAAAGAAGTTCACTTGGTATTTACCCAAGTGGCTGGTGAGGACAAAGAGGCTGCGGCCTCACCAAGTGAGTCGCCTCTGAACTTGGGATTGATCAACTCCGCCAGAAGACGCCGAACCTGAGGGTCGTTGGTTCGATTCTGGGACGCTTGTTAGTAAAGCAACGAGCGAATTCACAAGGAGAAGAGCGCACCGCCGCCACAGAGGGTACTGAATGGAAGAGTACGCCGCGTGGCGCTCCGCTGCAACACGAGCTGTCGCCGTACCAGCGGTCAGTGAGTGGTTCAAGTGGTTCAAATGGCTCTAAGCACTATGGGACTCAACTGCTGAGGTCATCAGTCCCCTAGAACTTAGAACTACTTAAACCTAACTAACCTAAGGACATCACACACATCCATGCCCGAGGCATGATTCGAACCTGCGACCGTAGTGGTCGCGCGGTTCCAGACTGTAGCGCCTAGAACCCCTCGGTCACACCTACCGGCTCAGTGAGATGGGGCCCCTCCACGCCCGCACCAACGTGGTGACCAAACCAAAAGTTCTACTGTCACCTCCGTAAACATGTTAGTTATCTAGTAGGTGGATCACAGGATGCTGGGCTGTGATGTTGTCCGTGCGTCTGGGTAAGGCTACGCATTAACACGGTCCATCAGGTGATAAATAGTGGACGAAACGCGAGTGAGGGTAGCGATTTGAAGAGCAGAGGGAAAAAAGTGCCATGGGTCGTGCCGTGGGAAAAACCCTCTGCGACAGTGGGATGGATAGTAAGAGCAGTAGTGGCTTACTAGCTGCGATAGCTCATGCAAGGTTGGATTTGTTAGTATAGGTATCATGCATCATTACCGTGACAAGCGATGGCGATGTGTCCCAGTTGCTGCGGCTGATACTTTCCTGGAACAATCAAGATCGTTATACAGTAGTGGGAGATCGGCCATAGATCATCACACTGTGTGGGGGATGTGTGGAGCTTGTTTGCATGCAGTGTACGGTACGGCTTCCCTGTGTGGTGCCAGTTATTCGGCAGTGTATTTCAGCTGGATATCCAGTAAATGCGTCTGATTAACAGGGGCTCGCCTGTGCCGTTATGTTTGCGTATGCTTGGCCATAGATGTTATGTCCTTGCAAGTATGTCTTTTGGTCTTTTATGTTTCCATCTATGGTTGTGGTCGTAATTCCCCAGATTCAGAATAAACGGGTTCTGCGAATGTCTGGAGTTTCTGTATAGTCTTGTGGTGAGTTTGTGGATTACCTCCGTGAGAGTCTCAAGTCGGTATTCCCGGTGTAGGTCCGCGATGCGTGTGTATCGTGGAGCATTGCTTATGATTTTGAGTACCTTGTTTTGTATGAACTGCAGACGGCGCAGGCGTGTAGGCGCAGTGTATCCCCAGACGGGAGCTGCGTACGTCATCAGGGGTCAGATAAGTGTCATGTACATGGACCTCGACACCCTTCTGTTCAGTGTGCTACACCTGTTGAGCATAGGATAGAGCTGTTTGAGCCTCGCGCTAGCTCGGTTGGTCATGTGTTGTATGTGGTCCCCCCAGAGTAATTTCCGGTCCAGCCAGACACCGAGGTATTTGACTTTTTCGCGGGAACGTATTGGACGTGCATGTAGAGTTATTGGTCTGCAGTAGCGGTGTTTGCGCAGTTGCTTCGGTCTTTTAGTGAACAGAACGGCTTCGCACTTGTCGACGTTTACTCTAACACGCCATTTCTCCAACCAAGGCTCGGCCACTCTGAGTGCAGTCTGTAGGCGTGACGTAATGTTTGATGGTTTCCAATCTTGCGCAAGGATGGCTGTGTCATCCGCGTAGATTGCCATCATTGTGTTGTGTGTGGTTGGGAGATCGTTTATGTAGAGGTTAAACAGTAGGGGCCCTAGGATGCTTCCCTGGGGTACTCCCGCGTGTATACCGTGTCGTGTTGACTGTTTTCCCTGCACGTCAGTGTTGAAACTCCTGCCTGTGAGGTATGAGTGTATTAGACGCAGCAGCCCGTCGGGGAATCCCGCGTCGCTGAGTTTGCGGATGAGGCCGTTGTGCCATAGACGGTCGAAAGCCTTTTCGATGTCCAGGAACACCGCCCCTGTAGCTTTGTTTATGTTGAAGCCATGTGTTATATGTTCAACGACCCGTAGGAGTTGTTGTGTTGTGGAGTGGTGATTCCTGAAGCCGAATTGCTCCGGTCTCAGGATGTCATTTGTTATGCAGTGCCTAGTGATACGGTTGAGAATCACCTTCTCAACAATCTTACTGAACGAGCTCAGAAGGCTGATGGGTCGGTAATTTTGTGGGAGGCTGTGGTCTTTCCCCGGCTTCCTGAACATCAGGACCTTGGCCGTCTTCCAAAAGGCGGGGAAGTGTTGGTGTTTTAGTATGGCATTCGTTACGTGTGTTAGGTACTCAGTTGCTTTATCCGTGAACTCCTGGAGGACACGGTTTTGAATGCCATCATGACCAGGGGCTTTCCTAGCAGCGGAATGCATTATAGCCCAGGAGACTTCGGCTGTGCTAGCATGTCGAATGTCGTCGCGCGATGGTTGGGCTAGAATGCGTGTAACCTCTTGGTCAGTAGCAAGTGTGAACGCTGGATCTCCCACAC
This sequence comes from Schistocerca cancellata, assembly GCF_023864275.1. Classification (NCBI taxonomy): domain Eukaryota; kingdom Metazoa; phylum Arthropoda; class Insecta; order Orthoptera; family Acrididae; genus Schistocerca; species Schistocerca cancellata. Next base: position 573,257,632 of record NC_064632.1, read on the forward strand.
ACACACACACACACAAGTCGGCTTGCACGTGGCAGACTGGACACCGAACCTCGATTTGTAGCCAGGTTTGGGACATCATTCTCAGAGAACCAATGTAGCAGTCAGACTTACATTAATGTAGTACATTCGATCGGTACAGGAGCTCGTCTGTGCAAGTGGCATTATGAATAGCAGCTTACGTTTAAGACTACTACGGAGGACGTCTTGTTAAAAACACGAAGTCGTTTACCAGTGGTATCGGTGGTCCGTGATGGAACCTTAAACCTTAGCATTCCATCCTTCTCTCTCTGAAACGTGGACTGCGCCTCGTTTCGCCTAGAAAAAAAATGCAGTTCTCGGCGATACTTCCTTCACCGATACATCGATATGTCGATATCAATATGGCAGTTTCGAGTGCCGATATTTTTATTTGTATTTTTTCGCAATTTTGGGTAAATAATTGAAGTGTTTTCAAAAGAAAATTTTCTGGGTTTGTGACCGCATTGCCAACATGTAAAACTACCGACGTTTCGGTAATTTCCAAGAATGATTGTCTTTCGAAGTCGAAGGGTCCAAACGATGCATATCGAGCGTCCCATCGGAAATCGATCATACGACTCCGGTGGCAGGCGTCGTGATCAATTATTTTTGATTGTCATTTTTATCTGTTTTCCGTCGTTCCCTTACTTGCTCTAAATTACATACCTCCGCGAATTATTCGTGAGTTGCTAGGGAAACCTAGACGATTTATGTCGTTAGTGAGTGGGATGTCTGGTGTTCTTGACGTTTCTTAGGCGGATTCTCTCACATGGAAGACTCTATTTCCATGTTTATCCAGCGTAGAAAATTGTTCGACTTTTTGTCGGAAATATGGAGTACTGCCGGAAGAGGAAACAAGGGACTGTGTAGACTGTGGTGGTGTGAAGTGTGTAAAGCTTCGTAAGAACAGTTTCGATGCTGAAATACCGTTACAATTTCATTGCGGACAGTGCGGAAAACGAACGGGTATCAGGAAGAATACATGGTTCGACTCTTCCAAATTATCCGTCCAGACCACCGTAATGAACTTTCGCATGACGGCAACACCGACGACGAGTAAGATAAGTCGTCTCCTTTGCAATTACAAGTATTTTTGTAACGCTTTTCTGTTATCGTTACTGTAGTGACCAACATAAACACACTCATAAGGCCCGCCACCGGAGTCGCATGATCGATTTCCGATAGTACGCTCGATATGTATCGTTTGGATCCAGCGATTTCGATAGGCAATCATTCTTGGAAATTACCGACGTTTCGGTCACTGTTGCAAGTGACCTTCATCCGGGTGTTTAAACAAAAACACTCTGAAGAAGGTCGCTAACAACAGTGACCGAAACGTTTATAGTTTTACATATTGACAATGTGGTCACAAACGCAGAGAAATTTTATTGACTGTGACAATGGTCACGGAATCCTATTTTTATATTTATAATTGATGTTGTTCTTTTGAAATGACAGTTGAACATAATTTTACTTTTACAGTGTGAAGGGCTCTACTATTTTTTGAGCTTTCATCACGTTCAATCTCTGTCTTTGAAGCAACTGTAGGAGGCACAAAAGAATAAGTCCGAATGCACGATTGCACTGGTGTGGGGGGGCGAATGGGGGAGAGTGGGGGCGGTGTGAAAGCAATAACAAGAATTTCGATGTGAAGAAATGCACACCAGTTGCATTAAAAAACAATTGTAACGCAACCAGCGTGCTATTTCTTCACGTCGGCATCGGTCACAAACAGTTGTTGGAAGTGGTGAACAAAAGTTAAAATGACAGGAATGGTCTCTGCGGCGGGTGATGACGTGTGAGCGGACATGCTGACGTAATCGGCGATCGGCGCTACCAACAGAAACTACACTCCTGGAAATTGAAATAAGAACAGCGTGAATTCATTGTCCCAGGAAGGGGAAACTTTATTGACACATTCCTGGGGTCAGATACATCACATGATCACACTGACAGAACCATAGGCACATAGACACAGGCAACAGAGCATGCACAATGTCGGCACTAGTACAGTGTATATCCACCTTTCGCAGCAATGCAGGCTGCTATTCTCCCATGGAGACGATCGTAGAGATGCTGGATGTAGTCCTGTGGAACGGCTTGCCATGCCATTTCCACCTGGCGCCTCAGTTGGACCAGCGTTCGTGCTGGACGTGCAGACCGCGTGAGACGACGCTTCATCCAGTCCCAAACATGCTCAATGGGGGACAGATCCGGAGATCTTGCTGGCCAGGGTAGTTGACTTACACCTTCTAGAGCACGTTGGGTGGCACGGGATACATGCGGACGTGCATTGTCCTGTTGGAACAGCAAGTTCCCTTGCCGGTCTAGGAATGGTAGAACGATGGGTTCGATGACGGTTTGGATGTACCGTGCACTATTCGGTGTCCCCTGGACGATCACCAGTGGTGTACGGCCAGTGTAGGAGATCGCTCCCCACACCATGATGTCGGGTGTTGGCCCTGTGTACCTCGGTCGTATGCAGTCCTGATTGTGGCGCTCACCTGCACGGCGCCAAACACGCATACGACCATCATTGGCACCAAGGCAGAAGCGACTCTCATCGCTGAAGACGACACGTCTCCATTCGTCCCTCCATTCACGACTGTCGCGACACCACTGGAGGCGGGCTGCACGATGTTGGGGCGTGAGCGGAAGACGGCCTAACGGTGTGCGGGGCCGTAGCCCAGCTTCATGGAGACGGTTGCGAATGGTCCTCGCCGATACCCCAGGAGCAACAGTGTCCCTAATTTGCTGGGAAGTGGCGGTGCGGTCCCCTACGGCACTGCGTAGGATCCTACGGTCTTGGCGTGCATCCGTGCGTCGCTGCGGTCCGGTCCCAGGTCGACGGGCACGTGCACCTTCCGCCGACCACTGGCGACAACATCGATGTACTGTGGAGACCTCACGCCCCACGTGTTGAGCAATTCGGCGGTACGTCCACCCGGCCTCCCGCATGCCCACTATACGCCCTCGCTCAAAGTCCGTCAACTGCACATACGGTTCACGTCCACGCTGTCGCGGCATGCTACCAGTGTTAAAGACTGCGATGGAGCTCCGTATACCACGGCAAACTGGCTGACACTGACGGCGGCGGTGCACAAATGCTGCGCAGCTAGCGCCATTCTACGGCCAACACCGCGGTTCCTGGTGTGTCCGCTGTGCCGTGCGTGTGATCATTGCTTGTAAAGCCCTCTCGCAGTGTGCGGAGCAAGTATGGTGGGTCTGACACACCGGTGTCAATGTGTTCTTTTTTCGATTTCCAGGAGTGTAGTATTGTAATACCACTGTTTTATCTGAACTAAGTCTTATAATCAAGTTACAAATTTTCAAATTAAGTGCTTTTTTTCAATCCTTGCTCTAATGGGGTTAGGCAGGCTGCTATCTTGTTGACGTACAGAAAATACAATAATAAATCAACACTTAAAAGTAGAACTTTGAAATCGACAGCATATTTACAATATGTCGATATTTTTTCCTTCGATATATCGATACATTTTGTCTAAATATAGAGAGGCGATAGTGATTTTTTTTTAATATTGATAAATCGGATTCCCAAGAAGTTTAATAATTTATCAACAGTTTTAATCCTTATGTAACTTCTGCTAGAGAAGCTGTACGTATCTTGTCCGGTTAAGGGACAGTATGCTGATCTCCTGCTGCTGCCTTTGCACTTGAGTGTGTCCTCCGGTGACTCCGTGTGATTCGGGGTGGGTCCTCTTGTGACGGCACTGCTGTGTCAAAAACTCCGGACGTCACGCTGCCCTTTGCATACCTGCTGCCTTCTCTCAGAACGCGCGCTATTCAGCCACACCTGCCGCAGAGGCGGCAGCCCGATGGAAAACAAGCCTCGTCTCCTTCGCTCCAAGTGGTCACACGCATTTAGGTACGACTGAATTCAGTATCAAAACCACTGCAGTCGCCTCTAATAATCTCAGTGATTACGGAACATGAGCAAAAGAAGTGGAAGAAAGGCGAGTCGAAAGGACCTGCCGTCTTCCATAGTCCCAGGAAGAGCATCTGCGAAGCGGCGAATTTGTTAGGCTATTCACGTGCTAACGTCATGAGCGACTATGCAAAGTGGTTGAAGGACGCCAAAACAACAACCAGGCGATAAGGTGTTGGATGTTCACACCCGATCACAGAACATGGATGTAGGCAGCTCTTCGCCCACCCTGCGAAGTAGGGTGGGTGCCGGCCTGTGACAGGTATGACGTCGAAGTACCATACTGGTTCAGACAAAAGTGTTTTTCAGCACACCATTCAGCGCAGATTGTTGAACATTGAGCTCCACAGGAGATGACTTCTACTTGTACGATGTTGATCCAACGACATCACCATCTACTGCACTGAGCACGGGGACATCGACAATGGACCGTGGATCAATGGAAATGTGTCACCTGCTCGGATGAATCACTTTTCTCTTTATACAGGATAGTCCATTGATCGTGACCGGGCCAAATATCTCACAAAATAAGCATTAAACGAAAAAACTCCAAAGAACGAAATTTATCTAGCTTGAAGGGGGAAACCAGATGGCGCTATGGTTGGCCAGCTAGATGGCGCTGCCATAGGTCAAACTGATATCAAAAGCGTTTTTTTAAATAGGTACCCCCATTTTTATTACATATTCGTGATGTGCGTAAAGAAATATGAATGTTTTAATTGGGCCACTTTTTTCGCTTTGTGATAGATGGCGATATAATAGTCACAAACATATGGCTCACAATTTTAGATCAACAGGTGGTAACAGGTAGGTTTTTTACATTAAAGTACAGAACGTAGGTACGTTTGAAGATTTTATTTCAGTTGTTCCAATGTGATACATGTACCTTTGTGAACTTATCATTTCTGAGAACGCATGCTGTTTTTTACAGCATGATTACCTGTAAATACAACATTAATGCAATAAATGGTCAAAATGATGTCCGTCAACCTCAATGCATTTGGAAATACGTGTAACGACATTCCTCCCAACAGCGAGTAGTTCGCCTTCCGTAATGTTCGCACATGCATTGACAATGCGCTGACGCATGTTGTCCGGCGTTGTCGGTGGATCACGATAGCGAATATCCTTCAACTTTCCCCACAGAAAGAAATCTGGGGACGTCAGATCCGGTGAACGTGCTTCGACAACCAACCCACCTGTCATGAAATATGCTATTCAATACCCCTTCAACCGCACGCGAGCTATGTGCCGGACATCCATCATGTTGGAAGTACATCGCCATTCTGTCATGCAGTGAAACATTTTGTAGTAAAATAGGTAGAGCATTACGCAGGAAATCAGCATACATTGCACCATTTAGATTGCCATCGATAAAATGGGGGCCAATTATCCTTCCTCCCATAATGCCGCACCATATATTAACCCGCCAAGGTCGCTGATGTTCCACTTGTCGAAGCCATAGTGGATTTTCCGTTTCCCAATAGTGCATATTATGCCGCTTTACGTTACCGCTGTTGGTGAATGACGCATCGTCGCTAAATAGAACGCGTGCAAAAAATCTGTCATCGTCCCGTAATTTCTCTTGTGCCCAGTGGCAGAACAGTACACGACGTTCAAAGTCGTCGCCATGAAATTCCTGATGCATAGAACTATGGTACGGGTGCAATCGATGTTGATGTAGCATTCTCAACATCGACGTTTTTGAGATTCCCGATTTTCGCTCAATTTGTCTGCTACTGGTGTGCAGTTAGCCACGACAGCAGCTAAAACATCTGCTTGGTCATCATCATTTGTTGCAAGCCGTGGTTGACGTTTCTTATGGTATTTGGGCCAAGCGGAAAGTAACGAGCATTTTATAAAGAAAATTATAAGGACTCATGAATCTAGCTTCACTCGTGAAGGTATTTTCAACCTCCACAATAGACATTATTGGTAAGAATATAACCAACATGTCACCCGTAATGTGGCTTTCAGGAACGCTTTGGCATGAATCTGTAATCGAGGCAGGAGTGCTTTAGGTCATTACGTATTGCGGCACAAGCTGAATGCGCCCTGTATCGTATGTTTCCTTGCAATACTTTGCCTGACGCATTAGAAAATGTTCCATTTGGTTTTCGGTGGTAGCTATGATAGTGTACCACCATACTTCAGAATGAAGATGTGTAGCTATTTAAATGATGCGTTTTCAGGGAAATAGATTGGGCGTGGAGGTCCAGTGTTCTGGTCTCCACGCTACCCAGACATTAATCCACTAATTTTTTGTTTGAGGGGACATTTAAAGGAACAAGCTATAGTACGCCACCCGTGGATGTGCACGACCTAATAGCTCGTGCATATGCCGCTTCAGCAATGGTGGATGCAGGCGTGTTACGTAGCGTCCAGCAAAGTGTGATCCATCTCCTGCCGAAATGTTTGCGAATGCAAGGTGGTCGGTTTGAACAACTTCTCTAAAGTGAACGTTGCTCGCATGTATATGTACCGGCTCTGTGAAGATAAGCCTGGACCTCAAATATACACACTGGAGTTACTGTGCGTAGCCTAATGTGCAATCTACTGTAGTCTACCTATTGTGTTATTTGTACCTCATTGGATACAGACAATTTTACTGTATCCATCATTTCTTCTACTGGTTTCATTTGTCTCATGGACGAAAGAAAGTGGTCGTTAACATCTTTAAGAAATTTATGTTATGTCTTACAATAACAGTAATAGGAAGAAACACGAGATACTGCATTGTAGAGGTATAAACTGGATACAGTTTGATGCTGGCGCAAAATTGGGGACTTAACGTTTAAATTAACGAATTACAGTAATATTTTAATTAGAATTTCATCAGAAGTTTGCCTATCGTATAACGAATTTCGAAAGGAATATGTAGAAGTTAAACCGTAACGTGCACTTCTACTTACTGAAAAAGTAATATATATGCGCTGTCTCATCTGACCATGGGCTAAGAGTGCGTGGGTAGTGGGGCAAATTTCCGCGTTATTATTAAACTTAGAAGGAACTGCACGTGTCATTCATTTCTTTTTCTGTGTTTGTGTTTAAGTTGGGTGTACATTTGTGTAATGTATCTTTTTACTCAGTACGTAATACTTACTTTCAGCATCATATTTGATTAACGAAGTATCCTGAGGCTTCTGAGCAAGACAGTGAAAAATACAAAATTTTGTTAAATACTTCAATCAGGGTAAGTACTACTTAACAGTGATCAGAGATGAAGGCTCCAGAACGTGAATGAAAAGAGCAGGATTCGTGCCGCCACTCCTAAGACGAGTAACTCTCCCGTATTTCCAAAGACCTTCCGAACCACATCAATTTTCGTTTAATCCTCCCGATTCCCTTATTGACCGTCTCTTTCTTCCGTATACTTCCCCAGTGATAACTTTGCTCAGTGATCACTATTCTAAATATTAATCCCACGAAGTACTATCGATAGTGCAAAATCCCTGACCAACATATCTCGAAACATTTCCGTATAATAATCGATAACATTCTCGATAAATAGGGCTTTTTTCTGATCTAGCTTCTACGGAAAGAAGACGGGTTGACCCAAGGGAATACGAGGAGCGGAGAAAGAATAACAACTCGAGTAGAGCCGTTGTGAGGTTGGGAATGTTTACTGGTTTCTCTGTCACTACCGGCAGCCCGTGGATGGGCTCGCCTCGCACCGATCAGCAGATATGGTATAAATAAGGCTCCAAATAACAAGCAATCGCGAAGGCGGTTTATACACATTCATGTTTAAACACGCTCGTTACATTATTTACTTCTGAATCGAACTACATAAGCTCTCTGTGTGCTGTGTACGCGTGACTTCAGCATCGTTCATAGGGGTAATGCCAACTGCAGCCAACATTTTTGTGCAGAAGTTCAGAATCGCAACGAGAGATAAGTGAAAGTGTTCTCAAATTTAATCAAATATTTTTGTAATGGAAACAAGGACATTAAAAACGATGCAGGTGAGCTAGTAGTAGCTTTTCGAACTGCCAAACATAATATCAGCTAAAGAAGTTTGGATTGTGGAACGTTTTCCATTACTTAACGTTCGCCGTTGCTGTTCTTGTGATCTTCAGTGTAAAGACTGGCTTGATGCAGCTCTCCATGCTACTCTGTCCTGTGTGAGCCTCATCATCTCCGAGTAACTACTGCAACCTACATCGTTCCGAATCTGCTTACTCTATTCATCTATTGGTCTGCCTCTACGTCTGCCTTGACGTCTCAGAATGTGTCCTACTGAAACCTCCCCTTAGAAAAATTTATGAATGATTGTGCTGATAAACCCCTTACGTTATTTGATTTCCAAACAGCTTAGCAAAACTGAACGTACTCAGAAATTTCTCTCTTTACTTATTCCGATCATCACTAAACTGACACACAATATTTTTAGAACAACGCAGTCTGACTTTTAATAATCGCTACAAAAGAATGGCCCTGACTAACAATAACCTATACCTTTCATGTATCACTTACCTCCCAAAAATCTTCGTATTTCTTACGTACACACGTCCAGATCGTCCGCTCTCAAAACTCTGCCATCTCTCTCCCCACTTCCACCACTGCTGGCGTCTCACCTCAAACTGCCCAAGACTACAATGACAAATATTCCAACAATGCAAACCAGCCACAGACTGCACACAGCACAGTCAGTGATTTTCATACAGAGCGCTACGTGGCGTTACCAACATAAAAGCCTAAAAAGCCTACTTACACTACCAACAGATCCCTTCTTATAGTCAGATTGCGCCACAAATTTCTTTTCTTCCCAGTTGTGTACAGTACCTCTTCATTAGTTACATGATCTACCCATCTAATCTTCAGCATTTCAAACTCTTCTATTCTCTTCTTGTTTAAACTGTTAATGGTTCATGTTTCACTTCGATACATGGCTACACTCCATGCAAATACTTTGAGAAAAGACCTCCTGACATTAAATCTATAATCGATGTTAACAAATTTGTCTTCTTCAGAAGCCCTTTACTTGTCATTGCCAGGCTACATTTCATATCTTCTCCCCTTCGGCCTCTTCATTTATTTTGCTGCCCAAACAGCAAAGCTCATCTACTACACAGGTGTCTAAAATTAAAGCAACAAACTGCTATTTCCTCGTCCTGTGGTATAATCACGATATAATCTTACTAACTGAAACAGATGTCGTTACAATCTGTTCTGCGTGGAAGTTGGGATTCAGATGGCTGGTTCAAATGGCTCTGAGCACTATGCGACTTAACTTCTGAGGTCATCAGTCGCCTAGAACTTAGAACTAATTAAACCTAACCAACCTAAGGACATCACACACATCCATGCCCGAGGCAGGATTCGGACCCGCGATCGTAGCGGTCGCTCGGCTCCAGACTGTAGCCCCTAGAACCGCACGGCCATTCCGGCCGGCGGGATTCAGATCAACATACAACAACTCCAACAATGACGTCAGGGCACCCAACAAGCGAGGTAGTGTTTGCAGGGTAATCCCACATCCACAATCTGTGTGGACACAGTCACAGACGGTGCAGTATGGCACAGAGAAGACGCCTACAGACTCTCTCGTGTGGAGAGCCATAGGAAGAATGGAAGCAAGAGAGCTGGAAACTGATGTCGCCCGATGGCTTAATGTGAATCTTTCTGTCGTTTCTCGAATGAGGGCACAGTTTATAGAGACCGACACTCTATCCCGAAGACTAGGACAGGGCCAACCACGCGTGACTTCAGAAATAGTGGACCGTTATTTGGCTGTAAGAGCACAACGGTACCGCCTTAGTACTGCACTGCGCCGGCCGGGGTGGCCGAGTGGTTCTAGGCGCTACAGTCTGGAACCGCGCGAATGCTACGGTCGCAGTTTCGAATCCTTCCTCGGGCATGGCTGTATGTGATGCCCTTCGGTTAGTTAGGTTTAAGTAGTTCTAAGTCCTAGGGGACTGATGACCTCAGAAGTTAAGTCGCATAGTGCTCAGAGCGATTTGAACCATTTGAGTACTGCACTGCAACTGGCATCTGACCACACATCATCCACTGGACGAGTTGCATCGAGGCAAGCAGTATACAGAATGCTTCAACAGAGTGGCCTTTATTGTTCGAGACCTGCTCTCTGTTTACCTCTGGCGTGTCTTTACAGAAAGGAACGTCTAGAATGGAGCGGTCAACATACCACCTGGACGGTCGGACAGATGAGTCCCGATATGGTATGGAGAGTGATCTTCGACGGATTCGCATCTGGATGGAACGAGGAACACGATTTGAAAACCCAGACATTGTGGAAAGAGACCGATGTCGAGGACGATTCCTAATTGCCGACCTCATACAGCACAGGTGGCTGTTGACGTTTTCTTGGAAGATATTGGTTCAAATGATTCAAATGGCTCTGAGCACTATGGGTCATCAGCACTGCTGTGGTCATCAGTCCCCTAGAACTTAGAAGTACTTAAACCTAACTAACCTAAAGACATCACACACATCCATGCCCGAGGCAGGATTCGAACCTGCGACCGTAGCGGTCACGCAGTTCCAGACTGTAGCGCCTAGAACCGCACGGCCACTCCGGCCGGCCGGAAGATATTGCACGCATGGCGTGGTCTGCTCGCTCTGCCAATTTGATCCCTTTAGAGCATGTCCGGGATGCGCTAGGGACACGGATTGCATCGCGACAGCATCCACCAACCACTCTCGGAGACTTGAGAGCAGCTCTGCAGGGAGAATGGTCGTTATTGCCTCAAAATGAGACTGATGCCCGCAGCATGTCCTGTCGTTGACAGGCCTGTGTTGGTGCTAGAGGTGATCACACCCCATACTGAGCACGTTAAGCAGCTGTCAGAATGTGTGTCAAAAACGACCAAGTTGGAAAAAAACGAAGAGCATTTTTGTCTACCTTTATGCATTTTGCAGTTGATTATGTTCTGTATTCTTCACATTGTTTCTACTTCACTATCACCTGTTTATACTGTTTTGTGGCAAAATAAACGCAGTCTTCAAAATTAATTTGCTTTAATTATATACACCAGTGTAATTTAGGTGTCTCGTTTACTAATGCAATTTCCTCAGTATCATCTCACTTAATTCGACTGCATTCCATTTGGCCAAGATGATGATATGAAGGGCTTATTTCAATAGTGGTGCAAGTCCATTACCTCCACTATTCTGTTTATAATGCTTCTGAAATGAATGAGCCAAACAAACAGAAAGAAAGGTTCATCTCTAGCAAGAAACCATATGCTTGAATATTTCTGCTATGTCAGCTGAAGATTTTTCAGAGCTCATTTAACTTTAGGACTCTGTATCTCAATATGCACAAAAGTGGACTTGTACCACAATTGAAATAAGCCCTTCATATGTGGTCGTACTAAGCAAAATCAAATATGAAAAAGGTTTTGGCTCCAAAAACTGTTCAGAACTTGACTGATGTCTTGAAAGATCCTGCTAAATCAAGAAATTTTTCCTCTATTGCAACTCTATTGCAACCGCTGCCTCCAAACACAAGGACAGCAAGATGTTCCTTCTACTTGCAAGGTATTCTGATCCTGGAAAGGTGATAAGAAATAGAATTCTCGACTTCATTGAACATTCTGATGAGACAGCTAATGGTGTTCACAGTCTCATCCAGTCTTCACTGAATTTTCAAAATTTAGTTGTAAGGCGCGTGAGTGTATATACAAATGTAAACTATAGGAACCGCAATTCTGTGTTCAAACTGCTTCAAGAAGACAACAAGCATTTGGTGAAACCAAATGCTCAAATCACATACTGCATAATGCAACAAAACCTGCGTTCATGGATTAGATGTAGATATTGGAATGCTTGTCTTGAAAATATGAGGACAATTCTCTGTATCATCAATTCCAAGAAAATGCCATGTAACTGTGGGGTTAAAATCCATTGCGATTAAATCTTTCTCAAAAATACCTTACAATCGTGGTCAGATGTTGGCCATCCTCTTAAAACCTTGATCAATGTTGGTCACCCTAGCAAATCCTCGTACTTACGCACTAAATCCAGTCTGCTTGTGGATAACGGTACTTTAAAAACAGATGGACAGTGAAACGATTGTATATTTTTTCGTCAGAATCGAACAGTTTCTTTATTGTTCTCTTAATTGCGATTTATGTTTTTAACAGAGTCTCAGATAGATGACACCTTCTACATCTACATCTGCATCGATCCACCACAATCCACCTTATTACTACCAGTCACTTCTTTTTAAACCCTCGTCGCCAGTTTCGTGAAGGCCTCGTCGCTACTGCTGGAGAGGCCGAGTTGCCACTGTTGTTACGGTACGCCGAGCTTGTGAGTTCGTGAAACGCCTTCTGGTGCAGTACACCGCTAAGACCATTTCTCTCTGCCAGTATTACACAGCTACGCCCCGGGGTCAGGTAACAGGACAGGAGAAAGAAGTTTCTACAACACTCCAACAAATTAGTAACAAAGTCACGCAAATGTGTTAAAAAGGTTTACTTACCTGTGCAACTTGCTGAATAATCAGGTCTGTAACAGTGCATGTAATAGAACAAAAAAAAAGGCCCTCAATCGCTAAGCGCAATTAATCGTAGGTAAACTTCACGGTACATAGCAAATGCCATTTCAAACAACTGTCTGTTCACTTCTAAGAGTTCACTAAACGACGTTCCCTGTCTAGGTCAACCCTTGACGATGATCTATAGCCAAATGGGCGAGACCTGGTCTTCCATCTCCGTTGTCGTCCGGTCATTGGTGGATTGTACTCGGCCGGCAATTGGCCGAGGTGAAGTCGATATCTTCATCCTCAGCGCCGCCCATGGCGCTGATGGAACTCGCACAAATGCCGAGGCTCTATGGCACTGCAACCAGCTCGCATTATTGCGCCTGTGGTGATTTTTCCCTGGCTGTGTCTTGGTAGGACGACACAGGAATTTCCTTTCCTGTTCCAGTTGCAAATAGAACGAGATAAAAACTGCGAGGTGCCGGGGCTAGCAGTGTATTTAACACTCAATTCTTCTAGAATCTACATATGTACATGATGCTCAAAGCCCCCCCCCCCCCTATTCTAACTCCAACTTTTGCTGTTGCACAAGGATAAAAAAAATATGCGAACTGACTCTAATCAACCCTGCCAGTGGAGTAGAAGAGAGTTTGGCACCTGCAATAATTTAATTTGATAAATAAGTTAAATAAACGAAGGTTTCATTAACATAGTGAGGAATGATGGGGTTGCTCTACCGATTAACAGAATGAAAGTTCTGCCCAAAATAACAATATGATTTATTAAGACTAAACACAAAATAATAAACAAAAACACATGAAACATTTACAATACATCAAATTGGCTCAAATTGGATACTCAAACAAACGCTGTGAATGTGAAGTTGTCCCTAAACTAGATTGTGAGGATTATGACGAAGTGGTATGTGGAGCCAATTCCTTGCAACTCAAATCTTAAGAGAAAACACATAGCCAACCCAACATTAATTGCTGCTACCCAAGACAGAACAAAGTTAGAAAAAGACGAACAGGCACGCTCTGCTGTGCTCTGATTATCACCTAGGAAAATCCCTGTCTGCCGGTGCTGCGGACATACCTTACCAATCTGTCTTCTTAACTGCAAGAACACGATTTGGTGTACCGGAGGCGATGGCTGGTTGCTTCGATGTCCTCGACCGAAAGGCGAGAGCCGACTACCCACAAGAGCACCCGTACAAAACCGAACACAGAACATTCCCGCCCCCACGACAGTGGCCGTGGTTAAACGTTCCAATCAGCAACTCGAAAACCGGCGGAAAATTCCACTCCATTGCCGGAACGCTACCATTCCACCAATGGAGATTCTTGGCGCCAATTTCTGCGCCGATGTTGCTACGTCACGGAGCTATGCCCTGAGCAAGCCAATCACAGTTACTATTTTGCAGAAAGCGCGGGAATGTTCCCGCCACAGCTGCCTGGGTACACAAGTCATTCCAACGCCTCGCTGGTAGCCCGCCAGTAAGTGTTTTCGCTAAGTTTCTGCGAAGTAACAGAACCTCTAGCCCAGCCACTACTTCAGGCCCTGCGGGCGTGCCTCTTGACAATGTCGACGTCTGGAAAGCATTCACTCGACTCCCTCACACCTGTCGGCTTACCCTTTCCAAGTCAACAGAGCCCACCTGTCACTGGACCACCCGGGTGATGAGATACGCTGCGTGGGAAGTCCGCGTGTGAAGGAATAGCAACTTTCCACCGCATGCAATTAGAGAGGAGAATCGTAAGATAGAAATGTGAGAGGGGGCTCATGCCACCTCTCAAAACGATTGTTTAAATGTCTCCGTATGAGCCCTAATTTCTCGTTGGAGGTAACAGAATCGTTCTAGAGTCAGCTTCAAATACAGGTTCCCTAAGTTTTTTCACCACCGTTCACGAAAAGAATGCCACCTTCCCTCCACGGATTCTCATTTGAGTTCCTGAAACATTTCCGCAGCACTTGCGTGTTTTTGGAAGCTACCAGTAACAAATCTAGCAGACCACCTCTCAATTGGTGCAATGTTTTCCTTTAATCCGACTTGGATCGGGTCCCAAACACTTGAGGAGTACTCAAGAATAGGTCGCACTAGCGTCCTATATGAGGTCTCCTTTGCAGATGAAACACACTTTCCTCGAACTTTCGCAATAAACCGAAGCCGACCATTCACCTGTCCTACTACAAAACCTCACATGCTCGTTCCGTTTCATATCACTTTGCAACATTACGCCCAGATATTTAAAAGACATGACAATGTCAAGCCAGACACTACGGGTTTGTTTTTCCTACTCACCCGCATTAACTTACATTTTTCTTCATTAGGAAATAAGACACTTAAAGTAGTAGACGAGTTTTGCTATTTTGGGAGCAAACTACACTCCTGGAAATTGAAATAAGAACACCGTGAATTCATTGTCCCAGGAAGGGGAAACTTTATTGACACATTCCTGGGGTCAGATACATAACATGATCACACTGACAGAACCACAGGCACATAGACACAGGCAACAGAGCATGCACAATGTCGGCACTAGTACAGTGTATATCCACCTTTCGCAGCAATGCAGGCTGCTATTCTCCCATGGAGACGATCGTAGAGATGCTGGATGTAGTCCTGTGGAACGGCTTGCCATGCCATTTCCACCTGGCGCCTCAGATGGACCAGCGTTCGTGCTGGACGTGCAGACCGCGTGAGACGACGCTTCATCCAGTCCCAAACATGCTCAATGGGGGACAGATCCGGAGATCTTGCTGGCCAGGGTAGTTGACTTACACCTTCTAGAGCACGTTGGGTGGCACGGGATACATGCGGACGTACATTGTCCTGTTGGAACAGCAAGTTCCCTTGCCGGTCTAGAAATGGTAGAATGATGGGTTCGATGACGGTTTGGATGAAACGTGCACTATTCAGTGTCCCCTCGACGATCACCAGTGGTGTACGGCCAGTGTAGGAGATCGCTCCCCACACCATGATGCCGGGTGTTGGCCCTGTGTGCCTCGGTCGTATGCAGTCCTGATTGTGGCGCTCACCTGCATGGCGCCAAACACGCATACGACCATCATTGGCACCAAGGCAGAAGCGACTCTCATCGCTGAAGACGACACGTCTCCATTCGTCCCTCCATTCACGCCTGTCGCGACACCACTGGAGGCGGGCTGCACGATGTTGGGGCGTGAGCGGAAGACGGCCTAACGGTGTGCGGGACCGTAGCCCAGCTTCATGGAGACGGTTGCGAATGGTCCTCGCCGATACCCCAGGAGCAACAGTGTCCCTAATTTGCTGGGAAGTGGCGGTGCGGTCCCCTACGGCACTACGTAGGATCCTACGGTCTTGACGTGCATCCGTGCGTCGCTGCGGTCCGGTCCCAGGTCGACGGGCACGTGCACCTTCCACCGACCACTGGCGACAACATCGATGTACTGTGGAGACCTCACGCCCCACGTGTTGAGCAATTCGGCGGTACGTCCACCCGGCCTCCCGCATGCCCACTATACGCCCTCGCTCAAAGTCCGTCAACTGCACATACGGTTCACGTCCACGCTGTCGTGGCATGCTACCAGTGTTAAAGACTGCGATGGAGCTCCGTATGCCACGGCAAACTGGCTGACACTGACGGCGGCGGTGCACAAATGCTGCGCAGCTAGCGCCATTCGACGGCCAACACCGCGGTTCCTGGTGTGTCCGCTGTGCCGTGCGTGTGATCATTGCTTGTACAGCTCTCTCGCAGTGTCCGGAGCAAGTATGGTGGGTTCTGACACACCGGTGTCAATGTGTTCTTTTTTCCATTTCCAAGAGTGTAACTGATGATGGTCGAAGTAGAGGGGATGTAAAATATGCGGATGGCAAGGAAAACGTTTCTGAAGAAGAGAAATTTCTTGACATCGAGTATAGATTCAAGTATCAGTAAGTCTTTTCTGAAAGTATTTGCATGGAGTGTAGTCATGTTGTAAGTAGGCTGTTTATGTTTTCTTATCGGCAACGTTACGTAGCGCTCGGTATGAAAATCACTAGCTGTGCTCTGTGCAGTCTGTGGCTAGTTTGCATTGTTGTCTGCCATTTTAGTGTTGGGCAGCGGCAGCTGGATGTGAACAGCGCGTAGCGTTGCGCAGTTGGAGGTGAGACGCCAGCAGTGGTGAATGTGGGGAGAGAAATGGCGGAGTTTTGAAATTTGTAAAAATGGATGTCATGAGTTGCTGTATATATTATGACTTTTGATGACTATTAAGGTAAATACATTGTTTGTTCTCTATTAAAATCTTTCATTTGCTAACTATGCCTACTAGTAGTTAGTGCCTTCCGTAGTTTGAATCTGTTATTTAGCTGGCAGTAGTGGCGCTCGCTGTATTGCAGTAGTTCGAGTAACGAAGATTTTTGTGAGGTAAGTGATTTGTGAAAGGTATAGATTAATGTTAGTCAGGGCCATTCTTTTGCAGGGATTGTTGAAAGTCAGATTGCGTTGCGCTAAAAATATTGTGTGCCAGTTTAAGCACAGTCTCGTATATTTGTTCAAAGGGGACATTTCAATGTATGGAAGGGAAAAACGGACGATAAATAGTTTAGGCGAGAAGAGAAAAGAAACCTTCGAATGTGGTGCTACAGAAGAATGCTGAAGATTAGATGGGTAGATCACATAACTAACGAGGAGTATTGAACAGAATTGGGGAGAAAAGGAATTTGTGGCACAACTTGACTAGCAGAAGGGATCGGTTGGTAGGACATGTTCTGAGACATCAAGCGATCACCAATTTCGTACTGGCAGCGTGGAGGGTAAAAATGGCAGAGGGATGCCATTCATCACACTAACTAGAAATTTTGTCTAAGTCGTCTTGTATGCTCCTGAAGTCAACAACGACTACACCTTACCGTACACCACAGCACTATTAGCAAACAACCATAGATTGCTGCCCACCTTGTCCACCAAATTATTTATGTAAATAGAAACTAACAGCGGTCGTATCACAATTTTCTGGGGCACTCCTCACTACACTCTTGTCTCTGATGAACATTCGCCCTCGAGGGCAATATACTGGGTTCTATAACTTAAGAAATCTTCGGGCCACTTGAGCCTATAGGCATGTGTTTCCTCTGCCTGCTTGGCTCCGAGCAGTATCTAGCTTGCTTTCGTTGTTGATGTAGCAATGGGTTTTGAATTGGTCATCTTGCGGCACTCCGGTCAGTCCCTTTACCGGTGTAGAGATGTCGGGTGGCCGATGGCCAGACGTTGCCTCTGCATGGATGGGTCCGAGCGAGTGTTTTCGCTTGCGGCTTTTCATTGTTTTCGTTAAGGGGCTGCCGGTCAATTTCATTTCGGGATGTGACCCCCCCCCCCCATGTTGATGTTTGAAGGAGGGAGGGGGGGGAGGTTGAGCCGTGCGCGCATCGCGCTCATGACGTTTATTGCTCGTCAACTTGTTTTTGTGGTTCTGTCGCCTTGTTTTTTCTTTTAATTCGATTTACTGGCTTCACAAGGATGCTGGTTAGCTTGCCCGTGAGTGGCAGCAGCAGCGCTTATCGATATGTGCACCGTCGTACCATCCCTGGAGTGACCGCTAGTATTTCCGGGTCGTCGTCCGTGAGAGTTCAGTCCAGACGCAGCAGCATTCAAGTCAGGGACGGAGCGCCAGTGAGGCGCGGACAGCCAGTGCTCGCCGACCGCTGGTGACACACATGGACTGTCCGACGGAGGGAGATTGGAGCGGGACGACCGTTGGTCGGTCGTTCGGTTGGTCGTCTCATCGGGCGACGTGTATTTGGTTTTTGACCGTTTCTGGGCCTCGTCACTTGGTCATCTTGCTGGACGTGGATCGGATCCTTCTTTGTGCAGAGGTGTTGTGGCCAATGGGATGGGTCCGGGCCAGGGTACCCGGGTCGCCATGTCTCCGAGTTCCGAACGACATGGAGTTGAGTCGAGTTAAAGATGCAGTCGGATTCGGACAGCCAAGACTCGCGCGCCCTGAAATCTGGTTTCACAGGACAGAGCGGATCAGGTTGTGGAAAGGGGCCAAGGTCATTTACTGTTTGCTATACAAGAACACACACAACTTTATTCCTCATAGCAATGCACAGTTTTCTCTTTAAAACAACAAAGATCAATTCACGGCTGAGGGCCCAAGTAACTTTTCCAGAATAAGTTTAAATGATTGCTTTTAAAACACCAAGATTTAGAGTAACGGCTAAAGGCCGAAATAATATTTCAGATAAGCTAAGGAAATTCTTTAAAAGCCAAGCATTTACAAATTCCAGCAGAAGGCCATATTAAGGGAAATTCAAGTTAATTCTTCGACTGGAATCCCAATTTAAAAAAATTCTTTACATAATAAAAGAGAGGCTTTAAAGATAAGCTTTTACACAGTACAACAGAAAAACATCTTAAGAAAACTTGACGTATCTTGTCGGCTGAAGGCCCAAACAATTACTCAAGAACAGTTAAAGACAACCTTAAGATAAACATTTACAGAGCACGGCGGGGGGCCGTTTCAAGAATTCAAGATACAGACGAGGATTTACATATTAAAGCCACAGATTCTGAAACAAACACGACTGAAGGCGTAAATACAGAGCAACAAGAATTTTCAATGAAACACGGCTGAAGTCCTAATCTTAAAGCTGTTATGAAGTTCAGCTGAAGGGCATATACTAAACATAAAACAGACAATATTAATACAAGGCTGAAGGGCTGGCACAGTACCTGCGACCAAATAAAATACCAATCACAGACAACAAACAGTGGTGCTCAGGTTCCAAGGGTCGTTCTGTGGACGAAACTCTAACAACAATTTAGGTGAGACAGGCAGCCAAGCGTCATACTGAATAATCGAGTCGCAGTACGATCCAGGGACGGCTGACGAACCAACCACAACCTAACCGATTCCCTTCCACCCGACCAACGGCACGACAAGCGAAAATATCAGCGAGGACGAAGATCTCAGCAGCACTACGTTTTGACAGCTGGCGTCTAAACACAGTCACCTGTTCCATATGCTCATACTTTCTTTAACGGAATGCAATGGAGCACCGTGGCAAACGGTTTCCAGAAATCTAGAAATATGAAATCTGCCTGTCACCTCTCATCCATCGTTAGCAGTATGTCATGTGAGGAAAGGGCAAGCTGAGTTTCGCACGAGCGATGCTTTCTAAAACCTTGCTGACTCATGGACAGACGTTCCTCTGTCCCAAGAAAATTTTTTGTATTCGAACTGAGAACACGGTCAAGGATTCTGTAGAAAACCTATGTTAGAGATATTGGTCTGTAATTTTGCGGGTCCGTACTTTTACCCTCCTACAGCCATTTGGAAGTTTTCTCTGGGCGAGAGATGCGCGTTAAATCTAAGCTAAGTAAGGGGCCATTGCCGTAACTGGGATTTCATCCGAACCTGGTGAGTTATTTGGTTCAAATGGCTCTGAGCACTATGGGACTCAACGGCTGAGGTCATTAGTCCCCTAGAACTTAGAACTAGTTAAAACTAACTAACCTAAGGACATCACGCACATCCATGCCCGAAGCAGGATTCGAACCTGCGACCGTAGCGGTGTCGCGCTTCCAGACTGCAGCACCAGAACGGCGCGGCCTTTTCGGCCGGCGGTGAGTTATTTGTTTACAAATCCTTGAGTTGTTTCTCTACGCCAAGGATACTTGTTACTTTGTCCTCCTATACAGGATTCTGTTCAGTAGTTAAACGACGATATGTTTGTACGATTCAATTGCCAAGTCTCCTGTTTTTAGCCGATGTTTTCGTCTTGATAAAGTAATTATTTCTTTTGGGAAAACAAAGGTTGTTGCTCACGTTGTGGTTCAATTGCAGGCCACTGTGAAATTTGGCCCTGGAGACATCCAGATTCAACCATCCCATACTTACTCTTGCAAGGCCCATATTTCTAGAAACCATGATTTAGGGACTGGTGGTTTTAAAAAATCGGTAATGCAAGGGCCGAAAAGTCGCGGACATAAAAGAATGAAACAAAAACCACGTACATTTTCAATCATTTGATAAGTCTTTCATTATAATATGCAGAGAACAATGTTTGTACACTAGTACAACTTCCGCCAAGAGTACCACTCAATACATGGTTCAAATGGCTCTGAGCACTATGGGACTTAACATCTGTGGTCATCAGTCCCCTAGAACTTAGAACTAGTTAAACCTAACTAACCTAAGGACATCACACACATCCATGCCCGAGGCAGGATTCGAACCTGCGACCGTAGCAGTCGCGCGGTTCCGGACTGAAGCGCCTTAACCGCGAGACCACCTCGGCCGGCCCACTCAATACATGAAAACTAGCAACATTATCTGGTAACAAAACGTTTCCGACAATCTTCGGTACTAAATGGCGAGACACAAGGTGTCACAGTTAGTCAGTGGACGAGAGGGATGCAGCAATTTGAACACAGAGGCGTGCTGATGGCAATACAAAAACTGAAGCCATGCGGCAGAGTGTTTACGAAATGTACAGTGGGGGCATGCGCTGAGGCGTCTCTTCAGCTTTTTGGCTGCTCTCGACCTCCTACGGCACCATATTCTTCGTTGGTTACATCGTCGATACGTTCAGAAACACATTTCGGAGCTGTTATGGGCTCGGCTGTTGCTGAAGTGAATACGCGATGTACTTCCATTGTTAGCAGTGCCAGAAAGTGTCGAGACATTTTTTGGCGGCCCTACCCGTCCTCTGAGATTGCATCTTCTATTTGCACTTAGAAACACTTTGTGGGAATGGCGATGAGTCAACAATCAGTTTATAACAAGAATACCAATATATATTTTAACATGTGTTGTTGTGGTGGTCTTTAGTCCTGAGACTGGTTTGATGCAGCTCTCCATGCTACTCTATCCTGTGCAAGCTTCTTCATCTCCCAGTACCTACTGCAACCTACATCCTTCTGAATCTGCTTAGTGTATTCATCTCTTGGTCTCCCCCTACGATTTTTACCCTCCACGCTGCCCTCCAATACTAGATTGGTGATCCCTTGATGCCTCAGAACATGTCCTACCAGCCGATCCCTTCTTCTGGTCAAGTTGTGCCACAAACTTCTCTTCTCCCCAATCCTATTCAATACTTCCCCATTAGTTATGTGATCTACTCATCTAATCTTCAGCATTCTTCTGTAGCACCACATTTCGAAAGCTTCTATTCTCTTCTTGTCCAAACTATTTACCGTCCATGTTTCACTTCCATACATGGCTACACTCCATACAAATACTTTCAGAAATGACTTCCTGACACTTAAATCTATACTCGATGTTAACAAATTTCTCTTCTTCAGAAACGCTTTCCTTGCCATTGCCAGTCTACATTTTATATCCTCTCTACTTCGACCACCATCAGTTATTTTGCTCCCCAAATAGCAAAACTCCTTTACTACTTTAAGCATCTCATTTCCTAATCTAATACCCTCACCATCACCCGACTTAATTCGACTACATTTAAGGGAAATTTCCCGAGCTCACTACTGCCAGAGCTGTATAGCACCACGTAACAAAACTCTATTGGAAAATAACGTAAAACCGTTTTTACCGCGCTGCGTATCGCTTTGCACCTTTACAACAACCAAACTATGCCGACAAAGAGATGGCCACAGCAGCTGTTTCATGTGTAGCAGAGTAACCAACTGTTGGATTGCCAAAAATGAGATATAGACTTACTCCATTCTATGAACTCTTATTTTTATGCTTTTTGTGAGGGGGAGGGGGGAGGGGAGAAAGGATGAGTGTGATATTTGCTGAACCGTGGGCCCCGCGGGTATGGGCGTAGAGGGAGCGGGCGGACGTGGGGCAAGGGCATCCGCACTATGTTTGCAGGGAAACACCACAGCTACGCCAAGTAGCTGACTTACTGACTTACTGACGAACAGCGACCGTTGACCATTGCGAAGGGTGGTTGAAAAAATTGTCTGAAAACTGTAGAAGGAATCATTCGTGAATTGAAAAAATGTTACCAGCAGTCGTCGAGCTAGCCCACTGACTGTCCGTAGGGAGTTAAAAATAATGAAAAGATGGTTGAACAGCTTCTCATAAGCCACACCATCCCAAATGACGCTTGAGGTGGTACAAGGGGTGACGCCAACGGACAGTGGACGGGCGGAAATGAATGGTTTGGAGAGATGAATTACACTATGTCCTGTGGCAATTCCATGGAATGGTTTGGTATACCGATGCCTCTTCTTTAGTCTTCTTCTTCTTCTTCTTGTTTATCCCGGTTTCTCGAGATTTAGTGTGAAGAGACACAATACAACAAGTTCCGTAATGGTGTAGGGCAATCAATGAAGTTACACAACATTAACTTTTGAAAGTACCGGTTTATCGGCATTTATGGAAAGAAAAACACTCTCATGCGCTGAGCAAACTTGGTGTCACATTTTGTGTGTGTAATGGGCCTTACTACGTCGCAAATCGTTCAAATGAATTAATTTAGTTGCTTCACAGTGTTGCTAGGTAACGTAATCAAGAAGGTGATACGTGTCTCAATTAAAACTGGACCTTATTTTGAATAAACTTTAGGTTCATTTTTTGTCAAAATCAGCACTTGTCTCAAAATTAATTTGCAACTTCGTGCATTAAGTCCAATCGCATTTACAGCTATTGTACGCGATTTACTGGTCAGCTCGAACACGCACTGGCGTGTAACGTATTTCAAATCGAGTGCACAGGTTTCAGTTTTCCCTAATGGGCTAAACGACTCTTTTGTAATAACGTGATGTGTCTATCTCCCGCAAAGTTTAAATGAAACTGGATTTACTCTCCATTCGGGTCAAGATCACAGAATAAAATCAACCACATAGGTCAGCGAACTATACAAACGCACTTTTAGCACTCAAAGTGATAACTCGCCTCACAGTAAAAGCCGCACATAAGTTCACACTTTTTTATGCATACAAAATTTAAAACACTTTTATATTAAACAAATAAATTATGGCATGTAATTACTAATTAAAGATTTCCGATTCTGAATAAACTTCACGAACTTATATTTCATAATCAATTATATTTTATTGCCTGAGAGAAACTATTAGTTTGCTAAAACGGATTCAGATTACAGTCAACTTGTGTCTGGACGATCTCACAAATCAATACTTGCTTGGAATGAACGAAATACCTGTACTGAAAAATACTGTCCGTTGAGTAATTTACTGACTTTCATAACAAATTTGGTACCCCTTGCATGGCTGCATAGGTTGGGCCAATTCCCAGAGAACCACAGGCCTAAAGATAATAAAAAAATAATTAAACTTTGAATCCAAATAAGAAATAACCTTTATCACACGACAAATACCATAATCAACTAACATTAACAAAACACCTACAAGAATCATTCTACCAGAAATAGGAGTCTCTACATGAAAGCATTACCTGCCTTTACATGTAATACCAACAGGGAAGCACAGAAGAGGTTGTGTTAGAATATGGGATGTCCCCGCGTTGTGTTTAAGAAAACGCTGAATGTGGAAGCTTATCATCGGATTTTACTGTATTGCGTGTGGAGGCGTTGTTCAAATGGCTCTGAGCGCTATGGGACTCAACATCTTAGGTCATAAGTCCCCTAGAACTTAGAACTACTTAAACCTAACTAACCTAAGGACATCAGACACACCCATGCTCGAGGCAGGATTCGAACCTGCGACCGTAGCAGTCCCGCGGTTCCGGACTGCAGAGCCAGAACCGCTAGACCACCGCGGCCGGCCAGAGGCGTTGTTCAGAGACGTTAATTGTTCATATCAGTACGACATTGCACCGTGTCATAAAACAGCGTGTGTGAGTCAGTGGTTTGTGGACGATAACATTCCTGAAATGACCTGAGCCCAGTGGAACACTTTTCTGAAGAGTTAGAATGTCGACTTCGCTGCAGATCCGACCACCCAACGTGTCTATCATTTGTGGTTCCTGCTCTAGAGGAAGAAACGGCTGCCATTCCTCCAGAGAAAGTGTTTCTAGCCCAGTTCTACCTCTCATAAGGGCAAAAGGTAGCCACAGACCACGTTAATGTCCGCTAACAGGTGTACAGATTGTTTTCATGGGATAGTGTCCAGGGGCACGAATGGGAAGCACTGGTTGAGAAGGGAGTGAGACAGGCTTGTAGCCCGCATCTCGTGGTCGTGCGGTAGCGTTCTCGCTTCCCACGCCCGGGTTCCCGGGTTCGATTCCCGGCGGGGTCAGGGATTTTCTCTGCCTCGTGATGGCTGGGTGTTGTGTGATGTCCTTAGGTTAGTTAGGTTTAAGTAGTTCTAAGTTCTAGGGGACTGATGACCATAGATGTTAAGTCCCATAGTGCTCAGAGCCATTTGAACCATTTGAACAGGCTTGTAGCCTATCCCTGATGTTATTCAATCTGTATATTGAGCAAGCAGTTAAAGGAAAGGAAAGAAAAATTCGAAGTAGGAATTAAAGTCGATGGAGAAGAAATAAAATCTTTGAGGTATGCCGACGACATTGTAATTCTGCCAGAGACAGCAAAAGACCTGGAAGAGCAGTTGAACGGGACGGACAGTGTCTTGAAAGGAGGATATAAGATGAACATCAACAAAAGCAAAACGAGGATAATGGAATGTAGTAGAATTAAATCAGGTGATACTGAGGGAATTAGATTAGGAAATGAGACACTTAAAGTAGTAGATGAGTTTTGTTATTTGGGGACCAAGTAACTGATGATGGTCGAAGTAGAGAGGATGTAAAATGTACACTGGCGATGGCAAGGAAAGCCGGCCGGTGCGGCCGAGCGGTTTTGGGTGGTTCAGTTTGGAAACGCGCGACCGCTATGGTCGCAAGT
The DNA here is from genome assembly GCF_023864275.1 of Schistocerca cancellata. Classification (NCBI taxonomy): domain Eukaryota; kingdom Metazoa; phylum Arthropoda; class Insecta; order Orthoptera; family Acrididae; genus Schistocerca; species Schistocerca cancellata. The sequence continues at coordinate 573,282,814 of NC_064632.1, forward strand.
TTGAATCCTGCCTCGGGCATGGATGTGTGTGCTGTGCTTAGGTTAGTTAGGTTTAAGTAGTTCTAAATTCTAGGGGACTGATGACCTCAGATATTAAGTCGCATAGTGCTCAGAGCCATTTGAACCCTTTTTTTTATGGCAAGGAAAAAGTTTCTGAAAAAATTTGTTGACATCGAGTATAGATTTAATTGTCAGGAAGTCTTTTCTGAAAGTATTTGTATGGAGTATAGCCATGTACGGAAGTGAAACATGGACGATAAATAGACAAGAAAAGAATAGAAGCCTTTGAAATGTGGTGCTAGAGGAGAATGCTGAAGATTAGATGGGTAGATCACGTAACTAATGAGGAGGTATTGAATGGAATTGGCGAGAAGAGGAATTTGTGGCACAACTTGACTATAAGAAGGCATCAGTTGGAAGTTCTGAGGCATCAAGGGATCACCAGTTTAGTATTGGAAGGCAGCATGGAAGGTAAAAATAGTAGAGGAGGACCAAGCAATGAATACACTAAGCAGATTCAGAAGGATGTTTGTCTGCTGGTGTAGCCGTGCGGTTCTAGGAGCTTCAGTCTGGAACCACGTGACCGCTACGGTCGCAGGTTCGAATCCTGCCTCGGGCATGGATGTGTGTGATGTCCTTAGGTTAGTTAGGTTTAAGTAGTTCTAAGTTCTGGGGGACTGATGACCACAGATGTGCTCAGAGCCAGAAAGATGTTGGTTGTAGTAGATACTTGGAGCTGAAGAGGCATGCACAGGATAGAGTAGCATGGAGAGCTGTATCAAACGAGTCTCTGGACTAAAGACCACAACAACAGCAGCAGCCAAATGAAGTCGTGGGAAATATAACCACAGGAGTCGTGGATTTCGTTATCTAGTAATGGGAGCTCGATTGAATGCTATAAAATAAATACAGGTAGATCTCAACCTTTTCTGGTTTCCATAGAAAAATACCACTTTCCAAAGATTCCACAGAGAAGCGCAGAGCAGATGTGGATTAACGAGATCAGGTTAGCTCCCACTGCAGCTGAGACAGGAATAACGAGCGTAGAAAGTGATGCACAAGTTGTGACGGTTGGCAATATTCTAATATCAGGGGTGTCTAGACTCCAGTCGGTGACTCAGCACGGTAGCTCTCGTATTGTACGGGGTCATCCAGGAGGCGACAGCTGCCAGATAAGTGGTCGCTCCTCCCCCCCCCCCCCCACCCTCTCCGAGCTTTCGGGCCTGCCCTGCTCCGGAGACCATCTGGTGCTGGCGTATATTAACATACGGGTGTGGGGGTGGTGGTGGCCCCTCTCTTCCTGGAAGGTGGCCGGCCGCAAACACGGGCACGTCATCAATTATCACGCCGCCACGCCGCCCCTCCAACCCCCAGTACACGGGCCGCCAGCCCTCCGGACAGATAAAAATTGATGTCGATACTGGGAAGCGGCTGGCTGGAAACAAAGGCAGCCAAAGGCAGCCACGGGCAGCGCGGCGTGCCGTCCCGTCCCGCCCCGTGATGGATCGCCGCGATCGGCCGCCCTGGCTTCGTGGAAGCCTACTTCTCGGGAGGGCCGACCGCCCAGAGTCACTTGCGCCCTCCATCGGAAATAGACTCGGCCGGCCGATACATTAGCGTCGGGCGACGGTAATCCTCCTCTCCCCGTATAAGGCAGGTGCCGAACCGGCAGCGCCGCCCTAGCGGGAAGCGGACAAAGCCTGTTGTTCCGTTTCTTGGAGTGCCCATCCACCGCCAGACGAATTTTACCGTAATTCCTTATGACAGATATATTGGCCACAGCGGTCCGAGCCTGGCGAGGATATCGAGCGGATATCTGCTTCCCCCAGCAGTCCACTGACGGCTGTGCTGAAACTTGGGCTGTGATTGGCTGCTTCAGCGTCGCTCTAGCTGGTCGTCACTCGGTATTCTTACCAATGTCCGCTCTGAGCTACGCAGGTTGTTTTAGAAATGGTTCAAATGGCTCTGAGCACTATGGGACTTAACATCTGAGCTCATCAGTCCCCTATACTTACAAGGGAACCTCCCCATCGCACCTACCTCAGATTTAGTTATAAGTTGGCACAGTGGAAAGGCTCAAAATGGCTCTGAGCACTATCCGACTTAACATCTGTGGTCATCAGTCCCCTAGAACTTTGAACTACTTAAACCTAACTAACCTAAGGACATCACACACATCCATGCCCGAGGCAGGATTCGAACCTGCGACCGTAGCAGTCGCGCGGTTCCGGACTGAGCGCCTAGAACCGCTAGACCACCGCGGCCGGCACAGTGGATAGGCCTTGAAAAACTGAACACAGACCAATCGAGAAAACAGGAAGAAGTTGTATGGAACTATGAAAAATAAGCAAACTATACAAACTGAGCAGTCCATGCGCAAGATAAGCAACAACAAGGAGAGTCTGAGTTCCGGAGCGCCGTGGTCCCGTGGTTAGCGTGAGCAGCTGCGGAATGAGAGGTCCTTGGTTCAAGTCTTCCCTTGGGTTAAGAGCTTAATTTCTTATTTTCAGACAATTATCAAAGTTCAGGCACTCACACATAGTCAAATTCGCTCTCCAAAATTCCAGGACATGTTCAGATTTGCTTGGACATATGCAGGATTTGACGGTCTACACACGGAAAAATTTGAAAACGTTAAAAACATTCGTTTTGACAGAGCACAGGGAAAACTATGCGACTGTGAAACTGTTGCATTCATTTGTTGCAGTTTATGGCCGGCCGCGGTGGTCTAGCGGTTTTAGGCGCCCAGTCCGGAACCGCGTGACTGCTACGGTCGCAGGTACGAATCCTGCCTCGGGCATGGATGTGTGTGATGTCCTTAGGTTAGTTAGGTTTAAGTAGTTCTAAGTTCTAGGGGACTGATGACCACAGCTGTTAAGTCCCATAGTGCTCAGAGCCATTTGAACCATTTTTTGCAGTTTATGTGACAAACTCTTATGTTATCATTACTTTTTTGGGAGTGATTATCACATCCACAAGAAAACCTAAATCGGGCAAGGTAGAAGAATCTTTTTACCCATTCGCCAAGTGTACAAGTTAGGTGTTTCGACATCATATTCCTGTCATGTGACGCACATGCCGTCACCAGTGTCGTATAGAATATATCAGACGTGTTTTCCTGTGGAGGAATCGGTTGATCTATGACCTTGCGATCAAATGTTTTCGGTTCCCATTGGTGAGGCACGGTTTGGCGGTGCGGCCGCAAAACACAGACACTAAACTTATTGCAGTGAACAGAGACGTCAATGAACGAACGGACAGATCATAACTTTGGGAAAATGAGTAAAGTAAACTTTTCAATCGAGGCAAGACTTGAACCAAGGACCTCTCGTTCCGCAGCTGCTCACGCTAACCACGGGACCCCGGCGCTCCGGAACTCACGCTCTCCTTGATATTACCTATCTTGCACATGGACTATTGTATATTTTGCTTATTTTTTCATAGTTCCACACAACTTCTTCCTGTTTTCTCGATTGGTCTGTATTCAGTTTTTCAAGGCCTATCCACTGTGCCAACTTATAACTAAATCTGAGGGGGGTGCGATGGGGAGGTTTCCTTGTTAGAACTACTTAAACCTAACTAACCTAAGGATATCACACACATCCATGCCCGAGGCAGGATTCGAACCTGCGACCGCAGCAGCAGCGCGGTTCCGCACTGAAGCGCCTAGAACCGTTCGGCCACCGCGGCCGGCGGTTGTTTCAAAAGTCGGAACTATGAGTGATTATTTTAAACAGGCACTTATTTCAGCCAATTTAGAATGCTAATCTCGGAGCAGAGGCAAATCATCACAACAGATCAAGTTAACGTTGTGTTAAAGTGTTGTCTGTAAGCTGTGGGAGTGTCAGTAAATCACAGTTCATACAACAGATTCTATACAACTATTGATTATGATGGAAACAGGTATCTTCAGCAAAATGATCATTAAAACCACCGAATATCAGCCGCGCACAACACTGACGTATGTTACCTGAAACAATATTCTTCGCAACTCATGCGTAATTAATTTCGGCTCCATACATCAGCTAGAAAAGTTTGTTATATGGATCGTGCTACGAGCACTGTTTTTAAAAGGACCAATCTGATTCGAATTATTTTCATTAAAATGAGTTCGGGACCACCGGTGCACATTTATTTTTACACATTTTTATTACCTTTGGGATTTATGTTTGCAGAGTTGCGTAATTTGAATTTGCCGCTGAGATAATTGTTAAGATGGCGGCAGACAGTTGATGGAGACTTTCTATTGTTAGATCAACTATCCTTTTACAAGGATAAGTATTTGAAATACTTATTAAACTTTACTTTCATATTGTGCACTGTTTAGACTAATTTTCATCAAGCAAACCTATGATTTTTTCCTGAGAAACACAGGTAAAAACGCGATATAAATCGCTATCACCAATGGCTGCGCCCCTTGCAGCGGAAAGAAATAACTAACACGGATACTGCTTCTTGAGAGAGGAATTAAAGTTACAAATAATTATTCACTTATATTTATAATAATAATGAACTCTATTCTCAAGTAATAATTAACAAATAATTACGATTTCTTAACAGACCTCAGTTTGATATGCGTCTTGCGTCCGCAACCTACAAAAGCCAACCAAAAAATGGGAAAAACAAAGGAAGACAAACGCAGATCATAAAAGGAATTTACAATTATCATTGTCTTCGTATGATACATATCGATATCTCCAATTACATCATAAAATATATTATGTAAATAATTAATATTTATCATCGTTTTCACTGTTTTTTCATATGTCGGATAGATAATGTTTATAACTGTTAGAGGCATAATTTCCTCTCGTCGCACTGTAGCTAAAATTTATCTCGTGGATGTTACAACTTCCTACTTTTCCTGTTATGGTTGCTAATGGTTTGCAGTTCGAATGATTGCTGGTAAGTCTTTGTGTGAGCTCCAGTTTAGACTTCATGGTCTTTTGGCGAAATGTACGAAAGAAGACGCAATATAAAAGTTGACCCTTCTGGCAATGCGCGCTCTGCATAACAGTAAATCATATTGTGAAACAGAACGCCTCTCTTGTAGTGTCTGACAGTGGAATTGGCTGAGCTTTTCTGTTACGCTTTCGCACTTATTAAATGAACCTGAAACGATAATCGACGCTCTTCTTTGGATCTTCTCCATTTCCTCCATCAATCGTATCCTAGACTCATGTGTTCAAGTACCGGTCAAATGAGGTGTCTATAAGCTACTTCTCTTGTGGTTGCACTACATTTCTTGAGGAGTCCACCAAATAATCCGAGTCTGGTATCTGCCTTACCTACGACTAGTTGTGTTTGGTCGTTCCACTTTAAATCGCTCCCTATTGAGACTCATAGATAATTTATGGATTGACTGCTTCCAGTGATTGTTCTGCAATCGTGTAATCATGCAGTAATGAGTCTATCTGCCTCTTTATCGGCAATACTTTTCCATTAATGTATGTAGAGGGTCAGTTCTCAACCCAACCTCCGCTAAATTTCGCTCGAGTTTTCTCGAGTTGCGACTTCTTTCAATACAACAGCATCACCCACCAAATGCTTCACGGAACTTCCCATGTTGTGAACTGTACCAGCAATCGTTTTATAAACAGGCTGTGAACGATGACTGTTTGATGTCTGGGAAGTCGAGACGAAGAGTGGGACGGAAGACACTTGTGGCCCATCAAGCCGGGAAACGTCACGTTGGGCTGCAGAAGCGGCCTAAGCTACAGCGCATGCACGTCGCGTGAGACTTTTAATACCTTATCGCCCTGTCATGCCACCATCTTTCGTCAACATTACTAAGTTAACATTGCCTGTGAAGGTAATAAAAAGAAAATGCTTTTGAACACGAACGTCTTGCACGTTTAGTGCTCTGCGGCTTGTACAAATTGTAAATAAGTCATCTTATTAATTAATTGTTCAACAAAGGCTGTTGCGTGGTACTATTGTTTTCCAGTGGGATAGTTTCGGATGTTGCCCATCATCAGCGGTACAGATACGAGTATTTCTTACAATAAGTTACTTACAGTATATATTGTAGAGTTTTATGTACAGGGTGTTTCAAAAATGACCGGTATATTTGAAACGGCAATAAAAACTAAACGAGCAGCGATAGAAATACACCGTTTGTTGCAATATGCTTGGGACAATAGTACATTTTCAGGCGGACAAACTTTCGAAATTACAGTAGTTACAATTTTCAACAACAGATGGCGCTGCAAGTGATGTGAAAGATATAGAAGACAACGCAGTCTGTGGGTGCGCTATTCTGTACGTCGTCTTTCTGCTGTAAGCGTGTGCTGTTCACTACGTGCAAGTGTGCTGTAGACAACATGGTTTATTCCTTAGAACAGAGGATTTTTCTGGTGTTGGAATTCCACCGCCTAGAACACAGTGTTGTTGCAACAAGACGAAGTTTTCAACGGAGGTTTAATGTAACCAAAGGACCGAAAAGCGATACAATAGAGGATCTGTTTGAAAAATTTCAACGGACTGGGAACGTGACGGATGAACGTGCTGGGAAGGTAGGGCGACCGCGTACGGCAACCACAGAGGGCAACGCGCAGCTAGTGCAGCAGGTGATCCGACAGCGGCCTCGGGTTTCCGTTCGCCGCGTTGCAGCTGCGGTCCAAATGACGCCAACGTCCACGTATCCTCTCATGCGCCAAAGTTTACACCTCTATCCATACAAAATTCAAACACGACAACCTCTCAGCGCCGCTACCATTGCTGCACGAGAGACATTCGCTAACGATATAGTGCACAGGATTGATGACGGCGATATGCATGTGGGCAGCATTTGGTTTACTGACGAAGCTTATTTTTACCTGGACAGCTTCGTCAATAAACAGAACTGGCGCATATGGGGAACCGAAAAGCCCCATGTTGCAGTCCCATCGTCCCTGCATTCTCAAAAAGTACTGGTCTGGGCCGCCATTTCTTCCAAAGGAATCATTGGCCCATTTTTCAGATCCGAAACGATTACTGCATCACGCTATCTGGACATTCTTCGTGAATTTGTGGGGGAACAAACTGCCTTAGACGACACTGCGAACACCTCGTGGTTTATGCAAGATGGTGCCCGGCCACATCGCACGGCCGACGTCTTTAATTTCCTGAATGAATATTTCGATGATCGTGTGATTGCTTTGGGCTATCCGAAACATACAGGAGGCGGCGTGGATTGGCCTCCATATTCGCCAGACGTGAACCCCTGTGACTTCTTTCTGTGGGGACACTTGAAAGACCAGGTGTACCGCCAGAATCCAGAAACAATTGAACAGCTGAAGCAGTACATCTCATCTGCATGTGAAGCCATTCCGCCAGACACGTTGTCAAAGGTTTCGGGTAATTTCATTCAGAGACTACGCCATAATATTGCTACGCATGGTGGATATGTGGAAAATATCGTACTATAGAGTTTCCCAGACCGCAGCGCCATCTGTTGTTGAAATTTGTAACTACTGTAATTTCGAAAGTTTGTCTGCCTGAAAATGTACTGTTGTCCCAAGCATATTACAACAAACGGTGTATTTCTATCGCTGTTCGTTTAGTTTTTATTGCCGTTTCAGATATACCGGTCATTTTTGAAACACCCTGTATCTGTGAGTTTTCGGTTCATTATAATTCGACTAGCCTTATATGTAATGTTCTGTAACTTATCCATGTCATAAGATATATATTTGCACGCTCTTATGGAAACACCCTATATATATTTTTGTATATTATTATTATTTTTGGTGTTTTGCCCTTAATGAGCGCAGTTGGACTAAACTACATGGCCAGTTCCTTTTGCTGCCTTCCTTGCTGCCCAAACTTCCCTCATTCGCTCGCTGTGTTTCTGTTTTCGGTCCTCTGTCCATACTTCTTGTCGGCTTCGTGGCATCTTGATTGCCTTTTAGGTTGCCCATATTTCTTTCATCTTCCGGTTGTGATCTTGCTTGCTTCCTTCGGTCCATTTTACACCTGTTCGTTTGTCACAGTGTATCTCATGTAGTTTACTTTTCTTAATGATGTTTCTGAATTTTATTCTGTCGTTTATTGTGCCTGCTGTTATGTTGAGCTGGTTCAGGTCGTTTTTTACCTCTGCCGCCCATTTGTTGTTTCTAGTGGTTACCCATTCAAAGATCTGTTTGGTCAGTCTGTGTGATGGCATTCTGTATAGGTGTCCATACAATTGTAGTCTGCGTTTTTTAATATTTTCTGTGATTGTCTCCGTATGTTTGTATAGCTCCTCTGTAGGTTTATTGATCTATATTCCATTGTTGTTAGTTGCGCCAAATATTTTCCTAAGTATTTGTCAGTTCTACTTTTTCCAGTTGTCTGATACATGTATACCCTAGGATTACTGTGTTCTCAGCTGCACATAGTGCCTCGGGGGGCACCAACGTGTCGTAGTGGTGTAATTTGGCTTTTTGTGAGACAGATTTCTTGTTGTAATGATTCCACATTACTTTGTATGCCTTGTCCAGTTTAGTTTTTCTTTCTTCGTTTGAGTCTCTGTTATGTCCGCTCATTTCCAGTGTTTCACCGAGGTATCTGAAGTTTGCCGTTTTGTAAATCGTGCCGTACTTTGCGTTCAGAGATGAGAGTTTCTTTGTGCTCATAAACTGTGTCTTTCCGTAAGAGATCTGTAGTCCAGTTTTGGAAGCAATTTCGTGTAGTTTTTCAATAGTGTCTTTTGTTTCGTTTATAACTTTCATGTCAATCGCCAAATCGTCTGCAAAAGCCAGGCCTTTAATCTGTAGGTTTCCTAAGGTTATCCCCTGTTGTGATGTTTCCCATTCTTTTATTACCTTATCTAACACTAGATTGAAAAGGAGAGGTGAGAGGCCATTGCCTTGTCGGGCTCTGATAGTTCCCCACAGAACATTACTTTGGAGGTCGTGTTGGTCAAAGTTTGGTCTATGATAGCCCGTGTTTTGTTGTCTACTTTGTATTCTGCTACAATTTTGAAGAGAGTTTTCCGACCGATAGAGTCGTACGCCTTTTTGAAGTCGGAAAAGGTAATGACCAGGTTCTGTTTGTGTTGTAAAATCATATTCAGGTTCCAAATTTGTTTTGTACAAGACCGCCCTTTACGGAAGCCTGCTTGGTATTCCCCTATCAAGTGGTCAGTCTGGCGTTCTAGTCTGTTTAGTAAAGCTTTAGAGACGATCTTGTATGTGACCGGTAGTAGGGATATTCCTCTGTAGTTGGTCGGGTCAGTCTTGTCATCTTTTTTGTGTAGTGGGTGTATCAGGGCAGTTTTCCAGTCGTCAGGAATTTTCATGGTCTTCCAGATATCTTCCAAGAACCTGTGGATGCCTTTAGTGAGTTCTGGGTCTTGTAACTTCCAGATTTCCGCGATGATGCCGTCTTCTCCTGGTACTCTACAATTCTTGAGTGACTTAATTATTTCTTTAACTTCTTCTAGAGTTGGAGGTTCACTATCTGGATTGTATGTGCTCGTTTCTGTCATCATTTCTTCCATAGGGGGGTCCGTGTTGAGGAGTTTTTCAAAGTACTTTGCCAGAATGTCACAATTGTTTTTGGTATTGGTTTCTAGGGTTCCATCCGGTCTTCTGAAGCACAAGTTGGGTTGTTGAAATCCAGTCATATTTTCTCTGAACGTTCTGTAGAAGTTTCTTGTATTGTTCTTCGTGAAGTCCGATTCGATCTCCGTCAGTCGTCGTTTATCATGCTGTCGTTTTTCACTGTGAATGATTTTGCTTGATTGTTTCTGTGTTTTCAGTATGTTCATCCAATTCTCTTGGGATTTATGGCTACTAAATATTTTCCTTGCACTGATTCGTTGGTCAATAGCTTGGTCACATGTCTTGTTTCACCAACGGTGTTTCCTTGTGCGTGGTGCTTGTGCAAGTTTCATGGCCTCTCGGATTCTTCCTGAAAGTTGTGTCCAGTATGTCGTTTTCTCCATTTTAATTTTGTTTAATATTTGTGTCTGGTTTAAAGTAAAGTATTCTGGATCTGGTCTCACAATGTTGTTCTTCTGGAGCTTTTTCTTGGGCAAAAGACGAATCCTGATCTGTAGGAGGTGGTGGTCTGAGTGGAAGTAGCCTTTACGTGTGTCTATGTTCAAAATTTCTTTTTGTGAGTCTTTCTGGACTATTGCATGGTCGATTTGTAGTTCTTGCTTTCCGCTGGGGAATTTCCATCTCGTAAGTTTCCGTGTTGGTTTCCTGAATTTTGTTGACATAATGGCGAGGTCGTGGCTTTTGCATAAGTCTATCAGGTGTTTTCCATTTTTGTTTGTGTCCTTGTGTGGAGTATGTTTTCCTGTGGTATGTCTGTATATCTTTTTTTTCCGAGTTTAACGTTGAAGTCTCCCAGTATTATTTTCACTCTATGTGCAGGAATTTTCCTGATAATTTCTTCCATTGGCGTCCAGAAGCCATCAATTTCGTCCGGGTTTTTCCTGTTGTAGTCATTAGTCGGAGCATGTGCGTTGATTATTGTGTACGATTTGTTGGCTGATTTCACTGTGATGGTGCAGATTCTTTCGTTTTTTGACGAAAAGTCGATTATGCTGTGCGTGATGGACCTGTGTACTGCAAATCCTGTGCCAAAAAGCCGTTGGTTTTTCAGTTGTATCGATGGTTTTCCTTTGTATATTCTGAAGTTCTCCGTGTTGAAATGGTCTGCGTCTGTGAATCGTGTTTCTTTTCGAGAGTGTCTGAGAGTTGTTTCATCTTTCCTGTCTTCATTAGTGTGTTGTTGTGTGTTACCAATGTAGTGTTCGCATTTGGTCTTGAGGGAGTTTGAGAAGCTCCGATTCTTCTCATGATGTCCGTGAGCTCCCGGAATCCGATGCTCACGACGATCCCAGTCTATTGACTGGGGCCCGGGGTAATGAGATTTTTCTCGTTGTACCACCATGATGTTTAGTAGTCGGACATATGGCATGCTGCCGAATACAACCTGACTTTCCAGATCAGGAGGTTGGCTGAGGCCGCCACTGACATGTGGAGCAGACGCCTTTTGGAGCCGCCCACTGTGGGAACAGACGCTACTTGCAGTTTTCGTGCGCCCCGAGTATTTCATTTCCTCGGTACCACCTGTATCTATTCCTATCCGCCACCTGGGGAGGCGCTCGGTTGCGCGTCCACTAACAGCCCCGATGGAAACGCCCTATATATATATACGGTGTTTCCGTAGCTTCCGTAAGAGCGAGAAAAAATTTAACGGGATATAAAAGATGCACCCAGTGAAAAATTTTAGGTAGCGAACCTGGCGTTGGAGAAGTCAGCTCAGGGATAAAGTAGGGAATAAAATCACAGAACCGCATTCTTCTTTCTTTACGTTAGTTATAGTTAACTGCAAGTACCATAACTGACACAATGAACGTGCCGTTTGTACTTTGTCTTACAAAATGCGCTGAAACTGACTGCCGTCAACCTCAATGCAAGCATGACATAGGCGAACAATTTTCTGACACACAATGACAAGTATCCCTATGGTGTTTCGAATCACATCACAAGCAGCTACAATTCTGGCAACTCATTTCATTTCCGCATCCATTGGGGTCTCATACACAATTGACTTTAGGTAACCACATAGGATATAATCAAGGGGATGTAGGTCAGGTGACCTCGCAGGCTGTGGAATAGGACCTCTCCTTCCAACCTAGCGACCAGAAAATACAGCACTGAGGTGGTTTCGGACATCCACACTGAAGTGACTCGGTTCATCGTCATGTTGTATCTAAATCCACTCACAGCCAACAACGGTACGCTCTCCAACAATTCAGGTAGAGCTATTTGCAAGAACCTCGAGTACAGGTGGCTATTCAGACAGCCAAGTAGAGGATATGACCCAATGAGATTGTCGCCTGCAGTACCAGTCGAGATATTCCCAGCAAAACGTACTTCATGGTGTGACTGTACTACAGGGTTAGGGTCTTCCTCGTCCCACACATGGCTATTCCAGCTGTTCGAAATACCATCACCATCAAATGAGGACTCGTCAGCAAACAGCACGATATGGAGGAAATCTTGTCGATCAATGCGTTGTTGGAGCAACCACCGACATAGTGCGACCCTTGGTGCAAAGTCAGTTACAAGAAGTGCATGGACTCTTGTAATGTTGTTGCATTAATTTGATATGAAAGCGGTGCTGATAGACAATAAAAGCGGGTTAAAAGCTGTGAACTGTCTAGGGAAGTTAACCCTGCATTACTGAGCAACTGTTTCACCAGGTATCCAGTCTAGCTTACCAAATTCCCAACCAGACTAGCATTAATTATAATCTTTTAACCGTCATACGACAACCGGTGATAATTTAAATAAAAAGAAATAAATCAGTTTATATTTGGAAATTTATTTTAACATTGATCATTGAAATTTGAGCATATTAAACTTGATTCATAACTAAACTGGTGCCTTATTTAGGATTGTGAAAATGTGAGTTTGTAATCTTACGGAACACATCAAATATGGAGCCAAGATTGGGAGACTGCTTACAACACTGCATTCATAAAATAACACATGAAGAACGTTGAAACATATGCAAGAGGAAATTAACCACAACCAACCGATTCAATTTTCACCCAAAGAAGTTACGTTCATAGCGCAATCCTGTCCGTCATGTAATTACCACACACTGGTATAGTAAATTCATACTAACTCTCTGTGAAATCTTCCCGAAAAGAATAGCTGAGGGCTCCTTTGATGATTACACCACATACTTCACGTGGTCAACTTGGTTTACACAAAAAGTGTAACTCCACAATAATTTTGATGATTAAAATAAATTAGATCGAAAAGCAATTTACAAAAGAAAAACCTCGAACTGGTTACTATCGTCTTACTATTAACCTGATGGGTCAAAAAATTGTATAAGCACGTGGTACTGGTCTCACAAAGTACACCCCACGTGGGTTGAACATAAAGAAAAGTTGCTATATTGAAAAATATTGTCAAGACGAGACGTTATAATCTCACGCACATTCCCATTTAAGATTGATGATCTTAGAGTTACTGATCAACACGTGGTTCCACTTTACTCACAAAGCAGTGACAAAGCAACTACTGGAAGATATTCTGAACTTCACACTCGAAATACACTGCGTTGCAATTTAAGATAAGATTAGATATTTTAGAGCTACACCTGAAATAAAGGTGATTAAATTTTCAGTTAGGCTGAACTTAAGAAATCCATTGTCCTACGGACTTAGCAGAGACGCGCTTAGCCGGAGATCTTACCACTTCAGACGCTCGCCGCAGACAGACTGACCTGGGCTCCTACCGAGCGTGCTTAACAGGTACAAACGGAAGTGACCAGAGAGGCAGCTTCCTATGCCAACATGACAAGGGACAGACAGGAACATACTAAGAATGGAAAACTCTCTGCTTTTAGAAAGCGTAGCTACCTGTTCCGACGTTGGTCCTAGTGTTCTCTAGCAGACAGGCTTGTCTGCTAACCTCAAGCATGCAACTAGAAATACATTTGCTCATTCATCCTCTCACACAGAAGGGAATGGGGATGACAGTATCTTATCATATACAGCATATAAAAGAAAGCGGATGTAGGTTCCATATGAGACTGTGTGACATGAATTACATATAAACTGTGTTTATAGTGTAGTAGTGTGACAGCTCGTTCTTGTTTATGTGTAAAAGTAACACGTTTCACTGCTCAGTCTCCTCCCAGATAGTCAGAAACGCCACAGTAAATTTAGAAGAGAAATTTATGCCGCAAATGACAACAGATTTAAGAAATTAACATGAAAGGAATTCAACAGAGACCTTTCACTCTTTGTGGATGGTATGGGTGTAATAATTGTTTGTGGAGTACTCCCGGCCGGCTGGTGTGGCCGAGCGGTTCTAGGCGCTACAGTCTGGATCCGCGCGACCGCTACGGTTCGAATCCTGCTTCGAGCATGGATGTGTGTCCTTAGGTTAGCTCGGTTTAAGTAGTTCTAAGTTCTAGGGGACTGATGACCTCAGACGTTTAGTCCCATAGTTCTCAGAGCCATTTCAACAATTTTTTGGAGTACTCGCCACAAGCTAGTATGTGCAGCTCCCATTTCATATCCTTCCCCATACACAAGGTGCATGCCAGTGAGTCCTGTGAAACGCTGCCAGTACTGTTCCATCGTACTGTACTGCACGTCTCTGAATAGCGCTGAGTAATGAATGGGTCTGTCGTTGATTCGTAGCACGTTCTGTCATGGGACAACGTAAATACAGTAGGATACGGCAGAGTCACCTTACGAAAAAGTAAAGTAAATAAAACCTCCTTGTTGTCTTGCAGGAAATAAAGAATGTACATGGAAATAAACAGCACAGTACTTGAAAATGTGTACACACTTTAGTTGTAAATAAGCTGGAGAACAGTAATGCTAGGCAAAGCAGTAGACAAGAATACTTTCATACCACCTTAAGTTGGTTTCTCCGACCCCAATGTTCAGTAGAGCATTCTCGCATACTCTATGTACTGTTACAGTTTTGCACGCTCTTACGGAACACCATATAATACAGGGACAGCTACAAATAAAATAGTTTCTGCGTCCGTTACTTATTTATTTTGCCACTACGCATTTCGATGGTTCACACATCATCTTCAGGTGGATATGGGATACCTAACATCGTGTCGGACTCCCCTTTTTCCCGACATAGTGCACCAACTCGACGTGCCATTGACTCAACAATGTTTGGAATACAAGCGTAGGCTTCCGCGGCCATTGTCACAGTCACTAAAATTTTTCTGGGTTTGTGACCGCATTGTCAATATGTAAAACTACCGACGTTTTGGTCACTGTTGCAAGTGACATTCTTCGGAGTGTTTTTGTTTACTGCTGAATGAGAGAACTTTTTTATTATACAGGGTGATTCAAAAAGAATACCACAACTTTAGGAATTTAAAACTCTGCAACGACAGAAGGCAGAGCTAAGCACTATCTGTCGGCGAATTAAGGGAGCTATAAAGTTTCATTTAGTTGTACATTTGTTCGCTTGAGGCGCTGTTGACTAGGCGTCAGCATCAGTTGATGCTAAGATGGCGACCGCTCAACAGAAAGCTTTTTGTGTTATTGAGTACGGCAGAAGTGAATCGACGACAGTTGTTCAGCGTGCATTTCGAACGAAGTATGGTGTTAAACCTCCTGATAGGTGGTGTATTAAACGTTGGTATAAACAGTTTACAGGGAATGGGTGTTTGTGCAAAGGGAAAAGTTCTGGACGGCCGAGAACGAGTGATGAAAATGTAGCACGCATCCAGCAAGCATTTGTTCGTAGCCCAGGAAAATCGACTTGCAGAGCTAGCAGAGAGCTGCAAATTCCACAATCAACTGTGGCACCACATTGGCACTTATCTGTCCGTAACTACCTGAACGTCAACTACCCGAGGCGATGGATCGGCCGCCAGGCAGCCCGTGACAGAGCACTTCATCACTGGCCTCCAAGAAGCCCTGATCTTACCCCCTGCGATTTTTTCTTATGGGGGTATGTTAAGGATATGGTGTTTCGGCCACCTCTCCCAGCCACCATTGATGATTTGAAACGAGAAATAACAGCAGCTATCCAAACTGTTACACCTGATATGCTACAGAGAGTGTGGAACGAGTTGGAGTATCGGGTTGATATTGCTCGAGTGTCTGGAGGGGGCCATATTGAACATCTCTGAACTTGTTTTTGAGTGAAAAAAAACCTTTTTAATTACTCTTTGTAATGATGTATAACAGAAGGTTATATTATGTTTCTTTCATTGAATACACATTTTTAAACTTGTGGTATTCTTTTTGAATCACCCTGTATACCTGCAGACGTGGCTGTTGTCTAATTCTGATAGGCTGTTACGGATGAAGGGGAGGGAAGTTAGAAGTTCTTTATTAGTGTTTATATTATTTCTTTTCTTTTTTTCATTGATGGAAACCCGATGTTTCGATTGGTGTTTGCATTACTGCTCGTGATTGGTGGAAATCGGCGACTGGAAAATCAGGCGGCAGTTGTGACATAGCGTTGTTTTCCTGCTTTCTAGCGCCGTCTCATGCGCGCCAGTATTCTATGCACCTGCGGCCGCTGCGGTTTCCCGCGCGCCTGTGTATATTACTTAACGTGAGCTGTCGTCCCGTCACGCTGTTATTGCTAGCAGCCAAGACATCGGAAGTCAGTATTCGCGTTCTATGTTCATGTTGGCGGATAGCTTGGCCTTTCTCTGTTGCCTCTCTAATCTTCCGCCTGAAAGTAAGAGGCTGTTTCGCCAATACGCGAACTTAACCAAAATCAGTCTGTTCGCCGCACACATCCTGGTGTTCTGCCACCGCTGACTCGGTGTGTATATACACTCCTGGAAATTGAAATAAGAACACCGTGAATTCATTGTCCCAGGAAGGGGAAACTTTATTGACACATTCCTGGGGTCAGATACATCACATGATCACACTGACAGAACCACAGGCACATAGACACAGGCAACAGAGCATGCACAATGTCGGCACTAGTACAGTGTATATCCACCTTTCGCAGCAATGCAGGCTGCTATTCTCCCATGGAGACGATCGTAGAGATGCTGGATGTAGTCCTGTGGAACGGCTTGCCATGCCATTTCCACCTGGCGCCTCAGTTGGACCAGCGTTCGTGCTGGACGTGCAGACCGCGTGAGACGACGCTTCATCCAGTCCCAAACATGCTCAATGGGGGACAGATCCGGAGATCTTGCTGGCCAGGGTAGTTGACTTACACCTTCTAGAGCACGTTGGGTGGCACGGGATACATGCAGACGTGCATTGTCCTGTTGGAACAGCAAGTTCCCTTTCCGGTCTAGGAATGGTAGAACGATGGGTTCGATGACGGTTTGGATGTACCGTGCACTATTCAGTGTCCCCTCGACGATCACCAGTGGTGTACGGCCAGTGTAGGAGATCGCTCCCCACACCATGATGCCGGGTGTTGGCCCTGTGTGCCTCGGTCGTATGCAGTCCTGATTGTGGCGCTCACCTGCACGGCGCCAAACACGCATACGACCATCATTGGCACCAAGGCAGAAGCGACTCTCATCGCTGAAGACGACACGTCTCCATTCGTCCCTCCACTCACGCCTGTCGCGACACCACTGGAGGCGGGCTGCACGATGTTGGGGCGTGAGCGGAAGACGGCCTAACGGTGTGCGGGACCGTACCCCAGCTTGATGGAGACGGTTGCGAATGGTCCTCGCCGATACCCCAGGAGCAACAGTGTCCCTAATTTGCTGGGAAGTGACGGTGCGGTCCCCTACGGCACTGCGTAGGATCCTACGGTCTTGGCGTGCATCCGTGCGTCGCTGCGGTCCGGTCCCAGGTCGACGGGCACGTGCACCTTCCGCCGACCACTGGCGACAACATCGATGTACTGTGGAGACCTCACGCCCCACGTGTTGAGCAATTCGACGGTACGTCCACCCGGCCTCCCGCATGCCCACTATACGCCCTCGCTCAAAGTCCGTCAACTGCACATACGGTTCACGTCCACGCTGTCGCGGCATGCTACCAGTGTTAAGACTGTGATGGAGCTCCGTATGCCACGGCAAACTGGCTGACACTGACGGCGGCGGTGCACAAATGTTGCGCAGCTAGCGCCATTCGACGTCCAACACCGCGGTTCCTGGTGTGTCCGCTGTGCTGTGCATGTGATCATTGCTTGTACAGCCCTCTCGCAGTGTCCGGAGCAAGTATGGTGGGTCTGACACACCGGTGTCAATGTGTTCTTTTTTCCATTTCCAGGAGTGTATCTTTCGTTTTCAGATATCCGTTCGCTGAAGGTCACCCCGTCTCTCCTACATACAAGGAATCGTTAGCGCCAGGATTTCACCCGGAACAAGTCCCGCCCTCCCACCCTCGGTTTTCCGGGTCTTTGTTCGGCGCCTGGGCATCGTTTCAGTTGACCCACGTTGTTTACCGCGTTCGGCTGCACTCGCTCGGAGTGAATCTTAAATTAATATCTTGCCAGGTCTTAAATTTCGCCAGATAGTTAAAAGACACGTTACAAAAAACGGGCACTGTTGGCCTCAGCTGTGCCAGGTACTTCCACAGCAATCATAAGAGAAAACAATTTAGCACTGAATTCTTTAAATACGAGAACTCAGTATTCAGATGAATAGCCTATGAAGAAACATACTTCTCTGTGAGAAAAAGCACCCAAAGCTAAAACAGGATAAACCTACCCTCAAATAATAATTTGCTCGGAGAAATATGAACCACGGTATACTTGACACTCTGAGTTTCAGAACTCAGACAGTATACGAGAAACAGGCGTCAGTGTTCACTATAATTCCAGAGGGCATCAAAATTACTTTGTTCCTGCTAGATCGATCCACGCTGTTTTCGCGTGTTATTCACTGAATAGTTTTGCTGAAAAGTTTTAGGGGTGGAAGAAGAGCTAGCACAGCATGAAGGACGTTTTACAGCCGTGAAACACTGCAGCATATATTTCCTCCATAACTGTTCTGTGGCAAACATACACATCATCATTATTATTTTTTAAAAATGGTTTGAATGAAATTTACAAAATTAATGAATCTTTTGGTTAAAAATAGACAGGACAAAGAATAACGACAGATTATTTCCCTGAGACGTTTGCAACAGCATATAGTACATTAATTACACAGAAACAGCCACAATTCTTTGTAACCTCGTTTATAATGCGCAGGTATGGCATTGGAAGAATTTACAAGTTAAAATTCACCCGTTACCCATGCAAATACCAACGAAATATGTCATATAAGGAAATATCGTACTGTCTTCATTAGGCATTTCTACTTTATGGCATTCTTACATTCTTTAATTTTCGTGAGTTACTATGAGGGCCTACATAAACAAAACGACTTTCACTTATTTCTATATAACGTTGATTTTAGACGACAGAGTTAGTCAACTGCATCCGTGCCTTTACTATCTACATAACAGGTTCAACACCATTGTTTTCGCATTGTATGTTTGCTGTGCTGTTACCCTCAAATAAACGTATTATTAATAAGTGAATTAGTTAATGAAAATTTGTCCTTATTGCCCTTAAATGACATCACGTTATTTTTTTGTTTCCACTGCTGGCGATGCTATCAATTCTCTATAAATATTTTTATTTCTTTAATAATGCAAATTCGTGTTATATTATCATCCAGAACAACTTAAATTTCTTATCATTACTGAATTTCATCACAGTGTAACGTGTGTTGGACTTTGTTGTAGCTTCCAGTTTGCGGAACTGGGAACTGGCGGCTGTTTAGGGGAGGGCCTTACACTATGGAGAGGAGTGGAGGGGGGGGGGTGAATGGGCGGGACTTGTTCCGGGTGAAATCCTAGCGCTAAGGGCACGTCTACATACACTAATCCGCATTCGCACCTGACTTTGTAAACTCCATTAGCATGTAGTCTGTCAACTGCATCTTTCGTTGCACGAATACCATCTTTTATTCTGTTGCTGCTTCGGAAAATCGGCTTGATGCGTGCTCGGCGGAGAATTTTTCCCACCCGTTGGGAGTCCTCTGAAGAAATATTGAACAATGCTGCCTCTATAGCCGTCCACATTTGCGAAAGTTGTAGGATTTTGTGCAGAAATTGACCTCTCGATTACGTCCCATAAATGTTAGATGGGTGGCCAAATCATTCACCCGAATTGTTCAGAATGTTCTTGAGACCAATCGCGAACAATTGTGGCACGGTGACATTGCGTATTGTTATGCATTAAAATTGCACCGTCGGTTGGAAACAGGAAGTCCATGAATGGCTGCGAATGGTCTCCAAGTAGCCGAAAATAAACATTTCCAGTCAGTGATCAGTTCTGCTGGACCACAGCACCCGGCCGAAACACAGCCCACCCCACTATGGAGCCACCACCAGCTCACTTCACAGCCCCTTATTTACAACTTGGGTCCACGGGATCGTGGGGTCTGCGCCACGCTCGAACCCTACCATCAGCCCTTTCCAATGTAAACCGAGACTTACCTGGCCAGGCTATGGTTTTCCAGTAGTCTGTGGTCCAACCGATATGGCCACGAACCCATGTTGTTACCAAAGGAACTCCCGCCGTTTGGCTGCTGCCATAGCCCATCAACGCGGACAGCTACAAATAAAATAGTTTCTGCGTCCGTTACTTATTTATTTTGCCACTACGCGTTTCGATGGTTCACACATCATCTTCAGGTGGATATGGGATACCTAACATCGTGTCGGACTCCCCTTTTTCCCGACATAGTGCACCAACTCGACGTGCCATTGACTCAACAATCTTTGGAATACAATACTGTCCAAACGGATACTTTCGTCGTACGTCCTACGTTGATATATGAGATTGTTTCACGCAGGGTTGCTTGTCTGTTAGCACTGACAATTCTACGCAAACGTCTCGCTCTCGGTCGTTAAGAGCGGTAGTGCCGGAAATATGGTATGCTCGGTACACTCTTGACACTGTGTATCTCGGAATACTCAATTCCCTAACGATTTCCGAAACGGAATGTCCCATGTGTCTAGCTCCAAATAGCTCTCTGCGTTCAAGTCCTGTTAATTCCCGTCGTGTGGCCATAATCACGTCGAGAACCTTTACACATGAATCATATGAGTTCAAATAACAGCTCGGCCAATGCAAAGCCCTTTGTGTACGCAACACTGCCGCCATCTGTATATGTGCCTACTGCCTGCCATCCCATGACTTTTGTCACCTCGGTGTATTATGGGAGCAGGTGTGAAATGCGGTCTGCTTTGTGAAACAGTCAGTGTTTTCGGAGACTCCAACAAACTGTCACACATACATCTTGGTGATTGATTTGACTGACAGTTCTGAGAGAAGTTAGTGGTTAGCTTGCTGTTGTAGAGATGTCTTAGAATGATTAATTCGTTATAGCAGCAATGGGCGTTATACAGAAAGCACCTTTGCTGAATTATTGAACACAATTTGAGTATCCACTTTTACAGTTCTTCTGCGTACATAAATCCTGTTTCTGTGATCTGATTATTAATAATTGTATTGAGAGTATATATGAACAATAAGATGCCAACATTTACAATAAACAACCATAATCTTTTTCATAATATTGGGTATAAATGTACTTACTGCACATACCCAACCTGGAAGCTGTTATTGGATCTCACGCTAAATACTTTTACACAATTTTGGCTTGTGCAGTTATCTCAAGCAGTTCTACGTAACCTGGACGGGAAGGGGAAGTAACTGGAGGCATGACATCTTCACTGTATTCTTCCTCCTTTTCTACAGTCAACTCTGCTTATAACTGTCAGTGAGCATAGAGCTCAAAACTAGGATCAGAAAACAAAAATTAAAACAAATGGTCTAAAAATAAAAATAAGTTAATCACACGCATCTATTCATTTTATTTTCATCTAATTACATCAGAGAGCTGAAATAATTAACAAAATAGTACCTTGTGCATGTCGTCCAGTTTCATACACATCCTTTTAATGTTCGTGCTGACTATCCCGTTGCCAATACCAATGAACTCTGCAATGGACAGAACGTAATCACTAGAAGCAAAATATTTGTGTGTCATTAGTAGCTTGTTCACTGGTGGAAGAGAAGTACTTCTGGAAAGAAAGAAATGAATGACATGAGACAATTTGTATGACAATTCAAGAGAAATTGAAAAACTTAACTTGGCAGCCAGTCTTTCCACTGTTACGATTATGTAGAGTCAATAACTATAGATTCCTGTTAGCCTGACAAGTACGTGTGTTATTATAACACTCAGACAACAATTAATTTATGATAAATATGGTGTAGTTATGTGAATAATAGGCCTTCCATTAGCTAAGAAACAAAACATCTATACCCCATAGCCTTCTTAAAATAAATTAACTTTCTTGTTAATTTTACTGTGATAACCTTAGCTCCAGGAGGCACAAACAGTTTATATATTTGGGGGAATAATGCTAGGCCTTGGAAAAATTTGTTACTCTGAAATATTCATTAAAAGATGGAAAGTTGTTGTCCCAACGGGAGATGAGAGTGGTCAATATTTTCAGCTCTAGATATGGCTGAGTAAACTCGGGACATTAGTGTGCTGTCAAACTCTTTGTTACGTTAAACAACCATAACTAGCCATCAATTTCACAAAAATGATACTTCACAAAAGTACAATATAAGATATTTCAATTTTAAGTTACCTTAAACTAGCTACAATTTGGCATAAAGGACACTGAAAGTAACTTGATATTCAAGGAAAGTTGAAAACATAACATTCCAGGCACTCCTTTCACAGCTACAATTATGTAGATTCAATAACTAGATTCCTGATCTTCTCTTGTAACATAAATACATATATCTGTTATTTTATGACAAATGTGGATTGTCTTATGTGCATAATACTAATAACTGAGGAATACTACAGATACATTCTATAGTTGAGGAAGTATCATTCTTTTAAGTAAGAAAATGTTAACTTCCTTGTTAATCTTACTGTGTTACTTAGCTTGAGTAAGCACAAAAAGTTCACAAGCCTCAGTGAATAATGGTAGCTGGGAGGTAGTGTTGCCTTGAAGCATTAATGGGCTGTGATCCTAATATTTTCACTAAAAGGCGTAAAGTTGTTCTGGCACTGCTGTGGTATTCACAAGAATGGTCATTCCCGATAGAAAACGGAGTGTAACAATATTTTCTGCTATTTATGTAATGTAGCTGAGTGAAAATGGGACATGACTGTTTTAGCAAAACGTTTTGTAACATAAAAAATCATAATGTTTTTGTCTAAAATTGAAGAAGGTGTAAATACAAATAGTTCCCATTACTGGTGTCGTTTTTCGATTTGGTTAAGTCTACTAAATAAAACGAAAAAGTCCTTTCCAGTGCTGCAGCAATTGTGACACAGGCCAAATCAACAGGATTATTTTGCCACGAATCGTCATTTTATTGTGCCTAATTTACATAAATAACAGGACGGAATCCACGAAGTACTGAAATCAAATGCACATTACTACAAATAAAAAGCATTATTTTAGGAAACAGAGAAATAAACTATCCGTCATATGCTCCAGGTTTTCACGAACAAGATTGAAAAGACGAAGTACAGCTTCCTTTGATAAGCGAACTCTGATATTAATTCGGAATTGTCGAATTCTTCGAAATAATTGGGGCAAAGTCTCACTTTCTTCTCCTTCCTCATTCTCGTGAACAGTTCAGCCAAAACTCGGCCAGAAGTCGGCCCTTAAGTTATCCCGAGTTTATTCTCCGGTAAGGCGTTATTGCGGCTTCGTACAAATCGTTTCTCTCGCCGTTCGGAGAACAGAGGATAACCGGCTGTTAATCGGTGAGTGTACAATCTGATCATAAGGATTTTTTACGGATTATATGCCTTAGTCATTGGCATCTTCTGCATATGGAAAGATTATTTTTGGTATACATCATAAAATATATATAATCCTACTTCTAATTTTTATTATCTCTGTTATTGTACTTTAATAAAAATATATCTTTGTTCTGCTGAGAGAGATAACACAAATTAGAAGTAGCAATATATATATCTTACGGTGTATACCAAAAATAATCTTTGGACATACAGCAGTTGTCAATGACAGCCGCACATATTTCGTAAAAGATTCCTTATGCTGATTAGATGTATATACATGTAAACCATGTAATCCTATTATTACATGAACATTACCAAATATTGTCACTGTGATACACTAGAGAACAATACATATAAGGCAAGTCGAATTACAATGAACTGAAAAACCGCAGATTATTATTATAAGAAATACTCGTATGTGTCTTGTGTGTAATACAGACACCGCTATTGATGGTCAACGCCCGAAACTAGTCTGGTGAAATAAAACACTACCACATAATAGTTTTCGTCGAACAGTCAGTTAAAAAATGATACAGTTACAACTTTCGAACACATTACAAAACTGGTTGTTTCCAACCCCTTCTAAATTCAACACTTACAAGTAAAGTCGTCTTGTAGTAAGAACACCAGAGAAAGAAAACGACTTAATTGTTAATATTACGCTGCTAAAACTCACCAAACTGTGAGGTAAAATTTACACTGTCGTCAAGTTTGCAATCTGGAAGTGCACGACTAAGCCTGTGGAGTAAAAAGGCGACAGGATATTGAGAATCTCGCGCAGCGCACATGCACTTCAGCTTAGGTAACAATATCAGTTTCTTTCCCGGCTTGGCAGAACACAACCGTTCTGCATCGAACTGTTCTACTCGATTTCTCCTACACCACACAGGTACGTTGTACACAGTTATCATTTACACCCTGTACATTGTGAAAAGAAATGATCCTATACGACTCCCTTGTGGTACGCCCGAAATTACTTTTAAGTCTGGATATTTTTCTCTGTTAATTTTTGTTCAGAAAATGGAAGGAGGAAATTCTACAGGGTTATTTAAAATGATTGAAGCGATTTCACAGCTCTACAATAACTTTATTATTTGAGATATTTTCAAAATGTTTTGCACACACATACAAAAACTCAAAAAGTTTTTTTAGGCATTCACAAATGTTCGATATGTGCCCCTTTAGTGATTCGGCAGACATCAAGCCGATAATCAAGTTCCTCCCACACTCGGCGCAGCATGTTCCCATCAATGAATTCGAAAGCATCGTTGATGCGAGCTCGCAGTTCTGGCACGTTTCCTGGTAGAGGAGGTTTAAACACTGAATCTTTCACATAACCCCACAGAAAGAAATCGCATGGGGAAAAGTCGGGAGAGCGTGGAGGCCATGACATGAATTGCTGATTCTGATCTCCACCACGACCGATCCATCGGTTTTCCAATCTCCTGTTTAAGAAATGCCGAACATCATGATGGAAGTGCGGTGGAGCACCATCCTGTTGAAAGATGAAGTCGGCGCTGTCGGTCTCCAGTTGTGGCATGAGCCAATTTTCCAGCATGTCCAGATACACGTGTTCAACCGTTTCTTCGCTCACTGCAGGCCGACCCGTTGATTTCCCCTTACAGAGGCATCCAGAAGCTTTAAACTGCGCATACCATCGCCGAATGGAGTTAGCAGTTGGTGGATCTTTGTTGAACTTCGTCCTGAAGTGTCGTTGCACTGTTATGACTGACTGATGTGAGTGCATTTCAAGCACGACATAACGCTTTCTCGGCTCCTGTCGCCATTTTGTCTCACTGCGCTCTCCAGCGCTCTGACGGCAGAAACCTGAAGTGCGGCTTCAGCCGAACAAAAGTTCATGAGTTTTTCTACGTATCTGTAGTGGGTCGTGACCATATGTCAATGAATGGAGCTACAGTGAATTTATGAAATCGCTTCAATCATTTGTAATAGCCCTGTATATGCCTGCGATGTAGTGCATGAAGCAACTGCAGATAAAAACTGACGAAATATTACCCCAAAGTGAGAAGACATATCAGTAGCTTTTCCGCAGAAACCCATCAATGAATATATGATAAACTTCAGGTTTCGCTTTACTCAAAACAAACAGCACTTGACTTAATTTCGTTAACAATGTCGGGCTGAATCTGCACCTTTTCAACTAGCGTTGTTTCAGTAATATTAAAATATATTCGAGAGTTTGTTGTGACATCCGGAAATGTTCTCTGTATCATTTTTCGGATTTTGATTCGTCTGGTAAAACTATTTAGAGAGGAGACGTTTTGCAGTCAAAAGATTCATCAACTGTGCATCCTGTTCTTCTTTCTTGCCAGTAATCCCATTTTTATCGCGAACGAGTCACTGTCGCTACCATCAGATGATGCAGAGATCGCCGCTCTCGCTTCATACCACTGCATGTACTCGTAATGCACTGAGGCAGCGAAGAGAATTGTTTAAGTGTGGATGCTCAAGGCGAGCAGCGAGGTGCCAGCAACAAGGTTATAGCTAAGACGCACCCTCAAAGCGTGTAAGAAGAAAAAATACGTCGATTTCTTGACCAACTGGCGTGAAATGATCTCCTAATATCAGCGTTCACTCTGCATCAGATGAAACTAATGTTGTTACAACGGTTACTAGACACAGGGGACCACGCGTGCTCATTTCACGCGTTGCTTATGGGTATTGTAGAACTAAACGTGGATGTAATGTGAATATGGGTATTGTAGAACTAAACGTGGATGTAATGTGAATATTCCCCAGGAAATGTAGTGCGCATGCTCACAGATTCAAACAATTCCAGTTTTTAGGCAGAGATACTAACTTTATTCACGGCTTTTAAGAGAGTGGTAGAAAAATGTTCGTACTTGAGTCTCAAGGCGTTGTAAACAATGGCGCATCGGTTGTAACCATATGCCTTGAATTCCAGAAGGAATTGTATCCGATTTTGCACTGTCGTTTTGTAAACCAGAGTCTGCCAAGTATCGGACCAAATCTGTGACTGGATTCAGACTTGCTAGAGGTAAAACTCCACATGTCTTCTTAACAGGGAGAATTCCACAGACGGAGAAGTAACTTGTCACGAACCATTCCGGGGTGTTGCTTTAGACCAGCGGTTCCGGACCAGTTCTACCTGGTGACCCCTTTGCAGCCCAATAATATCTCATGGCTCGCTATATTTATTTATTTTCTTTGCCGATTTATTAATTTTTTGGTTTCTTTCCAAAAACTTTATCCCACAATAATCTGCAATCAACACTTCAGGAAAAGCTGGTTATCAAATGTAGAGTAGTACAAAACTTCGGTGTTTCAAAGGACTTGGTAACCGAAACAGAAATGTCTTTATGTCTTGCTTAAATATCTTATGATATTGCTTTCACTAGAACAACACTTTTCACATCTAACATTTTTTATGTGACGAAAGTCAGAACATTAGTGAGCCGGTTGAAGTTGTTTTTCTTTAAGCAGCTAGTTAAAGTACATCTGAGATCTCTCTCCACGTTCAGGCGACTGCTCTGTTTAGTTTTCATGGCGGCTAGAGTCGATGTCCGGTATCACATGGGTGTGTAGGTGAGAACTGTAAGGGCAGTTTTAAGTCTACCTGGTTAAATACGAAGCAAACGGGTCCAAAACTCTTCCAACCCCATTTCTAGAAACTGCTCTTTAGGACTCGAAGCACATTTCAATTCAGTTGCATTTTCTCGCATTTCAACAGGAAGTGCATGCACGTCACTTGTGAAGGACGGCATTGCTAATTTACAATCTACATCTACATCTACATCTACATCCATACTCCGCAAGCCACCTGACGGTGTGTGGCGGAGGTACCTTCAGTACCTCTATCGGTTCTCCCTTCTATTCCAGTCTCGTATTGTTCGTGGAAAGAAGGATTGTCGGTATGCCTCTGTGTGGGCTCTAATCTCTCTGATTTTATCCTCATGGTCTCTTCGCGAGATATACGTAGGAGGGAGCAATATACTGCTTGACTCTTCGGTGAAGGTATGTTCTCGAAACTTTGACAAAAGCCCGTACCGAGCTACTGAGCGTCTCTCCTGCAGAGTCTTCCACTGTAGTTTATCTATCATCTCCGTAACGCTTTCGCGATTACTAAATGATCCTGTGACGAAGCGCGATGCTCTCCGTTGGATCTTCTCTATCTCTTCTATCGACCATATCTGGTACGGATCCCACACTGCTGATCAGTATTCAAGCAGTGGGTGAACAAGCGTACTGTAACCTACTTCCTTTGTTTTCGGATTGCATTTCCTTCGGATTCTTCCAATGAATCTCAGTCTGGCATCTGCTTTACCGACGATCAACATTATATGATCATTCCATTTTAAATCACTCCTAATGCGTACTCCCAGATAATTTATGGTATTAACTGCTTCCAGTTGCTGACCTGCTATTTTGTAGCTAAATGATAAAGGATCTATCTTTCTGTGTATTCGCAGCACATTACACTTGTCTACATTGAGATTCAATTGCCATTCCCTGCACCATGCGTCAATTCGCTGCAGATCCTCCTGCATTTCAGTACAATTTTCCACTGTTACAACCTCTCGATACACCACAGCATCATCTGCAAAAAGCCTCAGTGAACTTCCGATGTCATCCACAAGGTCATTTAAGTATATTGTGAACAGCAACGGTCCTATAACACTCCCCTGCGGCACATCTGAAATCACTCTTACTTCGGAAGAGTTCTCTCCATTGAGAATGACATGCTGCGTCCTGTTATCTAGGAACTCCTCAATCCAATCACACAATTGGTCTGATAGTCCATATGCTCTTACTTTGTTCATTAAACGACTGTGGGGAACTGTATCGAACGCCTTGCGGAAGTCAAGAAACACGGCATCTACCTGTGAACCCGTGTCTATGGCCCTCTGAGTCTCGTGGACGAATAGCGCGAGCTGGGTTTCACATGACCGTCTTTTTCGAAACCCATGCTGATTCCTACAGAGTAGATTTCTAGTCTCCAGAAAAGTCATTATACTCGAACACAATACGTGTTCCAAAATTCTACAACTGATCGACGTTAGAGATATAGGTCTATAGTTCTGCACATCTCTTCGACGTCCCTTCTTCAAAACGGGGATGACCTGTGCCCTTTTCCAATCCTTTGGAACGCTACGCTCTTCTAGAGACCTACGGTACACCGCTGCAAGAAGGGGGGCAAGTTCCTTCGCGTACTCTGTGTAAAATTGAACTGGTATCCCATCAGGTCCAGCGGCCTTTCCACTTTTGAGCGATTTTAATTGTTTCTCTATCCCTCTGTCGACTATTTCGATATCTACCATTTTGTCATCTGTGCGACAATCTAGAGAAGGAACTACAGTGCAATCTTCCTCTGTGAAACAACTTTGGAAAAAGACATTTAGTATTTCGGCCTTTAGTCTGTCATCCTCTGTTTCAGTACCATTTTGGTCACAGAGTGTCTGGATATTTTGTTTTGATCCACGTACCGCTTTGACATAAGACCAAAATTTCTTAGGATTTTCTGACAAGTCAGTACATAGAACTTTACTTTCGAATTCATTGAACGCCTCTCGCATAGCCCTTCTCACACTACATTTCGCTTCGCGTAATTTTTGTTTGTCAGCCTTCTGAAGACAAACGAGGAAAATAAAGTCTGAACGCTTCATGAAGCCGTTTAGGTGTTTACTGATAGTAACACTTCACTAATTTACATCGCGCTGTTGCCTATTTAGAAGTTAACTGACACGTGGGAACAACGGAAAGTTAGTAATCGGAGTATCCAGGCGCCATGTTGTGTCTTTCACAAGAAGGCGCTTATGGGAAAGATTCAGATTATACGTGGTTCCAAAGAAATCTGAAAGGTATGCCAGGGAAAATATAAAGCTGTCATCAATGAATCTGTGATAAACTTAAGCTTTACCTTCACTCAAAAGAAATCTACCTCTGATTTCAATCATACAGTCTCTTAGGCATATAGCTGTTCGAAAACTACCGGACTTGTGTATGAAAGATTAAAGATGGGTGTTCGTCACTGAGATCATATACAGGACTCGGAAAAAGCGATTATTCACAGTACTTGACTTAATTTTATTAGCTACTGTGATAGTCCCTTTCAGTACCGTGTCCAGTTCCTCAGGTAAAGTTTTTGAAGCTAGAACCTGTCTATAGGTAATACACTGAGAGCCAGTATGATTAGCACGGTCTTCTGCAGCAGTACTCAAGAAGTCAGAACGTGAACCTAATATGGCTCGTGCTCTCTCAGTACAGACTGCCGTAACTCAGTCTCAAGACAAACCACTTCCAGCCAAAAATGTTGTTTCCAAGCTTTTAAAATATTTCTTCCATTATTTTCTGTCTCATCCAAAAGTCAGCAGCATAATATTAAATAACATTGTTGAGCTGTATTAGTAGAATCTGCACACTGCAAGGTCAAAAATGCAGACATTTTCAGTGTTTTAACTAGCTGGTACTTCACATTCAGGCCCATTTCTTCGACCCTACGTTGCAAACAGTTTTATGGAAGCGGTCGTGTCCATTTTTTGCTGACTGTCTTCTGTAAAAACTATTCTGCTTGCTTTAAGAATGCAAGCTTGAATTAACATCTCACCAATAGTATGACGTTCTTGTTTGTTGTATTGTGTGAGAAATTTTATATGATGTTTCAATGACTTTTTCCTGGTGGAAGATTCCAGCAGAGTTCAGTTTCATGCTATTTAAACAACATCCTTTTCCAATAAAAAAATCTTTTGGCTTATTTTTCAACGCCGGAATAGTTATTAGGTGACGTTCCAGACGCACAGGTCGCAATGAGTCGTTACTGAGGACATTGTGACACACAACACGCTGTGGTGGTTGGACATTGTCTTCTCCAAATAAACGTGGATCCAAATTTAATATGCTTCGCATTATGCAATCGTCTTTTAGCAGCAGACATTTTCACTCCATGTACAAAAGTAATAAAAATACTAATTACTTTTGCAGAGCACAACAGGTGTAATACTGAGTTAAGAAAGCAGAGCCGGACCTACTTATTTCTAATTGTGCCTCTTTAAACTGTAATGGTGATTGTATCTCCTCCTGATCGGCATAAACCTGTCGCTGCGTACTGTCAGAACCTGTCTCGCCTCTTGTACTGATCTTTTCTGCATCTGCACCAATCGTATTCGTTCTGACCACTACCTCTTTGATTCGCTCATCCGGCAACACGTCCCTACGTTCAGTAGTATCACTCTCTATTGCAAATACTTGTACCTTCAAATTATTAGTTTTTTCTTCCACAGCGTCACATACTTCCTTCAACGCACCCAGATTCTTGTCCCCCTCATCTAACCGATTATTAACTGCGGGCAGACGCTCATCGACAACTGTGTGTAGCTTCCTCATTGCCTCTTTATTTCCCTTATCCATCGCTTCCAACCTTTCCTTATTATCTCTATCCATCGCGTCCAATATATCATTATACTCCCTATCTCTCTCCTTGTTCTCTCTATCTCTCTCCTTGTTCTCCCTATCCATCGCTGCCCATCTCTCCTTATCCTCCCTATCCATCTTCTGTAAAAACTGCAGTATCACATTGTAATTTGCTACTTTCGACGCGCTCACCTCGTGTGCCTGAGAAACCGTAGCTCCGCTAAGGGTAGCTGCACTTTCACTGCATACCTGACCTAATCCCGGCTCGCCCGCGTCGTCGGGAAAAGCCCGCGTTTGTGGACAAAGCCCGCCGCATAAAGGATCACCTTGCAGCGGTCCAGTGAACAATTCAACCCCTTCCGAGTGTTTGCCGTCCCCGCTCATTAACAGATGGTCAACAGCTACTTCCTGCTGCACTGCTACGTTCACCCCAGAATCGCTATTCTCCATAGTGGCTACACTTTTCGACTGCGACCTAGTTACTATGGACATTACGCAAAAAAAATTTTACCACGATCTTCCAGCCTAGGACGATATAGCAATTAATTACATAAAAAAATAAAAGATCCTCACCAATCCAGAAAGAAATTGCAAACAGAAAAAAACTTTACTTCTTAGCGCTATCATAATATATTCCATCAAAAATAAAAAAAATCTTAACAGCAAAACCTAACAGCAAAATATCCTGGAAAAATAATCTGGCAAAACATCCTGGCAGGGTTGAAATTATGAGAGGCACCCACATGCCTTGCTCATACTGTGGCATCAAGCAGTCAGGCCTGCAAGATGAGTGGTCTGCCAAGCGAGTGGATTCATTCTTAGTTATCGAGTAATATGAGCTCTAGTACTCACACTTAAGTTACAAGTTATCCTCCTATATGATTACTACGCAACGGAAACGCATATCTGACTATCAGTGATTTACAGAACTCTAACTGTACACTACGCACTGGCAGTACCACATTTTCTTTTTGTCTTTTATTTGACGGCTTTTATTAACGCGTGACCATCCCACTGAATATGAATGGCGCACACATTATAAATTCGGGACATTATGACAACATACAATTTGAAGGAATAGTCTACCAATCTCTTTCTTTTCACTATCTGATTTATTCCGATAAATTCTCTAACCTAAACACACAAATTCTATAACCTACAACAATAACATATGTGAAATTCCGCCCAGTGGGCATGGCTTTACATTAGTGAATCTCTATATTATGGTCTCGTAATTTATTTAACGCTACAGTGCACTTTCTGGATAGGATGGTGGATGTTTTATTATCTCTCACACTTCGACTCTCACAATCATCATCACGAAACTATCCTCCAGACCGAGCGGTACCGAAGGAACAAGCATAACCCACTAATCTCTTGAAACTACCTTGCTACTCTCCCATGCAAACCACACATACCCAAATTACATGACATACACCACACAACAATATGAAATACTACACAGAGAATGGTTACAACATTATCACTTTCAGATTTCCCACTTCAATTAATATTGATCCCAGTTTCACACGACACTGCCCCACTTCGTAATTCTACTTTCCTACTGTGAACTCTGGAGATAAATGCACGTCTTCCTGTGCAATGCAAGCCAAGTGGCGTTGCTGGATAGACGGCCGACTCACCTTGATTCTCTCTCAGAGTTTAAATCTAGCGTCACACGGATTCATATCACGCAATTTATCATTAAGAACATAATCATCACATATGCGAGTCCTCAATTGATACCATGGACGAGTACTTCTCTTTATCCTTTGTCTCATACACAGATTGAGACTCACACAGTACTCACCACGTGGAAGTACTCGTCTCTTATTTCAAGTCCTGCACACGCCATTTCTTAAATATTTCAACTTATGGTACACACGCTATTTCTTAAATATTTCAACTTATTGTACACACGCTAGTAATTCAACTTAACTTAAGCACACGGAAGTATTTCAACTTATTGCTACACGTGGTTTCTTTGTGACCGTTGGTCACTTCCGAAGATTACTACAATCCCATTAATATTACCTGCCTGACATTTAATTCTCCCCACAAAAGTTCCTGAAATAGAGAAATTATTATTTCAAACTACTCTTAAATATTCCACATGCATGCCATGTCTCCACTCTTTCCTCATTTCGGAGCACAACTTAAACAGGTCATCACAGCACAAGATCCAGCGGCAGAGTGCTGAAACATGGCCGTATTCAGGTTCTCTCGCACCTCTGTCGAAGTGGGAGAAGCACCTTGCTACCTTATTGGTCAGCCACATTTCAGGCGCTCAAAGCTCTGGTAAATTTCATGTCTTTGGATCGACTCAAAGATGATCATTTATTCACATTCACTATCTGTGGTTAGCAGACGACCATACATTCATTTATTTCAAAAGATCTCACCAAACTGGATGTAGGGATTTATTTTGTGGGAGTGCACATATGATAAATTAAATAAATAAATTGTCAGTCTTTCCCACACTGGTATCCGGCTTTGCTGTATTAATTGAAATTGAGTTGTTTTACAAAAAAAAGTGTTGTTCTGACAAAAATACTGAAGTATGTTGTACCTATATTCAATGTCGGGCGGTACTGTATCCTTTCACCACCGGCTACCCATGCAGAAAAAAATGGCACGGTACTATCCTTGCAATGCGAGGGTAGTTCCGAACATTTTTTTAAGAAAACTGTATTAGAACAAACATAGCAAGTCATCAAAGTAACCAGGAGGAGACCTTAGCTCCTGGTGACCTCAAATTGACGACCAAATGTTGTTACTTTACCAAATGTTTGACACAGTTGTTGCATTTTTGTACTCTCCACAATCCGGAGTAACGTACACATACATATTTACAACAATCCAAATGACAAATAAAACCTCACATCATACAAATAAAAAATAATGGTGAGATAAAAATTGGCTTAGTTACTGGGATCTTCGTTATTTTTATGAGTAATCCAAACTTCACTAATTCTATGACAAATAAAAAAATACTAATTGTACTCATGAAATTTTAAATAGCTCACCGTCCAAACACAGAGCAAGTAATCTGACATTCATAAATTTCGTTGTAAAAACCTTTACACAGTAAAGTCTAAATACAAAACAAAATCAACAGAAGAAAAAATTTCGTACACTAGTTACATGTAGAATGTCAGGCTCCATACCATTACTCTAAAATATACATCAAACCTACAGAGAAATAAAACTGAGAAGAAAACAATGAAATATACCACAAGTTACATACTGGTTATGTAATATAGTTCGTCTAAGACATCATGTCATACCTAATTAACTATCATCACTTAGGCAATTGCCACAACTACTCGACAGTGAGTTTAACCTTATCCTTATCCACCAGTACAAATACCTGCTGCTGAGCCAGTCGGTCCATCAACTTTGATCAATACACGCAGTAAATAGTTTAGCAATAAGTGCTTGAATCCACCAGTAGCTCTTGTATCTTACTCTACTGCTCATTTCTCTGTTGTCACACATTTAGGCGACAAGAACTTGCATTTCGACTAGCCTTCGTTACACTTTAATGTGAAATATCACCACTGTGATAATGCAAATAAGTGGCTTCAGTCAACACACCAACAACATCATTACTGTCCACTATATCAAAATGCATCAGTTAATTCCGATATTTGTTGTGCAATGCAAACTCTTGTCCCCTGTGACAACCTTACTGATCTATGCTACAAGAGCCGCTACCTTAGTATTACGCCACTGACTAATAATTAAAGCATCATTGTGCCAAATTTTCTAATAAACATGTTACATGTACTTGATAACCTAGAACAAACAAAAAAAACACAGTAACTATACTACACACAAATGTTGATAAAATACAATTACACTTGCTGTCCCTTCAGGAATGAAACATATATAAAAAAAATTTACACAATTACAATTACAAATACATTATTCCCTATCCTGCGAGTCACACGGAATCATTTCATTCTGTGATTTTCTTGGGGTCGAAAAAGTTGCTGACAGGTTCCCTAGAAACACTGTTTCGGTGTCAAAGCTCTCCCATGGTTACCCGGACGAAAGTCTTTAAGTCACTCGGCATTTTGAACACGCACTGAACAGTAAACTGTATCTCACATTAAACACAAATGTCATAGTCACACTCAGCGGACCATCCACACGAATCTGGTCGTCCAGAAATGGCCCTACAACTACTATTACCCACTGTTCTGTCCTTTCAGTTCGTGGTGTAATTAAAAGTCGTAAGTTCCAACAAACAGCACTTATTCCCGCACCAATTCAAGAAATGTCTCCTAGTACAAATGCAAATGTCAATGTCCCACTTTGGTTTCTTGCGTTCATACAATAATTAGTCACCAAACGACAACTGTCCTCTTTAAGTATACCAAGTGTCCCACATGCAATTCACAAAGCACACTTAACAAGTCACTGCCAAAAGTTTATGGATCCCACCGTTCAGTGGTCAAGACAAAACAAAACGATCGTCCTGTCTGCTAAAGACAAAATCTTTTCCACCACTCACAACGTGGAAACACCAGTCCTTCACTTTCCACCTTATGGAGACATACGAGCAGTCGTCTTGTTTCACGGCTCCACAGTCCAGTACCAGTTAATAGTTGCTGGTAAAAAATGCCCGCCGGGCTCTGTCGCGCGTCGTCCTTCCTGCCGTGGCGCTGCCGCACGCGCCCCGTTGAGCAGAAGAAACCACCCGCTGTTGTCTCCGCGGGATACTTTCCCCAGTCGTAAGGGTGGCGGAACTTATGAATGGCCAGTGGTATGTGCGTGTCGCCCCAGGCCGTTGACCTGCTGTAGCGCGCGTGTGGAGCGTACCCCGACCGGCATTGGAGTGGGGAGCGTCCAGGCTCTGTTGCCGCCGTCTGCTTGGCTTATGTGGTACAAGCGTGTTCGGTGTAGCCCTCAGCGCTACGACACCCAATCAGTCAGACCCTTCAGTGCATCTCGCAACATTACAGACAAAAGGATATTGTTACATTATTTAAATACTCATTGATTACATGTATGATCTATTAGATACATTGGTAATAAAAGAATCTTTGTTCTAAAAAACATAAAATTATACACCCTAGTTTTCTACACATACAACATCAACATTTATCTCTTTTCTATATACAGCCCATACTTGTGCTACTGATTGTACCTGTCGTCCTTCATACAAAACATGAAAGTGTAAAAAAAACAAAAGGAATAATAAACAATCTATACAACTCATAATTACAATATAAAATAGTAGACTACTCTAACATCCTATCACAGTGAAAATATTAGAAACTGTCGCCCCTAATACTACAATATACAACGCACCTTTGTGCTTGTGACAAACTGAAATTAATACCCCTTGAAAGTGTTCCAACAAAAAAATAAGAAATCATCTACACAGCTCACAATTACCTATCACATGTTATTAAGTAGTAAACTACTTTAACATCCTAACACAATAAACATTTTAGAAACTGATGACTCTAACTCTACAATATACAATGCACCTTTGTGCCTGTGACAGACTGATATTAATATCTCTTTATATATTTTACATTTTATTATATATAACAACATTTCTAGGACACGTATGTACCATCCACATATCAGATTCTGACCTGCCATCGAGGTTCATCCCAATCAAACAATAAAACACAATAATGTTTCAGTTACAGATCGGTAGCATCCCCTTTACAGGAGTGTGCGCATTGATCACAGTACTCTACGACTCTCACTCACCAGACATCACATTTTCCTTCTCATTCAGTCCATTAACACACTAACAGAATAGGTCTAGAAGTCAGCTAACCTTAACACCACCACACTCACGACAACATACCATACCTTTGCTCCCTTATACTCATAACACCACCACACTCACAACATACCATACCTTTGCTCCCTTATACTCAACCACATAACACATGAAGCTGTTTTGGAGATAGCTTTCCAGTCTCCAAATTCGTCCTTTCACTCTGGCATCTCTCTCCATCGGCTTAGCTCTGCATTCAATTTGCCGATTAATCATTCTGCTAAATATCAACTTTAGAATTGCGACATTTCATCTAAGAACAAAAAATACACAAATTATTCAACTTGCAAAATAACTGTACACATTCTTGGTACCGTTTTAATTAGTTATACTGGTACCAGGCTTCAATCACAACAAAAAATATTATTTTCGCCAAATTGCAAACCTTATGGTAAGAGTTAGATCTACACTTATATTACATCTTACGTCAGTATTCCACAACGTTCACCATCTGAATCTCATACTCCCTTCATGTCCCTTCACATTGTGCAGTTGTCCTCATCTCTTCATTCGTATTTCGGCTCTCCGTCCGTCCATTACTCCATCATTTCCTGGTCTTCCTTCGCCATTGGCATCAATCTCTATTGCAGCATACACAGGCCTCTCTGTAACATACATCTAAGACATCTTCACATTATTAATTCTACTCACCTTTATTTACCACTGTTTCATCACGTCGAATCTCTTTTTATTAATCACACTGCTTCACGTCGCTTCTTTCCTTAAATATCACCTTTATCCACTACTATTTATCACGTCGCTTCTCTATCTACCATCTTTATCCACTCATTGATCATCACGTCGTTTCTGCTTGATCCTTATTCATATGACAAAAAATACGTACATACACCACTCTGTCGACTCCTGTTCATGACTCATTCGACCAGTCTATTCCGTCATACTTCCTGACATCCCGCCTGAAAATTCTTATGTTCGATTTGACCCTGCACAACGTTACACACCACAAATAAATACACTGACTATCTACTATAAATTGCCTACTTTCGATCTATCCTTAACTTTTCCATAATTTGATGTTAGAAATGTGATGAAGCCCACTCGATTGTTTTCCCTTGATCGTCTCAATCAGTACAGCATTTTCATGGACAATACGCCTCACTCTAAATGGTCCACTATACACAGTAAAGAATTTGCTAGTTAGGAATCTGAGCTTACATGAAAATTAAATGTGTGCAGAGAGTATACAAGCTGGGAGAAATGGGACAGCCCAAGTGTTAGAAACTTTGGTGATAGTGACCTCTTTCACTAACACCAGATTCCGAACAACCATACACAGCACTTCATTATAACTATCACTATGACAACGACATACTACCGATCAGATGGCATCTACTTTCAAAACTTCTATCACATTACTGATATCTGTATCCATACAGATCACAATGTTGACCTTTTACCTTACGTGTTAAGTACCTGCAATAGTCAAATCGCACTAATTAAACTGGACACATTGGCATTATTACATAACATTTTAGCAACCGGTTTCTTTGAGGAAACAGTCCTTTTACTTTACTGTTTGAAATAAAAATTTGCAAATTTTGCTCTGAGAGACCAGCCTAATATATGCCCTTACTGGTGTTTTATTCTCTGATCAGAAGTATGGTATTTGCATTCCTACATATCAGTAGAGTATGTCTGCTACATAGACAATTTTCAGTGCCAGCTGCATGTGTTTTAAGGCAAGGTGCTAAGGGCTGATATGTTGGATTAGTTTCTCCTATCCTTCAATCCATTATGACAAGAATGAAATGCCAGGATTCCCTGCTCTCCTGTCATTCTGATAGTTTCTGCCGTTCATATCCTCGACTCTGTCTGACCTAAGAGTCGTGTCGCAGTTCACAATGTTGCCCTCATTACCCAGTTCCTGTAACAAGAACTGAAATGACGCGGAATCGTCGATGCCTCTGCCTGCTATCACTATATCTCTGCCCAATCTCACTGGCAATTTCGTTATACAGATCCTAATGAACTCCATAGTTTCGTATGGCACATCCAAATACCTGTTTCGTCTCAGCATTTCCTGACAGCACGACACTGGATATCTTATACCATCTTCGTTACAATTTGGCATCATCAATATGCTTTGCTTAACCAGGTCCTGCTTACTTTTCGACCAGAATTCATTTAAATAACTACTGCAGTCTTTAATGTCTTCCTGCATTTTCACTCTAGCCTCGACCGTCAAATGGTTACACACAAACTTCATTTTGGGGAGCGGTCCCCACGATGAAGGTAATGAATCTTGAAGTTGAGAAAGCCTTGGACTATACCCAGTTGGGTTTGCTACCTGTTTTATCCAACACAACCGTTCTACCGTTCTTCTGACTTTCTGAATTCGTCTTCCTCTTCCTTCCTATTTTCGCTTTTTGAGTTTATCTCTCTCTCTCTCTGCAATCTACCTGGTGGTGTGTCACCTTCGCTACAGCACACTAATTGCAACTGTGGTAGTTCTTCACTATGTTTCCTACTTATTTCTAATTGTGCCTCTTTAAACTGTAATGGTGATTGTATCTCCTCCTGATCGGCATAAACCTCTCGCTGCGTACTGTCAGAACCTGTCTCGCCTCTTGTACTGATCTTTTCTGCATCTGCACCAATCGTATTCGTTCTGACCACTACCTCTTTGATTCGCTCATCCGGCAACACGTCCCTACGTTCAGTAGTATCACTCTCTATTGCAAATACTTGTACCTCCAAATTATTAGTATTTTCTTCCACGGCGTCACATACTTCCTTCAACGCACCCAGATTCTTGTCCCCCTCATCTAACCGATTATTAACTGCGGGCAGACGCTCATCGACAACTGTGTGTAGCTTCCTCATTGCCTCTTTATTTCCCTTATCCATCGCTTCCAACCTTTCCTTATTATCTCTATCCATCGCGTCCAATATATCATTATACTCCCTATCTCTCTCCTTGTTCTCTCTATCTCTCTCCTTGTTCTCCCTATCCATCGCTGCCCATCTCTCCTTATCCTCCCTATCCATCTTCTGTAAAAACCGCAGTATCACATTGTAATTTGCTACTTTCGACGCGCTCACCTCGTGTGCCTGAGAAACCGTAGCTCCGCTAAGGGTAGCTGCACTTTCACTGCATACCTGACCTAATCCCGGCTCGCCCGCGTCGTCGGGAAAAGCCCGCGTTTGTGGACAAAGCCCGCCGCATAAAGGATCACCTTGCAGCGGTCCAGTGAACAATTCAACCCCTTCCGAGTGTTTGCCGTCCCCGCTCATTAACAGATGGTCAACAGCTACTTCCTGCTGCACTGCTACGTTCACCCCAGAATCGCTATTCTCCATAGTGGCTACACTTTTCGACTGCCACCTAGTTACTACGGATATTACGCAAAAAAAATTATACCACGATCTTCCAGCCTAGGACGATATAGCAATTAATTACATAAAAAAAATAAAAGATCCTCACCAATCCAGAAAGAAATTGCAAACAGAAAAAAACTTTACTTCTTAGCGCTATCACAACATATTCCATCAAAAATAAAAAAAATCTTAACAGCAAAACCTAACAGCAAAATATCCTGGAAAAATAATCTGGCAAAACATCCTGGCAGGGTCGAAATTATGAGAGGCACCCACATGCCTTGCTCATACTGTGGCATCAAGCAGTCAGGCCTGCAAGATGAGTGGTCTGCCAAGCGAGTGGATTCATTCTTAGTTATCGAGTAATATGAGCTCTAGTACTCACACTTAAGTTACAAGTTATCCTCTAATATGATTACTACGCAACGGAAACGCATATCTGACTATCAGTGATTTACAGAACTCTAACTGTACACTACGCACTGGCAGTACCACATTTTCTTTTTGTCTTTTATTTGACGGCTTTTATTAACACGTGACCATCCCACTGAATATGAATGGCGCACACATTATAAATTCGGGACATTATGACAACATACAATTTGAAGGAATAGTCTACCAATCTCTTTCTTTTCACTATCTGATTTATTCCGATAAATTCTCTAACCTAAACACACAAATTCTATAACCTACAACAATAACATATGTGAAATTCCGCCCAGTGGGCATGGCTTTACATTAGTGAATCTCTATATTATGGTCTCGTAGTTTATTTAACGCTACAGTGCACTTTCTGGATAGGATGGTGGATGTTTTATTATCTCTCACACTTCGACTCTCACAATCATCATCACGAAACTATCCTCCAGACCGAGCGGTACCGAAGGAACAAGCATAACCCACTAATCTCTTGAAACTACCTTGCTACTCTCCCATGCAAACCACACATACCCAAATTACATGACATACACCACACAACAATATGAAATACTACACAGAGAATGGTTACAACATTATCACTTTCAGATTTCCCACTTCAATTAATATTGATCCCAGTTTCACACGACACTGCCCCACTTCGTAATTCTACTTTCCTACTGTGAACTCTGGAGATAAATGCACGTCTTCCTGTGCAATGCAAGCCAAGTGGCGTTGCTGGATAGACGGCCGACTCACCTTGATTCTCTCTCAGAGTTTAAATCTAGCGTCACACGGATTCATATCACGCAATTTATCATTAAGAACATAATCATCACATATGCGAGTCCTCAATTGATACCATGGACGAGTACTTCTCTTTATCCTTTGTCTCATACACAGATTGAGACTCACACAGTACTCACCATGTGGAAGTACTCGTCTCTTATTTCAAGTCTTGCACACGCCATTTCTTAAATATTTCAACTTATGGTACACACGCTATTTCTTAAATATTTCAACTTATTGTACACACGCTAGTAATTCAACTTAACTTAAGCACACGGAAGTATTTCAACTTATTGCTACACGTGGTTTCTTTGTGACCGTTGGTCACTTCCGAAGATTACTACAATCCCATTAATATTACCTGCCTGACATTTAATTCTCCCCACAAAAGTTCCTGAAATAGAGAAATTATTATTTCAAACTACTCTTAAATATTCCACATGCATGCCATGTCTCCACTCTTTCCTCATTTCGGAGCACAACTAAAACAGGTCATCACAGCACAAGATCCAGCGGCAGAGTGCTGAAACATGGCCGTATTCAGGTTCTCTCGCACCTCTGTCGAAGTGGGAGAAGCACCTTGCTACCTTATTGGTCAGCCACATTTCAGGCGCTCAAAGCTCTGGTAAATTTCATGTCTTTGGTCCCACCAAAGGTGGCCAAAGGATCGACTCAAAGATGATCATTTATTCACATTCACTATCTGTGGTTAGCAGACGACCATACATTCATTCATTTCAAAAGATCTCACCAAACTGGATGTAGGGATTTATTTTGTGGGAGTGCACATATGATAAATTAAATAAATAAATTGTCATTCTTTCCCACACTGGTATCCGGCTTCGCTGTATTAATTGAAATTGAGTTATTTTACAAAAAA
Organism: Schistocerca cancellata; assembly: GCF_023864275.1. Taxonomy (NCBI): domain Eukaryota; kingdom Metazoa; phylum Arthropoda; class Insecta; order Orthoptera; family Acrididae; genus Schistocerca; species Schistocerca cancellata. Next base: position 573,324,693 of record NC_064632.1, read on the forward strand.
AAGTGTTGTTCTGACAAAAATACTGAAGTATGTTGTACCTATATTCAATGTCGGGCGGTACTGTACCCTTTCAACAGAACTCAGACTGTTCACTACGCACTGGCAATACCACATTTTCTTTATGTCTTTTATTTAACGGCTTTTATCAACACGTGGCCACCGCACTGAATATGAATTGCGCACATATTATAAATTCGGGACATCATGACAACATACAATTCGAAGGAAAAGTCCACCAATCTTTTTCTTTTCACTATCTTATTTATTCCGATAAATTCTATAACCTAAACACACAAATTTTATAACCTACAACAATAACACATGAGAAATTCCGCCCAGTGGGCATGGCTTTACATTGGTGAATCTCTTTATTATGGTCTCGTAATTATTTAACGCTACAGTGCACTTTCTGGATAGGATGGTGGATCTTTTATTATTTCTCACACTTCGACTCTCACAATCATCATCACGTTACTTTCCTCCAGACCGAGCGGTACAGAAGGAACAAGCATAACCCTCTAATCTTTTGAAACTACCTCGCTACTCTCCCATGCAAACCACACATACCCAAATTACATGACATACACCACACTACAATATGAAATACTACACAGGTAATAGTCACAACATTATCACTTTCAGCTTTCCTACTTCAATTAATATTTATCCCAGTTTCACACGACACTGCCCCACTTCGTAATTCTACCTTCCTACTATGAACTCTGGAGATATATGCACGTCTTCCTGTGCAATGCAAGCCAAGTGGCGTTGCTGGATAGACGGCCGACACACCTTGTTTCTCTCTCAGAGTTTGAATCTAGCGTCACACGGAATCATATCACGCAAAGTAATATTAAGAACATATTCATCACACACGCGAGTCCTCAACTGATACCATGGACGAGTACTTCTCTTTATCTTTTGTCTCATACACAGTTTGAGACTCACACAGTACTCACGTGGAAGTACTCGTCTCTAATTTCAAGTCCTGCACACGCCATTTCTTAAATATTTCAACTTATGGTACACACGCTATTTCTTAAATATTTCAACTTATTGTACACACGCTAGTAATTCAGCTTAACTTAAGCACACGGAAGTATTTCAACTTATTGCTACACGTGGTTTCATTGTGACCGTTGGTCACTTCCGAAGACTACTACGATCCCATTAATATTACCTGCCTGACGTTTAATTCTCCCCACAAAAGTTCCTGAAATAGAGAAATTATTATTTCAAACTACTCTTAAATATTCCACATGCATACCATGTCTCCACTCTTTCCTCATTACGGAGCACAACTTAAACAGGTCATCACAGCACAAGATCCAGCGTCAGAATGCTGAAACATGGCCGTTCTCGAGGTCCTCTCGCACCCCTGTCGAAGTGGGGGAGCACCTTGCTACCGTATTGGTCAGCCACATTTCAGGCGCTCAAAGCTCAGGTAAATTTCATCTCTTTGGTCCCACCAAAGGTGGCCAAAGGATCGACTCAAAGATGATCATATATTCACATTCACTATCTGTGGTTAGCAGACGACCATACATTCATTCATTTCAAAAGATCTCACCAAACTGGACGTAGGGATTTATTTTGTGGGAGCGCACATGTGATCAATTAAATAAATAAATTGTCATTCTTTCCCACACTGGTATCCGGCTTTGCTGTATTAATTGAAATTGAGTTATTTTACAAAAAAAAATGTGTTGTTCTGACAAAAATAATGAAGTATGTTGTACCTATTTTCAATGTCGGGCGGTACTGTACCCTTTCAATGCTTATTCGTGGATGATGCTGTCGTGTTTAGGAATGTTGCAACGAAGTGCAGGAAGATATGGTGCGGTTACACGCTTGGTGTAGGGAATTGCAGTTGACACTTGATAAAAGAAACGGACACACCGAATTTAATTCCACAGTATTACATTTTTCTTGTTTTACTTTAGGTGATATTCAACTTATTCTTTTTTTTGCAAGAGATTGTCCACTGATTACTAATAAAAGGTTCTACACCTAGACCATGGGCAGCATCTTTGATTAGCTATTAAAACGTTCTCGGTCCTGCGTTCGAACCCCACCACCACTTAAATTTTGAATAAAAGTCATACGCATTGGCGGTCGAAAACTTTCGGCATAAGAAGTCACCCTCACTCTGCCAAAGGTCTTGTCAAAGAGGGCGGAGGTACGGACAGAGGTTCAGGGCACTCTCTTGTCCTTGGGGGTGTGGAACTGTCAATAAAAATGGAAGAATCAGCAATGATTAACGACATGAGGATGCAGAAGTCAATAGAAAGCACTGCATTAAAGACAAGTAACCTGTGTCCACAGGACGTGTGGGCTGTAATTGAAAAGTGTCATGATGATCTCTTCATTGCGAAAACATTCCGGAATCATACCCCATTCCGATCTGCGGGATGGGACAGCCAAGGGGGAGGTGATCATGAGAAAAAGATTGAATAACCAGCGAAACGATAACGTTTTACGGGTAGGGTCGTGGAATGACAGAAGCTTGAACGTGGTAGAGAAGCTAAAAAACTCAAAAGGAGAATGCAAAGGCTCAATCTAGATATAGTAGGGGTCAGTGAAGTGAAATGGAAAGAAGACAAGTATTTCTGACCAAATAAGTATACGGTGATATCAACAGCACCATAAAATGGTATAACTGGAGTAGCATTCGTTTTCAGTAGGAAGGTGGGGCAGAGAGTGTGTTACTGTGAACAGTTCAGTGATATTGTTATTCTTATCAGAATCCACAATAAACCAACACCGACAACGATAGTTCAGGTGTACAGGGTGGTCTATTGATAGTGACCGGACCAAATATCACACGAAATAAGCATCAAACGAAAAAACTACAAAGAACGAAACTCGTCTAGCTTGAAGGGGGAAACCAGATGGCGCTATGGTTGGCCCGCTAGATGGCGCTGCCATAGGTCAGACGGATATCAACTGCGTTTTTTTAAATAGGAACACCCCCATTTTTATTACATATTCGTGTAGTACGTAAAGAAATATGAATGTTTTAGTTGGACCACTTTTCTCGCTTTGCGATAGATGGCGCTGTAATAGTCATAAACGTATAAGTACGTGGTATCACATAACATTCCGCCAGTGCGGACGGTATTTACTTCGTGTTACATTACCCGTGTTAAAATAGACCGTTTACCAATTGCGGAAAAGGTCGATATCGTGTTGATGTATGGCTATTGTGATCAAAATTCCCAAAGGGCGTGTGCTATGTATGCTGCTCGGTATCCTGGACATCATCCAAGTGTCCGGACCGTTCGCCGGATAGTTACGTTATTTAAGGGAACAGGAAGTGTTCAGCCACATGTGAAACGTCAACTACGACCTGCAACAAATGATGATGCCCAAGTAGTTATTTTAGCTGCTGTCGCGGCTAATCCGCACATCAGTAGCAGACAAAGTGCGCTAGAATCGGGAATCTCAAAAACGTTGGTGTTGAGAATGCTACATCAACATCGACTGCACACGTACCATATTTGTATGCACCATGGCGACGACTTTGAACGTCGTGTACAGTTCTGCCACTGGGCACAAGAGAAATTACGGAACGATGACAGTTTTTTTGTACGCCTTCTGTTTAGCGACGAAGCGTTATTCACCAACAGCGGTAACGTAAACCGGCATAATATGCACTATTGGGCAACGAAAAATCCACGATGGCTGCTACAAGTGGAACATCATCGACCTTGGCGGGTTAATGCATGGCGCGGCATTATGGGAGGAAGGATAATTGACCGCCATTTTATCGATGGCAATCTATGTGGTGCGATGTATGCTGATTTCCTACGTAATGTTTTACCGATGTTAACACAAGATGTTTCACTGCATGACAGAACGGCGATGTACTTCCAACATGATGGATGTCCGGGACATAGCTCGCGTGCGGTTGAAGTGGCACTGAATAGCATATTTCATGACAGGTGGATTGGTCGTCGAAGCACCATACGGTGGCCCGCACGTTCACCGGTTCTGACGTCCCCGGATGTCTTTCTGTGGGGAAAGTTGAAGGATATTTGCTATCTTGATCCACCGACAACGCCTGACAACATGCGTCAGCGCATTGTCAATGCATGTGCGAACATTACGGAAGGCGAACTACTCGCTGTTGAGAGGAATGTCGTTACACGTATTGCCAAATGCATTGAGGTTGACGGACATAATTTTGAGCATTTATTGCATTAATGTGGTATTTACAGGTAATCACGCTGTAACAGCATGCGTTCTCAGAAATTATAAGTTCACAAAGGTACATGTATCACATTAGAACAACTGAAATACAATGTTCAAACGTATCTACATTTTGTATTTTAATTTAAAAAACCTACCTGTTACCAACTGTTCGTCTAAAACTGTGAGCCATATGTTTGTGACTATTACAGCGCCATCTATCACAAAGCGAAAAAAGTGATCCAACTAAAATATTCATATTTATTTACGTACTACACGAATACGTAATAAAAAATGGGGGTTCCTAGCAAAGGAAGATGAAAATTTAATAGTCATAGGGGAATGGAATGCGACCGTAGGGGACTGATTAGAAGAAAGGGTTACGGAAGAATATGGGATTGGTAGTAGGAATGAGAGAGGAGAAAGGCTAATCGTGTTCTCCAGTAAATTTCAGCTTGTAATAGTGAAGACTCTGTTCAAGAATCGCAAGAGAAGGAGGCATACTTGGAAAATGTCGGGATATATGGGAAGATTTGAGTTAGGTTATATCGTGGTCACACGGAGATTCTGAAAACAGATACTGGACTGTGAGGCATAACCAGGAGCAGATATAAACTAAGATCACAATTCAGTAATGATGAAGAGTGGATTGAAGTTTAAGAGAATCCTCAGGAATAATCAGTGCACAAAGAAGGGGAATACGGAAGTACAAAGGAATGAAGAAATACGCTTGAAATTCTCTAAGGATGCATTTGTAGAGATTTCGATAAATAATAGCTCAGTAAGCAGTTCAGTTGAATGTACACCTGTAAAACGGGCAATCACAGAAGTTGGAAAGAAAAACATAGGTAGAAAGAAGGTAACTGTATAGAAATCACGAGTAACGGAAGAAATACTTCATCTGATCAATGAAAGAAGGAAATAGAAAATGTTCATGGAAATTCGGGAATACCGAAATGCAAGTCATTTATAAATGAAATAGATAAGAGGTGCAGGGAAGCTAAGGCGAAACGGCTGCATGAAACATGAGAAAGAAATGATTGACAGAAGGACAGACTCAACATATAGAAAAGTCAAAACAACCTTCTATAAAATGAAAAGTAATAGTAGTAACATTAAGAGCACAGTAGGAATTCCACTGTTAAATGAGAAGGAGAGAGCAGATACGTGGAACGAGTTCATTGAAAGCCTGTATGAGGGGGAAGACTTATCTGATGACGTGACAGAAGAAGAAACGTGAGTATACAGAAATGAGATATGCGGGCTTTCAAAAAAATTGATGGTAACCCTCAACTACATAACCTCAGAATCGGAGTTGAAATATTAAATGTTTTGGTTGGTTTCGTTGTCTAGGGGCTGGGATATGTAGTTGCTTCATTACAAGCCAAATACTGTCTACAGTATACAATATGAATATACACTAGAATCGAATGGTCGAAGGTTCCTATCACTCGGCAATTGCGAACTTTGAATGTAACATGGAACTTTATAAATGAAAGATTGCAATTAAATGAAATCTGCAGGTACTATTTTTAATGAATTTAAATGCTGAGTACGATAACAGAAGTACCTTTAAGAATGCCGTTTATTACTGCAAAACACTTATTGGTGTCGATGGTCCAGCAATTAAATAAAATATAAGTTGAACAACAGGGAAAGAATAGATTCCTACTTCACATAATTAGTTATGAGGCCGGCCGCGGTGGTCTAGCGGTTCTGGCGCTGCAGTCCGGAACCGCGGGAATGCTACGGCCGCAGGTTCGAATCCTGCCTCGGCCATGGGTGTGTGTGATGTCCTTAGGTTAGTTAGGTTTAAGTAGTTCTAAGTTCTAGGGGACTTATGACCTAAGATGTTGAGTCCCATAGTGCTCAGAGCCATTTGAACCATTTTTTAATTAATTATGAACAACAACGTAGCTCGCGAGATATTCAATCCAAACGCATGCTACGTCTTCACTGGAGAAGCGACGGAAATCTCACAAGTGCACAAGTCGGCACTACGAAATATATCTCCCGCGACCACGCGGAAACTGCTCAACACTCTCCAATTATTTCCCGAAACCGTCCGTCGCTCCTTCCCGTTCAGCACTGACCGTGTCCACTCACCCGAGGCATCTCACCCACTTTCCTACAGTCTCTCCATTGACTTCGGTAGTCGCCTACTGCAGTAACGAGCGCTGTGATTGGCTAGAGCGCTCCCGCCATGTCTCCGAGCCAATGCACACTCACAAACGAATTGAAACACATATGAACTACTGGAATTACATATAAATAATTTGAAATTAAATAAATATTCCAACGGCTGGACCATAAACACGTTGTAACACACATTATTAAATACATAAGCAAATTAAATAAACATATATCAGAGGAATAGCAATAAAAGTAGGCCAGTGGCCTAATGTCTCTGTGCTTTCTAAAACACAGTAAATATTTGACCAATTTCTTCATGAATAGTATATATCGTATATAAACAAAGACATAGACGAATAAATATAATTATAAGTATGCTGCTACCGTTTTTTTCGTGTAACTGTCGAGTACTTATGGCCTGACGTGATCAATAGTAATCGGCCACTTTGACCTACAATAACTCATGTACTGTTCAAGTAACTTGCGCCTGTAATTCATACCGTTTACGCTAATAGCTTTCTAAAGACACGTCGACCGACAAAATCGGATGAACCGTTTAGATTTTAGAAATTCATTGCTGGGTGTTACTTCTTTAGTTTACTGTCAGATACTTTGAGAGGCACCCACATGCCTTGCTCATACTGTGGCATCAAGCAGTCAGGCCTGCAAGATGAGTGGTCTGCCAAGCGAGTGGATTAATTCTCATTTATCGAGTAACATGAACTCTCGTACTCACAATTAAGTTACAAGTTATCCTCCTGTATGAATAATACGCAACGGAAACGCACATCTGACTATCAGTGATTTACAGAACTCAGACTGTTCACTACGCACTGGCAATACCAAATTTTCTTTATGCCTTTTATTTAACGGCTTTTATCAACACGTGGCCACCGCACTGAATATGAATGGCGCACACATTATAAATTCCGGACATCATGACAACATACAATTCGAAGGAAAAGTCCACCAATCTTTTTCTTTTCACTATCTTATTAATTCCGATAAATTCTATAACCTAAACACACAAATTTTATAACCTACAACAATAACACATGAGAAATTCCGCCCAGTGGGCATGGCTTTACACTGGTGAATCTTTATATTATGGTCTCGTAATTATTTAACGCTACAGTGCACTTTCTGGATAGGATGGTGGATCTTTTATTATTTCTCACACTTCGACTCTCACAATCATCATCACGAAACTTTCCTCCAGACCGAGCGGTACAGAAGGAACAAGCATAACCCACTAATCTTTTGAAACTACCTCGCTACTCTCCCATGCAAACCACACATACCCAAACTACATGACATACACTACACTACCATATGAAATACTACACAGGTAATAGTCACAATATTATCACTTTCAGCTTTCCCACTTCAATTAATATTTATCCCAGTTTCACACGACACTGCCCCACTTCGTAATTCTACCTTCCTACTATGAACTCTGGAGATATATGCACGTCTTCCTGTGCAATGCAAGCCAAGTGGCGTTGCTGGATAGACGGCCGACTCACCTTGTTTCTCTCTCAGAGTTTGAATCTAGCGTCACACGGAATCATATCACGCAAAGTAATATTAAGAACATATTCATCACACACGCGAGTCCTCAACTGATACCATGGACGAGTACTTCTCTTTATCCTTTGTCTCATACACAGTTTGAGACTCACACAGTACTCACCACGTGGAAGTACTCGTCTCTAATTTCAAGTCCTGCACACGCCATTTCTTAAATATTTCAACTTATGGTACACACGCTATTTCTTAAATATTTCAACTTATTGTACACACGCTAGTAATTCAGCTTAACTTAAGCACACGGAAGTATTTCAACTTATTGCTACACGTGGTTTCATTGTGACCGTTGGTCACTTCTGAAGATTACTACAATCCCATTAATATTACCTGCCTGACATTTAATTCTCCCCACAAAAGTTCCTGAATTAGAGAAATTATTATTTCAAACTACTCTTAAATATTCCACATGCATACCATGCCTCCACTCTTTCGTCATTACGGAGCACAAGTAAAACGGGTCATAACAGCACAAGATCCAGCGGCAGAGTGCCGAAACATGGCCGTTCTCGAGGTCCTCTCGCACCTCTGCTGAAGTGGGGCAGCACCTTGCTACCGGATTGGTCAGCCACATTTCAGGCGCTGAAAGCTCAGGTAAATTTCATCTCTTTGGTCCCACCAAAGGTGGCCAAAGGATCGTCTCAAAGATGATCATATATTCACATTCACTATCTGCAGTTATCAGACGACCATACATTCATTCATTTCACAGATCTCACCAAACTGGACGTAGGGATTTATTTTGTGGGAGTGCATGTGTGATCAATAAAATAAATAAATTGTCATTCTTTCCCACACTGGTATCCGGCTTCACTGTATTAATTGAAATTGAGTTATTTTACAAAAAAAATGTGTTGTTCTGACAAAAATAATGAAGTATGTTGTACCTATTTTCAATGTCGGGCAGTACTGTACCCTTTCAACTTAACTTTAAACTAATAAAGATACTGAAAATCTGATTACCCCATCAGCATCATCGTGCAAATAATGGTAATGTAAATGTTTCTTTTTAAGGTACTGTGATTCCTCTGGCTATTATTAATTTGTACATGAACTGTGAAATGTCTGCCATTGTGGTTACACAAAGTCTGCCACCTTTGGCACTCCCAGCATACAAATCTTCTTCATCGACACAAAGTACAGTCCTCAACACAGCATCAACATGGAATTCCCAGCCACGCGCTCGGCCTAGACCATGTGCTGGGGCTGCCCCTCTTGCTCCGGCTAATGTTTGCCACCGCATGGTTGCTGATGAGCACCGGCTTGCCGAGCGGCCCGTGCGGCCACGCCAACTCCGAACTTAAGATATTTTCAGGGCGCCACAGCTCGCCCGTTACCTCACAGAAGTATTAGAGTCAGAATATAAAAGAGCTTTGGAAGACTTAAGATCGAATAAGTCAGAAGGGATAGATAACATTCCATCAGAATGTCTAAAACCGTTGGAGGAAGTGGCAACAAAACTAATAATCATGTTGGTGCGTAGAATGTACAAGCCTAACGATATACAGTTGTGTCCTGCCCACTCGTCAAATGTGGGGTACCTAGGAAACCTGCTTCTCGTGTCGCTATACAATTCAAGGAAATCGTATTAATGAATTTTATTACAGAAACTAAAATGGCAATACTTAACTTTGAGAATTTACAATGATGTGTTGCAAACAAATGGCGACAGACAAATAAGAAGTCTCTTCAGTATATCTACATCTATATTTATACTCCGCAAGCCACGCAACGGTATGTGGCGGAGGGCACTCTACGTGCCACTGTCATTACCTCCCTTTCCTGTTCCAGTCGCGTATGGTTCGCGGGAAGAACGACTGTCTGAAAGCCTCCGTGCGCACTCTAATCTCTCTAATTTTACATTCGTGATCTCCTCGGGAGGTATAAGTAGGGGGAAGCAATATATTCGATACCTCATCCAGAAACGCACCCTCTCGAAACCTGGACAGCAAGCTACACCGCGATGCAGAGCGCCTCTCTTGCAGAGTCTGCCACTTGAGTTTGTTAAACATCTCCGTAACGCTATCACGGTTATCAAATAACCCTGTGACGAAACGCGCCGCTCTTCTTTGGATGTTCTCTATCTCCTCCGTCAACCCGATCTGGTACGGATCCCACACTGATGAGCAATACTCAAGTATAGGTCGAACGAGTGTTTTGTAAGCCACCTCCTGTGTTGATGGACTACATTTTCTAAGGATTCTCCCAATGAATCTCAACCTGGTACCCGACTTACCAACAATTAATTTTATATGATCAAATCGTTCCGCACGCATACTCCCAGATATTTTACAGAAGTAACTGCTACCAGTGTTTGTTCTGCTATCATATAATCATACAATAAAGGCTCCTTCTTTCTATATATTCGCAATACATTACATTTGTCTATGTTAAGGGTCAGTTGCCACTCCCTGCACCAAGTGCCTATCCGCTGCAGATCTTCCTGCATTTCGCTACAATTTTCTAATGCTGCAACTTCTCTGTATATTACAGCATCATCCGCGAAAAGCCACATGGAACTTCCGACACTATCTACTAGGTCGTTTATATATATTGTGAAAAGCAATGGTCCCATAACACTCCCCCGTGGCACGCCAGAGGTTACTTTAACGTCTGTAGACTTCACGCCATTACAACTCGTAATACAAGAGAAGTAGTACAGTCCCCGAGTTGCTGCTATACAAGTGCCTGTTCTTGACGCTGCCGTCGAAGTCGGCGAACTGCTAGTCTTCAACTGGGCTGCGGCCTCTTCGTGTCGAGGGCGGTGTCGTGGTGTTGTCCTCCTAGAGAGGTGTTGGTCCGAATGCTATTGGCTGACGTCTTCCTCACAGCCCTCTCTCCTCTAACGTTCCCTACCGGCGTGCAGGCGCTCGACTTTACACCGGAACATATATCATCTGGCTTTCTGGAAAAATATCATTCACACAATTCCGAAGGCAGGAATAGCCGACAAGTGTGGGAATTACCGAATAACCGAACAAGCAACTTAATATCTTATGCATCCAAGTTGCTGACAAGAATAATTTACAAAAGAATGGAAAAGAAAACTGAGGTTGTGTTTGATGACGTTCAGTTTGGCTTAAGATAAGTGCACCAGAGAGGCAATTCTAACGTTGCGACAGGTAATGGAAGCAAGGCTTAAAAAAAAGAAAAATAAATGAATACACGTTCTCTCTGGTGAGCAAGATGTATGAAACAGGCGATGTATCCTCAGACTTCAGGAAGAATATAATAATTCCAATCCCAAAGAAAGTGGGTGTTGACAGATGTGAAAATTACCGAACAATCAGTTTAATAAGCCACAGCTGCAAAATACTAACACGAATTCTTTACATACGAATGGAAAAACTAGTAGAAGCCGACCTCGGGGAAGATCAGTTTGGATTCCGTAGAAAAATGGGAACACGTGAGGCAATACTGACCTTACGACTTATCTTAGAAGAAAGATTAAGGAAAGGCAAACCTAAGTTTCTAGCATTTGTAGACTTAGAGAAAGCTTTTGACAATGTTGACTGGAATACTCTCTTTCAAATTCTAAAGGTGGCAGGGGTAAAATACAGGGAGCGAAAGGCTATTTACAATTTGTACAGAAACCAGATGGCAGTTATAAGAGTCGAGGGCATGAAAGGGAAGCAGTGGTTGGGAAGGGAGTAAGACAGGGTTGTAGCCTCTCCCCGATGTTATTCAATCTGTATATTGAGCAAGCAGTAAAGGAAACAAAAGAAAAATTTGGAGTAGGTATTAAAATCCATGGAGAAGAAATAAAAACTTTGAGGTTCGCCGATGACATTGTAATTCTGTAAGAGACAACAAAGGACTTGGAAGAGCAGTTGAACGGAATGGATGGTGTCTTGAAAGGAGGATATAAGATGAACATCAACAAAAGCAAAACGAGGATAATGGAATGTAGTCGAATTAAGTCGGGTGATGCTGAGGGAATTAGATTAGGAAATGAGACACTTAAAGTTGTAAAGGAGTTTTGCTATTTGGGGAGCAAAGTAACTGATGATGGTCGAAGTAGAGAGGATATAAAATGTAGACTGGCAATGGCAAGGAAAGCGTTTCTGACGAAGAGAAATTTGTTAACATCGAGTATAGATTTAAGTGTCAGGAAGTCGTTTCTGAAAGTATTTGTATGGAGTGTAGCCATGTATGGAAGTGAAACATGGACGATAAATAGTTTGGACAAGGAGAGAATAGAAGCTTTCGAAATGTGGTGCTACAGAAGAATGCTAAAGATTAGATGGGTAGATCACATAACTAATGAGGAAGTATTGAATAGGATTGGGGAGAAGAGGAGTTTGTGGCACAACTTGACCAGAAGAAGGGATCGGTTGGTAGGACATGTTCTGAGGCATCAAGGGATCACCAATTTAGTATTGGAGGGCAGCGTGGAGGGTAAAAATCGTAGAGGGAGACCAAGAGATGAATACACTAAGCAGATTCAGAAGGATGTAGGTTGCAGTAGGTACTGGGAGATGAAGCAGCTTGCACAGGATAGAGTAGCATGGAGAGCTGCATCAAACCAGTCTCAATAACAACAAATGAATACACATTCTTAAGATTTGTCACCCTGGAAAAAGTGTTCGACAATGTAAAGTGGTGCAAGATATTCGAAGTTCCGAGAGAAATCGGGGTAAGGTGTAGGGAGACACGTGTAATATACAATATGTACAAGAGCCAAGGTGGAATGATAAGAGTGAATGACCAGGAACGAAGTGCTCGGATTAAAAAGTGTGAACGACAGGGACGTAGTCTACCGCCCCTACTGTTCCATCTATACATCGAAGAAGCAATGATGGAAATAAAAGAAAGTTCAGGAGTGGAATGAAAATTCAGGGTGAAAGGATATCGATGATACGATTCGCTGATGACACAGCTGCCCTGAGTGACAGTGAAGAAGAATTACATGATCTGGCGAATGAAATTGACTAATGAGTACAGAAATGGACTGAGGGTAAATCGCAGAAAGACAAATGTAATGAGAAGTAGCAGAAATAAAAACAACGGAAAACTTATCAGGTTAGCTGATCACGAAGTAGATGAAGTTAAAGGAATTCTGCTACTTAGGCAGCAAAATAATCCATGATAGATGGAGCAAGAATGACATAAAAAGCAGACTAACACTGGCAAAGAGCGCATTCCTAGCAAGGAGAAGTCTACTAGTACTAAATGTAGGTCTTAATTTGAGCAAGAAATTTCTCAGTATGTACCAGGTGGTCGAAAAGTCAGTATAAATTTGAAAACTGAATAAATCACGGAATAATGTAGATAGAGAGGTACAAATTGACACACATGCTTGAAATGACATGAGGTTTTATTAGAACCAAAAAAATACAAAAGTTCAAAAAATGTCCGACAGATGGTGCTTCATCTGATCAGAATAGCAATAATTAGCATAACAAAGTAAGTCAAAGCAAAGATGATGTTTTTTACAAGAAAAGCTCAATATGTCCACCATCATTCCTCAACAATAGCTGTAGTCGAGGAATAATGTTCTGAACAGCACTGCAAAGCATGTCCGGAGTTACGGTGAGGCATTGGCGTCGGATGTTGTCTTTCAGCATTCCTAGAGATGTCGGTCGATCACGATACATTTGCGACTTCAGCTAACCCCAAAGCCAATAATCGCACGGACTGAGGTCTGGGGACCTGGGAGGCCAAGCATGACGAAAGTGGCGGCTGAGCACACGATCATCACCAAACGACGCGCGCATGAGATCTTTCACCCGTCTAGCAATATGGGGTGGAGCGCCATCCTGCATAAACATCGTACGTTCCAGCCGGTGTTTATCAGCCAGGCTGGGGATGATGCGATTCTGTAACATACCGGCGTACCTCTCACCCGTTACGGTAGCAGTTACAAAACCAGAATCACGCATATCACCGATAACGATAGATGTGGTAAACCCAACCCATACCTTGACTTTATCGACGTGCAATGGAGTTTCCACGACAGTGCTAGGATTTTCGGTAGCCCAAATTCTGCAGTTGTGGGTGTTGACAGACCCTCGGAGCGTGAAATGAGCTTCGTCGGTCCACAACACGTTACTCAACCAATCGTCATCTTCCGCCATCTTTTGAAACGCCCACAAAGCAAATGCCCTCCGCTTCACTAAATCGCCAGGTAACAGTTCTTGATGCCAATGGATTTTGTACGGATAGTATCGGAGGGTACGCCTAAGTGCCAACCAAACAGTAGTGTATGGAATGCCGGTGCGACGTGCGACTGCACGAGTGCTGACTTCCACGTGGATAGACGAACCCGCTACAGTCTCCATTTCTTCCTGAACTGTCTCAGCAGTGCTCGGTCGGCCACTACTGGATCTATCGTGTAAACAACCCGTGGCTTCGAACTTCGAAATCATTCTCGCCACAGTCGCATATGTCAACGGACCTTTACCCGTTCGAATCCCCTTCTTATGGCGATAGGGTCGTAACGCTGAACTAGCACATTCCCCATTCTGATAATGCAGCTTCACTAAAAACGCCTTTTCAGGTAACTTCAACATGCTGCGACTGCTGGCGCATCTGATTCTCTCTCTCATTACAACTCCTTTTATACACGATTGTCATGCGCAGTCACTGACGTTTTGCTGTCCAGCGCCATCTGTTGGACATTTTGTGAACTTTTTTTTTGTTCTAATAAAACCCCATGTCATTCCAGGCATGTGTGTCAATTTATACCTCTCTATCTACATTATTCCGTGGTTTATTAAGTTTTAAAATTTATACTGACTTTTTGATCACGCGGTGCATCTGGAGCACAGCATTTTATGGTAGTGTAAAATGAAATCTTTGAAAATCGGAACGGAAGAGAATGGAAGCATCTGAGATGTGGTGCTATAAAGAATGTTGAAAATTAGCTGGACTGAGAAGATAAAGAATGAGGAGGTTCTCCAGACAATCGGCGAGGAAAGGAATATGTGGGAAAAAAGGGCCATTCCGTTCATCTGATATTCCAAGACCTTTGCCATCTCTGAGAGACTTGTTACGTTATCATCAGACCTTAATTTTCTTCTTCGTTCCTTGTGGACGTTGGTTGCCTTTCGAAGTTTCTCTTCGCTTTTCGTTAACGCTTGTTCAGTGTAGGGAAAGAATACCTTTCCTGTGCCATTTGTATAAACTGTATGAACGACTGATTTTAAACCGCATAGCAAACGCAGGCCAAAAGCTCATTCCCCAACAAGCTGTATTCGGACCCGCAAAATCATTCGCCAGTCAAATCTTGTCCAGAGCAAAACAAATAGAGGAAGGGTTCGAAAACAAACAAATGACAGGTGTACTGCCGGCAGATTTTAATTTCTGCATATAAATGCGTCAGAACTACAATGTACATCTGAAATACAAACTAGACAATGTTAGAAAACGCTGGAGAGTAAGGAAAATCGATGACGTCGATGTAAGTATGGTCTCGCCCGGAGCAGTGGCCTGCTCTTCCTTTTATTTAATCAATACGCGAATGATCAACCAGCACCAGACCATATTTTTTGTATGTTGACGGTATGGCTGTTACTGAACAAGTAATCAAGTCTGAGGAAGTAGAATGAAAAACACGTTAATCATCATATTGTGAACATTGCCAAGAGAACTTCCTCAGACCAAATTCCTTAAAGACACAGCATAGCGCTCTACACCTTCGCACAACACAATCAAACAGGAAGTTGAACGTTACCTGGAATGACAGCTATCTGGATCATACGGACGAACCAACATACATACCCGGTCGTCGTGCTGGGCAGATAACAGACACACAAATGTCACTATGAGGAGAGCCCCCAAACGGAACAACTTCTTGAGGAAACCAGCGAATAGTAAACGGGAAGCCAGACCAACTGTATTAAGAAGAACTCCCCAAGCACTTTGCTTGTCCTCGGCATAATATGCATGCCATGTATTGGCCAGATCCGCACTTGCACACCAACACCTCTTGTGAGGCTATGTAAAGTGATTCGACTCTTGAGATCCTGAAACCAGAAGAGTTGGACATGAGCGCGCAGATAAATTTAAAGACACTTTCGATGAGCCCCACCGCCTACACGATGCTTCATGGGGACCTAGCACAGTTAAATACCGGAAGACGATCCTTGCTACTGATCTAAATATTCCCTAAAAGGACTATCCTGCCTCGAAAGAGAACAGATGCCCACCGGCAATACATCAAGCTGGAAAATTCGAAAAACACTGAAGCGCATCAGAACGGGTGTAGGCCTACTCAATTCAAATCTAATTAAATAGGACCTCAAGGACGAAGCAAAGAACAAACGGGAATGTGATGAAGTCCGAGACACGAACGTCTTCTTCTACAAAGCTCCAATTACTTCACGAGATGTACCTCTGCCAACCTGCGACTTCAGAAGAATGAAGTTCGGGGCATGGTTTTCTATTTAGTTGAAAAACTTTAAAAGAAATTTGCTAGACACGAAAACGTAACGTAAAGTAAGGGACTGAATAATACAAGGGATGGGCTGCACCTCTTTCAGGTTCTTCTCATCTAATGCTCCCAAAGTCCCAAAGACTGGAGAGTTGGACAGGTCACACGAATATTCAAGAAAGGTAGTAGGGGTAATCCACTAAACTACAGGTCCATATTATTAACGTCGAAATGCAGCAGGATTTTGGAACATGTATTGTGTTCGAACATTATGAATTACCTCGAAAAGTCCGCCCCCGGTAGCTGAGTGGTCAGCGCGACAGCCTGTCAATCCTACGGGCCCGGGTTCGATTCCCGGCTGGGTCGGAGATTTTCTCCGCTCAGGGACTGGGTGTTGTGTTGTCCTAATCATCATCATTTCATCCCCATCGACGCGCAAGTCGCCGAAGTGGCGTCAAATCGAAAGACTTGCACCAGGCGAGCGCTCTACCCGACGGGAGGCCCTCGTCACGCGACATTTCATTTCATTTACCTCGAAAAGAACGTTCTATTGACACGCAGTTAACCCGGACTCAGAAAATACCGTTCTTGTGAAATCCACTAGCTTAATTTTTGTAGGAGAATTTGAGGTAGTTTCCCGACTTGATAGACCACAAGTGTCCCGTATCAAACTGTTCGTCTCAACTCGCTACCTCAATAAGCTAATTCAAATTGGCCTACAAAAACCACGTAAACTACAGCGCATGCGCGTCCAGAGAGTTTTTCAACATTCTCGCGCTCTCTTCGCACAAACCATCAGTTCTAGAGAAAAAATTAATAGGGCCGTTTTTGTAGGAAATGTAATATAGTTTAATTTTGTACTGTGATACGTTTTCGCAGGCGGGTGCGGTTTTCGAGTTATTCAAGAAAAACATACAAAAGTGATATTAAATGTGTTCTACTTGTGAAACCATTCGGAATAGGGCATACGTCCATGAGAAGGTTTTTATTCAGAATCACTAATACTATCACCCCTCAAAGTAAGTACCTTTCCTCCTGGCTCACCCTGTATATTGACAGGCCAATGGCAGAATACCCAGACTAGTAAACAGGCGTCGATAAGACGCCCGAACTGCCTATTTCTGAGCCAAAAATATCCCTTGAGAATGAGAAGAGTTACCCTACAATAAAACACCGTATGATAAAAGCGAATGAAAATAAGCAAAGAAGACTAATTTTCGTGTCGAACGAATAGAAAAAATGGCAGGATTAAGTCTTTGAATAATTTCCTGAAAGTGGGCTTTCCACGACAGTTTAGTATCTGTCTGACCACCTGGAAATTTAAACTGTTCAGTTTCACTAATCGTATGCCCATTCTGTGAAATTAAAACGTCAGGTTTTGTTGAATTGTGTCTTAGAAACTGTAAAATCTGAGTCTTACTGTGATTTAGCGTTAGTCTATTTTCTACAAGCCATGAACTTATGTCATGAACTGCACTATTTGAAACAGAGCCAATATTACACACAACACCCTTTACTGCCAAGGTAGTGTCATCAGTACACAGAAATATTTTAGAATTACTTGTAATACTAAATGGCATGTCATTTACATAAATAAGGAACAGGAGTGGCCCCAGCAGTGATCCCTGGGGCACTCCGCCCCCCCCTCCCCCCATTTGACTGGACCCCATTCAGACCCAACATCACAGCCATTCTCAACACTGTGAATAACGACCTTTTGCTGTCTGTTATTAAAGTAAGAGGTGAACCAGTTGTGAGCTACTCCTCACGTTCCATAATGGTCCAGCCTCTGGAGCAATATTTTGCGATCAATACTATCAAATGCCTTAGTTAAATCAAAACATATGCCTAGCGTTCGAAACCTTTTGTTTAATCCACCCAGTACCTCAAAGAGAAAAGAGAATATAGCATTTTCATCTGTTAAACGACTTCTAAAGCCGGACTGTATGTTTGATAGCAAATTATGTGATATAAAATGATCAATTAACCTTACATACACAACCTTTTCAATAACTTTAGCAAACACTGATGGCATGGCAATAGGTCTAAAATTGTCTACATTATCCCTTTCTCCCTTTTTATAAAGCGGCTTTACTACTGAGTACTTAAATCGTTCAGGAAACTAGCCATTCTTAAAGGAAAAATTACAAATATGGCTAAGTATAGGGCTAACACTTGCAGTATAGTACTTTAATATTCTGCTAGGCCTTCCATCGTATCAGTGAGAGTCATTAGTCTTCAGTGATTTAATTATTGACTCAATCTCCCCTTTGTCAGTATCACAGAGGAGTATTTCAGACATCACTCTGAGAAAGGCATTTGCCAAGAGAGTTATATCATACCCTGTATAAACTAAGTTTTTATTTAATTCACCAGCAATGCTCAGAAAATGATTTTAAATACTGTACATATATCTGACTCATCAGTAGCAGAAATATTTTTGCTATGAACTGACTTTACATCGTCGACCTTGTGCTGTTGACCGGACACTTCCTTCACAACTGACCATATGGTTTTAATTTTATCCTGTGAATTAGTTTTTCTATTTGCCTACCACATACTCTTTGCCTTCCTAATAACATTTTTAAGCACCTTACAGTACTGTTTATAATAGGCTACTGTATCTTGACTGTGAGTACTTCAAACATTTTGATATAATTTCCTCTCTGTTCTACATGATATCCTTATCCTACTAGTCAGCCACCCTGGCTGCCTTTTACTGCTAGTACCCTGTTTAGAACGTTCTAATGGAAAGCAACTCTCAAAGAGCATGATAAATGAGTTAAGAAAAGCCTTAATGAGGTTTAAAACACTCCCTCTTACCGTTGGATTAGCTTTCCTAAGTAGTTTGTAATTATATGTGACATTTGTTTAAAATTTGTGCATCTCGGTCTGAAAAGCCATTCACCCTTTCACGAACAGAATGCCCATCTAGTAATGAACAACGAATAAAAATATTGTCTATGGTTGTGCTAGTGTTCCCCTACGCCCTGGATGGAGAAAACACTGTTTGCATCAGATCATATGAGCTTAGAAGATGTACCAACATACTTTTTGTTGCACAATCGTATAAAAAATTAATATTGAAGTCACCACTTATAACTAACTTTTGGTGCTTCTAGCTTGAGCAGAGATGCTGTGAAGTCAGAGTTAGGGGACCTATGAACAACAACAATTAGAAGTTTAGTTTCACTAAATTCAACTGCCCCTGCACACCATTCAAATACCTATCCAGTACAGGGCCGTGATAGTCTATGAACTCGAATGGAATACTGTTTTTTACGTACATGGCCACTCCCCCTGGAACTCCTTGAAAAACAGCCAGATAATCTGTAACCTGGTAAAGAAAGACTCTGAACTGTCAAGTTATTTAAGTGGTGCACCGGTATATCAATAATATCAGAGACAACATCTATAAGCAGTTCACTTTATCTCTAATACCTCTTACATTTTGATGAAATATGCTAATTCCTTCTCTACTTGGATACTTGACCTCCTCTGAAGGCGATTCCTTTGTCAGAGGAACTTCCTTTACGCAGGTATACTTATCAGTGACTTCAATTTAAAAAAAAAGGTGCAGCTCTAACACCAACTAATACAGGAATTTTTCCATGAGTGATCCCACCATCACCAACTATACTGTCACCTATAAGCTATGCCAGCCTAGCCCTTCCCATACCTATTGAGGTGCAGGCCATGAATAGTGAAACCCAATCTATTGATAGACTCAACTGGCACCACTGCAATGTGAGCCATGCCCTCTGACATCAGTGCCTTCTCCAGCCCCATGTCAAGACGCCTAACAGCAGCATTAAGATGGGGCCGATGATGCATGAAGTGCATATTAGTGCCACCAGTTTGAGTAGCTATCTTCACTGGGTCACCACATACGTCGTATCCCTCGTTCCTACCAACCACAATCACTACATCACTACCTGATGCTCTTTCGTAAAATTCCTGCATAGCTCCCCTATGTTATCAGTCACTGTAGTCAACCCTGCACTAGGCTTCACAATGCTGGCGACCTGGTACTCACTCCCCAACACTTCCTGCAACTGCTGGCCCACACCTCTAACGTGCGAACTACCTAGCGACAGAACCGTCATCTTTCTGTTAGAACTTGCAACTGACTAAAATTCCTAACTGCTAAAGACTGCTGCATGTTTCCTACACCTACAGCTACTACATGCTGGCTTCAGAGTATTCAGTGCTGTAGTGTGTAGTTCTGCTTGAGGCATGCCAATTTATTTTAGTATGTTGACGACTCCCAAGGATTGTGTGTCTATTAATTCGTTATTACTCGCGCGGATTTTGACGATGGTAGGTTTCTTCTCTTTTATACTCTACCGACATTTCTAGCTGTGTTTTAATTTACATTTCGTTCATTCTGCAATGGTTTGTGCTCATAGGTTTTATTCTATCATACGTGGAATGTCATGTGTTGTCTTGGCTCATCTTTTTACTGTGTTTTGAATATGTATTAGTGATGATGCATGTTTCGGATCGGATGCTCATCTGCCGTTTCATGTAAGGTTTTACCGAGGAGAGACATGTTTTACGCTCACTTGTACCTTGGAATTCGTGGCACATGGAGTATTAGTTTTGTGAGTACATAGCTTTACTATCTACTTTGTTCGGTAGGATATGTTGACTACTAGTGTTTTTACTTACGTAGTTTTATTCTGTATGCAGATAACATCTGGAGATATGTTTCATAGTATGAGACTGGCCTTCATACAGTGAAAAAGAAATAAACAGCTATTAAGCAATTGGACTTTCACTCCGTTTTAATATAGACTGTTTTACCAAATCTGATTTTAAACTGTTTGATTGTCTTTCACGTTACGTACAAATATTTTAGCTGTGGTTGCCCCACCTATAAGGTTATCAGGAACAAGCTTACGAAAGCGGATTCAGGCTTTGCCTACAAGGAATTTAGAGAACATGTAACGTGCGCGTGGGGCACACAATGCTCCTTAAAGCCTGTACAATGGTAAGTGAGCGGGGTTCACCTTACGAGACAGGATTTTCGTATAGGTATTAACCGTGTGTACCTGAATGGTGGCAAATCAGACTTACACCCACTCTGTAATAACAATGATCCGTCAAGTAAGTTCAAAATGCAATTACACGTCAGTATGTACCAAAACCAACACTGAAGATGCTACCTATTTAATGATAATACGGTCGACAGCCTAAATAGGCATTAACTGAGTTTCTTCCCTGTACAAGTTGGTAGATATTCATGCAAAACAACAAGTAGTAACACTGCATAATATAATAGAATTTTAGAACCAGAAAATCTATTGAACTGATAGTTTCACGTTCTGTACTGATATGGAAAAACCATGAATACATAACACTACACTATAATGTATACTACAAAACTTCGTACTGTCTATTGATCTGATTAAAATCGGGCATAGGTTACCCTAGAAATAGGACTTTCGAGCCACACACAAAATGTCAATTTTCATAAAGATAAAACACTGATAAATTTTGGCTTTTATATTGACTTTTACTTTTGTTGGTCAAACCAACGTGGAACACTTCAGAATTCAAATGAATAAAAAGGGGGGGGGGGCTGAAACTGTTATGATCACTATATTAAAACAATTGAGTACAGAAATTATCATGCGTTCAAGATTTCCAATATATGAGTTACTACTCTTTTTATCTTATTTACTTCTCATTTCAATACCTTTATATCTGTCTCGAAATAATTAAACTTCATTACTATACAATATTAAAGTTATCTTTCAACTTCATTAGACCTTCGTTATTCATTTACTGGTTCGTTAATAAAACAGTTCTTTAAACACCATTCTAACATAACTAGGTTTGCAAGTAACTATTATTAATACAAAAATTAATTTTTTTATTTCGGGACACTCGGATTGCACAACATTTGGAAAGAACCCTGTCTAGGTTAGTTGTGAGGATAATTAAATGACGGGAAAGTTCTGGTAAAATTTAGGTTATTATTGAACTGTTCACTCTATGGTACATACGAATACAGTACTAAAAGTTTCAACCTGCTTGTATCGATGCGGCAGTTGGCAGGCGGCGAGATGGCGAGGCACAGAGCACACATAGAACCACAGCTATGGCTCTTGACGTATCGGCACTTTAATTCTTCTCAGCGTCGCATTAATTTTCCATTTAGTGGCTATGGAATTTTGCCATGCTGTGGGGGCGTTGGGGCAGAGTACCCGAGGCTCAGTGAAACTACGTCTTCCAGGAGAGCCTCCTCACTCCAGAAGGTGTTGCTCAGACCAGTGCCAAACTCCAACAACTACTACTGAGTCCATTGTGCCGTGCAGTGCCCATGCGCATTTCCCCGCGCTCACCTGCCATCCACCTTTTACCGCTCCCTTACAGACAGGGTATTCACCCGAAGTTTTGCACTCTACATATCCTAACACATTGCCTACGTATGGACCAGACGCACAGTTACAATTTTAAAAATCTTACAACAGTTTCAACATTTGTTACATTTCAATTCTATTACAATATTAATTGACGTTTAATATAAACATTAATCTTCACGTTGAAACTCGTTTACAGTTTTCTTAACACAATGGCATGAAACAAAAAAAAAAAAAAAGAAATGAAAGCAGAACATTAATTACACAAGTTTATCGAAAAATCATAAGAAAAAAGTGTTATATGTACAATAGGACAGCGTTGTTGTTGTTACACATGCCCCTGTTTCCAGTAAATTTCACTAAATGCAAATTTGATGAGAACACTAAACTTTATATTTATACAGGGGTTCTGAATATTTTTGTGTATGTACTATCATAAAATTTTATATCACAAAACTTCCTTTCACTCACATGATATAGGTCTATACTTTTTAACATATCAAGAACATTTACCTATAATTTACTTACGTGCCTTTGGCACAGTCCTATCTCTTATCACAACATGATTGAAATAGCAAATTACTTATTATTAAATTTCTCAGAGAAATAAATTCAAAATCCGAAACACAAACACTTAACTACGAAGCACATACAAATACCTATATACTCTAAAAGACAATATGTTGCTGCTTGCATTGAATGGCAGTCCATTTCCTTATTTACTAATAAACACACAATACTATTTATAAAAATTACTACACACATTTGCTGCCTGTTATTCTGATTTGGGCAGTCTATTTCACACCATTTTATCACACCACCTGTACCACACTTACAATTCTCATTTGACTATTTATCTGCCCTCTTTGGTGTTTGGCAGGCCTTTATATTATGACTCACATACTGCCCTCTTTGGTTTTTGTTAGTCCCATCTTTTATTTGGCTTGCAGCATTTACCCTTTCTTTTCAGCCCTTTTTTCCATACAGCTCTACATTTATAGTACATTTGGTAATCTGAAACTTACGTAAGTACATTAGCACACTGACCATGGTATACATACAATTACAAATACTTGTTACATTTAGAATAAAATAATTTCATCGTTAGATACAGCACATTTACTGCAGATTGCTTTCTGAGTGTACTTACGTCAGTCACTCCTAGGAACATACAGTTTCAGGTCCACAACGTTTCTTACACCTAAAGGTCTCTTGGATTTTGGATAGATCAGGTAGTAACCATTATCATGTGGAATGTTCTGTCCATTATAAATATATTTAAATTTGGAAATCTCATGGTTCACAAGATTTTTCGTGGGTTCTTAAAAGAACATAATCGCCAATTTTAAATTTTGAAACTTTCAGGTTTTTATCATGTCTTTTAGATCTAGATTCAGCTTTTCGCTTTGCCCTTTTTCTGACTAATTCTTTCTTTTGACTCAACCCCAAGCTTGTACAGGGTGGAAACTCTAGTTTTTCATCAATTAAACTTTTACTTCTGCTGCCTAACAAAATTTCTTCCGGTGCGAACCCAGTAGATTTCTGATGTAAGGTGTTCATGACTTTCTCAAAGTCCGACATAAATCTGCCCCAGACTCTAATTCATACCCCTTCCTGTTTTTTCCACAACGCATCTTGGTCGACTGTGACATCGTCCCAAGATACGTTCCTGACCTATCAACCATTTATATCTTGTGGTTTCCTCGGTTTCTGGAGTTCAAAGTCTTTGCTTACTTCAACTCTTTGCAAAATAGACACTGAGTCGTCAGGTGGCTCTTTCTTTCTGTGTTCCGTCTGGGTTTTGTTTTGAAACTTTGTCATCAGTATGTACATTATCGCAATTAGCTGTATTCCCATTATTTTCACTAGTATCGAAATACTCATCATCTGAACTATCGTCAGAATCTGACCATTCTGGATCGCTTTCAGGTTCTAACATAAAAGCTTTTCTGAGACAGGCACTAAGTTCTTCCTCTGCATTTTCGTCAGGCTTTAATTTTAACTCAATATCCTCTTTAGGCAAAACGGCCTCATTATCAGCTTTACTCACATCCACTGTTACTTCATATTTAGTGTAATCCTCATGGACTTCAATTACTCTTAGGTAATTACCTGCCCCTTCCCCACGGTGCCTTTCGGTAACAGCTTGTACTGTTGGCGGATCATTAACAGAAGTTACTTTCCTCATCAATGCTTAGGATTTCATCCTCCAATTCCTTCCTATCTTTAACCATCGTCCTATCGGCAGCACGCGTACTTCGCGAGGCGCTATTTACTCTCTCCACTTCAAATTCGGGCCACGTCACCTTATCGACATACCTACTATTTCCTTTTTCACTAATTAACCTCCTTGCCTCATACTCCGTCTTAAATTCTCCCACTCACATTGCTCGAATCCCTTGTACAGATCGTCGATCTGCACACGCCAATCAATTACTTCTGCTAATTCATTCTCGTCATTTACTTCATTGTTAACACTGCTAACCGCACCTCTTTGTGTATCCACTGTTCCATTCACTATTTCCTTCGCCATGGCCAGCTCTTACGGCAATGTTCATACCTAATTCTGCCGCCTTGCTAGCGACTTCTCTCTGAACAGCTGTTCTGCTAGGCTGGGCCGTTGCCCTCTGATGCTCCACTCACCTGTTAACATGTAGCGCTCTGCGTGGCGAAGATGAGTCATCTGCGCTCGCACCTGATGCTTGTTTCACAACAACACATTGCGTCGTTCCATGCCTGTCTCTAAGCTGTCTCATAACTTTACTGTCAGTCTGGTAATGTTTCTTAAATCGGGGCCGGTATGTTTTGTCCGCTTCTGTTTGGCCCGCAACGTTCGCGGAAATCAGTTTTCCGCGTCATTATTATCTTGCGTGGTGTATCCTCTACCGCGACCTGGATAACCCCCTCTTCCTCATCCTCTCTACCTCTCTGTATCATGTTGACGCGAAACCCATCGCCGTCATTTCTCTCGTCATTATTGCGATTATTTCTGTTACTAAAATTCTGATAATTGGCACGACTTTCGTGCCAATGATCTTCGTCTTCGACCCTTTCGAGAAACGCTTGGAAGCTACGATGATTGCTTCCCACATATCTCTTTAAATCTTCTGGAAGCTTTTTATATAGCTCACATACGATTTCATAGTCGGATCTTCTCCCTCTTAAATGTGTCAACTTTCGGTACCAATATTGGGAGAAATCTTTCAAAGAATTCCTGCCCCTGTTATTATGAAGTTTGGCCATGATAAACTCGCGCCACAAATGATCCTGTTTTTGTTCGGACCAGTGTTCTTCCATAAACTTTTGTTTAAACTCTTAGAACATCATTAGTTCGGTATTCAAGTTAATTCCCCAGCGCTTAGCAATACCTGCTAAGGCGCTAATTACTACGTTTATCTTCTCCTGACCAGACAAGTGTTCAGGAAACATCCTCTCGCAATTTTTGATGAAATCCAACGGATGCCTTCCGTTATGTTTTTTGGAGGGATCGAAGCGTTCCTCACCTTCCAGCAGCTTCGTAAGTGGCGTACCATTACAGACAACACCAGGCCTATCTTTGATTTTACTCTCGAGATCGAAAATTTTGCCTTGAATTTTCGATGTATTTTGTTCACACTTTTGCACACATCCGATAACTTTTTCGCCTACATTTCTTTCAGTATCTGAAACTGCCTTTTTCAACTGTGAGAGTCCATGTTGGAATTCGTTTACGATCTCAGTTTTAAGACCGAAAACTTTTTCGTCTACTTTTGTTTCAACTAGAGGCTCTACTTTCTCTTGGATGTTGAGAATTTCAACATCAAACCTACTGTTAATGTTGTCAATTTCCCCCTGCATAGTATTCGTATTTTTATTAATTGTGTCAGTTTCAGACTTCATAGTATTTACTACAGAGCTTAATTTACCCACGTTTTGTTCTAGCTGTTCTATTTGTTTACTAATTTTAATTCCTTGTTCTTCGACCTGTGCTTTAAGCTGACCAACTTGTGATTTAAGCTGCTCGTCAACGTGTGTTTTAAGCTGATCATTCTGTGTTTTAAGCTGCTCGTCAACGTGTGTTTTAAGCTGATCATTCTGTGTTCTGAGCTGCTCGTCAACGTGTGTTTTAAGCTGACTAACCTGATTACTGACTTGTCTTTGAAGTTGATCATTCTGTGTTTTGAGCTGCTCATTCTGTCCTGCAATTTGTTTGGTTAATCGTTCAAATAAGTCGTTCATGCTTAAAATTCGCACACTGTTTTGTTCTACGGAAACGGTGTATTCCGATCCTATTTCAAAATTTTTTTTCGGTTATTTCTTTATCTGTGGTGAATCAAACATGTCAGTGGATTCGTTTACGTACCCACTATCATCTACAAAGTCATCCTCTACTTCCTGTTTCATTCATTGCGGTGTTCTAGGCAATCTCGACATTTCAATCTGTTCGTTAACGTGTTCGTGGTATTGTATGTACGCCAATTGTCTTCCGCTAACGCCATCTGTTGTCTGGCCGCGTAAACTTCTGTCATTGCCAGCCGCGTCTTCCATTACGCTCGGCACATCTACTGTGTCTACGTTCTTGTCCATACTGAACGCAAATTACACCTCACTACCGTACTTGACGTTCACTGCTATTTACTTTAATGAATAATATTGCAATTCGTGCCACTGAACATCCACTGTTCGGTACTCACGTTAATTTGTGACCGAAAACAACTGGATGTCCTGTCACCGGGAGCCACTTGTAACGTGCGCGTGGGGCACACAATACTCCTTAAAGCCTGTACTATGGTAAGTGAGTGGGTTTCACCTTACGAGACAGGATTTCCGGATAGATATTGACCGCGTGTACCTGAATGGTGGCAAATCAGACTTACACCCACTCTGTAATAACAATGATCCGTCAAGTAAGTTCAAAATGCAATTACACGTCAGTATGTACCAAAACCAACACTGAAGATGCTACCTATTTAATGATAATACGGTTGCCAGCCTAATTAGGCATTAACTTAGTTTCTTCCCTGTACAAGTTGGTAGATATTCATGCAAAACAACAAGTAGTAACACTGCATAATATAATAGAATTTTAGAACCAGAAAATCTATTGAACTGATAGTTTCACGTTCTGTACTGATATGGAAAAACCATGAATACATAACACTACACTATAATGTATACTACAAAACTTCGTACTGTCTATTGATCTGATTAAAATCGGGCATAGGATACCCTAGAAATAGGACTTTCGAGCCACACACAAAATGTCAATTTTCACAAAGATAAAACACTGATAAATTTTGGCTTTTATACTGACTTTTACTTTTGTTGGTCAAACCAACGTGGAACACTTCAGAATTCAAATGAATAAAAAGGGGGGGGGGGGGGCTGAAACTGTTATGATCACTATATTAAAACAATTGAGTACAGAAATTATCATGCGTTCAAGATTTCCAATATATGAGTTACTACTCTTTTTATCTTATTTACTTCTCATTTCAATACCTTTATATCTGTCTCGAAATAATTAAACTTCATTACTATATCAATATTAAAGCTATCTTTCAATTTTGTTAGACCTTTGTTATTCATTTACTGGTTCGTTAATAAAACAGTTCCTTAAACACCATTCTAACATAACTAGGTTTGCAAGTAACTATTATTAACACAAAAATTAATTTTTTTCAATTCGGGACACTCGGATTGCACAACATTTGGAAAGAACCCTGTCTAGGTTAGTTGTGAGGATAATTAAATGATGGGAAAGTTCTGGTAAAATTTAGGTTATTATTGAACAGTTCACTCTATGGTCCATACGAATACAGTACTAAAAGTTTCAACCTGCTTGTATCGATGCGGCGGTTGGCAGGCGGCGAGATGGCGAGGCACAGAGCACACATAGAACCACAGCTATGGCTCTTGACGTATCGGCACTTTAATTCTTCCCAGCGTCGCAATAATTTTCCATTTAGTGGCTATGGAATTTTGCCATGCTGTGTGGGCGTTGGAACAGCGTACTCGAGGCTCAGTGAAACTACGTCTTCCACGAGAGCCTCCTCGCTCCAGAAGGTGTTGCTCAGACCAGTGCCAGACTCCAACTACTGCTGCTGAGCCCGTTGTGCCGTGCAGTGCCCGTGCGCATTTCCCGCGCTCGCCTGCCATCCACCTTTTACCGCTCCCTTACAGACAGGGTATTCACCCGAGGTTTTGCACTCTACATATCCTAACACACTGCCTACGTATGGACCAGACGCACAGTTACAATTTTAAACATCTTACAACTGTTTCAACATTTGTTACATTTCAATTCTATTACAATATTACTTGACGTTTAATATAAACATTAATCTTCACATTGAAACTCGTTTACAGTTTTCTTAACACAATGGCATGAAACAAAAAAAAAAAAAAAAAAAAAAAAAAGAAATGAAAGCAGAACATTAATTACACAAGTTTATCGAAAAATCATAAGAAAAAAGTGTTATATGTACAATAGGACAGCGTTGTTGTTGTTACAAACACAACAGGGAAATGGTTGGTCACCTGTATCCAACTAGATGTACGCATTGTAACCTGATCGGACATTTTGCTCCATGCTACCAATCTCACCAGCGTTTCCTTCGATCTGCAGGAGATACGGACATCTTGCTATTGATTGCAGAGAATGCTGTTGGCTAGCTGTGCCGCGGAGGAAACGGACACACCCATTGGCTAAGGAGGACATTGTAGGCTAAAAGATACGGAGATCAGAGGATCACTTAAGCTAAATGAGATGAGGATGCGTTAACCATATTTGGAAATTTTCTTTGGGAGAAGACGAACATTCAGCTAAACTTAAAACTCGCTGCGACTTGAAAAGATAAACTAATGCTGAATGGCGAAGCCCACAGTAAACTTGAAAGAGGTCAGGAGTCGTGGCTTGTTGTTTTCTTAATTGGTTTTTGCTGTCTCGATAGAAGAGTGCATCTTATTAATTATTTCATTTGTGAGTGTGGTAGTTGCGTGATTCAATGACACACTCTATGGAAGCTTATTTATTTGGTTGATTCCTACAATCACTGTTACCAAATGAAGGATTCCAAATCAGGGAAGTAAATCGATGAAATTCTCGGGTGCTGATTTTAGAAAGTTTGGGATTAATTAGAAGACGGATATTGTAAGACAAGATTGCTCAATTAGCAGGACTAACAGTTCAAAATTGTAGACCGAGCTGTGATAAAAACTTTGATAGCAAGAACGTCAAAATTGTAACTGCAGGATGTGTGAATATGAGTGACCGAGATGGCGGGTCTTAAGTGGAGAGTAGAGAGGAAACCAAGGGCGACAGGGACAGTGTATGTGTTGTCGAGAACCCCGATGTGCCGCAGAATGCACAGGTACGGGCATGTCCTCTAGGAATTCAGATACACTCCTGGAAATGGAAAAAAGAACACATTGACACCGGTGTGTCAGACCCACCATACTTGCTCCGGACACTGCGAGAGGGCTGTACAAGCAATGATCACACGCACGGCACAGCGGACACACCAGGAACCGCGGTGTTGGCCGTCGAATGGCGCTAGCTGCGCAGCATTTGTGCACCGCCGCCGTCAGTGTCAGCCAGTTTGCCGTGGCATACGGACCTCCATCGCAGTCTTTAACACTGGTAGCATGCCGCGACAGCGTGGACGTGAACCGTATGTGCAGTTGACGGACTTTGAGCGAGGGCGTATAGTGGGCATGCGGGAGGCCGGGTGGACGCACCGCCGAATTGCTCAACACGTGGGGCGTGAGGTCTCCACAGTACATCGATGTTGTCGCCAGTGGTCGGCGGAAGGTGCACGTGCCCGTCGACCTGGGACCGGACCGCAGCGACGCACGGATGCACGCCAAGACCGTAGGATCCTACGCAGTGCCGTAGGGGACCGCACCGCCACTTCCCAGCAAATTAGGGACACTGTTGCTCCTGGGGTATCGGCGAGGACCATTCGCAACCGTCTCCATGAAGCTGGGCTACGGTCCCGCACACCGTTAGGCCGTCTTTCGCTCACGCCCCAACATCGTGCAGCCCGCTTCCTGTGGTGTCGCGACAGGCGTGAATGGAGGGACGAATGGAGACGTGTCGTCGTCAGCGATGAGAGTCGCTTCTGCCTTGGTGCCAATGATGGCCGTATGCGTGTTTGGCGCCGTGCAGGTGAGCACCACAATCAGGACTGCATACGACCGAGGCACACAGGGCCAACACCCGGCATCATGGTGTGGGGCGCGATCTCCTACACTGGCCGTACACCACTGGTGATCGTCGAGGGGACACTGAATAGTGCACGGTACATCCAAACCGTCATCGAACCCATCGTTCTACCATTCCTAGACCAGCAAGGGAACTTGCTGTTCCAACAGGACAATGCACGTCCGCATGTATCCCGTGTCACCCAACGTGCTCTAGAAGGTGTAAGTCAACTACCCTGGCCAGCAAGATCTCCGGATCTGTCCCCCATTGAGCATGTTTGGGACTGGATGAAGCGTCGTCTCACGCGGTCTGCACGTCCAGCACGAACCCTGGTCCAACTGAGGCGCCAGGTGGAAATGGCATGGCAAGCCGTTCCACAGGACTACATCCAGCATCTCTACGATCGTCTCCATGGGAGAATAGCAACCTGCATTGCTGCGAAAGGTGGATATACACTGTACTAGTGCCGACATTGTGCATGCTCTGTTGCCTGTGTCTATGTGCCTGTGGTTCTGTCATTGTGATCATGTGATGTATCTGACCCCAGGAATGTGTCAATAAAGTTTCCCCTTCCTGGGACAAT
Source organism: Schistocerca cancellata (assembly GCF_023864275.1). NCBI lineage: Eukaryota > Metazoa > Arthropoda > Insecta > Orthoptera > Acrididae > Schistocerca > Schistocerca cancellata. The sequence continues at coordinate 573,356,114 of NC_064632.1, forward strand.
GAATTCACGGTGTTCTTATTTCAATTTCCAGGAGTGTATAAAACGCAACTTTTGACCCAATTCAACGGCGGTCATCGAGGTTCGATTGAGCCGGCCTAGTAAATCAGTGAGAAAAACCACCTGAGCGAGAGATGAGATCTTGGTACTAGGGGTTAAGTTCATAGATTAGATGAAACAGGGAACTGAGAGGGTGATGGGTGAAATTGAGCATAGGGAATTTCAGGTTGGTAACCACAAAACAATACACTACTGGCCATTAAAATTGCTACACCACGAAGATGACGTGCTACAGACGCAAAATTTAACCGACACGAAGAAGATGCTGTGATATGCAAATGATTAGCTTTTCAGAGCATTCACACAAGGTTGGCGCCGGTGGCGACACCTACAGCGTGCTGACATGAGGAAACTTTCCAACCGATCTCTCATACACAAACAGTTTGAAACGTTGTGATGCCTCGTGTAAGGAGGAGAAATGCGTACCATCACGTTTCCGACTTTGATAAAGGTGGGATTGTAGCCTATCGCGATTGCGGTTTATCGTATGGCGACAGTGCTGCTCGCGTTGGTCGAGATCCAGTGACTGTTAGCAGAATATGGAATCGGTGGGTTCAGGAGGGTAATACGGAACGCCGGGCTGGATCTCAACGGCCTCGTTATCACTAGCAGTCGAGATGCAGGCATCTTATCCGCATGGCTGTAACGGATCTTGCAGCCACGTCTCGATCCCAGAGGCAACAGATGGGGACGTTTGCAATACAACAACCATCTGCACGAACAGTTCGACGACGTTTGCAGCAGCATGGACTATCAGCTCGGAGGCCATGGCTGCGGTTACCCTTGACACTGCATCACAGACAGGAGCGCCTGCGATGGTGTACTCGACGACGAACCTGGGTGCACGAATGGCAAAACGTCATTTTTTCGGATGAATCCAGGTTCTGTTTCCAGCATCATGATGGTCGCATCCGTGTTTAGCGACATCGCGGTGAACGCACTTTGGAAGCGTTTATTCGTCATCGCCGTACTGGCGTATCACCCGGTGTGATGTTATGGGGTGCCATTCGTTAAACGTCTCGGTCACTTCGTGTTCGCATTGGCGGCGCTTTGAACAGTGGACGTTACATTTTAGTTGTGTTACGAGCCGTGGCTCTACCCTTCATTCGATCCCTGCGAAACCTTACATTTCAGCAGGATAAAGCACGACCGCATGTTGCAGGTCCTGTACTGGCCTTTCTGGATACAGAAAATGTTCGACTGCTGCCCTGGCCAGCACATTCTCCAGATCTATCACCAATTGAAAACGTCTGGTCAATGGTGGCCGAGCAACTGGCTCGTCACAATACGCCAGTCACTACTCTTGATGAACTGTTGAAACTGCATGGGCAGCTGTACCTGTGCACGCCATCCAAGCTCTGTTTGACTCAATTCCCAGGTGTATCAAGGACGTTATTACGGCCAGAGGTGGTACTGATTTCTCAGGATGTATGCACCCAAATTGCGTGAAAATGTCAGTTCTAGTATAAAATATTTGTCCAATGAACACCCGTTTATCATCTGCATTTCTTCTTGGTGTAGCAATTGTAATGGCCAGTAATGTACGGGAGGATAGGAAGTTGTATGTAGTAGGGCGGTTTGACCCAGGATTAGGCAGTGAAAGGTGAGATTAATGATCGATCTTGATGCTGGATGGAGGAATCTTTGGACTATAAACAATTCTTATCGATATGGAAGTTCTGTGTTTGCAGGAATGATGACAGGACAGTGCACCTGACATTTTGGGCAAAACAGTTTGATCACTCTTCGCCCCCTGCCTGGTCACTGGGACAATGCTTGAAATTTCTTTGCGATTACCTCGATCGTGAAGCACTGATGAAAATGCGGATGGCGAAGTTACGACACACATCGTACGAGTAGTAAGGTGTGTTAGATGAAAGCAAAGCATGATCGTGAAATGCTGGTTGACATGCATTGCGAGGTGCCGGGGCAAGCAGTGTATTTAACACTAAATTCTTCTAGAATCTCCATATGTAAATGATGCTCTAAGCCCCCCTATTCTAACTCCGACTTTTGCTGTTGCACATGGATTAAAAAAATATACGCGAACTGACTGTAATCAACCCTGCAAGTGGAGTAGAAAAGAGTTTGGCACCTGCAATAATTTAATTTGGTAAATAAGTTAAATTATTGGAAGGTTTCATTAACGTAGTGAGAAATGATGGGTTGCTCTACCGATTAACAGAATGAAAGTTCTGTCCAAAATAACAATATGATTTATTAAGACTAAACACAAAATAATAAACAAAAACACATGAAACATTTATAATACATCAAATTGGCTCAAATTGGATACTCAAACAAACGCTATGAAGGTGAAGTTGTCCCTAAACTAGATTGTGAGGTCTAAGACGAAGTGGTATGTGGAGCCAATTCCTTGCCACTCAAATCTTAAGAGAGACACACAGCTAACCCAACATTAATTGCTGCTACTCAAGACAGAACAAAGTTAGAAAAAGACGAACAGGCGCGCTCTGCTGAGCTGTGATTATCACCTAGGAAAATCCCTATCTGCCGGTGCTGGGGACATACATTACCAAACTGTCTTCTTAACTGCCAGAACACGATCCGGTGTACCGGAGGCGATGGCTGGTTGCTTCGACATCCTCGACCGAAAGGCGACAGCCGACTACCTAGAGCACCCGTACAGGCCGAACACACAACATTCCCGCCCCCACGACAGTGGCCGTGGTTAAACGTTCCAATCAGCAACTCGAAAACCGGCGGAAAATTCCACTCTATTGCCGGAGCACTACCATTCCACCAATGGAGATTCTTGGCGCCAATTTCTGCGCCGATTTTGCTACGTCACGGAGCTATGCCCTGAGTAAGCCAATCACAGTTACTATTTTGCAGAAAGCGCGTGAATTTTCCCGCCACAACTGCCTGGGTACAAAAGTCATTCCCACGCCTTGCTGGTAGCCCGCCAGAAAGTGTTTTCGCTAAGTTTCTGCGAAGTAACGGAACCTCTAGCCCAGCCGCTACTTCAGACCCCTCCGGGCGTGTCTTTTGACAATGTCGGCGTCTGAAAAGCATTCACTCGACTTCCTCACACCCGTCGGCTTAACGCTTTCCAGATCAGCAGAGCCCGCCTGTCACCGGACCACGCGGGTGACGAGAGACGCTGCGTGGGAAGTCCGCGTGTGAAGGAATAGCGACTTTTCACTGCATGCAATTAGAGAGGAAAATCGTAAGATAGAAATATGAGAGGGGGCTCATGCCACCTCTCAGCATCAGGTCACAGGCGACATCGCTGGCTCACTTCACAGCTGCGCAAGCAGAGACGCCCGGGGCGGCTGACGCTGATGCACTGGGCTCAAGTCTCAGCTGAGGTGCCGGGCCGAGGTGACGTTGCGGCACAACGAACAGGTAAGCAGGCGTAGCGAGTAACTCACAATTACAACGGCAGCAAACCGAGGTGGGCGGGGCAGTAGGCAATCCCGCGTCACCAGGCGCCTTCTATGACTACTTTACGCGCTACTCGAGAAGGAATTAGTGTTCACTAGGAAGCTACCTGTAAACAAAGGTTACGTGCTTCAGCGAAAAGTGTCACAAGGGGCAGGCTTCAGGTGTGGGTAGAGCAGTGGAAAATGGGGAGGAAATTAAAAGATTTACGTGAGAATAGAGCAGGACATAATGACTACATCAGCAACAAGCTGTTAACAAAGTAAGGAAAGAAAGAAAATGAAAATAAAGAAAAGCAGAAAATCTTCTTATACTGTATTATACTTTTGTATGTCAGATACTTTCACGACACACAGGGTCTTATAAGATTGTATGATGCTTTAGGGAAGGGAATTAATACTATTTTTGTTCAATTAAACTCAGCCGTTACTGGGCACCAGCAAAAAAACAATACATCAATGCATCGTTCCTTTTAAGCGGACACTGTCTTCCCGTGAATATATTCCAGTCACATAGTAGGACAAGAATACTCATCACTTACATGCCTGACATAAAAAGTGAAGCACCAGGAAGGAGAAGAGGAAACGAAATAAAACTTCACAGGTTGAGAGAGTATGTGAAGTTATTTCAGTAATTGTAAAGTCGAGTCAAATTTGCAAAGAATTTGGCAATGTGAACACACTTATCAGTTGCACCCTCTCTGGCCTGGGTACATGTGCTGAGTATCCTCTACTGGGGGAAAATACTCCCCCACTCGGATCTCCGGACAGGGACTACTAACAAGGATGTCGTCATCAGGAGAAACAAAACTGGCGTTCTACAGAACGGAGAGTGGAATGTCAGAGCCCTTAACTGAGCAGATAGGTTAGTAAATTAACAAACGGAAATGGATAGGTTAAAATTAGGTGTAGTGGTGATTAATGAAGTTCGGTGGGAGGAGAAACAGGAATTTTGGTCAGGTGATTACAGGGTTATAAATACAAGATCAAATAGGGGCAATGCTGAAGTAGTTTTAATAATGAATAAAAATTAGGAAAGCGGTTCCGCTACTGCGGGGTATTGCAGGAGTAGGACTAATACTGAATAAATAATAGGAAAGCGGTTAAGCTACTGCGAACAGCATAGCGAACGCATTATTGTAGCCAAGACAGACACAAAGCCCACGCCTACCACAGTAGCACAAGTTTATATGCCAACTAGCTCCGCAGATGATGAGGAAATTGAAGAAATGTATGATGAGATAAAAGAAATTATTCAAGTAGTTATGGGAGACGAAAATTTAATGGTCATGGGGGACTGGAATTCGATAGTAGGAAAAGGAAGAGAAGAAAAATGAAGTAGGTGAATATGGACTGGGGGTAACGAAAGAGTATGTCGCCTGGTAGAATTTTGCACAGAGCATAACTTAATCATAGCTAACACTTGGTTTAACAAACGTGAAAGAGCGGTGTATACGTGGAAGAGATCTGGACCCACCGGAAGGTTTCAGATTCATTATGTAGTGCTAAAGCAGAGATTTAGTAACCAGATATTAAACTGTAAGACATTTCCACGGGCGGATGTGGAGTCTGACCACAATTTATTGGTTATGAACTGTAGATTAAAACTGAAGAAACTGCAGAAAGGTAGAAATTTAAGGAGATGGGACCTGGATAAAATGAAAGAATCAGAGGTTGTCGAGACTTTCAGAGGGAGCATTACGAAACGATTGACAAGAACAGGGGAAAGGAATATAGTAGAAGAAGAATGGATAGCTCTGAGCGATGAAATAGCGAAGGCGGCAGAGGATCAAGTAGGTAAAAATGTGAGGGTTAGTAGAAATCCTTGGATAACACAACAGATACCGAATTTAACTGGCGGAAGGAGAAAATATGAAAATGCAGTAAATGAAGCAGTCGAAAGGAATACAAAAGTCTCAAAAATGAGATCGAGAGGAAGTGCAAAACGGCTAAGCGGGAATGGCTAGATCTCAAATGTAAGGATGTAGAAGCATATACCACTAGGGATAAGATAGATTCCGCCTACAGTAAAATTAAAGAGACCTTTGAAGAAAAGAGAACCACGTGTATGAATATCAAGATCTTAGATAGTAAACCAGTCTTCAGTAAAGAAGGGAAATCAGAAAGGTGGAAGGAGGATATAGAGCAACTATACAAGGGTGATGTACTTGAGGGCAATATTGTGGAAATGGGAAAGGACGTAGAGGAAGATGAGATGAGAGATATGATACTGCGCGAAGAATTTGACAGAGCACTGAAAGGCTGAAAAGACAACATTCCGTTAGAACTACTGATAGATTTGGGAGAGCCATACATGACAAATCTCTCCCATTTGGTGAGCAAGATGTATGAGACAGGCGAAATACCCTCAGACTTCAAGAAGAATATAATAATTCCAGTTACATAGAAAGCACGTGCTGACGAGTGTGAGAACTACCGAATTATCAGTTTAATAAGTCACGGTTGCAAAACACTAACACGAATTCTTTACAGACGAATTGAAAAACTGGTAGATGCCGACCTCGGGTAAGATCAGTTTGGATTCCGTAGAAATATAGGAAAAGATGAAGCAATACTGCCCCTACGAATTGTCTTAGAAGCTAGGTTAAGGGAAGGAAAAACCTACGTTTATAGCATTTGTAGACATAGAGAAAGCTTTTGACAATGTTGACTCGAAGACTCTCTCCAATTCTGAAGGTGGCTGGGTTAAAATACAGGAAGCGGAAGGCTATTTACAATTTGTAAAGAAACCAGAAGGCAGTGATAAGAGTTCAGGGGCACAAAAGGGAAGCAATGGTAAGAAGGGAGTGAGACCATGGTTGTAGCCTATCCCCAATGTTACTCAACCTGTACATTGAACAAGCAGTAAAGGAAACAAAAGAAAATTTTGGCTTAGGAATTAAAATTCAGGGAGGAGAATTAAAAAAAAAAAACTTAAAATTTTCCGATGACACTGTAATTTTGTCAGAGACAGCAGAATACTTGGAAGAACAGTTGAACGGAATGCACAGTGTCTTTAAAGGAAAACAAGGGTATTGGAATGTAGTCAATTATATCAGGTGATGCTGAGGGAATTAGATTAGGAAGTGCGACACTAAAAGCAGTAAATGAGTTTTGCTATTTGGACCGCAAAATAACTGAGGATGGTCGAAGTAGAGAGGATATAAAATGTCGACTGGCGATGGCAAGGAAAGCATTCTGAAGAAGAGAAAATTGCTGACATCGGGTATAGATTTCAGTGTCAGGAAGCCTTTTCTGAAAGTATTTAGAGGGAGTGTAGCCATGCATGGATGCGAAACATGGACGATAACTAGTTTAGATATGAGAATAGAAGCTTTTGAAATGTGGTGCACAGAAGAATGCTGAAGATTAGGTGGGTGGATCACGTAACTAATGAGGAGGTACTGAACAGAACTGGGGAGGAGAGGAATTTGTGGCACAACTTGACTAGAAGAAGGTATCTGTTGGTAGAGCACGGTCTGAGGTATCAGGGGATCTCCAATTTAGTACTAGAGGGAAGCGTGGAGAGTAAAAATCGTAGAAGGAGACCAAGAGAATATACACTAAGCATATTGAGTAGGATGTTGGTTGCAATAGTTATTCGGAGATGAAGAGACTTGCACAGGATAGAGTAGCATGGAGAACTGCATCAAATCAGTGTCTGGACTGAAGACCACAACGACAACAACAAGCGACTTTGACAAAGGGCAGATTATTATTACGCAGATCCTGTGAACGAGTATCTCGAAAACGACAAAGCTGGTCGAATTTTCACGTCTCCTGGGTGTCTCAGTTTCTTTCCAGTGGCCCTTTGGCACCTCCATAGAACTGTGCTAAAATCAACACCTCCTTACGTATTACTATTCGACGTTTCACACGATATGTGTAGGGAAGTGTCTGGTTAGCCGGCCGGGGTGGCCGAGCGGTTCTAGGCGCTACAGTCTGGAACCGCGCGACTGCTAGGGTTGCAGGTTCGAATCCTAACTCGCGCATTGATGTGTGTAATGTCTTTAGGGTAGTTAGGTGTAAGTAGTTCTAAGTTCTGGGGGACTGATGACCTCAGAAGTTAAGTCCCATAGTGCTCAGAGCCATTTGAACCATTCTTTTGTTGTTGTCTGGTTATTTGACTATTTGTAAGGATTTGTGCCATGTCTGGAAAATTCTAGCTGAATGAAAAACAGGTGCGGTGCTAGAAATGCGCGGACGCTGTGGACAACAAGGCTCAAAATATGCTTAACATTTCAGTTCTGCTCACTATACACTGAGGTGGAAAAAATTGTGGAATACCTGCTAATATCGTGCTGGCCCTCCTTTTGCCCGCTGTAGTGCAGCATCTCTACGTGGCATGGACTCAAGTCCCTGGAGTTCCCCGCAGAAATAAAACCCATGCTCCCTGTATAGCCGTCCATAACTGTGAACATGTTGCCGGTGCAGAATTTTGTGCACGAACTGACCTATTGCAGATATCCCGTAAGTGTTCGATGGGATTCACCTCGGGCGATCTGGTTGTCCAAATTATTTGCTCGAATTGTCCAGAATGTTCTTCAAACCAGTCGCGAACAATTGTGTCCCTCTGACGTTGCGCATTTGCATCGTTGTTTGGGAACATGAAGTCCGTGAATGACTGCGTATAGTCTCCAAGTAGCAGAGAATAACGCTATTCAGTCAACGATCCGTTCAGTTTGGACCGGAGGACCCAGTCCATTCCATGCAAACACAGTTGACACCATTATGGAGCCACCACCAGCTTGCACAGTGCCTTGGTGACAACTTAGGTCCATGGCTTCGCGAGGTCTGCGCTAGAGTGCTGCAACGCTCAGTGTTTGACCGGTCACGGCTCGCCTGTTGACGGGGGGACCGAGCCACTCGTGTCCGGCCCCATATGACTCGGCTCGGCCACGTACTCGCGCCATGTCTGTTGTCCGGATTCCGGACACGCGGATAACCGAGCATGACCGGTCACCGCTGACGGCTCACCTCGCCTCGCTGCACTGTACTTTACTGTACAAATCCAACGCCTCTCTCTCTCTTTTAATACAAAAGTAACATTTCCAAGAACGGGTACGTGACACAGCTAAATTCATAAAGCACCTGGAAAGTAAAATGATATTTCAATACAATCGCACATAGAAGACGAGTCTCATTTCCAAACAAAAGAGATATTTTTCCTTTCATTTATAGGAAACATTAAATAAGTGCTTTCCCTGTAATCTAGAAGACAACCATCTTCATAAAGAAAGCATACAAAGAAGATTAAACATTTACAGACGTAACTTGTCATACGTTCCAATTGTTTGCAACATAAACAAAATTATAGTTATTGTTGATCAGCAGGAAATCACTAACGCGTTCCGGATTTAATTGGCTGCGGCAATTTGTTAGTAACATGCCGGCTTTACTAAAGCACCTTTCACTAGGTGGGCTTGTTGCTGGGATACATAAAATACGCCTTGCAACTGCAGCCAAACCTGGCTGTTTCATGTCTGCTCCGCCACTTTAAGATGTCATCATCTCCGGGGTGCATTAAAATGTACAGATCTATTTCATCTGCTGCGGATGATCTGTTGTTCCTCCATTCCTTGAAACGAGCTCTCTTTCTGGGTGGTGATGACACAGTACTTGAAGGATGTATGATAATAAACAAAAGAGACAAGTAATACAGAACTGATATGGAAATCATCGAAACATTCCCGTAAGAGACCGATGACCTCGCTGTTTGGTCTCTCCCCCCAAACAACCCGACCCCCGTTCCCATAAAAACGAGATGTTTTACGTTAATGAAATATTATACGAGTCACAACATTCCCGTTTCTCTATAATACACTTTACACTAACTATGCAAAAACGATTATGTTAATGATTGAATGTTGAACCTGCGTACGTATCACACATTTGTCGCACGGATGTGTGTGATGTCCTTAGGTTAGTTAGCTTTAATTAGTTCTAAGTTCTAGGGGACTGATGACCACAGATGTTAAGTCCCATAGTGCTCAGAGCCATTTGAACCATTTTTTGTTAAAAGAATTTCCTGCTTTTCACTTATTTCAAGCATATTAAGATAACGGAAGGACGGCCAAAGAAACGATGTTCGAGAGGTTTCTTGCAACTGTGTTTCTTTAAATGAGTGGTTCCCGACTGGAAAAACAATAAAGTGGAGCAGTTTATGCACGATACGTACCCAGTAGACGCAATGTTTTCATCTGCAACCAACAGAAATGTACTCCATACTTGGCTTTTTAGACCCTCCCGTTTCTTTAATGTGTAAACATTGGTTTCACTATTACGCCTTACTACACTGGCTTCCTCGCGCTGCATAATTACAGAGAGAGACACACCACAAATAAGAAGCCCGTACTGGCTGCAGTGTCACACGGATAGTAACACGTGTAATGTGTTTGCAGTTACGTGCTACGTATCCGGTCACGTCTTCTATTCTCGGTCACAAGAACTAGTGCGGGTAGGCTATCCAGTTAGGCTGTGCTCGCCCCACATCGTATTTTGTGCTCGCTTACTCGGTCATGCAGGACTCTATTCTGCGCCACACTCGAACCCTTACCATCAGCTCTTACCAACTGAAATCTAGTCTCATACGAGCAGGCCACCGTTTTCCAGCCGTCTAGGGTCGAACAGATATGATCAGGAGTCTAGGGGAGGCGCTGCAGGGAATAGCGTAGTGTTAGCAAAGCCACTCACGTCGGTTGTCTGCTGCCATTCGTAGCCCATGAACGCTAAATTCCGCCGCACTGTCCTAAATGATACGGTCGTCGTAGATCCCACATCACTTCACGCATTGTTACGTGTCTGTTAGTACTGACAACTGTACACAAACGCCACGGCTCTTGGTCGCTAACAAGGGGAGGTCGCCAATCGGGACACGATGATTTCGCCCAAACTGCGTGTGTAGAAATAGGTGGGTCTCCACGTCACGCGCCTTAAATACATTCCTGGAAATTGAAATAAGAACACCGTGAATTCATTGTCCCAGGAAGGGGAAACTTTATTGACACATTCCTGGGGTCAGATACATCACATGATCACACTGACAGAACCACAGGCACATAGACACAGGCAACAGAGCATGCACAATGTCGGCACTAGTACAGTGTATATCCACCTTTCGCAGCAATGCAGGCTGCTATTCTCCCATGGAGACGATCGTAGAGATGCTGGATGTAGTCCTGTGGAACGGCTTGCCATGCCATTTCCTCCTGGCGCCTCAGTTGGACCAGCGTTCGTGCTGGACGTGCAGACCGCGTGAGACGACGCTTCATCCAGTCCCAAACATGCTCAATGGGGGACAGATCCGGAGATCTTGCTGGCCGGGGTAGTTGACTTACACCTTCTAGAGCACGTTGGGTGGCACGGGATACATGCGGACGTGCATTGTCCTGTTGGAACAGCAAGTTCCCTTGCCGGTCAAGGAATGGTAGAACGATGGGTTCGATGACGGTTTGGATGTACCGTGCACTATTCAGTGTCCCCTCGACGATCACCAGTGGTGTACGGCCAGTGTAGGAGATCGCTCCCCACACCATGATGCCGTGTGTTGGCCCTGTGTGCCTCGGTCGTATGCAGTCCTGATTGTGGCGCTCACCTGCACGGCGCCAAACACGCATACGACCATCATTGGCACCAAGGCAGAAGCGACTCTCATCGCTGAAGACGACACGTCTCCATTCGTCCCTCCATTCACGCCTGTCGCGACACCACTGGAGGCGGGCTGCACGATGTTGGGGCGTGAGCGGAAGACGGCCTAGCGGTGTGCGGAACCGTAGCCCAGCTTCATGGAGACGGTTGCGAATGGTCCTCGCCGATACCCCAGGAGCAACAGTGTCCCTAATTTGCTGGGAAGTGGCGGTGCGGTCCCCTACGGCACTGCGTAGGATCCTACGGTCTTGGCGTGCATCCGTGCGTCGCTGCGGTCCGGTCCCAGGTCGACGGGCACGTGCACCTTCCGCCGACCACTGGCGACAACATCGATGTACTGTGGAGACCTCACGCCCCACGTGTTGAGCAATTCGGCGGTACGTCCACCCGGCCTCCCGCATGCCCACTATACGCCCTCGCTCAAAGTCCGTCAGCTGCACATACGGTTCACGTCCACGCTGTCGCGGCATGCTACCAGTGTTAAAGACTGCGATGGAGCTCCGTATGCCACGGCAAACTGGCTGACACTGACGGCGGCGGTGCACAAATGCTGCGCAGCTAGCGCCATTCGACGGCCAACACCGCGGTTCCTGGTGTGTCCGCTGTGCCGTGCGTGTGATCATTGCTTGTACAGCCCTCTCGCAGTGTCCGGAGCAAGTATGGTGGGTCTGACACACCGGTGTCAATGTGTTCTGTTTTCCATTTCCAGGAGCGTATTTCGCCTGAGTAGGCCTTAGGAAAGGAGAAAATGCTCTCAAAAGTTTTTCTGATTGCACTATACGCCTCATTCAGCGCTCTGTTTGTCGTTAACGGCATAGCGTAATGTTCAAGCACATTGCTTGCGAAACAGGCGACCTGGGATCAAGGTACGGTGGCTCACCGTGTTCGGTCAGAAGGTTTAGCTACCATCTGTAATAAAAAAAACTGAGTGAACGGATCAACGAACAACCTGAACGAATATCATCGGTCGTCTGCCACGAACAAATTCAAGGAACAATATAGAACAAAATGAGATCAACGAAAAAAAAAGTCCCAGGTGCTTCCTAACTTTTTTCTGTTTTTTTTTTCTCGTTGTTTTCTTACTTAGTTTCTTCAGATTGTTCAACTTTTTAGCGTATAGATTAAACACACTCAAGCAGTATATTTTTATAATTAGGCGGAAGTGTTAATGAAAATAAAGTTTCCAAAGATTCTTGTGATTACGTGCGCTACTTTTTATTCGTTATCACAGTAAAAGGTTTGAAACTTTTATGGTGACATCTGTCACAGAAACATGTGAAACATATGTATGTTTGACACCAGGCACATTTTATGAAGACATTGTTTGGGCAGTTAAAAACGGTTCAAATGTCTCTAAGCATTATGGGGCTTAACATCTGAGGTCATCAGTCCTCTTAAACCTAACTGAGGACATCACACACATCCATGCCCGAGGTAGGACTCGAACCTGCTACCGTAGCGGTCGCGCGGTTCCTGAATGAAGCGCCTAGAACCGCTCGGCCACCACGGCCGGCTTTTTCGCAGTTGTCGGAGCAATGCAGGGGCACTTTGCAGTCTTTTTAATCAGAATTTTGACTTTGCGATAGAAATAAACATGACATCTACATCTACATCTACATCTACATCTACATCCATACTCCGCAAGACACCTGACGGTGTGTGGCGGAGGGTACCTTCAGTACCTCTATCGGTTCTCTCTTCTATTCCAGTCTCGTATTGTTCTTGGAAAGAAGGATTGTCGGTATGCCTCTGTGTGGGCTCTAATCTCTCTGATTTTATCCTCATGGTCTCTTCGCGAGATATACGTACGAGGGAGCAATATACTGCTTGACTCTTCGGTGAAGGTATGTTCTCGAAACTTTGACAAAAGCCCGTACCGAGCTACTGAGCGTCTCTCCTGCAGAGTCTTCCACTGGAGTTTATCTATCATCTCCGTAACGCTTTCGCGATTACTAAATGACCCTGTAACGAAGCGCGCTGCTCTCCGTTGGATCTTCTCTATGTCACGGTTGAACCAGCGGTGTACTTTTTGGTGGAATGACCTTCATGGTACACATTGCCTCGCCTAACTCATTCGTAAGTGTCTCATCATACAATGTTGAATCTGTTTTGCCGCTCCAAGAATCCACCAACAAAAGAAATTTATTGTCTGCGAAGTATGGCTTCAATGTTGTTTCCAAGAATGTTGGATAAAGCTCTTTTGTTAGTTTCCCTGACATGGGACAAGTAACGACAACATTTTCGTACACACCTTCTAATTTTTTTACAGTGGCGGCAACCCGTGGACCGAATTTATTCGCAGGCTGTTGCAAGCATAAAAACACAAGGGTTAAAAGTTTCCCTGAAGCGCTTAAACTGCACTGTGCTGTGTAAGAGTGGGTGGTCTTCGATAGATCGAGTTTCTTCACCATAACAGTCTTTGCACCTTTGACATCCAGAGACATGTTGTACGTTGACTCATACTGACAGACGGTCTGGTCGGTGTTAATTATATAGTCGATGTTGAAATGTGGCATTAAATGTCTCATCTGCATATGAAACTTCTCTGCTGCTGTCACTGTTTCGACCGAAGTTGCGACATCATTTTTGCTGACGAATTTCGTGACTTTTCGCTGCCTTATCGAATATTTTTTCTTGAAGGATTTTGCCCAAGTATTAGAAGCACGGAAGTGAAAACTCTCCGACAAATACGGGAATGCAGCGGTCATTGCCCTTTGCTGTTGGGTTCTAGTCGTCACCTTTTCATAGCAGCGCCGTGCATCTTGAAATTTTTCCCATGTTTCAGAGTCAGTTAAGGACAACTTTTCATGTCTGGTGCCACTTTGGTGTGCTTCTTTCTTCCAAATTTTAAGATAATCCATTTTCTTCGGGATTGGGAATCTAGACTGCAATGTAGCAAATTTCCATTTTGGATGGGCGTCAGCAAATTCCAGGACCTTCTTCTTGTCAGCCATTGTTGCTGATGTACGTGAGGAACTTGTGGAGAAATCTTCAGGAGTATAATCCTCATCTGTACTTGAAGAAGTCACTTGTGACAGATAAAAAGAGACTGCATATGATAAACGCGCGCGCGCGCGTGCGTGTGTGTGGGTGTGTGTGGCAGTGTGTGTGTGTGTGTGTGTGTGTGTGTGTGTGAGAGAGAGAGAGAGAGAGAGAGAGAGAGAGAGAGAGAGAGAGACAGACAGACAGACAGAGAATGAGATGTCCCACGTACCTCTTCATAAATATTTTCTTCCTCCGCCGTTGTGGCCGAGCGGTTCTAGGCGCTTCAGTCTGGAACCGCGCGGCTGGTACGGTCGCAGGTTCGAATCCTGCCTCGGGCATGGATGTGTGTGATGTCCTTAGGTTAGTTAGGTTTAATTAGTTCTAAGTTCTAGGCGACTGATGACCTCCGAAGTTAAGTCGCATAGTGCTGAGAGCCATTTGATATTCATATCGTCGATAACTGCCTCTGCAATTGATTGACGTATGGATATTACTGTAGGGCGGAAGGACGTAGGAGGATTGTCAGTGATCGTCCATTTTGCTTTATAATTTGAAAAAGCGTAGGAAAGAGCACTGGTGAAGTTTGCTATGAAATCTACATCAAACGTTTCGAGAATATCACTTTTTGTTGGATTACCATGTTTGATTTTAGCGCGATGATACTCACAGCTCCACGAATCGTTGCGAACTGACAATAGAAGCACAGTCCAATACATACAGTAGTGACACTCACTACTGAGAAATCCATTACCGTCTGAAAGCTGACCCGACGCTTGCGATTCCAGCGGTCAGCTAGGGTAACGTCTGTTAGCGTCATATACATACTAAGAATAATCTTCTATTTTGTAAACTTTTTGTACGTCATTTACGATAGGAACGTTTTATATTTGATTCGAAAGCTTGAATGTATTTAATTTCTACGGTAAATAGTTGAACAATGTGAAGAAACGAAGTAAAATAACAATGAGAAAAAAACAGATTGGGATTGATACCAGGTAGTCTGTTACAGAACGTAATGCACTTGGCTATTGCCCTACGCCGTTAACGACGTGCAAAGCACTGAGTAAGGTATGTACTGCTGTAGGAAAAACTTTCGAGAGCATTTTCTCCTTTCCTAAGGCGCACTCAGGCGAATTATTTGAGGCACAGGATGTGCAGATCCACCTCCTTCTACACACACACAATTTGGGCGAAGTCGGCGTGTCCCGATTGGCGACCTGCCCTTGTAAGCGAAAGTCAGTGGTGAGAGGCAATGCCTGAAATCTATTATTCTCGGCGCACTCTTGAAAACCTTTTCACTTGAATCACCTGAGTTCAAATCAGATCTCCGCCAGTGCACTGACCTTTTGTACCTTGTGAGGGCAATACTACCGCCATCTGTACGTGTGCATATGGCTGTCCCACGACTTTTGTCAGTGCACTGTGCAGCGTGCTTTTTGCCGACTGCAGCACACTCTCACTAAGGACATACGTCTACTCAAATGAAGGAAACAGCCACATCTCTGGCTATTGTTGCTGGAATGTGTGCACATCTAGTCAGTGCCGCCAAGTAATAACATATTGCAGCTATTTTAACTGCAACGTTTAAAATCCCTAAAAATAAAATTTCTAAATGGCCTTGCTCAGGAACAAGAACAATGCCATTGTAAATTGTTCATCAGAGTATAACATTTTGTCATTGACACTTCTGTGTCTTTCCTCGTCACAGGAGACGTGACAAAGTGAACTTCTCGGAATTCCCTCTTTGAGCGGAGGCCTGTCTGGGTTACTGCCAACAGCAAGTTCGGGGATTTCGTACGACCAGCGGCGCGCGCAGCTGCTTATATTGGAAAACTTGTCAAACAGCGCACCCGGAAAATCTGAAAGTTAAACTAACTATGACGTCAGACCTTCCTTTGGAGCTTTATTAAGCGTCGTTACCCGATTCCATGGAAACACGTTTGAGTAGGAAAGTGTTCGTTACGGTCGTATAATGCTCTTAACGTTGTTCTTTGACAAAGTTTTAATACGAAACGTGTAAAACGGAAGCGAACAGCTGAGTTGCAATTTCCAGTTACCACAATTATCCTGACAAGTATTTGTATTTTACAAGTACCACGCTAAAGAGGATTGTTCGATGTTAACGCTGACTTCACTTCGCAAAAGTAGTTAACTTTTCACCGGTTTCTTAAAATTATTTTATTAGTCAAGAGAAAATTTCACAGTATAGCGAGCGTGAAGAGAACAGATTGTTCCTAAAGAATATTTGACCAGGAATCGAACTGAGGAACTTATCACAAACTCATAACGCTTTACCATCTGCTCCTAGAAAGTCCAAGCCTTAAGTAGCGTTTAAAAAAAATTTTAATACATCTTTCTCTTTGTAACATTGCTGCCGACGAAGTCCACAAAATTACTGCAAGCATGTCCGCTGTACAAGTACCCGTCGACACTAGGGACGAACTTTTCTTCTAGTGTAATCGCATCGTTCGCTACGCCGAAGCTGGCGACAAAACATTTGACGTTGCAAATTCGAATTCTGTGTTACGCTATATCGGCGAAGGGAATTTATGGTGTGTGCTGATGAGTTACGAGAGGCCTTGAGTAAGTAATGCTACACTTTTCTCTCTCGGTCAGTTTAGTTTGAAAAAAAGATTGTGGGATTTGTTGTGGGCGTTGTTGAATATTCCCATTTCAGCCCTTACAGTTCCATGAAGTTCAGATAGGTGGCGGCGCCTTCAAAGTGGCATCTGTAAGGGAGGTGACTTCGAAGCAGAGAGCTTTAATTGAATTTCTTTCTTTCTTTTTTTTCTTTTTTTTTTGCGGAAAATCAGAGCATATAAAATCTGTACGGATACCCAACAGTGAACAAAAGCACGTTGAGTCGTTAGCACGTTTGGGCGTCTCCTATCGCACCCAAGTCATTCGACCTGTCCGATCCCCCACGCGCCGGCCGGCCGTACACACTTGCAACTTCTGGAATGTTGGAACGTGTGGACACTCTCATTCGAGGGGCTCGACGGGTCGCTATCAGACACCTCACTGCTCAAGCGGACGTCTCTGTTGGTGGCTGGTCGTTTCTTTTCGCAGTGCTCACACGCTCGTCCACCAGTTGAGGTACCGAATGGTGTTTCCCCGCTGGGTTCCTCACCGCCTAACAGAAGACCATACAGAACAACGTAGGGCCTCCTCTGCGGAATTGCTTGCCCGTCTCAAGGCTGATAGTGACAACTTTTTGTCGAAACTCGACACGGGCGATGAAATATAGGTTCATCAATTCGGGCCAGAAACAATTACAACGGCAACAAACCGAGGTGGGCGGGGCAGTAGGCAGTCCTGCGTCACCCGGCGCCTTTTATGACTACTTTATGCGCTACTCGAGAAGGAATTAGTGTTCACTAGGGAGATACCTGCAAACAAAGGATACGTGCTTCAGCGAAAAGTGTCACAATAGGCGAGGGGCGGGCTTCAGTTGTGGGTAGAGCAGTGGAAAATGGGGAGGAAATTAAAAGATTTACGTGAGAATAGAGCATGACATAATGACTACATCAGCAGCAAGCTGTTAACAAAGTAAGGAAAGAAAGAAAATGAAAATAAAGAAAAGCAGAAAATCTTCTTATACTGTATTATACTTTTGTATGTCAGATACTTTCACGACACACAGGGTCTTATAAGACTGTTTGATTCTTTAGGGAAGGGAATTAATACTATTTTTGTTCAATTAAACTCAGCCGTTACTGGGCACCAGCGAAAAAACAACACATCAATGCATCGTTCCTTTTAAGCGGACACTGTCTTCCCGTGAATATATTCCAGTCACACAGTAGGACAAGAATACTCATCACTTACATGCCTGACATATAAAGTGAAGCACCAGGAAGGAGAAAAGGCTGATAGTGACAACTTTTTGTCGAAACTCGACACGGGCGATGAAATATAGGTTCATCAATTCGGGCCAGAAACAAAACGGGAATCCACCGAGTGTGACCACACCACACGCCCACCAACTCTCCTCCGAAGAAAAAGCCGCAGCCTCAGCCGCCAAAGAAATGGCGACGGTCTTCTGAGACACAGAAGGGGTTATTCTGTTTGGTATTCTCCCTCATGCTGCAACGATCAACTCGGACTGTATTGTTCTGCTCACAGGAAATTGAAGAAACAATTTCAGCGTTGGGACCTGGATTAACTAACAGAACCAGAGGCTGTAGAGAGTTTCAGGGAGAGCATTAGGGAAAGATTGACAAGAATGGGGAAAAGAAATACAGTACAAGAAGAAAGGGTAGCTTTGAGAGATGAAATAGTGAAGGCAGCAGAGGATCAAGCGAGAACGCTACCGCACGACCACGAGATGCGGGCAATTAAATTCAATATCTCTTCTGTTACCCAAGGACTTCTACTAGCCCTCGTCTTTTCATTGTTGTACTCCAAACGCACATTCTCAGAAATTTCTTCCTCAAATTAAGGCCTATGTTTCATACAGGGTTATTACAAATGATTGAAGCGTTTTCACAGCTCTACAACAAATTAATTATTTGAGATATTTTCACAATGCTTTGCACACACATACAAAAACTCAAAAAGTTTTTTTAGGCATTCACAAATGTTCGATAGGCGCCCCTTTAGTGATTCGGCAGACAAAAGGCCGATAATCAAGTTCCTCCCACACTCGGCGCAGCATGTCCCCATCAATGAGTTCGAAAGCATCGTTGATGCGAGCTCGCAGTTCTAGCACGTTTCTTGGTAGAGGAGGTTTAAACACTGAATCTTTCACATAACCCCACAGAAAGAAATCGCATGGGGTTAAGTCGGGAGAGCGTGGAGGCCATGACATGAATTGCTGATCATGATCTCCACCACGACCGATCCATCGGTTTTCCAATCTCCTGTTTAAGAAATGCCGAACATCATGATGGAAGTGCGGTGGAGCACCATCCTGTTGAAAGATGAAGTCGGCGCTGTCGGTCTCCAGTTCTGGCATGAGCGAATTTTCCAGCATGTCCAGATACACGTGTTCAACCGTTTCTTCGCTCACTGCAGGCCGACCCATTGATTTCCCCTTACAGAGGCATCCAGAAGCTTTAAACTGCGCATACAATCGCCGAATGGAGTTAGCAGTTGGTGGATTTTTGTTGAACTTCGTCCTGAAGTGTCGTTGCACTGTTATGACTGACTGATGTGAGTGCATTTCAAGCACGACATACGCTTTCTCGGCTCCTGTCGCCATTTTGTCTCACTGCGCTCTCGAGCGCTCTGGTGGCAGAAACCTGAAGTGCGGCTTCAGCCGAACAAAACTTTATGAGTTTTTCTACGTATCTGTAGCGTGTCGTGACCATATGTCAATGAATGGAGCTACAGTGAATTTATGTAATCGCTTCAATCATTTGTAATAGCCCTGTACTAGTAGAGTTCTCTCGGCCTGGGATGCCCTTTTTGCAAGTGCTAGTCTGCTTAGAAGAAAGATTAAGGAAAGGCAAACCTACGTTTCTAGCATTTGTAGACTTAGAGAAAGCTTTTGACAATGTTGACTGGAATACTCTCTTTCAAATTCTAAAGGTGGCAGGGGTAAAATACAGGGAGCGAAAGGCTATTTACAATTTGTACAGAAACCAGATGGCAGTTATAAGAGTCGAGGGGCATGAGAGGGAAGCAGCGGTTGGGAAGGGAGTGAGACAGGGTTGCAACCTCTCCCCAATGTTATTCAATCTGTATATTGAGCAAGCAGTAAAGGAAACAAAAGAAAAATTTGGAGTAGGTATTAAAATCCATGGAGAAGAAATAAAAACTTTGAGGTTCGCCGATGACATTGTAATTCTGTCAGAGACAGCAAAGGACTTGGAAGAGCAGTTGAACGGAATGGATGGTGTCTTGAAGGGAGGATATAAGATGAACATCAACAAAAGCAAAACGAGGATAATGGAATGTAATCGAATTAAGTCGGGTGATGCTGAGGGTTTTAGATTAGGAAAAGAGACACTTAAAGTAGTAAAGGAGTTTTGCTATTTGGGGAGCAAAATAACTGATGATGGTCGAAGTAGAGAGGACATAAAATGTAGACTGGCAATGGCAAGGAAAGCGTTTCTCAAGAAGAGGAATTTGTTAACATCGAGTATAGATTTAAGTGTCAGGAAGTCATTTCTGAAAGTATTTGTATGGAGTGTAGCCATGTATGGAAGTGAAACATGGACGGTAAATAGTTTGGACAAGAAGAGAATAGAAGCTTTTGAAATGTGGTGCTACAGAAGAATGCTGAAGATTAGATGGGTAGATCACATAACTAATGAGGAAGTATTGAATAGGATTGGGGAGAAGAGGAGCTTGTGGCACAACTTGACCAGAAGAAGGGATCGGTTGGTAGGACATGTTCTGAGGCATCAAGGGATCACTAATTTAGTATTGGAAGGCAGTGTGGAGGGTAAAAATCGTAGGGGGAGACCAAGAGATGAATACACTAAGCAGATTCAGAAGGATGTAGGTTGCAGTAGGTACTGGGAGATGAAGCAGCTTGCACAGGATAGAGTAGCATGGAGAGCTGCATCAAACCAGTCTCAGGACTGAAGACAACAACAACAACAGTCTGCTTTTGATGTCCTCCTTGCTCCGTCCGTCATTGGTTATTTTCTTTAACTTCATGTCCTTCGCGACCATCAGTCCTGCTGTTAACTTTCTCGCTGTTCTCCTTTCTGCTACTTCTCATTACTTTCGTCTTTCTTTTCGATTTACTCTCAATCCATATTCTGCACTCATTAGACTGTTCATTCTCTTCAACATATCATGTAATTCTCCATCACTTTCACTCATGATAGCTATGTCATCAACGAATCGCATCATCAATATCCATTTACCTTGAATTTTAATTCCACTCCTAAACGTTTCTTTTATTTCAATCATTGTTTCTTTGATGTACGGATAGAACAGTAGGGGCGAAAGACTATTTCCCTGTCTTACACCCTTTGTAATACGAGCACTTATTGTTGATCATCCATTCTAATTATTCCCTCTAGGCTCTTGTACATATTGTATATTACGCGTCTCTCCCTATGGGTTACCCTAATTTTTCTCAGAATTTCGAACATCTCGTACAATTTTACATTGTCGAGCGCTTTTTCAGGTCGACAAATCCTTTGAACATGTCTTGGTTTTTCTTCAGTCTTATCTCCATTATCAACCGCAACTTCAGAATTGCCTCCTAGTGCTAGTGCTGGTTCCACAAGGTTCACGGGAGAGCTTCTGCAAAGTTTGGAAGATAGGAGACGAGATACTGGTAGAAGTGAAGCTGTGAGGATGGGGCGTGAGTCGTGCTTGGGTAGCTCAGTTGGTAGAGCACTTACCCGCGAAAGGCAAAGTTCCCAAGTTCGGGTATCGGTCCGGCACATAGTTTTAATCTGCCAGGAAGATTCATATCAGCGCACACTCCGCTGCTGAGTGAAAATCTCATTCATGACACAGTCAGTTAATCATACAGCGCAACTGCTAATAGCTGTACGGAACTGTGAGCTCTTCTGCTGCTCTCTGCCAGTCGGAGACTAATAAATATTAAAATCTGTAGCTGTCAGTCACTGGCACTGACTTCTGAGGAATCTGAGTCACACACAATGACTCAAGTTCCATGTAAAATGTCACCAAACAGATAACCTACCTGTCCACAATGACCGGTATCCTTATCCAAAATACAATATTTATATCAAGAGAAAGAAGTGACATGAAGAACAAAAGAGTAGGAAAACAGACATAGTAAAAAGAAGAAACACAAATAACTGAAGACTAGATACCATTACACTTCTCTTAGCCGATGCAGAAGAATTTTAGGTGACCTATAAAGATCCTGCCTGATTGTACCTCTTTCATACTATGCAAATTCTACGAAAACTTGACTGTTTCAAAACATACACACACTTATTTTGTTGTATATTCCGAGGATCTTCCACATCATCAACTCTGCGAGAGACTTGTAACCTGACGGGATCAACAATGGGTTGAGGGTCCAAAGACAGACTTGCAAAGCCACCGTGACCAATCTCAAACATTTGTTGAACCAATCTTCGCTTCCTAAACTTCACAAAAAAAAAAAAAAAACTGTAACTTCCATCCCCATACACAAATGAAGATGAAAGTGTGTTTTGAAATCCGAATCAGTGTGTGACTCTTGATTTGAAAAAAAAAATGCCGTATAATTTAATGAATACTGAACAGTTACGTCCACAAACTAACAGTTTCTGATGTATTTATCATTTTTGTAAACATCTTGTACTTATTTTGTAGGGTAGTCTTAAGAAAATATTTGTGTATTTGTTCATGTGAAATTATTGTTTGTCATTTTCCTTGATAGTGATGCTACGTGTTTTAACGTTTTAATATATTACATTTTATACACCGTGAACAAGAACATTAGTTAAAATTGGTGGTCGATCCGAACTCTTATTACGAAAATTAGTTGTCACAGTAAACGTAAATGCAGTCTGTCAAATAGCGTTTTAGAACATAAAATTTGTGAAACCATTATGGGAACACTAGACTTGGAAAATCTCTTTCTGAATTGATTTTTTTTAATGTAAGCCAAGAGAATAAATTACTCAGGATATTTCACAGAATTTTATATAAGTGTATAACGACCAATAGGTAACCTCTAGAATAATTGACAAAACTGCTTGTTTTGCATATTAATGGCGAAATGAAGCACATGTAACTTATTGGACGACCACCTTGAAAAGATTAGGATACTTTAATATTTATTGCCTCAACGTAGGTCTTAGGGATGGATAAATGACAGCGAGCACGGGTCTTGAGTCTACAGAAAGACGGGCACTGCCATTTTTGAAAGAGCATAAAAAAATTGGAATGTTAGTTAAATTTCGTTTGATAACGTGGGTTATTTTGTGTGTTATTCCATATTCGAATTGTCATGTCTCGAAAAAGTATTCCAAAAATAAGTAGCAGACAGATTAAGTAATAAACATGTAGTAAATAAATTTATGGCAGTAAGCCCATGAATGAACACAGAATGACTGTAGAAGACCATGTCATGATTCGATTGTTCCTCTGCCCTCGTATTCTTATTAATCCGCTTGTATGGACAATTGATGGTTTTATTATTTTGAACTGGATGAGATAATACTATAATAATTGCCCCATCCTAGTACAAAATAGTTCATTAGGTGGGGGTATTGTAAGGTGGCTATAGTTTTGCACCTTACAAGAACTCATCTACATACTTTGCCATGAGTAAGAACCGGAATTAGGTATCATTTGATAGGCTGTACATCGTATATATGAATATTTAAGAAGACTGACATTGTCATGTACACCTTGTAAATAGTTGTTAACGCTTATTGCATGAAAGGTGACTGAGTGTCTTTATTATCAAAATGGTGTAATGAGTGATTGTCTATACTAGTAGAGGTTGGAACGCCAATGGAAATGAAACGGCAGGAGTAACTCAAGCCCTGGGTGGAAAAGTCCGCACAGATGTGTTGGTACTGCTTGAAACAGGAAGTAGCCAGGACGGGCGGTCGGGGCAACTGAGCGCTGAAGCACAATACAGTGACAGCCGGCTGGTATTGTAGTGGGGCCGGAAGCATAACCGGATAATACTTCGGAAACTCTGAAAATCTTGGATGCAGCAGAGAGGAACGAGGAAGTGTTACCTTGGAAACTACGCAGGCTGTATTATTTCCAAGGATTTTTTTCTCTTAGAAGCGTTGATAGGTCTCTGTTGGATTCCTTTCATGTGAATTTCTTAAATCTGTTGTCATTTACGGCATAAATTCCTCTTCTAAATTTACTGTGGCGTTTCTGACTATCTGGGAGGAGACTGAGTAGTGGAACGTGTTACTTTTACACATAAACAAGAACGATCTGTCACACTACTACACTTTAAAAACACAGTTTATATGTCATTCATGCCACACAGTCTCATACGGAACCTACATCCGCTTTCTTTTATATACTGTATATGATAAGATACTGTCATCCCCCTTCCCTTCTATGTGAGAGGATGAATGAGCAAATGTATTTCTAGTTGCATGCTTGAGGGTAGCAGACAAGCCTGTCTGCTAGAGAACAGTAGGACCAACGTCGGAACAGGTAGCTACGCTTTCTAAAAGCAAAGAGGTTTCTATCCTTAGTATGGTCCTGTCTGTCCCTTGTCATGTTGGTATAGGAAGCTGCCCTTCTGGCCACTTCCGTTTGTATTTGTCAGCCACCCTCACGAAGGGACCAGGTCAGTCTGTCCGTGGCGAGCGTCTGAAGTGGTAAGATCTCCGGCTAAGTGCGTCCCTGCTAAGTCCGTAGGACAATGGATTTCTTAAGTTCAGCCTAACTGAAAATTTAATCACCTTTATTTCAGGTTTAGCTCTAAAATATCTAATGTTATCTTAAATTGCAGCGCAGTGTAATTCTCGTGTGAAGTTCAGAATATATTCCGGTAGTTGCTTTGTCACTACTTTGTGAGTAAAGTGGAACCACGTGTTGATCAGTAACTCTAAGTTCATCAATCTTAAATGCGAATGTGTGTGAGATTATAACGTCTCGTCTTGACAATAATTTTCAATATAGCAACTTTTCTTTATGTTCAACCCACGTGGGGTGTACTTTGTGAAACCAGTACCACGTGCTTATACAATTGTTTGACCCATCAGGTTAATAGTAAGACGATAGTAACCAGTTCGAGGTTTTTCTTTTGTAAATTGCTTTTCGATCTAATTTATTTTAATTATCAAAATTATTGTGGAGTTACACTCTTTGTGTAAACCAAGTTGACCACGTGAAGCATGTGGTGTAATCATCAAAGTAGCCCTCAGCTATTCTTTTCCGGAAGATTTGACAAAGAGTTAATATGAATTTAGTATACCAGTGTGTGGTAATTACATGATGGACAGGATTGTGCTACGAACGTAACTTCTTTGGGTGAAAATTGAATCGGTTGGTAGTGGTTAATTTCCCCTTGCATATGTTTCAACGTTCTTTGTGTGTTGTTTTATGAATGCAGTGTTGTATGCAGTCTCCCAATCTTGGCTCCATATTTGATGTGTTCCGTAAGATTACAAACTCACATTTTCACAGTCCTAAATAAGGCACCAGCTTAGTTATGACTCACGTTTAATATGCTATATATATCACCGGTTGTCGTATGACTATTAAAAGATTATAATTAATGTTAGTCTGGTTGGGAATTTGGTAAGCTAGACAGGATACCAGGTGAAACAGTTGCTCAGTAATGCAAGATTAACCTCCCCAGACAGCTCACAGCTTTTAACCCGCTTTTATTGTCTATCACCACCGCTTACACCGCAAATAAAGCACAACGTTACAGCGTACCATTGTATGAATTCCTAATTTACGGTGATAGCTATTTCCTCGCAAAGTTTCCGCGCTGGATGACAAAAGAATAAAATATGCTGGGTCGGCGTTCGGAAGAATCTGTAGAGAGGGAGAATATTCTGTGGTTTCCAGAGCATGATTCGCCTTCTGCAATTACGAGGGAGGGGAGCCAAGCTTTGCTGGAAAGCCAGCAGTGGAGAGAATGAGGTCTTCCGTTTTGAGCGCCTGTGTTTGACGGTCGCTTTTGTTGGTACAGACAGATTTTCTGTCTTTGGTCTCAGGAGATTGTATGGTTAGAACTGTTGGACACTGTACTGGTGCGAACTTATACGATTCTGGATATCGCTTCTGGGTAGGGAGTCGTCGTTGAGTACGCAGCATTCAGTGATTGAGCGCACTCCTTCTATCTATACTCACGTAGAGATGTTATCTGAATTCCGTCCTTGTGGCTGGGAGTTCGCGTTTCTTGCCTGTAGAACACAGAGAGGAGAAGACAGTATTAGATTATACCAGTCAGAGGACCGCCTCCTGCCGTCCTAGCGTTTGAAAGGGTTTATTTGGGGCTGGAGTTCTTCCATTGTCGCAGACGTGTACGAGAACCACCACTCCGACGCACCGGATACAGTACATACAGCCATATTGCTACTTGCTTCGGCTTATTAGGGCTATAAAGCTAAACAGCTGTGATCACATAGGTTTTATTTCCACTGAGGTTGTACACCACTGTAGATCATCTTTGAAAGTAGTTCTTCTAGTGTTTGGTATGTAGATGATGTCAGTCATCTTGCGTTAATTGCCGGCCGAAGTGGCCGTGCGGTTAAAGGCGCTGCAGTCTGGAACCGCAAGACCGCTACGGTAGCAGGTTCGAATCCTGCCTCGGGCGTGGATGTTTGTGATGTCCTTAGGTTAGTTAGGTTTAACTAGTTCTAAGTCCTAGGGGACTAATGACCTCAGCAGTTGAGTCCCATAGTGCTTAGAGCCATTTGAACCATTTGAACTTTGCGTTAATTATATTAGATCGCGTAGCCATAAAAAGGGGGCAGATTTGCGCAATTGATCGGTAATATTAGTTATGGACACTGATTTATGGACACTGATTTATAAACATTTGTAATATATAAAAGAGGTTTTAATCTACAATAAATGTATAAGCAGTATCGACATTTATCATTTGGTAGTTACTAGTTCCCGTGATCATTCATTAATGTAATTTATATGTTAAAGAGCAACAAGGAGGAAATAATATCACCATTAAGAGACCCTAAGATCTGCTTCAGAGGGTAGTCAGACACGGCCAAATCTTCATTTTTGCGTTCAGTATTTTCCGTCGCACACATTCATTTTTACACCCGCCTGGTGAAGCACCTTGGATAACTACCTCACAGTACAGTCTCAAAGATTGAATATTACACACCTCCGCCAGCTTAAGCAAATGGAACAAATCGGTTGATTCCTTTTGCAATAGATGTAGTCTGTGGTGAGTGTTAAGAGCTTATGGAGGTACCGTTTAGTTTATGGGCAGTTCCAAGAAAAAAATACGAAAAACGTGCTTTTTGTGTGTACCAAAACCGAGCCGCGGATTCCAAGGCGGCTACGCACAGCAAATGGCTGAAATTTTTACGACATATCCCCAAGACTCCGATCTGGAACGATCTTGAAAGTTTTCTTGATATATTTATCGGTTTCCGAGGAACAGAGGGTCAAAGTTACCCTATAGGTACATGTGAAAAACGCACATAAAAGCCGGTGAGATTCCATATTGTGGGGAGAGTTGGGCGCAGAAGTCGACGTTGGAGACGAGAGAAGTCTGGTGGCGCGAAGATTGCGCGCCATCGGCGCACTGTCGGATGTGCGTTTACGTCTTCCACAAGGCGAACCTGCAGTCTGCTTTTCTTTTCTTCGAAGTCCGACTATCACTGCAACTACCATGGAAATCGTTTCTTGCACTGCGCTTTAATTATTTTCACGGTACTGTGATACCAGGCTTCTGCCCTCTCCAACGACGACTTCCGTTCCTGACTTTCACCAGAATATGAAATTTCACCTAATACACTCATGCTCATAAATTAACGATAATGGTGATACATCGTGAAACAACGTTCTGGTGGGCGGTTTGCGGTTCACCTCAGGGTATGACCACGCGGTGCATTTGACCTGCGGTCGTCGCACGGTGGCGCTGGCAGCAGTCCACATACGCAGAGGTGTGTTGGTGCATGTCAGAGTACGGTGCAGCGGGTAAGTGTACAGGCGTTTTCAGACGCGCTAATGATTAGATTAGATTAGATTAGATTAGATTAATACTAGTTCCATGGATCATGAATACGATATTTCGTAATGATGTGCAACGAGTCAAATGGTGACTGTGTGTTGGAAAAGGCTCAAAGAACACACATTGATGACGTTATAAGGAGTAGA
Organism: Schistocerca cancellata; assembly: GCF_023864275.1. Classification (NCBI taxonomy): domain Eukaryota; kingdom Metazoa; phylum Arthropoda; class Insecta; order Orthoptera; family Acrididae; genus Schistocerca; species Schistocerca cancellata. Next base: position 573,383,917 of record NC_064632.1, read on the forward strand.
ATACTAGGGCGACTGGAGGCTGGTCAAAAACAGGTCGTCGCATGGGCCCTCCGTGTGCCACAAAGTGTGATCTCACGATTATGGCAGCGATTCCAGCAGACAGGAAACGTGTCCAGGCGTTACAGTATGGGACGTCCACAGTGTACAACACTACAAGAAGACCGATATCTCACCATCAGTGCCCGAAAACTGACACGGAGTACTGCAGGTAGTCTTGCTCGGGACCTTACCGCAGCAACTGGAACAGTTGTCTCCAGAAACACAGTCTACAGACGACTGAAAAGACATAGCTTATTCGCCCGGAGACCTGCAAGGTGCATTCCACTGACCCGTGTCACAGGAGAGCTCGTAAAGACTGGTGTCTAGAACACAGTACATGGTCATTGGAACAGTGGTCCCAGGCTATGTTCACGGACGAGTGCAGATATAGTCTGAACAGTGATTCTCGCCGGGTTTTCATCTGGCATGAACCAGGAACCAGATACCAACCCCTTAATGTCCTTGAAAGGGACTTGTATGGAGGTCATGTTTTGATGGTGTGGGGTGGGGTTATGATTCGTGCACGTGCACCACTGCATGTCTTTGACAGAGGAACTGCTACAGGTCAGGTGTATCGGGACGTCATTTTGCACCAGTATGTCCGACTTTTCAGGGGTGCAGGTGGGTCCCACCTTCCTCCTAATGGATGATAACGCATGGCCCCACCGATCTGCCATCGTGGAGGAGTACCTTGAAACAGAAAATATCAGGCGAATGTAGTGGCCTGCCTGTTCTCCAGACCTAAAGCCCGTCGAGCACGTCTGGGATTTTCTCGGTCGACGTATCGCTGGACGTCTTCAAACACCTACGATACTTCAGGAGCACTGGTGGAAGAATAGGAGGCTGTACCCCAGCAGCTGCTCGACCACCTAATCCAGAGTATCCCAACCCATTGTGCGGCCTGTGTTCGTGTGCATGGTGATCATATCCCATAGTGATGTCATGGTTAATGCGCGGGAAACAGTGGCGTTTTGTAGCACATGTGTTTCGGGACGGTTTTCTCACCTATACCGTGGACTTACAGATCTGTGTCGTGTGTGTTTGCCCTATGTGCCTATGCTATTAGCGCCAGTTTTGTGTAGTGCCACATTGTGTGGCACCACATTCTGCAGTTATCCTTAATTTTTTAGCATGACTGTAGTTTTCATTCGGCACTGGAAAGAACTGATTTTAATCATTAAGTCTACAGTTTCATGTTCTCGTCATACTCCTGCTGTCTCAATGTGATGCGCCCCACCTCTGGGATAAGTAATATTCAAAAATTTCACTTCATTTATTTGATTTTTTTAAGGATTACATTACAGGTTGTGACTTCATACTGATAAGTGGACTCATACTGCAAACTTCTTCGCCAATTTCACTGAATTTTGTAAACACTGAAATAACATCTTATATCGTCTGATACTGTGAAGTTTCATTTCGTTTCCCTCTTTCGTTCTCTTTCTCTCTCTCTCTCTCTCTCTCGCCCTCTCTTTCTCTCTCTCTCTCTCTCTCTCTCTCTCTCTCTCTCTCTCTCGCCCCCCCCTCTCTCTCTCTCTCTATTTCTTTTTTCTTTTTTTTTTTTTTTAAGTCAGTGTACATGATGGCTTACAGTGAGACCGACAGATCATCTGCCGGCTGGACAAAGACCAATTCGACTAGACGCTGGAAACCCACTCTGGCATCCCTAGCATAGAGGATGGCCCCAACAGTGCTACGTCACACACGGAACAAACGATTCACAGTAGGCGCAAATGATCGCTTAACGTTAACAGTGAACGACAACGTCGACACTACCGCGTCCTGGGTACCTCCTGCTTCTGCAGCACAGAACCCCGTGCTGGTACGAACGAAGTGACTTCCTGGAATCAGACAGCACGAATCAGGTGAGGAGCAGCGCGACAGGTTTCCGCCTCCGCCGCCGCCGCGCCGCCGCCGCCGCCGCCTCCGCCCTCGCGGATCAATACAGCCTCCCACAGCAGAGACGAGAAAAACTGTGGCGACAGAAGACGCCCGCCTCCGCGGTGCTTCTGCCGCACAACTCACCCGGCAGTGAGTGTGGGTCGCAGCGCAGACTTGCCCGGCAGTCCAGTGAGCTAACTAGCTCAGTGAATGCGTCGAGGTAGTGGGCGAGATCATCTGTATCTCTAAACGGCTGAAACGGTGCAAAGTGGCTGCCAGGGGAAACAAAATTTTCGTATTCAGTATTTCATATAATTACCAGCGGACCACTATAAAGGCTAATATGCTCTTGTTTAAAATAAAACACTCCGAATGAAAAGTTGGATGCCGACTGCCTCATTGTACTTTTCTCGGCATCATTGAACGTTTTCCTAGAAATTTTGGCATGCGTACACATGCGCTCAGTTTTTAACATGCAGCTCAGCTCTCACTCATGAAAGGTCCCCAACTCCATTAGTCCATCGCTCATGCCCCCCCCCCCTCCCCCACTCTCGCTTGACCACTCTCACTCACTCATCCAGACCGACTCACTGCCGTTATCTCTTTGTGTCTTTCTAACTGTAACTTTGGCCAGTATTACACTATCAAATTTCTTTGTCCAATATCTTTCTCAAATATCTTTGTCAAACAAATTTGTTGGTGTAATAGGGAACTTTGTCAAATGTCGTCAAATATTTGATCAAATCTAGGGCCTCGCTGTAGATTTGATCAAAGAAGTCGCTTGTCTTCTGTTCACTGCAGTGTGACATGTTACCACGTGGAGCGCTAGCATCGCTGCAGCGTTGTGTCATCTGTTGTGTTTTTATAAACATTGCCGGTAATCACAATTGGTGTGTACCGACAACTACAAAATTAATAGAGATGTATAAATCTGAAGAGGCGCTTTACAACGTGAGGCACCCTGAATAGATTAAGAAGATTGAAGCCCTAACCTAACCTAACCTAACCTAACCCAACCTAACTGTCTCCTGTAGCAAGGAATCGGAGTGCTATGGTGAGCCTGTCTTCTGCAGGTGTAGCAGTTCTTAAGTAAATATTGTGCTTTGTGATATGAGGATACACTTCACTGAGCACTTACAGAAATGTATGCTCATCCATTCTTAAGTAGTTGATGTACGTCCTCCACTATAAGCTCATGTAACAAGTTTTGTTGAATGTTTTTATCATGTCGTCGTAAGACCCACAGCTTCACCCAGGTACATTTCCTTTTTTTCCCCCACTTCTCTTCCGCAAGCGCACACAGTACAATTGTGGTGCATGCGACTGCTGCGGTTAATAACAAGTTGTAGTTGTCAACCATCTTGAACTTTGACGAAAAATATGATGACAATGTAATACCCGCTACGTCAAAGTTCTTTGTCAAATATATTTGACGGAATATTTGATCACATCTTTGATCAAATCTTTGACAAAGAAATTTGATAGTGTAATACCGGCCTTTCCCCTGTCTCCCAGGCACAGTCTAGGTTTTGTCCTACCAACACATACTAGCTCCTGCCACTGTCTCCCTCTTGCTCTCTCTCACTGCTACCAACTCACACATTCTTTCTCACTGCTGCTGTCTCTACTCACTGTCACCATCTCTCTCTTCCTCGTTGACATTGTCAAACACTCTGTCTCCCATTATCACTGCCTCTCACTCAGTTCCACTTCCTCCTTCTCTTTACTCCAATCCCACTGGCGTTGCCTCCTTACTCTTTTCTAGCACTATTCTGCCACTCTCAACTATACTGCTGGACAAAAACGTTGCAAACGCCCGAAAGGAGGTGTGACATAAACGAAAGTTGTCAGGCCTGTTTCTAAATCTGAAAGATGATGTCTGTTCAGATTCGTGGCACCACAGTGACAGAACAAACTGTTGCAAATCGGCTACTTCAAAGACACCTCTGAGCCAGACGCCCTGTAGTGGGCATTCCACTGATCACAAACCACCGCCATTTGCGACTTCAACAGTGTCAAGCTCAATGCCGGGTGAAGGCCTCTTGCGTTTTCTTATGAAAGCTGGTTCTGCCTCTGTGCTAGCGACGGCCGTGTGTTGGCTAAGAGAAGAGCAGTTGAGGTCGTGCAATCAACCTGTCTCCATGCTAGACGCGTTGTACGTACACCTGTAGTTATAGTCTGGGGTGCGATTTCGTATGACAGCAGGAGCGCTCTCGTGGTTATCCTACTGTGACGGTACGTCACATAAATATTGACATTTTTATCGATTGTAAACAGTGAACAATATTGTGAAGTGTTAAGGGCGGACTAAAAATTATTTGTAAACCCTTAAATATTTTATGAACATAATAAGCATGACATTAGCATTAGTAACAACTACAGAGGTATCTCTTTAATCAGCGTTGTGGGTAAAATCTTCTCAGGTATTGTTGAAAAGAAAGTGCGAGTATTAGTTGAGGACCAATTGGATGAAAATCAGTGTGGGTTTAGGCCTCTTAGAGGTTGTCACGACCAGATCTTTAGCTTACGGCAAATAATGGAGAACTGTTATGAGTGGAACAGGGAATTGTTTCTATGCTTTATAGATCTAGAAAAGGCATATGTCCGGGTTCCTAGGAGGAAGTTATTGTCTGTTCTACAAGATTATGGAATAGGAGGCAAACTTTTGCAAGCAATTAAAGGTCTTTACATGGATAGTCAGGCAGCAGTTAGAGTTGACGGTAAATTGAGTTCATGGTTCAGAGTAGTTTCAGGGGTAAGACAAGGCTGCAACCTGTCTCCACTGTTGTTCATATTATTTATTGATCATATGTTGAAAACAATAGACTGGCTGGGTGAGATTAAGATATGTGAACATAAAATAAGCAGTCTTGCATATGCGGATGACTTAGTTGTGATGGCAGATTCGATTGAAAGTTTGGAAAGTAATATTTCAGAGCTAGATCAGAAATGTAAGGACTATGGTATGAAGATTAGCATCTCCAAAACGAAAGTAATGTCAGTGGGAAAGAAATATAAACGGATTGAGTGCCAAATAGGAGGAACAAAGTTAGAACAGGTGGACGGTTTCAAGTACTTAGGATGCATATTCTCACAGGATGGCAACATAGTGAAAGAACTGGAAGCGAGGTGTAGCAAAGCTAATGCAGTGAGCGCTCAGCTACGATCTACTCCCTTCTGCAAGAAGGAAGTGAGTACCAAGACTAAGTTATCTGTGCACCGTTCAATCTTTTGACCAACTTTGTTGTATGGGAGTGAAAGCTGGGTGGATTCAGGTTACCTTATCAACAAGGTTGAGGTTACGGATATGAAAGTAGCTAGGATGATTGCAAGTACTAGTAGATGGGAACAATGGCAGGAGGGTGTCCACAATGAGGAAGTCAAAGAAAAACTGGGAATGAACTCTATAGATGTAGCAGTCAGGGCGAACAGGCTTAGATGGTGGGGTCATGTTACACGCATTCGGTTAAGAATGATTTTGAAGTAATAGGTTTAACATCAGAAGGGGCACCAATGTTAGCACTGAATAGGGGATCATGGAGGAACTGTATAAGGGGAGCTATGCTCCACACTGAACGCTGAAAGGCATAATCAGTCTTAAATGATGATTATGATGATGATGATGATGATGAATTAGCATGAAAGATACAGTTAATGTTCTTGAAACAACTGAAATGCAGCGATAATTTAAAAGTACCATCTTTATTTAAAACATGTCTATGAAAATAAAAAAGGATCGTAAAGAGACGCGATTGAACGGCCGAGGAGGAAGGACGTACTTTATGGTACTCACACCGTTTTGTTTCGTGATGCGGAAGGCAGCCACTGAGCGGCTACACATATTTTATGTAAGTTATTCGGTATTCTGCTAAAATAAACTAATTTTTGTTATCACAAAATGAATTTCTTTGTAACAGTTGTCACCTCAAATGGTCGCAGCGGCTAATTATTTTTAATAAGCATTTTTTTCAGTAATTTGCGCTACGGGAAGCTCATCTTCCGATGCAGCCTCTGGTCGGTCATTAGGTGCCGAAGTATTAATTTATATTTAAAAGTGTTAGCAGTAACTGTAAATGCGAGAGATTTCGTTGTAAGAACCTTTCTAAATTGCAACATATAATTAATTTACGTCAAAGTTCATTTTTTAAATCATACAGATTCCATGAGTTCAGTAGGCTAAGTTTTATCTTGGGCACTCCACGGCAACAATCGAAATTCTCTCGAGCCTTGCTTTGGAATCAATAAATGGAAATTAACAAAATTACATTCAATTCAGTTAACGGCAACTATATTTTATTTATCATATTCAAAATCTAAAGCTGGTACATGAATAACAGCGGCCCTTCAAGAATCCATTTCATTTTACTTATGCACGTAAGTGAAAGTGATAAGAAAAGATAATATCCCTGAGAGAAAGAATGATGCTCTATCAAAAGAAAAATTCACCTGATAAATTCAAAATAATATATATATACTGCGTAGTGTTATAACGTAACACTACGCAGCCTGACTGCAAATTTGTACGTTAATATGATGACTCTACCTGTTGTGCTACCATTCTTAAACAGCTTGCCAGAGGGTGTTTTTCAACAGGATAATGCTGGCCCACATACCGGTGTTGTAACCCAACACGATCTTCACAGTGTCGACACGTCCCTTGGCCTACTCCATCACCAGATCTGTCTCCAGCACATTTGAGACATCATCGGACAACAACAACTCAAGTGTCATCCACAAACAGAATTAACCGTCCCTGTACTGACAGAACAAACGCAAAGGGCGTAAAAACTCCACCCCAAAAACTGACATCCGGCATCTTTCCAAAACAAAGTATACAAGCGTATGCATGCTTGCATTCAACATTCCGCCGGTTACACCGGTTATTAATGTACCGTATTTCATATTTTCAGTGACTTCTACCGAGCGAGGTGGCGCAGTGGTTAACACACTGGACTCGCATTCGAGAGGACGACGGTTCAATCCCGTCTCCGGCCATCCTGATTAAGGTTTTCCGTGATTTCCGTAAATCGTTTCAGGCAAATGCCGGGATGGTTCCTTTGAAAGGGCACGGCCGATTTCCTTCCCAATCCTTCCCTAACCCGAGCTTGCGCTCCGTCTCTAATGACCTCGTTGTCGACGGGACGTTAAACACTAACCACCACCACCACCATCAGTGACTTCTCTAGCGCTTACGTTAACCTGTGATGTTCAGTGTTAATCACTTAAATATTTTTCCTAGACAAATGTGTTCCCGAAATTCCATTACTGTACACTGATCATTTTTTGCTCTTGCAATTTTTTCCGTCAGTGTATGTTCCACTGCCAAGCTTACCCTCTCACGCCGCCATTGTCGCCTTCGCTTTTTCTACACTACAACCACAGTAGTATCTCTTCCAGGATTTATTTGTAACTACTCGTATTCCGCCTCGTTCTCACTGCAACTGCCTCCTTCGCTGTGAGCATAAAAAGGTGCGAATATGTTCACATGTCGAAATTATTAGGAAAATCTTTAAAGGTTTTGAGGAAGCTACCATGAGGTAACTGATACCTCTGTTTTCAGAGTTTTTTTTATAAACAGAAGCGTGTTCGTCTTTTTTGTGCTGCGATAGGAGCTCTTTTCCGCTGGTTCCCTTCTTTCTCCCGCTACAGCAGGACACGTTATTTATATGAAAAGAACATTATGGGTCTCTAAAATATTGATAGCTTACTTACGAGAGACTGAAATGACACAAAACTATATAGTGTTGCACCGCAGACTGGATTTTATGCGCACAAAAGTTCTGCACATGCTTCAGTACTTCAACAAATGGCTCTGAGCACTATGGGACTTAACACCTGTGGTCATCAGTCCCCTAGAACTTAGAACTACTGAAACCTAACTAACCTAAGGACATCACACACATCCATGCCCGAGGCAGGATTCGAACCTGCGACCGTAGCAGTCGCGCGGTTCCGGACTGAGCGCCTAGAACCGCTAGACCACCGCGGCCGGCAGTACTTCAACAGATTGGATATTCCAGAACCCTGCTGATGGTAAAGGAGACACTTTACAGCACGTTTCTCCCTTCTGTGTCACTAGGTAAACTATGTTTTCGTCTCATACCAGATTTTTCGTGCGTATTTTATATGTACATGTAGAGTACCTTTGAGCCTCTGTATCTCTCAAAATGATATCAAAATCCTGTTATTGTGTGTGGCGTTTTAAAACATATTAGTTATCGCATGCTGGCGCACGAGTACAGACTGGCCGAGTTAGAAATTTAAAATGCTCTTTTAACTTCAGCATGGTGCTGAGGGTTTCCGGCAGTAAGACATGTTTAAAAGTTAAAAACTGTCTACAAGTCTTGAAAACAGCGTAACACATGGTGTGCAAATTGTCCAGACTATCTTCATCTATTATTTGACATCGAGATCACTTAGTGACTTCAACAAATGTTACACACAATGTAAAACCTTCTCTCGTTGACCCGCAGTGATACTTCAGCATCAAACAAAACTTTTTAATTGATTACGCCTTTATTACTAATTCTATCCGCAACACAATTTCCAAACAGTAGCCACATATGCCTCTAAATACACCTGCAAAATTGTATGGCTCAACGACACTTACTTTAGATGATACGACGTAATAAACATTCAGATGCGTGAAAAACTAGCTTTTCTTAAAAAGTAGCACAAATTAACGAAACTATAGTCACCCACATTTTGAGAATTAAAACACTCGAAGCTAATGAAATCAACATAATTAAGTCGTGGGAAATACAACCATAAGATTTTACGTGCTTATCGTCATATAATTAACAAATTGACTATTTATAAGGTAATCAAAAGTACGAAGATATTTTAGGCGTGTGGGCTCGATTCTTTAAAGAATCGCTGATGATTGTTGGTGGTGGTGGTGTCATCTCTGAAAAAGAACAGTTATAAGTCGCCAGCCTCAAAAAACCTAACTAGGCTCTAGTGTGTATGTGTTCAAATGGTTCAAATGGCTCTGAGCACTATGGCACTTAACATCTGAGGTCATCAGTCCCCTAGAACTTAGAACTACTCAAACCTAACTAGCCTAAGGACATCACACACATCCATGCCCGAGGCAGGATGCAACATAGCAACCATAGCACGACAGATACACTTACGCTACAATATCATGCAACGAGTGGAAACGGGCCATAGCCACCCTGGTCGTCAATCTAATTTTACCCCTGTTAGTTGTCGATTTTCCGAACTAAGATTACAGTTGTTAACACGATTTGTTACTAATGACAGTTGACAACTTCTAAGACAGATCGGACAACAAATGAAATAAACATAAGAGAAAAACATGGACTGGGTCTCTTTTGGTAAACTGAACAGAGTTTTCAAAAGAAAGTTCCCTACATGTCGGAAACTGGAAGTTTATGATCTCTTTGATTACTGCCTTATGGTAGTGAGACAAGGACTTCAACAGTAACAGTGAACAGTGGAGAGATGCATGATGAGATTTACCAGGATATAGGCAGAGGGAAAGAGGGAAAGAAAGAGAGAGAAGGGGGTGGGGAGGGGGCGACAAGCAACTAACGGATCAGAAAAATATGCTGGTGTGGAAAAAATTTTGAATGTAATTCATTTAATTGATTTACTTCAAACCCACAACCTACTATAGAGAGCGTATTTTCCAACTAGGGGAACAGCAGAGCCATCATAGACAATATATTCATACATTGCTCTTTAGTTGATGGGCATAGTGTGAGAAAAATTAGTAACTGTCTGTCAGACCATGATGTACAGATAGTAATACTGAAGGGAATTAAATTTCAAAGTAGTAAACAGAAGATTTGGGAATATAAGTCCAGTTCCAATGCAGGCGTTTAAAGCTAATATCGAAGGACTAACCTGGCAAAAAGTCTACAACACTGACCACATGAACCACAAATGAGTATAATACATTGCTTCCAATCTTTATCGCTTTTTAATAGCTCTTCCCCACTAAAAAAATTACAGTACCAAAAAGCTAGGGAGATTGATAATTAATCACACTGGAACATCATCTAACACTAAACCTGAGCTTTCTCATGATATATAGGATAGTCGGAGCCCAGTAATAGAATTTCACTACAGACAATACTGCAAAGTGCGAGGGAAGTCGTATAGAATAGAAAGATCTGGGAACAAAATTAAAGCTTTTTTGTCAATTGATAAAAGCCATCCAACAGCCAAGATCGCATAGAATATTTGTTTACTCAAGACAACCGGTTTCAACAGATTTTGCTTCAGGTCCTAAAAGGCTTATGCTGTAAAAGTGTTAATTTTACGCTGAACATCACGCACAAGATGTCAATTGGATGAAAATCGGCACATCCTAAAAGGTTTGTCATCGTTAAAATACTTAAAAACGTAAAGCACCCTGTGCAAAAGGCCATGTCCATATGTATTCGTGTATGGAAGTGGCTTTTTGTACTAGGTGCTTTATGTTTTTAAATATTTTAGTGATGATAAACCTTTTATAATGTGCTGACTTTTATTTACTTGACATCTGGTGCTTGAGGTTAAGCATAAAATCGACGCGTTTTACAACAAAGGCTTTTTTAAGACCTGAAGATCACAGCAAAGTCTGTTTCACGCCATCTTGACTGTTGAATGGTTTTTAACAATTAAAACAGATCGCCCTTCAGTACACTCAAAATAAGAAAATTCATTTAGATGGTCAATTATGAAAGAGGTATCAGGACAGAATGTGAGTCCTAAACATATTACATCTCTTTTGTGCGAGATTAAAACTGTTAGTGGTTCACCAAAGTAGACCGTAACAATGAATAATCACTTCCTGTCAAAATGTAGCAAGTTAAATAAAAATTTATTGGTAGAGGTAAATAGGTAGAACTCTTGAATGCTTGTGTCACAAAACAACAGTATCCCCTTCAGGTACAGGAAACAGGCAAAGATGAAATTGAATCAGTTACATCACCAAACAGTGATGACTCCAGTACTGTAGCTACCAATTATCTGGTGTACTTTGCACTTAAATGATATTAGAAACCACGCTTGTCATTACCACTTTTCAATCACGCCATATTCATTAAATAACAAGTCACACCCAGTTTTCGTATTATGTCACGTTGGCGGGAAATTTAAGAAAAATACTAACGGAACAGACAGTCAGTATGTATCCTCCATGTTCAGTCCAAACGATTAGTATCATTTTTTTTGTAAGAAATACATAAGGTTCACCTAATTGTATGAAATAGCGTCACTTTCAAAAATATTTGCCATTACTGCAGAATTTTGAGAAATACGTAAATCCTGAACTTGTCAGGTCACATTCACTGCCCCTCAGACACACACAACAACAAAAATTATGTAATGGGTGTAATTTACTGAACTTACACATTTATTCACAAATAATACATAAGCACCTATAATTATGCCTCATCAGTTAATGGTTCTCTTACATCTGCCCCTGAATAAATGGAATTTTCCTATTTTCGTTACAACATGCACTATTTCTTCTCTCTTCATGTGTTGTGAGATCAATAACTGGCAAAAGAAAAGAACAAATTATGTGATATTACAAACACGATCTTACGTCAAATGTAATCTGGGATGTAGCTGCATTGCAGTAGCCTATAGCTTTTTGACTTACAAAGGTGATAATGACAACTAAATAGAATACATTAATTTTATGTAGGAAAAAATATTTAAATTTTATAATTAATAGTTTAAAATTGAGTGGCATGAAATAAAATGGAAAACAAAAGTTGGTAGCAGTGGAAATCTAACCTGAACCGACAAACTACCAGTTGGCGTGCTTTGTCTCTCGGCCACAGCGCTATCACGACAACTTCTCCTCTAAAACCTTCATACTCTACGTCTGCACAGCAGGTTACATGCAATTTAAAAGGAAATTACCGACCTGGTAATGTGGCCAACGTAGCACCCATAGTGATGGAAGGGATGACGTCACGTCAGAGCATGCGCAGCAGAAAAGAAACAGCTGCGTACCTTGTCTCAGTTGATCGCAGCACAGCTGCCTGACTCGTCACTGGTTGATGATTGTTGACGACAGAGCACCTCGAAACATGTTTTCGTCTGTTTTATTTGCATACCAGCACGCATTTTAAGAGAAATGGCGTGATTTTAGCGCGATTTCTAGCTCACATTCGAAGAGAAACGCCACAATTAAAGTCCAATTTCTTGCTCCAAGAGAAATGGCATAATTTTATTGCGATATTTACAGCGTGCTGAAGCACATTGGCACATGATAAGCTGCCTCCACTGTGTGATATGATGGAAACTGTACGAGTAGATATTGTAATTATCGAGGAGGTCGTGTACAGAACTGGGGAGAAAAGGGATTTGTGGCATTACTTGACTGTCATCAAAGAATCGTCACTTTGGAATTACAGGGAGAAGTGAAGGGAAGAGTACAGCAAGCAGGCTAAAATAGAAGTAGGTTGGACTAGATGAACTTGTCACGTAACCAATGAACAAAAAAAATTATGTCATAGCTTGATTAACGTCAAGAAACCAATGATTAAGTACTGCAGAGGGAGACCAAGAGATGAAAACAGTAAGTCGATGTAGGTTCCAGTAGTCATTCAGAGATTAAGCGACTTGCTCGGGACAGAGTAGAACGGAGAGCTGCAGCAATCTAGTCTTCAGGTTAAAGAACACAACAACAACTATTACAACAAACTGTGAAGTCTTATAAAGTGCAGTCAAGTAGAACTACGATCAATGTCTATCCTCCTCTCCTCGTTCAACCTGCAGCAGCAAACAAAATGCGTGCTAGAAGATATACACTATAATCCTTACACCACAAGAATAAACCTGATGTAAACAAAAACAAAAGTGATGATTGGTCAGAAGCCATAGCACACGTACACTGGTGTTGTTACGCTCTTGCAAGTAGGTCCTACGTTGTTGTTGTTGTGGTCTTTAGTCCTGAGACTGGTTTGATGCAGCTCTCCATGCTACTCTATCCTGTGCAAGCTTCTTCATCTCCCAATACGTACTGAAGCCTACGTCCTTCTGAATCTGTTTAGTGTATTCATCTCTTGGTCTCCCTCCACGATTTTTACCCTCCACGCTGCCCTCCAATACTAAACTGATGATCCCTTGATGCCTCAGAACGTGTCCTACCAACCGATCCCTTCTTCTGGTCAAGTTGTGCCACAAACTCATCTTCTCCCCAATCCTATTCAATACTTCCTCATTAGTTACGTGATCTACCCATCTAATCTTCAGCATTCTTCTGTAGCACCATATTTCAAAAGTTTCTATTCTTTTCTTGTCTATACTATTTATCGTCCATGTTTCACTTCCATACATGGCTATACTCCATACAAATACTTTGTGAAACGACTTCCTGACACTTAAATCTATACTCGATGTTAACAGATTTCTCTTCTTCAGAAACGCTTTCCTTGCCATTGCCAGTCTACATTTTGTATCCTCTCTACTTCGACCATCATCAGTTACTTTGCTCCCCAAATAGCAAAACTCCTTTACTACTGTAAGTGTCTCATTTTCTAATCTAATTCCCTCAGCATCGCACGACTTAATTCGACTACATTCCATTATCCTCGTTTTGCTTTTATTGATGTTCATCTTATATCCTCCCTTCACGACACTGTCCATTGCGTTCAACTGCTCTTCCAAATCCTTTGCAGTCTCTGACGAAATTACAATGTCATCGGCGAACCTTAAAGTTTTTATTTCTTCTCCAAGGATTTTAATACCTACTCCGAATTTTTGTTTTGTTTCCTTTATTGCTTGCTCAATATACAGATTAAATAGCATCGGGGAGAGGCTACAACCCTGTCTCACTCCCTCTCCAACCACTGCGTCCCTTTCGTGTCCCTCGACTCTTATAACTGCCATCTGGTTTCTGTACAAATTGTAAATAGCCTTTCGCTCCCTGTATTTGACATACGTCCTACGTATGTATTAGATATCTTATTACTAAGTTATAATAAATGAAAGTTTAAGATATTCAAATGTATTAACAGCCATCGACATTTTTCTTAATCACGCTTTAGTTACGTAGTTTTTATTTCAAAAATCGTGTACAGTCACAGCCCCTGCAGCGTTGTGCTCTGATTGTCGCGCTGTTAATGCCCAGTGTGAAAATGGCTGAGGCTGCTTTCTATTTCGTAGTGAAACACGCACGTGTAACACGGTGAAGAAGTGTCGAGAAATAAGCTGTTCTTAATGGTTTTTTTATATAAATTTACGGAGTTAATCGTCCCTGAAGTTTTCCCGGTGTTGTATATATAGCAGTTGAAAAACAAACCCGTATTGAACGGATAGCGCAATCGGCAGCATAATGGAATCAGAACAAAATACAGTTAGTCGCACACAAGTTCAAATCTCCGCTCTATAATTCTTTTGCCTCGTTCAGTTTGAAATACTTAAATCTCGTAATTATAAAACTCATCATCATTTTTTATGAATAATGCACGTCTTCTTGATCCAAATTTCATATTGGACCAGAAACTGCTATTTCCATTTCAAATAGAAATTCTTAATTATCGCCGATTTATGAAAGACTGTTAAGTTGTTTGAATTAAGAAAACGTAACAATTTAATTTTTAAGGCAAAAATGAAAAACCGATTCCGCTTTATTTGGACTGTGTCCATCGTTTTATAACACAGAGATAGATAAGTATCGTAGGAACATGAAAAACAATCATTTTCACAGCATCGAGCATATCATACAAGTGCTGCGTTTTTACATTTGCTACTGTACCATTACAATATGAACCGAACAGTACTGATCTGGAGCCAAGCTGCGCGATTTGGCGCGAGAAGTAACAAGACTGTTAAGGTGCCAGACGTACTGGAACTGACGCACGCAGCTCTTTCACACGTCATTGCCGAACGCTGGCGGGATACAGAGCGACTCGTCGTAAAAGAAGGAGAGAAAACGCACCACCTGGCTGGTTTCGTGGATTCTGTTGTTGATAGGTTCGTTATCAACGTAGCAGGTGACACTTCAAGAACTGAAATGCATTTCTCGGATTCGGATAAGGAAGGAACGACGAGATTTACCAGGCGACTGAGTGTAAGTAATATCTTAAGTGGCTTCAATACTTAACTATACGATGAAATCATTCAATGCTCTCTTACGTTACACACAGTTTATGCAGAAAAATTACCATGTGGTTAAGTCGGGAATTTTCGTCATTCTTGTTTTTAATTACAATAGTACGTTAGCCAAAAACGATAACGTGATGTGGTCTTTGTCTAGACGGGTAAGGAGCGTATTGAGGGAGATTTACAGGGTATTATTTCGTTCTGCTAAAAAATTAAATGATATTCCAAGCTGTATTGCTCCTCTGCTCGTCTCTTTTTAGTCCTGAACTGCAGCTGGCCACGTCACTGCAGGCTAACGGTACCAGGTGACCAGCCAGTGCTGTCCAAGTTAAATTCGCCAGTAAAGCTGTTGTCCCGTATTATCGCTAAGTCGATGTGCGCGTAACGCACAACACAAAACGTACCCTTATTATCGTAGTCGACAGTACTCGAGACAGCTTGGATGCAGTCCCAACTGAAACGGAAATCCAGTGAGGTTCCAGCAAACGCGAAAGCATATATAGTGCAATGTTTACATTGTAAGACGTCGTGGTCTCCTGACCTTCATTGCTTACATATTACGCCCTCACAATCATATTCCGCACATCAAGACGCTTCATTCTAACCCAAACTCGATAAGATAAAGTCAATATTGTATGAATTCATGTAAACAATATGCGAATAACTAATAAATCGCAAATGCGCACCGTGGTTGAAATACTCGAGGCTGGCGTACACACATACATTCCAGACACGACGGTCACAGGAGCTTTTAGTTCGAGAGAGGCAACCGCATGCCAGGAGGCCAGTCCCAATCCATCTACGTCGGCCGGTGACTGCCCGTAGAGCAGACAGCGTTTGCCCGAGTGAAAGAACGACCCCGTGTTCGGCTTAAAAGCAAATTCCGCTACATTGTGTGAGAGTGCCTAGCCTACGCATTCTTTACACATAGCACGCAGTATCAGAGATTTTCACAGGGAGACAGCAAACGCCAAACGCTGATACTACAGATTTCCGGATCGGTCGCCTTAAACGAAACGTCATTCTCCCGTTTTAGAAGAGCAATGCTGATTGGCAGACGATATTTCTGACGCCTTCAGCTGAAGGAGTAATGGAAGAGACCGAAAGATATACCCCTTCACGTCTGGTGTGGAGAGGGCCTGTTCCGTTGTCGCTCTTGGAGTGAGAACATGTAACGAGAGCGTGCGCGCTCGTACGTGTATTCAAAGAGCGAGGAACAAGTCTCTTCTCAGTACTTCACTGGGAGAGCACCTCTGTCGAGAGCGAATCAAAGTGCGACTCTATATTTAATCCTTGCAATTAAGCGTTGTTCACCGTGTTGGCCGCCACACTTATTGTGTGGTGTGAACGGACAGAGTTATAGTTAAACGCCTGCGAACGAATTTTTGAGTGGCATCGCGGTGGACTGGTTATCTGACCAGTGTGCATACTGGGGGGAGTCATTGCAGATGTGGAAAGGGTCCTTCCGGATGCCATGAAGGGTACAGGGTGCACCCATCTGCAGGTGGTCGCTCATGTCGGCACCAATGATGTGTGTCGCTATGGATCGGAGGAAATCCTCTCTGGCTTCCGGCGGCTATCTGATTTGGTGAAGACTGCCAGTCTCGCTAGCAGGATGACAGCAGAGCTCACCATCTGCAGCATCGTCGACAGGACTGACTGTGGACCTTTGGTGCAGAGCCGAGTGGAGGGTCTGAATCAGAGGCTGAGACGGTTCTGCAACTGTGTGGGCTGCAGATTCCTCGACTTGCGCCATAGGGTGATGGGGTTTCGGGTTAGGTCCACTACACGCAGCAGGTGGCTATGTGGGTAGCAGGGGTTGTGTGGCGTGGACAGGGCGGTTTTTTAGGTTAGATGGCCTTGGGCAAGTACAGAAAGGGCAACAGCCTCAAAGGGTGCGGGGTAAAGTCAGGACATGCGGGGACCAAGCAGCAATCGGTATTGTAATTGTAAACTATCGAAGCTGCATTGGTAAGGTACCGGAACTTCAAGCGCTGATAGAAAGCACCGAAGCTGAAATCGTTATAGGTACAGAAAGCTGGCTGAAGCCAGAGATAAATTCTGCCGAAATTTTTACAAAGGCACACACGGTGTTTAGAAAAGATAGATTGCATGCAACCGGTGGTGGCGTGTTTGTCGCTGTTAGTAGTAGTTTATCCTGTAGTGAAGTAGAAGTGGATAGTTCCTGTGAATTATTATGGGTGGAGGTTACACTCAACAAACGAGCTAGGTTAATAATTGGCTCCTTTTATCGACCTCCCGACTCAGCAGCATTAGTGGCAGAACAACTGAGAGAAAATGTGGATTACATTTCACATAAATTTCCTCAGCATGTTATAGTCTTAGGTGGAGATTTCAATTTACCAGATATAGACTGGGACACTCAGATGTTTAGGACGGGTGGTAGGGACAGAGCATCGAGTGACATTATACTGAGTGCACTATCCGAAAATTACTTCGAACAACTAAACAGAGAACCGACTCGTGGAGATAATATCTTGGACCTACTGATAACAAACAGACCCGAACTTTTCGACTCTGTAAGCGCAGAACAGGGAATCAGTGATCATAAGGCCGTTGCAGCATCCCTGAATATAGAAGTAAATAGGAATATAAAAAAAGGGAGGAAGGTTTATCTGTTTAGCAAGAGTAATAGGAGGCAGATTTCAGACTACCTAACAGATCAAAACGAAAATTCCTGTTCCGACACTGACAATATTGTTTATGGAAAAAGTTCAAGGCAATCGTAAAATGCGTTTTAGACAGGTACGTTCCGAGTAAAACTTTGAGGGACGGGAAAAACCCATCGTGGTTAGGAAACTACTGCGAAAGCAAAGAGAGCTTCACTGCAAATTTAAACGCAGCCAAAACCTCTCAGACAGACAGAAGCTAAACGATGTCAAAGTTAGCGTAAGGAGGGCTATGCGTAAAGCGTTCAGTGAATTCGAAAGTAAAATTCCATGTACCGACTTGACAGAAAATCCTAGGAAGTTCTGGTCTTACGTTAAATCAGTAAGTGGCTCGAAACACCATATCCAGACATGATGATGGCATTGAAACAGAGGATGACACGCGTAAAGCTGAAATACTAAACACCTTTTTCCAAAGCTGTTTCACAGAGGAAGACCGCACTGCAGTTCCTTCTCTAAATCCTCGGACAAACCAAAAAATGGCTGACTTCGAAATAAGTGTCCAAGGAACAGAAAAACAACTGGAATCACTCAACAGAGGAAAGCCCACTGGACCCGACGGGACAATAATTCGATTCTACACAGAGTATGCGAAAGAAATTGTACCGCAAGTCTAGAGGAACGGAAGGTTCGAAATGATTGGAAAAGAGCACAGGTAGTCCCAGTCTTCAAGAAGGGTCGTCGAGCAGATGCGCAAAACTATAACCTATATCTTTGACGTCGATCTGTTGTAGAATTTTAGAACAAGTTTTTTGCACGCGTATCATGTCGTTTCTGGAAACCCAGAATCTACTCTGTAGGAATCAACATGGATTCCGGAAACAGCGATCGTGTGAGACCCAACTCGCCTTATTTGTTCATGAGACCCAGAAAATATTAGATACAGGCTCCCAAATAGATGCTATTTTCCTTGACTTCCGGAAGGCGTTCGATACAGTTCCGCACTGTCGCCTGATGAACAAAGTAGGAGCCTATGGAATATCAGAACAGCTGTGTGGCTGGATTGAAGAGTTTTTAGCAAACAGAACACAGCATGTTGTTCTCAATGGCGAGACGTCTACAGACGTTAAAGTAACCTCTGGCGTGCCACAGGGGAGTGTTATGGGACCATTGCTTTTCACAATATATATAAATGAGATAGTAGATAGTGTCGGAAGTTCCATGAGGCTTTTCGCGGATGATGCTGTAGTATACAGAGAAGTTGCAGCATTAGAAAATTGTAGCGAAATGCAGGAAGATCTGCAGCGGATAGGCACTTGGTGAAGGGAGTGGAAACTGACCCTTAACATAGACAAATGTAATGTATCGCGAATACATAGAAAGAAGGATCCTTTACTGTATGATTATATGATAGCGGAACAAACACTGGTAGCAGTTACTTCTGTAAAATATCTGGGAGTATGCGTGAGGAACGATTTGAAGTGGAATGATCATATAAAATTAATTGTTGGTAACGCGGGTACCAGGTTGAGATTCATTGGAAGAGTCCTTAGAAAATGTAGTCCATCAACAAAGGAGGTAGCTTACAAAACACTCGTTCGACCTATACTTGAGTATTGCTCATCAGTGTGGGATCCGTACCAGATCGGGTTGCCGGAGGAGATAAAGAAGATCCCAAGAAGAGCGGCGCATTTCGTCACAGGGTTATTTGGTAAGCGTGATAGCGTTACGCAGATGTTTAGCAAACTCAAGTGGCAGACTCTGCAAGACAGGCGCTCTGCATCGCGGTGCAGCTTGCTGTCCAGGTTTCGAGAGGGTACGTTTCTGGATGAGGTATCGAGTATATTGCTTCCCCCTACTTATACCTCCCGAGGAGATTACGAATGTAAAATTACAGAGATTCGATCGCGCACGGAGGCTTTCCGGCAGTCGTTTTTCCCGCGAACCATACGCGACTGGAACAGAAAAGGGAGGTAATGACAGTGGCACGTAAAGTGCCCTACGCCACACACCGTTGGGTGGCTTGCGGAGTATAAATGTAGATGTACCACGCCAGTAGTTAGACTAGGGGCGAATAGGAGTCCTTAACTTCATCAAGGCGTAGGGAGAATTTGATTGGCGAAGGTCAAACCAGATAAAACGAGAGTTATCTTATTTGTCAGCAGCGAGCGGCGCAGACAGCAGTCATTGGAGCTTACGGTATTGTGCGCTACAGCTCTTGCGAGCCCCATATTTCCTCCACAACAGTACACTTCACTGCATTTCACACGCGACAGCCTTGACCGTACCTAGCAGATTCTAACGGATATTTATTCAAGTTGAGTAGGCGTGGCTCTCAGCCATTCTGCCAAGTCAATAACAATCTTAAACTTCGTATAAAAATTTCATTAGCGAATCCTATCCTAAAGAGGTAACTTCACATTCCGAAAATAGCCCGGAAATAACGTGTTAAGTTCATAACTAAAAGTGCCATTGTGATTTCTCAGAATTTTTGCAAAATAAATTATAATTTCGTTAGTTTCATGTTTGTCTTACACTAACTAGCACTACTCCAGCACCCAAATACCCCACTAGTTACGTAAGAAATTTTGTGAAATTTTGTGTCATTTCCTTATAGCGGACGACTCCAGAAGATATTTATTGCTGAAAGTTTTTCAGGCATTTCTCTATTTCTCTTTAGAACGTTAGAAGCGTCTGTCTGACTTCTGTAGTAGTATGGGGGGGGGGGGGGGAGGGGTGGAAATTGCATCTTGCAGGAGCCACAGGGTAAAGAGTACATCTCAGATTAATCCGTTGCGCAGAATAACAGAATAGCACCCACACGCTCATAGTATCAGGTTTATTCTTATGATGAACGGATAACAGAACCTGGGCGCTTGTAAGTACCTATTTGACTCACATCATTTCATTTGCGCAGGACCTTAACAACGAAATCCACTTGGAGATCATGTGTGCAGCAAATAGAATATGAGCTGGTGACAAGCACATTTAAGGGCCTCCGGAACGCCCTATACTTGCAATGTTAAAATAACGCTTATAAATTACATCTTTTCTCACAAAGTATTTGAGGTAGGAAGTTGAACTTTTTACAGATTATTTATTGGAATATGGGCTACAACTTAACACAGGGATTTTACAAAATTTTTGTTCAGTTATTAAAGATGATTTTTTTTTCAATTGTAATGAAAATTCACAACATTTTTTTGCAATTTTTTATTTATATATTCAGAAATATACAGTTTTGTGGAAAAAGGCTGTGTTAAATTATGCAGAAGGTACTGTGTAACATTTACTGAAAGTTTGAAACAAATATGTTTGGAAGATCCTTAGAAAACATGTAATTTGTATGAGAAAATAAAAGTTTTGGGAATCGAGCGACAAAGATTGGATTAACTTTTTAGTGCATTCCAGGTCCATAGGATGGATTATCTTCATCCTCTGCAAACTCCTCCTCCAGCTTCCTCTTGTTCCTCCTGCTGTTTACTCTTGCTTGTATTTGTAGACTCTTTACAGCCCTGTCTGCAGCCCGAAGGCGTTCCTTGTCTAAAGCAAGCATCGCTCGTACCATGTTAGAACCTATCTTCATCCCCATATTTCTAAATACCTTGCACCTTACAATGTTGCCATCATTTAAAGTCGCAACAGCATCATACACACCAAAGTGAAGTGTTTCTATTCCAACAAATACAGTCTTGGGGATTCTCGACCATATAACACTATTTACACTTTCATTGGGGTTTTGAGTTTTTCGGTGAATACACTTTTTCAACAGTTCAGGTGCTGCTAAGTCTCTGAAAATAGGTTAGCCACAACACATACTTTATCTCACATCACAAAAATGTACCTGATGAACACGCACTTTGCCGGCCGGAGTGGCCGAGCGGTTAAAGACGCTACAGTCTGGAACCGCACGACCGCTACGGTCGCAGGTTCGAATCCTGCCTCGGGCATGGATGTGTGTGATGTCCTTAGGTTAGTTAGGTTTAAGTAGTTCTAAGTTCTAGGGGACTTATACCACAGCAGTTGAGTCCCATAGTGCTCAGAGCCATTTGAACACGCACGTTAATAATAACACCATTTGACAGCAGTTTAACAGCGCCACAGTGGGTCACGCCCATGTAGAACACATTTCAAAAAAAAATTTAAAAATAGTTGTAGTCTTCGGAATTGAATAAATTATATATCTATTAGAAGGTAATAGTCTGCAGATTCAGAAAACGCAAAAAAGTAAAAATTGAACTTTTCATGATTTTGAGCCTTTCCGGAGCCCCTTAAGAAGCTATTATATGTAGATGTAATATATTACCTAGAACTGCTTAGTTGACTGAAAAAAATCTGGGGAAAGATACGTCAACATCCCCCGACTTCAGCGCAGCTGAGACGCTGGAGAGAAAGGCTTTCTGTGGAGCACCTTGGAGCTGCTGCAGTATAAGATAACACGCTTCTCTTTGCAAATATCTTGATAACTCAGCAGAAGCAAACAAACTTGGGATGTTTTCCCTGCCACAGCTCGGAGCGGTGCGCGATAAGTCACGACTGCCATCATACACTGCTGCGTCCCAGCTGAGAGAAGGGTTACAGTGTTGAAAAACCGCGTTCTGTAATAACCCCTCTATAATGACCCATGATTTTCGTTAAGGATTAGTGTCCGCTGTGTTAAAAAACTCCACACGCCAAGATGTTGTGCTCTTGACACGGTAGTTCAAAAGTTATTAGGTATAGAGCGATGTTTAAAATAAGAACGAGATCTGATATACGATTAAAGATATGAACAGCAAATTTGGTACGAAGTTTTAATTACACATACTATCATCTAATTAGTGTTGTTTAGTTATTGAGTTTTTTGAATTAGTAAATTGTCGCTTTCAAACACAGTGTCGAGTGTTTTTCAAAGAACGCATTGAAGGTCACATAGTGGTTATGTGATCGGTGAATACGCCGCTCAAATTATGCTCGCATTATTTGAAAAGAATAAAGACATAGATAAAAACTGTCTACGCCATAATTACGACTCATGCTACCTCTGTGGAAA
Source organism: Schistocerca cancellata (assembly GCF_023864275.1). Taxonomy (NCBI): domain Eukaryota; kingdom Metazoa; phylum Arthropoda; class Insecta; order Orthoptera; family Acrididae; genus Schistocerca; species Schistocerca cancellata. The sequence goes on from NC_064632.1 coordinate 573,406,573, forward strand.
CAGCTCAACAATAGTCTGTATGGCACTGTTCCTCCGCATTCAGCGAGCCCATACGCCAAAAATGTATAAATCGACTCTACATTAGTAAAACTACCCGTGTTGTTACGTATCAGTAATATCCGCCTACCACTGCCGGGAAAACAAACCCGGGCAGTTCTGAACGCAAGCTTTAAGGTGAAGAGTGAAGTGCGCATTACTGTTGTCAACAGCAAAGTACCGTGACCGAACGGAACAAGTTTCAAGGCACACACGGCGCATACATCGTTATTTGCAAATATTATCGGTGTGATATTGATACAAAACAAATGAAACGATCTGTCAAAAGTGTGCCTCATACGCAAATGTGAAATAGAAACCGAAATTTTTGGCACGTTTATTAGATTTATAGAAATTAAAGTGACTACATGAAAAAACTGAGACTTCCAACCAGTTTTCCATACGCGAGGCTACTAGCCGCTTCAGCGGTCCGAATGCACTCGTTTTTATCAAAGAGTGGCCTGCATTTAAGTGATTTAGATTGGAAATGCTGCTTTCATACTGTTGACTTTGCTTATTATTGTTAGGCTGGGCGATATACAGGGTGATTCAAAAAGAATACCACAACTTTAGGAATTTAAAACTCTGCAACGACAAAAGGCAGAGCTAAGCACTATCTGTCGGCGAATTAAGGGAGCTATAAAGTTTCATTTAGTTGTACATTTGTTCGCTTGAGGCGCTGTTGATTAGGCGTCAGCGTCAGTTGATGCTAAGATGGCGACCGCTCAACAGAAAGCTTTTTGTGTTATTGAGTACGGCAGAAGTGAATCGACGAGAATCCGCGGGAAACAACTCAGTATGAACGTGACTCGCCTAAGGTGAACGTTTTCTGTGTCATTTCAGCCAATAAAGTTTTTGGTCGCTTTTTCTTCGAAGGTGCTACTGTAACTGGACTACAGTATCTGGAGATGTTAGAGAATTGGCTGTTCCCTCAGCTCGAACAAGAAGCACAACAATTCATATTTCAGCAGGATGGAGCGCCACCACATTGGCACTTATCTGTCCGTAACTACCTGAACGTCAACTACCCGAGGCGATGGATCGGCCGCCACGCAGCCCGTGACAGAGCACTTCATCACTGGCCTCCAAGAAGCCCTGATCTTAACCCCTGCGATTTTTTCTTATGGGGGTATGTTAAGGATATGGTGTTTCGGCCACCTCTCCCAGCCACCATTGATGATTTGAAACGAGAAATAACAGCAGCTATCCAAACTGTTACGCCTGATATGCTACAGAGAGTGTGGAACGAGTTGGAGTATCGGGTTGATATTGCTCGAGTGTCTGGAGGGGGCCATATTGAACATCTCTGAACTTGTTTTTGAGTGAAAAAAACTTTTTTAAATACTCTTTGTAATGATGTATAACAGAAGTTTATATTATGTTTCTTTCATTAAATACACATTTTTAAAGTTGTGGTATTCTTTTTGAATCACCCTGTACTATTGGAATTAGAAATTCGCGGATTTTACTGCACAACATTTATTTCGTTAAACGCACGAGAATTGATATTACCAGAGACAGTTAAAGAACGCTTCAAACAAACTTTGTGCCATTACACAATAACCGTATGCATGATTGATTATCAGCCCTGTCTGAACGCTACTACCTCCAAATTCGATCGCTCCACAACAGTTACAATTGCACTCTCTGTTGACTGCGCATAAACGATCAGAAGATCGTATGTAAATGGTATTGTACCCTTTAATACATGAGGGAATCCTGCACTGTTTTCAAATAATGATCAGGCGTTTTACTTTGAATACCTCTGCATTCCATTATCAAACATTTCCGTAAACTGTTGTAAATCTAAAAACGAAAAAGCATGCGAAATTCCAAGACAGTCACTGTGTAAGTAGGTTTTTATGTTGGTAACGCCACGTAGCGCTCTGTATGAAAATCACTGACTGTGCTGTGTGCAGTCTGTGGCTGGTTGGCATTATTGAAATAGTCGCTATTGTAGTGGTGGGCAGTTGGATGTGAACAGCGTATATAGTTGCACAGTTGGAGGTGAGCCACCAGCAGTGGTGGATGTGGGGAGAGAGATGGCAGAATTTTAAGAGCGGACGATCTGGACGTGTGTCCGCCAGAAAGAGTAAATTTGTAATACTGGGTATCATGACCTGATATATATATATATATATATATATATATATATATATATATATATATATATATAATGACTTTTGAACGCTATTATGGTAAATACATTGTTTATTCTCTTTCAAAATCTTTCATTTGCTAAGTATGCCTATCAGTAGTTAGTGCCTTCAGTAGTTAGAGTAGTTAGAATCTTTTATTCAGCTGGCAGTATTGGCGCACGCTGTATTGCAGTAGTTTGAGTAATGAAGATTTTTTTTAGGTAAGTCATTCATGAAAGGTATACGTTATTGTTAGTCAGGGCCATTCTTTTGTAGGGATTTTTGAAATTCAGATTGCGTCGCGCTAAAAATATTGTGTGTCACTTTAAGCACAGCCATTTATAATTTTTCTAAGGAGACGTTTCAACTGAAGACGTCTTGTTAAAAAATGGACAAAGGTGCTAAAGGTGTTAAAAGGTGTACAAAACAATTGAAAAAAAAAGTGTGTGCATCAAGCCAGGCGTTTCCTTCTAGACTACAGCATTTTACAAAATTTGCTTTGTTAACATTTAATTGCAAACCCGTTCCTCTGAGATATCCGTTGTAAGGTTGTAATTCTTAGAGCTGCGTCATTGGAAGTGGTCGTCCTGTAAACTGACCACCATTCAGCCACTCGAATTTATCCTGGGAGTAACGGCAGTCACCCCGCAAACTGACGGTCATCGCCTCTCCCAGTAGCATCCGGGGAGTAATGGTGGTCACCATCCGATGCAACGGGTTGAAACAGTTTGGAATGTCAAAAAAGTTCCATAATGCATTCCAAATGGCCGTATTTACACAGACCATCAATGGGGCGAAAGTTTTTTCAGCATGTTGACGGTGACATATTCCTTCTTGCTTCACTCACACGTGTTCCAGTATGGGATTCTGCGTTTTCGTGACACTTTGCAAACCACCTGTGAGGACTAGCACGTTTTTTCTTGTGAGTGTTGTTCCATGAAAGAGGTCAAATAACTGAAAGCGAAAAATGATCTAGGGTTTACAATCAATGGTCAAATAAAAAGACTACCCTGGGCGCAAATAATAACATAAATTGATAAAAAGTTAACTCTATTAGACTAGAAGGATGTGTAAGATGTGGTCAGCCGAGCAATTGCGAGCGCGTACATAACCTCACCTCCTGCGTACATGCACTGTTCATCACAGCCTATTAGATATACTGTAGCTATAACGAGGTACATTGTACACAGAGTGCGATCGGATGAGATGATTCACTGAACAGCTGTATGTAATTGCTGAGACTGTGAATGAGCTTTTACTGCAAAACAAAAGGGTGGCCAGGAGAGCAATGCATCATGAAGGGGATGACAGAAGCCCACTGCAACACAGAAAACGTTTAAAGAAATCCATATCCCACCATAAATGTTTAAACAGCACAAGTGGCTGACAGCAGTGGTTGGGAAAATGGTTTGAACATACATTACGTGTGAGATTTATACTTAAGGTAATCGATTTTTTTTTAATTTTCCTTTCATTTTATACTTAGGACAAGATTATGAACTTTGCACTAGTAGCTTGTGACATCAGGGAAAACCCAGTACCATACTGAAGTCTATACTTAGCACATGTGATCTGCCAAACATGCAGGGTGGCCTTGAATGTCAAGGTCAGCCATTTTGGATTCTATGTTTAGAACAAGTGACCTGGTAACCATGCAGTACATATAGCTCCGCCTTCTTATTTTCAGGTGCCATAGTGGCTAGCCTCGTATGTCCAGGACCACCATTCTCGAAGCTGAGCTCATAGAGACTCATATCCCCAGGTCAGCCACTGTGGCTTCTGACGTCATACAGACTGGTCTTACATGCCCTGGTCTGTCTTGTTGGATCACTACCTTCCTTTCTCTTTAATTTCATGCAAATAGCACAATTGCCCATCTTTGCTTCCAATGTCACAAAGGCTGGCCTAAGATTCATCATCTGTGATTCTTTACTTAGGTCAATTGGGCTCTTAGTAAGCTATAGCTTTGTAGGAATGGGGGGAAACACTGTTGCAAAATCGACTCTCGTGTACATCCCACCATTTTTTGGATTTCCAGACATTTGTACATATGAGCAGGGTAACTGGTCAGTGACCTCAGCAGAGTGGGGAAAAGGGTAAAATATGGCAACAGTGCATGGTGGCAGCATCAATGATATCATCATAAATCTGGCAAGAATGCAGTAAACGCCAGAAATGGTACAGTCCGACTACTCACATATACTACTTTACTACTAATACGATCTCATTCTCACAACCAAGATAATGGTTGCGTCAATTATTGACCCCTGCAAATCATCGGAAAGAAGTGTGTTGCAGCGTCAGTAGTAATTATGTCACTGATGTAGTTACATTCCCACAAAGGAGACATTTTTGATACGAGAATATTCCGTCTATCTGTCCGACGCGAGCGCTGCTTCTGCCTTCCCTTACGTCGATACGGGTGTAACGACGGAGCAGACTGGAGAGCAGTTAACGACCTCGGCGTCTTCGCCTCCCACGTAACGAGGCGTGCTATCTTCGGCTCCCGGTTGCGCACACGAGACAGAGAGAGAAAGAGACAGACAGAGACAGAGGAACAAAGTGAGGACGCGTCGTCGCGGATACGGCCATTGACAGTGGCGGCGGCGTCTGGCGTGTGTTCCGCTGCTGCCGACGCTCACTTGTCACTGGTGGGCCTTTGAGTCGACAGGCCTAACCTTGAGATGTACACGTCACAACTGGGCGCCTGCCACAACACATCTGCGATACGTTTCTTCTCACTCCGTCAGAGAGAGAGAGACAGACAGAGACAGAGGAACAAACGTTAAAGTAACTTCTGGCGTGCCACAGGGGAGTTTTATGGGACCATTGCTTTTCACAATATATATAAATGACCTAGTACATAGAGTCGGAAGTTCCATGCGGCTTTTCGCGGATGATGCTGTAGTATACAGAGAAGTTGCAGCATTAGAAAATTGTAGCGAAATGCAGGAAGATCTGCAGCGGATAGGCACTTGGTGCAGGGAGTGGCAACTCACCCTTAACATAGACAAATGTAATGTATTGCGAATACATAGAAAGAAGGATCCTTTATTGTATGATTATATGATAGCAGAACAAACACTGGTAGCAGTTACTTCTGTAAAATATCTGGGAGTATGCGTGCGGAACGATTTGAAGTGGAATGATCATATAAAATTAATTGTTGGTAACGCGGGTACCAGGTTGAGATTCATTGGGAGAGTCCTTAGAAAATGTAGTCCATCAACAAAAGAGGTGGCTTACAAAACACTCGTTCGACCTATACTTGAGTATTGCGCATCAGTGTGGGACCCGTACCAGATCGGGTTGACGGAGGAGATAGAGAAGATCCAAAGAAGAGCGGCGCGTTTCGTCACAGGGTTATTTGGTAACCGTGATAGCGTTACGGAGATGTTTAACAAACTCAAGTGGCAGACTCTGAAAGAGAGGCGCTCTGCATCGCGGTGTAGCTTGCTCGCCAGGTTTCGAGAGGGTGCGTTTCTGGATGAGGTATCGAATATATTGCTTCCCCTACTTATACCTCCCGAGGAGATCACGAATGTAAAATTAGAGAGATTAGAGCGCGCATGGAGGCTTTCAGACAGTCGTTCTTCCCGCGAACCATACGCGACTGGAACAGGAAAGGGAGGTAATGACAATGGCACGTAAAGAGACCTCCGCCACACACCGTTGGGTGGCTTGCGGAGTATAAATGTAGATGTAGATGTAGATGTAGATGTAGATGTAGAAAATGGAATGTTATTGATCAAAGCGTTGTGACCAAATGCAGGGCATAGTCTACAAGTTCTAATTTTCACGTCGAAAAAATTAGTTTCGTATTTAATACTATACTGCTTTCCAAGTACATGTCTTCAGTCCTGGTCAGCATTATCTTCAGCAGTGTCCAGAACCTTGCTGTATCTCTGTGGAATATAAGCCTCTCCATCTATCTCTGGCCCCCTGCTCCCCACCCCCCACTCCTCTCGCCTGACGACGCTTTTCCTCTCCAGTCTGTCCCAGTCTTCTCTCTTCTTCACATATTACTCGGTCTTCCTCTAAGTGTCTTACCTCCTTTCATTTCATGGGCCTATCGCGGTATTCTTTTAACATGCCCATATTGTCTTAATCTAGTATTTTCTGCTGTCTCTTGCATGGGTTTTTCTTTCACTATTTCTCCCACCATCTCATTTCTTATTCTGTCCAAGAGTTTGCAATATTTTTTTTTTTTTAGTTTAATCTCGCAAACTGTATACTGCTCAATTGCCTTCACTTTATTACCCACATTTCTAAAGCTTACGAGGGCGTTGCAGCATAATACAGCGCTATAACATTTGCTTACGTTTTGGCTGTACACTCTAGCCTCAAATCAAGCTTCTTAAACTCTGCAGGAAACCATCGACTTACCTTTCCCTCTCACTTATCTCTTTATCATTCTACCTACTGTCTTTTATTAAAGTCCCCAGTTACTTGAAATTATCCCCCTTTTTCAGTGTTTGCCCTCTAATATTTGCGGTGACAGTTATTGAACTATATGAAATAAAATTGTCATAATTACTGAACGGTTAGCGTTAGTACATTCAAACTGCGCGGTTGGCCGTGAGGCATGATGGGAATTAGTATGCGCATGGTATGGTTTGTTTTACCGCCGAAGCCCACTCTTATTTGGATGGGTACATCGATAACCAAAACTGGTGTATTTGGGGGACTGAGAATCCGCATTTCGCGATCGAGAAGTTTCTTCACCCTCAACTGGTGACTGTGTGATGTGCAGTGTCCAGTCAAGGAATAATCGGTGCGATATTCTATGACCTTCAAGGGCTCATCTGCATGCGAAAGCGATAATATAATTTTTTCGCGCTGTCAAAGACATGATATGAAGCGCTACCGGTAAACAATACGAAATTGCGGTGAAAAAAACAGCAAATGTTTCAATATTGTACTTCAGCTTTTCCTCTTCTCGCGCTACTTAAGAGTGGTGAGATAATCTATTTTTATACGGACGCATTTTTTTATTGCTCCGTAACTCCAGACATTTTGTTGCATACTGAACCTAGGCAGATTTAAAGAGGCGCATCGACGTACTCATTTATATTAATATACTGACAAGCACAATTATTATTTATATGTAAGTGTCTATTCATAATTTATGTGATTTCTTGAATATGTATTTTATTAATCTCTGTGTCTTTTTTTCATTGTCTTTTTAGAATGATGTAAGCGGCTACGACATGGCAGAGGTTCGTGTGCAATCTGATGGAAAGTTATAAATTCCCAGCATAAAAGAACCATAAGTCAATATTCACAGCCATTTTAGTGCAAGAAGTCCGATATTCCACACGGTAATGGAAAAATACTTAGCAAATGCACGACCTCAGCCACCAATGCCATTGTTCGCACGCCAGACAATGTATGAGGAAATAATATTGTTGTTGTTGTTGTTGTGGTCTTCAGTCCTGAGACTGGTTTGATGCAGCTCTCCATGCTACTCTATCCTCTGCAAGCTTCTTCATCTCCCAGTACCTACTGCAACCTACATCCTTAGTGTATTCATCTCTTGGTCTCCCCCTACGATTTTTACCCTCCACGCTTCCCTCCAATATTAAATTGGTGATCCCTTGATGCCTCAGAACATGTCCTACCAACCTATCCCTTCTTCTGGTGAAGTTGTGCCACAAACTTCTCTTTTCCCCAATCCTATTCAATACTTCCTCATTAGTTATGTGACCTACCCATCTAATCTTCAGCATTCTTCTGTAGCACCACATTTCGAAAGGTTCTATTCTCTTCTTGTCCAAACTATTTACCGTCCATGTTTCACTTCCATACATGGCTACACTACATACAAATACTTTCAGAAATGACTTCCTGACATTTAAATCTATACTCGATGTTAACAAATTTCTCTTCTTCAGAAACGCTTTCCTTGCCATTGCCAGTCTACATTTTATATCCTCTCTACTTCGTCCATCATCAGTTATTTTGCTCCCCAAATAGCAAAACTCCTTTACTACTTTAAGTGTCTCATTTCCTAATCTAATTCCCTCAGCATCACCCGACTTAATTCGACTACATTCCATTATCCTCGTTTTGCTTTTGTTGATGTTCATCTTATATCCTCCTTTCAAGACACTGTCCATTCCGTTCAACTGCTCTTCCAGGTCGTTTGCTGTCTCTGACAGAATTACAATGTCATCGGCAAACCTCAAGGTTTTTATTTCTTCTCCATGTATTTTAATACCTACTCCGAATATTTCTTTTGTTTCCTTTACTGCTTGCTCAATATACAGATTGAATAACATCGGGGAGAGGCTACAACCCTGTCTCACTCCCTTCCCAACCACTGCTTCCCTTTCATGTCCCTCGACTCTTATAACTGCTATCTGGTTTCTGTACAAATTGTAAATAGCCTTTCGCTCCCTGTATTTTACCCCTGCCACCTTTAGAATTTGAAAGAGAGTATTCCAGTCAACATTGTCAAAAGCTTTCTCTAAGTCTACGAATGCTAGAAACGTAGGTTTGCCTTTCCTTAATCTTTCTTCTAAGATAAGTCGTAATGTCAGTATTGCCTCACGTGTTCCAGTATTTCTACGGAATCCAAACTGATCTTCCCCGAGATCGGCTTCTACTAGTTTTTCCATTCGTCTGTAAAGAATTCGTGTTAGTATTTTGCAGCTGTGGTTTATTAATAATAATGTAAATAATATTATATATATATATATATATATATATATATATATATATATATATATGTATTGTATATAATATTATTTAATTTGAATAGTTAGAAATATTATTGATTATCTGATCTGTATTCTCACCCTCACACGCAGAAGCAGCAGTATTATTATACGGAACGTGATTCAGCCTCATTATCCAAAGTGACCCTGATTTCGACAAGATGTGGTTCATGCAAGACGGAGCTCGACCCCACCGAAGCGGGAGAGTGTTTGATGTCATGGAGGAGCACTTTGGGGACCGCATTCTGGCTCTTGGGTACCCAGGGCCGCTGGCATGGACCCCGATTGGCCACCGTAGTCTCCATATCTGAACAAATGCGACTCCTTTTTGTGGGGCTATATTAAAGACAAGGTGTACAGCAATAACTTCAAAACCCTTTCTTAGCTGAAAACAACTATTCAGAAGGTCACCAAGGGCATCGATGTTCCGACACTTCAGCGGGTCATGCACAATCTGGCTATTCGTCTGCGCCACATCGTCGCGAATGATGGCAGGCATATCGAACATGTCATAACCTAAATCCGAATATCTGTATTGACGTTTAATGTTGAATAAAGTGTGTGCACGCCGTAGTTTCTGACTAATTTGCGTTTTTTTCATATAGTTCAATAATTATCACCCTGTATATCAGTTGATACTTACCTGTTATTTCTAGTTGTCAGCACATTATTTACATTACATTTCAATCAATGCTACCCCAGCAACTCCTCCCATTGATTTATCCTTTCTTGTACCTCTCCTTTCCCATTTCCACACAACCATTAAATCATCTGCAAAACATCATCGGTCTCATGTAATCATTTCCTGTCATTATCGCATCTATAACAGTGCTGCAGCTTAAGGGACAGAGCACTCCCTGCCTGAGCTAACTTTTCTGTTCAAACCAGTCTCTGTTCTCTCCTTCTCTCCTCTTCTCGTGCTTCTTTTCACACTATCATAAACATTTTCAGTGTCCAGGAAGAACATTACTAAACCCCGAAACTACTCTCCTGGAAATGGAAAAAAGAACTCATTGACACCGGTGTGTCAGACCCACCATACTTGCTCCGGACACTGCGAGAGGGCTGTACAAGCAATGATCACACGCACGGCACAGCGGACACACCAGGAACCGCGGTGTTGGCCGTCGAATGGCGCTAGCTGCGCAGCATTTGTACACCGCCGCCGTCAGTGTCAGCCAGTTGGCCGTGGCATATGGAGCTCCATCGCAGTCCTTAACACTGGTAGCATGCCGCGACAGCGTGGACGTGAACCGTATGTGCAGTTGACGGACTTTGAGCGAGGGCGTATAGTGGGCATGCGGGAGGCCGGGTGGACGTACCGCCAAATTGCTCAACACGTGGGGCGTGAGGTCTCCACAGTACATCGATGTTGTCGCCAGTGGTCGGCGGAAGGTGCACGTGCCCGTCGACCTGGGACCGGACCGCAGCGACGCACGGATGCACGCCAAGACCGTAGGATCCTACGCAGTGCCGTAGGGGACCGCACCGCCACTTCCCAGCAAATTAGGGACACTGTTGCTCCTGGGGTATCGGCGAGGACCATTCGCCACCGTCTCCATGAAGCTGGGCTACGGTCCCGCACACCGTTAGGCCGTCTTCCGCTCACGCCCCAACATCGTGCAGCCCGCCTCCAGTGGTGTCGCGACAGGCGTGAATGGAGGGACGAATGGAGACGTGTCGTTTTCAGCGATGAGAGTCGCTTCTGCCTTGGTGCCAATGATGGTCTTATGCGTGTTTGGCGCCGTGCAGGTGAGCGCCACAATCAGGACTGCATACGACCGAGGCACACAGGGCCAACACCCGGCATCATGGTGTGGGGAGCGATCTCCTACACTGGCCGTACACCACTGGTGATCGTCGAGGGGACACTGAATAGTGCACGGTACATCCAAACCGTCATCGAACCCATCGTTCTACCATTCCTAGACCGGCAAGGGAACTTGCTGTTCCAACAGGACAATGCACGTCCGCATGTATCCCGTGCCACCCAACGTGCTCTAGAAGGTGTAAGTCAACTACCCTGGCCAGCAAGATCTCCGGATCTGTCCCCCATTGAGCATGTTTGGGACTGGATGAAGCGTCGTCTCACGCGGTCTGCACGTCCAGCACGAACGTTGGTCCAACTGAGGCGCCAGGTGGAAATGGCATGGCAAGCCGTTCCACAGGACTACATCCAGCATCTCTACGATCGTCTCCATGGGAGAATAGCAGCTTGCATTGCTGCGAAAGGTGGATATACACTGTACTAGTGCCGACATTGTGCATGCTCTGTTGCCTGTGTCTATGTGCCTGTGGTTCTGTCAGTGTGATCATGTGATGTATCTGACCCCAGGAATGTGTGAATAAAGTTTCCCCTTCCTGGGACAATGAATTCACGGTGTTCTTATTTCAATTTCCAGGAGTGTATTATTAGTATCTCTCTTGGAGCTGCCTTTCACTAAAAATTAGATCCAATGTCTACCTTCCTGTTAAGTCCTTTCCCAGTCCTCCTCTTACAGTGCGCGTCCGCAAAAATTTTTCCAAAACGGGGCAAAATTGTGTCATAACCAGCTCTTGTGTAAAAGACTGTGTCAGTTAAGCCGTGCTATGCTCTATGAACTAAAAAAACAAATAAAACTTACTACAGCTCAAAGATTGACGGTTATGTAATTAGTGTTTTTAAGTTAGATCATTCTGATATCGCAATGGTAAGCACATTTCACTTTATGTTCAAGATACAGCTTTTATGCTATTAATATGAATATGGATGCCACTTCTTTGATTCAACGATCTAAAATTTCATCCTGATATGATTTAAATCCAGGGTATACGACGAGCTATGAAACAAAGCTTGAAAATGTATACCAAAAATTATTTATAGCCTTATAATGCATAATGAGAAACTTCAAACAAAAAAATGTCACAATGATTGACAAAATATTGTTGAATATGAAACAAAAATCCAGCATTAACGCTCGTCAAAGTGGACGAATAGGTTAAACTTTGAGAAAAGACTGATTACATTTAAATGTCATCTACAGCACTTTATTGGCTTTTACGTGTAATGGCGTTACTGGACATATTCTATCATTTTCATGCTTTCTAGTTTTTGATACTGGCATAACAAAAATTGATCAAACTGTGTTTTGGAAATTACTTTTTTCTTTTGCTTGATGATGTAAAATCTAGTCAAAGACCTCTATCCGACTAGATGAACGACAGAAGTCTTCCAAAATTACTCTCAAATTTGCCAGTATAATCAAGTTTTCATAAATTACGACAGAACAGGGACATTCCTCATCTCTCTGTGTTACCACCCTATTGTGCAGTCAGGCCAAATGGACAGCAGGATTCGTAGCTCTGTGACTTTGTTTTGTGCCGTATTAGACGGCACAGAGTTGAGAAGGTTCCAGTTCCTGGAGAGAATAATCTTTCGACACGGGAAATTTATACTTTCCCCTCTCTTCTAGGGGACAGAATAGGTTTTTCTAAAGAAATGGCTCTGAGCACTATGGGACTTAACATCTGAGGTCATCAGTCCCCTAGAACTTAGAACTACTTAAACCTAACTAATCTAAGGACATCACACACATCCGTGCTCGAGGCAGGATTCGAACCTGCGACCGTAGCGGTAGCGCGTTTCAAGACTGTAGCGTCTAGAACCGCTCGGCCACACCGGCCGGCTAGGTTTTTCTGTTTCGCCTCAGGCATTTGGAGTTACAGATTATGGAGAGACAGTTGTGTTGTCCAGAGTCTATTGCTGTAGCTCGGTCGTGCGAAACTGTACGTAGGGTTGGCAGGCCATCTCGGGTCTTCTTTGAAGACGGACAAACGGTAAAACTAGTACTGAGACTAAGTTGTGCAGTAGGAGAAGGGGAGCGTTTGATGAAGTTAGGAAGGATGACAGGCACGTACTCTGCTGCCAAGTTCATGTTTTTCCTGGAATCCGCACTGAACATAGAATTGGCAACTCATCACAGGTCTTCTTTGAGGACAGTCAGCCGGCCGCTGTGGCCGAGCGGTTCTAGGCACTTCAGTCCGGAGCCGCGCTGCTGCTACGGTCTTAGGTTCGAATCCTGCCTGGGGCATGGATGTGTGGGATGTCCTTAGGTTAGTTAGGTTTAAGCAGTTCCAAGTCTAGGGGACTGATGACCTCAGATGTTAAGTCCCATAGTGTTTAGAGCCTTTTGAACCATTTGAGGACAGACAAATGGTAAACTGCTATTAAGACTAAGTTGTGCAGCAAAGGGAGGGAGACATTTTGAGAAAGTTAGGGACGGCTGATAGACACGTGGTGTGCTACCATGTTTATGTTTTTCCTGGAATCCGCGATCCAGGGTGTTTTATCGGCCCCTTTCTGGAGTTCTAAAATGGCTGTACGGGGAAGAGACGATGAGAAGATTGGTGACACTATTACAGCACTGTTTGACGAAAGTTCGTACTCATCTTGACTACAGAATGGTGCCGAAACAGTCGTCCCACTAAGGAATCAGTCTAATTCTTTTGAACGGCGAAAAACCTAAAAAGATCCCAAGACGTAATCATTGGTAAAGTCAAAGTATTTCCGACGCGGCAAGTAATGTTGATCTGCAGTTTAGCGACGCTACAGACAATCACTGCAAGAAATTCGAGAGAATTCTGTAGTAAATAAAAAGACTGTACCCAAATTCCAGCAGGGGGTAATTGCTTTTCCGCACAGTATAAACTTTAAGAATTAATAACGTGATTAAATCTTTGCCGATTTTTATTAACAAAGTGTCTATGTATAGGTCTCACTGAGATCAAAACAGAATTGCTATAAATTTCTCATAGTCGTCACCGTTGATACATCAAAGTAACTGCCCTACAATTCTGACACCGCTTCCAGAAATCTGTCTTAAAAATTGGCACTGTGATTCTCTTCTTCTAGTCTTCAGGTGTTCTTCTTTCTTTCCATAGTGTCCTCAGGACCGTATAGAGCCGCCGCACTCTGTGTTGGCAACCCCTCAAAAAGTTGTCCATGAACTTTGAGAGCATGTGGCCTTCGCTGGGTTATTCAGTGGTTTGGTATTTAACTAATTTGTAAATGGAAATGATAATCTTATTTTAATACAGTGAGTAGTTACTAAATAATTTTTCTCCCGGCTAAAGATTTGATCAAGTTGCTAAAGAATTCCAAGTTAACGTCGTGTTAAAGTGTTGTCTGTAAGTTGTGTAAGTGTCACTAAATCACAATTCATACAACAGATTCTATACAACTATTGATTATGATAGAAACAGTTATCTTCAGCAAAGTGATCATTAAAACCACCGAATATCAGTCGCGCACAACACTGACGTATGTTACCTGAAACAATATTCTTCACAACTCGTGCGTAATTAATTTCGGCTCCATACATCAGCTAGAAAAGTTTGTTATAACGATCGTGATATGAGCACTGTTTTTAAAGAACCAATCTGATTCGAATTATTTTCATTAAAATCAGTTCGGGACCACCGGTGCACATTTATTTTTACACATTTGTATTACGTTCAGCATTTGTGTCTGCAGAGTTGCGTAATTTGAATTTGCCGCTGTGATAATTGTTAAGATGGCGGCAGACAGTTGATAGAGACTTTCTATTGTTAGAGCAAATAAGTAAATATTTAAAATGTTTATTAAACGCTATAAACTATACTTTCATATTGTGCAGTATTTAGACCTCATCAAGCAAACATTTGATTTGTTTCTAAGGAAAACACATCAAAAACGCGATACAAATCGCTATCATCAATGGCTGCGCTCCTTGCAGCGGAAAGAAATAATTATCACAGATAATGGTTACTGAGAGAGGAATTAAAGTTACAAATAATTATTCACTCATATTTATAATAATAATGAACTCTATTTTCAAGTAATAATTAACAAATAATTACAGTTTCTTAACAGACCTCAGTTTGATATACGTCCGCAATCTACATAAGCCAACCAACAAAAGGTAAAAACAAAGGAAGACAAACTCAGATCATAAAAGGAATTTACAATTATCATTGTCTTTGTATGATACACATCGGTATGTCCAACCACATCATAGAATGTTATATAAATAATTAATATTTATTAGTTTTCACTGTTTTTTTCATACGTCGAATAGATAATGTTTATAACTGTTAGAGGCATAATTTCCTCTCGTCGCACTGTAGCCAAAAATTTGTCTCGTAGATGTTACAATGCCCCTTGGGCTGAGAAAAAAATTAGTTTATCTATTGTATATTTTTTTATCAGTCCACGTAATCCACATAGATTTTCTATTCTCAAGATGCAAATGTTTAGTTTCAATGTTGTTTTAGACATGACAAAATTGTAGTTGAATCGAGTAGTTAAAATGACTTCAGTGACTGTACAGGGTTATTACAAATGATTGAAGGGATTTCACAGCTCTACAATAACTTTATTATTTGAGATATTTTCACAATGCTTTGCACACACATACAAAAACTCAAAAAGTTTTTTTAGGCATTCACAAATGTTCGATATGTGCCCCTTTAGTGCTATGGCAGACATCAAGCCGATAATCAAGTTCCTCCCACACTCGGCGCAGCATGTCTCCATCAATGAGTTCGAAAGCATCGTTGATGCGAGCTCGCAGTTCTGGCACGTTTCTTGGTAGAGGAGGTTTAAACACTGAATCTTTCACATAACCCCACAGAAAGAAATCGCATGGGGTTAAGTCGGGAGAGCGTGGAGGCCATGACATGAATTGCTGATCATGATCTCCACCACGACCGATCCATCGGTTTTCCAATCTCCTGTTTAAGAAATGCAGAACATCATGATGGAAGTGCGGTGGAGCACCATCCTGTTGAAAGATGAAGTCGGCGCTGTCGGTCTCCAGTTGTGGCATGAGCCAATTTTCCAGCATGTCCAGATACACGTGTTCAACCGTTTCTTCGCTCACTGCAGGCCGACCCGTTGATTTCCCCTTACAGAGGCATCCAGAAGCTTTAAACTGCGCATACCATCGCCGAATGGAGTTAGCAGTTGGTGGATCTTTGTTGAACTTCGTCCTGAAGCGTCGTTGCACTGTTATGACTGACTGATTTGAGTGCATTTCAAGCACGACATACGCTTTCTCGGCTCCTGTCGCCATTTTGTCTCACTGCGCTCTCGAGCGCTCTGGCGGCAGAAACCTGAAGTGCGGCTTCAGCCGAACAAAACTTTATGAGTTTTTCTACGTATCTGTAGTGTGTCGTCACCATATGTCAATGAATGGAGCTACAGTGAATTTATGAAATTGCTTCAATCATTTGTAATAGCCCTGTATTATCTCGGAAATTGCTGCGGATACTTCCCGGATTAACTTATTCCCCTCCCCCATTTGGGTTCACTGGACTGGGAAAACCTGGAATAAAACCGTCCAAGGGGCTTCAAGAAAATACAGACACCTACTTTTAACAGTCAGGCTTGACATGAATGTAATAAAATATGCTGGAAAATGCAAATTTATGACTCTGTTGTAAGCATCTGAGATAATGAATGTTTTTTCATGGTGGTGTATCACTCATTTATCGAATGTCATAAGAATTTGCTGCTGACGTCATAAGACCGCCCCCATGTCGAGCCGTTGGACCGCAGACAGGTAGTGGCTGCTGCTGGACCGCCCCCGACCGAGTCGGTGGGGCGTCGGTTGCCGTCGGCTGCATCGTGCTTTGGATCTGCTGCTGGCTAGAAGTCGCGCTGCTGCAGGTCTTGTTTCTCCTTTCCCACGTCCCTCAGTTTAAGACGGGTACATGAAATGTCAAAATATAAGCATCAGTGACAAGATAATTACTATTCTCATCCTGTGGAAAAGTTTATTAGTGTCCATTTCACTTGCATTCACACGGATGGAATTAGACTGTTTTTGGAGTAAGTTCTGTATTTTGATACTGTTCAACACAATGTAGCGATTCACATGTAAGTTTATCACAATATGCACATTTTGAACACTGCACCGTTAATCATACAAGTGTCCGTAGTGTGCTTCGTTTACTTAAGCGGAATGTAAATATTTTCGCGACGCGCTGCGTAGCCAACGTTGCATTATTGTTTAGCCGCGCGGCTGGCTGTACAGTCTGTCACATTAAATTTGGCACGCGGAGACGCTTCATATCAAACTACTAAAGGTCATCAGTTCAAGTTAATTATTAATACAGTCAACAGTACTCAACGTTCATAGCGTTGCTGCTAACTTTAACAATCCAAGAGCGTTCATAAGGTTACGTGATCACAGTTTTTATCACTGTTCATCATTATTCACAATGTAAATCACAGTTCTTCACGCGTCCGCAAGTTCCTGCGAAACACGTTTCACTGTTCTGATTGCTGTCAGTAGTTTTCCACAGTACTTAACAGACAATCTATATGCAAATGACATTTTCCAAGTAATGAGGTCTGGTACACTTGCACATAAGTTCATATTATCATGACTGAACAACAAAATTTAAAATTTTACACTGTCACATAAACATGAGACAATATAAAACTTTCAGAATCTGCTACATTATCTTGACCATGAGATCATTACTGAACTGTCCAGATAATAGTACATTTCCATTTTTATTACAGATACATATATTTATATATTTCTATTTTTTACTTTTTTATTGTGATTGTTATTTACCATGTTTTTGGGACAGATGTCCATGTTCGGTTTATCTAACCGGAATGTTGCTCATAACAGCATTTTAAATGACTTTGTAATGAAACCGTGTACGTAAGTCAGTACACATTCAGATTTCGCTTCAATAGTGGTGAAAGCAGTTTATTTTATTTTTTATTTATTTTTTATTTTTTTTCTCAGTCACACAGCTCACACACCACCAACACTCGCTACGTGTGTGGGACTACATGACTCAATCTTATGAAAATATTTTTGTTGTATCCATTCTTACACACGAACAAAATATATTATTTAAGCATTTTAATCAATTCTATCCTACGTATAGGAAGGTAAAATTCCTCATATTTAATGCAACAACACTCAAGTGTTTATCAAGTTATTTATCCCTTGTTGTTGTTGTCTTCAGTCCTGAGACTGGTTTGATGCAGCTCTCCATGCTACTCTATCCTGTGCAAGCTTCTTCATCTCCCAGTACCTACTGCAACCTACATCCTTCTGAATCTGCTTAGTGTATTCATCTCTTGGTCTCCCCCTACTATTTTTACCCTCCACGCTGCCTTCCAATACTAAATTGGTGATCCCTTGATGCCTCAGAACATGTCCTACCAACCGATCCCTTCTTCTGGTCAAGTTGTGCCACAAACTTCTCTTCTCCCCAATCCTATTCAATACTTCCTCATTAGTTATGTGATCTACCCATATAATCTTCAGCATTCTTCTGTAGCACCACATTTCAAAAGCTTCTATTCTCTTCTTGTCCAAACTATTTACCGTCCATGTTTCACTTCCATACATGGCTACAATCCATACAAATACTTTCAGAAATGACTTCCTGACACTTAAATCTATTGCCAGTCTACATTTTATATCCTCTCTACTTCGACCATCATCAGTTATTTTGCCCCCCAAATAGCAAAACTCCTTTACTACTTTAAGTGTCTCATTTCCTGATCTAATACCCTCAGCATCACCCGACTTAATTCGACTACATTCCATTATCCTCGTTTTGCTTTTGTTGATGTTCATCTTATATCCTCCCTTCAAGATACCATCCATTCCGTTCAACTGCTCTTCCAAGTCCTTTGCTGTCTCTCACAGAATTACAATGTCATCGGCGAACCTCAAAGTTTTTATTTCTTCTCCATGGATTTTAATACCTACTCCAAATTTTTCTTTTGTTTCCTTTACTGCTTGCTCAATATACAGATTGAATAACATTGGGGAGAGGTTGCAACCCTGTCTCACTCCCTTCCCAACCGCTGCTTCCCTCTCATGCCCCTCGACTCCTATAACTGCCATCTGGTTTCTGTACAAATTGTAAATAGCCCTTCGCTCCCTGTATTTTACCCCTGCCACCTTTAGAATTTGAAAGAGAGTATTCCAGTCAACATTGTCAAAAGCTTTCTCTAAGTCTACAAATGCTAGAAACGTAGGTTTGCCTTTCCTTAATCTTTCTTCTAAGATAAGTCGTAATGTCAGTATTGCCTCACGTGTTCCAGTATTTCTACGGAATCCAAACTGATCTTCCCCGATGTCGGCTTCTACTAGTTTTTCCATTCGTCTGTAAAGAATTCATGTTAGTATTTTGCAGCTGTGGCTTATTAAACTGATTGTTCGGTAATTTTCACACCTGTCAACATCTGCTTTCTTTGGGATTGGAATGATTGTATTCTTCTTGAAGTCTGAGGGTATTTCGCCTGTTTCATACATCTTGCTCACCAGATGGTAGAGTTTTGTCAGGACTGGCTCTCCCAAGGCCGTCAGTAGTTCTACTGGAATGTTGTCTACTCCGGGGCCCTTGTTTCAACTCAGGTCTTTCAGTGCTCTGTCAAACTCTTCACGCAGTATCGTATCTCACAATTTCATCTTCATCTACATCCTCTTCCATTTCCATAATATTGTCCTCAAGTACATCGCCCTTGTATAGACCCTCTATATACTCCTTCCACCTTTCTGCTTTCCCTTCTTTGCTTAGAACTGGGTTTCCATCTGAGCTCTTGATGTTCATACAAGTGGTTCTCTTATCTCCAAAGGTCTCTTTAATTTTCCTGTAGGCAGTATCTATCTTACCCTTAGTGAGATAAGCCTCTACATCCTTACATTTGTCCTCTAGCCATCCCTGCTTAGCCATTCTGCACTTCCTGTCAATCTTATTTTTGAGACGTTTGTATTCCTTTTTGCCTGCTTCATTTACTGAATTTTTATATTTTCTCCTTTCATCAATTAAATTCAATATTTCTTCTGTTACCCAAGGATTTCTACTAGCCCTCGTCTTTTTACCTAGTTGATCCTCTGCTGCCTTCACTGCTTCATCCCTCAAAGCTACCCATTCTTCTTCTACTGTATTTCTTTTCCCCATTCCTGTCAATTGTTCCCTTATGCTCTCCCTGAAACTCAATACAACCTCTGGTTCTTTTAGTTTATCCAGGTCCCATCTCCTTAAATTCCCACCTTTTTGCAGTTTCTTCAGTTTTAATCTACAGGTCATAACCAATAGATTGTGGTCAGAGTCCACATCTGCCCCTGGAAATGTCTTACAATTTAAAACCTGGTTCCTAAATCTCTGTCTTACCATTATATAATCTATCTGATACCTTTTAGTATCTCCAGGGTTCTTCCATGTATACAACCTTCTATAATGATTCTTAAACCAAGTGTTAGCTATAATTAAGTTGTGCTCTGTGCAAAATTCTACCAGGCGGCTTCCTCTTTCATTTCTTAGCCCCAATCCATATTCACCTACTACGTTTCCTTCTCTCCCTTTTCCTACACTCGAATTCCAGTCCCCATGACTATTAAATTTTCGTCTCCATTCACTATCTGAATAATTTCTTTTATATCATCATATATTTCTTCAATTTCTTCGTCATCTGCAGAGCTAGTTGGCATATAAACTTGTACTACTGTAGTAGGTGTGGGCTTCGTATCTATCTTGGCCACAATAATGTGTTCACTATGCTGTTTGTAGTAGCTTACTCGCATTCCTATTTTCCTATTCATTATTAAACCTACTCCTGCATTACCCCTATTTGACTTTGTGTTTATAACCCTGTAGTCACCTGACCAGAAGTCTTGTTCCTCCTGCCACCAAACTTCACTAATTCCCACTATATCTAACTTTAACCTATCCATTTCCCTTTTTAAATTTTCTAACCTACCTGTCCGATTAAGGGATCTGACATTCCACGCTCCGATCCGTAGAACGCCAGTTTTCTTTCTCCTGATAACGACATCCTCTTGAGTAGTCCCCGCCCGGAGATCCGAATGGGGGACTATTTTACCTCCGGAATATTTTACCCAAGAAGATGCCATCATCATTTAATCATACAGTAAAGCTGCATGCCCTCGGGAAAAATTACGGCCGTAGTTTCCCCTTGCTTTCAGCCGTTCGCAGTACCAGCACAGCAAGGCCGTTTTGGTTATTGTTACAAGGCCAGATCAGTCAATCATCCAGACTGTTGCCCCTGCAACTACTGAAAAAGCTGCTGCCCCTCTTCAGGAACCACACGTTTGTCTGGCCTCTCAACAGATACCCCTCCGTTGTGGTTGTACCTACGGTACGGCTATCTGTATCGCTGAGGCACGCAAGCCTCCCCACCAACGGCAAGGTCGATGGTTCGTGGGGGGGGATTTATTCCTTTTAGAGTAAAAATACATTTATTATGGGGATTCTCTACTCCTTGTTCAAATAATTGAAGATCATTACAGTGTAATACTTGACATAAAAGCTTATAAACTAATACATACATAAAATTATCACATTATTACTGCTAATTATTTTACCATAAACATTATATTTACAGTTATGGGGTAGTGCACTTGCACTTGTGATTGGTTCTTTGTATATTCACTTCGTTTTTCTTAGTCCAGGGGACCGAGTAAGCCGCTCTGCAAAAGGTCTTGTGCGGATATAGTACTTTCATATTATACTGGTAATCTTTTATGATTCCAGGGCGTTCAGTGAATACTTCGACGTATCCGGATAATAATTCTGTTAATTGTCTAGCTTCTGAGGCATTAATGCAAGTTGCCTTCTGTACTTTCTCTTCTATTGTTGTGACGATGTCACTTATGTTGCTGGGTGCATCGTTATTTCGCTTTTTGTGACACATCTGTGGGTGCTTATGATCCAACACTAACAACTTCTGATTGCTGACAGAAAGATTCATTTTCCTCATCAGCGGAAGGTTCGCACCGAACTCCTGATTCAACATTAATGTTATGGGTCGCTGTTGGTACTTAAGTGCACATGTCCCACGGGCGAGAACAATTACAGCTTCTCTTTCCCGAAGGAAGTCACGACCCAGAAGCACCGGTACTGACAAGTTATCTATTAGCAGGAACGTGCATAATAAGCGATCATTTCCCAAGGAAACTTCCACCTGTGTCTGGTATTTTATACTCTGTGCCTTTTTTCCAAATGCCCCTATAACCTACAATTTGCAACCGGCAAAATCGGCAATTTCCTTATCTCCGATACCTTCTTGAAAAACTGCGCGTTCATAACTGATACATTCGCACCTGTGTGAAGCAGAATAGTAGTTGTTACACCATTTACAGCTCCGGTGACACTTGCTTGGATATTTTCCCTTTGTGGCTTATCAGAGACAGCAGGTTCCTGATATAAATCACCTTCGATCTTGTTGCCATCCTGATACCGTATCATGTTTATTTTTTGTTCCGTCGACCTATTGCCTTCATTTTTGGCATCGGTCACCTGGCGAAGGCCTACAGGGACCGAAATTAGTTTGTTGGCTTCTGAGTGTTTTGTTTTGTTTCCGAAGGTACCTCCACTATTCCAACATTTTGTGAGTTTTCAGTCGGAGGAGGCCTGCTTGGATCCCACCACGGTGGATATTGATTGCTTGGTATAGGTATAACCTGTACATAATTTATTGGCTGACCTGAAATGATAGAATTTTGCTGCGGCTGCCAATGACTTGGCCCTGGCTGTCGCCAATATTCACTGTCACCTGGCATATTTTTAGGCCTGTCTTTATATGGACTGTCTGACCTGTTGTCATTTCGTCTCTTTCGGTTGCTATTGTTATTGTTTGGGTTTTCATTGTGGTACGGCCTCTGATTACCATTCGGTTGTTGGTGTTCTTCGGCCTTTTGATAATTACTGTTATTACTATTAGGATAACCAAAATTTTGGTTGTAGGGATTCCTACTACTATTATTATTATTGTATTTTCCGTTAGTATAAGCTTTACTTTTATTTTTCTTTGGACTACCTTCGCCCCTATTTCCATTATTTCCATTCCATGATTTTTTTCTATTAGGACTATTATTATTGCTGATCACGTCAGAATTTTTTCTGGCGTCTTCTTGCACTAGATCCAGAGAATCAATTACAGACAGAAATTCTTTCAGATCGGTGTCTGTAACATTAAATAATTTTTCTCTAATATGTATGGGTAATCTAGCTTTTAACACTCGCAATAAGTAAGTCTCTGGTGGTTACTGGCTCATCCCAGTACCGGGTCATGTTAATATATATTTCAAAGTACTTTCTTAAGGAACCTGACTTCGGATTGTACATTTCTCCATTGTAAACAATTTTACGGAGTCGCTCTTGAGTAGACGCTGACCAGAACTGGTCAAGGAACGCCTTCTCAAAGTCGTGGAAAGTCTTGCAAGTTTCTGCTGCATTTAATGCCCATAGCGAAGCATCACCAGAAATATGAGAAATCACAAACTGTATTTTCTGTTCTTCCGGCCATGATTTTGGAAAAACACTTTTGAAGTTTCGAATGAAAACTACTGGATGTATGTTTTTCTTGCTTTCTTCGTTAAATATTTGAAACTGTCTATGCTTAATTAGGCGTTCCTCATGCATCAAAGTAGTTAAGTGCATGGAATTGCTATCATTCGCAGGTGGTGTGGTTACTTTATTACGCCGGCCAGTGTGGCCTAGCGGCTCTAGGCGCTTCAGTCTGGAGCCGCGCGACCGCTACGGTCACAGGTTCGAATCCTGCCTCGGGCATGGATGTGTGTGATGTCCTTAGGTTAGTTAGGTTTAAGTAGTTCTAAGTTCTAGGGGACTGATGACCTCAGATGTTAAGTCCCATAGCGCTCCGAGCCATTTGAACCATTTTTACTTTATTACAAGTACATTCTATTCCACTATTATTGTTCCTTGGTGTCATATATTGCTCTGGTAATAGCGGTTGATTACTAAAATTTGGTCTTCCTTCTGGTGCATTAAAATTCGCCGTTAGATTGTCTGCGATCTTTTCCCTGTCAGTACCAGTGATGTCATTACTGCATACTGTCAGATTTTCAAAGTTTTGATTTTCAAAGCTCAGCACCCTGGCTACTTCTGTTCGGACTTGCTTTCGGATTTCCGAGGGAATGTCCTCCTGCATTGTTTCCACAGCGGTAGCCAAGGCTTTGAATTGGTTCTCTAGTCTATCTACTTCAGTTTGAAGACTCTTGACCTGAACTGGAATGTTTGTTAACGGTTCGATAGTGGTTTTTACTGCATCGATCTCCTGCTTAAAATGGGTAGTAATAGCATTATCACGATCGACCAACACTTGATTTATCCTACGGACAATTTCTTTATCTCTTTCCAGAAAAATATTGTTTATATTTTCCATAAATTTCTTTTCCTTTTCTTGCTCACTGAGCTCCTGTTACTGTTTTTCTATAAGCTTTTCCTGTCTACGTTTTTCCTTTTCCTGCTGACGTTGTCTTTCACGCTCCTGCTCTTTAATAGTAAACTTTTCAAAAAATGCTGTTAGCATATCCTGTATGGACATAGCTTGAGCATTGCTAACTTCTGCCCCTTGCTCAGAACAAATATTGTCATTAATTCCTAACTGGTTGAATGCAGGAGTGTCAGTTTGTTTTGGCAACTCGTCGGTTTTACTATCACTCGTGACATCAGTTTCTAAATTATCATTCATAATTAAATTTTCTAATAATTCGACAGAAATATGGGTAGATTGTTCTACCTGAGATTCTGATGCCATCTCTGCATCAGTATACTCATTCGGTTTATTTTTCTTTTGTTTAACCATTCTATCACCAATATAGCACAACAAATATATAAATCACTGACAAGCACCAATTGACACATTATTCTCGCAGCCAGAATATTCAATTATTACTACTTATTGTTGGAGGTACTAATTTTAATTTTCGTCTTGCTTCAGGTTGATTCAAATACTGGCTCTGAGCACTATGGGACTTAACATCTGCGCACAACACCCAGCCATCACGAGGCAGAGAAAATCCCTGACCCCGCTGGGAGTCGAACCCGGGAACCCAGGCGTGGGAAGCGAGAACGCTACCGCACGACCACTAGATGCGGGCGTGCTTCAGGTTGGATCCCTGCAAGTGTTTTCTAATACGAGTGCGTTACCGTGTCGTATCGTTTTAGCTTTTGGTTGGTGTCTTAGTAGTTATTACCCTACGATAGCTGGGAAGTTTTTGGTGTGCGTAGTCCTCGAAATGTGGTGCTACAGAAGAATGCTGAAGATTAGATGGGTAGATCACATAACTAATGAGGAAGTATTGAATAGGATTGGGGAGAAGAGAAGTTTGTGGCACAACTTGACCAGAAGAAGGGATCGGTTGGTAGGACATATTCTGAGGCATCAAGGGATCATCAATTTAGTATTGGAGGGCAGAATGGAGGGTAAAAATCGTAGAGGGAGACCAAGAGATGAATACACTAAGCAGATTCAGAAGGATGTAGGTTGCAGTAGGTACTGGGAGATGAAGCAGCTTGCACAGGATAGAGTAGCATGGAGAGCTGCATCAAACCAGTCTCAGGACTGAAGACCACAACAACAACAGTCCTCCTGTGCCGGGCCCCTGGCCATGTCAGGCGGACCCGTGTCCACTATGGAGAGGCTCGCGGAGCAGACTTCGCGACCCTCCGACCCCTGCACCGCCGCCCTTTGGGGAGAACCGCGTCGGAAACGCCGCTCGTCCCGGTCCCCCGTCGCACACAATGCTCCGACCACCTTGCAACGGGCGAAGGATCGCTTGAATCGCGCCAACCGCCACAAATCGCCGGTGGACACCACCGGCACTGAAACCGATCATCATGAAAACTGTCCACCGGCGCGCGTCAGGGTCCGTTCATCCGCGTCGTCGTCGTCGTCCGACGATTCATCTGACCGCCTAGTAATTGACCTCTCTCGTAGTGAGGCGGCGAACACATCGGCTCTGTCTGACCACCACCCGGCTGTACTTGCACCTCTTTCTACGTCGTCCCGCCACCGTGGCGAGTCTACTGGACACCCTGACCCAGTCGGAAAGTCCTCTGGCCGTCGCTCCAGACGCCCCTCCGCCCACGCGGGCTGTGGTGGCAGCGGATCGTGTTCCTATACCCCCCCCCCCCCCCCCCCCCACTGCTGGGGGACGCCGCACCGGATGGTTCTGTGGATGAGGAAATGGCTCATGCTCCCGACCCCCCTCCTCAAGAGCTCCCGTCAAGCCCTCTGAAGAAAGAGAAGATCCCCCCATTGTGGTATATAATGTCACTAATTATACGAAACTGAACACTGAGCTCCAGCGGCTCATTGTCAGCCAATTGAGAGCTGTTTACCAAAAAGATCACGTGAAATACCTGCTTGACAGTAGGGACGACTATCTTACCATTTCCGATTTCGTAAAATCAAAGGCGATGCCTTACTTTACCCACCAGACGTCGGCTAATCGCCGCACCAAAATCGTCATCGAGGACTTGCTACCAGAGGTTACGACAGAGGAGGTTAAGGAGGAACTGCTTCGACTCGATTTCGAAGATCCTTTGGTCCACCAGTGTAGCAAGAGGAATCCTGAGACCAGGGCATTGATCCCCTGCCCTACCCACGTCGTCTGTCTTTCCCAGAGGGAGGACATAGAGCGGATTTACCAAATCCGGTATCTTCTGTACACGAAAGTCCGGACTGAATCGTACGAGGGCCGCAACGAGCCAGCCATCTGTCGCAAAT
Source organism: Schistocerca cancellata (assembly GCF_023864275.1). Taxonomy (NCBI): domain Eukaryota; kingdom Metazoa; phylum Arthropoda; class Insecta; order Orthoptera; family Acrididae; genus Schistocerca; species Schistocerca cancellata. The sequence goes on from NC_064632.1 coordinate 573,433,023, forward strand.
GCCAACGTTTACGACATACTGGGAATCACTGCTCCCTGCCGTTGCAGTCTGTTAAGTGTGCTGGCCCACATTTAGTGGAGAACTGCACACTCCCTGCTTTGGAGAAACCTACCTGTGCCAGATGTTTGGGAACGACGCACGGTCCCCACCACATGGCATCCTGGAGGGGGTGCTCTGTTTACCAGAAGGCACTGAAGTCTTCTCGTCTGCCCAAAAAGAAACCGAGAACAAATCGACCTCCCCAACCGCTACGGGACATGACCAACTATCCTGTTTTGCGGGGTCAGCCTAGTGCACTGTCCTCAGCAGCCACTCTGGTACCAGCCACTCAGGCACCAGATGGCTCGGTGGCTCCTGTGCCGCTTCCTGCCCGGACTGCCACGACATCCTTTGCTGCTGCAGCCCGGTCTCCTCCTCATTGTCTGTCTTCCGTGACAGCTCCCACTGCTCACCAACAACAGGAGCCAGCTGCAGCTCCCTCCAGTCCATCTGTGGCTCTATCTCAGCCCTCTGCCCCTACCTCCACTCTGCCTACTACTACACCTGCACCTGCACCTGCACGCCGTAGGGGCAAGCAGACCACCCGGGACCCTCTCCCAGTGGTGGAGACTGATGCGTCCTTTCGGGCAGACATGCGCGAAATCCTCCAGGTCATCTCCTTTTTCACGAAACCCCACATCCGGGCTGTTATTCGCGACACTGCACAAAAAATCCGTCAGTCGGAGGACGGGCTCTCCAAGGTCATCGCCCTAGTGGAAGGGCTTAGTCAAATATTGTTGTAATGGCGAATGGACCTCCACACCACCACCAGCCCCCACGGGATCTTGTCACTTGCATTTTTAGCGCCAATGGCATAAAACGTATGAAGACGGAATTGAACACCTTCCTCCATGACTATCGTGTGGATGTTTTACTGGTCACAGAAACACACCTCAAACCGGCAGACGATTTCTGCCTTCGCAACATGGTGTGTTACCGCTCTGACCGCCACGACCGCCGTGGTGGAGGCACAGCTGTATTCCTCAACAAAGCTCTTGTCCATACCCAAGAGACCCTCCAGCCAATGGAACACATAGAGGCCACAGCGGTTACCATCTCCACCCCCCTTGGTGCCATTACCTTTGCAGCAGCGTATTTGAGCCCAAACAAGCCACTGCTGGAAGCAGACCTCCGCACATTGTCATACTTCGACAGGCTCGTCATTGGGGCAGATCTCAATGTCAAACACTCAGCTTGGCATTCTCTCGTGTCTAACCTCCTTGACCTGGAGGATACTTTAGCACTATCAGTCTATGGCCCCCACGCACCTACCCATATCCCAGTCCGTACTAACTGCCAGCCAGACGTTCTGGATGTGGCCATCTTCAAAAACATCACCGCTCAGTTTTCACTGAAAGTTCTCCACGAACTGGCCTCTGACCATGAGCCAGTACTCTTGCACCTCACCAATGCTGCCCTTTCATTTGATGTTCGTTCCACTGCGACCCTTACCAATTGGGACAAGTTTGCCAGGGTACTTAATAACACCACTCGACACGACCTCGATTTGGCAACACCGGCCAATATAGTCCGTGCTGTGGATTCCCTTACTGCCAAAATACAGAAAGCAGTGAAACTCTCCACCTCCACTGCACCTCGAAATTTAACACCCCTGAACGACTTGACCCCTCTGTTACGAGAGCTGAAGGTGCAAAAGAATCGCTACCGCCAGAGGTGGAAGCAGTTTCGTGACCCTCAGGACAAACGCCAAATGAGACGCCTCCAACGCGAATTCAGCCACCGGCTCGCCGAATGGAGGTCTGAACAGTGGGAGGACAGGATGTCCACTTTCCTACTCCACCAAAAATCTGACTGGGCTGTCATTCGCACCCTGCGGCGTTCTAAGCCAGCGACTGCCCATCCTATTTGCACAGCAGCGGGCTTGTCTTATGATACCCTGCAAATTGTGGAAACGTTGGCAGATGCGTTCGAGGCCCAAAACCGCCCTCTGGTCCAGGACCTTTCTCCGAACAAACTACAGGAAGAACATGAAGTCCTGACAGCTGTTGCTGTTTTCCGCAACCGTCCACCCCAGTCTGCTCCCCTTCTTACGCCCATGGCAGAAATTCAGCGCATCCTTCGACGGAAACGTAGCCGGTCGGCCCCTGGATTGGACGGAATTTTAAATGAACATCTTTGCCACCTTCCCCGCACACCACTCATCTTGTTCACCAAGATTTTAAACTGTTGTCTCACATCTGGCCTTTTCCCCCATCAGTGGAAACAAGCCAAGCTGATTGCGATCCCCAAGAGGTTCAAGGACCCTACAGTCCCCACCAACAACAGGCCGATCAGCCTCCTAAACACTATGGCGAAGGTCCTTGAATCTGTGATCCTTCACCGACTTTCCCAACCTCTTGCGGCAGCTGGGACGATCCGTCCTGAACAGTTTGGATTCACTTCGCACCTCTCTGCTGAACTTCAGGTCCTATGGATCACTGAACACATCAGCAAAGGCTTCAACACTGCCAAGTCGACAGCTGCCGTTTTTCTGGACTTGCAAAACGCCTACGACAAGATCTGGTAAGACAACCTCGTACACAAGATGCTGACACAGACCCCTATACCGGATATTTATGTCAAGATCGTGGATGACTTCCTCCGTGGCAGGACTTTCCTAGTGGCTCAACGGGGAATGCGTTCTGGCATTCGCCAATTGTCGGCAGGCACTCCGCAAGGATCGGTGCTATCTCCCATCCTTTCTAATATCCATGTCAATGATATGCCGGTCATCCCCGAGTGCCACCTTGCACAATACGCTGACGACACAGCACTATACACCACTGGCCGCATTACTGACGCCATCGTCGCCCCCTCCAGCGACAGGTGGACGCCACTATCACCTGGCGCCGGACAGACAAAATAGCTCTCAATGCCGCCAAAACTACGGCAGTTTACTTCAAGAAACGGCGCCCAGTCCTCCGCCGCAATATCTCGATTGCAGGTGTGCAGGTGCCCTGGTCCCCGACAACCACCTATCTCGGGGTCCAGATGGACCACAAGTTGCTCTTCCACTGTCATGCGGAGTATGTCACCAACAAGGGGCAAAAGCTAACCAGGGCTTTGTACCCGCTCTTTCCCAGTAGGGAACTTTACCTGCATACCAAGCTCCGCATTTACCGAACAGTTATCCTGCCTGCCCTCACGTATGGATCTGCTGCATGGGCCACGATTAGTGTCACCAGGATGCGGACATTGCAGCGCCTGCAGAACAAGGTGCTCAGGTGGAGCCTGCACGCCCCGCCACTCACGAGAATTGTCACTCTCCACGAGGAAGCGGATATCGTCCCCCTAAAGACGACCATACGCAACAACGCCCGGCGGCTCTATTTAGAAAGTGGATGCCTTGCGGGACACTGTCCATGGGTTACGCCACGTTGGGACCACACTTCCGCGCCGCTGGCATCGACACCCGGTTCCCCTAACCATCCTAGAGGAATCGGATTCCGACCGTGGCTAACGATAGGCCTGGCACGCCCACCACGGACGCATCCTTTGGCGGGACTAGCCCCCATTCTACGTCCAATACTTTCCAGTCATACCTGCCCACGTTAGGCTAAATTTTTCTGCCTGACTCATGTAGTACTGTCACCGTCAGAGGGTGGTACGGGACTGCAAGTCCCACCGCCACACCTCCAAAGTGAATTGCAGTGACGCAGTCACTGCCTTGTGGATAAATTTACTGCCTCACCAACACAATTAGACCGCAATAGACCGGTGATGCTGTATTGTAACATATCACAAAAATAATAATAATAATAATTTTAAATTACACACGCAGCGAATGTTGTTAGTATGCTGCTATGTAATTACAGATCATGAACATCTGTTCCTACCTGTATGGATTGAGAGTGGTGGACCGTACTGCTTATATGAAGTTGCTCCTGTGTCTCGCACCAGCGCAGATACAAATTCGTACAGTAGTTCGGTTGGAAGAAGTCAATGCTCATGAAACAAGTAAATAAACAATGATTAATAGCATGTTTTGGTACTCCGTACCTGTAATAGATCACAATTTCAATTATAAAAATGAATAAATGTGTATTGGTGGCCCCACGTTGGGCGCCAGTGTGGCGTTTGCTGGGCTATTCAGTGGTTTGGTATTTAACTAATTTGTAAATGGAAATGATAATCGTATATTGCTGACGCACATACCGTCTACTATTTTCCGCACAGTATAAACTTTAAGAATTAATAACTTGATGAAATCTTTGCCGATTTTTACTAACGAAGTGTCAATGTATAGGTCTCACAGAGACCAAAACAGAATTGCTATAAATTTCTCATAGTCGTCACCATAATACATCAAAGTGACTGCCCTGCAATTCTGACACCGCTTCCAGAAATCTGACTTAAAAATTGGCACTGTGATTCTCTTCTTCTAGTTTTCAGGTGTTCTTCTTTCTTCCCATGGTGTCCTCAGGACCGTATAGAGCCGCCGGACTCTGTGTTGGTAACCCCTCAAAAAGTTGTCCATGAACTTTGAGAGCAGATGCTGCGGCCGCGCTGACCTGCCCACTGCGGCATCAGGTCTGAAGTTTGCACCCGCCCTGTTAAATTGTTGGAAGCTTAGTCAGCTGGTGTCGTAATTTTGAAATGAGAGTTATTGTCACTGTCGCGTAATACGTATTTCTCGTGAAGCACCTTTGCGACACAGGCAAATATCAATTGTGGAAACTAAGCCACTGGATACTGTAAGTAACGTTATTATAGAATACATCCGACTGACTACACAAAATAAGAGGGTACGTACATTCGCAAATGAGTGGTTCAAAATAAGAATTAATACCGTAAAGTATGCCACTGTGGAAAAATCTATGAAAAGATCCTGGAGAAGAGAATAAGAAGCAGTATTGAAAGTAGACTACAAGAGGAGCAGTACGGTTTCAGACCGGGAAGATCAACAACGGACCTCATATTTGCGGTAAGGCAACTGCAGGAGAGGCACTATGAGTACGGGAAGGACTTAATCATGGCCTTTTTGGATATTCAGAAGGCGTATGACAGTATCTGTAGGGACAAGCTCTGGGATGTGCTGAATGCAAAAGGAATAGATGAAGAGATAACACGAAAAGTCAGAAAAATGTATGAGGGAAGTGAGAGTTGTGTGAAAGTGGGGAGGGAACGTACTGCATGGTTCAAGCTGGAAAATGGGCTGCGACAGGGAAGCGCACTTTCGCCTTTATTGTTTATTATTGTTATGGATGAATTCCTACAGCAAGTATCAGATGCAATTGGAGATCATAAAATGAAAGCAGTGCTTTTTGCCGATGACCTGATGTTATGGGGAAATTGTAAGAAGGAGGTGCAAGAGCAGTTAGATGCATGGGAGGCAACGGCAGCACAATATGGAATGCATTTCTCTGCAAAGAAAAGTGAAATAATCGTCACAACAAGGAAGAAGAATAGGCCAAATGTGGATATAAGTTGTGGAGGGGAAAAACTGCAAGTGGTAGAGAACTTCAAGTACCTGGGAAGCGTGATTGAAAGTAAGGGGGGAAACGCAGTGGAAATAAATGAAAGGTGCAGAAAAGCAGGGCAGTTCTACAAATGCATTAGGGGGCTTATTTGGAGCAAGGAGGTGCCACAGAAATCCAAGGGAATTATATACCGAACCTACTTTGTCCCCATATTGGCATACGGAAGTGAGACATGGGTAATGCACGAAAGTGACAAAAGTAGAATACAGGCTAGTGAAATGAAGTTCCAGAGGAGCAGGTTGGGTGTAACAAGACGAGACAGATTGCGAAATGTGTATGTGAGGGAAAGACTAAAGGAGGAACCAGTACAGGACAGGATAGAAAAATCAAGACTGCAGTGGTATGGACACATGAAGAGAATGGATGAGGGAAGAATTCCAAAGAGGATGTTTGATCTGCAACTGGAGGGGAAGAGGCCCAGAGGAAGACCAAGGGATAGATGGGTGAAGGGAGTGAAGGAATGTGTGATGAGAAGAGGAGAGAACTGGACGAAGGTGGAGGAGGGGGAATGGTGGAAAGACAGAACACGATGGAGAGGCTTGTGTTCCCGACAGACCCAGCCAGTGGCTGGAAACTGTCCAAGATGATGATAATGACCGTAAAGGAAGTGGGTCGTAAATATAGTTCCGTCGGCACAAACTCAGTTGTATGCGAACGTACGGTCGGGATAGAGTCACGTACATCCAAAGTACTATCATTCCTCGTGGCCTAGATAAAAAGAATTGTGACTAAATTGCATTTATTCATCTAAGAAGGAAAATTATCGGACTTCCAAATTAAATGAAAAGGAAAACTGTAGGTTCTGAATGTCGCGGCAAATACATCGAAATAGACATTGGCGGCCACGAAGGGGAAGAGATGAACACATTCACGTACCTCTATTGTTGAACAGCGCCGTCTTGAATATCGTCGCTTCCATCTAAATTCTCCACATAAAATTAAAATAATTACACTGATGAATTCTTCTCGGGTTATCAGCCGAGTGGCGGCGTCGTTGTGTCGCAACATTTCAATGAGTTTCGTACCCTGAAACGTTGCGACAAGACGATGCCACCACTCGGCTGATAACCCGAGAAGAATTCATCAGTGTAACACGCCGAGAAAGACTGTAATCGCAAAATAATAATAATCTCCCAGAGTTACAGGAGCTGGGATCCGTAGTATCGTAAGTCAGAAACTCATATTGACCATGAATTGCTTTAAAATTACACAACACGTCTTATCACCAGGACAGGATCTTTTCATCGTCTCTCCCCTTTACAGCTAGTTTAGAACTCCAGAAAGGGGCTGATCAGACACCCTGGATCGCGGATAAGGTAGCTAATACTAAAACTAATAAACGAAGAGCGTAAAGCTTCTTTTGTCCATCAGTATTAAATACTTTTCACATTAATCTTTGGTATGAGAGTCGAATAACTAGAAATCTATTTATCAATAAGAAGCAATTATTAAGTTCCTTTACCTCGCCGCCTTGGGCGAATTGTCCCGAGAAATGTCAAATGACGGGCAATGAGCCCAACCACTTTACACATTGGCAGTCCTTGGCTCCTTTACACACGTACTTGAATAGCACTGTTCATCTCCTTAAGGGATCTCTCTTCACCACTTTGCTTATATAGTTCTGGTGCAGGCCCTGGCTCTTAGCAATCAAAAGAAAACGTATACACTAGGGCACACAAAATGTACATTTACTTACATACTACACACAAAAATTACTACTTCGTCCTTTACATCAAATACATGGATATTACATTACATTTTATACAACTCCATAGTTCAGTTCTTTATGATGGTTTGCAGCGTCATTGTTCTTACGTACAAATAACATTTTCTATCGCACTTTGACAATAAAATTACATTTCGAAAGTATTTTCTATGGTTCTACAATTACATTTTTGGTTAAAATGAGAAAGTTTCACATGCACGTCGTATATTTTGGTGTATCGATTCAGGCTGTAGGGTTAGCAGGGGTATCTGGAGTAGTAAGTGGGATAAGTTCTTTCTTATAGTTGCTTATGCTCTCCACTGCCTCCCTCTTCTATACCAGGATCTATTTGATAACGTCGCAGTATATTTCTTATCTAGGTTTTATAGTTGTCTCATCATGGGCAAGATAAACAGAGGAAATTCACATATATTAGTACTTAGTCTAACTTAACACATACATGTACATAAACATAGGTGCTGTTCAATGAACATGGGTGTCGTTTTTATTTTTTAACGTGGGACGTAAATCATGAGCAGTAGTGGTAAGACTGTATTTAGTGGGTCAGGAAATCGTGTCTCTACATCTCCTTGCGCTATGGTGAGTGTCCATTTGAACTTATATATGAAGTCTTCACAGGTTGTCAGCCGAGTAGCATCGTCGTCTCGCAGCAACGTTTCGATGGAATGCGTCTCCATCATCTTCAGGTGAAGTCCACACACTTCGCTTGAAGATGATGGAGACGTATCCCATCGAAATGTTGCTGCGACCACGCTACTCGGCTGACAACCTATGAAGACTTCATATATGAAATTCGCCGAGAAAGCCTGCACTCACAGTGTGCACTTATTTTTGCATATTTCTCTGTGAATAAACTGTCATCAGATGTAATGACTGAAACTGAATAATTTGTTTACCGAAACTGTTTTCTGTAGGTGTGCTTGTGAGATCAGTGACATTGTGATTGTGTTGCTGTCAACATTCTGACTGTGAAAAAATCTTGGGTGTTCACTGAATCTGGAAAATTTTGCAGCTTACTTCAAGCTTCCTGCCAATGAGAGTGATGTTCATGCAGTTGTTGATCCATACTATATGGTGAAATTAGTTTGTAATACTTTAGCCGAAAAGAGAATTATTAACTATGAAGTTGAAGATGTGAAGTGGTATTTTATTTTGAAGTTACATTATCTGCAAGATTTACCTAGTCACTCTCTGGTTCACATGTGAATTTCCATAGTAAGAAAATGAATGTCTTTTTAGGAGCCCAGACAGACAGCTCTAGTGTTGCTGACGGTACTGAATTTCTAGACGGTTCTCAGCACCCAGATAATCAGGGTGCTTCTGCCACTGTCGAATTCATCACAACTATTGATAAACTGTTTTATGTGTGCAATTCTAGAAATTTTCATGCTAAGGGCTTTAAACGGCCATTGACAGCTGAAAGGTAAATTATTGGACTGAATTTCGGGCAGAAAACTTCCTTCAAACATCAAGGAATGATAGTGCGTGTTCATTAGTATATCAACGAAAAACATTTGTGCTGGGATTTTTCAAGCATACACGGTGTTAGAAACCGCTCCCAGAAGTTTTTGTTTCGGGATACTAAACCTCTAAAGTATTTTGTAGCATACAAACTCTCAGACGATCATCTAAAACTCTTTTTTCCTAGCATCAGATCTAGGTTTGGTTGGAACAATAATCCCACCACATTACAGTTCCAATCTGGACTGAGAACAATGATGCTCAAAAACAATGTTACTGCAAGTGACAAGAATAATGTAGATGACATTGAGAAAGTGAGCTCTTTCAGTGTACGTGAATTCATGTGCCATAAGAAGCAAAATCATAAGTTCACTGATGATAGGGACGATACTAGTTACTTTGAGTCTCTTGATTCATTTATTCAGTGAATATCAGGATAATATTATTTATTATATGTAACGATATGTTGTGAAATAGATTATGCAAATGTTAAGATGTGCCGAGTGCAAAGAACGTATTACTGTTCCCTACATGCGCTCAAATGACCAAACTTACTGCAAGACTCCTGTGGTAAATCCAGTTGCCTTGAAGGTTGGTAGAAGTGGTTTCTTCACCCATCTGTAGCAGTGTTTAAAATAATGCAGTATACAGAAAAATGCTTTCGTTCTGCTCTAGTGAGATTTACCTTAAACTCACTCCATGTTTAAGACAGACTTTTAAATTCTGTTTGTTGTTTCTTTGATGACGAAGCCAATGTATTTGGCAAAGCACATACACTAGCCTTGTCTCTGCCATTGACTGCGAAGACATGGATGCATCACAGCTACCATGTACCTTCAGATTAGATTAAAGGCACACACAAAAAAAGCGACAGCTGCTGCACAGGGTAACTATTCTGACATGAGGCAGGGGTTGGGGAAGCTAATTACATTTGCCAGTGTGTGACATGTGAATATATATTGAATGAAGCAAAACAAAAAATAAAAATTAAAATTCGATGTTTACATGTTACTAATTTGACCACATCCCTCCTTTCCCAAAATTCTTGCCTCTTAATTGTTAACACAACAACATGTTAAGTGATTAGAATTAACAGCAAAGATCTTTCCCTGTTAGCAGCTGAAATTATTAACAAAGCAATGGTTAAGCAGTTTTGTTGCCCAATGATGTGTGCACACATTTTCTCGTTGCGTGTGGAGAGAAATGCCCTTTGCATTAGATGTGTTATTGTGTGAAAGTTCGGCTCATGTGTGATGAAATAACTATAGTAAAAAAAAATTCATGTCAATTTTTTGGTCATTTTCTATCGCTATGTAGTTTCTTCATTCAGGAAATGAAACGCGAAAAGTGAAAGCAAAAAATCCTTTGCACAGAGATAAGATTTTTGAGAAGCACAATTTGTCAGCAGCTTTAGGGGCCGTACGGAAGGCACGTATGTAAGCGCATCAGAATAACTGCAAAACTGATCTTGTAGGGAATGGTTAGAAGGTATAAGGCAACAATTAACAGTGAACTGTAAACTAAACACACACATCGTCATAAAGTGTACTTAAATGGTAATTGTACTTTTTTAAGTAGCAGAACAATTTGATATATTTCCCCGGTTTAACATGGCGACTGTGACGTCACTCGTCACGGCTTTCCTTCGTGCAGCAGTCTCTCCAGTTTAGTGTTGAGCTTACTGTAATCGACTCATCTTGTCAAGTGGCTGCGAGTAACTGTGGAAGGAGCAGATGGAAAAACGCTGAACTAAAAATGTTTAGATTTCCGGTCAAAGATGAAGAAAGCTTAAGGAAGTGGATTTAGAATTCAGATGAATGAATATTTTAGTTACGAGATAGAATTAACAAAAGCACCCAAAGCACTCGATACTGCCCAAATTTTAAAACTTACATGTCGATACAATGCGGCAACTGAGCTTTCTGCACAGAAGCCGTATGATACTTTAAGGGGCTCCGGAAAGGCTCAAAATCACGAAAAGTTCAATTTTTACTTTTTTGCGTTTTCTGAATCTGCAGACTATTACCTTTTAATAGATATATAATTTATTCAATTCCGAAGACTACAACTATTTTTAATTTTTTTTTAAATGTGTTCTACATGGGCGTGACCCACTGTGGCGCTGTTAAACTGCTGTCAAATGGTGTTATTATTAACGTCCGTGTTCATCAGGTAGATTTTAGTGATGTGAGATAAAGTATGTGTTGTGGCTAACCTGTGATGGTTCAATGTATATCGCTGGTGTGATTGTCGATTGTTTCATGTTTATTTACTCTGTCGTTATCTCTAAAATATTCGTAATTAATTCTGTTTCTTGAGTCTCTGTTTTGTTGAAGTATAATAACGAGTAAAAGTAAAGTTATTAGAAATCCTCTGAAGGCTTTTAAGAAAGGAGAAGTGTTGGAAAGCCAAAGGTATGTGTTATTACTGTAAATAATAACATTCTAACATGGTACGAGCGATGCTTGCTTTAGACAAGGAACGCCTTCGGGCTGCAGACAGGGCTGTAAAGAGTCTAGAAATACAAGCAAGAGTAAACAGGAGGAGGAACAAGAGGAAGCTGGAGGAGGAGTTTGCAGAGGATGAAGATAATCCATCCTATGGACCTGGAATGCACTAAAAAGTTAATCCAATCTTTGTCGCTCGATTCCCAAAACTTTTATTTTCTCATACTAATTACATGTTTTCTAAGGATCTTCCAAACATATTTGTTTCAAACTTTCAGTAAATGTTACACAGTACCTTCTGCATAATTTAACACAGCCTTTTTCCAAAAAACTGTATATTTTTGAATATATAAATAAAAAAATTGCAAAAAAGTGTTGTGAATTTTCATTACAATTGAAAAAAAATCATCTTTAATAACTGAACTAAAATTTTGTAAAATCCCTGTGTTAGGTTGTAGCCCTGTGTTGGCCGTCGAATGGCGCTAGCTGCGCAGCATTTGTGCACCGCCGCCGTCAGTGTCAGCCAGTTTGCCGTGGCATACGGAGCTCCATCGCAGTCTTTAACACTGGTAGCATGCCGCGACAGCGTGGACGTGAACCGTATGTGCAGTTGACGGACTTTGAGCGAGGGCGTATAGTGGGCATGCGGGAGGCCGGGTGGACGTACCGCCGAATTGCTCAACACGTGAGGCGTGAGGTCTCCACAGTACATCGATGTTGTCGCCAGTGGTCGGCGGAAGGTGCACGTGCCCGTCGACCTGGGACCGGACCGCAGCGACGCACGGATGCACGCCAAGACCGTAGGATCCTATGCAGTGCCGTAGGGGACCGCACCGCCACTTCCCAGCAAATTAGGGACACTGTTGCTCCTGGGGTATCGGCGAGGACCATTCGCAACCGTCTCCATGAAGCTGGGCTGCGGTCCCGCACACCGTTAGGCCGTCTTCCACTCACGCCCCAACATCGTGCAGCCCGCCTCCAGTGGTGTCGCGACAGGCGTGAATGGAGGGACGAATGGAGACGTGTCGTCTTCAGCGATGAGAGTCGCTTCTGCCTTGGTGACAATGATGGTCGTATGCGTGTTTGGCGCCGTGCAGGTGAGCGCCACAATCAGGACTGCATACGACCGAGGCACACAGGGCCAACACCCGGCATCATGGTGTGGGGAGCGATCTCCTACACTGGCCGTAAACCACTGGTGATCGTCGAGGGGACACTGAATAGTGCACGGTACATCCAAACCGTCATCGAACCCATCATTCTACCATTCCTAGACCGGCAAGGGAACTTGCTGTTCCAACAGGACAATGCACGTCCGCATGTATCCCGTGCCACCCAACGTGCTCTAGAAGGTGTAAGTCAACTACCCTGGCCAGCAAGATCTCCGGATCTGTCCCCCATTGAGCATGTTTGGGACTGGATGAAGCGTCGTCTCACGCGGTCTGCACGTCCAGCACGAACGCTGGTCCAACTGAGGCGCCAGGTGGAAATGGCATGGCAAGCCGTTCCACAGGACTACATCCAGCATCTCTACGATCGTCTCCATGGGAGAATAGCAGCCTGCGAAAGGTGGATATACACTGTACTAGTGCCGACATTGTGCATGCTCTGTTGCCTGTGTCTATGTGCCTGTGGTTCTGTCAGTACGATCATGTGATGTATCTGACCCCAGGAATGTGTCAATAAAGTTTCCCCTTCCTGGGACAATGAATTCACGGTGTTCTTACTTCAATTTCCAGGAGTGTATAAGCGTTATTTTAACATTGCAAGTATAGGGCGTTCCGGAGCCCCTTAAAATGAAATCATTGCCACTATTTGACATCTATTTATTAATTTCACTATCGCGATGTCCGCCTGCTTAGCTGGGTGGTAACGTGCTTGCCTCCCGTACAAGCGGGCCCGGGTTCGATTCCAGATTCCGGGCCGGGTTGCAGAAAATTTCCCGCTCGTGGACTGGGTGTTGTGTTGTCCTCATCGTCATTTCATCCTCATCACCGGCGCACAAGTGGCCCAGTGTATCGTCCAATGAAATAAGACCTGCACTTGGCGGCCGAACTTCCCCGAATGGGGCCTCCCGGCCAACGATGCCATACGCTCACTTCCATTCCACTTCCACTATCGCGATTTCGGCTAGAGAGCCGTTTTTTGGGATTCCCAATGAATAATCTTCACAGATTGCTACGAAAAAGGTACAACGATAGCGGAATCCTACTATGCTTTTGAACCGTGGATTTACTTTCAAAACTTTTTCTTAAGAATTTACTTTATTTACTAGCGACTCATCAAGAACATGAACACATTTAATCACACTATGTGAGCGTGGAAGTAGTTGCCAGTGGGTAACTGATGAAAACAAATCAAATTTCTTTCAACAAATGGAAATTTTATTCTTGAAATCCCCTTTTTTTGAGAAACAGATTTAAAAATTATAATCAGAAAGCACCCTCTAAAAATCAAGTTACAATTTATTCAGAGGCAGAAAGAACAAATTTTTGACAGTGTGAACTTTCGGCTAAGAATCTCGCCGCTCCCTTTTGACACGGCCGTAGTCACGACCGCTCACAAGAATCTCTGAAAGACTACACTGGTGCAAATCTGTAACATACCAGATTACTTTAAACTAAAAATTTTAACAACTCACACAAGGACATAAACTATGCACCCCGTTGGAGGGATGGAAATGGTACAAAACACTAACATTAAATGATTTACTTGCCACCGAAGGTGCAACAAAACTCTTACGGTGGAAGGGTGGAAACTTTATATACTAAAATAACCATTTAAATAAAACCCATGAAATGCAGTCTTACATAAAATATACAAGGTTAGCTCTACATTACACATATACCACCTCTCAAGATGACAGGCAAGATAAAAACATATTTCAGGAATTCGGCCGTTACACTTCAAGCAATAAATTCGTTAACACCGAATCTGACCAACATGACACAGGCAGCTATTAACGTATGGCAGATTGACAGGGAGATAACTGAACAACCCGAACCGCAGGTTGCTCTAACCCGCCCCTACTCCATAAGAGAAAAACGGACCACCCAATTCATAAATAACCACCTTCCCGCGGGTGGGCAAACGGAGAAGAACGGTGGGACGACCCCAACACAAAGCGGCTGGTAACCTCACCAAGAAAACAAGTAAACAACTAAATGAAACAACACACCTCCAGCCACTTAACTTCTAATAAACTGCGATGTCTGGCGAAGGCCTGGTGCAGCACTCCGAACGCTCTCCCGAACCGTCCGCTGCCAGCCGCTTCAACGGACGCAGGAAGGCGCGTCGATCTCCCTTCTCAAGGCGCAGCAGCTCGCACCGACCAGACCAATGTCGTGGGTTGACTCCTGTTGCTCTCATGTCGGCAGTGAAGCCACTATCCCTCGCTATACGGCGCGGCCCACTGGACTCACGTGGCGACCTCACATGCGCCGACGCTCAAGGCGGACAAGTCATTTTTTTTCCTTTATTGTAATTTTAATCACCTATACAGGCGGGCTGGCAGCAGCACATTACGCTGCTCTTCAGCCTTAAGTGGAACAAGAACATGACAGAGAGGTGATACAGACAATACAAAAAACGGCGGGCAAAAAATGGAGATACAAAAAAAAATCAATAAACATGAAGCCGTTCACGTTGGACGATAAAAACACTAACACTTGTGGACACGGCGCACAAAACACGGAGAACGGCGATGGCACATGTGAACAGTGGAGTCGTAACTGCACGAAACACAAAACGAAGCACACACACGAGATACTGATGGCGGTGATTTCCGGCGCGCGAATGTTCACTGAGCGTGTGCGAGTCCGGGGACCTGCCAAGAGAGGAGGAGGAGGAAGGGGAGTGGGAGAGCGAGAGGGGAGAGCAGAGATGCCACGGGCAGGGGAGAAAAGGGGGGAGGGAGGAAGGGGGAGGGGAAGCCCGGGGGAAGAGGGGTGGAGGGAGGGGACGTTGGAAAAGGGAAGAGAAGGGAAGGGAAGAGAAGGGAGGGAGGGTGCCTAAAGGAAGGACACCGGAAGTGGGGGGTTGGCAGGGTCAAAGTTGGTAGGAGGGGTAGATGGAGGGGAGGAGGACATCATCAGGGAGGGGGAGCTGGCGGAAGCCACCTTGGGAGAGGGTAAGGAAGGTGGAGAGATGGAGACTGGGTGGGACGTGCGAATACAGGCGCGGCAGCGGGCGGGGGTGGGAGAGGATCGGGGAGACGAACGGGTGAGGAGGATCGAGTTTGTGGGAGGTGTACACGATCCGTATCCTTTCAAGGAAAAGGAGGAGGTCGGGGAAGGGGATGAGATTGTACAGGATCCGCGTGGGGGAGGGGAGACGGATGCGATAGACGAGGCGGAGAGCATGACGTTCAAGGATTTGGAGGGATTTATAAAAGGTAGGGGGGTGGAGATCCAAGCCGGATGAGCATAACAAAGGATAGGGCAGATGAGGGACTTATAGGTGTGGAGGATGGTGGAGGGGTCCAGACCCCACGTACGGCCAGAGAGGAGCTAGAGGAGACTGAGTCGGGAGCGTGCCTTGGCTTGGATTGTCCGGAGGTGGGGAGTCCAGGAGAGGCGACGGTCGAGGGTGACGCCAAGGTACTTAAGGGTGGGAGTGAGGGTGATAGGACGGCCATAGATGGTGAGATAGAAATCAAGGAGGCGGAAGGAAGGGGTGATTTTGCCTACAATGATCGCCTGGGTTTTGGCGGACAAGTCATCTTGCGTCTCAGTGCGCGACCGACCAACCGATCGATCCAACCGCCAATGACCATTGCCCGAGCAACTCGAGCAGACTGGCGGCCCAAAGCGCAGACTCAGATACAGGAACTCAGCCCCGACCGGGCGACCACTAGCTGAGTTCTGTTACTGGCAGAGTGGCAAGACTCTCATTTTGCGGGCTTTAAAGTTTGATCCAAACGACAGACATACTAGCACTCCGAACGACAGACAGACACTAACTGCAGCACAAATGCGAACGAGAGACAGACTAGCAACTGGTGACGAGTGACTAACCCAGCCTCACTCCGACTGACCAACTGCCACTAGCGAGCTCATAGCGCCCCTTAAATGCACGTGAACAGGCAACCTTTCCCCTTTCCCACCAGAAGGAGACACCGAAGCTGCGATTGCCACCGCGGCGCCACCGCCAGAAACGGAGGGCGACTACTTCACACAACACGCTGCGGCGCGCTCTTCAAAACAGCAATTTTTTTGTAAGGCTCAGCTTTATTGCTGGATCGTTTGAAACTAGCGTTGGCTGATAAAAAAACCAAGGTTGCCATGCAAGAAGCGCTCTTTCACCAGATAATGCACCATCCCACATATAAGCGATAACAATGCTGAAAGTGCATGAATTCGGTATTGAGTTGGTTCCTCATGCATCCTATGCATCATCCTTAGCCCCAAGTGACTTCTTCCTGTTCCCCAACTTCAAACTTCGGCTTGCTGGGAAGAAATTATCGTCAAATGAGGATTTTAAATCACCTTTCTAAATACAGATTACAATACAGTTCCAGGGCTGACAAACTTCGTAAAACTCTCTCAAAACGTAAGGTACTAAAGATATATAATCGTTTATTTATGTTGTATGCAACGACAAACAGTAACTCTGTATACTGTACTAATCGATTCCATTGTCTTTCCTTCATCACTCTGCCCATTTAACTCAAAGGAGGTAACATGTTAAATCTGAGCAAACCAGTACTGTTCGTGACTGACGTAGACCTGCTGACAGTATAAACGAAGATGTTTACAATTTAATAGCATTCTTGAAGATACAGATAGATGAAATGACATTCAGTTAGGTCTGATAGTAATCAGATACAGAATGTCATTGTTCTTAAGAATGGCTACAGAAATACTGACAAAGGAAGCAAAAAAAATTTTCTTAAGCTTGTTTACTGTCTCAGTGTGAAAAATATATTGTCATTAAAATTCAGCTAATTCCTAGACATGCACTGTGGAAAATAGAAGCTTATGTCCATAGCGTCAGGACGTGATACCCAACGGTGCCCACTTTCTATTTTCTGAACTGCGCTCAAATCATTTACTTGATTAGCGGTTGTAACGATACTTCTAAACCTGTTATTCGTCTGTTAAATTTCTGTGACGTGCTTTGAAACCACTGTGTTTTGTTGAACACGTTCATTCTGTGTTGAACACGTTCAGGCAGGAGCAGTCGGATGTAAAAAAAAAGAAAAAAAAAAGAAAAAGAAAACCAGACCATCGACAGTTATTGTGTAGCACTTATTTGTGTTGTTGCTAACTACGACCGATTTGGCAAGTGCTTAACAAAATTAGAGCAAAGAAATATATACATTACTGAGACAGTTGTAATCGAATTTTGTATAGGACTTGGAATTCAAAGCCACTCAGCTCCAGACAGTTAACTTTTGTTTGCTTATAGTGTCGTTGGTACAATATATGTTTAATATTAGTAAGTAAATTAATTAATTAAATATAAAGAAGTTGAGAATTGTGTTGTACTTACAGGTGGAGATTTCTTTAACCCCATAATCCATATCCAACGAGCTGCAGAACAGAGAGCATGGAGAGCGACGAGTTTATGAACTACGCAACGGCGTGGAACCGACAATTTATCCGAAACTTTTATGGCAATATAGCCTTTTATGACAATACAGCCTGTATCCCCCCCCTCCCCAATGAACCATGGACCTTGCCGTTGGTGGGGAGACTTGCGTGCCTCAGCGATACAGATAGCCGTACCGTAGGTACAACCACAACGGAGGGGTATCTGTTGAGAGGCCAGACAAACGTGTGGTTCCTGAAGAGGGGCAGCAGCCTTTTCAGTAGTTGCACGGGCAACAGTCTGGATGATTGACTGAACTGGCCTTGTAACACTAACCAAAACGGCCTTGCTGTGCTGGTACTGTTAACGGCTGAAAGCAAGGGGAAAATACAGCCGTAATTTTTCCCGGGGGCATGCAGCTTTACTGTACGATTTAATGATGATGGCGTATTCTTGGGTAAAATATTCCGAAGGTAAAATAGTCCCCCATTCGGATCTCCGTGCGGGGACTACTCAAGAGGACGTCGTTATCAGGAGAAACAAAACTGGCGTTCTACGGATCGGAGCGTGGAATGTCAGATCCCTTAATTGGGCAGGTAGGTTAGAAAATTTAAAAACGGAAATGGATAGGTTAAAGTTAGATTTAGTGGGAATTAGCGAGGTTCGGTGGCAGAAGGAACAAGACTTTTGGTGTGGTGAATACAGGGTTGTAAATACAAAATCAAATAGGGGTAATGCAGGAATAGGTTTACTAATGAATAAAAAAATAGGAGTGTGGGTAAGCTACTACAAACAGTATAGTGAACGCCTTAATTTGGCCAAGATATACACGAAGCCCACGCCTACTACAGCAGTACAAGTTTATATGCCAACTAGCTCTGCAAATGACGAAGAAATTGAAGAAATGAGTGATGAAATAAAATAAATTATTCGGATAGTGAAGGGAGATGAAAATTTAATAGTCATGGGTGACTGGAATTCGATAGTAGGAAAAGTAAGAGAAGGGATCGTAGTAGGTGAATATGGATTGGGGGTAAGGAATGAGAGAGGAAGCCACCTCGTTGAATTTTGCACAGAGCATAACATAATCATAGTTAACACTTGGTTCAAGAATCATGAAAGAAGATTGTATACATGGAAGACGCCTGGAGATACTAGAAGGTATCAGATACATTATATAATGGTAAGACAGACATTTAGGAACCATGTTTTAAATTGTAAGACATTTCCAGGGGCAGATGTGGACTCTGACCACAAACTATTGGTTATGAACTGTAGATTAAAATTGAAGAAACTGCAAATAGATGGGGATTTAAGGAGATAAGACCTGGATAAACTGACTAAACCAGAGGTGTACAGGGAGAGCATAAGGGAACAACTAACAAGACTGGGGAAAAGAAATACAGTAGAAGAAGAATGGGTAGCTTAGAGGGATGAAGTAATGAAGGCAGCAAAGGATCAAGTAGGTAAAAAGACGAGGGCTAGTAGAAATCCCTAGGTTACAGAAGAAATATTGAATGTAACTGATGAAAGGAGAAAATGTAAAAATGCAATAAATGAGCAGGCAAGAAGGAATACAAACGTCTCAAAAATGAGATCCACAGGGAGTTCAAAATGGCTAAGCAGGGATGGCTAGAGGACAAATGTAAGGATGCAGAGGCTTATCTCACTAAGGATAAGATAGATACTACCTACAGGAAAATTAAAGAGACCTTTGGAGAAAAGAGAACCACTTGCATGAATATTAAGAGATCAGATGGAAACCCAGTTCCAAGCAAAGAAGGGAAAGCAGAAAGGTGGAAGGAGTATATAGAGACTCTACACAAGGGAGATGTACTTAACGACAATATTATGAAAACGGAAGAGGATGTAGATGAAGAAGAAATGGGAGATATGATACTGCGTGAAGAGTTTGACAGGGCACTGAAAGACCTAAGTCTAAACAAGGCGCCGGGAGTAGACAACATTCCATTAGAGCTACTGACAGCCTTGGGAGAGCCAGTTCTGACAAAACTCTGCCATCTGGTGAGCAAAATGTATGAGACAGGCGAAATACCCTCAGACTTCAAGAAGAATATAATAATTCCAATCCCAAAGAAACCAGTGAAAATTACCGAACTATCAGTTTAATAAGTCGCGGCTTCAAAAAAATTACGCGAATTCTTTACAGACGAATGAAAAAACTGGTGGAAGTCGACCTCGGGGAAGATCAGTTTGGATTCCGTAGAGATATTGGAACACGTGAGGCAATACGGACCCTAAGACTTATCTTAGAAGGTAGATTAAGGAAAGGCAATCCTATGTTTATAGCATTTGTAGACTTAGGGAAAGCTTTTTACAATATTGACTGGAATAAGCTCTTTTAAATTCTGTAGGTGCCAGGGGTAAAATACAGGGAACGAAAGGCTATTTACAATTTGTACAGAAAGCAGATGGCAGTTATAAGAGTCGAGGGACATGAAAGGGAAGTAGTGGTTGGGAAGGGATTGAGACAGGGTTGTAGCCTCTCCCCGATGTTTTTCAATCTGTATAGTGAGCAAGCAGTAAAGGAAACAAAAGAGAAATTCGGAGTACGTATTATAATCCATGGAGAAGAAATAAAAGCTTTGAGGTTCGCCGATGACTTTGTAATTCTGTCAGAGACAGCAAAGGACGGAAGAGCAGTTGAATGCAATGGACATGGTCTTGAAAGGAGGACATAAGATGAACATCAATAAAAGGAAAACGAAGATAATGGAATGTAGTCGAATTAAATCAGGTGATGCTGAGGGAATTAGATTAGGAAATGGGACACTTAAAGTAGTAAAGGAGTTTTGCTATTTGGGGAGCAAAATAACTGATGATGGTCGAAGTAGAGAGGATATAAAATGTAGACTGGCAATGACAAGGAAAGCGTTCCTGAAGAAGAGAAATCTGTTAACATCGAGTATAGATTGAAGTGTCAGGAAGTCGTTTGTGAAAGTATTTGTATGGAGTGTAGCCATGTATGGAAGCGAAAGATGGACGATAAATAGTTTGGACAAGAAGAGAATAGAAGCATTCGAAATGTAGTGCTACAGAAGAATGCTGAAGATTAGATGGGTAGAGCACATAACTAATGAGGAGGTATTGAATAGAATTGGGGAGAAGAGAAGTTTGTGGTACAACTTGACTAGAAGAAGGGATC
Organism: Schistocerca cancellata; assembly: GCF_023864275.1. Taxonomy (NCBI): domain Eukaryota; kingdom Metazoa; phylum Arthropoda; class Insecta; order Orthoptera; family Acrididae; genus Schistocerca; species Schistocerca cancellata. The sequence goes on from NC_064632.1 coordinate 573,453,873, forward strand.
GGTTGGTAGGACATGTTCTGAGGCATCAAGGGATCACCAGTTTAGTATTGGAGGGCAGCGTGGAGGGTAAAAATCGTAGAGGGATACCAAGAGATGAATACACTAAGCAGATTCAGAAGGATGTAGGCTGCAGTACGTACTGAGAGATGGAGCAGCTTGCACAGGATAGAGTAGCATGGAGAGCTGCATCAAACCAGTCCCAGGACTAAAGACCACAACAACAACAATACAGCCTGCATTCAAACACTAAATCGCGAGAAATGTTGATAAGCGACACTTTGGTTCATGTCATCTATTTATTGCGCATGTAAAAATAATTTTCAGCTATAGAATTACGGAAGCTAATCTGCGACCTTGAGTTTCAGTCGGCTACGGTGCGAATGCCCTCGTCTTGCAGCGCACCGGCCTTCTGCTAAACGCAAAAAAAAAATCCAGCATCGAACACTTCACCATAGAAACAGCGTTGCCAATTGCGTGACTCGTTAGGTCAACGAGCATCAAAAAATGGCTCTGAGCACTATGGGACTTAACTGCTACGGTCATCAGTCCCCTAGAACTTAGAACTACTTAAACCTAACTAACCTAAGGACAGCACACAACACCCAGCCATCACGAGGCAGAGAAAATCCCTGACCCCGCCGGGAATCGAACCCGGGAACCCGGGCGTGGGAAGCGAGAACGCTACCGCACGACCACGAGATGCGGGCAACGAGCATCGTAGCGTCACCTGCGATATCAGTTGTTCGACAGAGAAACTATTTTTTTTGATATGCCTGTTCCACCGTAAAGATGGTCAATCTGTTTATTCTGTGATCTGGGGTGATTTGGTGCGTTGTTTACCATTCCAGCATGCGCGCTTACTACCAGAATCTATTGACGAGACTACAGGAGGCAGGAAGCTGTCCAAGGGAGCGTTTTTCGTTCACGACAGCGCCGCAGCTCATGCTTCAGAGGACGCAATCACATACATACCACTCCTTTGATCTGTCAAGTTTTGTCCTCCTACTCTTTTCTGTATTCTGATAACAACTATCTACTGCTACAACTAACTTCTTCCTCCTTCTTCAGCTCAATAAACCACGGGGTGTCAGACAATGACAAAGTGTTATCTTACGCGGGTTTCCCAGAAAGCAATGCACTGCATTTCTTTTCTTCAACAGTTCTTTTTTGAAGACAATAAGAATTACACACACCAAAGAATGGTGTTTTATCTACACACCCTGTTTTCCACGTAGTCTCCATCCCATTCTATGGCCTTCCTGCAGTGCGAAACAAGGGCGTGTTTGCCCTGTCGGTACCAATCCTTGTCCTCGCGGCGCAGCCAGCGCTTCATTGTGTGAATCACCTCCTCATCGTCCTCAAAATGTCTTCCACGAATGTCATCTTTTAATGGCCCAAAACAAGTGGGTGTCCGATGGGGCTAGGTCTGGTGTGTCAAGTGTGACAGCCGTGGATGGTCTCCCCGACCGCTGCAAGTCGTGGATCTCCGCCGAACCGCCTTCTGATGACCTCATCCTCCGTGCCCAGCGACTAACTGTACTCCTGTCGACAGCAGATGCTCCATAGACTTTGCACAAGCGTTTGTGAATATTCCCCACGGTTTCTTTCTCTTCAGGAGAAATTCAATGACGTCACGTCGATTGTAACGTACGTCACCTACAGACGCCATTTTGAAACTGTCCTGCACCTACGTTATCTGTCGGAAGTGACGGAAACTTGGCGTGCTCACTCAGGAGACTTCAGATAATACATACGTAACGTTTCGCATTTGTAGCATTGCTTTTGGCTGAGAAAAAAATGCAATGCATTACTTTGTTGGCAACCCCCGTATGACTAATCCTCGTACTTTCTGCAGGCACTGCACCAAAGCTCTGGTTGTTGTTGGTGTTGCTGTTGCAATTTTCAGTCCGAAGACTGGTTTAGTGGACCTCTTCATGCAAGTCTGTCCTGTGCAAGCCACCTCAATCTGTTTGAACTTGCTTACTGCGTTCAAGCCATGGTCTCCATCATTTTCTCCTGCCACCCGTACCTCAGTTACCAAACTGACTCTTCCTTGTTGGTTCAGGATGTGGTCAGTCATCCGATCCCTTCTTTTAGTCCAATTCGGCCACAAATATCTGTTCTCCCAGTTCGATTCAGTATCTCGTCATACGTTATTCGATCTACCCATGTAACTGTCACCATTCTTCTACAGCAATGCATTTCAAATACCCCGTATTTTCTTCTTACCCGAATTGTTTATGTTTCACGTTTCACTTCCGTACAGTAGACACACATACCTTGAGAATAGACTTTCTAGCACCTAAATTTAAATTCGGTGTTAAAATATTTCACTTTTTTCACAAACAACTTTACTCCAATTGTCGGTTTGTATTTAACATCCCCCTCTAGTTCGGCAATTTTCAGCTAATTTACTACCAAAACAGCAAAACGTATCCACCACTTCCTTTGCTCCATACTGCAGTCTAATTCCCTGTCATATAATTTGGCAATACTCTGTTACCCTTGCATTACTTTTGCTGTGTTCATCTTATAACCTCTTTTCAAGTCAGTATCGATTACATTCTGTTGGTCGTTTCGTCGCTGACACAATTGCAGTGTTGTAGGCATATCTTAAAGTATTCATTTCCTCTCCCTGAACTTTAATTCCCTTTCGAAATTACTGTTTTCTTTGCGTCACTGCTTCCTTAATGTATACATCTAGTGAGATGGGGGATGGGCTACAACCTTGTCTCAACCCCGTCTCAACTAGTGACTTGCTTTCGTGTCCTTCGACTCTTATGTCTGTGGTCTATTTTCTGTACAAATTGTAGACAAGCATTAGCATCCTTCTGCCTTCAGATTTTCGAAGAGTGTACTCCTGACAACAAAGTCAAAATATTAACCGCGAAAATAATTCTTGTATTAATAATATTTATTACCTTTGACTAGTTTCGATCTCCAGTCATCATCATCATCATCATCTCACCGAAAAATAGCGTCAGCACAACCAACAAGGAAGAACGATTCATTGACATCAAAAGTACAACATGTTTCAAACATCGTGGTAATACTCCATAGTTCAGGCGGTTGACACAAAATGAAGCTGTTATAAGTGCCATTGGCATAGCGCAAAAGTGGATCTGTAGTAATTACCTTGTAGGGAAGATGGGAGTAATTTGACGAATGGGACAACGAGACTGATCATTTAATTTCAAAAATGGCTCTGAGCACTATGCGACTTAACTTCTGAGGTCATCAGCCGCCTAGAACTTAGAACTAATTAAACCTAACTAACCTAAGGACATCACACACATCCATGCCCGAGGCAGGATTCGAACCTGCGACCGGAGCGGTCGCTCGGCTTCAGACTGTAGCGCCTAGAACCGCACGGCCACTCCGGCCGGCCATTTGATTTCTATTCATACTTGTAGGCAGCAGTACCATGGAAGAATGTTAATGATTTGCCGGCCGCTGTGACCGAGCGGTTCTAGGCGCTTCCGTCCGGAACCACGCTGCTGCTGCGGTCGCAGGTTCGAATCCTGCCTCGGGCATAAATGTGCGTTATGTCCTTAGGTTAGTTAGATTTACGCAGTTCTAAGTCTAGGGGACTGATGACCTGAGATGTTAAGTCTGATAGTGCTTAGAGCTATTTTTGTTAATGATTGACAGCAGATGAACTAAAAACTCTCAAAGCAATATGCTATCCGGTACTTCAGTGTTCGTTATGTAGTTGTTCCGTACAATACTTGATGCATTATAGTTTTCAAGAGATTGATCGTAAGCTCTTGTTTAATAACCGCTGAGACATTTGATTATACTTGCTATACATGTCTACCCTTGACAATATATGTGTTATAGTTACTACTGGGTGGTTATAGTTAAACTGACGGCGTACCGAGTGCTTCAGTGCGGGCTGTATACATCGCAGGACGTTGAAACATCTTAGGTGAGTTCATTAACTGTGTGCTCGCAGAGCATTCTGAAAAAAGATTATAGTTCCACTTTCTGCCACCAGCTGAAAATATGGCGCTGTAGCAGCCACAATGTGAAATGTTTCCTGTTCCGCCGTCAGTATCCTGTGTGTCTCTTAACGAGACTGTTGAATTTTTTTTCGTTTTTTGTGTATTTGTGTGTGTGTGTGTGTGTGTGTGTGTGTGTGTGTGTGTTTGAAGTGACTCTTGGTGTGAAGGTTGCAGTCTTCCGTACGAAATGCAATGGCTATTAAGAAGAAAGTCCGTGCACTTCTCGTAAAATGTTTTTATTAGAATGGCAGCAACAGCAACGCTGCATTGCGAGTATGTCGCCAGCAGAGACAGCTATAAAGAGGCCCCATGGCAACAAAACAGAAGATGATTGATAAATCTGAAAAAACAGATGAATTAAACGCTGCAGCGGGGAGAGAGAGGCGGCCAATTGCCATGGCAGTTACTGTTGAAGGTGCTGTAGTTATAGTGGACCGTGCAGCACATGCCAGTGGTCAAGCCAGTGGTCAAACTGCGTCACAGGAATTACGCCTCCCCTGGTGAACAGTTCACATGAATCTGTGGCACAAGTATCCCTACAAGATTCAGAAAGCGCACCGAACGAAGCCCCAAGGTAGGCTACAATGCCTTGACTTCACGCTTTGCTTTTGGCACGCATGGAAATTGGCGGTGGGGGATATTCTTATGACGAACGAAGCACACTTTACTCTGGGCAGCGCTGTGGTTACACGGAACTGTGGCACATAGAGGAACATCCACTGCACTCAGCTTATGTCACTTCACAAGCTACTTAATTTTCAGTCCATTTTTCTTCGTGGTGATGGCACCTCGTGAGCCCATTAGTGCAACACGTAATCTCAGTTTTGCAATATCGCAACTGTGTCCACACGCAATCTTCCTGATCTGAAGGATATCACACGGTGACGTACTGCTCTGATTGCACAAGACACGCTGTGAGCAACTGTTACTCTTGAGTCCTCAGACCATACTGTAAACCATACTGATCACACTCTGTAACTTGTGACCACGTCTTAACCACACCTGACTCTGACCGCTTACAGCGCCATATTTTCACCTGATGACAACATGTGGAACTATTATTTTTTCAACACACTCCACGAGCCCGGCGATTAATGCACGTTGCTACGCTGTTTCAGCGTCATATGACGTATACAGCCCACACTACTGCACTCGAAACACTGTCAGTTTAATTATAACTACCCAGTATTAATTCAGGCCATTTCTTTTAAGGGGCTCCGGAAAGGCTCAAAAATCATGAAAAGTTCAATTTTTACTTTTTTGCGGTTTCTGAATCTGCAGGCTATTACCTTTTAATAGATATATAATTTATTCAATTCCGAAGACCACAACTATTTTTAATTTTTTTTTTTTTTGAAATGTGTTCTACATGGGCGTGACCCACTGTGGCGCTGTTAAACTGCTGTCAAATGGTGTTATTATTAACGTCCGTGTTCATCAGGTACATTTTAGTGATGTGAGACAAAGTATGTGTTGTGGCTAACCTGTGATGGTTCAATATATATCGCTGGTGTGATTGTCGATTGTTTCATGTTTATTGAGTCTGTCGTTATCTCGAAAATATTCGTAATTAATTCTGTTTCTTGAGTCTCTGTTTTGTTGAAGTATAATAATGAGTAAAAGTAAAGTTGCTGTTGCGACTTTCAATGATGGCAACATTGTAAGGTGCAAGGTATTTAGAAATATGGGAATGAAGATAGCTTCTAACATGGTACGAGCGATGCTTGCTTTAGACAAGGAACGCCTTCGGGCTGCAGACAGGGCTGTAAAGAGTCTAGAAATACAAGCAAGAGTAAACAGGAGGAGGAACAAGAGGAAGCTGGAGGAGGAGTTTGCAGAGGATGAAGATAATCCATCCTATGGACCTGGAATGCACTAAAAAGTTAATCCAATCTTTGTCGCTCGATTCCCAAAACTTTTTTATTTTCTCATACTAATTACATGTTTTCTAAGGATCTTCCAAACATATTTGTTTCAAACTTTCAGTAAATGTTACACAGTACCTTCTGCATAATTTAACACAGCCTTTTTCCAAAAAACTGTATATTTTTGAATATATAAATAAAAAATTGCAAAAAAATGTTGTGAATTTTCATTACAATTGAAAAAAAATAATCTTTAATAACTGAACTAAAATTTTGTAAAATCCCTGTGTTAAGTTGTAGCCCATATTCCAATAAATAATCTGTAAAAATTTCAACTTCCTACCTCAAATACTTTCTGAGGAAAGATGTAATTTATAAGCGTTATTTTAACATTGCAAGTATAGGGCGATCCGGAGCCCCTTAATCATACTCTGAAGGCGAAGGTTTTTAACGGAAAGTCGACGTCCTTGCCGTCCATTGGACACTGCTTATTTCGAAGCAGCTTCTGTCAGTAATGCGATGAATGGGTTCCTTTTTTTTTTATCATGTCTGCGCTGTTTCCGTGTGAAGACAACTTTCCCACACTTTCGTATCAACAACCGCCACTGAATCTTCCGTTTTCTCGGTGGTTTCCTTGCGTTCGTTTCAGTTTCCAATTCAAGTTTTTGGCTGCTCCTTTTATGGGGTCGGGCTAAAACAAACAGTGAGTCTTACGCGGGAACTTTCTCCTGGGACTTGTCATTTTGCTGGGCGTGCGAGTTCCGCGAAATCAATGTCTTTTCATTTTCACGGGCGTTGCAACTTGCAGCCTTCTCAGCTAATTAAGTGGACTTGCCTCCCTCGTGTGCCCTGCTGCTCCGGCAGTTCAATCCAATCAGAGCCCGTGCCCCGTTCGGCGGAATTTAATCAGCGGAGGCGTCTCCCCCGGGAAGCTTGAGACACAAAGTGGTTCTCAGAAGCCGCTAAGTTCATGGCTACAGCCGAGGGCAACCGACGTTGCCGGCAAAAGAAACTGCGGTCTGTGGTACAAAGCCTATTCCAATAGTCGAGCGCCATCCTTTCTACGGGTGTACACCTCCCACGAAACGCTATAACTGTTTATTTTATCTTCAGTTACTTCAGCGTCCGGTTATTGTTACGACGTTTTACTTCATTCGTGATTCAGTCTAGAGATCCGTTCATTTGAAGAAAAACAACCGAATTATCGGCTATCTTGATATCAACCTCCATACACTCTTAATTTGTGCTGATCTTTTATTACGATTTGAAAGCAGTATTTTATCTGCAGATTCTAAAAATAACTCCAAAAAAATTTTGGTCGTACGTTAAATCTACGAACGCTACAAATAATTCAATACCTTCTCTTGCTAAAAGTACGGGTAATGTAACGGATGATGATAACAGAAGGGCGAAATTCCAAACCTAGCTTTCAAAAACTCGTTTACGGTAGAGGACTGCTGCACCGTTCCCCCTTTCAATTATCGAACAAACGGAAGGATCGCTGACATAGTGTTTAGTGTATCTGGGATTGTAAAACAGTTTAGATTCTTAGACGCCAGGAAGGCATCAAGGCCCAGACGGTACACCGTAAGATTTTATGTTGACTATGCTACAAATATAACACCATCCTTATCCATCATCTATCAGAGGTCACTGGACAACGCCAAGTTCCACGAGACTGCAAGAAAGCCCAGGTCATAGCAATCTATACAAAGGGTAGAAAATCAGATGCACGTATTTACTGGCCAATTTCACTGACATCGTTTTGTTGTAGAATCATGGAACATATTTTGTGTTCAGACATAATGACCTTGCTAGACTCTGAGAAGCTCATCTGCAGAAACCAGCACGCTTTGAGGAAACAGCGGTCATGCGAGACACAGCTGGCCCTCTTTGTGCATGATATACAACAGGCTCTAGATACCGGCTCCCAGGTTGATGCCATTATTTCTCGACTTTCGAAAGGCGTTGGACTCAGTTCCGCACTGTCGCTTGCTCCAAAATGTGCGTGCTTACTGTCTATCCGACGACATATGCGGTTGGATAGAAAGTTTTCTAACAGACAGAGAGCAGTATGTCGTCCTGAATGGGGCGACTTCAACAGAAGGAAGCGTAGCTTCAGGTCTCACCAGGGCAGCGTAATACGTCCGCTGCTTTTTACGATTTACATAAACGATCTGGTTGATAGTATTCACAGCGGCATTAGACTGTTTGCCGATGATGCTGTAGTCTACAGGAAAGTAGTATCACACGAAAGTTGTGAACAATTCAATGAGGATTTGGAGAAAATAAATGCGTGGTGTAATGACTGGCAGTTATCTCTCAATATTAGTAAGTGTAACCTACTGCGTATAACAAGGCGAAAATATCCATTAATATACCCGTACAAAATAAATGCCCAGTCTTTGGAAGCGGTAACATCGGTCAAGTATTAGGGTGTGACTATTCAAAATGATCGCAAATGGAATGATCAGATTACACAAGTAACGGGCAAGGCGAACTCTAGATTTCGGTTTATTGGTAGAATCCTGAAGCGATGCTGTTCTTCAACAAAGGAAATTGCTTATAATACGATAGTTCGTCCAGTCTTAGAGTACTGTTCGTCTGTATGGGACCCTTACCAGTTTGGTCTGATTCAAGAAGAGGAGCAAGATTCGTGACTGGCACATTTAGCTATCGCGAGAGCGTTACAAATCTCATAGAAAGTTTGAAGTGGGACACACTTGCAGATAGACGAGCCCAGTTACCAGATCGTGTAATTCTTCTTCACTTTCACTCAGGACAGCAATGGCATCAGCGAATCGTATCGTAGGTATCCTTTTACATTGAATTTTAATCCCACTCCTGAAACTTTTTTTTATTGCCGTCATTGCTTCTTCGACGTACAAATTGAACAGCAAGGGATGAAGGACTACATACCTGTCTTACATCCTTTTTAATCCGAACACTTCGTTCTTGGTTGTACACTCTTTATTATTCTCTCTTGGCTCTTGTACATATTCTCTCCCTACAGCGTACCCTAATTTTTCTCAGAATTTCGAACATCTTGCACCATTTTACACTGTCGAACCCTTTTTCCAGGTCGACAAATCCTACGAAAGTGTTTTAATTTTTCTTTAGTCTTGCTTCCATTATCAACCGCAATATCAGAATTACCTATCTGGTGCCTTTACCTTTCCTAAAGCCAGACTGATCGTCATCTAACAAATCCTCAAATTTCTTTTCCATTCTTCTGTGTCTTATTCTCTTCAGCAACGTGGATGCATTGGCTATTAAGAGGATCTTGCGATACTTTTCGCACTTGTCAACTTTTGAAGTCTTCGGAATTGTGTGGATGATATCTTTCCGAAAATCTGATGGTATTTCGCCAGACTCATACATTCTATCCACCAACGTGAATAGTCGTTTTGTTGCCACTTCCCCCAATGATTTTAGACTTTCTGACGGAATCCATCCCTTCTGCCTTATTTGATCTTAAGTCCTCCAAAGTTCTCTTAAATTCTGATTCTAGCACTGGATCGCCTCTCTCTTTCAAATCGACTCCTGTTTCTTGTTCTGTCACATCACACAAATTTTTCTCCTCGTAGATGCCTTCATCACACAAATCTTTCTCCTCATCGTCTTCCTTCCACCTCTCCTCTGCATTTAACAGTGGAACGCCCGTTGCCCTCTTACTTTTACCACCCTTGCTTTTAATTTCACAAAAGCTTTTTGACTCGCCTATTTGCTGAGTCAGTCCTTCCCAACAATCTTTTTTTTTCGTTTTCTTCACATTTTTCATGCAGCCACTTCGTCTTAGTTTCACTGCACTTCCTATTTCCTCAATGACTTGTACCTCTGTAATCCTGAATTCCCCTGAAAATTTTTGTACTTCCTTTTTCCATCGGTCAGCTAAAGTATTTCTTCTCTCACTCATGGTTTCTTCGTAGTTGTCTTTTTTGTACCTATGTTTTCCTTTCCAACGTCGGTGACTGCCCTTTTTAGAGATGTCTATTCCTCTTCAACTGTACTGCCTACTGAGGTATTCGTTGTTGCTATATGTATAGCCTTAGAGAACTCCAATGGTATCTCGTCATTCCTTAGTACTTCCGTATTCCACTTCTCTGTGTACTGATTCTTCCTGATTAATCTCTTAAACTTCAGCCTACTCTTCATCACTACTACCTGTGATCTGAGTCTATATCTGCTGCGGGAGAGTACTCCTTACAATGCAGTATCTGATCTCGGAATCTCTGTCTGTTCACGATGTAATCTAACTGAAAACTTCCCGTATCCCCCGGCGTTTTCCAAGTATACCTTCTCCTCTTGTGATTCATGAACATAGTATTCGCTATTACTAGCTGAAATGTATTACAGAACTCAATTATTCCTTCTCCTCTCTCATTTCTTATCCCAAGCACTTATTCTCCTCTAACCGTTTCTTCTACTCCTTCCCCTACAACTGTATTCCAATCCCCCATGAATATTAGGTTTTTATCTCCCTTTCAATATCGTCATATACTTTTCCTATCTCTTCATCTGCAGCTTTCGACGTCGGCATGTACCTGAACAATCGTTGTCACTGTTAGTCTGCTGTCGATTGTGATGAGAACAGCCCTATCCGTGAACAGTTCACAGTAACACACTCCCTCCCCTACCTTCCTATTCATAACGAATCCTACTACCGTTACACCATTTTCTGCTGCTGTTGATATTACCCTACACTCATCTCATCAGAAAGCCTTGTCTTCTTTCCATTTCACTTCACTGACTCCTTCTGTATCTAGATTGAGGCTTTGCATTTCCCTTTTCAGACTTCCTAGCTTCCCTACCACATTCAAGCTTCTGACATTCCACGTCCCGACTCGTAGGACGTTATGCTTCCACTGGTTATTCAGTCTTCATCTTATGGCCACCTCATCCTTTCCAGTCCCCTCCCAGAGATCCGAATGGGGGACTATTCCGGAATCTTCTGCCAATGCAGAGATCATCATAAGCCTTTTTCAATTACAGGTCTCATGTCCTCTGGGTACATGCTATGTGTCTTTCATATAGTGGTTTCCATTGCCTTCTGCATCCTCATGCCGTTGATCACTGCTGATTCTTCCTGCTTTAGGGGCGGTTTCCCATCCCATGGACAAGAGAGTGCCCTGAAACACTGTCCGCTCCTCCACTCTACTTGACAAGGTCATTGGCTGAATGAGGGTGGCTTCTTATGCCGGAAGCCTTCGGCTGCCAATGCTGATTATTAATTAAAATGGAAGTGGGGGGTTTCGAATCCAGGACCGACTACATTTTGATTACTAATCGAAGACACTACCTTTTCTTTTCCATTTCGTTCGTTGTGTTTGGTCGTTGCGGACGTCACATGACATCCGTTCAAGTCCGTTGTTGATTTTTTCACTCAGTTTTTTTATTACAGAGACCAAGCAGCTCTCTAACCGAACACGCTGAGCTATCGTGTGGGCGCCCTTAGACCACGGGTGCAACTCCGAAATTAGATAAAAGTGGATATTAACCTGTTATAAGAGTGGTGAATAAATGAGTGTGAGGTCACCACGCAAATGGGAGTACTGTCGTCGTCCTAGTTAAATTATTTGTATATACACTATGTGATCAAAAGTATCGAGACACCCCCGAAAACATACATGTTTCATATTATATGCAGGTACTCCATATCAGCGACCTCAGTAGTCATTAGACATTGTGAGAGAGCAGAATGGGGCGCTCTGCGGAACTCACGACTTCGAACGTGGTCAGGTGATTGGGTATCACTTGTCCCATACGTCTGTAAGCGATATTTCCACACTCCTAAACATCCCTAGATCCACTATTTACGATAGTGAAGCGGAAACGTGAAGGGACACCTACAGCACTACAGCGTACAGGCCGGCCTGTTGACTGACAGAGACCGCCGACAGTTGAAGAAGGTTGTAATGTGCAATAGGCAGACATCTATCGCAACCATCACACAGGTATTCCAAACTGCATCAGGATCCACTGCAAGTACTATGACAGTTAGGCAGGAGTTGAGAAAACCTGGATTTCATGGTCGAGCGGCTCCTCATAAGCCACACGTCATGCCGGTAAATGCCAAACGACGCCTCGCTTGGTGTAAGAAGTGTAAACATTGAACGATTGAACAATGGGAAAATGTTGTGTGGAGTGTCGAATCACGGTACACAATATGGCAGGGTAGACGCAGACGCACGTGACTGAGGGTTGTATCCTCTGCTGGGGACGAAGTTCTTGCGCTACTGAGGCGCTTCTCCTTCTTATATGGTGTGTTGATATGGGATTACATGATGGTTGTGGTCATTTCTTGACTTTTGTGCTGGTTAAAGGTTGAAAGGATAGTCAGAGCGAAAGTAGAAGAAATGGGAAAACGAACGGCCCGATTGACTGGCCAGCGTGATTTTTAAATGAAAGAAGACAGGACGGTAGAAGGGACAGTAGAAGTGTGAGGAAAACGAACGGCCCATTGGCTAGCCGGGAATTACGGTTAAATGACAGATTAAAGGAGAGGAGGAGGAACAGTAAGAGTTAAATGAAAGCGAAAGGCCATTATCCTGGCCTCTTCTTTGTCTTGGCGGCGTCTTGATGGTGGTGGTGGCAAACAATCTTGAGGTGGTGGAGTGGGGGGGGGGGGGGGGGGAAGAGAAAGAAGTCAGAGTGACAGATGAAGAAGTGGAAAAAAAAGAAGGGCCTGTCATGATTAGGCCGGCATTGGGGAGGGTGTGGGTGAGAAGGGGGTGGCATGGTTGGGGGGGGGGTTGAATGGCATGACATGGTGGGGAGATGATCGATGATGTGAGAGAGATATGGCAGGGTGTTAGTACTGCGAATGCCTGGTGAACGTCATCTGCCAGCCTGTGTATTGCCAACAATAAAATTCGGAGTCGGTGGTGTTATGGTGTGGTCGCGTTTGTCATGGAGGGGGCTTGCACCCCTTGTTGTTTTGCGTGGCACTATCACAGCACAGGCGTACACTGATGTTTTAAGCACCTTCTTGCTTCCCACTGTTGAAGAGCAATTCGTGGATGGTGATTGCATCTTTCAACACGTTCGAGCACCTGTTCATAATTGTCGGCCTTTGGCTGAGTGGTTACACTACAATAACATCCCTGTAATGGACTGGCCTGCAGAGTCCTGACCTGAATCCTTCAGAAAACCTTTGGGACGTTTTGGAACGCCGACATTGTGCCACGTCTCATCGACCGGCATCGATATCTCCTCAGTGCAGCACTCCGTGAAGAATGGGCTGCCATTCCCCAAGAAACCATCTAGTACCTGATTGAACACATGCCTGCGAGAGTGGAAGCTGTCATGAAGGCTAAGGGTGGGCCAACACCATATTGAATTCCAGCATTACCGATGAAGGCGCCACAAACTTGTAAGTCATCTCCAGCCAGGTGTCCGCATATGTTTGATCACATAATATACTATGATACCGAATTCTGAGTAAATTATGGGAAGTGGTAAGGCCCTCTACGTTCTATGACAACGACGTTATGGCAGTCTATGCTATTTCCGTGATACCACTCCATTATGTAACCGATGAGACTTAAAAAAAGTAAGCAACACTTGTCGTCCCACGCTAAGAGGATTGTGAGAAGAGAGTAACTCCAGCAGAGATAGTTCTGCTACGTTCCGCTGAACATGCGCATCACGGCGTGCGAGTGAAATAGCGCGGGAACCGGAAACGTACGTTTTTCATTATTGAAATAATCAGGGCAGTGGTATTATTGTCAGGAATAAGTCTTAAGTGTTCACAGAGTCGCCTTGCAAATCTGCCTGTACGTGGACCAAATGCAGTATCGCGTCCAGCCGTAGTAAAATGGTGCTAACTACTTGACCAAGGCCGCAGAGGCGTGGGTTACGCTGATCACGAGGTCCAGGACTAGCGCCACGCGATTTCGATTTTTACGGGAAACGAAAAGAATATCGGGGGTGAAACAGAGATTTTGCAACGGTGGACGATGCTCACATAGCGACCGCTACGGTCGCAGGTTCGAACCCTGCCTCAGGCATGGATGTGTGTGGTGTCCTTAGGTTAGTTAGGTTTAAGTAGTTCTAAGTTCTAGGGGACTGATGACCTCAGATGTTAAGTCCCACAGTGCTCAGAGCCATTTGAACCATTTGATGCTCACATAATGGTTCCCGAATGGCTCTGCGAGGAAGGAGAGGATCTCTATCGTCGAGGATGTGAACGACTGCTAGAATATTCTGACCGTTGTTCATAGAGACTTGGTGACCTCGTTAAAAATAGTGTCACAAATAAGCGTCACTTTGAAGCGTAGCGCAGCATTCAATAAAGGTTACTTGGCTTGCCACAATAATGTTTGATATGCTTTTCGACGCCTCTTGGTACCGGTGTATACACCAACTAATTTTGAAGCGTCTTTTGATAACATCATTAAGGGGCTCCAGAAAAGCTCAAAATCATGAAAAGTTCAATTTTTACTTTTTTGCGTTTTCTGAATCTGCAGACTATTACCTTTTAATAGATATATAATTTATTCAATTCCGAAGACTACAACTATTTTTAAATTTTTTTTGAAATGTGTTCTACATGGGCGTGACCCACTGTGGCGCTGTTAAACTGCTGTCAAATGGTGTTATTATTAACGTCCGTGTTCATCAGGTACATTTTAGTGATGTGAGATAAAGTATGTGTTGTGGCTAACCGGTGATGGTTCAATATATATCGCTGGTGTGATTGTCGATTGTTTCATGTTTATTTACTCTGTCGTTATCTCGAAAATATTCGTAATTAATTCTGTTTCTTGAGTCTCTGTTTTGTTGAAGTATAATAATGAGTAAAAGTAAAGTTATTAGAAATCCTCTGAAGGCTTTTAAGAAAAGGAGAAATGTTGGAAAGCCAAAGGTATGTGTTATTACTGTAAATAATAACATTCTAACATGGTACGAGCGATGCTTGCTTTAGACAAGGAACGCCTTCGGGCTGCAGACAGGGCTGTAAAGAGTCTAGAAATACAAGCAAGAGTAAACAGGAGGAGGAACAAGAGGAAGCTGGAGGAGGAGTTTGCAGAGGATGAAGATAATCCATCCTATGGACCTGGAATGCACTAAAAAGTTAATCCAATCTTTGTCGCTCGATTCCCAAAACTTTTATTTTCTCATACTAATTACATGTTTTCTAAGGATCTTCCAAACATATTTGTTTCAAACTTTCAGTAAATGTTACACAGTACTTTCTGCATAATTTAACACAGCCTTTTTCCAAAAAACTGTATATTTTTGAATATATAAATAAAAAATTGCAAAAAAATGTTCTGAATTTTCATTGCAATTGAAAAACATCATGTTTAACAACTGAACTAAAATTTTGTAAAATCCCTGTGTTAAGTTGTAGCCCATATTCCAATAAATAATCTGTAAAAAGTTCAACTTCCTACCTCAAATACTTTGTGAGGAAAGATGTAATTTATAAGCGTTATTTTAACATTGCAAGTATAGGGCGTTCCGGAGCCCCTTAATGTGACTAACTTTATTGTGACGTCACTGATTCTTTTGCTGATTATGTCCACTGGCATCCTGGTGTGCTCCTGTACCTCTATATCACGTTTCCAGCAGTCTTCTTATGTTGTGGCAACGTACCTTCAATCCTTACCCAACTAATTCATGCTGCAAATGACACTGCAATAGCGTCTGCAAAAGGGCCAATTGCGCCACTACATAGTAGTTATGAAAAATCTAAGTCGCTGATAGGTTGAGAATTGCTTATATTGATTGTGTCATCAAATCACAGAGGTAACTAACGTAAATTCTGGTAGCACCATTTTCAATTACGTCATCAAATAGTGTCGGACGCAAGTGACATTGCTGCCTGTTTCGTCGCTGTGCTCAAACAGACGTAGCCATTATAGTGAGCTCTCCGGAGTCAAACAGAAACAAGAATAGAGTGCCAGTGCCACTGCTTCTGTCGAAGACACATTATGGCACGTCATTGTAACGGAAATAGAGATTGATATGCAAGTTTAACTGCAACATCGAATCATTGGTACTACTCTCTTCAGATAGGTTGAGAGATCGCAGGGCACTCTCATTTCTGATTCGGTGTAGGGATGATGATGATGTTTGGTTTGTGGGGCGCTCAACGGCGTGGTTATCAGCGCCCGTACAATTATCCAATTTTTGCTCAGTCCAATTTCGCCACTTTCCTGGATGATGATGAAATGATGAGGACAACACAAACACCCAGTCATCTCGAGGCAGGTGAAAATCCCTGACCCCGCCGGGAATCGAACCCGGGACCCCGTGCTCGTCGGTGTAGGGAATACGATCTACTGCGATTTGACTTCATACATTGTGATGAAATGGTGGGCAGCAGTTTATGGTCTTGTTTTCATGCTCTAAGGAAAAAAAATACAGTAAGCTTTACCTGTGTTCAAAGGAACAGGGTGCCGACTTAAACGACTGCAGTAAAAGCACAGCATTGGTGTGCCGACAAAGCGCGTTTTTTTCTGGAGAACAGTGAGGAGACATTTCCAGATGGCCGTGTGCCATGGTCACATTGTGCAGAAGCACATTAAGATGGCGCCAGACGACAGGCAGACGTCCAGGTATACGGCCTAGCGCCGAAAAGTCGCCGACAGTGCATTGTTGGCCGGGAATAAAGCAGAGGATAGACCCTTGTTAGGGGGCAAGCCGCCAAAAATAATGTGAACGTTCTGCGAATCTCCATGGGACAGAGAAATTGGCGTTCAGACCTCCAGACTCTGTTTCAAAACATGTTTTGTCAGTGCGCAAAGCTGTTTGCGAGTTTCTGGCCGTTCTTTGGAAACTTTGAAATGGACGCAACAGGGGAGATAACAAGCTGTTTATTCTTTATTTATGAAAATATACAGTACAATCACCAACAAATTTTACATATTCACATACACCTTTACCTTTAATCCAAACAAATACAGATTCATTAGGATTGAGTTTTCTTTTGTTACGTGTATACAATACAAGTGGAGAAGTCTCACTATGGCTACAGTGAACCATCCATTCCCATGTGAGAATGTGTCGTTAATATCTAAGCTAAAATTAAGAGAACATCCAAGAAATACAGAAGGTCCATCGATGAGGGCGTGGGCTGCAACACTCTTCACTGGAATACGAATCTTCTTGTCCCCAGATGTTGTAGTAAGTTCGATGTTCTAGATGTTTTTGTAGACAGCTGTCTAGACGTTAGTCACGGACTGTGGTAAAATTGGAAAAGGGAGAAAATCAAAGTGTGTGATGTGTATTGATACAGAAGAGTGTTGCAAATTAAGTGGAGACTGATAAGACAAAACATGAAGAGGTGATCTGATAATACAAGACATGAGTAGGTGACATGCACAAACGACGAGCGAAGAATGTGGAAAATTAAATGAAATAATTAGATAAGAACTGAGGAACTTCTCCGCAGAACTTAGGAAATACTAACTACTGTAGAATCAAGAATTGTGTTAAGTAAGGGGACCATATTTTTGGAAGCTGAAGCTGGGACCAACATGGGCGCCCATACAGGAGGGCAAGGAAGGCCGTGCCCCCCCTCCCCCAGTTTTCAGGGAAAAGAAGAAATATGCTGCAGTCTCATGACTCTAGTTAAAGAAATTTATTTAAAAGTTGAAAAAAAATTGAGTTTACTTTTGTGCCCTCTAATTGCCAGTCCTTGTCGGCATAGAAATTGCACGGTAGTAAAAATTGTCACCACGAACTAAACGACCTTTCTTCATATCACTATCTAACTGTTCATTCAATTGGTCATACTTCGGATAGAGATAGAATTTAGTTTCAGAACACCTTCTTTATGCATAAACGTATATTCATGAAGCCGGAACGTTTCCAAAGCCTTCTTCCAGTTAGAAAACCCTACGGAAGTAGGTTTTCTGAAGAAAATTGTAATAGATTTTGTAGCATCTGCCTCTTTGCAGAATTTGCAAAAAACTTTTTCGGTAGATGCGTCATATTATAGCTATGTATATTTGATCAGCCAAGACATCTGAAATGATCTTCCCTCACCGGATTGTTCAGGTTCCAGCTGTGAATGGTTCTCACATGAAGACGACGAAGCAACTGACGACACAATAATTGTTGGTGGCTGACTTTCAGTATCATCATCATCCAAGCGCGCCTTTTTGGTAACAAATTTATTCATTGCAATACACTAAGAGACTAAAGTAAATAAAATAAAATGTAGTCATATAAGAGCGTCCACTAGACACTGAAGTCGGAACATTAAACACGTCTGCGGCATGCACTGAACAAAACTATCCACACTGAATGATTGCGACTGCAGGGTGGACTTTATATGGCCGCGGCGTCGTAATGTCTCGAAGCGTCAAGGCGACGTGAGGTGGAGGGTTCGAGGCGCTTCTGCTCCAGTCCTTTTGATGTCGCCGCGGCGCTGGCCCGCCGGCGCAAGACTTTACCCGAAGGTTCGAGCCAAGGTTACTAAATAACAAGGTTGGGCAGTAAGCACTCTGCTCTGCCATTGGCTGGCCTAGTGACGTCAGCGTGGAAGCAAGCGATCACAAGCAGACGACACGGCATGCGCGTTTACGTCAAGTTTTTGGCGGAAGATTTTGTTTATACCAGAAATGAGATGTCTAAACTGCTCTTCTGCTGCTAAAACATTACAGTTAAAACTGATGAGTTATATTCTTTCGCAGCTTATGCCTCACACATCGGTAAAATGCCAGATCACAACCACACTGACACACACTTGAAATTCGAAACCTCGACTCAAAGAAATCAGAAACTGTTCATTTAATCGCATTGAAATGAATTTACTTAAGAGCTCGAAGTTGCACACACTTGTTTGTAAGAACAGCATTCCTTCTTTCTAAAGCCGCTATAGTATTCATCAAAGTAACTTTATCTGTGTCTGAAAAAAAAAAACTGTCATCTGTACATGTGCTCTTATTATGATGTTTCTTATTTGGTGACAGCTTTTCCAGAGTTTCCAGAGATTTCTTATGTAGTTCTCGTTTCTTATATCGTTTGGTTCTGTCTTCTGTTGCGGGTGACAACATTGACAGTCGCACTACTGCACGGCAAATTGCACGAAGGAACTGCATCTGGCTTGAGCATTCTTTTTCGGGGCAAATTAAGTTATTCAGACTGTAAATCTCTTAAGTAATCTGTTTCTGCGAAATGGCGAGAACATATTCTTGCATGCGCAACATTTACACTGTCTTTCCTACAACATCTCGACAACCATAGTTTTTGTAATGTTTCATTACGCGGGAAACTGTGATACATTACGTCAGTTCCCTTTGTGCTCCAGTTGTAGGAAAAACAGGCCTTTACAGCACAGCCTGGCATTGTAAAAATTAATTTTCTCACTCACTTGTAGATTTTCCAATAAGAATTTCACAGGACGAACCATAAACTATAGAGCTGGCGAACACAATGTTGATTCCGCTATCCACTATCGCTAACTATTTCAGTTCCGAATTAAATATCAATTACAGCAAAAACCGTTAACACTCCCGAATTCCGAATGTTTCCGCTGTTGACTGAGTACCTCAGAAGAAAGAACTCAATCAAAATACTTCTTCAAACACAAAACAACACAAGAGAAACAATCACACACAATTCGAACTGTGTACTGTTTGGCACAGCTGCTTCCACCTTGACGTCATGCGCACAACTGAGAAAACACGTTGCTTTCTGCGCATAGCTTTCTGCGCCCCCCTGGTTCGAGCACCGGGACAAATTCTAAGTGTGCCCGCAGCACTATTACACTATAATGATGCACACCACTCGTTTTCAGTTAACCTGCCTACCACCGTAATAATTATTTGTTTTAACTCATTACTGAGTGTATTTTAAAAGGTAAATATTGTCAAACAACGGAAATAAAAAATTCCAACATAATTTTGTGATTTTACAGAGCATAATATAACTAATAATTTTCTTAAATTTTAGTGGGCTCCACCCTGCCCCCCCCCTCCAAAGAATTTTTGAGGGGCCCCCTCTGCCGCCAAGGAGTCGGCGCCTGTGTTTTTCGGCAAGTTGTTCCAAGTGACCACGAACTTAAACTAGCTGCAGCGGAATTCACATGGGCCTTCCATTTAGTACAAGAGAACAATAGCTTTCATTCAAGTAACTGTACATCTAAACTCATCCAGAACTTCTTCGAGTATAAGTGCACTTTTGGCCGTACAAAATGCGAAGTCGTTGTTGTTAACGTGCTTGCTCCACACTGTCGTGATGAATTGCAACGAGAAAAGTGCAAAGTGAACTGCATTACTACTCTTTCTGATGCATCTAGTCATGGAAACACAAAGCTCTTCCCTGTAGTTGTTCGATATTTCTTGCCTCTTGAACGCATATATGTGAAAATTCTCCAGTTTAAAGAGCAGCCTGGTGAAACTGAAGATATTGTTGGAAACTATCTACGTGATACCATCACAGAATATAATTTGAATGATACGTTTTTAGCATTCTGCGGGGACAACGCCAACGTAAACCTTGGTGGACGGTCTCGAAGAGGGACAAACAATATTTTCCACAAATTAAGGGAATGCCTTGGTCGCGACATCACTGGTACAGGGTGTGCAGTGAACCTAGTGCACATGCTTTAAAGACAGCTGCAAATTGTTTACAAGACGATATAGAGTGTGTCATTCACAAAATTTATTATTACTTCAACATATATTTTGTTCGTGTAGAAACCTAAAAGAATTTTGTACATTTTTAGACGTAGAGTGCAAATAATTACTTGGATACAGCAGTACAAGACAGTTGGCCTTGATGCCAGCCACTGACAGAGTTATATGGCTCTATGGACGACTAAAATCAAATTTTTTGAGTGAAGAAAAATGCCCAGCAATACTAACGAAATTTTCTGAAAATCCATGCTCTGATATCCTTCTTGTATTTTTACAAAGCGTCAACTTTTCATGTAGCACTAATGAAGATAAAAGGCCAGAATGTTATACATATGCAGAGGGTGGAGAAGCACTTCACGATTTAAAACTGAATGTGACAGAAAAACGAAAAACCAGATTCATGCCACACATTAGAAGAAGTGCTTTAAGCAAACATGAATCTGAAGGGGACATAAACATTATTAAGTTCACTGGAACCATATGTGAATTTTATGATAGCAGGGCACAATACAATGAGCAGTCGACAGATCATTTTAATGCCTTTTCGGTCTTCAAATGGGTTCTTTTAAACGATTTGAAGCATAAACGTATTGCCAAACTGTAACATCAATGACAATGAATTATTTCAAGAGTGTCTTAATAACAGCAGTTTGTCACCTCTCAGAAAATAGACAAGTGGAATGTAGAAAGAGCTGACACTGATATGTGTTGGTGCAGATGTTTCAGCACTTCAAATCTAAACAAATTCCTTAAGAGAATATTTCAAGGATTGCGGAATTTGCGTTGTGTCTTGCAGGTACAAATACAGCAGATGAGCGTGTCTTTTCTTTGATGAATAAGATTTGGACATCCGAGAAAACTCAAATGACATTAAAGACTTTGAAATCAATTCTGGCAGTTAAAATTAATCTGAAGTACAGTTGTTAAGAATTCTATGATTTTCTAAACTTAAAAAAATGTACACATTTGCTAAATAAAATTCGTTCATCACAGAAATACAGAGGCATGAGCAACTGAATTTTTGAAAGTTGTGTACAGCTATCTAAGCAAATTCCGAAAGTGTGACATACCTGAGCATATAGATTGGTTAGGGGGTTCGGGTTATAAGTGGACATCCAACGATATTCAAAACGAGATCATTGATCTACTAGGAAAGTCTGTGTTGAGAAAGGTATTGCCTTCAGTCAAGAAGACTGAATATTTTTTATTATGGTTGACGAAACAAGTGCTTCTTCGATTCACTAACAAGTTTCATTTTCTATTTATACTGTCAATGATTCCTTAAATCATCAACAAAGACTTTATTGGCTTATACGAGACCCCAACACTGAATCACAATTCTGTTTAGTATTTTAAAAGACTTTTTGCTCGTTTTGATTTGTCAGTGGATAACTTGAGAGGACAGTGCTATGATGGTGGCTCGAATATGAGAGGTGAGTTCAAAGGACTAAAAAAGTTAGTTTTTGATATACAACCAAAAGCACGTTATGTGCACTGCACTGCTCACAATTTAGACTTGGCAGTTGTAGACATGCTCCGCTATCTTACGTCTATGAGGGACATTATGGCTTTAGCCAAGGACTTAATAAACACCGCAAGAGAATCCAACAAAAGGATGGGACTTTTCAGAAGCATACGCTGTGAGAGCAACAACGACCAAGCTGGTCTACGACCTCTTAGCCCGACTCGACTGATTATGCGAGCTTCTAGTATCTTGAGAATATTGAAAAACTTTGAAGAACTTCTAGAATTTTTTGAAAAATTTTCTGCAGAGGACAAAACAGAGGCAGGTTACAAACATGCAGGCTACCTTGAGTCAATGTTACGATTCAAGAGAGGATGTCAATGAAAAAAATCAATGCCCTCATCTAAGTGTTGCTGATCTGGAAATAATATATGAGGGCTTGATTTGTGTATTGAATGGAAGGTGTGATAGTTTTGAACACTTTTGGGAATTGTGTTTAAAAGAAAAACATTCACAAGTTGATGATCCTTCGCTTCCTTGGAGTCGGAGTATTCCAAAGAAGTATGCAAAAAACGAAGGCAGCTCACTGCACACTTTCAAAACCCCAAAGGAATACTATAAAGCTGTTTACACTGAAGTTTGTGAAACGGTGCAGTCTTGCGTTACTGAGCGGTTTACGTCAACTGAACTCACACAGGTCATTGCAGCTGAGCAAGAGTGCTTGCTTTTAGTAAACAGAGGTGAAAAAAATTTGGAAAAATCAACTGAGTTTTTTCCAAAATGACCTAGACATTGAGAGACTGAGCTAACACTTGAATATGTTAGCCGATATCGCTAGTAAAAAACATCTTGTCTTAAAAAATATGCGTGATGTAAGAAAGTACATTACACAAGAACCTGCAGTTGGAGAAATGCTATGTGAAGTAGTGAAGTGCATTAAGCTTCTCCAAGTAATTCCAATCATGACAGCAACAGCAGAACGGTCATTTAGTGCCCTTAGACGTCTGAAGTCATATCTCCGATCAACAATGAAACAGAAGCGATTGAACAACTTGGCTGTTCTTCATGCCCACCGAGATGTTTTGGAGGAACTGGATATCCGACCAGTCATCAGCGACTTCATATTCAGTAATACAGTCAGACGGTCGACATTTGCACCTTTCTAAAGACACTCTAGCCTTGTTAATGGCATTTAGAGCAATATTAAAAATCTTTATAAAAAAGAGAATTAAATACATACATAATGTTAAATTTTCATTTTCGTAATATTAGTACTAGTTTAGTACCGTATTACTATATAACTATAGTACTGTATTACTTATTTTCAAACACTTAAATATTTTTAGGGTGAAAGACCCAATGAAAACCCGCTATTTACATACTTTTTGAATGAAAGTATTAGGCATACTGTATTAACTTATTAACTGTATTAATGCATTAACTGTGAGATATTGTTTTCATATGATAGACACTGAGCTTTATTCAAAGTAAGCTTAAATTAGCTGTTTCACTTATTAGTCAAAGTGCTATTACTGTGCGACAGGAATATTTTATGTTTTATTCTTTTAATGATAGTTTAGGATTTATTTAAATATAATATCAATCTTTTCAGAGCTATACCCATATTCACTGCTCTGTAATAGTCTATAAGCATGATAATGACTGTAAATTAAATTAGCATTTTACGAAGATACCGTGAGTGTTTATGTTTTGTTTCTTTTTTCAAAGACAAAAAATGAGTCAGGCTTGTTGAGTTTCCCGGAGTGTCGAGTTATCGAGAGTCCAGTTTTCGGGCTTCTAATGTTGATCATATGACACTAAAATACTTAAAAAACTTTAAAAGTCACTATTTTTCATCTAAAATTTAGAAAATTTTCCGGTGCAAGACCCTCCATATGCCCCCTCCCCCAAATATTTTAAATAAGTCGGCGCCCCTGCCGAAAGACGTCCGTCAAACTTCTCTCAGAGGCGGCACTGGTATCTGGTGACTTGTGTTTGGCCGTTTTCGAGTGATACTCTATGTCGTACTCCCCTCTATGAGAAACAGAAAACTCTCCTCCACATTTCGTGCAACTGACATCGTGGTCTGTTCTCCCTCATTTTATTATCAATGGATACCTGCATCAAACGTAAAAAAAAAATGACAGTGTATGAGGATTTGTTCGCTTAGATTTGATTTAACCCGTGTACTATCTATGGATGTCTACAGGAACACAATTACTACATAGGGGTCTATCAGACTGCCTTTTTATTTATTTATTTCTTATGTAAAACAATTGTTCCGTTGAATATACGTGTTTATAATTTCTTTTTTTTTTCTGCTTTGTAAGTTCTGAAACGAGCAACTTCAAAAGACAGAAACGATCATCGTTTGGTCAGTCGTATAAGATAAACATACATTCTCGAAGTCTAATTTAGATCTTTTTAACGTTATAACAGCCACGGCAAAAAGGAGTGAACTGCTGCACGATTCCATACTAAACGGTTCATACAGTTTGATTCGTTATCTCAGTTGTAGCCCGTCTGTCACCGAAATTTTTTTAAAACAATTATTGACGAGAAAACAGAACCTGCGAATTATCTCGTATATGTCGTAGTTGGCGTAAAGATTGGAAAGTTCAGTTCAGATGCGCAATAATACCGTCTTACACCGAAAAGAAATGGAGCAGGAGATGAAAGTACATTTTCCAGATGAGTTGTGTACGTCTGTGTACTTATTAAATGACCCTGCCGTTAATCGCCTTTTACCAATTATCTCGTATTTTTTGTCCAATGTTTGAAGAAACACGAAGTCTTTGCTTTGAAGAATGCTTTAAGACATCACTTCCCAACTGAGGGGTCGACATGGCACCGGGACACGAAAATAAAATACCGGCTCGCAAAATACACTCCTGGAAATTGAAATAAGAACACCGTGAATTCATTGTCCCAGGAAGCGGAAACTTTATTGACACATTCCTGGGGTCAGATACATCACATGATCACACTGACAGAACCACAGGCACATAGACACAGGCAACAGAGCATGCACAATGTCGGCACTAGTACAGTGTATATCCACCTTTCGCAGCAATGCAGGCTGCTATTCTCCCATGGAGACGATCATAGAGATGCTGGATGTAGTCCTGTGGAACGGCTTGCCATGCCATTTCCACCTGGCGCCTCAGTTGGACCAGCGTTCGTGCTGGACGTGCAGACCGCGTGAGACGACGCTTCATCCAGTCCCAAACATGCTCAATGGGGGACAGATCTGGAGATCTTGCTGGCCAGGGTAGTTGACTTACACCTTCTAGAGCACGTTGGGTGGCACGGGATACATGCGGACGTGCATTGTCCTGTTGGAACAGCAAGTTCCCTTGCCGGTCTGGGAATGGTAGAACGATGGGTTCGATGACGGTTTGGATGTACTGTGCACTATTCAGTGTCCCCTCGACGATCACCAGTAGTGTACGGCCAGTGTAGGAGATCGCTCCCCACACCATGATGCCGGGTGTTGGCCCTGTGTGCCTCGGTCGTATGCAGTCCTGATTGTGGCGCTCACCTGCACGGCGCCAAACACGCATACGACCATCATTGGCACCAAGGCAGAAGCGACTCTCATCGCTGAAGACGACACGTCTCCATTCGTCCCTCCATTCACGCCTGTCGCGACACCACTGGAGGCGGGCTGCACGATGTTGGGGCGTGAGCGGAAGACGGCCCAGCTTCATGGAGACGGTTGCGAATGGTCCTCGCCGATACCCCAGGAGCAACAGTGTCCCTAATTTGCTGGGAAGTGGCGGTGCGGTCCCCTACGGCACTGCGTAGGATCCTACGGTCTTGGCGTGCATCCGTGCGTCGCTGCGGTCCGGTCCCAGGTCGACGGGCACGTGCACCTTCCGCCGACCACTGGCGACAACATCGATGTACTGTGGAGACCTGACGCCCCACGTGTTGAGCAATTCGGCGGTACGTCCACCCGGCCTCCCGCATGCCCACTATACGCCCTCGCTCAAAGTCCGTCAACTGCACATACGGTTCACGTCCACGCTGTCGTGGATCTTACCTTAATTTCTTTTTCATGCCGTAAAATTTGTCAGCCAGTTAAGGTTTACCGGTCAACAGGTGTTCTAGTAGTACATTTACTACCCAAATTTTTTTTTACTAAATTACGGGTTAATGTGTCCTCCTCTTCGTCAGGAAAGCATTTTCGTTAGTCTTCTCTCCTCGCTTAACCTACGTTCTGTTTCGTGTGCCTCAGAAAAACTAAGCTCGCAGATTAGCCTAAATTACTGGCGTACTTCTGTATGACTGTGTTTAAAATGTTTACAATTTCTCCTTTTGTATCCTCACAGTTCACATTTCACGTTCACTGAGTGATGTACTCCGAAAGTACTGTTGTAGAAACTTCTTTTCCTCATTTGCACCTCCGTAATTTATTTCAGTGGAACTCCTTTGACAAATAAATCTTTCTTTAAGTGTAGGAATCTTCTTATATCTGACAACTGTAGTCCATTTCATGCAGTGTTACTTACTACGTGGGAGAAATATTTGTCTTACTACTGTTTCTTCCAGCATTATTTTGTTCAGAAGTTGCTGTTCTCCTTTCACTTGTAATTCATCATAAGCTTATCCAGTCATGGACTACGACATGTGTTCGTTCCAGTAATTAAAATTCGGCTTTACCACATTTCTCTTTACTGAAGGAAAGGACATGTGGCTATCATTATTGCAAGTGAAATCTTAATAATATGTGATTGAGCTTCTCAAATCGATCACAATTAATACAGGAGAGTGTGACAGAGACGAATGTTAATTAATATAAATGATTACTTTTTCTGTAGCTTCTTCATCCATATTTAAATTAAGTGGACGATATACGTATTTAAACTGTAGCCATAGTACGTTATCACGTTCACCTAAAAAGATTACAAACTGATAACTGTATCCATCCCACACGTGCTTCTGTTACCATCTCTAATTTGTTTGTTTTACCTCCATTACTCTTCGTCATATTACCTCCTTTGTCATTCTTTGTGCTCCACTGTTGTTACTCTCACTTGGTTTTGTAATTTTTTTTATTAGTGGTCTCCTGGCATCCATCTTTTCTATACGCCTCTGGATTTATTAAATTTTACATTGCCGAAGGCTTTCTGTAGAGCTATACATCAGCTATACATCGCGTGAAGCGTTTAGTGAATTCGAAAATAAAATACTAGGTACCGACTTGACAGAAAATCCTAGGAAGTTCTGGTCTTACGTTAAATCAGTAAGTGGCTCGAAACAGCATGTCCAGACACTCCGGGATGATGATGGCATTGAAACAGAGGATGACAAGCGTAAAGCTGAAATACTAAACACCTTTTTCCAAAGCTGTTTCACAGAGGAAGACAGCACTGCAGTTCCTTCTCTAAATCCTCGCACAAACGAAAAAATGGCTGACATCGAAATAAGTGTCCAAGGAATAGAAAAGCAACTGGAATCACTCAACAGAGGAAAGTCCACTGGACCCGACGGGATACCAATTCGATTCTACACAGAGTACGCGAAAGAACTTGCCCCCCTTCTAACAGCCGTGTACCGCAAGTCTCTAGAGGAACGGAAGGTTCCAAATGATTGGAAAAGAGCACAGGCAGTCCCAGTCTTCAAGAAGGGTCGTCGAGCAGATGCGCAAAACTATAGACCTATATCTCTGACGTCGATCTGTTGTAGAATTTTAGAACATGTTTTTTGCTCGAGTATCATGTCGTTTTTGGAAACTCAGAATCTACTATGTAGGAATCAACATGGATTCCGGAAACAGCGATCGTGTGAGACCCAACTCGCTCTATTTGTTCATGAGACCCAGAAAATATTAGATACAGGCTCCCAGGTAGATGCTATTTTTCTTGACTTCCGGAAGGCGTTCGATACAGTTCCGCACTGTCGCCTGATAAACAAAGTAAGAGCCTACGGAATATCAGACCAGCTGTGTGGCTGGATTGAAGAGTTTTTAGCAAACAGAACACAGCATGTTGTTATCAAGGGAGAGACGTCTACAGACGTTAAAGTAACCTCTGGCGTGCCGCAGGGGAGTGTTATGGGACCATTGCTTTTCACAATATATATAAATGACCTAGTAGATAGTGTCGGAAGTTCCATGCGGCTTTTCGCGGATGATGCTGTAGTATACAGAGAAGTTGCAGCATTAGAAAATTGTAGCGAAATGCACGAAGATCTGCAGCGGATAGGCACTTGGTGCAGGGAGTGGCAACTGACCCTTAACATAGACAAATGTAATGTATTGAGAATACATAGAAAGAAGGATCCTTTATTGTATGATTATATGATAGCGGAACAAACACTGGTAGCAGTTACTTCTGTAAAATATCTGGGAGTATGCGTGCGGAACGATTTGAAGTGGAATGATCATATAAAATTAATTGTTGGTAAGGCGGGTACCAGGTTGAGATTCATTGGGAGAGTCCTTAGAAAATGTAGTCCATCAACAAAGGAGGTGGCTTACAAAACACTCGTTCGACCTATACTTGAGTATTGCTCATCAGTGTGGGATCCGCACCAGATCGGGTTGACGGAGGAGATAGAGAAGATCCAAAGAAGAGCGGCGCGTTTCGTCACAGGTTATTTGGTAACCGTGATAGCGTTACGGAGATGTTTAACAAACTCAAGTGGCAGACTCTGCAAGAGAGGCGCTCTGCATCGCGGTGTAGCTTGCTCCCCAGGTTTCGAGAGCGTGCGTTTCTGGATGAGGTATCGAATATATTGCTTCCCCCTACTTATACTTCCCGAGGAGATCACGAATGTAAAATTAGAGAGATTAGAGCGCGCACAGAGGCTTTCAGACAGTCGTTCTTCCCGCGAACCATACGCGACTGGAACAGGAAAGGGAGGTAATGACAGTGGCACGTAAAGTGCCCTCCGCCACACACCGTTGGGTGGCTTGCGGAGTATAAATGTAGATGTAGATGTAGATTCATCAAAGTACCTTTCAGCTATTAAGAAGTGGGCCAAAATGGTTTCAGGCTTCTATTTTGTTTAAAACCAAGCTGGAATTCTTCTTCGTAACTGAAGTTTTTACTTCTGTTCATGTTTATATTATTCTTTTTCTGTATTTGAAGCGTGAGATCGCCGACACCACGTCCATAAGCTACTAGATTCAGTGATGTTGCAAGGTGAACGTACTTTTCACGAAAACTCTAGGAGTTGTAGATTCCAGATTTCTGTTTAACATAGCATCCACCACGTTTAGCTCTTCCAAAGATTTGACATTGATTGGTGCAGGCTCTTTTGTAATTTTAAATCATTCGCTCTTCTCTCATATTCTGATCACGTTACTGGACCTCTGTTTCTTCACATCAGTGTTAAAATACAAATTCACCATCATTTTTGGTTCTGCGTGTGGATACCAATAGCTTCCGTTATATTTAACAGTAATATAGCTTAGTTGTCTTTCCAGGTCTCCTAGTCCTTCATAAGTTACCATAGACGTCAGCACAAATTCAGCTAAGAGGGAGCAACATTCTAAAACTGCCAGTTCTGATGTCAATCATTCGGTAAGTTTCATATGGTTTCATAATGCAAAAGTAAATTTTACAAGCATAGTTCGTTAGTACGAGGAGCGGACAATACGTAATGCAACACCTTTTATTCTCGACCAATTTCCGTTGAAAAAATACGGAATTTTTTGTGAGACATCTGTAAATACACTGTCTTCAATCCCTAAAGTTTCATGAAGTTCTGGTAGGTGGTAGCGCTGTATGTGGCCTTTAAAATGGCGTTTGTAAAGAAGGTGCGTTCCAAGCAGAAAGCCATCATCGAGCTTGTTTTGGCGGAAAACAAAAGCATCACAGATACTCATAGTCGCTTGCAGAATGTCTACAGAGAACTGGAAGTGAACAAAAGCACGGTGAGTCGTTGGGCAGGACATCTGTTATCATCGCAACAATATCGCGAAAACTTGTCCTATCTCCCGCGGGTCGGCTGGCTGCACATAGCTGTGACTCTTGCAATGTTGCAACGTGCGGTCATTCTGATTTGACGTAATCGGTGGATCACAATCAAACACCTCGCTGCACAACTGGACGACACTGTTGGTAGTGCTCACAAAAGTTCGTTCCTGATCCACTCTACAACCTGGATGCCGCAGCTTCTGACTTTCATCTATCTGACTCAATTAAGGATGGACTCCACGGGTAGCAGTACATAGATGATGGGGAGGTTATTGATGCAGCAAGACGTTGCCCCCGTCGTCGACCAGTGGAGTGGTACCACGCGGACATTCAGACCCTCCCAGTAAGATGGCGTAAGCCATCGCACTGAATGGTGATTACCTTGAAAACAAGGATATTGCAGGCAAAAGAGCGGGGAATAACATGGTGTATTGGAATCCTGAATAAAACCAACCTACTTTCAAAAAAAAGTGTATCACTAATTACTGAACACCCCTCGTACAACTGAACTAAATACACTGACCAGACAACCCACCACCGTGGCCGAGGTCATTAATGCACGCTGAAGCGGTGGTGCTCGACTCGGGAGTAGCCCGGTCGTAGAAAAAATTTCTACTGTCAGTATTTGGCCGGCAAGGGGAGAGGAGGTGGTCTGAACATCAGACTTTGCTCCCATGTCCTCGTTTAAATACCAAACGTCTTCTCAGTGTCTCATGAAGTGAGGGCATGCGGCACTGTTGATGGTGATCTGTCTGTCGGATGGGGACGTTAAGAGCTTGGCTGATCCCTTGGTGCTAATCGCGAGAAGTAGACCATGTGCTGGCACGGGGTTTGACAGTCTCCCTTCTATCATCATGTACAGGGTTATTACAAATGATTGAAGCGATTTCACAGCTCTACAATAACTTTATTATTTGAGATATTTTCACAATGCTTTGCACACACATACAAAAACTCAAAAAGTTTTTTTAGGCATTCACAAATGTTCGATATGTGCACCTTTAGTGATTCGGCAGACATCAAGCCGATAATCAAGTTCCTCCCACACTCAGCGCAGCATGTCCCCATCAATGAGTTCAAAAGCACTGTTGATGCGAGCTTGCAGTTCTGGCACGTTTCTTGGTAGAGGAGGTTTAAACACTGAATCTTTCACATCACTATGCGTGAAACTTGCCCTCACGCGTTCAACCGTTTCTTCACTCACTGCAGGCCGACCCGTTGATTTCCCCTTACAGAGGCATCCAGAAGCTTTAAACTGCGCATAACATCGCCGAATGGAGTTAGCAGTTGGTGGATCTTTGTTGAACTTTGTCCTGAAGTGTCGTTGCACTGTTATGACTGACTGATGTGAGTGCATTTCAAGCACGACATACGCTTTCTCGGCTCCTGTCGCCATTTTGTCTCACTGCGCTCTCGAGCGCTCTGGCGGCAGAAACCTGAAGTGCGGCTTCAGCCGAACAAAACTTTATGAGTTTTTCTACGTATCTGTAGTGTGTCGTGACCATATGTCAATGAATGGAGCTACAGTGAACTTATGAAATCGCCCTGTACATCTACATCTGTATGGTTACTCTGCAATTCACACGTAAGTGTCTGGCAGAGGGCTCATCGAACCATTTCCATACTACTTCTGTACCATTCCACTTTCGAATGGCGCGTGCGAAAAAGGAACACCTAAATATTTCCGTTCGAGCTCTGATTTCTATTATTTTATTATGATGATCATTTCTTGCTACGTAGGTAGGTGTCAACAAAATATTTTCGCATTCGGAAGAGAAAGTTGGTGATTGAAAATTCTTAAATAGATCTCACCGCAAAGAAAACCACCTTTGTTTCAGTGACTGCCACCCCAACTCGCGTATCATACAGTGACACTCTCACCCCTACTGAGCGATAACACGAAACGAGCTGCCCTGTTTTGCACTTTTTCGATGTCCTCCGTCTATCCTACCCGGTAAGGATCCCATACCGCGCAGCAATATTCCAGCAGAGGACGGACAAGTGTGATGTAGGCTGTCTCTTTAGTGGGTTTGTCACATCTTCTAAGTTTCTGCCAACAAAGCGCAGTCAACAAAGCGTAGTCTGTGTTTTGCCTTCCCCACAATATATGTGGTCTTTCCAATTTTAGTTGCTCGTAATTGTAATTCCTAGGTATTTAGTCGAATTGACAGCCCTTAGATTTGTGCGATTTATCGTATACCCAAAATTTATCAGATTTCTTTTAGTACCCATGTGGACGACCTCGACTTTTCTTTGTTTAGTGCTGATTGACACTTTTCGCACCATACAGAAATTCTCTCTAGATAATTTTGTAATTGGAATTGATCGTCTGACGATTTTACTATACGGTAAATTACAGCATCATCTCAAAACAAGCTAAGGGGGCTGCTCAGGTTATCACCTAGATCATTTATATAAATCAGGAACAGGAGAGGGCCCATGACACTACCTTGCGGAACGCCAGATATCACTTCTGTTCTACTCGGTGATTTACCGTCTATCACTACGAACTGTGACCTCTCTGAGAGGAAATCACGAATCTAGTCACACAACTGAAACGATACTCCATATGCACGCATCATCATCATCATCATCATCATCATCATCGTCATACAATACAAACATTATACTACATTACACACACACACAAACACACACACACACACACACACACACACACACACACACAAACAGTCACACAACGTAACACATACATGTAGTATTACAAATATTTTAATAGAGCATGTTATAAATAAACAAACCAAAAACCAATGAGACTAAACAAACGATCACCTGTTTAATATTGTGTTGGTTGACCTTTGAAGATCAGTACAGCAGCCATTTTGGGTGGTATGGATTCGATAAGTCGTTGGTAGGTTTTCGGAAAGTAGGAGGCACCAGATGTCTGCGCAAGGCACAGGACACGAAATTCCCTTAAATTATGGCCCGGTCGTTTGTGGTCGGGGAGCTAGCCCATCCCATAGCGTCCTACTGTGTTCCAGCGAATTCAGATAAGGCGAATTTCGTAACCAAGACAACGCGAGTTCACTATCATGCTCCTTAAACCACTTTAAGACGATTTTGGCTTTGTGACACTGACCGTTATCCTGCTGAAAGCTGCCATCGCCGTCGGACAAGACATCACACATGAAGGAATGCAGATGGTCCGCACCAAACTTCACGTAGTCCACAGCTGACATGGTGCCTTCGATTACCACCACAGGTCCCATACAGAAGTCTTGGTAGGTGTCCCCATACCATAATAGCCCCCCCCCCCCCGAAGGCATCCTACGACCATTGTGTGGTTCATGTTTTGAGCAGTTGTTCATCTGACTGATGCCATATCCGAGCACTACCACTTAGATGGTGTAAGAAACGTGATCCATCCGACCAAGCGACATGTTTTCATTGATCCAAGGTTCACTTTCGATGATCCAGTGCCCATGCAGACGTAACTAACGCAGTCCATGGTGCAACTTGGGAACACGTGACGTCTGCTGTGGAGCAACATGTTCAATAATGTACGCTGAACAGTGTGCACTGAAACACTCGTTCCTGCACCAGTATCGTATTCTCTACTCAGGTCTGACACAGAGGGCCGCCTAAACTGCTTTACAGAGCAGGCAATCCTCCGAGCTCCACATTGTACGAGGAGGCGCGGTCGTCCAACACCTAGTCGCCTACTCGTGGTTTGACCATCCTTCAGTCTATTTCCGGAGGTGCTAACGACAGTAGCAAGCGAACAGCCTACCATCTTCGCAGTTTCTGGGATGCCCGAACTAGGAGCCGTTCTGCAACAATCTGCCCTCTTTCAAAGTAACGTCTAAATTTCTACATTTGTAACCCATATTGTAGGTGGAATGATTCTTCATTTGTCTCTGTATCGCTTATGTCCTTACACTCGTGTTCTTAAACTCACTTTGGGAAGTTGTCATAATGTTTCGGCTCTTCATTGTATATTTATGTTATTACTATGTATATGGATACGTCATTTCATTGCCGGCCGGTGTGGCCGTGCGGTTAAAGGCGCTTCAGTCTGGAACCGCGTGACCGCTACGGTCGCAGGTTCGAATCCTGCCTCGGGCATGGATGTGTGTGATGTCCTTAGGTTAGTTAGGTTTAATTAGTTCTAAGTTCTAGGCGACTGATGACCTCAGAAGTTAAGTCGCATAGTGCTCAGAGCCGTCATTTCATTAACGATATGAATTTACGTCCCAATATGATTAAATCTACCTTTCTTGTAAAACTTTACATCAGTAATACAGTTACGTTGGTTGCGGTCCACATCCCAAGCGAGTAGCGCCGAGAGGAGGGGCCACACTGCCCTCCTACTCCCCCCTCTCACTCCTCCCCACATCTCACCTCTTTCTGTCTCTCTCTCTCTGTGTAAGTGTGTGTGTGTGTGTGTCTGTGTGTGTGTGTGGCGACAGATAGCGGAAAATTTAAATACCAATGATGGCGGGCGTATGGCCTAAACTTTAAAAATCAGAGATTGTGAATGGCGAGACATTTAAAAATCAGACTGGCACAGGCAGGAAATTTAAAAATACGCGAGATGTTGGAGTGCGGAAAACTTAAAAAAAAAAAAAAGAATGCAAGATGGCGGTGAAATTCGGTTTCGCAGGGCAGAGCGGAAGACGTTGCGGAAAGGGCACAAGGTCAATTATAATTAGTTATACAAGAACACATACAACTTTATTCCTCAAACCAATGCACAGTTTTCTCTTTAAAACAACGAAGATCAATTGACGGCTGAGGGCCCAAGTAACTTCTCCAGAATAAGTTTAAATGATTGCTTTTAAAACACCAGGATTTAGAGTAACTGCTGAAGGCCTTATTTAAGTAAAATTACAATATCTTCTCGGCTAAAGGCCGAAATAATATTTCAGATCAGCTAAGGAAATTCTTAAAAAGCCAAGCATTTAAAAATTCCGGATAAAGGCCTTATTAAGGAAAATTCAAGTTAATTCTTTGGCTAAAGGCCCAATAAAAAATTTTTCTTTACATGATAAAGAGAGCCTTTAAAGATAAGCTTTACACAGTGAAATGGCTCTGAGCACTATGCGACTTAACTTCTGAGGTCATCAGTCTCCTAGAACTTAGAACTAATTAAGCCTAACTAACCTAAGGACATCACACACGTCCATGCCCGAGGCAGGATTCGAACCTGCGACCGTAGCAGTCGCTCGGTTCCAGACTGTAGCGCCTAGAACCGCACGGCCACTCCGGTCGGCTTTACGCAGTACAACAGGAAAACATCTTAAGAAAACTTGAAGTATCTTGTCAGCTGAAGGCCCAAACAATTACTCCAGAATAATTAAAGGCAACCTTAAGATGAACATTTACAGAACACGGCTGAAGACCGTTTCAAGAACTCAAGATAGTTAAAGAGAAACCTTACAGACAAGGATTTACATATTAAAGCAACAGATTCTGAAACAAATGCGGCTGAAGGTTTAATACAGAGCAACAAGAATTTTAAATGGAACACGGCTGAAGGCCTAATCTTAAAGTTGTTATGAAGTTCGGCTGAAGGCCATATACTAAATATAAAGCAGATAATATTAACACACGGCTGAAGGCCTGGCACAGTACTTGCGACCAAATAAATGACAATCACAAACAACAAACAGTGGTGCTCAGAAGTGTTCCGAGGGTCGGCCCTAGGGAGGAAATTAACAACAGTTTAGGTAAGACAGGCTGCCAAGCGTAACACTAAATAATCGGATGGCAGCACGACCTTGGGATGGCTGACGAACCAACCAACAACCTAACCAATTCCCTTCCACCCAACCAACGGCACGACAACCGAAAATATCAGCGAGGACGAAGATTGCAGTAGCGCTACGTCTTGATAATTGGCGTCTAAACACAGTCAAGGCACACTCTCTCGCAACCGACCGACCGACTGGCTACTTCAGTACGCAGACAGCATTCATCTGCTCAGCGGAAATCACAGAAGCTACACACAGTTCCACGTAAACACTTGCACCAAGAACTCCGACAATCCTAAAATCAATCATCGTGGAACAACAATGAGAAAGCACAAGTCACACACACACAAAGTTTCCACAAGCGGTCGGCGACCGAATACACATCGTCTGATGAGTCGACCGGCCTAACGACCAACCATAGTCGTCCCCACTCAAGTTATGAGTGTCGGCAACGGTCGGAGAGTCTCGGCTGTCCGGAGGTCACTGCAACTCCAACCCGACTCAACTCGATCTCCGTTTCTAACTAGGAGACACGAGGAGTCGGGCACACTGGCTCGAACACACCCATACAGGGGTAACACTTGCCCATTGGCCACCCGACATCTCTGCACAAGGAAGGAACCGACTCATGTCCGGCAAGATGACCAGCTGCCGAGGCCCAGTTGTAACGCCGGAAATGCATATCCTCCTATTTCCATCTATCATCATCATCATCATCATCATTTAAGACTGATTATGCCTTTCAGCGTTTAGTCTGGAGCATAGCCCCCCTTATACAGTTCCTCCATGATCCCCTATTCAGTGCTAACATTGGCGCCTCTTCTGATGTTAAACCTATTACTTCAAAATCATTCTTAACCGAATCCAGGTACCTTCTCCTCGGTCTGCCCCGACTCCTCCTAC
The DNA here is from genome assembly GCF_023864275.1 of Schistocerca cancellata. Taxonomy (NCBI): domain Eukaryota; kingdom Metazoa; phylum Arthropoda; class Insecta; order Orthoptera; family Acrididae; genus Schistocerca; species Schistocerca cancellata. The sequence goes on from NC_064632.1 coordinate 573,490,346, forward strand.
CCTCTACTGCTGAATCCATGAGTCTCTTGGGTAACCTTGCCCCTCCCATGCTCCCACCATCTAAGCCTGTTTGCCCTGACTGCTACATCTATAGAGTTCATTCCCAGTTTTTCTCTGATTTCCTCATTGTGGACACCCTCCTGCCATTGTTCCCATCTACTAGTACCTGCAATCATCCTAGCTACTTTCATATCCGTAACTTCAACCTTGTTGATAAGGTAACCTGAATCCACCCAGCTTTCGCTCCCATACAACAAAGTTGGTCGAAAGATTGAACGGTGCACAGATAACTTAGTCTTGGTACTGACTTCCTTCTTGCAGAAGAGAGTAGATCGTAGCTGAGCGCTCACTGCATTGGCTTTGCTACACCTCGCTTCCAGTTCTTTCACTATGTTGCCATCCTGTGAGAATATGCATCCTAAGTACTTGAAACCGTCCACCTGTTCTAACTTTGTTCCTCCTATTTGGCACTCAATCCGTTTATATTTATTTCCCACTGACATTACTTTCGTTTTGGAGATGCTAATCTTCATACCATAGTCCTTACATTTCTGATCTAGCTCTGAAATATTACTTTGCAAATTTTCAATCGAATCTGCCATCACAACTAAGTCATCCGCATATGCAAGACTGCTTATCTTGTGTTCACATATCTTAATCTCCCCCAGCCAGTCTATTGTTTTCAACATATGATCCATAAATAATATGAACAACAGTGGAGACAGATTGCAGCCTTGTCTTACCCCTGAAACTACTCTGAACCATGAACTCAATTTACCGTCAACTCTAACTGCTGCCTGACTATCCATGTAAAGACCTATAATTGCTTGCAAAAGTTTGCCTCTTATTCCATAATCTTGTAGAACAGACAATAACTTCTTCCTAGGAACCCGGTCATATGCCTTTTCTAGATCTATAAAGCATAGATACAATTCCCTGTTCCACTCATAACACTTCTCCATTATATGCCGTAAGCTAATGATCTGGTCCTGACAACCTCTAAGAGGCCTAAACCCACACTGATTTTCATCCAATTGGTCCTCAACTAATACTCGCACTTTCCTTTGAACAATACCTGAGAAGATTTTACCCACAACGCTGATTAAAGAGATACCTCTGTAGTTGTTACAATCTTTTCTGTTTCCATGTTTAAAGATTGGTGTGATTACTGCTTTTGTCCAGTCTGATGGAACCTGTCCCGACTCCCAGGCCATTTCAATTATCCTGTGTAACCATTTAAGATCTGACATTCCACTGTATTTGATGAGTTCCGACTTAATTTCATCCACCCCAGCCGCTTTATTGCACTGCAATCAATCTATTGACCATTTTTTCCACTACCTCAAATGCGATCCTATTTCCATCTATTGTAGTATAATTTCTTTCCTTGTTTTGTTACCTCAAGATATGACATTTCTGTCTCTTTATATATTGTAATTGTTTTACTGTTTGTATATATATATATATATATATATATATATATATATATATATATATATATATATATATATATATGCATTGATGTCGATGTATAATTGGTTGTTTTGTAAATATTATTTCTATTTTTTGCTGGGTCTTGCCTAGGGAAAACTATGCTATCGAACGAATACGTCGATAGGTCGTGTGGAGAACCAGAGTGTTTAGGATCTTTGGTAGTGTTAACTCTGCCGCGTGGAGCGCGGGCAGAGGGGGTCTGGCTGGAGTAGCGAGTGGAGCAGGTGTGTTGTGTGAAGCTCCCGCGAGTTGCCACGCTTTCGGGGTTTGGCAGCATGTAATTGCGCTCGACTCGCGATGATAGTTTCTGACATGGTGTCGCGGACGGGAAACATTAGCTGGCGCACATCAACAGCCGTTTTCGTCTGGTGACCGTGTCGAGAAGAAGGCGCGCCAACATCCAGCTTCTGCAACAGCGACGGCCGACAATGAGTGACTGTCGCCACCTCCTCGATGGACGGCTTCAAACCTTCAATCAACCGACAAGGAAGACTCGACGCACGTAAAGTTCTAGAACTGTATGGCAGACCTCAGCATTTCAAACTGTTCAAATCACAAAATTACAGCAACGTAGCATGAACCTTTGTTGCTCATTGTCCCAATTGCATTACCAAGCAGGGTCCCTTCCTTTTCCGAAATGAACTCGAGTGTCGTTGAAATTCAAACGCCAGCATTAAAGTAACATAATTCAATTTCGCTGCATTAATTTCAAAGTTCAGTTAAAGTATTCATAGCTGTCTACAATATTCAGATTACACAAGCACAAACTAAGAGTGCAAGTTTTGTTACCGTATTTTAGCTTACCTGTGACTGCAGCTCAGCTTGGTACGTACTAAATTTTACTATTGTTAATTGTTCAGAATCATTTAATTCAAGTTCAAAGTTAAATCTCTTATTTCTAAATTGCGTAGATTCAAGTAGCTTTTGAAATGATTGTTGAGGTAGTCCAAGACTAACCGTATTTTACTGAATTTCGATGTGCTTCAGAAAGAAAGCTCACTATTAACTTCAGTCACTAAATTAACTTTCGATTTTCCGGTTTTATTAATTCTTTTGCTAAATTAAGTCAGAGTGTAGCGAAATTTATTACTTCTGACAAACTTTCAGTTTTCACACTACACTTGTCAACCTTCAGTTGCCACGCTTCTAGTGCTAATTGTATGTGTAATAATCTTTCTTTTTCAGTGACTATAGTAATTGTCCTTAGGACTGGCGACTGTACTGTCCCCCAAATCTCAAAAATATCTAATTACCGCTAGTTGATTGTTAACGTAACGGCCGCACATTTACTTTCTTTATTAACTTTACCCCTTATTCAAAATTAATTTCCACCAGTTTCATTAGCATTTTTCCTTTCATTTAGATGTAACCCTTTCCTCCCTCTTTACCGACAAATTAACCTCGGTGACGATTGCTTTTCCCAAATTTCCATTAGGTACACGCGGTTTAATTTTTCACTGCCATTAAGGTCGATAAGTGAGGGGGAGGTTACACAGTAACGGTCAAAAGACCAAAATACACGTCTCCCAATGAGAGACCAACCGAACGACCAACCGACGGTCGTTCCCGCTCCAGTCTCCTTCCATCGGACAGTTCATTGTGTGGCCAGCGGTCGGCAAGTACTGGCTGTCCACTCCTCGCTGGCGCTCCGTCCCCGACTGCTACTCCACCCTCGACTTCACTGCTGCTGCGCCCCGACTGAGCTCCCAACTGAACTCCAGACACACGACGACCCGGAAATACTATCGGTCGCTCCGGAGATGGTACGACAGGGCACTTGTCGATAAGCGCTGCTGCTGCCATTCACGGGCAGGTGAGGCAGGACGTCAGTGTGTAACACCACAGCTCTTATGCTGTATGGATTTTTTTTGCTTTATTTAATGTTACATTGTTGATCATCTGTAAATGTGTTTGAATCGATAACATAAAATTGTATACTCTTTTCTTTGTTAAAACTTTGATGTAGTGGTTTGTTTCAATGCAAAGTAGTGTATCTGTACTGTAAATGCTTTGTCCCATTTGGAGGGAACAAAACTTACTGTATATGATTGTAATTTTGTGTGAATAATTTTTTGTAGAAGTGTCAATATGTGAAAATGTTCTGTTTTATTTAATGTATTTGTTTGCTGTTATGTAAACTGCTGAACTTCACTTAGGGTTCTTAGTTAATTTGTATGTAAAGGTGTAGTGGTTCCCCTCGGGAACGGAACTGTGTAGCGCGCGCAAACTGTGGTTGGCCTAGGTAGAAAAGGTAGAACTGATAGTCAGTCGGGGACGAGCCAGCAGTCGGAGACGAGCTATGACTCCGTGCACTGCCATTATAAAGGTGCATATTGTGCTGGTTCAGAGAGAGGCTTTTCCTGCTTCTTTCCAAGGCCTTGGATGGATGGATAAATAGCTGGAACTATTCTGGAGTTTGTATCTATCATCGCCATCAAGAAATGACAGAGTCCAGCAATTCTGCCTACAATTCCACCTACCAACAGGCAGTTGCCACCACGTTGCGCAATCATTGCTACGTAATACTATAATGATGTACAGTGAAGGATCAGCTTAATGGATGTGCTAATGTGCTGAAATATAAGGTAATTCATGTCTGAATTTATGTACCTACCCTGATTTTACTCCTCATCATAACACCTCTCAGGGTCCTCTCCGTTTGAAGTAAAGTGATTACCGAGTGTCCTTACTGAAAGTACATTGAAACCCAGTTTTCTAATTGATGCCCTTTGAACATAGTAAAGAGAAAGTTAAAGTTAATGATGCTTGCTGAAATAATTTTCCTAGTAAAACTGCTTATTAAAGTATTATTGCCAACTTCAAATTAAAATTTCTCAAGACAGTGGCTTATAGAGTTTTGCTTAGTAAATAATCACACTACTGCCTGTTGTTAATATCAGAAAGTGGGTCAGTATCTTACATTAATGTTAATTTTATGTTTCACGGTAGTAAAAGTAGAAAACTGCATAGTAGGAAATTATATGTTCATGATCACTAAGTGTTTATGTCTCTTGTGTGCATATTAACAGTATAAAGACCACTCAGTTTGTGTAAACCCTGAAAGTGATAGTGTTTTTTTCTGTACGTGTTATAATTTTGCAAATAGTTTTTGTGCTGTTCCAGTTGTTAGCTTCAACCTTAAAACACATGTGTGTCGGCGTTCATTGCACTCGCGTGTGGCCAAGTCTAGGTTGTGTTTTGTCCGTTATAGTTACTTATACCTATTTTCTTGAACGAGAATGTTAATCATTCTCTTGCCTAGTTAGGCTGGCGACCGTTTTCTTTATCAATTAAACAGTGCAGATAAACAAAATTTCGTTTCTTACTGTTCAAATATTAACGTAATTCTGACTTTCATTTCCGATAAGCCACCTCCGTTAGGAACATCACGGTCAACATAACAAAATTCCTCTCAGAGGGTAACACAGATATGTTGCTTTATACCATAATTGCTATAGCAAAATAGTTCTCTTTTGCAAACTATCCCCTACTTTAAGGTTATGGTATAGCAGTAGCAGACGGGAGTGTTATAAGTGACTCCAGTAAATGAAATAAGAAAACGAGGTGGCAGTACCGTAAGAGAAGATGACAAACAACAAACGGGATTAACATGAGTCGCGCACGGTTCATGCAGTGGTGGAAAAAGCTGTCATTGAAATGAAACAGCCAATGATGGTACAGAATCTTTGGCATTCAGTACATATAGTCTGCCGTGTTCAATAGTATCCAATTACACTGCAATATTTCCTCAATTTTCTGCTTCTGAATTGGGCGCCATGTTCTATTATTTACCAAATTTTTTGAATAGTACGCACTCACATGCACGGCACACGCACACACACTCACACACACACACAACACACACACACACACACACACACACACACACACACACAGTTAAATTTTGGACTATGTACAAAAGTATTCTCTGCAACATTTTATATGACACAAAAAAGTAGATAAGAACCTTAAGTTCTGTTTCAACAGTTAATTTTATGTCTCTATTTGTAACAAGGGGGAACTAGAGATAAATAAAAAGAAAAGTACAATAGACATATATTTTATAGCAAATATATTTCATTCCAAGGAAAAGCTAGATACACACTCTAACTTTGACAACGGATATTCAGAATTTAAATTCTATTTTTTTTACATTACTGCTTTACATTTTTTACGCAGTTAACGTTTTTTGGAGTCCCACACACGCACATAGGATATGCGCGAAGCATACGGGAACTACCACCGTCGTACTGTAGTAAAAGATCTTGCCAAGAACCCAAAAGAAGTTTGGTCCTGCGCAAAATCGCTAGGTCAGGGGCTGCTATCCAATCACTCATTAACGAATCTGGTGTAGCAATTGAAGGCAGTAAAATAAAAGCCGAAATCTTAAATCTCACTTTTAAGAAATCGTTCACACAGGACGATTGTACAAACTTACCATCGGTTGACCACCGTATGATGATGGAGTACAGAATCCCGTATGGTGGATATACAGGACCTCCCACTCTAAAGAAGTTCCACAAACGTGTGTAGCAATTCCGCTTAAAATGAAATGAAATGTCGTGTGGCTAGTGCCTCCGATCGCGTAGACCGTTCGCTTGGTGCAAGTCCTTTTGAGTTGACGCCACTTCTGCGACTTGCGTGTCAATGGGGATGCGATGATGATGACGAGGATAACACAACACCCAGTCCCTGAGCGGAGAAAATCTCCGATCCAGCCGGGAATCGAACCTGGGCCCCTTGGGATGACATTCCGTCACGCTGACCACTTTTTTCTTTTCTTCTTTTTTTTTTCCGGCTGTGACTCGGAACCAGACGATCCGCTTCTGTAGAACGGTTGTTTTAACCGCATTTTTTTAAAAGAGAAATGAGTTGAGTGGTCAGTTCTGAGCTTGTGGAGACAAGATGGGCAGGGGTCGAAAACCTGAGGCCTGGTCACGATGCCTCCCCCTTCTCAACCCTGAATCACTCCCTTCAATTTTTTTTTTTTACTGGGAACAGGGTAAGGAAAACAAAACATCTCTATTTGTACAAGCGTAAATACAACAGAAATGCTATTCTTCCGACGGAATCAACAAGAGACATTACACTCGAACAAGGCGAGCAAAAGTCTTTATTAACAAGGTGTCAGAAAAAAATAATAACAATAATACTGAAGTAAGCAAAGAGGTGTGAGGCATTGGAAGAAGGTGCGGGGGTATGGTAAGACTTGCAGGCAACTGCCCGTCAGATGCAGGTTGGAGGCAAAGTGGGCAGGGGTCAACATGCGGGGCCGGCAGCACTACCGGGATACCTCCTGTACACGGCAGATATGCCCCAGCCCCCCCCCCCCCGTCCAGTACACCTCTTGCAATATTCTGATGACACCGCATTCCTCGCCCTCGCTCCTACCCTCCAACGGTCCCAACACCTTCTCCAGAATCACCTTGACCTTTTTGCTGCATGGTGTAACCAGTGGCTCCTGAAACTCAATCTTTCCAAGACCCAGGCAATCATTGTAGGTCGTACCACTCTCTCCTTCCGGCTCCTGGATTTCTCCCTTACTGTCTGCACACGTCCTGTCCGCCTCACCCCCACCCTCACCTACCTTGGCCTCACCATTGACCGTCACCTCACCTGGATCCCTCATCTCCGCCCCATCCAATCCAAAGCCCACAACCGCCTCCGACTCCTCAAACTCCTCTCTGGCCGGACGTGGGGGTTGCACCCCTCTACCGTCCTCCACACCTACAAATCCTTAATCCGTCCCATCCTCTGTTATGCCAGTCCTGCCTGGATATCTTCCCCACCCCCCAAAGTTCTATAAGTCCCTCCAAATCCTTGAGCGTCATGCACTCCGCCTCGCCTTCCGTATACGCCTCCCGTCCCCCACGCGGATCCTCTATGATCTCATTCTTTTCCCCCATCTGCTCCTATTCCTCGAACATATCCGCATCCTCTACACCTCCCGCCATCTTGAACCCCCTCACCCCCTGGTTGCTCCTCTCCTCTCCCATCCCCGCCCCCTGCCACGTCTTCACCGTTGTGTCCCCCCTACCCTCCATCTCTACACCCTACATCTCCTTTCCCAAGGTGGCTTCCATCAGCTCCCCCTCCTGGATGATGCCCTCTCTCCCTCCATTTATCCTTCCTATCAACTCTGATCCTCAACCCCCCCTCCTTTCCTCCGTCCTTTCCCTGGGCTCCCTCTTCCTCACCCCTTCCATCCTGTGTTTTCTCCCTCCTATCATCTCCTTTCTCTCCCCCCCCCCCCTGAGCCCTTTTGTACTCCCCTCCTCTGCCTTCCCCAATCCCTGGCCCGTCTGCTCAGCACCCTCCACCCCTCTTATGGATTCTCCTCTTCCATTGGCTCCTGTCCCCCCTCCCCCTTCACTTTTCCTCTCCTTCCCCCCTTTTTTTCCCGTCATCTGACCAGTTTCCCCCCACCTGCTCTCGGGTGTGGTATGTCGTATTTGTGCCAACTTTTAGCGCAGTGTTTAAGTGAGTGTTCGGTGTTGTGCGTCCTTCCACAGTGTTGCGAACAGAAATCATGCTGTCGCTGGGTGTGCTTTTTATATCTCTTGCGAACAGAACCCAGACTGTCGCCGTGTTTTTTTTAATTGTCTGTCTATTGTTTTTCTGCTTCCTGTGTGTTTTATTAGCTTCATCGACCCTGTGTTTTATGTTTTACGCTCCATAATTTTCTGCCATTTTTACCTTTAAGTCACCGATTTTATCGCCAACTGTTATTATTTTTTATTATCTTCTTCTTTTTAAAAAATTCTGTAGGCTGAAGAGCGGCGTAATGAGCTGCTGCCAGTCCGCCCCCTTTAGGGGGAATCGAAACCCAATAAAGGAAAAAAAACACACTACCGGGAAGAAGCACCCGGAAGGAGGGTAGAAACCAAAGAGGAGGGGACAGTACAGTTGGGGGAATGGCCAGCGTGCTCTGGTATAGTGCATAAAAGAAAGGAGGCTCGTGTCCATGTGGGTTACGATAAAGAAAGTAGCGCGGAGAGTCTCAGATGTCAGCTGGGTGTACGGGGGCGTGGTCCGCGTGTGGCACCAGCCAGCTGAGCGGGACTGACCTAAGGATCGCGAAGAAGACGCGGTAGCGCGATCGGTGCTCGACTTCACTTTGGGCGGTTTGTAAGTACTGCTAGAAGTCAAGGCGTGTTTCGTCGCCTTCATTATACATGTAGGTGATCGTCCACCCCTTGAACCATACAATCGCATGATTTTTCGTGGCGGGGAAACAAGCATCCTCAGGATGGATAAAAGTCCATCGGTCAATCGAATCTGGTGGAACGCGGAGGTAACAGGCAACGAACTATCGACCAAGTTTCTAGACGTCGCTCTTGGTAGCACAAGTCAGCTGGTGGACATCGTCGTCAATAGGGTGGCAAATTGAACAAAGCGGAGAGTCCGTTAGTCCGATGGTGTGAAGACGTTCACTTGTGGCGAATTTTCCACGTGCGACGTGGTACCATGTTGCCCGGACGTTGGACGACCACTCAGCCACTGAAGTTGCACTGTGCAAATTTGTGACGTTTGACGTGTCAACACTGCACTCTGCAACATCGTTTGATGCAGCACTGTATTGCCGCGCGTCGCTGTGTCTGGAGCTGTGTTCAGCGTTCAGTGTTCTACCGAAGAGCGCGTGTTTCTTGTAAAACATTATCGCATTACTGGTTCCATAGAGACATGCAAGCGACTGTTTGTTGAACGGTTTGGTATCCAGCATATACCGTCCAAATGCTGCATACGAAAGTCAGTGAACAACATGTAGAGCAGATGAACGGTGTTGGATCTTCACGGCGGTGGACGGCCGCCATTATCGGAAGAAAAAGTGACTGACGTGAGACTACGATTGTTGGCCTCTCCAGCAACGTGTTCGACGTTCGTCTCAGGAATGTGGAATGTCACGGAGCACACGTCACAGAGATGCGAAGAAAGCTGGCATGTATCCACACAGGTTTACAGTTGTCCAGTAACCGAATGTCAGTGACAAAGAGAAAGACATTACGTTTTGTGGCGGCGTTCGTAGCGACAAACACTTCGCTGTAGAAACGGCTTACGAAGTCACCGCCACACTTTTAATAGCGGGCCGACCGGTCCGCTGGAACAGTGAACAGAAAGATGAAAGCCCAAACACTCTGATTAAATAAAAGTCGGTACTTATCTTTATTAAGGAAGATACAGAAACACAGTAGTGAACTCCGTGTCTACAGAAATCTGTCTAGTTCGAGTCGGAGCGGCTAGGTCAGCGTCGGCTGACGACAAACAACAACTCTGCTGCGATGAACACACAACTGACTAGCAGGTACACAAATCGGTGGCGAGTATACAACTGAGCGGCGAATACAGATATGTCCTAGCGCTCGCGACTCCAGCACTTAAGAAGCCAGAAGCCAGCGGTGGCGCGCGCAGACTTGCGGCGATTTCCTGTATCGCTGGCGCTGCTTATGCGGACGGCGTCCGGACTTTGATGCTGCCAACCTTTTGGCAGCGGGCTCGGTTGGCATTACAGGCTAGGATATAACATTACGTTTTGTCATTGGTTTCAGCAATTTATTGCCCAGAGGCCAGGAATACTGTAATACACATGGTTCAGTGATGAGGCGTGATTCCACGTCTCTGGCTATGTAAACTCCCAGAATACACGTTTGTGGTGTGATGAATATCAACATGCGCTGGTCGACCGACCACCGCATTCACAAAAGATTGGCGTGTTCTGTGCAATACGATAGCATCACATCTCCGGGCCAATATTATTCCAGTCTACTATGACAAGTACAGTTTACATCGAAATGTTTGCAGTAATAGACGGGAAATCATCGAGTAAAACTGAAATGATATCAGGTGTTCCCCAGGGAAGCGTCCTGGGACCTCTGCTGTTCCTGATCTATATAAATGACCTGGGTGACAATCTGAGCAGTTCTCTTAGGTTGTTCGCAGATGATGCTGTAATTTACCGTCTAGTAAGGTCATCCGAAGACCAGTATCAGTTGCAAAGCGATTTAGAAAAGATTGCTGTACGGTGTGGCAGGTGGCAGTTGACGCTAAATAACGAAAAGTGTGAGGTGATCCACATGAGTTCCAAAATAAATCCGTTGGAATTCGATTACTCGATAAATAGTACAATTCTCAAGGCTGTCAATTCAACTAAGTACCTGGGTGTTAAAATTACGAACAACTTCAGTTGGAAAGATCACATAGATAATATTGTGGGGAAGGCGAGACAAAGGTTGCGTTTCATTGGCAGGACACTTAGAAGATGCAACAGGTCCACTAAAGAGACAGCTTACACTACACTCGTTCGTCCTCTGTTAGAATATTGCTGCGCGGTGTGGGATCCTTACCAGGTTGGATTGACGGAAGACATCGAAAGGGTGCAAAAAAGGGCAGCTCGTTTTGTATTATCACGTAATAGGAGAGAGAGTGTGGCAGATATGATACGCGAGTTGGGATGGAAGTCATTAAAGCAAAGACGTTTTTCGTCGCGGCGAGATCTATTTACGAAATTTCAGTCACCAACTTTCTCTTCCGAATGCGAAAATATTTTGTTGAGCCCAACCTACATAGGTAGGAATGATCATCAAAATAAAATAAGAGAAATCAGAGCTCGAACAGAAAGGTTTAGGTGTTCGTTTTTCACGCGCGCTGTTCGGGAGTGGAATGGTAGAGAGATAGTATGAGTGTGGTTCGACGAACCCTCTACCAAGCACTTAAACGTGAATTGCAGAGTAATCATGTAGATGTAGATGTAGAATTTGTAAAACAGTTGGACAATGAAGAATTTACCCGCAGCTGGTTCCAACAGGATGACGCCACACGCCACACATATCGAGTGACCATGGCTGAGGTCGAATCATTTATTCCACGGCAGAGTGATTTCGAAAGGACTGTGGCCCCCAAAGTTACCTGTTTTAACATCACCTGACTTTTCCCTCTGGGGTGACCTACAGGGTGTTTCAAAAATGACCGGTATATTTGAAACGGCAATAAAAACTAAACGAGCAGCGATAGAAATACACCGTTTGTTGCAATATGCTTGGGACAACAGTACATTTTCGGGCGGACAAACTTTCGAAATTACAGTAGTTACAATTTTCAACAACAGATGGCGCTGCAAGTGATGTGAAAGATATAGAAGACAACGCAGTCTGTGAGTGCGCCATTCTGTACGTCGTCTTTCTGCTGTAAGCGTGTGTTGTTCACAACGTGCAAGTGTGCTGTGGACAACATGGTTTATTCCTCAGAACAGAGGATTTTTCTGGTGTTGGAATTCCACCGCCTAGAACACAGTGTTGTTGCAACAAGACGACGTTTTCAACGGAGGTTTAATGTAACCAAAGGACCGAAAAGCGATACAATAAAGGATCTGTTTGAAAAATTTCAACGGACTGGGAACGTGACGAATGAACGTGCTGGAAAGGTAGGGCGACCGCGTACGGCAACCACAGAGGGCAATGCGCAGCTAGTGCAGCAGGTGATCCAACAGCGGCCTCGGGTTTCCGTTCGCCGTGTTGCAGCTGCGGTCCAAATGACGCCAACGTCCACGTATCGTCTCATGCACCAGAGTTTACACCTCTATCCATACAAAATTCAAACGTGGCAACTCCTCAGCGCCACTACCATTGCTGCACGAGAGACATTCGCTAACGATATAGTGCACAGAATTGATTACGGCGATATGCATGTGGGCAGCATTTGGTTTACTGACGAAGCTTATTTTTACCTGGACGGCTTCGTCAATAAACAGAACTGGCGCATATGGGGAACCGAAAAGCCCCATGTTGCAGTCCCATCGTCCCTGCATCCTCAAAAAGTACTGGTCTGGGCCGCCATTTCTTCCAAAGGAATCATTGGCCCATTTTTCAGGTCCGAAACGATTACTGAATCACGCTGTCTGGACATTCATCGTGAATTTGTGGCGGTACAAACTGCCTTAGACGACACTGCGAACACCTCGTGGTTTATGCAAGATGGTGCCCGGCCACATCGCACGGCCGACGTCTTTAATTTCCTGAATGAATATTTCGATGATCGTGTGATTGCTTTGGGCTATCCGAAACATACAGGAGGCGGCGTGGATTGGCCTCCCTATTCGCCAGACATGAACCCCTGTGACTTCTTTCTGTGGGGACACGTGAAAGACCAGGTGTACCGCCAGAATCCAGAAACAATTGAACAGCTGAAGCAGGACATCTCGTCTGCATGTGAAGCCATTCCGCCAGACACGTTGTCATAGGTTTCGGGTAATTTCATTCAGAGACTACGCCATATTATTGCTACGCATGGTGGATATGTGGAAAATATCGTACTATAGAGTTTCCCAGACCGCAGCGCCATCTGTTGTTGACAATTGTAACTACTGTAATTTCGAAAGTTTGTCTGCCTGTTGTCCCAAGCATATTGCAACAAACGGTGTATTTCTATCGCTGCTCGTTTAGTTTTTATTGCCGTTTCAAATATACCGGTCATTTTTGAAACACCCTGTAAAAGGGAAGGTTTACAGGAAAAAACTACACAAATCGGAAGATTTACGTGAGAGCATCATCAGGGAAATCCAGGCAGTCACACCAGAGGTCCTGGCACCAACACTCGGCAATCTGCAGCGTCACGTTCAACTGTGCTTCTGATCCACCTTTATTTCTCCATGAAGAAGGTATGTCATGTTCATTCAATTTCATTTCGTGATTTTTATGCAAAGCCTTTAAGTGCAATTTAAGCAAATGTTTGTTTGTGAGGTCGCTTTCTAGTGTGACACCCTGTGGTAGCCGGCGCTCGTGGCGTAGAGAAGCAACTGAAAGAGTTGAAAACGGAAATGTTGCCAGGTCCGGGTGGAATCCTAAATCGGTTTTGCAGAGAATGTTCTACTGTGTTGGTCCCTTAGTTGGCTTCCATTTACGGCGATCTCTCGCCCAGTGCAAGGTCCCAAGCGACACGAAAAAGTGCAGGTGATTGTTCTACATAAGAACGGAGCCACATTATTACAGACCAATATCCCAAACTTCTGTTTGCTGCAGAATCCTAGAACATATTCTCAGTTCGAATATAACAAACTTTCTTGAGACCGAGATGCGTATGTCCACGAATCAGCATCGTTTTAGAAAGAATCACTAGGGCGGAACTCAGCTTGTCTTTCTCACATGATATACTGTAAACTATGGATGAAGGGTAACAAGCAGGTTCCATATTTCTTGATTTCCGGAAAGCATTTGACACTGTGCCTCATTGCAGGCTTTTAACGAAAGTAAGAGAATATAGAATAGGCTCACAGATATGTGAATGGCTCGCTGTTTGGTCGCCCCTTGTATAAGCCTATCCCGATCAGGTACATTTACTTACAATGTTGAGCGTAGCCTGTTACATACACTCTAGCTATGATGAGGGATATTCAGATTTTAAATTGTACGATGTTTTTACCTTTAGTGATTTACGTTTAATATTTTTATATATATTTACCTTCTATGACGACTAGCTTGTTGTATTGGCACTGCATTTCAGCGTATATGTTCAACTAACCTTTGAAACCGAATACAATCTCTTGCCATGTGTCCCCAAGATCGAAAATGTGCTGACCAGTATGCGAAATCCCACACGATAATTAAGTAAACTGTTTCCAAATATCTGGAATATGGTAATTACACCATTTGAGCACGTCCTTCAACTGAGAGAATATTCTCATGTTCAACTTAACATTTTGCAATTGAGCAATTCATTTTATTATATTTGAGAGTCATTGTAAGCTTCATGGATTAATCAACACATTCGTTTGTTTGTTTATTAGTAACGTGTTCCATTACGACTCCTTGTAAAACTACTTGTATGTATTGGGTGTGTATGGAGTACAGTATAATGTTTGTGTTGCATGATGATGACGATGACGATGATGACGATTATGGGAAAAGGGTGGCTGAAACCTGGTACTGGCACATAGCATACTCTCCGCGAATAGCATCAAATGGGCCACCAAGTTTAACGTCTCCAACCGACGTATACATCAACGTTAACAGTGTCACAGCCCTCGCAGTGGAGAGGTTTGGTATTTAAATTAGGACATTGGAGAAAAGTTTGGTAAACAGGAACTTTAATCCATCACCTCTCCTCCCCTTGCCAAATACTGCCAGTGAAAATTTTTTTCTACCACTAGGATTCGAACTAACTTGCCCCCGGATCGAGCGGCTACGACCCCCGCCACAGAGACGGGTGTTTACAAGCAGTGCAACAAGTTCTTTTTCAATGGGTATTATTCCATTACCATGCGAATTTTTGCCTATGGCTTTCAAAGCTGGAAAAGGAACTAACTGCGGATCATTGCAGCTAACCAAACCTATATGTAATGGCGATTTGTTGGAGACCGGCTTTCAGAGTTCATGTTCCTCATCAGAATCATCCTCTTATACTTCACGTAGGTAGGAAATGTGAGCTACTATACTATCGGCTTCCTAGACAAAAGACACACAAAAATTAAAAATTCCAGTATTTTTGGCAGTGCAAAGGACGAGAAAACAAATATCCTTGTCAAATTATTTATTTCTCTTTGTCTTTTGGATAAAGAGCTTCTGGTATACATCTACATCTACATCCATACTCCGCAAGCCACCTGACGGTGTGTGGCGGAGGGTACCTTGAGTACCTCTATCGGTTCTCCCTTCTATTCCAGTCTCGTATTGTTCGTGGAAAGAAGGATTGTCGGTATGCCTCTGTGTGGGCTCTAATCTCTCTGATTTTATCCTCATGGTCTCTTCGCGAGATATACGTAGGAGGGAGCAATATACTGCTTGACTCTTCGGTGAAGGTATGTTCTCGAAACTTTGACAAAAGCCCGTACCGAGCTACCGAGCGTCTCTCCTGCAGAGTCTTCCACTGGAGTTTATCTATCATCTCCGTAACGCTTTCGCGATTACTAAATGATCCTGTAACGAAGCGCAATGCTCTCCGTTGGATCTTCTCTATCTTCTATCAACCCTATCTGGTACGGATCCCACACTGCTGAGCAGTATTCAAACAGTGGGCGAACAAGCGTACTGTAACCTACTTCCTTTGTTTTCGGATTGCATTTCCTTAGGATTCTTCCAATGAATCTCAGTCTGGCATCTGCTTTACCGACGATCAACATTATATGATCATTCCATTTTAAATCACTCCTAATGCGTACTCCCAGATAATTTATGGAATTAACTGCTTCCAGTTGCTGACCTGCTATATTGTAGCTAAATGATAAGGGATCTCTCTTTCTATGTATTCGCAGCACATTACACTTGTCTACATTGAGATTCAATTGCCATTCCCTGCACCATGCGTCAATTCGCTGCAGATCCTCCTGCATTTCAGTACAATTTTCCATTGTTACAACCTCTCGATACACCACAGCATCATTTGCAAAAAGCCTCAGTGAACTTCCGATATCATCCACCAGGTCATTTATGTATATTGTGAATAGCAACGGTCCTATGACACTCCCCTGAGGCACACCTGAAATCACTCTTACTTCGGAGGACTTCTCTCCATTGAGAATGACATGCTGCGTCCTGTTATCTAGGAACTCCTCAATACAATCACACAATTGGTCCTTTTTATTGTGATTACGGCTTGTGTGAATTAGGGGCTAGAAAATACTACGAGTCCTAATGAAACGGCGGGGTTGCTGCAGGAAAATCACTCTTATTGCCATAGGACGCATTACGTAGAGCGCCGAATATGTTTCATCCATGTAAAGTCTTTTCTCTTTACGGAAGATGAACCGCCGTTTTAAATTTCGAGGAAAGCGCTCCCGGAAAGATTGGACAGGATACTTACAGATGTATTCTGTCATTAAATGTACATCTGTGTTATTATTTTCCCGATCCTAGGAAGTACAGCTTCCAAAAATTTTGACAATAGCTTCGATATACAGTGAAAACTACATCAAAATTTGTGTACTGATTTCCATCCGAAAGTGACTGAGATATTCGGAGAATAATTGCTTTCCAACGCACCTGGCGAATCTCTAATAACTCCTATGACTGCTTTTTAATACACTGGCGGAAGAGAAACCGCGACACCAAGAAGGACTTGTGCGACATAAACGAAAAACGGTAGGCATGTTGCTATATCTTAAAGATGACGTCTACACAAATTTCGTGCCAGTCGCATAAGAGTGGCGCTAGTAGAGCCACTATGAGGACGCAAATCAGATTTGATTTAAATACACGCTGAAACGGCCATCAAGGTTTGAGATTTGACGCTGTGAGTTAGTTGAGCCGTGGTAAAAATTGCTGTTTTGAAGAGTGCGCCGCAGCGCATAGTGTGAAGCAGTCGCCCTCCGTTTCTGGCGGTGGCGCCGCTGTGGCAATCGCAGCTTTGGTGTTCACGTGCATTTAAGGGGCTCTATGAGCTCGCCAGTCGGTCAGTCTGGGTCAGTCTCTCGTCCCCAGCTTGCTAGTCTGTCTCTCGTCCGCATTTGTTAGGCAGTTAGTCTGTCGTTCGGAGTGCTAGTATGTCTGTCGTTCGGATCAACCTTTAAAGCCGGCAAAATGAGAGTCTTTACACTCCGCCAGTAAGAGAACTCGTGGTCGCCCGGTCGGGGCTTAGTCCCTGCATCTGAGTCTGCGCGTTAGGCCACCAGTCTGCTCGAGTTTGCTCAGGCATTGGTCATTGGCGGTTGAATCGATTGGTTGGACGGTCGCGCACCGAGACACAAGATGACTTGTCCGTCTTGAGCGTCGGTGCATGTGAGGTCACCACGAGAGTCCAGTGGGACTCGCCGTATAGCGAGGGATACCGACTTCGCGGTCGACACGGGAGGAACAGGAGTAAAGGAACGACATGGGTGTGGCCGGTGCGAGCTGCGACGCCGTGAGACGGGAGATCGGCGCGCCTTCCTGCGTCCGTTGAAGCGGCTGGCAGCGGACGGTTCGGGAGAGCGATTTGGGGGTGCTGCGCCAGGTCTTCTCGAGAAATCGCAGTTTGTTAGAAATTAAGTGATTGGTGATATGTTGTTTAATTTACTCTTGTTAAATTCTACTTGTTTTCTTGGTGAGGTCACCAGCCGTTTTGCTTTGGGGTCGTCCCACCGTTCTTCTCCGTTTGCCCATCCGCGAGAAGGTGGTTGTTTGTAAATTGGGTGGTCCGTTTTTCCGTTCTGGAGTAGGGGCGGGTTAAAGCAACCTGTGGTTCGGGTTGTTCGGTAATCTCCCTATCAATCTACCGTACGTCAATAGCTGCCTCTGTCATGTTTGTCGGATTTGGTGTGTTAATGAATTTATTGCTTGGAGTATAACGACCTAATACTTGAAGTATGTTTTGATCTTTGGAAACTTTGATGTTATTGCCTATGATCTTGAGAGGCGGTATCTGTGTACTGTAGAGCATCTTAACTATTGTTTGGCCAACCTTGTAGAATTATATATAAGGTTCCATTTCATAGGGTTTTATTTAAATGATCATTTTAGTATAGAAAGTTGCCACCCTTTCAGCATAAGACTTTTCTTGGAAGTTAAAATCAAGTTGCACCTTCGGTGGCAAGGTTAATATTTTAATTGTTAATGTTTTGTGTGTTTTCCATCCCTCCTACGGGGGGTGCATATTTTGTGTGCTTGTGTAAATCGTTAAAACTCTTAGTTTAAAGTAATCTGGTGCGTTGCAGATTTGCACCAGTCTAGTCTTTCAGAGGCTGTTGTGAGCGGTCGTAACTACGGCCGTGTCAAAAGGGAGCGGCAAGGTTTTCTGCCCGAAAGCTCATACAGTGAAAACTTGTTTCTCTCTGCCTCTGAATAAACTGTAACTTTGATATTTAGACGGTGCCTTCTGATTAAAATTTTAAATCTGTTTCTTTTAAAAAATGCTTTTAGGCACTATTGAAGTGAATAAAATTCCGATTTTTTAAAAGGAATTTGGTTATGATTTCATCAGTTACTCCCTGGCTACTACTTCCATGCTTACATAGTGTGATTAAATGTGTTAATGTTCTTGATGAATCGCTAGTAAATAAAATAAATTCTTAAGAATAGTCTTTGAAAACAATCATGGTTCATTAATGTTAGTCAAGAATGCGTTTAAGGTGGGTAAACGTCATTATCAACACCTCACTGAGTTTAAACGAGGTCGTGTCACAGAACTACGACAAGCTGGATTTTCATTCTGCAATATTGCAGAAATTGATGGCAAGACTGCAGCCACTGTACATTATTGTTGGCAGCGGTAGTCACGAAAAAATACAGCCACTCCGGACGCCAATTGGGCACTATCGAGAAAGACGGCCATTGTGCCAGGCGTATTGCTCTGTCTCTTCGTACCGTATCTGCAGCGGTTACTTCAAGGACAGCTCCGTCCTTCAGCGTGCACTCAAACCACCGCCGTCTGCAACTACAATGGTGTCTAGCGAGAGCTCATTGGAGGATAGCGTGCAAGTCTGTTTCTGTTTTCTGATGAAAGGTGCTTATGCGTCGGTGCCAGTGATGGCCGTGTGCTGGTGGGCCTGCAACCAACCTGTCTATGTGCTACACACAGTGGACTTTTACCTAGATTTATCTCTGGGGGGGGGGGGGGGGGGGCGATTTCGCATGATAGCAGGAGCACTCTTGTGGTTATCCCACGCACCCTGATTGTAAATTTGCTCTTTAATCTGGTCATTCGACCTGTTGTGTTGCCATTCATGAGTAGCATTCCAGGGGTGTTTTCCAGCAGGATAACGCTCGTCCCTCGCCCACATACCGCTGTTGCAACCCAACATGCTCTACAGTGTCAACATGTTGCCATGGCCTGCTTGACCACCGTAGCTGTCTGTAATAGAGCACGTATGGGACGTCATCGGACAACTCCACAATCTTCGTTAACCGCCCCTCCGCGTTGACGACCAAGTGAAACAGGCCTGGAAATCCACCCCAAATTAACATCCAGAACCTGTACAATAAATGAATGCACGTTTGCGTGCTTGCGTTCAACATTCTAGCGGTTACACCGGTTGTTGACGTACCAGCATTTCACATTTGCAGTGGCTTATCTCGTTCTTGCATTAGCCTCTGATCTTGCAATGTTAATCAGTTAATGGGAGTATGTTACATAGTCAAATGTATTCCTGAAATTTCATTACCCTACATTAATTATTTTTGGTGTTGGTTTTTCTCACTTCAGTGTATAAAGAACACCCTCAAATTCTTTGGAGCAACTTTTCTATAATGTGCACCAATATACATCCATCCATTTAGGGTGAAAGTGGAGGCTCATCCCTTTAGACAGAGTGACAGACACTGCAGTCCTGCATTTTAATTGTGTCTGTCTTATGACTATCACTCCAGTGTTAACGTAATTCACTCTGTAATGTCTTCACATCTACATCTACTATTTAGAAACTACTATGAAGTGCATGACACAAGTTACTTCGCATTTTACCACGTGTCATGCTGATTCCCTGTTCCATTCACGTACGAAGGGTGGGGAAGACTGCTTAAATGCCTCGTGCACGCTGCACTGAATCTAATATCGTCTTCGTGATCTCTAAAAAAGCGATACGTAGGGTGTTATACTCCAAGATTCCTCTCTTAATGAAGGTTCTTGATACTTTGTAATCTGGCTTTCAGGTTATCTTCTATTCTCAGGCGTCTGACAGTTCAGATGGTTCATCATCTCGCTGGCAGCCCCCCGTGGGTCAAATAAACCTGTGACCAATCGTGTGCCCTGCTTTGTATACATTCGAAATCCCCTTTTACGCCTATTTAGTATGGACTCCACTCACTTGCGCAATATTCTAGGGTGAGTCGCACGAGCGGTAGGTTATCGGTCTCCTTTGCTGTGGCGCTTCGTGTCCTACCGTTTGCTCCGAAACTCTTGTACATGCTCCAACAACGCTCTCCTTCGTCAGATATGACACAGATGGACAAAGAGAGATGTATATTATATACGTATTTTTATTTCGTCTGGGCATCAACTGAGAAAACTTTTTAAATCTATACTTCTCTTACACCTTGATGTGGCATATGGAGCGAAGCACTCACGACGTACTTTCTCGGATTCAAATGCGTGTCGTCAAAGCTTTTCGCCACAAGCAGATTAAGAATTGCGGTTTCTGAAGGTGGCCAATGCACGGCCGAAACCGATCACAAGTAAAAGTGTGTTCTGTGACTGAATCTGGGGGAAATAAGAAGTATGTAGCGCATGTCAATCATTTGTGGCCTATTTTCTAGGAAGAGAGAGAGAGAGAGAGAGAGCGATGAAGACACACACACACACACACACACACACACACACACACACACATATATATATATATATATATATATATATATATATATATATATATATATATATAGGGGGAGAGAGAGAGAGAGAGAGAGAGAGAGAGAGATCGGATGAGATATCTGCAAGATTCTGCAGAGATTATACGAAAGAACTTACTCTCGTACCAGCTGCAGTTTGTCGAAGACCGCTGGAACAACGACTGGAAACAAACGTAGGTCATTCTCGTTTTCAATAAGGCTCGTAAGACATGTACATAATTATAGGCCAACATAGCCTACGTCAACCTGTTGTAAAATTATGGAACAAGTTTTACACTCAAGTGTTCGGACGTTTTTGGAGAATCTCCTCTATAAAAATCCACAAGGATTCAGCAAACCGGGGTCTCGGGAAACTCGGCTCTCTCTGTTTCCGCATGAGATTCACTGCGCTGTAGGCGCCGGCACTCAGACTGATGCCATGTTCCTAGACTTCATGAAGGATTTTGAAACCCTCCTGTATCACCGTTTAGTGAAAAAATACAAGCTTACCGAATACCGTACCAGAGCTGCGACTTCCTTGAAGAGAGACCTCAACACGTCGCTCTTAACGGAACAGAACCGAAAAATGTAAATGTAATTTCATGATTACCCCAAGGAAGTGAGATGGGATCGTTACTGTTTACAATGTATGTATGTAAATGATGTAGTAGAAAATGTCGGATGCTCCAAAACACGCTATTCGAAGGTGATGTTAGTTAGTTAGCAACTGTAGTGATTTAGAGTTGGCCTTAGTCTGTGACGTAAGGTACATGTAACTTATGCAAATGGTTCAAATGGCTCGGAGCATGCAAGTAGATGCTATTTTTCTTGACTTCCGGAAGGCGTTCGATACAGTTCCGCACTGTCGCCTGATAAACAAAGTAAGAGCCTACGGAATATCAGATCAGCTGTGTGGCTGGATTGAAGAGTTTTTAGCAAACAGAACACAGCATGTTGTTATCAACGGAGAGACGTCTACAGACGTTAAAGTAATCTCTGGCGTGCCACAGGGGAGTGTTATGGGACCATTGCTTTTCACAATATATATAAATGACCTAGTAGATAGTGTCGGAAGTTCCATGCGGCTTTTAGCGGATGATGCTGTAGTATACAGAGAAGTTGCAGCATTAGAAAATTGTAGCGAAATGCAGGAAGATCTGCAGCGGATAGGCACTTGGTGCAGGGAGTGGCGACTGACCCTTAACATAGACAAATGTAATGTATTGCATGATTATATGATAGCGGAACAAACACTGGTAGCAGTTACTTCTGTAAAATATCTGGGAGTATGCGTGAGGAACGATTTGAAGTGGAATGACCGTATAAAATTAAGGCGGGTACCAGGTTGAGATTCATTGGGAGAGTCCTTAGAAAATGTAGTCCATCAACAAAGGAGGTGGCTTACAAAACGCTCGTTCGACCTATACTTGAGTATTGCTCATCAGTGTGGGATCCGTACCAGATCGGGTTGACGGAGGAGGTAGAGAAGATCCAAAGAAGAGCGGTGCGTTTCGTCACAGGGTTATTTGGTAACCGTGATAGCGTTACGGAGATGTTTAACAAACTCAAGTGGCAGACTCTGCAAGAGAGGCGCTGTGCATCGCGGTGTAGCCTGCTCGCCAGGTTTCGAGAGGGTGCGTTTCTGGATGAGGTATCGAATATATTGCTTTCCCCTACTTATACCTCCCGAGGAGATCACGAATGTAAAATTAGAGAGATTAGAGCGCGCACGGAGGCTTTCAGACAGTCGTTCTTCCCGCGAACCATACGCGACTGCAACAGGAAAGGGAGGTAATGACAGTGGCACGTAAAGTGCCCTCCGCCACACACCGTTGGGTGGCTTGCGGAGAATAAATGTAGATGTAGATGTAGATGTAGCACTATGGTACTTTACATCTATGGTCATCAGTCCCCTAGAACTTAGAACTACTTAAACCTAACTAACCTAAGGACAGCACACAACACCCAGTCATCACGAGGCAGAGAACATCCCTGACCCCGCCGGGAATCGAACCCGGGAACCCGGGCGTGGGAAGCGAGGACGCTACCGCACGACCACGAGCAGCGGACTAACTTATGCAAATATTCTATCCTGTGACACCTATTACAATTTTATGTTGACAAGAACCTCTTCCTGTGGGCATTTACTAATGAGTACTCATTTTGGAGTACAATGTATGTAATCTGGCGCTATCTAAAGCGATAAAGACAAAACTGAACTCCGCCAAAACAGGCCACGAAGGCCCAGGAGTCACTGGATGCGGATATGGAGGGGCATGTGGTCAGCACACCGCTCTCCCGGCCGTACGTCGGTTTACGAGACCGGAGCCGCTACTTGTCAGTCGAGTAGCCCCTCAGTTTGCCACAGGCCGAGTGCACCCCGCTTGCCAACTGCGCTCGGCGGACCGGATGGTCACCCAAGGCTGCCCGGCAGCGCTTAACTTCGGTGATCTGACGGCAGCCAGTGTCACCACAGCGGCAAGGCCGTTGGCATCTACACTCCTGGAAATGGAAAAAAGAACACATTGACACCGGTGTGTCAGACCCACCATACTTGCTCCGGACACTGCGAGACGGCTGTACAAGCAATGATCACACGCACGGCACAGCGGACACACCAGGAACCGCGGTGTTGGCCGTCGAATGGCGTTAGCTGCGCAGCATTTGTGCACCGCCACCGTCAGTGTCAGCCAGTTTGCCGTGGCATGCGGAGCTCCATCGCAGTCTTTAACACTGGTAGCATGCCGCGACAGCGTGGACGTGAACCGTATGTGCAGTTGACGGACTTTGAGCGAGGGCGTATAGTGGGCATGCGGGAGGCCGGGTGGACGTACCGCCGAATTGCTCAACACGTGGGGCGTGAGGTCTCCACAGTACATCGATGTTGTCGCCAGTGGTCGGCGGAAGGTGCACGTGCCCGTCGACCTGGGACCGGACCGCAGCGACGCACGGATGCACGCCAAGACCGTAGGATCCTACGCAGTGCCGTAGGGGACCGCACCGCCACTTCCCAGCAAATTAGGGACACTGTTTCTCCTGGGGTATCGGCGAGGACCATTCGCAACCGTCTCCATGAAGCTGGGCTACGGTCCCGCACACCGTTAGTCCGTCTTCCGCTCACGCCCCAACATCGTGCAGCCCGCCTCCAGTGGTGTCGCGACAGGCGTGAATGGAGGGACGAATGGAGACGTGTCGTCTTCAGCGATGAGAGTCGCTTCTGCCTTGGTGCCAATGATGGTCGTATGCGTGTTTGGCGCCGTGCAGGTGAGCGCCACAATCAGGACTGCATACGACCGAGGCACACAGGGCCAACACCCGGCATCATGGTGTGGGGAGCGATCTCCTACACTGGCCGTACACCACTGGTGATCGTCGAGGGGACACTGAATAGTGCACGGTACATCCAAACCGTCATCGAACCCATCGTTCTACCATTTCTAGACCGGCAAGGGAACTTTCTGTTCCAACAGGACAATGCAAGTCCGCATGTATCCCGTGCCACCCAACGTGCTCTAGAAGGTGTACGTCAACTACCCTGGCCAGCAAGATCTCCGGATCTGTCCCCCATTGAGCATGTTTGGGACTGGATGAAGCGTCGTCTCACGCGGTCTGCACGTCCAGCACGAACGCTGGTCCAACTGAGGCTTCAGGTGGAAATGGCATGGCAAGCCGTTCCACAGGACTACATCCAGCATCTCTACGATCGTCTCCATGGGAGAATATCAGCCTGCATTGCTGCGAAAGGTGGATATACACTGTACTAGTCCCGACATTGTGCATGCTCTGTTGCCTGTGTCTATGTGCCTGTGGTTCTGTCAGTGTGATCATGTGATGTATCTGACCCCAGGAATATGTCAATAAAGTTTCCCCTTCCTGGGACAATGAATTCACGGTGTTCTTATTTCAATTTCCAGGAGTGTATGATCCTCGTTTCAATTTTATTTATGACAAGAGCCGCTCGACTTCATCTAATCTATTGTGCCATCGCGTGATGCCATTACCTTCGAAGAAGATGTTTAGACAAATATCAAAACCAAGTCAAGGGCTAGTAAACCTTTATTTGCAACTGGTTGGCTGATTTTTCGACCTCTTTACTTTTACAAAAGAACCTGCAAAGGATTGATGAATGGTGCAAGGACCAGCACTTGACTCTGAACGTAAATAAAAGCAACATATTACGCGTATGTCGGAGAAGACGAGCGCTACTGTATAAATCCGCAAGGCGTTCGATACAGTTCCCCACAGTCGTTTAATGAACAATGTAAGAGCTTATGGACTGTCAGTCCAATTGTGTGATTGGATTGAGGACTTCCTAGATAACAGGACGCAGCATGTCATTCTCAATGGAGAGAAGTCTTCCGAAGTAAGAGTGATTTCAGGTGTGCCGCAGGGGAGTGTCATAGGACCGTTGCTATTCACAATATACATAAATGACCTGGTTGATGACATCGGAAGTTCACTGAGGCTTTTTGCAGATGATGCTGTGGTGTATCGAGAGGTTGTAACAATGGAAAATTGCACTGAAATGCAGGAGGATCTGCAGCGAATTGACGCATGGTGGAGGGAATGGCAATTGAATCTCAATGTAGACAAGTGTAATGTGCAGCGAATACACAGAAAGATAGATCCTTTATCATTTAGCTACAAAATAGCAGGTCAGCAACTGGAAGCAGTTAATACCATAAATTATCTGGGAGTACGCATTAGGAGTGATTTAAAATGGAATGATCATATAATGTTGATTGTCGGTAAAGCAGATGCCAGACTGAGATTCATTGGAAGAATCCTAAGGAAATGCAATCCGAAAACAAAGGAAGTAGGTTACAGTACGCTTGTTCGCCCACTGTTTGAATACTGCTCAGCAGTGTGGGATCCGTACCAGATAGGGTTGATAGAAGATAGAGAAGATCCAACGGAGAGCATTGCGCTTCGTTACAGGATCATTTAGTAATCGCGAAAGCGTTACGGAGATGATAGATAAACTCCAGTGGAAGACTCTGCAGGAGAGACGCTCGGTAGCTCGGTACGGGCTTTTGTCAAAGTTTCGAGAACATACCTTCACCGAAGAGTCAAGCAGTATATTGCTCCCTCCTACGTATATCTCGCGAAGAGACCATGAGGATAAAATCAGAGAGATTAGAGCCCACACAGAGGCATACCGACAATCCTTCTTTCCACGAACAATACGAGACTGGAATAGAAGGGAGAACCGATAGAGGTACTCAAGGTACCCTGCGCCACACATCGTCAGGTGGCTTGCGGAGTATGGATGTAGATGTAAATGTAGATGTAGACTGATGACAATTTTCCTGAGTCAGTATCTACCGTAAAAAACCTAGAAGTAACCATACGGAGCGACCGTAAGTGGAATGACCACATAAAACAAATAGTTAGAAAAACAGACGCTTGACTGGCATTTGTAGGAAGACTTTTAAAGGAAATGTAACTCATCCACGAACTAAGTGGCTTACAGAAAACTTGAGCGACCGATTCTTGAGTATATCTCAGAAGCAGAGACAGAGAAGACCCAACAAAGAGCGGCGGGTTCCGTCAAGGAGTCATTTAGTCGGAGAGAGAGCGTTACAGATATGCTCAACGAACTCCATTGGCAAGGACTGCAAGAGAGGCGTTGTGCATCACGGAGTTGTTTACTATCGAAATACATGAAGAGTACGTTCCAAGAAGAGCCAGATAATATATCATTTCCTCCCACATACGTATCGCGAATTGAGCTAAACGAGAAAATTCAAAGAATAGTGCCAATTCAGAGGCTTGCCGACGATCATCCTTTCCGGGCGCCATTCGCGTACGTAACAGTGAAAGGGGGGGGGGGGGGGGGGAGAAACCACAAGTACCCTCCACCACACACCGTCAGATGGCTTGCACAGTTTTGATGTACGTGTAGGGAGACTGACACTACTGGCTATTAAAATTGCTACACCACGGAGATGACGTACTACAGACGCGAAATTTAGCCGACAGGAATAAGATGCTGTGATACGCAAATGATTAACTTTTCAGAGATTTCACACAAGGTTTGCACCGGTGGCGACACCTACAACGTGCTGACATGAGGAAAGTTTCCAACCTATTTCTCATACACAAACAGCAGCTGACCGGCGTTTCCGACTTTGGTAAAGGTCGAATTGTAGACTATCGCGATTGCGGTTTATCGTATCCCGACATTGTTGCTCGCGTTGGTCGAGATCCAATGACTGTTAGCAGAATATGGAATCGGTGGGTTCAGGAGGGTAATACGGAACGCCGTGCTGGATTCCAATGGCCTCGTATCACTAGCAGTCGAGATGATAGGCATCTTATCCGCATGGCTGTAACGGATCGTGCAGTCACGTCTCGATCCCTGAGTCAACAGATGGGGACGTTTGCAAGACAACAGCCATCTGCACGAACAGTTCAACGACGTTTGCAGCAGCATGGACTATCAGCTCGGAGACCATGGCTGCGGTTACCCTTGACGCTGCATCACAGACTGGAGCGCCTGAGATGGTGTACTCAACGACGAACCTGGGTGCACGAATGGCTAAATGTCATTTTTTCGCATGAATCCAGGTTCTGTTTATAGCATCATGATGGTCGCATCCGTGTTTGGCGACATCGCGGTGAACGCACATTCGAAGCGGGTATTCGTCATTGCCATACTGGCGTATCACCCGTCATGATGGTATGGGGTGCCATTGGTTAGACGACTCGGTCACCTCCTGTTTGCATTGACAGCACTTTGAACAGTCAACGTTAGATTTCAGATGTGTTACGTGTTGTTGATTGGCAAGAGAGCCAACCCTGTATGAGAGGAAGCCGAAAGGCACGCGTTTTAGCTCACGCAGGCTGGCGTGAGGTCTGGAACAGGTCAAGGAAATTAGACTAGCAAAAAAGGACGTAGCTGTGGAATACTTAACTTTAATCCATAAATGGTGAACATCGCTCTTGACGGTACATGTTTTACAGCATTAATAGTAACTGGTAATGGCGCCTTGCTAGGTCGTGGGAAATGACGTAGCTGAAGGTTATTGCTAACTATCGTCTCGGCAAATGAGAGCGTATTTTTTCAGTGAACCATCGCTAGCAAAGTCGGTTGTACAACTGGGGCGAGTGCTAGGAAGTGTCTCTAGACCTGCCGTGTGGCGGCGCTCGGTCTGCAATCACTGATAGTGGCGACACGCGGGTCCGACGTATACTAACGGACCGTGGCCGATTTAAAGGCTACCACCTAGCAAGTGTGGTGTCTGGCGGTGACACCACATTACGACCTGTGGCTCTACCCTTCATTCGATCCCTGCGAAACCCTACATTTCAGCAAGATAATGCAAGACCGCATGCTGCAGGTCCTGTACGGGCCTTTCTGGATACAGAAAACGTTCGACTGCTGCCCTGGCCAGCACATTCTCCAGATATCTCACCAACTGAAAACTTCTGGTCAATGGCGGCCGAGCAGCTGGCTCGTCACAATACGCCAGTCACTACTTTTGATGAACTGTAGTATCGTGTTGAAGCTGAATGGGCAGCTGTACCTGTACACGCCATCCAAGTTCTGTTTGACTCAATTCCCCAGGCGTATCATGGCCGTTATTACGGCCAGAGGTGGTTGTTGTGGGTACTGATTTCTCAGGATCTATGCACCCAAATTGCGTGAAAATGTAATCTCATGTCAGTTCTAAAATAATGTATTTGTCCAATGAATACTCGTTTATCATCTGTATTTCTTCTTGGTGTAGCAATTTTAATGGCCAGTAGTGTACTTTGCTGTGAGCGTTAGTTTGTAAAAGAGATATAGTAACATACAAACTTTTGTATTGTGGATAAATAATTGGTGCAAACGTCAAAATGTGCGTAACCTCACGACCAGTCAGACCCGGCACAGTTTCTGGGACTGCAGAAGCTACCAAAGCCAGACTGGCACAATCGAACAGGGCTTCAGCGAGCCAACAAGGCACTTCCAGAAAATCCTTTGTCCATTATTCTTTGAAGCGTTCTGCTGTGACAGTCGCTAACGAAGCCATCTAACGGTTAACTGCAGCCGGTGGAACACGTCTCGCCTCCACCAATGGACCAGTACACGAGGAAGCTGAAAGACGGCAGCTCAGAGGGATTAAGCGCTCCGAAGCCCTCCTTCCTGCAGCCCTTTACCGCTAAATATCCGGGAACGGCGCTGGAGAGGCCTATCTATTGTTCGCTTTGTGCGGCAGCCATTTAGTGCAGCAGCCGGCAACCGGCTTTTCAGCCGAGCTGCAGCCCGCCACGTGAACACAACTTGAGGCTACGCGGAACCTGTAATTGCCTTTTTTTCTGCGTACTGAACTTTGAAATTCGTCAACCACCGTATGTCCTGTTGGAAACAGCGTTTGTTAAACAGAGGCTGCTGAATAATTACGTGGAAGCCAATCGTTATTCTGCTTTCAGTTCCGGATACAGTACAGGCAGTATCAGAAAGCCCTTTACAAAATGCTGGGCAAACAAAAAAAGTCCACACGTTCGAATGTATGAAGCTTCTTCATTTTTAAACTGTAATGGATAAAAATTTTACAATTTTCCCAATTTTCCCAGTCCCATTGGCATGAAGAAGCACAACCACCATATATTTTATAAAATTAAATTTATTTGATTTATTTTTGGAAAATTGTGAAAATTTGGTGCTATTTTTTCCAAATGTGCCCTCACGTGTAAACAAGGCTGAACGAGCAAGCAAGGGACTGACAACATATGCAACAAACTATTAGCAAGAGTTCTTCTGTGATCAGTGATTGTTAGGCAAAGAACGCTGGACACATTGAAGGAGATACTGGCACCTGAACCACCAGTGAAGTATCTTCCATGTGGTACCAGGAGATGTGTAACACGTTACGACGTGTTACGTGCTCATATCTCGGTCTACTACGACGGTCCTCAAAATGCGATCCTTCTGGTGAGGTGTAAGAGTGAATCTTCGACTACTTTGATTCTGCCCTTGGGGGATAGCAACTCATGTCTCACCAACGCTGTGATAAACACTCCCAGACGTTGGATGAATCGATCTCCTGTTCACAAAATTAATACCCTACCAAGGTTAAATGAAATATTCTTTTTCTTTAGCCTACCTCACTCCACTGCTGGATATAGGTTCTGTCCATATATTTTCATTGTCTTCGACGTTTAGCCACCCGCTACCATTGTGTTCCAGCCACAAGCTTCATATCTTTAAGCCACGTCCTTTGGGGCTTTCAATACCTCTTCTGGCGTCCCAAGGTCTCCAGTGTACAATTCTAAGAGTGCACCTGCTGTGAACTTGTTGATCTACGTGTCCGACACATTGCCTCTTCAAGCTTATAATTCTCTCAAGGACGCCTGTTACCTTTGTTCTCCTTCTAATGTTCTCTGATCCATTCCTATCCCTGAGGATGACTCCTAGCATACGTCGCTCCATGGCGTTAAATGAAATACTTGCCATGTAATTTACTTCCGTTACTACACGCATGGAACATTCCAGAGATTAATCTCAAGTAAATACGAATGCCAAACTGAAAACATTTATCTATGGCAACACTTCGCTTTCTACGATAAGATGAATGTTGTTGTTGTTGTGGTCTTCAGTCCAGAGACTGGTTTGATGCAGCTTTCCATGCTACTCTATCCTGTGCAAGGTTCTTCAACTCCCAGAACCTACTGAAACCTACACCCTTCTGAATTTGCTAAGTGTATTCCTCTCTTGGTCTCCCTCTACGATTTTTACTGTCCACGCTGCCCTCCAATACTAAATTGGTGATACCTTGATGCCTCAGAATATGCCCTACCAACCGATCCCTTCTTCTAGTCAAGTTGTGCCACAAATTTCTCTCCAATTCTATTCAATACCTCCTCATTAGTTATGTGATCTATCCATCTAATCTTCAGCATTCTTCTGTACCACCACGTTTCGAAAGCTTCTATTCTCTTCTTATCTAAACTATTTATCGTCCATGTTTCACTTCCATACATGGCTACACTCCATACAAATACTTTCAGAAATGACTTCCTGACACTTAATTTATACTCGATGTTAACAAATTTCTCTTATTCAGAAATGCTTACCTTGACATTGCCAGTTTAAATTTTATATCCTCTCTACTTCGACCATCATCAGTTATTTTGCTCCCCAAATAGCAATACTCATTTACTACTTTAAGCTCCCAGGGCCTTAGGTCTTTCAGTGCTCTGTCAAACTCTTCACGCAGTATCATATCTCCCATTTCATCTTCATCTACATTCTCTTCCATTGCTATAATATTGTCCTTAAGAACATCGCGCTTGTATAGACCCCCTATATACTCCTTCCACCTCTCTGCTTTCCCTTCTTTGCTTAGAACTGGGTTTCCATCTGAGCTCTTGATATTCATACAAGTAGTTCTCTTTTCTCCAAAGGTCTCTTTAATTTTCCTGTACGCAGTATCTATCTTACCCCTAGAGAGATAAGCCTCTACATCCTTACATTTGTCCTCTAACCATCACTGCCTAGCCATTTTGCACTTCCTGTCAATCTCATTTTTGAGACGTTTGTATTCCTTTTTGCCTGCTTCATTTACTGCAGTTTTATATTTTCTACTTTCATCAATTAAATTCAATATCTCTTCTGTTACCCAAGGATTTCTATTAGACCGCGTCCTTTTACCTACTTGATCATCTGCTATCTTCACTATTTCGCCTCTCAAAGCTACCCATTCTTCTTCTACTGTATTTCTTTCCCCCATTCTTGTCAATCATTCCCTAATGCTCTCCCTGAAGCTTCTTCCATGTATGCAGCCTTCTTTCACGATTCTTGAACCAAGTGTTGGCTATGATTAAGTTATGCTGTTATTCCAGTCCCCATGACTATTAAATTTCCGTCTCCCTTCACTATCTGAATAATTTCTTTTATCTCATCATACATTTCCTCAATCTCTTCGTCATCTGCGGAGTTAGTTGGCATATAAACTTGTACTACTGTGGTAGGTGTGGGCTTCGTATCTATCTTGGCCACAATAATGCGTTCACTTCGCTGTTTGTAGTAGCTTACCCGCATTCCTATTTTCCTATTCATTATTAAACCTACTCCTGCATTAGCCCTAGT
The DNA here is from genome assembly GCF_023864275.1 of Schistocerca cancellata. Classification (NCBI taxonomy): domain Eukaryota; kingdom Metazoa; phylum Arthropoda; class Insecta; order Orthoptera; family Acrididae; genus Schistocerca; species Schistocerca cancellata. Next base: position 573,522,140 of record NC_064632.1, read on the forward strand.
TGATTTTGTATTTATAACCCTGTATTCACCTGACCAGAAGTCTTGTTCCTCCTGCCACCGAACTTCACTAATTCCCACTATATCTAACTTTAACCTATTCATCTCCCTTTTTAAATTTTCTAACCTACCTGCCCGATTAAGGGATCTGACATTCCACGCTCCGATCCGTAGAACGCCAGTTTTCTTTCTCCTGATAACGACATCCTCTTGAGTAGTCCCCGCCCGGAGAACCGAATGGGGGACTATTTTACCTCCGGAATATTTTACCCAAGAGGACGCCATCATCATTTAACCTTACAGTAAAGCTGCATGCCCTCGGGAAAAATTACGGCTGTAGTTTTCCCTAGCTTGCAGCCGTTCGCAGTACCAGCACAGCAAGACGGTTTTGATTACTGCTAAAAGGCCAGATCAGTCAATCATCCAGACTGTTGCCCCTGCAACTACTGAAAAGGCTGCTTCCCTCTTCAGGAACCACACGTTTGTCTGACCTCTCAACAGATACCCCTCCGTTGTGGTTGCACCTACGGTACGGCCATCTGTATCGCTGAGGCACGCAAGCCTCCCCACCAGCGGGAAGGTCCATGGTTCATGGAGGGGGGGGGGGGGGAGTGATAATATGTATATAGATTGAAAAAAAAGGCACACCACGAAAGATTTATGCAAAATGATCAGAAACTGATAGTCATAAAGGTACCGACGGAAAATGCAAAAAATTTCGGCGTTCGATGGAGGAATGTGTGATGCTGCAGCGCAATTTCACCGCGCAACTGGCAAGGATAGTCAACAGTCAACATGTCGATACCACGGCATAAAGTCTTTGCGAGTTTCATTCCGTGTACTCAGTTGGACAGTAATTATGCCTCGCAGATAGCGGTTGAACAATGTACGCCGTGTGGAGTAATTAGAAAACCACTCGACATTGGAACAGGAGCGATGACAGTATTCGACGATGTTAGCAGGGATGGGTGAGCCATGGCCGAACAGAGCATCAAGAAGGTTGACAGGTTGATTTGGGGGGGGGGGGGGGGACCAAACAGCGAGGCCATCGGTCCGATCCAGTGAGGGAAGGGTGGGGAAGGAAGTGGGGCATGCCCTTTCAAAGGAACCATCCCGGCATTTGCCTGAAACGACGTAGGGAAATCACGGAAAACCTAAATCACGATGGGCGGACGCGGGTTTGAACCGTCGTCCTTCTGAGTGCGTGTCCAGCGTGGTAACCACTGTGCCACCTCGCTCGGTAGCCTCAAGAAGCGGTCGACCGAGAGAGCAGACGGAACGTGAAGACCGAGCGACCGTCAGAGAAGCACCCAGAGCCCCGGATTCGTCTTTATCATCGATCCGACGTGCAACTGGTGCTTGAGTGACCACAAGCTCCAATTACAGGCCGCTGCTCTGTACACCAACAAGCCAATTTGTAGTGGCGTCGGGAACATTCGCCCTGGAATCTCGTTGACTGGAGTAGAATTGTCTTCAGTGAAAAGTCCCGCTTAGAATTGAGCATAGATGAAAAGCGAAGATGCTGCGGACAGCGGTGGGATACTAACTTGACTGTTGCCCGCCATACGGCTCGACACCCTTACAGAACAGTGGTACGTCAACGATATTCTAAGCTCGTTTTGTCGCCCTTCATGGCAGGCCTTTCTGGGCTTACATTTCAGCAAGATTATGCCCGCCCGCACACGGAAGGAGTTTATACTGCTTGTGTTCTTGCTTTTCAACCTCTACCTTGACCAGCAAAGTCGCCGGATCTCTCCCTAGTTGAGAACATTCAGAGTGTTATGGGTAGGGTCCTTCAACAGCAACGGGATTCTGAGGATCTAACTCGTCACTTGGTCTGACTTTGTAGCTACATCCATCTGGAGGGCGTCCTACAGCTCTATCAATTCCAGAACGGAATTTTCACTCAGCAGCGGAGTGTGCACTGAATTGAAACTTCCTGGCAGATTAAGACTGTGTGCTGGGTCGAGACTCGAAATCGGGACCTATAACTTACGCAGGCAAGTGCTCTACCGACTGAGCTACCCAAGCACAACTCGTCACAGCTTCAGTTCTGCCAGGAACCCTGCCTGCTACCTTCCAAACTTCACAGAAGCTCTTCTGCGAACATTGCAGAATCCTTTCTGCCAGGAGTGTGCTATTTCTGCAAGATTTTCACTCTGCAACAGACTGTGTGCTGATTTGAAATTTCCTGGCAGATTAAAACTGTGTGCCGGACCGATACTCGAACTCGGGACCTTTAACTTTCGCAGGTAGTAAGTGCTCTACCGACTGAGATACCCAAGCACGACTCGCGACCCCTCCTCATAATAACCCCTCTGTCAGTACCTCGTCTCCTACCTTCCAAACTTCACAGAAGCTCTTCTGCGAACCTTGCAGAACTGAGCACTCCTGGAAGAAAGGATTCTGGAAGGTCTGCAGAAGAGCTTCTGTGAAGTTTGGAAGGTAGGAGACGAGGTACTGACGGAGGGGGTATTATGAGGAGGGGTAGCGAGTCGTGCTTGGGTAGCTCAGTTGGTAGACCACTTGCCCGCAAGAGGCAAAGGTCCCGTGTTCGAGTCTCGGTCCGGCACACAGTTTTAATCTGCCAGGAAGTTCAACTCTAACAACTATTGCTAAGCCCAATAACTGTGTGCATAAGGGCTAGAAGTGGACCAGCGCGTTGTTGACATGCTCAGTTTATGGAACTCTTTGTATTGGACAAATGATCCAATTTTTCTGAAATTATAATCATTTGTCTGTCTATACATGTACAATACATCTAACAGTCTCCGTCCCCTTCTTTTAAAGAGTGTATTTGGTTGCAATTCGTTTGGTAGCTTTATAATAACTCTGTTACCTAATAAATGATTTTTATTAATTGGATACAAATTTATGTTGTTTTATTGTACCTTGAAACAGGTTTAACATAAATTTCCATTAGTAATTGACAGGGAATTGGTTTTCTGAGAGGCAATTCCTTGACTTTTTTCCCAGTTTTAGCGAGATAAATTCGCTGTACAAAGCTTATAAAAGTATTTACGGTACAACATGTATGAAATTTAGTTTCAGGGTGTGACATCACTCTTTCTTTTTTCTTTTAAGATATGATAACACTTTTGGCGAAGTCTATTGTGGCAACAAGTTTTCGTAAATACGCTCAGCATCCTAACACCAAAGGAAAAATATATTTCCGTTCTTGATTCATTTTTCAGCGCCTGTAGCTATGTCCTATGAACCTCAGGTCTACGATTATCAACTACAACACTTTAATTTATTTATGTTTTCGATCTCGACTCTTGTATGAGTCAAATCTCACTTCACATATTTCTTCAATAGTGTTTGGTGGAGTAATAATGGCTCAAATGGCTCTGAGCACTATGGGACTTAACTTCTGAGGTCATCAGCCCCCAGAACTTAGAACTACTTAAACCTAACTAACCTAAGGACATCACACACATCCATGCCCGAGGCAGGATTCGAACCTGCGACCGTAGCGGTCGCGCGGTTCCAGACTGTAGCGCCTAGAACCGCTCGGCTACCCCGGCCGGCGAGTAATAATGCTTCTGTTCCTGGATCCGTCACTGATAATGCGCAGAGATTATACAACCAATCCTGCCATCTCGTGAGACTCTTCTAATGCACAGCTGAAACCGAATTTCTCTGGAATGTGTTGTGTTGCCGGCCGGAGTGGCCGAGCGGTTAAAGGCGCTACAGTCTGGAACCACACGACCGCTACGGTCGCAGGTTCGAATCCTGCCTCGGGTATGGATGTGTGTGATGTCCTTAGGTTAGTTAGGTTTAAGTAGTTCCAAGTTCTAGGGGACTTATGACCACAGCAGTTGAGTCCCATAGTGCTCAGAGCCATTTGAACCATTTTTGTGTTGTGTTGTGTTGTGTTGTAACTATCCGGAATGCATCCCATAGATACACCAACTGAGTCCGACGTTGCAAGGTCTGTCGTCGTAAGAAGGACGGATAATTGGAAGCTAGACGTAGCGGAATTGATTATTATTATTATTAGGTTTGCGTCTTTCATTTCTCAAATGAACTAAGGAGCAGCCACGTGGTCTCCAATAAACTCGTACCATACTTCCACATCCCATTGCCTCTGTTGTTTAACCTGCCTCAGTCAGCACGGACTATAAGCGACCTAATAATTCTTATTTCTTACATTCAGCTTTCCTTGGTTTGCAAAGAGAATTCCTTGAACAAAAAACTTGTTGTCCTAATGTCACATTAGAATGGAGCAACCGAATTTCAAGTGTGTTCTGCCGTCCAACTGGTTATTCTGCTGGTGAAACGACACACGATAAGGACGGAGGCTGTTTGCGCGCAAAATACGAACGCTGGGCTTAAATGTTGCAGAGGCACTTGCAGGTACTTTGGAGCTAACACGTGGATAGTGAGCGACAGTTGTCAGAACATATATTTCGATTGCTCTGCTCGTTGTCGTTACCTTCTGTGTAGTATTACAGCGCCATTACAATAACATACACTACCGGCCATTAAAATTGCTACACCACGAAGATGACGTGCTACAGACGTGAAATTTAACCGACAGGAACAAGATGCTGTTATATGCAAATGATAAGCTTTTCAGAGCATTCACACAAGATTGACGCCGGTGGCGACACCTACAACGTGCTGATATGAGGAAAGTTTCCAACCGGTTTCTCATACACAAACACCAGTTGACCAGCGTTGCCTGGTGAAACGTTGTTGTGATGCCTCGTGTAAAGAGGAGAAATGCGTACCATCACGTTTCCGACTTTGATAGAGGTCAGATTGTAGCCTATCGCGATTGCGGTTTATCGAATCGCGACATTGCTGCTCGCGTTGGTCGAGATCCAATGACTGTTAGCAGAATATGGAGTCAGTGGGTTCAGGAGGGTAACACGGAACGCCGTGCTGGATCCCAAGGGCCTCGTATCACTAGCAGTCGAGATGACAGGCATCTTATCCGCATGGCTGTAAGGGATCGTGCAGCCACGTCTCGATCCCCAGACAACAACCGTCTGCACGAACAGTTCGACGACGTTTGCAGCAGCATGGACTATCAGCTCGGAAACCATGGCTGCAGTTACCCTTGACGCTGCAGCACAGACAGGAGCGCCTGTGACGGTGTACTCAACGACGAACCTGGGTGCACGAATGGCGAAACGTCATTTTTTCGGATGAATCCAGGTTCTGTTTACAGCATCATGATGGTCGCATCCATGTTTGGCGACATCGCAGTGAACGCACATTGGAAGCGTGTATTCGTCACGGCCATAGTGGCGTATCACCTGGCGTGATGGTATGGGGTGCCATTGGTTACACGACTCGGACACCTCTTGTTCGCTTTGACGGCACTTTGAACAGTGGACGTTACATTTCAGATGTGTTACGACCCGTGGCTCTACCTTTCATTCGATACCTGCGAAACCCTACATTGCAGCTGGATAATGCACGACCGCATGTTGCAGGTCCTGTATTGGCCTTTCTGGATACAATAAATGTTCGACTGCTGCCCTGGCCAGCACATTCTCCAGATCTCTCACCAATAGAAAACGTATGGTCAATGGTGGCCGAGCAACTGGCTCGTCACAATAAGCCAGTCACTACTCTTGATGAACTGTGATATCGTGTTGAAGCTGCATGGGCAGCTGTACCTGTACACGCCATCCAAGCTCTGTTTGATTCAATGCCCAGGCGTATCAAGGCCGTTATTACGGCGAGAGTTGGTTGTTCTGGGTACTGATTTCTCAGGATCTATGCACCCAAATTGCGTGAAAATGTAATCACGTGTCAGTTATAGTATAATATATTTGTCCAATGAATACACGTTTATCATCTGCATTTCTTCTTGGTGTAGCAATATTAATGGCCAGTAGCGTATTTTTTGGTACATTTGCTGAATTGTCATCCTTGATGGACTCTGTTAGCTGTTCTGTTAGCGTTCCTTCTGCATTGTCCATAAATAAGTGGAACATCTAGTTTTTCTTTATTTGTGAAATACATTTCTTTTTTCAAACCAATCAGCACTCGTCTCACGTGAACTCACAGAATTAAAGCTACTTTTTGTCTGTGCCGCTTATATCGTGGGTCCGAAGCCGTGCAACACCCTGTTTCCTTCTTATTCTGTTATTTACTTATTTGAGCATGAAACTACGAACTTCCGCATACAATTGACTCACTGACGCGGAGAGGCTTTGCTGCGAGGTCGCTTTTACGTGTGGACGCCTAAGCTTTCCTTACAGTGTGCGGATATTGGTTTTACTTGGTAGAGTTACCTACAATAAACCATAACACATGACTTTCCTTTCGGTGACGTTAAGCCCCTCCGTGTGTGGTGGGATATATGGTGAAGCGGATGGTGATTTCGACACCCCTGCTGATCAACATTGACAACAACCGGCTGCCTAGCGGCTGCATCAAGATGCAGTATCCGTTCCAGCTACTTCAGGAAATACATTGGAAGACAAGATGGATGGCGCCATTCGTTAGCGGTCGTTCGGGGTGAATTTGGAGTATACCCTGAAGACGAGGAGGTGCAGTTGTCAGAACACGGTCCCTTCAGCTCCTCTAGCACGAGAAATAAGCGAGAAGTGAGGTTGGTCTACATTTAAGAAATTCAGAAACCCTCACTGACTCTGGTTTCGCTGCCAGACAACAAAATTTTATCATCTCTCTTTCCGTAAGAACTGTAAGTACTCAGTCTCCAAACTTTTACAAACGTACAAATAGTGGACCTACGTTGTTTATATGAAAATTTTGGATAAAAAACATAGGCTGTCTGCACCCTATGGCTCTAGGAAAAACTCTTGCATCTTTCCTTAACAGAAATCAAGAATGCTTTAGTTAATATTTCTTATGTGGGAATAATCAAACTGAAGGTGATCTGAAAACTGACACGCCAAAATGCTCAGTAAAATGTGAAGCCTTGAAATTTGAAGATACAGAAGCCTAACATTCCTTCTTTCGGCGTCTACAAACTGGAAGTGATGAGGAAACTGATACAGAACTTGAAGAAGTGTAGATTTTGAAAGTCGTGCGATCAGTCATCCCAGTTTATAGGTGCTAGAAGGTTTACGAAGCGACGAAGCGATATGTACGGGATGGTAAAGAGCGAACTGTTGGGATGCGGACCTGCTTGTTAACCTTCCACTCTCTAACTTCACCGGAAACTGTGTCTAGCCATGGAACAAGATGTCCAGCAGATATCTGTGGGCCGACTGTCAGGCAGGGCTTTGGAATTACCTTGCTAATGGACACTTCAGCAAACAGCGCTGGTCCCAGAAGTGGTGCGTCAAAGTAGTGGGCCACACACTGTCGAACCCTGCGCCTCTGCTGTTGCTGTTTGCGCTCACTTTGGCGACAACACTCATCCAGGAATCGGTCCCGCCCTGGGCATCATAGTGGACGGCGAGCTCAAGAACTAGCTACGTTCAATAACGCTGGTTTGGGGTGAGCTGAACATTGCTCATATCCCAAAGTAAGCATTCGTCACAGGGGAACTAAAACCTTTCTTACCTGCGCCGATCATTGCTGTTTCAACTGAAAGGGTACAGTACCGCCCGACATTGAAAATAGGTACAACATACTTCATTATTTTTGTCAGAACAACACATTTTTTTTGTAAAATAACTCAATTTCAATTAATACAGCGAAGCCGGATACCAGTGTGGGAAAGAATGACAATTTTATTTAATTGATCACATGTGCACTCCCACAAAATAAATCCCTACGTCCAGTTTGGTGAGATCTTTTGAAATGAATGAATGTATGGTCGTCTGCTAACCACAGATAGTGAATGTGAATATATGATCATCTTTGAGTCGATCCTTTGGCCACCTTTGGTGGGACCAAAGAGATGAAATTTACCTGAGCTTTGAGCGCCTGAAATGTGGCTGACCAATAGGGTAGTAATGTGCTCCCCCACTTCAACAGAGGTGTGAGAGGACCTGGAGAACGGCCATGTTTCGGCACTCTGCCGCTGGATCCTGTGCTCTTAACACCTGTTTTAGTTGTGCTCCGTAATGACGAAAGAGTGGAGTCATGGTATGCATGTGGAATATTTAAGAGTAGTTTGAAATAATAATTTCTCTATTTCAGGAACTTTTGTGGGGAGAATTAAATGTCAGGCAGGTAATATTAATGGGATTGTAGTAATCTTCGGAAGTGACCAACGGTCACAATGAAACCATGTGTAGCAATAAGTTGAAATACTTCCGCGTGCTTAAGTTAAGCTGAATCACTAGCGTGTGTACAATAAGTTGAAATATTTAAGAAATAGCGTGTGTACCATAAGTTGAAATATTTAAGAAATAACGTGTGCAGGACTTGAAATTAGAGACGAGTACTTCCACGTGGTGAGTACTGTGTGAGTCTCAAACTGTGTATGAAACAAAAGATAAAGAGAAGTACTCGTCCATGGTATCAGTTGAGGACTCGCGTGTGTGATGAATAAGTTCTTAATATTACTTTGCGTGATATGATTCCGTGTGACGCTAGATTCAAACTCTGAGAGAGAAGCAAGGTGAGTCGGCCGTCTATCCAGCAACGCCACATGGCTTGCATTGCACAGGAAGACGTGCATATACCTCCAGAGTTCATAGTAGGAAAGTAGAATTACAAAGTGGGGCAGTGTCATGTGAAACTGGGATAAATATTAATTGAAGTGGGAAAGCTGAAAGTGATAATGTTGTGACTATTCACTGTCTTGTATTTCATATTGTAGTGTGGTGTATGTCATGTAATTTGGGTATGTGTGGTTTGCATGGGAGTGTAGTGAGGTAGTTTCAAAAGATTAGTGGGTTATGCTTGTTCCTTCTGTACCTCTCGGTCTGGAGGAAAGTTTCGTGATGATGATTGTGAGAGTCGAAGGGTGAGAAATAATAAAAGATCCACCATCCTATCCAGAAAGTGCACTGTAGCGTTAAAATAATTACGAGGCCATAATATAGCGATTCACCAATGTAAAGTCATCCCCACTGGGCGGAATTTATCATGTGTTATTGTTGTAGGTTATAGAATTTGTGTGTTTAGGTTAGAGAATTTATCGGAATAAATAAGATAGTGAAAAAAAAATTGGTGGACTTTTCCATTGAATTGTATGTTGCCATAATGTCCCGAATTTATGATGTGTGTGCCATTCGTATTCAGTGCGGTGGCCACGTGTAGACAAAAGCCGTTAAATAAAAAAAGGAAAGAAAATGTGGTATTGCCAGTGCATAGTGTACAGTCAGAGTTCTGTAAATTACTGGTAGTCAGATGCGTGTTTCCATTGCGTATTATTCATACAGGAGGATAATTTGTAACTTAATTGTGAGTACGAGAGTTCATGTTACTCGATAAAGAAGGATGAATCCACTCGCTTGGCAGACCACTCATCTTGCAGGCCTGACTGCTTGATGCCACAGTATGAGCAAGGCAAGTGGGTGCCTCTCACAACAAACTTCAGCATTCCAGATTTCCAAAACATTCACACATTTTCCCGCCCCTGTCCACCGCAAGCATACAGGGACAATAGCGTGGGAGTAGGGATAGAACTCAATGTGTGTGGATGTACCTCAGCAGACAAACACCGCTCATCGACTTTACCCACGGCAAGCGGAAGTTCGAAAGTTGTTCAAATGGCTCTGAACACTATGGGACTTAACATCTGAGGTCATCAGTTCCCTAGAACTACTTAAACCTAACTAACCTAAGGACATCACACACATCCATGCCCGAGGCAGGATTCGAACCAGTGACCGTAGCGGTAAGAGCGTTCCAGACTGAAGCGCCTAGAACCGCTCGGCCACTCTGGCCGGCAAGCGTAAGTAAGTAAACACAGTAATGTACGTCGTTGGTCTCAGTACCGCAGCCTGCTATAACCCATTCTACATGCAGCCACACACATAGGTCGGAATCACTATCAGCCCAGTGCTCATAGATTACCAACACCACAAGTACCGAACCAAGAACGATACCGATATCCAGCACCTCGGAACACTCATATGTCATTCTCTTTCCGCCTAAATTATGGAGCCAAAAAAGTATTGCAGTGAAACGCAAGATCAGCTAACTCCAACAGAGAAAGTCGGCACAGACTTCATTAGCCAGCCTGATATAGTCGTGTTATGCGAAAATTTGTTCAGATCTTAGCAGACTGTTCAGTTTAGAACTTATTTTATAATAAGGATGGGGTGAGTGGTGGTGCTATATTGGTGACAAACTCGTTGTTGTCTAACCATACCCGCTCAATGTAAGTAACAACAACACTGAATTAGTTGCTATGCAGATAGAATCTCTTGATGAAACCTTTACATTTGCCTCAGTGTGTAATATATGCAGCAATAAAATAGTGCTCGATTGTTGGACATACTTAATAAGCCCTCTTCGGCATCCCTTTATTATAGGTGGAGACGTGAATTCCCGTCATAAAGGGAGACGAAATATGACAGGCACGACTGACACAAACGGGAGGGCTTTGATGAATGTTTTTGAAGACAATTACTTCTGATAATCTACAAAGAGTTCTCCAGAAAACCCTAATGAACTTCTTTGTATTGATAATACTTTGAGGTAACTGCAATAATGAGGGATCTATTTTCACAGCGTAAAATATATGAAATCGATAGTTCTGGCGTCAGTTCCGGGTAGCACCCCAAGAGTTCTATCGAAAACCCTGATGTAATTTTCTGTGAAGATTATAAGTATCTCATAAACAGTGATTTGGGACACACTTCATTATCATACATCCTTTCACTCGGAAGCTGATCTTCGCTGCCCTAGTTGTGTTCAGTACATCTCTGTACAAGACGGCACACTTCGTGTTGACAGTCATTTTTATCTGAGTGCTGACAACCTCACTAATCTAACGGTGATTGCAATTTTTTTTTGCGTGCCTCAGCGATACAGATAGCCGTACCGTAGGTACAACCACAACGGAGGGGTATCTGTTGAGAGGCCAGACAAACTTGTGGTTCCTGAAGAGGGGCAGCAGCCTTTTCAGTAGTTGCAAGGGCAACAGTCTGCATGATTGACGGATATGGCCTTGTAACAATAACCAAAACGGCCTTGCTGTGCTGATAGTGCGAACGGCTGAAAGCAAGGGGAAACTACAGCCGTTATTTTTCCCGAGGGCATGCAGCTTTACTGTATGATTAAATGATGATGGCGTCCTCTTGGGTAAAATATTCCGGAGGTAAAATAGTCCCCCATTCGGATCTCCGGGCGGGGACTACTCAAGAGGATGTCGTTATCAGGAGAAAGAAAACTGGCGTTCTACGGATCGGAGCGTGGAATGTCAGATCCCTTAACCGGGCAGTGAGGTTACAAAATTTAAAAACGGAAATGGATAGGTTAAAGTTAGATATAGTGGGAATTAGTGAAGTTCGGTGGCAGGAGGACCAAGACCTCTGGTCAGGTGACTACAGGGTTATAAACACAAAGTCAAATAGGGGTAATGCAGGAGTAGGTTTAATAATGAATAGGAAAATAGGAATGCGGGTAAGCTACTAGAAACAGCATAGTGAACGCATTATTGTGGTCAAGATAGATACGAAGTCCACACCTGCTACAGTAGTACAAGTTTATATGCCAACTAGCTCTGCAGATGACGAAGAAATTGAAGAAATGTATTATGAAATAAAAGAAATTATTCAGATAGTGAAGGGAGACGAAAGTTTAATAGTCATGGGTGACTGGGATTCGAGTGTAGGAAAAGGGAGAGAAGGAAACGTAGTAGGTGAATATGGATTGGGGCTAAGAAATGAAAGAGGAAGCCGCCTGGTAGAATTTTGCACAGAGCACAACTTAATCATAGCTAACACTTGGTTTAAGAATCATGATAGAAGGTTGTATACATGGAAGAACCCTGGAGATACTAAAAGGTATCAGATAGATTATATAATGGTAAGACAGAGATTTAGGAACCAGGTTTTAAATTGTAAAACATTTCCAGGGGCAGATGTGGACTCTGACCACAGTCTATTGGTTATTACCTGTAGATTAAAACTGAAGAAACTGCAAAAAGGTGGGAATTTAAGGAGATGGGATCTGGATAAACTGAAAGAACCAGAGGTTGTACAGAGTTTCAGGGAGAGCATAAGGGAACAATTGACAGAAATGGGGGAAAGAAATACAGTAGAAGAGGAATGGGTAGCTTTGAGGGATGAAGTAGTGAAGGCAGCAGAGGATCAAGTAAGTAAAAATACGAGGGCTAGTAGAAATCCTTGGGTAACAGAAGAAATATTGAATTTAATTGATGAAAGGAGAAAATATAAAAATGCAGTAAATGAAGCAGGCAAAAAGGAATACAAACGTCTCAAAAATGAGATCGACAGGAAGTGCAAAATGGCTAAGCAGGGATGGCTAGAGGACAAATGTAAGGATGTAGAGGCTTATCTCACTAGGGGTAAGATAGATACTGCCTACAGGAAAATTAAAGAGACCTTTGGAGATAAGAGGACCACTTGTATGAACATCAAGAGTTCAGATGGAAACCCAGTTCTAAACAAATAAGGGAAAGCAGAAAGGTGGAAGGAGTATATAGGGAGTCTATACAAGGGCGATGTACTTGAGAACAATATTATGGAAATGGAAGAGGATGTAGATGAAGATGAAATGGGAGATACGATACTGCGTGAAGAGTTTGACAGAGCACTGAAAGACCTGAGCCGAAACAAAGCCCCCGGAGTAGACAACATTCCATTGGAACTACTGACGGCCTTGGGAGAGCCAGTCCTGACAAAACTCTACCATGTGGTGAGCAAGATGTATGAAACAGGCGAAATACCCTCAGACTTCAAGAAGAAGATAATAATTCCAATCCAAAGAAACCAGGTGTTGACAGTTGTGAAAATTACCGAACAATCAGTTTAATAAGCCACAGCTGCAAAATGCTAACACGAACTCTTTAAAGACGAAAGGAAAAACTAGTAGAAGCCAACCTTGGGGAAGATCAGTTTGGATTCCGTAGAAATATTGGAACACGTGAGGCAATACTGACCTTGCGACTTATCTTAGAAGAAAGATTAAGGAAAGGCAAACCTACGTTTCTAGCATTTGTAGACTTAGAGAAAGCTTTTGACAATGTGGACTGGAATACTCTCGTTCAAATTCTAAAGGTGGCAGGGGTAAAATACAGGGAGCGAAAGGCTATTTACAATTTGTACAGAAACCAGATATCAGTTATAAGAGTCGAGGGACATGAAAGGGAAGCAGTGGTTGGGAAGGGAGTAAGACAGGGTTGTAGCCTCTCCCCGATGTTATGCAATCTGTATATTGAGCAAGTAGTAAAGGAAACAAAAGAAAAATTCAGAGTAGGTATTAAAATCCATGGAGAAGAAATAAAAACTTTGAGGTTCGCCGATGACACTGTAATTCTGTCAGAGACAGCAAAGGACTTGGAAGAGCAGTTGAACGGAATGGATGGTGGCTTGAAGGGAGGATATAAGATGAACATCAACAAAAGCAAAACGAGGATAATCGAATGTAGTCGAATTAAGTCGGGTGATGCTGAGGGAATTAGATTAGGAAATGAGACACTTAAAGTAGTAAAGGAGTTTTGCTATTTGGGGAGCAAAATAACTGATGATGGTCGAAGTAGAGAGGATATAAAATGTAGACCGGCAATGGCAAGGAAAGCGTTTCTGAAGAAGAGAAATTTGTTATCATCGAGTATAGATTTAAGTGTCAGGAAGTCATTTCTGAAAGTATTTGTATGGAGTGTAGCCATGTATGGAAGTGAAACATGGACGATAAATAGTTTGGACAAGAAGAGAATAGAAGCTTTCGAAATGTGGTGCTACTGAAGAATGCTGAAGATTTGATGGGTAGATCACATAACTAATGAGGAAGTATTGAATAGGATTGGGGAGAAGAGAAGTTTGTGGCACAACTTGACCAGAAGAAGGGATCGGTTGGTAGGACATGTTCTAAGGCATCAAGGGATCACCAATTTAGTATTGGAGGGCAGCGTGGAGGGTAAAAATCGTAGAGGGAGACCATGAGATGAATACACTAAGCAGATTCAGAAGGATGTAGGTTGCAGTAGGTACTGGGAGATGAAGAAGCTTGCACAGGATAGAGTAGCATGGAGAGCTGCATGAAACCAGTCTCAGGACTAAAGGCCACAAAAAAAACAACAACAATCTACGATTTAGCTTCTACTATGGTTCCACAGTGAGATTTGCGTTCTGCAGCGGAGTGTGCGCTGATTTGAAACTTCCTGGTAGATTAAAACTGTGTGCCAGACCGAGACTCGAACTTAGGACCTTTGCCTTTCGCAGACAAGTGCTCTACCAACTGAGCTACCCAAGCACAACTCACGCCCCATCCTCACAGCTTTACTTCTGCCAGTACCTGGTCTCCTACCTTCCAAATTTTACAGATGCTCTTCTGCGAACTACTATGGTGTCTTCAGCTTTCAGTAGAAGTTTTGCAAAAGATGTAACGCTTTGCACCCCTTGCTTTACTGAACTTTCTGATTGACTGAAACAGATTCAATGCGATCCCGTCATCTCCAGTGGAGTTCTTCTTGAACATGAACGTTGATACTAGGCAAATATGTTACGCTAATAGCACGTGAGAAATTCCAAAAGTCGACTGGGACATGTGTAAGGTCATATATCGAAAAACTCGAAATGGGATGAAGACACCTGTTAAGCTTTAATCAACAGCTATGGAATTTGCAGCATTGTCAGGATTCGTAAGAAAAAAAGAGTTAACTGTTATGAAGCAACATTCCCCTTCTTGGTGAAATCCCAAATGCTCTAGAGAAATATTTGCATTGAAAAACTATCGCCAGAATTATAACTTGGATAACTTTTTAGAAGTGAGATTAATTAATGCAGAAGTGGACAAATGCCCGAAAATATCAAAAAGGACAGCTGGATGAAATTTTACTCTTCACTCAATAATCCAGTATGGCAAAAATTTGCTATACAACAAAGATTCTTAGAAACAACCAACAGCTATCCACTCTGCCTACTAGAGCGTGAAACCGATCTCCAACCCAGCAATATATCGCAGTGTACCGTGTCGACGTAGTAAACATACAGTTTGTATCCTGCGCCATACATTTGCATTGTCCATATAGCTATCGACCACCAGACACTTGTGCATATACCGCAAAGACAGACAGCATAAGCACCTGATATTTCCCACAGCCACTGCCACAAGTCATCAGCTTCCGACGCATGACCAGAGCGCCCTTGGCAAACCGAAGTCGCTCTTTGAACTGATGTGCGAAAACGGGCTCGTTTGCCCTCGGCACACAGGCGTCACCGTTTCTGGTCCCGACCTGCTCCAATCAAGCACACAGCAATATCGCTCACACAGTATACTTCCAAAGATATAGACTGAAATTGTTTCTCTAGGAACCGAAAAGTTTAGCGAGGTGGAGCGTCCTGTATACCACTGAGTACCTAGAAACTTATCCCGTATGGGAAAACCTTTATGTGAAAACTCGAAAAAAAGAAAAAAAAGAAAATAGAGGAAACTGATACTTCCACTTGCGAATACCGATGTCGGTGATGCAACAGAATCCAAATCATTCTTATAATTTACAAAGTCATCTAAGGTGTTTCTCGTGTCTAGAGAACCAGCAAACATGTCTGCCAACCTTCTTTCACTTGGTAGATGTGCACAACGCAGTCGATGTCCCCTCAATGAAATAAAGATGGCAAATGTGAAGAAGCAGTCAAGGGAAATGTGAAGAGGCAGTCAATCGGACAATTTACATGGGGCGGGGGGGGGGGGTGAATAATGAATAATGGTTCAGCGCCATCATATGTTCATATTGAAGTTTATATTGAATCTTCTTAAATTTCCACGCCATCACGGAGACTTCTTTACGACCGGACATAGTCATTTCCTTTGCACATGTTGGAACACAGAGACATACATTATAAGCCTGATGCTCATGGTGAACCTATCACGCAACCCTTACTGCTAAGTATATTACTTCGCCAATAACGGATTGCTGGCGATACGAAATAATTCTGACCGAAAATCAGCGATGGGTGGACATGTTTCATAAGATTTTCTTGCGAGCAGTACCACTGTGTCTTAGAAAGAGAGACGTAATCGTCTTACCAACCGCCAGATGTTAAAAAAACACGACCATATTACTATCAAAAGCGGCCTTGGTTCGACAGGTGCACACAAGTATCCATGTTAAAAGCTGTACTGGCTTTATAAATCGAAAATGTGGCATTACCTCCGAATGTAGTGGTTTTTCAGACAAATACCATGACACTGAATATAGTGTATATTACGAGACCAGGAGTGCGGCTACACGTCGCCAACGGTGCACCCTCATAACAAAATTACCGAATTTTGAAAGCGTTTCGGCTAAGGAAGATGGTATGAAACCGGTATTTGCAACTCTCTCAAGCCGCCGCTAGATATTTCTCCAGTATTTGTAATACATTCTGTCTCGATGCCACATCAGAAGTTCAGTGATGTACACTACTGGCCATTGAAATTGCTACACATCCAAGATGACGTGCTACAAACGCGAAATTTAACCGACAGGAAGAAGATGCTGTGATATGCAAATGGTTAGCTTTTCAGAGCATTCACACAAGGTTGGCGCCGGTGGCCACACCTACAACGTGCTGACAAGAGGAAAGATTCCAACCGATTTCTCGTACACAAACAGCAGTTGACTGGCGTTGCCAGGTGAAACGTTGTTGTTATGCCTCGTGTAAGGAGGAGAAATGCGTAACATAACGTTTCTGACATTGATAAAAGTCGGATTGAAGCCTATCGCGATTGCGGTTTATCGTATCGCGACATTGCTGCTCGCGTTGGACGAGATCCAATGAGTGTTAGCACGATATGGTGGGATCAGGAGGGTAATACGGAACGCCGTGCTGGATTCCTACGGCCTCGTATCACTAGCAGTCGAGATGACAGGCATCTTATCCGCATGGCTCTAACGGGTCGTGCAGCCACGTCTCGATCCCTGAGTCAACAGATGGAGACGTTTGCAAGACAACAGCCATCTCCACGAAGAGTTCGACGACGTTTGCAGCAGTATGGACTATCAGCTCGGAGACCATGGCTGCGGTTACCCTTGACGCTTCATCACAGACAGGAGCGTCTTCGATGGTGTACTCAACGACGAACCTGGGTGCGCCGGTCTGGGTGACCGAGCGGTTCTAGGCGCTACAGTCTGAAACCGCGAGACCGCTACGATCGCAGTTTCGAATCCTGCCTAAGGCGTGGATGTTTGTGATGTCCTTAGGTTAGTTACGTTTAAGTAATTCTAAGTTCTAGGGGACTGATGACCTCAGAAGTTAAGTCCCATAGTGCTCAGAGCCATTTGAACAATTTGGAAACGAACGTGGGTGCACGAATGGCAAACGTCATTTTTTCGGATGAATCCAGCTTCTGTTTACTGCATCGTGATGGTCGCATCCGTGTTAGGCGACATCGCGGTAAACACACAATGGAAGCGTGTATTTGTCATCGCCATACTGGCGTATCACCCGGCGTGATGGTATGGGGTGCCATTGGTTACATGTCTCGGTCACCTCTTGTTCGCATTGACGGCACTTTGACCAGTGGACGTTACATACATACTTCATTCGATCCCTGCGAAACCCTAAATTTCAGCAGGATAATACACGACCGCATGTTGCAGGTTCTGTACGGGCCTTTCTGGATACAAAAACATGTTTGACTGCTGCCCTGGCCAGCACATTCTCCAGATCTCTCACCAATTGAAAACGACTGGTCAATGGTGGCCGAGCAACTGGCTTGTCACAATACGCCCGTCATTACTCTTGATGAACTGTGGTATCGTCTTGAAGCAGCATGGGCAGCTGTACCTGTACACGCCACCCAAGCTCTGTTTGACTCATTGCCTAGGCGTATCAAAGCCGTTATTAAGGCCAGAGGTGGTTGTTCTCGGTACTGGTTTTTCAGTATCTATGCAACGAAATTGTGTGGAAATGTAGTCACATGTCAGTTCTAGTATAAATATTTGTCCAATGAATACACGTTTATCATCTGTATTTCTTCTTGGTGTAGCAATTTTAATGGCCAGTATTGTATCGACTGGGTTATAGGCGATGGATGATTGAGAACGATCACAAACAGTAGTAGATGGTGTGCTAACTGATGCCGTATGAAATGTTCACAGGCTTTTCAGCTCTCTAGTGTTACGCTACCCTGTAGAAATGCTTCTGGCATTTGGAATCAAGTCTTTCCACTGAACCACATATCTTCGTTTGATCCTATGGAGAAGTCCTTTATTGATTACAGCCACTAGTGAATCATATTTCTGGAACTCTCATATTTCGAAACGATCCGATCCTATCTGCTACATGAAAATCCAACATGGTTTTAGGTAGTCTCTATGCATCTTGCAACTGCTCCTTAGACTCTACACTACCATCCCTGCAGCTTGTAACCTCCCCCTCACTTACCGACCTTAATGACAGTGAAAAATTAAACCGCGTATACCTAATGGAAATTTGGGAAACGCAATCGTCACCGAAGTTAATCTGTCGGTAAAGAGGGAGGAAAGGGTTACATCTTAATGAAAGGAAAAATGCAAATGAAACTGGTGGAAATTAATTTTGAAAAGGGGTAAAGTTAATAAAGGAAGTAAATGTGCGGTCGTTACGTTAACAATCAACTAGTGATGATTAGATATTTGAGATTTGGGGGAAATTACGGTCGCCTGTCCTAAGGACAATTACTATGGTAACTGTAAAAGAAAGGTTATTACACATATAATTAGCACTAGAAGCGTGGCAACTGAAGGTTGACACGTGTAGTGTGAAAACTGAAAGTTTGTTAGAAGTAATAAATTTCGCTACGCTCTGACTTAATTTAGCAAAAGAATTAATAAAACAGGAAAATCGAAAGTTAATTTAGTGACTGAAGTTAATAGTGAGCTTTCTTTCTGAAGCACATCGAAATTTAGTAAAATACGGTTAGTCTTGGATTACCTCAACAATCATTTCAAAAGCTACTTGAATCTACGCAATTTAGAAATAAGAGATTTAACTTTGAACTTGAATTAAATGATTCTGAACAATTAACAATAGTAAAATTTAGTACGTACCAAGCTGAGCTGCAGTCACAGGTAAGCTAAAATACGGTAACAAAACTCGCACTCTTAATTCGTGCTTGTGTAATCTAAATATTGTAGCCAGCTATGAATACTTTAACTGAACTTTGAAATTAAAGCAGTGAAATGCTATATTATAGTACTTTAATGCTGGCGGTTGAATTTCAACGACACTCGGGTTCATTCCGGAAAAGGAAGGGACCCTGCTTGGTAATGCAATTGGGACAATGAGCAACAAATGTTCACGCTAAGTTACTGTAATTATAGTTACGAAAATGGTACAGTTTGAAAAGCTGAGGTCTGCCATACAGTTCTAAAACTTTACGTGCTTCCAGTCTTCCTTGTTGGTTGATTGAAGGTTTGAAGCTGTCGATCGAGGAGGTGGCGACAGTCACTCATTGTCGGCCGTCGCTGTTGCAGAAGCTGGATGTTGGCGCGCCTTCTTCTCGACACGGTCACCAGGCGAAACGGGCTCTTGATGTGCTCCAGCTAATGCTTCCCGTCCGCGACACCATGTCAGAAACTATCATCGCGAGTCGAGCGCAGTTACATGCTGCCAAACCCCGAAAGCGCGGCAACTCGCGGGAGCGTCACACAACACACCTGCTCCATTGCACTACCCCAGCCAGACTCCCTCTGCTCAGCCCGCGCTCCACGCGGCAGAGTTAACACTACCAAAGATCCTACACACTTTGGTTCTCCACACGACCTATCGACGTATTCGTGCGATAGCATAGTTTTCCCTAGGCCAGACCCAGCGTATAAATACAAATAATATTCACAAAACAAACCAACATAAATGCATATATATATATATATATATATATATATATATATATATATACAGACAGTAAAACAATTACAATATATAAAGACACAGAAATGTCATATCTTCAGGTAACAAAAATAAGGAAAACAAATTTATAGTATAATAGATGGAAATGGGAGGATATGCATTTCCGGCGTTACAAGCTTTGCTCATGTGAGCGTTCCAGTTTAAGTCGGAATTGTATAGAAGTCGGAGAAAGCTATATCCACCACCTTCTGCAACCTGTGTAGAAACAGCTAAGCTGAGTTAGTGCTACAGGACTGTGTTTTGACCATTCAATGGAAATGGGAACATGTTGTCATTGCTCTGCCAAATGTGCACGATGTGTAAAGCCAGCGCCAAACGAAGCCTGCTCCTGCAACACGATGTAGTATAAAAGACAGTACGGGACTGGGAGAAGGACGGAGATTTTGTTACAGCATTGTTGTGCCAGCCGGGACCTGTTCCTGGGAGCCATCCATAACACATGCACATACTCAGACATACAGGAAACAGAGCAGACGCTCTGCAAATGTGGAATATGTGGGGTGGAGGCGACTGGATACAGTCGAGTACAGTGCTATACTGTGCCTCCCGATCAGTGCATTTGTGCTAGGTGTTGGCAGCTTTACTACATTTACAAGCAATTTTAGAACACGGAACAAGAGGTTATGTCAAGATCGCATGGGTAGAGCCGACAAAAAAGTCGATAGAATTGTGGAAAATACGTATATATTGATGGAATATACACAGAATTGCAGGGAAATTGAGGAAGTACTTAGGTGTCTTCTCGTTGGCGTAGAACAATTTGTACATGGGAAAACGTATGCGACAGCAAGAGGAATCTGAGAAAACGTCAACATGGAAGTCAAGGGAACCAGGGAAACAGTCACTTTTTTCTGTCGAGGCAGCATTCTACTGTATGTCTCTGAGGTAACAGTGATACACACGAGTTGGCTACTGTATTTGACGCTTTTCAGGAAGATAGAGAACCATCTGCGTCTGAATTTACTTGCATCTGCTTTAAAGGATGACACTGAGTGGATGGATTGTTCAGTTGAGATGAAGTTGTAACCAGGTATGATTTAATCGTAGACTGATGATGCATTCTAGAGAGAGAGAAAGAGAGAGAGGGAGGGAGAAGTTGCTGCAGGTCATTTGACCATATTTTCCTGCAGTTCTGTCAGGATGCATCATTTGCGTTGGACTCGTATACAACCGCGTGTTCCATGTGGGTTTTAGAGCAGTGTCTACTTGCTATAGTTAACAGTAAACCTCTCGGTTATCAGAGGACTTCCACCTCATTTGTGATGATACGTGACACATTCCTCTAAACGAATGAAGATTTATGTGATGTACTACATTCCCCTGTCACATCTTTGGTGTAAAATCGATACTTCAGTCTCATAACTAAGATGATTCTAAGTTAGCGATAGGTTTTTGTGAGACACTTCAATCCTTGTATACATCTGCTTGGCAGATGTGCTGTTTACATAGTTAGTGGCGGCATGACTTGTAATTTCACATGTCGGACGCTGCTGCTACGCGTTTATCTATTTCCTTCTAAGAGGTATTCTCCGTTACTAACGATCGTTTTATATAGGACTGATGTGGGCATAGTATAATTTCTGAACCGTGATCGGATGTGAACAGTGGACGCTATACATCTCTGGAAAGCTATATTGTGCATGTATCACAAAGAGCCACTGTTTGAAGGAAGTAGGTTTTTCATTTTACAGTTTGTTACCATAGTTTATCGTAGATAAAACTGCAAGAAAGATGTATGTCATGCGCGGGAAATACACTCCTGGAAATTGAAATAATAACAACGTGAATTCATTGTCCCAGGAAGGGGAAACTTTATTGACACATTCCTGGGGTCAGATACATCACATGATCACACTGACAGAACCACAGGCACATAGACACAGGCAACAGAGCATGCACAATGTCGGCAATAGTACAGTGTATATCCACCTTTCGCAGCAATGCAGGCTGCTATTCTCCCATGGAGACGATCGTAGAGATGCTGGATGTAGTCCTGTGGAACGGCTTGCCATGCCATTTCCACCTGGCGCCTCAGTTGGACCAGCGTTCGTGCTGGACGTGCAGACCGCGTGAGACGACGCTTCATCCAGTCCCAAACATGCTCAATGGGGGACAGATCCGGAGATCTTGCTGGCCAGGGTAGTTGACTTACACCTTCTAGAGCACGTTGGGTGGCACGGGATACATGCGGACGTGCATTGTCCTGTTGGAACAGCAAGTTCCCTTGCCGGTCTAGGAATGGTAGAACGATGGGTTCAATGACGGTTTGGATGTACCGTACACTATTCAGTGTCCCCTCGACGATCACCAGTGGTGTACGGCCAGTGTAGGAGATCGCTCCCCACACATGATGCCGGGTGTTGGCCCTGTGTGCCTCGGTCGTATGCAGTCCTGATTGTGGCGCTCACCTGCACGGCGCCAAACACGCATACGACCATCATTGGCACCAAGGCAGAAGCGACTCTCATCGCTGAAGACGACACGTCTCCATTCGTCCCTCCATTCACGCCTGTCGCGACACCACTGGAGGCGGGCTGCACGATGTTGGGGCGTGAGCGGAAGACGGCCTAACGGTGTGCGGGACCGTAGCCCAGCTTCATGGAGACGGTTGCGAATGGTCCTCGCCGATACCCCAGGAGCAACAGTGTCCCTAATTTGCTGGGAAGTGGCGGTGCGGTCCCCTACGGCACTGCGTAGGATCCTACGGTCTTGGCGTGCATCCGTGCGTCGCTGCGGTCCGGTCCCAGGTCGACGGGCACGTGCACCTTCCGCCGACCACTGGCGACAACACCGATGTACTGTGGAGACCTCACGCCCCACGCGTTGAGCAATTCGGCGGTACGTCCACCCGGCCTCCCGCATGCCCACTATACGCCCTCGCTCAAAGTCCGTCAACTGCACATACGGTTCACGTCCACGCTGTCGCGGCATGCTACCAGTGTTAAAGACTGCGATGGAGCTCCGTATGCCACGGCAAACTGACTGACACTGACGGCGGCGGTGCACAAATGCTGCGCAGCTAGCGCCATTCGACGGCCAACACCGCGGTTCCTGGTGTGTCCGCTGTGCCGTGCGTGTGATCATTGCTTGTACAGCCCTCTCGCAGTGTCCTGAGCAAGTGTGGTGGGTCTAACACACCGGTGTCAATGTGTTCTTTTTTCCATTTCCAGGAGTGTACATTTCTTACATTGGAATATTGACAGCAGTGCATTCCACATGACTGAAAGGTCGGAAACTCAAGCAGTGTTTTAAGTGCAGACCCGTGTAGCTTTAGGAGTGCATGTGTTTATGTTCTCTCTTACCAATACCCTCCCGGTACCGATCCCAGACACTAGGACAATACTTTAAAATTGGTAGCGTAGTTGATTTACGTAAAATGCTTCTAACTCCATCCATCTGGAGCTCCATCATGCATAAAAATCACCCGTTTCTTATTTTTCTTAACCGTCTGCTATTACATCACAACACTTTCAAATCTGTTACTATATGTCGATAAGGAGTGCTAACCTCCTCGACATGGGCGCATCTGGGGAAATCTTGTGCACTTGGATGGACGAGTACTCGGGAAGGTCTATTCATTCATGAGACATGGAATGTAGCGGTCTGCTTCTGGTCAGCTGCAGATTAAATCGGTAACAGCGCTGCAGGGCGGGCTGGTCAAAGACGGTGCGAGGGGGTCTTTCAGTCTCCAATTTTATCCTAAGACTGCGAGAATGCTCTGTGTCACCCATCCACATAGAAATAGATCGTAAATTATGCACTATGCTCGAGCTGCTAGAAATATGTAGAGCGCTGTATGGTATACTTTGATGATGTATGTGTTCGACAATTCACAATGAATGGACATACTGCGCGTTCATTCATCTTCATTCTCAATGATACTCGCAAAGTAGAGAAGAGGCGGTTTAGCTATGATACTGAAATGGAGAAACAGGCTGTCACATCATTGGCCGGTGTTGAAATTACGGTAAAATTGCTAAAACTGTTCGTACTATCAACTGTGATGCTTATTATTACAGTACATCGACAGAGTCTTTTCCACCCCATCCTTCCACTGGTACGCTGTTGGTTACCATATAACAATTGACTGACATCGCTTGTTTGAAATGGAGAAAGAGTTTTGGTGGAGAAGCAACCATTTCTGGGGTAGCTAGCATCGAAACAGTGATCACGTTGTAATGGTACTTTGACTACCGCGCCTCCGCCAATACAAAGATATAATTTACGATCGCGCACGCAGAAGAGCGCTGCGCCAGCGACCGATTTTTATAAATAATTTTGTTCGTCTTTTTACTTTTGCGTAGGTTTTTTGTTTTTTTAACAACTAATTGATAAGACTCTCTCTCTCTCGTCTTCATACGAAAGACGTGTATTTTTCGGCGATGTGTTGAATGTGTTTTTAGGTGGAAATTAAAATTACATTACAAAGCGAGGTTGTTTCAATAGTGATTCGAGGTGGTTATCCCCAAATTTGTAAATTGATCATGACAGTGACAACTTGAAGAAGTTTTCAACAGACGGAGAAAAGTGAAAGACGGGTCGTCCTACAAGAGAAATTAGGAGGACAGCCATGAAGACTATATTGTAATTAATACTGCGTATCTAACAAGATTATAAGGTAAATTTCAATTAGTTGTCTGATGCTATTTCCGTACAGTCGCTTTTTGTAGTGTTGCCGACCCGGTCTGCCATGCACGGTCAAATTACAGCACGATCTCAATCAATAACACGAAGTCCGCCTTATCCGTAACTGAAACCACCAAAATTCAAGATATCAATCAGATTTTCTATTTTATATTTTTCACGGTATTTTCCCAAGGCAAAGGTAACACTACAACGTACATGATTGCAATATGAGGAATCAGACGAAACGGAACGCGGAACCATTAGCTGTTCCATCACTGTGACAAATGAGTTTTAATGTAGAGGTCGTCCATCACCTTCGGACAGCACTTTGGAAACCCTCCACAACACCGCAAAACTCTTCCAGTTTCCATATGTTGTAACTGTCTTTTAATTAAAATAGTCCATTGTGTGTGTGGTGCATTTGGTAGCAGCAGTAACAGCATGATTTACAACCATGCGACGTCTAGTTTTCTGTGAGAGGCAATCGATCAGAACGTGTTAACGTCAGTTTAGAACCTGACATAGACATCGAAGTCATGCTGGGAAAACAAAATGTATGGCAGTGAACAAAGCGTGTTACAGTGGAAACAAAAAAGCAATGTTTTGAATAACGACACAGGGTGACATGGAGCGTCTCCTGCGACTTACAGCATAGTCCGTGGGATACGGTCATCCTCCGACAGTACAGGTGATGAAACTAAAAACTGGTCTGTGCAGTGGATCAATACCCGTATATTTAATAGGATCGCCACTTGTTCTCGGTGCCAGCACACATACGTTATTTATTTTCGATGTATGGGAGGAGAGAGATGCAGTAAAAAACTTATCGAGTTCTCTATTGGATGAAGTTAGTGAAGCTTTCATAGGTCGTAAGTTTATCTGTTGGATGATGCAGAATAACGATGATTGAAAGTTGGGGTGATAGACATGAATGGGCACTGAGGGATGCACTGAGGCATGCTCTATCTGTATGTATTTTAGGGATGCACAATAATGCAGTAGCAAAATACCCATCCTTCTCCCAGTTCCCGTACTGTCTTTTATACTATATCGTGTTGCAGGAGCAGACTTTGTTTGGCGCTGGCCTTAAACATCGTGCACATTTAGCAGAGCAAAGACAACATGTCCCTATTTTCATTGAATGGTCAAAACACAGTCTTGTCGCACTAACTCAGCTTGGCTGTTTCTACACAGGTTTCAGATGATGGTAGATATAGCTTTCTCCGACTTCTAAGCAATTCCGACTTAAATTGGAATGATCACATGAGCAAAGCTACAGGGACGGTAGTGCAGAGTCTGAGGGTCAGCTGTAAGATGCATAGAGACTACCTAAAACCATGTTGGAATTTTAATGTAGCAGATAGGTTCGAGAAAGGTGACTCGTTTCGAAATATACTTCAATAAAGGACTTCTCCATAGGATCCAACGAAGGTATTTGGTTGAATGGAAAGACTGGATTCCAAATCCCAGAAGCATTTCTAGAGGATAGAGTAACACTAGAGATCTGAAAAGCCTGTGTACATTTCTTACGACCTCAATTAGCACACCATCTACTACTGTTTGTGATCGTTCTCAATCATCCATCGCCTATAACCCAGTCGATATATCACCGAACATCTGATGTGGCATTGAGACAGGCTGCATTACAAATACTGGAGAAATATCTAGCGGCGGCATGACAGAGTTGCAAATACCGGTTTCATACCATGTTCCTTAGCCGAAACACTTTCTAAATTCGGTAATTTTGTTATGAGGGTGCACCGTTGGCGACATATGTCCGCCGCTCTTGGTCTCGCGGTAGCGTTCTCGCTTCCCGAGCACGGGGTCCCGGGTTCGATTCCCGGCGGGGTCAGGGATTTTCACCTGCCTCGAGATGACTGGGTGTTTGTGTTGTCCTCATCATTTCATCATCATCCCGGAAAGTGGCGAAATTGGACTGAGCAAAGATTGGGTAATTGTACGGGCGCTGATAACCACGCAGTTGAGCGCCCCACAAACCAAACATCATCATCACCGTTGGCGACGTGTAGCCGCACTCCTGGTCTGGTAATATATACTCCGGCGATCACCGTCTATATTCAGTGTCATGGTATTTGTCTGAAAAACCACTACATTCGGAGGTAATGCCACATTTTCGATTTATAAAGCCAGTATAGCTTTCAACATGGATACTTGTGTGCACCTGTCGAACCAAGACCGCTTGTGATAGTAATATGGTCGTGTTTTTTTAACATCTGGCGGTTGGTAAGAGGATTACGTATCTCTTCCTAAGACACAGTGGTACTGCTCGCAAGAAAATCTTATGAAACATGTCCACCCATGGCTGATTTTCAGTGAGTATTATTTCGTATCTCCAGCAGTCAGTTATAGGCGAAGTAATATGTTTAGTAGTAGGGGGCGTGTGAAGTAAATAAACAATGTTTTCAGCCTTCAGTTGCAAGGTAATTTTGCAATTACCTTGCAACTGAAGGCTGAAAACATTGTTTATTTGCTGTACATTTCACAGTTGCTGACACGCTGCAATATGTTAAAGATTTGTAAAGGCGTGTGAAGTGTTCGCCAAGAGCATCAAGCTTATAAAGGTCCGACATGTGCAAAGGAAATGTCTATGTCCAGTTGCAAGGAAGGTATGGATTTGACGTAGAATACTGTGATAGCAACCGGAAAAGTATGTGAAGTCATAAGAATGGTACAGATATTTCTATTTGCAGTACCACACCCGTCAACAAGGTATATTTCCGATAGTTCACTCACTGTTGAATGTTGTTCAATTGGGACCGCAATTGTACCATTTAATTGTAAGTATAGCGGTCAAACATGTAGTACGATTCTGTCTAGGGGTGCATAGTGCGCTGGCGATGGCCTGTGGTAGGGATGATTCACTATCCTGTTGGGACGCAGGAGTGTAGCTGACTTAACCATGCCGTCCTCAGCTGGATAGAGAACTAATACTTATTATGTGTTGGACAGTCTTAGCGTTGGGGTGGAAATTTGAGAAGATTCAATATGAACATATATTTGCGCAGGGCCATTATTCCCGCACCCCGCCCCCCCCCCCCCCCCCAATGTAAATTGACCGATTGACTGCTTTTTCACATTTCCTTTGTCAGCTTCTTCACATTTCCTGTCTTTATTTGGTTGAGGGGACATAGATTGCGGTGTGTGCAACTAGCATTTGAAAGATGGATGGAATACACGTTTCCTGGTTCTCTACACACGAGAATCACCTTAGTTGACTTTGTAAATTCTAAGAATGATTTCTAATCTGTTACATCACCGACATCGGTATTCATAAGTGGAAATATCAGTTTCCTCTATTTTTTTTTTGGGTTTTCACATAAAGGTCTCTGCAGAGGGGATAAAATTCTAGTTACTCAGTGGTTTTCAGCACACCCCACTTCGCTAAAGTTTCAGGTTTCTAGAGAAATGGTATCCAGTCTATATCTTCGGAATTATACTGTGCGAGCAATGTTGCTGTATGCTTGTTATTGAGAAGAATCGAAAAAAGCTAGCAAGCAGGACGGGACCAGAAATGGTGATTCCTGTGTCCCGAGTCATAAATATATGGATGATGCAAAAGGGGCGATTTTGTATGGCACAGGATACGAATTGTATGTTTACTACGTCGACACGGAACCTGGTGATATATTGCTGTGCTGGAGATTTTTTTTTTACGGTCTAATGTTCAACCTTCCATCCTCAGTCTCAGAGCTGTTGTAATTGAGCAAGAGACTTTCCGTATTTGACGATATGTAGGTTGTGGTGTCACCGCCAGACACCACACTTGCTAGGTGGTAGCTTTAAATCGGCCGCGGTCCATTAGTACGTGTCGGACTCGCGTGTCGCCACTGTCAGTAATTGCAGACCGAGCGCCACCACACGGCAGGTCTAGAGAGACGTACTAGCACTCGCCCCAGTTGTACAACGACGTTGCTAGCGACTACACTGACGAAGCCTTTCTCTCATTTGCCGAGAGATAGTTAGAATAGCCTTCAGCTAAGTCCATGGCTACGACCTAGCAAGGCGCCATTACAGTGCTTGTATTTAAAGAGTCTCATTTGTATCGTCAAGAGCGATGTACCACAATGATGGATTAAAGTTCAGTATTACATCAGCTACGTACTTTTCTTTATAGCATTCATTACGTATCCTGTTCCAGACCTCACGCCCGTCTGCGTTAGATTATAGCGTGCATTTCGGCCTCCTCTATCTACAAGGTCTTGGCACATTTGCCAACACATCATAGGTCACTCTTGCAAGGTTTAAATTTCAGTGCAATATGGTGATCCGTACGAAATATTTTTGCCACTGAATGTCTCGTCTGCAGAAAGAGAAAGGCGAACAGTGCTTCCACACTGGTAGCAGCAGCAGTTTGGAAGGTGAATTCGGTAAGAACAAATCAGAATGCTCCATTCATTCACAAGACATCCTTTGTGCTGGGACGCTGAATCCTCTACATAGCGGTGAGAACGTTTACCGTTTCAGAGATGTATGCTGTAAGCAGGACGTAGTGATTACCAGGAATGGTAACACGTGACGGACTGGCTGCCTCGTTAGGACCATCAGGAGGAATGCAATAGGTGTTATTCCCGACTATTTTCGTAAACAGCTCCTGATAGGGCGCATGCAGATAAGCTGAAACATCACGAAAGCGACCGTTAACTATTCCTGCAACACTTTACGATTTCCGAGAGGTAGACTTGGCTCTTAATCACATCACCATGTGACGCCAGTATAACATTGAAAGTATTTAACTGCACCTATGCAGACTAGAGATGGGGGATCCGCTCTTGAACTAATTCATAGAGTTGAATCTTTCAAAGGAGTGAACAATCAGTGATTCAGAAAAAAATAACGGTAGCTCCAAACGTTTCCCACGGCAGAGAGAGAGAGAGAGAGAGAGAGAGAGACGGAGCATATCAGCAGCGCCTCTGCTGGTCAGAGCACAGTGCACGCCACACAACACAGCCAGCGCCGGCCTCTGCCCTGCTTCTACCTTGGCTGCCTGCATTGTGCAGTGCTCCATTGGATTTTGTGTTTCACATATGCCGTGCCGTCTCTGTGCGTCGTCTGCCGCGTGCAGTGTCGCACTCTGTCAGCGATCATTTCAGTCGCACATCCTGCCATCTGGGCAGCTGATGCGAGCAACAGGACAGAGAGCCACCTAGCGGATAACATAGGAACTACTTGCAACAACCTGCTCGCAAGGGAACGGACGATTTGTCTCGGAGCGGGTGAGTTCACCGCTCCCCCCCACCCTCGGAACTCGTCCGTTCAACACTCACCCCACCGTCTCGACTCTAGCCAGAGCGTTGAGCAAAGCGACTCAGGTGTCACTCTGGTCGCTGCAGTCTCAGCTCACGCAGTAATACAGCTTGCGGCTCGACCTACTCGACTCAGCGCCTCTGCATCGGAGTTCGTCCCTACTGGATATTGTTCTTCATAGTAATACCGCTATGTATATTACATTATTATGTTATGTATACATCAATTGTTTTTATTTTATTTTTATTTGTTTAAACTGATTAGATTAGGTTCCTGATGACTCCTCTTACTATAGGATTTTTATTATGGACACTCGAATTTACGCTGTAATTACGAGCGAACCAATAAATGTATCGGAAAATGTGATACACCAATATTTTCCTTGTTTTATTCTGCGTAAGGCTATATGCAGCACTTTCGTTTTACAGTCAAATTTATATTTTGCGATTTTAGGCGTCTTCGGAAGGAAACGTTCACTTTAAAAATATATGGCTTGCGATGTATTTGTATGAGGTTAATGAAATTTTAATACATTATAGCCAAATATATTGTTAATGTAAATCTCAAGTTACGAAATTTTCCGATCACCCAAAAAACCACGATAGTGCAAAATAAATCAATAATCAAAAACTTTGTCATATCGTGGAAATTTCAATAAACAATACAAAATTCTTACTCATTATCTGTGTTCAAGATCAAAATACAGGTATAGTACTGGAATAAACCAAGTTTAAAGGGCAATGTGCCTACCATTTATTTTCTACTGTAAATGAGTGGTGAGTCATGAAAAAGAGCTAATTCATTTCAGGGAGTGAACAGTTCTGATCCAATCTCTGAAAAGAACAGTTTTGCCCATCTCTAATGCAGATGTCTCTCGCTTGGCAATTAGGCCTGCACTGGATCGGCAGGTACGTGTGGTGGCTGGATAAGCACGTACGTGGTCGGAGGCATATCACATGTCCCATTAGGATCGCTAGGAACAGTGCACCCTGTGCTATTCTGAGAAGCACTGCAACAGATTTGTATAGCGCGAGCTGTGACGTCACTATCCGTAGGCAGAGAGGTATTGCTACAGCAACGGTAAAAATGCGCGTGTGGCCCAGAAGCTTCTCATGTATGGGTCTGGCGTGAGCGCGCCACCGGGTGTGCGAGGCTTGGATCTCTGCAGGGACCAGTTCACTGATACGACGAGGTTAATGATAGTTCGAAAGCATTTTTTACGTGCAATGAGTATTTGTGCACAGCATTACTTTCGGCTGTTTAAGCTTTCTGAGTGTGTTTGCATAGCGTTACACAGGCATTATCTTTTGACAATTTACGAGTTGTTTTCGTGTCTGTTGCATTATTTTGTGAACACGTGTGCAGGCTGTGCAATGCACGATTTCGGCAGTTGACGATTAGCAAGTGTGTTTGCAGAGCATTTTACCTGCATTATTTTGGCAATTTAGAGTTGTCTGCGTCTCTGCACATCAGTGTACTGCATTATTTCGGCGATTTACGAGTAGTTTGCAGGTCGGTGAGCTGTGCAATTTATTATTTCGACAGTTTACAATTAGTGAGCGTGTCTGCAGAGCATTATGTTGTGTCTAGACAAGACAGTCTAGACACAATGAGAGGAAGCCGAAAGGCACGTGCTTTAACTCACGCAGGCTGGCGTGAGGTCTGAAACAGGATACGTAATGAATGCTATAAAGAAAAGTACGTAGCTTCTGGAATACTTAACTTTAATCCACATTTGTAGAACATCGCTCTTGATGATACATTAATACACTCCTGGAAATTGAAATAAGAACACCGTGAATTCATTGTCCCAGGAAGGGGAAACTTTATTGACACATTCCTGGGGTCAGATACATCACATGATCACACTGACAGAACCACAGGCACATAGACGCAGGCAACAGAGCATGCACAATGTCGGCACTAGTACAGTGTATATCCACCTTTCGCAGCAATGCAGGCTGCTATTCTCCCATGGAGACGATCGTAGAGATGCTGGATGTAGTCCTGTGGAACGGCTTGCCATGCCATTTCCACCTGGCGCCTCAGTTGGACCAGCGTTCGTGCTGGACGTGCAGACCGCGTGAGACGACGCTTCATCCAGTCCCAAACATGCTCAATGGGGGACAGATCCGGAGATCTTGCTGGCCAGGGTAGTTGACTTACACCTTCTAGAGCACGTTGGGTGGCACGGGATACATGCGGACGGGCATTGTCCTGTTGGAACAGCAAGTTGCCTTGCCGGTCTAGGAATGGTAGAACGATGGGTTCGATGACGGTTTGGATGTACCGTGCACTATTCAGTGTCCCCTCGACGATCACCAGTGGTGTACGGCCAGTGTAGGATATCGCTCCCCACACCATGATGCCGGGTGTTGGCCCTGTGTGCCTCGGTCGTATGCAATCCTGATTGTGGCGCTCACCTGCACGGCGCCAAACACGCATACGACCATCATTGGCACCAAGGCAGAAGCGACTCTCATCGCTGAAGACGACACGTCTCCATTCGTCCCTCCATTCACGCCTGTCGCGACACCACTGGAGGCGGGCTGCACGATGTTGGGGCGTGAGCGGAAGACGGCCTAACGGTGTGCGGGACCGTAGCCCAGCTTCATGGAGACGGTTGCGAATGGTCCTCGCCGATACCCCAGGAGCAACAGTGTCCCTAATTTGCTGGGAAGTGGCGGTGCGGTCCCCTACGGCACTGCGTAGGATCCTACGGTCTTGGCGTGTATCCGTGCGTCGCTGCGGTCCGATCCCAGGTCGACGGGCACGTGCACTTTCCGCCGACCACTGGCGACAACATCGATGTACTGTGGAGACCTCACGCCCCACGTGTTGAGCAATTCGGCGGTACGTCCAGCCGGCCTCCCGCATGCCCACTATACGCCCTCGCTCAAAGTCCGTCAACTGCACATACGGTTCACGTCCACGCTGTCGCGGCATGCTACCAGTGTTAAAGACTGCGATGGAGCTGCGTATGCCACGGCAAACTGGCTGACACTGACGGCGGCGGTGCACAAATGCTGCGCAGCTAGCGCCATTCGACGGCCAACACCGCGGTTCCTGGTGTGTCCGCTGTGCCGTGCGTGTGATCATTGCTTGTACAGCCCTCTCGCAGTGTCCGGAGCAAGTATGGTGGGTCTGACACACCGGTGTCAATGTGTTCTTTTTTTCATTTCCAGGAGTGTAGAATCTCAATATCTGTACTGGTAATAGCGCCTTGCTAGGTCGTAGCAAATGTAGCTGAAGGCTATGCTAACTATCGTCTCGGCAAATCAGAGCGTAATTCTCAGTGAACCGTTCCTTGCAAAGTCGGCTGTCCAACTGGGGCGAGTGCTAGTACGTCTCTCTAGACCTGCCGTGTGGTGGCGCTCGGTCTGCAATTACTGACAGTGGCGACACGCGGGTCCGTCGTATACTAGCGGACCGCGGCCGATTTAAAAGCTACCACCTAGCAAGTGTGGTGTCTGGCGGTGACACCACACATTATACACGCATTATTTGGGTGATCTACGAGTAGTTTGCAGGTCTGTAGGGTGTGCAATACATTATTTCGGTAATTTACGAGTTGTTTGCATGTCTGTACATCAGCGTACTGCAATATTTCGGTGATTTACAAGTTGTTTGCAGCATTGTAGCCTATGTACCATGACCCTAAGCATGTCAGGGCGAGTGTTTTGTATCAGTGTA
Organism: Schistocerca cancellata; assembly: GCF_023864275.1. Classification (NCBI taxonomy): domain Eukaryota; kingdom Metazoa; phylum Arthropoda; class Insecta; order Orthoptera; family Acrididae; genus Schistocerca; species Schistocerca cancellata. The sequence continues at coordinate 573,555,616 of NC_064632.1, forward strand.
ATAAATGAACTACGTGAACTCCATCCATGAATAAATTGTTCCAAAGTAAATAAAGTACACTCCTTCCTCTCTCCAGTAGCCCAGCACAGGCCGAGTCATTTTCCCGCGATTTTTCCCCACCCCAGACTGCTAACTTGGATTACACCACAGCACTTTCTGGAGGCAGTACTGAGTACTAGGTCAGTTAGACTGCAGACCTCGTGGTGAGCACACTGGATGAAGGTACTGCCTCTAATTGTTTAAATAAAGACTTATGTCCATCCTATCCAGCACAGGCTGAGTCCTTTCTCAGCCAATTCCTGGGAAGAGGTGGCGGTCGGATGACTTAGGTTAGTGGAGGTAGCCCAGGTGACCTATTTTCCCGCCATTTTCTTAGGTTAGTGGAGGTAGCCATGGTGTGTTGTATTGTCCTACTGGAATTTGGACCTCATGCCATTTAAGGGGGGGAGGGGAGGGCAGGGGGTTAGGACAGTGGAGGTAGCCTAATTGACCTATCTTCACTCCAAAATGTGAACTTCCGCCATGACATCATTGCATAGTTGCCATATCTATCGCCGCAGCTTGGATCCGCCATCTTGAATAAATTTGGCAACAATGGAGAGTGAGTTGGTTCAAGTGGCTCTGAGCACTATAGGACTTAACTTCTAAGGTCATCAGTCCCCTAGAACTTAGAACTACTTAAACCTAACCCAAGGACATCACAGACATCCATGCCCGAGGCAGGATTTGAACCCGCGACCGCAGTGGTCGCGCGGTTCCAGACTGCAGCACCCAGAACCGCTCGGTCACCCCGGCCGGCAATGGAGAGTGGGGTAGAACATACTCTACTTCACTACTGTTGAAGATACTCAGTGATCGCAATCGCTTACGAGACTCCGCAGTCTTCTTGCCTACACTGGCCAGGAGCAGAAGTCTGCCACTAGGGCACGAGCGTAAATGAGCAGTTCTCACTACTAACAGCCCCACAATGAAGTACCGAGCTCTTGCTCTCACTACAGAGAAACCAACTGCTTGTACTTTAAGGAGTGCAATCGGCGCTGTACTAAGTAAGACAAAGGCTAGTCACTGGAAATGTTGCGAGAAACATCTCAGAGCAGCCTTGCTCTGTGATTGTCTCGCTAACCTTCTGTCGCTAGACTGTGCTGCATGAGAGAGCAGAAGGCAGTGGAAACCACTGCATTAAAGACATGTATCATGTGTCCACAGGACATGTGTCCTGTAACTGAAAAGTCTCAAGATGACCTCTCCATTGGCAAAAGATTCCGGAATAGTCCCCCATTCGCATCTCCGGGAGGGGACTGCCAAGGGGGAGGGGAGCATGAGAAAAAAAATGAATAATCAACGAAAGGGTGACGTTCTACGAGTCGGAGGGTGGAATGTCAGAAGCTTGAAAATGGTAGGGAAATTAGAAAATCTGAAAAGGGAAATGCAAATGCTCAATCTAGGTACAGTAGGGGGTCAATGAAATGAAATGGAAAGAAGACAAGTATTTCTGGTCAGATGATGATGAGGTCCCATACTCTGAGGAGCATTAGGGACGATGCGGGAAACCCACACCGCTGTACTAGGCAAGGTCCTAGTGGAGGTGGTTTGCCATTGCCTTCCTCTGACTGGAATGGGGATGAATGATGATGATGAAGACGACACAACAACACCCAGTCATCACAAGGCAGGAAAAGTCGAACCCGGGACCCTGTGCGCGGGAAGTGAGAACGCTACCGCAAGTCCACGAGCTGGTCAGATCAGTATAGGGTAATATCAACAACAGCAGAAAATGGTATAACGGGAGTAGAATCCGTTATGAACAGGGAGATAGGGCAGACAGCGTCTTACTGTGAGCAGTTCAGTGATAGGGTTGTTCTTATCAGAATCGACCATGGGCTAATACTGACAACGATGGTTCAGGAATACATGCCGACGCATCAAGCTGAAGATGAAGAGATAGAGAAAGTATATGAGGATGTTGAAAGGTAAATACAGTAAGTAAAGGGAGAAGAAAATCTGATATCATGGAGGACTGGAATGCATTTTTAGGAAAAGGAGTAGAAGAAAATGTTACAGAAGAATATTGGCTTGTGACAAGGAATTTGAGAGGAGGAAGGCTAATTGAGTTCTGTAACAAATTTCAGCTAGTAATAGCGAATACTCTGTTCAAGAATCGCAAGAGGAGGAGGTATACTTGGAAAAGGCCCAGTGATACGGGAAGATTTCAGTCAGATTACATCATGATCAGAGAGAGATTTCGAAATCAGATACCGGGTTGTAAGGCGTAGCCAGAAGCAGATGTAGACTCAGACCACAATATAGTAGTGATGAGTAGGCTGAAGTTTAAGAGGTTAGGAAGAGTCAATATGCAAAGAAGTGGGATACGGAAGTAGTAAGAAATGACGAGACACGCTTGAAGTTCTCTAAGGCTATAGACACAGCAATAAGGAATAGCTCAGTGGGCAGTACAGCTGAAGAGGAATGGACATCTCTAAAAAGGACCATCATGGAAGTTGGAAAGAAAAACTTAGGTACATGTTTTAAGACATGAGGGAAAGACTTTCATGGTACCAGATGGAGCTGTAGAGGCCAAAAACTCTAGAGGAAGGCAGAGATTGGAATACATCCAGCAGATAATTGAGGACGTGGGTTGCAAGTGCTACTCTGAGGTTAAGAGGTTGGCACAGGAGAGGAATCCGTGGCAGGCCACATCAGACCAATCAGAAGACTGATGAGCTAGAAAAAAAAAGGCATAAGCTAGCCGGTATCAACACTTTCTGTTAATAAAGAGACTGCTCTCCTAACCATCGATCTCTCTCTCTCGCTGCATTAATTAACATAATTGATGATTTTTTGTTGATAATCCTAAGATGAAAGGTGACCAAAATACCGCTAGGCGGTATCAACACTTTCTGTTCATAAAGAGACTACTATCGTAACCATCGATCTCTCTTCATATAAACTATCTGCATTAATTAACATAATTGATGATTTTTTGTTGATAATCCCTACTTGTAAGGTGACCAAAATACTGGCATCTGACAAGCGTTCAGTGTCCACAAATGCCCTTTTGGTGGAGGCACGGGAGATTCCCATGAGTAGTAGACGTCAGGTGGTGGCAGATAAATTTTACGTTCAACGTACATACTCCTGTCTATAAACGTAGACGGCATTTACCGACTATAGACGGCCTCCTATAAAGGAACTAACATTCCAGCGGTCTTTGAGGCTGGATCTCCCATCATACATTCTACACGATATTTTTCACTTTTTTCTTTATTTTAATGTGATCTCGCCAAATTCAGTGGCCAGATTCCGGTTTATTATTTTAATACGGCTAGTTAGGAAAGCGTTGATGTAAATTACAACTTCAATCGTCTCGTTACAGCTCGGTGGCCTGATTATATGTACCGATGGATCCAAAATTGCTCAAGATTAATATAATGGATGTGTTTTTCTATGCCCTCAGATCAAAGTCAGCAATGCCTTCAAATTGCCTAAAAGCGCTTCTGTTCTTACGACAGATACAGTTGTACCTTTGGAAGTACTCAGGTTGGTATACACAACTCTCATCTTACGGGAGACATTCATGAAACTGACCGAAAGTGTCCATTTACAATTTATTTTTTTATTTATTAGTACAACTCATGGACAATAAGTTACCGAAGTCTCAGTGATGAAATTGCTCCCAAAGTTTCTGAAAAATAGATAAATGTGTGACGCGACCTTCATGCCATGTCCACTTTTGAGGCAACACTTCAAAACTACCTGGTGACCAGCGATTCCATGTATAACTTTCAAGCAAACTTGCGCGGGATAGAACTAGACGCTGTAATACATACACTTTGGTTTTATAGGTCATCTTGACTGTGTTCTTTATCTTATAAACAAAAACAAACCAGCTGCTTTGTTTATAACGAAGCAGTTCTTGTTTTGATTTGTGCTACTGACAGCAATTTATGCAAGCGTTCGATTCTTTCCTCGTTCATTAATGCCACGGTCGGAAACGGTGTACAGGAAACGGAATGAACTTCGTTTGCAGAAGTTAGTGAATAATGCAAGACGTGAGAAACCGCAACAAACCAGCAATGAGGTTAGGTCGGAAACAAGAACATCTACTGAAAATGCTAGCTCGATTCCTAGCAGCTCCAGGCGAAGAGTTGTTGAAGTGAACAGCGGATAATACAGCGATGAATTTCAGTATAGTGGATTTAGATTAACTTATCTTCAGTTATTAACTGTAGGAGTGAAATTTTCTTGTGTTTACAAGACGTGTGGAGTGCTATTATTCAGTTTATATCATGGTAAGGGAGTGGGCCTGGCCACCAATCTGCCTATTGTGCACAAAGACTGTGAGGCTGATAGTTGATTCACAAGTTCTAAGTATAAAAACTGATACTGTGAAGATAATTTGAAGTTTTCCTATGGCTTGACGTGCTTTGGAGTGGGGAGAGACGGGGGTAATTTATTGGTTGGCGTAATGAACATGCCAGCCCCATGTCTGAGATTTACAATTATCAACTGTGAAATCGAAAACATAATTTCTGAAGTTTGTCAGGACAGTATGGTAGCAGCTACACTAGAAGCTACTGCAGAAAATGGCCTAGTAGAAGAGAACGATTTGAGTCATACACTCCTGGAAATGGAAAAAAGAACACATTGACACCGGTGTGTCAGACCCACCATACTTGCTCCGGACACTGCGAGAGGGCTGTACAAGCAATGATCACAAGCACGGCACAGCGGACACACCAGGAACCGCGGTGTTGGCCGTCGAATGGCGCTAGCTGTGCAGCATTTGTGCACTGCCGCCGTCAGTGTCAGCCAGTTTGCCGTGGCATACGGAGCTCCATCGCAGTCTTTAACACTGGTAGCATGCCGCGACAGCGTGGAGTGAACCGTATGTGCAGTTGACGGACTTTGAGCGAGGGCGTATAGTGGGCATGCGGGAGGCCGGGTGGACGTACCGCCGAATTGCTCAACACGTGGGGCGTGAGGTCTCCACAGTACATCGATGTTGTCGCCAGTGGTCGGCGGAAGGTGCACGTGCCCGTCGACCTGGGACCGGACCGCAGCGACGCACGGATGCACACCAAGACCGTAGGATCCTACGCAGTGCCGTAGGGGACCGCACCGCCACTTCCCAGCAAATTAGGGACACTGTTGCTCCTGGGGTATCGGCGAGGACCATTCGCAACCGTCTCCATGAAGCTGGGCTACGGTCCCGCACACCGTTAGGCCGTCTTCCGCTCACGCCCCAACATCGTGCAGCCCGCCTCCAGTGGTGTCGCGACAGGCGTGAATGGAGGGACGAATGGAGACGTGTCGTCTTCAGCGATGAGAGTCGCTTCTGCCTTGGTGCCAATGATGGTCGTATGCGTGTTTGGCGCCGTGCAGGTGAGCGCCACAATCAGGACTGCATACGACCGAGGCACACAGGGCCAACACCCGGCATCATGGTGTGGGGAGCGATCTCCTACACTGGCCGTACACCACTGGTGATCGTCGAGGGGACACTGAATACTGCACGGTACATCCAAACCGTCATCGAACCCATCGTTCTACCATTCCTAGACCGGCAAGGGAACTTGCTGTTCCAAAAGGACAATGCACGTCCGCATGTATCCCGTGCCACCCAACGTGCTCTAGAAGGTGTAAGTCAACTACCCTGGCCAGCAAGATCTCCGGATCTGTCCCCCATTGAGCATGTTTGGGACTGGATGAAGCGTCGTATCACGCGGTCTGCACGTCCAGCACGAACGCTGGTCCAACTGAGGCGCCAGGTGGAAATGGCATGGCAAGCCGTTCCACAGGACTACATCCAGCATCTCTACGATCGTCTCCATGGGAGAATAGCAGCCTGCATTGCTGCGAAAGGTGGATATACACTGTACTAGTGCCGACATTGTGCATGCTCTGTTGCCTGTGTCTATGTGCCTGTGGTTCTGTCAGTGTGATCATGTGATGTATCTGACCCCAGGAATGTGTCAATAAAATTTCCCCTTCCTGGGACAATGAATTCACGGTGTTCTTATTTCAATTTCCAGGAGTGTATAAGATCAGGTGGTAGATTCACGAAAAGGAGGCATGCATCTTTATATGGTGTATCAAGTATCATAAATATTGACACAGGTAAGGTTCTTGATGTCCAAGTTACGAGCAAGTTCAGCCACAACTGTGTACTTAGTGGAGAAAAGGTAAAAAGTCGTAACTGGCCTGAGACGTATTCTTCTTCAAGTGGTGGAATCGAGGGAACTGGTATACAAATTATATTTAAGAGATCTCTCAAGAAAAGTGGTGGCAGAAACGTTAAATATCTTGAGGATGGTGACTCCAGTGCATTCAAGACTGTGAATAAGAGCAAACCTTATGGAGAAATTTCAGTTGATAAACCTGAATGTATACGACACATCCAGGGGAGAACGGATTCTAGACTGAGAAAACTAGTCACTGAAATGAAGGGAAAAAGTTGAAAGATGGAATGGGCAGAATTGCACACAACAGACTCCCAAAGAAGATGTAGACACTATTCAAGTGTATTATTTCAAGGCTATCAGACACAACCTACCCAGTGTAAGTAACATGAGAAGTACAGCATTGGTTGCATATTTCCATGTAGTGTCAACAGATGGACATCCCATTTATCACCATTGCCGCGTTAGCTGGTGTAAATATCTACAGTCTCAGAGGGACAACGACCTCTACATTCACAAGGAGAGGCTTCCAAATTGTATCCTGGATTATGTCAAACCCACTTGCAGGTGGTGTGTTCATGGCAAAACCCAGAATCCAAATGAGTCTCTAAAGTCACTCATATGGAAACGATACCCTAAAACTACATTTTCATCTGCTACTTTTGTCAGATTGCTACTTACGATGCAGTTCTTGTATTGAATGATGAGCGCTTAGGGTGGATTAAGGTATTAGTGAGAATAGGCTTTAAGATAGGAAATTTTACTCAAGACATCTGACAAGATTAGATTTACAGCGCCTCTCTGCAGCTGAAAAGCCATTTGTTGACCTGATAATTGTAAAGAAGACAGGAAACAAGAAACCAGAAGAGAAGCCCTGAACGGGGAGAGGACCCTGAGGTCAAATCTTGGGCCTTCTGAAGAGGTGCCATAACAAAAACTTTAGCTTGAACTTAAAATTGCTTCTCCACAAAATTATGTTCTTCAAGTTAATGAACCTTTTCCTCAAAATCTATGTAGGCCAGAATTAGGAAATTTTGTTCACTTATTTCCATAAGCACAATAAAGTAAATTTTTAAATTCTGAGCTTGTGTTGCGATATGGGGCAATGTACTTGGAATTTTGTAATTTTATATTTTATGTTATTATTAATTTTATATTATAATTACAGAGTTAAAATTAAAAATTATTAAAATTTTCCTATTCATTATATTCAGAAAACCTCAAGCTTACTATATGCAGTTAAACAGAAAATTTTGTAGAAATCTCTTGAATAGTTTCTGGGAAAAAGGTACATATACTATTTTTTGAAATAATTTTTTTTAATTCCATAAGAAAAGTTGGATGTATATAATGCAAGGAAGTTAACAGTAAATATGTTAATTTCATATAAAGTTCAGGCCAAAATTTTATTGCCATATTTTCAGAATTTTGGATTAGGTGCATCTTTTAAATAGTGCGCACTTTTCATGAATATCCCTCTTAAAGATATTACTTGCGTCCTTAAAAATATTTATCACTGTGGATGGAATAAAACAACATATCGTTATAGAGAGTGTTAGTGGTATAAGTTAAGGTATTTCTATTGGTGACTCAGGACAGAATACTGAACAACACTATATCAGCATTGAAGCATTTGCAGACTAATAATTGTAGCTATTGGAGTAGATTGGTTAATGCCTCCAAGTGTGACAAGAGCAAGCAATTAATGCTTATTCTCTCCTGGGCAGCGGGTCAGGTGTTTAAGTGTGAACGCATGGATGCAAAACGATTAGTCTTAGCTGACATTTGTATTCCAGTTAACGGTGCAGTAACACCAGTGCAGAAAACATCAGGAAGTAAATTAATCACTAAGCAGGTCGAAAGATTCTATTCACTCACTCATCGAGCAGTCTGGGACAGCAATAGTAGACAGCAAAGGATCAGATGAAGTTTAAATTTCATGATTAAGATATCGCTCACTTAAGAGTCGTTTGACTGCCGTACAGACTCCCGCGTGTACAACGTAGAAACTGGCACTCATGGCGTAGAGAAGTAACAGATACAGTTTAAAATAAGTAAATCACCAGGTCCAGATAGGAACCCAGTTCAGTTTTACAGAGAGTTCTCTACAGTTTTGGCCCCTTACTTAGTCTGCATTTATTGCGAATATCTTGTCCAGTGGAAAGTCCCAGGTGAATGAAAAAAGTGCAGGTGTTTCCATTATATAATAAAGGTAGAAAAACTGCCCCACATAATTACAGACCAATATCCTAGAGAGGTTGCATGCCACTTTCTCACTTTAACAACACTGTCAGTCAGGTTAACGTTCATATTTTAGGTGTTCCCTAGTACTGCATTTGGTATGTGTGGCTTATAAATATTTACATGAGGAAGTTAGGGTCAAAATGATCTGATAACTGCATCTGTAAACTGTAGATAACTTGTTCCCGGCAGACCATAGTGGAAGCTATGAAGAACAGGGAGAGACATGGATTGGGGACCATCAATTCTGAGTGCAGCGACCAGGCTGTGTGAGTCATTCTGGGAAATACCACTCAATGGATCGTACTTAGAGAGGGACTTCTGACTGTACACACTCCTCTTTCTGCTTAGTGTCGGACAGGAGGGCGCCAGTGCACAAAACAAAAGGCCACGCGGCCATTTGGAGGGAAGTAGACGGAGGAAGCCATTTGAGAGAGACTGCTGTAAAGCGAGCCTCTGTGCAAATGGTGGGAAGGTCATAAAACTCCTCATGTTAGAAGCTCGGACGATACAGACAGAGCGGCTGGTGCATGTGTTTAGTGGAGGCAATACAGTAACTTCCCTGACGCAGGAAATCGCCATGTTCTTTTAGTGAGTGGCAAAAACATATATATTTCATGCACTCACCTGTCTGGGAAGTTTAACTGCATTCTTTTAGAAATTGGAAATGGTCGGCCTGAAAACATTATATCCCTCCATAAATGGGGGTCTGTGTTCCCGTCAAGGTAGATTTTTTTGCCAAAGCATGACCTAGTTTACTGTGAGGACAACGCCTTCCTAATCTAAAATGTTCTTCTTTGAGATTTGGAGTTGCTGACTGGCTCCTCTCAGAATATGCAAAGCGGAGGTTTGCTCCTGCAGCGTGGGAACCCTGATGCTGTTCTGAATTGGCTATCAGGCCAACAGAACATCCAAGAGAGGAAATTCAATGAATAGAGGATAGTTCGATTGGTTTGTGCAATGTGGAGACGGTTTCGTGTTTACTAATTCGATTCCTGTACAGAGGCTTGGTGGAAAGGGCTGGTGATTGTTTGCTTGCTTCATCTTCTGGTCTTCTCCTTTGGAGGACTACGGGTCTTTCCCTAGTGGGTGAGACTTGTGGTCTGTATGTTGTGGTGGACTGAGAGACAGTGGCAGTTTCCAACTCTGCCACAGTGGAACTGGAACTGCATATCACCTCAGATACATCATGTGTTACCAGGCTGAACTTGTTCGTCCTGAGTCGGCCGTCTGACGTTTGACAAATTCACCATGCACCGTCATGCCTGAGAGTCAAAGTGGTTTGGGCAGACCGTGGAATGTGTGCACCTCAAGTGAAATCTGCCGGGATTTCAGGGCTACGATAGTGGAGTTTACCGTGTTCTGATAATCAGAACACCAGAGCGCATAGTTTGCAAATTTTCGTGTATGTGTCAAACATTACAGCTGTGTTAATGCACAGTTCCTCACCCACAGGACGCCATTTTTTGATGCCCCTGCATCACGGTGAAAGGGCAAAATACTGCTGCATCGGAATAGGTGTTTAAATGATATTCACAACACTGTTCTCAGGTGAACCGTAGTTTGTGGAATACTTGGTCGAAGTGATTCCATTTGAGTAGCGCTGGGCCTCACGGTGGATTCATGTAATCAAATTCAGATTGCGTTGTAAATGCGATTAATTCAGGGAAGAATTTGTATAGCTCCCACCCCAATGTATGCTTTACCAATCACCATCCCGTTTCTGATTTTTGGTTTCACTTTTTCTGTCAGATTTATCAGCTTGTTGTAGTTACAAAAGCATTAATGAAACTTGTCATTACTTTCTAAACTTAAATGCACCACTGTTTTCATTCATACTCCCTCATCTATTCACTGTTTCTATGTCATTGTAGTGGTACATGGGCACACTAGCAAATTAAGGTTCTATTTTATTAAATTAATTGATGTGATTATTAATTTGAGTTCTGAAAGTGACCACAGGCTTGGACAACAAAAGTGCTACAAGTAAATTTGCTAATCCAAATACAAAAGTTACAGGTGTAGCTCATGATTTGAAGGTTATTGAGAAGATAATTCTTCTCTTTATATAAAACTAAAACATTTAGCATCAGTCAGACACATATTTATGATTAAAGCAAGTGACAGCTTGTATCCTTAACATTGGTTTGCTGCAGAATTCTTGAACACATTTTGAGTTCGAACGTAATACATTTCCCTTAGACAGAAAAGCTTCTGTCCACAAATTAGCACAGATTTAGAAAGGATCACCCGTGCGAAAATCAGCTTGTCTTTTTCTCACATGGTATCTCACAAACCGTGAATGGAGGACAACAGGCAGTTTCCATATTCTCCGTTTCCAGAAATCATTTGACACGGTGTCCCACTGCGGATTGTTGAAGAAGGCCAAGCATATGGCTTAGGTTCCCAAATATGCGAGTGTCTCGAAGACTTTTTAAGTAATAGGACCCAGAATGAGGTCCTCGATGGAAAGTGTTTATGAGAGAAAAAGTATCGGCAGTGGTGCCCCTGATAAGTGTGGTAGGCCCGCTTTTATCCTCTATATACGTTCATGACTTGACAGGTAAGGGAGAGGCAATTTTTGGCTGTTTGCTGATGATGCTATAGAGTACAGGAAGGCGTCGTCGTTGAATGACTGCAGGAATATACAAAACGAATTAGACAAAAACTGCAGTTGGTGGCCGCGCGGGATTAGCCGAGCGGTCTGAGGCGCTGCAGTCATGGACTAGGCTCTGAGCACTATGGGCGGAGGTTCGAGTCCTCCTTCGGGCATGGGTGTGTGTGTTTGTCCTTAGGATAATTTAGGTTAAGTAGTGTGTAAGCTTAGGAACTGATAACGTTAGCAGTTAAGTCCGATAAGATTTCACACACATTTGAGCATTTTTTGCAGTTGGTGTGATGAGTGACAGCTAGTTCTATAGGCAGAAAATGTAAGTTAATGCGTGTGTGTAGGACAAATAGAACTCTAATGTTCGAATCCAGTATTAGCAGGAGGCAGCTTGATGTTTTCCCTTTCGATTAAATAGAGTATTTAGGCCTAACGTTGCAAAGCGATACGAAATGGAATGAGCACGTGAGGTTGGTAGCAGGGAAGGCAAATGTTCGACTTCATTCTATTGTGAGCATATTGGCAAAGTGCAGCTCATCTACTGTATAAAGGAGATGGCATCCAAAATCTTACTGTGTCCTATTCTTCAGCATTGTTCAAGTGTTTGGGATCTCCACCAGGTTGGATTAAAGGAAGACTTCGAAGCAATTCAGAGGTGGGCTGCTACATTTGTTACCAGTAGGGCCGGCCAGAGTGGCCGAGCGGTTCTAGGCACTACAGTCTGGAACCGCGCAACAGCTACGGTCGCTGGTTCGAATCCTACCTCGGGCATGGATGTGTGTGATGTCCTTAGGTTAGTTAGGTTTAAGTAGTTCTCAGTTCTATGGGACTGATGACCTCAGAAGTTAAGTCCCATAGTACTCAGAGCCATTCTAACCATTTATCAGTAGGTTTGATTAATGTTGTGTACAACTTTATGGTACAGCAACTGCAGTTATAGGAAAACGGGACAGAATGATCAGCGAACAAGTTAACACAGTAAACAGAACATTTACTTAACTTGTATTTCTACAAATATACAAAGATTCATTAAAAATAATGTAGCAAGAAACAGGTCCATCTGTTCAAATATGGGACTTAATATCTGAGGTCGTCAATCCTCTAGAATTTAGAACTACTTAAACCTAAGGTTAGTTAGGTTTAAGGACATCCCACACATCCATGCCCGAGGCAGGATTCAAACCTGCGACCGTAGCCACAACGGCCGGCTAGGTCCATCTGTAAAATAGCAACAAGGATGAGGCTATCTGAAGTATGGCACGAATAGCCATGACTAGGCGGCATCTGCATGATGTCATGTAGCAAAGAGGCTCCAAGTGCAAGTGGGGTGTCTGACTGCCGCCAGCCAACCTATATTGCGGCGGCAGAGGGCGCTCATGGCACAGAGCTACTGTAGGACTGGCTCAGCATGCATGCTCCATTGAATCCGCTATATCTAGCACTTTTGCTATCAGCGTCTGACGAAATCTTACAGTTCCATTGTCAACTTGAGATTCCTGCAGTGCGGTATCGATGCTTGATACCAAGTCAATCGCCATAAAACCTTCTCACCATCGTTGTGTGGTGTAGATGAGCGAAATACGACAGGAGAAAGGGCTTGATGGAGGTGGCAATGAGGGAATGGGGACTGAAGTTGAGGCTGTTGCTGAGCTCTCGCTTACACCCTGCATACGCCCTAAGCCCGCCCAGGAACACCAGGCAGAAGGCACCCACTTCCAGAGACAGAGAGGCAAACGGAGACATAGGTATGTCGACGACTGCAGAGGGTCTCGAGACCGCACTTGGGACAGCCACCTAGACGACGGTGGCTCTCGAGGCGGCGACGACCGTCAAAAGGACGTCGATTTCCATCAGCCCCAAGATTGGAGACAGCAGCGTGCGGTCTGCGGGAGCCATGCAGTGTGGGCTGCTGTCCACGCGCAGGTACGGAATCTAGAAGCGTAGAGCCTGTGACAGAGCCCCACAGTTCAAATAGACGAATTTGAATCTTGCGGCATCGCAGCAGTCCTCTCGATCCCTGCAGGAGAGACATAGAACGTACAAGAAAATGTTTGATGTTGCCTCGATCACAACAAAAAAAATGGTTCAAATGGCTCTGAGCACTATGGGACCCAACATCTTAGGTCATAAGTCCCCTAGAACTTAGAACTACTTAAACCTAACTAACCTAAGGACATCGCACACACCCATGCCCGAGGCAGGATTCGAACCTGCGACCGTAGCAGTCCCGCGGTTCCGGACTGCAGCGCCAGAACCGCTAGACCACCGCGGCCGACTCGATCACAACACACCTGTCTCTAATACTATCTGTAAAAGACCAAATCGTTGTGTGATGTTTTGCCTGTCACGAAAGAGTGCAGCAGATGGAGCAGTAGATGAAGCATGGTGCGATGGCGCTGTCCGTTTACCAACTCTTCCGGCGATAGTCTGTTGCATGGCTGGGTGCAGTAGGGAGACAAGAATAGCAACAGAGGTTGATACCACAGGTGCGAGGCGTGAAGTTTGTCCGTCTGTTGGTTAAACTCTTGTACAAAGTGTTCAGCTTTGCCGCTCGACTGCAGATGGAACGGTGCACTCGGTTGATGCGGAAGGTATTTGAGAACTGTTCAAACTCGGCAGCAACGAACAGAGATCGCAGAGATGTGCTGCCCGTCATAATCGCTTCAGACAATCTCTCAAACCAAAGATCGATAACAAAGCCTGGATAGTGGAACGAGCCATAGTAGAGTGCAAAGGAACCATGAACGAAAATTTGCCGAAAGCATCAACGATGATGAGCCAACGTGTATTCCAGTAAGGACCTACGAAATCCAAGTGCAGATGTTGCCAAAGAGTATTCGCACTTTAGTAATCATCTACAACCGTATTGTGACTTTTTATTTGTTGAGTGAGTCGCGCAATTGTAATATACTGCACCTGCATGTGCGAGGATGGCGACTGCCGGATTTCCGATATTGTTACCTATATGTTTGGAACCCAAGATGGTGGACGTAATCCACATGGGCAGTCTGCCTGTCTTCCACATCACTTGTGCTAAGTTTAGAACCCAAGAGTCCACTTGTACTAAGTATAAAATGGTAGGATATTAAAAAAAATACCGGTTTGAAATCACAGGAATTTGAAAAATCCACTGCCGCAGCCTCCATGGTTGCCGTGATGTTTGAAAATTTCGCCACTAAGCTGCCATAAGTATAAAATGTTCTAGCCCTGTGGCGCAGCATGTTTACACAATTACTTCAAATGGTTCAAATGGCTCTGAGCATTATGGGACTTAACATCTTAGGTCATCAGTCCCCTAGACTTAGAACTACTTAAACCTAACTAACCTAAGGACATCACACACATCCATGCCCGAGGCAGGATTCGAACCTGCGACCGTAGCGGTCGCGCGGTTCCAGACTGAAGCGCCTTTAACCGCGTGGCCACACCGGCCGGCTACACAATTACTCTCACTGCCGCACTGCCAATGCGTGTGTAGTAGGATAGGACAGGAACGTTAGTTTAAATAACTCTTGGCCCGTGCCCCACCAAAGACCACACACAGAGATCTCCTGCGGCCAAAATGTCCGACCACCGGCACGGCAACTGCTGGGCGCTGCTCTGCCACAAATCTCGGCGAGCAGTCGCAGGGTCGCGCCGCTGGCCCATAGTCGCAGCGCCTCCAACGGCCTCCGGATGCAACCCACCTTCTCTTCTTTGTTCGACAGATTCTAATGCCTGCAGGGCGTGCAACTTGATTCTTACTTCCTTTTACAGCTTTGTTTAGACTTGCCTTTCAGCTATTCTTGATGGTCTTAGTATACTCATGGTCATAAATTGAGGATTATGCTGATACATGGTGAAACAAGGCTCAGGTGGGCGGTTTCGGGGTTAAATCACCTCGGGGTATGACCATGCGGTGCATTATACCTGCGGTCGTCGAACGGTGGCGTAGGCAGCAGTCCACATACGCAGATGTGTGTTGCTGCATGTCAGAGCAGGTTGCAGCGAGTAAGTGTGCAGACGTTTTCAGACGTGCTAATGGCGACTGTGTGTTGAAAATGGCTCAAAGAACACATATTTATGACGTTATGAGGAGTAGAATGCTAGGGCGACTGGAGGCTGGTCGAACACAGCAGGTCGTTGCACTGGCCCTCTGTGTGCCACAAAGTGTGATCTCAGGATTATGGCAACGATTCCAGCAGACAGGAAACGTGTCCAGGTGCTACGGTACGGGACGTCCACAGTGTACAACACCACAAGAAGACCGATATCTCACCATCAGTGCCCACAGACGGCCACGGAGTCCTGCAGATAGCCTCGCTTGGGACCATACCGCAGCCACTCACAGTCTACAGACGACTGATCAGACATGGTTCATTCGCCCGGAGACCTGCAAGGTGCATTCCACTGACCCCTGGTCACAGGAGTGCCCGTAACGCCTGGTGTCAAGAACACCGTACATGGTCATTGTAACACTGATCCCAGGTTATATTCACGGATGACTTCAGGTATAGCCAGTGATTCTCGCCTGCTCTTCGTGTGGTCTGAGCCAGGAAGCAGATACTAACCCCTTTATGTCCTTGAAAGGGAACTGTATGGAGGTCGTGGTTTGATGGTGTGGGGTGGGATTATGGTTGGTACATGTACGCTCCTGCATGTCTTTGACAAAGGAACTGTAACAGGTCAGGTGTATCGGGACGTCATTTTGCACCAGTTTGTCCGCCTTTTCAGGGGTGCAGTGGGTCCCACCTTCCTCCTGATGGATGATAACACACGGCTCCTCCGAGCTGCCATCCTGAAGGAGTACCTTGAAAAAGAAGATATCAGGCGAATGGAGTGGCCTGACTGTTCTCCAGACCTAAACTCCGTCGAGCACGTCTGCGATGCTCTCGGTCGACGTATCGCTGCACGTCTTCAAACCCCTAGCACACTTCAGGAGCAACGAAAGGCACTGGTGCAAGAATGGGAGGCTATACCCCAGCAGCTGCTCGACCACCTGATCCAGAGTATGCCAACCCTTTGTGCGGCCTGTGTACGTGTGCATGGTGATAATATCCCATATTGATGTCGGTGTATATGCGCAGGAAACAGTGACGCTTTGTAGCACATGTCTTTCGGGACGGTTTTCTCAACTTATCACCAATACCGTGGACTTATAGATCAGTGTCGTGTGTGTTCCGTATGTGCCTACGCTGTTTGCGCCAGTTTTGTGTAGTGCCACGTTGTGTGGCACCACATTCTGCAATTATCCTTAATTTATGAGCATGAGTGTAGTCAGATGTTGTTCTTCTATCTTGATGAACACTTTTTGATTTCTTCCACCAACTGTTCTTATGATCTTCACTCCATAGACTGGACTTATACAGCTTTTCACAGTAGTCTCTTCTCCAAAAGTCTTTTCATTTATGCGTAATCTACATCCTCTGACATGCTAATGTAGAGGGTAACAAACGACAGGTCTGCTGTGACTCTGCGTTTAGACCACGGGTGGGCGAACGGCGGCGATTGGCCTGTGGAACGAATTCGTGCGATAAAGAGTGAGTGGCTGCAGAATTTTTCAACGGGAGTTTTTCAGACAGCTACTGTGAAACTTCGTAAGTAAAGGGACAATGTTCACGACGCGTGAATAAGTGTAAAAATCTGAAGATGCGGTAGACATAAAATGAATCTACTCTCAGAAACATATGTTTTGTGGGGCACTTTGTTGACGCGGTGTGTCAGAAAAGGAATCGACACCCATATCGGTGCGTTACTCTATAAACATTAATGTCACGGACGCTACAGTTTTGACAGCATTCGCTGAGAAAACTGCTATCTCGTCACGTGATGAGACGGCCCCCGAGCTTTATTACGTACGACGATCAGCCCCGCAAGTCAACACAAGTTTCCCTTGCCTATATTAGATGGTAACTGTGGCTCGAAGTTGTCAGATGTGCTTAGAAAAGGAGTACCTGGCCAGGTCTGCATGTGCAGTGACAACCGAGTGACAATGGACCGGCCATCAAGCAGTGATGGGTCGCCGCTGCTGTCATTCAAGAAATGAAATTACGTATATGCAACTTCAGTTATTGTTCTGTATAATTTGCTGACATGATCCTCTTATGCTGCACCAGAGCAAAATGGCTCTGAGCACTATGGGACTCAACTGCTGTGGTCATCAGTCCCCTAGAACTTAGAACTACTTAAACCTAACTAACCTAAGGACATCACACACACCCATGCCCGAGGCAGGATTCGAACCTGCGATCGTAGCAGCAGCGCGCCTCCGGAATGGAGCGCCTAGAACCGCACGGCCACCGGGGCCGGCGCACCAGAGCATTTCTTTTATTGAAATTAACGTAAAAACTGATTGAATATTTAAAAAGAGAGATAGAAAGAAGATGAGGTAGAGAGTGTGTAGCGTTTGTTCGATAAATTATTTAACATGTGTCCAGTACTTCTTGGTTTTTATTCATAGCTGGAAGATATTAATGTGACAATAACAAACTGAGGTAATTAGTCTGCTGATTAATAATCAGTGTAACGTTAAGTTTATTTGAAAATATTTACGTATAGTCATAATTATTTCTTGTAAGCGGTAGAGCCTCTGAGAACTGGAACTTTGTTTTTCGTGTTCGGAAGAAGTTTACCAAGTACGCTGTTAGAAGCAGGACAAAGTCATTGACAGTTTCAATTAAATATCCGTTGTGTCTACTTGTCTATTTGAATATCAAGATTTCAATGTAAGCAGTTTCATCTGAGTGGTAGTTGAATTACTCTGTGAGCACTCAGGATTGGGAGTGTGGAAACAGCAGACGGTTTAAATAATGCTACACTACTAACCATTATATTTGCTACACCAACAAGAAATGCAGATGATAAACGGGTATTCAATGGACGAATATATTATACTAGAACTGACTTGTGATTACATTTTCACGCAATTTGGGTCCATAGATCCTGAGAAATCCGTACCCAGAACAACCACCTCTGGCCGTAATAACGGCCTTGATACGCCTGGGCATTGAGTCAAACAGAGCTTGGATGGCGTGTACAGGTACAGCTGCCCACGCAGCTTCAACACGATACAACAGTTCATCAAGAGTAGTGACTGGCGTACTGTGACGAGCCAGTTGCTCGGTCACCATTGACCAGACGTTTTCTATTCGTGAGAGATCTGGACAATGTGCTGGCCAGGGCAACAGTCGAACATTTTCTGTATCCAGAAAGGCTCGTACAGGACCTGCAACATGCGGTCGTGCATTACCCTGCTGAAATGTAGGGTTTCGCAGGGATCGAATGAATGGTAGAGCCACGGGTCCTAACACATCGGAAATGTAACGTCCACTGTTAAAAGTGCCGTCAATGCGAACAAGAGGTGACCGAGACGTGTAACCAATGGCGCCCCATACCATCACGCCTGGTGATACGCCAGTATGGCGATGACGAATACACGCTTCCAATGTGCGTTCACCGCGATGTCGCCAAACACGGATGCGACCATCATGATGCTGTGAACAGAACCTGGATTCATCCGAAAAAATGACCTTTTGCCATTCGTTGACTACACCATCACAGGCGCTCCTGTCTGTGATGTAGCGTCAAGGGTAACCGCAGCAGTGGTCTCCGAGCTGATAGTCCATGCTGCTGAAAACGTCGTCGAACTGTTGGTGCAGATGGTTGTTGTCTCGCAAACGTCCCCATCTGTTGACTCAGGGATCGAGACGTGGCTGCGCGATCCGTTACAGCCATGCGGATAAGATGCCTGTCATCTCCACTGCTAGTGATACGAGGCCGTTGGGATTCCGTATTACCCTCCTGAACCCACCGATTCCATATTCTGCTAACAGTCATTGGATATCGACCAACGCGACCAGCAATGTCGCGATACGATAAACCGCAATCGCGATAGACTACAATTCGACCTTTATCAAAGTCGGAAACGTGATGGTACGCATTTCTTCTCCTTACACGAGACATCACAACAACGTTTCACCAGGCAACGCCGGTCAACTGCTGTTTGTGTATTAGAAATCGGTTGGAAATTTTCCTCATATCAGCACGTTGTAGGTGTTGCCACCGGCGCCAACCTTATGTGAATGCTCTCAAAAGCTAATCATTTGCATATCAGATCGTCTTCTTCCTGTCGGTTAAATTACGTGTCTGTAGCACGTCATATTTGTGGTGTAGCAATTTTTATGGCCAGTATTGTAGCTAAGTACCCAGTGTTGCCCAGGTATGTATGTATTCCAGTTCTGTTAGTCCATTTTCTCCTTCTCCTCCACCGCCTCTCTCTGTACAGCTCGACCCCCCCATCTCTACCCATCTCCTCCTATCATCTATGTGTTCATCTCCTCTTCCATTTCGCTGTCCGTTTCCTCCTCCCAGTCTCTCTGACAATATCGTTATCCTCCTCCCTATTTCAGTGTACCACCTCCTCTCCTCCTCTGTCAGTCTTCTCCTCTTTCTTTCCTCTGTCTCTCTTCCTCCCACTCCCTCTCCGTCTCCTCCTCATTCCCTCCTTAGCTCACCACGCCCCCCCCCCCCCCCTCTCTCGGTCCATATCGCCCTCTTTACTTCCTCTGTCCATCTCCTTCTCCGTTCTCCACCAACCCCATATCTGTGCTCATCTCATCCTTTCACCTGTCTGTCTGTCTATCTCCTCCTCTCCCTTCTCTCCCCAATTTACGACTCCCACCTCAACAGCAAGCTGTTGGTTCTTACTGCCATGGTACTTCTTTCCAGATAGTAATTGTTGTGTGTATTAAATTTGGTTGAAACCGAACCAGGGGTTTAGATGGTGTTTTCTTACCCATGGCTTTTCCCGAATACCCACTTGTGACAAGTATTTCCCAAACATTTAACATATTTAAAACGTATTTGTACACATTTTTCACCTGTGTCTCTAGCGAATTTCGCCCTGTAGTTTAGTTTCCACACAGTTCATTGTTTATGACGTCACATCTCCTGAACTATTTGTTGTATAACGATATAATTTTGTTGGTACATTCAGTGGATTATGTGGCTACTGTCTGTGAAATTTGTTGTGAATAGAGTTAGTAGGAAAGAAGTAATAAATTTAAACGTCATGCATGATGTAGCAGTTTTTCATGCATAGCAGTGTCTATGATGCCATACTCCTGAACTACAATGATATAATTTTGAACGTTTGGGCGAACTTGTTCAACTTTACCATTAGAATGAGAGTGAAAAGGAGCAGTAGTTACACGGTGTGCGCCGTTATTGGCAAAAAACTATTCAAAATCGTTTGATGTGAACTGTCTATGGTCTGTTATCAAAGATAAGAACATTGGGAGGACCTTAGAGCAAAAGAAAAAAAAAGGACAAACCTGATATAGTACTGGAACAATGTCATTGGGGCAACAAAAAGAAGTTTCAAATGGTTCAAATGGCTCTGAGCACTATGGGACTTAACATCTGAGGTCATCAGTCCCCTAGACTTAGAACTACGTAAACCTAACTTACCTAAGGACATCACACAGATCCATGCCCGAGGCAGGATTCTAACCTGCGACCGTAGCAGCCGCGTGGTTCTGGGCTGAAACGCTCGACCACAGCGGCCGGCTACTCTATTTGTCATCCACCACCAACCATCTACTGTTCGATAATGGACCAGTGAAATCAATATTCAAGCATTGCCACAGTCCAGAAGGACTGCTCACTGGGAAAACCATTGTGGCGGAGAAAATTGATGCTGCACAGAAACTGTGCAATGAGAGGTCATTTGCTGAATTTGGGCGGCCGTGCTCTGCCAAATACAACGACGTCAGATGAGGTGCTTTGTACAAATGGTGCCCCCCAGCGACATTGGTGCAACAAAGACAAAACTTCCTGCTGGAAGAAGTGAGTAATCACAACCCATGCACTGTGATGCTCTGTGTGTAGCAACAGAACAACTGACCAAATGTGTAGCGTGTTTTGATGCGAAAATTGGTGATACACCAGTGGGTGGGGAATTTCTTTCAAACTACATGGCCACCCTTGGCGCACGTATTGCAGAACTACCCAAAGAGCCAGGTCAGAAGTAGTCGCTCCAGAAATGTGGCGAATGTCAAAAGGAAAATTTGAAGAATTTAAATCTCTTGAGTGTTAAGTTGTTAGTGTGATCCCTCAGACGAACCAAACACTGTGTTGATACCAACCGGTAACTGAGACAACAAGTCAGCGTTTGAATGTGGTGGAGTAGATCCATATAGCATCTTGTGTTCATAAGTACACAATAACAGAGCCCAACGTTGCAATTTTTGCGCTGTCTGTGGTGGGACAGGTTTAGCTGGAGTGAACAAAGCCATTAAATGTTCATGATCTTTAATAAAATAGACCTATCGCCTGTAGTTATACCATAGGCAATGACGACAGCCTCTTTTTCAAATTGACCATAGATGCACCGCACTTCGTTGAGAGTTTCTGAGGCAAAAGAAGTGGGC
The DNA here is from genome assembly GCF_023864275.1 of Schistocerca cancellata. Classification (NCBI taxonomy): domain Eukaryota; kingdom Metazoa; phylum Arthropoda; class Insecta; order Orthoptera; family Acrididae; genus Schistocerca; species Schistocerca cancellata. The sequence goes on from NC_064632.1 coordinate 573,577,053, forward strand.
GTATCACACAACGTAATCCTAAGGGACGCCACTGCTCCATTCTCATAAGAAGACGTAGAAACAGCTAACATAACAGGTTTAGCTGGATCAAAATGAGTTAGACAATGACAGCTCAACAAAGCAAGCTGAAATGCGTCGTCACATTTTTGGGACCATACAAAGGCAACACCTTTCCGATGCAGCTCGTTCGTAAAGCAGCAGCTTGTGCAGCAATAGTAATAAATTTAAGGTAACAGATTAATTTCTCTGTGAGTGCTGTAGCCCCTTGATGTTACAGGATACCGGCAATCCTTTAACTGCAAACAACTTCGACTGAGCAGGATGTGCATTGACAACATCTCCTAAACATTTAGGTTGTTCATGGAATAAGGTGCACTTTTCCTTGACACACTTTAAGGCAGCCTCAGTGAGAATTCAGTGTAATTTTTGCCACATGTTGAACAGATGTACGACCTGCAACAACTACATCATCGAGAGAGTTCATACATGAAGGAACTTTGGCTGTTAAATGTTCCAGGAAACAGTGAAAAATAGCAGGAACTGAAGCACTTCTGAATGGTAATCTTGGAATCTGGAACAATCCCAGGTGAGTGTTGGTCACAAAATATTGCTTGAACTGTTCATCCAGTGATAACTGTAGATATGGTTCACATAAATCAATCAACAAAGTAATCTATCCTGTCCCAATTTGACCATTAATTCCTCTGGTCATGGGAGAGCATAGAAAGCCACTATAGTTTGTGTCTTTAACGTGGCTTTGAAATTAGGTCTTGGACATAAACATCGTGATGGCTTTCAAGTATTACCACTGTAGATACCTATTGGGTTGCAGAAATGAGTTGTATCACCCCATTGTCCTTCCATTACTCCAGCTTCTTAGCAACCGGCTTACGTATAGCATGGGGAATAGGCCTCGTGGTTGTGCATTATCTTTATCAGTAATGTGCACTTTAAAATCCTTAGCCTTTCTTAATCCTTGTTCAAAAAGTCCACTGTACTCATTGCAGAAGTCACAAACAAGAGTGTGAGACGTGGAAACGCTGAGTTGTAATACACTATCTTGCATGCACAGGTTGAACAAATCAAACAATTCTAAGCCAAAAATTTTAGCACTGTTTCTAGGACATAGTACATGGAGTAAAAACACACTTCATGAACCCACGAAAAGTTACTGCAAGCTGTACATATCTAGCACTGTATTTCGTATCTGTTATAAGCGAACAAAACAGAATTATGGTTTTGTAACAATGAGGTACCGAGCATACCATAGGTGTCTTCATTGATTATGGAAACAGACATACCTATGTCTATGTCTAGTCTTGTGAGACACTTTTAATTAGTCAAAAAGTCTACACATCTAATACTAATATTTCGTCTCTGTTATAAGCAAACAAAATAAAAGTATGGATTCGTAGCAATGGGTACCGATGATACCATACGTGTCTTCATTGTCTATGGAAACAGACACACCTGTGCCAAACTGAAATTTAAGTCTTGTGAGCCACTCTTAATTAGACAAAAAGCTTGTTTTCCTATCTGTGGACTATAGCATAAGGTTTCCACTAAGCAGAAAAACGAGACCTCTTTTGCTTCTGTCACGCTGTATTGTCCATGACAACATGAACTTGCTGATAGCCACTCTATGGTTTCTCGTCAGACTGGCGCCATGCCTGGCGGCATTGTAGACAGACGGTCTGGTTATGACGTTTTTTACCATACGTGAATCACTGTGTGTCACGACAAAAACATGCTTATCCGCCATGAGCAAAAAAACACTGCGGACAAGAATTCCTCGTCTTAGTCTGAAGTACATCTCATGCATAACATGACCAAAAGGTTTTAGCTTCACCTTAGCCCTATTTTATTAACTTCAACATTAACTGTATACCGAGGACCTAGTGCGCTACGGACAAGTGAAACAGGCGGAATCTCAAAATCAACTTCAGCTGTGCCCACAATACTTGGAGACTGTACAGTTGACATAACTGTTTTCACTTGAATAATGATATTAAAACCAACAGCTGTATTGTAATCCAACGTCTTTTATATAAAACCTATCAGGTTCGACGCCAAAAAGCGTCATCAAGGTACGAATCGCAACTGCAAAGAGCAACGGAGCCTTCAAACGGAAACAATAAAATTTACTAAGCATGTCCAGATGTGTGTGAAATGTTATGGGACTTACCTGCTAAGGTCATCAGACCCTAAGCTTACACACCACTTAACCTAAAATATCCTAAGGACAAACACACACACGCATGCCCGAGGGAGGACTCGAACCTCCGCCAGGACAAGCCGCACAGTCCATGAGTGCAGCGCCTCAGACCGCTCGGCTAATCCCATGCGGCTACGAAGCATGTACGCCAGCATGTACAACAAAAAAAAAAGTCGTGTGCAGCGGAGCCAAAATCAACTGGATTCCGTATCTTCGTAGCAGTAACAAGCCCACCAACGGTCAGACGACAACTGTCTTCGATGGATTACCAGAGACGTGTTTTCAACTCCGGGTCTGGAAATTTTATGGCAGCAGCACGTTCTACGTGGTTACATTACGTAGCATGATATTATTATAATTTTGTCTGCAAGAACACTTAAACCTGCAATGTCTTGTTAACCCTTTAAGTTCAGCAATCTCCTGTTTTCATGATTGTCCGGGATGCTGCGCAAGACGAAAGAAATTAAATCTCGCCACAGTGACATAAATCTGTGTGTCGTAACGCTCGTCGATTTTTACAACGATTTCTTCGTAATCGACACCTTCTGGACGAGAGCCGGGAAACAATTTCAGACATAGAAATAGGCGTCGGCTTCGAGAGTGAACAAAGAGAATTCAAGCGCGCCATTCCGTTAATGCTGTAGGCGGAGGAATGTGCTTGCAGTTTAGTGCGACATTCCGACCAATTCCCTTCCTTCCAGATGTGCGGGGGAAACTTCGGTGCAGCCGTTGGCTGCAGTGATGCCTGTTGTGAGAGTGGTTTCGTTATTTATTGAACATTGAGCAGCAGTCGTTCAATCTGCTGCGCCTGAAACTGAACAGCTTCGTTTAAAGATAATTCACGAGAAGGATCAAAAATGTTGAAACACTTTTGATTAGATCCAATAACACAAAAATAATTGTTGCTGTGAGTAGCGGAACACGAAGCACGTTCATAGAGGCAGGCGAAGGTGGAATTCAAGCCAAAATTTCCCCTTAGCTATTTTTATACATGGCAAACGAAGAAACGCACTTGAACAAACTTGAGAACCAGACTCTCGCCATTTTTATATGTCGTAGCAAGCCTAGATGTCAGTTCAATGGGTTTTACATCTGGAGGAGGTCGAGTAGACAAAAAATAAATAAATAAATAAATAAATAAATAAATAAATAAAAAATAAAAAATAAATAAAAAATATGGCATTTCAGTCTTTGTCTGCTATTTTTTATTTTCAATGAGCGGTTTCAGGCTAGCTGCCCGTCTTCAGATCATATATTGCAGTTTCAGAGTAACCTGTCAGTACAGAACTATTGGTTTGCTGCCATGTTAGTTATGACAGCGAACCAATAGTTCTGTACTGACAGGTTACTCTGTAACTGTAACATATGATCTGAAGATGGGCAGCTGGCCTGAAACCGGTCATTGAAAATAAAAAAAATAGCAATCAAACACTTAAATGCCATATTTTTATTCAAAGAACGATCGCGGCAATCCCAATTAGACAATCATGTCTAGTTTTGATACACTCTAAGACAGGAAAAAAAAAATAGGAAACGACGCACCACGAAGGAATTATTCGAATGTGACGGAAATCGGTAGATGTGATGCGCATGTACAGACATACAAATGTTTACAGTTTCATAAAAATTAAATGACGTATTCCAAATAAAAAGAACTTTGTAAGTAGGCTGTTTATGTTTTCTTATTGGCAACGTTACGTAGCGCTCTATATGAAAATCACTAGCTGTGCTGTGTGCAGTCTGTGGCTAGTTTGCATTGTTGTCTGCCATTGTAGTGTTGGGCAGCGGCAGCTGGATGTGAACAGCGCGTAGCGTTGCGCAGTTAGAGGTGAGCCGCCAGCAGTGGTGAATGTGTGGAAGGAAATGGCGGAGTTTTGAAATTACATATATTATGACTATTAAGGTAAATACATTGTTTGTTCTCTATTAATATCTTTCATTTGCTAACTATCCCTATCAGTAGTTAGTGCCTTCCGTAGTTTGAATCTTTTATTTAGCTGGCAGTAGTGGCGCTCGCTGTATTGCAGTAGTTCGAGTAACGAAGATTTTTGTGAGGTAAGTGATTTGTGAAAGGTATAGGATAATGTTAGTAAGGGCCATTCTTTTGTACGGATTTTTGAAAGTCAGATTGCGTTGCGCTAAAAAATATTGTTTGTCAGTTTAAACACAGTCATGTATAATTTTTTCTAAGGGGACGTTTCAACTTCACAAACTGAATATCTCAATAATGCGTGGTTTCACCTCTGGCCCTTATGCAAGCAGTTATTCGGTTTGGCACTGACTGATAGAATTGTTGGATGGCCTCCTGAGAGCACGTTGCAAGGCATCCCAGATGTGCTCGATAATGTTCATGTCTGGGAAGTTTGGTGGCCAGCAGAAGTGTTTAAACTAAAAAGAGTGCTCCTGGAGCCACTCTGTAGTAGTTCTGGAAATCTAGGGTGTCGCATTGTGCTGCTGGAGTTGGTCAAGTACGTCGGAATGCACACTGGACATGAATGGCTGCAGGTGGTCAGACAGGATGCTTCCGTACGCGTCGCCTGTCAGAGTCGTATCTAGACGTCTCGACGGTCCTACATCAGTCCAGCTGCATAGGTACCACTCCATTACAGAGCCCCACCAGCTTGAACAGTCCCCTGCTGACATGCAGGATCCATGGATTCATGAGGTTGCCTCCATTCCCGGTCACCTCCGTCCGCTCAATACAATTTCAAACGAGAGTCGTCCGACCAGGCAACATGTTCCCAGTCATGAAAAGGCCAATGTCAGTGTTGACAGATCCAGGCGAGGCGTAAAGCTTTGTGTCGTGCGGTCATCAAGGGTACACGAGTGGGCCTTCAGCTCCGTAAGCCCATATCGATGACGTTTCGTCGAATGATTCGCACGCTGACATTTGTTAATGGGCCAGCATTGAAATCTGCAGCAATCTGCGGAAGGGTTGCACTTCAGTCACGTTGAACGATTGATCCTCTTTAGTCGTCGTTGGTCCCGTTCTTGCAGGATCTTTTTCCGGCCGTAGCGATGTCAGAGATTTGATATTTTACCGGATTCCTGATACGGTATACTCGTGAAATTGTCCTGCGGGAAAATCAAATCCCCACTTCATCGCTATCTCGGACATGCTGTGTCCCATCGCTCCAGCGTCGACTATAACACCATTTTCAAACGCACTTAAATCTTGATAACCTGCCACTGTAGCAACATTAACCGATGTAACAACTGCGCCAGACACTTGTTTTATCATATAGGCGTTGCCGACCACACCGCCGTACTATGCCTGTGTACGTATCTGTATATTTGAATATGCATGCCTATACCAGTTTCTTTTGCACTTCAGTGTAACTCACCAAAAGACTATGAAAGTAAAATTTGTGAGATTGAGATTCAAGTTCACATAGTGGCTTGCCAACAATCTTTGCTTCCCGTGAACCTTTCGCGACTGCAACAGGTGGCACGTAAAATACCCTCCCACCGCACACCGTAAGGTGGCTTGCGAGGTGTAGATGCATATGTTCACATAAATTATACAGTGATGAATGTAGTGCTACAGAAGAACGCTATAGATTAGATGAGTAAATGTAGCATATCTTTTACTTAAGACTGTTATTTATTTGATCTTTCTTTCTTTTGACAACCGTGTCGCCTCATGAAGCCATTTTCTAGCTGTTATCTGTGTGAAAAAACCGGAAATTTCTTGTGGAATATTTTCAAACATTCCCTCTTCGTCTCGTATAGTTTAATTGACTTCCGACAGGTGCCAGCGCTGTACGGAGCTGTTAAAATGCCGTCTGCAACGGATGTGCGTTGCAAACAACGGGCAGTGATCGAGTTTCTTTTGGCGGAAAACCAGGGCATCTCAGATATTCATAGGCGCTTGCAGAATGTCTACGGTGATCTGGCAGTGTACAAAAGCACGGTGAGTCGTTGGGCAAAGCGTGTGTCATCATCGCCGCAAGGTCAAGCAAGACTGTCTGATCTCCCGCGTGCGGGCCGGCCGTGCACAGCTGTGACTCCTGCAATGGCGGAGCGTGCGAACACACTCGTTCGAGTTGATCGACGGACCACCATCAAACAACTCAGTGCTCAACTTGACATCTCTATTGGTAGTGCTATCACAATTGTTCACCAGTTGGGATATTCAAAGGTTTGTTCCCGCTGGGTCCCTCGTTGTCTAACCGAACACCATAAAGAGCAAAGGAGAACCATCTGTGCGGAATTGCTTGCTCGTCATGTGGCTGAGGGTGACAATTTCTTGGCAAAGATTGTTACAGGCGATGAAACATGGGTTCATCACTTCGAACCTGAAACAAAACGGCAATCAATGGAGTGGCGCCACACCCACTCCCCTACCAAGAAAAAGTTTAAAGCCATACCCTCAGCCGGTAAAGTCACGGTTACAGTCTTCTGGGACGCTGAAGGGGTTATTCTGTTCGATGTCCTTCCCCATGGTCAAACGATCAACTCTGAAGTGTATTGTGCTACTCTTCAGAAATTGAAGAAACGACTTCAGCGTGTTCGCAGGCACAAAAATCTGAACGAACTTCTCCTTCATCATGACAACGCAAGACCTCACACAAGTCTTCGCACCCGAGAGGAGCTCACAAAACTTCAGTGGACTGTTCTTCCTCATGCACCCTACAGCCCCGATCTCGCACCGTCGGATTTCCATATGTTTGACCCAATGAAGGACGCAATCCGTGGGAGGCACTACGCGGATGATGAAGAAGTTATTGATGCAGTACGACGTTGGCTCCGACATCGACCAGTGGAATGGTACCGTGCAGGCATATAGGCCCTCATTTCAAGGTGGCGTAAGGCTGTAGCATTGAATGGAGATTACGTTGAAAAATAGTGTTGTGTAGCTAAAAGATTGGGGAATAACCTGGTGTATTTCAATGCTGAATAAAAGAACCCCTGTTTCAGAAAAAAAAATGTGTTGCATTACTTATTGAACTGCCCTCGTATATACGTTTATTTGATACCACAAACTTCAGTCGTTAAACCACAGTCACTGAAACATACACTGCTCAAACGGGTTATGCAGACGCAGTGTGATGCGCTAGATGCATACGGCGAACACGGAGGTCTTTTATGTCGGTGCCCGCATCTCGTGGTCGTGCGGTAGCGTTCTCGCTTCCCACGCCCGGGTTCCCGGGTTCGATTCCCGGCGGGGTCAGGGATTTTCTCTGCCTCGTGATGGGTGGGTGTTGTGTGCTGTCCTTAGGTTAGTTAGGTTTAAGTAGTTCTAAGTTCTAGGGGCCTGATGACCATAGCTGTTAAGTCCCATAGTGCTCAGGGCCATTTGAACCATTTTTTTATATCGGTAGTGCCAGGCGACTATTCGGAGCTCGGTCTTCTTGCGACTGAACATTCTTCTGACCACCGCTGCCAGTAAACATACGTTATATAGTGGCTGTATTCCTGGCAGATCTTTCTATAGTATCGCAGAAGGAACGTCTAGCTTCTCGCAGCCCTGTTACAAGACCTCGTTGAAACTCAGTGACGTGTTTATAATGCCGTACTTGCCGTCTTACCGGCGTACTTAACTAGCATCAGCTTACGAGATCGAGTCTCAAGGGAAACTAACACTCACATCCGTTACAGCGTATATTTACACTAAACCTGATTCGCATGCTCATAGTTGGGCTACTAACGTTACCGTTATGCGACCGGCACGAAATTTGAGTAGACATCGTCTTTATGATGTAGAAGCACGCCTACCAACTTCTGTTTATGCCGCACAACTCCTTCTTGGTGTTGCGATTTCTTTTCCGTCAGTGTATTTTTAATATTGTTTTCTGTGAGAAATCCAATTTTAATTTTGTTATGCCGCATTCATTCACTAAATATTTCGTTGCGGCGCCCTATAGGCAGGAGAGGTAGATTGAGTAATTAATGGGGAATTCCAGAATGAGATTTTCACTCTGCAGCGGAGTGTGCGCTGATATGAAACTTCCTGGCAGTTTAAAACTGTGTGCCCGACCGAGACTCGAACTCGGGACCTTTGCCTTTCGCGGGCAAGTGGTCTCGGTCGGGCACACAGTTTTAATCTAATGGGGAATTACTGAATCGAACTGGGGTAAAGACAAACTTATGGCACAAGTTGACTAGAAGAAACGATAAGTTGATAGGACGCATCCTGAGTGGTCAAAGAATCGCCAGTCTGGTAATGGAGGGTGTAAATTATGGAGGGAGAACAAGACACGAATACAGTACGCAGTTAAAATGGATGTAAGTTAAAGTAGTTATACGAAGATCAAGAGGTTTGCACGGGATAGACTAGCATTGGAAAGGTGCACCGAATCAGTCTTCGGTATGAAGATCAGAACAACAACAAAAGGAAAACGAAAGCTGATTCATCACTTTACCTAAGACAATCAATTTCATGTTTTCTTTAACGGCAGACTATTGCACAGTCCAAACCAGTGCGTGCCCCGGAAGGGCTTTTGGCTCCCCACCGTGTTTTGACAGGAAGCATTTTTTGCGTCGTCTACCGGCGCTCGTGACCACGTCACCACTCCAGCTGTTGACTGGTGTCTGTGAGATGGGGCGGCCAGCCAAGTAGTCAGTTATAGCCAAGGGCGGGGCGGCGTCGCGACGCGCAGTCCCAGATTAAACACTCCGCAAAACTGGCGGCCGTGCCGTGCCGTGTCGTCACCTGGACATCTGGTCCACTTGCCAAGCATGCACTTCTGCCAGACTTTTTGTTATTTTCAGCCGAAGCACACAAAGGCGACATGCGGTTTCTGCGAAACGCGGTATTCGGGGTATCAACTGAAATCGCTATAAACTCTAAGTTAAGAGCTCCACTCTATAAACGTCCGACAATTCAGCACGTGGTTCACACTTGCGAATTTCGCCAGAACTTTGCGTCGGTGCCTGTAACTAGGAACGCTGTTGTATGGGGCCTCTCCACAGTGTTGCTGAGAAGGTATTTTCTATTTTTTGACAGAGTAGATATCGGGTTGGATGTTTGGGGCAAGCCGGACCTTTGTGCCAGGCTACGATTCGTGCTCGGCTCCCAGTGGCGTTTGGGAGGCATTCAGGGGGCCCAGTGGCAGTTCAAAAGTTTCAGTCATCTATTGACGTAGGCAATACCAAATTCAACAAGGTAGTAGAGAAATCCTCTTCTGAAATGGCAATGAAAAGGCAATGGCAACTGTTTAGAGTATACATACGAGAATGCAATTGTGACAAGAGAGTTATTTTATGTAATTTAGAACTCTTTTGAAGACAAGGAGAATAATGTTTGTAGTAAGTCATATCTTCATATTAGAATGCATATGGTTCAGATAACTAAAATGTGGGTAAATTAGTCTGACTTACAATATGTTTGAACAAAACCCTCATTTCTTCAACATGAGCTTAATAATTACGTTCATTTTCGTGTTGCACACATTTTATTTTATTTTATGGATAACATAGTCACTGAGGCGTATCCTTGAAGTCTCTTCTCTAATTCACCGAATTTATAGCTAAAACCAGTTCAAATAATACATCAAAGTGACATCCAGAGAAACGCTGTATGAGGATAATATAACAACTAATTTTGTACTATCTTTAATAATTTTTTTTCGCTGTGGGTATAATTACCTACATTATCATAGCCACTTTTTAGAACTTTTTATCTGGTTAATGAATATTATTTGAAGGATGAATTGATAATTTCACCATAATAAAATACAAATGCAAAAAAAAGAAACTCGCTGTCGCTAGAGTAGAACAGGATAATAGAAACAGTTTTTTGTTTTAAAAGAAAAAGTGATTATTTTGAAAAGACGTATGAAAATCAAAATATATGATATTATATATCTTTTGCCTAACGTTACACTTATAATCAGATTTGGGACCTAGCTCATGATTTTATAACATAAAACAAAAACTTGGTATTCCTTTTGAGCTGGCAGAGAGGGGCGAATAGAAACAGCGGTGTTACTCTTATTATTGTCTCTAATTGTTGGCCTTTGCCTTAAATAGGGACGTGTCAAAACCTGTTATGGATCTGTGAGAAACAGAAAAAAATTTGATCTGGTTCAAGAAAGTCATAGTCAATAAAAAAACTAAAAATATTGCACTGATTGTGCTGTTTTATTCTACTTTGCAAATAAAAACTTTTATATCTGAAATTACTTGATTCTAACATTAAGCTGATAAACTTGGTGTGTTCGTTACGTACATCAAGTCACTTAAACCAAGTTTCAACATGATGACGTTTTTGAATTTACAAGTTGTGTGTACCCCTGGAAGTAACGGAGAGCTTTCGAACATTTTCTCGGTTAAAAAATGATAGATACCTCATCCATTAACAACTACGTTTTTTTTCCTTTTTCTAGCACTATCATCGCCTTTTCCTTCTCAGTAAAAAATAGAGAAGGTACATGCGTACAGTCTGAAGGACTGCTTCCCTTTACCATACACTTTAGCTACAGCATAATTGCCTGAGCTGAGAAGAGCGTCAAATCATTCATCCTTTGCCGTCAAAATCTTGGTTAGCCGAAACAGAAATCAGATCACAGATTTTTTAAAACTGTGCAATTCATTAACGTAACGCAATCGCAAATTTCCTTTCTAGGTATTTAAAGCACTACTGTTAAATTGTTACTTACAGATAAAGTTGGAAGTAAGCAAATCCCAAGGCATAGTAAAGAAGAGTCTTGATCTAGGTGTACAGTCTGTGATGAGTAATCGAAACGTCCTTAGTCCCGAGTTCAAGCCACAACACCACTTAAATATTGAATAAAAATCATCATTGGCGGTCGAAAACTTTCTGCCTCATTCTGCCAATGGTCTTGTCAAAGAAGGCGGAAGGGCGAACAGAGGTTCAAGGCACTCTATTGCACTTATGGTGGGAAACTGCCCCTCATCTAGGAAGAAACAGCAATGATCAACGGCATGAAGATGCAGAAGGCAATGGGAACCACTGCATTAAAGACACATAATGTACTTCTAAAAGGCATGTGGCCTATAACTGAAAAAGTGTCATGACGCTCTCTCCATTGGCAAAAGATTCCCGATTAATCACCCATTCGGATGTCCGGGAAGGATCTACCAAGGGGGAGGTGACCATAAGAAAAAGTTTGAGTAATTAACGAAAGGATAACGATCTACTTGTCGGGGCGTGGAATGTCAGAAGCTTGAATGTGATAGGGAAGCTAGAAAATTCGAAAAGGGAAATAATGAGGCTCAACCTGGATATAGTGGGGTCAGTGAGGTGAAATAGAAAGAAGACAAGGATTTCTGGTCAGATGAGTATAGGCTAATATCAACAGCAGTAGAAAATGGTATAACTGGAGTAGGATTCGATATGAATAGGAAAGTGGGGCAGAGGACGTGTTAACGTGAACAATTCAGTGATAGGATTATTCTTATCAGAATCGACAGCATACCAACACCGATAGCGATAGTTCCGGTATACATGCCGACTTCGCAAGTTGAACATTAAGAGAAAGAAAAAGTATATGAGGATACTGAAAGAGTAATACAGTAAATAAAGGGAGATAAAAATCTAATAGCCTTGGAGGACTGGAAGGGCGTTGCAGGGGAAGGGGCTAAAGAAAGGTTTACAGGAGAATATGGGCTTGGTACTATGAATGGTACAGGAGAAAGTCTAATTGAGTTTTGTAATAAATTTCAGCTAGTAATAGCGAATACTCTGTTCAAGAATCACAAGAGGAGAAGATATACTCGGACAGGCCTGGCGATACGCGAAGACTTCAGTTAGATTACATCAGGGATTGACAGAGGTTCCGAAATCAGATACTAATTGTAGTACGTACCTAGGAGCAGACGTAGATTCAGATTACAATTTAGCGGTGATAAAGAGTATGCTGAAATTGAAGACACTAGTCAGGAAGAATCAGTGTGCAAAGAAGTGGGGTACAGAAGTACTATGGAATGAGGAGATATGCATGAAGTTCTCTGAGGCTATACGTACTGCATTAAGGTATAGCTCAGCAGGCAGTTCAGATGAAGAGGAATGGACATCTACAGAAACGGAAATCAAAGAAGTAGGAAAGAAAAAGAAAGTGCAAAGAAGGTAACTGGGAAGTAATCATGTCTAACAGAAGAAATACTTCGGTTGATCCATGAAAGAAGGAAGTACAGAAATGTTCAGGGAAATTCAGCAATACAAAAATACAAGTTGCTGAGGAATGAAATCAACAGGGCGTGCAGGGAGACTAAGATGAAATACCTGCATGATATATGCGAAGAGCTCGAAAAAGAAATGATCATTAGAAGAACTGATTCGCCGTGTAGAAGAGTTAAAAGCAAGTGTGGTAACATTAAGAGTGCAATGGGATACCACTGTTAAGTGTAGAGGAGAGAGCGGATAGACGGAAAGAGTACGTTGAAGTCTTGTGTATGGGAGATGACGTGTGTGGTATGAGAGACGAAGATACAGGACTTGATATAGAAGGGATAGGGTATCCAGTATTAGAATCAGTATTTAAAAGGGCTTTGGAAGACTTAAGATCAAATAAGGCAGAAGGGATAGATAATATTCCGTCAAAATTTCTAAAATCATCGAGGGAAATGGCAACAATATGACAATTCACGCTGGTGTGTAGGATGTATGAGTTTGGCGATATACCATCTGACTTTTGGAAAAATATCATCCACAAAATTCCGAAGACTGTTTGAGGTGACAAGCGAGAGAATTATCACACGATCAGCTTAACAGCTCATGCATCCAAATTGCTGCTAAGAATAGTATACAGAAGAATGCGTTAAATGACAATCAGTTTGGCCTTAGGAAAGGTAAAGGCACCAGACAGGCAGTTCTGACGTTGTGGTTGATAATGGAAGCAAGACTAAAGGATTTGTCGATCTGGAAAAAGCACTGAGCACTCCGTCTTCAGGCCACAAGTGGCCCATCGAGACAATCCGACCGCCGCGTCATCCTCAGATGAGGATGCGGATAGGAAGGGCGTGTGGTCAGCACACCGCTCTCCCGGTCGTTATGATGGTTTTCTGTGACCGGAGCCGCTACTATTCGGTCTAGTAGCTCCTCAATTGGCATTACGAGGCTGAGTGCATCCCGAAAAATGGCAACAGCGCATGGCGGCCAGGATGGGCACCCATCCAAGTGTCGGCCACGCCCGACAGCGCTTAACTTCGGTGATCTGACGGGAACCGATGTATCCACTGTGGCAAGGCCGTTGCCCCGATCTGGAAAAAGGGTTCGACAATATTAAATGATGCTAGATGTTCGGAACTCTAAGGGGAATAGAGATAAGCTATAGGGAGTAACGGGTAATACACAACATATACAAGAGCCAAGTGAGAATAATACGAGTGGAAGATCAAGAACGAAGTGGTCGGATTAAAGAGAGTGTAAGACAGGGATGTAGTCTGTCGCCCCTACAGTTCAATCTGTTCATTGAAGAAGCTATGATGCACTCCTGGAAATGGAAAAAAGAACACATTGACACCGGTGTGTCCGGACACTGCGAGAGGGCTGTACAAGCAATGATCACACGCACGGCACAGCGGACACACCAGGAACCGCGGTGTTGGCCGTCGAATGGCGCTAGCTGCGCAGCATTTGTGCACCGCCGCCGTCAGTGTCAGCCAGTTTGCCGTGGCATACGGAGCTCCATTGCAGTCTTTAACACTGGTAGCATGCCGCGACAGCGTGGCCGTCAACCGTATGTGCAGTTGACGGACTTTGAGCGAGGGCGTATAGTGGGCATGCGGGAGGCCGGGTGGACGTACCGCCGAATTGCTCAACACGTGGGGCGTGAGGTCTCCACAGTACATCGATGTTGTCGCCAGTGGTCGGCGGAAGGTGCACGTGCCCGTCGACCTGGGACCGGACCGCAGCGACGCACGGATGCACGCCAACACCGTAGGATCCTACGCAGTGCCGTAGGGGACCGCACCGCCACTTCCCAGCAAATTAGGGACACTGTTGCTCCTGGGGTATCGGCGAGGACCATTCGCAACCGTCTCCATGAAGCTGGGCTACGGTCCCGCACACCGTTTGGCCGTCTTCCGCTCACGCCCCAACATCGTGCAGCCCGCCTCCAGTGGTGTCGCGACAGGCGTGAATGGAGGGACGAATGGAGACGTGTCGTCTTCAGCGATGAGAGTCGCTTCTGCCTTGGTGCCAATGATGGTCATATGCGTGTTTGGCGCCGTGCAGGTGAGCGCCACAATCAGCACTGCATACGACCGAGGCACACAGGGCCAACACCCGGCATCATGGTGTGGGGAGCGATCTCCTACACTGGCCGTACACCACTGGTGATCGTCGAGGGGACACTGAATAGTGCACGGTACATCCAAACCGTCATCGAACCCATCGTTCTACCATTCCTAGACCGGCAAGGGAACTTGCTGTTCCAACAGGACAATGCACGTCCGCATGTATCCCGTGCCACCCAACGTGCTCTAGAAGGTGTAAGTCAACTATCCTGGCCAGCAAGATCTCCGGATCTGTCCCCCATTGATCATGTTTGGGACTGGATGAAGCGTCGTCTCACGCGGTCTGCACGTCCACCACGAACGCTGGTCCAACTGAGGCGCCAGGTGGAAATGGCATGGCAAGCCGTTCCACAGGACTACATCCAGCATCTCTACGATCGTCTCCATGGGAGAATAGCAGCCTGCATTGCTGCGAAAGGTGGATATACACTGTACTAGTGCCGACATTGTGCATGCTCTGTTGCCTGTGTCTATGTGCCTGTGGTTCTGTCAGTGTGATCATGTGATGTATCTGACCCCAGGAATGTGTCAATAAAGTTTCCCCTTCCTGGGAGAATGAATTCACGGTGTTCTTATTTCAATTTCCAGGAGTGTAAAAGAAAGGTTCAAGAGTGGAATGAAAATCCAAGTTGATATCAATGCTAAATTCACTGATGACATTGCTATTCATAGTGAAAGTGAAGAAGAATTACAGGACACGCTGAATGCAATGAACCTTCTAATCAGTACATGATATGGACTGAGAGGAAATTGAAGGAAGACGAAAGTAAACTAGTCACCAAAATAATCCCTGAAGGACGGAGTAAGGAGGACATCAAAAGCACATGGGCCCTCGCAACAATGGCATTTCGGCCGAGAGAAGTTTACTAGTATCAAACATAGGCTTTAATTTTAGGAAGAAAATTATAGGAATTTACGGATGGGGCACAATATTTCTTGGTACTGAATCACGGACAGTGGGAAAACCGGAACAGAAGAGAAGCATTTAAGATCTGATTCTACAGACGAATGTTGAAATTAGGTGGACTGATAAGGTAGGAGAGGAAATGAACATATGGCTAACACTCACAAAGACAAGGAACAGGGTGATAACCTATTTGTTACATCAAGGAATGACTTCGATCCACATCCCGGAGAATGCACACTCCAGAGTTTTTACCGTATCGCTGTCTCAAGTGATACACATCCTAGTTGCTGTTGGATATTTTCCAATGTTATTTCGCCGCACCGTCAGCTGAATCGCCGTCTGGGTCTTTTATTGTAACGTAATTACCCCACTCACCAGCCATTCACCTGATTACATGTCTCCTCCCTCCCTGCCCCCTCCCACCACGCAACCATTTCTGTTTGCCTACAGCCACAACTACAGCTTCCCATACAGCTTGTTCCTTGACCAATTTATTTGTTTTAATGACTCTCCTCGTAATTCCCATAATTACATGCTGAGCTACAGTCAGTTTTATAAATGATTTTCATTTCAGTAGACCATGCTCCACTGGTAATACAAACTATCCAATAAATATTTCCTTCCGCACGTAAGGGAAGCTTTATATTGAGAACACCTTTCCATTATCAAAAACATTCCAGGTTAGTTCTTTTCTTCGGCTAAGTCCTTTCTAGTGCCTATGCAGTCGTAATAGTCAGCACATTTTAGAATAACGCCTGCATCAGGATGTGAGTGGGAGAGAGGGCACGTATTAGCTTCCAGGAGAAGCCGCAGTACAGGTGAAATAAATTCACAAACAATGATAGTGAAAGTGAACACAACTGAACGTCTTACAGCAAAACTGTTCTACAAAATACAGTAACTTTTTTTACAATTCAGTTGTTATTTTCTATTAGTATACTTTACGGTTAGCTATTTTTTTCTTTCAAGAAAGGGTTTTCTCGATCTCGTTTTGGCATAATTTGAGCAACAATAATTTCAAAAGCCCCCCCCCCCCCCATAAACCATGGACCTTGCCGTTGGTAGGGAGGCTTGCGTGTCTCAGCGATACAGATGGCCGTACCGTAGGTGCAACCACAACGGAGGGGTATCTGCTGAGAGGCCAGACAAACGTGTGGTTCCTGAAGAGGGGCAGCAGAATTTTCAGTAGTTGCAGGGGCAACAGTCTGGATGATTGACTGATCTGGCCTTGTAAAACTAACCAAGACAGCCTTGCTGTGCTGGTACTGCGAACGGCTGAAAGCAAGGGGAAACTACAGCTGTAATCTTTCCCGAGGGCATGCAGCTTTACTGCATGGTTAAATGATGATGGCGTCCCCTTGGGTAAAATATTCCGGAGGTAAAATAGTCTCCCATTCGGATCTCCGGGCGGGGACTACTCAAGAGGCCGTCGTTATCAGTAGAAAGAAAACTGGCGATCTACGGATCGGAGCGTGGAATGTCAGACCCCTGAATCGGGCATGTAGGTTAGAAACACAGGATAGAGAAGCATGGAGAGCTGCATCAAACCAGTCTCAGGACTGAAGACCACAACAACAACAATTTCAAAAGTTCAAATTAAATATTTGATATTACTGAACAAATTAGTCCATTCACATTTGTTAAAACACAGTGAAAGAAACAATATTTTACACGCTACAGTTCCATTGGCATAAGTCCTCTGCATACATTGTTTGGGTGCGTCCCCCACATGGTATGTATTAGAAAACTGATAGTGGCCAATTTTCTTTATGAGGATTTGTATAAAACACAACTGGTCGCTCCTTGGGCCATTTCAACTGCGTCAGACTAACTTGATGTGTATTACATTCTTGGATATACATGTGGTTAAGATTTCGGTGCAACAGCAGAAGGTAGATTGGAACAACATCATCTATTAGGTTGCTGCTTAAGTCTATAACTGTTTTTTTTTGCTTGTTATTATTCTGGTTGCTATAGATTTATTTTTCGATTGCCATTTTTTATTTGTTGTTTACTGTTCTAGATACGGTCATCGTGTCATTTGGGGATAGTGAGTGCAGCTGTGGACGCTAGAAAACGAAGTATCGAGTGGAAAAATCAAAACACTGCCGACATTTTCTTCTGTCTGAGTTCAACAGAGAAGTAACAACAATGGAGGCAGCCAGAAACATTTGCTCTGTGATGGGGATAATGCTATTGGGCAGAGCATGGCAAGAAAATGGTTTTCTCTAGGAAGTATCGTTCTGGCATTTGTGAGTGTGCAGTCTTACAGCATCGACTGCACACTGACCAGTGCAGCGCCGCAAACGGCATCGAGAAGGCGCTGATCAGCGCTCCAATGGAAAGAGCGGGCAGCGCCACACCTCCAGGAAGGCAGATTTCAGCGCCCCTTGACTTAACCAGCCACCCATCGCTGGTCGACCCAGTTTGGTCACAGACTTCGAGAGCATCAGTACTGAGTAATAAGAAGACTGCACTTGCCTGTGTTCTGTGGGTAGCAATAATATATAACAGTAATTACATGTAGGAAGCACAGAAAGCAACTCAAGCCACCTCACAACAAGAAATTATGTTGCCCTCCTTTTTATAAATAAAATGTTCTATTAATTTGAAAGTGTTTTGTGTAGATGATTTTGAATTCCTGCCACTGGCCATCACAACTTCTGTTCACCCTTGTTTGTGTCATTGCTGACACAGCAGTGACTCTCCATATTCAGGAAGACCATGAGGGTTTGATGAAGATCATTTAAACGCATTGATCCAGAATGATCCACGTCAGTGTACTCGATAATTGGCAAATGTGATCAAATGTGATCATTCCACCATTGTGCGACATTTGTACGCAGTAGGGAGGGTTCAAAAATAGGGTGTATAGGAACCACCCACTCTAAGACAGGAGTTTTCAAACTTTTAATTTACGTGGGCCACTCTGACAGAAGACGAGTACTTTTTGGTTACATAATATACTCAACACCAATAGTAACCAATGAGGAAAAAGCAAAAGAATGCATCAGTGAAACAAACATGTGAGGAATGTGGTAGTCAAGGCAAATGGTCGACTTTGGTTTACTGGGACAATTTTAGGGAAGAATGGTTCACCTGTAAAAGAGACCACATATAGGACATTGGTACGACCTATTTTCGAATTTTTGGGATCTGTACCAGATCGGATTGAAGGAAGACACAAGCAATTCAGAGGTGCGCTGCTAGATTTGTTATTGCTAGGTTCAAACAACACATAAGTGTCACAGAGATACTTCGTGAACTTAGATGGCAATCCCTTGGGGGAAAGCGACGTTCTTTTTGGGAAACACTATTGAGAAAATTTAGAAAAGCAACATTAGAAGCTGACTGCCAAACGATTGTAATGCCCCCAACATACATTGTACATAAGGACCACAAAGATAAGATACGAGAAATTAAGGTTTATACGGAAGTATACAGACAGTTGTTATTCCTTCACTCTATTTGTGAGTGGGACAGGAAAGAAAATTAATAGTGGTACAGGCTATCCTCCACCACGCAACGTATGGTGGCTTGTGGCGTATCCGTGTTGAAACGTCCCCTTAGAACAAATTATACAAGACTGTGCTTAAACTGACACACAATATTTTTAGCGCAACGCAATCTGACTTTCAAAAATCCCTACAAAAGAATGACCCTTACTAACATTAACCTATGCGTTTCACAAATCGTTTACCTCACAAAAATCTTGGTTACTCGAACTACTGCAATACAGCGAGCGCCACTACTGCCAGCTAAATAAAAGATTCAAACTACGGAAGGCACTAACTACTGATAGGCATAGTTAGCAAATGAAAGATTTTAATAGAGAACAAACAATGTATTTACCTTAATAGTGTTGAAAAATCATAATATACATAGCAGTTCATAATATCTAGTATTACAAATTTCAAAACTCCGCCATCTCTCTCCCCACATCCACCACTGCTGGCGGCTCACCTCCAACTGCGCAACGCTACGCGCTGTTCACATCCAGCTGCCGCTGCCCAACACTACAATGGCAGACAACAATGCAAACTAGCTACAGACTGCACACAGCACAGCCAGTGATTTTCATACCGAGCGCTACGTAACGTTGCCGATAAGAAAACATAAACAGCCTACTTACAGTGTTGAGGTAAATGAGTGAAAGAATAGCATCATGTGCCGGAGTTTCAAACTGAGAATATCCAATTTATCGTATCTGTGCTGGCGTAAGCTGGCGACATCACACCATATGGCAAAGAGGTTGCGAGAAGATCGACAGAGGCCAAAAGCAGACTAGCAGGCAGCGTGCCGCCAACGCCTTCTGGGACACCAGTGTTTAGACAGCCTCCATGGACCAGAAGGCCAGCCTGTCACAGTCAGTTCCAGCCTGTCATCAGTCGCAGCCCAGTGGGAGCCGCAGTAGCAGTTTGCTCCCCTGCTTGCTCAGAATCAGGCAGCACATAGCAACCAGAATAGTGTACTTCACCAGCAGTGAAGGCTAACGTGGACTATTACGGAGAGCTTGTACCACAACGACTGTCTTGAAGTAAGTAACTATTCTTATGAATAAACAACCCAGTTAATATATGTATGCAGTTTGTGTTACAGAAAGAGGATATGCCCACCAAACAACAGCCTCTCCTTGTTCCTTGGTACAAGCTTACAGCAACAATGAGACAACATAAAAATATCTTTACACAGAAGGAATTTTATAGACTTTATTTTTAAATACCCATCATGTGACAGACATTCACTTCTTGGACCGTTTTGACAATTACTTTGGGTTGCGAGTTTGACACCCCTGTTCTAAGCCAAAATCACAAAAATCATCTCATGGCCATACGTGTATCTCTGCTAGCTTGTCTTCAATTGGCTCGTGAACGACACCGAGCATTCATATGCTGTATCATGACGAGAAATGGTGTCTTTCTGCTAACATAAGGAAAAGAAGGGAACGGGTGAGCCCAAACAAAGCAGCAACTTGTAACGTCCCACTGGTTAGTAAGTAGTTAAAAATGGTTTAAATACCTGTGAATGTCTTGCCTTCGGTGTCCCTCGACGACTACATACACGAGTTAAAATATGCTTGTTCTATAAATACAGGATACCATAGTGGATTTCACTACAATGATTTAGGCCACAACTGAAGTAAAGTAAGTACGTAGATTTACTCACTTCAAAACCTGTACCTTATGAGCTCATGCTCAATCTTCGGTGTAATAAACATCGTTGTTACTACTACAACTAACCGATGGTTGCACATACTACACTGCCGATATTAAATATTCCGGATACAGTAATTTGATAGAATTGCGTGTGTGAGGTCCATTGCATTGTTCAACACTAATATTCAACAAAGTACGAATATAAAGTCACATATCATTCTGCCTTTTGCGATATTAAATCAAACTGTTTAAAACTCCGAAATAATCCCGTCATTGCACTGTTCTAATATATAGGGTTATTACAAATGATTGAAGCGATTTCACAGCTCTACAATAACTTTATTATTTGAGATATTTTCACAATGCTTTGCACACACATACAAAAACTCAAAAAGTTTTTTAGGCATTCACAAATGTTCGATATGTGTCCCTTCAGTGATTCGGCAGACATCAAGCCGATAATCAAGTTCCTTCCACACTCGGCACTCACTGCAGGCCGACCCGTTGATTTCCCCTTACAGAGGCATCCAGAAGCTTTAAACTGCGCATACCATCGCCGAATGAAGTTAGCAGTTGGTCGATCTTTGTTGAACTTCGTCCTGAAGTGTCGTTGCACTGTTATGACTGACTGATGTGAGTGCATTTCAAGCACGACATACGCTTTCTCGGCTCCTGTCGCCATTTTGTCTCACTGCGCTCTCGAGCGCTCTGGCGGCAGAAACCTGAAGTGCGGCTTCACCGAACAAAACTTTATGAGTTTTTCTACATATATGTAGTGTGTCGTGACCATTGTCAGTGAATGGAGCTACAGTGAATTTATGAAATCGCTTCAATCATTTGTAATAGCCCTGTACTGTTTTAGACAATGTCCAGCACGCGAGTTGCTCTATTGTAAATCCAAACCTGAATCCTGCACAAAGAACTTACCTCGACTGTACGCACAGATCTGTCCTCTAGTGAGTCCAACACTCATCTGCCCTAACAATAATACTCGTGGCTGAGTATTTATACTCTTCCTACAATGCACTACTGTTTATAATGATGCGAAACATAATTTATAATATGAAATAGTTTAACAACATTATCAAACACTCTATAATATTTCCTACTTTTCTGGAACAAGTTTAAGACGTTTTCTATACACATTGCTATTGAAATTGCAGAAATAAGCATTCTAACAATCCTTAAAGATCAGTTATCTATATTTTGTTTATTAGGCTCGAGATTTAATTCCTACCATTTACAGATGATGAGAACTAAATATATTACTGTTTTAACGAAATATTTCCCACATATTAATTTCCTGAATATGATTTTGATTGTTTATGGTACAGAGGGTATTGTAACCACTATTATTTGGTATTGTTGTTATTCTTCTAAAAGCCTTTTTCCTATTATCGAAAAGTAATTGAATTTAATTATAGCTGGAGATGTAAGAGTATTGATCTAGTAATATACACTCCTGGAAATGGAAAAAAGAACACATTGACACCGGTGTGTCAGACCCACCATACTTGCTCCGGACACTGCGAGAGGGCTGTACAAGCAATGATCACACGCACGGCACAGCGGACACACCAGGAACCGCGGCGTTGGCCGTCGAATGGCGCTAGCTGCGCAGCATTTGTGCACCGCCGCCGTCAGTGTCAGCCAGTTTGCCGTGGCATACGGAGCTCCATCGCAGTCTTTAACACTGGTAGCATGCCGCGACAGCGTGGACGTGAACCGTATGTGCAGTTGACGGACTTTGAGCGAGGGCGTATAGTGGGCATGTGGGAGGCCGGGTGGACGTACCGCCGAATTGCTCAACACGTGGGGGGTGAGTTCTCCACAGTACATCGATGTTGTCGCCAGTGGTCGGCGGAAGGTGCACGTGCCCGTCGACCTGGGACCGGACCGCAGCGACGCACGGATGCACGCCAAGACCGTAGGATCCTACGCAGTGCCGTATGGGACCGCACCGCCACTTCCCAGCAAATTAGGGACACTGTTGCTCCTGGGGTATCGGCGAGGACCATTCGCAACCGTCTCCATGACGCTGGGCTATGGTCCCGCACACCGTTAGGCCGTCTTCCGCTCACGCCCCAACATCGTGCAGCCCGCCTCCAGTGGTGTCGCGACAGGCGTGAATGGAGGGACGAATGGAGACGTGTCGTCTTCAGCGATGAGAGTCGCTTCTGCCTTGGTGCCAATGATGGTCGTATGCGTGTTTGGCGCCGTGCAGGTGAGCGCCACAATCAGGACTGCATACGACCGAGGCACACAGGGCCAACACCCGGCATCATGGTGTGGAGAGCGATCTCCTACACTGGCCGTACACCACTGGTGATCGTGGAGGGGACACTGAATAGTGCACGGTACATCCAAACCGTCATCGAACCCATCGTTCTACCATTCCTAGACCGGCAAGGGAACTTGCTGTTCCAACAGGACAATGCACGTCCGCATGTATCCCGTGCCACCCAACGTGCTCTAGAAGGTGTAAGTCAACTACCCTGGCCAGCAAGATCTCCGGATCTGTCACCCATTGAGCATGTTTGGGACTGGATGAAGCGTCGTCTCACGCGGTCTGCACGTCCAGCACGAACGCTGGTCCAACTGAGGCGCCAGGTGGAAATGGCATGGCAAGCCGTTCCACAGGACTACATCCAGCATCTCTACGATCGTCTCCATGGGAGAATAGCAGCCTGCATTGCTGCGAAAGGTGGATATACACTGTACTAGTGCCGACATTGTGCATGCTCTGTTGCCTGTGTCTATGTGCCTGTGGTTCTGTCAGTGTGATCATGTGATGTATCTGACCCCAGGAATGTGTCAATAAAGTGTCCCCTTCCTGGGACAATGAATTCACGGTGTTATTATTTCAATTTCCAGGAGTGTATAATGCAGGGGTGGTAACCATAGGCCTGGAATGTTACAAGCTCTTCTTACAAAGACCTGCTTGCATCCGCAGAAGATAGTGTTATGTATCTGGTGCAACAGCAACAGTGTGGTGTATGATGAATTGCTTGCCCGACGTGTGACCATCACTGCCGTCATTTATTGTCAACAACTGAGACGTCCTGCACGCGCAGTCCAAGAACAATGATCACGAGGACTGCTTGAAGTGATGCTACTCCACGACAACGGCCGCCCGCATTCTGCTAGATTGGCAAAAAACACTATACAGGAGCTGGATTGGGAAGTCATTCCACACTCACGTTATTCACCTTATCTTGCGCCCTCAGATTTTCACCGTTTCTTCTGTTTATTGAACAACCTTCAAAATGGTTCAAATGGCTCTGAGCACTATGGGACATCTGAGGTCATCAGTCCCCTAGAACTTAGAATTACTTAAACCTAACTAACCTAAGGACATCACACACATCCATGCCAGAGGCAGGATTCGAACCTGCGACCGTTGCGGTCGCGCGGTTCCAGACTGAAGCGCCTAGAACCGCTCGGCCACGCCGGCCGGCGAACAACCTTCAAGAAACTTTCTTTCCAGATGAAAACACGCTCCAGAGATGGCTCGACGAGTTCTTTGCCTCAAAACCATCTGATTTCTGCAATCGCGGAACGGGGAAGTTACCCCAGCGTTGGCAGACACCTGTAAATAGTGAAAGAGAATATATTACTGAAGATTAAAGTCTGTTATATGTATCTGTTGAATTTGTTGCATGGAATATGCGTTACATTTGATAAATGGAAACATGTTACCAACTTATGCACCAAATCAGTACATAAGAGGAAAATTTACGTTGTGTGTGTTTCGCTCAGAAATCTCATTTGAATATTGTTTGTGTGTGAGAAGATCGTGTTGTGCCTTGTGTAAGGAAAAGAAACGTCTACCAGCACATGTAGGAGCATTTGGTGCAAACAGCGTTCCCTACCGAGAAAGCAGTTTACATTCTGCGACGTTGCTGCCATCATTGGTGTGGATTCCACGACTGTCGTACCAGTACTGTGTGTACAGGTTCATGAGTGCTATATTAATCGCCAGTACCTCAACGGCTTCAGGCGAGTTGCACCTGACAGGTCTGACACATTGCTTGAGTGGTTGTGTAGGACTATACATCCACGGCGTGTACCGTGAATCAGAAAAGTGGCTTGTTTTCAGCAAGGTAAATATGCACACAGAAACTGCGACGGTGCCTGCAGCGGCACTAACTGCAAAAACGGCCACCACTGTTATGGCTTTCTTCGAAGCAGCAGCAGAGAGGGAATCGTATCGACGGAGGTGCGCCCCTTCTGTCTTATTTGATCTTAAGTCCTTCAAACCTCTTTTAAAATCAGATTCCAATACTGGATCCCATGTCTTTTCGACATCGACTCCTGATTCTTCTTCTATGGCATCAGACAAGTCTTCCCCCACATAGAGGCCTTCAGTGTAATCTTTCCACCTATCCACTCTCTCCTCTCCATTTAACATTGAAATTTCCACTGCACTCTTGATATTACCAACCTTTTGAAACATCCCCTTAGAACAATTATACACGACTGTGCTTAAACTGACACACATTTTTTTTTTTTTTTTAGCGCAACGCAATCTGACTTTCAAAAATCTCTACAAAAGAATGGCCCTGACTAACATTAACCTATACCTTTCACAAATCACTTACCTCACCAAAAATCTTCGTTACTCGAACTACTGCAATACAGCGAGCGCCACTATTGCCAGCTAAATAAAAGATTCAAACTACAGAAGGCACTAACTACTGATAGGGATAGTTAGCAAATGAAAGATATTAATAGAGAACAAACAGTGTATTTACCTTAATAGTCATAATATATGTAGCAGTTCATGACAAATTACAAAACTCCGTCATCTCTCTCCTCACATCCACCGCTGCTGGCGGCTCACCTCCAACTGCGCAACGCTACGCGCTGTTCACATCCAGCTGCCCAACACTACAATTGCTGACAACAATGCAAACTGGACACAGACTGCACACAGCGCAGCCAGTGATTTTCATACAGAGCGCTACGTAACGTTGCCAATAAGAAAACATAAACAGCCTACTTACACTTTCTTTTAATTTTACCGGAGTTTGTTTTTACTTTGCTTTATGCTGAGTCAGTCCTTCCGCCAATCATTTCTTTTTCAATTTCTTCACGTTTTTTCATGCACCCATTTCATCTTGGCTTCCCTGCCCTTCCTAATGATTTCATTCCTCAGCGACTTGTATCTCTGTGTTACTGAATTTTCCTGAACATTTTTGTACTTCCTTCTTTCATCAATCAACTGACTACCCATGATTTCTTCGCAGTTACCGTGTGTGTACCTATGGTTTTCATTCTAGCTACCGTGGTTAGTCTTTTAGAAATGTCCATTCTTCTTCAACTGAACTGTCTACTGATACCAGACACAGGAGTGCCACTAGCCGTGTTTGCAGACGAGGCCTGGTTCTGTGTACAACATCAGCTTGGACATGCCTGCTTGTGAAGGGTTCGAGAAGGGTAAATGATTCCAGGCTCCTGTGCACAACATCTTCGACTTATCTGTGTGCTGAGGGTTCGAGGGGAACCAATGTTTCCAGACTGTATTAGTCATTGCCACACAGGCATCGTACACCATATGATCTTGTCTGGAATACCCCATAATTTTGACAGCAATCGTTACATTTATCAATTGTTAAGGCTGTGTCTCACGGTCAGGGTCTCCGTGGCGTTACAAGATAACATGAGATCTCTCAATGCCTGCGCTGTCCTAATCTATCTCCATACGGAGGGTGTTCGACTGTTTTCCTGGCCAACATGTCTTCCAGATGTCTCACCCACTGAAAACAAATGGTGTTCGGTTGCTGGTAGCCGGTCACGCCGTCAGTCATCAGACACCAAGGCTGACCAACTCAGACCAAGAGCTGAAGCTGCATGGAATGACTGGAAGACCAGCAGAGGCTAGATCCATTGTCACCACCTGGCGTGGGAACTCTGTGAACACTAAGTTTCGACCCTGTATACTCCCTTAATCAGGTAGAAACGCGTTGTGTATTTTACCTATTGTAGTTCAAACGCACAATAAGTTTAACTTCAGTAATTGCTGCCTTTCCGCGTGTTGTAGTGTGAACGACTGGCAGTGTGTATGTTACCCGCCTCAAGGAGTATACAGCTGGGTATTTTAGGTACACATGGAGGTCCGACACCGTACTAGTTCGGGGGTAATCATGGTCATTTGTCAGGCGCCAGTAACCCCCTTCTGTATCAGAGACCAGAAACAAGTACTACACGGCTATGCAGCTGTTTATAAGAAGCAAGGCTCATTGTCTTTCGTCATCAGTTGGTTCCCCATCCGCTGAGAAATGCCTTGGGTCATACACACAGAACAGCCAAAATATTATCACCGCTACCAGCTGTGAGACTCATGGCTCCCAGGCGATGATGCGGACATGTGACACAGTAAGGATCATACAAGGTGGTTAGAACTAAAGTGTAGGTGCTCGCGGAGGTCCAGTAGGGGCTATAATTATCGCAAGGCAGTGAAATTTGCCATATACAGGGTGATTCAAAAAGAATACCACAACTTTAGGAATTTAAAACTCTGCAACGACAAAAGGCAGAGCTAAGCACTATCTGTCGGCGAATTAAGGGAGCTATAAAGTTTCATTTAGTTGTACATTTGTTCGCTTGAGGCGCTGTTGACTAGGCGTCAGCGTCAGTTGATGCTAAGATGGCGACCGCTCAACAGAAAGCTTTTTGTGTTATTGAGTACGGCAGAAGTGAATCGACGACAGTTGTTCAGCGTGCATTTCGAACGAAGTATGGTGTTAAACCTCCTGATAGGTGGTGTATTAAACGTTGGTATAAACAGTTTACAGAGAATGGGTGTTTGTGCAAAGGGAAAAGTTCTGGACGGCCGAGAACGAGTGATGAAAATGTAGCACGCATCCAGCAAGCATTTGTTCGCAGCCCAGGAATATCGACTCGCAGAGCTAGCAGAGAGCTGCAAATTCCATAATCAACTGTATGGAGAGTCCTACGAAAAAGGTTAGTTATGAAACCTAACGTCAACTACCCGAGGCGATGGATCGGCCGTCAGGCAGCCCGTGACAGAGCACTTCATCACTGGCCTCCAAGAAGCCCTGATCTTACTCCCTGCGATTTTTTCTTATGTGGGTATGTTAAGGATATGGTGTTTCGGCCACCTCTCCCAGCCACCATTGATGATTTGAAACGAGAAATTACAGCAGCTATCCAAACTGTTACGCCTGATATGCTACAGAGAGTGTGGAACGAGTTGGAGTATCGGGTTGATATTGCTCGAGTGTCTGGAGGGGGCCATATTGAACATCTCTGAACTTGTTTTTGAGTGAAAAAAAAAACCTTTTTAAATACTCTTTGTAATGATGTATAACAGAAGGTTATATTATGTTTCTTTCATTAAATTCACATTTTTAAAGTTGTGGTATTCTTTTTGAATCACCCTGTATAATAATGCATAAATTCGGACTCGATTTACGCTGGAAGAATATTAGTTCCAATTTTGGCCACCAGTGCAAATCTGTGGCTGTGAATGAAAGAAAGATGTATAGAGATGTTTCCATAACTAATGGATTAGGAACAGGATATAGACAAAGGACGCCGAGCCGTGGTGTGCCTTTTCTGGCACACCAGCCCTTTGGCGCGACACTGTCGATTACCAGGCTGTACTAAGGATCTTTGCCCCTGTTGTGATCTCGCGGGTGTTTTCGCGCTCGGGGCAGTTGGTGTTGGAGACGCTACGAGGCGCAAGGACGTACTTGCAGGGTGTTTCAAAAATGACCGGTATATTTGAAACGGCAATACAAACTAAACGAGCAGCGATAGAAATACACCGTTTGTTGCAATATGCTTGGGACAACAGTACATTTTCAGGCAGACAAACTTTCGAAATTGCAGTAGTTACAATTGTCAACAACAGATGGCGCTGCGGTCTGGGAAACTCTATAGTACGGTATTTTCCACATATCCACCATGCGTAGCAATAATATGGCGTAGTCTCTGAATGAAATTACCCTAAACCTTTGACAACGTGTCTGGCCAGAATCCAGAAACAATTGAACAGCTGAAGCAGTACATCTCATCTGCATGTGAAGCCATACTGTAATTTCGAAAGTTTATCCGCCTGAAAATGTACTGTTGTCCCAAGCATATTGCAACAAACGGTGTATTTCTATCGCTGCTCGTTTCGTTTTTATTGCCGTTTCAAATATACCGGTCATTTTTGAAACACCCTGTAAGAGCACGGCACACCTGTAACGCTGCAGGTAGCGCAAGTTTCTTCGTAGATTAAGTAGAATAAGAACCACATAGCGGTAAGAACACAATTAAGATTACCTGTAGTGTAGAATAGAGAGCTGCATTTTTTCTGTGTGATAATATGGCCCACTAATGTAGTTAGGTAGTGGGTTGATATGTATAACGTAATGAATTTGAATTCCAAAGGTAGACCCACACTGTACTCAGCTAGTGGCCGTAGTCATCAGTCTGGCTGTATACCCGTAGCCAGCGATGGTCCGTACCGTGCATTAATCCAGCAGCCCGCCGGCCACTGCGCTGTTTCTTTTTTTTTTTCGGTATCCCATTACTCGGTGGCTGTGCAAGCGTTTTGAGAGATGCATGCAGTGCCAGGCGAGCAGTGGCGCGGCGTTCCCGCACTCTTGGCCGGTGGCGGACATCATCCGAGGCGCCCAAAGCGCACTTCTGGGAAGCGGACCCGCTATTTCGGCGGCGCCGCCAGCGGCCGGTCGCGGAATGCCGCCAAAATACACGGGCCCCCTCGAGTGGCACACAAATAGAGCCGGCAGCGCGGTTCCCAGAAGGCAGTTGCAGGAGCCGCCGGCGGCGCGGCCGCCTCTGTGTATACCTCTGTGCGGAGTGCGGCGTAGGCACTGCAGCCGCCCCGGCGGGAACCGGGGAACGCGAGAGGGCGGTTCCGTACTCCTGCGTTTCTGGCAACCGCAGCCACTGTTGGGGATTCTCCTATATACCGGGAACAACAATGCGAGCACTGAAACACAGTCAAGCGTATGGGTGTGTACTGGTAATCGGCACGAATCTTTACACTTCTCGGTAATCTACGAGGGTCGTTCAATAAGTAATGCTCCATATTTTTTTTTAAAAAAGCCATTAATGTGTAGCACACCACCCGTTGCTTGTCCGATTTTTGCGTGTGTTCGCCCCTGACAAACAACTTACAGAGAAATGGGGAGTGGAACTGTACGCAAAAATGGATAACGCTAGATCTAAATGATGTGTTGGCAAATGTGCCAACACCTTATAGATAGAGGAGGCTGAAATGCACGCTATCTAACGCAGACGGGCGTGACGTCTGGAACAGTATACCTTATGAATGCACTAAAGAAAAGTACGGAGCTTCTGTTTACTTAACTTTAATTCCATCATTGTGGTACATCGCTCTTGACTACACAAATGAGACTCTCTCCAGATATGGTTAATGGCGCCTTGCTAGGTCGTAGTCATGGACTTAGCTGAAGGCTATTCTAACTGTCTCTCGGCAAATGAGAGAAAGGCTTCGTCAGTGTAGTCGCTAGCAAAGTCGTCGTACAACTGGGGCGAGTGCTAGTACGTCTCTCTAGATCTGCCGTGTGGTGGCGCTCGGTCTGCAAATACTGACTGTAGCGACACGCGGGTCCGACATGTACTAATGGACCGCGGCCGATTTAAAGCTACCACCTAGCAAGTGTGGTGTCTGGCGGTGACACCACACTAAATGTGGCTCTGTCACCCCTAGTTAATCTGCGGTGGTAGTGTTGACGATAAATCACACCTAGACGTGACTCTTCAGGCTTTCCCGGCGGATATGTTGTAAATAGTCTTCACGGGTGTGCCGCCGGATGACGTTGTGCAAATCCCACAATATTTCCTCGGAGCAACTGTCTCGACATCATCAGGTGGTTGAGCCGGCCGGAGTGGCCGTGCGGTTCTAGGCGCTACAGTCTGGAGTCGAGCGACCGCTACGGTCGCAGGTTCGAATCCTGCCTCGGGCATGGATGTGTGATGATGATGATGATGATGTTTGGTTTGTGGGGCGCTCAACTGCGTGGTTATCAGCGCCCGTACAATTTCCCAGCCTTTGCTCAGTCCAATTTCGCCACTTTCCTGGATGATGATGAAATGATGAGAACAACACAAACACCCAGTCATCTCGAGGCAGGTGAAAATCCCTGACCCCTCCGGGAATCGAACCCGGGACCCCATGCTCGGGAAGCGAGAACGCTACCGCGAGACCACGAGCGGTGGACTATGGCATGGATGTGTGTGATGTCCTTAGGTTAGTTAGGTTTAATTAGTTCTAAGTTCTAGGCGACTGATGACCTCAGAAGTTAAGTCGCATAGTGCTCAGAGCCATTTGAACCATCAGGTGGTTGAACCTCGCTGGTGGCTAAGTACGACTGACAAGATCAGCATGTCGACGCCGCTGTATCTAGAGCACGCGCGTGAAGATTGCGCAGGCGTGGGAACCACGTATGCGCAAAAATTTGCAGATAGATGGCGCCAAACTCAAACGCCCTCTGCCGGGAAACGCAGAGCGGCCGTTCTGCGCGTGCTCTGACGCTGTGTTTACTAACATGCTGCCAAAGTTATGACGGGTCTATTATCGAAAGCTCTTTGCTTTCTCGTCGTGATTTAACAGCAGCCAATGCAGGGTTCCAGGTTGTACTCAATTACCTTTTTCTTGATGATTTAGTACGAAGGAAAGCAGATGGAACCTTGGGACACAGCGTATACCGCAAGCCAACGCATACAGATCTATATTTGCAGGCCACAAGCTGCCATCATCCAGCACAATGCAGTAGTACACTACGTACGCTAGTTCATAGAGCGCGTGTGGTAACTGACTCTGAAAGCCTGCCGAGTGAGATGCCACATTTCAAGACAGTCTTCCGTCAAAACGGTTATTCAGAGAGACAGATACGTAATGCATTCAGGCCCAAGCGAGTTCAATCTATGGAGCAGAATGAAGATACGAAGACACCCACCACCTTGGCCTTCTTGCCGTACTTTGGTGCCATGTCGTCAATAATCGGAAGAGTCCTCGAAAGATATCACATCAAGTGCGTTTTCCGACAATCTGCAAAACTGACGAACCTGTTATGTTAGGTTAAGGATGATCTCGGTCTGAGGAAACGTGGTGTGTACAAGATTCCTTGTCAGTGTGGGGCGGCATATATAGGTCAGACATGTCGCACAGTGCAAGAACGTTGCAATGAACATCAGCGTCATACACGCCTACGCCAACGAGAGAAGTCGGCAATTGTAGAACGCTGCCTGAACACAGGACATCACATGATTTATGAAAAGACGGAAGTTTTATCCCCAGCATCCTCTTTTTGGGATTGCACCATTAAGGAAGCAATACATATCCGTACAGCTGATAACCTTATCAACAGGGATGCGGGATTTCAATTCAGTACAGCCTGGAACCCTGTGTGGTGTCACCGCCAGACACCACACTTGCTAGGTGGTAGCTTTTAAATCGGCCGCGGCCCGCTAGTATACGACGGACCCGCGTGTCGCCACTGTCAGTAATTGCAGACCGAGCGCCACCACACGGCAGGTCTAGAGAGACGTACTAGCACTCGCCCGAGTTGTACAGCCGACGTTGCTAGCCAGGGTTCACTGAGAATTACGCTCTCATTTGCCGAGACGATAGTTACCATTGCCTTCAGCTACAGTTGCTACGACCTAGCAAGGCGCCGTATTCAATTGCTATAATACTTCTGTATCATCAAGAGCGATGTTCTACAAATGTGGATTAAAGTTGAAACGTCCCCTTAGAAAAATTTATACAAGACTGTGCTTAAACTGACACACAATATTTTTAACGCAATGAAATCTGACTTTCAAAAATCCCTACAAAAGAATGGCCCTGACTAACATTAATCTATACCTTTCACAAATCACTTACCTCACCAAAAATCTCCGTTACTCGAACTACTGCAATACAGCGAGCGCCACTACTGCCAGCTAAATAAAAGACTCAAACTACGGAAGGCACTAACTACTAGTAGGCATAGTTAGCAAATGAAAGATTTTAATAGAGAATAAACATTGTATTTACCTTAATAGTCATAATATCTATAGCAGTTCATAACATCCATTCTTACAAATATCAAAACTCCGCCATTTCTCTCCACACATCCACCACTACTGGCGGCTCACCTCCAACTGCGCAACGCTACGCGCTGTTCACATCCAGCTGCCGCTGCCCAACATTACAATGGCAGACAACAACGCAAACTAGTCACAGACTGCACACAGCACAGCCAGTGATTTTCATACAGAGCGCTACGTAACGTTGCCAATAAGAAAACATAAACAGCCTACTTACAAAGTTAAGTATTCCAGAAGCTACGTACTTTTCTTTATAGCATTCATTACGTATCCTGTTTCAGACCTCACGCCAGACTGCTTGAGTTTGACGCGTGCATTTCGGCCTTCTCTAGCTATACAACACCCTGCATTGGCTGCTGTTAAATCACGACGAGAAAGCAAAGTGCTTTCGATAATAGACCCGTCATAACTTTGGCAGCATGTTAGTAAGCCGGCCGTGGTGACCAAGCGGTTAAAGGCGCTACAGTCTGGAACCGCGTGGCCGCTACGGTCGCAGGTTCGAATCTTGTCTCGGGCATGGCTGTGTGTGATGTCCTTAGGTTAGTTAGGTTTAAGTAGTTCTAAGTTCTAGGGGACTGATGACCTCAGAAGATAAGTCCCATAGTGCTCAGAACCATTTGAACCATTTTAAAGCATGTTAGTAAACACAGCGTCAGCGCACGCGCAGAACGGCCGCTCTGCGTCTCCCGGCAGAGGGCGTTTGAGTCTGGCGCCATCTATCTGCAAATTTTTGCGCATGTGTGGTTCCCGTGCCTGCGCAATCTTCACGCGCGTGCTCTAGATACAGCGGCGTCGACATGGCGATCTTGTCAGTCGTACCTAGCCACCAGCGAGGTTCAACCACATGATGATGTCGGACAGTTGCTCCGAGGAAATATTGTGGGATTTGTACAACGCCATCCACTGGCACACCCGTAAAGACTATTTACAAATCACACCTATTTTGACTTCCAAACATGAACGATCACGAACACTTAGGGTGTTCAATGACATCAAACACATACACAAAAATAAAATAAAGCAAAAGCGTGAATTCAGGATCAACTACTGAAAGTAAAGGCTCTACTGGACCACAATAATTTTATTATACCCTTCAGACCAATGCTGAATAAAACACAATGAACAATTTACAAATTATCCTCATAACTGGCATTGGCAGTAACTGTGTTAAAATCGGTCCAAAACGCGATCTCTTATAGTATATATACGAAGAACCACTACACTCAAAAGTACCGTGAAACCTCTGTGGAAACAGCAATTGCGATTGATCCAACTATTTAACGTTACTCCTAACACAGGCCGAAGCGGGAGCGATTTCACCGTAATATTCCTGTTGTAGCGGCGGTCACCGACGGCGACAGAGCGGCCGTGCGGTCGGCGTGTGGCGTCTCGGAAAGTACAGAGCTATTACAAATGATTGAAGCGATTTCATAAATTCACTGTAGCTCCATTCATTGACATATGGTCACGACACACTACAGATACGTAGAAAAACTCATAAAGTTTTGTTCGGCTGAAGCCGCACTTCAGGTTTCTGCCGCCAGAGCGCTCGAGAGCGCAGTGTGACAAAATGGCGACAGGAGCCGAGAAAGCGTATGTCGTGCTTGAAATGCACTCACATCAGTCAGTCATAACAGTGCAACGACACTTCAGGACGAAGTTCAACAAAGATCCACCAACTGCTAATTCCATTCGGCGATGGTATGCGCAGTTTAAAGTTCAAAAATGGTTCAAATGGCTCTGAGCACTATGGGACTCAACTTCTGAGGTCATTAGTCCCATAGAACTTAGAACTAGTTAAACCTAACTAACCTAAGGACATCACAAACATCCATACCCGAGGCAGGATTCGAACCTGCGACTGTAGCGGTCTTGCGGTTCCAGACTGCAGCGCCTTTAACCGCACGGCCAGCAGTTTAAAGCTTCTGGATGCCTCTGTAAGGGGAAATCAACGGGTCGGCCTGCAGTGAGCGAAGAAACGGTTGAACGCGTGCGGGCAAGTTTCACGCGTAGCCCGCGGAAGTCGACGAATAAAGTAAGCAGGGAGCTAAACGTACCACAGGCGACGGTTTGGAAAATCTTACGGAAAAGGCTAAAGCAGAAGCCTTACCGCTTACAATTGCTACAAGCACTGACACCCGATGACAAAGTCAAACGCTTTGAATTTTCGGCGCGGTTGCAACAGCTCATGGAAGAGGATGCGTTCAGTGCGAAACTTGTTTTCAGTCATGAAGCAACATTTTTTCTTAATGGTGAAGTGAACAGACACAATGTGCGAATCTTTGCGGTAGAGAATCCTCACGCATTCGTGCAGCAAATTCACAATTCACCAAAAGTTAACGTGTTTTGTGCAATCTCACGGTTTAAAGTTTACGGCCCCATTTTCTTCTGCGAAAAAAAACGTTACAGGACAGATGTATCTGGACATGCTGGAAAATTGGCTCATGCCACAACTGGAGACCGACAGCGCTGACTTCATCTCTCAACAGGACGGTGCTCCACCGCGCTTCCATCATGATGTTCGGCATTTCTTAAACAGGAGATTGGAAAACCGATGGATCGGTCGTGGTGGAGATCATGATCAGCAATTCATGTCATGGCCTCCACGCTCTCCCGACTTAACTCCATGCAATTTCTTTCTGTGGGGTTATGTGAAAGATTCAGTGTTTAAACCTCCTCTACCAAGAAACGTGCCAGAACTGCGAGCTCGCATCGACGATGCTTTCGAACTTATTGATGGGGACATGCTGCGCCGAGTGTGGGAGGAACTTGATTATCGGCTTGATGTCTGCCGTATCACTAAAGGGGCACATATCGAACATTTGTGAATGCCTAAAAAAACTTTTTGAGTTTTAGTATGTCTGTGCAAAGCATTGTGAAAATATCTCAAATAATAAAGTTATTGTAGAGCTGTGAAATCGCTTCAATCATTTGTAATAACCCTGTACAATCCTACAGTATTCGAACACCAGACTGCTGTCCATAAACTTCTCTAATTGCGACAATTTTTCCGTCAGCAATGAGCTGGCGTGGCGAACGTCCTCTCAGAACGATAGACCAACAGGGGAGACGACTTGGCTAACGTCCTCTCAGTATGAGAGCCCAGAACGGAAGACCACGGCCGAGAGTCCAGCAAGATCGCTCTTCACCTTTGTTTTCTCACCTCAAGTTTTACCGAGCGAATCACATCACTAGAAGCTCTCAAAATACCTACTTTGCCAGTGCCGGCCAATGCACGGCCTGGGAATAGAACTCTTTTCCACAATTCTTTTATTTCTACAAAATTTCACGAGTAAACTCCGCCCTCGCCGGCTGGAAAGAACCACAGAAGTGGGCAATAACACGTTTACTGGAAGTTTTCTCCCAAGAAACCACTCTAGATTTTCCCGGATGGATTCCTCTTCGAAGTGAACACAGATTCTTGCATTGAAAGTTAGTTATTCGGAACTCCTGGCCTGCCCCACTTGAGTTACTCGAAGGCGTAAAATTAGTGGGACATAGGAGAGAGCACGCACAGGAAAGCCCGTCCAGCTACCCACTGCTCTGTTTTGGTAAACACTTGAGCACCTGCAGCCGCGCGTCCCTCAGAGGTTGGCGGCCGCTGTGGCCGCTCTAAACGGATTACAGAAATTCCCCGGTTCACCATTCATACCGTCAGGCTGTGGCCTTCGGCGGCTAGGCGAGGACGTAGCCGAGCTCTGTCTCGCGTAGTGCCTTTCCGCAAAATATTGTGAAACGTCCCCTTTGAACAATTTATACAGGACTGAGCTTAAACTGACACACAATATTTTTAGCGCAACGCAATCTGACTTTCAATAATCCCTACAAAACAATGGCCCTGACTAACATTAACCTATACCTTTCACAAATCACTTACCTCACAAAAAATCTTCGTTACTCGAACTACTGCAATACAGCGAGCGCCACAACTGCCAGCTAAATAAAAGATTCAAACTACGGAAGGCACTAACTACTGATAGGCATAGTTAGCAAATGAAAGATGTTAATAGAGAACGAACAATGTATTTACCTTAATAGTCATTATGTATATAGCAGTTCATGACAAATTTCAAAACTCCGCCATCTCTCTCCCCACATCCACCACTGCTGGCGGCTCACCTCCAACTGCGCAACGCTACGCGCTGTTCACATCCAGCTGCCGCTGCCCAACACTACAATGGCAGACAACAATGCAAACTAGCCACAGACTGCACACAGCACAGACATAAACAGCCTACTTACATAAAGAAAACATAAACAGCCTAAAGAAAACATAAACAGCGTACTTACACTTGTAATTACAAAATCGCGGAATTCGCGAGTGCCGATGCATTTCCACATAGATTTCCTACACCGTAATTTAGAGTGTTACTCCAAGAAAACCTAAAGTGTCGCGTTAAATGGACTCATGTAAGGTGCAAGACCGCTGCCACCTTACAAGTGTACATAGACAAACGTCCTTGTTGGTGTTTCACATCTGATGATTGTTCCATGCTCCGGTGAAGTTTTGAGCCGTTCTGGCAGATGGCAGAGCCGCAGTACAGCGTCAAAATGTCGTCTACATACGACTCACCTTGCAAGCAGCGTGCTGATATTGAATTCTTGTATGCAGGAAAAGAAACCGTGGCGAACATCCATAAACGTTTGTGTGCAGTGTATGGCGATGCTGCAGTTGATAGGAGTACATTTGGTCGTTGGGTAAAGAAAGTTACAGCCTCAGGAAACACAGAAACAGACCTCCATGGTCAGCCACGCTCGGGACGTCCTGTCGCAGCCACTGCTCCAGACGTGCTGAATCGTGTGGATGCCGTTATTCGCGCCGACCGGCGCATCACAAGTCGAAAATTGGTCCTACAGTTTGAAGATGACCAGTGTCAGTCATGCAGAGAAACCGTGGCTACGCTTACAAGACAGGAGCTTTTACCAGCAGAGAATACACGCTCTTCCACAACGTTGGCGTACGGCCATAGAACGTGATGGAGAGACTACGTAGAAAAATAGGACATGGAAATGACGTGTTGATGTATATTGTCATCAAACTCTGACTCTTAACAATAAATATGTTCTGAGAAAAAATAAGTTGGGCATTACTTAGTGAATGACCCTCGTAGAATACTGGAGTATCAAGTATGGTCAGTAGACAGGATGACGTTGGCAATTGTTCAAGAAACACATTCAGCAGATAAAGGAAGGAAGAAACGAAGTAAGATTTAAGTGCATTGTGTACTTGCGAATAATGGAAGACTCGCCGGCCGCTGTGGCCGAGTTGCTCTAGGCGCTTCAGTCTGGAACCGCGCGACCGCTACGGCCGCAGGTTCGAATCCTGCCTCGGGCATGAATGTGTGTGATGTCCTTAGGTTAGTTAGATTTAAGTAGTTCTAAGTTCTAGGGGACTGGTGACCTCAGATGTTAAGTCCCATAGTGCCCAGAGCTATTTGAACCATTCGGAAAAATCGAAATGTTTTAAAAATTAATTGAATTTCGCAATGTTTCCTGATTGCATTGATACATTCCATAGTGGATTTAGAATGAAAACGAATAACATATAGAGGAGAGAGAGTTCACCTTGGTACACTTTTGGATTTTCGCCTCTAGACAGCTGCGTAATACCAGTTTAATATGACTATATATTACTGCATATTTAAATGATGCTCATCATTTTTAGTGTGCTGCAGTGTTCTTCTGAAATTACAAAAATTACTCCAGAAAATTAACTTTTCTCCAGGTGTGTAAACATCTTCCCAGGTACAAAATTTCGATTGAAATTATAAAGCGTTGCTTGGTTCAAATGGTTCAAATGGCTCTGAACACTATGGGACTTAACATCTGAGGTCATCAGTTCCCTAGAACTTAGAACTACTTAAACCTAACAAACCTAAGGACATCACACACATCCATGCCCGAGGCAGGGTTCGAACCTGCTGTAGTGTAACGACGTATAGGTTTGTTTATAAATGATTTTCTTTTTGATATATGACCATGTGCAGACTTCGTCACCTACGTCAGTTACAACCCACTTCAAAATGATTTATATTCTTTTTAAATTGTCACAGAATGGTTCTCGAACGAAACTACAAAACATCAGTTGAGTTGTAAGCAAAGAATTTCGTCACTTGGGCCAATTGGTTTTCGTAAACTCTTTCAATTTAAATTTCGTTTGTTTCTCCTCAGAACTTATATTGACACACGTTATCTTGACTTAATCGATATCAGAATCACACATTGAATAAACTTTTGAGATTCAAAGTTGCGATGAACGCTGTCAAAATTCAATAATCTTGTCAAATATATTATTAATCAGTTCACATAATTCTTCATAAATAAATCCTCAGAACACGTATTTCAACTTTAATAGCATCCACCAGTTTATTAACTTCCTACATACAGACGTTCTGAACCTGAGGCTTAACAAACTAGGACTGACATTTTCAATAAGATTAAGCTCTCTATGACGTCATTGTTATACAAAAAGAGTACAAAAAATTCATTTTCAATTTTTAGATGCACGACGCAACAACTCGGTTCCAGGATCTTCTGTTGCTCTTTGGCTGTCGACCCGCGACGTATAGTGGCCAGCAATTTCCTCTCTGGTCGCGGCAGCGAAGATGCTGTCTCCGTTCGTTGCGCCGCCCTCTCCGTACATGAAACATACAAAAAATACAAAAACTTTAGATAATTCACAGCTATTACAAAAATATTACAGAAATACATAAACAAAACTAAATTAAACTTATATTCACCTGCAAACTGGGCTGACACTGGTGGATGGGTGACGCTTCAATTTCGCGTCCCACTACATACCCCACCCACAAGCTCAGTTTGTCAGGTTTTAACCGAAAATAAGACCTTTTCTATATACCATATTTAACTGTTAATACATTTTCCTCACATTTTACGTAATCTAGAGTCCTTGTTCTCAGATAGATTTCATCCTTTTAATACGATATTGTTGTGACTATTTGTCATTTACTTTTGATTGTGCTATTATGGTAATTCATAACCGAATATATGGAGATTACTCCTCTTCATTTAATAGTTGCTAGTAAATAATAATTTAGTAGGTTCTTTCACGTGGTTACATTAGGACAGAGCGTTCAAATTGTGATAAATTAGTCTCAGTTTTATTCATTTACTAGAGTTATTCTTTCCAAAAAATGTATATTAATAATAAGCTTCTCACAATAACCAATAGTACCATTTACCTTACTTCATTCTTTCCCTAATGCCTTATTTATGCCTGAGGTCAAGAAGAAATCAAGCAAAACTTTCTTTAGCATCTCGGCACGGCTTTTTTACCTTCGGACACCTTGTTGGGTAATGGCAATTTATTTAGGAGAAACAAGCGAGAGAACCCCGTTTGGTGTGTTCTATATTAACACTATTACAAACCCCTATTAAAGGCACTCTGCTATGTTCTCGTGAGCCATATAGCTCTGGACGCCCATGGTCCCTAAAATTATTTACCATCGCCTTTGGTTCCTACTATCCGAGTAAACATGAAAATATACAAAATTCTTTTTGACCTAATAGCAAAATTTCTTCCATATAAATCCCCCTTTTGGTTATCTTTCTCTTTTTGAAGTACCAGTAGATTATTGTAGAACACTTGTTTAAGCTTTCTGTTATTTCTTTAAAATAACACGTAACTATCACGAAAAACTTCACATGAATAAACTGTGAACGCTCTTCCGTATGTAACATATACTAAATATTAACTTATTTAGGAATGAAGGGTTTCATTTGATCAACACTAAAATAATCCTTTAATTACACCTGATGAAGGTTCCATAAGAAGTAACGCTTTGGGATGTACAATTTTATGTACAACATATGGACCTTCAAAGATAAAGAAGAATTTTCTACATTCCTTACCGATCTTAGAACTTTTAGGATGAGATCGTACTAGTACAAGATCTCCTACCTGAAATGAGGGTTCAATAGCATGTTGATTATAACATTTAATTCTCCGTTCGTCATTTTTAATAATCTGTTCGCAAACTTTTTCGTCTGGGATGCATTGTTGGATCTAATTTGCTGGTGGCCAAGGTAGAGCAGCTAGTAAAGGCTCACCTATAATTCGTTTGCCTAAAATTTCTATAGAGGATAATCCCGTCGTTAGGTGAGGCAATTCATTTAATATCTTTTCGAATTCAGGCATTAGTTTGGCCCACCGAGTATGTTTATGTGCACAATAAGTTCTACATAATCGTCCTAATTCTTTCATGACTCTTTCTACTAAATTACTTTGAGGGTGATATTTCGAAATTAAGATATGTTTGATTCCATATTGTTTTATCATATCTTGAAACTTTTGGCTAATAAAGGCACTACCGTTGTCAGACATAAGTCGTTTAGGAATGCCCCAGTTAACGAAATAATTTCGGGTGAGGCAGCGTATAACGCTGGCTGTATTCGCTCGTTTGAAAGTATATAGCTTCACATGTTTGGACCAACATTCCATTACAACAAACACGTAAGTTAATCCTCCTGAACTACGAAGCAGAGGGCCGAAAAAATCTAATGACAGTAGATCCTACAGACCTCGAGGAATTACAGCATATAATTTATAACGCTTAGATTTGTTATTAACTTTAACCTTTTGACAGGTTTCACAAGCCCTAATAATCCTTCTCGCAATACGGGACATATTTTTGAAATAATAATACTTCATTAGATGTTTAATACATTTATGAATTCCAAAATGCCCGTAACCTTCATGAATATAAGTAATTAACTCGTACACAACAGTTTTCGGAATGCAGATCTTCCATCTCTGGTGTTCCCTCTGTGCTTTCCAATACAACAAGTCGTTAAAATATAACGACACGCCCCGGGTGTTAACTGTTTCGTCCCCATTATTAAGGTTTTGTATAAGGTCCCTATATTGATCATCATTTCTTTGATTGCATCTAATAGCAGTTACTAGCCGTTGAACCTTACGTTCGTTCTCCTGAGTTAAAAGGAAATAAACATGGTAATTTGTTCCTGGTTCTTCTGCAATGTTAATATTCTCCATTCCTACGGGGAGTCTCGACAAAGCATCCGAAACTACATTCTGAGATCCTTTTATATACCTAATCTCGTACTGAAATTCTTGCAAGCATAATACCCAACGTAATAGTCTACGGTGAAGTAACCGACAATTGTTCAAAAAGATTAAAGCCTGATGATCAGTATATACAATTGTTTTTCTTCCCATTAATAATCCTCTAAATCGTTGAAAACCCCATACCACTGCGAGAGCTTCCTTCTCGGTTACAAAATAATTCCTTTCATGTTTATTTAAAGTTCTACTTGCGAATCCAATAGGCCGATGTAATCCCTTTTCATTGGTCAGATCACCTTGGAATATTACGCAAGACACACCATAATCAGAGGCATCCGTACACATATAAAAGTCCTGATTGAAGTCTGGGTGATATAACATTTTGGCTTCTGTTAACGCTCCTTTTATCTTATTAAAAACTTCCTCTTCCTCTTTTCCTCAGAGCCATACTGACTTCTCTTTTAATAAATCTAGTAATTTAGGATTAACAATATCCTGCCCTGGAAGAAATCTTCTCAGAAATCCTACCATTCCTAAGAATGATTTCATTTGTTTCCGATTTCTAGGACTCGGGCATCGAGCAGTAGCTTCAATGCGTGCTGGGTCTGGCCTAATACCTTTACTGTCCACTATATGCCCCAAAAATCTCACTTCCTCCTTTCCGAAGTAGGACTTAGATAATTTTAACGTAATTCCTCTGTCAATTAAATGGTCAAACAATTCCCGTAATATCGTTACGTGTTCTTCCCACGTTTTAGTGGCTACCAAAATATCATCTACATATAAAATAATCCTTTGTAACAATTGCTGACCCAAAGCAGAATCTAATGCCCTAATGAAAGTTGACACTGATATATTAAGTCCAAAGGGTAAAACTTGGAACTGATATGATCTGCCTTCAAAAAGAAAAGCCGTATATTGCCGTGAATCCGGGTGTAATATTACTTGATGGTAGCCAGCAGTTAAATCCATTGCACTCATATAACGTGAACCAGCAATCTTAAGAAGTACGTCCTCCATAGGAATAGGTCTGTCTCTTTCCATCTCTATAATTTTATTTAACTCACGGGCATCCAGAACTAGTCGTACCCCACCAGTAGCTTTCTTAACTACCCACAAAGGACTGTTAAAAGCGCTACATGATCGTTCGATAATGTTTTGTTCTAGCATCTTACTTATTTCTCTACTAGCCGGTTCTTTGAATTGTACTGGAATAGGATAAGGTTTCTTAAAGAATGGTTTTTGATCTTTAATCTTAAGTTTACAAACGTAATTTTAATTCTCCCCGGTTCATCTGAGAAGACGGCTCTAAATTCTAACAACAAAGATTCAAACTCTTCCTTTTCTTGTTCGGATAGACAATTCGTAGAATAACATTTTTCTTTCACTTCGGTTTCGATACTGCTACTAGCCTGACATTGGTATACTTCATATTCAAGATCACTAAAACCTGTTAATACGTCTATGGTCTGTGTGTACTTAATCTGTAAGGATTCGTAGAAA
This sequence comes from Schistocerca cancellata, assembly GCF_023864275.1. Lineage (NCBI taxonomy): Eukaryota > Metazoa > Arthropoda > Insecta > Orthoptera > Acrididae > Schistocerca > Schistocerca cancellata. Next base: position 573,620,180 of record NC_064632.1, read on the forward strand.
TTTTCAGGTACTCGATTATCAGAAAACCTCACTTTAAAAGGACATGCCTCCTTATGGATGGTTAAGGAAGAGTGTTTAAAATTTAATATAGCTTTATATTTACACAGCCAATCTATACCTAAAATTATGGCCACATTTAAGTTGGCTACGACAAGTACAGAGTGAGCAATTAATTGTTCAGCAATTTCAAAAGTTAAATAAACTTCCTCAGTAATATTTTGACTTCTTTTACCAGTAACTCCTATAATTTTCACCCCAGTTACAGGTAAGGTTGGGAAATTCCAATGTTTTCTTTTAAGCTGGAATAATTCTTTCGATAAAATACTTACTTTGCTACCCGAATCAATTATAATATTTACTTCGGTATCTTTAATATAACCTTTAATAACGGGTTTATAAGTTATATTCCCCCTTATCTGATTGTCTTCCTGAAGTAAATCTTGTTGCCAATTACCTTCCATTTGGCAGCTTAATGATAAACTGCAGTTGGGTCTTGTATAATCTCGACTAACAGTTCCCTTTAGTTGACCCGTACTAAAGGACTTTACTAGTTTTCCGAACTTTCTATGATAACGTCACCTACAACTTGACCTTCATTAATTACTTGAGGGTGGTTTATCTCATGATCGTTATTGTGTAATTTCCGCATTTTAGAGTTATTACCACGATTTTGTTGGCTCTCTTTATCTTTAGATTGACGTTTTATATAACAAAACCGGCTATGATGGTTGTTGTTAAATTTTCCTGGTTCTGAATTATTATTATTTCGAGGATTGTCATTTCTACCAAATCTAAATTTCTCGTCTTCCCTTTCTCTGTTAAGTATATCTAACTGTTCTAAATATCCTAATAATTCACAAAGTTGTGACCATTCTCTTTCTATCATTCGTTCTTATACATAATACGGTAACCTACTAATTAGGACCCGTATTAGGTGACTTTCAATAATTGGTTCTTCAATTAATTTAGCACGGTTTAAATGCCATTCAAAATAATTCCTATAACCTCCCCACCGTTTAGAATATGGAGGAGGGTCTAGCAACTCTAAAGTTAAGTGTTGTTGTTTTCCTCTTGACCAATAATGTTGTTTAAACTGCTTAACAAAATCATCCCAGTCCCTAAATTCATTTCTATGCAGTACTGCCCACTCCGCAGCTTCTGCTTCTAAATGTCCTATTACAAATTGAATCCTTTTTTCATTACTCCATTTAGGAGATAATGAAGTTTCAAAAGCTTTTATAAAGATTATAGGGTGAAGTTCGCCTCCTGGTTTGAATACAGGAAATCGACTTGCCACATTTGAATTTGTCGATATATCATCCAAACATTCTGCGAGAGAAATAGTTGGATTTTGTTTAGATTGCAGAGACGGAGTTGCATCGGAAACACGATGCGACTGTTGTCTCTGATTACGTTATTACTTCTCCTACTTGAAATGTTTCCATTATTACCTAATTCCGATAACCGTTTAGTAATTTCCTGTATTCGCATTTCTGTACTGGATACGCGATTAGCTAATATCGATTCTTCACTGTGTTCACGATGTGAACGCTCTGTACCTCCGTCAATGTTATTATCTTTGGAGGTCTCAAGGTTACTGCATATTTCAGTAATTAGAAGTTTCATATTTTCTATTTCAGTATGATCTTTTTCTACTTGATGAGTTAATGTCTCTAATTCTACATTATCTATTGGAGAAATCTCCACAGGTTTGGTAGAGACCTCTTTAATAGATTCTAATAATTCTCTACGAACAGTTTCTGTTTGCATAGAAAATTCATCTCGTAACATATCGTTATTTTTCTGTATTTCATTTACAACTAAGATATTGACACTATCTAGTCTCTCGGTTAAGTCAGTAATATCATTTCGCATACGAGCTTTTTCCTCACGCGATTCCTGGATATGTTCTTCTAACCTTTTACAATTATCAGCAATCTTATTACTAAGTTCTACTAGTTTTTCCTGCATTTCAACTTTAGAAGCCTCTATTTTATCACTTAATCTAGCAGTAGATTCTTCATTAGATTGTTTTAATTCCTCTTTTAATCTAGCAATAGATTCTTCGTTAGACTGTTTTAATCTAGCAGTAGATTCTTCGTTAGACTGTTTTAATCTAGCAGTAGATTCTTCGTTAGAATGTTTTAATTTAGCAATCGCCCTAAAAAGGGATCTCATGCTCCTATTGGACATAGACTGCTCTTCGTCTGACATTTCACTTCCCGACATTATTGTAAGATATAACTAGTTACACACGTAGACTTGTAATCAACAATCCTGTAAAAGCACACTTCCTATGTACAACACTCCACTTCCAACTTGAAACAGACTCACCGGACACTAATATTGTAATTTGTAGTTCTCGATGATCAGTGTGCTGCTATGGGCCGCAGATACAACAGCCGTCGATGCAGCCGCTGAGATGCTGCGACCCCGCTTCCGCAACCGGCAGGACGCTGAGTCGAACACCGGAGACGTCACTGGCTGCAACCACGCCCGGCACCGCCGTAGACAGGCGAAGCCCTCAGCAACACCTCTAATACCAGCCGGAGGAACGCCCCGCAGCTGACGTACTGGGCCTGTTAGTTTAGGGAGAAAAAGGGTTGTCGGGGTTTGCAGCGTTCAGCTGCTGCCCAACAGATGCGCCTTCTCGTGGAATAACTGCGTGACCGTACTGCTCGGCTGCGCTCCGTCAGATGCCCACACCCGCGAAGTCGCCGCTGGCTGGTGAAGGCTCCACGAGAACTCGCGCTGACTTCCAAAGGACTCTTGATGTTTTGTTTCGTACCTGTGTGCCTTAATTGCACACAAGTCCTGTCACGGTCGCCACGGTGTAGTGTAACGACGTATAAGTTTGTTTATAAATGATTTTCTTTTTGATATATGACCATGTGCAGACTTCGTCACCTACGTCAGTTACAACCCACTTCAAAATGATTTATATTCTTTTTAAATTGTCACAGAATGGTTCTCGAACGAAACTACAAAACATCAGTTGAGTTGTAAGCAAAGAATTTCGTCACTTGGGCCAATTGGTTTTCGTAAACTCTTTCAATTTAAATTTCGTTTGTTTCTCCTCAGAACTTATATTGACACACGTTATCTTGACTTAATCGATATCAGAATCACACATTGAATAAACTTTTGAGATTCAAAGTTGCGATGAACGCTGTCAAAATTCAATAATCTTGTCAAATATATTATTAATCAGTTCACATAATTCTTCATAAATAAATCCTCAGAACACGTATTTCAACTTTAATAGCATCCACCAGTTTATTAACTTCCTACATACAGACGTTCTGAACCTGAGGCTTAACAAACTAGGACTGACATTTTCAATAAGATTAAGCTCTCTATGACGTCATTGTTATACAAAAAGAGTACAAAAAATTCATTTTCAATTTTTAGATGCACGACGCAACAACTCGGTTCCAGGATCTTCTGTTGCTCTTTGGCTGTCGACCCGCGACGTATAGTGGCCAGCAATTTCCTCTCTGGTCGCGGCAGCGAAGATGCTGTCTCCGTTCGTTGCGCCGCCCTCTCCGTACATGAAACATACAAAAAATACAAAAACTTTAGATAATTCACAGCTATTACAAAAATATTACAGAAATACATAAACAAAACTAAATTAAACTTATATTCACCTGCAAACTGGGCTGACACTGGTGGATGGGTGACGCTTCAATTTCGCGTCCCACTACATACCCCACCCACAAGCTCAGTTTGTCAGGTTTTAACCGAAAATAAGACCTTTTCTATATACCATATTTAACTGTTAATACATTTTCCTCACATTTTACGTAATCTAGAGTCCTTGTTCTCAGATAGATTTCATCCTTTTAATACGATATTGTTGTGACTATTTGTCATTTACTTTTGATTGTGCTATTATGGTAATTCATAACCGAATATATGGAGATTACTCCTCTTCATTTAATAGTTGCTAGTAAATAATAATTTAGTAGGTTCTTTCACGTGGTTACATTAGGACAGAGCGTTCAAATTGTGATAAATTAGTCTCAGTTTTATTCATTTACTAGAGTTATTCTTTCCAAAAAATGTATATTAATAATAAGCTTCTCACAATAACCAATAGTACCATTTACCTTACTTCATTCTTTCCCTAATGCCTTATTTATGCCTGAGGTCAAGAAGAAATCAAGCAAAACTTTCTTTAGCATCTCGGCACGGCTTTTTTACCTTCGGACACCTTGTTGGGTAATGGCAATTTATTTAGGAGAAACAAGCGAGAGAACCCCGTTTGGTGTGTTCTATATTAACACTATTACAAACCCCTATTAAAGGCACTCTGCTATGTTCTCGTGAGCCATATAGCTCTGGACGCCCATGGTCCCTAAAATTATTTACCATCGCCTTTGGTTCCTACTATCCGGACTGAAGCGCCTAGAGCCGCTCAGCCACCGTGGCCAGCTAAAAGCGTTGCAATCGAGGCAGTCTTGTATTGTGTTTAACAGTCTGTTATACACTCCTGGAAATTGAAATAAGAACACCGTGAATTCATTGTCCCAGGAAGGGGAAACTTTATTGACACATTCCTGGGATCAGATACATCACATGATCACACTGACAGAACCACAGGCACATAGACACAGGCAACAGAGCATGCACAATGTCAGCACTAGTACAGTGTATATCCACCTTTCGCAGCAATGCAGGCTGCTATTCTCCCATGGAGACGATCGTAGAGATGCTCGATGTAGTCCTGTGGAACGGCTTGCCATGCCATTTCCACCTGGCGCCTCAGTTGGACCAGCGTTCGTGCTGGACGTGCAGACCGCGTGAGACGACGCTTCATCCAGTCCCAAACATGCTCAATGGGGGACAGATCCGGAGATCTTGCTGGCCAGGGTAGTTGACTTACACCTTCTAGAGCACGTTGGGTGGCACGGGATACATGCGGACGTGCATTGTCCTGTTGGAACAGCAAGTTCCCTTGCCGGTCTAGGAATGGTAGAACGATGGGTTCGATGACGGTTTGGATGTACCGTGCACTACTCAGTGTCCCCTCGACGATCACCAGTGGTGTACGGCCAGTGTAGGAGATCGCTCCCCACACCATGATGCCGGGTGTTGGCCCTGTGTGCCTCGGTCGTATGCAGTCCTGATTGTGGCGCTCACCTGCACGGCGCCAAACACGCATACGACCATCATTGGCACCAAGGCAGAAGCGACTCTCATCGCTGAAGACGACACGTCTGCATTCGTCCCTCTATTCACGCCTGTCGCGACACCACTGGAGGCGGGCTGCACGATGTTGGGGCGTGAGCGGAAGACGGCCTAACGGTGTGCGGGACCGTAGCCCAGCTTCATGGAGACTGTTGCGAATGGTCCTCGCCGATACCCCAGGAGCAACAGTGTTCCTAATTTGTTGGGAAGTGGCGGTGCGGTCCCCTACGGCACTGTGTAGGATCCTACGGTCTTGGCGTGCATCCGTGCGTCGCTGCGGTCCGGTCCCAGGTCGACGGGCACGTGCACCTTCCGCCGACCACTGGCGACAACATCGATGTACTGTGGAGACCTCACGCCCCACGTGTTGAGCAATTCGGCGGTACGTCCACCCGGCCTCCCGCATGCCCACTATACGCCCTCGCTCAAAGTCCGTCAACTGCACATACGGTTCACGTCCACGCTGTCGCGGCATGCTACCAGTGTTAAAGACTGCGATGGAGCTCCGTATGCCACGGTAAACTGGCTGACACTGACGGCGGCGGTGCACAAATGCTGCGCAGCTAGCGCCATTCGACGGCCAACACCGCAGTTCCCGGTGTGTCCGCTGTGCCGTGCGTGTGATCATTGCTTGTACAGCCCTCTCGCAGTGTCCGGAGCAAGTATGGTGGGTCTGACACACCGGTGTCAATGTGTTCTTTTTTCCATTTCCAGGAGTGTATTATTGCTCTACTACACACAACAATCAGTAAATGAAATTATAAAAAAATTATAAAAAAAACAGTTACTGGTTAAATACATTACGAAATGGGATCTACTGCAAACTAACACAAATTTCCATTGTCAAGAGTAGTAAAATTGTTAAGATGTCAAATAAAGTCAGCTCATTTGCAAGTATCACATTGTCATGTTCCAGACCTCACGTCAGTATAGTCCTTCCTTCCTCACGCCAGCCTGCGTGAGCTAAAACGCGTGCATTTCGGCCTCCTCTAGTAACACGGTGTTGGCTCTTCTGCCAACCCAACACTGTTAGCGTGCAGCCGCGTTCACGCTGAGTTCGAAACACGTTCTGCGACATGGTTCGCAGCTGTTACTGGACTACAGATGCTCGCAACGTGTTGACAACACAACACCTGTGTCCCACGGCTGTGTCACTAAAGATTACAGGAACGTTGATCGTGGTCTGACGCTGCAATGCGCTACTGTTGTTTTGGCTCTGTCTGTAATGTTGCGTGTGTCTTCCCGTGTACCATTCCTTTACAAAATGGAGTGGATAACAAGCAAAATTTACGAACTAGTCGCACTCTATGATGCAGAGGGCCGCCTCTGGAATGTTCTAAGTCGCAGTTTCTAAAACATTAAACAGGAGGATGACTGAATGACTCCCTAAAAAAATTGCTGCGCTTCCTGCCAACAGCAGCAGTGAAGTGAATAAAACAATGAAATCTCTCGTTTCTCAATATCGCAGCAACAACAACCACAACAGGATTCGTTATCTGACTTGCTGACTTGGGAAAAGCAAGTTACTTGTGAGAGGCACCCACATGCCTTGCTCATACTGTGGCATCATGAAGTCAGGCCTGCAAGATGAGTGGTCTGCCAAGCGAGTGGATTCATTCTTATTTATCGAGTAACATAAACTCTCGTACTCACAATTAAGTTACAAATTATCCTCCTGTATGAATATTACGCAACGGATAACGCACATCTGACTGTTACTAATTTACACAACTCTGACTGTTCACTACACACTGGCAATACCACATTTTCTTTCTCATTCAACGGCTTTGAACAACACGTGGCCATCGCACTGAATATGAATGGCGCACACATTATAAATTCTGGGTATCATGACAACATACTATTCGAAGGAAAAGGCCACCAATCTTTTTCTTTTCACTATCTTATTTATTCCGATAAATTCTATAACCTAAACACACAAATTCTATAACCTATAACAATAACACATGAGAAATTCCGCCCAGTGGGCATGGCTTTACATTGGTGATTCTCTATCTTATGGTCTCGTAATTATTTAACGCTACAGTGCACTTTTTGGATAGGATGGTGGATCTTTTGCTATATCTCACACTTCGACTCTCACACCCATCATCACGAAACTTTCCTCCAGACCGAGTGGTACAAAAACGAACACGCATAACCCACTGCCTCTGAAACTATCTTGTTACTCTCCCATGCCAACCACACGTACTTAAATTTCATGAAAAACATCACACTGGCAACAGACAATACAAAACAAGGAATAGTCATAACGTTATAATCACATCAATTTCAGCTTTCCCACTTCAATTAAAATTCATCCCAGTTTCACACGACACTGCCTCACTTCGTAACTTTTCTTTCCTACTAGGAACTCTGGAGGATATATGCACGTCTTCCTCTGCAATGCAAGCCAAGTGGTGTTGCTGGATAGACGGCTGACTCACCTTGCTTCACTCTCAGAGTATTATAGTTTGAATCAAGCGTCACACGGAAACATAACACGCAAAGTAATATTAAGAACATATTCATCACACACGCGAGTCCTCAACTGATACCATGGACGAGTACTTCTCTTAATCCTTTGTCTCATACACAGATTGAGACTCACACAGTACTCACCACGTGGAAGTACTCGTCTCCAATTTCAAGTCCTGCACACGCCATTTCTTAAATATTTCCAACTTATAGTACACACGCTAGTAATTCAGCTTAACTTAAGCACTCGGAAGAATTTCAACTTATTGCTACACGTGGTTTCATTGTGACCGTTGGTCTCTTCCGAAGATTACTACGATACCCTTAATATTACCTGCCTGACATTTAATTCTCCCCACAAAAGTTCCTGAAATAGAGAAATTATTATTCCAAACTACTCTTAAGTATTTCACATGCATACCATGTCTCCACTTTTTTGTCTTTACGGAGCACACCTAAGACAGGTCTTACCAACACTAGATCCAGCGGCAGAGTGCTGAAACACCGTTCTTCAGGTCATCTCGCACCTCCGTCGAGGTGGGGGAAGACCATGCTACCCATTGGTCAGCCACATTTCAGGCGCTCAAAGATCCGGTAAATTTCATATCTTTGGTTCCACCAAAGGTGACCAAATGATCGTCTCAAAGATGATCATAGATTCACATTCACTATCTGCAGTTAGCAGACGACCATACATTCATTCATTTCACAGTTCTCACCAAACTGGATGTAGGCATTTATTTTGTGGGAGTGCACATGTGATCAATAAAATAAATAAATTGTCATTCTTTCCCACACTGGTATCCGGCTTCACTGTATTAATTGAAATTGAGTTATTATTAGAAAAAGTATGTTGTACTGACAAGAATAACGAAGAATGTTGTACCTATTTTCAATGTCGAGTGGTACTGTACCCTTTCACTTGAGCTGCCGCCCTACGAAAGGGAGGTGACGAAAATTTATATATATATAGGAAAGGTGGAAGGAGTATATAGAGGGTCTATACAAGGGCGATGTACTTGAGGACAATATTATGGAAATGGAAGAGGATGTAGATGAAGATGAAATGGGAGATATGATACTGCGTGAAGAGTTTGACAGAGCACTGAAAGAACTGAGTTGAAACAAGGCCCCGGGTGTAGACAACATTCCATTAGAACTACTGACAGCCTTGGGAGTGCCAGTCCTGACAAAACTCTACCATCTGGTGAGCAAGATATATGAGACATGCGCAATACCCTCACACTTGAAGAAGAATATAATAATTCCAATCCCAAAGAAAGCAGGTGTTGACAGATGCGAAAAATATCGAACTATCAGTTTAATAAGTCACGGCTGCAAAATACTAACGCGAATTATTTACAGACGAATGGAAAAACTGATAGAACCCGACCTCAGGGAAGATGAGTTTGGATTCCGTAGAAATGTTGGAACACGTGAGGCAATGCTGACCCTACGACTTATCTTAGAAGCTAGATTAAAGAAAGGCAAACCTACGTTTCTAGCATTTGTGGACTTAGAGAAAGCTTTTGACAATGTTGACTGGAATACTCTCTTTCAAATTCTGAAGGTGGCAGGCTATTTACAATTTATACAGAAACCAGATGGCAGTTATAAGAGTCGAAGGACACGAAAGGGAAGCAGTGGTTGGGAAGGGAGTGAGACAGGGTTGTAGTCTCTCCCCGATGTTATTCAATCTGTATATTGAGCTAGCAGTGAAGGAAACAAAAGAAAAATTTGGAGTAGGTATTAATGTCCATGGAGAAGAAATAAAAACTTCGAGGTTCGCCGATGACATTGTAAATCTGTCAGAGACAGCAAAGGACTTGGAAGAGCAGTTGAACGGAATGGATAGTGTCTTGAAAGGAGGATATAAGATGAACACCAACAAAAGCAAAACGAGGGTAATGGAATGTAGTCAAATTAAGACGGGTGACGCTCAGGGAATTAGATTAGGAAATGAGACGCTTAAAGCAGTAAAGGAGTTTTGCTATTTGGGGAGCAAAATAACTGATGATGGTCGAAGTAGAGAGGATATAAAATGTAGACTGGCAATGGCAAGGAAAGCGTTTGTGAAGAAGAGAAATTTGTTAACATCGAGTATAGATTTAAGTGTCAGGAAGTCGTTTCTGAAAGTATTTGTACGGAGTGTAGCCATGTATGGAAGTGAAATGTGGACGATAAATAGTTTGGAAAAGAAGAGAATAGAGGCTTTTGAGATGTGGTGCTACAGAAGAATGCTGAAGATTAGATGGGTAGATCACATAACTAATGAGGAGGTACTGAATAGGATTGGGGAGAAGACGAGTTTGTGGCACAACTTGACTAGAAGAAGGGATCGGTAGGTAGGACATGTTCTGAGGCATCAAGGGATCACCAATTTAGTATTGGAGGACAGCGCGGAGGGTAAAAATCGTAGAGGGAGACCAAGAGATGAATACACTAAGCAGGTTCAGAAGACTGTAGGTTGCAGTAGTTACTTGGAGATGAAGAAGCTTGCACAGGATAGAGTAGCATGGAGAGCTGCATCAAACCAGTCTCAGGACTGAAGACCACCACCACCACAACAACACACACACACACACACACACACACACACACATATATATATATATATATATATATATATATATATATATATATATATATATATATATATATATATATATTTATTTATATACAGGGTGAGGCAGCTAAGTCATAACACCCCCTGTATCTCCCCAACCGTAATAGATACAAAGATTCCGTTTGGAGAATGAACTGGAAGGACAGCGGCTACCTGAATACATCACATTTCACGTTTGTGCTATTTTTTATTACAGAGATATGATGACATCTTTGGTTTTTTCAAATGGAATCCAATGTTAAACTTTATCGTAACATGACGAGCTTAAAAATACTGTTTCAAATATGTGTATATCATAATATTTAGGCGAATAGTTTTTGAGACACATGTATGTTCTCGTATCGTATTCGTCCTCCGAAACGGCGTTGTCCAATGCGAACTTTCCTGTTGATCACTGAGGAACTTAACAGGGAAGGCGTTGTTTCCCTGCTTCTCGATAACGCGTCAAGGTGACGCACGAGGTAGCTGGAGAGAAGGGTATAAATGCGCTGCTGGGGTAATAAGACATCGCATTTCCGTCACATTTTCTTGGAGCAGACATGTACACCAACGAAGAAAAGTTAGATATGCTTCTAGCGCATGGTGAAAGCAGATAAATGGTGTTAGAGCAAGAAAGCGGTATGGAGAGCTCTATCCTGATCGTCAGTGTCCTACGCGTCAGCTTCTTGCACGTATTTGCAAGAAACTACTTGAATCGGGATCATGGAATGCCGTACAGAGGACAAGGCAGAAAACTGCAACTGGCGAGGTACATGAAGAGGGCGTTCTAGCGTTGGCGCATGACTACCCTGCTGTTTCGTCGCGACGTATCGCCGCGGAATGTGGTCTAAGTCAGAGAAGTGTTCTACGCATATTGCACCGGCATAGATTTCACCCGTTTCACCTCTCGTTACATCAAGCACGCTCGGGTGTGGATTTCGAACGGCGCCAGGAATTTTGCCGGTTTGCTCTGCAGCGCCTAGAAGATGATCCAACGTGTTTTCAACGGGTGCTTTTTACTGATGAAGCGACTTTCACCAACCACGGTAATGTGAATTTGCATAATATGCGTTACTGGTCAATAGAGATCCCTTATTGGCTTCGACAGGTACAGCATCAGGAACCGCGGAGTGTTAACGTGTAGTGCGGTATCATCGGAAACGTCATTGTTGGGCCGTACGTCATTCCGGGTACAGTAAATGGCAGTAACTATGCACAGTTCCTGCGAAACGTTCTGTCCATTTTGCTGGAAGAGGCACCACTAACTACGCGTCAGTGCGTGTGGTTCCAACATGACGGCTATCCTGCTCACTCTTCCCGTGTGGCTACAGAGCTGTTAAATGAAAAGTTCCCGGATTGTTGGATAGGACGACGTGCTGAAGTGAAGTGGCCAGCCCGGTCTCCTGAGCTGAACCCTCTTGATCTTTTTTTTCTGTGGGGAGCAATCAAACAAAGTCTATGCTCAAATACCAACTACCCCAGAAGATATGAAGCAACGTCTCATCAAAGCGTGTGCTGCTATCTCAGGTGACACCCTCGCAGCCGGTCACAAATCATTCAAACGACGACTACAAATGTGCACTGCAGCAGAGGGTGTGATGTTACAAAATAAAAGTGATGTTGTTATTCAATGGAAAGTTGGAAATTGAGATTTAGCTTACTGTTTTATACATCACAATTGGCGTAAGAATCATGGATTGACCATTGTCATAAAATATTGCATTATGAGATGTGAATAGTTTTTACTTGCAGTTTCGCGTGGCTTGAGGCAGTCACAACTAGCGTGCTATTGATTAATAAATTGCGTTATCGTCTTTCTAATTACTTCATGATCGTAGATACGATCATACCCGGTTGTGAAGTTATTGTTATGACAAAACAATTTCCTAAGGGATCAGAAAGTTCTTAAGGGCGCAAAAACAACTGTAACATCACACAAAAGAGAAATTCAATATTAAAGCTGATGCAAGAAGAAGATAAAACAGTTTTCTTTTTATCAATGTAACACGCACATTGGACTGCTGATCTTGGTGTCTGTAATATTAGCAAAATGCATAATTAAAATGAAAATAATACTGAGGAGATAATAGGAATGAGCACTGCTAAATGATTCAGTATTCCCAGAACAAATATTTATTATAACTAAAACCTATATCGTAACTTAGGCTTAGTACTACAATGACGGTAGATTTTTATGTCCGTATCATGTCCCTTGAGCGCTCTTTTATATAGCCATTGTCTTCTTTGAGTCGCTCGTGCGTCGTCACGGTAAGTTATAACAGTTCTTTACACTTCACTCAAACTTAGACATAACACGTTTTTATACATTTAGTAAAAATTAGATCAGACTGCCACAAATCTGCGTCCGTCTTACTCGAGAAAAACAGTACAAGTCTTTAGCGCTCAAGGCTTCATTTGTTCTCCAGCGAACAAAATAGTGAAGGATCGCATATCTATCCGTATTTTTCTGTTTATATTGCCGCCCAAAGACGACGAATTACATTATTTAGAAAATTCCACCGTCGCCATGCAACGCCTTATTATACATTAATCATTATTTATAAACAAGTATTTGCCTTCTGGCTGAAAGTATTAACTACTCGTATTTGCTGTTTTAATGAAGTCAAAAATAGGGAATATCACATTTTTCTGTGGGGAGCAATCAAACAAAGTCTATGCTCAAATACCAACTACGCCAGAAGATGTGAAGCAACGTCTCATCAAAGCCTGTGCTGCTATCTCAGGTGACACCTTCGCAGCCGGTCACAAATCATTCAGACGGCGACTACAACTGTGCACTGCAGCAGAGGGGGGAGCATTTTGAGCACATGCTTCAGTAAAGTTTTGTATCAGGTACAGTATGTATTTTGCATATTTGTGTCTATTTGCTTTGTATTGTGATCAATAGTAAATATTTTCAAATAAAAAACAAATACTTACGAAATAATTGTGACCAATAGGGGCCTCCTCATTTACATTTGTATTTCTGTTACTTAAAATGTATTAACATCTTGTAGTATTTACTACCGTATGTTGTCTACTATTTTGGTATCACAGTTGTCAAATAACTGAATAATATTTGCGAGATATCATCAGTTAATTTTAGCGCAAAATTTTCGCAGTGTGTAGTACTATTGTCGGGTAAATGGGCGTGTTTGTGTAAGGACGGACTCGGGATGTTTACCTGTACTCTACACAACAGGAAAGGTCGCACTTGAAGACGCCGCTTTGAAGGACGAACATGATAAGAGACCATATCTATGTCTCAAAAACTATTCACCTAAATATTATGATACACACATATTTAGCCGGCCGGAGTGGCCGCGCGGTTAAAGGCGCTACAGTCTGGAACCGCACGACCGCTACGGTCACAGGTTCGAATCCTGCCTCGGGCATGGATGTGTGTGAAGTCCTTAGGTTAGTTAGGTTTAAGTAGTTCTAAGTTCTAGGGGACTTATGACCACAGCAGTTGAGTCCCATAGTGCTCAGAGCCATTTGAACCATTTTTGAACCACACATGTTTGAAAGCGTCTTTTTAAGCCTATCGTGTTACGATAAAATTTAACATAGGGTTCCATTAAAAAAAAAAAACACGAAGACGGCCTCGTATCGCAGAAATAAAAAATAGCACAAACATGAAATGTGATGTTTTCAAGTAGCCCTTGTCCCTGCAATTCACTGTCCAAACGGCATCTTTGTATCTATTACGGTTGAGGAGATTCAAGGGATGTTATGACTTAGCTGCCTCACCCTGAATATATGTATGTGTGTGTGTGTGTGTGTGTGTGTGTTTGTATGACGACGCTTTCAGTAAAGTGGAGATGAATGTATGAAGAAGGCAATAGTCAGTAGTAAACGTGGAATCGTCAACAGCTCATTCCCCTGCCACATTCATTGGAAACGTGAATTACACTGAAGATAAAAAAGTTTTCTTTATTGAAAATGAGAGTTTGGATTAATTTTAATGAGAAAATGAAAATAGGTATATCATCAATTAAATATAAGTTTCAGGGTGCTTAATATAACAGAATTACGTGTACGTAATCTTTCAGTGCTTCATCGAAAGCATAAAAAGATTCAAGAACTTTTTGAGATATGGCTGGCTTTGAAATATGGAATAAACTTGCAAAATTTTGATATTAATCTCGTGTTCCCAAGAAACGAAGAGTAGCAGCTGTGGCAGTAATTTTTAAGTTCATTAAAAGACGCGCTTTCTGACCGCTGGATAGCGATAACATCTCTCACAACGATAAAAGATAGTGACGCCAGAGATGATTATTAATGAACAATCCAGAGTGCACAAATTAATCAGTATCTGTCTGTGTTGAGATCTGAAAGAGACGGGACGTATACGAAGATTTGTGTAAAAAATGTACGCACGCCAAGTATTATTAACCTTGTGATAGTATTATGTAAAGGCTGAGTATGAAAGCGTATTCAGGAGAGTTTTAAAAAGTTGTTTGCATGTTTATTCATTAGCCCATGAAACTACATCGTAAAAAATGTTTGGAAGATCGCGAGGACCTGCAGGGTCACCACTAATAATGGAGGAAACACCAACGTGTCACAGCAGCATTGAGGAGATATAAGAAATCGTTTCAAGAAGAGACATAAGAACATTTTTTAATTTTCATATCTATGTATTCATAACGAAATCTACTGTTTAATTTTTTCTACGATAGCTACGGTAGCTGATGATGATGTTTGGTTTGTGGGGCTCTCAACTGCGTGGTTATCAGCGCCCGTACAATGATCCAATCTTTGCTCAGTCCAATTTCGCCACTTTCCTGGATGATGATGAAATGATGAGGACAACACAAACACCCAGTCATATCGAGGCAGGTGAAAATCCCTGACCCCGCCGGGAATCGAACCCGGGACCCCGTGCTCGGGAAGCGAGAACGCTACCGCGAGACCACGAGCGGCGGACTTTCACATCACTATGCGTGAAACTTGCCCGCACGCGTTCAACCGTTTTTTCGCTCACTGCAGGCCGACCCGTTGATTTCCCCTTACAGAGGCATCCAGAAGCTTTAAACTGCGCATACCATCGCCGAATGGAGTTAGCAGTTGGTGGATCTTTGTTGAACTTCGTCCTGAAGTGTCGTTGCACTGTTATGACTGACTGATGTGAGTGCATTTCAAGCACGACATACGCTTTCTCGGCTCCTGTCGCCATTTTGTCTCACTGCGCTCTCGAGCGCTCTGGCGGCAGAAACCTGAAGTGCGGCTTCAGTCGAACAAAACTTTATGAGTTTTTCTACGTATCTGTAGTGTGTCGTGACCATATGTCAATGAATGGAGCTACAGTGAATTTATGAAATCGCTTCAATCATTTGTAATAGCCCTGTATATGTATATACAGATTATTAGTGCTTCTCGCTATCTGTCCCAGCATTACTCCCTCATTCCTTATTGATAGACTCGACTGGAACTACTCTCCAGTGCCTATCAGTAGTAACCATCCCGACTCATTCGCTACTCAGCTGGCTTGGCTGGAGCAACTATCTAATGCTTCTCAACCCCAACATTCCTCTCTCTTTCCCGCTGCTGTTACCCCTTACCTGTCACTTGGATTAAAGTACAAGTACTTTCCTTACGTAGCGTGGTGAGCCCTACAGCCATGCCTTCTGACGTTGGCAGTGGTGCATGGTGACAGGGCTCTTAGTAGGCGTGGGCGGACTTCTCGATCACGAACTTTGTGATCACACAAAGGGAACTTCTCCTTGCCCTGAATTGTTGCTAATCCACTTCTTGCAGTTGTTTTAAGCATAGCACATAAGGAGTTTAACTTAGGAAAGTGGTGTGGCTGCAATGACTGTATCCACTTTGTGTGAGGTAACTTGAATCAACAATATACATGGTGAGTCACCTAACGTTACCGCTGGATATATTTCGTAAACCACATCAAATACTGACGAATCGATTCCACAGACCGAACGTGAGGAGAGGAGCTAGTGTAATTGGTTAATACAAACCATACAAAAATGCACGGAAGTATGTTTTTTTACACAAACCTACGTCTTTTAAAATGGAACCCCGTTAGTTTTGTTAGCACATCTGAACATATAAACAAATACGTAATCAGTGCCGTTTGTTGCATTGTAAAATGTTAATTACATCCGGAGATATTGTAACCTAAAGTTGACGCTTGAGTACCACTCCTCCGCTGTTCGATCGTGTGTATCGGAGAGCACCGAATTACATAGGGATTCAAAGGAACGGTGATGGACCTTAGGTACAGAAGAGACTGGAACAGCACATTACGTCCACGTGCTAACACCTTTTTATTGGTCTTTTTCACTGACGTACATGTACATTACCATGAGGGGTGAGGCACACGTACACACGTGGTTTGCGTTTTCAATTACGGAGTGGAATAGAGTGTGTCCCGCCATGTCAGGCCAATAGATGTTCAATGTGGTGGCCATCATTTGCTGCACACAATTGCAATCTCTGGCTTAATGAATGTCGTACACGCCGCAGTACATCTGGTGTAATGTCGCCGCAGGCTGCCACAATACGTTGTTTCATATCCTCTGGGGTTGTAGGCAAATGACGGTACACATTCTCATTTAACGTACCCCACAGAAAGAAGTCCAGAGGTGTAAGATCAGGAGAACGGGCTGGCCAATTTATGCGTCCTCCACGTCCTATGGAACGCCCGTCGAACATCCTGTCAAGGGTCAGCCTAGTGTTAATTGCGGAATGTGCAGGTGCACCGTTATGCTGATACCACATACGTCGACGCGTTCCCAGTGGGACATTTTCGAGCAACGTTGGCAGATCATTCTGTAGAAACGCGATGTATGTTGCAGTGCTCTCCGACACACACGATCGAACAGCGGAGGAATGGTACTCAAGCGTCAACTTTAGGTTACAATATCTCCGGATGTAATTAACATTTTGCAATGCAACAAACGGCACTGATTACGTATTTGTTTATATGCTCAGATGTGCTAACAAACCTAACGTGGTGCCATTTTTAAAAAAACTTTGGTTTGTGTTGAAAAACATACTCCCGTGCAGTTTTTGTATGGTTTGTATTAACCGGTTACACTAGCCCCTCTCCTCACGTTCGGTCTGTGGAATCGGTTCGTCAGTATTTGATGTGGTTTACGAAATATATCCAGCGGTAACGTTAGGTGACTCACCCTGTATATGTTAGTGTCTGTGCACAAAACTGTTACCATTGCGATTCCAGGGCGAGTTACAGGAATCGGAGTTAGTAGAAGCAGTATGCAGGAATTTCTTAAGAAATTATACACCTTTGATTCGGAACCTTTCGCTTCTGTTGTGGCATTGAAGACATAAAGTGGAAAGGACCAAATTTAGAGTTAGGAGAAGCAGTGACCTCTGAGTGAACAGTAGCCGAGGTAAACGTCTCAGGTAAGTTAGAAGGCAGGACAGTACCTGCACAAACATCCTTTGTTCACGACGTCATAGTGCCAGTACTCCAGAAGTTAGATTCTGTCATCAAAGAGCCTGTTCCAGTCTTCAGAACGTTGTATTTCCTCCCCCAGTATTCCAGCTAGGCCATCTTGCAACGCCATCTTGTATTCTTATATCACAGAGCTTGTCTCAGTATTCTAAATCTTGCGCGATGACATCATACTAAGAAAGCAACAGAATTCCAGGTCAGCCATCTTGGTCGGTCATCTTTCATCCACACTGGCCATCTTGCATCGCGATCGTATATTCTGACGTCATAGTAAGACTGCACCAGTATTTAAAGTCTCAGATTCACTGTCCCAGTATTCCAAATCATCCAGTATGACAATGCACCAAGCTGAATTTCCCATCAATTATTCTTAGGACTACTGCCACACTCCCACAGTGATGCACCTAGGCTATTTTTTTGAATTTCCCTGCAAAATTTTGATTGTTCTGCCAAAATTTCAGTTCCTGTCATCTTATATATATATGGAGTCTGCTCCAATAGCTGAACGTTGGAATGCCATGCACGGGGGCCCGGGTTCGATTGCCGGCTGGGGTGGAAGATTTTCTCCTCTCAGGGACTGAGTGTTGTTCTGTCCTCATCATCATTTCATCCCCACTGTCGACGTGCAAGTCGCCCAATCTGGCGTCGCACTCAATAAGACCTACATTTCGCTACCGAACTTCCCGCCTGGGAACTGCCAGACACTGACGCCATACGCTCATTTCCATTTACATACACGTAAATCGGCCTTTGTCAGACAGAGGTGGGGGTGGGGAAATCCATGGCTCATAGATGACGTCATCAGTGACAAACTCTGTGCTTGAAACCACTTAAAAGCTGGGATTTTCTGTATATTAGGTGACACACTGAGACAAACAGGCAGTTCATAAACTACAGAGCGTTCTGTCCCTGTTTCTATTCCGTTAGATCCATCAATAAAACTGCGAAATTTTTAGACTGCTGCATTGAACCACAAACAGTATATTAGAAACTTTTAACGACTTGAAACAGCTCCCATATCCACAACGAGAAGCACGTGTAACACTTCATGTAACACAAAAACATTGACTTCAGTCGCGTCGCAGGAGTTACACTCACTCCCTGTTTCATTGACGATGACAGTACTACCAACTTCTCGATAAGCTTCTTTCATCACCGATATAAAACTAATTCTATCATTAAAAATCAGTGTAATTATTTAATCAGTTATAAATCTGGAATTTCTTTTGTGACATGTAGGAAGTTCTTCCATACAGTAACAGACGTACGTTAATGGCTAACTAAAAACAGTCCTCAAGTACACTGGACTCGCATTCGGGAGGACGACGGTTCAATCCCGCGTCCGGCCATCCTGATTTAGGTTTTCCGTGATTTCCCTAAATCACTCCAGGCAAATGCCGGGATGGTTCCTTTGAAAGGGCACGGCCGACTTCCTTCTCCATCCGTCCCTAATCCGATGAGACCGATGACCTCGCTGTTTGGTCTCTTCCCCCAAACCAACCAACCAAGTCCTCAAGTCGAAGGTTGGTTTCAACACAGCAATGCTTTACTAGGAACGGCGCTGTTGGAATGTGCTAACCTCGAACTTTGGAACTGCTGTACTCTGTCAGTTGTAGGGAATTCTTTACTTTTACATGGGCGTTCGACTACAGCGCAGTGTAGCACTCTTGCCATTTGCGCTCGGTATCGATATACAGGGTGTTTCAAGAATGACCGGTATATTTGAAACGGCAATAAAAACTAAACGAGCAGCGATAGAAATACACCGTTTGTTGCAATATGCTTGGGACAACAGTACATTTTCAGGCAGACAAACTTTCGAAATTACAGTAGTTACAATTTTCAACAACAGATGGCGCTGCGGTCTGGGAAACTCTATAGTACTATATTTTCCACATATCCACCATGCGTAGCAATAATATGGCGTAGTCTCTGAATGAAATTACCCGAAACCTTTGACAACGTGTCTGGCGGAATGGCTTCACATGCAGATGAGATGTACTGCTTCAGCTGTTCAATTGTTTCTGGATTCTGGCGGTACACCTGGTCTTTCAAGTGTCCCCACAGAAAGAAGTCACAGGGGTTCATGTCTGGCGAATAGGGAGGCCAATCCACGCCGCCTCCTGTATGTTTCGGATAGCCCAAAGCAATCACACGATCATCGAAATATTCATTCAGGAAATTAAAGACGTCGGCCGTGCGATGTGGCCGGGCACCATCTTGCATAAACCACGAGGTGTTCGCAGTGTCGTCTAAGGCAGTTTGTACCGCCACAAATTCATGAAGAATGTCCAGATAGCGTGATGCAGTAATCGTTTCGGATCTGAAAAATGGGCCAATGATTCCTTTGGAAGAAATGGCGGCCCAGACCAGTACTTTTTGAGGATGCAGGGACGATGGGACTGCAACATGGGGCTTTTCGGTTCCCCATATGCGCCAGTTCTGTTTATTGACGAAGCCGTCCAGGTAAAAATAAGCTTCGTCAGTAAACCAAATGCTGCCCACATGCATATCGCCGTCATCAATCCTGTGCACTATATCGTTAGCGAATGTCTCTTGTGCAGCAATGGTAGCGGCGCTGAGGGTTTGTCGCGTTTGAATTTTGTACGGATAGAGGTGTAAACTCTGGCGCATGAGACGATACGTGGACGTTGGCGTCATTTGGACCGCAGCTGCAACACGGCGAACGGAAACCCGAGGCCGCTGTTGGATCACCTGCTGCACTAGCTGCGCGTTGCCCACTGTGGTTGCCGTACGCGGTCGCCCTACCTTTCCAGCACGTTCATCCGTCACGTTCCCAGTCCGTTGAAATTTTTCAAACAGATCCTTTACTGTATCGCTTTTCGGTCCTTTGGTTACATTAAACCTCCGTTGAAAACTTCGTCTTGTTGCAACAACACTGTGTTCTAGGCGGTGGAATTCCAACACCAGAAAAATCCTCTGTTCTAAGGAATAAACCATGTTGTCTACAGCACACTTGCACGTTGTGAACAGCACACGCTTACAGCAGAAAGACGACGTGCAGAATGGCGCACCCACAGACTGCGTTGTCTTCTATATCTTTCACATCACTTGCAGCGCCATCTGTTGTTGAAAATTGTAACTACTGTAATTTCTAAAGTTTGTCCGCCTGAAAATGTACTGTTGTCCCAAGCATATTGCAACAAACGGTGTATTTCTATCGCTGCTCGTTTAGTTTTTATTGCCGTTTCAAATATACCGGTCATTCTTGAAACTACCTGTAGATGAAAGAGAAAAATTGCTGAATTCCAAAACAAATGCCACGTATCAAGGAATAATTAAGTGAATTTCTGTCCACACGCGTTATCTAAGAATGATGTGCATCTTCCTCTGTGATTGTTGAGCCTGTGAAGCGTAAAATGTAAGCTAGAAAGCCCAAATCATCGCGTGTTTTCAGTGTATTAATTAGTAACAGTGACGACTGAGCAAGGAACTGTACAAACTAAAAAAAACATCCATCCGAACGGGCTTCGGAAGCCCCAACGGTACAGACCGACCGCCGTATCATTCTGAGACGAAGGCATCACTGTATGCCGATATGAAGGGGCATGCGGTCAACAGACCGCTCTCCCGACCTTTGTCAGTTTTCTTTACCAGAACTGCAGCTTCTCAGCTGAGTAGCTCCTCAATTGGCCTCGCAAGCACTCACTGTACCCAGCTCGCCAACGGCGCTCGCCGCATCCGGACTGTCACCCATCCAAATTCTAGCCAAGCCTGCGGTCGTCTGAGGCCAATCGGTGTCACCGATGTGGCAAGGCCATTGGCAAGGAGCTATATAGGTATTTATTATTTCATTTTACTTCCTTACTAATGCTCTACTTCACTTCAGCGGCAAAATGACATTGCCAACTCACAAATAAGATACATACATACAGGGTGTTTCAAAAATGACCGGTATATTTGAAACGGCAATAAAAACTAAACGAGCAGCGATAGAAATACACCGTTTGTTGCAATATGCTTGGGACAACAGTACATTTTCAGGCGGACAAACTTTCGAAATTACAGTAGTTACAATTTTCAACAACAGATGGCGCTGCAAGTGATGTGAAAGATATAGAAGACAACGCAGTCTGTGGGTGCGCCATTCTGTACGTCGTCTTTCTGCTGTAAGCGTGTGCTGTTCACAACGTGCAAGTGTGCTGTAGACAACATGGTTTATTCCTTAGAACAGAGGATTTTTCTGGTGTTGGAATTCCACCGCCTAGAACACAGTGTTGTTGCAACAAGACGAAGTTTTCAACGGAGGTTTAATGTAACCAAAGGACCGAAAAGCGATACAATAAAGGATCTGTTTGAAAAATTTCAACGGACTGGGAACGTGACGCATGAACATGCTGGAAAGGTAGGGCGACCGCGTATTGCAACCACAGAGGGCAACGCGCAGCTAGTGCAGCAGGTGATCCGACAGCGGCCTCAGGTTTCCGTTCGCCGTGTTGCAGCTGCGGTCCAAATGACGCCAACGTCCACGTATCGTCTCATGCGCCAGAGTTTACACCTCTATCCATACAAAATTCAAATGCGGCAACCCCTCAGCGCCGCTACCATTGCTGCACGAGAGACATTCGCTAACAATATAGTGCACAGGATTGATGACGGCGATATGCATGTGGGCAGCATTTGGTTTACTGACAAAGCTTATTTTTACCTGGACGGCTTCGTCAATAAACAGAACTGGCGCATATGGGGAACCGAAAAGCCCCATGTTGCAGTCCCATCGTCCCTGCATCCTCAAAAAGTACTGGACTGGGCTGCCATTTCTTTCAAAGGAATCATTGCCCCATTTTTCAGATCCGAAACGATTACTGCATCACGCTATCTGGACATTCTTCGTGAATTTGTGGCGGTACAAACTGCCTTAGACGACACTGCGAACACCTCGTGGTTTATGCAAGATGGTGCCATATCGCACGGCCGACGTCTTTAATTTCCTGAATGAATATTTCGATGGTCGTGTGATTGCTTTGGGCTATCCGAAACATACAGGAGGCGGCGTGGATTGGCCTCCCTATTCGCCAGACATGAACCCCTGTGACTTCTTTCTGTGGGGACACTTGAAAGACCAGGTGTACCGTCAGAATCCAGAAACAATTGAACAGCTGAAGCAGTACATCTCATCTGCATGTGAAGCCATTCCGCCAGACACGTTGTCAAAGGTTTCGGGTAATTTCATTCAGAGACTACGCCATATTATTGCTACGCATGGTGGATATGTGGAAAATATCGTACTATAGAGTTTCCCAGACCGCAGCGCCATCTATTGTTGAAAATTGTAACTACTGTAATTTCGAAAGTTTGTCTGCCTGAAAATGTACTGTTGTCCCAAGCATATTGCAACAAACGGTGTATTTCTATCGCTGCTCGTGTAGTTTTTATTGCCGTTTCAAATATACCGGTCATTTTTGAAACACCCTGTATACCCAACATGCACACCTGTAGTCACTGAAAAATATGACAGTTTTTCCTAAATAAAACTGTAATATGGACTACCATTAATTATTTTAAAAATGAAATTTCGAAAATACATTTGTCTAGATAACAAATTTAAGCGATTAACATTAGAATATCAAAGGATAATGTAATCTTGAGATAAGCCATTGCTAATGCAAGCTGCTGGTACGTTAATAACCATTGTAACCGCCAGAATGTTGACTGCAAGCAGGCAAATGTGCACGAGTTGTGTCGTAAAGGAGCCGGATGTCAGTTTGGGGTGGGTGAAGTTCCATACCTGTTGCATCTGGTCGTCAGTACAGGGACGGTTAACGCTGTCTATGGATGAAGCTGGAGTTCTTGCCCGATGATGTACCATGTTGTTGTTGTAGTCTTCAGTCCAGAGACTGGTTTGATGCACCTCTCCATGCTACTCTATCCTTCTGAATCTGCTTAGTGTATTCATCTCTTGGTCTCCCTCTACAATTTTTACCCTCCACAGTGCCCTCCAATACTAAATTGGTGATCCCTTGATGCCTCAGAACATGTCCTACCAACCGATCCCTTCTTCTGGTGAAGTTGTGCCACAAGCTCCTCTTCTCCCCAATTCTATTCAGTACCTCCTCATTAGTTATGTGATCTACCCATCTAATCTTCAGCATTCTTCTGTAGCACCACATTTCGAAAGCTTCTATTCTCTTCTCGTCTAAACTACGAGGGCAGTTCAATAAGTAATGCAACACATTTTTTTTTCTCGGCCAATTTTGGTTGAAAAAACCGGAAATTTCTTGTGGAATATTTTCAAACATTCCCACTTCGTCTCGTATAGTTTCACTGACTTCCGACAGGTGGCAGCGCTGTACGGAGCTGTTAAAATGGCGTCTGTAACGGATGTGCGTTGCAAACAACGTGCAGTGATCGAGTTTCTTTTGGCGGAAAACCAGGGCATCTCAGATATTCATAGGCGCTTGCAGAATGTCTACGGTGATCTGGCAGTGGACAAAAGCACGGTGAGTCGTTGGGCAAAGCGTGTGTCATCATCGCCGCAAGGTCAAGCAAGACTGTCTGATCTCCCGCGTGCGGGCCGGCCGTGCACAGCTGTGAATCCTGCAATGGCGGAGCGTGCGAACACACTCGTTCGATATGATCAACGGATCACCATCAAACAACTCAGTGCTCAACTTGACATATCTGTTGGTAGTGCTGTCACAATTGTTCACCAGTTGGGATATTCAAAGGTTTGTTCCCGCTGGATCCCTCGTTGTGTAACCGAACATCATAAAGAGCAAAGGAGAACCATCTGTGCGGAATTGCTTGCTCGTCATGTGGCTGAGGGTGACAATTTCTTGTCAAACATTGTTACAGGCGATGAAACATGGGTTCATCACTTCGAACCTGAAACAAAACGGCAATCAATGGAGTGGCGCCACACCCACTCCCCTACAAAGAAAAAGTTTAAAGCCATACCCTCAGCCGGTAAAGTCATGGTTACAGTCTTCTGGGGCGCTGAAGGGGTTATTCTGTTCGATGCCCTTCCCCATGGTCAAACGATCAACTCTGAAGTGTATTGTGCTACTCTTCAGAAATTGAAGAAACGACTTCAGCGTGTTCGTAGGCACAAAAATCTGAACGAACTTCTCCTTCTTCATGACAACGCAAGACCTCACACAAGTCTTCGCACCCGAGAGGAGCTCACAAAACTTCAGTCGACTGTTCTTCCTCATGCACCCTACAGCCCCGATCTCGCACCGTCGGATTTCCATATGTTTGGCCCAATGAAGGACGCAATCCGTGGGAGGCACTACGCGGATGATGAAGAAGTTATTGATGCAGTACGACGTTGGCTTCGACATCGACCAGTGGAATGGTACCGTGCAGGCATACAGGCCCTCATTTCAAGGTGGCGTAAGGCCGTAGCATTGAATGGAGATTACGTTGAAAAATAGTGTTGTGTAGCTAAAAGATTGGGGAATAACCTGGTGTATTTCAATGCTGAATAAAGCAACCCCTGTTTCAGAAAAAAAATGTGTTGCATTACTTATTGAACTGCCCTCGTATTTATCGCCCACGTTTCACTTCCATACATGGCTACACTCCATACAAATACTTTCAGAAACGTCTTCCTGACACCTAAATCTATACTCGATGTTAACAAATTTCTCTTCCTCAGGAACGCTATCCTTGACATTGACGGTCTACATTTTATATCCTCTCTACTTCGACCATCATCAGTTATTTTGCTCCCCAAATAGCAAAACTCATTTACTACTTTAAGCGTCTCATTGCCTAATCTAATACCCTCAGCATCACCCGATTTAATTCGACTACATTCCATTATCATCGTTTTGCTTTTCTTGATGTTCATCTTATATCCTCCTTTCAAGACAGTGTCCATTCAGTTCAGCTGCTCTTCCAGGTCCTTTGCTGTCTCCGACAGAATTACAGTGTCATCGGCGAACCTCAAAGTTTTTATTTCTTCTCCATGGATTTGAATTTCTATTCCGAATTTTTCTGTTGCTTCCTTTACTTCTTGCTAAATACACAGATTGAATAACATTGGGGATAGGCTACAACCCTGTCTCACTCCCTTCCCAACCACTGCTTCCCTTTTGTTTCCCTCGACTGTTATAACTGCCATCTGGTTTCTGTATAAATTGTAAATAGCCTGCCACGTTCAGAATTTGGAAGAGAGTATTCCAGTCAACATTGTCAAAAGCTTTCTCAGTCTACAAATGCTAGAAACGTAGGTTTGCCTTTCCTTAATCTAGCTTCTAAGATAAGTCGTAGGGTCAGTATTGCCTCACATGTTCCAACATATATACGGAATCCAAACTGATCTTCCCCGAAGTCGCTTCTACTAGTTTTTCCTCTGTATTTTGCAGCCGTAACTTATTAAACTGATAGTTCGGTAATTTTTACATCTGTCAACACCTGCTTTCTTTGGGATTGGAATGATTATTTTTTTTTAAGTCTGAGGGTATTTCGCCTGTCTCATACATCTTGCTCACCAGATGGTAGAGTTTTGTCGGGATTGGCTCTGCCAAGGCTGTTAGTAGTTCTAATGGAATTTTGTCTACTCCCGAGGCCTTGTTTCGACTTAGGTCTTTGAGTCCTCTGTCAAACTCTTCGCGCAGTATCATATCTCCTATTTCATCTTCATCTAGATCCTCTTCCATTTCCATAATATTGTCCTCAAGTACATCACCATTGTACAGACTATAAAATAAATAAAATAAAAATATTGTTTAAATATTAATTATTCTATCTGTATGATGGTGATTGTGATTGTAATTGTAATTAATATTTGCTTATCTGGAACGTGGACGTTTAATTATTCGGTATCAGACGCTTGACAATGGCTTTCTCGTAAAGGCAATGTTACTCATAGTTGACCGTGAAATAAAACTGAAATAATCGGACTTTGTAAATAAATCGTTTCCAAAGACTGCTGCGGTAGGTGCGGACTCATAATCTAAATCTCAATATTACAATAATTTGCCAGCCATGCCAAAACGTCGTACAGAGGTGATTGTCTACTAAACATAAAAAAAATTACACAGTTAGTTAAATCAGATATATTCAATGAATAAGCCTACAGTTCATAATCCTACTTACTTTTATAAATATAAATTCTTTACAGAATCGAGTGCCTAGTCTGGTTGCAACTCGCAGTATTCTTCTATAACATGAAATATGGCGGTGTGCCAGACAATAGAATAAAATACGTGCTTCTCGCACCACTTCTACCAGAGCTCTCTCCTTTCTTAATCCAACATAAGAGTAACGTAATTGTGCTTTTGTTTTATCAGCGACACAGCGCTGCAGTTGTGTGCCATAGGCTTTATTTATTTGTCACTGATTATTTATTTAATTAATATTTCGCGTTTCCGAGGAAACTCACGCTCGGCATGCAAATGTGCCTTTATATTGCCCCCAGAATTGCGAGGCGAAAGGACACACCTGCAGGCGAGCAATTCATCTAAAGGCACAAGAAAATCTAAGTTATCTACAACTATTTACATGACTTACATTATACACATTATATACAAAATTTGAATGACGCGGGTGCGCCGTAAAAGTTCTTATGTTGGCAGATAGAGTGCGCGCATGCGCAGAAGCGTCTGTGTGACTCCGGCACTGCCGTTATATCGTACAGTTAGATCACGCGGCACAGTATTGCAGTTCATATTGTTCGTGTGCACGCGTTTCTCAGTCGTTGCACAAAGAAAATATTCAACCAAGATTACATATGAAGACTACATTCTATGACAGGTAACTTAGTTTTAAATTTACAATATTTGTTATAACACAATACAACTTAGATTGTTGAATGTTCTTAGTTACATAGTATTGTTTTGAAATACTTCAAAGAAAAATGTCCGTATGTTTCAGGTGCGTTGACCTATACACATCGTGTCGTTATTACAGTTCATATTCATCTGCTGCACAATAATTTTTTTACAGGTTAGTATCGTCGTGGTAAAGTTTTTTTTGATCACAGTAACATCGTTGTATAACAACGTGATTAATACATAAGCGTGTCCATTTCCCATTTCGATTATAGTCGTTGTGATGCAGTTCGTTGTGACTAAAGGCATTGCTCATTACAGATCAGACGTGACCCGTCGAGTAATTGGTCCACGAGCAGTTCGTTTTTTTTTTTTTTTTTTTTTTACATTCCGTGGAAGCTTGGTTGCAGAACCTCGGACGGCACATAGCTGGCGTCGATCCTTGGACAGTCCAGGTAAGAGTGTCCGTCACATTTCGAGAACATTTCATTCCCTGAAGTTCCAACCAAAATTCTTCCACCCGTCGTGTTGTTTTCTGGACAGGCACTATGTGTCCATTTAATCCAGTTAACATCTTGAAGTTAGGTACTGTAGTAATGTCACTAGACGATGCACGAATTATGCACTTCACATTTTCAGTTTTTTTGCTGAATATAGCTCACCTAAATGTTCGTAGTTATTAATCAAGGAAATCGTTCATCGCGTTTACATAGGTACGATGCATAATGAATGGCATTAACCGTTTCCTTCACATAGGTTTCTGCGTAGTTGCAGAGTTAGTAATGTTCGTTAATGTCTGTGAACAGAGGTTCACTATGCAATGTCTTTTTGGCACTCGTTTTGTTCAAATTTTTACATAGTAACAGTTACATGATACATCAGTTAAAAAAATAAGTAATTATACATACACACGTCACATATTTTCTTAGCATAAACATAATACAGTTGCACATAAACATGTTTGCATCATCATTACATAGCTATAGGTTATTACATTGTGTCACGTGATGTCATCTGAAATTAAGATAGGTTAGACACAACATTCATTACATCAGTAGGCAAGACCAGGCGTTTTCACTACTCAATAATATTCAAAATAGTAAGAGAGAGAAAATGTTCGATTCCTCGCGTTTTGTGCGTGTGTGTGGAGTGTCTGTGTGGCCTTGACTACTGATAGATGCTTTTCGTGTTGAGAGATGTGCGTCTAATCTATTTCTCAAAGTAAAAGATCGCTTCACAGATGACGTCTGTCGGTTCGTCAGGTGTCATACCAAGTCAGTGGTACCTACAATAACAAATGTTCCGTGAAAAATTAATATATCATTCACTGCTACGTAATCATAAATTTTATTTTGATATCCCGTCTTCCAGGTGGTGGCGCGCGCTGAAAGAAGAGTTCTTCTGCCTTCAACTGCGACTCTGGAACCGCTGAAATGAAAATTTCTACACTACTTATTATCTGTGTTGTAACAACAGAGTTTTTCGAGTTGCTTAGCAATATTTTGATGGGTATGACTTTGACATTATTTAGCATGAAATGCTCTAAGATCTCGGTGTGCGTATTTTTCTAAAATTCTTTGAAGTGTGCCAACGTGTTCCTTCCAAGACTGTGTAGCTATCAGTATATCATCTACATAGTATGTGACTGTCTCAACTAAATCATCGCCAAGCACGGTATCCAGGGCTGTAATGAATACCCCAGAGCTGACATTCAGTCCGAAAGGTAGAACACAAAACTGATAGGTTCGCCCCCCGAACATAAATGCAGTATATTTCCGTGAATCAGGAGTGATACCCACCTGCCAAAACGAATTAGCGAGATCTATTGTGGAAAAATATTTTGCATCTAGAAATTTCTGTAATTGCTCTTCTAAATTTTCGGGTTTTGTGTGAACCGGTAAAATTATTTCATTAATTGCTCGAGCGTCTAACACTAACCTAATGCTTCCATTTGATTTTTTTTGACAAGTAGAGGACTACAATAAGGTGAGGTGGATGGTTCAATGACCTTCCAGTCTAACATTTGTTTTAATTCTTGCCACACAGCAGGTCGTTGAGATAATGGTACGTTATATGTCTTGTGGTAGAATATCTTGTGAGGCTTAACTTCAATCTTGTATACATACGTGTTGATAACACCTAATCGTTTGGTAAAAACTTGTAAATATTTGGATAACACTTCCTGTAGTTTTATACGTTCATGTACACTGAGAGCTGTAGCTTCACTTATCTTATGATCAAGCAATGTTTTCAAGTCCATTATCTCTGTGTCAGATGAGTGTGTTTGCATATCTTGAATGTCATTGTCAAGTACTAACTGAACCTTGTACCCTGTACAGTGTTTGTCATGCTTTAGAGTTCTCCTGTCCAAATCAATAATAATTACACTGCCTTTATCATTTAAAATACATTTACCTTTGGAGAAGTCTATAATAGAGTCCTTCTCGCTCATAATATCTATTCCTAATATGCAATTTGTCACAAGGTTTTGTACAACCAGGAATGGCCATTGTATGGTTCCATTACCTATTTTAATGTTTACAAAAACTTGCTTCGTAACCCTACATGACTTATTACCTAGTGCAGTAGTTATTTTACAGTTTTGGGCAGGAAACTCAGGCACAGGTTCCAATTCACACATCTTTTTATAGAAATTAAAAGACAAAACGCTCACAGCTGCACCTGTATCTAGGATAATAGTAGTTGGAATCCCACCTACTACACCAGTAGTAGATGCTAAAACAATTTCATTCGTGTTTGAACGACATTGTGTACTGTCTTGTAAAAGTTCATCTGATATATTGTTATTGTAGTTGTATCTTATAAATAAAACAGGTAATTTTTGTTTAGAATTATTCGGCATATCATTATTCTGTTGTTCAAGTGTGGTGTCAAATAACTGATTAACATTGAAGTCGCCCCCCAAGAATTCTTCAGCCACGACCTGGGGCATAGAAGTGACTGTTTCTAGTTTGTTGGATCAGCATTTGTACTAGGTACTGACACAGATTGAGGTTGTGCATCAGGTGTCATTTCTATTATATTCACATTCGGATATTGCCTATTATGATCTCTAAACTTTTGCGGTTGTTGTTGCTGTTGCGCATTATAACTTACCTGTCGGTCGTAAGGTATGCTCCAATTTTGTCCTGGTGGCTGCTGTGGTAAAGCAGAGTTTGAATGAAAGTACTGATCGTTACGAGTCCAACCTTGATGCTGTCTTGGCTCGTAGTTATTATTATTTCTATTTCTGTTTGTGTTTTTGTTGTTGCCTTTGTATCCGTTGTTACCGTTGTAGTTATTACCGCGGTGCCTTTTGTATGGATTGCCGCATGAAGTGTTATTACTGTTGTAACTATTGTTTGTATTGGAATACGCGTGTTGATTTTGATTTTCGTATTGAGACGGCATGTGAGTTTGCTGTTTTTGCTGTACCGCGTATCCAACTGTGGGCGCGCCAGAATTGAGTTGGCAAGCCTGCATGTTTTGCATACCACTAGTGTAAACATTGTGGCTGCTGTTTTGCCGCGCGAAGCGCTGATCTTCAAGTAACATGTCAACCGAATCTAAGGCTGTTAAAAAATAATCTGAATCGTCATCCGGGATATGTAGGAGTTTTTCTTTAATGTTGAAAGGCAATTTGGCCTTCAACGCACGGAGTATATCACGCGTTGCGACTGGTTCGTCTAAAAAGTGTCTCATGTTCAAGTATTTTTCAAAATATCTGCGTAAGTTGCCATTTTTACTGTTAAAAGTTTCAGGTTCTAAAATTTGTCTTCTGAGTCGCTCCTGGACGGATTGCGACCAGAATTTGTTCAGAAAAGCACGCTCAAACTCACTGTACGTGGTACATACGTCAGCTTGACTGTATGCCCAGACAGCTGCATCGCCTTGGATGTAACCGACAATATATGAAATCTTTTTCCGGTCACTCCAAGTGCGTGGAAATGCGTTACTAAAAGATTTAAGAAAAATCACCGGATGAATGGTTCGTTTTTCTGGGATAAAAATCTGAAATTGCCTGTGTTTCATTAAGCTTTCTTCTTCCTTCGCATTGTGATATGGATTTATTCCACTGTAATTACTGGTATGTTCAGCTGGCGAGTAATTACGATAATGTTGCTGTGGTTTACCATGATAATAGCTTGTGTTTGTGTTTGCACATCGTGGTATGTGTTGTAGTCGTGGTGTGTTTTGTTCTTGTGTGTTTGTCGTGTGCGGTATGTGTGTGTCATACTCGAATGTATATTGGTTCCTGAACTGTGCATTTTGACTGATATTTTCGTTACATTCAGACTGTGGTCGATCGGTGAATTGTCTCATGGGTGCAGTGACGGATTGTACTGCGTCACTGATCAGCTGTTTGTTATTAGTAATGTATTGCGCTACGGAGTCGTGCACAATTGTTGGTAAATTTTCACGTAAGCATCTATCAAAATGTTTGTCTTTGTTCACTACCCAATCATGAAATTCTTTATTAATATTTTGAAAATGAGCCGTGGCATCAGATTGTAAGATGTCAGTCAGGTG
This sequence comes from Schistocerca cancellata, assembly GCF_023864275.1. Lineage (NCBI taxonomy): Eukaryota > Metazoa > Arthropoda > Insecta > Orthoptera > Acrididae > Schistocerca > Schistocerca cancellata. The sequence goes on from NC_064632.1 coordinate 573,652,167, forward strand.
TTGTTCAACATTGTCAAATTTATTCTGTACGTCAGTAATTCGTTTTTCAAGGTTGTCATGTACTGAAGGATATGTTTGAATTTGTTCAGTAAGAACTTCACACGTGACATTAAGGTTTTTTACTTGTGTCTGTAAAAGTGCTACGTCAGTTGTAGTCTTTTCTTGTCTCGTATTAAGCTGGGAAAATTTAGTACTGAGTTCAGTCATCTGTTTGGTCAGTGTGGCGTCTATAAGTTCCACACGTTTACATAAAGTGTCATTACCTGTCTTGAGTGCTATGAGGTCAGATTTAATTGCGTCATTTTGTGTCTGTAAGGTTGCCATGTTTTCGGCGTTCTGTTTCCTTATGTATGCCATATTTTCTGCGTTTTGTTTCATTAGCATTTGTAACATGTCGGCAATGTTTACTGTTTGCAAGGTCTGTGCCCCCGTCGCGTCATTAGACGTGACGTCATGCATCAACATGGGCTCTGACTGAGACTTTGAAATTTTTGTAGTGGACGGCCTATTGCCAAAATTTCCGTCAACACTTGTGTCAATGTTTGATAAATCGTCACTACCGGTTGCTGTCGTAAAGTCATTTTCTAACATTTGTCTCTCGTCTGAGTCGGATTGCGTCTGAATAGTACGTCTTTGCTGTTCCATTTTTGCGTATTGATTTCTAGTTATTACCATGCCACACGTGATATATGTTTCAAGAAAATATTTGACACTGATTTTAAAATAAAATGCAGTTGAGCATGAATCGCTCGTAGCAACAATGGCTGTCTGTTAATTTAAAAATATAAACTGAATTTGAGATTATTGGTAATGGCTGCTGTCCATGTTACTACGTATCGTACAGAAGTCGGCCATATTGTACACTCGTGTATTGGTATTGTTGCATACGTTATTGTTTAAGGAAAAGTACTGAGAATGAAATTTATCACTGAAAACTGTTATGCGCGAAAGAAACACTACAGAATCTACTGAAAAGCTAATACACTGAATTATACGTCTGGTCAAGCCTGCTAATGCAAAGATGCTGCGTCTTACCTTATTTTGCTGGAAGTTTCATTGCGTCTTCCCGCAAAATTTTAGAATTGGAAAATATCTTCAGATTTTTTTTTGTTATCTCTCATACATTCACGTCCAGGTCCAGAAAGTTGATTTTTCACATGAAACAAAGAGAACAATGTAACAAATGACAAAATAACAAGTCCGACACGCAGTCGCCAATATAAAATAAATAAAATAAAAAATATTGTTTAAATATTAATTATTCTATCTGTATGATGGTGATTGTGATTGTAATTGTAATTAATATTTGCTTATCTGGAACGTGGACGTTTAATTATTCGGTATCAGACGCTTGACAATGGCTTTCTCGTAAAGGCAATGTTACTCGTAGTTGACCGTGAAATAAAATTGAAATAATCGGACTTCGTAAATAAATCGTTTCCAAAGACTGCTGCGGTAGGTGCGGACTCATAATCTAAATCTCAATATTACAATAATTTGCCAGCCATGCCAAAACGTCGTACTAAACATAAAAAAAATTACACAGTTAGTTAAATCAGATATATTCAATGAATAAGCCTACAGTTCATAATCCTACTTACTTTTATAAATATAAATTCTTTACAGAATCGAGTGCCTAGTCTGGTTGCAACTCGCAGTATTCTTCTATAACATGAAATATGGCGGTGTGCCAGACAATAGAATAAAATACGTGCTTCTCGCACCACTTCTACCAGAGCTCTCTCCTTTCTTAATCCAACATAAGAGTAACGTAATTGTGCTTTTGTTTTATCAGCGACACAGCGCTGCAGTTGTGTGCCATAGGCTTTATTTATTTGTCACTGATTATTTATTTAATTAATATTTCGCGTTTCCGAGGAAACTCACGCTCGGCATGCAAATGTGCCTTTATAAGACCCTCTATATACCTCTTCCACCTTTCTGCTTTCTCTTCTTTGTGTAGAACTAGGTTTCCATCTGAGCTCTTGATACTCATACAAGCGGTTCTCTTTTCTCCACAAGTCTCTTTAATTTTCCTGTAGGCAGTATCTACCTTACCCCTAGTGAGATATGCCTCTACATCCTTACATTTGTCCTCTAGCCATCCATGTCCCACATGTGCTCGATTGCGGACAGATCTCGCGCTCGAGCAGCCCAAGGAATCACGTCGACACATTGTGGAGCATGTTGGTATACAACAGAAGCACGTGGGCGAGTTTTACCCTGGTAGAAAATACCCTCTGGAATGCTGTTCATGAATGGCAACACAACAGGTCCCGAGTTCGAGTCTCGGTCGGGCACACAGTTTTAATCTGCCAGGAAGTTTCATATCAGCGCACACTCCGCTGCAGAGTGAAAACCTCATTCTGGAAACATCCCCCAGGCTGTGGCTAAGCCATGTCTCCGCAATATCCTTTCTTTCAGGAGTGCTAGTTCTGCAAGGTTCGCAGGAGAGCTTCTGTAAAGTTTGGAAGGTAGGACACGAGATACTGGCAGAAGTAAAGTTGTGAGACCGGGCGTGAGTCGTGCTTCGGTAGCTCAGTTGGTAGAGCACTTGCCCGCGAAAGGCAAAGGTCCCGAGTTCGAGTCTCGGTCGGGCACACAGTTTTAATCTGCCAGGAAGTTTCATATCAGCGCACACTCCGCTGCAGAGTGAAAATCTCATTCTGGAAACATCCCCCAGGCTGTGGCTAAGCCATGTCTCCGCAATATCCTTTCTTTCAGGGGTGCTAGTTCTGCAAGGTTCGCAGGAGAGCTTCTGTAAAGTTCGGAAGGTAGGACACGAGATACTGGCAGAAGTAAAGTTGTGAGACCGGGCGTGAGTCGTGCTTCGGTAGCTCAGTTGGTAGAGCACTTGCCCGCGAAAGGCAAAGGTCCCGAGTTCGAGTCTCGGTCGGGCACACAGTTTTAATCTGCCAGGAAGTTTCATATCAGCGCACACTCCGCTGCAGAGTGAAAATCTCATTCTGGAAACATCCCCCAGGCTGTGGCTAAGCCATGTCTCCGCAATATCCTTTCTTTCAGGGGTGCTAGTTCTGCAAGGTTCGCAGGAGAGCTTCTGTAAAGTTTGGAAGGTAGGACACGAGATACTGGCAGAAGTAAAGTTGTGAGACCGGGCGTGAGTCGTGCTTCGGTAGCTCAGTTGGTAGAGCACTTGCCCGCGAAAGGCAAAGGTCCCGAGTTCGAGTCTCGGTCGGGCACACAGTTTTAATCTGCCAGGAAGTTTCATATCAGCGCACACTCCGCTGCAGAGTGAAAATCTCATTCTGGAAACATCCCCCAGGCTGTGGCTAAGCCATGTCTCCGCAATATCCTTTCTTTCAGGGGTGCTAGTTCTGCAAGGTTCGCAGGAGAGCTTCTGTAAAGTTTGGAAGGTAGGAGACGAGATACTGGCAGAAGTAAAGTTGTGATACCGGGCGTGAGTCGTGCTTCGGTAGCTCAGTTGGTGGAGCACTTGCCTGCGAAAGGCAAAGGTCCCGAGTTCGAGTCTCGGTCGGGCACACAGTTTTAATCTGCCAGGAAGTTCCATATCAGCGCACACTCCGCTGCAGAGTGAAAATCTCATTCTGGAGACAATTTTTCAGTCAGAGTGTGTGGGATAACCATGAGAGTGCCCTGCAGTCATACGAAATCTCACCCCAAACCATAACTCCAGCTGCAGGTCTAATGTGTCTAGGTCGGTTGGTTGCACACGCTCTGTTGGCCTCCTACCCAAGACACAGCCATCGTCGACACCGAGGCGGAACCAGATTACATCAGAAGACACAAAAGCCCTCACCCTGCCCTCCAGTGGGCTCTCGTTTGATACCACTGAAGTCGCAAACGGCTTAGGTTTGGGGTCAGTGGAACAATTCGTTGTGTCACTGTGGTGGCAACTGCTGTTCAAATTGCTGCTGCAGATGCAATACGATGCACCAGAACCGTACACCCATCACGATGGTCTTCCCTGGTGGTAGTGCCACGTGGCCGTCCGGTCTCCGTACATTCTCGTGACCACTGCTGCCAACAGTCATTTACATTGGCTACGTTCCTGCCAAGCATTTTTGCAATATCGTAGAAGGAACATCCAGTATCACGTAGCTCTACCAACTTTCGCTTATACCGCACAATTACTTCTTGGTGCTGTGATTTTTTTCCGTCCGAGTAGATGCAAATATATATCTCTCCTACCTTGTGATCAAGAAGGTTTAATAAGGGTAGTTGGCACTACAAACTTACCGCCTTTGCTTTGAGGCCGGCACCTCATAATATTAACAAGACTACTGTCTGCGATTGCTTCTTGTTCTTAATTTCCGTTGCGTGCACGCAACAGTTGTTTTAAATAGTAAATGTTACAGTTATTTCATGAATATCGCAGTTTGAGCAAGCCATTTTCAGATATTTTTCTGGCCTTAAACGAATATTTGATCTACATCTACACACATACTCCGCAATCCACCATACGGTGCGTGGCGGAGGGTACCTCAAACCACAACTAGCATCTTCTCTCCCTGTTCCATTCCCAAACAGAACGAGGGAAAAATGACTGCCTATATGCCTCTGTACGAGCCCTAATCTCTCTTATCTTATCTTTGTGATCTTTCCGCGAAAGTTGGCGTCAATAAAATCGTGCTGCAGTCAGCCTCAAATGCTAGTTCTCTAAATTTCCTCAGTAGCGATACACGAAAAGAGCGCCTCCTTTCCTCCAGAGACTCCCACCCAAGTTCCTGAAGCATTTCTGTAACACTCGCGTGATGACCAAACCTACCAGTAACAAATCTAGCAGCCCGCCTCTGAATTGCTTCTATGTCCTCCCTCAATCCGACCTGATAGGTGTTATAACCAGGAGTAACACAATAACCTCTTCAGTCTGGTTTATTAAATCACAAATCACTTTTTCACAATTATGTTAGCCAAGCGTCTACCCAAGCTCACACTCAGAAGTAATGCAGAATTAAAGTTTGGTTATACCAATGTCCGAATGTGCACGGTGGGGTGCACGTCCCGTAATTATTTCCAAGTCCAGTGAAGTTCAGTCTCTCCGAGTGAAGTCGCAAGATTTTCCGCCGAGCAGCCAGGTAACCTCGAGTGGTGCGGCGAGTCATCCACAAGCAGCTGGAAGACGGCGTACTGCACTTCCCGATGAGAACTGTCGTTTGCGGCGGCGGCCGGGTTTATATAAGGCTTGCTAGTTAATGGAGCCGTCGGCTGGGGTCGCTGTTTTCCAGGGAAAACCAATCGCAATGTTTCCTGGCGTAGCCAATTGCTGTGTGCTGACAAACGCGCGCGCGCGAAGGCGGCCAGCGATGGTAGCCGCGAGCCGCCCGGAGAAGTGCGGCCAGCGATGTATTTCTCGGCCACGAAAGGGAGCGTGCGTGTGAAGACGGCCAGCGGGCCACCCAGCGGCCGCGAACTGCAGCGCGTTGTTCGGTATTTGTTAGAAGTGGTGTATACCACACCCCTTCCCCCGTGGGGAAGCGTGGAAACATTGGCTGCGAGTGAACGCCACGTCCATGGCGTCCTCCTCCGAAACCTCGGCGGGGAGACTGGGCACAGGAGCATACGGGTCAAAACGCCCCGGCCGGGGGCGAAGGTTATAGCGTGCGGACCGTGACAGCAGCGGAGGCAGTGCAGGAGGAACCAGTGGTATGTCTTCATCGGCATCCGGAGTGACCTGGGGGTGGCGATCGGGGGAGACCTCGTAATCCCCGGCTGGCTGTGGCTGGGTCTGGTCTATGTCCGGGGAAAGAAGCTCTGGCTGGGAGGCGTCGTCCGAGAGCCGACCAGGGGCCAACTGCGAGGACCACCCTGGCGTGTCGTCCTCTGGTTGGCGTGGGGAATCACGGGAAGCAGGGGACGGGAGGAGAATATGCCGAGGGGGGGGGGGGGGAGGAGAAAAACGATTGTGAAGGCAGGCGAGGGCGAAGCTGAGTGGCATGTCGAAGAACCTCCCGGTCGGGAAGTTGAACCCGGAAGACTTTCCTGCCCCTGTCCTGGATGATGGTGGCCGGAATCCAGGCTGGTTGTTGGCCGAATCCCTTCGCCCACACCAGAGTACCTGGGCGGAAACGAGAAGCAGACAGCGACGGAACCAACCGAGGTGTCGGCAGAAGCAAAATCAACGTGCACCCGTTCCGCCGGGCTTTTATCTCCGATGGGCGTGGACCTTTAACTGCTCAAGAAAAAAGTAAGAGATGCGTCGGGGGAGTCATCCTGGAGGTATTTCTTCATCTGCGTTTTGAAGGTGCGGACCATCCTCTCTGCCTCGCCATTAGATTGAGGATGGAAGGGGGGGCATCGGAATGTGGCGAATGCCATGCCGGGCACAGAAAACCCGAAAATCCTCACTGCGGAACTGCGCACCGTTATCCGAGATGAGAACCTCCGGCAGACCTTCAATGGCAAATATTTTTTCTAAGGCTGCAATAGTGGTGGAGGTGGAAACGGAGTTGCAGCGGACAATATATGGAAACCTGGAATATGCGTCGACGACAATAAAAAACATGGCATTAAACACCGGCCCTGCAAAATCAACGTGCACCCGTTCCCAAGGGCGAGCACATGGTGGCCAAGAGGCAAAGGAGTGTCGCGGAGCTGCCTGCTGGCGTTGGCAGGAGGGACACGTCTGCGTGAGGCGTTCAATCTCCTGAGTCATAGCGGGCCAGTACGTGAACTAGAGATGGGGGATCCGGTCTTGAACTAATTCATAGAGTTGAAACTTTCAGAGGAGTGAACAATCAGTGATTCAGAAAAAAAGAACGGTAGCTCCAAACGTTTCCCACGGCAGAGAGAGAGAGAGAGAGAGAGAGAAAGAGAGAGAGAGAGACGGAGCATATCAGCAGCGCCTCTGCTGGTCAGAGCACAGTGCACGCCACACAACACAGCCTGCGCCGGCCTCTGCCCTGCTTCTACTTTGGCTGCCTGCATTGTGCAGTGCCCCATTGGATTTTATGTTTCACATATGCCGTGCCATCTCTGTGCGTCGTCTGCCACGTGCAGTGTCTGGCGGCGATCGTTTCAGTCGCACGTCCTGCCCTCTGGGCAGTTGATGCGAGCAACAGGACAGAGAGCCACCTAGTGGATAACATAGGAACTACTTGCAACAACCTGCTCGCAAGAGAACGGACGATTTGTCTCGGAGCGGGTGAGTTCACCGCTCCTCCCACCCTCGGAACTCGCCCGCTCAACACTCACCCCACCGTCTCGACTCTAGCCACAGCGGTGAGCAAAGCGACTCAGGTGTCACTCTGATCTCTGCGGTCTCAGCTCACGCAGTAATACAGCTCGCGGCTCGACCTGCTCGACTCAGCGCCTCTGCATCGGAGTTCGTCCCTACTGGATATTGTTCTTCGTAGTAATACCGCTATGTATATTACATTATTATGTTATGTATACATCAATTGTTTTTATTTTATTTTTATTTGTTTAAACTGATTAGATTAGGTTCCTGATGACTCCTCTTACTATAGGATTTTTATTATGGACACTCGAATTTACGCTTTAATTACGAGCGAACCGATAAACGTATCGCAAAATGTGATACACCAATATTTTCCTTGTTTTATTCTGCGTAAGGCTATATGCAGCACTTTCGTTTTACAGTCAAATTTATACTTTTTTTTCTTATTCTGGTACGGATTCTGCGGTTTTAGGCGTCTTCGGAAGGAAACGTTCACTTTAAAAATATATGGCTTGCGATGTATTTGTATGAGGTTAATGAAATTTTAATACATTATAGCCAAATATATTGTTAATGTAAATCTCAAGTTACAACATTTTCCGATCACCCAAAAAACCACGATAGTGCAAAATAAATCAATAATCAAAAACTTTGTCATATCGTGGAAATTTCAATAAACAATACAAAATTCTTACTCATTATCTGTGTTACTTCAAAATAGGATCAAATAAGATCAAAATACAGGTATAGTACTGGAATAAACCAAGTTTAAAGGGCAATGTGCCTTCCATTTATTTTCTATTGTAAATGAGTTGTGAGTCATGAAAAAGAGCTAATTCATTTCAGGGAGTGAACAGTTCTGATCCAATCTCTGAAAAGAACAGTTTTGCCCATCTCTAATGTGAACCGGCGAGCCAAAAGCTTCGTCCGGGATATCCCCCAATGACCTTGGTGTAACAGGTGCCAGAACGTGCTGACGTAAAGACTGCGGAATGACGACCCGTGGATGTCCGTCGTCCGAAAGAAGTAGAAGGACCCCGTCAACCAACTGAAGCTGATGGCGGACTGTAAAGAACTGACGAAACGCCGCAGAAGCCGTGGGAGGCGGTCGTTCGGGCCATACATTACGCACGTGACGACAGACTTGTCGGAGCACCTCGTCGTTACTGAGTGCGTGCACTACCCGAGAGCTGGTAATGGGAAACGCCTCTACTGCGGCCTGTGCTTCTTCGTCTGCGTGAAAACACAGAATTTCCTCTTTGTCGAAATCCAAATCCGGTCCCCATGGAAGGCGGGAGAGGTCACCAGCGTTGGCATGCTCAGTTGTGTTGCGAAAGTGGATTTCATGCTGGTATCGTGCCAAAAACAAAGCCCAGCGCTGAAGGCGGTGAGCAGTCGGGTCAGGGATCTTTGCTGCAGGATTGAATAACGATATGAGGGATTTATGATCCGTAATGAGGTGAAACTTTGTACCATACACAAAAATATGGAACTTCTCTAAGGCGAAGATGATGGCCAGTGTCTCTTTTTCAATTTGGGAATACCGGCGTTGCGTATCGGTTAATGTTTTCGATGCACAGGCCACAGGGTGCTCCGACCCACCTGCCTCCCTGTGAGCCAGGACCGCCCCGATGCCTGTATCCGAGGCATCCGTTGCAGTGACGATTTGCTTAGTAGGGTCAAAACGTGCGAGGCACGGGGCCTGCAGTAATTCGGATTTCAACCTGTGGTTGGCGCGGTCGCATTCCGGCGTCCACTCGAAAGGAACCCCTTTTTCGCATAACTGAGACAAGGGGGCAGTAGCCGTCGCAGCCGCGGGTAAGAATTTTCAGTAATATGAAATCTTCCCCAGAAAGGAACGAACTTGCGTCAGCGTTGTAGGTCGTGGCAGCTTGATGATGGCTCCTATATGTTTCTCTAACGGACGAACACCCGAACAGGAGATGACGTGGCCCAGGTACTCAATTTCAGGTTGGAAAAAACAACACTTTTCTTTCCTACATTTTAGGCCAGCCTCCCGTAAGACATGGAATAAAGATCGCAGGTTGTGAAGGCGTTCCTCCGTCGTACGACCCGTCACCACGATGTCGTCCAAATAGTTAATGCATCCATCCACTTTGCCGGCTGCGGTGGTCCCGCGGTTCTAGGCACGCAGTCCGGAACCGAGCGACTGCTACGGTCGCAGGTTCGAATCCTGCCTCGGGCCTGGATGTGTGTGATGTCCTTAGGTTAGTTAGGTTTAAGTAGTTCTAAGTTCTAGGGGACTGATGACCACAGCTGTTAAGTCCCATAGTGCTCAGAGCCATTTGAACCATCCATCCACTTTAAGGACTAATTGTTCCAAAAACCGCTGGAAAATAACAGGGGCACTGGCAACCCCAAACATAAGGCGTTTCGGACGATATAACCGGTGCGGTGTGTTGAGGGTCAGGAACTGCTGAGATGCGGCATCAAGTGGGAGTTGTAGGTATGCTTCAGCGAGGTCTATTTTCGAGAAGAATTTTCCGCGCTTCAATTTGGACAGCAACTCTTCCGGCTTTGGAATAGGATATGTCTCGATCTCTGATTGGGCGTTAACTGTTACTTTAAAGTCGCCGCAGAGACGGAGCTGCCCTGACGGCTTCCGAACAACGACGAGGGGAGTGGCCCACTGACTAGAAGGAAGAGGCTCAAGAACGCCGCTTGCCGTGAGGCGGTCCAACTCCTTCTTCACTTGATCTCTGAGAGCTAAAGGAACGGCACGGGCACGAAAATACCGAGGCCGCGCATTCCGTTTCAGTGTGATGTGTGACTCAAAATTCTTTGCGGAACCGAGGCCGGGGGTGCACAGGTCTGCATAATCCTGGCAAAGCCCGTCCAGATCCGAGTGCGGAACCTCGTCCGACACCAAATTCACAGAATCGTCAATTGAAAAACCAAATTTCCGAAATGCGTCCAGTCCAAATAAATTATCAGAGGAATCCCTGTTAACGACTAAGAAGGTGACCTGGCGGGTGACATTCCGGTATGTCGTCGGCAAGTCGACTTGACGGCGGACTAGAATGGAATGTTTGCCATCCGCCATGAGGCGCCGCTGCGTGTCGTGCAAGGGAGGAGCGCCAAGTCTCAAATATGTGGCGTAATTTAGGATGCTCACGGCTGTGCCAGTGTCGACCTGTAATTGAATCTCTTTTTGCGCAATCAGGACTTCAATAAAAAGCCTATTGGTGGTCTCCTGATGATCAATAGCGGCGATCAGATTAACATCCATCAGAAGATCCGAAGGTTGCTGCGGCCGGCGGGACTTTCGACACACACAAGCTAAATGGCCCTCGGAAGAACATTTGTAGCAAAAGGCCCATCGATCAGGACAGTCATCTCGTTGATGTTTTTTAAAACAATCAGGACATGTGCATGGGGGCTAAATTAAAATAAAGATATAAGAATGCAATGCAAATACTTTTTAATTTTCTGTCGCTGTATGTCCGATTACGCTGTTTCGTAAACGGCTGGCCCTGACTAGTTTTTGTACGCAATCTGACTGCATGTAACAACCACAAATAATGAAATGAAAATTTCAGTTAATACAATTAATTAATTAAGTCCCCAGCAACTATAAAACCTACGAAACCAACAAACACAAGTGTAGCTGTTCTGTATGTGGTAGTATGACTCAACGCACATCTGGCACGGTTCTTCTCCAACAAAACAATAATTTTTAAATACCAATTATACTGACGTGATAAAAGAAAATTAGAAATACTATAATTGTGCAAGAAAACCAAAATTACACTCTAATACAAGAACACACGCCAGATGCTTTGTTGACTGAACCTGTAATGACACATTATTCAGGTCACTGAAAGAATAAAAGAATAAAAGAAAATACCTCCATATATATTGACGAAATGCACTCTGCCCATTACAATATCTCCATTAGAATAACATCTGCTATCTCTCCCATCAAACCACTGCATAAAACATGGAACAACACTCTCCACTACCACATCTCACTCTGACTTCACGACAAGCAGTGTCCACCACAACTTCTCGGTAAGAACTGCTTGCCGCTACGTCTCAATAATCACTGCCAGTGGAGGCGGCAGAACAATACTCTCTGGCGCGATCTTTGGCGATGTGGCTCAGTGTAGCCACCTTTCACATGGTGGCCAAGGTTTTGGCACCCACGACCGGTTTGAGCGGTTGGAGCGAGGTGGCGGGCGGGTGTGCCGAGTGGTACGGCGGCCTGCCCGCACTACCGCTATTTCGGAGTCATCACTCGGGCGGGCCTTAGCCGCCGGCTCTGATTGACTGCTGCAATGTCGACCCATGATTCTAGTTTCTTGCCTGCTGCACGGGTCACCTCGAAGCTTTGTGCAATACTTTATCCAATGAGGGGTCGACGGGCTGAAGGGCCACATGTTGGAACTCCCTGTCTGGCGTACCCCTGATTATCGTGTCCCGGATCATTTCTTCGGCGTAGGAGTCCATATTTTTAGAGGTAACAAAGTGACATCGTCGCCCCAAGCCTTGCAATTCCGCTGCCCACTCTCTATGCGTCTGATTCGGCTGTTTCTTGCATTGGTAAAAGGCTACTCGAGATGAAATAACATGGGTATGGCGCTGGTAATATTTGGTGAGCAACGAGCAAATCTCGGGAAAAGTTAGCTCCGAAGGATTTGATAAGGGGGCCAGTTTGCATAAGAGCCGATAAATCTCAAGTTTAGACCAAGACAAAAACAAAGATTTCATGAGGCCAACTTCAGTTACCTAGAAAGCATGGAAATGTTCCAGCAATCGGGATTCGTAGGCTTTCCAGTCCTCTAACGTTTCTTCAAAAGATGGAAACGGCGGTACTTGCTGCGTGGCCTGCGTCAGCATGAACCCTTGTATAAGTGGCTGGAGGGTGTTGAGTAGCAGCCTGCTGCTGGAGAAGTTTCTTGAGGAGATCTTCCAACGTCTCCTGGTGCGTGCTCGTCGCCATTTTATTGTGTTATAACCAGGAATAACACAATAACCTCTTCAGTCTGGTTAATTAAATCACAAATCACTTTTTAACAATTATGTTAGCCAAGCGTCTACCCAAGCTCACACTCAGAAGTAATGCAGAATTAAAGTTTGGTTATACGAATGTCCGATTGTGCACGGTGGGGTGCACGTCCCGTAATTATTCCCAAGTCCAGTGAAGTTCAGTCTCTCCAAGTGAAGTCGCAAGATTTTCCGCCGAGCAGCCAGGCAACCTCGAGTGGTGTGGCGAGTCATCCACAAGCAGCTGGAACACGGCGTACAGCACTTCCCGATGAGAACTGTCGTTTCCAGCGGCGGCCGGGTTTATATAAGGCTTGCTGGTTAACGGAGCCGTCGGCTGGGGTCGTTGTTTTCCAGGGAAAACCAATCGCAATGTTTCCTGGCGTAGCCGATTGCTGTGTGCTAGACAAACGCGCGCGCGCGAAGGTGGCCAGCGATGGTAGCCGCGAGCCGCCCGGAGAAATGCGGCCAGCGATGTACGGGGTTATTACAAATGATTGAAGCGATTTCACAGCTATACAATAACTTTATTATTTGAGATATTTTCACAATGCTTTGCACACACATACAAAAACTCAAAAAGTTTTTTTAGGCACTCTCAAATGTTCGACATATGCCCCATTAGTGATTCGGCAGACATCAATCCGATAATCAAGTTCCTCCCACACCTGGCGCAGCATGTCCCCATCAATGAGTTCGAAAGCATCGTTGATGCGAGCTCGCAGTTCTGGCACGTTTCTTGGTAGAGGAGGTTTAAACACTGAATCTTTCACATAACCCCACAGAAAGAAATCGCGTGGGGTTAAGTCGGGAGAGCGTGGAGGCCATGACATGAATTGCTGATCATGATCTCCACCACGACCGATCCATCGGTTTTCCAATCTCCTGTTTAAGAAATGCCTTTACCGTAATATTTTCCAAACTGTCGGCTATGGTACGTTTAGCTCCCTGCTTGCTTCATTCGTCGACTTCCGCGGGCTACGCGTGAAACTTGCCCGCACGCGTTCAACCGTTTCTTCGCTCACTGCAGGCCGACCCGTTCATTTCCCCTTACAGAGCCATCCAGAAGCTTTAAACTGCGCATACCATCGCCGAATGAAGTTAGCAGTTGGTGGATCTTTGTTGAACTTCGTCCTGAAGTGTCGTTGCACTGTTATGACTGACTGATGTGAGTGCATTTCAAGCACGACATACGCTTTCTCGGCTCCTGTCGCCATTTTGTCTCACTGCGCTCTCGAGCGCTCTGGCGGCAGAAACCTGAAGTGCGGCTTCAGACGAACAAAACTTTATGAGTTTTTCTACGTATCTGTAGTGTGTCGTGACCATATGCCAATGAATGGAGCTACAGTGAATTTATGAAATCGCTTCAATGATTTGTAATAGCCCTGTATTTCTCGGCCACGTAAGGGAGCGTGCGTGTGAAGACGTCCAGCGATGGAAGCAGCGGGCCGCCCAGAGAAGTGCGGCCAGCGACGTATTTGGCGGTCGCGTACTGGAGCGCGTTGTTCGGTGTTTGTTAGAAGTGGTGTATACCACAATAGGGATCCCAAACGCTCGAGCAGTACTCAAGAATAGGTCGTATTAGTGTTTTATAAGCGGTCTCCTTTACAGATGAACCACATCTTCCCAAAATTCTACCAATGAACAGAAGACGACTCTCCGCCTTCACCACAACTGCCATTACATGCTTGTCTCACTTCAAACGCCCAAATATTTAATCGACGTGACTGTGTCAAGTGCTACAACACTAATGGACTATTCAAACATTACGGGATTCTTTTTCTTATTCATCCGCATTAATTTACATTTATCTATATTTAGAGTTAGCTGCCATTCTTTACACCAATCACAAATCCTGTCCAAGTCATCTTGTATCCTCCTACAGTCACTCAACGACGACACCTTCCCGTACACCACAGCATCATCAGCAGACAGTCGCACATTGCAATCCACCCTATCCAAAAGATCATTTATGTAGATAGAAAACAACAGCGGACCTACTACACTTCCACTCCAGATGATACTCTCACCTTCGATGAACACTTACCATCGAGGACAGCAATACGAAGCGTTTCACCCAGTTAATGTAACTAACTTTTTGTTATACGTTTCAAATAACCAAGAAGAGAAGTGTGTGGTATGAACAGGCTGCTTCCGTAATCCAGATTTTTCCTTAAGGCGGACTGACGAAACTGACGTTCAGTCTATGTCCTTTTCCCGAAAATGCTGAGAACATATTATACTATATTTGGCCAGTTTCCCGTCTTCCCTTCTCACAGCATACACACAGAGACTTTTTCGAGTTGGGATGATGGAATTCTAAATTCAAATTACGGAAATAAAAACACTGCAGTAAAAGTGAGTTGCGCAAGCAAAATTCATGTATATAAAAGATAATATCGCTTGAACATGTCCATTTACGAATAAAATGTGGTTCCCTTATATGTAATTTTGAGTATAATCCGAATGGTTAGTAGGCTACACCCGTTAATGAGGCAAGCTGGCATTTTTTGTCGAAACACTTCCCACAGAAGCTGAAGTTATGGGCTACTTATATGGAGGACGTACGTTTCAATTTTCTGACCCCATGACAACTTCTCTTATTATACTTCCATGTTTGTGAAGTATGAAGACGGCGAGTGATGTAGTAGCCTCTGCTTTCGATGATTTTGCTGAAATAAAGTCGCACATTTCAGTATAAGAAAGGCGTTCAATAAGTAATGCAACACTTTTTTTCTGATAGCAGGTTGGTTTTAATTAGGTGACACTCACAATAAGAGTTGGGATAATTTTAAGGAAAAACACACGGAAGGTGGACCCACATACTTCGTCATTTGTCGTTTCATGGAAAACACGTTATTGCTTAACAACAATTATTATGATTACAATTAAAACCTTGTCAGGATAATAAAAAACTTAAAAAACTTAAAAACTTAAGCAGAATAAGTTCTTTAATAACAAACTTTAACAATTTATTCCATGAAGAACAGGGTATGAAACCCGCACTACACAGTTCCCAAATACAAGTAAGAAGTCACACCAACTAGATGTAGCCACAAGCTGGTTCAACAAACTGAGTTCTACCAGTAAAAAAATGGTTCAAATGGCTGTGAACACTATGGGACTTAACTTCTAAGGTCATCAGTCCCCTAGAACTTAGAACTACTTAAGCCTAACTAACCTAAGGACATCACACACATCCATGCCCGAGGCAGGATTCGAACCTGCGACCGTAGCTGCCGCGTGGTTCCAGACTGTAGCGCCTTTAACCGCTTGGCCACCACGGCCGGCTCTACCAGTAAAATGAATTACAAATGAGTGCCACTAAAGGTACTGATAATTCCTAAGCATCGATAACACCTTAAACAGATAGACAACTTCCACCCAAAACACAGAAGGGATAACAAGCTACGCCACTGACTGCGGCTGTTGGAAAGCCCTTAACGATTTATAAACCTTAATAAAATCCCTTAAGCAATTAAATACACAATCCCACAAAATACAAGAAAAACTGGGTAGGCATGCAATTTAAATGTGACTTCCAACCTGGTACACACCAGCAGAAACATTGACAATGACCCTTAAGTAAATATACAATCCCCCAAAATACAAGATAAGCTGTCAAGTACAGCAGACAGCTTGCGCAGCCAACAGGCAAAAAGCGGGCAAATTTTATAATGAGTAGAGTTAGCTAATGACTGTGGATAAAAAAAGGAAAAAGTCAACAGTTCACACTCATAAGTAAGGGGCTTTAAAACTTAACACGCTCGAGAACTAGTAATAAGGGTGCAAGGTTTAAACGAGTAGTTAAAGTGCAGGTATCGGCCTTTAGAGGCGGCAGATTGCGAGCCAACCTAGACACCATGTGACGACGGAAGTGTCTCCATAGCAGAAGGAAAATGTGTCTCTGTTCTGGGCCGAGGAAACGGAAACACGTCGTCCACTGCCAAAACTACCCTACCAACACACGTCAGAAGGGAACAGTAATCTCCCCAAAGAAGGCTACAAACGAGAATGTCTAGGATGTAGGGAATATTAACTTATTCCGGAAGTGACTGCACATACAAGTTGCAAGCTTAACACTCCTATAAATTACTTGAACATTACCAAGACGAAATATCGGCGCTTGCAAATCCAGTCGCTAGTGCATATTCATCTAAAAGAAGTGCCTTGCCTTCGACACAGACAATGTTACAATTTCAGTTTCATCAACTCAATTTACCACATAGAATGCTCATACTGTTGCACAGAATATGGCTTGGAACAACAAATCATTATGTGTTAGACTGACCAATGACCATCCACACAATCACTCGGAGGAGCGTTAATGAGACAGGCTTGATTCCACACTGGCACAGATGTGGCCTTACGATAGCAAGTACCAACGAAAAAAAAAAAAAAAAAACTAATTAACTCCACCCAAGTGTGGAGGACCCATGACTTCCAGGTTTCCAAGCTGCACAATTTAAGCTTGCAGAGTTAGCCGGAAACTTGCTGGCCAGGTTGCACAGGGCCTCCGCTGCTCTTCCCGCAATTCGCCGCAATGAATCCTTAATCTAGCACTCGCAGCTTCTCGAGGCACGTACCGGAGAGCGGAAGTCTCCCAAACCAACAGCTACGTGCCCTGCAGCTAACTACCGTACTAGGGCCCGCCAAAAACCAACAGCACACGCCAAAGACTCTACCTGCCGACATGATCAAGTCGATATTGACAGCCCAAGTATTTAGTGGCGTCAGAGGGGCGCCATGCCCGCCAAAATTAAAGCCACCGTCGCTCATTAGTAATCCAGAACACCATATTACTCCCCTATTTTGGTTAAAAAACATCATCTCCCTTCAATGCGACGGCCTTGCACCACTTTACTGGGAGACCTTACATACCCGCATGGTACCACTTGTAATGGTACTTGAATTACTTAACCATTACGGCACCTCACCTCAACGTCTCGATACCAGCAATATTCTACTGTGTTTCTGTAAAATAGTTAACATATTTCTGTGACAACATTCAGATTCGATTTCATTGATGTAGAGGTACTTTGATACATCGATATGTATATATTGCAGTGATATTATTATTCTTCTGTGTATTTTTTCTTTTGTCACTGTGATCTTTGACGTACTTGTAACTCTGATTTTTGGGCGTATAAGCGGTTATTAGAGAGTCAAGCTCTGGTCGTCATGTTAAAAAGACGCAAATTGTAGTCACTTTATGAAATGTGAACTTCAACAGTGAGGAGGATATTTTCAAGTATGTTTTATATTGTGAAGTGATGTTTTGGAACGAGTTCGTGATATTGCAACAAAAGTAATAAAAAAGACGGGTAACTTAAATTCGGAGTGCTGATTACTTTTTTACATCACCATTGTCCTAACTTGCAAAAGTTTAATGTTCAAGAATGGTTTATGAAACACATCTATAAAACTTTTGAATATCGCAGAATAACACCTAGGCCTCTTTGCATCCGAGCTTGGAATCATCAGTACCTAGATTTTCGACGATTGAGCCATGAGTACACAACGAGACCAGCGTGGGAAAAACGAAAAGATGAGTGCCTAGTTTATCCATTATTTCAAATGGCTTGAAATGGCTCTGAGCACTATGCGACTTAACTTCTGAGGTCATCAGTCGCCTAGAACTTAGAACTAATTAAACCTAACTAACCTAAGGACATCACACACATCCATGCCCGAGGCAGGATTCGAACCTGCGACCGGAGCGGTCACGCGGTTAGAGACTGAAGCGCCTTTAACCGCACGGCCACACAGGCCGGCCTCATTATTTCAAGAAATGACTTTATTAACTGTGCTCTAATGACACCTGCCACATAATATAACTTCGGTGTTGCCCGAAAATGCAATATTTAGCAGCGTGAGCAACACTACAATCATAAATAATTTTTCACCTTTGTTGTGGTAGGGTTGTTAGACACTCTACTGGTCGATATCTTGGTGCATTAATAACATCCCCATCGTCCATTTACTGCTTTCTGTAGAGTGCATCTTTCACTGGGCCAAACAGATGAAAGTCAGAAGGTACGAGATCAGTGCTGTTGAATGGATGAAGAAGAAGACTGTAATGAAGGTTTGTGAGGTCCTGTCGGGTGTGCACACTTGTGTAAGGCCTGTGTGCACACTTGTGTAAGGCCTTGTGTTGTCATGAAGAATGAGAATTTCATTTGTGACGATCACGCTGAAGTCGTTTCTTCAGTTTCCTGAGGGTAGCACAGTACACATCAGCGTTGATCGTTGCACTGTGAGGGAGAACATTAAACGGGATAAGCCTTCTGAGTTCCAGAAGACGCCGCCATGACTTTATACACTCCTGGAAATTGAAATAAGAACACCGTGAATTCATTGTCCCAGGAAGGGGGATCTTTATTGACACATTCCTGGGGTCAGATACATCACATGATCACACTGACAGAACCACAGGCACATAGACACAGGCAACAGAGCATGCACAATGTCGGCACTAGTACAGTGTATATCCACCTTTCGCAGCAATGCAGGCTGCTATTCTCCCATGGAGACGATCGTAGAGATGCTGGATGTAGTCCTGTGGAACGGCTTGCCATGCCATTTCCACCTGGCGCCTCAGTTGGACCAGCGTTCGTGCTGGACGTGCAGACCGCGTGAGACGACGCTTCATCCAGTCCCAAACATGCTCAATGGGGGACAGATCCGGAGATCTTGCTGGCCAGGGTAGTTGACTTACACCTTCTAGAGCACGTTGGGTGGCACGGGATACATGCGGACGTGCATTGTCCTGTTGGAACAGCAAGTTCCCTTGCCGGTCTAGGAATGGTAGAACGATGGGTTCGATGACGGTTTGGATGTACCGTGCACTATTCAGTGTCCCCTCGACGATCACCAGTGGTGTACGGCCAGTGTAGGAGATCGCTCCCCACACCATGATGCCGGGTGTTGGCCCTGTGTGCTTCGGTCGTATGCAGTCCTGATTGTGGCGCTCACCTGCACGGCGCCAAACACGCATACGACCATCATTGGCACCAAGGCAGAAGTGACTCTCATCGCTGAAGACGACACGTCTCCATTCGTCCCTCCATTCACGCCTGTCGCGACACCACTGGAGGCGGGCTGCACGATGTTGGGGCGTGAGCGGAAGACGGCCTAACGGTGTGCGGGACCGTAGCCCAGCTTCATGAAGACGGTTGCGAATGGTCCTCGCCGATACCCCAGGAGCAACAGTGTTCCTAATTTGCTAGGAAGTGGCGTTGCGGTCCCCTACGGCACTGCGTAGGATCCTACGGTCTTGGCGTGCATCCGTGCGTCGCTGCGGTCCGGTCCCAGGTCGACGGGCACGTGCACCTTCCGCCGACCACTGGCGACAACATCGATGTACTGTGGAGACCTCACGCCCCACGTGTTGAGCAATTCGGCGGTACGTCCACCCGGCCTCCCGCATGCCCACTATACGCCCTCGCTCAAAGTCCGTCAACTGCACATACGGTTCACGTCCACGCTGTCGCGGCATGCTACCAGTGTTAAAGGCTGCGATGGAGCTCCGTATGCCACGGCAAACTGGCTGACACTGACGGCGGCGGTGCACAAATGCTGCGCAGCTAGCGCCATTCGACGGCCAACACCGCGGTTCCTGGTGTGTCCGCTGTGCCGTGCGTGTGATCATTGCTTGTACAGCCTTCTCGCAGTGTCCGGAGCAAGTATGGTGGGTCTGACACACCGGTGTCAATGTGTTCCTTTTTCCATTTCCAGGAGTGTAGGTTGAGGGTGCGGCTTGGAACTCCTTCTTCGAAAAGGAGGTAGTGTGGCGCCATTCGATGGATTGCCATTTTGTTTCAGGTTCGAAATGATGAGCCAATGTCTCACTACCTGTACCATTGTTCGACAAAAATTGTTACGATCGGCCTCAGAAGGCACGAGCCGTTTCGCACCAGATGGTCCGTCGCTGGTCTTCACGATCTTCTGTTAGGCTGCGGGGAATCCAGAGAGCGCACACCTTTGAGTTGCCCAGCTGGTGACGAGTGTGACAGCTCTACCTACAGAGACATCCAGTTGCGCAGAGAAATGTTTGATTGTGGTCATTCGATCGCATCGAATGAGAGTGTCCCCACGCTCCAGCACTGCTGGAGTCGCAGCTGTGTGCAGCTGGCCGGCACGGAAGAGACCGAAAAGGTTTGTGTGATCAGGATGCTAGATGACAGATGCCTCGACAAGAGACTCATCGTGCTGTTGTCCACTTCCAGGTCTACATAGACATTCTGCGAAGAGCCTATGAATATCTGTGATCCTCTGGTTTCCAGCCAAAAGAAACTCAGCTACAGCTTTCTGCTTGGAACACAACTGCTTTACGTCAGTTTGAAAGCTATTTACACTGCTGCCGCTTAATGGACATTCATGAAACTACAGGTGCTGAAGCGGGAATATTTCACGATGTCTCACAGCAAATTACCCTTTTTTTCAGTCGAAATTGGCTGAGAAAAAGGTGTGTTGCATTACTTATGGATCAACCCTTGTACACTAAAAGCATTATGTGCTCCCTGCCGCCGTTGGATAAGCAGCTGCAGCAGCAAGTCGTATACTCCTAGCTCACTCATTTGTTACATAGTTTAATTCTTAATTTCTTTGCGTGTTTTTGGTACTTGCATTGTTTAATTCATAAATTTCTGGCGTATTATAGTATCTGAGAGTTGTAGCATCGCGTTTTAGTACCTGAATAGTGTAAATTCGCGTAGTCGTCTGTCATCTGTTTTCGTTTTGAACGGCCAGTGTCGGTTGGTCAGTCAGTGTGCTCCCTGCCGCCGTTGGATAAGCAGCTGCAGCAGCAAGTCGTATACTCCTAGCTCTACCACATAAATTTCGGGCGTATTATAGTATTTGAGAGTTGTAGCATCACGTTTTAATACTCGAATAGTGTTAAATCGCGTAGTCTCCTTCCGCCGCCGAGCAGTGTGTCAGCAGTGCACAAGTGGCAGCATTACTGCATTTACTAGGCAATCTTGTATTTTAATAACCGCTTCAATTTTGTCGTTTTGTTTGAGCTCTCTGTAGATTAGTTCAGACGTTCTTTGCACAAGTTTTTAGCATGGATAGGGACTGCAACTGCTGTGTTCGGATGCAGGCTGAGTTGGCATCCCTTCGCTCCCAGCTTCAGGCAGTGTTGGCTTCGGTCACACAGCTTGAGGCTGTTGCCAAGGGGCATCACTGTGGGGGTCCGGATGGGGGTTTGTCGGGGACGGCCAGCTCGTCCCACGCATCCCCCGATCGGACTACGACTGTGGTTGCCCGGGATACTGCCCGCATTGAGGCTGATCCCTCACCTGTGGTAGAGTGGTAGGTCGTCTCAAGGTGTGGCAGGGGGCGAAAGACAATCCGGAGGGCTGAACGGAAGGCCTCTCCAGTTTGTCTGACGAACCGGTTTCAGGCTCTGTCTCAGGCTGATACTGATCTTCAGCCTGACATGGCTGCTTGTCCTGTTCCAGAGGTTGCCCCTCAGTCTGCAAGATCCGGGCAGTCGCAGAGGGTGGGCTTACTGGTAGTTGGGAGCTCCAACGTGAGGCGCGTAATGGGGCCCCTTAGGGATATGGCAGCAAGGGAGGGGAAGAAAACCAAAGTGCACTCCGTGTGCATACCGGGGGGAGTCATTCCAGATGTGGAAAGGGTCCTTCCGGATGCCATGAAGGGTACAGGGTGCACCCATCTGCAGGTGGTCGCTCATGTCGGCACCAATGATGTGTGTCGCTATGGATCGGAGGAAATCCTCTCTGGCTTCCGGCGGCTATCTGATTTGGTGAAGACTGCCAGTCTCGCTAGCGGGATGAAAGCAGAGCTCACCATCTGCAGCATCGTCGACAGGACTGACTGCGGACCTTTGGTACAGAGCCGAGTGGAGGGTCTGAATCAGAGGCTGAGACGGTTCTGCGACAATGTGGGCTGCAGATTCCTCGACTTGCGCCATAGGGTGGTGGGGTTTCGGGTTCCGCTGGATAGGTCAGGAGTCCACTACACGCAACAAGCGGCTACACGGGTAGCAGGGGTTGTGTGGCGTGGGCTGGGCGGTTTTTTAGGTTAGATGGCCTCGGGCAAGTGCAGAAAGGGCAACAGCCTCAACGGGTGCGGGGCAAAGTCAGGACATGCGGGGACCAAGCAGCAATCGGTATTGTAATTGTAAACTGTCGAAGCTGCGTTGGTAAAGTACCGGAACTTCAAGCGCTGATAGAAAGCACCGAAGCTGAAATCGTTATAGGTACAGAAAGCTGGCTGAAGCCAGAGATAAATTCTGCCGAAATTTTTACAAAGGCACAGACGGTGTTTAGAAAGGATAGATTGCATGCAACCGGTGGTGGAGTGTTCGTCGCTGTTAGTAGTAGTTTATCCTGTAGTGAAGTAGAAGTGGATAGTTCCTGTGAATTATTATGGGTGGAGGTTACACTCAACAACCGAGCTAGGCTAATAATTGGCTCCTTTTACCGACCCTCCGACTCAGCAGCATTAGTGGCAGAACAACTGAGAGAAAATTTGGAATACATTTCACATAAATTTTCTCAGCATGTTATGGTCTTAGGTGGAGATTTCAATTTACCAGATATAGACTGGGACACTCAGATGTTTAGGACGGGTGGTAGGGACAGGGCATCGAGTGACATTATACTGAGTGCACTATCCGAAAATAACCTCGAGCAATTAAACAGAGAACCGACTCGTGGAGATAACATCTTGGACCTACTGATAACAAACAGACCCGAACTTTTCGACTCTGTAAGAGCAGAACAGGGAATCAGTGATCATAAGGCCGTTGCAGCATCCCTGAATATGGAAGTTAATAGGAATATAAAAAAAGGGAGGAAGGTTTATCTGTTTAGCAAGAGTAATAGAAGGCAGATTTCAGACTACCTAACAGATCAAAACGAAAATTTCTGTTCAGACACTGACAATGTTGAGTGTTTATGGAAAAAGTTCAAGGCAATCGTAAAATGCGTTTTAGACAGGTACGTGCCGAGCAAAACTGTGAGGGACGGGAAAAACCCTCCGTGGTACAACAACAAAGTTAGGAAACTACTGCGAAAGCAAAGAGAGCTTCACTCCAAGTTTAAACGCAGCCAAAACCTCTCAGACAAACAGAAGCTAAACGATGTCAAAGTTAGCGTAAGGAGGGCTATGCGTGAAGCGTTCAGTAAATTCGAAAGTAAAATACTAGGTACCGACTTGACAGAAAATCCTAGGAAGTTCTGGTCTTACGTTAAATCAGTAAGTGGCTCGAAACATCATGTCCAGACACTCCGGGATGATGATGGCATTGAAACAGAGGATGACAAGCGTAAAGCTGAAATACTAAACACCTTTTTCCAAAGCTGTTTGACAGAGGAAGACCGCACTGCAGTTCCTTCTCTAAATCCTCGCACCAACGAAAAAATGGCTGACATTGAAATAAGTGTCCAAGGAATAGAGAAGCAACTGGAATCACTCAACAGAGGAAAGTCCACTGGACCTGACGGGATACCAATTCGATTCTACACAGAGTACGCGAAAGAACTTGCCCCCCTTCTAACAGCCGTGTACCGCAAGTCTCTAGAGGAACGGAAGGTTCCAAATGATTGGAAAAGAGCACAGGTAGTCCCAGTCTTCAAGAAGGGTCGTCGAGCAGATGCGCAAAACTATAGACCTATCTCTCTGACGTCGATCTGTTGTAGAATTTTAGAACATGTCTTTTGCTCGAGTATCATGTCGTTTTTGGAAACTCAGAATCTACTATGTAGGAATCAACATGGATTCCGGAAACAGCGATCGTGTGAAACCCAACTCGCTTTATTTGTTCATGAGACCCAGAAAATATTAGATACAGGCTCCCAGGTAGATGCCATTTTCCTTGACTTCCGGAAGGCGTTCGATACAGTTCCGCACTGTCGCCTGATAAACAAAGTAAGAGCCTACGGAATATCAGACCAGCTGTGTGGCTGGATTGAAGAGTTTTTAGCAAACAGAACACAGCATGTTGTTCTCAATGGAGAGACATCTACAGACGTTAAAGTAACCTCTGGCGTGCCACAGGGGAGTGTTATGGGACCATTGCTTTTCACAATATATATAAATGACCTAGTAGATAGTGTCGGAAGTTCCATGCGGCTTTTCGCGGATGATGCTGTAGTATACAGAGAAGTTGCAGCATTAGAAAATTGTAGCGAAATGCAGGAAGATCTGCAGCGGATAGGCACTTGGTGCAGGGAGTGGCAACTGACCCTTAATATAGACAAATGTAATGTATTGCGAATACATAGAAAGAAGGATCCTTTATTGTATGATTATATGATAGCGGAACAAACACTGGTAGCAGTTACTTCTGTAAAATATCTGGGAGTATGCGTGCGGAACGATTTGAAGTGGAATGATCATATAAAATTAATTGTTGGTAAGGCGGGTACCAGGTTGAGATTCATTGGGAGAGTCCTTAGAAAATGTAGTCCATCAACAAAGGAGGTGGCTTACAAAACACTCGTTCGACCTATACTTGAGTATTGCTCATCAGTGTGGGATCCGTACCAGATCGGGTTGACGGAGGAGATAGAGAAGATCCAAAGAAGAGCGGCGCGTTTCGTCACAGGGTTATTTGGTAACCGTGATAGCGTTGCGGAGATGTTTAACAAACTCAAGTGGCAGACTCTGCAAGAGAGGCGCTCTGCATCGCGGTGTAGCTTGCTCGCCAGGTTTCGAGAGGGTGCGTTTCTGGATGAGGTTTCGAATATATTGCTTCCCCCTACTTATACCTCCCGAGGAGATCACGAATGTAAAATTAGAGAGATTAGAGCGCGCACAGAGGCTTTCAGACAGTCGTTCTTCCCGCGAACCATACGCGACTGGAACAGGAAAGGGAGATAATGACAGTGGCACGTAAAGTGCCCTCCGCCACACACCGTTGGGTGGCTTGCGGAGTATAAATGTAGATGTAGATGTATGTTCAAAAATGGTTCAAATGGCTCTGAGCACTATGGGACTTAACATCTGAGGTCATCAGTCCCTTAGACTTACAACTACTTAAACCTAACTAACCTAAGGACATCACACACATCCATGCCCGAGGCAGGATTCGAACCTGCTATCGTAGCGGTCGCGCAACTCCAGACTGTAGCGCCTAGAACCGCTCGGCCACTCCAGCCGGCAAGCATTACGTCATATTGGTTCGAATGAAATGGATTTTCTGAGAATGCAGATAAACTCGAACCAGTATATGAAGGGATATTCAGTTGGGACTAACATTTGAAATTTACTCACAATCACCCATTTTTGAGTCATATTGATCACAATATATAACTGTATGGGACTTAACTTCTGAGGTTATCAGTCCCCTAGAACTAAGAATTACTTAAACCTAACTAACCTAAGGACATCACACACATCCATGCCAGAGGCAGGATTCGAACCTGCTACCGTAGCGGTCGCGCGGTTCCAGACTGTAGCACCTAGAACCGATCGGCCACCCCGGCCGGCATGTGCGTTCGCCGCGATATCGCCAAACACCGATGCGACCATCATGATGCTGTAAACAGAACCTGGATTCATCCGAAAAAAAATTACGTTTTGCCATTCGTGCACCCAGGTTCGTCGTTGAGTACACCATCGCAGGCGCTCCTGTCTGTGATGCAGCGTCAAGGGTAACCACAGCCATGGTCTCCGAGCTGATAGTCCATGGTGCTGCAAATGTCGTCGAACTCTTCGTACAGATGGTTTTTGTCTTGCAAACTTACCCATCTGTTGACTGAGGAATCAAGACGTGGCTGCACGATCTGTTACAGGCATGCGGACAACATGCCTGTCATCTTGACTGCTAGTGATACGATTCCGTTGGGATCCAGCACGGCGTTTCTTATTACCCTCCTGAACCCACCAACTCCATATTCTGCTAACAGTCATTGGATCTCGTCCAACGCGAGCAGCAATTTCGCGATACGACAAACCAAAATCGCGGTAGGCTACAATCCGTCCTTTATCAAACTCGGAAACGTGATGGTGTGGATTTCTCCTCCTTACACGAGGCATCACAACAACTTTTCACCAGGCAACGCCGGTCAACTGCTCTTTGTGTATGAGAAATCGGTTGGAAACTGTCCTCGTGTCACCACGTTGTATGTGTCGCCACCGGCGCCAACCTTGTGTCCTTGTGTGAATGCTCTGAAAAGCTAATCATTTGCATATCACAGCGTCTTCTTCCTGTCAGTTAAATTTCGCGTCTGTAGCACGTCATCTTCATGGTGTAGCAATTTTAATGGCCAGTAGTGTATTTCATCTAACATAGAGAATATATACGTATAAAATGCATAATTAACCACCCCTGGGAAATCTTATCACCAGATTCTTCCATTTTCAGTTGTTTCGTTGTGAAATCCACAAAGCTAGGTTTCGCAGGAATGAGGGCACTGGAATCGTGGTTGAGAGGGCGACGCTTCGCATCCCTGGCGACACATTGAGTCTGAGGTTCCCGGTGAAACTGAAGGTCCTGTGCAACTGCAGGGGACCACAGTTAAAAACGAGAAGAGAGACAGGCGTTTTCCACCTCCGACAGCCCCGTTCCTAGTAAAGGCCTTCGCTTTAGGACGGTTTTACGGTACGAGAGGTACACATCTTGTATTTTCCGAAACTAATGAACGTAAATGCTGTGGCGGTTTCTTTGGAAAGGACACGGCCATTTCCTTTTCGTAACTGAGCCGGTGCTCCGCCTGTAGTGATCATGTCGTCGACGGGTCGTTGGACCCTGGCCTTCCTCCTTTTTTCAGTCAGTGTAAAACAGCACGCGAGAGCAGCAGCAAGTGGACACCACTCGAATGAAAGTGCCCTGCATTCGCTTTTTGTTAGCTATACTTTCGTACTTTTTATTGCCTTTCGACATTTCTGAAAAGAAATACAAATGGTAACACTGTCGGAATGCACTGTAATATTTATTCTGTCACTGCTGAAGTACCGAGAACAGAATCGCTCTTAGGAGAACGCGGCAACCATTGTTTTTGTTTTTTTTTTTTTTCTCGGGGTCACGAGTGCAGCCGCCCTCCCTCCCACCCTGCGTTTTACTGTCGCGCTGCCTTGTTTGCAATTCCCACCCCCTTCTCCGACCTGTCGTGTCTGGAACCGCCGTCTGCCTCGCAGGTGGCGCAGGCTGTTCCAGGAACAACGGCCGGGACCGAGCGTCGTCCTCCCACGGGAACTCTGAGAGCTGGGCTTCGCAGAGAGCGCAAACGCAATGGGTAGGGCAGTTTGGAAGGGGGGAGGAGGGGAGGGGAGGGCGGGGGCGGATCCTCCTTATCTTTTATGTGCCGGTATTACACTATCATATTTCTTTGACAAAGAAAAGAAATATGATCAAATATTCGTCAAATTTCTTTGACAAAGATCTCTGACGTCATATTTTTAAGATGACGGACAACAACTACTTGTTACTGTGCGCTGCAGTTGCTTGTATTACAATTGCATTGTATATGCACTTGGAAGAAAAACGACGGAAAAAAAGAAAACATACTTGGGCGAAGCCTTGAATATTACTTCCAGATAATAAAAGCATTCAGCAAAACTTATTACGAGAGGTGCAGGTGGAGAACGTCAAGCCCTACATAAATTACTTACGAGTGGATGGGAGTGCATTTCAACATTTGCTCAGTAAAGTGGCTTCTCATTTTACAAAACAGAATACTCAATTGAGAAATGCTGTTTGAGCAGAAGACAGGCAAACTGTGACACTGCGATTACCTGATACAGAAAGGAGCTACTCTGGTTTACAATACAGCTCTCGAATACCACAACGCACATTAACCAAAATAATTCTAGAAACGTGTGAAGCGATTTATAAAGCACTGAACTGGGAATATCTGAAGGTAAATAAAAAATGGTTCAAATGGCTCTGAGCACTATGGGACTTAAAATCTGAGGTCATCAGTCCCCTAGAACTTAGAACCACTTAAACCTAACTAACCTAAGGACGACACACACATCCATGTCCGAGGTAGGATTCGAACTTGCGACCGTAGCGGTCGCGCGCTTCCAGACTGAAGCGCCTAGAGCCTCTCGGCCACTCCGGCCGGCAAAGGTAAATAAATGTTTAGTACACTATATGGGCAATATGAATTATTTTTATTTTTGAATGATTTAATTAATAGGACTAGTGCTCCAACAGCTACGAAATTAATAACAAGTACGAAATAGATGAAACGCTTTTTAACTTGTGGCATGCAGAGTTCAAAAATAGACGAAACTGAATGGAAAGCTAAGAACAACATTTTTATTTCAGAGTGTGGCACCTCCTCTATTCCGGCTTGCTAAAAAGCTACCTGGGTGTTTCCAGATGTAGAGGTGGATGGCAAAAGCTGTGATTGTGGATATAAAGTCGCTTGCAGCATACTTCATCTGCCCATCAGTACACGATTAATAGCATCCAGTGAGCCCCTTGCTCACCCCCCACCCCAGTCGAAACAAGTTTTATTTTTTTTTAATTTATAATTTTTTTAAAAGAAAGACTCGAAGAAACACACCAACTTTGAAGCCATACACACTAGGAGACGTCAAATATCTGTAGTGACGCCAACCGGCGGCGGTGGTCGTGCAGTTCTAGGCGCTTTAGTCCGGAACCGCGGGACTGCTACGGTCGCAGGTTCGAATCCTGCCTCGGGCATGGATGTTTGTGATGTCCTTAGGTTAATTAGGTTTAAATAGTTCTAAGTTCTAGGGGACTGATGATTTAAGATGTTAAGTCCCATAGTGCTCAGAGCCATTTCAACTTTTTTTATTTTTTTTATTTTTTTATTTTTTTGTAGTGACGCCAGCGCTCCAAGTGATTACGTTTCACACTGCAGTGAACAGAAGACAAACGACTTTTATGAGAAAATCTACAGCGAGGGTGTAGATTCGATCACATTTCTTTGACGAAAGGCGAGGTTTGACAAAGTCCCCTATTACACTGTCAAACGTTTTTGACAGAAATATTTGACATGTCAACTTTGACAAAGAAATATGACAGTCCAATGCAGCCTAAGGCTCTCTGAAATGAGATCATGAATATGAGCTATAAAGCAGCTCTTAGACGGTCAGTGTTACTGTTGTACATACCCCCGAGATTCAGTTCACAGCTTAGTTGAGATTCCACTAGTTGGTGTGTGGCATAAGAAGTGGGTACCGATTCCACGAGAAACTGCACCAGTTTAGTTGTCGGGTAATCTGATTGGCTGCCACAACAGGAGATGTAGTGGTTACCCTCGGGCCAGTGTGCCAAAACTGTAATATTCTGTTACTAATATTATTTTAAATACAACTCAGATTTAGTTGACAATCATATCACTTATCCTCCTAGTAGTAAACTATCATCCACTCACTTCAAGTTTCATTTTAATAACCATTTTAGTACCATAACAATAGAATAACGATATGCCCTTGAAGCACTTCTTGTTTTATAAGCTCCTGCCAGAAAAATGCACATCGAGCAAAGTAACTCGTGCTGCCCAAGGTAGTCGGTAAGAAAGGAGCATATGACGCATTTCGGTATAGGGGATCAGTGGACTTGAGAATTCTCGACTCTGCGAGCAAAACGAAGAGAACATGTAAGACGTTGTCTCCTGACCTTCATTGCTTACATATTCCACCCTAACAATCATATTCCGCACATCAAGACGCTTCATTCGAACCCAAACTCGATAAGATAAAATTTATGTTGTATGAATTCATGTAAAAGATACGCAATTAACAAGTAAGCGGACCGTGATTGAAATACTCGAGGCTGGCGCACACTCATACATTCCAGACACGACGGTCGCAGAAGCTTTTAGTTCAGGAAAGAAACAGCACAACGGGATGCCGGTCCCTTCAGAGGACGACCCAGCCTATGTCGGCCGGTGACCGCCCGTGTAGCGGACAGTGTGAGCCTGAGTGAAAGGGGGGAACAACCCTATGTTTGGCTTAAACGCAAATTCCGCTACATTGTGTGGGAGTGGCCAGCCTCCGCATTCTTTACACATAGCACGCAGTTTCAGAGATTTTCACAGGGAGACAGCAAGCGCCAAACGCCAATGCTACAGGTTTCCGGATTGGTCGCCTTAAACGAAACGTCATTCTCCCGTTTTAGAAGAGCAATGCTGATTGGCAGACGATATTTCTGACGCCTTGAGCTGAAGGAATAATGGAAGAGACGAAAAGATATACCCCTTCATGTCTGGCGTAGAGAGGCGCAGTTCCGTTGTCGCTCTTGGAGCAAGGAACAAGTCTCTCCTCAGTACTTCACTGGGAGAGCACCTCTGTCGAGAGTGAATCGAACTGCTACTCTATACTGAGTCCTTGCGATTAAGTGTTGTTCACTGTGTTGGCCGACACACTTATTGTGCGGTGTGAATGGACAGAGTTATAGTTAAACACCTGCGAGCGAATTTTGAGTGGCATCGCAGTGGACTGGTTATCTGACCAGTGAACCACGCCAATAGTTAGACTAGGGGCGAATAGGAATCCTTGAATTCATCACGGCATAGAGAGAGTTTGATTGGCGAAGGTCAATCCAGATAGAACGAGAGTTACCTTATTTGTCAGCAGCGAGCGGCGCAGACAGCAGTCATCGCAGCTTACGGTATTGTGCGCTACAGCTATTGCTAGCCCCATATTTCCTCCACAACAGTACAGTTCACTGCATTTCACACGCAAAAGGCTCGACCATACCTAGCAACATTCTAAAGGATAATTATTCAAGTTGAGTAGGCGCGCCTCTCAGCCATTCTGCCAAGTCAACAACCATCTTAAACTTTGTATAGAAATTTCATTAGCGAATCCTATCCTTGAGAGGTAACTTCACATTCCGAAAAGAACCAGGATATAACTTGTTCAATTCATAAGTAAAAGTGCTATTGCGATTTCTCAGAATTTTTGCAAAATAAATAATAACTTTCGTTAGTTTCATGTTTTTCCTACACTAACTAGCATTACTCCAGTACCCAAGTATCCCATTAGTTACGTAAGAAATTTTGTGAATTTTTGTGTCATTTCCTTACAGTGAACGACTCCAGAAGATATTTATTGCTGAAAGTTTTTCAGGCATTTCTCTTTAGAACGTTAGGAGCGTCTGTCCGACTTCTGTAGTAGTGTGGGGGTGGAAATTGCATCATGCAGGAGCCACAGGATAAAGGGTAAATCTCAGATGAATCCGTTGCGCAGAATAACAGAATCTCAGATCAACAACCCCACACACTTCAGAAACTGAATAAAGCGTTTGTAAACTGATCTGTGACTATAATTTGTACAGTGTGTTTAATGTGGCAGAATAATAAGCATTACACACATGAACTGTGTGATACGTGTGATCTTGTAGGTGTGTGTTTCTCAAGTATTTTGTAATCAGTTTATGGCTTCAGCTGCTCCTTGTGTTACAAACAAAGGAAAACCCATTGGCAGGCCTGTTAAATTTGGATACTCATGTATTAGCGTAGTGAGCATTAGCCATCTTACTAGTAAATTTCACAGCATCACATCAAGAAAAAACATATTTCCGACCTGAGCGCTATTTCTGTAAAAGGACATCTCTCTTTAGAACTCATTAGTTGGGTAGACAACTACAGAACCTCAGTGTTACTCTTCGATGTGGCAAAGCATGAACAGGCCCCTCACATGGTCTGCATTCCCAATAAAAATGGGAACAGCTGCACGTTATCTGTGGTAAAACAGAGGAGCTAATAGATACGCAGAGCGCATATTCCACTGTACACTGGCTGTCGTCACATTCAGATGCAAAGCTGTTCAGTCGTTTCGTTCTTTATCACCTGTAGATATTACTGAAGTTCTCCCTGGACAGCTCAATAAAAATCTGAAATACATATAAAGAAGGATCCTTTATTGTATGATTATATGAAAGGAAAGCGTTTCTGAAGAACAGAAATTTGTTAACATCGACTATTGATTTAAGTGTCAGGAAGTCGTTTCTGAAAGTATTTGTATGGAGTGTGGCCACGTATGGAAGTGAAACATGGACGATAAATAGTTCGGACAAGAAGAGAATAGAAGCTTTCGAAATGTGGTGCTACAGAAGAATGCTGAAGATAAGATGGGTATATCACATAACTAATGAGGACTTATTGAACGGAATTGGGGAGGAGTTTGTGGCACAACTTGACTAGAAGAAGGGATCGGTTGGTAGGGCATATTCTGAGGCATCAAAGAAATCACCAATTTAGTATTGGAGGGCAGCGTGGAGGGTAAAAATCGTAGAGGGAGACCAAGAGATGAATACACTAAGCAGGTTCAGAAGGATGTAGGCTGCAGTAGGTAATGGGAGATGAAGAAGCTTGCACAGAATAGAGTAGCATGGAGAGCAGCATCAAACCAGTCTCAGGACTGAAGACAAATAACAATATGATAGCGGAACAAACACTGGTAGCAGTTACTTCTGTAAAATATCTAGGAGTATGCGTACGGAACGGTTTGAAGTGGAATGATTATATAAAATTAATTGTTGGTTAGGCGGGTGCCAGGTTGAGATTCATTGGGAGAGTCCGTAGAAAATTTAGTCCATCAACGAAGGAGGTGGCTTGCAAAACACTCGTTCGACCTATGCTTGAGTATTGTTCATCAGTGTGGGATCCGTACCAGGTCGGGTTGACAGAGGAGATAGAGAAGATCCTAGAAGAGTGGCGTGTTTTGTCACAGGGTTATTTGGTAAGCGTGATAGCGTTACGGAGATGTTTAACAAACTCAAGTGGCAGACTCTGCAAGAGAGGCGCTCTGGATCCCGGTGTAGCTTGCTGTCCAGGTTTCGAGAGGGTGCGTTTCTGGATGAGGTATCGAATATATTGCTTCCCCCTAGTTATACCTCCCGAGGAGATAACGAATGTAAAATCAGAGAGATTCGAGCGCGCACGAGCGCTTTCCGGCAGTCGTTCTTCCCGCGAACCATACGCGACTGGCACAGGAAAGGGAGGTCACGTAAAGTGTCCTCCGCCACACACCGTTGGGTGGCTTGCGGAGTATAAATGTAGATGTAGATGTAGATATCGTGCGTCATTTAGTTGGGTTCGTCATGTTGGAGGATCGAAAGGCCGCTGCCGTAAAAATTGCTCCACTCTGTGCCTAGCAGATAAATAATGAAGGTGGATGAGAAATTGGTATAAAGAGTATCAAAGAGAAACTCACGAAAATTTTTTGATAGTACTGAGGTTGAATAAATAAAAACAAAGCTTTGCCTCACACCAATGACGTCATAATGGAGGCATTTCCTCTAAATCAGCGTGAATCTGCCGGCCGCGGTGGTCTAGCGGTTCTAGGCGCTCAGTCCGGAGCCGCGCGACTGCTACGGTCGCAGGTTCGAATCCTGCCTCGGGCATGGATGTGTGTGATGTCCTTAGGTTAGTTAGGATTAAGTAGTTCTAAGTTCTAGGGGACTGATGACCATAGATGTTAAGTCCCATAGTGCTCCGAGCCATTTGAACCATTTGAATTCAGCGTGATTCTCTTGTGCTACGACTCATTGGTACTGGCAGTTCTCCCGAAGGCTTGACATTTACAGGTGCAGTTTTATTTCCTAGTATTTGAGAAGTAATTATGAACACGTGTCATGCAATAATATGTGGAATTCACGTACATAAATACACTCCTGGAAATTGAAATAAGAACACCGTGAATTCATTGTCCCAGGAAGGAGAAACTTTATTGACACATTCCTGGGGTCAGATACATCACATGATCACACTGACAGAACCACAGGCACATAGACACAGGCAACAGAGCATGCACAATGTCGGCACTAGTACAGTGTATATCCACCTTTCGCAGCAATGCAGGCTGCTATTCTCCCATGGAGACGATCGTAGAGATGCTGGATGTAGTCCTGTGGAACGGCTTGCCATGCTATTTCCACCTGGCGCCTCAGTTGGACCAGCGTTCGTGCTGGACGTGCAGACCGCGTGAGACGACGCTTCATCCAGTCCCAAACATGCTCAATGGGGGACAGATCCGGAGATCTTGCTGGCCAGGGTAGTTGACTTACACCTTCTAGAGCACGTTGGGTGGCACGGGATACATGCGGACGTGCATTGTCCTGTTGGAACAGCAAGTTCCCTTGCCGGTCTAGGAATGGTAGAACGATGGGTTCGATGACGGTTTGGATGTACCGTGCACTATTCAGTGTCCCCTCGACGATCACCAGTGGTGTACGGCCAGTGTAGGAGATCGCTCCCCACACCATGATGCCGGGTGTTGGCCCTGTGTGCCTCGGTCGTATGCAGTCCTGATTGTGGCGCTCACCTGCACGGCGCCAAACACGCATACGACCATCATTGGCACCAAGGCAGAAGCGACTCTCATCGCTGAAGACGACACGTCTCCATTCGTCCGTCCATTCACGCCTGTCGCGACACCACTGGAGGCGGGCTGCACGATGTTGGGGCGTGAGCGGAAGACGGCCTAACGGTGTGCGGGACCATAGCCCAGCTTCACGGAGACGGTTGCGAATGGTCCTCGCCGATACCCCAGGAGCAACAGTGTCCCTAATTTGCTGGGAAGTGGCGGTGCGGTCCCCTACGGCACTGCGTAGGATCCTACGGTCTTGGCGTGCATCCGTGCGTCGCTGCGGTCCGGTCCCAGGTCGACGGGCACGTGCACCTTCCGCCGACCACTGGAGACAACATCGATGTACTGTGGAGACCTCACGCCCCACGTGTTGAGCAATTGGGCGGTACGTCCACCCGGCCTCCCGCATGCCCACTATACGCCCTCGCTCAAAGTCCGTCAACTGCACATACGGTTCACGTCCACGCTGTCGCGGCATTCTACCAGTGTTAAAGACTGCGATGGAGCTCCGTATGCCACGGCAAACTGGCTGACACTGACGGCGGCGGTGCACAAATGCTGCGCAGCTAGCGCCATTCGACGGCCAACACCGCGGTTCCTGGTGTGTCCGCTGTGCCGTGCGTGTGATCATTGCTTGTACAGCCCTCTCGCAGAGTCCGGAGCAAGTATGGTGGGTCTGACACACCGGTGTCAATGTGTTCTTTTTTCCATTTCCAGGAGTGTATATAGTCTAAGGTGGATACCTGCCAATATCGTGTCGGATCTCCTTTTGGCCGGAGTAGTGCAGCAAGTCAAAGTAACGTAGACTGCAGAAGCTGTTGGAAGTCCCCTGCAGAAATATTGAGCCACGCTGCCTCTACAGCCGCCCACAATTGTGAAAGTGTTTCTGGAGCAGGGTGTCATGCAGAGATCTGACCTCTTGATTACGTTCCATAAATGGTCGAAGGGATTCATTTCAGGCGATCTAAATGGCCAAATCTTTCGCTCGAACTGTCCAGAATTATCTTCGAACCAATCGCGAACAGTTGTTGCCCCGTGACATGACATCAGTGCTTGGGAACTTGAAGTCCATGAATGGCTGAAAATGGTTTCCAAGTAGCCGAACGTACTCATTTCCGGTCAATGATCCGTTCAGTTGGACCAGAGGACCCAGTTCATTATATGTAAACACAGCCCACACCATTAACGAGCCACCACCAGCTTCCACAATGCCTTTTTGACAACTTCGTCCATGGCTTTGCTGGGTGTGTGCCACACTCGAACCCAAGAGTCAGCTGTTACCGACTGAAATCGGGGCTCATATGACTAGGCCACGGTTTTCCAGTAGTCCTGTGTCCAACCGATATGGCCACGAGCAAAGGAGAGGCGCTGCAGGCGATGTCTTGCTGTTATTAATGGTACTAGCGTCGCACGTCTGCTGCCATAACCCATTACCACCAAATTTCGTAGCGCTGTCCTAACGGATATGTTCTCTGTACGTCCCACATTTATTTCTGCGATTATTACACACACTGTTGCTTGTCTATTAGCTGCTCGCTGTTGTCAAGAGAAGGCTGCGGTCACTGGATTGTTCGCGGTGAGAGGTAATGCCCGAAATTTGGTTTTCTCGAAACGCTCTTGACACTGTGGATATCGGTATATTGAATTCTCTAACGATTTCCGAAATGCAGTGTCCCATGCGTCTACCTCCAGCTACCATTCCGCTCTCAAATTCTGTTAATTCGTGTCGTGGGGCACTAATAAAGTCGGAAACCTTTTCGTATGAATCACCTCAGTATAAATGATAGTTCTGCCAATGCACTGCCCTTTTATGCCTTGCGTACACGATACTACCACCATCTGTATATGTGCATTTCGCTACCCCATGACCTGTGTGATTTCGCTGTATACTTTAACTCATAATCATAATCATAATTAATGCTTTTAAAACGTCTTCCTTCGTGGCTGCAGCCTACTGCTCCCAGTATTTTGTGAACAACTCCTCACACGTCTCGTACTGGCTATTTCTGTTTCTGTACTCATCTCCCCTGCATCCCACAATGCCGGCAATGATATGTAAATTTCGATACACTAAGAATGCTCTTTCATCTTGTATGCGAATACATAAAACTGCAACCACTCACTTTTTTGAAGTAGTTATTTATTTATTCCATGAACCGGTTTTCGTACGTGGGCGAACCTGAAAAGGTTCGAAAACCGGTTCGAACGTGGGCGAACCTGAAAAGGTTCGAAAACCGGTTCATGGAATGAATAAACAACTCTTTGTGAAAAGTGACTGGTTGCAGCTTTATGTATTTACATTGAAGAAACAGTCACGGGTTCTAAAACATCCGTAATGGATAAACTTCATGTTTCGTCTTCGTTTCAACAGTTTTTCACCAAAAAATAACGAAGCAGCGAATACAGATGTGACCAGAGACTGTAGCACACAAAAGACCCACAAAGCTATTGTGGATACGGCCCACAGACGGCACAATATTTCCAGACAGAGCAGTTTATAACGAAAGTTTCTTTGTTTCTCTTGCAACGGAATGTTTTTTTTCTTTCTTAACCAAACACACTTCGACTGTTCATACCAGCTACTCTCAGTGGATTCCCTTTCTCTGTCCTTTCCGTGTGTCCATCGGGTCTTCTGTACGCCCCAGAGCAGTGGTTGCCAGTCTGTCGGACACCATTGCTCCTGACCGAAATCAGGTATTAGCCAGTGGTCCCTTTCAGCCCATTCCACTACTCCCAGCCATCACTAACATTAGTCGCTAACCTAACTTTAGAAGAAAAAGAAATAGTTTTCTTTTAATACTTTGATGTTTAAAATGTCTAGTTTTTGTAGGTGCTTCATCAAACCACAAACTCATGAAGAAGTGAAACACCTGACGCTGCTTATTTCTAAGAACCGTTTTTGTATAATAGCTAGTTGACGAAAATGGCATTGCCTGGGTATTCATTTTGTCAGTTTTCTACACGAAACGAAAACAAAAAATGAACTGTGTAGCGTAATATCGAAAAAAAATTCGTTTCATGAAATTGTGGACACCTTTGAAATTATGAAAAGATAGTACAAAGAAGCCTCAGAGAAAGCTTTTGACAATGTTGATTGGAATACTCTCTTTCAAATTCTAGAGGTGGCAAGGGTAAAATACATGGAGCGAAAGGCTATTTACAATTTGTACAGAAACCAGATGGCAGTTGTAAGAGATAGAAACCAGATGGCAGTTATAAGAGTCGAGAGGCCGAAAGGGAAGCAGTGGTTGAGGGGGGTGTGAGAAAGAATTGTGGCCTATCACCGATGTTATTCAATCTGTATATTAAGCAAGCAGTAAAGGAAAGAAAAGGAAAATCTGGAGTAGGAATTAAAATCCTCGGAGAAGAAATAAAAACTTTGACGTTTGCCGATGACATTGTAATTCTGTCAGGGACAGCAAAGGAAGAGCAGTCTAACGGAATGCGCAGTGTCTTCAAAGGAGGATCTAAGATGAAGGTCAACCAAAATAAAACGAAGACAACAGAATGTAATCGAATCAAATCAGGAGATGCTGAGGGAATTAGATTAGGAAACGAGACACTTAAAGTAGTAGATGACTTTTGATGTTTCAGAAGCAAAATAACTGATGTTGTTAGAGGTAGGGAGGATATAAAATGGCCGGGGCAAGGAAAGCGTTTCTGAAGAAGAGAAAATTGTTAACATCGAGTATAGATTTAAGTGTCAGGAAGTCTTTCTGAAAGTATTTGTATGGAATGTAGCGATGTATGGAAGTGAAACGTCGACGATACATAGTTTACACAAAAACAGAATAGAAACTTTTGAAATGTGGTGCTACAGAAGAATGCTGAAGACTGCATAGGTAGACCACGTAACTAATGAGGAGGGACTGAATATAATTGGTGAGAAGAGAAATTTGTAGCACAACCTGACTAGAAGAAGGGATCGGTTGG
Source organism: Schistocerca cancellata (assembly GCF_023864275.1). Taxonomy (NCBI): domain Eukaryota; kingdom Metazoa; phylum Arthropoda; class Insecta; order Orthoptera; family Acrididae; genus Schistocerca; species Schistocerca cancellata. The sequence goes on from NC_064632.1 coordinate 573,690,535, forward strand.
TAGGACACGTTCTGAGGCATTAAGGGACTACCATCTACGTCTACATCTACATCTACGTGATTACTCTGCTATTCACAATAAAGCACCCGGCAGAGGGTTCAATGAACCACCTTCATGCTTCTCTCTAGCGTTCCACTCTCGAACGGCACGCGGGAAAAACGAGCACTTAAATTTTTCCGTCGAGCCCTGATTTCTCTTATTTTATCGTGATGATCATTTCTCCCTATTGAAATTTCACGAGAAGATCCCGTCGCAACGAAAAACGCCTTTGTTTTAATGATTGCCACTGCAATTCACGTATCATGTTAGTGACACTATCTCCCCTATTTCGCGATAGTACAAAACGAGCTGCCCTTCTTTGTACTTTTTCGATGTCATCCGTCAGTCCCACCTGGTGCGGATCCCACACCGCACAGCAGCACTCCAGAATAGGGCGGACAAGCGTAGTGTAAGCAGTCTCTTTGGTAGACCTGTTGCACTTTCTAAGTGTTCTGCCAATGAATCGTAGTCTTTGGTTTGCTCTACCCGTAATATTATCCATGTGATCGTTCCAATTTAGGTTATTTGTAATTGTAATCCCTACGTAGTTAGTGGAATTTACAGCCCTCATATTTGTGTGACTTATCGCGTGATCGAAATTTAGCTGATTTCTTTTAGTATTTATGTGAATAACTTCGCCCTTTTCTTTATTCAGGATCAACTGCCACTTTTCGCACCATACAGATATCTTATCTAAGTCATTTTGCAAGTCGTTTTGATCATCTGATGAATTTACAAGGCGGTAAATGATAGCATCATCGGTAAACAATCTAAGACGGCTACTCAGATTGTCTCCTATGCCGTTAATATACATCAGGAACAATAGAGGGCCTATAACACTTCCTTGGGGAACGCGGGATATTACTTCTGCTGTACTCGATGACTTTCCGTCTATTACTACGAACTGTGACTTTTCTGACAGGAAATCACGAATCCAATCGCACAACTGAGACGATACTCCGTAGGCACGCAGTTTGATTAGAAGGCGCTTGTGAGGAACGGTGTCGAAAGCCTTCTGGAAATCTAAAAATGTGGGATCAATTTGACATCCCCTGTCAATAACACTTATTACTTCATGAGTATAAAGAGCTATAGTTATGTTTCACAAGAACGATATTTTCTGAATCCGTGCTGACTATAGGTCAATAAATCGGTTTCTTCGAGGTACTTCATAGTATTCGAATACAGTATATGGTCTAAAACCCTACTGCAAATCGACGTTAGTGATATAGGCCTGTAATTCAGCGGATTACTCCTACTTCCATTTTGGGGTATTGTTGTGACCTGAGCAATTTTCCAGTCTTTAGGTACGTATCTTTCTGTGAGCGAGTGGTTGTATATAATTGCTAAATGTGGAGCTATTTTATCAGCATACTCTGAGAGGAACCTGACTGATATACAATCTGGACCGGAGGCCTTGCGTTTATTAAGTGAATTAAGCTGCTTTGTTGCACCGAGGATATCTGCTTCTATGTTTCTCATCCTGGCAGTTGTTCTTGACTGTAATTCAGGAATATTTACTTCGTCTTCTTTGGTGAAGGAGTTTCGGAAAACCGTGTTTAATAACTATGCTTTAGTGGCAGTGTCCTCAGTGACTTCACCGTTGTTATCGCGCAGTGAAGGTATTGACTGTGTCTTGCCACTGGTGTGCTTTATGTATGACCAGAATCTCTTTGGGTTTTCTGCCAGATTTCGAGACGGAATTTCTTTGTGGAAATTATTAAAAGCATCTCGCATTGAAGTACGTGCCATATTTCGAACATCTGTAAAACTTTGCCAATCTTGGGGATTTTTCGTTCTTTTAAATTTGGCATGCTTTTATTGTTTCTTCTGCAACAATGATCTGACCCGTTTTGTGTACCATGGGGGATCAGTACCATCACTTATTAATTTATGTGGTCTATATCTCTCAATTGCTGTTGATACTATCTATTTGAAAACATTCCACAGCTTTTCTACACTTACATGACCAGATCGGAAGGAGTGAAGACTGTCTCTTAGTACTGGAAGGAAGCGTGGAAAGTAAAAGTCATAGAGGGAGATGAAGAGGTGAATACAGTGAGGAAATTCAGAAGGATGTAGGTTGAAGTAGTTATTCGGAGAAGGAGAGGCTTCCACAGTATAGAGTAGCATGGAGAGCTGCATCAAACCAGTGTTTTGATTGAAGACCACAGCAACGGTAGTAGTACAAAGAGATATGCTTAGTGTACAAATGTATAAGCACAGTGTTCAGGGCAGTTTATGTACATTCGGCGCAGCTGCTTCGCATGTCTACAGAGTGATTTTGTAAACCTCTCCAGTGCAACGGCTCTTCGTTGCGCTGCGGATTGTTTCCGGCTCCAGCCGTTTGGGATTGGCAGTTCAAAGCTGTCAAAAGTGCCAGGTGTCGGGCATTTCCTTAAGGCGCTTAGACTGTAGGAGTGTCTTAGATGTAAAGAGTAAATGTCTTAAATTTCATGCATGACGCGGAATCTTTCCACGTATCTCACTGTTTATGACGTCATATGTCCTGAGCTATGTGTGGTGCCGCGATATGATTTTGTACCCCCATTTAGCGGCAAATGTCGATACTGTCTGCCATATTTATTGCGAATAGAGTTTGCCGCACAGAAGTAATAAATTTTAACGTCATGCAAGATGCAGCAGTTTTTCGTGCATCTCATTGTTTATGAGGTCACATATCCTGAACTGTCTGATAGGTAGGTGTTTAGGTCTTGTCACCCCCACAACGATTGTTCCCTGACAGGAAGGGATTTGTTCAAATGACGGGATGTAGGCTATGGATACGTAATGCCCACCCGTACTCTTATACACTCCTGGAAGTGGAAAAAAGAACACATTGACACCGGTGTGTCAGACCCACCATACTTGCTCCGGACACTGTGAGAGGGCTGTACAAGCAATGATCACACGCACGGCACAGCGGACACACCAGGAACCGCGGTGTTGGCCGTCGAATGGCGCTAGCTGCGCAGCATTTGTGCACCGCCGCCGTCAGTGTCAGCCAGTTTGCCGTAGCATACGGAGCTCCATCGCAGTCTTTAACACTGGTAGCATGCCGCGACAGCGTGGACGTGAACCGTATGTGCAGTTGACGGACTTTGAGCGAGGGCGTATAGTGGGCATGCGGGAGGCCGGGTGGGCGTACCGCCGAATTGCTCAACACGTGGGGCGTGAGGTCTCCACAGTACATCGATGTTGTCGCCAGTGGTCGGCGGAAGGTGCACGTGCCCGTCGACCTGGGACCGGACCGCAGCGACGCACGGATGCACGCCAAGACCGTAGGATCCTACGCAGTGCCGTAGGGGACCGCACCGCCACTTCCCAGCAAATTAGGGACACTGTTGCTCCTGGGGTATCAGCGAGGACCATTCGCAACCGTCTCCATGAAGCTGGGCTACGGTCCCGCACACCGTTAGGCCGTCTTCCGCTCACGCCCCAACATCGTGCAGCCCGCCTCCAGTGGTGTCGCGACAGGCGTGAATGGACGGACGAATGGAGACGTGTCGTCTTCAGCGATGAGAGTCGCTTCTGCCTTGGTGCCAATGATGGTCGTATGCGTGTTTGGCGCCGTGCAGGTGAGCGCCACAATCAGGACTGCATACGACCGAGGCACACAGGGCCAACACCCGGCATCATGGTGTGAGGAGCGATCTCCTACACTGGCCGTACACCACTGGTGATCGTCGAGGGGACACTGAATAGTGCACGGTACATCCAAACCGTCATCGAACCCATCGTTCTACCATTCCTAGACCGGCAAGGGAACTTGCTGTTCCAACAGGACAATGCACGTCCGCATGTATCCCGTGCCACCCAACGTGCTCTAGAAGGTGTAAGTCAACTACCCTGGCCAGCAAGATCTCCGGATCTGTCCCCCATTGAGCATGTTTGGGACTGGGTGAAGCGTCGTCTCACGCGGTCTGCACGTCCAGCACGAACGCTGGTCGAACTGAGGCGCCAGGTGGAAATGGCATGGCAAGCCGTCCCACAGGACTACATCCAGCATCTCTACGATCGTCTCCATGGGAGAATAGCAGCCTGCATTGCTGCGAAAGGAATGATATACACTGTACTAGTGCCGACATTGTGCATGCTCTGTTGCCTGTGTCTATGTGCCTGTGGTTCTGTCAGTGTGATCATGTGATGTATCTGACCCCAGGAATGTGTCAATAAAGTTTCCCCTTCCTGGGACAATGAATTCACGGTGTTCTTATTTCAATTTCCAGGAGTGTATGTGGAATATCGTAATGTACAGAACTTTCGCGTGCGCTTGTTGAATGAGGTTGTTGCATAAGTTCGTAGCGTTTTTCCCGTACGTTAAGCACTAAAGAGACACATAACAGAGACTTTAGACATCAATAAGATATTCTCCTTCATTATTTACAGTAGTCTACCAACGCTGGGAAACTTTTCAATTCCGCGACTGCAGAAATCACGTGGTTTTGAGGTCGTCGAGCTGTGTTCGGTGCGCATTTTCACCCAGAAAGGACGTCCCTTGAAGGTTGTTAGACAGAGACCGGAAAAGGTGAAAATTTGAAGCCGCAAGATCAAGTGAATAACGTTGGCTTGGCATGACTTCCCAACCCAACTCCTGTATAGTGTTATTTGTCAGTCTAGCACAATGAAGGCATCACCTCACGCAGTCTTCCTGGTCGTTGTTCTTGGATTGCCTCTGTCAGCAGTGATGGTTACACACAGAGGAAGCAACACACTGTTGCTGTTCCACCAGATGCATAACATTATGTTTCGTGGATGCGCGCAGGTCTGTGTACGGGAGGTTGCTTGTTTGTTTGGGCTCAACGACTCCTTTCTCATCTTTATGTTAGCAGAAAGTCACCATTTCTCGACACCAGTAACGATACGGGACAGCAATGGGATCGGTATTGTTCACGAGGTAATAGATGACGAGCAAGCAGAGATGTACAGTCATGCTCAAAAGTATCCGAACGATCTGAACTGCATTTCGCCTGATTCGCATGCAACCCGTATAACGCAGCTGTCTAGCAGGTCCTCTAATCGTCCCTTGGTACAGTCGTCTAACTATTGAAAATGGTTCCAACAAGTCACCACTAGAAAACTCTGCTCTGTATCGCAATAATTCAAGATGTAAAGTAATACCACGATACTACAAATATCAGGGAATACCTTAGCACAGATAAGACTACCCTTAAGGCTTGTAAGCTCACATTTATTACAATAAATGACATACTTGAAATGTTACCACTCTCATTATTACGTCAGATAGGTAATGCATGTAGTAAGTTTGTCATATTCATGATTTCCTCTTCAAAGTAATATACCATACTTATTATTTAACACAAAATGACTTTAAAGATTTAAGTTATTCACGAGCAGCTAGTTGAGAATATGTATGAAGTTCGAATGACACGACAAACCGTCTCGTTCTGCATATGGATTCAAACCCAGGTCATGCAGACTAAGCAAAGATTTCGTGACTCACGGAAGCTAACAATCATTCCTGAGCAAGCATACAGAGAGTGATATATCTCGATTTTGGACAGTATCAGGTAGCACATATCAACTTTAAATTACATAACGTAAACATTTTTAACGGACGGAAATTCCCACCCACAATCTATTGTCCCTGTTAACGAACTACGAGAGACGTTAAATATTGCTTCTTCACCAGTAACTTACTTGAAATGTCGTGACGTAAAGCTTTGTGTTGGACAGGGATTCGAACCCAGAACCTAATCGGATTCATATCGAAGCACAATCAACTGTGACATATCGGATTTTCTCGGCAGTAGCTAGATGTTTTAACTGAAATGACGAGACGAAACTCTATTATTTTCCTTCCCAGGACTCCAACCCGGCACCTATCGCTGTAATATTCTGGAGAAAACGAACGTTAAATATGGGTTTTTTACATCAACAGCGACATGAGAGCATGTTTACACTAGAAATAATACGACGAAGAGTTCAGTGCTGACTGGGAATCGAATCCCACACACATCGTTGTTGACTACACACAAAGAGACTTCAGCTGCCGAATTTTTCTCCACCAGCAGCTCGGAGTAACATCCTTCAACTTACAGTGATCTCGCAAATCGTTCTGTGTCTCACTGGGAGTCAAAAACGTCAGATATCATTAGTGTTGACAACGAATGAAAATACATTAAAAATCAAAATTATTATCCACCAGCGGATAGGTGTTCTCTAGCTAGACCTTGATAATACATAATGAAAACTTTAGTGCTGGGCCAGGATTCGAACCCATTCACGCCCAGTATGTGGAGATGTTGAGGAATCTGCAGTTTAGAACAAACAACAAATTGTAGTCGAGCTGTATTGTCACGAAGGGATCAAATTCCGCGTTAAGGAAGGTTTGAGTTGCATTCCCAGTTCAGAACCAATTTTATCGACATAACGAAATTCAAATAAAAGATGGAATAAGTGTCCTATGGCCCTATATAGCGTTTGTTTCCGTCACTAGAAATAAATAACTAGTATCAGAGAGGTTACTGATAATAGAGTTTCTACATGTCGCCACTCCTGACTTTATTGTGGTTCAACCTAATGTCTACTTGGTAGAGAAGGAATATCATGATTAATGTGAATTTCAGACCACAATGCCATTATACCTTCTTCACTTGGCGTAGCCAGAAGAGAATAAAGTCTTTCTCTCCCTATCATAAATCATCGGCAGAAGTTGGAAGTGAACCCGACCATGAGTATAAGGACCTATCATCAATCCAAAAGACCGCCAAATCCTCTTCTCTGTCTTCTGTATCGTAACGCCGTTGCACCACACTGGATGAGAATTCTGACACGCAGGCTCCTGGTAGTGGTTTGCTGCGTGTTCAGTACATTCATTTACTACAGACTGTTATACATAACATCAGAGAATTCGCATATAACGTTGATGATTAATTTCTCTCTCATGTTTACTATTGTTTTAACAAAATTAAAAGAAACCCTACGAAAATTGTGCACTCTATTATAAGAAATGAAATAAAATAACCCACGATAACATTACGACGAAAGTCTGTTTAAATAAAACTGAGTATCTGTACACAAGTGTGCCTCTATTGGCAAGAATTAGTAAAGTACTACTCACTTAGATTTCGATTGGGTCTGTGTTTAATTGGTATGCTGTATCATACTCAAGAGGTGTGCAAATGTGGCATTTCATAAATAAAGTTATATATTCCTAGAAACCCAAAATGTGCTTGTCAGCAGCGGAAAGAGGCGTTACCTGTTGCGCAGCGTTGTAAGTTTTTTACCATTGCACTAAGAGCCGGAAGTATTTTCTTGCGATTTCCTTATCGATGTTTGATCTGACTGCTTGTTGCGCTTTCACAGAAGGGATAAAAACGTTACAGTCAGTGAGACTGGAACAACAAACAGTAACAGGCACTTTTTCGCAGGTCAGCATGTGACCACACAACTAGCGAAGAGGTGCATTACTTATCTGACGTAATAATGAGAGTGGTAACATTTCAAGTATGTCATTTATTGTAATAAATGTGAGCTTACAAGCCTTAAGGATAGTCTTATCTGTGGTAAGGTATTCCCTGATATTTGTAGTATTGTGGTATTACTTTACATCTTGAATTATTGCGATACAGAGCAGAATTTTCTAGTGGTGACTTGTTGGAACCATTTTCAATAGTTAGACGACTATACCAAGGGGTGATTAGAGGACCTGCTAGACAGCTGCGTTATGCGGGTTGCATGCGAATCAGGCGAAATGCAATTCAGGTCGTTCGGGTACTTTTGAGCATAACTGTACATGTGGGCACCGCTGAGATTTGTGATTTTGGCTTACATCAGGCAATACCCATACACTCTTTTTTTGAACCTTACTCACTGCATACATATGTCACATGATGGTGGAGAGATCACAGTTCATATCCCAATTCTCGAGTACACTGACGTGGATCATTGTGGTTTAATCTGTTTAAATGATCTTCATCAAACCCGAAAGGTCTTCTTGAACGTGGAGACCCTTCAATATCAAAACGAACCTCCTTAAAAGGTTCAGATGGCTCTAAGCACTATGGGACTTCATCTGAGGTCATCAGTCCCCTAGACTTAGAACTTCTTAAACCTAACTTACCTAAGGACATCACACACATCCATTCCCGAGGCAGGATTCAAACATGCGACCGTAGCAACTGCGCGGTTCCGGACTGAAGCGCCAAGAACCGCTCGGCCACAGCGGCCGGCTCCTTAAAAGGAGAAAACCATTTTCTTGCCGTGCTTTGTACGATAGATTTATCCCTACACACGGTGCAAATATTCCCCGCTGCCACCCTTTTAGTGAACTCAAGCAGAAGAATGTGTGGGAAATGTTTCGATTTCTCCACTTGGCACTTCATTTTCTAGGGTCCACAGCTCCACTCACTATCTCCAAATGGCAAAATGACAGTACCTTAACTCTAATAGCGACAGTGAACTACAAATAAAAGATGACTTCCGATAAATAAACCCCTAGCAACCTGAGTACCATTGTTCAAAACAAAAACGCTTCGAACTTACTATGCGCCGACGTAGTACTATCTGAACAACGTTAGCCACTTCATTTTCACTTTGTACATTCAGATGTTCGGATGAAATGCGATTTCTAGGTATCGCACCAGTTTTGTGAAAACACTAGTCGACCCTCTTCAAGCCTGTACTTGATCTGAGGTCATCCGTCCCCTAGAACTCAGAACTAGTTAAACCTAACTAACCTAAGGACATCACACACATCCATGCCCGAGGTAGGACTCGAACCTACGACCGTAGCGGTCGCACGGTAAACAACAATAAATTTCGTTACAGTTATCCTCATTAAATTTTGGCGAAAAATGTCATCCGGTTCCCTCTGAAACTCAAAACTTTATATGTAGCCCTCATGGCCTAGTAACCTGGAGACTCCTTCTCTAGATTATAGAAGCAAGTCGCGAAATTCGTCGAAGAGTAATGTGAGAAGCAATGTGGAAAACGAGGATTTTTTGTCTGAGCTTGTCACAAAAGTGCAAAATTACTTTGATAGCGGCAGCTACATCTCGGAACAGTTTTTATTTGGTGTGTACAAACTCGACAGCTGATATTTGGAGGAAGGTAGGCAGACGGGCGGTCCGCGTAGTCTCGGCAGTGCAATGGGTAGAGGACGCCAGTAGTCCAGGAAAATTGCAGTCGACGTTTTACAGGCCCTGGGAGCCGGAGACAGAATTTCGCTGAACAGATGGAAAATGTCACGCGGGAAACGAGTTTCAGTCCTAGTAAGAGGTAGCTTATAAGCAGGAAAAATGTAGAGTCATTAATTTCAGAAAAGAAAATTCGAGAGCTAGAGAGGTAGATACAAGGAAGGGCATTGTCTGAAGGATTCTACCAATAACAGCAGAATCAGCCCGAGGGAGGAAGAGAGTGAGGTGTCAGGAGTACAAGTCTCGAGGATGTACACAAAAAATTATCGATCTACTATGAAAAAGGCGATAATTAGAAGAAAGATGAGAACATCAGAGATGCTTACTCGAGTTAATAATCGTAACTATACTGAGTGAAGTGACAGCTAATAGTGTAGCAAAAGTAGTGAAAATGAAACAAGTTAAAGCGTTCCAGATGCACATGTGAAATGAGACAAATTTGAAGAATTGGCCGAATCCTTAAAAAGAGTGCATTTCTACTGATACGTATCGAGCCAAGGTTCTAAAACACACACACACACACAAAAAAATCTTCCACATCCTTTCTGCTCCATTAGGTTGCAGTACTGAAATAGACTTTTGAATTACTTAAATTCGTGGGTCTCTCATAAAATGGTCATTACCACAAAAGTCGTCTTGGATTCTCCACTGGATCGATGGTACAATCCCTGGGCTGCACAACGACAGATCTATGGCCGAGAACGTGCCATGCGCCACACTGAAATGTGTGGCGGCGCCAGTGTTTAAGAGGCAGCAGCCGGCCGCGGTGGCCGTGCGGTTCTGGCGCTGCAGTCCGGAACCGCGGGACTGCTACGGTCGCAGGTTCGAATCCTGCCTCGGGCATGGGTGTGTGTGATGTCCTTAGGTTAGTTACGTTTAAGTAGTTCTAAGTTCTAGGGGACTTACGACCTAAGATGTTGAGTCCCATAGTGCTCAGAGCCATTTGAACCATTTTTTTAAGAGGCAGGGGTCGAGTTGGGAGATGAGATTCTCGACATCTCTGCTTCGGCCAGTAGCCTTCGTTCCTCCCCACAGCGGATTGGGGGCGTTAAAATCCCCCAGGAGAAGAAAAGGCGTGGGGAGTTTGGTGTCAAGCGTAGCCAATTCGGTCATGGGGACTGTACCACCTGGAGGGAGATAGACAATGCAGACGGTTATGTCTTGGGTAGTCCTTACTCTGACAGCCACAGTTTCCAATGTAGTTTGAAGGGGCACAGGAGCACTATAGACAGAGGTAAGGACATACATGCAGGCTCCACCTGACACACTATTGTAAGCACTACGGTTACAGTAATAGCCCCTGTATCCACGAAGGACACTGCTGGGAACCACGTTTCCTGGAGGGCAATGCAGAAAGCAGGTGCCATGCTTAGAAGCTGACGTAGCACAGATAGATGGCTAAAATAACCGCTGCACTTACACTGGAGGATTGTACAAAGCGTGTCCTGTAGAGGCAAGAAGGCGCTGAAAAGGCAAATTACTTCGCAGGGTCACATGCTGCCACCGACTAAGTGACTGACGTCTCAACATCCGTCGTTTCTGAGGAGATGGCGAGATCGAGGTCATCACGGGACGCAAAGAGCTCGACCTTATCCTCAGAGGCTGAGCAGACAGGAAGCGGTGGTGTGGGAACCACTGGGTCCTTATTCGTCTTAGAGAGCTTCCTCTTCTCTCTTTTGTCGTTGGGAGGAGGGTTCGCATGCTGGGAGGGCTTTCCTGACGTCAGCAACAGAGGAAGAGTGTGAAGCCCTTCGACCAGCAGCTGGTGGCTTCTTTAGCCACTGGCTAGTGACTTGTGAGACACTGGTAAACTCCTTGGAAGGGACTCCCCCAAGGGACCCCTTCCGAATGAGTGAGGCCGGAGGAGGCTGTTGCTTCTCTGGCTGAGTAGCCAGAGAAGGCTGTTGCTTCTCTGGCTGAGAGGTGGGACTGACGTCCCCGGTTGTTCGCGGTGCACTGCTCCGAAACTGGGCGTTGCAGGAGTAGTGGAAGATGGAGTGGCCCCTACCAGCGATGGGGCAGGCGTAACTTGACTGCTCTGTGGGCAACTGAGAAAGGATTCTTTGCAGGAACTGGTGGCGGCAGTGTTACAGCAGCATAACTACTCAACATAGGGGTGAGGTTGAGTCGTTTTAGTTTCTTCATTGCCTCTTGGTAAGTTAAACGGTGCAGGGTCTTAATTTATTGTCTCTTCCGCTCTCGTTGGTAGACTGCACAGTCTGGCGAGCAGGGAGATTGATGCTCCCCACAGTTAACGCAGGTGGGAGGTGGAGAACTTGGAGCATTGGGATGCGAAGGTCATCCACAATCTCGACATGTGGGGCTGGCAGTGCATCTGGAAGACATGTGTGCGAACTTCCAGCACTGGAAGCATCGCATAGGGGGCGGGACATAGGGCTTGACATCGCACTGGTAGATCATGACCTTGACCTTCTCTGGCAAGCAGTCGCCCTCAAAGGCCAGGATGAAAGCACCAGTAGCGATCCTATCATCCTTCAGCCCCCTAAAGACACGACGGATAAAGTGTACACCTCGTCGTGCCAGGTTCTCCCGTAGCTCGTCATCAGAGTGTAGTAGAAGATCTATATGAAAAATAATCCCCTGAACCAAATTTAAGGACTTATGGGGAGTGACGTTAACGGGTATGTCACCGAACCTATCACAGGCGAGTAATGCCCGTGACTGTGCAGATGAAGCTGCTTGTATCAGGATGGCCCCACTTCTCATTTTGGAAAGAGACGCCACTTCCCCAAGCTTATCTTCAAGATTGTTCACAAAGAAGAGAGGCTTAGTCTCCAAAAACGAATCCCCCTCGGTTCTGCTGCACACAAGGTATCGCGGTGAATACGGCTCCTGTTTGTCTGCAGCCCTACGTCCCTCCCATGGCGTGGCTAGGGAAGGGAACGATTTGGGGTCATATGTCACAGCATTATATTCTACCTTACCGTGCTTAGAGACGTCGGCGGTCGTTCGACCACCAGATTGAGACTTCATCCGCTTCATTGAGGGTCATCTGCCCCAATGCCACTCACTCCGACCAGGGACTCTCCCCAAGAGCGCCACCCAGCCGCAGTAAATTCCACCTGGCAGGATGGCCGTTGCCGGGAGTCCCGATGCCCCAGATAGATGGGCATCTACTCCTTGGCTTACGTGGGGAGGTGTCAGCTCAGGCATTGGCAGTACGATCCCTGTGTTGTCAGGGGGCTGCAACCTAGAGGGTACATGACGACCCCACCACAATGGGCTGGCTACCGTGCTGGATTTTTGGTGCCATGGGAAGTCCATAGTTATCGTGGGTGCAGATGGTGACGCACTGAGGGTGTAACCTACGCCACCCATCAGTTGTGTATGCCCAAAATCATGGATGGTGGGTGCAGTTACGACGCCAAGACGATAAAGAGTGCCAAGGTCTCAGGGCACAGAGGACTGATGGTGCACCACGTAAGGTGTCCTTCCCCAAAAGGCTCGTACTTCTGTTGATTTTGGAAGAATGGAGGTCAAACCCTAATGGGGACCATCACATTAAAGGCCGAAACAGTTGAGACTCCTTTTAGTCGCCTCTTATGACAGGCAGGAATACCGAGGGGCCTATTACCTTCAAACCCACAGGGGAGGGGGGGGGGTCTAGAATGGACTATGCAGTATCAACATTATGGAGATTCTGGCACATTTTGTTTCTACAGGGTGCATACATTCAGGGGCAAAAAGACATTCAGGGAGAAGCATACATTTGGGGGCAAATTATCTCTCCATACCTACCTTAACCGATTGTTATACTAATTGTGGCTTTCATGCTCCCTGTTTGTATGTCAGAAAATAAAACACAGTTGTTTTTATACCCAACACCAAGCTACAATTCGCATTCCCCTACCCTCCTAATTATTTCATAACATCCAACTGAGTAAAACTACAAACTCGATCTACAGTACTGTTGTTGATGACAGAAGAGCAAACTTCTGAGTTTGGGGCTCTATAAAGATACATCTGATACATATACACTATATGATCAAAGGTATCTGATCATCCCAAAAACAAACGTTTCTAATATTAGGTGCATTGTGCTGCCACCTACTGCCAGCTACTCCATATCAGCGATCTCTGTAGTCACTACACATCGTGAGAGAGCAGAATGGGCGCTCCACGGAACTCACAAACTTCCAATGTGATCAGGTGATTGGGTGTCACTTGTGTCATACATCTGTACACAAGATTTCCACACGCCTAAACATCCCTAGGTCCACTGTTTCCGATGTGATAGTGAAGAGGAAACGTGAAGCGACACGTACAGCACAAAAGCGTACAGGCCGACCTCGTCTATTGACTGACAGAGACTGTCGACAGTTGAAGAGGGTCGTAATGTGTAACAGGCAGACATGTACCCAGACCATCACACAGGAATTGAAAACTGCATCAGGATCCAAAAAAGTACTATGACACTTAGGCAGGGGATGAGAAAACTTGGATTTCATGGTCGAGCGGCTGCTCATAAACCAAACATCACACCGGTAAATGCCAACAGAGGATAGTCAGAGTATAACACTCCTTTCTGCTACTGTTATACCATAACCTCAAAACTGGAGGCAATTTGCAAAACAGAATTATTTTGTTGGATTAATAATGGTATAAAGCAACAGACCAGTGTTACCCTCTGAGAGGAATTTTGCTAGGTTGACCGTGTTGTTCCTAACGGAGGTGGCTTATCGGAAATGAAAGTCAGAATTACGTAAATATTTGAATAGTAACAAACAAAATTTTGCCTAGCTATACTGTTTATAGAATAAGGGAAACGGTCGCCAGCCTAATTAGGCAAGAGAAAGATTAACGTTCTCGTTTAAGAAAGTAGGTATAAGTAACTATAACGGACAAACACAACCTAGACTTAGCCACACGCGAGTGCAATGAACTCTGACACACATATGTTTTAGGATTGAGGCTAACAGTTAGAGCAGCACAAACTATTTGCAAAATTATAACATATACCGAAACACACTATTACTTTCAGGGCTTACACAAAGTGAATGGTCTTTATAACATTACTATTAATATGCACTTCTAATACACAAGAGAGACAAACACTTAGCAATCATGAACATATAGTTTTCTACTATTGCAGTTTCCCACTTTTACTACAGCGAAACACAATGTTGACAAAATTGCAAGAAACTGACTCACCTTTTAGAATTTACTACAGACAACAATGTGATCATTTACTTTATAAGCCTCAGTCTTAAGAACTTTTAATTTTGAAGTTGGCAACAGCACTTTAATAAGCAGTTTTAATAGGAATATTTTCAGCAAACGACATTTACTTTAACTCACTCTCTTGCGACATTAACTTTAACTTTCTTTTTACTATGTTGAAGAGGCATTAATGAGCAAAATACTGGGCTTTAATGTTCTTTTAGTAAGGACACTCGGATATCACTTTAGCTCAAACGGAGAGGAACCTGAGAGGTGTTATGATGAGCAGAAAAATCAGGGTAGGTACATAAATTCAGATATAAATTACCTTATATTTGAGCACACTAACACATCCATTAAGCTGATCCTTCACTGTACATCATTGTAGTATTCCGATGATTGCGCAATGTGGTGGCCACTGCATGTTGTTAGGTGGAATTGCAGGTAGAATTGCTGGACTCTGTCATTTCTTGGTGGCGATGATTGATACCAATCCCAGAATATTTCCAGCTATTTATCCATTCTTCCGAGGCATTTGAAAGCGGCAGGAAAAGCCTCTCTCGGAACCAGCATAATATGCATCTTTTACATGGCAGTGCACCGACTCGTAGCTCGTCTCCGACTCCTAGCTCATCCCCGACTCGTAGGTCGTCTCCGACTGACTATCAGTTCCATCTTTTCTACCTAGGCCAACCACAATTTGCGCGCGCTACACAGTTCCGTTCCCGACGGGAAACACTACACCTTTTACATACAAACTAAGAACCCTAAGTGAGGATCAGCAGTTTACATAACAGTAACCAAATACATTAAATAAACAGAACATTTGCACATATTGACATTTCTACAAAAAATTATTCACACAGAAATTACATTTATGTATAGTAAGTTTTGTTCCCTCCAAATGGAATAAAGAGTTTAAATGAAAGATATGCTACACAGCATAGAATCAAACCATGACATCAAAGTTTGTATAAAGAAAGCAGTATACAATTTTATGTTATCGATTCAATCACACACATTTACAGAAGCACAGCAGTGTAACATTAAATAAAACAAAATCAAAATAAATGAGTACAGCATTAGAGCTATGGTGTTACAAGAGGACACACAAAAATGTATTGGTAAATTCACTTGCAGGTTATTTTGCCATATTTTCTGAAAGCCTGACAGATGCAACACTGCAAATCAACCTTCAGAAAGAGACAGCCAATGTGACAGCCTTGATAGTCTCTACAGATAGAACGACACTTGTGACATATATTAAAAGTTATCCAAAATATCTGATAAAAGATGCTGGGCAAAGAAAAAAGATAAAAGAAAGAAAAAAACCTTAGGGGCAACTGTTCAAGAAAACAGTTTGGAAAAATCTGCTTTATAGGAAAACATATACAGGACAGAAAAAGGATATGATATAACTAGCATTACCTACAACAGAGAGTGGTTATCTATAAAACTTATAATAGAGAAGACGCAACGAGTCCCTGTATCCTAGCGATAGTAATTGTATTGGTACTAATAAGTTTCATAAACTAGAATTCGCTCCGAGGCCGGTGCGCCTACCCGAGTCCAGGAAGCAGCGCATTAGCGCTCTTGGCTAACCTGGGGGTTCTTTAAATATTGTCTGACTGGTCATAAACAAACAATATGAACAACAAGTGTCCCAACATCCTTCCCTGGGGCACCTGTTTAATCATCCTGAATATACTTCTGTGTAACAGAAGATTGTTGTAAACTTTTTACTAATCCTTCCCAGAGCACACATACGCAAAGTGATTTGTGAACAGCTGCTTTCTCTGTGGCGGAACGAGGCATCTCGGGAGAAAGCAATATTCTTCATCCTCTTAGGTCATAGGATATATAGGTGAACAACGTTGTTCCTGCTATTTGACGCTCAGATTTTTAGAGTTCCAATCTTGAACTTTTACCTCCTATAAAACATTTGTTTCATAACTACAGGAACCACAGCCAGTATCTGAGATCCAGTTTCAATAGGAATTTCCGACTTACCCTATTACGAGGCGAAGCTGCATTACGCTACTGTTTCAAAATTCCCATTAGAAATTTATAAATAACGTTACTCAGTTCTTTAGGAAAATTTTCAGGTTACTGATGACAGTGCAGTTAATTTAAATTTTATCTCGAAGCAAATGTCACATTTTATTTAATTATACTTGAGATCAGCACTAGGTATCGCTCACAACTATCCCATTTTCTACTTTAATATGTGGCTTAATGGGCCTGAAATATGCATTGTTACAGTCAATCGGGGTAACTCTGCACCACTTTTTACCATTTTTGGAAAATACTGCACAACAAATAAATTACACGTCGCAAGAAACATTGTAACATTTTACATATATAGTTCCTGAGTGCTCCTAGAAGTAAAAATGTGTACTAACTATGCCCTAGTAGAGAAAATTTTCGATTTTAATGCTGGTGCAAAGTTACGCTGTCACTCAGGGTAACTTTAGACTTGTCTTAAAAAAAAAAAAAAAAAAAAAAAAAGTTTCCTATATTTAATGCTCTGAGTAAATGTAGATCGTGCCAGAAGGAAATCAGGCGTTTGTAAGAAGTCAAAAGAAACATTGTTAATTCGGTACTGCAGGTTTACTTTGAAATAGGAAGAATTTTGTCTCGATCTGGCACTGTTCAAAATTACTGTCACCGGAAGCTCTATTCACAACTAACGCAATTAAAAGGATAACGACAAGCGTCAGAGCTTTCAGGAAGTTGGAAGAACAACTGAAACACTAACCAGAAATGCCAGAGGTAACGAAACTGTCACTTTCAGTACAAAATAATGAAAGTAGGAGCCATTTTAAACAAATGTGGTAAGCGGCGCAAGGATACTCTGACTGGTAAAAAATTACCCTAGCGAACTGTAAGCCATTTTTCGTTACTGGATATCAGACAGCCGGTTCAGCAAAGCGTGTTTAGATAAGTGTTTCTTTCACAAAAGTCGTCATTGAGCGAACGAGGTTCCACAGTAGTAAAGATAATAGGTCCCACAGGGGATAAAGGAATTTCAGTTCTCAGTCTAGCAACTCGATTTTAAACTTAGCTTACTGAGGTGCCCCTAAATCAATTAAGGCGAGTGCCGAAATCGATCCTTTTAAGGGGCTCCGGAACGCCCTATACTTGCAATGTTAAAATAACGCTTATAAATTACATCTTTCCTCACAAAGTATTTGAGGTAGGAAGTTGAACTTTTTACAGATTATTTATTGGAATATGGGCTACAACTTAACACAGGGATTTTACAAAATTTTTTAGTTCAGTTATTAAAGATGATTTTTTTTCAGTTGTAATGAAAATTCACAACATTTTTTTGCAATTATTTATTTATATATTCAAAAATATACAGTTTTTTGGAAAAAGGCTGTGTTAAATTATGCAGAAGGTACTGTGTAACATTTACTGAAAGTTTGAAACAAATATGTTTGGAAGATCCTTAGAAAACATGTAATTAATATGAGAAAATAAAAGTTTTGGGAATCGAGCGACAAAGATTGGATTAACTTTTTAGTGCATTCCAGGTCAATAGGATGGATTATCTTCATCCTCTGCAAACTCCTCCTCCAGCTTCCTCTTGTTCCTCCTCCTGTTTACTCTTGCTTGTATTTCTAGACTCTTTACAGTCCTGTCTGCAGCCCGAAGGCGTTCCTTGTCTAAAGCAAGCATCGCTCGTACCATGTTAGAACCTATCTTCATTCCCATATTTCTAAATACCTTGCACCTTACAATGTTGCCATCATTGAAAGTCGCAACAGCAACTTTACTTTTACTCATTATTATACTTCAACAAAACAGAGACTCAAGAAACACAATTAATTACGAATATTTTCGAGATAACGACAGAGTAAATAAACATGAAACAATCGACAATCACACCAGCGATATATAGTGAACCATCACAGGTTAGCCACAACACATACTTTATCTTACATCACTAAAATGTACCTGATGAACACGGACGTTAA
This sequence comes from Schistocerca cancellata, assembly GCF_023864275.1. Taxonomy (NCBI): domain Eukaryota; kingdom Metazoa; phylum Arthropoda; class Insecta; order Orthoptera; family Acrididae; genus Schistocerca; species Schistocerca cancellata. The sequence goes on from NC_064632.1 coordinate 573,708,899, forward strand.
TAATAACACCACTTGACAGCAGTTTAACAGCGCCACAGTGGGTCACGCCCATGTAGAACACATTTCAAAAAAAATTTAAAAATAGTTGTAGTCTTCGGAATTGAATACATTATATATCTATTAAAAGGTAATAGTCTGCAGATTCAGAAAACGCAAAAAAGTAAAAATTGAACTTTTCATGATTTTGAGCCTTTCCGGAGCCCCTTAAAAGTTCGTGGCAGATTTATGTCGCCAGTCTTGGCCAGTTTGACTATTTAACTCGTCGATAATGACTGTCCCTCGGACAGGACAATAAGAGTGCATATTTTTTATTTTATACTTTTTTGCAATGGACATCCCGTGCAAAGTATTATTCTCCATCTTTTGTGTGTATTTGATGAAAGAATCTCACATCGTAAGGTTTTTATCAAAATAGTCAAGCGTATGTATGTCATGAGTGATGCCCGCGCGAGCCTCTTGGGCTAGGTACTGGCCGTTGGCCCTCTGATCGGAGGGGGAGAGGGAATGCTATCCAGCGAGGCAGGATTTGAACCGTGGAGCGGATTTGTTCCCAGGACGTTCGGCAGTCAAGTTGATCGGCTGTAAATGTAGGACCACAGTTGGTTTGGTAGCTTATGCCGTGTGGTGTCACCGCCAGACACCACACTTGCTAGGTGGTAGCTTTTAAATCGGCCGCGGTCCGCTAGTATACGACGGACCCGCGTGTCGCCACTGTCAGTGATGGCAGACCGAGCGCCGCCACACGGCAGGTCTAGTGAGACGTACTAGCACTCGTCCCAGTTGTACAGCCGACGTTGCTAGCCATGGTTCACTGAGAATTACGCTCTCATTTGCCGAGACGATAGTTAGCATAGCCTTCAGCTACATTTGCTACGACCTAGCAAGGCGCCGTATTCAATTGATATTGAGATTCTATTAATGTATCATCAAGAGCGATGTTCTACAAATGTGGATTAAAGTTAAGTATTCCAGAAGCTACGTACTTTTCTTTATAGCATTCATTACGTATCCTGTTTCAGACCTCACGCCAGCCTGCGTGAGTTTAAGCGCGTGCCTTTCGGCTTCCTCTCATTGTGTCTAGGCTGTCTTGTCTAGACACAACATGCCGTAGAGGAGTTTAAAATGTATTTTTCCTTCCCCTCGCCTTTACGATTCTCTTCTGATACGATTTTTTGTTTGTGATTAGCTTTTCGAAAGGAAGTGATGGTGCAAATTATAAACGTGGTTCCCGTTATGAAACCCATGTGGCTTTCAGATGGATGAATGGTTAAACTTTCTGCAATTTAAACTCATAATTAATGCCAGGAATTGTAAAGTCACTGCTTGCACACAGGTCTGCAGAACTTAAAGGACGAACGTATCTTCGGCATAATGTGTAACTACTGAGTAACATACAGTAGCTAGATGAACGAAGGAACGGCTACAGAACTGTACAGCAGGTAACTGAAGGAAATATGCAATGAGACGAACACAAACGACACTGTTATTTAAAGACAATAATCAGACTGAAGTCATTGCGATTCGTGGTGCTCCCCTGCGGATTTCAAATGCCGGAAAATGGTTCTTAATAGGGCGTGTGATCACCACAGACGGAAATACGCGCTCTACATCACTTCTTCTCGGTAATCCTGCTTATCATTCAACCAAAAAGTTATCCCTTTTGAAGTATTTTGAATATCTCTATGCTTTACTTCCTGATTTAATTAGCAAAGAGTAAACCTGAAACTGACTTCATTTCGGGACACTGGTGCATGTTACTAGAGGACAGCACTGAATTGTTCATTGCATGTCCCATTATAAACACGTATGTGCGTCATTACCCTTTGCTTCAACTAGCGTTCGCTGACACGAGTGTTACAGTTACAATAATTGCAGTGAGTCTAGTAAAGATAGCAAACTGAATTAGGTGCGGAAGGCATTTGAGTAGTATAGTTCCGTTACCGTAATGCATTCGTTCATGAAAAAATAAACATTGAATTTTATGGGAGTCAGCAAATCCTTCATGCTTCTATGAAGAAGGGGTTTTTCATACATACAAGATTACATTTTGTCAGATTCGTTATCTGCTAACCTCTGTTCTTTTGTTTATCTGAGGCAGCAGTACCATTAATTTCTTTTGGGCTTAAAGACTTTACCAGTATGGTTCTTGATGTTGAGCGGGTTTGTTACAAGCTACCCCTTAATAGCCAAGTATCTGATATTCAGTTGCGTAAAGTAATTCATTGGAGAAAAGTGTAACTTTATTTCATTTTCAAGTGTGGGCTAAATGACGACTACGGAAGCAGTCAAATCACGAAGGTAATTTCTAGTACACTATGTGATCAAAAGTATCCGGACACCTCCAAAAACATACCTTTTCATATTAGGTGCATTGTGCTGCCACCTACAGCCAGGTACTCCATATCAGTGACCTCAGTAATCACTAGACATTGTGAGAGAGCAGAATGCGGCGCTGCGCGTAACTCACACACTTCGAGAACGTGGTTAGGTGATTGGGTGTCACTTGTGTCATACGTTTGTACGCGAGATTTCCACACTCCTAGATATCCCTAGGTCCACTGTTTCCGACGCGATAGTGAAGTGGAAACGTGAAGGGACACCTACAGCACAAAAGCGTACAGGCCGATCTCGTCTATTGATTGACAGAGACCGCTGACAGTTGAAGAGGGTCGTAATGCGTAATAGGCAAAACATGTATCCAGACCATTACACAAAATTCCAAACCACATGAGGATCCACTGCAAATACTATGAAAATTAGGTAGGATGTCAGAAAACTTGGATTTCAAGGTCGAGCGGCTGCTCATAAGCCACACATAACACCGATAAATGCCAAACGACGCCTCGCTTGCGCCGGCCGGTGTGGCCGTGCGGTTCTAGGCGCTTCAGTCTGGAACCGCGTGACTGCTACGAATGCAGGTTCGAATCCTGACTCGGGCATGGTTGTGTGATGTCCTTAGGTTAGTTAGGTTTAAGTAGTTCTAAGTTCTAGGGGACTGATGACCACAGATGTTAAGTCCCATAGTGCTTAGAGCCATTTGAACCAGCCTCGCTTGGTGTGAGGAGTGTAAACATGGGACGACTGAACAGTGGAAAAACGTTGTATGGAGTGACGAATCACGGTACAAAATGAGGCGATCCGATGGCAGGGTGTGGGTATGGCGAATACCCGGTGAACGTCATTTGTTCAAAATGGCTCTGAGCACTATGGGACTCAACATCTTAGGTCATAAGTCCCCTAGAACTTAGAACTACTTAAACCTAACTAACCTAAGGACATCACACACACCCATGCCCGAGGCAGGATTCGAACCTGCGACCGTAGCAGTCCCGCGGTTCCGGACTGCAGCGCCAGAACCGCTAGACCACCGCGGCCGGCACGTCATTTGTCAGCGTGTGTAGTGCCAACAGTAAAATTCGCGTCGATACCTCTTCTTAATGCAGCACTCACTAGTCATTAGACATTATGAGAGAGCAGAATGCAGCGCTGCGCAAACTTCGAACGTGGTCAGGCGATTTGGTGTTACGTTACTTGTGTCATGTGTCTGTACCATACCTCTTCTTAATGCAGCACTCAGTAGTCATTAGACATTGTGAGAGAGCAGAATGCGGCGCTGCGCAAACTTCGAGCGTGGTCAGGCGATTTGGTGTTACGTTACTTGTGTCATGCGTCTGTACCATACCTCTTCTTAATGCAGCACTCAGTAGGCATTAGACATTATGAGAGAGCAGAATGCGGCACTGCGCAAACTTCGAACGTGGTCAGGCGATTTGGTGTTACGTTACTTGTGTCATGCGTCTGTACCATACCTCTTCTTAATGCAGCACTCAGTAGGCATTAGACATTATGAGAGAGCAGAATGCGGCGCTGCGCAAACTTCGAACGTGGTCAGGCGATTTGGTGTTACGTTACTTGTGTCATGTGTCTGTACCATACCTCTTGTTAATGCAGCACTCAGTAGTCATTAGACATTGTGAGAGAGCAGAATGCGGCGCTGCGCAAACTTCGAGCGTGGTCAGGCGATTTGGTGTTACGTTACTTGTGTCATGCGTCTGTACCATACCTCTTCTTAATGCAGCACTCAGTAGGCATTAGACATTGTGAGAGAGCAGAATGCGGCGCTGCGCAAACTTCGAGCGTGGTCAGGCGATTAGGTGTTACGTTACTTGTGTCATGCGTCTGTACCATACCTCTTCTTAATGCAGCACTCAGTAGGCATTAGACATTATGAGAGAGCAGAATGCGGCACTGCGCAAACTTCGAACGTGGTCAGGCGATTTGGTGTTACGTTACTTGTGTCATGTGTCTGTACCATACCTCTTCTTAATGCAGCACTCAGTAGACATTAGACATTGTGAGAGAGCAAAATGCGGCGCTGCGCAAACTTCGAACGCGGTCAGGTGATTTGGTGTTACGTTACTGGTGTCATGCGTCTCTACCCGGCAGCCATTCTCCAAGAAACCTTGTAGCACCTGATTGCACAAATGCCTGCGAGAATGGAAGCTGTCATCAAGGCTAAGAGGGGCCAACATCATATTGAAATCCAGGATTACCAATGGATGGCGCCACGAACTTGTAAGTCATTCTCAGCCAGATGTCCGGATACTTTTGATTACATGGGGTATGTCCGTGGTGTGTGTGTGTCTGTGACAGGGGGTGAGGAAGGACGGGAGAGAGAGAGAGAGAGAGAGGGAGAGAGAGAGAGAGAGAGAGAGAGGGAGAGAGAGAGGGAGAGAGAGAGAGAGAGAGAGAGAGAGAGAGAGAGTGTCAATGGTCAATGAGTCACTCTGCTATAGATGAACATTCTCATAAAATCCTTTCTGAAATAAGGGTCTATGTTTGATACGACGAAACTCGTTGAGACAGAAATTCCTTCTTTGCCTTTGCTAGCCTGCTACTTTATCCTCTTTCCTTCATCTGTCATGCGTTATTTGGCTTCGATGGTACCACAGATCCTTCACTACATCTACTGCATGTTCAAAAGTTTTGATGCTACGAGTATCGCTAATCTCATTTCTTCTGCGCGTCATTGCTTTCACCTTTGGTACACTTACTGTCCCTATTATGAACTCACTAAAATCATTCCATCCCACACGTCCTCTATGTTTTCCTCACTTTCACTGAGGATAACTTTATCAGGAAATTTCATCGTTGCTATCCGTTTACCCTCTATTTTAACACTACTCTAGAACCTTTCTTTTCATCCATCATGGCTTCTTCGATGTTTAGATTGAAGAGTGGGGTAGAAAGCCTGAATCTCGGTCTTGCACAATTTGTTCTTGTTCTTTCTTTCACTTTCGTTGTTTTCCTTGGTTTCTTTTTCTTATTGTGTTTTACCCGCCTTTCGCTGTGGCTTACATCAGTGTTTCTGAGAATTTCTAAGATTTTCGGCATTTTACGCTGTCAACAGCTTTTCGTAAGCAAAAAAAAAAAAACCTACGAGAGTGTTTTGTGTTCTCTGAAACCTTGTTTCCATTCTCACGTAAAAGGATAAAACTGTGTCTTGGTGGCTTCACCTTTTCTAAAGCCACACTGATCCTCATCTGACGGATCCTCAATTTTCTTGTCAGGTGGCGCGCCACTATCTCACTTAACACCGTTGTCAGTCAGATTAACATTCATATTTTACTACTTGATCTAGGTGTTCCCCAGTACTACATTTGCTATGTGTGGTTAATTACTTTTTCTACACGAGGAAATTGTGGGCAGAATGTTCTTGTAACTGCATGTGTAACTTGTAGAGAGCTTGTACCCGAGAGGATACAAACTTGCGGAAGTAGCAATCGATTTCAATGCTTACGAGAGGCGAAGCTCGTTTATATAGTGACAAAGGCTGCGAACTAATGTCGTCCAAAATGGTACACGAGCCAGTCATTGATTCAGAACAAGATAGAACGGTGGCAGAAGTTCATTTAAATCAGTCTGCAAATAGGGCGCTAATGTTGAATGCGGTATACTCCGGACAAGACGGTTCAGTTCACTCAGGAAATGAAAGTGAAAACGATACTAAGGCGGCAGGTCACGTAGGTTCTGCAAATACGGAAAGAAGTTCAGTCAAGGAAAGTAACAGTCCGATTTCGAGGGCAAGGCGTCACAGAGCAGTTGAGTCGTCTGCTTTTAGTCCACGGCACGTCACTGGAAGCAGGCGGTTAGAATCGACCGTTCAATTTATGCAAGAAGCAGAGAAGAGATGACAGGAGGAGGAAAAAGAGAGGAAGGAAAGCGAAGAAAAAAGACGGCAAGAAGAAGGCCAAAAACAGGAGATCCTCGTTAATGATATTAGGGAAATTGAGAAACGACAAGACAAGATGGATAAGAGACAGAACGAAATCACGAAAGAAATCAAGGAAATTCAAAGGAGGGCTGATGAGTTTGCCGAAAACGTAAATCAGGCCAGGAATGAAGTTAAGGGTGTAAAAGCAGAGGTTGAAGACATTAGGAAAAAGCCAGGTGAGATGCGAGAAGTAGCGGTAGAGTCCAAAAGTGAGGCTAGGACAGCCAGATTAGTAGCACGAGATGCGCGCAAAAATGCCCAGAGTGCGCAAGATTAGGCACCATTGGGAAAGGTCGAAGTGAGCGCAATCAGGAAGGCTATATCTGCTTTTAAGAAACGGGGACAGAAATTAGTTGAAAAGACACAGGAAGGAATGTTAGAAATCAAAGACGAGCAAATACGTCTCGTTACCCAGCAGAATGATATGGTGGATGAGATGAGACAAATGTGCGAACGGGTCGCTCGTGTGTAGATTCAGCCAGAAGCAACAGCACTTCACCTTGGGTTCGTTAGTCACCAGGAATGTCGAAGACAAGATCACAACCGTGCGGTTCAGTCGTAGGGAAACTTTGCTAAATGACTCTGATGACACGAGAGGAGGTACAACAGCATTCAGTTATCAGTTGTCCATGAAGTGTTGGTTGCACTCGCGCCAGAAATTAAAGCCCAGAGGCTCAAAATTATGAATATTTCGGCTTAAAATATTTTTTCTCAGTTCAGAAATTTCATGTTTACAAAGAGAACCACAGTTCATTACATCCCAAGTCATGGATTTGGCTGCGGTTACCTGGAGGGTTCAGTAGCGGAGTATGTACGTAGCGCTGCAACAAACTGCCGCAGCTATGGGGAATCCAGAGAGGCTTTCCTAAAGACCTACTGGTCACTGGACACCCAAGAGACGATTTAACAGGAGATTATGTTAGGAAAGGATTACGAAGCATTGGGGTGTTGCAGTCCGGTAAAGTTTTTGAGACGCTTGTCGTCCGCACCCCGTTGTCCAGCAGCTAGCGTTGCTGCCTCTGGATCTTGGGGTCCCGGGTTCCATTCCGGGCCGTGTTGGGGATTTTCCCCGCCCGGGGCCTGGGTGTATGTGTTGTCCGCATCATTTCATCATCATCATCATCATTTGTGACAATGGCTGGATTGGACTGTGTAAAAATTGGACTATGTAAAAGTTGGGACTTTGTACGGACGCTGATTACCGCGCAGTGGAGCGACCCACAAACCAAACATCATCATCATTGAGACGCTTATCAACGACAATCGTTACCTTGACCAACGGTATAGTGACAAGGAGATAATGCGATACTTTTAGATGAAACTGCCATTGAGGTACTAGGAACTGCTCTTTGGCAAGTGTAATGACGCATTAGAATGATTCAAATACGCTCTACTAGAGTTAGATTTTTGTCAAGGAAACACAAAACGCCAGGGACCGAAGCAGACATAATGAACGAAATTCGCAAGATACCTCTGGTGGAAATATTGACGGGCAAAGCACAAACAGAAACAGGGCGACAAGAAATCACTATCAAGGCCAAAAAATTAATAATGATCCTCAGTGGAATGACAAAAGCAGACGGGAGACTTGTGGTGATAACTTCCAAGAACACAGAAATCGCAACAGGAGGCAAATGGAAAATTTTAACCACTTCATGCAGCCGGTCTGGAATTCAGGGCAAACAATGAATAATGGAAGGATTGGTAGGTGATATCTGCAACGTGATCACCAGAATGACGTAGAGGAAATCAGGTCATCTAACACCTCAATCAGAAACCGCACCAGAAGTCCACGTAGAATTTCACAGTCAGCAGCCGTGGCCTCAGTCCAAGACGAAGTCTTAAATAATTTCGGTAAGGGCAATAGAATAAGACTTGTACAAAGTACAGTTATATCATTAGGTTAGGGTTAAGAATAATTTGTTTCAAATTCATTAATGTAATCATTTAACATACTTTTCTTTATTTCTTTACACTTACAATATTCGGACGGTTTATTATAATAATTACCGGATAAGATCTTCTCCTGTAACATCTGATCAATGAATTAGGTGTTTGTAATTCTCTGTACAGCATTTCCACTTTTATAATTTACCGCAAGAGATACTGGTACCCTCTCATGTTTCACAGACAGAAAATTATTTCATGGATCGGAATGTGTGGATTTATCGGCGGAAAACTCTTCGGTTTATAATAAAACTGATTGGTTTAACGTTTGAGCATTGCTTTATTAATAGCTTGTCATGCCACAGCAAAGGTATGTGTTGGAAAAGCGTGAACATTGCATATTTGATACAGAAATACTTTCAAAAGTCTTGTAAATGCACTTCTTCTCATAATTCATCTTGGAATGGTTTGATTTATTCTGTTGATATTGTGTACATTGCCAGTGGGGAGAATGCACGGTATTTCCAGAATGAAATTTTCACTCTGCAGCGGAGTGTGCGCTGATATGAATGCACGGTATGTTCTACCATTCGTAGCGAGGAGGCGATAGTGGTGCCACAGAAGTTGATTTGCAATCCGATAGTGGACCCTGGCGCGATTTTGATCGCGCCATCGAAATCGATGGAGTATGTTGCGAAATGGACATAGTTTGTCCACGCCAGAGGCGTGTTGACGTTCAAGCATGGCTTTATTCCCTTGTGGATTGCTTAGGATGATCGCCAGTGAAGCGATGTGTTCTCGTTGTGGTTTTCGAGTGTGGTTACACATACGGGTAATCGACTATGGTGCGACATTTTCTCACTGGTGGTACTTTTCCGCCTGTGGTTACCGCATATGGACTATCGCTAGTAGTGTGATGATGTTTGCCTTTTGGTATTTCGATTGTGGCTCGCAGCGCCAGAGGCGATCCGTCGGCAGTGTTTTGTATTACATGTGCGTGAGCACGTGGAGTGCGATTCACAATAGTGCGTTTTTAGACAAATGGGAAAGATATGGCGAATGGAACCAGATAAAAAACGGAAGGTAATCACAAATCCTGATACACTACAAATGAAAAATAATTGTATTTTATATCTTTACAGCAACTATTATCTAATGATCTACATGTGGATTTGCGAGAGTTGTAGGTGAGCTTCAGAGGGAAAGGTGATTTCGTGCCAAAGATTGATCTATTCTGACAGCCCAGTAAGGAGTGGACAGAGGACGTGAACGGATTCGACCCAGATTCTGCACTATATAGCCACATCAGCGTCACCAGCCAATAATTTGACATCAGGAGAAGTATGAAAATCCAGATTAGTGTAAAATAATAAGCGTTAGAGGAAGCTGGACACGGTAATGGGTATAACGTAACTGTTGCATGGTGTGAGAGTGCTTAAAGTATGAATGTGCTGGCTGTGCCGGCTTAGGCTTTTCGAGTGCATAAATGGTGTTGGCAAACTAACAGAGCACTGACATACACTACAGCAACATGACTTCACCACTAGCGATGAAATGGAGATTTTCCCAAACGACCATTTCACCAGTGTACCGTGAACATCAGGAATCCGGTAAAACATCAAATCTGAGACGTCGCTGCAGCCGGAAAAAGATTCTGCAACAACAGGACCAACGACGACTCAAGAGAATCATTCAACGTGATAGAAGTGCAACCCTTCCACAAACTGCTGCAGATTTCAGTGCTGGGCCATCAACAAGTGTCAGCGTGCGAACCATTCAACGAAACATCATCGATATGGGCTTTCGGAGCCGAAAGCCCACTGGTGTACCCTTGATGACTGCACGACACAAAGCTTTACGCCTCGCCTGGGCCCATCAACACCTACATTGGACTGTTGATGACTGGAAACGTATTACCTGGTCGGACGAGTCTCGTTTCAAATTGTATCGAGCAGATGGACGTGTAAGGGTATGGAGACAGCCTCATGAATCCAATGACCCTGCATGTCAGCAGAGGACTGTTCAAGCTGGTGGAGGCTCTGTAATGGTGTGGGGCGGATGCAGTTGAAGTGATACGGGATTCCTGATACGTCTAGATACGACTCTGACAGGTGAGACGTACGTAAGCATCCTGTCTGGTCACCGGCATCCATTCATGTCCATTGTGCATTCCGACGAACTTGGAGAATTCCAGCAGGACAATACGACATCCCACACGTCCAGAATCTCTACAGAGTGGCTCCAAAAACATTCTTGTGAGTTTAAAACTCTTCCGCTGGCAACCAAACTCCTCAGACATGAACATTATTGATCATATGCCCTGAAACGTGCTGTTCAGAAGAGATATTCACCCCCTCGTACTCTTACGGATTTTTGGACAGCCCGGCAGGATTCATGGTGTCAGTTCCCTCCAGCACTACTTCAGGCATTAGTCGAGTCCATGTCACGTCCTGTTGCGGCACTTCTGCGTGCTCGCTGGGGCGCTACACGATATTAAGCATGTGTACCAGTTTCTTTGGCTCTACTGTGTCCTTTATTGTAGTGGTACATGAGTACACCAGCAAGTTCAAGTTCAATATTGTTAAATTACTTAATTTGATTATTTATTTAACTTCTGAAAGTGATTACATGCATAGGACAACAAAATTGACATGCATACAAACACTAATTCATATAGAACATTCATGTGAATAACTCATGACATGAAGGTTATTGATAAGATGATTCTTTTCTCTACTTAAAGATAATAACATTTATGTCCACTCAGACATACACTCCTGGAAATTGAAATAAGAACACCGTGAATTCATTGTCCCAGGAAGGGGAAACTTTATTGACACATTCCTGGGGTCAGATACATCACATGATCACACTGACAGAACCACAGGCACATAGACATAGGCAACAGAGCATGCACAATGTCGGCACTAGTACAGTGTATATCCACCTTTCGCAGCAATGCAGGCTGCTATTCTCCCATGGAGACGATCGTAGAGATGCTGGATGTAGTCCTGTGGAACGGCTTGCCATGCCATTTCCACCTGGCGCCTCAGTTGGACCAGCGTTCGTGCTGGACGTGCAGACCGCGTGAGACGACGCTTCATCCAGTCCCAAACATGCTCAATGGGGGACAGATCCGGAGATCTTGCTGGCCAGGGTAGTTGACTTACACCTTCTAGAGCACGTTGGGTGGCACGGGATACATGCGGACGTGCATTGTCCTGTTGGAACAGCAAGTTCCCTTGCCGGTTTAGGAATGGTAGAACGATGGGTTCGATGACGGTTTGGATGTACCGTGCACTATTCAGTGTCCCCTCGACGATCACCAGTGGTGTACGGCCAGTGTAGGAGATCGCTCCCCACACCATGATGCCGGGTGTTGGCCCTGTGTGCCTCGGTCGTATGCAGTCCCGATTGTGGCGCTCACCTGCACGGCGCCAAACACGCATACGACCATCATTGGCACCAAGGCAGAAGCGACTCTCATCGCTGAAGACGACACGCCTCCATTCGTCCCTCCATTCACGCCTGTCGCGACACCACTGGAGGCGGGCTGCACGATGTTGGGGCGTGAGCGGAAGACGGCCTAACGGTGTGCGGGACCGTAGCCCAGCTTCATGGAGACGGTTGCGAATGGTCCTCGCCGATACCCCAGGAGCAACAGTGTCCCTAATTTGCTGGGAAGTGGCGGTGCGGTCCCCTACGGCACTGCGTAGGATCCTACGGTCTTGGCGTGCATCCGTGCGTCGCTGCGGTCCGGTCCCAGGTCGACGGGCACGTGCACCTCCCGCCGACCACTGGCGACAACATCGATGTACTGTGAAGACCTCACGCCCCACGTGTTGAGCAATTCGGCGGTACGTCCACCCGGCCTCCCGCATGCCCACTATACGCCCTCTCTCAAAGTCCGTCAACTGCACATACGGTTCACGTCCACGCTGTCGCGGCATGCTACCAGTGTTAAAGACTGCGATGGAGCTCCGTATGCCACGGCAAACTGGCTGACACTGACGGCGGCGGTGCACAAATGCTGCGCAGCTAGCGCCATTCGACGGCCAACACCGCGGTTCCTGGTGTGTCCGCTGTGCCGTGCGTGTGATCATTGCTTGTACAGCCCTCTCGCAGTGTCCGGAGCAAGTATGGTGGGTCTGACACACCGGTGTCAATGTGTTCTTTTTTCCATTTCCAGGAGTGTATATTTATGAATAAAGCAAGCGACGGTTTGCATTTTTGTATTCCATATTCTACGTTATTAAAGTGCTGCTCGTCAGGTTCTGAAGACAAAGGGTATTTAATGTGCAGGATTTGATAGAAAGATTCAGTGATTAGTTTGTTCTCTAAAAACAGTTTTTCTTAAACGCCAGCCACATCAGTACACTATGTGATCAAAAGTATCCACACACCCCAAAAAACATACGTTTTTCATATTAGGTGCGTTGTGCTGCCACCTACTGTCAGGTATTCCATACCAGCGACCTCCGTAGTAATTAGTCATCGTTAGGGAGCAGAATGGGCGCTCTGCGGACCTCGCGGACACCGAACGTGGTCACGTGATTGTGTGTCACTTGTGTCATACGTCTGTACGTGAGATTTCCATACTCCTAAACATCCCTATGTCCACTGTTTCCGATGTAATAGTGAAGTGGAAACATGAATGGACACCTCCAGCACAAAAGCATACAGGCCGACCTCGTCTGTTGACTGACAGAGACTACCGACAGTTGAAGAGAGTCGTAATGTGTAATAGGCAGATGTGTATCCAGACCACTACACAGTAATTCCAAACTGCATTAGGATCTACTGCAAGTACTATGACAGTTAGGTGGGACGTGAGAAAAGTTGGATTTCATGGTCGAGCGGCTGCTCATAAGCCACACATCACGCCAGTAAATGCCAAACGACACCTCGCTTGGTGTGAGGAGAGTGAGAACAATGGAAAAACGTTGTGTGGAGTTACGAATCACGGTACGCAATGTGACGATCAGATGGCAGGGTGTGGGTATGGCGAATTCTTGGTGAACGTCATCTGCTAACGTGTGTAGTGACGACTTAAAATTCGGAGGCGGTGATGTTGTGGTGTGGTCGTGGTTTTCGTGGAGGGGACTTGCACCCCTTGTTATTTTGCGTGGTACTATTCCAGCACAGCCCTACATTGATGTTTTAAGCATCTTCTTGCTTCCCACTGTTGAAGAGAAATTCTAGAATGGCGATTGCATCTCTCAACACGATCGAGCACCTGTTAATAATGCACGGCCCGTGGCGGGGTGGTTACTCGACAATAACATCCCTGTAATGGACTGGCTTGCACAGAGTCCTGACCTGAATCCTATAGAACACGTTTGGGATGATTTGGAACGCCGACTCCGTGCCAGGCCTCACCGATCGACATCGATATCTCTCCTCAGTGCAGTACTCCGTAAAGGACGGGCTGCGATTCCTCAAGAATCCTTCCAGCATCTGACTGAACGTATGCCTGCGAGAGTGGAAGCTGTCATCAAGGCTAAGGGTGGCCCAACACCATACTGAATTCCAGCAGTACCGATGGAGGGAACCACGAACTTGTAAGTCATTTTCAGCCAGGTGTCCGGATACTTTTGATCACATAGTGTATGTCCACCCAACGAAAACAGCACTGATCTTCGATATCCTAGGGGTGCTTCATACGATTCACAACAATCCATTAGGGAGCAAGATATTTACCATTACCAGTCGTTATCCTCTTTTGTGTGTGTGTGTGTGTGTGTGTGTGTGTGTGTGTGTGTGTGTGTGTGCATGTGATGGAGTTGTGGGCAGGGGAGGGTGGGTGTTAGTTTCACTGCATAACTATCGTCTTGTGGCATTGACCATCGGTTTACAATGCCGCATCCAATCAAAATAATCAATGCCGACACGCAGATGGTAGTCTTCTATAAGCAGCACAGTTCAATATTGATAGAATGGAGGCTTACGCCGCCAGATTACGTTTCTGCTGGTAAACTTTTTTAGTTATAAAGTCGCGGTCCACGAAAGTCTTCTGTTTCTAAAATTTCGTCCAAAACTGTAGGTGGGAAACCGCCTAAAAGCCACATGCAGGCTGGCCGGCACACCGACTTTCGTCGTTAATCTGGTAGGCGGATTCGATCTGGGCCAGAGCCTCCTGGACACCAGGAAGCTGCATGCTATGAGCGCAGCTATCTGGGTGGGTCTTTGGTTTTACTGAGAAGGCGCCAATATTTACAAAATAACTCAGAAACGGAAGACAATGCAATTCTTCTCATACGAGTGTAATATTACAAATTAAAGTGCATGAACACTGCAGATGATGTGCCAAAACATTGTACCCACCACTCACTATGAAATCAACCTCTGCCTAGATGCTCTACGGACATGAGACGCATAAAGGGAAGTAAATAGGCTAAACACAGATCAATGGGGGACCATCCTAGTAATGATGCCGCCGTATGGCGAAATCCATTGACATAAGCAACTTCCACGAAATTAGATGGTTATTGGCAACCTCAGGGAAAGAGCACCTTCGGAACAGCAAATCTCATCGGCTGCTAGCTTGCTACTATCATGAGCATCCAAGGAAAGTGGCTGAAGGTTGGATATCCACGCCACAACACTGAACCTGGACCTCAGAGGCTTGTTCACTCTGTAAAGCATGATCAGCGGCCATCTGTTACTGGAGCAAAGTGGCTTCTGAGCCCATTTGTTTATGGAGGTTGCATACATTCAGGGCAAACCTAATGTTCTGTTGCTCGATTTATGATATGCTGGCAGTTGATTTATGACCCCCTGGTGATAATCAGTCCTTCGGAGAGAACCTCACCTCTCCCCCTCCTCTCCCACCCTTCTGGAAAATAACCAACCCTTCCCTATAGCCAATACAAGCACATTTTTGATATCAAATGAACTGACTCCCTCTGAGAAATCCGTCAGCCTTCCCGTCCCTCCTACACTTCTGTTACCCTCCCCTACCTGGAAACTGGTGGGAAAATGACTGTGTGCTGGAGAGGAAGGATCTCACTGTGCTCACCTTGCCATGCAGGGATCGACTCAGCTAGTGCACACCGCCACCACCAGTGGATGTTCCCTCTGACACCTCACCCTATCCCATCCACATCTCTCCCAGAAAAAACTGACCGGAAAAAGGTTGCTTAGTCAGTGATGAACTGGTGGACTGGAAGGCTCCCACGACAGGAAATTCAACTACATTTGAGAAGGGAGAGCAAAATATTGCTAATTTCTAATATTCAAATTTACATACCTATTCGAAGGGTTGGATCTCTTTATTTGGAGGGAAAAGCTGTTTATTTAATTTTGGAAGGTGCAGATCTTGTGAAATATATCGAAAAAAAGTAATGAAGTATGTGTATAGACTGCTTTATCTGATCGCACAAGGAATACCATCATGAAATCATCAACATGAAATCCTCACTACATGTAATTATGTTGTGACATATCACGCTATACGTACTTTCAAAAAGCCTCCCAATTGCGTCTTCATGTGCCCTACACCACACCACATGCACTGGACTGCCAGCAGCCATTTGAGCCCCTAGCATGGGACTGGGAGGTGGTGGTCGCCTGCAGAGTAATGCGTCACACCAGATGTCAGCTTCCTTCGACTCACTTGATCCCAACGTGTTCCCAAACACACACGTTCCACACCAGGTCAGTGGAAGCAGCTGTTCTATTGGCTCGCCCTGCTATGCAGATACTGACTGACTTAGTTCACAATACCATCTCATAGCAGAGGACACTGGGAGAAGCAACATCTCCACCTCCCTCCAACCCCCTCCTTCATAACTCACCCCTCCTATTGGACAAAGCATCGTATGGTGGCAATTCTTTAAGATTGATATCCAGGAAATTCTTGTCGAAACACAGTCTCTCTCTCTCTCTCTCTCTCTCTCTCTCTCTCTCTATGTCTCAAGTGCTTATTTCCTGACCAGCAAGCATCTGTCACGTGCCACTGGAAACCACACTTGTCAGCCTTTTGTCCTTAATAAAGTAGTGGATACCTGTTAAATCTCCAGTGCTCCCCAAACTGCTAGGCTGTGGATATCTTGGAAATAGGCCATTTTCACTACCACCATCAGTCATATTAATTGACTAATTAATTAAATAAATACCCCCTGTTTGGGACAGTTTTTCCTTGCTCTCTATTGGTGGATAATAGAACCAGAATATTTGGTGGGAAATTCTAGGGATATCTGGGATCTGATCTTGCAACTGCCCAGTTTCCAAACCCTACTCTTCTCCATTGTGGCTTTATCTCACCTCTTATTGGTGGATACTGGCACAGTTAGGTCACTCACCAGGAAATCCTTCACTTTGGAGGTGAGTAAAAATAGAAATGATAATTTCAAATTTCAGATGAACGGTGCTATGTTCTTAAACAATTTGCAGAAGACAGGGCAGTGGTTTGACTGAAATGTGTTCGCAATACCTCTCTGAGAAACAATAAACTGATAAACCAGGAATTTGACATCACGATCGGAAGCAGTCCTGTATAAAGTAATAGTTGTAGTTTCAAATTTCGGTGGGAATTTATGCCGTCATGGTTGTGTAATTCCCAAACACCTTAAAGTCAGCTAAGTGTATTTTTTAAAGGTCTGTAGAATTCCCAAGTTGGTTCTCTCTCCTATACCAGAAAGAAGAAGGAGCGGAAAGAGTCTACTGCATGATAACATAGTAACAACAGCAAGTCCACCTTTGTTTTAAGAAACACCACTCCATCTTTTTGCTGCAACACAGAGTCCACTGGGATGTATTGAGAAGCACTCAGCATCACACAGCAACTGTAGCCACATCGAGGGGGCAGAGTAAACACTTACTCCACAACCATGATCCAATCTACAGTAGTTGTCATGGTTAGATGTCGGAGAACATGGAAACTTCCTTAGGCCCCCATGCGCCACTGCCGCGCATTGTCCACGCCGGCAGGTGCACACCCATCTCCAGGCATCCACACGCCAGCCTTACAAGACGCTCAAAGGTTTATAATACTGCCGTCTTGATCGGCCAGCTATCTACCAGTCAATCCACATGGGGGAGGATTATGGTCCAGTGTAGACACTCGCAATATTGAATCTTCTCAAATTCCCATGTAAAAGTGGGAGACTACTATCAACACACGTGATCATGAAGGCTGCCCAACACGTTCTTAATATTACGAGGGCAGTTCAATAAGTAATGCAACACATTTTTTTTCTGAAACAGGGGTTGTTTTATTCAGCATTGAAATACACCAGCTTATTCCCCAATCTTTTAGCTACACAACACTATTTTTCAACGTAATCTCCATTCAATGCTACGGCCTTACGCCACCTTGAAATGAGGGCCTGTATGCCTGCACGGTACCATTCCACTGGTCGATGTCGGAGCCAACGTCGTACTGCATCAATAACTTCTTCATCATCCGCGTAGTGCCTCCCACGGATTGCGTCCTACATTTGGCCACACATATGGAAATCCGACGGTGCGAGATCGGGGCTGTAGGGTGCATGAGGAAGAACAGTCCGCTGAAGTTTTGTGAGCTCCTCTCGGGTGCGAAGACTTGTGTGAGGTCTTGCGTTGTCATGAAGACGGAGAAGTTCGTTCAGATTTTTGTGCCTACGAACACGCTGAAGTCGTTTCTTCAATTTCTGAAGAGTAGCACAATACACTTCAGAGTTGATCGTTTGACCATGGGGAATGACATCGAACAGAATAACCCCTTCAGCGTCCCAGAAGACTGTAACCATGACTTTACCGGCTGAGGGTATGGCTTTAAACTTTTTCTTGGTAGGGGAGTGGGTGTGGCGCCACTCCATTGATTGGCGTTTTGTTTCAGGTTCGAAGTGATGAACCCATGTTTGATCGCCTGTTACAATCTTTGACAAGAAATTGTCACCCTCAGCCACATGACGAGCAAGCAATTCCGCACAGATGGTTCTCCTTTGCTCTTTATGGTGTTCGGTTAGACAACGAGGGACCCAGCGGGAACAAACCTTTGAATATCCCAACTGGTGAACAATTGTGACAGCACTACCAACAGAGATGTCAAGTTGAGCACTGAGTTGTTTGATGGTGGTCCGTCGATCATCTCGAACGAGTGTGTTCGCACGCTCCGCCATTGCAGGAGTCACAGCTGTGCACGGCCGGCCCGCACGCGGGAGATCAGACAGCCTTGCTTGACCTTGCGGCGATGATGATACACGCTTTGCCCAACGACTCACCGTGCTTTTGTCCACTGCCAGATCACCGTAGACATTCTGCAAGCGCCTATGAATATCTGAGATGCCCTGGTTTTCCGCCAAAAGAAACTCGATCACTGCCCGTTGCTTGCAACGCACATCCGTTACAGACGCCATTTTAACAGCTCCATACAGCGCTGCCACCTGGCGGAAGTCAATGAAACTATACGAGACGAAGCGGGAATGTTT
Organism: Schistocerca cancellata; assembly: GCF_023864275.1. Lineage (NCBI taxonomy): Eukaryota > Metazoa > Arthropoda > Insecta > Orthoptera > Acrididae > Schistocerca > Schistocerca cancellata. Next base: position 573,727,472 of record NC_064632.1, read on the forward strand.
GAAAATATTCCACAAGAAATTTCCGGTTTTTTCAACCAAAATTGGCCGAGAAAAAAATGTGTTGCATTACTTATTGAACTGCCCTCGTAGTTTGCTACTCACCTACCAAAAGCTCGATACGGTTAGGTCAACTGCACCCTCATATCCAACCTGACTCGTTCAGGAGGCTCACTGGCGGCTCACGCCTTAAGCCGAAAATGTCTATTTGTCATGGCCACAGACAGAGTCCCACGTGAGCGGACACCAAGAAGAGTTGTCCTAGGAAATCAGCCACATATTTATCAGTTTAATTACAGTTAAATATTACGATTGCAGCACCAATCTGGTGACATTCGACAATGAGCGAAGCAGTGGAAGTACCTCCTCCTGATGACTGTCTCCGGAAATCTCAATTTCCCATATACATCTATATCATCCTTATGATTGGACATAAATGTTCACATAAAATGTTTCATATTCCTCATGACACAATTTTCCACATCAAATCTGTACTTCCATTACAACTGGGCGTAGTCCGACCCACGTCATTTTCTTTACACATGTCGGAACACTGACCACAGTACCTATACACCCCAACCGATACACATTTCAGACCATTGATGCAATTATCGTTTATATGCGTATAGCGTCGGAAAAGTTATAGTATCTCCACTCCCACACTAGCTAGGTGTCTCGATTCTCCTAAATTGTACGAAATGATTTGATATTTAGGTCTTGCAGCCAATTATATTCGCGAACAGACTGCAAGTATTTTCACTCAGCGCTTCCAGATGGTGCTGCTTTCCGCCAAGTCTCTCTCAAAAAAGTATTGTAAAGCACAGGCGTCCGACACTATGTGATAACCAACAGCGCTCTCACGAACTAAAGGGTTGAAAAGACATCACATTTTAGTCGATAGTTAGACAAAGAACTTGTGGCGAACTGTTTAGAGTAGCCGATTGAGGACATTCTGCATATCCATGATGTTATAGCTGTATTGCCAGCCCTGTTTGTACACTATGGCAGATCCAGTTAAACACTTGGATTAATATATTGGGCAGGTGTTTACGAAGTGAATCTATCACCCCTTGTGGTCGGATATACTCGTCAGTACGCCAAGTGTACCCTGTCCATACGTCCAGACGTTTATCACTTCCCACACAAATCTGGTGATATGTTGGAACACTAACCACAGTAACCTTACGTTCCAACAGCATAACATTCCCGACAAGTAGTGTGATTATCATTTAAAGGTGAATATCATCCAAAAAATGGTGATATGTCCACACTCACGCCAACTGGATGTTGTTTTGCATAGCCTATTATAGTTCCCCAGTAGCAAAATCTTTCCACCACATCGTCATTATTACATATTCGTTGAGGAATAAATGGCGTAATTCCAATTCAAAAGCCCTTGCGTCTTTTATTTATGTTTCTTATATTCTTCTACAATAGTCAACGTATGCCAGAGCAGGAAGGACTGACAAGCTTAATATAGAAAGAGTAACCTGGAAGGACCCAGCTAACTTCTACAAAACCATCACCTCAGCCCCCAAGACATCTCACCCCCACGAGTTGTCTCGAAATGTTTTAACATATATGTCTTCCAGCCAATCAGGATCGAGAACGGACTGTAGGTACTCTGCTCTTGGGATGTCGTCAATAAACGGATCGGTCTACAGATTTCATCATGAGTGCTGCATCATAATACATTGATGTCATACATAGCGGTTATTGGTATATTACCATCCACACTCTCTCCTTGCAGTAACGCTGGAATGATCCACGGCTCAATGGATGGTGTGTTTGTTGGAGTCCAGTACTGACCTGCACCATGCTGTCTGAAACCCTGGTGCACTACCGTTATTCAGAGCCACCAAAAAGAGAGAAGAATGGAATGGATGATTTTCACGTACCCAAACGAACATGTAACTACCATCATACAGGGATGAAACAAGGGTTGCCTGCCTTCAACTATCTAGTTTCAAGTACTTTTCAAGGTCATCCAACTACCCTAAACTCGCATCCGAAATACATGTACATAGGTCACTGTAAATGTGGTGTCACCGCCAGACACCACACTTGCTAGGTGGTAGCTTAAATCGGCCGCGGTCCATTAGTACGTGTCGGACCCGCGTGTCGCCACTGTCAGTACTTGCAGACCTAGCGCCACCACATGGCAGGTCTAGAGAGGCGGACTAGCACTCGCCCCAGTTGTACGACGACTTTGCTAGCGACTACACTGACGAAGCCTTTCTCTCATTTGCCGAGAGACCGTTAGAATAGCCTTCAGCTAAGTCCATGACTACGACCTAGCAAGGCGCCATTAACCGTATCTGAAGATAGTCTCACTTGTATCGTCAATAGCGATGTACCACAAGGATAATAAAGTTAAGTAAACAGACATTACGTTCTTTTCTTATTAGCATTCAATTACTTATCCTGTTCCAGAACTCACGCCAGCCGGCGTGTGTGTACGCGTGCCTTTCGGCTACCTCCGAGTGGCGTGGCTGTCTTGCTACGCCACAACAGTAAATAGGGAAGTTCTTGGGATTTTTATTAGGTTATCGGATAAGACAAGTAAATATTCTCGTAAAAAACTTCATTGATTTCTACATATACACTTACACACACAAAAAGCTCTTTCTTTGTTTTTGTTTGGTGTGATTTCAATAACATCTATCTCAATTTATATGTTATAATTTAAATCTATATGGGACTCTTCTAACTTTTTCTCCAGACAATAGTTTGATTAGTATGTGGAATGTATGTTCTCGAATTCCAAAATATATCTGTAAACTATACCTTTTATGGCTTTAACAATTAGTTACGTTCCTTCCAGGAGTTCTTCTAGACGTGGTTTTAATCTTGCCTCTTATTTCCTGCATAATACTATCATTATAACGCTCCACATCTTCCTGGGTCTACTGTTTGCCACACATTGTTGAGGAGTTTCCTCATAGAAATTTATAACTTTTGCAAACGAGTGTGCATTAAATGTTGTTATGCCGTCGGTTTTAAGGTCTGAAACCGGTTGTTCTGTTGCTAATTGCACAACATCCAGTTCTGCACGCTTAGAGACTAAGTAACCAAGCTTTTCAATCGGATTCAGGTGGGAATGGAGTTTTATAATCAGGTTTTTCGTGTGCCCTTTAATATTGTAAACATGCTTCAATCCATCCTTGCCCAGGATTGCACCATATGGACATTTACCACTGCTATTCACAGTAAATGCAGATACTTTATAATCCACAGTGGTGCCAGATTTCGCAATACACCGTGTTTAAGGCAGTATGCAAGCCATGCTGTGCATTTGCAATAGCTTCTTCTTCTATCAAAAATCTCAGCAAAATCTTGCGCTGTGTCCAAATCCAAATAGCAACAGTGGCCTATACATAGCTGGTGAAATATTCCAGACAGCTCTTCCATTGGAACATCAATTTTAATGTCAGCCGACTCCACTTTATATGTTATGGCCACAAGATTTTTATATTTCTTCGAAATGGTTTCCAGTGCTTAGTTACCGATTTCATACAAAATTCCTCTTACTGCCACACTGTCGCTCCCTTGTAGGAGAAATGGTAGTTTCGCCTTGATACCATGTCTTGCAGAAACGAATTTGGAGAATGCATGCTATTACAGTATGTCAACAGCAGACTGTTCCCGAGGAAATCTTCACACAAAAGGAAATCGCCGATAACTGGCGTGGCTGTACGTTGTGACTGGTTAAAAGTAAACAGAGATAAGCATTACACCTTACATGCCAAAACAACTTGTTCCATTATATACTAACACTATGTGTTTTCAGTTTCCTTTCGGTAACAAATATCAATTTTACATTACTGGTGAATTAAATAGAAATTTTTCGAGCTCAGTCTCGAAGTACTGCAGTACCCATAAATGGACGTTAATGAGTACAGAAACAATGACCGTTATAGAGGTGATGTGCACACTGTCGGAGCATGCGTTGGCCAGGAAATGTTCTAGTTTGTTTCGTCCACGATTCTCTGCGTTACCAGTAGTTAAATTGTTGGACGACTGTGTTACGAAAGCCAGTGTTACTGAAGGTAATGCAGTCACATCTTGATTTCGAGATCTGAGACAATGCATCGCAAAACAGAAAGTGGAAACATATTGACCGACTTCTCCAAAGCACCACGACTATAAGAAATTGCCCTCTCAGGCTGGGAAAATGGATAATCCACCACAGTTGACACCCCTGTTGTTTTCAAACAACAGAAGCATTGCTAATCACACTTGCGAGGTTCTGCAGTAAAATAAACGTCTGCTATTGACACATCAAGCTCTGTCAATCCACCAGAGGGCTATAAGTATGACGGAAGTGACTGTTTGCTAGCAAATAACGGAAACGTTGGTGGCCTCATGAAGTTACATTTCGGAAACCTTATTGTGCCCGGCGCAACTTAGAAATTTCTCATCACTTTGCACAGTGACCAATATCGTAGGTTCAAACTAAGATATATGGAGAAATATTTTTGTTTAGCATACTCTCGCAAAGAGAACGGTACATTCTGGAAGTACTGGGTGGTTTTCGCTAACGCAAGACAAGTTCAGGCAAAGGTAGTTATCAAAATGTTGGAGCCCTGGTAATCTCCAAGTTTTCGAAGTGGAAGCATGCTGTTGAATATTTCAACATCCATCAAGCAACGCTTACCGTTGGCCAGCTTCAATCGATGGTGACAATATTGTTCACATGATGATGAACTACACAAAAGATATAAAACACTGCCTGGACCAAAGCTTGGTGGAGCAGGTGGAAAGAAATATAGAAAACGGAAAGTCCCTAACATCTAGACGGTGATTCATTGTGGACTTTAGGAGCTTGCATTAGAGGGACACCGAAACTTCGGACCTATTGAAGCTGAGAAACAAAATGACACGAACAGGGTAGTAACTTTTGTGAGATTCCGAAGTATCGTACGAAAAGTGACGGAAACCTACGAGCAAATTTTGGAGGAGCTGTTAAATGTGACAGGTACATTAGCGCCACAGTCCAAAATCAGATCATTATGTGCGTCACCAACCAAACAAGAGAATGATAGTTCAGCGCAATAATGATGCCAATGTTTCCGCTGTCATTGTGGATGAAACTGCTGGCGTTACTAGAATAGAGCAACTCTCTCTTTGCGGTCGTTATATTTCCCCGTATTTCAAGATTCGTGAAGCTTTCCTGCAATTTGTTTCAGTGTTTCGTGTGACTGGCAAAGGATTATCTCAATCTGATAATTGGAAACGTGGTAAAATTTGGTCTTGGTGCGTTATTTTACGAGGACAGGGCTAAGACGGTGCTATATTCAAGTCGGAAAAACCCATAGGGCTCATGCATTCATGAAACAGCACTACCCTTTAGGTATATATTCTCACTGCGCAGCTCATAATTTCGGTTTGGTAGTCACCGACACATGCAACATTCCACTTATCAGGAATTCATTTGCAACATTGGAAATGGTAATTTCTTTGGGCAGAAAAGCGTAGACAAATATTAAATGGCACCCATGAATCATTAACCGAAGTCCGAATCAAAGTTTGAAATGTACCACACTGTCTAGATGGATTCAGGTTGACAAGACTACATCTTACGATGCCAAGATTCTGTTACAAGCTATCACCAATGGAGATTTTATACTTTCTGAACTGTTTGTACAGGGTGAGTTCATTTGTCGTCAACTTCAACACAGAGACACAGATCTTGCATAGTTAATGAACGTTGCCAGGGATTGCAAAAGGGAATTGCTGGCAATGAGTGAAATAGTTGATGATACTTTCAGCCATTTTCGGCCATTTGAGCTGAAATCAAGCAGCCAGCCATTTCTATCAAGCAAGCACATCGTGAATATCAGGATATAGGTGACGATGTTGAGAGTTACCACAAAATGTCTGTGTCCATAACCTTCCTGAATGCCTTCTTTAATTCACTGCAGGATCGGATATTTACTCATTGTGAACATTTTGACGGCTTTAATTGTCTTCTAGCACCAAAAAATGAAGACCTAGATATCACTGATGGAGTTACGAAACTTCATTAATTTTATGCTTCAGGTGCATTAGTCACCGATATGAAACCGACAATGGCTGAGTGGAAACTCTTTCATCAAAGTCTTAGTCGACTGGAGTAGTTGCCTCAAGTCGCAATTGAAACTTTGCCTGTCTGTGACCTTTAGGTCTATCCTAAAGTGTTCTGGTTTGTGTAAGTCTCGGTAACACTATCAGTGCAACGGCCACGAATGAGCGCAATTTCTCCACTGTTAAGAAAATGAGGAATAGAACTGGCGAGGCATGCCTGAATGGGCTGGCCATGATGACAATTCATCGAGAAGAAAGGATTAATGTCAAAGCCGTGATAAGTGATACAAATGTTGTAGTAAATGGTTTAACCTTTATTCTATTTATGTCGATTACACTATTAGACAAAAGCAGATTTTATGAACTTCAAGGTAAATTAACGCCAGCCTAGAATATAAAAATAGGCAGTTGATAGAATCGGTACAGAAAATTCTCTTAGTAATTGAATTATGTTTTATTAAAATTATCCAGACTGCATAGTTTGAAAAACTGATTTCATGCTGTAACTCATAGCCTCAATAAATCGTTTTCATAGTGTCATTAGTGTTCTGATTAAACAAATGTAAACCAATGATGCAGTTTATTTTTATAATTTTGGACATTACGTTAGTATGGGTCAATAAAATTAATGTTCAGTTTGAGCTATTGTAAAATGAAAGTCATAGTCCCCCACAAAAAAAATAAAAAAAGGGAACTGTATATCCGCCGCTGTATGTGGCAGATCTGACATAAGGGTACAATGAAAACGTGCATGTTGGCTTCTGTCTCAGGCTCTGATGACTTTTCCGACATTTCGTCAGTGGAGTGGCTGGCATTGTCAAAGCTTCACCTTCCACAGCTGGTGATTGACTGGGGTCGACTCCCAGCCGCACAATCGCTCCCACAGAAAAAGTGGCTGATGCGAAATAAAATACACTCCTGGAAATTCAAATAAGAACACCGTGAATTCATTGTCCCAGGAAGGGGAAACTTTATTGACACATTCCTGGGGTCAGATACATCACACGATCGCACTGACAGAACCACAGGCACATAGACACACGCAACAGAGCATGCACAATGTCGGCACTAGTACAGTGTATATCCACCTTTCGCAGCAATGCAGGCTGCTATTCTCCCATGGAGACGATCGTAGAGATGCTGGATGTAGTCCTGTGGAACGGCTTGCCATGCCATTTCCACCTGGCGCCTCAGTTGGACCAGCGTTCGTGCTGGACGTGCAGACCGCGTGAGACGACGCTTCATCCAGTTCCAAACATGCTCAATGGGGGACAGATCCGGAGATCTTGCTGGCCAGGGTAGTTGACTTACACCTTCTAGAGCACGTTGGGTGGCACGGGATACATGCGGACGTGCATTGTCCTGTTGGAACACCAAGTTCCCTTGCTGGTCTAGGAATGGTAGAACGATGGGTTCGATGACGGTTAGGATGTACCGTGCACTATTCAGTGTCCCCTCGACGATCACCAGTGGTGTACGGCCAGTGTAGGAGATCGCTCCCCACACCATGATGCCGGGTGTTGGCGCTGTGTGCCTCGGTCGTATGCAGTCCTGATTGTGGCGCTCACCTGCACGGCGCCAAACACGCATACGACCATCATTAGCACCAAGGCAGAAGCGACTCTCATCGCTGAAGACGACACGTCTCCATTCGTCCCTCCATTCACGCCTGTCGCGACACCACTGGAGGCGGGCTGCACGATGTTGGGGCGTGAGCGGAAAACGGCATAACAGTGTGTGGGACCGTAGCCCAGCTTCATGGAGACGGTTGCGAATGGTCCTCGCCGATACCCCAGGAGCAACAGTGTCCCTAATTTGCTGGGAAGTGGCGGTGCGGTCCCCTACGGCACTGCGTAGGATCCTACGGTCTTGGCGTGCATCCGTGCGTCGCTGCGGTCCGGTCCCAGGTCGACGGGCACGTGCACCTTCCGCCGACCACTGGCGACAACATCGATGTGCTGTGGAGACCTCACGCCCCACGTGTTGAGCAATTCGGCGGTACGTCCACCCGGCCTCCCGCATGCCCACTATACGCCCTCGCTCAAAGTCCGTCAACTGCACATACGGTTCACGTCCACGCTGTCGCGGCATGCTATCAGTCTTAAAGACTGCGATGGAGCTCCGTATGCCACGGCAAACTGGCTGACACTGACGGCGGCGGTGCACAAATGCTGCGCAGCTAGCGCCATTCGACGGCCAACACCGCGGTTCCTGGTGTGTCCGCTGTGCCGTGCGTGTGATCATTGCTTGTACAGCCCTCTCGCAGTGTCCGGAGCAAGTATGGTGGGTCTGACACACCGGTGTCAATGTGTTCTTTTTTCCATTTCCAGGAGTGTACTTTCTGAACTGTTTGCACTGGGTGAGTTCGTTTGTCGTCGACTTCAACGCAGAGACACAGATCTTGCATAGTTAATGAACGTTGCCAGGGATTGCTAAAGGGAATTGCTGGCAATGAGTGAAATAGTTGATGATACTTTCAGCCAGATTTTCTTCGGCCATTTGAGTTGAAATCAAGCAACCAGCCATTTCTACCAAGCAAGCACATCGTGAATACCAGGATATAGGTGACGATGTTGAGAGTTACCACAAAATGTCTGTGTCCATAACCTTCCTGGATGCCTTCTTTAATTCACTGCAGGATCGGATATTTACTCATTGTGAACATTTTGACGGCTTTAATTGTCTTCTAGCACCAAAAAATGAAGACCTAGATATCACTGATGGAGTTACGAAACTTCATTCATTTTATGCTTCAGGTGCATTAGTCACCGATGTACACTCCCGGAAATCGAAAAAAGAACACATTGACACCGGTGTGTCAGACCCACCATACTTGCTCCGGACACTGCGAGAGGGCTGTACAAGCAATTATCACACGCACGGCACAGCGGACACACCAGGAACCGCGGTGTTGGCCGTCGAATGGCGCTAGCTGCGCAGCATTTGTGCACCGCCGCCGTCAGTGTCAGCCAGTTTGCCGTGGCATACGGAGCTCCATCGCAGTCTTTAACACTGGTAGCATGCCGCGACAGCGTGGACGTGAACCGTATGTGCAGTTGACGGACTTTGAGCGAGGGCGTATAGTGGGCATGCGGGAGGCCGGGTGGAGGTACCGTCGAATTGCTCAACACGTGGGGCGTGGGGTCTCCACAGTACATCGATGTTGTCGCCAGTGGTCGGCGGAAGGTGCACGTGCCCGTCGACCTGGGACCGGACCGCAGCGACGCACGGATGCACGCCAAGACCGTAGGATCCTACGCAGTGCTGTAGGGGACCGCACCGCCACTTCCCAGCAAATTAGGGACACTGTTGCTCCTGGGGTATCGGCGAGGACCATTCGCAACCGTCTCCATGAAGCTGGGCTACGGTCCCGCACACCGTTAGGCCGTCTTCCGCTCACGCCCCAACATCGTGCAGCCCGCCTCCAGTGGTGTCGCGACAGGCGTGAATGGAGGGACGAATGGAGACGTGTCGTCTTCAGCAATGAGAGTCGCTTCTGCCTTGGTGCCAATGATGGTCGTATGCGTGTTTGGCGCCGTGCAGGTGAGCGCCACAGTCAGGACTGCATACGACCGAGGCACACAGGGCCAACACCCGGCATCATGGTGTGGGGAGCGATCTCCTACACTGGCCGTACACCACTGGTGATCGTCGAGGGGTCACTGAATAGTGCACGGTACATCCAAACCGTCATCGAACCCATCGTTCTACCATTCCTAGACCGGCAAGGGAACTTGCTGTTCCAACAGGACAATGCACGTCCGCATGTATCCCGTGCCACCCAACGTGCTCTAGAAGGTGTAAGTCAACTACCCTGGCCAGCAAGATCTCCGGATCTGTCCCCCATTGACTGGATGAAGCGTCGTCTCACGCGGTCTGCACGTCCAGCACGAACGCTGGTCCAACTGAGGCGCCAGGTGGAAATGGCATGGCAAGCCGTTCCACAGGACTACATCCTGCATCTCTACGATCGTCTCCATGGGAGAATAGCAGCCTGCATTAAAGGTGGATATACACTGTACTAGTGCCGAAATTGTGCATGCTCTGTTGCCTGTGTCTATGTGCCTGTGGTTCTGTCAGTGTGATCATGTGATGTATCTGACCCCAGGAATGTGTCAATAAAGTTTCCCCTTCCTGGGACAATGAATTCACGGTGTTCTTATTTCAATTTCCAGGAGTGTAAAAACGACAACGGCTGAGTTGAAACTCTTTCATCAAAGTCTTAGTCGACTGGAGTAGTTGCCTCAAGTCGCAATGTAAACTTTGCCTGTCTGCGACCTTTAGGTCTATCCTAAAGTGTTCTGGTTTGTGTAAGTCTCGGTAACACTATCAGTGCAACGGCCACGAATGAGCGCAATTTCTCCACAGTTGAGAAAATGAGGAATAGAACTGGCGAGGCATGCCTGAATGGGCTGGCCATGATGACAATTAATCGAAAAGAAAGGATTAATGTCAAAGCCGTGATAAGTGATACGCCAACACAAAGAGACTGCCGCCTTCCTTTGTACATTAAATGTTGTAGTAAATGGTTTAACCTTTATTCTATTTATGTCTATTACACAATTAGACAAAAGCAGATTTTATGAACTTCAAGGTAAATTAACGCCAGCCTAGAATATAAAAATAGGCAGTTGATAGAATCGGTACAGAAAATTCTCTTAGGAATTGAATTATGTTTTATTAAAATTATCCAGACTGCATACTTTGGAAAACTGATTTCATGTGTAAATAGGCTGTTTATGTTTTCCTATTGGCAACGTTACGTAGCGCTCTGTATGAAAATCACTGGCTGTGCTGTGTGCAGTCTGTGGCTAGGGTGCATTGTTGTCTGCCATTGTAGTGTTGGGCAGCGGCAGCTGGATGTGAACAGCGCGTAGCGTTGCGCAGTTGGAGGTGAGCCGCCAGCAGTGGTGGATGTGGGGAGAGAGATGGCGGAGTTTTGAAAGTTTGTAAAAATGGATGTCATGAACTGCTGTATATATTATGACTTTTGATGACTATTAAGGTAAATACAATGTTTTTTTCTCTATCAAAATCATTCATTTGCTAACTATGCCTATCAGTAGTTAGTGCCTTCAGTAGTTCCAATCTTTTATTTAGCTGGCAGTAGTGGCGCTCGCTGTATTGCAGTAGCTTGAGTAACGAAGATTTTTATGAGGTAAGTGATTTGTGAAAGGTATAGGTTAATGTTAGTCAGGGCCATTCTTTTGTAGGGATTTTTGAAAGTCAGATTGCGTTGCGCTAAAAATATTGTGTGTCAGTTTAAGCACAGATAATTGTTCAAAGGGGACGTTTCACATGCTGTAATTCATAGCCTCAATAAATCGTTTCAATAATGTCATTAGTGTTCTGATTAAACAAATGTAAACCAATGATGCAGTTTATTTTTATAATTTTGGACATTACGTTAGTATGGGTCAATAAAATTAATGTTCAGGTTGAGCTATTGTAAAATGAAAGTCATAGTCCCCAACAAAAAAAGAATTAAAGGAAACTGTATATCCGCCGCTGTAGGTGGTAGATCTGACATAAGGGTACAATGAAAAAGTGCATGTTGGCTTCTGTCTCAGGCTCTGATGACTTTTCCGACATTTCGTCAATGGAGTGGCTGGCATTGTCAAAGCTTCACCTTCCACAGCTGGTGATTGACTGGGGTCGACTCCCAGCCGCACATTATACACAATCGGTCCCACAGAAAAAGTGGCAGATGCGAAATAAAATACAAGACGCTGGTTGTTTGTGGTGTACGTGCCTTTTTGATTCAAAATAATTTACTTGTGACTCAATACAAAAGGGGAAGCGTTGGAAAAATCATTCAAAACAATTCTTATAGTCAACAGATGGAACTGCCTTCAGGAACGCTGTCGTAGCCTGGATATCGGGAATGCCGTCCTTTCATTGCCATTTGCAGTTTGTGAGATAGCCAGAAGTCGCATGGAGTCCAATCCGACGAATAAGGAGGATGGTCGAGAGGAATAATATCTTTATGAGTCAAGAAATGGTGTGCGACCTTGCTTTTGCGCGCTGCGGCATTGTCGTGCAACAAACACCATGTTCCTTGGTTGCGGTATCCGGTTCTCAGCTAACCAATCCTCGACTATAAACGAGTTACAACATCCAAGTAATAATGTGCATTTAAAAAAAGGTTCAAATGGCTCTGAGCACTATGGGACTTAACATCTGAGGTCATCAGTCCCCTAGACTCAGAACTACTTAAACCCAACTAACCTAAGGACAACACACACATCCATGGCCGAGGCAGGATTCGAACCTGCGACAGTACCAGCAGCGCGGTTCCAGACTGAAGCCCCTAGAACCACTCGGCCTATGTGCATCCACCAATTGACCTTCTGGAACGAATTCTTTATGGATAATTCCTTTGGAATGAAAACTGTTTGCCTTGATACGTTTCTGGATTCGCACGTTTTTCGGTTTCGGAGATTTTGGACGTTTCCATTCCGAGCTCCGACTCTTTGTAAGTGGCTGGTGCTCAGAATACCATACTTCATCAGCTGTTATGATGCATGACAAGATGTCTGGATCCCCATCGCCCGGTTGATTCATGTCTCTATAGTGTTTCATTCTGCAATGTTTTTCATCGTCCGTGAGTGAATGGGGCACGAAGCGACAACAGATCTTTTTGTCCAAATTTTGAATCACAGTCCGATACACAAGTGTTTTATGAATTCCAGTGAGCTCCTCAATTACCCTGGTAGAAGCTCAAGGATCATTTCGAAAAATTTCACCCACTTTTCGAACATTTTCTTCGGCTCTGACTGTCGCTGATACTCCTGCACGTCTTAAATGCTCTTTCTGCCGTCACCAAATCTTGCAAACCGCTTATACACGTTTTTGTGGCTCATTGCGTCATTGCCATAGCACACTGTATCATTTCAAAAGTTCCTGTGGCACTCTTAACCAATTTTAAACAAAACTTAATGTTTGCACGTTGCTCCATTGCTCTTCTCACGACCGAGGGTCAAAACCTACTGTTAAGAGTTTTGTTTGCTACGAGAAGTCTGTGATGCCAGCGCTCTTCCTTTTAAAACGGCAGGTAGTCGGAACACCACGCTACTTAAATCCTGCATCATATCATAGATGGCAGTAATGTTTACGCGAATATAGAATCAGTCACCTTACCCGTGCGACGGACTTGTATGTACCTGGTGCGCGTCCAAGGGGTTTTCCGGCGGCATTACGCCTGTGGTTCTCCCCTTCCAGCTGCAACGGTCGTTCGCTGCAGCACGGAAATCCAGGGTCCGTTCACCTTGAGGCTTTCTTCTTTCTTGTTTGTGTATTTCTGTAGCTTTTCCGAACAAGCGGGTGTGATAGCTCTCCTCTACAGCCAGACCTTCCGTGTCAGGGGAATTTTACTACATGGTATGTCTCACAGCGCATGCTCCGCCACGACGGATTTCTCCACCAGCCACTACCTCCAAATGCCGCTTACGTTCGATGACCCGTGTTCACTGATCGCCCAGTCACTCCAACATACAGTTTTCCGCAAGTACTTTTCCTCATGTACAGTCGTGGACAAAACGAGCGAGATCCCTCGCCTTTTCGTTATGCTGATCCGCATAGCTTTAAAGTCTGCTATACAACATAACAGGCAAGGCGACGAAGTGCTACCAACATACTCCCCACAGGCGTAAAATTGAAAAACTATCGGAACTTTGTCAGACTGTTTTCAATCATGTGTAAGACTATATTAATGCTGATTAGTGTGTTAAACACAACACGTAAATACAAGATATAAATGAAAGAAGAAACGCTAATCAATATGAACTGTACTAATAAAAATTAATTTCAGCTTATCGAGATAACATAACTGTTTTAGTAAGTCAAAGTACCCCAGGTCGTTACGAATTAGCAAAATATTATACGCATTAGGCCGCGAAACTGTCTGTGTCAACCTTCAGACCAGTCATACTGGATTACCGTTGCTGACCTACCATGAAAGTGTGGAAATTTAGCAATGCGTGAAGATTCATAACGAAATTCAGCATAAAATCATTCAGTGCAGTACTTAATTCAATTATTGTCTGAAGCGGAAAAACTAGACAGAACAAGTATGAAATTCTACAAGAGTTTCATATTGACATCCACAGGGCGCCAGTACAGGATAAAGATAGCATTAAAACGTATTGGGTGGCGCGAGAATTTCTTAAAATTGCTTTACTGATAGTCTCTCTGCCTCCATCGAGATTAGAATCGATAACAAACCACACCTCCCTTGCAGTAGCAAACACCTTTCACTACACTAGCAGACAACCCAGACAAACAGCCTTCTATTACTCGTATTACCCCAGACATGAATGAGTCGGCAATTTCGCAATGAAAATGGCAAAATGGTCTGCAGTTTCTGTTACATAGAACTGTCTGGACTCAAAAACATGAATTTTCTACCTTTATGTCACCGCTTATACGACAATCATTCGGGATGTTTATCGAATTAACAAAATACTGTTATTAGCGAGTAAATTTAATAGGATAATTCTGCACCACCCCAGGAAATAAACGGCGACACAGCTGTCAAACGTATTCTACAATGTTTCGAATTCTCCACAGTCAGAAAACGTTCATTAGCCGAAATGTTTCTTTAGCTAGCTAGCAATGGGAATGATCGCACTTCAGACTACAGTCTTACACATGATTGAAAACAGTCTGACAAAGTTCCGATAGTTTTTCAATTTTACGCCTGTGGGGAGTGTGTTGGTAGCACTTCGTCGCCTTGCCTGTTATGCTGTGTAGCAGACTTTAAAGCTGTGCGGATCAGCATAACGAAAAGGCGAGGGGTCTCGCTCGTTTTGTCCACGACTGTACATTGTGTGCGGTGTATTCCCGACATTGTATGTAGGTCTCTTTCCTCCTTTGTTGATCTAAGGCACCGTTAGAACTGTTTTGTTGGCTTATAAAAAGTCCTTTCGCCGTGTTTGCGCGATATACAGCCGATTATGACCGTCACTCTGGGAATGTCTGGCAGAAAGGCGGTACCCGACCTTTCTTTTTCCTATGTGTCACTTCGCCGAGTGTCTGACTGTGACACTACTTACGCAACTGGTGGAGTAATCACTGCCCCTCATAACGAAAAATGTGTGTGAATTCCTAAGGTACCTGACTGCTGAGGTCATGGGTCCCTAGACTTAAACATTACGTAAACTAACTGAAACTAAGTTATGCTATGAACAACACACACACCCATTCCCGAGGGAGGACTCAAATCTCCGGCGGGAGGGGCAGCGCAGTCAGTGACATGGCGCCTCTAAGCCCGCGGCCACTCCGCGCGGCTTCTCAGACCGTTTTCGAGGAGTTGCAACTCGCGTATGTTTTGCTGCGGCTCACATAATCGTCTTGCTCGCGTTACGAGTGTATTAATCATGCCTTTCTCCTGTTTCAGATGATCATTTGACAGTTTGTGCAGATATCGGTCCGTGTGTGTCGGTTTGGCTCTGACCACTATGGGACTTAACATCTGAGGTCATCAGTCCCCTAGAACTTAGAACTACTTAAACCTAACTAACCTAAGGACATCACACACATCCATGCCCGAGGCAGGATTCGAACCAGCGACCGTAGCGGTCTCGCGGTTCCGGACTGAAGCGCCTAGAACCGCTTGGCCACCGCGGCCGGCAATGTGTCGGTTTCCGAAACATACTATCTCCCAGGTTTTTACCATCCCTCGTGACCAGGACATCTAAAAAGGGTAGCTGTCGGTCATTTTCTACCACCAGGATAAAGTTTATTTGGCATGGAGCCTGCTGAGATATCTAACGAAGTCTCGAAGCTGTTTTTCACCACTGCTGCACACAGCGAAGGTATCACACCTTAAGTTTCAATGTTCCAAGTCCAGTGCCTGTACTTCGAAATGTTCCATGAAGGATTTGGCCACCACTGGACTAAATGGACTTTTCATGGAGACGCCTTCTAGCTATTCGTAGAAGTTACCATTCCACATCAAATAGCTAATCGTGAGACGTGCAAGAAAGAGCTTGGTCACGTCTTGCGGGAAAATCGAACCGATGTATTCCAGAGAGTCAGTGAGTGACACTTTGGTAAAAAAGAGAAACAACATTAAAGCTGACCAGCATGTCGTTTTGTTCAAGTTTTAGTTTCTTCAGCTTCTCAATGAAATGTCCTTAGTCCTTTATGTATGTGTCAGTCTTTCCAAAGTCAGCCGGGGCAGAGATCCCAAATGTTTTACCACATTATACGTCGGTGAGCCAGGAGCGCTAACAATCGTTCTTAATGGAACGTTCTTCTTATGGCCTTTTGCTAAGCCATACAGCCGACATGGTAGGGCATCTGTATTTCGCAGGTTCCTCTGTATCTCCTCCGAGAGAGAAGATGCTGTGATTAACCGATTCGTATTTCGTGTTATCCGCTGCGTCTGATCTGCCTTAGTTTCCGGTACGTCGTCGTATCTAATAGTAACGGATGTTCAGTTTATAGGCCGGCCGCGGTGGCCGAGCGGTTCAAGGCTCTTCAGCCTGGAACCGCGCGACTGCGACAGGTTCGAATCCTGCCTCGGGCATGGATGTGTGTGATGTCGTTAGGTTGGTTAGGTTTAAGTAGTTCCAGGTTCTAGGGGACTGATGACCTCAGATGTTAAATCCCATAGTGCTCAGATCCATTTGAACCTTTTTTTTTTCAGTTTATAGTCTTCGGTCTTCATTATGACGATCGAAATTCCCCTATCGGCGGGCAGTACCATAATACTCGTGTCAGGCACTTGATAGCTTGTAACTCTACTTTCTCCAGGTTTCAAGCTGGTCGTTTTGCTCGGCGCAGTATCTTAGCGGTTTCATTGCGGATTTCGTCAGCTTTTATACGAGGGAGGGTCCAAATGACCGTTTCGGTTTGTCCTCCACTTGTATAGTTCTCGGGATAATAGCAAAATTCTCGCCTATTTCATCAGCTGTCGTTCAGGATGAACACTATCCGTCATATGCCAGGAATCGCCACAACGTCTGCTTACGGTTCCATTTTCCCGCAAGACATCACCAAGCTCTTTCATGCATGTCTCAGGACGAACTATTTCATGTGGAATGGGAACTTCTTAGGGAGACCAACTTGCTCCCGTGGCGACCAACTTCTTCACTAGCACAGGTACTGAACAATGCACATTGAAACACAAAATTTGCCATGGAGGTAGAAAAGGACCAACAGCTACCCTTAGTACATGTGCTGGTCACGGACGATTGTGAAATGTATCCAAAACCGACAGACACTGTCTGATGCCTGCACAAACTCTAAAACCACCAGCTGAACCAGAAAAAGGTATGATTAATACCCTGGTAACGTGAGCAAGACGAATATGTGAACCACAACAACTCTTACGCGAGATGAACACTTGGAAAGCGTGGTGAGGAGCAGTGGTTACTCCACTGTTGCACGAGTAGTGTCACAGAGACACTCGGCGAAGTGAGACATAGGAAGAAGAAAGTTCGGGCACCGCCTTTCCGCGGGACATTCCCAGACTGGCGGTCATAATCGGCTGTATATCGCGCAAACACGGCGAAATGACTTGTTATAAACCAACAAAGAAGTTCTAAGGGTGTCTTAGATCAACAAAGGAGGAAAGAGACCTACTTGCAGTGTCGGGAATATACCGCACACAATATACATGCGGAAAAGTCAATGTTGGAATGACTGGGCGATCTGTGAACACCGGGATCACTGAACATAAGTGGCATTTGGAGGTTGTGGCAGGCGGAGAAATCGCCTGTGGTGGAGTAAGCGCTGCTTGGGACAGACCACACAGTAAAATGAGCCTACAGGGAAGTGATGGCTGTAGAGCAAAGCTATCACCCCCGCTTGTTCAGAGAAGCTATAGAAATACACATCTGCATCCACATCTAGATGGATACTCTGCAAATCACATTTAAGTGCCTGGCAGAGGGTTCATCGAGCCACCTTCACAATTCTCTATTATTCCCATCTCGTACAGAGAGCGGAAAGAACGAATTCCTATATCTTTCCATACGAGCTCTGATTTCCCTTATTTTATCGTCGTGATCGTTCCTCCCTACGTAGGTCGGAGGAGGAAATTGGTGATTGGAATTTCGTGAGAAGATTCCGTCGTAACGAAAAACGCCTTTCTTTTAATGATGCCCAGCCCAAATCCTGTATCATTTCTGTGGCACTCTCTCCCATATTTCGCGAAAGTACAAAACGTGTTGCCCTTCTTTGAACTTTTTAGATGTACGCCGTCAGTCCTATGTGGTAAGGATCCCACACCGCGCAGCAGTATTCTAAAAGAGGACGGACAAGCGTAGTGTAGGCAATCTCCTCAGTCGATCAAACAGCATAGCTTCAACAAGAAAAAAGGAAACCTCAGAGTGAACGGATCGTAGATTCCCATAATGGATTGAATGAGGGTTTGAGCTAGCGAGGGAGAATCACATCGGATATGCCCACTGAAGAACCCTTGGACGTTGGAGCTCCGGGTACATATTATCCGCGTCCGGTAGCTTAATTCCGGTAATTCGCTGCCGATCTGCCGATCCGAGCGGAACGATGCTCTCTGTATATGCCGCAACTCGCCGAGGATAGCTGTGCAGAGTGATCGCAAATAAGCTAATGTGTAAGTACCGGCCATAAACTTCTACTGACACTCTCAGTCACTCGGTGGATGAGGATCTACGACTCGTAACTCTTGCAACACTTGTTGCAAACATCCCCAGCCGGAGTCTACCGTCCTTCCTTAGGGACGTCTGAGGCAGTATCAGGGACCATTTCACGTCAGTCATTCCCGCGTGCTGCAGGCCTTCTTTGTTCCTCCTCTGCTTCCTTTAAGCGCACTGCATTGCACTCTGTGCTTATAAGTGATAGGAAAATCCCAGTTACAAAGGCACTTCTGACAAAATATATCGGACAGCCAAACTTCTACACTCGCCACTCAACCCCTCACCGTAACTACACTCATGATCATAAATTAAGGATAATTGCAGAATGTGGTGCCACACAACGTGGCACTACACAAACTGGCGCTAATATCATAGGCACATAGGGAACACACACGATACATATTTTTAAATCCATGGTATTGGTGATAAGTTGAGAAAACCGTCCCGATACACATCTGCTACAAAACGCCACTGTTTCCTTCGCATGTACCCCGACATCAATATGGGATATGATCACCACGCACACGTACACAGGCCGCACAACGGGTTGGCATACTCTGGATCAGGTGGTCGAGCAGCTGCTTGGGTACAGCCTCCCATTCTTGCACCAGTGCCTGTCGGAGCTCCTGAAGTGTCCTAGGGCTTTGAAGACGTGCAGCAATACGTGGACCGAGAGCATCCCAGACGTGCTCGATGGTGTTTAGGTCTGGAGAACAGGCAGGCCAATCCATTCGCCTGATATCTTCTGTTTCAAGGTACTCCTCCAGGACGGCACCTCCGTGGGGCCATGTGTTATCATCCATCAGGAGGAAGGGGGACCCACTGCACCCCTGAAAAGGCGGACATGCTGTTGCAAAATGACGTCCCGATACAACTGACCTGTTACAGTTCCTCTGTCAAAGACATCCAGGGGTGAACGTGCACCAATCATAATCCCACCCCACACCATCAAACCACGACCCCCATATAAGTCCGTTTGAAGGACATAAGGAGTTGCTATCTGGTTCCTGGTTCACGACAGAAAACCCGGCGAGAATCACTGTTGCCGCGCGGCATTAGCCGAGCGGTCTCAGGCGCTGCAGTCATGAACTGTGCTGCTTGCTGCTAATCCCGGCGAAGGTTCGAGTCCTCCCTCGGGCATGGGTGTGTGTGTTTTGTCCTTAGGATAATTTATGTTAAGTAGTGTGTAACCTTAGGGACTGATGACCTTAGCAGTTAAGTACTATAAGATTTCACACACATCTGAAAATTTTTGAGAATCACTGTTCAGACTATACTTGGAGTCGTCCGTGAACAGAACCTGGACCCACTGGTCCAATGATGATGTACCGTGTTCTTGACACCAGGTTCAAGGGCTCTCCTGTGACCAGGGGTTAGTTGAATGCACCTTGCAGGTCTCTGGGCGAATAGACCATGTCTGTTTAGTCGTCTGTAGACTGTGTGTCTGGAGACAACTGTTCCAGTGGCTGCAGTAACGTTCCGAGCAAGGCTACCTGCAGTACTCCGTGGCCGTCTGCGGGCACTGATGGTGAAATACCGGTCTTCTTGTGGTGTTGTACACTGTGGACACCCCGTACCGTAGCGCCTGGACACGCTTCCTGTCTGCTGGAATCGTTGCCATAATTTTGAGATCACACGTTGTGGCACACGGAGGGCCCGTGCTACGACCTGCTGTGTCTGACCAGCCTCCCGTTGCCCTAGTACTCTACCCCTCATAACGTCATCAATATGTGTTCTTTGAGCCATTTTCAACACACAGTCACCATTAGCACGTCTCAAAACGTCTGCACACTTACTCGATGCACCGTACTCTGACATGCACCAACACACCTCTGCATATGTGGACTGCTGCCAGCGCCACTGTGCGAGGTCACAGGTCAAATGCACCGCACGGTCATACCCCGAGGTAATTTAAAGCTGCAAACCGCCCACCAGAGCGTTGTTTCAACATGTATCAGCATTATCCTTAATGTATGAGCATGACTGTACAACACAGGCTCCAGCAGCTGCTATAGCAACAAGTAACACACAAGCCAGTCCATGCCCTGCACTTAGACGTCAACCAACGGCGGCCAACACTACCAGCAACACACAATCAGACATAAAAAGATACAACACCCTCATTTGGAAAATATTGGAAACTCTGTTCCCCCAAATCCCGAGCATTGGATACCTCTTGCAGGCACTCCCAGTCATCACCTCTTTGATCACACAGTTCATGTCGGCCCAACCAGGTCACTAAATGGCTCACACAGGAAACGCATATCACGCGCTTGTAACTACTTTACATGGATAATACACCTCCACGACCGCGTCACCCAAAAAACCTGACACCATCATAGATCCCGCTCTGTTATAAAGACGGCATGGACGACAAAAGAGCTGAACTGACAGTGCTTATGGAACAAAGGGCCTGCCCCATCGCTCTGTGTGTGAGACTAAACACAAAACCACACCAAAATCTTACCTTCTCCAGTTAATGCGTCTGAACGGTTTAACAGTGGTGGTGGCGAAACTGCAATTATTGTACACAAAATATTGAATATACGAACATCGAGCTCTCTACACTTGAAAATTAAAGGCTGTAAACATCAGCACACGCGACATTAACACATTACTGAAGACAGCACCGGAAGCAATCGCTGCTGGAGATCTTAACGCAAAGCAACCGGAATGGAATTCATGATGACGAAACAGCAATGGCAATATACTGTATGAAGAGGCACTATACCGAAACTACATCGCACTTGCATTGGTTGAACTGACTTATATTCCTTACCAAAGGAATCAGAGGTCAGACTTGTTAGACATGGTCCTCATCAAGGGCATAACAGTTACTCTAAACCTTGAGGTTTAAAACCATGTGTACTCAAACCACACACCTTTTCCACTTCATAGATAAGAAACACTGCAGAAAATGAACCACACAGGTTTCTGAACTGCAAAAGCGCTAATCGGGCCCTTTACAAGGAATCGCTTGGTAGTCGTATTCCTGAATACACGAAATTACACAACAGAACAAATCGCTGTAGCGGTTGAAGCTCTCACCATTACAGTCGAAGACGCAGCCGCTGGCACCATTCCACTTCACTCACTGCGAAACCACTCAGTGCCTCTGCCCCAGAGATTCTGGACTTTATCTCACTGAGAAACCGTCTCAGGAGATACTGTCGGAACACCAGGAGTCCGCTGTATAAACTGCACGTTCAAAGGCGACAAGGTATCATAGGAACAAAATACGAACATTTAAAGGCACACAATTGGACCAAAACCTCGCTGGGCTGGATGTCATATGTCCTGGAGTGCGGCTGCTAGCCTGACACTTCACTTGGGGAAAACACTAAACACCGACACTACAGGGTCTGGACAAACCCGGACACTCCACAGAGAAAGTAGAGCACATGGCCACCACACTAGTAGTGTCTTTCACACTGAATATGGTTCCTTCTGATCCAGCATTCAGACGGGAAATTGACCACATTGTTATATGTCTTGCAGCCCAGCCAGTGCGCACAACAAACGAAATCACATGTGCTATTGGGCAATCCTCACTTAGTAAAGCCCCAAGGTCCTGATGTTTAGGATTCCCAGGAAAGACCACTCCCTCCCACAAAATAACCTTCCCATCAGCCTGCTGAGTGCGCTCAGCAAGGTTGTTGAAAAGGTAACACTAAAACAATTCACTCGTTTTTCTGTTGACAATAACACCTTGAGCCCAGAGAAATTTCGATTCATGAATCACCACTCAACAGCAAAACAACTCCTAAGAAAGGTAGAGTACATGACAAACGGCTACAACACGAACAAAGCAACTGGTACTGTGTTACTGGACATCAAAAGTGCCTTCTGTCGTCTCTGGCACAATGGCATCACATGCAAACTCATAGACACTGGGTTTCCTGATAGACTCGTATGTTTTGGACACTCATACCTCACAAACAGATGTTTCACTATGGACATTCAGCGCAAACAATCAGCACAATAAATTATCCAAGCAGAGGTATGCCAAGCTCCCCCTTGTTTAACATCTACGTTAATGATATCCCAACAACACGCAGTATGATGGTCGGCCTCTACACAGCTGACACTGCCATCGTTGTACAACACTGGAAACCACTGCACATTAATAACAGACAGGAGACACCACTCAGAAATATTGAGCCTTGATTGAAACTTCTGCACAAACACCAAGGTTGTAGACAGAAAACACCCAACACATGCCTAGTATGCTTCTACTTGAAACTCAGCTACCTTGGCATCTGGCTGGACTGGAAGGCATACTTGAGGGGACCATATGCAATACATGACCAACGCAGCTAATGCAAGGCTCAAAAAACTATACCCAATGCTCAGCAGGAATAGTACACTGAGTAGGAGCGTATCTAGGTCCATCTACACTGCACTGATTAGACTACCGATAACTTATGCAGCTCCTGTCTGAAGATATGTAGTAGCTAAACACCTAAACCACCTTCATAAAATGTAGAACAAAGTTCTTTGCGTCATAAGCATCCAGACGTAGTCGTACAGTGGATCTTCACAATGAATACCACCTACTCTAAAAGGTATTCAAAAAGCATGCCACATGACTATACAAAAAAATCAGGCCACTCGATGAACCCCCACAAAAGCGCACCTGGTGAACCATAGATAGAAACACAAGCGCCCAAAGACACTGCTCCTTAGGGACTAACCATCTATGGTATTTATGCAGTCGCAGAAACGACACAACAGGGGGCAGCCCCTTAATATACAGGGTTATTACAAATGATTGAAGCGATTTCACAGCTCTACAATAACTTTATTATTTGAGATATTTTCACAATGTTTTGCACACACATACAAAAACTCAAAAAGTTTTTTTAGGCATTCACAAATGTTCGATATGTACCCCTTTAGTGATTCGGCAGACATGAAGCCGATAATCAAGTTCCTCCCACACTCGGCGCAGCATGTCCCCATCAATGAGTTCGAAAGCATCATTGATGCGAGCTCGCAGTTCTGGAACGTTCCTTGGTAGAGGAGGTTTAAACACTGAATCTTTCACATAACCCCACAGAAAGAAATCGCATGGGGTTAAGTCGGGAGAGCGTGGAGGCCATGACGTGAATTGCTGATCATGATCTCCACCACGACCGATCCATCGGTTTTCCAATCTCCTGTTTAAGAAATGCCGAACATCATGATAGAAGTGCGGTGGAGCACCATCCTGTTGAAAGATGAAGTCGGCGCTGTCGGTCTCCAGTTGTGGCATGAGCCAATTTTCCAGCATGTCCAGATACACGCATGAAACTTGCCCGCACGCGTTCAACTGTTTCCTCGCTCACTGCAGGCTGACCCGTTGATTTCCCCTTACAGAGACATTCAGAAGCTTTAAACTGCGCATACCATCGCCGAATGGAGTTAGTAGTTGGTGGATCTTTGTTGAACTTCGTTCTGAAGTGTCGTTGCACTGTTATGACTGACTGATGTGAGTGCATTTCAAGCACGACATACGCTTTCTCGGCTCCTGTCGCCATTTTGTCTCACTGCGTTCTCGAGCGCTCTGGCGGCAGAAACCTGAAGTGCGGCATCAGCCGAACAAAACTTTATAAGTTTTTCTACGTATCTGTAGTGTGTCGTGACCATATGTCAATGAATGGAGCTACACTGAATTTATGAAATCGCTTCAATCATTTGTAATAGCCCTGTATATATACTGACTAGCACTGCTGGCTGAGCGTCAGCGGAACTGGTAATGACAGGGAGGTCGATCACAACAGACAGTTCTTTCAAGGTCCATCACGTTGACTAACATATGGCAACAGTGCCATGTTACAGGAGCAGCCATAGCAGCTGACCCAGGAGACTTTGTCAATGCCCAACAACAGCGGCGGCCCCCTCCTCAACAGAACTGATTCATTGTACACTCCTGGAAATGGAAAAAAGAACACATTGACACCGGTGTGTCAGACCCACCATACTTGCTCCGGACACTGCGAGAGGGCTGTACAAGCAATGATCACACGCACGGCACAGCGGACACACCAGGAACCGCGGTGTTGGCCGTCGAATGGCGCTAGCTGCGCAGCATTTGTGCACCGCCGCCGTCAGTGTCAGCCAGTTTGCCGTGGCATACGGAGCTCCATCGCAGTCTTTAACACGGGTAGCATGCCGCGACAGCGTGGACGTGAACCGTATGTGCAGTTGACGGACTTTGAGCGAGGGCGTATAGTGGGCATGCGGAAGGCCGGGTGGACGTACCGCCGAATTGCTCAACACGTGGGGCGTGAGGTCTCCACAGTACATCGATGTTGTCGCCAGTGGTCGGCGGAAGGTGCACGTGCCCGTCGACCTGGGACCGGACCGCAGCGACGCACGGATGCACGCCAAGACCGTAGGATCCTACGCAATGCCGTAGGGGACCGCACCGCCACTTCCCAGCAAATTAGGGACACTGTTGCTCCTGGGGTATCGGCGAGGACCATTCGCAACTGTCTCCATGAAGCTGGGCTACGGTCCCGCACACCGTTAGGCCGTCTTCCGCTCACGCCCCAACATCGTGCAGCCCGCCTCCAGTGGTGTCGCGACAGGCGTGAATGGAGGGACGAATGGAGACGTGTCGTCTTCAGCGATGAGAGTCGCTTCTGCCTTGGTGCCAATGATGATCGTATGCGTGTTTGGCGCCGTGCAGGTGAGCGCCACAATCAGGACTGCATACGATCGAGGCACACAGGGCCAACACCCGGCATCATGGTGTGGGGAGCGATCTCCTACACTGTCCGTACACCACTGATGATCGTCGAGGGGACACTGAATAGTGCACGGTACATCCAAACCGTCATCGAACCCATCGTTCTACCATTCCTAGACCGGCAAGGGAACTTGCTGTTCCAACAGGACAATGCACGTCCGCATGTATCCCGTGCCACCCAACGTGCTCTAGAAGATGTAAGTCAACTACCCTGGCCAGCAAGATCTCCGGATCTGTCCCCCATTGAGCATGTTTGGGACTGGATGAAGCGTCGTCTCACGCGGTCTGCACGTCCAGCACGAACGCTGGTCCAACTGAGGCGCCAGGTGGAAATAGCATGGCAAGCCGTTCCACAGGACTACATCCAGCATCTCTACAATCGTCTCCATGGGCGAATAGCAGCCTGCATTGCTGCGAAAGGTGGATATACGCTGTACTAGTGCCGACGTTGTGCATGCTCTGTTGCCTGTGTCTATGTGCCTGTGGTTCTGTCAGTGTGATCATGTGATGTACCTGACCCCAGGAATGTGTCAATAAAGTTTCCCCTTCCTGGGACAATGAATTCACGGTGTTCTTATTTCAATTTCCAGGAGTGTATGACAAACATAGCTATGACATATGATACCGATGCATGGTATCCAACCAGTAACGCAATTCGACCATTGTATGATCTTCCACAGATTGCAGGAGACAGCTACTGCCCTTGCTACCAGACCTGACTGTTGCAGAGACTATTTTCCCTTGGCACCTTTTCCTTCTGCCATTCAAACCTGCTACCCTTCATTCGCTTTCGACCAACTCTATCTCCCAGTTGACCTATATTAATGGGCAATCCTACCCTGATGTATGGATAACATCACAGACTGCATCCTGTGAACTCCTCTGTTAAACACTAAGACACGCAGAAGCGACAGTAGAACTTCTGTGATGGTTACCACGCTGGTGTAGGCATGGAGGGGCTACACCCTAAGGGGAAAAAAATACTCGACTCCAGACCACCACTAGTAATAAGTGAAGTTTGCCGGCCGGAGTGGCCGAGCGGTTCTAGGCGCTACAGTCTGGAGCCGAGCGACCGCTACGGTCGCAGGTTCGAATCCTGCCTCGGGCATGGATATGTGTGATGTCCTTAGGTTAGTTAGGTTTAATTAGTTCTAAGTTCTAAGCGACTGATGACCTCAGAAATTAAGTCGCATAGTGCTCAGAGCCAATAAGTGAAGTTCTGACAGAGCCTCCAGTAGTCCTGGCGAAACTTCAGAAAAGTCATCAACATCAAACAAACTTCGGCCAAAGAACCCGAGACAGAAGCCAACAGCCAATTTGTCAACTCATGGCCACGAAAGCTTTAACAGTTATGTATCGGTGTTCAATGCTGGCGACAACACAATGAAATTTGACTATTGACCCTTTCATATACACGGTCCAGTCACATTAACGTTAGCACCACCTACGTACGATGTCAGCGTGCGATAAGCACTCACAGACAGCAACTGGCAGCACTATCAACGGAGGGTATGTAAAGCATATCGGTGGTGACGCTGTAGACAGTGCAGTCGTTGTCGTAATGTGGAAATGGAACTATTTATCTGATACCCAAAGAAAGCAGATGTTGACAGATGTGAAAATTACCGAACAATCAGTTTAATAAGCCACAGCTGCAAAATACTAACACGTATTCTTTACAGACGAATGGAAAAACTAGTAGAAGCCGACCTCGGGGAAGATCAGTTCGGATTCCGTAGAAATACTGGAGCACGTGAGGCAATACTGACCTTACGACTTATCTTAGAAGAAAGATTAAGGAAAGGCAAACCTTCGTTTCTAGCATTTGTAGACTTAGAGAAAGCTTTTGACAATGTTGACTGGAATACTCTCTTTCAAATTCTAAAGGTGGCAGGGGTAAAATACAGGGAGCGAAAGGCTATTTAGAATTTGTACAGAAAGCAGATGGCAGTTATAAGAGTCGAGGGACATGAAAGGGAAGCAGTTGTTGGGAAGGGAGTAAGACAGGGTTGTAGTCTCTCCCCGATGTTATTCAATCTGTATATTGAGCAAGCAGTAAAGGAAACAAAAGAAAAATTCGGAGTAGGTATTAAAATCCATGGAGAAGAAATAAAAACTTTGAGATTCGCCGATGACATCGTAATTCTGTCAGAGACAGCAAAGGACTTGGAAGAGCAGTTGAATGGAATGGATAGTGTCTTGAAAGGAAGATATAAGATGAACATCAACAAAAGCAAAACGAGGATAATCGAATGTAGTCGAATTAAGTCGGGTGATGCTGAGGGAATTAGATTAGGAAATGAGACACTTAAAGTAGTAAAGGAGTTTTGCTATTTGGGGAGCAAAATAACTGATGATGGTCGAAGTAGAGAGGATATAAAATATAGACTGTCAATGGCAAGGAAAGCGTTTCTGAAGAAGAGAAATTTGTTAACATCGAGTATAGATTTAAGTGTCAGGGAGTCATTTCTGAAAGTATTTGTATGGAAGTGAAACATGGACGGCAAATAGTTTGGACAAGAAGAGAATAGAAGCTTTCGAAATGTGGTGCTACAGAAGAATGCTGAAGATTAGATGGGTAGATCACATAACTAATGAGGAAGTATTGAATAGGATTGGGGAGAAGAGGAGCTTGTGGCACAACTTGACTAGAAGAAGGGATAGGTTGGTAGGCCATGTGTTGAGGCATCAAGGGATCACCAATTTAGTATTGGAGGGCAACGTGGAGGGTAAAAATCGTAGAGGGAGACCAAGAGATGAATACACTAAGCAGATTCAGAAGGATGTAGGTTGCAGTAGGTACTGGGAGATGAAGAAGCTTGCACAGGATAGAGTAGCATGGAGAGCGGCATCAAACCAGTCTCAGGACTGAAGACCACAACAACAACAACCCAAAAGTGGATGATCATTGGCTTTTGGGCCAATGGTTGAAGCATTCCGAAAACGGCTAAATCTGTAAACTCTTCGCGTGCCACCGTGGTTAAGGTACACCATGTATGGCAGACCGGCATGGGCCACAGAGACAGGGGTCAATGACGGCTGCAGGGATATGTACAGGCGAGTAGAAGCACAACTGTTGTGCAACCGACCGCTCAGATGAACGAACAGTCTACCAACAGTGTTTCCTCAATGACTGTTCCGTGAACATTACTGTGTATTGGCCTCTACTGCAGGCGCCTGGTTCATGCATCGATGCTGACTGCTGTGATGGCCGGAATTTCCACGTCAGTGCTGCGACTGGACGTCCACTGACTGCTGACAGGTGGCCTCTCCATATGAATCACGTTTTACACTCCATCAGACACATGGTCTTTGGCGTGTACAGCGTGAAACGTCTGAAGTCTAATAGCCTGTAATAATCCCTGTAAGGGGCAAGGCCAGATTTGGGAACACTATGGTCTGGGGAATGTTTTCGTGGCATTTCCTTGGAGATCTACACATTCTGTAAGGCACTGCGGATCAACACAAGCAAACACCTATCATTCAGAACGACGTCCTCACATACATGCTGTTTGGTTTCCTTCGGCACAGTGGTATGTACCAGCAGGATAATGCAACGTGTCACACAGCTTGCACAGTACGTGCATGGTTCTAAGAGCATCAGGATGAGTTTGTCGTACTCCCCTTGCCATCAGACCCCTCGGATTTAAACCGAGTCGTAAATCTGTGGGACCATCTCGATCGGATCGTTCGCGCCATGGGTCCTCAACCGAGAAACCTGGAAGGGCTGGAGACGGGACTGGAGTCTGCATGGCTCCACATCCCCGTCGGTACCTTCCAGATTCTTACTGCCTGTCTTATTGCTCGTCTCACAGCAACCCGCACTGCAAACACTGGTTATTCAGACGTTTGGCAGGTGGTCACGTTACTGTGACTGGAGAGTGTAGATGTGTCCTCTGTGCCAATGACGCTGTAAAAAATCTGCAACGTTAAATTGTTGCCATGGAGGATACTGCACTAAAGCCATGTGGACAGGAGGTGGGGCATGTTGGCTGTTTTATTTCATTTAAGTTCCTTTATTCCTCACTCCATGTATGACTGAGTTGGGCCATTGTATAGTTAGCTGAGAATTCACGCGCCATGGCTCAAATGGTTCAAATGGCTCTGAGCACAATGGGACAATCTGAGGTCATCAGTCCCCTAGAACTTGAACTACTTAAACCTAACTAACCTAGGTACATCACACACATCTACGCCCGAGGCAGGATTCGAATCTGCGACCGTAGCGGTCGCGCGGTCCCAGACTGAAGCGCCTAGAACCGCTCGGCCACACCGGCCGGCACGCGCCATGGTGGCAGTCGAAGTAAAATGACCAAACGGGCTGTTACATCAATTTGGGTCTTTCAAATATTACGGTTAAATTCTCTCCCCATCAAAAGAGAACTTTACTTTGTGAATAACAAAGAGGCTCATTGCGCGAGGGAAATGGGAATAGACGGAACCTCAAACGAGGGAATTGGCGTGTTTAAATCTCAAGAAAAGCTTCTACCTTTCGTTTGAAACAGCGTGTTACTCTGAAAGTGAGACGGAGGTGCTTGCATGAGAGAGATGTCAAAACGACAAACGTCAAACGACAGGTAGATTGGTTGTTCAAATTTTAACGAAAACTTCTCGCCACCACCCGATAGAGAGAGCCAGCTTTCGACGTAACAGCGAAGTGCAGGACGCAAAAGGTACAGGAAAATGGGTAGCTTCAAATGGAACATGAAACGAGTGTTACATATCGAATCGTCCTTCCCGCTCTGCACCTGTGACAGCTGTTTCGATGGCCACGAAGACGGCCAAGGAGCGAGAGAGACAGAGTGTCGTTTTACTCCCTCCCTTTTTAAGCTGGAGTGCCTGGGGAGCGCAGATGACAGGGTAAGACACAGTTTCAGACGAGGATGAAAAAATACTACAGAAAGGAGAGAATTTGATATTTAACACATTTTGCTTTTCCCCACTCCTATAGGCAGTGGAATGACCCGACTAGCGGAGTGCTTCCAAAGGCAGTGGTGAGCTCATGGAGGTAAGAATAGAGGGAGACGTCGTGACGTCACAGCTGCGAAGCCATGTGAAGCCGAGGGTAGCCATGTCAATCCGACCAAAACATTGCTGCTGTAACCTTGTGTGCATAGGCTCGTCGCTCGCTTTTGGAAGGATTTTGCGCTATTATGGTAACTTGTGTGGTGTTCGGATGTACGAATCGTTCTGATTGTGATGCGAAATCGAGGGGAATAACATTTCATGTGTAAGTTGTCTCGTTAAGTGTGATTTTACAACTTCATTGTGAATGAACGTGTGCTACATCGGTACCTGTACTATAGCGTGTTTTCCTAAAAATGAAAGTCGGAAAGCTCTGTGGGAGAATGCCGTGAGGAGGAAGAATTGGCGTGCGTCTAAATGGAGCACTATATGTTCTCAGCATTTCCGAGAAGAGGACATAGACCGAACTTCCCTTTCAACAGTAAGGCTCCGAGAAAATGCTGTAACATCAGTTTTCCCTACACACCCAAAACATTTCCAAAAGGTATGTTAATTCAAAGAATTAAATTCGTAGTTTTCAAGTTCACGTTTCAGTATAATACGTACGTATCGTCGATATTCGAAGTGTTGAGTAACTCACTTTGTCTTCGTCATGTACCAAATTAAAAGCTAACACTACATTAACTGGCGTAAAGTATAGGCCTAAACAGGACACTGTGTAGATTTGCCATTCTATGTACCGTATTTCGGTAAATATTGGTGGTAATGAACAGTGTTTCCCAGTAGTGTAACGTAACTGAAATGTCCCAGTACGTATTACAAACAAGATGGATTTATGGAGCTTTGGAGGGAGGGTATAGCTAACTTAGTTTTCAGTTTCTATTATTTAGTTTGTGACACACGTTTATTACTGAATTAACAAAATTGTATCGTTTACATTGAAGACTAGCTATTGTTAATATTACATTAAAAACTATTTTTAATCAGAAGAAACGCGGAATTTCGCCTTTACGAGATTTTATTTTAAACAAAAACTTTGAAACAACCAATCTGATGACGTTACATGCGTACATGGTGCAATTAGCGACTGTAATACATGCAGCGCTATAGCACACTGGCAATATTTTGGTCAGTGTGTCATGGCAGCGAGCCACGCCCCCATGGCTTCAAAACGTAGTACGGCTGGGATACGCAGCGCCATCTCCCCTTATTCTTACCTCCATGGGTGAGATAGTGTGGGCTTAAAGACGAACTGTGGGACGCAGGCGCTGGACCGCTTCCGGTTGGCGGCAGCTGGTGAGCTGACGCGACAGCGAGGGATGTTCGGTCGCGCTTCGATCGCTTTCGGTTTGGATACTTGATTCGATTAAATCAGCGAAACATCTAAGCTCGTTCCCACGTCTCGTAATGAGACAGGATTCGACGAAAGTTGTCCATCCTTCACCAGGCTATATTGTTTCAAAATCTTAAATATGGCTGCGAATCACCAACTGTAAAAATCTGAAGAGGTTGGGAAAAATCAGCCAACCAGTTGCAAAATAAAAGTTTATCAGCCCTTGACTTAAGTTTCGATATTGCCAAAAATTATCTTCATCAGAAGGAGTGGGCCTTGTTACATCACACGGTGGTAACTCCCTGATCGTGTTAGCACCTAAAGCAGTAACAAACAGAAATGCGAAGCGCAGCCAGAATAAATTGTTAATGAATATTCCTCCCCCATCTGGTAAAAGCTCTTATCAAAATAAAATTACAACAGGAGTCATAGGATAAAATATTTGTTTAAGTTAAGTATATGCCATGCCAGAGACAAAGTTGGCCTTTGTCTCTGGCATATTCTTTACCAGTGGGCATTTACGAAAGCGTGTTTACCTGTGGGCATTTATTTTGAAGTACGCTGAATGTAATCTCGCTGCTGTCTAAAGCCATGCCATGTGGAAATTCTAGTTTTATGTCAATTTCATATACACACATAAAAAAAAGGTTTGCATCATCTCAGTTACCATAACTCCTGAAGATAGACGTTGACTGTGGGTAATATATCAGAGACACAGTCCCTCTGACTGTTCAGAGCCGGCCGGAGTGGTCGAGCGGTTCTAGGCGCTTCAGCCTGGAACCGCGCTACCGCTACGGTCGCAGGTTCGAATCCTGCTTCGGGCATGGATGTGTGTGATGTCCTTAGGTAAGTTAGGTTTAAGTAGTTCTAAGTTCTAGTGGACTGATGACCTCAGCTGTTAAGTCCCATTGTGCTCAGAGCCATTTGAACCATTTGAACTGTTCAGAGATGTTACTAAACCCTCCCAGAGATGTAAACAAACATGCATGAGCAGCGCCTATTAGACGGAGCCGGCCCGACAGTCGATCACTTACAGTGCTTCCACCAGGAAGGAGGTACACGAATCGTGTTGTCTGTAGTGCAACCATGCCTAGACGGTCAATGCTGCGGTTCGACTGCGTCCGCATTGTTACTTTGTGCCAGGAAGGGCTCTCAACAAGGGAAGTGCCCTGGCGTCTCGGAGTGAACCAAAGCGATGTTCTTCGGACATGGAGGAGGTACAGAGAGCCAGGAACTGTCGATGACATGTCTCGCTCAGGCCACCCAAAGGCCACTACTGCAGTGGATGACCGCTACCTGCGGATTATGGCTCGGAGGAATCCTGACAGCAACTCCACCATGTTGAATAATGCTTTACGTGCAGCCACAGGACGTCGTGTTACGGCTCACTGTCCGCAATATGCTGCATGATGCGCAACTTCACTCCCGGCGTCCATGGCGAGGTCCGTCTTTGCATCCACGACACCATGCAGCGCGGTACAGATGGGCTCAACAACGTGTGGAATAGACCGCTGAGGACTGACGTCACGTTCTCTTCATCGATGAGTGTCTCATATGCCTTCAATCAGACAATCGTCAGAGACGTGTTTGGAGGCAACCCGGTCAGGCTGAACGCCTTAGACACCCTGTCCAGCGAGTACAGCAAGGTGGAGGTTTCCTGCTGTTTTGGGGTGGCATTATGTGGGGCCGACGTACGCCGATGGTGGTCATAGAAGGCGCCGTAATGACTGTACGATACGTGAATGCCATCCTCCGACCGATAGTGCGACAAAATCGGCAGCATACTGGCGAGGCATTCCTCTTCTTGGACGACAATTCGGGCCCCCATTGTGCACATCTTGTGAATGACATCCTTCAGGATAACGACATCGCTCGACTAGAGTGGCCAGCATGTTCTCCACACATGAACCCTATCGAACGTGCCTAGGATAGATTGAAAAGGGCTCTTTATGGACGACGTGACCCACCAATCACTCTGAGGGATCTATGCCGAATCACCGTTGAGGAGGGGGACAATCTGGACCAACAGTGCGTTGATGAACTTGTGGATGGTATGCCACGACGAATTCAAGCATGCACCAATGCAAGAGGACGAGTTACTGGGTAT
The DNA here is from genome assembly GCF_023864275.1 of Schistocerca cancellata. NCBI lineage: Eukaryota > Metazoa > Arthropoda > Insecta > Orthoptera > Acrididae > Schistocerca > Schistocerca cancellata. Next base: position 573,761,299 of record NC_064632.1, read on the forward strand.
TAGAGGTACCGGTGTGTACAGCAGTCTGGACCATTATCTCTGAAGGTCTCGCTGTGTGGTGGTACAACATGCGATGTGTGGTCTTCATGAGCAATAAAAAAATGCGGAAATGATGTTTATGTTGATCTCTGTTCCAATTTTCTGTACAGGTCCCGGAACTCTCGGAACCGAGGTCATGAAAAACTTTTTCTGATGTGTGTGTGACAACAGCAACTCAGCTTCAGCTAATGTAATGAACCAGCATGTGATGTTACAAGATCCACTTCTTCTGAAGAAGGGTTTTTAGAAATATCTAAACCTAAGTCAAAGGCTAATAAATCTTCGCTTTGCAAGTGGTTGGCTGATTCTTTTGAATCCCTCGATATTATTTCCTCAGTCTGTCACCATTCACTGCAATAGCGGGCAGTAGTTGTAGAGAGGCATGTTCGTCAGATGTGTTCGTGAGGATTGTGGGAGGATAAAATTTTCTCTCCTAATCTGTAACGACTTCCTAATCTCTCCTTCCCATGAATGTACTTTAAACGTCTTTACAATAATTGCGTTAAGTGGACCATTCCTCATCCTGAAACTTTCTTGTTAATCATCCATTATTTGTGATCTTGTCTTGCTGTTGTTCATGCGTGTTCGATCAGTTGTTCGAGGCTTTAGATGTGAAGATCATTTGCAACTCATGCAACTTTACCCTTTCTCATGCTAAAGCAGTCCACCAGTCTCCTAAAAGTCATCTCCGTCATCTGTTCGCTAGAATTCGTTTCCATTGCATGGCTTTCGATTATTACTATCTCGGCCGCAATTTGATCGGTCATCCCAATTTCTAAAGAGGCAGGGAAGGAAGCTGGCGCTACGGTAAATGTAGAAGTGTAACATTTCATTTACCAATTCACACTAGAAGCATTTTAAACATGCTAGATAATCTACAAATATTCTGTTAGTTTTCCCACGGGACATGTGATAAAGACACAGTAATGGAACAGTAAGCTTCCATTAGCCAACGATGTCGACTTCATGGGAACATTTTGTGAAGCAGTAGGATTTTAGGATGATTTACCATAAGTAAATTCCTTCCAGGGAGCACGTTCTGATTGCGTCCGTCAGTTCGGTGTCGAGTAACAGCACGGCGACCGACATTTCACGTGTTCATTTGGGGGTTCTTGATTGCTCAAAGTTTTTGTGTTGAGTGAAATATAATCAATAGGTGTTCAGGTTAACTGCTAATAGACGTTTTCCTCTTTTTTTTTGTAGTAGTTAATAAATAATCATAAGTTGTGTATAGACGATAGTGATGTATGGGATCTTTTGACACATCGAAATTAAACACATAACCAGCTTGTAGTTCCCACACACTTATTTGTTACAACTATATTGCTCTTATCAAATTAACAGTAGCAACAAGTATTTTTCAAAATTGTCTCAACCAAATTTCATTAATTAAAACAATGTTCACTAAAGCATCATTAATCGAATATGACTGAGTGAACTAAATCACACAAACTTCATGACTTGGATGGAACAGTTTTTCACATAACTCACTTCAAAAATGTGACTACTTCCAACAGTTAAAGAATGCCTCAAGTCCAACAAATACAGATCTTTCAAAATTTGCTTAGCTAACTTTCATTAATTAAAACAATAGTCATAAAACCACAATTAATCAAATCTCAAACATGCTTTAACTAACATAGAAACTAGTTTTCATGTGACTCAGGACCCTGCTTAGAACATCAATCCACTTAAGTCCAAGAAGCTCAGATCTTTCCAAAGTTGGTCTTAAAATTTATGACAATTTAACAGGATTATAATACATTCAAGATAATAATAACGTATTAAATCATCTTAACATGGGACCCATTCAACTTTAAGGTAAATTGGTGATGGACGCGAGCAAACCGAAAGGTTCTAAAAGATGCAGGAGATGCACGGACCAGAAGGTGAAATAAAAATATACTCAACTTTGATCTACAAGTAAGCTTTCGGGAAACCATAACACTCCACCGGCAAGATGGAATTGCCGCACGTAAACAACATAACCATAGACACTGAGCCAGGTCCTTAATTTTCGCCCTTCCACCGTGATACTCCGATCGGAGCATGCTCATGTTGACCCCCGCCAGTTATCTGAAACATAAACACATCAATGACAGACAAGATTGTGACGCAACAGATACACAAGGGTATTAACACAATCAATTATCAATAATCCTTTAATTCTACGCGGCGCAAATGTACTTTGAGCAGACTTAACACAAGTGACAGTGGCTCTTAAGATTTGATTACACAACTTCTAAAACAACAAAATAATAAAATAGAAAAAGAATTAGGGAAAATATTTCGGCCCGCTTCTGAACGCCAAGCAGAAACTTACGCACTACTTGGTATGCATTAAACAGGGCTTCATGTCTGTTGGTTGAGCGTCACTGCCGGCCGGGTTGGCGGAGCGGTTCTAGGCGCTACAGTCTGGAACCGCGCGACCGCTACGGTCGCAGGTTAGAATCCTGCCTTGGGCACGGATGTGTGTTATGTCCTTAGGTTAGTTAGGTTTAAGTAGTTCTAAGTTCTAGGGGACAGATGACCTCAGAAGTTAAGTCCCATAGTTCTCAGAGCCATTTGAACCATTTGTGCGCCACTAGCACTCCCGTAAATGCCGTCAACATATTAGGTAGCAAGATCAAAGGTAACAAACAGCCAAGATAGTTTTCAGTGCACAGGGGTGTTCAGTTATCACGAACAGAACCCACCGATGAACACTTTGACGACTCCGGTTCACTGAATTTGAACCACATGCAAGAGACACGAAGGAAAGGTGTCCTTCGCTTATCCAAGAAACCCCAGTCACCGTCGGCAGCGGATATGCATTACAACGCCACACGTGACTGTCGCTGATACAGTGTAAGTAGGCTGTTTAGGTTCTTATATGTAGGCTGTTTAGGTTCTTATATTGGTAACGCCGCCGCCACGTAGCGCTCTCTGTATGAAAATCACTGGCTGTGCTGTGTGCAGTCTATGGCTAGTTTGCATTGTTGTCTGCCATTTTAGTGTTGGGCAGCTGGATGTGAACAGCGCGTAGCGTTGCGCAGTTGGAGGTGAGCCGCCAGCAGTGGTGGATGTGGAAAATGAGATGGCGGATTTTTGAGTACAGAATGGATGTCATGAACTGATATATATATATTGTGACTATTAAGGTAAATACAGTGTTTGTTCTCTATTAAAATCTTTCATTTGCTAACTATGCCTATCAGTAGTTAGTTGTTGTTGTTGTTGGGGTTGTTTTTGAGGAAGGAAACCAGACAGCGAGGTCATCAGTCTTATCGGATTAGGGAAGGAAGACGGCCGTGCCTTTTCAGAGGAACCATCCTGGCATTTGCCTGGAGTGATTTAGGGAAATCACGGAAAACCTAAATCAGGATGGCCGTACGCGGGATTGAACCGTCGTCCTCCCGAATGTGAGTCCAGTGTCTAACCGATGCGCCACCTCGCTCGGTCAGTAGTTAGTGCCTTCAGTAGTTTGAATCTTTTATTTAGCTGGCACTAGTGGCGCTCGCTGTATTGCAGTAGTTCGAGTAACGAAGATTTTTGGTGAGGTAAGTGATTTGTGAAACGTTTAGGTTAATGTTAGTCAGGGCCATTCCTTCGTAGGGATTCCTGAAAGTCAGATTGCGTTGCGCTAAAAATATTGTGTGTCAGTTTAAGCACAGTCTTATATAATTTTTCTAAGGGGACGTTTCATATGTCGACCCTTAGCCTAGGATACCTCACTGGAATCTTCTGATTTTTTCTTGTAGTTTGTGTAATAAGTGTAGATTTTGTTTATTGCTAGCGCGTAAATGTAGAGAGAATCTCCTTTGTAGTTGCAGTCCTTCATTGTTGTACAGTAAAACAGGTGTGGCACGCATGTAAATTTGCTCCAAGTATTTCGCAGCTGCGCTTGCAATTAACTAGATATTATTTTCAGTGCTATGTTAATGTGTTCTCTTATTTTTGCTCTTCAAATTGTGCTTTTCTGTGTTGTCGTGTGAAATATTGTGACAATAATGGCGTGTGAAAAACGTAATACTAGGCTCCAAAGTAAACTGAGAAATAACAGTGAAGACGAAAGCAGTGTGTTAACGCCACCATGTAATGAATTAACAAATATTCAAAATAGTAATTTGGTAAATGTGCATAGGGAAATGGAGCGGGCGTCAAATAATGGTGTAGGCAGTGAAACAATTAGTGAACAGGGAAGCATTATCGATCGATCGGTCGGCAACAGCTCGCCTCAGGAATCGGAAATGACAGAACACAATATTGCAAATACTGTAGACTTAGGTTTTGGGTTCTCACCGTTTTCTCAAATGAGTCAAGACACATTTTCCGCTTGTCAAAATGTGAATGTTGCCGGTGCAAATTCACTGCCGAAAAGCACTGAGGAACATGTTTCAGACACCAGTGCATTGTTATTACAATTAATGCAACAAATGGGACAAAATCTTCAAAAGTTAGACACAATGGAACAAAATCTTCAAAAGTTAGACACAATGGAACAAAATCTTCAAAAGTTAGACACAATATTTTTAGCGCAACGCAATCTGACTTTCAGAAATCCCTACAAAGGAATGGCCCTGACTAACATTAACCTATACGTTTCACAAATCACTTACCTCACCAAAAATCTTCGTTACTCGAACTACTGCAATACAGCGAGCGCCACTACTGCCAGCTAAATAAAAGATTCAAACTACTGAAGGCACTAACTACTGATAGGCATAGTTAGCAAATGAAAGATTTTAATAGAGAACAAACACTGTATTTACCTTAATAGTCACAATATATATATATATCAGTTCATGACATCCATTCTGTACTCAAAAATCCGCCATCTCATTTCCCACATCCACCACTGCTGGCGGCTCACCTCCAACTGCGCAACGCTACGCGCTGTTCACGTCCAGCTGCCCAACACTAGAATGGAAGACAACAATGCAAACTAGCCACAGACTGCACACAGCACAGCCAGTGATTTTCATACAGAGAGCGCTACGTGGCGGCGGCGTTACCAATATAAGAACCTAAACAGCCTACATATAAGAACCTAAACAGCCTACTTACAACAGCTGATACGCGAAATGACACCTTAGAGAGCGCGCGCGCCTCTGTTAAACAGCCATCCGCCAAAGATACGAAGCCAAGTAGGCATCGACAATCGACTCAGACGATCGTGATGAGAATCGATGGACAGTGGCGCCAGGGGCGCACTAGCTAAGATAACTGAAATGGATTCTACTATGAGATCTAATGGGAAAATTTTGAACACGAACGAGGAGCTTTTAGCCGTGGGTGAAGCGAGCGCTGTGCTCTGAGAGACTGAAAATAACAATAACACTGATTTCGGAAGCTGCAGGGTAAACGAATTGCTGCCCCACGTAAGCGGGAGCCTGAGCCCTGATATAGGCAATAGTGTAAAAGTGTGACTGCTTTACAGCGGAGGCGAACAACCAAGAGAATTTTGTCACATTCGTCAATGAGAATGTGGGTGTGGAACGGAAAATATCCGGTCAGTATGTGGATGAACATAATAGTCGCGTTAATCTGGCAGAAATTGTATAAGCAGAATAGAACCCTTGCTACAGGACAACATGCTCAAGAAAAGAAAGCTTGACGAGACTAGTGCCGTTGGATGGTCTACGCATCAAGAAAACAATGCTTCAAATGGCTCTGAGCACTATGGAATTTAACATCTGAGGTCATCAGTCCCCTAGACTTAGAACTACTTAAACCTAACTTACCTAAGGACATCACACTCATCCATGCCTGAAGCAGGATTCGAACCTGCGACCGTAGCAGCATCGCTGTTCCGGACTGAAGCGCATAGAACCGCTCGGCCACAGCGGCCGGCTACGCATCAAGAAATGACCAACGTAAGTGAGGGGTTAGTGCGTTCTCTAAAACTAAAGACAAGACCGATGCGAATGTTGATAGGGTTCAAGAGAAACAACGGGAGTTCTCAGAATACCTTGTGGGCCGCAAGTCAGCAATCGCAAATAAACTGGCAACGAGATCGCAGTTAGCGAGTACTGACTGCAGTAGGATTAGAGAAGTTTTTACGGACGTTTATGGGGAACGACAAGGGACTGTCGAATGTATCCTGGCAGTGGCGAAGCCGAACGGACAATGTATAGCGTGCATGAAACACCAGACGAGCGTTGTAACACTGCGATAGGCAGAGCAGCTGACGGACGAAGTTCGTGAAAACTCTGCAGTAATCTTCGAAGTGTCGAAGGATTCTCAGCCCGTAAGTGTGGACAGTGCGTGTGAGCTTGTTATTACGGAAAGGCGGGACTCCGCAGTTGCTCAGAATGAGGTTAAGGCAGGCGAGATGGTCATTCACGCAAAAGAGCGTAACGGGGGTGGAAAATAAAGTGCGAGAGGAACCTTCGCCGGAGGAGGCGTGCATGCAGACGGCTGGGAAGCCGGACAGACAAAGTGTGGCCACTGTGAAACATCGAAAATGTGTTACGACACTACAGAAAGAAGTGGCGCTGACGCACGAAATCCGAATCGGTTACACGGAAATCTTCGTTGCTATGAGTCTGCCCCCAGACGGCTACAACAACTTGCGAAAGATGCAACCTTGGACGGCCTGAAGCCACATATTCGAGTTTGGGCTCCACCCATGTTTGATATCAAAACATTCTCCTGACTTGTACGCTGTGTTGCGATGTCCAGAAAAACCCGACAAGCGATGGGGAGCGGAAATACACTCCTGGAAATGGAAAAAAGAACACATTGACACCGGTGTGTCAGACCCACCATACTTGCTCCGGACACTGCGAGAGGACTGTACAAGCAATGATCACACGCACGGCACAGCGGACACACCAGGAACCGCGGTGTTGGCCGTCGAATGGCGCTAGCTGCGCAGCATTTGTGCACCGCCGCCGTCAGTGTCAGCCAGTTTGCCGTGGCATACGGAGCTCCATCGCAGTCTTTAACACTGGTAGCATGCCGCGACAGCGTGGACGTGAACCGTATGTGCAGTTGACGGACTTTGAGCGAGGGCGTATAGTGGGCATGCGGGAGGCCGGGTGGACGTACCGCCGAATTGCTCAACACGTGGGGCGTGAGGTCTCCACAGTACATCGATGTTGTCGCCAGTGGTCGGCGGAAGGTGCACGTGCCCGTCGACCTGGGACCGGACCGCAGCGACGCACGGATGCACGCCAAGACCGTAGGATCCTACGCAGTGCCGTAGGGGACCGCACCGCCACTTCCCAGCAAATTAGGGACACTGTTGCTCCTGGGGTATCGGCGAGGACCATTCGCAACCGTCTCCATGAAGCTGGGCTACGGTACCGCACACCGTTAGGCCGTCTTCCGCTCACGCCCCAACATCGTGCAGCCCGCCTCCAGTGGTGTCGCGACAGGCGTGAATGGAGGGACGAATGGAGACGTGTCGTCTTCAGCGATGAGAGTCGCTTCTGCCTTGGTGCCAATGATGGTCGTATGCGTGTTTGGCTCCGTGCAGGTGAGCGCCACAATCAGGACTGCATACGACCGAGGCACACAGGGCCAACACCCGGCATCATGGTGTGGCGAGCGATCTCCTACACTGGCCGTACACCACTGGTGATCGTCGAGGGGACACTGAATAGTGCACGGTACATCCAAACCGTCATCGAACCCATCGTTCTACCATTCCTAGACCGGCAAGGGAACTTGCTGTTCCAACAGGACAATGCACGTCCGCATGTATCCCGTGCCACCCAACGTGCTCTAGAAGGTGTAAGTCAACTACCCTGGCCAGCAAGATCTCCGGATCTGTCCCCCATTGAGCATGTTTGGGACTGGATGAAGCGTCGTCTCACGCGGTCTGCACGTCCAGCACGAACGCTGGTCCAACTGAGGCGCCAGGTGGAAATGGCATGGCAAGCCGTTCCACAGGACTACATCCAGCATCTCTACGATCGTCTCCATGGGAGAATAGCAGCCTGCATTGCTGCGAAAGGTGGATATACACTGTACTAGTGCCGACATTGTGCATGCTCTGTTGCCTGTGTCTATGTGCCTGTGGTTCTGTCAGTGTGATCATGTGATGTATCTGACCCAAGGAATGTGTCAATAAAGTTTCCCCTTCCTGGGACAATGAATTCACGGTGTTCTTATTTCAATTTTCAGGAGTGTACAAAGCATCGAGATCGTGAAAGATGCGTAGACGCTGTTCCTGCAAGAACGACCGCTGCCGTCATAAGATGGCGTCATATCCAAGGTGTGAAAGGTTCAGAAATAGGAGAAACAAACTTGACACTAAGTAGATAGTCAGGCATAGGCTCTGTGACTAAGATGATGACATGAACACAGAACTGACTAGTTGGTGACGATAATTTAGAGAGTGAAAGGTGTGCTGTAAGCTGTCGCCAGCACACCGGTCAGTAAAGACGTAGCAAGAAGACCGATAGTAGGCGCTGGATCAAGCACGCTACTAGGAGAGAAGCCGAAGACAGACTCACAAGCAACAGACCGCCAACGCCCTCTCGACCGCAAGTACTTAGATCGCCGTTGCTGACTGGAGGGCTCAGTCTCTCAGTCACCAGCTCTGTCATTAGCTCAGTCACTCAGTCTGTGACGGATTAATTCACTGTCACTCGCATTCTAGTTTGGCATGTGTCAGTACATTGCGACCAGATTAGTGAACATAGCAGGACTTGTACTTTACCCATAGCGATACTATGTAATAGCTAGTATACCGATTTTTTCTGCAGGAGGACTATCACAGAAGAGCTGGTACCACAACACATGGACTCTGTTAAAGATAATTAGCTTCCTGTTCATATAAATAAAGAACCCTGTTAATACATGTCTGCAGCTGTGTTCTAGGGAGAGGATACTGGCCGCCAAACAACGTCCTCTCCCTTGATTCTTATGGTGTAAGACCCTACAGTGGCGATGAAGACGCTACAGAAGCTGGAGATATGACGTAAATATGTGTGGTTTTCTAATTTTTTTGTCTTGCTGCAGGTAGATGTTTCAAAGCCCAGAAACAGGTGCATGAAGGTAAGGAGCATGTATGGACAGAGACGTGTTTTCTAGATGGTAGGCAGTAGAGGTAGGTTTCTTTCCTGTTAAGTATTCGTTCAAATGGCTCTGAGCACTGTGGGACTTAACATCTGAGGTCATCAGTCCCCTAGAACTTAGAACTACTTAAGCCGAACTAACCTAAGGATATCAGATACATCCATGCCCGAGGCAGGATTCGGACCTGCGACCGTAGTGGTCGCGCGGTTCCAGACTGAAGCGCCTAGAACCGCTCGGACACACCGGCCGGCAAGTGTTCGTTTCTGGTAATATGTTTGCTGTGACAGAGGTGGAGATTTGTACAAAAACAGACAAATGCTATCAGAGAGTGAGGATGGTGCTCAATACTGTTAGTATGCTTGTACGGGGTGTTCAAAAGTCTCTCCGCAGTGCCGTATGATTGTTATCCACGCGTGCCGTATGCCGCAGTGAATATACTGAAATGATACTCAGTGAAATACAAGTTATTAATTTATTGAATATTCATTTTTACTTACAAATCTTCACATTAAATGTTGGAAGTGTCCCCCCTGTTGTTGAATACACAATGGATTTACAGTACTCCACATACGAGAATTTTGCGAGTTCATGTACCTGGATAAATGAAACCACGCCTCATCAGTGAAAAACGTTTCATTAAGAATATCCCTTCCATTTTGTTGGACGTAATTTTTGAACCATTGCCAATAATGCTGTCTCTTGCCATGATCAGTATTTTTCAGTTCTTGCACGACTGCCACTTTGTATGGGAAAAGCTCTAATTTTTTCCTTACAGCTGCGTGAGCCGTTCCGACACTAACATCGATTTCCTGGGCGAGTTTTCTTACTGACTTGTTCGGACTCATGGACATTTTATCGGAAATATCGAGTAGTTTATCCTAAGACAAAACGCTAGGACGACCACTTCTCGGTGCATCTGTCACTGAACCCGTACTTCGAAATTTGTTAATCAAATCTCGCACAGTATCGCGATGTGGGAGTGTTGTCTCCGAGAAAACTGAATTGAATGTTCGACGAAACTAAAACTACGTATTTACCGCCAACTTTGAACACTTGTTCGACTAAAAACACACGTTCTTCAATGGTTACTATTTAAATAGTGACAAAAACGAAACAAACAAACAAAGGAACTAAAATTATACGTTCACGTCAACACGAAACGACACGCACCAACGATATTACTGACGCTGGCTGAGATAAACGAAACAGTGGAATGTTGGGAGAGTCCTCTTGTAGGGAAGTAACCCAGGCAGGCGAACAATCATACGGCACACCCGTATGAAGCTAACAATCATACGGCACTGTGAAGAGACTTTTTGAACACCCCGTAGTAAATGTGCGTTAGAATAGCTGCGTTTTGAGACACAGAGCGTACAAATGTTTATTGAAGGTAAGAAAATATAGTGGTTCGAGTCACAAATTGTTCAAAGGAAAGGAACAATTGCGAATTAGATTTGATGCAAATACTGTTCCCAGTGACATTTAATTACAATGAAAAGTGGTTTCCCCAAACTGTAGTGATGCGCTGCAAGATGAAATTCTGTTTGTCGTTGGATTAAGTGGTAGAGCGTGTGGCTGGGTATTCCCTTCAACGAAGAGGAAGAACAGTGTGACATTGGTTGATTTATTCCGTATCAAGGCATAGTAGGAGACTTAATGATGATGATCTGTGGGTTCCCACTAATGGAGACTGCCAGAGAGAGATGCTCTTCTACACTCATGCTCATAAATTAAGGATAATGCTGATACACGGCGAAACAGCGCTCTGGTGGGCGGTTTGCTGGTTTAAATCACCTCGGGGTATGGCTCAAATGGCTCTGAGCACTATGGGACTCAACTGCTGTGGTCATAAGACCCCTAGAACTTAGAACTACTTAAACCTAACTAACCTAAGCACAGCACACAACACCCAGCCATCACGAGGCAGAGAAAATCCCTGACCCCGCCGGGAATCGAACCCGGGAACCCGGGCGTGGGAAGCGAGAACGCTACCGCACGACCACGAGATGCGGGCTCACCTCGGGGTATGACCATGCCGCAAATTTGACCTGCGGTCATCGCACGTTGGCGCTGGCAGCAGTCCACATACAAAGAGGTGTGTTGGTGCATGACAGACTACGGTGCAGCGAGTAAGTGTGAAGACGTTTTCAGACGTGCTAATGGTGGCTGCGTGATGAAAATGGCTCAAAGAACACATATTGATGACGTTATGAGCGGTAGAATACTAGGGCAACTGGAGGCTGGTCAAACACAACATGTCGCAGCACGGGCTCTCTGTGTGCCACAAAGTATGACCTCAAGATTACGGCAACGATTCCAGCAGACAGGAAACGTGTCCAGACGCTGCGGTACTGGACGTCCACAGTGTACAACACCACAAGAAGACCGTTATCTCACCATCAGTGCCCACAGATGACCACGGAGTACTAAAAGTAACCTTGCTTGGGACCTTACCGCAGCCACTGGAACAGTTGTCTCCAGACACACAGTCTACAGATGACTGAACAGACATGGTTTATTCGCCCAGAGAACTGCAAGGTGCATTCCACTGACCCCTGGTCACAGGAGAGCCCGTAAAGCCTGGTGTCAAGCACACAGTACATGATCATTGGAACAGTGGTCGCAGGTTATGTTTATGGACGATCCAGGTATAGGCTGAACAGTGATTCGCGCCAGGTTTTCATATGGCGTGAACTAGGAACCGGATACCAAGCCCTTTTGTCCTTGAAAGGGACGTGTATAGATGGTTCAAATGGCTCTGAGCACTATGGGACTTAACATCTATGGTCATCAGTCCCCTAGAACTTAGAACTACTTAAACCTAACTAACCTAAAGACAGCACACAACACCCAGCCATCACGAGGCAGAGAAAATCCCTGACCCCGCCGGGAATCGAACCCGGGAACCCGGGCGTGGGAAGCGAGAACGCTACCGCACGACCACGAGATGCGGGCTGGACGTGTATAGAGGTCGTGGTTTGATGGTGTGGGGTGGGATTATGATTGGTGCACGTACACCCCTGCATGTCTTCTACAAACAGGTCATGTCTAGCGGGACGTCGTTTTGCACCAGTATGTCCGCCATTTCAGGGGTGCAGTGGGTCCCACCTTCCTCCTGATGGATAATAACGCACAGCCCTACCGAGCTGTCATCGTGGAAGAGTACCTTGAAACAGAATATACCAGGCGAATGGAGTGGCCTGCCTGTTCTGCAGACCTAAACACCATCGAGAACGTCTGGGATGCTCTCGGTCGACGTATCGCTGCACGTCTTCAAACCCCTAGGACACTTCAGGAGCTCCGACAGAAACTGGTACAAGAATGGGAGGCTGTACCCCAGCAGTTGCTCGACCACCTGATCCAGAGTATGCCAACCCGTCGTGCGGCCTGTGTACGGGTGCGTGGTGATCATGTCCCATATTGATGTCCGGGTACATGCGCAGGAAACAGTGGCGTTTGTAGCACATGTGTTTCGGGACAGTTTTCTCAACTTATCACCAATACCGTGGGTTTAAAAATATGTATCGTGTGTGTTCCCTATGTGCCTATGCTATTAGCGCCAGTTTGTGTAGTGCCACGTTGTGTGGCACCACATTCTGCAATTATCCTTAATATATGATCATGAGTGTAGTTACGGTGAGGGGTTGAGTGGCGAGTGTAGAAGTTTGGCTGTCCGAAATATTTTGTCAGAATCTGTCAGATCTGTGTCGTGTGTGCTCTCTATGTGCCTATGCTATTAGCGTGTGTGGCACCACATTCTGCAATTATCCTTTTTATGAGCGTGAGTGTAGTAGTTCGCGATTGGGCAATAGTAGTGTTGTGTCGGCTACTGTGAGAGTCAGTAAGGACACAAACAATGAAGAATAGAAGTTACGATGGCCGGTGGCAGAAATCCAAAATCGTCTGTACACAACACTTTCTAATTAGCAGGAAAGTTTGTTTCTAAAAAGAAAATAAACATAACTTCTTGTGCCTGTGCCTCATGTGCAATTGCGTTGGCACACTATTACTACTTGCAGAACGCAGACTACATATCGTCTTTCTAATACTCAGTAATCCTACTCTTGAGGTCTGTGACCGATCTGGTCCGACCAACGATGGCCGGCTGGTTAAATCAGCGCCGGCAGGGGGCACTGAACTCTGTCTTCCTGGAGGTGTGGCGCTGCCCGCTCTCTCCATTGGCGCGCGGGCCAGTGCCTTTTTGATATCGTTTCGCGGCGCTGCGCTGGTCAGTGTGTAGTCGATGCTTTAGGACTGCACAAGTAGTGCGGAAGTTCATTTTGGGCTTCGCCTTGCCTCACAAAGCGATATTGAAGTATTTCATTAATATCGAGGGCCCTAAAATTCTCGATATGTTGTAGAGGTTATTTGAGATTATTTTGTGGAAGTATTTAGCGGAGAGGCTATTTACGATGATTTTGAGGATGTAATTTGCTGAGATGTTGCTGAAACTTGTTTCGCTCCAGTTGGTTGAGGATGATTTCATAGATTGCTTATAAGCATAGTTAATCTATTAAGCACAGTAAATGTATTAAGGGCAAAACACCCCACTTGGCAATGAAACTCCATAAAGATTCAAATGCCGACCGAAATGGCCGAGCGGTTCTAGGCGCTGCAATCTGGAACCGCTAGACCGCTATGGTCGCAGGTTTGAATCCTGCCTCGGGCATGGATGTGTGTGATGTCCTTAGGTTAGTTAGGTTTAACTCGTTCTAAGTTCTAGGGGACTAATGACCTCAGAAGTTGAGTCCCATAGTGCTCAGAGCCATTTGAACCCAAGATTCAAATCTTTTACTTCAGCTACAGTGATGTATGGGTAAGGCCAAAGTACGTTATTGATAAACAGCTGATGACTGGAGAAAGAGGTGGAACAAGGCACTGGAGTTTGTCGAGGTAATGACAACTGTTTCGAAAGATACTGTGTATAGCGCTTCAGCAAAAGACAATTCAGCGTACTTTTTTGTACTGCCTGGCATCGGGTTCCCCTAAATGGCATGCAGCACCGCATAACAGCCACGCTATGAGGGAAACAAACCAACAGCCAAACAGGCGTAGACATCAGGTAAACACGCCGAAGAGTCCAGTCGATTAATAGGAACCTTTCCTTGCAGAGGTCGCCACGACATATCCGGCCACGGATTCCTACGCCGAGTTTCCGGGCTTCTATTGGCTCCAGCTCACTATATGGGCCCGGCCGGTCGAAGGCAGACCAGTCTTTGTCCTCTGCTAATGGCAACCGCTGTAGCAGAGTCTCCGAGAAGATACCACCAAAGCTGCTGTACTGCACCGCCGATCGAAGTACCAGCCGACCGAGTGGAACCACATCTCCGGCTAGATCGACGGACGTCTACATCTATTGTACAGCCAGCTATTGTATTGTGGAAGAAATTATGTTCAATAAACTGTTGGAGAATACAATTTTAGTTTTACAATTCAGATTCATGGCCACTTATTTCCCTATTGCAGTAGCGAATTGAGTGTACATTACGGATCCTGTGATAAGATCTTCCTTATTTTCAAAGTGCGGTGTGTTGTATGATGGATTGTGTGTCTGAGATAGAGTGACACTTTTTCTACTGGTGTGACGAAAGCTTCAGTGGACTTGAGATGCTGATGCTTTGACAGCAACGTTTCGTTCGTTCTAGCTTTTGTTTGGATAGTTCATGGCTGTGTGTGGATTTCTATGTTGAAGTTTGGAAGTCCACTGAGAGGGTTTACTTTTGGTGACCATTCTGTGTTTGGCCTGTACTGTTACGTGTCCATCTTGTACTGGTCACGGCCATTGTTTTACTCTCTAGCTTACTCTTACGTTCTCGGGAACTTCTTTCTCTCTTGTTACGCTGTGTATAAGTTACATACTAATAAACAAGTTATGCAATGTATATTTTGATTGTGGGTAAATAGGCTGTGTTTACAGAGTCTGGATGATGTATCTGACGTTACTTGTAGCCGGTATGCTAGAGACGCCTTTATAACAGAGTCGGTCAATGACACGCAAATTTCTGAAGCGCAGATTTTTTCTCAAGGTATCTGCTGTGCCTTTTTGCTTATGCGTGTTGTACACCTAAACATCGTGATCACTGGAACGCTGCGCATTGGTATATTACCAACCCACCGACAATGTGAGGACGTTACAGAGCGTGTGACCAATGCACGTAACGCAGTCCGAAGGACGGCGGGTGTATTTGAAAGATTGCGTGATCTCGGCTAATACGGTCCATATCTCAACTTTTTTTTCTGTACGTAGCATCACAGAATTTTTTTGTTCTAGTTTTGACCAATACTACCTCTTGAGTTGTTGTTGTTATTGTGTTCTTCAGCCGAAAGACTGGTTTGATGCAGCTCTCCATCTCCTATATCCTGTGCAAGCCTCTTCATCTCCGAGTAACTACTGCAACTTACATCTTTCTGTATCTGCTTAGTGTATTCATCTCTTGGCCTCGCCGTACGATTTTTACCCTCCACACTTCCCTCCAATACTAAATTGATGATACTTTGATGCCTCAGAACGTGTCCTACTACCGATCCCTTCTTCTAGTCAAGTTGTGCCACAAATTCCTCTTTAATTCTGTTCATTAACTCCTCCTTAGTTACGTGATTTACCCATCTAATCTTCAGCATTCTTCTGTAGGATCACATTTGAAAAGCTGCTAATCTCTTCTTGTCTAAACCGTTCATCGTCCATGTTTCACTTCCTTCGTAGCTACAGTCCATACAAATACTTTCACAAAAGACTTCCTGACACTTAAATCTATACTCGATGATAGCAAATTTCTCTTCCTCAGAAACGCCTTTCTTCCCATTGCCAGTTTACATTTTATATCCTCTCTACTTCGACCATCATTAGTTATTTTGCTACCCAAATAACAAAACACATCTATTTCTTTAAGTGTCTCATTTCCTAGTCTAGTTCCCCAGCATCACTTGATTTAGTTCGACTACATTTCACTACCCTCGTTTCGCTTTTGTTTATATTCATCTTATATCCTCCTTTCAAGACACTGTCCATTCCGTTCAACTAGAGACACTGTCAATTCCGCTCAACTGTTCTTTGCTGTCTCATCGAATTACAATGTCATCGGCAAGCCTCAGGGTTCTTCTCCCACGATTTTAATTCCTACTTCAAATTTTTCTTTTGTTTCCTTTACTGCTTGCTCAATATACAGATTGAATAAAATAGCCGCGCGGAGTGGCCGCGCGGTTTGAGGCGCCATGTCACGGACTGCGGGGCCACTCCCACCGTAGGTTCGAGTCCGCCCTCGGGTATGGGTGTGTGTGTTGTTCTTAGCATAAGTTACATTAAGTAGTGTGTAGGTCTAGGGACCGATGACCTCAGCAGTTTGGTCCCTTAAGAATTCACACATTTGAATAACATCGGGGACAGGCTACAACTCTGTCTCACTCACTTCTCAAGCACTGGTTCCCTTCCGGGCCCCTCGACTCTTATAACTGCTATCTGGTTTCTGTACACATGTAAATAGCCTTTCGTTCCTTGTATTTTTTTTCCTGTCACCTTCAGAATTTGAAAGAGTGTATTACAGTCAACACCGTCAACACCGTCAAAAGTCTTCTCTAAGTCTACAAATGCTTTCCTTAACCTAGCTGCAAAAAGGTGGGAACTTAAGGAGATGGGACCTGGATCAACTGAAAGAACCAGAGGTTGTACAGAGTTTCAGGGAGAGCATAAGGGAACAATTGACAGGAATGTGGGAAAGAAATACAGTAGATGACGAATGGGTAGTTTTGAGGGATGAAGTAGTGAAGGCAGCAGAGGATCAAGTAGGTAAAAAGACGACGGCTAGTAGAAATCCTTGGGTAACAGAAGAAATATTCAATTTAATTGATGAAAGGAGAAAATATAAAAATGCAGTAAATGAAGCAGGCAAAAAGGAATACAAACGTCTCAAAAATGAGATCGACAGGAAGTGCAAAATGGCTAAGCAGGCATGGCTAGAGGACGAATGTAGGGATGTAGAGGCTTATCTCACTAGGGGTAAGATAGATACTGCCTACAGGAAAGTTAAAGTGACCTTTGGAGATAAGAGAACCACTTGCATGAATATCAAGAGCTCAGGTGGAAACCCAGTTCTAAGCAAAGAAGGGAAAGCAGAAAGGTGGAAGGAGTATATAGAGGGTCTATACAAGGCCGATGTACTTGAGGACAATATTATGGAAATGGAAGAGGATGTAAATGAAGATGAAATGGGAGATACGATACTGCGTGAAGAGTTTGACAGAGCACTGAAAGACCTGAGTCGAAACAAGGCCCCCGGAGTGGACAACATTCCATTGGAACTACTGACGGCCTTGGGAGAGCCACTCCTGACAAAACTCTACCATCTGGTGAGCAAGATATATGAAACAGGCGAAATACCCTCAAACTTCAAGAAGAATATAATAATTCCAGTCCCAAAGAAAGCAGTTGTTGACAGATGTGAAAATTAGCGAACAGTCACTTTGATAAGCCACAGCAGAAAATACTAACACGAATTCTTTACAGACGAATGGAAAAAACTAGTAGAAGCCGACCTCGGGGAAGATCAGTTTGGATTCCGTAGAAATACTGGAACACGTGAGGCAATACTGACCTTACGACTTATCTTAGAAGAAAGATTAAGGAAAGGCAAACCTACGTTTCTAGCATTTGTGGACTTCGAGAAAGCTTTTGACAATGTTGACTGGAATACTCTCTTTCAAATTCTAAAGGTGGCAGAGGTAAAATACAGGGAGCGAAAGGCTATTTACAATTTGTACAGAAACAAGATGGCAGTTATAAGAGTCGAGGGACATGAAAGGGAAGCAGTTGTTGGGAAGGGAGTAAGACAGGATTGTAGGCTCTCCCCGATGTTATTCAATCTGTATATTGAGCAACCAGTAAAGGAAACAAAAGAAAAATTCTGAGTAGGTATTAAAATCCATGGAGAAGAAATAAGAACTTTGAGGTTCGCCGATGACATTGTAATTCTGTCAGAGACAGCAAAGGACTTGGAAGAGCAGGAATGGATTGCGTCTTGAAAGGAGGATATAAGATGAACATCAACAAAAGCAAAACGAGGATAATGGAATGTAGTCGAATTAGGTCGGCTGATGCTGAGGGAATTAGATTAGGAAATGAGACACTTAGAGTAGTAAAGGAGTTTTGCTATTTGGAGAGAAAAATAACTGATGATGGTCGAAGTAGAGAGGACATAAAATGTAGACCGGCAATGGCAAGGAAAGCGCTTCTGAAGAACAGAAATTTGGTAACATCGAGTATAGATTTAAGTTTCAGGAAGTCTTTTCTGAAAGTATTTGTATGGAGTGTAGCCATGTATGGAAGTGAAACATGGACGATAAATAGTTTGGACAAGAAGAGAATAGAACCTTTCGAAATGTGGTGCTACAGAAGAATGCTGAAGATTAGATGGGTAGATCACATGACTAATGAGGAAGTATTGAATAGGATTGGGGAGAAGAGAAGTTTGTGGCACAACTTGACCAGAAGAAGGGATCGGTTGGTAGGACATGTTCTGAGGCATCAAGGGATCACCAATTTAGTATTGGTGGGCAGCGTGGAGGGTAAAAATCGTAGAGGAAGACCAAGAGATGAATACACTAAGCAGATTCAGAAGGATGTAGGTTGCAGTAGGTACTGGGAGATGAAGAAGCTTGCACAGGATAGAGTAGCATGGAGAGCTGCATCAAACCAGTCTCAGGACTGAAGGCCACAACAACAACAACCTAGCTTCTAACATACGTCGTAGTGTCAGTATTGCCTAGCGTGTTCCAAAAGTTCTACAGAATCCAAACTGATCTTTCTCCAAGTTGCCTTCTACCAATTTTTCCATTCGTCTGCAAAGAATGCGTGTTAGTATTTTTCAACTGTGACTTATTAAGCTTATTGTTCGGTAATTCTCCCAGCTGTCAGCACCTGCTTTCTTTGGAATTGGAAGCATTATATTCTTCTGGAAGTCTGAGGGTATTTCGCCTGCCTCATACCTCCCGGGTAGTGGCACTTTATATTTAAACATCTTGTATATGTTAGACTGTAGTTGTATACATGCTGCCATTTGTCGCAAGCCATCAGGGGCTTTTGGAGTATCCATGTAGATGTAGAAGTAAGAATATGGCACTTCTTTATTTTTTTTTTAATTTTTAAACACACCATATGCATAACTTCTTTGACGGCCGCGGTGGTCTAGCGGTTCTGGCGCTGCAGTCCGGAACCACGGGACTGCTACGGTCGCAGGTTCGAATCCTGCCTCGGGCATGGGTGTGTGTGATGTCCTTAGGTTAGTTAGGTTTAAGCAGTTCTAAGTTCTAGGGGACTTATGACCTAAGATGTTGAGTCCCATAGTGCTCAGAGCCATTTGAACCATAACTTCTTTGTTTTACCCCGACGCTCAGCGGTTTCCGTATATCCTCTGTCTCCAGTCCTTATCTTGTGACGCTGTCAAAATTTCGGAGGGTCAGAAGATGTTGAGGCATATCTTTGTTTCATTCATGAAATTTGTAAGTATGTATCTTTTCTAGTGACGGAAAAAGAGACGTGACATATGCGGCCGGCTCCCTCAGGCGCGCTCTTATCGAACCGCAGTCGTAACGCACTCTTCGGCCGTTGACGTCACGCGGTGGACTGGGTGCCCCGAACTGTCGCCAGCGACGCAGCCGGTATTTCTGGCGACAGCTGCGGAGGTCTGGCGCGTCACGTAAACCCGCGTGACGCCGGTGAGTGTACCAGCAGGGCTTCCGCTTGCATAACGCGCCTGGGGGCCCGGTTTAAAAATACGGCGCGCGTCGCCCCGTGGGCGATTACGCAGCTGGGCGGTCAGAATGGGCGGCAAGCGATGAATGGGCGGCGCGACCGGGCGGCGGGCCGGCGAGGTGCCGCACAGTGGTTGCTCGCTGCGGACTCCCGCTTTGCTTCCGGAAGGCATTCGTTACGGATCCGCACTGTCGTCCCGCGAACGAAATACGAGCTCACCGAGTGATTGGGAACACCATTGTAGATGGTGTAACGGAACATATTAAAGGCTTTACTGTACCGAAGTATGCGATACCCTCCAAATTCAACCAGTTTAACGAGTATTTATGAGTATAGAAAAGTTATTGTGCATGTTAACAATGATTGCATAACTTGTCTCCATAAACAGTCAACCCATTAAATTATACTGAGTAACTGACCCACACAAAAGATTATATCACTTGATCACTGATACAGCAAATGTCATCATGTAAAAGCACTAAGTTCATCTTAAATAATTAATATTAAGTACGAAAAATGGTGGCCAACTTAGGTATTTTGGATCTCCTTAAATAAAAATCACCCAGTGAAACCTATTTGTTCACCAGGAGCGTTTTCACTCAGTATTCACGAAATCAATCCTATTTTAGACGAAAACCAATGTAATTCTTAATAATTCATGTTATTTACTTATTTATGCAAATTAGAGAAGTCAATTGACAAACTTCTAAAAAACGGCCTTTTTGTAACAAAGAATTATTCTGTCAAGTCAACAAATCTGTCTGTCATTTTAATAACATGTTAAATTATGTCACTCGATGCAAATTAATAACTTTTCTGCACAAATTATGATAACAGATGTACATGTGACTTATAAACTATATCTCTTTTTAGTAGTTCTTTGACAATGTTATAAATACAGCAACAAGAAGGGTCGAGGAGGCAGTCGGAATGTCACTTTGGTAAAGTGTGTTTGTGTGTTATTGTTTGAGGTGGATAAACAATGCAAAGAACATGTAACGGAAGTACTACTTTGTCTTGAGTCATGGTCTTTGGTGGACAGTGGAATTAAGATGGCCACCAGAGTAATAAATATTTGAAGTTTACATATTTGTTGGTTTCGCTCGTTCTTTATCATCAAAAGCACATAAAAAACACGGGACCTCATGTTTTTAACCCTAGACAACCAGATTTAGAGCCAGCATCAGCATCGAGACACAGCAGCGATCCAGCAAGTAGCAGCGATTACCACAACACAATACATTCTAATGGCGCCAACCTAACATCAAGTGCTAACAAGCTCCGTAAATGGGAGTGAAATAGTGCGATTATAGCAATTAGCTATATCTACGACTAGGCGACCATTACAATGGAACTCAGCACATCGTTCTTAATGGTGCAAGATTGACAAATATGGGCTAAACGAATGTAAATATTAGGCCAATGAAAGCCAGTGAACGACGACCAATGATTTCGTTGGCCGAGATTTGATTAGTGTGTGCGCGCTGTAAATGGGAGCTGGCCCTTGTGGCCGAGCGGTTCTAGGCGTTTCAGTCCGGAACCGAGCTTCTGCTACGGTCGCAGGTTCGAGTCGTGCCTCGGGCATGAATGTTTGTGATGTCCTTGGGTTAGTTAGGTTTAAGTACAGGGTGTTTCAAAAATGACCGGTATATTTGAAACGGCAATAAAAACTAAACGAGCAGCGATAAAAATACACCGTTTGTTGCAATATGCTTGGGACAACAGTACATTTTCAGGCGGACAAACTTTCGAAATTACAGTAGTTACAATTTTCAACAACAGATGGCGCTGCATGTGATGTGAAAGATATAGAAGACAACGCAGTCTGTGGGTGCGCCATTCTGTACGTCGTCTTTCTGCTGTAAGCGTGTGCTGTTCACAACGTGCAAGTGTGCTGTAGACAACATGGTTTATTCCTTAGGACAGAGGATTTTTCTGGTGTTGGAATTCCACCGCCTAGAACACAGTGTTGTTGCAACAAGACAAAGTTTTCAACGGAGGTTTAATGTAACCAAAGGACCGAAAAGCGATACAATAAAGGATCTGTTTGAAAAATTTCAACAGACTGGGAACGTGACAGATGAACGTGCTGAAAGGTAGGGCGACCGCGTACGGCAACCACAGAGGGCAACACACAGCTAGTGCAGCAGGTGATCCGACAGCGGCCTCGGGTTTCCGTTCGCCGTGTTGCAGCTGCGGTCCAAATGACGCCAACGTCCACGTATCGTCTCATGCGCCAGAGTTAACACCTCTATCCGTACAAAATTCAAACGCGGCAACCCCTCAGCGCCGCTACCATTGCTGCACGAGAGACATTCGCTAACGATATAGTGCACAGGATTGATGACGGCGATATGCATGTGGGCAGCATTTGGTTTACTGACGAAGCTTATTTTTACCAATAAACAGAACTGGCGCATATGGGGAACCGAAAAGCCCCATGTTGCAGTCCCATCGTCCCTGCATCCATCTGCATGTGAAGCCATTCCGCCAGACACGTTGTCAAAGGTTTCGGGTAATTTCATTCAGAGACTACGCCATATTATTGCTACGCATGGTGGATACGTGGAAAATATCGTACTATAGTGTTTCCCAGACCGCAGCGCCATCTGTTGTTGAAAATTGTAACTACTGTAATTTCGAAAGTTTGTCTGCCTGAAAATGTATTGTTGTCCCAAGCATATTGCAACAAACGGTGTATTTCTATCGCTGCTCGTTTAGTTTTTATTGCAGTTTCAAATATACCGGTAATTTTTGAAACACCATGTAGTTCTAAGTCTAGGGGACTGATGACCTCCGATCTCAAGTCCCATAATGCTTAGAGCCATTTGAACCATTTTGCAAATGGGAGCCAACGAAGCGGTTGGCCTTGGTTGCAGTTCGGTCTGTTGGCGGTAACATCAAAGCTTTGATGGCAGGTTGGCTTTGGGACCCGTCTCCTATACTCCGTTCATCATAAGAATAAACCTGATGCAAGCAAACACAAACGTGGTGATTGGGCGGCAGCAGTACCTCTCGGTCACTGGTGTTGTTCCGCTCTTGGAAATAGGTCCAACTTATGTATTAGACGTTTTATTTCTATGTCACTGTAACCGAAACTTTAAGACAGCCATCAACGTTTTTCTTAATCATACTTTGGCTACGTAATTTTCGGTTCAAAAATCGTGTACAGTCACAGTCTCTGTAAGCGCTACTTGTGGTCTCATTGCCTCACTGTTCATACGTATGTACCGCGAAATGCTTCTTGTTTCGTAGTGAAACAAGTCTACATCTACATCTACACACATACTCCGCAATCCACCATACGGTGCGTTGCGGAGGGTAGCTCGTACCACAACTAGCATCTTCTCTCCCTGTTCCACTCCCAAACAGAACGAGGGAAAAATGACTGCCTGTATGCCTCTGTACGAGCCCTAATCTCTCTTATCTTATCTTTGTGGTCTTTCCGCGAAATATAGGTTGGCGGCAGTAAAATTGTATCGCAGTCGGCCTCAAATGCTGGTTCTCTAAATATCCTCAGTAGCGATTCACGAAAAGAACGCCTCCTTTCCTCTAGAGACTCCCACCCGAGTTCCTGAAGCATTTCCGTAACACTCGCGTGATGATAAAACCTACCAGTCACAAATCTAGCAACCCGCCTCTGAACTGCTTTTATGTCTTCCCTCAATCCGACCTGATAGGGATCCCAAACGCTCGAGCAGTACTCAAGAATAGGTCGCACCGGCGTTCTATAAGCGGTCTCCTTTACAGATGAACACATGCCCGGAATACCGTTAAAGGCTAGAAACAAGTAGTTCTTCATGTTTTTCCCAACGTTACAGAGAAAAATGAGCTTTGACGTATGTTGAAAACCATGATGTACTAAACAGAAGCAATATAGTGGTAATTGTAATTGTGGCGTAGTTGGTAGCGACTTTTCGAGGTAACCAAAGGCGCTGGTTGGCTGCGGTTCGATACCCGCTATAATCTGTAATTTCTCTGTTCCGTTTCAATACCTAAATCATTTAAGTATGAAATTTATCAATATGTGGTATTTAACTCATACTTAACCATCATTTTTTCAAGAAAAATTCACGTCCTCTGGTTTCTAATTACGTATCACACGCAGAATTCTGGTTTTCATTGCAAATACACATTCTCAGTTATCGATATACTATAACAGATTGTTACAGATCTTGAAGTTAAGAAAACGTAACAAAATTCAATTTTTTGGAGAAAAATGAAAAATCAAATACTCTTTTTTGAATATGCCCACTGTTTTACAAGACAGATGTGGTCTCACACAAGCAAGAGTGATAAGCGTCGTAGAAACACTGAAAACAATTTTCACGGTGTCGAGCACACTGTACAAATGGTGTATTTTTACAGTTGTCACCATAACAATGCAATGTGAACCCAATAGAATTGATCTGGAGCCAAGTTAACGGATTTGTAGCGAGAAATAACGAGACTTTTAAGCTGCCAAACTTACTGGAAGTAATGTAGGAAGCTTTGTAAGACGTCACTGCCGAACGATGGCGAAATGCAGGACAGCACGTCATAAATGAGGAGGAGGAGGAAACGTAGAATTTTGGTGGCTTGGAATTTTCTTGTTGATCGCCTCGTTGTCGGCGTAGCACTACTGATATTACTGATATGCACCGCTTTCCTCGGAGACCAATATGTAAGAACCTTCAGGGATTATAAGACGACTGACTGTAATACCTTTAGTGACTTCAATATTTAACTACATGGTGAAATGCCAGCTCTGCAAAAAAAAAAAAAAAAAAAAAAAAAAAAAAAAAAAGGTCGTTCAAATGGCTCTGAGCACTATGGGACTTCACTGCTAAGGTCATCAGTCCCCTAGAACTTAGAACTACTTAAACCCAACTAACCTAAGGACATCACACACATCCGTAACCGAGGCAGGATTCGAACCTACGACCGTAGCGGCCGCGTGGTTCCAGACTGTAGCCCCAGCAGTGCAATTTTACGCCACACATAGCTAATGCAGAAAAATTTCCCTTGCTAAACTCAGAAATTTTCATCACTCTCGTTTTTAATTACATTACTATGTTACCTAAGATTGCCGCGCGGAGTGACCGTGCGGTCAAAGGCGCCATGTCACTAATACTGCGGCCCCTCACGCCGGAGGTTCCAGTCCTCCCTCAGGCATGGGTGTGAGTGTTGTCTTTAGCGTTAAGTTAGTTTAAGTAGTGTGTAAGTCTAGGGACCAATGACCTCAACAGTTTGGTCGCTTAGGAGTTCACACACTCTTTTACCTAAGATTGACAACATGTTTTCCTCCAGGTCACTTAAGAAGCGTATCGCCTAGTTTTACCATTGTTTCCTTCTGTTCAAAAATTAAATGACATTTACGCCATTACTACAACTGTTCTTATCACGGCAGGTTGGTTGGACCAGGTAGCTGGTCAGTTCCTTCCAAGTAAAAGGCACCGGTGAAGCTTTTGTCCCGTACTATCGCTGAGTCGATGTACTCGCAACGCAAATGCGGAACAATACATAGTGTAATGTTTACATCTGGTTTATTCTTATGGTGAACGGAGTCTAGGGCCCGATCGAATATACGTTTGTTCAGTAGCGATTTTTATTGTGTCTGTTGAACCGGTCTGCATTTCTTGAGTTTAAAAATACTGGAGTATCCAGTGGAATACGGAGACAGCATTAATGGTGACAGGGCTTTATCGTGAAGTGGAATGTTTATGGGAGGCTAAGAACTACGATTAGAAATGTGTGTGTGAATTCCTAAGGGACCAAACTGTTGAGGTCATCGGTCCCTAGACTTACACACTATTTAAACTAACTTACGCTAAGAACAACACACTCACCCATGCCCGAGGCAGGACTCGAACCTCCGGCGGGAGGGGCCGCACGATTAGTGACATGGCAGTTCTAACCGCGCGGCCACTCCGCGCGGCAACTACTATTAGAGAAACAAATTGAAAATATTAGACACCTGGATGGAATTAAAGTAAGCTGATGGAAAGTAATGTGCACGATGTGAAGAAGAGAATGGAGTTTTTATTGATAGCTTTCCGCAGTGAACGACAAAGAGAAACAAACAAATCTGGTAGTGGCGCTCATGAAATCTACAGATCGACAATGTTTGCTATTAGCAATTTGGCTTTCTGCAGGATAAATGGCAGTGAAATAGTTATAGCTATACAAACAGTGAACACATAGGTAATCGAAAACAAACTTCAGGTACAATCTCGCAGGAGAGCTGTTTTGATATTTTCAGAGTGTACATTAACTTGACATATGAATCTGCAGCAGCTGAATATCCCAGAGCGACCACGAATCTTTCTGGAGCAGGTACAGCTCTGATAAAGAGAAGGTTTAAATTTGGGGATTTTAGGACCTAGAAAATTCTGTAACAATTCGAAACCTGGAGGTTTCATCCGAAAAAAAATTATGAAATAGCCGAGATTCCAATACAACATTAAAGTCAGACACTGAATATACCCCAAGACTTTTTAAAGTAAAGGTCGTCCACGAGAGTCTTCTTCTTTCTCTTCCGACGGCCAGCTTATTGCAGTAAAACAAGTGCCGTGCATGCGACCACTGCTGAATCCTCTTCTTCTGCCACTACATCGACCGTTGCGGCTGTCAGTTATCACAGCCAGCTGCGGATTCTACGTAGCCGAATCCTTTGGCCTCGACCCACTGGTACTGTGAGAATGAGAGGCCGAACGCCCATGCGTTGGCAACAAACATTCGGCCGGGTCCACAGGCTGCCGCTTGTTGGACTTGGTGAGGCTAGTGTGTAGGCGTCTTGAAGCCAATTTCGGGAGCACTCCAAGAGTGAGTTACACATCAACTAATATTTGCAGTTTATATCAATGATGTTGTGGATAACTTGCCAGAAGACGGCCGTATTCTGAAATACGACCGGCAACTTGCTGCGAAGCTCCGTAAGAGGCAAATAAATTCAGTTGTCAATACTACCGTCGCAGATCAGAAAGTGGTACAACTAAGAGTGATTATCAACATAACTGTGGTGCCCTCAGGAAAAGTTGATTTAAATCCTGAATTCACCAAGGGGCCTCACTTAATAGTTTATCGCTGGACGGTATGGAAAACTTAATTATGACACTGATGTAAATACCTGAATCATAGACTTTGATCTGTTAATAACATACTTTTATTGATCCACGAATAGCACATGACCATCATACATTTCAGATACAGAGTAATAACACAAATCAACGAAAAAAATATTTTGAAATAAGAGACCTGGGTCACGACCAAAATATTGTTGTGTAATACTGGCTGAATTAATGTTCAGTTACTTCCAGACCAGAAATTTAATTCAACCGTGGTATCTTCAAAATATTCAAGAAAACACAATATCACTATGAAAATAAGAAGCAAATGATCATGTTGTTGTAGTTGTGGTCTTCAGTCCTGAGACTGGTTTGATGCAGCTCTCCATGCTACTCTATCCTGTGCAAGCTTCTTCATCTCCCAGTACCTACTGCAACCTACATCCTTCTGAATCTGCTTAGTGTATTCATCTCTTGGTCTCCACCTACGATTTTTACCCTCCACGCTGCCCTCAAATACTAAATTGGTGATCCCTTGATGCCTCAGAACATGCCCTACCAACCGATCCCTTCTTCTGGTCAAGTTGTGCCACAAACTTCTCTTCTCCCCAATCCTATTCAATACTTCCTCATTAGTCATGTGATCTACCCATCCAATCTTCAGCATTCTTCTGTAGCAGCACATTTCGAAAGGTTCTATTCTATTCTTGTCCAAACTATTTACTCTCCATGTTTCACTAACATCATTTAATCATACAGTAAAGCTGCATGCCCTCGGGAAAAATTACGGCCGTAGTTTCCCCTTGCTTTCAGCCGTTCGCAGTACCAGCTCAGCAAGGCCGTTTTGGTTATTGTTACAAGGCCAGATCAGTCAATCATCCAGACTGTTGCCCTTGCAACTACTGAAAAGGCTGCTGCCCCTCTTCAGGAATCACACGTTTGTCTGGCCTCTCAACAGATACCCCTCCGTTGTGGTTGTACCTACGGTACGGCTATCTGTATCGCTGAGGCAAGCCTCCCCACCAACGGCAAGGTCCATGGTTCTTGGGGGAAGGGGGGGGGCAAATGATATATCGAGTATAATCTCAAAGTAATTAGTCATCATTCGAAAGGCGATATATGAGTCGTACTTAATTAAAATGTAGCATGACACAAGCTGAAGGACGTACGAAAACAGTTGCGTGAAGCGCATGTTACGGAAAGAGATTAACGAAAACTAAGTCACAGAAACGAAACTCTGTAGCTTCAAGCAGCTGGAATTCCTGTCATAGATCGATTTCATTGCAACGCCTGCCTGCTGCGTCTGCAGTGAGTCTACGAGATGTCGCCACACGCTGTGCTACTGTTAGCAGACAGTTGTGGCTGCGGCCACGCGATGCACTCATCTTTCCAGACGCAATCGCCAGAAATTTATCCGAGTTCCAAGAACAGCAAAAATCAAACTTCAGCGATCTGTCCTAAGGTCGAAATCCAAATCTGCTTATCGAAATCGCGGCGGTGCTGTGAGTAGCGTCCAGGGCGAAGTCTCGCAGAGTCTGCCTGCTTCCCAGCGTCTCTCCCCTCCAAACCTCGCTGTCTTTATTCGCCTAACCAGCGAAAACGCCTAAATGTCCTTCCAATGAGAGGCTGTCTCCCATCAACAATTTAGATATCAGAAAGCTAATTAG
The DNA here is from genome assembly GCF_023864275.1 of Schistocerca cancellata. NCBI lineage: Eukaryota > Metazoa > Arthropoda > Insecta > Orthoptera > Acrididae > Schistocerca > Schistocerca cancellata. The sequence continues at coordinate 573,789,804 of NC_064632.1, forward strand.
AAACGTACTTTTATGTCCGAGAAAGGCTCGAAACCACGTTCTCACGGCAAGGCATGTTACTGCCAATTCAGGTACAGGGTGATTCAAAAAGAATACCACAACTTTAGGAACTTAAAACTCTGCAACGAAAAAAGGCAGAGCTAAGCACTACCTGTCGGCGAATTAAGGGAGCTATAAAGTTTCATTTAGTTGTACATTTGTTCGCTTGAGGCGCTGTTGACTAGGCGTCAGCGTCAGTTGATGCTAAGATGGCGACCGCTCAACAGAAAGCTTTTTGTGTTATTGAGTACGGCAGAAGTGAATCGACGACAGTTGTTCAGCGTGCATTTCGAACGGAGTATGGTGTTAAACCTCCTGATAGGTGGTGTATTAAACGTTGGTATAAACAGTTTACAGAGAATGGGTGTTTGTGCAAAGGGAAAAGTTCTGGACGGCCGAGAACGAGTGATGAAAATGTAGCACGCATCCAGCAAGCATTTGTTCGCAGCCCAGGAAAATCGACTCGCAGAGCTAGCAGAGAGCTGCAAATTCCACAATCAACTGTATGGAGAGTCCTACGAAAAAGGTTAGTTACGAAACCTGAACGTCAATTACCCGAGGCGATGGATCGGCCGCCAGTCAGCCCGTGACGGAGCACTTCATCACTGGCCTCCAAGAAGCCCTGATCTTAACCCGTGCGATTTTTTCTTATGGGGGTATGTTAAGGATATGGTGTTTTGGCCACCTCTCCCAGCCACCATTGATGATTTGAAACGTGAAATAACAGCAGCTATCCAAACTGTTACGCCTGATATGCTACAGAGAGTGTGGAACGAGTTGGAGTATCGGGTTGATATTGCTCGAGTGTCTGGAGGGGGCCATATTGAACATCTCTGAACTTGTTTTTGAGTAAAAAAAAACCTTTTTAAATACTCTTTGTAATGATGTATAACAGAAGGTTATATTATGTTTCTTTCTTTAAATACACATTTTTAAAGTTGTGGTATTCTTTTTGAATCACCCTGTATTTTTCGTACTACCCTTCCCACGGAAAACTGTAGTGGAAGTTTTCTCAGGCGCAATTGCGGCAATATATTAAATACGGAGGACTCTCTAGGAACAGGACAAAACAGTAGTTTCAACGAGCGGCTGCCCAGACCCTCTGCAGCAGGTTAGCAGCTTAAGACGCTTCCGCCTCTCTCCATATTCCTAAGCCTTGCGTCCGGTATTGCCTGAACTGGACGCTCAGACCAACTGTCCATCAGAACGGTTTTGACCTGACCGAGCCCCGGCCTAGGCTGCCAGGGGCCGATTCGTGTTTACACCTGCCGCAGCGATGAAATGTGTTTCTGAGCTGCCGCAGCGGTGTCTGGCCCGTGGGAAAGGCTCCAAGTTGGTGTTCCCCGTGAGCTAAAAGCAGCAATATCCGGAAGGTCTTGTAAACTTGGCAACACATCATTAAATATTCCCAAGTATCAGAATAGAGCTGAAGTAAAAAGTGTACTGCTGCCTTTGACCACTCATATAATTATGTGCGAAAATAATTTGAGCAAGGAAAGCAAATATCGTCCGAATCGAAGGAGAGAATGAAGTTGATACGCAAGTAACGTATCGAAATCACTGTATTAGTGAGAAGAAAAATGTGGAACGATGGCCTGGCGCAGGCCGAAGTCTCACAAACTTTGGAGTTCCCATGAGGGTGCCTGCGGACGGTGCTCTTGTATATAACAGCGTTGGGCCGTCAAAAGACGGTAGTGAAGTGCAGGAGACCAGTAGCGATCAAATGGTTCAAATGGCTTTTTTTTATTTTTCATTTTTTTTTGAAAACGTTACCGTCTGCGAGACTGGAATCGCGAACCATAAAAGACGCTTATTCGCAGTTTTTTTTTTTTATAACAAAGGCAGCGTGCACCCTAGAGGCAAGCACGTTACTTTCTGTTTTTTAGACGCTACCCCTTTTTTTTCAATGGCAGACACTCTATCCATTTTTTTGTAGAGGAATGACGAATCAAAGATGCTACCCCGTTTTTTGTTTTTTTTTTCTAAAAAAATAAAATAAAAATAAAAACGCGGTTCCTGCGCTTTATGGTCCAACAATGCGACCACTTTTTTGGGAACAGGAAGATAGGTAAACAAACAATCTTTATTCGTGCAATTGTGCTGTCCTAGGGATAAGAAAAGTATGGAGACAGCAAAAACAATTTGGAAACCATAAAATGAACGCAAAGGCCGCCCTCTTTTTTTTTTTAACAGTAATAAAGTAAATGACAATCCTAGTCACGGGCGGAAGTGAAAATGAAGTTATCATCTGCATCACAATCCCTGCAGCACGCGGTGTCGCATCATAAACCTGGCAGAAAGCCATATAATCTTGACCATTTCTGCCAGTGTGGGCGGTATTTATTTCTCCTGCGTCGACCATTCGAAGGACCATTATCTCAGGTGGTTTCGGTGTTTACCATCGTTGTGTGTGTGTGTGGTTTTTTTTCCGCGTTAACATAATGCAGTCATAACTGGCACCAACAGGTAGGGGCCAGTTTTCTTCTCAGTGTGCTATATGCCAATATAACTGAACCGCGCAGTACTGTCTCTAGTCGTTCTGCTGCAGGAGTCTTCCCAGTTCTGGGACACCCCAGCTGTCGGGCGGATTGTGAAAAACACTGCCTAAAAAATTGTAAAAGTAAGTCCTGTATTTCGTATGACACCGTATGAGCTCGTGTTGTTCTTGTAAATACATCCAATAATCCATCACGGACTTAATATCGTACGAATACAAATATTTCGTCGCACGTCCAGCGATCCAATTGACCGCATACGTCTTTTGTTCGGGAAAAAAGGTCTTGTCCGGTAGAAAAAGTACATCCGATGTGATTTCTGTGTAGTTAGTGTGCCGAAGGAAGGCCAGTATTCGACGCGTCAGCATCCAGACGTCCCTCGCTGCGCCACACACTAAACCATGTTCTTCCGTTGCTAACAGTCCACAGTTTGAGCAAAGAGGAGAATCGACCATATGAATTGTATGTAACCGACTCCTGGTCACAAGTTTACGGTTTATAAGAATATACCACATCGATCTCGCTGCTGTTGACAGTAAAATAATTTGAGCAAGGAAAGCAAATATCGTCTGAATCGAAGGAGAGAATGAAGTTAATACGCAAGTAACGTATCGAAATCACTGTATTAGTGAGAAGAAAAATGTGGAAGGATGGCCAGGCGCAGGCCGAAGTCTCACAAACTTTGGAGTTCCCATGAGGCTGCCTGCGGACGGTGCTCTTGTATATAACAGCGTTGGGCCGTCAAAAGACGGTAGTGAAGTGCAGGGAGACCCGTAGCGATCAAATGGTTCAGATGGCTCTGAGCACTATGGGACTTAACATCTGTGGTCATCAGTCCCCTAGAACTGAGAACTACTTAAACCTAACGAACCTAAGGACATCACACACATCCATGCCCGAGGCAGGATTCGAACCTGCGACCGTAGCAGTCGCGCGGTTCCGGACTGAGCGCCTTAACCGCGAGACCACCTCGGCCGGCCCGTAGCGATCTAAGTGGAATTATCATATAAAACAAACTGTAGGGAAGGCAGATGCCAGACTGAGATTCGCTGAGACACTCTTGGGGATATGTAATTCATCTACGAATGAAGTGGCTCAAATGGTTCAAATGGCTCTGAGCACTATAGCGCTTAACTTCTGAGATCATCAGTCGCCTAGAACTGAGAACTACTTAAACCTAACGAACCTAAGGACATCACACACATCCATGCCGGAGGCAGGATTGGAACCTGCGACCGGGGCGGTCGCGCGGTTCGTGACTGTAGCGCCTAAAACCGCTCGGCCACCCCGGCTGGCGACGAGTTTCGGCGTTTCATTACATCTTCAGGCCCACTGACCGACGTGTAGGAAGACTCCAACCGCCATATGCAATCGAAAAAGTCGCCAATCAGAAACCGGTATCGGTAGACTTCTTTTCAAATACGCGATCCCTTCGTTCATCACTTGACAAATGGTAAATGATGAACAAAAGGCTTCCGTTGTTAAGAAGAACTATGCTAATAACAGTTACTGTGCGAGGTGCCAGGATGGAAAAGAGTTTGTACCTCTTTAATTCAGCGAATTTTGCATGAGAACTGGACATTCCCTCGACGCCCTTCTTACCTACGCCGGCCGTGGTGGCCAAGCGGTTAAAGGCGCTACAGTCTGTAACCGCGCGGCCGCTACGGTCGCAGGTTCGAATCCTGCCTCGGGCATGGATGTGTGTGATGTCCTTAGGTTAGTTAGGTTTAAGTAGTTCTAAGTTATAGGGGACTGATGACCTTAGAAGTGCTTAGAGCCATTTGAACCATCTTACCTACCACCTAACTGATTATGTGCACAACGGTAACGGAAGGAACTGATGCTGGACCCCGTTAGTTGTTAAAATGAGGAGTGCACACTCACATTAATTTAATAAAAATCATTATCTACTCAGTAAAGAAAAAGGGAATATTATCATAATAAACGAGAGGAAATGGGATTTTACATCTATCTGTGAAATGATTTGCTATTAAATATTACAATGTGTTTTATTATACATCATAACAGAAAGGTATTTGATTGTCAACACAAATTGTAGTCTAAAGGGTAGGTCATACTGAACTATTATGAGAATAAGAGTTGGATCGAGAACAAGGGGCTCCTACTCTCTGTGGTGCAATTGATTGACAATAATGATTGGAAGTCCTAATGAATCACATATTACTCCCCCCAACTATATTTCAGTATCACAATTAATAGTGAGAGCTCAAATGGGATCACATGGAGAAACAAGCAAGGTGGACTTGTAGCAAAGCAAGCGCGCATGTTGCTGAGGATTCAGTATAAAAATTGTAGGTCCTAGAATGCCGGAGCCACAAAATACTTTACCAGGCCTGAAACCTGCTGGCATTCTGATGATGTATGTAGCCGGCCGCGGTGGTCTAGCGGTTCTAGGCGCTCAGTCCGGAACCGCGGGACTGCTACGGTCGCAGGTTCGAATCCTGCCTCGGGCATGGATGTGTGTGATGTCCTTAGGTTAGTTAGGTTTAAGTAGTTCTAAGTTCTAGGGGACTGATGACCACAGATGTTAAGTCCCATAGTGCTCAGAGCCATTTCCATTCTGATGATGTAGGCGCCGACTTCTGCTATGCAGCAACTCTGTTTCAACCCCTGGCCTCGAAGGCTGCCCGAGAATTCTAAGTTCTGCCGAAAAAGTGCGACCGAGTCGCAAGACCGTCCGACTCCGACGAAGATCAGATCGCGATCACCCTGCACCCGCGCAACGCAAGAGCGAAGCCAACGTTACTCAACGCCCCACCGCCCTCGAGAAGTGCTGATTCCTAAATTACCCCCCGCCCCAAACTGTCTCAGAACACCATTCGCGCCAATAGCGACCGTTCCGTCCAGTTTCGGGCAAGGCTTTATGACGTCAACCGGCCTGAGTTTTAGTTGACCATTCATGCCTGTGCTATTCAGCTGAGGTCACTGAACTTGCCGTTTGACCGGCTACGAATGCAACCTGCCTAGACCACCGGCCATCCGGCGCCAGACAGTCGCACCCAGCAGGGCACGGTCCACAAGTATTCTCAGAATCATGAGGACAATGCAGTCAGTACGGCGTCAGCAGTCTTCGTTCCAGACGCGCTGGAATGGTAAACACATAAACTGCGGCGAGACTCAGACAGCTCGCCAGTGGTTTCGCCCTGCATACAAGTCGTCCTGCCAGGCGCTCAAGTCCACTGATGTACGACCCTCTCAGTATTCCCATTCGCATTCGGGAGGACGACGATTCATTCCCGACTCCTGCCATCCTGATTTAGGATTTCCTTGATTTCCCTAAATAGCTGCAGGCAAATGCCGGCATGGTTCCTTTCAAAGAGCACGGCCAGCTTCCTTCCCCACCCTTCCCCAATACGATGAGACCGATGACCTCGCTGTCTGGTCTCCTCCTCCAACACAACCTGTCAAGGCATTGCTAATTACGCATATGAAATTTTGTTCGTGATTTTCTTTAGATTTCTATTCTTTTTCTTTTATTCGTATGCGCATTTCTAATTGTGATTATGTAACATTCTACTGTGGTTTTTTACGTAAAGATGTAATTGTGATTATTTCGTATGACAATGGATAAATATGTTTCTTGCTTTGTACCTGTGGTAAAGTTTGTAAAATACTCTATTGGAATATTATTAATTGTGAAAAATGCAGTCAATAACATTTATAAGGCTTTATGTAATTTACGATAACGATATAACATCTATAGACAGGGGACGGCGATAGTGATATCGATAGTCGAAAGGTTGTTGCGTAGTAGAGGGGATGGTGAATGGTGTGTGTGTGAGGCGTGCGCGGAAAAATAGTACTGTGTTTTATGAAAAACATACGTAATTGTATGGATAGTGATACCGAACTATCAGACTGTTCATTCTCTTTACCACTGCGGTATGTAATGCCATCGCCAGCGAACTTTAAGGGCAAATAAACCGGACTGTGAAAGTGCCGCTAACAATACTTTGTTGTGGCCGAAACGAACAATGCTTTTATGCGAATGAACGTTGCTGGTATTGGTTTTGGGTGGTGGAACTGTTGTCTGTCACATTCTATCAAGCCGTGAAAGTAAAGACTTTAATTAACTGTGCAATATAAATGACTTTCAGTGACGTTGTCGAAGTTTGAAATGCGAGAACAGAGTGGACATTGTTTACGGTGTGCTTCACACACAAGAACAATACTATGAACTGTGTGTTTGTGGCTGAGACTATATGAATGTGACGAACTGTGTAATTATGGACGATAGTGTTACGGACAGTGCATAAAGTGTAAAAACGAGCGATGTCTACGTAATATACGTTGAAAGAGAGGATATGTCAACAACGGTCGTATCCTGGCGTCTTGTGTTTTGTTAATCACCACGGGGTTAATGATACAGCTATGCCGGAACTTTATTTGCGTTTCGCCGGAGGAGATTAACCAGCGGAACTGCCTGTATCCTGCTCTCCTCATCGTAACCCGCCGACATCGTGCTGCCCAACGCAAATCTTCGTATGCAACAAAAAGTTAAGAGATTTCGCCGAACGCTATCCCCTGACCTAGCAACTTTCTTTCTCTATTAAAAGTATAAGAATTACAGACTCTATTCAAATAAATTCTTTGTTTAGCTTATGTTTGCTTTCAACTAACGACTATATAATTACAGTCAGTGAATTAAAAGTCGCCTGGTAGTCACTGTTGAAACACCAGTAAATACACTCCTGGAAATTGAAATAAGAACACCGTGAATTCATTGTCCCAGGAAGGGGAAACTTTATTGACACATTCCTGGGGTCAGATACATCACATGATCACACTGACAGAACCACAGGCACATAGACACAGGCAACAGAGCATGCACAATGTCGGCACTAGTACAGTGTATATCCACCTTTCGCAGCAATGCAGGTTGCTATTCTCCCATGGAGACGATCGTAGAGATGCTGGATGTAGTCCTGTGGAACGGCTTGCCATGCCATTTCCACCTGGCGCCTCAGTTGGACCAGCGTTCGTGCTGGACGTGCAGACCTCGTGAGACGACGCTTCATCCAGTCCCAAACATGCTCAATGGGGGACAGATCCGGAGATCTTGCTGGCCAGGGTAGTTAACTTACACCTTCTAGAGCACGTTGGGTGGCACGGGATACATGCGGACGTGCATTGTCCTGTTGGAACAGCAAGTTCCCTTGCCGGTCTAGGAATGGTAGAACGATGGGTTCGATGACGGTTTGGATGTACCGTGCACTATTCAGTGTCCCCTCGACGATCACCAGTGGTGTACGGCCAGTTTAGGAGATCGCTCCCCACACCGTGATGCCGGGCGTTGGCCCTGTGTGCCTCGGTCGTATGCAGTCCTGATTGTGGCGCTCACCTGCACGGCGCCAAACACGCATCATTGGCACCAAGGCAGATGCGACTCTCATCGCCGAAGACGACACGTCTTCATTCGTCCCTCCATTCACGCCTGTCGCGACACCACTGGAGGCGGGCTGCACGATGTTGGGGCGTGAGCGGAAGACGGCCTAACGGTGTGCGGGACCGTAGCCCAGCTTCATGGAGACAGTTGCGAATGGTCCTCGCCGATACCCCAGGAGCAACAGTGTCCCTAATTTGCTGGGAAGTGGCGGTGCGGTCCCCTACGGCACTGCGTAGGATCCTACGGTCTTGGCGTGCATCCGTGCGTCGCTGCGGTCCGGTCCCAGGTCGACGGGCACGTGCACCTTCCGCCGACCACTGGCGACAACATCGATGTACTGTGGAGACCTCACGCCCCACGTGTTGAGCAATTCGGCGGTACGTCCACCCGGCCTCCCGCATGCCCACTATACGCCCTCGCTCAAAGTCCGTCAACTGCACATACGGTTCACGTCCACGCTGTCGCGGCATGCTACCAGTGTTAAAGACTGCGATGGAGCTCCGTATGCCACGGAAAACTGGCTGACACTGACGGCGGCGGTGCACAAATGCTGCGCAGGTAGCGCCATTCGACGGCCAACACCGCGGTTCCTGGTGTGTCCGCTGTGCCGTGCGTGTGATCATTGCTTGTACAGCCCTCTCGCAGTGTCCGGAGCAAGTATGGTGGGTCTGACACACCGGTGTCAATGTGTTCTTTTTTCCATTTCCAGGAGTGTATATAAGCTGGCTTAACAAATGAAAATACGTACTCAATAAAATGAAAACAACTCCACTGTATTAATATGAGTTCAATGAAGTTATTTAGAGAACTGTGCGGGAAATTCCGTGGAGGCATAGTCTGTCTGTAAACTTAAAAGCGAGCAGCACTTGCAATGGAAGAAGTTGCATTTGCAAGCAGTCACAACAACTGCCGTACAGAATAATCGAGAATCAGTTTTCGTATGGCGGTGAAGAACAGTGTGCAGAGATTTACGTAGATCCTGTCCATATTCATTTGTTGCGTCAGTATCAACGGAAATTTGTCTCCGTATCCCACCCAGTGTCAATGCGCTTTATGGATAATAAATAACCCCAGAGCGTGTCTGCGCACTGCGTCACCAATGATTTCAAAGGAGAGCGCCGGTATATCTTTCTGAAATGTCTGTGTTTGTAGCAGGGTAGAGAGCGTGGGAAATCGCCTGCTGACCCTTCAGTTTGCAGACGTGTATAGCAGGGAAGTGCATGACCACAATGTGGCGACCTGCCTTCCGTGACGCGTTTGCCTGTCCCCTCTCCAATCCGTCACAACCTCTGAACACAATTTATCCCTTAATACGGTTAAAGTGCACTTTGCTGTGCTGCATGCGTTTAATACCGGGTGCTTTCAATTACACAGAGGATCAACCTGGGCTGTAATTATCGTATGGCAGCCAAAGATGATGGATATGGTAATGCGTTAAGTGTATGTGATGCCTGCACGCTATCCTACTTGCACAACTAATTCCTGCTTTCGAAGAGCTCAGCTTGTTGAAACCACTGTTTTCATGAAAATAGGGCAACACCTCATGTCGCTCGCCTACTGAAAGATCTGTTTAGTGCAACCTTCCACCAACGTATTATATACGTGGCGTGCACGGTCACCTCGCCTGAATCCGTGTGACTTTTGCCTCTGGGATACCTAAATGAACGCTTTTGCCAGGGACATGTCCGGCCTCTACCTGATCTGAAAGCCAGTACAGAGGAACACGTTGTTCACAGTCCACCAGACTGTTGCTGTGAGCAACTGTTCATCACGCCGTTTTACGGATGGAGCATCTCGTCGAAGTCTCCGGAGCTCATATCGAACAAATTGTGTAAGCGATGGTTAATACACTCCTGGCAATGGAAAAAAGAACACATTGACACCGGTGTGTCAGACCCACCATACTTGCTCCGGACACTGCGAGAGGGCTGTACAAGCAATGATCACACGCACGGCACAGCGGACACACCAGGAACCGCGGTGTTGGCCGTCGAATGGCGCTAGCTGCGCAACATTTGTGCACCGCCGCCGTCAGTGTCAGCCAGTTTGCCGTGGCATACGGAGCTCCATCGCAGTCTTTAACACTGGTAGCATGCCGCGACAGCGTGGACGTGAACCGTATGTGCAGTTGACGGACTTTGAGCGAGGGCGTATAGTGGGCATGCGGGAGGCCGGGTGGACGTACCGCCGAATTGCTCAACACGTGGGGCGTGAGGTCTCCACAGTACATCGATGTTGTCGCCAGTGGTCGGCGGAAGGTGCACGTGCCCGTCGACCTGGGACCGGACCGCAGTGACGCACGGATGCACGCCAAGACCGTAGGATCCTGCGCAGTGCCGTAGGGGACCGCATCGCCACTTCCCAGCAAATTAGGGACTCTGTTGCTCCTGGGGTATCGGCGAGGACCATTCGCAACCGTCTCCATGAAGCTGGGCTACGGTCCCGCACACCGTTAGGCCGTCTTCCGCTCACGCCCCAACATCGTGCAGCCCGCCTCCAGTGGTGTCGCGACAGGCGTGAATGGAGGGACGAATGGAGACGTGACGTCTTCAGCGATGAGAGTCGCTTCTGCCTTGGTGCCAATGATGGTCGTATGCGTGTTTGGCGCCGTCCAAGTGAGCGCCACAATCAGGACTGCATACGACCGAGGCACACAGGGCCAACACCCGGCATCATGGTGTGGGGAGCGATCTCCTACGCTGGCCGTACACCACTGGTGATCGTCGAGGGGACACTGAATAGTGCACGGTACATCCAAACCGTCATCGAACCCATCGTTCTACCATTCCTAGACCGGCAAGGGAACTTGCTGTTCCAACAGGACAATGCACGTCCGCATGTATCCCGTGCCACCCAACGTGCTCTAGAAGGTGTAAGTCAACTACCCTGGCCAGCAAGATCTCCGGATCTGTCCCCCATTGAGCATGTTTGGGACTGGATGAAGCGTCGTCTCACGCGGTCTGCACGTCCAGCACGAACGCTGGTCCAACTGAGGCGCCAGGTGGAAATGGCATGGCAAGCCGTTCCACAGGACTACATCCAGCATCTCTACGATCGTCTCCATGGGAGAATAGCAGCCTGCATTGCTGCGAAAGGTGGATATACACTGTACTAGTGCCGACATTGTGCATGCTCTGTTGCCTGTGTCTATGTGCCTGTGGTTCTGTCAGTGTGATCATGTGATGTATCTGACCCCAGGAATGTGTCAATAAAGTTTCCCCTTCCTGGGACAATGAGTTCACGGTGTTCTTATTTCAATTTCCAAGAGTGTAATAAAATCAACAGTATGGCTTCCTCACTTGTTCGATATTTTCTGCCCACATTCCGTTCCTAATCCGCTACATATGGAAATATTTCTATACGACCTTCTTGCATTCATAGTGTCGGACTTACACCTGGGGGCCAAAATTGGATCAATTTTTTTTTTCCAGGGTAAATCTGTCCCTCGTTTACTCCGTTGAGTATCTACCACGTTTCGCTCCCTTGTGATAATTACAACCAACACTGAACATCTGTGAATAGCTGAACTTTAATACCATACGGTATTGCTTCTTATCCCACTTCGTCTAAGCATAAACATTAATTTTATTCCATTAAAGCTCTATTTTTAGTAATCTGTAGTTTTTCCATCCCCTGCAACGTGGAAACTATCAATCCTAGAGAAAAAAGTGAGAAGAACGATTTTCTAGCAAATTTAATGTAGTTTAATTTTCATTATGGGGAAACACTTATGCTTGAAGCCGCCGTTTTCGAATTATTCAAGAAAAGCATAGAAAATGGACCTTTAAACGCCCCTCCCCAAAGGCTCAACAACGGGCCCCTCCCCCCATCCGATCAGAATTTTCAGTACGTTTTAATGACACTTCCTCGTACCACTGTACGAAAATGTGCGACTACACGAAGTTTTATCCCTGTTCGACCTTGTTTTGATGTTCATTGAGTGGGCTAAAGGGGACGTGGAGTTTATTGTGGAATGAGAACCATGAGTCGTTCCTGGCACATCTTCACATCAGAGAGTGGTGAGGGTTAACGTAAAGGCAGACTGAAAAGTAACAATGAAATGAATACCCTTAGCTGCAAACAGGCGTTGATATAAGTCAACGGGGACAGCTGAGAATGTGTGCACTGACCGGGACTCGAACCCAAGATCTGCTGCTTACAGGGCGGACGCTCTATCCATCTCAGCTACCGAGTACACAGAGGATAGTGGGACTGCAGGGACGTATCTCTGGCACGCCTCCCGTGCCCATCATATTCACTACTCGCGGCTTTACTGCCGATTCCCGTTAAAAGTTCAGGCACTGTTTGTGCATCCGCACCGAAGAAGATGGTCAAATGGCCAGAATTCGATACTGCAACCTTGTCTCTAGGTTGTCACTATACCACTAGACCTCCAAGCTCGACAATTATTACATGAGTTACTGAAAATTAAATTTTGGTGCCCCTGCAAGCTGTTAGATTGGCTGCCTAAAACTGGAACAGCCCATCGTTTTCACCGTTAGTTATTTAGATACGCCAATAAATTTGTTTTAGTTCTACTATGTTCATCTCATAATCCATTTAAAGACAATATCCACTCATTTCAACGTATGTTACATATCCTTAGCTGTCGAAAAGAACATTTCCGCGGAAAATGGCTTAACTGTGGTCTAGGAGTTTTCTGTAGAGTGAATATTTCAGTCTGCGCCAGTATGTGCCCTGTTTTCGAACTTCTTGATAAGTTAACTTATGTTCCCCACTAGGAATCGAACCCGGAACCATGCCTTTGGATTTACCAGCCGTTCGTCGCAGTTTCAAGTTTCATAATTTTTCGCATTTGTCTCGAAACTCTACCGCAGTTTAAAGGATCGTTTCACTATTCGTACTGCCCTACTAATCCTGATAAAGATGTTGGTGTTAGCAGTCGAAATCTCTAGTTTCACATGAATGTGACGCATCGAGAATACGGAGAATATTTGTTTGACGAAAGTAAGCTATGTCAGCACAAAACTCATTGCTTTTGTTGAGCACGCACGTTTTTGGTCAGCATTTCGCGGTACTTCTTTACTCCGAAATGGCGTAATTAATTGTAAACATTTCACTCGAATTCTAATGCAATGTATAAATTGTAAACTCAGTGAAATCTGTCTTCCTCGTACCTGAAAGCAATTAATTACAGTTTAAATTCCATTGAATGTTTAGTCTAGGTTTGAATTTAACCACCCACAGCAGACATACACGAGACACTTAACTGGAAATGCGTGATAACGAATTAATGCCAAAGGGCTGTTTACAGAGTACCGACAGAAATGATGAAATAATTAAACTTACTGTTCCTTTGTTTGTATTTGTTTATGACAGAAGCGTTGATACAGTCTGGCCTCATATGCCGCGTGGCTAACGGTAAAAATGCAAATCATATTGACAAGACTGTGGGATCCAACCTTTGTACCCAGAACTCCGTCAAAGCCTGCGAATGTTTGTTTCACATACAATTTCAAACACCATATCTACGCGTGGTAATCGCTTCTGGATATTTGCTGATGGATAAATTCCGATATGCGTCATATAAGCAATAAAGTCATTCCTCGCCTGATGTTTGACCGCGAGACAGTCAGCTTGAATGCAGAACTCGTTACTGATTGTTTCATTTTCAAGTTTGATGCCGGTTAAAGAAAATTAGAAAAGAAATATATTTTTTCTTACTTATACTGAAAACCTTGCCTCTTTCCGAATTTCATGATTGTGGATCAACGAGAAGCGCCCTATAGGTTTTGATGCGTGTGGTAGCGAGTATCAAAATATGTCACCTAAATGGCCGTATCTTTTAACTACATTGACTTAGAAGGTCCAATTTTTTTACACCGACAACGAACATTAGGCCTTAGTGCGTGATATGAATGTCAACTTGATACGTCAACCAGTTCTTGAGAAAAAAAAGGTTTTTCACAATCGGAGACAGACATGCGGACAGCAAACAGATCCTATGCCGACTGAGGCACAGAACCCCAAAAAACCAAAGAAACCAGCACAAGTATTGAAACAAGTGCGACATTTATATGTACACTACTGGCCATTAAAATTGCTGCACCACGAAGATGACGTGCTACGGACGCGAAATTTAACCGACAGGAAGAAGATGCTGTGATATGCAAATGATTAGCTTTTCAGAGCATTCACACAAGGTTGCTGCCGGTGGCGACACCTACAACGTGCTGACGTGAGGAAAGTTTCCAACCGATTTCTCATACACAAGCAGAAGTTGACCGGCGTTTCCTGGTGAAACGTTGTTGTGATGCCTCGTGTAAGGAGGAGAAATGCGTACCATCACGTTTCCGACTTTGATAAAGGTCGGATTGTAGCCTATCGCGATTGCGGTTTATAGTATGGTGACATTACTATTCGCGTTGGTCGAGATCCAATGACTGTTAGCAGAATATGGAATCGGTGGGTCCAGGAGGGTAATATGGAACGACGTGCTGGGTCCCAACGGCCTCGTATCACTAGCAGTCGAGATTACAGACATCTTATCCGCATGGCTGTAACGGATTGTGCAGCCACGTCTCGATCCCTGAGTCAACAGATGGGGACGTTTGCAAGACAACAATCTGCACGAACAATTCGACGACGTTTGCAGCAGCATAGACTATCAGCTCGGAGACCATGGCTGCGGTTACCCTTGGCGCTGCATCACAGACAGCAGCGCCTGCGATGGTGTACTCATCGACGAGCCTGGGTGCACGAGTGGCAAAACGTCATTTCTTCGGATGAATCCAGGTTCTGTTTACAGCATCATGACGCTCGCATCCGTGTTTGGCGACATCGCGGTGAACGCACATTGGAAGCGTGTATTCGTCATCGCCATACTGACGTATCACCCGGCGTGATGGTATGGGGTGCCATTGGTTACACGTCTCGGTCACCTCTTGTTCGCATTTACGGCACTTTGAACAGTGGACGTTACATTTCCGATGTGTTACGACCCGTGGCTCTACCCTTCATTCGATCCCTGTGAAACCCTACATTTCAGCAGGATAATGCACGACCGGATGTTGCATCTCATGTACGGGCCTTTCTGGATACAGAAAATGTTCGACTGCTACCCTGGCCAGCACATTCTCCAGATCTCTCGCCAATTGAAAACGTCTGGTCAATGGTGGCCGAGCAACTGGCTCGTCACAATAAGCCAGTCACTAATCTTGATGAACTGTGGTTTCATGTTGAAGCTGCATGGGCAGCTGTACCTGTACACGCCATCCAAGCTCAGTTTGACTCAATGCCCAGGCGTATCAAGGCCGTTAGTACGGCCAGAGGTGGTTGTTCTGGGTACTGATTTCTCAGGATCTATGCACCCAAATTGCGTGAAAATGTAATCACATGTCAGTTCTAGTATAATATATACGTCCAATGAATATCCGTTTATCATCTGCATTTCTTCTTGGTGTAGCTATTTTAATGGCCAGTTTGATAAGTAATGCAACACCTTTCTTTCAGACCAATTTCGGTTGCAAAACGTATCTAAATTTGTTGTGGGACGTCGTGGAATATTCCCGCTTCAAATCGTATAGCTTCGTGAAATCCTGGCAGGCGGCGGTGCTAAACATAGTCTTCAAATTGCGTCTGTAACGTGGGTGCGTTCCGAGTTGACAGCCGTCATTCAGCTTCTTTCAGCGGAAACCAGGGCGTCGCAAATATAGAGGCTTCGAGAATGTCTGCGTACGGAGACCTGGCAGTGAACAAAGGCACGGCGAGTCGTTTGGTGAGGTGTGTGTACGAACACCCGCATACCGGCCGGACGCACACAGCTGTAACTCCTGCAATGTTGGAACTTGCAGATCTGGTTCGAGATAAACAACGGATCTCAACGAAATGTCTGGCTGCACAAGTGGACGTCTCCGTTGGTACTACTGACCCTCTCGTCTACCAGTTTGTGTACTCAGAGGTGTGAACCCGTTGAGTTCCTCCCTGTCTGACAGAAGACCACAAAGAACAACGAAGGGCCATCTGTGTGGAACTCCTTTTACGTTACTAGCCTAATAATGACAATTTTCTGTTGAACGTCGTCACAGGCGATGGAACATGGATTCATCACTTTGAACCGGAAACAAAACGGCAATCTGTGGAGTGGCACTGCACACCCTCTCCTCAAAAGCTCAAAAGAAAATGTTCATAGCCTCGCCGTCAGCCGGTAAAGTTATGACAACTGTCTTCTGGGACTCTGAAGGGATTTTTCTGTTGGATGCTGTAACATTATGTGATTGCCTTATCATTTTAAATCATTCACTAATCGAGCAGTCGCTCGGCAACAGCTACAGTTAGCAAATAATGTTGCGAGAATGTAAAAGGTGAACGACCTGTGACGTAACTTGTTTATTGTCGAAGCGCCGTCAGAGATGCTGTGAGTTATTGACTTTGAAAACCGCGGCGCGAAAAACGGACAGAAGAAGAATACTTTTACACATTTTTTTTTAGAGGTACGAGATATTCTCGATGAACAGTTACTCATTCTTCTCTTGTCTCCTGTAACTTGTGTCGGACGCGCGTGTCTTGCCGCCGTATTATTATTGTTAAAATTAATATTGTTCTAGTGTAAAGTAAATGTGTAATACTAAAAGTGCCTAGCAGTAGATTTATTGTGCGACGTGTATGTGAAAACGTCAAAGGAATTGTTTTCATTAAGATAAGTGCCAGTCAAAACGGCATCCATGTTAAATCCTTCATTGCAGTGTAAGTTCGTCTATTAATTGCCATAAATTCAGAGTTAAATGGAACTGGTGTATGGACTATTCATTTACTATAGAATCTATGTCTCACTTCTTCATGAAATTATTTAATTTTCTATATGTTTCTGCCAAATAGAGAGTTCACAGTCACGAATTCTTTCGTCGAGTTCGGACGGAAGTTGCATGCGGCGAAATATTTTCTCCGCGCCATATTCTACTGGTAAATGCATGATAAACTACGGTCCCTTAGGAAATTCATGTTGAGCTATCCAAAATAATTATATTTTGAATAGGCATTTACTCTCCTCTGCAATGCAACTTCCGACTGATCAGACGATCCAACAAGAAACAGCCGCACATAGTCGGCGTTCGCAAATATGTTTCCACCGCTGATTATAGCTATATGTTACAGCACAAAAGTAACATATTGTTATAATTAGCGACTACGAACGGGGACATTTATAACTGTATGTTTATGTATACACATTACGTAAACATATCGTTATAATGCCCACCCTCGTCGTGCAACGATCAACTCCGAAGTGTACTTTGCTACCCGCATGAAATTGAAGAAACGACTTCAGGGCGTTCGTCGCCACAAAAATACAAATGAACTTCTTCTTCTGCATGACAGAGCACGGCTCAAACGAATCTGCTCACAAATCTTCATTAGGCTGTCTTCCTCATCCACTCTACATGGCATGTTTCGAATTTCGAAACTTCCATATGTTTGGCACAGTGGGGGATGCGCCCTGCGGGAATCAGTACGAGGATGATGGGGAGATTATTGATGAAGAAAGACGTTGGCTCCGGCATCGACCATTAGACTGGTACGATACGTACATGCGGGATCTCCCAGTAAGGTCACGTAAGGCCGTCCCATTGAACGGAGATAATGTTGAAAAATAGGGTTTCGAAGTTAGCATATAGTTCCATTTACAACAATTTTAACTGACTTCGTATCTTTGTTTTGTAAAGCGGGGCCAAGAGAAAAGTATTGTTATCTTAATAGCTTAGGTCCGCCCCGATAGCTGAGTGGTCAGCACGGCGGTGTGTCACGCCAAGGGGCCCAGGTTCGATTCCCGGCAGAGTCTGAGATTTTCTCCGCTGTGTGGGTGTTGTGTTGTCCTCATTATCATTTCATCACCACCAGTGGAAGGCAACGGGAAACCACCACTGGACTCACTTCCCTAGACGCTCATACGGTGGACCTCTCTGACGAGGCTTCCTCCATGACAAGACCTGCCGATAGGCAGAACAGAAAGTTTTTTAGTAGCTTAGGCCAGTCGTCTGGTTGCATATAACGACAAAGCTGCATGAGCGCCTCCTTGGACTGTTTACACTGCAACAGCTGATTCCGGTTCCCATGTCTTTCGGTATCAACACGTGCTATACTTATTTCCGTACCTCAATAGAATACAAGAGTTATGAATATGAAAGAGGTGCATGTTGTACGCATCTAGCCTGTGTTTTTCACCTAAGTGACACACGGCTACCACCGAAGTAACCTTTTAGGAGTTATCTTCAATCTTCAGATTACGTGTTCGTTAAACAGTGAAATAATAATTAATTATGTAGGAAAGGTCGTTTGTGTTACTTCCGCCGTTTAATTTTTGCGATACAATTCCTTTACACATTGTTGATGAGAGATGGTGCTATGCTTGTTGCCTCTAAGGGCAATAACAAGAGAGAGAGAGAGAGATTGAGTGTTTTTTCAGTCTTATAAAGTACTTCTCAAAGAAAAACACAGACGACATAAATAAACGTAGATACGTCTATATTTAAATGAAACAGCGAAACTTTGTGCAAAATGTCTCCACGCTAACAAAATCCGATTTTTCCCACTCGACATCCATGCTCATTGTCACAGACATATGCAGACACACACGTCACAGGAAACGTACTTTTTATTTTTATTTATTGCAATCTTATTCAGATATTCATTTCCTTCATTACAACACGTTTCGAGTACACTTAGCATCACGTAACACAAAGGAACCACTTTGTGTTGGCGTTGATGTTTTACATCTTGCACGTATTACTTTTATGGCAATGAGCCAACATACACTCCTGGAAATGGAAAAAAGAACACATTGACACCGGTGTGTCAGACCCACCATTCTTGCTCCGGACACTGCGAGAGGGCTGTACAAGCAATGATCAGACGCACGGCACAGCGGACACGCCAGGAACCGCGGTGTTGGCCGTCGAATGGCGCTAGCTGCGCAGCATTTGTGCACCGCCGCCGTCAGTGTCAGCCAGTTTGCCGTGGCATACGGAGCTCCATCGCAGTCTTTAACACTGGTAGCATGCCGCAACAGCGTGGACGTGAACCGTATGTGCAGTTGACGGACTTTGAGCGAGGGCGTATAGTGGGCATGCGGGAGGCCGGGTGGACGTACCGCCGAATTGCTCAACACGTGGGGCGTGAGGTCTCCACAGTACATCGATGTTGTCGCCAGTGGTCGGCGGAAGGTGCACGTGCCCGTCGACCTGGGACCGGACCGCAGCGACGCACGGATGCACGCCAAGACCGTAGGATCCTACGCAGTGCCGTAGGGGACCGCACCGCCACTTCCCAGCAAATTAGGGACACTGTTGCTCCTGGGGTATCGGCGAGGACCATTCGCAACCGTCTCCATGAAGCTGGGCTACGGTCCCGCACACCGTTAGGCCGTCTTCCGCTCACGCCCCAACATCGTGCAGCCCGCCTCCAGTGGTGTCGCGACAGGCGTGAATGGAGGGACGAATGGAGACGTGTCGTCTTCAGCGATGAGAGTCGCTTCTGCCTTGGTGCCAATGATGGTCATATGCGTGTTTGGCGCCGTGCAGGTGAGCGCCACAATCAGGACTGCATACGACCGAGGCACACAGGGCCAACACCCGGCATCACGGTGTGGGGAGCGATCTCCTACACTGGCCGTACACCACTGGTGATCGCCGAGGGGACACTGAATAGTGCACGGTACATCCAAACCGTCATCGAACCCATCGTTCTACCATTCCTAGACCGGCAAGGGAACTTGCTGTTCCAATAGGACAATGCACGTCCGTATGTATCCCGTGGCACCCAACGTGCTCTAGAAGGTGTAAGTCAACTACCCTGGCCAGCAAGATCTCCGGATCTGTCCCCCATTGAGCATGTTTGGGACTGGATGAAGCGTCGTCTCACGCGGTCTGCACGTCCAGCACGAACGCTGGTCCAACTGAGGCGCCAGGTGGAAATGGCATGGCAAGCCGTTCCACAGGACTACATCCAGCATCTCTACGATCGTCTCCATGGGAGAATAGCAGCCTGCATTGCTGCGAAAGGTGGGTATACACTGTACTAGTGCCGACATTGTGCATGCTCTGTTGCCTGTGTCTATGTGCCTGTGGTTCTGTCAGTGTGATCATGTGATGTATCTGACCCCAGGAATGTGTCAATAAAGTTTCCCCTTCCTGGGACAATGAATTCACGGTGTTCTTATTTCAATTTCCAGGAGTGTAGTAATAAACCAGACGTGACCAGTGCGAGACTGTCTGTGCATTAATTTCTAAAGTTCACAGTCCCCCTACAGGCAATGCTTGTGCCATGTAAATTCTTACTACCGGATGTAACTCATAGTGCACAAAGGAGCTGATGCTGCGTATCGCGTATTCACAAAATGTGAAAAATATTCTAACGAGCATCAGTGTCCAGCTGTCAACATTTCAGCTAAAGTAGAAACACAAAATTTGTAATAGACGCTATTATTCTTCTGGTTTTATGAAAAACGTTAAAATGGAAAAAAGAAACTGTGGCAACAAGTAAAATACACAAAGAGAAACGTAGCCCACAAGGCCCGTGAAGAGCACAAGACTGGCGGAGTGCTCAACACTTACGCTGCTGACTCATTCCATGACAGATTTGCTTTCACAAACATGAATTACTGAATAATTAACATGAATTCAATAATAGTAGTCTAGTAATCATTATCATCATTAGCCGTTTGACAGCGACCGCCGGTCAAAAGCTGCCTCTAGAGTTTTCCACACACACTTTCGGAGGCAAAAAAGAGCGATGCACCACGAAGGCACTATCCGCATGAGAAGGAAATGGCTAGATGTGATGTATGTGTACAGACAAACAAATGATTACAATTTCAGAATAACTAGATGATTTATTCAGGAGAAGGAATTTCACAAATTGAGCAAGTCAATAACGCGTTGGCCCGTCCCTGACCCACGATGGTCTGTACATTCTCAATTGGAGAGAGACTCGGCGATGTCGTTGGCCAAAGTAGGGTTTGGCAACCACGGAGACAAGCAATAGCAACTTTCGCCAAGTGCGGACGGGCATTATCTTGCTGAAATGTAAGCCCAGGGAGGCTTTCCTTGAAGGAAACAGAACACGGTGTATCTCTGCAGTGTAAGGGCGCCATGGACGACAACGGAAGGCTGAGAGGTTCCATGGTCTCTTTTGTATGTCGCCTCTCATTTTCATCAATTTTATTACGAGGGCTGTTCAATAAGTAATGCAACACATTTTTTTCTGAAACAGGGGTTGTTTTATTCAGCATTGAAATACACCAGGTTATTCCCCAATCTTTTAGCTACACAACACTATTTTTCAACGTAATCTCCATTCAATGCTACGGCCTTACGCCACCTTGAAATGAGGGCCTGTATGCCTGCACGGTACCATTCCACTGGTCGATGTCGGAGCCAACGTCGTACTGCATCAATAACTTCTTCATCATCCGCGTAGTGCCTCCCACGGATTGCGTCCTTCATTGGGCCAAACATATGGAAATCCGACGGTGCGAGATCGGGGCTGTAGGGTGCATCAGGAAGAACAGTCCACAGAATTTTTGTGAGCTCCTCTCGGGTGCGAAGACTTGTGTGAGGTCTTGTGTTGTCATGAAGAAGGAGAAGTTCGTTCAGATTTTTGTGCCTACGAACACGCTGAAGTCGTTTCTTCAATTTCTGAAGAGTAGCACAATACACTTCAGAGTTGATCGTTTGACCATGGGGAAGGACATCGAACAGAATAACCCCTTCAGCGTCCCAGAAGACTGTAACTGTGACTTTACCGGCTGAGGGTATGACTTTAAACTTTTTTCTTGGTAGGGGAGTGGGTGTGGCGCCACTCCATTGATTGCCGTTTTGTTTCAGGTTCGAAGTGATGAACCCTTGTTTCATCGCCTGTAACAATGTTTGACAAGAAATTGTCACCCTCAGCCTCATGACGAGCAAGCAATTCCGCACAGATGGTTCTCCTTTGCTCTTTATGGTGTTCGGTTAGACAACGAGGGACCCAGCGGGAACAAACCTTTGAATATCCCAACTGGTGAACAATTGTGACAGCACTACCAACAGAGATGTCAAGTTGAGCACAGAGTTGTTTGATGGTGATCCGTCGATCATCTCGAACTAGTGTGTTCGCACGCTCCGCCATTGCAGGAGTCACAGCTGTGCACGGCCGGCCCGCACGCGGGAGATCAGACAGTCTTGCTTGACCTTGCGGCGATGATGACACACGCTTTGCCCAACGACTCACCGTGCTTTTGTCCACTGCCAGATCACCGTAGACATTCTGCAAGCGCCTATGAATATCTGAGATGCCCTGGTTTTCCGCCAAAAGAAACTCGATCACTGCCCGTTGTTTGCAACGCACATCCGTTACAGAAGCCATTTTAACAGCTCCGTACAGAGCTGCCACCTGTCGGAAGTCAATGAAACTATACGAGACGAAGCGGGAATGTTTGAAAATATTCCACAAGAAATTTCCGGTTCTTTCAACCAAAATTGGCCGAGAAAAAAAAGTGTTGCATTACTTATTAAACTGCCCTCGTATGTTCTGTGTCATTGCACGGTGGTAACAGACCGAAAAATATTATTGTAATGAGAGTATTTGTACTGAGAGCTCAAAAATACTTTTCACTTGATTTCTATACATGGTGGGTTACTTCCCTGTGTGGCCTGTGCGAGGCGAGCACTGGAGAACGCAGCAAACTGCATTTCTGGTTGGGCGCTGCACTTCCCCGAATTCTGAGGGGTTCGTACAATGGGCTTAAGTGCGTGGCGGAACGACTGACGCCATTCGAGTTTCGCCTATTCTATGCAGGGCGAAACAACCTTCGAGACATCTGAGTGCCGCCACAGTTTATGTGTTTACCGTTCCGGCGCATCCGGAAGGAAGACTCCTGGCACCGACTGACTGCATTGTCCTCTTGATTATGAGAACACGTGTGGACTGCGCCCCGCTGGGTGAGACTGTCTGGCGCCATATGGCCTGCGGTCTAGGCATGTTGTTTTAGTTGCCGGTCAAACGACAAATTCAGTGCCCTCAGCTGAATAGCAGAGGCATGATTGGTCAACTTAAACTGAGGCAAGTTGACGTCATAAAGCCCTGCTCGAAATTGGAGGGAACAGTCGCTACTGGCGTGAATGATGTTCTGAGACAGTGTGGGGGAATTTTGGTATCAGCACCGAATGCTGATTCGCAGGTTTCGAGGAGAGTGGGGAGTTGAGCAATGTTGGCTTCGCTCTTGTGTTGTGCAGGCACAGGGATTCGGGATCTGATCTTCGTTGGAGTCGGACGGTCTTGAGACTTAGTCGCACTTTTTTCGGCCGAACTTAGAATTCTCGGACAGCCTTCGAGGCCAGGGGTTGAAACAGAGTTGCTGCAGACCAGAAGTCGGTGCCTACATCATCAGAAAGCTACCTAACACGACCTGCTACAGATTCCAAGAAAAGAGTAAAGTATTCTGCGGCTACGTCATTGTAGGACCTATCAATTTTACACTGAAGTCCTCAGCAGCATGCGCGCTCGCTTTGCCACAAGTCCACCCTGCTTGTTTCTCCATGTAATCCCATGTGAGCTCTCACTACTAATCGTGATGCTGCAATATAGTCGAGAGAGTAATATTTGATTGATAGGACCTCCAGTCATTATCGTCAAGATATTGCATCACAGAGAGCAGGAGTCCTTGTTCTCGAGCCAACTTTTATTCACATATGAAGAGTACTCAGTATTGTAGAACACTCAGTATAATGTCGTTTATTGCAACTAAACTACGCTTCTCGAACAATCACTATATACACATATATATACAAATAACTTGTAGACGTCCATTCATCAAGAGCGTCGGTGAGGTCCGTCGGAGCTGCTCCTAGCGGAGCGGGATTCGTGACTGAGGACAACTCTATTTCATCATTGAAATTCGAGGCAACAATGAAAAGCGAGGAACTGGCTGTACTGCTGCTGCGCTGGCCTTATGAAGCCGGCGGAGTACCCCAACTTTCCCTGTATCTGTGAGGCGACCTCTGCAGAAAAAGGTTCGCATTAGTCTGTAGCAAATTCTGTTTGTTTGGACGAATTGTTTTCCTCTTGGTTGCGCCTGCAAGTGCTTGTGTATGTTATATGGTACACAGGGGTGTTTTGAGTGTAGTCTGCCTGACAGGGGCCATCTGTGGCAGACGTAACAACATAACAGTTCAGAATACCCTATCCTATAAACTACTGTTTGTGTCGATAATCATGTGCCTTTATGTTCTGATGTATAATAAATCTCATTGTAATATTTAAGCCACATATCATGATAAAGTTCTCTGTTTTTCTCTGAGTAGATTACGATTTTTATTAAATTATTGTGAGTGTGTACTCCTTATTTTACCAACTAGCAGGGTCCATCATCATTTCCCTTTGTTACCTTTGTGCGCATAATTAATTAGGTAGTAGTCAAGGAGGGGGTCGAGTGCATGTCTCGTTCTCATGATAAATTCGTCTGAATTAAAGTATTACAAACTCTTCTCCACCCCGGCACCTCGCAAGGACTCCAGTCTCGTTGGTGTCCCACCATGCAGGGCCGCTTTCAGACACGTCTTTGCTGGTCATCGAGACTCAATTCGAAGCTGGATTCATGACTGAGGACAACTCTATTTCAGCAATGAAATTCCAGGCAATATTGACAAGCGAGGACGTGTTCGGAGACGCACCAGTCAGAGGTGGGTCACCAACAGCCGCCATACAGCCCGACAATCATGGGTAATGGTCTGGGGCGCTATGTCATTTCACAGCAGGACCACTTTGGTTGTCATCAGGCTAGTAACCGGAATCCAACACGAGCGGGAGACGCGGGCCGACCACGTCTACATCTAAATCTACATCCATACTCTGCAAGCCACCTGACGGTGTGTGGCGGAGGGTACCTTGAGTGCCTCTATCGGTTCTCCCTTCTATTCCAGTCTCGTATTGTTCGTGGAAAGAAGGTTTGTCGGTATGCCTCTGTGTGGGCTCTAATCTCTCTGATTTTATCCTCATGGTCTCTTCGCGAGATATACGTAGGAGGGAGCAATATACTGCTTGACTGTTCGGTGAAGCTATGTTCTCGAAACTTTGAAAAAAGCCCGTACCGAGCTACTGAGCGTCTCTCCTGCAGAGTCTTCCACTGGAGTTTATCTATCATCTCCGTAACGCTTTCGCGATTGCTAAATGATCCTGTAACGAAGCGCGCTGCTTCCTTTGTTTTCGGATTGCATTTCCTTAGGATTCTTCCAATGAATCTCAGTCTGGCATCTGCTTTACCGACGATCAACATTATATGATCATTCAATTTTAAATCACTCCTAATGCGTACTCCCAGATAATTTATGGTATTAACTGCTTCCAGTTGCTGACCTGCTATTTTGTAGCTAAATGATAAAGGATCTATCTTCCTGTGTATTCGCAGCACATTACACTTGTCTACATTGAGATTCAATTGCCATTCCCTGCACCATGCGTCAATTAGCTGCAGATCCTCCTGCATTTCAGTACAATTTTCCATTGTTACAACCTCTCGATACACCACAGCATCACCTGCAAAAAGCCTCAGTGAACTTCCGATGTCATCCACCAGGTCATTTATGTATATTGTGAATAGCAACGGTCCTATGACACTCCCCTGCGGCACACCTGAAATCACTCTTACTTCGGAAGACTTCTCTCCATTGAGAATTACATGCTGCGTCCTGTTATCTAGGAACTCCTCAATCCAATCACACAATTGGTCTGATAGTCCATATGCTCTTACTTTGTTCATTAAACGACTGTGGGGAACTTTATCGAACGCCTTGCGGAAGTCAAGAAACACGGCATCTACCTGTGAACCCGTGTCTATGGCCCTCTGAGTCTCATGGACGAATAGCACGAGCTGGGTTTCACATGACCGTCTTTTTCAAAACCCATGTTGATTCCTACAGAGTAGATTTCTAGTCTCCAGAAAAGTCATTATACTTGAACACAATACGTGTTCCAAACTTCTACAACTGATCGACGTTAGGGATATAGGTCTATAGTTCTGCACATCTGTTCGACGTCCCTTCTTGAAAACGTCGATGCTGATTCGCCAAAAACCACACAGAGACAACAGCTACGGACAATAATGGAAATGATAACAATAACTACGAACGGCAGTCTGCACGTACGAAGAGTGAACCAAAACGAGAGCCTAGACGTAGTAAAATCAGGAACCGACTTTGATGTGTACGACGAACACCACAAGAGCGCAGTCACTGACTTCGGACTGCTGCTGTCTTTATGTATTTTAAGCATCACAGTGGTCTGCCCGTCTGACTTCTAGCCCGGCTAAATGAGTGACAATAGCTTTTATTTATTCGTCGAAATAATTGTTTGTATGCATGACTGTATCTCTGTATCTTATTCCCTAAATTGTCTGGTTACTGTGGATACTGGTCTATTATTTGAAGCGTTGGGGTATTGTGTACCTAGCTCGTGAATTACTAGATGGGCCGAAGTTGAAGTCTTTTCATATACAGTTACCGACTTTCTTGTAATGTATGTATATCCTAATAATTCTTTGATATGTGTGCTGGGCGTATATCTATCGGCATGTGCTATGGTACAGAGGATACGGTTTTGCACAGTTTGAAATTTGTGCAGATAGGTGTGTGCCGCCATTGACCAAACTTGTGACGCATATAATATAGTAGGGAGGATAACAGCTCTGTTCAGTCGCAGCTTCTTTTCTACTGTCAGACCCCCCAACCTTAAGGAGCGGGTACAGACGATTAAATATTGTACTGCCTTCGTTCTGAGCCCTATTTATTTGTTTCCCAAATGTCAGCTTTAAATCTACCTCTAGCCCTAGGTAGGTTGCCGAGCCGCTCCAGTCGATGTCTCTGCCTGTAACCGAAATCTGCCTGCCTAGGGGAGTTAACTTTCTTGTGGACCTCATCACTACTGTTTCTCCTCGATTTATTTTAATCTTCCATGTGTTACACCAGCTTACTGTTTCGTCCAAGTGATCTTGTAGTTTCTTCACTATAAAGTCGAGGTTGCTACTGCTTTTATATACCGCTATATCATCAGCGTAAAGCGTCAATTCATTGCCTGCTAGTTTTGGTATGCCATCTGTATATAGCGAGTATAGTATGGGGCCCAGAACCGACCCCTGCGGGAACCCGGCCACAGCATCACTGAGCGTACTAACATGACTGGCGCACCTAACAGAGGACTGCCTCCCTGCCAGGAACGAGTCAGTTATGGGTATTATGTGTCCTGGAATGTCTATCTGGAGTATTGTGCTGCATTGTATTGTATGTTAACCGGGGCCCTATAAATGACGGAGAGGCTCCGTCCCCGCCGCAGCCGCAGTGGTCCACAACCCCACGACGACTACCGCAGTCCACTTCACCCCTCCGCCGCCCCACATCGAACCACTCTTTCAGGGTTATTGTGCGGTTCCGCCTCCTGGTAGACTCCCCCCCCCCCTCCCCCCAGGGAACGTCTTACACCAGACTAGTAATGGTGGTGTATGCGTACATGGAGAACTTGTTTGTGCAGCAGTCGCCGACACTGTGTAGCTGAGGCGGAATAAGGGGAACCATCCCGCATTCACCGAGGCAGATGGAAAACCGCCTAAAAACCATTGACAGACTAGCCGGCTCACCGAACCTCGACGCAAGTCCGCCAGGCGGATTCGTGCTGGAGACCAGGGGCTCCTTCCCACTCCAGAAAGTCGTGCGTTTACACTGCATGGCTAACCGAGCGGGCTTTACTGGAGTAGCTTATATATTAAGCCATCATGCCAGACTTTGTCGAACGCTTTCTCGATGTCGAGAAATTCCGCTCCTGTGCTATGCTTTGTATCTCTCGCCTTGCACATGTGCTTCAGCTGACGTAGGGATTGATGGACAGTGCTGCGTTCATGACGGAATAATCGGACCAGTGGCTCAGTGGAGGCAAGAGAGAATAGAAGTAGAATTAACGCCTGTTTCTGATCGCCTTGTATTTGCCTACATCAGACAACTAGGGAACAACAAATCCCCCGGTGCTGTCAAGGTCCGTGTCCCTTACTTAAAACACCTTCCTCCTACACCAATCACTCACCTCTCTGCCATGTTTAACTAGTGCCTTTGCCTAACCTACTTCCCAACTGGCTTCGGAGCCCCTGCGCTGTCGGCTTCATAGAGCCCCAGTGACTGCCGATTGGGGCAGCAGCGCTCGCAGGTCATAGGGACTCCGCCTAGCGGCTGTCGTCTACGTTCATGCCTTCTGGCGGGCTGTCCAAATTGTCAGACCTGGATACCAGAATCAGTGGCACCCCTTACGGAACAGCACTACTTCGACGATATCCTATGCCCCGTTTTCTTGCCCTTCATGGCAATCCATCCTGGCCTTACATTTGCAAGACAATGCCTGCCAATACCTGGCGAGAGTTTCTACTTCGTGCTTGTCAAATCCTACCTCGGCCAGCAAGGTTGCCGGATCTCTGACCAATTAAGAACATTTTGAACACGGTAGGCAGGACCCTCCAACGAGCTCGAATTTTGACGATCTCTTTCTCTTGAATAAATCACGCTGTTTTTCTGAAATTTCAATCCTTTGTTCATCTGTATGTGTACATCATATCGACCAATTTCCATCCTATTGCGATAATTCCTTCGTGGTGTGTCGCTTTTTTGTCTTAGAGTGTGGTGTGAAACATCCTTTCGACATGTTACCGTATCACATCAGCTATATTTTGATTCTTATTCAAAGTGGGCAGTACTGACTTTTGGGTAGTGGCTGGAAGGTTCTCACACGAAGTTGTGGATTCCAGAACATCGCATGTCTAATGTAAAGTGTGTAATGTAACGGACTACTGAAACTACCGATAACACCGGCTGGCGACGTGTGCGGTGCCGTCAATCAACCTGAAGCAGCAAGTGAACTTTGACTACGTAAACAAAAAACGAAATATTATTATTTTGTTACAAAACTGTTAATGTGAGGGCAATCATGATGTATATTGCCATAGAACAATATTATAAACACTTTTCATTTTTCGTATTATGTTTTTTATATATGTATACGTGCGATGTGTAAAATATCGATATACAACCAAGGTTGGCAGTACTGCATAGTTTGTAAGCTCTGTCAACAGGAGCCGGTTGTTGGCGGGTGTAGAGTCAATGGGCAGTTGGTGATGAGACGTCTTGTAATACGCTTGCTTTGAAAAGGTCAAGGACAGAGGGAACGAAATGATGTATTGAAAAAGCTGTTACATTGAAAATTATTGAATATCGTCACGACCAGCATTTATAAAATAAAAGTTGGAAGTTTAAATATGTGTCAGTTCTTACGCAGCAGAATACACACCCTCGACCTCAAATCGATTTAACAGACAGCGGATGGTGAGATTCATCACTGGACCAAGAGCGTGCAACAACACCAAAAAAGGTGAGAAAGTTATATTACTCTAAATTGAAATTGTGATGATACTTTTCTTTCTCCATGTCTTCAACCCTGTATGTACTCTGTTGTTAGAGTGAACAGCGTCACGGTGACTTGTGGTCGACTAGGCATACCAGGGAGACCACACAGGTTTAAAATGATAATTTGTAGCTTAATATACTACTACAGATAATAATTAATATTTGTCCCCCGGAGAAACAGGTACATTACAAGTGCCAAGCCGGCCGGAGTGGCCGAGCGGTTCTGGGCGCTTCAGTCTGGAACCGCGCGACCGCTACGGTCGCAGATTCGAATCCTGTCTCGGGCTTGGATGTGTGTGATGTCCTTAGGTTGGTTAGGTTTAAGTAGTTCTAAGTTCTAGGGGACTGATGACCTCAGCTCTTAAGTCCCATAGTGCTCAGAGCCATTTGAACCATTTTACAAGTGCCAATAAGAAGGCTTTGTTGTAGTCGGGCAGCAGTTCTGGAGCTGTATTGTAAGGTACCCCTTATTTCTTGATAAGAAATAAATACTTTATTTATAGTTTCACTATTGCACATACGTGAAATGAACGTATCGGCACTGCAGTACGTAGCAGTAAGGACCGACGGTAGATTTCCACACTGGCTAGAACGGCGGCTGAGCATCTGGCGCTTTCAGAGCCAGTGGGATGAGGTGCCGATGCAGAAATCGTTCGTGACGTCAACGAACCGATACATAGGGAAAGTATATTTATTCATTTAATAAAATGGCTCTGAGCACTATGGGACTTAACTTCTGAGGTCATCAGTCGCCTAGAACTTAGAACTAATTAAACCTAACTAACCTAAGGACATCGCACACATCCATGTCCAAGGCAGGACTCGAACCTGCGACCGTAGCGGTCGCCCGGCTCCAGACTGTAGCGCCCAGAACCGCACGGCCACTCCGACCGGCTATTTATTTAATAAATATTTGCTAGCAAAAGTTACCGTTGCCTCTCAGATAGTAGCTTTTGCAATGCCAGGAAACTTTGATGTCAATAAATAAACGAATAACCTCGGAATAACCAAAGATGTACAGTACGATCTTATACGAACTAGACCGATTGTATGCTCAAGTTACGGCCATAGTCGGCACTCGCCGATAGGATTCCTTTCGATCTAGTCATGCAGTAGTCCATCCCCTCGTACCGTTATTAGTTGGCTTGTGTAATCAATGCCAACAAGGTCAATTTACTGTCTGTCTAGAATAAACGCACCATAATGGCATCCTGTGTAAAAAGTTATTTGCACAAAATTCATTACGTAAAACATAGATAGTAGTATTATACTTTTAGAATCCGGCGGCGGTGCTACGGCTGTCCAAGGGGACATAAAACTGCCTAAAAGGTATGAGCAATTATTACGCGGCGGCTCATTAAGTCAGTTCAAGGACGGACCGGCTTAATAATCGTAAAACTCGGACGGGAAAGTACAACTAGTTATACTGTACGCACTTCATAGCGCTGTCTACGGACTCACCTGCTAAACTGAGACATTTCTGGAGGTTTTAGTACGAGTGGGGGGTTCTTGCAGTATCCAGGGCGTTCTCGGCGCATGATGAAGTTGCAGTTTCGTGGAGTTAATCCCAGAGGCGCAGCTGCAACGGTGCCTCAGCCTACAATTGCCCACCTGACAGTTATGAAGTACCTTTCCAGCACGGACGTCAACAAGAATACTGCCTTTCCACTCCCAAGAAACGTGAGAAACTCAGCTCCATCTCAACGATATATCTGTTCGAAAATCCTGTGCAATGCTTCCCCTTCTAGACACTGTGAACATTATGTCCCCGAAAAGTAGAAGAATGTTCAAACTTGGTAACAACTAAGTAAATTCTTTATCGCATTTGTACGCCATGTCAGGAAACCTATGCTGTGTTCCCCTCTGTTCTCATGTCCTGAGGCACATTCACGTTCGTCAGATTCACTCCAAGCGTAGCTGCCGCGTCTCCAGCGGGCTTCGCGGCTGAGAACAGAGAACACGGAATTCTCGTCATTCTTTTCTAGGAGTCGTCTCAAGCCGACTATCACTTACTTCCTGGCTGTTGTCGCACGCTAATAGAGAACTCTGGAGACGGAGGTGTCGCTTTTTGCTTTAGTATGAGGTGTTAGTTTCATATCTCAGAGCCGGCGCTCTGGGCACGTAGAATTTCTTCAGTTGTTTGCATATCTTGGATATGGAGTTCAGTGGGTTATTTGTCTCGTTAATTTGAAAGTACAGGTTGTGCAGACGAGCAGTTATGATTTTTCTCTTCTTTCACTCTTTATAATGGTGCCAGTGAATGTACTAGATTATTATCTTCAGTTTTTCGAGCTAATCATCTGTGTCTTTGTTTTCTAAGACTAATGATGGTATAAGATTCCATGTGGTTTTTAAATATGAAAAAAAGTAATTTATGAAATCGACTTCCATTTATGAAAACGATCTCCGACAACTTCTCCCGTGAGTAGGTGACTCTTATGTTGAAAGGGTACAGTACCGCCCGACATTGAAAATTGGTACAACATACTTCATTATCTTTGTCAGAACAACACATTTTTTTTGTAAAATAACTCAATTTCAATTAATACAGCGAAGCTGGATACCAGTGTGGGAAAGAATGACAATTTATTTATTTAATTGATCACATGTGCACTCCCACAAAATAAATCCCTACGTCCAGTTTGGTGAGATCTTTTGAAATGAATGGATGTATGGTCGTCTGCTAACTGCAGATAGTGAATGTGAATATATGGTCATCTTTGAGTCGATCCTTTGGCCACCTTTGGAGGGACCAAAGAGATGAAATTTACCTGAGTTTTGAGCGCCTGAAATGTGGCTGACCAATACGGTAGCAAGGTGCTCCCCCACTTCGACAGAGGTGTGAGAGGACCTGAAGAACGGCCATGTTTCAGCACTCTGCCGCTCGATCTTGTGCTGTTAAGACCTGTCTTAGTTGTGCTCCGTAAAGACGAAAGAGTGGAGACATGGTATGCATGTGGGATATTTAAGAGTAGTTTGAAATAATAATTTCTCTATTTCAGGAACTTTTGTGGGGAGAATTAAATGTCAGGCAGGTAATATTAATGGGATTGGAGTAATCTTCGGAAGTGACCAACGGTCACAATGAAACCACGTGTAACAATAAGTTGAAATACTTCCGTGTGCTTAAGTTAAGCTGAATTGCTAGCGTGTGTACAATAAGTTGAAATATTTAAGAAATAGCGTGTGTACCATTAGTTGAAATATTTAAGAAATGGCGTGTGCAGGACTTGAAATTAGAGACGATTACTTCCACGTGGTGAGTACTGTGTGAGTCTCAAACTGTGTATGAGACAAAAAGATAAAGAGAAGTACTCGTCCATGGTATCAGTTGAGGACTCGCGTGTGTGATGAATACGTTCTTAATATTACTTTGCGTGATATGATCCCGTGTGACGCTAGATTCTAACTCTGAGAGAGAAGCAAGGTGAGTCGGCCGTCTATCCAGCAACGCCTCTTGGCTTGCATTGCACAGGAAGACGTGCATACATCTCCAGAGTTCATAGTAGGAAGGTAGAATTACGAAGTGGGGCAGTGTCGTGTGAAACTGGGATAAATATTAATTGAAGTGGGAAAGCTGAAAGTGATAGTGTTGTGACTATTCCCTGTGTAGTATTTAATATTGTAGTGTGGTGTATGTCATGTAATTTGGGTATGTGTGGTTTGCATGGGAGACTAGCGAGGTAGTGGGTTATGTGTGTTCCTTTTGTACTGCTCGGTCTGGAGGAAAGTTTCGTGATGATGATTGTGAGAGTCGAAGTGTGAGAAATAATAAAAGATCCACCATCCTGTCCAGAAAGTGCACTGTAGCGTTGAATAATTACGAGACCATAAGGTAGAGAATCACCAATGTTAAGCCATGCCCACTGGGCGGAGTTTCTCATGTGTTATTGTTGTAGGTTATAGAATTTGTGTGTTTAGGTTATAGAATCATCGGAATAAATAAGATAGTGAAAAGAAAAAGATTGGTGGCCTTTTCCTTCGAATTGTATGTTGTCATCATATCCAGAATTTATAATGTGTTCGCCACTCATATTCAGTGCGATGGCCACGTGTCGATAAAAGCCGTTAAATAAAAAGGAAAGAAAATGTGGTACTGCCAGTGCGTAGTGAACAGTCAGAGTTCTGTAAATTACTGATAGTCAGATGCGTGTTTCCGTTGCGTAATATTCATACAGGAGGATAATTTGTAACTTATTTGAGAATACGAGAGTTCATATTACTCGATAAATAGGAATGAATCCACTCGCTTGGCAGACCACTCATTTTGCAGGCCTCACTGCTTGATGCCACAGTATGAGCAAGGCATGTGGGTGCCTCTCAATGTAACAAAAACAGTCAGGAAAACATTAAAGTGTTTTTTCAATGTCACAGTCTTTCCGTTGTGCACAGTGCCCAAATTATTAAATGAATGTGGCATAACAGGCAAAGCCGTTCATTGAGGTGGCATTTGGAAATTTGTGGTAGGTTCCTATGGGACCGCCGGCCGGTGTGGCCGAGCGGTTCTAGGCGTTTCAGTCTGGAACGGCGCGACCGCCACGGTCGCAGGTTCTAATCCTGCCTCGGGCATGGATGTGTGTGATGTCCTTAGGTTAATATAACTGCGTAGGCTTCCGCGGCCAGTCGACATAAAAGTTTTCTGGGTTTCGTACCGCGTCATAATGTAAAAACTACTCCTGCTGGAGAAAAACCAACGTTTCGGCCACGATGGCAGCGGACTTCTTCTGGGTCTAATGGCCCACTGCAATCGTGACTGAAACGTTGGTTTTTCTCCAGCAGCAGTAGTTTTTACATTATGACGCGGTACGAAACCCAGAAAACTTTTATGTCGTCCTTAGGTTAGTTAGGTATAAGTAGTTATAGGGCACTGATGACCTCAGATGTTAAGTCCCATAGTGCTCAGAGCCATTTGAACCTATGCTACCAAGCTGCTCAGGTGATCCTAGGCTTACACACTACTTAATCTAACTTAAACTAACTTACGCTAAGGACAACACACACACCCATGCCCGTGGGAGGACTCGAACCTCCGACGGGGGCAGCCGCGAACTGTGCCAAGGCGCCTCATATCACGCGGCTATCCCGCACGGCTTGTTGTGGTGACGAATGGGTAATCCTCAAAGGTTTCTATTTTTGAGCTCAAACCGTTACTAATGCAGATTAGTTTTACCCTGTATAATCCTTTGTTTCATTTAACTTTTCCTACCGAATGGCCACTGTGGTGTCACCGCCAGACACCACACTTGCTAGGTAGTAGCTTTTAAATCGGCCGCGGTCCGCTAGTATACGACGGACCCGCGTGTCGCCACTGTCAGTAATTGCAGACCGAGCGCCACCACACGGCAGGTCTAGAGAGACGTACTAGCACTCGCCCCAGTTGTACAGCCGACGTAGCTAGCCATGGTTCACTGAGAATTACGCTCTCATTTGCCGAGACGATAGTTAGCATAGCCTTCAGCTACATTTGCTACGACCTAGCAATGCGCCGTATTCAATTGCTATAATATTTCTGTATCATCAAGAGCTATGTTCTACAATTGTGAATTAAAGTTAAGTATTCCAGAAGCTACGTACTTTTCTTTATAGCACTCATTACGTATCCTGTTTCAGACCTCACGCCAGCCTGCGTGAGCTTATAGCGTGCATTTCGCTCTCCTCTAAAAACAGTGTTGGCAATTCTGCCGACACTTCAGCCACCATGACATGTGTAAAGAGGAAGTATTTTGGGAATGTTATTATTTTGATTGCCGACTACTGCTGTAACTGATTGGTCCGTTGAGTTATAAAAGTACGAGGGGACTTCAAAAATCTAAGCTAAACTTTAATAATTTATTTCTAATTTCTGCTACCAGTCACTTTTTTATTTTATGTTTGATCTAACTTAATTCAATGCGTTTCGAACATGTTCTGTCCATCTTCAGGTGTTTATACATACATACGTACATACATACAGATAAATGTTACGTAAAAATATTTTTAAGTAACATTTCTCTGTATGTATGTATGTATAAACGCCTGAAGATGAATAAAGCATGTTCGAAACGCGTTGTATTATGTTACATTAAACATAAAATAAAAAAGTGACTGGTAGCAGAAATGAGAAATAAATAATTATCCCACACATTCACGGTTCACAAACATAGCCATTATGGCCGAGAATAAAGTACACTTTATTACGGCAGGCCAAGTACTTTTTATTGATTGCTGCTCTACAAGTGGAAGTGGCACAGATACATGACACAATTTTTTCAGCAAAGTCAGCAATTCTCTCTAAGCTACCGTGGCAGTGTTCCATCAGTCGTTCGATTTCTCGACGATAGAAAACAGTTCCTTTGTCGCGGAACAATTCCTGTGGACAACTTCTCCGTAGGGAAATCTATTTCCCCGAAATGTTCTTTCAGGGAGCTAAAAAAAGTGGAAACTGCATCTGCGAGGCCAGCACTTTTCCGATCAGCTTCAGCGAACTCTGCGCTGCCTTAGCCAAGCTGTTGGTAACATTTCATTATAATTATACTGCGACATAGCGTTCGTTCCGTACAACGCCGGAATTTCACGGCGAATAACTGACGCGTTACCAGTTGCCGCGCCATTTAACTGGCACGAGTAGTACCACAGCAAAGATGTTTCTGCATGAAACCGCAACATACACTCCCTTCTGAAAATGTGCCACTCTTTTGGGCAAATGAGTTAGAATGGGACGACATGTATAAGTGTCTTTCTCAAGTCCCTACGTACACTAGGAAATTTTGGAATGCTTGTTCAGTTTTCTCCCTGATGTTTGTTAGTTTGCGTCTGCCACTTTAACTGATGGAATGTGCAGTTGCTCCTACCTAGCTTTTTTTTAGGCTCTTGTCACTATCAGTTGTTTGTATTGCTTTCTTTTTTGTGTACTTCACTTCTTTTCGATTATATTGTATTTTCCTAAGATGTCTACGATACTGCTTAATACAATACGGTATACCTCTTTCTCCTTAAATACGTGATTTCACGTAGTTTCTATTTCTGCCTCGAGTGCTTGGTTCTTTCTAACTTTGTATCTGGTTTTATTTTGCTAAAAATGCCTATGTGTACTTGAAAATATAAAGTGGTCTGTGAATGTCGTATCCCACACAGTTTCTTAACTGCATGATAAACTACAGGCAGATTTATTTTTTGTTCCATATGATCCCCGTCAAACACAATTTCTGTTTATTTGTTTGTATTTTGGAAGAATACACTAAGGTCAAAACGTAGTTCTTTTCGATAAATTCCACTTACAGGTCAAAACTAGCAAGTATATTGGCAATTATTTTAGGCATTTCTTGTTGTACTTTTATTGCGTGTGGACTTTAGTGTCCCGAACTGTGTACTTGTCTGTGTTGTCCTTGTCTCAATGGACGTGGACAAGCTCAGTAACTGGATGAGGAAGTAAACAGACATTGGGTCGTCGGAGGACGCTAGGAGGATACTAAATGCTTGGAAATGAAACTTGGAAATTAGAAGTCTATTTACTGTATTATCTCCAAGATGAACATAAACGCACCCTGTTACAATAGTAATCCTGCAAAGCCAAGAGAAAAACACAGATCTCTATCGAGCTATTCAGCAGGCACTGGTAAAAATGGCAAACTACACATTACGAAATTGCACATTCAAACATCGGCGCCGCAACAACCCATAGGATGTTTTGATTCTACACTTTAAAGCGCGGCCCCACACCTGTTGGAGCACTTCTGAACAGAACACGAAACGGTGTTGAACAGTGTTACTCCATTTGACCGTACAGCTGCGTCTTGGCTTCGTCGAACTCTCACTTGTTTGCGCGATTAAAAGTACGGCATTCGTGGGAGACACTTTGAGGACGGCGAAGTGGTCATTTGCGGCAGGACATACACGCCCTTCTGTCCCTCTGATGGGAGTCCACAGCGCTCGAAGATTAACTGGAAGTAGATTACACGGAGAGATAGCGTGTTCTGGTAACGCATCATCATTTCATGTGTGTAATTCTAATGTTTCGAAGAAATAACAGTTGAAGAAAAAAATGTGGGTCGCTACCCTCTGGACGAACCTCGCATGACTCTGCGTAATGCGCTCACAAAGTTTCAACATTAAACGGCAGTCCTTAAGCCCAAGGCTCATCCATGCAAATGGATTTTTTCTTTGCTGACACTGTGTGGTTCTGGCCATTCCCAAGTCACTGTACATAAAGGAACAGGCTGTTAAATTTAACAAAGTTCAGGAAGTTCCTCTATATAAAATCTATACTGCCATATAAGGGATCGAAAACAGCAAAATGCAACAAATGAAGTAGCTTTATGCGTGATCCTCACGACTTCGTAGCACTTTGCGGCTGTGCATGTTTTCACTGGAACTGCTGAACCAGACTGCAGTCTGCTCCCACATCACTAACAGCGTGAAGTGAAATGTTCAAAGAGCACTTCACAACTGCAAATGACTGTCACATCACAGGACGTAGTGCGGTAGTGTGCCAGTGCGCCAGTGATCTAGTTGCTCCTCCAACACAACATGTGAAGGCATTGCTAATTACGCATATAACAATTTTTTTCATGATTTGCTTTAGATTCCTATTCTTTTTCTTTTCTTCATATGGGCATTTCTAATTGTGATTATGTAACATTCTACTGTGGTTTTTAAGTAAAGATGTAATTGTGATTATTTCCTTTGCCAATGATTTGTATTGTGTTTTGTGAAAAGCATACGTAATTGTATGGACAGTGATACCGAACTATCAGATTGTTAATTCTCGTTACCACTGCGGTTTGTAATGCCATCGCCAACGAACTTCAAGAGCAAATAAACCGGACTGTGAAAGTGCCGCTAACAATACTTTGTTGTGACCGACACGAACAGTGCTTTTATGCGAATGAACTTTGCTGGTATTGGTGTTGGGTGGTGGAACTGTTGTCTATCACATTCTATCAAGCCGTGAAAGTGAAGACTTTAATTAACTGTGCAATATAAATGACTTTCAGTGACGTTGTCGAAGTTTGAAATGCGAGAACAGAGTGGACATTGTTTACGGTGTGCTTCACACACAAAAACAATTCTATGAACTGTGTATTTGTGGCTAAGACTATATGAATGTGACGAACTGTGTAATTATGGACGATAGCGTCACGGACAGTGCATAAAGTGTAAGAACGAGCGATGTCTACGTAATGTACTTTGAACGAGAGGACATGTCAACAACGGTCGTATACTGGCGTCTTGTGGTTTGTTAATCACCACAGGGTCAATGATAAAGCTGTACCGGAACTTTATTTGCGTTTCGCCGGAGGAGATTAACCAGCGGAACTGCCTGTATCCTGCTCTCATCATCGTAACCCGCCGACATCGTGCTGCCCAACGCAACGCTTCGTATGCAACAAAATGTTAAGAGATTTCTCCGAACGCTATCCCCTGACCTAGAAACTTTCTTTCTCTATTTAAATTATAAGAATTACAGACTCTATTCAAATAAATTCTTTGTTTAGTTTATGTTTGCTTTCTGCTAACGAAAATAAAATTACAATCAGTGAATTAAAAGTTACCTGGTAGTCATTGTTGAAACACCAGTAAATATAAACTTCTTCCTCTCATTAGACCTAATTCTCCTCGCATGTCAAAATGATTGTAGTTGTTTTATGTAGTTTTATGTATTGTCATGACACTAGATATATGAAAGTGACTAATAAGAGTATTTTGTCGCGAAATATGGCGTCGCGCGAAAAAAAGGCGACTACCATAATTGCTTGCGTTCTGACCAATAACATAAAAGCTGCTATTCCCGGATTGATGCATTTCTTGACGTGAGCGTGAATTATAAATGTCAACCGTCAAAACATGTAGGGCTTGTTTACCCAGTAGTAAAAGTTTTTGATATTGTATTGCTACGAGTCATAGTATTAAGAGACACTGGTTATACTCAAAAGTGGGTAGATGTATGGTGAACCCCCCCAGTGTTCATGCAATTATTAACAGTATTGTGTGTGAGTCACGAAATTTTGTCACTTTTTCTAATTCCTTTCAGATATTGTCTTAGATGTCTTTGAAATTTCAGAGAATATATACACAATTTTGTCGGTTCATGTTAATTTCAGAGTTTTCCGTTCATAAACAAAGTGGGATCGTGACCAATTGAGAAGTATAACAAACAGTGTGGTTTTCCAACTAGAATTTTGGATGACTTCACAGTTCAGATTTTGATAATTATTTTTCCTGTGGGTTGAGGTCATCAGAAACCCCAACCTAACCCTCTACGCTGGTCTTTAGCTCGTTGTGTGTGCCAAAATGTTGTCTTCACAACCAGATGTTGAGGTGAGCAGAAACGAAACTCAGTGGGAGTCGATTACGGACTGTACTGTGGGTAAACACTTTCCATCGGAAACGCTACGGGAGCATCTTCATTGCGGGCGAGAATTGTCATGCAGAAGGAAAAGCATGACAGTTATGTTATGTTGGCTGCGTGATATCAGGCGAATACTCTCACCTGGCCCCTACACTTGGTAGGGGTACTTTCTAGACATCTTTACATGCTCACTGTAGGCTCAGTACTAAAAAGAGCGATGTGACACGATGTGATGCGATCGACGGGCATACTGGAGGCGGCTGCGTGATATCAGGCGAAATCTCTCACCTGGCCCATACACTTGGTAGGGGTACTTTCTAGACATCTTTATATGCTCACTGTAGGTTCAATACTGAAAAGAGCGATGTGACACGATGTGATGCGATCGACGGGCATACTGGAGGCTTACTGGAGGCAGCGTCCAACACATCTGTGCGAAGTTTCCATTTCGTGATCGGTCGGACCTTACTTTCCGAATGGCCCGCGTACTTAGCATGGCAACCATTAAACATCTGATCTTTTCTACCAAATAATACAAGTAATATTAAAAACAAACTGAAACATGGCGATCCCGTGTAGTCCACAGAAGTTGGTGAAAGGTGTGTGTGTGTGTGTGTGTGTGTGTGTGTGTGTGTTTGTTTCTTATTCGCTATGTTGAATTAGAAGCTAAATTCATTTACCATAATCTTTGGATGGATCTTATTAAGACTGGCTACGTTAACGGGAAGCACGTAGCGAGAAAAGCAAGTAAATGATGTATTCGAAACAGTGACACGTTCCACATCATAAAGGATACGGTTTGCATTGGCGCCATCGCACACTGTCAGGTCCCCAGAGGATTTAATTAACAAAATGACATAGCTATTCATAATGTAAAGGTTCCGCCAGTATTCCGTACGCGGACGCCGCGCAGTACCGCAGACACGGAAGGGAAAGTGTCACAGCCGGCCGGAGTGGCCGTGCGGTTCTAGGCGCTACAGTCTGGAACCGAGCGACCGCTACGGTCGCAGGTTCGAATCCTGCTGTCCTGTCACGGTCGCCATTATAATGTATTAATGTAAGGAGAATAGATGCGGAATGATGGATGCATGCAGCTTGCCGCTAACTTTGTGTAATGTCTTGTCTGTATAGACGTGTATCTGTTGCCTTTAAGATCCCTTCACTTTCACACATCAATCTATACAGTAAAGTAAGGGCCTCCCGTTTTGTCTTTAGGCTGATCCGTGATAAGACAGGCGAAAAGTTAGACTAATGGAGGATTATTAGTATTTTCTCTAATTTTTCATTCGCTCGCTCTCTCTCTCTCTCTCTCTCCTTTATCTATGTACAGTTTTTGATATAATATTTCATTACGTGAAATCAGCCAAATAGAATATCTGGTGGAGCCCTTCGTCTTAGTGTTCAGCGGCTGGCTTGCTGTAAGAGATCTTTACATTTCTTATTATTGTTAAGCGCTGCATTCAGTTGGGAAAATCAATCGTTTGAACAATTCGTTCCTTTGACAATAGATTTCGAATTTCAGATGTGTACGAAGCCTTTTTG
This sequence comes from Schistocerca cancellata, assembly GCF_023864275.1. Taxonomy (NCBI): domain Eukaryota; kingdom Metazoa; phylum Arthropoda; class Insecta; order Orthoptera; family Acrididae; genus Schistocerca; species Schistocerca cancellata. Next base: position 573,831,039 of record NC_064632.1, read on the forward strand.
GACGATTTAACAAAGACTCGGTGATTGCAGGCTCTTTTCGACACAGCTGAAACTTCCCCACTAATTACAGGGCCAACGCGATCATCAATGATTCAGACAACAAACTCATTCGTTCATTCACTCCAGAATAAAAGGGGTCACAAACCTTATTGATGAAGGAAAATGTATATTCAATCCATCTCAATTACATGTCCCGATCTCTGTTGGTTCCAAGTCTTAATTATTTTCCGTTACAATTTCTTTCTCTCTCTTCAAATACCCCGCTAGTGGCACAAATGTTTATAGCTCGCTTTAGCGCGAAGAAAAGCAAATATGTCTCTCTTAGAAACCCGTGAATCTTTCAACAGATACTTCCGAAGCTGTTCTAGTTACCAGTCTAACAACCATGGGGAATACATACATGTATCTCTGTTATTCCAAAGAATAAACGTACTAGAAAATACTTTGGCGTCGACGAGCTGTCGGCGCATATATTACAAGAAAATCCGATCAGATACTATTCAAAAGTGAATAAATGTGGATGGTTTGATTGGCAATGATTAATTGGTGCGTGGTAGAGGGTAATTTTCTGTGTGGACATTACAACTGCCTCGGGTATGGATGTGTGTGATGTCCTTAGGTTAGTTAGGTTTAATTAGTTCTAAGTTCTAGGTGACTCATGACCTCAGAAGTTAAGTCGCCTAGTGCTCAGAGCCATTTGAACCATTTTGAAAGTGTCACACAGTACAAATAGCGCGGCTCTCGGACCTTGGAGGGTGAGAAGGAACTTTCCGCCCGGGACTCTGCCGGACATATCAAAACCAATGTAGGTCCACAGCGAAGAAATGTCCGGGAAGACCGAAAAATAAGTTAGAGAAAGCGGATGCGAGGGTTGCGTCCAAGCAGGGCAGACCTTCACAATGGGTATTTAAGGGCATTCACGAGCAGCAAGAAGCAGAGTCGTCGTAAGCCCAAGGCCCGGCAGCATCGAGAAGGTAGCAGCCGCTACTGGTGAGTCTATAGGAACTGCAACTACGAGAAGACGGTGATTCTCTGGTGGAATCAACTCACAACTGCCAGTTAAGTAGAAGTTTTACATTGGAATTGGTTTGAACAGGGACAGTTTGTCTCAAGTAGTCTCTATAGCTAGCTTCAGCAATAGAAGGAACAAGCCACTGGCTGGTGCTTGTCTCCTGTGAGATAGGACAAGGGTACTTTATTTAAACGAAGAGTGAAGTTGAGATTCTGGCTGAATCTATAGAAATGTACAGAGTAAGGGGAAGGGTCTGACACCTCACATGTTCTTTCTGATATTAGTTTAATAAATTACGTTAAAGGATAAATCTCACCTTACTGTTTCTTCAGTGCTGCCAATTCCCGCCATTGCACCCGCTACATATAGAAACTATTGTCTGATGTATCTACACCTCCTACACGCCCTTAGACAGCCCAGGAGATTCTACTCCCTCTCACCTCCGTAATAAAGACTAGTTAAAGGGAACCACAAACCCGTAATTGTCGTCAACGTCCCGATTCCGCCACGCTGGCTCGACCAGCTGTATATTGGTATCCGGGACCTGTGCCGCGACGCGACAACACGCAATCTTCCAAATAGTGTGTGACTTGTTTCAAATGCTCGTGTCCCGAGGACACAGCTGGCTCCCGTTGACGAGAACAGGATAATGTATTTCCCGCTATTCGAGCCGGCGATAAACTTGTGCCCTTCCCTCGGAATCGCAGCGACCAGCACGAAGAATTTCCGGGCGACGCGGCCAGCAGGAAACAGGAAATTCTCTCAGCGACCCTGGGGGAAGACGGCGCGCCCTCTGCAACGAGCTGACACGAGTCGGCGTGGGCGGCGGGCGGCGGGCGGGGGGCGGCGGTTCCCCGTAGCTCTGCAGCCGCCCCAGCCGCAGATAAAGACTCGCCTGCCAGCCGCTGCTGTGCTGCCGGCTTCCCTGAAGCAGACACGGGAATTCCTTTGTGAGAACAGTGGACGAGATCCAGGAAACAACCTGTGCGGGGGAGAGAAAGATGATGACATCAATTCGAAGCACCTGCTTACTCTCACCATCGCGATCCTTCCGTCATTTTGTAACGCCGGAAATGCATATCCTCCTATTTCCATCTAATCTACTATAAATTTTTTCCTTATTTTGTTACCGGAAGATTTCTGTGTCTTTATATATTGTAATTGAAACCAATTATACATCGACATAAATGCATATATATATATATATATATATATATATATATATATATATATATATATATATACAGGGTGTTTCAAAAATGACCGGTGTATTTGAAACGGCAATAAAAACTAAACGAGAAGAGATAGAAATACACCGTTTGTTGCAATATGCTTGGGACAACAGTAAATTTTCAGGCAGACAAACTTTCGAAATTACAGTAGTTACAATTTTCAACAACAGATGAAGCTGCAGTCTGGGAAACTCTATAGTACGATATTTTCCACATATCCACCATGCGTAGCAATAATATGGCGTAGTCTCTGAATGAAATTACCCGAAACCTTTGACAACGTGTCTGGCGGAATGGCTTCACATGCAGATGAGATGTACTGCTTCAGCTGTTCAATTGTTTCTGGATTCTGGCGGTACACCTGGTCTTTCAAGTGTCCCCACAGAAAGAAGTCACAGGGGTTCATGTCTGGCGAACAGGGAGGCCAATCCACGCCGCCTCCTGTATGTTTCGGATAGCCCAAAGCAGTCACACGATCCATCGAAATATTCATTCAGGAAATTAAAGACGTCGGCCGTGCGATGTGGCCGGGCACCATCTTGCATAAACCACGAGGTGTTCGGAGTGTCCTCTAAGGCAGTTTGTACCGCCACAAATTCACGAGGAATGTCCAAATAGCGTGATGCAGTAATCGTTTCGGATCTGAAAAATGGGCCAATGATTCCTTTGGAAGAAATGGCGGCCCAGACCAGTACTTTTTGAGGACGCAGGGACGATGGGACTGCAACATGGGGCTTTTCGGTTCCCCATATGCGCCAGTTCTGTTTATTGACGAAGCCATCCAGGTAAAAATAAGCTTCGCCAGTAAACCAAATGCTGCCCACATGCATATCGCCGTCATCAGTCCTGTGCACTATATCGTTAGCGAATGTCTCTCGTGCAGCAATGGTAGCGGCGCTGAGGGGTTGCCGCGTTTGAATTTTGTACGGATAGAGGTGTAAACTCTGGCGCATGAGACGATAAGTGGGCGTTGGCGTAATTTGGACCGCAGCTGCAACACGGCGAACGGAAACCCGAGGCCGCTGTTGGATCACCTGCTGCACTAGCTGCGCGTTGCCCTCTGTGGTTGCCGTACGCGGTCGCCCTACCTTTCCAGCACGTTCATCCGTCACGTTCCCAGTCCGCTGAAATTTTTCAAACAGATCCTTTATTGTATCGCTTTTCGGTCCTTTGGTTACATTAAACCTCCGTTGAAAACTTCGTTTTGTTGCAACAACACTGTGTTCTAGGCGGTGGAATTCTAACACCAGAAAAATCCTCTGTTCTAAGAAATAAACCATGTTGTCTACAGCACACTTGCACGTTGTGAACAGCACACGCTTACAGCAGAAAGACGACGTACAGAATGGCGCACCCACAGACTGCGTTGTCTTCTATATCTTTCACATCACTTGCAGCGCCATCTGTTGTTGAAAATTGTAACTACTGTAATTTCGAAAGTTTGTCCGCCTGAAAATGTACTGTTGTCCCAAGCATATTGCAACAAACGGCGTATTTCTATCGCTGCTCGTTTAGTTTTTATTATGTCGATGTATAATTGGTTTCTTTTGTAAATGTTATTTGTATTTTTACGCTAGGTCTTGCCTATGCTATCGAACGATTACATCGATAGGTCGTGTGGAGAACCAAATTGTTTAGGATCTTTGGTAGTGTTAACTCTGCCGCGTGGAGCGCGGGCGGAACAGAGTCTGGCTGGAGTAGGGCGGTGGAGCAGGTGTGTTGTGTGACGCTCCCGCGAGTTGCCGCGCTTTCGGGGTTTGGCAGCATGTAATTGGGCTCGACTTGCTATGTTAGTTTCTCACACAGTGTCGCGGACGGGAAGTATTAGCTGGCACACATCAAGAGCCCGTTTCGCCTGGGGACCGTGTCGAGAAGAAGGCACGTCAACATCCAGCTTTTGCAGCAGCTACGGCCGACAATGAGTCATTGTCGCCACCTCCTCGATCGACGACTTCAAACCTTCAATCAACCAACAAGGAAGACTGAAAGCACGTAAAGTTTTAGAACTGTATGGCAGCCCTCACCTTTTCAAACTATTCCTTTAGCATCACTAAAATACAGCAACTTAGCATGAACCTTTGTTGCTCATTGTCCCAATTGCATTACCAAGCAGGGTCCCTTCCTTTTCCGAAATAAACTCGAGTGTTGTTGAAATTCAAACGCCAGCATTAAAGTAATATCATTCGATTTCACTGCTTTAGTTTCAAAGTTCAGTTAAGGTATTCATAGCTGGCTACAATATTTAAATTACGCAAGCACAAATTAAGAGTGCTAGTTTTGTTAGCATATTTTAGCTTACCTGTGACTGCAGCTCAGCTTGGTACGTACTAAATTTTACTATTGTTAATTGTTCAGAATCATTTAATTCAAGTTCAAAGTTAAATCTCTTATTTATAAATTGCGTAGATTGAAGTAGCTTTTGAAATGATTGCTGAGGTAGCCCAAGACTGACCCTATTTTATTTAATTTCGTAGTGCTTCAGAAAAAAAAATCACTATTAATTTCAGTCACTAAATTAACTTTCAATTTTCCGGTTTTATAAACTCTTTTGCTAAATTAAGTCAAAGTGTAGCGAAATTTATTAATTCTGACAAACATTCAGTTTTCACACAACACGTGTCAGCCTTCAGTTGCCACGCTTTTAGTGCTAATTATATGTCCAATAACCTTTCTTTTGCAGTTATTATAGTAGTTGTCCATAGGACTGGCGACCATAATTTTCCCCAAATGTCAAATATCTAATCAACGCCAGTTAATTGTTAACGTAACGACCGCACATTTACTTTCTTTATTAACTTTACCCTTTTTCAAAATTAATTTCCACCAATTTCATTTGCATTTTTCCTTTCATTTAGATGTAACCCTTTCCTCCCTCTTTTCCGACAGATTAACTTCGGTGACGATTGCTTTTCCCAAATCTCCATCAGGTACACGCGGTTTAATTTTTACTGTCATTAACGTCGATAGATGATGGGCAGGTTACAATTTCCATAATCAAGGAACGGGCTGAGCTTCTGCATTCGAATTTAATCGCACAACTTGATAGTTTGCCAAAAACTACAGAGTGGCACTTTCACAAATTTCCTCCCTTCCGCCCTTCCCCCTCCCTGTATCCGGCACGCAAAGCTCATTTAGAATTACTGATAAAACTCGCCATATAAAATGATAGTCATCCCACTGGTCACTTCGGAGAGGTGTAGTTACGTAGAACTGGTAACAGGAAGTCATACGACACTCCATCACCGGCATAAGTCACGGCAATGAAATGACGTGAGTCTGTCAATCGGTGGAATCAGCGCAGGTAGATGGGTTCGACATGGAAATCTGACAGATTGGCAGGAAGTGGCAGGAAGGGCCAATCGTGTTTGGACGTGCCAGTGACCACAGCGTGGATGAAATTGCCCGACTTCTTGATGTATCAATGTGGACTTTCCGGCTCGTCTGGAAGGAAGTGTGTACTATTCGCAGCCATGTAGTGCAGCCTAAGAAGCGTGGCTGCACCAAGTTCCCAGACGAAAGGTAGTAGAAACCAGCGCTGTGCCTCTCCACCCCGACGGAGACTGCTCCTGTAGGTGAATCAAGCTCAGCGCCCTAAACCACTCGGTTAATCCCGCGCGGCATTTGCGCGTCGATGGGGATGAAATGATGATGATTAGGACAACACAACACCAAGTCCCTGAGCGGAGAAAATCTCCGACCCAGCCGGAAATTGAATCCGGGCCTTTAGGATTCACATTCCGTCACGCTGACCACTCAGCTACCGGGGTCGGACATTTCTAAATGGTGAAAGGGATCGATTGCATCGACAGCCCATTCAGACGTTTAATTCGCAGTAAGTGGAAGATGTAATTGAGTTCAGTAGTTCCGTGACGTCTTGAGGGTGTCACTCGTACATGAATTGGATTCAGTCATTCGGGTCACCGTGAACATGAGCAAGGATGTTTACTTCAACATTCTCGGTGACAAAGTGTTAATCTTCATTCAGTATATTCCTACTGCCTGTGCTGTGTACGCTGCTGTCTCCCAAGATGGCAACAGCCGTATTCAGAGGGCTGTCTGAACACGTTCCAGCTTTCACAAACGCTGTGTCACCCTTTCGTACCTAGACAGCCCGGCTAAATCATCCGACCTTAATCTCATGTGCAATGTTTGGGATTTTACGGAACATGTATACAGTCATCCCTGGAATTTATAAAAGTCTGCGGGACCTAATCAAATGGCTCTGAGCACTATGGGACTTAACTTCTAAGGTCATCAGTGCCCTAGAACTTAGAGCTACTTAAATCTAACTAACCTAAGGACATCACACACATCCATGCCCAGGGCAGGATTCGAGCCTGCGACCGTAGCGGTCGCGCGGTTCCAGACTGTAGGGACCTAATCACTCAGTGGCTTCAGCTGTGTACGGCACCAAATAATCATAGTAATGCGTGCGCGTTCTTGCTTCCCACATTGAGGCCTTTATCAAGGATAGATTGCGTGTTAGTGGCATTGGTTCAAATGGCTCTGAGCACTATGGGACTCAACTGCTGTGGTCATAAGTCCCCTAGAACTTAGAACTACTTAAACCTAACTAACCTAAGGACAGCACACAACACCCAGCCATCACGAGGCAGAGAAAATCCCTGACCCCGTCGGGAATCGAACCCGGGAACCCGGGCGTGGGAAGCGAGAACGCTACCGCACGACCACGAGATGCGGGCATTTGTGGCATTAACGTGGCATGTTCTGGGTTGCCTAATTTTTTCGATGGCGTTAGCAGTCGTGAAATGTTGGAGGAACAAAAAATAATAAATGCAGACACGAAAATGCACCAGGTATTGTTTGATTAGGTTTTTTTGCGGTCGATCATGTAAGTCAGACAAATCAAAGATTTATGGCAGATAGGTATCATGGTCATAGGTATGGAAAACGTTTTCAGACTTCCGTTCTCGTGTATTATAACACTGCAGTCCGTACGATTACTAGGTACCGCTAGTTAGCATGGCATCCATCTGCAGCTAGAATAACGAAAAATATTAAGAGAATAAGACAACAACGGCGTTATTCCCCACTGCAAGTTTAAACGCAGCCAAAACCTCTCAGACAAACAGAAGCTAAACGATGTCGAAGTTAGCCTAAGGAGGGCGATGCGCGAAGCGTTCAGTGAACTCGAAAGTAAAATTCTATGTATCGACTTGACGGAAAATCCTAGGAACTTCTGGTCTTACGTTAAATCAGTAAGTGGCTCGAAACAGCATATCCAGGCACTCCGGGATGATGAAGGCATTGAAACAGAGGATGACACGCGTAAAGCTGAAATACTAAACACCTTTTTCCAAAGCTGTTTCACAGAGGAGGACCGCACTGCAGTTCCTTCTCTAAATCCTCGCACAAACGAAAAGATGGCTGACATCGAAATAAGTGTCCAAGGAATAGAAAAGCAACTGGAATCACTCAACAGAGGAAAGTCCACTGGACCTGACGGGATACCAATTCGATTCTACACAGAGTACGCGAAAGAACTTTCCCCCCGTTCTAGCAGCCGTGTACCGCAAGTCTCTAGAGGAACGGAAGGTTCCAAATGATTGGAAAAGAGCACAGGTAGTCCCAGTCTTCAAGAAGGATCGTCGAGCAGATGCGCAAAACTATAGACCTATATCTCTGACGTCGATCTGTTGTAGAATTTTAGAACATGTTTTTTGCTCGAGTATCATGTCGTTTTTGAAACCCAGAATGTACTGTGTAGGAATCAACATGGATTCCGGAAACAGCGATCGTGTGAACCCAACTCGCTTTATTTGTTCATGAGACCCAGAAAATATTAGATACAGGCTCCCAGGTAGATGCTATTTTTCTTGACTTCCGGAAGGCGTTCGATACAGTTCCGCACTGTCGCCTGATAAACAAAGTAAGAGCCTACGGAATATCAGACCAGCTGTGTGGATGGATTGAAGAGTTTTTAGCAAACAGAACACAGCATGTTGTTATCAATGGAGAAACGTCTACAGACGTTAAAGTAACCTCTGGCGTGCCACAGGGGAGTGTTATGGGACCATTGCTTTTCAAAATATATATAAATGACCTAGTAGATAGTGTCGGAATTTCCATGCGGCTTTTCGCGGATGATGCTGTAATATACAGAGAAGTTGCAGCATTAGAAAATTGTAGTGAAATGCAGGAAGATCTGCAGCGGATAGGCACTTGGTGCAGGGAGTGGCAACTGACCCTTAACATAGACAAATGTAATGTATTGCGAATACATAGAAAGAAGGATCCTTTATTGTATGATTATATGATAGCGTAACAAACACTGCTAGCAGTTACATCTGTAAAATATCTGGGAGTATGCGTGCGGAACGATTTGAAGTGGAATGATCATTTAAAATTAATTGTTGGTAAGGCGGGTACCAGGTTGAGATTCATTGGGAGAGTCCTTAGAAAATGTAGTCCATCAACAAAGGAGGTGGCTTACAAAACACTCGTTCGACCTATACTTGAGTATTGCTCATCAGTGTGGGATCCGTACCAGATCGGGTTGACGGAGGAGATAGAGAAGATCCAAAGAAGAGCGGCGCGTTTCGTCACAGCGTTATTTGGTAACCGTGATAGCGTTACGGAGATGTTTAGCAAACTTAAGTGGCAGACTCTGCAAGAGAGGCGCTCTGCATCGCCGTGTAGCTTGCTCGCCAGGTTTCGAGAGGGTGCGTTTCTGGATGAGGTATCGAATATATTGCTTCCCCCTACTTATACCTCCCGAGGAGATCACGAATGTAAAATTAGAGAGATTAGAGCGCGCACGGAGGCTTTCAGACAGTCGTTTTTCCCGCGAACCATACGCGACTGGAACAGGAAAGGGAGGTAATGACAGTGGCACGTAAAGTGCCCTCCGCCACACACCGTTGGGTGGCTTGCGGAGTATAAATGTAGATGTAGATGTAGATGTAGACGACACAAGAGGGTTCCTAGAGATTTCAATAAGCTTCTGTGAAATGCACTGCATGGTGGCGCTCTGCATCACGGAAAACGTACTTTCAGAATTGTTAGAGCCAATCCCTGACTCGTAAATTTCCCCGCAGAGAGGAAGAGACTTGTTTTCTTTCCCACGGTCACTTTAGGTAGCGTATTTTGAGTTTCCTCTTCGGCCTAAACGCATTTATCACAGAGATCATTATCTGCACGGGCCGAATGCTACAGCCGAGATTTGATGGAAAACGAGGTGCGAAAGAACTGGATCTTCAGATTCAGAATCAAGCCTGGAGAGGGTTTTGCACTTCACTCTTGTTACGAGTGGGTTGCACCTGGAACACTCATCCTGAGCTTGACTTCGCACTGGCGCTGGTCTTGACTGAGAAGCCTGTGGTGAGGACTTAGTTTAGACCCCAGTCATCTCTGACAACTTGCTGTGCTTCGTATCAGATTTTATAAGTGAGTCAAATTGGTCAATGTTATGACCGGCGAACGGAAGTGTCAGACGCTGGAATTTCAGGTCTCCATTAGAGAATAATTGTGATACGTCTAATAGATTACCAGCCGCGACTATTTAGTGCTCTGCAGAAGCTTGCACCACGACCGTCATCTGGGACGGCACGAAATGTCGAGGAAGGGGCGTAGTATTGCTGCTCGGGCTTGTTAGGGCAAACAGAATCACAGTCTCGCCATTTGTTCACAGCTGCACCAACGTAGTATAACTTCTGCATAGAATAAATGCACCAAAATCTATTCAGCATTAGATAGTTTCAGATTGCCTTGTCCACATTTTGTGACAGAGTAAGTAGATTAATTAGACAAACCACAGTCTTTGCCAACCAATCGCCACCCAGTGGAGTGTTAACTACACTCCTGGAAATTGAAATAAGAACACCGTGAATTCATTGTCCCAGGAAGGGGAAACTTTATTGACACATTCCTGGGGTCAGATACATCACATGATCACACTGACAGAACCACGGGCACATAGACACAGGCAACAGAGCATGCACAATGTCGGCACTAGTACAGTGTATATCCACCTTTCGCAGCAATGCAGGCTGCTATTCTCCCATGGAGACGATCGTAGAGATGCTGGATGTAGTCCTGTGGAACGGCTTGCCATGCCATTTCCACCTGGCGCCTCAGTTGGATCAGCGTTCGTGCTGGACGTGCAGACCGCGTGAGACGACGCTTCATCCAGTCCCAAACATGCTCAATGGGGGACAGATCCGGAGATCTTGCTGGCCAGGGTAGTTGACTTACACCTTCTAGAGCACGTTGGGTGGCACGGGATACATGCGCACGTGCATTGTCCTGTTGGAACAGCAAGTTCCCTTGCCGGTCTAGGAATGGTAGAACGATGGGTTCGATGACGGTTTGGATGTACCGTGCACTATTCAGTGTCCCCTCGACGATCACCAGTGGTGTACGGCCAGTGTAGGAGATCGCTCCCCACACCATGATGCCGGGTGTTGGCCCTGTGTGCCTCGGTCGTATGCAGTCCTGATTGTGGCGCTCACCTGCACGGCGCCAAACACGCATACGACCATCATTGGCACCGAGGCAGAAGCGACTCTCATCGCTGAAGACGACACGTCTCCATTCGTCCCTCCATTCACGCCTGTCGCGACACCACTGGAGGCGGGCAGCACGATGTTGGGGCGTGAGCGGAAGACGGCCTAACGGTGTGCGGGACCGTAGCCCAGCTTCATGGAGACGGTTGCGAATGGTCCTCGCCGATACCCCAGGAGCAACAGTGTCCCTAATTTGCTGGGAAGTGGCGGTGCGGTCCCCTACGGCACTGCGTACGATCCTACGGTCTTGGCGTGCATCCGTGCGTCGCTGCGGTCCGGTCCCAGGTCGACGGGCACGTGCACCTTCCGCCGACCACTGGCGACAACATCGATGTACTGTGGAGACCTCACGCCCCACGTGTTGAGCAATTCGGCGGTACGTCCACCCGGCGTCCCGCATGCCCACTATACGCCCTCACTCAAAGTCCGTCAACTGCACATACGGTTCACGTCCACGCTGTCGCTGCATGCTACCAGTGTTAAAGACTGCGATGGAGCTCCGTATGCCACGGCAAACTGGCTGACACTGACGGCGGCGGTGCACAAATGCTGCGCAGCTAGCGCCATTCGACGGCCAACATCGCGGTTCCTGGTGTGTCCGCTGTGCCGTGCGTGTGATCATTGCTTGTACAGCCCTCTCGCAGTGTCCGGAGCAAGTATGGTGGGTCTGACACACCGGTGTCAATGTGTTCTTTTTTCCATTTCCAGGAGTGTATTATGATTATTAAGGTAAATACATTGTGTGTTCTCTATTAAAATCTTTCATTTGCTAACTATGCCTATCAGTAGTTAGCCTTCCGTAGTTTGAATCTTTTATTTAGCTGGCAGTAATGGCGCTCGCTGTATTGCAGTAGTTCGAGTAACGGAGATTTTTGGTGAGGTAAGTGATTTGTGAAAGGTATAGGTTAATGTTAGTCAGGGCCATTGTTTTGTAGGGATTTTTGAAAGTCAGATTGTGTTTGGACTCTGCTACTCACTCCAACTGCCATCTAGTGGCAGCTTCAAACTGGACAGGTCAGACTGTCCAGTATAGTCTGCTCCCTGTTGGAAGAATTTGCAACCTACGTGCGGAAGTGGACCTCCCAGGTCCTTTGTGCGCGCAGGTAGGATTAGCCGTTGTAACGGCCGAGCAGGTAGCTGTGAGACCCCGTAGCGGACGGGCGTGTATGTCTCCCAGCTAAGCCAGGAGCCGCAGTTGGCGCGCTGCCTGTGCAAGTTGTAACGTTTAATGTAATAAACACTTATACCATACAACTTGTTCCGTCTAGTTATTGTGAGTGGAAACAAGGGGAGGACACTAAGTCCTCTCGTACTATACATTCACACTCAAATGTGCCACCGAGGGAAGAAGAGCCCGCGCGCACATTTTTTGGTCCTCCGGGCCGGATAGTGACCACGCGGAATGTACGTTCGCGCGGATTTATGTTCCGGTATTTGTGAACTTCTAAAAACCCACGTGTGAGCTGCACACGTTATCGGTTTCGTTGTTGACTGCAATCGAGTGTTCCAAGGCCTGTTCGGGACTTCGACAATAACAGCCTTAACAACGGCGATCGGGGACATATTTGTGAACATTTAATGTGTCTCTAATTCAAACGCGGGAGGCACAGAAACGCGTCGGTGCAGCATCGTCGGTGACGTCACCTCCTGCTCCCGCCGAAACTTCGCGCCGTCGGAGACTGCAACGCCTGCCACGCCAGCTGCCAGTGTCCGTGACGCCGCTGCTGTTCCAGTCCGTACTGCCGCTGCAGCCTGGTAAGTGCAACTGTTGGCTTCCTGCTATCATCTTCCTGGTCCTAAAATGGAGCCCTCAGAGAAAACAAAATTAGTCAAGCAGAGAGGTGTAGCAAAGGCCGCTCTCGCGCGCTTAGCGAGCTTTGTGCAGTCTATAGACAGTGCCAGCATCGAAATGTTGGAATCAAAATTAAATCGTTTGACTCGGATTCGGACTGATTTTGAGTCGTCTCAAACACGGCTGGAAATTGAAGACGAATCAGCAGATCACAGTAAGGACAGGGCAGAATTCGAGGATTCGTGGGACTTTGTTGAATCCACTCTCAAGGGTTCAATGAAGAGGTACACCCAGCTTCCGCAGCCTTTGGGCTCGAATCCATCAGGCAGTGTCAGTTCTTTGAAACTACCCGCTATTAACTTGCCAAATTTTGAAGGTGACTACCTTAAGTGGTCATCATACAGGGATACGTTTTTGAGTCTCATCATGAATAACAATTCAATTGATGACGTTCAAAAACTTCACTACCTTAATTCGTCTTTGCGAGGTGAAGCTAAGGACCTTTTGAAACATATACCTGCCACAGCAGGAAATCTATCGATAGCCTGGGGACTTATTACGCAGAGGTATAACAACCCAAAAATAATTGCAGCCAGACATGCTAAGGCTCTGTTGGCCTTGCCTACAGTCGGCCATGGTGCAGCGAGCGATTATAGGCAACTAATTAATCACGTATGCAGCCATTTGAAGGCCTTAGAAGCTCTCAAACCTGATGTTCCACTTCATGAAGTTATTCTTTCGGAAGAGATTCTGTCCAGTATGCGACCCACAGATCGTCATGAGTGGGAGGTAAAGATGTCTGGGTCAACATTCACCACATTAAATCAACTAATACATTTTTTGGAAACAAAATGTCAGGCCCTTGAGTTGATCAGGTTCAGGGATAACACCTCAAGGGATTCGCAAGGAAATGCCAATAATTTAAGTCAAACAAGACATGTGAGGAGGGCTCATCTCGCTAATGCTGATGCTGAGGAATCATGTAAATTTTGTAGTGAACCTCATACTATCACTAAATGCAAAGGTTTTCAAGCACTAAATGTCGATGAGCGAAGGGCATATGTGACAAAAAATAAGCTTTGTTTTTTGTGCATCCGCTCTGGTCATTTCTCTACTAAATGCAGGATTTCTCCTTGTAAGACCTGTAAAGGGAGGCACAACATACTGCTCCACAAGCCTGCTGAACCAAGGAATGGGCAGAATAGTGAATCAGGAGGCCATTACCTGGCCCATCAAACTACGAACGGGAAGGCAAACACCCATTGTAATGTTTTGTTGGCAACAGCTGTTGTCAACATTAAAGACAGCATGGGTAGACAGCAGGTTTGCAGAGTTCTGCTAGATAGTGCGAGTCAGCTATCCTTTATATCTAAGGGCATGGCAGAAAAATTAAAACTGAAACGAAGTAAACATTCGTTTCCTGTGAAGGGCATAAACAATGCCTTTGCTGCCTCAGTGTCTTACACTTGTGATGTTGAACTGTCGTCTAGGGTCAACGACTTTCGTGTCAGAACCACTTGTGCTGTCGTAGATCATGTCACCAGTGACCTACCAGCGAGCAAGATAGACACAAGGTCCTGGAGTGTCCCATGTAATCTTCCGCTCGCTGATCCAGAATTCAACAAGCCTGCCACAGTAGATTTAATTCTTGGTGCTGAGGTTTTCTTTGACGTTGTTTGTAAGGAAAGGCTGGTGAAACCAAGTCATCCTTCACTGGTCGAATCAAGATTTGGCTGGATTTTGTCTGGTAGGATGCCTTCAGCAGCATGCAACATGCCTCGTTCTACAGTGACCTCGTGCTTTGTTAGAGGTGACAGTTTAGATGCCAAACTGCAAAGGTTTTGGGAGTTAGAGGAACTGTCTACGAAAACGATGAGTAGGCAGGATAAAATATGTGAGGCTCACTTTCAGCGCCACACCGCACGAGATGAAGAAGGGAGATTTGTGGTTCGACTACCAGTGAAACCTGACTGTAAATCATTAGGCGAATCACGACAACAAGCATCTCGGAGACTGGCGCATCTTGAGAGGAGGTTTAAAAGGCAACCGAATCTGCAGAAGGAATATACTGCATTCATGCATGAATATGTCGAATTGAGGCACATGGAGATCTCTAATCCTCAAGGTATTATTGGTCCAAGGTGTTACCTTCCACATCATGCTGTCTTCAAAGAATGCAGCTCCACTACTAAGTTGAGGGTAGTATTTGATGGCTCTGCTGCCACTTCTAATGGAGTATCTCTTAATGATATCTTGATGGTTGGTCCCACTGTCCAGCCAGATTTATTTTCCATTATTATAAAATTTCGCTCTTTTAATGTGGCTCTGTCAGCTGACATAGCAAAAATGTATCGCCAAGTGTCTCTCCATCCTGATGATAGGAACTTCCAGAGAATTCTGTGGCGGGAGTCACCGTCTGAACCTATGCAAGAATATAGACTGTGTACACTCACTTATGGAACCGCTCCTGCTGCCTTCCTTGCTACCAGATGTCTTCAACAGTTGGCTTTGGAAAATCAAAACAGGTTTCCAATGGCATCACAAGCCTTGACGTCTAGCTTTTATGTGGATGACTTCTTAGGTGGCTCAGCCACGGAAGCTGAAGCTCAGGAACTTCAAATCCAGCTGACTCAACTACTTGCTTCAGGGGGGTTTCCGCTGAGAAAATGGTGTTCCAATAGTCACAAGGTCATGGAAAAAATTCCTGTGCAGGACAGAGAAACGTCTTTACCATGTCATCTTACTGGTGAACAAGCCATAAAAACGTTAGGGATATTATGGCACCCTGGCTCTGACACTTTCCAGTGCCATGTACAGCTGAAGAGTCTTCAGCTCTCAAAGGTTACCAAACGCAGTGTCCTGTCTACAATAGCATCAATCTATGACCCACTGGGGCTTTTAGGTCCAGCAGTCATTAGATGTAAATTGTTCATGCAGCGCTTGTGGCAACTAAGCCTTGATTGGGATGAAATTCTTCCATCCAACCTCACTGATGAATGGAATGCTCTTTGTGTGCAACTGCCTTCCCTAAATGGTATTTTCATTAACAGGAAGATTATTCCTTGCCCCCAGCATGTTAAATTAGAAATTCATGGGTTTTGTGACGCTTCACAGTTGGCATATGGGGCGTGTGTATACGTCAGATGTGTTCTTCCCAATAACAGCGTGTTGGTCTCATTGGCTGCAGCCAAGTCTCGGGTTGCCCCTGTAAAACAACAGTCTCTCCCACGACTGGAATTATGTGGTGCACTACTTCTTGCCCGACTCATTCACAAGGTGTCCAATGCCTTAGGCATCATAGATAGTGGCGACATTCATTTGTGGACAGACTCCACAATAGTTCTCTGTTGGCTGCAGCGTAGTCCTTGTCACTGGAAAACCTTTGTTGCTAACAGAGTCTCTGAAATCCAGGAACTGAGTTCAGTTGCCAACTGGAGACATGTCAAATCAGAGGATAATCCTGCTGACCACTTATCACGTGGTATTAATCCAGCTGCCTTGAGTTCACTTGTTCAGTGGTGGTCTGGCCCGTCATGGCTATCCACTTGCGACCTCGACTGCAACACTTGCACTCCACTTAGTGTAGAAGATGTACCTGAGAGAAGGTGTACACAAGTATCCTTGGTGTCTGTCATTAATCTTGATGATGAACTGCTGTGTAAATATTCATCATTCAAAAAAACTTACAGAGTTTTGGCCTATGCACTGAGGTTTGCTAATAACACTAGGCTTCAGAAATCAGACAGGATAACTGGGCCACTCACTCCACAGGAATGCCACAACGCTATCAAAAGGGCATTTGGCGCAGCTCAACACAGTGAATATGGTAATGAGATCGCTTTGTTGAAGGCCAGCTCCCCTATTCCACATTATAGCAAATTAAGGGATTTGCACCCGTTTGTTGATGCCGAAGGTATTTTACGAGTGGGAGGGAGATTAATGAATGCTGATGTACCATATGATGAGTGCCATCCTATTATCGTTCCGCCTAAGCATCATTTGACAAAAATTCTCATTATAGATGAACATGAAAATCTGTTGCACGCTGGGTCACAACTTTTGTTGGCTATGTTGCGTAGGAGGTTCTGGATCCCCAATGGGCGTAACACAGTCAAGGGAGTTATCAGAAAATGTATAAAATGCTTTAGGCTTAAGTCCAAGACAGCAGTTCAACTCATGGGTCAGCTACCTGCAGCTAGAGTAAACCAGTCTCATCCATTCCAGCACTGTGGAGTAGATTATGCAGGCCCTATTGCTGTAAAGCATGGTGGAAGGCGGAGTAAAGTTACCACCAAGGCTTATATTGCTTTATTCATTTGCATGGCAACCAAGGCCATCCACTTAGAATTAGTTAGTGACTTGGTAACAAGTTCATTTTTGGCCGCCCTCAGGAGATTCATTGCAAGAAGAGGGAAACCTTCTCACATGTACAGTGACAATGGTACCACATTTGTAGGTGCAGACAATGAGCTTAAACGTTTTCTCTCCAACGATGTTACTGTTGAAGGTGTGGTGAATTATTCGACCTCAGAGGGAATCAGTTGGAGGTTCACTCCACCTCGTGCCCCTCACTTTGGTGGACTCTGGGAGGCAGGAATCAAATGCATGAAGTCGCATCTCAAACGCGTCGTCGGCAATGCAGTGTTGACATTTGAAGAACTGACTACTGTGTTAATTCAGATAGAAGCATGCTTGAATTCAAGGCCGTTGTGTCTTCTCTCCAATGACCTAGATTCTCCTGCTGCTCTCACTCCTGGCCATTTCCTAATCGGACAGCCCCTTTGTGCTCATCCTGAACCCTCTGTCCTTGAGGTTCCCGCCAACAGGTTGCACAGATGGCAACTTACGCAGCAGTTGCATCAGTCCTTTTGGAAGAGGTGGTCCACAGAAAACATACATGATCTGCAGCAACGCAAAAAATGGACGTCGGAAGGAGCATGGCAACCCCAGATCGGCGATCATGTGCTGGTCAAGGAGGATAATTTGCCTCCCTTGGTGTGGAGGCTGGGTGTCATTGACCAGCTGTTTCCCGGTCCTGATAAGTGTGTGCGTGTGGTAATGGTAAAAACTGCTAATGGGCAGATTAAGAGGCCTATAGCAAAATTGTGTCCCCTACCTAAGCAGTGAATCAGTTAAGTGATCCCTCAGATCTGTGTAGTGGTATACGATACAGAGCCACTGCCAAATTGCCATTTAGTGGAATAACCTCATAATTCATAAAATCAGCTTGGGAAGTTGTGGATGTTTCTTGTGGACTAACTGCTGTTAGTATTGATTTCATGTTTTTATGCAGTATAACATTAATACTTTATTGTTTTGTGTCCTGCATGTTAGTACCCATCGTGTTTCACATGCAGCTTGACAGTGGTTTTTTGGTGATTTGGTCATCCCAAATGTTAGTGTATTCATGTTTTATGTGCATTGATATTGTGTCTAGTTATATTTTTATTGTTTACTTGTTTTGGTGTTGATGTTTGTTAAAATGTTGGTTATTTGTAAAAAATGTTAGTGTATTCATGTTTTATGTGCATTGATCTTGTACCTAGTTATATTTTTATTGTTTACTTGTTTTGGTTTTGTTGTTTCTTAAAATGTTGGTATTTGTAAAATGAGAAAACTCATTTTAGAGTGGGAGTATGTTTGGACTCTGCTACTCACTCCAACTGCCATCTAGTGGCAGCTTCAAACTGGACAGGTCAGACTGTCCAGTATAGTCTGCTCCCTGTTGGAAGAATTTGCAACCTACGTGCGGAAGTGGACCTCCCAGGTCCTTTGTGCGCGCAGGTAGGATTAGCCGTTGTAACGGCCGAGCAGGTAGCTGTGAGACCCCGTAGCGGACGGGCGTGTATGTCTCCCAGCTAAGCCAGGAGCCGCAGTTGGCGCGCTGCCTGTGCAAGTTGTAACGTTTAATGTAATAAACACTTATACCATACAACTTGTTCCGTCTAGTTATTGTGAGTGGAAACAAGGGGAGGACACTAAGTCCTCTCGTACTATACATTCACACTCAAATGTGCCACCGAGGGAAGAAGAGCCCGCGCGCACAGATTGCGTTGCGCTAAAAATATTGTGTGTCAGTTTAAGCACATTACTCACTAACTCTAAATGAGCAGTTTCTTGAGAGCATGGTGTTACGACAGATCTATATCTAAAGGTATGTAAATACATAAAAATGCAATGAGTCGTTTTGTTGAATAGTTACTTATTATTCCATATATCGGTTTTCAAACCTTTTCAGGTTCATCTTCAGATGGGTTTCTGGAACTTACATCACTATATCTAGTATAATGCTGGGTGCTGGTTTGCGACAGTATGAGTGGCTATTTTCTGTTAGCGTCCATCTGTCTGCTTCCACTTTGATGTCCAGTTGGTGCATCACTTCACACACTTTTGCATAATCTGTGTACATTTACATTGTGATAGCGAAACTTTGCCAGCATTCAGCATGTGCTATACAACTGTTGCTTGTTACAAAGGTTGGACAAAACATGTGACAGAAGCCTACTTTGCTCAGAGATGTTATTTCCTTTTGTCTGCATGTATTAAACTCGATATATGGGAAAATAATTTAATCAGACCGGCGTTAACATGAGAGCTCAAAATAAAATGAATGAATTACTACAAGAACAAATTTCGAGTGATCTGACGTCTTATTTCTATTCGTACATTAACATTTAATACAGTCATTTACGAGCAAGTACTTTAATCAAGATTGGCATTAACATGAACACCCAGGAATAAAATGATACAGACTTACGGTATTTGCAGTGAGATGCAGCTGTTTGTATGACCATGAACTTTAAATTTAAAACAATAACAAAACTTTAAATGACCTGCTGACTTATTTCTGTTCTTGCATTAACATGATCTGGAATATTAGTAAGCACCCAGAATTATGCTAGAAATAGTGATGTAACTTCCAGAAAACCATCTGAAGACGAACCTGAAAAAGTTTGAAAACAGGTTCATGGAATAATAAATAACTATTCAAAAAAGTGACCGGTTGCAGTTTTATGATTTTACATTGAATTAACAGTCTGTATGTAAAGGTAGCCTATCATCAACAGACGACTATGGGGAGCAGTCTAGCTCTTGTGCTTACAATCGTGAAACATCTTAACAGTTCATAGAAGTTCGTTACCTTAAAAATTGTTCATTTGCTTATTGAAATAACTACTTTCTTGCGTCGTAATGTTGCTGTAGGAAAGTGTTTATAACCAACAGGCTTCTCCTAATATCTAACGTGGAAAAAGTGTCTTTTATTAGTTAATATTTGTTAAAGAGAATCACTTCCTTCGTGTCAGAAAAGCCGTGGTTTCCCTACGTACAAGCACTGGTCTACTACCTTTCGATAGCCAGCCACAGCGATTCACCTTTCCATTTACTGGCAAAGCTAGGTGGTCCAGTGGCTACTTTGGCCAGCGTGAGAACTGAAACGTTACTCCTGCTAAGCGTTTCGCAGTACTTCAAAATGTTCAAATGGCTCTGAGCACTAGGAGACTTAACTTCTGAGGTCATCAGTCCCCTAGAACTTAGAACTACTTAAACCTAACTAACGTAAGGACATCACACACATCCATGCCCGAGGCAGGATTCGAACCTGCGACCGCTGTGGTCTCGCGGTTCCAGATTGTAGCGCCTATAACCGCTCGGCCACTCCGGCCGGCTTTCGCAGTACAGCCTGAGCTTAATGAATGCTACTGAAACCTGCAGACGTTGTAAAAAATGTAAATCTGGAAAATAAGGTAATAAAATGTAATCTGAAAAAGGTAGGTATCATTTCTGCTCACGAGTAAAAAGCTTCTCTTTCGTCCCGCGACGGTCAACGCTTGCCATTGTCACAGTGTCTTTTGTGCTGTGTCATTCTGTCCAAGCGGATTCATAAACAAACAGCTACTACGTAGTTGGACGGCAACAGAGCGGATGGCTTACACAGCTGTCACTTACATCATTCGTTTATGTTCAACGATGCAGTTATTCCTCCTGTTTCGTTAATGTGTTTAGTGTACGATCTCAAAGGTCGGAGAGTTGGTCTGAACCAAGTATGTTATATGAGCTATGACTTCGTATTTTTGGATTGGACCGAGGAGCGACGGTCAAAGAAACAAACACAAGTGTGTAGATTATTGATCCATCCAGGCAGTACTTTTGCTGTTCCCAAAAAATCGGATGCCTTCCGTTTTTTAAATTAATTACTATACTAAACATTTAATCCACATAGTTCTTGTGTAAAATCTTGCTGGACCGTCGGCTCCGCTGTGCATCATTTTTACTTTAATCTATATACAACATAAAGTTTGTAAAATGCGGATTGAAAAAATTACAGAAAGGTAGTTTTACAGGTAGAGGTTTGGGATGGTGGAGGATGGAAGGGCCCCACACCGATTTGGCAGTTCTGCTCGGAGCGCAGAATCTTCTCAGTACGGCACTGAATATTACTAAATCGTTAGTATATAAAAATCTATTCATATTTGTCTCGCAGTTGACTGGAATGCAAGGTTTTACTTTTTCCTACAATTTGTGAACGATGTGTCAGACCCACCAACAATACCCCGAGTAACGTGAGTACGAATAATATTTCATGACTCGTTGACAGTGAGGAAACAGTGTTTTCGTCCTGTGACAAAGCACAATGTTTAGGTGCTGAGACACTGATATACGTATTTTTTTACTAAAATTGACACAGTCTCGTATTTACCACATTTACCGATTCTTTCTGTGAATAGTCTCACTGCAAATATTTCAGGAGGAATCTAACACCGAAAAAATTGCGCCGTTTTGTTAAAGAAAACATTGATTTGCATGAGTGTCTCGCCTTGAACGAAATTAACGTTGGATAAAATAATGTACGGTCTTCTCCGTAGAGTTTTTTAGCAATATTTTAAACTGTTAGTGAAATAGTAGGATCGTCCACGTTTTACAGGACCTGCTGAAGATTTCAGTAAACTTTGTGTCAGTCCTTTATTGATTGATTGACGTACACGGATTTTATCCTTTGTTTCTGAAGTGATCCAGGACAGCCGTTTCCCTGACGATGGGGACTTCGAAGTTAATACATTCCGATTAGGGAATGTCGACTTCTTTCCACTGAGACACCCACGTTTCGAACGCAGAAATAATCGCGCTACTTCTCAGAACTAAACTCTCAAAACCTTTCGACACGGGAAAAAGAGACACACACAAAACGAATGATTCTGTGAACACATACCTGAAGCCGCTGCTTGATATTAACGCCAGACTAAAATATTTACGGCTTCTCTCTGCGAAGAGACAAGGCTCAAGACCTCGTCTTCTCATAAACGTTAAAGGTACTCTTAATGGCGAATCACCGTTGTGGATGCGTGTGGTGCTGTATTCTTGTACGCTCGAACGAGATAATCTTTATGACTTTTCGCGGAAAACGAGAAGCGTCTTCGGATGAGATTTCTTGCCGCCATCCACTTAAAACGGTGGGGGGGGGGGGGGAAGGACTGTGGTTAGGGAGAGAGCGAGGGGGGTGGGGGAGCATAGTAGATGGAGAAAAAGGAGACGGTTCTCGTGCAGGGCGAGCGAGAACATGGTCGTTTTCGTCTCCGTCCTTTCTTCTCGCAGTGACGACGGCTTCTGAGAAGCCATAGCCCCAGCTGTATAAGGAGTCGCGGCGCCACGCCGTACGCGGGCGTCCCGCGGCAGCTCCTGCAACTTGTCCAGCGTTCCCTCCCCCTCCCTCCCCCTCCCGGCTCTTGCTGAGCTCCACATCCACCATGTGCCACATATCACTTAGTGCGTGGGTGAGTGCGCTTGTTTAAGACCGGAGCAATTCGGCTTTAGGAATCACCACTCGACAACACAACAACTCCTCCGCGTAGTCGAACATATAACACGCGGCTACAACATGAACAAAGCCACAGGGGCCGTGTTCCTAGACATCGAAAAGGCTTTCGATCGTCTCTGGCACAACGGACTCATACGCAAACTAAGCGAAGCTGGTTTCCCGGACGGACTCGTACGTCTCATACACTCATATCTCACGAACAGATGTTTCAACACTAACGTGCAGGATAAACAATCAACACAACACGGTATCCAAGCTGGAGTACCCCAAGGAAGCATCCTAGGGCCCATCTTGTTTAACCTGTACATTAATGACTCTTCCCAGCGACACGAAACACGACGTTAGCCGTCTACGCGGATGACACAGCCATCCTCGCGCAAGACTGGAAACCGTCGAACATCAACTCACGAATACAGACAGCACTCAGAACAGCTGAGCCTTGGCTGGAGCGATGGCGTATTAAAGTAACCGTCGACAAGTGCGAAGCAGTTCTGTTCACACGCAGACCGAAACTACTGCGCAAACACCAACACTGTAGACCGATAACACTACATACACGCCCAATACGTTTCCGAGAGAAAGTCAGATACCTTGGTGTCTGGCTGGACCGGAAACTTACATGGGGGGACCACATCGAATACTTTGCCAACCGAGCGCACGCGAGTCTCAAACAGCTCTACCCAATGCTCAACAGGGAAAGCACACTGAATAGGAGGGTGTCGAGCTCCTTATACATGACACTGATTAGACCTCTGATGACGTACGCAGATCCCGTCTGGGGATATGCAGCTCCCACACGACTGCGCCGCCTGCAGATCATACAGAACAAGGTGCTACGAATCATTAGCAATGCTCCACGCTACACACGCACCGTGGATCTTCACCATGAATAGCGCCTTGATACCCTCAAGGAAGTATTCAAGAAACACGCCACACGACTATACAGGAACTCGAGACACTCGAACAATCCTTTCATCCTCACTCTGGGAAACTACGATCACAACCACAGGTGGAAACACAAGCGACCAAAGACACTGCTAGCTAGGGCATAACCACCTATGGTAAACTAACATACGCAAACAGCGACAAACGTCGGTAAGCCCCTGCATATCAGCAACACTGACTGGCAACTACCAGCTGCTATTAGAGCCGACCAACAGGCCACAGCAGGGACACCGACGAGCTCGCCCACAGACGCACGACCAATCTGCCAACACTCCCTCACACTGTGCCTCCGGTATATGACCTATTGGACACAAGACCGATAACAAACCTAACTGTTGCAGGTTGCAGGACGCTGAACGAGGACTCTGTACCAGCACCCAGCGCCAGCCGCCGAGCAGCACAAACGCACAACGTCAAGGTATCGACATGCATGATACCCACTACTAACAAAGCCAATCCTTGCACAACCTATCGCAGGCAGCAAGACAACCGCTACTGCTCTCTCCGCCCGACCTAACTTTCGCAGAGGTTTTTTTCCCTTGGCTCTTGCTTTGGCACCTTTTTTCCTCTGCCCTTCAAACCGCTACCCTTCGTCAGATTTCGACCAATCTATCTCCAGATGAGCGCGTATTAATGGTTAATCCTAACCAGACATCGCAAACATCGCAGTACCCACATCCTGCGACACCTCACTTTAGTGAATACTAACCCTTATGCAGAGATGGCAGTAGACCTTTTGTGTCGGCCATCATGCCGGTGTGGGCGTGGAGGGGCTCCACCTCTATTTAAAAAAAGAGTGCGCTTGCGAGGTGTGGGGAGGAGGGGTTCTGACCTGTGGAACTGTGACGAGGACAAGAAATGGGCAGTGCTTGACCATGGCAGCAGCACTGACGACAAAGGAGTGTGTGTGTGTGTGTGTGTGTGTGTGTGTGTGTGTGTGTGTGTGTAGGTTCGTTTGAGCACTTACCAGACAGCGCCAGACAACAGGCTGTACTGCGCATGCGCAGCTACGATGACGTAGGCAGCCCGTACTCGGTGCTTGCTCTGCTCGTACGCTTTTCGTCGCATTTCTGTGTGGAATTTCGTGCGTGGTGGGGCATCACGTGACCATGTGCAGTCCTGCGGCATGTTGTTGAGAGGACATACACAGTTGTACTTAGAGCAATTGTTTTATCGTATCCCACCCAGATAAAGGATGCAAATAAGGAAGCAGTTCTTGGCAAAATATCATTTCAAAATCAGACTCCACAGCTCGAAGTACCATAACATTTTGCTACGGGGTGAATTTAACAGGTTTTTTTTTTAGTTTATTTCGTACTCTGCAATATTGTTATGTAGCATTTCCAACAGGTTTACATCTACACAGCAGTGCAAAAAGCTGGTAGGATGGAATACAAATTTCTTGCAAAAAAAAAAAAATGAACAGTTTCTTGTGTAGCTCACACCGGAATAAAGGGCAATAAATTTCATGACTATTTCAAAATGTGTATCAAATTAACAAGGTTGTCTGTGAGGCAAAGAAACTGTACAACTGACAGTTTGTATTCTACTCAAGGAATAAATATGAAGCCATGTGGAGAGTTAAAAGGATAAAAAGGATAAAAGGTTAAAACATGATATGCTGCCAGTCTACAATTTAGCATAGAATGGCATTCTATAAATTTAAGACGTGAACACAAATTAATAAATAACTTCAGGCCTAGAGAAAGTACTAGACAAGTGCCTTGAGATCGAAAAACACTCTCACAGAAGGCAGATTTGTAAAATTAGTCAGCTTCAAGTAAATGTTTACGTATTATGTTCGTACGTATATAGCATTAAGAGATCTTACAGTGTCATAAAATTAACAGCAGCATCGGAATTTCGTAAACCACACTAAAGTGCTTCATTCCGCTCTAATTACACATTTCTATGTCTAGATGCACTCTGAAGTACCTATGTGGTTTTCGTGATACCAATTTTCTTGGAGGTCCAGTACTGTATTCTCATGTTTGGTTCTTTATTATGGTATAACGTCATTCGTCCCAGAAAATGAAAATTTGCACTCGAAATTGAAAGTAGACAATAGTGCGGAATGGAACACTTCATTTCAAATAAACTAACTGTCTCAGCGAAAAAAATTAATAGAAGGAAATTTCTCTACAAAACTGACAGAAATAACTTCATTAAGACATTAATGGTTGATTGCTAATAACGTGGAAATAATATAAAATCAGAAAATTGAAACTACTAACTTATTTTGGTCTTTCATGGTTATGAGAATAAATATTCACTTGATGGCTCCCGGCCACAGAAATCTGTTTTGTTTTCATTTGACGTGGGAGCTGTAAACGAAGAGACCAGCAACATCACGAAACATATACACGGGTCACATGAGGGACTCCCCCCCCCCTATAATTCAGCTTGCTCTGCGCGTGCGCGAATCTGGCAGCTTGGGCGCGCCGGAAAAATTTTCCGGGTAGCATCTGGCTACTTGCTGCTACTGTTCATACAGCAAACAGCCAAGCTTCAAGTAGCCAGAAGCGGGAGGAAGGCACTGCTCATACGCGAATTCAGCTCTGCGCATGCGCACGAGTCCGCTGGCAACTGCTCATACGAACCTTGTGTGTGCGTGTGTGTGTGTGTGTGTGTGTGTGTGTGTGTGTGTGTGTGTCCGCGCTGGAGCAGGGGTGAAAGTAAGCATATAAGCAGAAGAGTGGCCATCACTGAGTGGCAGACAGAGGCCTCATTCCTGGAACGCACCATTAGCGCCAACTGCTCGGGTCGGTCCGCCTTGTCCAGGTCAGAAGACATGCTCGAAATGCAGCGGCTGGAGCCATCTCAGATCCAGGAAGCGCTGGGCGCACTGGTCATCGTCCTTGTACCTGTTCGTGTCCGCACATGTAAGGCGGCAGTCAGGATTTGCTGTTTAATTGCCATCTCTAAACTTATGTGATCATCGGACTCCCAAAGCCGTGTTACAACAGAAATTTTAAGTACACACAGCAATAATACGCCATCTGATTAGAGTTATCTGGACACTTATAAGTGGACTTTAATATGGTTTGTGTCCACCCTTCGCCTTCATATTTATGACGACTTGACCTTGCTGGGAATACTAGTACGCTTTCTGTAAAAATTAATCTAGAAAATAATGAATATTCTTTTTTTTTTTCAAAACCTTTCTCCTTGAGTACATTCAACTGGTGGGCAGTAGAGACTGTTGGCAGACCCTGTGGTGTGCAAGTGAATAGTGTCGTGCAACAAAACTTCTTAACTCAGTGAATCACTGAATTTGACACAATGAAAATATGTGTAATTAAATGCTGAAAGAAGGTAACAGAGTGCTTAACGAAAACTGTATAACTGTGACTCAGTACTGAAGTAGGTTACGAAAGTTCGCCAACGGCCTTGCCGCACTGGTAACACCAGTTCCTGTCAGATCACTGGAGTTTAGCGCTGTTGGGCTTGGCAAGCACTTTGAGCCGACCGTGGTGGCCGAGCGGTTCTAGGCGCTTCAGTCCAGAACAGCGCGACTGCTACGGTCGCAGGCTCGAATCCTGCCTCGGGCATCGATGTCTGTGATGTGCTTAGGTTACTTAGGTTTAAGTAGTTCTAAGATCTAGGGGACTGATGACCTCAGATGTTAAGTCCCATAGTGCTCAGAGACATTTGAACCATTTAGCACTTGGATGGCTCACTGTCAGGGACCGCCGCGCGCTGTTGGCAAAAGGGGTGCACTCGGACCTTCTGAGGCCAATTGAGGAGCAGCTTCATGGAAAAGGAGTGGCTCCGGTCACGAAAACTGACAGTGGCCAGGAGAGCCGTGTGCTAACCACGTGCTCCTCCATATCCGCATCCAGTCGACACCCCCGGGATAACAAGGCCGCCCAGCAGTGTCAGTGACGTCACACTAAGCGGCCCATAGCCGACGCAGCAGTCCACGGACACCTCCGTACAGACGCGCCTGATGCTAACGATCTTCTGTCCGTCATACAGAAAGGAGCGAACTAATCGATAATTCGAACCAAAGACCAAATTATATATATTCTTGTAAGCAGCATAAAGGTTCATAACGAAATACCGATTACATATACGGGCAGGAATAAGTTTAACCGATTGAGGAACTTTGCCACTATTTTATAATTGTCAGAACACTATTTAGCTTCAAAACTCGCATACAGGTGGTGACAAATGCCAACTAACAGCAGGACTTAGCATTTTCAAGCTATTACACTGAAAGTAAATGATCTTAAACACTGTCATACATAGCAAAACCCTCACAACTTTCGTTTACAATAAGGTAACAAGAGTTCGCTTTATCTCATAAAACACATGACTATTGTGAATTTACTTACATGTTCATGGTGACAGCTCTTTTCAAGAATTTTTCCAAGTGTATCCCCAGTAATAAAGAATGGAAACAAAAGATAGATATCAAATATTCTCCTTTTAACATAGACATCACTGAAAACAAGATTCTGTCTTGCACTGTGATACTAAGGGACTGCTCTTTCCTTTAAGAAAAGCCTGACAATTTGAAGTTGACTCTGATATTGAAGATACACTTCTTGAAACAATATTAAAAATGTTATGAAAGGTAAGGAAATGAAAAACAACCAAGTGCATTACGTGTAAGAATGTGAGCAAAAGGCTGAGGCTCTCTTTACTTACCATTTTCAATCCCTCTACAGCTTATTTCCTTTTCCACATAGAAATCACCAACTGCAAGTCTCATTATTGCTGTCTGTTACTAACAAAGTGCTTTTCTATTTAGAAAACCTGACAATTTGATGTTCATTCTGGTACTGAAGATAAACACTTTTCAGAGGAGTTCTAGAACCTATTCCTGCCCGTATATGTAATCGGTATTTCGTTATGAACCTTTATGCTGTTTACAAGAATATATATAATTTGGTCTTTGGTTCGAATTATAGTTCACTCCTTTCTGTATGACGGACAGCAGATCGTTAGCATCAGGCGCGTCTGTACGGAGGTGTCCGTTGGACTGCTGCGTCGGCTATGGGCCGCTTAGTGTGACGTCACTAACACTGCTGGGCGGCCTTGTTATCCCGGGGGTGTCGATCCAGCGTCGTCTTTCGGCTGAGGACGACACGGCGGTCGGCCGGTACGGTTGCACCTTCCAAGACCTGAGGTTTTTATGAACGTTGCGTAACACTAAGTGCAAAGTTTTACTAGAAACACCAACAACAATGTGTAGTGGACTGACAAGACAGCCAGTCCACAGTGACGGGTAACCGAAAGGCACGCGTTTACACACGCCGGCTGGCGTTAGGTCTGAAACAGGATACGTAATGAATGCTATAAAGAAAAGTACGTAGCTGTTGGAATACTTAACTTTAATCCATCACTTGTATACAGCATTCTTGATGAAACAAGTGAGACTCTCTCTTGAAATGGTTAATGGAGCCTTGCTAGGTAGTAGCCATGGACTTAGCTGAAGGCTATTCTAACTATCTCTCGGCAAATGAGAGAAAGGCTTCGTCAGTGTAGTCGCCAGCAAAGTCGTCGTACAACTGGGGCGAGTGCTAGTACGTCTCTCAAGACCTGCCGTGTGGTGGCGCTCGGTCTGCGATCACTGACAGTGGCGACACGCGAGTCCGACATGTACTAATGGACCGCGGCCGATTTAAAGCTACCACCTAGCAAGTGTGGTGTCTGGCGATGACACCACGCAATGATGTTGTGGTTGGCAGGAGAGCCAACACCGTTTTACTAAAGGAGGCCGAAATGCACGCGTTTTAGCTCACGCAGGCTGGCGTGAGGTCTGGAACATGACAAGGAAATTGGAATTCAGAAAAACGGACGTAGCTGGTGGAATACTTAACTTTAATCCATTAATGACGAATGTCGGTTTTGACAGTACATGAATTCACAATATCAATAGTAACCGATATGGCGCCTTGCTAGGTCGTAGCAAATGACGTAGCTGAAGCTATGCTAAACTATCGTCTCCGCAAATGAGAGCGTATTTTGTCAGTGAACCATCGCTAGCAAAGTCGGCTGTACAACTGGGGCGAGTGCTAGGACGTCTCTCTAGACCTGCTGTGTGGCGGCGCTCGGTCTGCAATCACTGATAGTGGCGACACGCGGGTCCGACGTATACTAACGGACCGCGGCCGATTTAAAGGCTACCACCTAGCAAGTGTGGTGTCTGGCGGTGACACCACAAATGATATATTGCTCTGCTCAGAACAAAAATAACTGTTTGAGATTACCTACATTGTTCACTGTAAATTAATCTGCTTGTGTAGCACCCCACCTGATAATTCTGACTGTGCGCAGTTTCCTCACAAGAATGCAAAGTGAGATGTGCACCGAAATAAAAATAACTTACCTAACGCTCAGCACGCTGTTTTCTTTCCATTGTACAGACGTTCTCGAAAGAAAATTGAAATCACGAAATGCAGCAACTAAAGAAAAATAATCTACTCACTACAAAATTTATTTGTGCTTTGACAGCAACAGTCCGTGGCTTTGTGTGGCGTAAGATGCAGTGCACATGCGACAAAATATTGGAAACTTTACTAAGAATCATGGAGAAGTGTTTTACTTTAAAGAATCTACACGCTCGTACCTTCATTAGCAGTCAGCATTGTGACACTGTATCAAATACCTCCCGGAACTTTGGGAATATGGATTGTTCCTGCTGTAATTCATCCGCGGTTCACATTATATGGCGTGAGAAAAGAACAAGATGAGTTTCGGAAGGGTGCTGCATTCCAAATCGGTGCTGTTTTGAAGACGGAAGCTTTCCTGCTTCGAGAAAATTTATTATATTCTAATCTAAAGTTCGAGTGTATCGCAGGAAACGATGTTGGTTCAACTGCTCACTTCTAAATATTGTGTACTCTTCGTTGCAGACAACCCCTGCCACTTTTTTCTTTTGTCTCTCTTCCTCCACCACTCACACTTGTCGTTCTTTAAGCCAACTCATGCAACAGACACAGTGTACAGGTCACTCCAGTGCTTTTTGGTAAAGTTATTTATGTGCTCTGTACAAACGTTGCCTGTTCTTCGCCTTACCAGTTTTACAGCCACTTTGATACGAATTGGTTGACCAGCAAACTCCTATAAAGGAAGAACGAGACGCATGTGGCGAATGTACATCGATTTTAGCGATTCTATACCGTCTTCTTAATGAATTACCACGCACGACATGGTGAGTATCTTGTTTTACACACGACATGGCGGATATCTTGTGTTACAGCTGAGGTGAAACATTTAGCACAATGGCTGATAGGCTGTGTAGTGTTGCTAGAGGAGATGATGATGATGTTTGGTTTATGGGGCGCTCAACTGCGTGGTTATCAGCGCCCGTACAATTACCCAATCTTTTGCTCAGTCCAATTTCGCCACTTTCCTGGATGATGATGAAATGATGAGGACAACACAAACACCCAGTCATCTCGAGGCAGGTGAAAATCCCAGACCCCGCCGGGAATCGAACCCGGGACCCCGTGCTCGGGAAGCGAGAACGCTACCGCGAGACCACGAGCGGCGGACGTTGCTAGAGGAGGTCGAAATGCACGCTATAATCTCATGCAGGATGGCGTGAGGTCTGGAACAGATAAAGGAGATGAGTATACTAAATAAAGTACGTAGTTGATGTAATACTTAACTTTAATCCATAATTGGAGTACATCGGTCTGGTGGTTCATGCTTCATTAGATACATAGCAAAGGATAAATGGCACCTTGCTAGGTCGTAGCAAATGACGTCGCTGAAGGCTATGCTAACTATCGTCTCGGCAAATGAGAGCGTATTTGTCAGTGTAGCTTCGCTAGCAAAGTCGGCTGTACAACTGGGCGAGTGCTAGGACGTGTCTCTAGACCTGCCATGTGGCGGCGCTCGGTCTGCAATCCTGACAGTGGCGACACTCGGGTCCGTCGTATACTAGCGGACCGCGGCCGATTTAAAGGCTACCACCTAGCAAGTGTGGTGTCTGGCTGTGACACCACAGGCTACATGCCGTTCGAGCTGAGCCCAAATACTCATTTAACTACCTAAATTGAAATTCATTTATTTTTCTTAAATCAGTTTAGAACAATGTCCGAATCGCTTATCTGAGAGGGACGTAGCCAATATGCCTCCACGCAAATATGGGTTTAGAAAGTCTGTGAA
Organism: Schistocerca cancellata; assembly: GCF_023864275.1. Lineage (NCBI taxonomy): Eukaryota > Metazoa > Arthropoda > Insecta > Orthoptera > Acrididae > Schistocerca > Schistocerca cancellata. The sequence continues at coordinate 573,862,483 of NC_064632.1, forward strand.
TTTTAAATCCCCTGTTTTCATTTGTCCACGAGGATGATTTCACGTGTAGGAATTGTATGAACAAATATCTAGAAACGTTTGCAATTTAGTACCAATGTTTTGAACCGTAATCGTTTGCTGCATAGTAGCTGTTATTACAGTGGATTATATTCCGTTCGCTCGTGAATCTTCCAGGTAGTAATGGTGTAACATTTGGAGATTAAGACGGAAACAAATGAAAATAGTAATGATTGCAATTCTTTGATTTATATCCACATCATCCTTCAGCACTTGCATCTACCGATAACCAGAAGAAATCTTTATACTTCATTGCTGGAGCAACGAGATGCTGAACGAAATTTCAGATCGCACTAAGTTTGAACAGGATTTCTTTATTTCCCACTCCTAAAAAATTTTAGTACCAATTTAAAATATTTTAGGATGAATCTCAATTGACATGCGAAGCTCAATAGATATAAATTTTTGAAACAGTTTAAGAAAATGATAAAATTAATTTAACCTCCCAAATCCACAGATAATCATGTTATTGAATTCTGTGACACATTATGTACGTTTGGTTCCTCTACGTAGTGCACAAATGAGATGATTATATTTTGCTGGAATAAGGCAAAATAGTTTCACTGTACAGACACAAGTTATTTGTGTAATCAATCGCTTGTCACAGGAACATTCGCAGACTGGCTTAAATATGCTGAAGTTATACCTCTCCACAAGAAAGGGGACAAAGAAATGCTGTCAAATTGCCGACCGATCTCACTTTTGCCAGCTTTTTCAAAAATCTTTGAAAAGGTTATGTTCAAGCGTCTACTTCAGCACCTTAGTGAAAATAACATACTGTCAGAGTCACAGTTTGGGTTTCTTAAGGGTTCTGATATTGAGAAAGCTCTTTACACTTACAGCGAAAATGACCTTAATTCATTGGACAACAAATTACAGGCAACTGGCATATTCTGTGACCTGTCAAAGGCCTTTGACTGTGTGATTCACAGCATTCTCTTAAGTAAATTAAAATATTATGGCATCACTGGCAGTGCTGCAAAGTGGTTTCAGTCATATCTTACCAATAGAAACCAAATGGTGTCATTACGTAACACTTCAGCAGTAGACAATCAGACATCACCTGACTGGGAAGAAATTACATGTGGTGTTCCCCAAGGTTCCATACTAGGTCCAGTACTGTTTCTTGTGTATATTAATGACCTGTCATCTGTTACATTAGCAGATGCCAAGTTTGTCTTATTTGCAGATGATACAAACATTGCAATAAATAGTAAATCAAATACAAATTTAGAAAGGACAGCTTATCAACTTTTTACTGACATTAATAAGTGGTTCATAGCCAGTTCACTGTCATTAAACTTTGAAAAGACCCACTACATGCAGTTCAGAACTTCCAAGAGATTTCATTCTGGTGTGTGCATAAAATATGATGACATGGAAACAGGAGAAGTTGAGAGTGTAAAATTATTGGGATTACAACTCGATAATAAATTCAGTTGGGAGCAACATACTGACGAACTGCTAAAGCGCCTAAACAAGTCTGTGTTTGCAATACGAATGATGTCAGACATAGGAGATATAAATATAAAAAAACTGGCATATTTTGCTTCTTTTCGCTCCATTATGTCATATGGTATCATATTATGGAGTAACTCCACAAACAGAGAAAAAGTTTTTAGAGTACAGAAGCGTATAATAAGAGTAATGAGTAGGGTAAATCCAAGAACATAATGTCGAAACCTATTCAAAGAATTGGGCATATTAACCACAGCTTCTCAGTATATTTATTCCTTAATGAAGTTTGTTGTAAATAATTCATCTCTTTTTCCACCTAACTGTTTAGTACACAGTATCAATACTAGGAGTATGAACAATATACATAAAGATTTAAAATCACTTACTCTTACCCAGAAAGGAGTCCAGTTTTCAGCAACGCATATTTTCAATAAATTACCAGCAACCATTAAGAGTTTAGTTTCAGACAAGGCACAATTTAAACATAATTTAAAAGAATTTTTGGTGGTCAACTCCTTCTATTCCATCCATGAGTATCTCAACAAGTGCAGTAGACCATTTTAATGAAAATTTATTATACTTCAACTTTTGAGAATACTTGGCTGTAACAGCCAAGAAACTACCTACTGTGTGAATGATGGATGTATGGAACGCAGATGTAAGTCTTAAGTCTGTAAATAGTGGAAGTTTAATTTTAAATCTTGTACATAATCTGAGTTTTCTTAACTGAGGATCACTGAAATGAATAATTTACTGTAATTTTTGACAATACTTGGATGCAATAGTCAAGAAACTAGCAAATGTGTGAATGATAGATTTAATGAAAGCAGATGTAAGTATTAAACCTGTAAATATTAGAAGCTTAAATTTAATTCATGTACATAATTTTACCGTTTATTGACTGAGGATCATTAAAATTAATGAAACTCAAGTTTTTCTAATTACATTATTGTAATGTGTTTATCTGACATGCTCCACACCCAGGAGGATTCCCTCTTTTATGGGTCTATGGAATGAATAATTAATTTAATCTAATCTAATCATTTATTGATCTGTTAATAACATTCTGTTCAAGCGCAGTAGAATAGAGCATCGCGAGAATGGCAATTAAGAGCCTTATGTTATGGATAGCAAAAAATATTGTACAACACCCACATTTTCGTCAATGTTTGTGATTCCCTTGACAGCAGTAGGTGCTCTCTCAGTAAAGTATTCGTGGACCTCTTGATACAGGTCAGCCGCAGGTTATCGTGTCACGGAGCGCTGTTTACAGTCTTTGGCGACATTTTCTACACATAAAAAATCGTCAGTATTAGGTCGATTTCGTAACAGGACAGACTATCTGACTTCCCTTCTTGATGCAGCACAGTGTGCCAGTTCTTGTGCAGACTGTATGCTGGTCACCGCAGAGCAGAGAGGATAACATCTACTGGGGTGTCGGCAACATCTACACTGTGCTAACAATGAACAGTGTATTCTGTCCGTGTCTTCTGGAGAGAGAATACGTTCCCTTCGCAGAAGATACAATGACACGCGAGTGGCGATACACATTGCACAAACTGAACAGTGAGGCCAGGCAATCATCGGCTGGACGTCTTACAACACGACTACGGTCACCAACAACTCTCCCAAACCTGCACGCGACTCTGATTTTAGTCACATCGGTTGAAAACATATCGTCATACTGGCTATGAATTTCATTGGTAGAGGGAGGTAGCGATGAGGCGTATTACCGGTTATGTAACGGTGTTCTTGCAATTTATTCTTATTATAACGAAGAAATTTAGTGTTATGCCTCCCAAAAAGTTAGTGGAATTATGTAAACTCTTTTAATCACTCAAGTAGGCTCCTCATATGAATAATCTGAGTTTGAACCGATTTATGAGTGAACTTCAGCCGCGAATACAAGAAAACCAAAAAGAGGTCTTTTTCCATTTTTTTTTCTAAATAAGGGTTTAACTTACAAATAGAAGATTACGAAACCTGTTGTGCATTACATTCTGCATCGTTTTATGGTAAGGTGGCGTTATTTTACAATTTACAAACCGCGTTTACATCCAATACGACATAAGTAAGCCCCTTCAGTGATAGAAAAGACAGGTTTGTCCTCGTTCATTAAAAACATGTATGTGACTGTCATCGTATAAAAAAATGGTTCAAATGGCTCTGAGAACTATGGGACTTAACATCTGAGGTCATCAGTCCCCTAGAACTTAGAACTACTTAAACCTAACTAAGCTAAGAACATCACACACATCCATGCCCGAGCCAGGATTCGAACCTGCGACCGTAGCAGTCGTGCGGTTCCGGACGGAAGCGCCTAGAACCGCTCGGCCACCGCGGCCGGCGACATCGTATAGTACACTTAATTTATTGTATAATGTCCGCATGTTTGGTGACTAGGGAACAAGCAGAGCTGTGAAACTCGTGGTGGAACGGAAGGACACAGGAAGCTCTCACATACCTTTGGACAATATCAGGGAGGCACAGCCGCTTCCGGGGCTAACCCTGGGACCCGCCCGTGAGCTGGACCACCTGCGAAACGGGGACACGTGTCCAGCGTGCAGGCGTGAGTAGGTGGCCTGGTCGGCGAAACACACATGGCAGCAGGTATTTGCGTACTTTCCTACGGACATAGAAAGAACTTCCAGAAACGTAGATCTGGATTCTAAACTGCGATTGGTCGGCGTTCAGAAACGAGCGCCTTCCGGAAAGAAGCTTCGCCACCCAAATTTAAGGCGGAGAAAAGACTTTGAACACCGGAAAGAGAGGAGAAGAAAAGGGGAGTCGGTGTGGGATCGTGGAGCAGGAGAGTCGTCTTGCAGGTGCACGGCAGTCGACGGACGTCTTCCGCTGTAATTTTCGTGAGGTACAATTTTGCTATTACCTCACTGAGACAAGTTCTGTGGTTGTAACTTCTGATCATTTTGATGATTATGCTTATGCACCGGCGTGTAGGAAAGTGAATTTAGATTGGTGAATCACGTGTTCTACTCCGTTCTGCACTGAGGTTTCACACTGATCATTGAGACAGTAGTTCCTTGTTGCTATTCAGTACAACGAGGGATGTCAGTTATTCTGCGCATTATCACACATCGCGAGTACATTATAGGGCAGAGCCAGACAGTTTAAGGGCCAGTGTTAGTACAGGGAGAGCCTGATATTTGTAATTATTATTTGGTTTCTTTAAATTGTTTTTGTATGATGAATAAATGTGTTAAATTCTTTAGTAGATAGTGAAGTGTCGGCAGAATTGCCAACACTGTTTTTAGAGGAGGAGACCGAAATGCACGCTATAAGCTCACGCAGGCAGGCGTGAAGTCTGAAACAGGATACGTAATGAATGCTATAAAGAAAAGTACGTAGCTTCTGGAATACTTAACTTTAATCCACATTTGTAGAACATCTCTCTTGATGATACAATAATAGACTCGTAATATAAATGGAATACGGCGTCTTGCTAGGTCGTAGCAATTGTAGCTGAAGGCTATGCTAACTATCGTCTCGGCAAATGAGAGCGTAATTCTCAGTGAACCATGGCTAGCAACGTCGGCTGTACAACTGGGGCGAGTGCTAGTACGTCTCTCTAGACCTGCCGTGTGGTGGCGCTCGGTCTGCAATTACTGACAGTGGCGACACGCGGGTCCGTCGTATACTAGCGGACCGCGGCCGATTTAAAAGCTACCACCTAGCAAGTGTGGTGTCTGGCTGTGACACCACAGATAGTATTTTCCTGTGCCAATTAATCTTATCTCTTGTGTACATTTCGTAAATTATTCTTTAAGAACGGGACTGGATTTTGTCGGCTTATCTTGACATTCTATCGTATCCACAAGATAAGATTAGGAAATGGGTAGGTTATCACATGACAATTTACATAAGTAATGAGAATACCGTACTCTTACTGGGGGATGTGTAAGTATCAGGGCAATTTCAGTAGCGTTTAAAATATCCATTGCGCAAATTATCACTTGTACGTACTAATGGCAAGTTTCCGCCATCGATAGCCAGTAGAAGAAGTGGAGATGTGTTAGATATGGCGGACCATGCCAGAATGAGTTTCTGTGAATCCGGAGAAACAGTCAGCAAAATTTGTAGATGTAGTAATTTGAAATCTCATTGTGAATAAAACATTCGAAGATTAAGTGTGATTTCAGCTTGGTTGAATAATTTATTCACACATGCGGAGAGTCCTGCGTTTTATTATAGATAATTTAGTAATAATTGCATCTGTTGCCGGACTTGAGCGTCTGTTCTCTGGCTACAGTCGTTAAGGAGATCACTGCTCTATCACGACGTTGTCTTAGGAAAATTAAGTGATTATTAAGTTATTTTCTTGTATGTGTGCCAGCGACAATTCAGCAATTATTTGTGTGAGGGAAATTTGCACGTAAGTGATAATATAGAGTAGTCTTACTCCTCATGCTGATTAGAGCTAAAGCTCGTTTAGAGAAACAAGCAAATACTGTAGACAGGATTAATAGTGAAATGGCGGAGGCACATGGGAGTAACGAAAATCTGTGGGACGAGATAGAACTAAGAATGCTAGGTGCGCAGGGAACCGATGAAATAAACGCAGATAACAGAGAATTTCTAGGGGAAGGTAGATTCAGCCGAGCCAGGGGAAGAGGATCTGATAGCGAAGAAGAGACTCGGGAACACGTATATGCAGTAGTAAACATCAGAAACTACCGTGTAGTTAGCCCACGTGGACGCAAAAGCTCCAGTAATTACTACAACCGACCACAATCGAATGCGTTGTCACACAGTAACCCTTCAGTTTATAGTATTTATAGGAGACACGAAGAGATTGATAGAACACAATACCGTTATTTCCGAGCTTGTTCAGAACCAATTGTGTCAAATAATGTGCAAGGTGCTGACGCTGCAGGAATGGTAAATATACTCGGGTTCATCAAAGAACCTAGAAAAGCGATAGATGATTACAATAAAAATATCAAAAACGAAGTGCAAAAATAACATTACAACAATGCAAACTAGTATGAAAACCGAAATTAGAAGGAACATGACGATAATTCAGAACAGGATGGACAAAGTTAGTAAGGATATTAATACAATTAAGACGGAAACAAAAGTCGTCAAAGACGAGGTAGTTACATTGCAAGCCAAATTGGTACGCGAAGTAGCAGAGATAAAAAGAGCTGCTAATGAAGCTAAATCAATGGCAAGAAACGCGAAACGTATTGATCATGTTACTATGGAGGAGACACTACAAACAGCAAAAGAAGGAAAAGGGCCAATATACAAATTGCAGAGTGGCATAAGACGCGTCGAGGAGACAGAGTTGCGTGCGGAAGAGGCACCGCTGTTGGGGAGCTTTTCCTGTGAGCAACACCGAGTGCTTGACGTGGTGAAATCGAGCTGCCATACGGTGGAAATAACGATATTGATTCACCACAATTCAAGTGTACCAGCGGAATTTTCTGCCTTGTGGCCATTAGTGATCCGGTTACCTGCCCTGGCCACTAACTAAATTTCACGCAGTGTCCTATTCTCACCTATTGTCGCTGTCCAACACAGTGTGTAGTTTTGACAACTTAATACAAATTTCAATGTGGTTAATCGCTTCCGCCACAGTTTGGTCTTTGAGTTTTCATGTACAGATTGGTGGCTAGCAAGTCTTTTGGTCGTTCGGTCTGTGATTGTCTCTTGGTTGGGTTACCGATGGATCAAATGTAGCTGGGCCCACCACCTCTCTCACCTAAGTGAACGTTAACGTTTCGATGGCAGGCCCAACCCCCAACCCCCCGGAGGCTTCTGAGTACCGTTGTCTATACTGTCCTTTTCATGAGTGTTTAATGGTCTGTTGGTAATCTATTATAGCCAATACTTTCAAGGGAAACTTTTTTTTATTGTGGTTTATGCAAATCATGGGCCTTCAGCCCGTATTGTTGTGGTGGTCTTCAGTCCTGAGACTGGTTTGATGCAGCTCTCCATGCTACTCTATCCTTTGCAAGCTTCTTCATCTCCCAGTATCTACTGCAACCTACATCCTTCATCATCAGCCCGTATAAGTACGTTGAATTCTGGCAAGTGGATATTTTGCTAAACGTTACTGTTGTTGTGCTATGTTTTCATTTAGAGCGCTGTCAGCCACTCAAAACTTAAATGTTTAAGGTATTTTGAATTTTTGGAAAATCAATTCAGGGCCTTCAGCCGCTTCAAACGTTATTCTTAAATGTAGTTATTGTTGTTGCGTTGCCTTTTCATTTAGTGTGCTTTTGGCCACTTAAAGATTTAAGCTATTTTTTGAAGTTTTGGAAAATCAACTGTGGGCCTTCCGCCGCTTAAAGCATTATTCTTAACTTTCTCCTTAAGCGAAAACATTGCGGCCTTCTGCCTCGAAAGATTATGATAATATATTTCATAATTTTTAAATTTAATTGTGGTCTTTAGTCATTGTATTGCACCTTGTTTATGTTTCTTCTATCCACTTTGTCCTTCAGGCTTTCAGCCTAGCTGTGACATATACATACATATTTTAACCATTTTATTTGCAAGATTTCTTGTTTGGAGGCGTTCAACCGTGAAAGAATTGTACACTCCTGGAAATGGAGAAAAGAACACATTGACACCGGTGTGTCAGACCCACCATACTTGCTCCGGACACTGCGAGAGGGCTGTACAAGCAATGATCTCACGCACGGCACAACGGACACACCAGGAACCGCGGTGTTGGCCGTCGAATGGCGCTAGCTGCGCAGCATTTGTGCACCGCCGCCGTCAGTGTCAGCCAGTTTGCCGTGGCATACGGAGCTCCATCGCAGTCTTTAACACTGGCAGCATGCCGCGACAGCGTGGACGTGAACCGTATGTGCAGTTGACGGACTTTGAGCGAGGGCGTATAGTGGGCATGCGGGAGGCCGGGTGGACGTACCGCCGAATTGCTCAACACGTGGGGCGTGAGGTCTCCACAGTACATCGATGTTGTCGCCAGTGGTCGGCGGAAGGTGCACGTGCCCGTCGACCTTGGACCGGACCGCCGCGATGCACGGATGCACGCCAAGACCGTAGGATCCTACGCAGTGCCGTAGGGGACCGCACCGCCACTTCCCAGCAAATTAGGGACACTGTTGCTCCTGGGGTATCGGCGAGGACCATTCGCAACCGTCTCCATGAAGCTGGGCTACGGTCCCGCACACCGTTAGGCCGTCTTCCGCTCACGCCCCAACATCGTGCAGCCCGCCTCCAGTGGTGTCGCGACAGGCGTGAATGGAGGGACGAATGGAGACGTGTCGTCTTCAGCGATGAGAGTCGCTTCTGCCTTGGTGCCAATGATGGTCGTATGCGTGTTTGGCGCCGCGCAGGTGAGCGCCACAATCAGGACTGCATACGACCGAGGCACACAGGGCCAACACCCAGCATCATGGTGTGGGGAGCGATCTCCTACACTGGCCGTACACCACTGGTGATCGTCGAGGGGACACTGAATATTGCACGGTACATCCAAACCATCATCGAACCCATCGTTCTACCATTCCTAGACCGGCAAGGGAACTTTCTGTTCCAACAGAACAATGCACGTCCGCATGTATCCCGTGCCACCCAACGTGCTCTAGAAGGTGTAAGTCAACTACCCTGGCCAGCAAGATCTCCGGATCTGTCCCCCATTGAGCATGTTTGGGACTGGATGAAGCGTCGTCTCACGCGGTCTGCACGTCCAGCACGAACGCTGGTCCAACTGAGGCGCCAGGTGGAAATGGTATGGCAAGCCGTTCCACAGGACTACATCCAGCATCTCTACGATCGTCTCCATGGGAGAATAGCAGCCTGCATTGCTGCGAAAGGTGGATATACACTGTACTAGTGCCGACATTGTGCATGCTCTGTTGCCTGTGTCTATGTGCCTGTGGTTCTGTCAGTGTGATCATGTGATGTATCTGACCCCAGGAATGTGTCAATAAAGTTTCCCATTCCTGGGACAATGAATTCACGGTGTTCTTATTTCAATTTCCAGGAGTGTATTTTGAAACTTGTAGTTGTCAAGGTTCGGCTATGTGCCGTTTTGGTTTAAATGTGTTATTAAATTACAATAAATTACAATTTTGAAGTGATACTGACCGCCACCTTATTTAGCCCTTTCCACAATCCTAATCACCTGTTCAGCCCTGCGGGTTTAGTGGGTGTGTCACTGGTAGCAGAGCGTGGTTAAGCTTGTGCTTACCATCCTAGTTGCGTTCAGTTTCGCTCTTGTTTCGATTGTGTCTGTGGCATCGTATTCATTGACTTGCCATTGTTTCAGGTGTTAGGATAATGGCAGTCAGACAGGGTCCGGGGTTGGCCTGATGAGAAGAGGCCATCTCGTTTACGAGATGGCCGTAAGGGATCAACCGACGGAGGGCAGTGTTCCAGAATTGGTATCCCGTTCGCACGCTGCCGTGCTGCAGCCGGTTGACATCACCTCGGCAGCGATCAGTGAGACAGGTGTGGCCATCCAATTTCTTGGTGAGGCCCTTAAAGGCCTTGAGGATACTATTGGTCTCCTACAAGGAAGCCAACCTAGTGACAGTCAGTTGGGTCGGGTGTGGGCACAGTTGGCACATTTAACTAAACGGGTGGCTGATTTGAGTACGTAGGTTTGAAACAGCATCACAAGAAATCGGCCGCTGACTTGGGAACTCTGGTGAGCGTGTTGCAGTTTAAGCTTACATGCTTGGAGTTGGATGGGAGGAAGTTCGAAGATGGTGACTTGCGCTATCAGGGGGAACATGGGGTCTAGGCCGGGGGTGCCATTGTTCAGCGTCTGTTAAGTTAGATGCCATGTTTGCTAAGTTGCCTAAACCTCTGGCTCATTTCATTCAGGGTCTGACCGAGTTGATTGTAGAGCAAATAGATCAAGTAGAACATCTATTGTGATTGTTGGTTCGTCTCGAACAGTACACGGCCATTTTTCGCGTTCTGCACCATGTGATCCTGTCGTTGCTATACCCGCTAGTTAGAGGCGAGTTGCAGAACATCCTCTCACGAGCCATGGCCGAAGAGTTTACCTTGCAGCAATTAAGGGGGCTTGTAATTAGTCAAAGATTAACCACCGGGGTTCGGAAACAACTTGAGTGCCGCCACATTTGGGAAGTGGAGCGGGGTGACGAGCAGTTATATCAGTATGTCGATAGGGTCCACACAGCCTCCTTGGCTTTGCCGATTGAATTACCTGAACGCGAATTAGTTTTTATCGTTCTCAAGGGAATGCGTGCGGCGGATAAGTCGCATTTCGTTTTCCGTAAGCAGCTTGAGACCTGGGGAGTGTGTGTGTGTGTGTGTGTGTGTTGGGGCTTATGGGCGCTCAACATCGAGGTCATCAGCGCCCTGACACACATTAAAAGGAACGAATGTGGACAGACCTAAGAAAACTAAAGCACACACTCAAAGAAAGCAGGGAAAGAAGGAAAATGCTACATAAGAAAGTAAACCTAAGGAAAGGGGAAACATAGCAACAAAAATGTCACAGGAAATTGTTATTGGCTGGCCACTTACATAAAAAATGGGCGAGCTTGTCACACAGTGAGCAAATTAAAATCCTCTCCCTAAAATCTTTGTAAAAACATTTGACAAGGCACAGAACTTTAAAACTTTAACCACATTCGTCCGAGTGTTGCCTAAAAGAGATGGCAGGTCCGCTGGCAAGTCAGCCGCGACCCGTTGGTCAGAAAATAAAACGCAATCCAATAAAACGTGGCGCACAGTGACCTGGACGCCACAAGCACCACACATTGGAGGGTCCTCTCGCCGGAGAAGGAAGCCATGCGTCATAGGGCTGTGGCCTATTCGAAGCCGAGTGAGGAGAACCTCGTCCCGTCGATGGGGCTGAAAGGAAGTACACCACACACGCATTGTGGGTTTGACTATACGGAGCTTATTGTCAGTCACTTCCAGCCACTCATCCTCCCACCGACGCATGACCCGTGAGCTCAACAGCGAGGTGAGTGCGTGCAAGGGGATAGCACACTGAGATACTTGTGGATCGGGACACGCCTCCTTGGCTGCGAGATCTGCCCTTTCATTCCCAGCAATGCCGACATGCCCCGGAACCCAGCAAAAAGCTACAACCTTCCTCAGTCGCTGTAGTCGGAGGAGGGCATCCTGGATGGTCTGGACAATGGGGAGGACTCCGTGACGTGCTTACAGCAGCATCCGCATTACCCCTTGAGAGCCACAGGCGTTGTGAGGTTGCAGGGTGCGACATAGGGGCCGATTCCGGATTATCCACATCTATTGAAGTTAGCAAAAGGGAACCCATGCGTTTCTTCAGATGCAGTAGTACAGCTCATTTGGTACGCTCATGTGATCAGCCTCGTGCTCCTAGAGCTTATAGATGACACCGTGCATGGTGGCTTAATTAAAATAATGATATAAGAATGCAATGCAAATACTTTTTAATTTTCTGTCGCTGTATGTCCGATTACGCTGTTTCGTAAACGGCTGGCCCTGTCTAGTTTTTGTACGCAATCTGACTGCTTAGAATGACAACAAAGAATGTAAGGAAATTTCTGTTAGCACAATTAATTAATTAAGCCCCCAGCAACTATAAAACCTACGAAACAACAAACACAAGTGTAGCTGTTCTGTATGTGGTAGTATGACTCAACGCACATCTGGCACGGTTCTTCTTCAACAAGACAAGAATTTTTAATTACCAATTATACTGACGTAATAAAAGAAAATTAGAAATACTATAATTGCGCAAGAAAATCAGAATTACACTCTAATACAAGAACACACGCCAGATGCTTTGTTGACTGAACCTGTAATGACACATTATTCAGGTCACTGAAAGAATAAAAGAATAAAAGAAAATACCTCCATATATATTGACGAAATGCACTCTGACCATTACAATATCTCCATTAGAAAAACATCTGCTATCTCTCCCATCAAACCACTGCATAAAACATGGAACAACACTCTCCACTACCACATCTCACTCTGTCTTCACGACAAGCAGTGTCCACCACAACTTCTCGGTAAGAACTGCTTGCCGCTACGTCTCAATAATCACTGCCAGTGGAGGCGGCGGAACAATACTCTCTGGCGCGATTTTTGGCGCTGTGGCTCAGTGTAGCCACCTTTCATATGCCCTTCCTCCACGGGCTAGAATTTGATGGTATTTTTGCCAGCATTGGTGGTGAAAATACCACCAAATTCGTCATAAAAATACAGACAAAAATAAAAGATAATATTAATACGTAAATATCATATAACTAGATAAAATTTTGGCTTTGTACTGACCTTTCAATAGCCTAATATATAAAATACACTAAGCAATACAAATTCTTTCATACATGTGACTTTACATAATAGTTTACACAAGTATTATGTGGTTAAACAGTTCACTCAATAGCGTCAGCAATGACGAATATGTACAGGTAAGAGTCTCATAACTTTTCACAAACATTAATACACAAAAAATCAGTTTATACAAATATTCACATAAAATGTTTTCATAACAAGTAGTTGACAGTTCCAGCAGTAGCACCCAGCATTGTGGAACAGGTGCAGGCTCCAACAGGTGACATCATTTCAGTAGAAGCAGTCCATCAGTGGCACCCAGCATTGTGGAACAGGTGCAGACTCCAACAGGTGACATCATTTCAGTAGAAGCAGTCCATCAGTGGCACCCAGCAATGTTGAGTAGGTGCAGACTCCAACAGGTGACATCATTTCAGTAGAAGCAGTCCATCAGTGGCACCCAGCAATGTGGAGTAGGTTCAGACTCCAACAGGTGACATCATTTCAGTAGAAGCAGTCCATCAGTGGCACCCAGCAATGTTGAATAGGTGCAGACTCCAACAGGTGACATCATTTCAGTAGAAGCAGTCCATCAGTGGCACCCAGCATTGTGGAACAGGTGCAGACTCCAACAGGTGACATCATTTCAGTAGAAGCAGTTCCATCTGTGGTACCCAGCAATGTTGAAGAGGTACAGACAGCAAGAAGTAACATCATTTCAGTAGAAGCAGTTCCATTTGTGGTATCCAGCAATGTTGAAGAGGTACACACAGCAACAAGTCACATTTCTCAGTAGAAGCAGTTCATCAATGGCACCCAGCAATGTTGAGTAGGTGCAAACAGCAACAGGTGACATCATCTTAGTAGAATCAGTCCATCAGTGGCACCCAGCAATGTTGAGTAGGTGCAGACAGCAAGAAGTAACATCATTTCAGTAGAAGCAGTTCCATTTGTGGTACCCAGCAATGTTGAAGAGGTACACACAGCAACAAGTCACATTTCTCAGTAGAAGCAGTTCATCAATGGCACCCAGCATTGTTGAGTAGGTGCAGACACCGACAAATGACATTAAACAACTATCACTGATCACACTGTTCCTCAGCAGAAACTAAACATGCCCTAGTGGCACCAATCATGTAGAAAAAGTACAAGTAACAGTCCATAATATTTACTATCACTAATCAGACAGTTCAAGCATGAACAATAGTTTGAATGCACATACAAGTGCTTTTACAATGCTCTTACACTAAACATACAAATCATAACAAACACACAAATGATATCAGATAATTGTCATATTACTATTACAAATACACAAACATCAGTAAACCTATAATATTTATGGGTGTCAGTGAAAGCCACTACAAACAAATAAAATAATATTTAGGAGATAGGTGGGTAGGATTAGGAAAGGAAAACACACAAAACACACTCACTCATCTTTCATCCACATTAAGTACTACTGTGTAATTGAATAGTGTTAACTGTGTGAATCCACTTCTGTCAAAATTTCATGTTCATCATGTGTATCAAGTAGTAGTGACAGCAATGTATAACAGTCAATAATATTTAAGTCAACGTCATAGTCATCATGTCAAGACCAATGTTTGCCAAGCCAGATCAAAATGTACGGTTGCTGAACAACTGTCAGTGTGCCAAGATATGCAACTTCCTCTCTCAAAAAAAAAAAGTACATACTGCTTAGTGATTTAACAAAGTGTGTGTAGACAATCTTCCTTCCATTTTAATGTTTTAGTCTGCTATCTTCATCCTCCTTGTTCCATATAGACCAACAAAAAAAAAATGCACCTCACTTATTTTACCTCTTATACACCATAACTCCAATCAACTTCATATAATCTCAATACCTCCATAATACCTCTTCAATACGTCGATACATATAAACCTTATTGCCAGTATCATTTCGCTTCCATAACAACTCTTTCCTCTAGTCAGTCTCCTCGATCGAGTACAGATAAAATCCTAATGCAAACCTCCTCATCCCATACAATCCGAAGACACACTGTCAACACACAACCTCTGTGTAATCCATCTGACCAAAATCTTCTACTCATTATGAACTATAAACAAAGAATGCATACATGACCTCTAACAGACTTAGTTCGAATAACTCTCAGTAATTAAGTACGATTACGGAGTGTGAATGATCCTAATATTTCACAGTGTGTACACCACTTCAAGAATTATGGCAAACAGAAGCAAACATGTGGAGTATTTCTTGTGTCAAGTGTCACTTCATATTTCAATTGCTCACGAAAAATGCAGTGTAATAACTGTGTTGGTATGTCATGTCGTTAGCTTCCTTCCTATTGGCATACATTTATACAGCTTTCATAAAACCTCCAGCTCATGTGACTTCTATGAAGTTTCTTGTACTAATGTCGTTC